>NC_092741.1:133192551-135850884 GCF_047496795.1 Chiloscyllium punctatum | reverse complement strand
TCAGCCCAACAAGTCCACACTGATCCTCCGAAGAGTAATCCACCCTGACTCATTTCCCTATATTTCCTCCTGATGAATACACCAAACACTATGGGCAATTTAGCATGGCCAGTTCACCTGAATGTGGGAGGAAACCGGAGCAACTGGAGGAAACCCACACAGACACAGGGAGAATGTGCAAACTCCACACAGACAGTCGCCCGAGGCTGGCATGGAACGCAGGTTCCTGGTGCTGTGAGGCAGCAGTGCCAACCACTGAGCCACTGTACCACTCCAATTTTGACTGGTATTTGTCATAGTGTGTTATGATGAGTGCAATATTGAAGCAGTGTCGTATTGTCAATGATCCAGTCTTTCTGAAGAGGTTTAAAGACTTATTCACAGATGAGTGGAAACATCTCCCATTGTCCCAGGCAACAGGAAATCTTAGCCAGTATTGGTTACTAAATCAATAACTGAGGAACACTGCTGTGTGTTAATTGCTTGCAATTCCATACACCACTGTACTGGCCTTTGAGGAAAAACAGTGCAGACTTCCTACTGAGAATCCAACGGTTCAATTATGATGAAATCCATGTGGGGTAAGTCTGAGCCTTCTGGGCTTAATATTTAGTTCAAATTGTGAACCCACTCTCATTCCTTCCCTTTCTTTTAGCTTTGCTTGTTTCCTTCTCTGTCACCATGTCCTCTTTCCCCTCCTCCCATCCCAGTGGGACAATCTGTTCTCTTCAGTTTGCCAGACACACTATTGTTCTGTCATCCTCACATTCCAATCACTTAATCTGAACTATCAACATCTTTTCTCCCCCAGCACTCCAACATCTCTCCCTACCCCCTGCTTCTCCTCCACACTTCACTTCAGCTCTGATGAAGAGTCATCTAGACTCGAAATGTTAGCTTGCTCTCTCTCCATGGATGCTGCCGTTGTGATTTCCAACATTTTTTTGTTTTCAGCTCAATTATGATGACAGATTTACACAAACCAGGGATATATTTCTTGGAATTTAGAAGTTTAACGGGTTGTTTGACTGTGTGCAGAAAAATTTACAAGAATGTTTCGAGGTTTGAATAATAAGGAGAGGCTGGATATGCGAGGACTTTTCTCCTTGGAGCATTGGAGACTGAGGGGTGACCTTATATAAGTTCATAAAATCATGAGGGGCAAGGATAAAGTGAATAGCTGAGGTCGTTTCCCAAGAGTAGGGGAGTTCAAAACAGGAGGGCATAGGTTTAAGGTGAGAGGGGGAAGATTTAAAAAAGACCTGAGGGGCAACATTTTCACACAGAGGTGGTGCATACGTGGAATGAGCTGACAGAGGAAGTGGTAGAGGCTAGTACAATTACAACGTTTAAAAGATATTTGTACATGTGCGTGAGTAAGGGAGGTTTAAAGGGATGTGAGACAATCGCAAGCAAATGGGACTAGTTCAGTTTGGGATACCTGGTTGGCATGGATTAGTTGGACTGAAGGGTGTGCTTCCGTGCTGTATGACTCTAAGACTAAAACAAAGTTGCTGCTAGGTGGGGAGTTTAGGATTAGGGACATAACCTCAAGATTAGAGTCAGCTATTTCAGAGGTGAAGTGAAGAAACACTTCTACACACAAATGGTGGTAGAATTTTAGTGTTCTTTCTCCAAATGGCAATTGACACTTAGCTCATTGTTAATATTAAATCTGTAATTCTGATTTATGTTAACTAAAGTATTATGGGACACAGGACAAATCTGAGTATATGGAGTTACGCTACAGATCAGCCATAATCTCATTGAATGACAGAACAGGATCAAGACGCTATGTGGCTTACTTCTGTTGCTTTGTTCCTTTGTGTGAGGAGGTGCCTCTTGGTAACATCACACCCAACTTGACTGCCTCTAGCAGTATTGCTCCCAGTTTTGGAAATAGTTTCTGTCCAGCCTATCAAATTGATTAATAATCCAAAATGTTTCAATTAGATCATCCCTCTTACATGCAAAGAAATACAAGATTAGACTATCCAACCTGTCCTCATGATTTAACTCTTTTTGGCCCCAATATTGTGTTGCTGAGTGGGGCCTGTTCATACTTAAAGGCTAATAAGTCCTTCCTGAGGCATGATTCAGAGTTTGGGGGAGCAGCTCTGAGTGCCACACATTGTAGGGGTAATACATTAGAAGTGAAAAGGGTCCAGTGAAGATTTATTAGAACTAAAAGGCTAATATTCATTGGCCTTTCAATTTATTTTGTAATGCCCACCAGCTTGCAGTGATTTTTATTTTTATCTCTCTACTCCTCCACAGTCCTGGCTTTTAGAAATTCACTGATCCCTTGTATCTGGGTCTGAGCAGTGTTCCCCGCATTGGTTGGAGTTTGCCGTCAGAGGCTTGGGAGAGCTGTCAGAATAGGAGGTGTGCAGCATGCCTTTTAGGACAGAAGCAGCTGACCAAATGGAATCATGAGGCTGCTGGCCAATGAGCAAGCTCTGGTTTTAAGGCCAATCAAATCACGTTTGGGCAGACAGGAAGGCATCTATCAGGTGTCAGGTGATGAGAATGTATGTGCTACCATTATTTCTAAGTGACAGCCAGACCTTACTGCAGTGTTTCAGAGCTTCCTACAATGAGTTATCAGCCATTGTGAGGATCTACTTCTTGCACAGACTGAGTGACTTCATCTCCTATGTCTCCTCCAGTAGAAGCCAATGTGCCCCAGACCAGGAGTAATCATGTCCTGGACCAGGAGCCATCAACTCTCAAACCATGTCTATCATTTACCAAGGCAGAGGCTGTCAACTCCCACAGAGGGAACCATTCTGTCCAGGCCAGAATCAAAGATCCCCCATGTCTCCAGGGCACGTTTAAAGGAGTGTACCTTCATACTTTCAGTGGCAGGTGTACAAAGCCACCCAGGTCTAGTTACACCTCTCCCTTTCCCAATCTATTGCCATTCACCTATCTTCTTTCCTGATTTTGCTACCAAAGTAGATAACCTCACATTTAACCCATTTGAACTTTATCTGTCATGTATTTGCCCAATCACTCAACTTGTCCAAATCACACTGAAGCACCGCTGCATCCTCCTCACAGTTCACCCTCCCACTCCCAGCTTTGTATTGTCTGCAAACATGGAGATATTACAGTTACTTCCGCCCACCTAAATCATTAATATATATCGTGAATAGTTGATACCCTACTAGTCACTAGCTGCCACTTGGAAAAAGACTCAAATATTCTGACTCTTTGTTTCCTTTCTGTCAACCAATTTCCTATCCGTGTCGGTACACCCTCACGTCCCCAATTCCATGCACTTCAATTTTACATACTAATTTCTTATTTGGGACCTTGTTGAAACCTTCTGAAAGTCTAGATCTACTTACTCACTCTAATCAACTCTACCAGTGACATCATTAAAATCACAATTTATCAAACATGATTTCCCATTTGTAAATTCATGCTGACTCTGTCGAATTCTGTCGGAATGTTGAAAACATTGGTTTTCAAGTTGTTAAATATTTTATAATAGACTTGTGCACTTTCACCAATGTCAGGCTGACTGGGGGATTATAATCTGAATTCCCTCTACTTTTTTTTAAATAGTGGGTTACATTAGCTCCACTCCAATCCATAGGAATTATTCCAGAATCTGTAGAATATTGAAACATCACCGCCAATGCAGCCACTATTTCTAAGGCCACTTCCCTGAGTTACTCTGTGATTAACAGGCCCTAGGGATTTATTGGCCTTTAATCTCATCAATATATCCAATGCCATTTCTCAACTAATATTGATTTCCTTCGGTTCCTGCCTCGTTCTAGACCCTGTTTTTTCCAAACATTTTTGTTATTTATGTCATCCTTTGTGAAGTCAAAACCTAAGTTGCTCAAATAGTGCACAGACGTTCATCAGTCCCTCTGCCAGTGACCACAGAAGAGACAACCCATTTTGTCGCAACATGCTGGAGCTCTCTAAGCCTGAGGGACACAAGAGTTCAGCCATGGATGACTGCATTCATAAACCTGCCTCTCCTTCCCCTGGACTTGAAGGGGAGATGCTGGTGTCGGACAGGGGTGGACGAAGTCAAAAGTCACATGACACATAGTGCAACAAGTTTATTGTCAACATATTGTCTAGCTATCACTATTGTTAACAGCTAACCCGAGAATACAACTTTAAAAAAAAGGGTTTTGTGATTTACACATGAAAGAAGTGAAACTATCGCTGTATTCTAACAGATGAAAGGCTTAACAGACAATCAATTTTTCAATGTATAACTTCAGTTACATCACACTGCAAATTTTTGCTATAAATTCTGTGTTACGATCGAGCCCTCCACTATCACCTGATGAAGGAGCATCTCTCCGAAAGCTAGTGTGCTTCCAATTAAACCTGTTGGAGTATAACCTGGTGTTGTGTGATTTTTAACTTTGTACACTCCAGTCCAATACCGGCATCTCCAAATCAAGTTTATTTGAAATTGTTGCTCCTTTGTCAGGTGAAGTCACTTCAAATAAACCTGTTGAACTATAATCTGGTGTTGTCTAACTTCTTACTTTGTTCCCTGGACTTGATTGAATGCGTCCTAGGATACTAAAAGAGACATAATGGGTGCTTTGGTAGTCATCTCGCAAGAATTCTTAAATTCTGGAGAAGTCGCAGAGGATTGAAAACAGCCATTTAAGCTGCCTTATTACCCAATAAAAGTAACAGCTGAAAATGTGTTGCTGGAAAAGCACAGCAGGTCAGGCAGCATCCAAGGAGCAGGGGAATCGACGTTTTGGGCATGATCCCTTCTTCAGGAATGAGGAAAGTGTGTCCAGCAGGCTAAGATAAAAGGTAGGGAGGAGGGACTTGGGGGAGGGGCGTTGGAAATGCAATAGGTGGAAGGAGGTCAAGGTGAGGGTGATAGGCTGGAGTGGGGGTTGGGGCGGAGAGGTCAGGAAGAAGATTGCAGGTTAGAAAGGAGGTGTTGAGTTCAAGGGATTTGACTGAGACAAGGTGGGGGAGGGGAAATGAGGAAACTGGAAAATCTGAGTTCATCACTTGTGGTTGGAGGGTTCCTAGGGGGAAGATGAGGCGCTGTTCCTCCAAACGTTGTGTTGCGTTGGTCTGGCTATGGAGGAGTCCAAGGACCTGCATGTCCTTGGTGGAGTGGGAGGGGGAGTTGAAGTGTTGAGCCACGGGGTGGTTGGGTTGGTTGGTCCGGGTGTCCCAGAGGTGTTCTCTGAAACGTTCCGCAAGTAGGCGGCCTGTCTCCCCAATATAGAGGAGGCCACATTGGTTTCAACGGGTGCAGTAAATAATGTGTGTGGAGGTGCAGGTGAGTATGTGGCGGACATGGAAGGATCCCTTGGGGCCTTGGAAAGAAGTAAGGGGGGAGGTGTGGGCGCAAGTTTTGCATTTCTTGCGGTTGCAGGGGAAGGTTCCAGGAGTGGAGGTTGGGTTGGTGGGGAGTGTGGACCTGACGAGGGAGTCACGGAGGGAGTGGTCTTTTCGGAACGCTGATAGGGGAGGAGAGGGAAATGTATCCCTGGTGGTGGGGTCCGTTTGGAGGTGGCAGAAATGACGACGGATGATACGATGTACATCCGTCGTCATTTCCGCCACCTCCAAACGGACCCCATCACCAAGGGTATATTTCCCTCCCCTCCCCTATCAGCGTTCTGAAAAGACCACTCCCTCCGTGACTCCCTCGTCAGGTCCACACCCCCCATCAACTCAACCTCCACTCCCGGCACCTTCCGCCCCCACCCCCACTCCGGCCTATCACCCTCACCTTGACCTCCTTCCACCTATCGCATTTCCAACGCCCCTCCCCCAAGTCCCTCCTCCCTACCTTATATCTTAGCCTGCTGGACACACTTACCTCATTCCTGAAGAAGGGCTCATGCCTGAAACGTCGATTCTCCTGCTCCTTGGATGCTGCCTGATCTGCTGCGCTTTTCCAGCAAAACATTTTCAGCTCTGATCTCCAGCATTTGCAGTTCTCACTTTCTCCTCCAATAAAAGTAACACCCTTATTCAAAAAGTGAAAGTGACAATAAACCAGTAACTAAAGACCAGTTACTCTAATATCTATTATTGGGAAAATATTAGGGTCTATTTTCATGAATGTAATAACAAAGCCTTAGAATGTGTATTATAACCTAGTAGAGTTAGCATGGCTCCCTGAAGGGGAAATCATGCTTGATAGAGTTATTATATTTTTTTTGAAGATGTAGCAAACAGGACAGATAAAGGGGAAGCTGTGGATGTTTGATTTTCAGAAGAAATTTGTTAAGGTACCACACATTAGGCTAATTAATAAAAGTCCATGTAACTGGAGGTCCGTGGATAAAGCATTGGAAGGTAGGAATTAGGATACTGAGGTCATTTTTAGGATGACAGCAGGCAATTAGTGAAATCCCACAGGGATCAATGCTGGGCCACAATTATTTACTATGTATTAATGACTTGGATGAGGAAAGTGAATGTACAATAATAAAACTTAAAGATGGAATAAGGATAGGTGGGAAGACAAGACTCTGCAGAAAGATACAGACAGGCTAACTGAGAGGGCAGATGAAGTATTTTGTGGGAAAATATAAGATTATGCACTTTGGCAGGAAGATTAGAGGAGTGAATATTAGTTAAATGAGGAAAGACTAGAGAAAGGTACAGCACAGAGGGATTCAGAAATCTTTATGCATGAATTACAAAAAAAAAAGCAGGTAATACAGAAAGTAAATGCAATGTTGGAATATAAATTAGGGAAGTCTGACAAAAGATGTACAAAGCACTAGTCATACCACACTCGGAATATTGTGAACAGTCTTGGAACCTTTGTCTCAGGAAAGAATGTAGAGTAATAGGTATGGGGAATGGGTCTGGGAGGTTACTCTTCAAAGGATCAGTGTGGATTATTGGGCTGAATGGCCTGTTTCCAAATGTTGGGATTCTATGATTCTATGTACTGATATTGGAGACAGTCCAGACAAGGTCTTGGATATTGAGTAAGGGGTTGTCCAGTTGGGACAGAGATGAGGAGGAATTCCTTTTCCCAGGAGATAGAGTGGAATTCTTTACTACAGAGGGATATCTAGACTGGATCATTAAAGGCTGAGATAGATTATTAATCAATAAGGGTATCAAAGATTATGGGGTAAAGGCAACAAAATGGAGTTGAAGGTAATCAGATCAGCAATGACCTAATTGAGTCACCGATTCATAAAGTTGTACAGCATGGAAACAGACCCTGCTGACCCTGCTGACGTGACATCCTAAACTCATCTAGTCCCATTTGCCAGCATTTGGCCCACATCCCATTAAATACTTCCTAGTCATATACGCAGCCAGATGCCTTTAAAATGTTGTCATTGTCCACCACTTCCTCTGACAGTTCATTCAATACATGCAGCATCCTCTGTGTGAAAACATTGCCGTGAGATCCCTTTCAAATATTTTCCCTACCCCGAGCGAAAAGACCTTGTCTGTTTACCCTATCCATGCCCCTCATGATTTTATAAACCTTTATAAGGCCATCTTCAGCCTGCGACACGCCAGAAAAAAAATAGCCACAGCCTATTCAGCCTCTCCCTTTAGCTCAACAAAAGGATAAGAAAGAAATGTGTCTAGTTATCTGACCCCAAAGAGAAATCCAATTAAAAAGTGGGTTCTAAGTAAGACACTGAGCTCTATTAAACTTTCTTGGCCAAGTTACCACTCAGCTTTGTATATCTTTTGTAAGACTTCCCTGATTTATATTCCAACATTGCATTTACTTTCTGTATTACCTGCTTTTTTTTTGTGATTCATGCATAAAGATTTCTGAATCCCTCTGTGCTGTATCTTTCTACAGTCTTTCCTCATTTAACTGAGTGAGCCCTGAGTGGGCTGAGTAGCCTAATTTCTGACACTCATCTTATAGTCATATGGTCAGCTGTGGATGTCAGGGCCACACTTTATCAGGGTATTCAGAATCACATTAGAAACACCAGCTATACTCACAAGGGTGTCATGGGCAGTTATAATTTACACGTCGTTGATTTAACTTTTGTATTTTTCTAAATAGTGTGCATTTATTTCTGCATCCTTTATTCACTGGCTCTTTTCCCCTGTATTGGAATATGAATCCCTGCATCCCCATCTGGAGTTAGAGGAGGTTGATGGAGTGAAGCTTCTTTGTTTTGCTGGCTGCCTCCTCCTCTCTGCTGCACTTATTTGAAGAGAACGCAGCAGATGATTTTTATCCGGGAAACTTTGCTGAGTCATTTTGCAGTGATCCTTTGGAATACAGCAGATAATGGAATACAATATTCAGTCGGTTGATAAAAATAAAATACTGCAGGTGCTGGATATCTGAGGTAAATCAGAAAATCCTGGAGAAACACAAGAGGTTTGGCAGCACGTGGACAGAGAAAACCAGAGTTAATGTTTTGAGTCCAAAGGCTCTTCTTCAGAACTGAAGGGAGCTGGGAAATGGTTCTTATGCTGTTGATTATTTGGGAGGAGAAACAAGTGGAATAAGTTGGTTTGGTGAGCATACTATTGATAGTAAAGGAGAAATGCAAAATGGTGTTAATTGTAGGTTAAATCGGCCAAATCCACTGAGAGCAAGCCAATGTAAATAAGGGACAGGGCAGGGAAGGGGATGTACTCCAAATGGGAAACAGTGTTCATGTTGTGAAGTTCGGAACTCAATGTTAGGTCCTGACAGTCCAGCTAGTGTTGAGGATCATTGAAACACTAATAGCAGGCTTAGGATGGAAATGTTGGAATGGGAGCAAGGTGGTTTATTGAAAGGAAAAGAACTGGAAGGTTATGTCATTTTTATGAACAGAACAGAGGTTTTCAGCAAAGTAGTCAGCCAGTTTGTGCTTGATCTCATCAGTGTAGAGGAGACTGTATTGTGAGCAGCAAATACAGCAGTCAAAATTGAAAAGAGTACAAGTAAACTGTTGCTTCAGCTGGATGAAGTGTTTGGAGCTTTGGACAGCAAAGAGCAAAGAGGTAAATGGGCAAGTGTTACATCTTCTGTGACTGTCATGGAGGCATGGGCAGGCATTAAGAGTGATGGAGGATAAAGGAATGGACTTGGATGTTGCAGAGTGAAGGTTCTCTATGGGATGCTGCCTATCAGGTGAGGGAAAAATGTGTTTGGTGTGGTTTTTGCCAGAGGTGCATAAATGGTAGGATAAGATCCTCTGAATACAGGTACTGCTAAAATAGATGACAAGGGGAACTCAGTCATTGTTCTGGGAAAGAGGGGAAGGAGTAAGGCAGAGGTGCAGGGATGGACATGGTTGAGGGCCCTGGCAACCAGAGTGGGTGGGGAGGGGCGGGGGGGGGGGGCAGTCATCTTTGGTTGAGGGAAAGCAAGAACATGGCATCCCTCTGACATCATCAGAGTGTATGAGGTGGGGATACTGAGGGAATGGAATGGAACCCTTGCAGGAAGTAGGATATGAGGAAGTACAGTCAAGGTAATTGTGGGAGTTGATCAGTCCATAATGGATATTGGTGAAGATCCTATTCCTAGAAATACAAACATAGAAATAAAAAAAATGTTATGGACCAGACCAAACTCAATTCAAATATACTAAGGAGATAGCCTAGATCCAAACCATTGTCTTATTTAAAGTTAAGTGTAAGGTGCTGTGTTCCAGATATAATTTGATTGATGATACTACTCGGCTTTATGCAAAAAACACACTTTATTCTTATCCTACAGTTAAAATACAAACTAACGAAAGAAAAAATTGGTATAAAATTAAATGTATTGGAAAACTTAACAGAATTATAGATTATGTAACAACTAAACAGTATCTGTTCCAACAGAGTAACATCCCATAAATGTACCCTTGGCAAAGGCAGATTCAGTAAAATGGATTGTCTCACATGCAATGTTTCTCTAATCCAGGAGGAAAGAACACAAACAGAATCTCTGATACAGAGAGGGAACTCTGGCTTTTTACAATGGCCGAGAGAGATGTAACAGCTTCAACAGCCAGCTTCAAAACACCCAACAGCTATGACAGCTAAACTAAAAGCCTGGTTCTGTGGGAATCTGACTACCCATTCATGCTGCTTCTGTTGTTGCAACTTCAAAAAAGCACAAGGCATCTTTACTTTATTGTCTTGAATGAGACAGCTCAGCGCCTATGGCTCAAAACCTCTCCTTAAAAAAAGACAGGATAAAATGCGCCTCTTAAAACCATGGTTTTGCCACAATAGGTACAGTCAAAAGTGGATCAGGTAAAGGTGAGAGAAGGAAATTCTGGATGAGAGAAAACAGTAAATAGCACTGATGATGTCATTGACATACTGGAGCAAGGTTTGTGGGAAGGGAACAAATAGGAATGGAATGCTCCACATAATCCACAAAGTCATTCCTGCAGGTACTCATAGCCACATCTTTGACTTGGAAAAATGTGTGATGAGTTAAAGGAGAAGTTATTTAAAGTCAGAATGAGGGAAGGTGATGGTGAATGGACACTGTTTGGGCCTCTGCTGAAGTTCAGACCATCCAGATGGAGAAATGGACATGTAGAGGGATTGCCATCCATGGTGAAGACAAGGCGACTAGCACCAGAAAACTGGAAATTATGGAACCGGCATAAAGCATCAGAAGAATAACAAATGCGAGTGGGAAGACAGTGGGTGTGATAAAATAGAGTCAAGAAAGGAAGAAATAGATCCAGTGGCTTTTCCTAAGGTTGGAATGATGGATCTGTCTGTGGATTTTGGAAAGAAGGTAGAAGCAGACTGTCTGGGCCTGGGTGACTAACAAGTAGGTAGCTGTGGAGGGGAGTCACAGTCCTGGAAACAACAACTTGATGTACATTGGTGGGGTCATGAGATGACAAAGATAGGAGAAATTAGTCTCTGCTAATTGGTAGAAGAATTGAGTTTTGGAACCACGAGGTCATGTCTGCAGCTGTACAAAGCTCTGGTGTGGCTACATTTGGAGTCATGCGTGCAGTTCCGGTCACCGCATTATAGAAAGGATGTGGAAGTTTTAAAAAGGTTTCAGAGGAGATTTACTAGGATGTTGTCTGGTATGGAGGGAAGGTCTTAGGAGGAAAGTCTGAGGGACTTGAGGCTGTTTTAGTTTGAGAAAAGAAGGTTGAGAGGTGACTTAATTGAAACATATGAAACAATCAGTGGATTAGATGGGTTGGATAGTCCTCGGATGGCAATGGACATGGCTTTAAATTGAGGGGTGATAGATATAGGAGAGATGTCAGAGGTAGTTTCCTTACTCAGAGAGTAGTAGTGGCGTGGAATGCACTGCCTGCAAGAGTAGTAGACTCGCCAACTTTAAGGGCATTTAAATGGTCATTGGATAGACATATGGATGAGAATATAGGTTAGATGGGCTTCAGATTGGTTATGCAGGTTGGTACAACATCGAGGGCTGAAGGGCCTGTACTGCGCTGTAATGTTCTATGTTCCAAGTTTCTATGTTCTAAGTAGATGTTGGCATGTCAGACAATGACATCACATTTCTCAGCATGTTTGGTAACAGGTCGGGGCTGGATCTGAGGGCATGGAGTGTAGCAAATTCAGAGGGTGTCAGGTTAGCGTGGATGAGTAGGGCGGAGAAAATAAGGCAGCTGATTGTCCCATTCTCAATGAAGATGTCACATGCAGGCAAATAGCCAGAGCAAAGAGTCCATGTGGTGGGTTGTGTTGAAGGTGGTTTGTAAGGGTCAGTGTGGAGAAGGAGCACTTCTGTCCAAATAAATAGGCACAGAGGCATTTCGATGGAAGAAGAGATTGGCGTCATGTTGGAAATGGGGGCATAAAATGGATAAAATTAAATTCTTCGCTGAACAGAAAAGAGGAGAAAGTCAAAGGATATAGTGACCACATGACATGATGTGGGATTAGAAGAAGGGATAGAGACAGAGGAAAGATGGTGAAGAATCTAAGAATGTATTGCACCTGTGAGTTTTTTGATCCATAATTCCTCAGCACTGTCAGCATGACTCTATGTTTCCCCGCCTTTCACTGCACCATTTCTTTGTCCTTTGCATTCTATAAATTCTGCTATTGAAGTACATCTGTCAAAGCTTTGCCCATTCATTTAGTATATTCATGTCCCTTTGCAAATTTATGCTCTCATCCACACTAGTAACTAAGAAGACAGAGGGTGCTGGTGGAGGGTTGTTTTTCAGACTGGAGGCCTGTGACCAGTGGAGTGCCACAAGAATCGGTGCTGGGTGCTTTAGATTTTGTCATTTACATAAATGATTTGGATGCGAGCATAAGAGGTACAGCTAGTAAGTTTGCAGATGACACCAAAATTGGAGGTGTAGTGGACAGCAAAGAGGGTTACCTCAGATTACAACAGGATCTTGGCCAGATGGGCCAATGGGCTGAGAAGTGGCAGATAGAGTTTAATTCAGATAAATGCGAGGTGCTGCATTTTGGGAAAGCAAACCTTAGCAGGATTTATACACTTAATGATAATGTCCTAGGGAGTGTTGCTGAACAAAGAGACCTTGGAGTGCAGATTCATAGCTCCTTGAAAGTGGAGTTGCAGGTAGATAGGATAGTGAAGAAGGCATTTGGTATGCTTTCCTTTATTGGTCAGAGTATTGAGTACAGGAGTTGGAGGTCATGTTGCGGCTGTACAGGACATTGGTTAGGCCACTGTTGGAATATTGCGTGCAATCCTGGTGTCCTTCCTATCGGAAAGATGTTGTGAAACTTGAAAGGGTTCGGAAAGGTTGCCAAGGTTGGAGGATTTGAGCTATAGGGAGAGGCTGAACAGGATGGGGCTGTTTTTCCTGGAGCATCGGAGGCTGAGGGGTGACCTTATAAAGGTTTACTAAATTATGAGGGGCATGGATCGGGTAAATAGGTAAAGTCTTTTCCCTGGGGTCGGGGAGTCCAGAACTAGAGGGCGTAGGTTTAGGGTGAGAGTGGAAAGATATGAAAGAGACCTAAGGGGCAACATTTTCACACAGAGGGTAGCACGTGTATGGAATGAGCTTCCAGAGGAAGTGCTGGAGGCTGGTACAATTGCAACATTTAAAAGGCATTTGGATGGGTATATGAATAGGAAGGGTTTGGAGGGATATGGGCTGGGTGCTGGCAGGTGAGACTAGATTGTGTTGGGATATCTGGTGAGCATGGACGAGTTGGACCGAAAGGTCTGTTTCCATGCTGTACATCTCTATGACTCTATCTGAGTGATATCAGCAACTTCTCTCTTCCTTAATTTAAGAAACTGGTAAAAATTTGAAAAGTTGAAGTCCCTGTGACTAATAGTATTCTTGCAATTGGAGCACATACTTGCTAACTCTTTTCATAATCCTTTTGCTTGCAACCCATTACTTTTACCATAATTTGGTATCTTTAGTTATTTCTACTTTATTTTCTAAAGGCATTATGAACATTGAAACAATTTCTCAGCTGATGTAATACTGCTGTAGAGTGTTTACTTTATTAACATTTCAGCAATTATAAACAGAGCCATATGTTTCACATTGATCTTCAAGAGTGAATCATAATCATCCAGATATATTTTTCATTGTTTGCAACAAAATCTCTGACATTACTATTGCATAGATAACTTTCCATTCAACCAACGTACAAGCTAAAATGCAAACATTAGTTAACCCACAAACATATTTGTCTAATGAATTGAATGCTATTGTTGAAAAATGTTTGTCCATTGTTTTTCAATGTTGTTATTGTAGTGATCCTAAGAGTTTGCAAGTGGGAAATCATTTGCTAATTTCTTTAAAAACTAGATATGTGGAATGTAGTGTTCCCCTTTGATACCCAATTCAGGCAAGTGTACTTGGATAGAGAATGTTCCAAGTAGTAATTTGTAACTGGCTGTTGATCTAGTTTAATTATAATTATATGTCTCTTGCCTTTACTTTATATCTTCAAAGCTGTGGGTTTTGACCTTTGTTAAAAGATGTGGTTTATTGGCTATAACTTGTGTTGGCTAGTGAAAAGCTTCAGTTACCTTGAAATTGTGGCATGTTTTACAAAATAATAAGTGAGCTTCTGTATTAACATCAATATTCAGAAAGAATATAAGTATTGTGAATGTGAACACTGGTGTCCCGCAAGGTTGCGTACTCAGCCCCTTACTATACTCCTTGTACAGTTAAGACCATGTGGTCAAATTCTTTTCTAACTCCATTTACAAATTTGCTGATAACACAACTTAGATTAGATTACTTACAATGTGGAAACAGGCCCTTCGGCCCAACAAGTCCACACCGCCCCGCCGAAGCGAAACCCACCCATACCCCTACATTTACCCCTTACCTAACACTACGGGCAATTTAGCATGGCCAATTCACCTGACCTGCACATCTTTGGACTGTGGGAGGAAACTGGAGGAAACCCACGCAGACACGGGGAGAACGTGCAAACTCCACACAGTCAGTCGCCTGAGGCGGGAATTGAACCCGGGTCTCTGGCGCTGTGAGGCAGCAGCACTAACCACTGTGCCACCGTGCTGCCCACCGTGCCGTCTCTATGACTATGACTCTAGATAATAAATCAAATCAAATCATTGACTTTATTATTTCATGGATGGAGAAATATAATGTTTCACAGTAAAGATGAACTTTTAACCCTTCATGTATCAACTTCAAAATCACTTTATTCATTCTTAGTCTCTCTACAGCTAACCTTGAGACTTTATTCTGCCTTGCTTCCTCAGCTGCATTTTTTTTCTTCCAATAAAGATATATTCTCCTATCCATCATCGCTGCATTGTAGGGTATAAAAAAATTATAAATTTGCGCTGTTTCCAAAAAGTTTTCTGATTGGTGCTCTCGCCAACATTTCTCTCTCTAACCACATCAATGAAATAAATTTGACCATTTATCTTCTGTTGATTTTGAGGATCCTGTTCTGTGCCAAACTGCTCCACATTTTCTTTCTAGATTATATGATTACACTGCATAATTATTGAATGTAAGATTTTTGGGTGGATATTCTGATGCTATATAAATGCAATTTGGTTCTTTTTAACTCTCCGGAATTCCACATGATGTCTGCTTTCATTTATGTTAATGCTTTGAAACATTTTGCTGCCTTTAAATCAAATGCTATATATTCAATCACTGTTCAAATCGCAGTGCCTGTTGTTGAGTGGGCTGTTCGCTGCTCTAATAAATTGGGCAGAATTACTGCATCTTCCATTATCTCCTGCCAATTTGCAAAAACCTCATTTTCAGAACAATGTTCTAGAGCTCCAAATTAAATCGTTCCTCCAAATTCCAGGCCAAAGCATCTGAATGCCTTGCATAGAAATTGTAAGACGCAAACCGGCTATTTAACAGTTCATATTGTACAGTATGCCAAAGAAATCCCAGCAAAGATTTCCATCTACTCACTTTAACATCTCAACTTTTACGAGAGCCACCTCTTCGTATAACACACAGTATTTAATTAGCTTTATGGTATCTTCATCGAATTGATTGTCTTTTCAACTTGAGCCTGAAAAACTCTCTCCCAGCTTTCTTTTATTCAATGTCTAACTCGTACTTTTAAAACTAAACGGGTTCGTATCGCCTGCACATTTGGCCGTTCCTGTATCTCTTGCACCATTCATTGGTCCGAACAGAGGTTACTCCCCAACACAGAATCATACCAAACGCTACCCACCTAAAGAAAAATCCCTTGAGCCCTAAACTCCGCTTCCTTTGTACAGTCCGGTTTACCATCCTCGCCCACACGGTACGTCTTGGTCACAGGGTGTCCGACGGTCCCATCCCCACTATAACCAGTACATTTCCCTCCCTTACTCAACCCTTATCTGATCATCCCGCAAAACTCTCGAAACAAAAAAAAAGGAACTGGTCCACCTAAAACACAACTTTTGGATTTTCAGTTTCTCCACGACAGGGCAGGTGAAGCAAAAACCAAACAGAAGCACAGCGCATCTTCAAGGGGGTTGAGAACTTTGCAAGTTTTATTTTCTTTAAAAAAGAAAAGCAGACGAACAGCGAGAGGTTAATCGGGATAGGGAAGGCAAACATCAGTAAGTTTTCAGGGATAGTGCTCTTCCCCCTCCGCAGACCAAATGTTGCAAAGCCCTGACACACAACCCAACGTGCTGGCACGTCCTCACGTCTCCGATTGGGTGTTCGATGGGCGGGGTCTTATGTCCGGCGAGGCGGTTCGCCGGCCGTGGCTGTCAATCGGGTGACATCACAATGCCCGAGGGGTGCCAGGTTCGGTTGAGCGGTCGCGGCTGCTGGTTGTTCCGCTGACTCTCAGCTGCCGACTCTCCTGCTGCTCCTAATGCAAGTGAGCGGGCGTTCGCTCAGAGGCAGAGCGGCCGCTGCGATGCGCTGGAAACTCCGCTCGCTTTTCCTGGCAGTAGCATGGCTCTTCGTGGCCGCCTTCCCAATGCGCAGTGCTGCTTGCCCGAGCCGGTGCCTTTGTTTCCGCACCACGGTGAGGTGCATGCATCTCATGCTGGAGCACATACCTGCTGTCTCCCCGCAAACGACGATCTTGTGAGTATATCATTAGACGCCCGGTACACGGGCTTTCAGGCTCAGCGCTGACCGACCTTGTTGTTGTCGCTTTCAGAGGTCAGATGCAGCAGCAAGCCCGAGCCACTCTGCTCGACTGATGCTTGCTGTTGAGTAGGTGTGCAACGTTGTGTATGTTTGTTCATTCAACACTGAATTTAGATTGAAAGCATTTCTCTAAAAGTGCTGACTCCTTTCTCCCTCTTGCATCTGTGGATTGGCATTCTGATTTTACAGAGATCGGTGCACACTGTAAATTGGGAGGTTCCTTTTACTCTAATCGCAGCCATGCACGTAACTGTCAGTACTTAAAGCGTTTAACAGATTTTAGTTTGGGAGGAAGCTGGTGAATACAGTCTGTTGCTGATAAATGGGACGTGCTAAAACCGAGCCAAAGGTATTGTTGAATGGAAAATATAGGCACAGCACATCTGGCCTTTAGTATGATTGGGAAGCTATTTGAGGTGTTATCCTTTAATGTGGAGCCACATTTTAAATCAAGGAGCAGGAAAGAAAAATGGGAAGAAAACTTGCAAGTGACAATTTAGATTTTGTTGCAAATACAAATTCCCATTAAGGGCCGCCTGCCAGGGGTCGCTTGGAGTTAATCACTTCTCTCTATTCATTCTGATTCGACCCATTGACCAAGTGAACCCGCTTTCTGTTTGGTTAAAAAAAGTTTTGTGCCTGACCTGGAAACTGTGGGTAACTGGATTGAGATCAGTCAAACATATAGGTGGCAGCTTTTCAACAATTCTGAATAAACGGTCGCTTGCAAGATAGAAAAGTTATATTTAATAGCCAGTGCTTCCAAAGAGCAGCGGATTATATGTTTTTTCAATTGTCGCCGAGTTGTGGCTCACTTTTGGGAGTGGGGGAGAAATTGGAAGGCGTAATGGAAACGTTACTGGATCAGGAAGCATGTTTTTGTATCGAAATGTTGTTGCACATTTCCAGAATGACTGGACTTAATTCCCACTGTGGAATACAGATACTCATATCGAATGTTTCAACGGGAGGGGGCAGGGACAAACGCTGCTGTTTGCCTTACAGCTGAAACACACGGCTGCCTGTGAAGAAGATGCCTTGTTAAAGCCTTGAGTGCGGAACAAGCCATGCATTAAACCTGATATCTCCAATTTTGTCTTTTTTTTTAAACTGGCCTGGGAGGGAAGTGTTTCCCCTCTGTTACTGCTCTTAACCCCTAGCCCTCTTAGGGACTCTAGAATCTGGTTCACTCAATATACATCGATTGGATTGATGCTGTCTTTCTGGCGAGGGCAAAAGGTTAATAATATGCTTGTAACCGAGTCTGAGGTAATTTGTGAGTCATGTTTTGTTTTACTGTTAGAAGCAGGCTTTAAAATGAGAATTTAAAAAAAAGGCACTCATTGACCAAAAACTATCTTTGTGGGATTCAACAGGGGACAAGTTGGACATGCTCATATTTTGTTCATGTTTGGTGTCTTCCTTCAGCTGAGTTGACTATATTCTTTATGCTGTTATTATAAGTGATTGGACATTGTTTTAGACTTTTTGGGTAGTCTAATGGCAGTGTCATTGGGCAAGTAATCCAGAATTCTAGGCTAATTTTTTGAGGACAGAAATTTAATACCACTATACAGATGGTGACATTTGAATTAAATGAAAAAGTCTAGAATTTAGCCTAATAGTGATTATGACCACTGTTTTAAAACCCATCTGGTACACTAATGGGAAAGTGATCTGCCATCCTTACCTAGTCCGGCCAACATGCGACTCCAGACCCACAGCAATGTTGTTGAGTGCTCCTGGTGGTTAGGGATGGGCAATAAATATTGGCCTTGCCAGTGATGCCAAGAGCAAATTGAAAAAAATGTCTTTTTTTAAATGCATTGATATCAAACACTATAAAGATCAGCTTTATAGTGTCTATATTTGTGTCTATTGAATTTAATTTCCTGAACATGAAGGATTTGCCTTTTTTGAACACTGGATCAGAATATAGTGAAGGTCTACTCACTGGGAAGTGAGCACACATTTCACTGCTTAACACCTTATGCATATTTAATGTGTGATCAGATGAAAATTATGTGCAGGAAAGGCCAGCTGTCCATTGAGCTTTTTCCCACAGTCATGATGACAGGAGAATCATGACCAGACATTACATACCTCTACCAGTCATTGGAAAAGGTCAGTAACAGAATCCAGGCCCAAAGGTTGTAGGGGCAATTGTGCATTGGAAAGCAAGATGTGGTGTATTTCTCTCATATCCCCAACCAAATGGCTGCATTGACTTATGATCAATTGCTTTTTTTCACTGGAAGTAACCTCAAACTTTCTTTTGAAGATCTTTAGAGATGCACTGTATTCCAAAGGTTTGACATTCTCTTTGAAAGGAAAAAAAATCATATAGTTAAACGTCCTCAGAGCTTGCCAACTTGGATTGAGCAGAGTGGAATGGGGAGAGGAGGCTAGGAATGGTTATGTGATGAAGTGGGGGGGGGGGGGGTGCGATAACTTATGGTGCAGCTGTAGAGGGATGCTTTTAAATGTCAAGCAGAATGTAGCAGCTAATCATTGAACTTTCTGGAAGGACATGAATACTGAGCAAATTCTGTTGTGCTGTAATTTTAATTACATCTATCATTGATTGGAATTTTTGCATTTTAGAATTAACACAATGAAAATGTATTGTTTCATAGAACCTTTATTATATATGTACATAAAGTATATAAGCACAATGTTTCTTTGCCCTAACGTTGAGCTAGACTGGACTAAGTAATGCATCTTCTGGCTTGGCATGAATGGTGGAAGGATTTGGTATAAAGATGGTCATTGACACCTTTGTTTTCCACAGAAATAAAATAAAGTACTGCAGATGCTTGAAACATGAAACAAAAACAGAAATTGCTGGAGAAACTCAGCAGGTCTGGCAACACCTGTGGAGAGAAAGCAGAGTTAACATTTCGAGTTCAGTGACCCTTCTTCAAAATAGTTCTGAAGCAGGGTTGCTGGATTCAAAACATTGGCTCTGCTTTCCCTGCACAGCTGTTGCCAGACCCGGTGAGTTTCCTCAGCAATTTCTGGATTTGTTTTGTTTTCCACAGTGTACCTGGGTCTTGTCCATCTTCTTAGAAGTTTGGTACAGAGTTGGTTTCACACCGAAATAATTACATTTCCATTTTACGTTCCATGTTTTGCATTGGTCATGCAGGAAGGTGCTCTGAAAAGAGTGATGGGTATTTTTTTGCTGGGGCAATGTAATCCTATACCCTTGCAGTAAAGCTACATTAAGTTACCACTCCTTTTTATTGTAAAGTATCCTTTGTTTGTGTGTGCAAGCACACGCGTGAGTATATGTGTTTTCTCTTTTTGGGCAAAGTGTGATGGGAGTACTAATTTGATCCTTTGACATTGCTGCCACAAGTATTTTTTCATAGATACATTCTTAAGTGTATTGGTGTGAAAACTGCTGTGGTAGAACCACACATTGAATATGTAAGAATTCTAATTTTACAAGGTTATAAAATGTGATGTGCTATTGCATGTTTTTGATGTGGAGTAATTTGGAGTGGTGCCAGCTGAGATTCAAACAACATTTACAGCCAAACAGGGGAAATAAAATCAGATATGTACTGGAGTTGCTTTTATTGCTGGAGTGCTGGAAGTACCATGATTCCTGTTTATTTTTTTTAGCAGAATGTTCCAAGCAAAAGTTAACTTAATTTGGAACACAGGAATTCACATTCTTTTTGTCACACTGTAAATCAAGAATCTTTAGTGTGATTACTGTTTTCATGCAGACTGTTCTGTTAATTTTCAGATAAAGATTGCTGAAGCATTGTTGACATTTGGAGAGTGAGTTGTATTTGTCTTCAATTTTGTATAAATATATGCTTTGAAACCAACGATTATACAGTGCAATTTATGCTCTTAAAATCTCCTTGTTTTTACTTTTTCTTTCATACTGTCAAAGAGGATTTTACATGGTGTCAGTTTGTCTAAATGAGTCACAGACAGCACTAAAGCTTAAGTTCATTTGTAATGGCTCAGATCATGGTGGATAAATCATGGCATGTTGACAACGTATGCAGTTATTTTCGAGCATATTGGCCTGCAAGTTTGGGAAAAGGGAAAAGAAAAGGAGTTTCAGTTCCGAATTTTTGAACTCACTTGTGATTCTCCTGTTTGTATAGACAACACTTTGCATTTGGCTTCACTGCTATTTTTGAGAACTTGTTGAAATTACAAATTAATTCTCCCTTAAAATTTCTGCAGATAGTTTGACCACATTTGACAGCAAAACCGCATTTTCATCAATATGATTTGTCAGTGCAAGATCAGCCTTTTCTGTATTTTCCTTCCCGAAATGGATCAGCTTAAACTTGTCTAATTCCTGCATGTAGCTGGAGCAAATTTGGCTTTGAGATTCTTAAAACTTCTAATTTTAAACGTGACAGATAAAGGATTGATGGCTTGCAAGGTTACAACTAAGAGCATATATTGGCATCTTTCATCTGCTTTCTGTTTGGTGGACTCAGTTGCAAGTCTTGATGTGCTGTGTCCTAAAAGATCTTTGGCCCCAGATTTTCTGAGGAAATGGCAACCATGCTCGAATTACCACCGTTCTCCTTTTTATTATGTTAAGAAAGAGCACCTTATTTCTAACAGGAGGTTCTGATCAGGGCTGCTCCAGAGATGTGAAGCACCCTTTAAATCTGACAGCTCCCTTTGTATTGCAGGATAGATGCAGGAAGTCAAGCCACGCTGGTCTTTCACAGTAATCAGCTGCTGTATTCTGTGATTTTACTGACCAACCACACAGAGCCGCTTTGACAACTTATGTGAAAAGGCAAGTATGAGGGTTAGGGTGTCGTTGAGGTAAGGTGCCAGGTGGGTAGGGTGCAAGGGGAGAAGCAGACAGGTAAATGATGGATGGTTTTGGGGTGGTTGGAGATTATTGGGTCCAAGTGGTGAGTACATGTTGGGAAAGGCAGCATAGGGGAGGGTGCTGGATCGCGGGGCAGAAGGGGTGGTGTCGTGTCTCGCAGAAAGGTGGAGGGGAGGAGAGTCATGTCCTGAGAGGAGTGAGTCAGCACCAGGTTCATGGGAGAGGGGGGGGTGCCAAGACAAATTCTGTGGGTTGTAAGCTGCATTCCCTGTAATATTTATTTTTGCTGCATGGAACTATGAAGTTGGTGTGTGGTAATGGAATTCAGTGTGCAGCACACTATGTGTGGACTCTCATAAAGTGGCTGTGCAGCAGTGCAGCCTAGAGGGATTGGTAGGAAGAAGGGGGTCTGGAGTAGGTGTAGTCTGTGTGTGTGGTGATAATGGTGTATGCTATATTGGGGTCAGGTTACTAGCTACCCAGATATTAGATGAAGGTTTCTAAATTGTCTCACCATTCCTGTGTAACTATTAACTGAAGTGTAACCCTGTGAATTCTCCAGTGTTTTTTTTAAAATTGATATGTTTGGAAGGTTCCAGCTGTTGGGTAACTGACTACCAGAATCTTCTACCCCAGGTAATTCTCAAAGCATACTGCATCAGAGATTTCTCGGGTCTCAATATACAACTTCCATCCATGTTACAGAAATGTTTGTCTGGATATTGGAATATGTGGACCAGTGTTTCTAATCTAAGTCAGGACATTTAAGCATGTACAGTATCAGAAATGTACTGCATTTTAAAGAAAAACAAAATTTGATGATTACCAAACAGAAATATGATGAAAACATTGACCTTTACTCTCGTAAGTTTGGAGTGTTAATGTGTTGCCTTGCATTTATTTGGCGAGTTTATCAACCTCAGGATATCCTACAGGATCTCAGTACTTTTAAAGTATCATTTCTGTTGGGATTTAGGGAAATAGAGTTGCCCATTTGCATGTAGCAAGTTCTTGCAAACAGCAATGAGAAAAAAAAAAGTTTGTGATTTCAAATAAACCTGTTGGCCGATAATTTGGTCAAAGTGTGGCACTGGAAAAGCACAGCAGGCCAGATAGCATCCAAGGAGCAGGGGGATTGATGTTTCGGCCATTAGTCCATCAGGAATGTTGTAGGGAAGGGGTCTGAGAGATAAATAGTGGGGTGGGGCTTGGGGGGCCAGATAGCTGGGAATGCAATAGGTAGATGCAGGTGGGATGTAATGTTGATAGGTCAGAGTGGAGGGTATGAGGTAGAAACGGGTGCTGTGGGGTTCCGGGACTGTGTGGTTGGAGACTTTTGGATGGGAGATCCCCTGAGCTGATGAGGTTGCGGATGGTCTGGTAAGATGATGGTTTGGTGATGGGCGGTGAGGTCGTGGTTGACAGGGTGGTAGGAAGAGGTGTCCATGAGTTGGCGCCTGGCTTCAGTGGTGTACAAGTCGGTGTGCTAAATTATTACCGCTCCACCCTCCCTTCCAACCTATCAGCATGACCCCTCATCTACATCTACCTACCATCTTCCTAGGTACCTCCCCACCCCTTTCTATTTATATCTCAGCTCCCCAACCCCTGCCTATTCCCGATGAAGGGCTTATGCTCAAAATCTCGACTCTCCTGCTCCTCGGATGCTCCCTGACCTGCTGTGCTTTTCTAGTGCCACACTTTTCGATTCTGACTCTCCAGCATCTGCAGTCCTCACTTTCCCCTCTAATTTGATTTTGTGTGACTTCTGACTTAGTGAAAGCCTTATGAAAATCCAGGTAAGTATCATCTTGTGCATTATCATTGTCTACCCTCTGTCACCTTTTCAAAAACTTCAGTAAAGTTGGTAAAGCTAAATTTTCCCTTCTGAAATCCATGCTGACTATTTGTTATAATTTTTTTTATTTCTTGACATTATTTTCTTCTCTCCTTAGTAGGGAGTCCTGTTCTTTTTCCTACCACTGATGTTAATGTCTTTCACTGCTGTGCCACAAACAATGAACACATTCTAACAAAACAAATGTGCCTCTGAAAAGGTTATCAAGTGACACACTATGCAGTTCAAATTACTCATTAGCTTGGTGACTGAAAATGGCAACTAGACTACTTCTGGAATGAAAATCGTAGGAATGGTTCCTGAATTATTGATGAAGACTTTACTTTAATCCTGTCCATGAATTTGCAAATCATAAATCTGATGGAAAGATATTCATTTAATGTTAGAGGGAAGGTAATGTTCATTTTACAGTGAAATACTTTGATTTCGTTTGATTTATTTTCTGAAGAGTGATCGGCTCTCAAGGTTTAAATTTTCAGCCCATTTTTCCACCACCTATTTGAAAGAATTTCTGTTGCTGCAGTTGAACTACTGTGGCTTGAAACCAGTTAACTTAAAACATTTGAGAGGGTTTGATTGAAACTGATGTGACCAGGTGAACATGACTGCCTGAGGCAGGGTTAGATATGATAGATTAAGAAGCTGGGTACACAACAAAAAGGAGAAAGACCCAGCCTCAAACAGTAGGAAATAGCTCTTCTGTGGAATTTGCTACAGTTTGGTTTTCCATTCTTTGTGCTGTTGTTGGAATGCAAAGCCAGAAATCCCTAAAGCATTGTAAATTCCTGCAGATGTCTGTAGTGCTTTTCAGTGACATTGGATGCAATACTTTGTTTCCCGTGTGTTGTTGTAAGATTTGGCGTTTTCTTCCCCAACTTTTTAAATGTAACCTGTCTGCTTTTCGATAACTCACATTTTGAAATAGAAGTGATTTGAACTGCGACGTCCAGAGTTCTATTTTGTTAGCACAGTGACTGATCATTGCAAATCTTTTCACACATTATCAGTAACTGAGAAGCTGTCGAGGAAATGAAATAGACAATAGCATAATAGTCCCTTTTATAAAAGATGTTGCTAATGGAGGGTATAGTCCTGAGTCAGAAGACCTCTACAGTTGCATGTGATGTTTTCAACTGTTCATGATCGCAACTACTTCTAGCAATCGTGAGTTGCCAGAGTCTTCTAAAGTGCTTTACTGATTAAAAATGAGTAAGTGATTGAGTAGCTGAATTGTACAGACCAATCGTTGCCAGCAATCCTTTGTTTATAGAATAATTCTTCCTTGTGATTGCTTGAGCTTGAGTAACACATCCGAGGGTTTACAAATGGCTTACATGCTCCATCTTAGCCTTGCAGCCTCTCCCACAACAAAGGTACGTGCTGCTGTACAGTAAAACAGGTGGCAGTTGTCCTGTCTTTCCATGTCTCGCACTGTTTTATCTCAGTTGCTTTTCTTATTGGTTTGAAGGTTTTGACTTTTTTTGACGTTTGTCATTTTGATTGCATTTGGATATCTGCTTCTCAAGTGCAAATCTTAATAGAGTAAACCCTTTCTGGAGGCTTTAATATTGCTTTCAAAGTGTTTACTTTCGTCCCTTTGTGAAGGAGCTTCCTGGTGTGGCTCTGAGTGGAGCACTTGCTTGGTTAGTCTTGAGTCAGGCATTCTGACAACATGCCGCGGATCAAGAAGGTGACTCACCACTAGCTCCTCAAGGGCAATTAAGGATAGGCAAATAATGCTGCCTAGCCAGCAATGCCCACACTCAACAAAAGAATACGATAACAATACCCTGCTCATCTTGGCTGAGAGATTATCACAGCCTCTGTACTTGGCATGTCTACATCCAGAAAGATACTCACGTTTGTTCTTTTGTTCACCTGTTTGATTTCCAAGTTCTCCTAAGATAGTATTGGTGGTGTTCTAGGGACTAGTTGCAGTATTTTTAGTTAGCCAGCTTTCAAAGCTTGGGAAGAACCACTGGCCAGTGGACTTTGACTTTAATGTTGGGTCTATCATGGGTTCTTAAACCAGAGTACATGATGCATCTGCGGCTGAGCTCGTGTGTCAGATTGAGTGGTGTACCTATTCATCAACATCAGCTTTCTGGGATGGATATCTTCCAAGATATAGGTCATGAGGGTCATTTTTCAACACTTGGTTGGAACTCTCTGAAATACTTAAAAACTTGGCAGCTGGTATGTAATGTGGGAAAATGTGAAGTTTGGCAGGAAGAACAGAAGAGCTGAATATTATTTAAATGGAGAAAAGCTGGAGAAAGCTGCAGCACTGAATGGTTTGGGGGTTGGAGTACATGATAGACAAAGACCAACTTCCAAGTTCACTGCGTAATAAGGAAGGCAAATGGAATGTTGGCTTTTATTTCAAAACTTTTGAAGCATAAAAAGTTTGGCTAAAACATACAAGGTACTAGTCAGACCAAGACTGTGATACTTCTGAATGGGTTTTGGTTCCGTTATCTAAGTTAGGCTGTCCAGTCAAGTTTCATGAGGTTCATGCTGAGCATGGAGCAATTTTCTTCTGAGGAGAGGAGTTTGGGCTTGTACTCATTGGAATTTAGAAGAATAAAGAGAAACCTTTTTGAAATATAAAATTCTTCAGGGACTTGACAAGGTAGATGTTAAGAGGTTGTTTCCCCTTGTGAGAAAATCTAGGACCAGAAGGAGTATTCTCACAGTAAAGGCTTGTCTATTTAAGACAGAGAGGAGAATTCTTTTTACTGCAGAAGGCTGCTGAGGATGGGTGATTAAATATATTCGAGGTTGAGATAGACGGATTTTTAATCATGAAAAGAATTAAGGATTATGGGGATAAAGCAGGAAAGTGGAGTTGGTGGTAATCCGATCAACCATGATCTCATTGAATGATCTTGGGGTGTACTTGATGGATCGAAATATCCTACATCAACTCTTATGTCTTATGGTTTTATCTCACTGTTAATTTCAACTGCAGGTGTTGCATTCGTTACATTTGGAATAGTTAATGGAGAGAGGATTTTAATATTCCTGGTTTACTTGACAAGTCCCATGCTATCATGGGGTTTGGTGGATGTGTCAACAATTTTGTATTTCATTAGTGTAAACACTAACTTGGGCCTTATCAACATACAATAGTTCAGTTAAAGAAATAGATGACAAGTTGAGGAGCATGGTAAATTGTTGTCACACATAAGGGAGGAACCTGTAAGTGTAATTGCTGCAAGAACGATAAAGAATAGTGTTAGTGCAATGATACACTCCTGTATGATGCCTGTTTTGAGAGGGAATATTGTTTTGTAGAGCCATTGCATAGGACTACTCTTTGATATTGTTATATGAGAGACAGATGATATTAATGAACTCTGCTAGGCATCTATCTTGCTGTTGCACTTTGCAGAATGTAGTTTTATTCATCAAGCCAAAGCTTTTCATAAAATGGAGCAAGGCCGTGTACGAAGGGCTGTTCTCCTCAGTGTACTTTTCCGAGATAAGTTGTGCTGCATGGTTTATGCCAGTTGTTTCTCTGGAGCTTGGAAGCCATCATGTTTCTCGAGAAGAACCTTGTCTGCTTTTGATGAGAGGCAGTTTTTTGGGAAACTGTGCTAAAATAATAATACTGTAGTTGCTACATTTTCAGTTCTGTCTCTGTTTTTGAGGATTGTTATTACGGTAACTCTAGACTGCTTGAAATTTCTATATTTTCCCTAGCTATGCAAGAACAGTATATCTCGACATTTAAGTGCATCCGCAGGGTCATGTTAGTGGTATTCCTGCTAATTTTTCCTTCCTTCTATGCGGTTCACTTGAGACATGGTTATTTTTTAACACAAAAGTCATAGAGATGTACAGCATGTCCTTCGGTCTAAATAGTCCATGCCGACCAGATATCCCAACCTAATCTAGTCCCATATGCCAGCACTTGGCCCGTATCCCTCTAAACCCTCCCTCTTTCATATGCCCATCCAGATGCCTTTTAAATGTTGTAATTGTTTCCTGTGCTGTGAGCTCCCCCGCACAGGTTCCTCCGAGGTCAGCTATGAATTTTACTGTTTGTTAATTTTTCCTAGGCGCACTCTGATGTCCAGAGATACATGAACTTCAACAGCAAAGGCAGTAACTGTGTAGATTCACTGCTGTGTCAGTTAACAGTGTAGGTTTCTTTCTCTCTCTCTCTCTCACTGACCATGTGGTCACTGCCTTTTGCCTGTCTTCCTCCTTTTTTCCCTTTTCTGAATTCTTATTTTACACTGAAACTTGCAAACCTAGAAAGTAAGAGCAGAATAGGCTATTTGGCCCATCAAGCCTGTGCCATCCATCAACACGATATGGCTGATCCTTTATTTCGACATCATAGTCCCAATCTTGCCCCTTATCCATTGACAAGTTTAGCATCCCGATACCTATTGCTATCTTAAATATATTCAGTGACTTGGTGTGCTCTACAGGTCTCTATAGTAGTGTTTCTCCACTTTGTGACTGAAGAAATTTCTCCTATCTCAGTCTGAACTAACCTATTCCATAACCTTTCTTCTGGAGCCTCTTTGCCTAGGGAAGCATCATCCCTGCAATCAGTCTGCCCAGCCCCATCAGAACTTCCTACATTTCAATGAGATCCCTTCTCATTCTTCTAAGCTCCAGGGAATGCAGACCCAGTCAATCCAATGTCTCCTTATACAAAAACAGTCTCACCCAGGAATCAGTATGGTGAATTTTCACTGCACTCTCTCACACCCTGCAAGTGTGCCATCTAAGGTAAAGAGAACAAAATTGGTCACACCTTATTTTTGTGTATGTGTAGAAGATCTTACAGTCTGCTTTTAAGTTACAAGTTTGCTCTCATACTCCATTTTTCCCCCTAAAACAACCTCTTGGCTCTCCTTTGCTAAATTTTATACTGCACTCATCCTTGGCTTAACTACTTTTCTTAACTATGTCACTCTTTGGACCTAATGCTATCCTTAATTTCTTCTGTTAACTGTAGTGAGACAAGGTATGTTCTTCCACATGAAAGGAATATTATCTTCTAATTAATACAGTAATGTTGCAGTACATGTATTTGTACCTTGAATATTAACCATTTCATTTCCACTGACATGTCATTTAATGAAGTTACCTAATGTATCACAGCTGACTCACCTTTCATACAGTTGCAGTTTCTTTTGTTTACATTTCGGATCCTAGTTTTGGACTTGACTATTTCCTTTTCTTTTTTAATGAGGAATTCTATAATCTTGTGATCCTCAGTGAAATATAGGTATCCCGCCAGATTGCATTCAGACTGAAACTCGACTGGTCTGTCAGCCAGGTAGGCGCAATTCGCTGACGAGCAAATCATGAACCTCAGTCTTGGCCCTAAGAGGTACAGTAAGTGTACCATTTGCTGCCAAAAAATACATTCCTTGTGGTTTTCACAGGTTCTACACATTTACTGGCTTATGAAACTAAGGGTCTCCTCCAACAGTATAACATTTCTGGGAAACCAGATGTTATCCTGATCTCTTTGATCTTCTGGATATGGTCAGATGGCATGGAGACTGTAGTGGATGCCAGTCTCACTCACTCAAGTACAAACATGTGGAAGTTACTCCCAAACCTGCCCCTTGAGCTACTTCACCTATGCAGAATCAGCCTTTCAATGCATCGGCAAGTGCTTTTCCCTCTGCGTTGTTTCTCAGTTATAAGGTTGCCTCAACAAAGGAAGCTCACATAGTTCAGAAAGAACCCCTCCAAGAAAATAACATCATCTCCTCCTGCGTTCCCACTGTCTTCTCTCTGCACCAGGGCTGACATCAGTACGGGTCTTAGCTCCACTAAAACAGACCAACAGGAATCATGAATTTATCCTGATAGCTTGAGGAACCTGAGACCTAATTGATGTCACTGGTTGGTGTCTTTCTGTATGGACTATGCAATGGCAGCACTATATATTATCTGCAAAATACACTGCAGCAAATCAATGAGGCTCTTCCCACAGCACTTTCAAAGCCTGCAACTTTAACACGAAAGACGAGGCCAGCACATGCATGGTAAAACCACTGTCTGCAACCCCCCCACCCACATCCCCATTTCAAACCACGGGTCATGCTGCAAAATGTTGCTGTTTGAATAATTTGGAACTGCCTTCAAAGCAGCAGTGTGGATGTTGCTTCACTGAATGACTGCAGCGGTTGAACAAGTAGATCACTGCCCCTTAAGGATAGTTAAGGCTGGACAATATGTTCTGACCAAGCCAGCGGGTGTCTATATTCCATTACAATTTCTTTTTTTTT
This sequence comes from Chiloscyllium punctatum, assembly GCF_047496795.1. Lineage (NCBI taxonomy): Eukaryota > Metazoa > Chordata > Chondrichthyes > Orectolobiformes > Hemiscylliidae > Chiloscyllium > Chiloscyllium punctatum. The sequence continues at coordinate 135,821,415 of NC_092741.1, read as the reverse complement.
TGAAAGAAAAATCTTTGTCTGTGATGTGAAAGGGAATGTCCCGAGGATCCAAATGTCAAAGCAACTTTGCTTGTAATCCTTGGATAATATCCATTCTCTTGCCATGTTACCTCATTGCCATTGCACTCTGCCACGACCCAACTTTTATTTCTTTATCCTCATGAGCTTACATTGCTAGCACTCTTGTTTTCTCATTCTCTCTCTCCTGCACATTTCTCTTTCACTGTGTCGCCACTCTTTCTGTTCTCATTCTCTTACTTTTATTTCTGCTTTTTTTTTCTATTCCCTTTATTTCTATTCATTTTTTTCCCCTTAGTTTTGTTTTTGTCTCTTAGATTATTTCTGTAACTGTGGAGCCAGTGATCCAGATTCTCAAAACACTTTTAAGATGAGGGGTGAGTTATCAGTGGGAGCATTAGTCTGTTAAGTTGTTGGCAGCATCATTGGTGAGAGTTAATTCTCGAGATGATTATGTGCTGGGAGGAGCACATTTGGCTTTCTGTCATCCAGAGATTAGATTAGATTATTTACAGTGTGGAAACAGGCCCTTCGGCCGAACAAGTCCACACCGATCCTCCAAAGAGCAACCCAACCAGACCCATTCCTCTCCATTTACCCCTTCACCTAACACTACGGGCAATTTAGCATGGCCAGTTCACCTAACCTGCAGATTTTTGGACTGTGGGAGGAAACCAGAGTACCCGGAGGAAACCCACGCAGACACGGGGGGAAATGTGCAAACTCCACACAGACAGTTGCCTGAGGCGGGAATTGAACCTGGGTCTCTGGCGCTGTGAGGCAACAGTGCTAACCACTGTGCCACCGTGCCACCCACAAGGTTTTGGAGCAGCCCAAAAATGTCCCATGTGAGCTTTCTTAGGGACATTTTCTTTTCTTGTACAAGACTGGAAACTTTCTCCATGACCAGGTTAAGCAGAAGCACACTATGTGAGTAAAGTGTTGTAAGAAATGTCTGAGTCTTAGATTATTTACAGCACAGAAAGCAACCATTTGGTCCATTGTGCCTGTGCTGGAGCAATTCATCTAGTGCCACTCCCAATTCATCCCTGTACCCTGCAAATGTTTCCTTTGCAGACAGAAACTGGGAAGCATATTGGCTTAAAAAAAACAAATAAAAACTTGGGTGCTGGGGGAGTGACCGAATGGATTCATTTCCGTCGTAAAGTTGCCAGTTCTCTTTGCAGAATTACAGAAGTTTTCCATTCGTTCCTTTCCAAAAGTACGTCTTGTCCCATGTCATGACAACAGTGATTTCTGCTCAAGGTTGGTGCTAGTCATACTTGGAGTGGAAGTTTGAAGACTGGCCTTGCCTGGTTAATGACAGACCCCACCCAATCTGTTGTTCGAGTTCCCTGCTGGTGGATCAGTTGGCTTTACTGCTGAGATCTCTGTCACAGTTATTTTCAGTTAAATTGCAAAGTGGTCTTTCAGGCAATTTTGGATGTAGAAAACCGGCTGGATTTGACATATGAATGGGAGGTAGTTTAATAGTGTGTATTAATGAAGAATTTGAAGGTTTTGCACTCGCAAGTGTCATTGATTGGTTACCTGACAGATTATACCTACAGTGTGGACATAGGCCCTTCAGCCCAACAAGTTCACACTGATCCTCTGAAGAGTAACCCACCCAGACCCATTACCCTCTGACTTATCCACCTAACCCTATGGGCAATTTAGCATGGTCAATTCACCTGATCTGCACATCTTTGGACTGTGGGAGGAAACCGGAGCACCTGGAGGAAACCCACACAGACGGGCAGAATATGCAAACTCCACACAGTCGCCCCAGGCTGGAATTGAACCTGGGTCCCTGGTGCTGTGAGGCAGCAGTGCTAACCACTGAGTCACCGTGCCGCCCCCAGCACGTTACAAAGGAAAGCTGCTCAAGGACACAGTGAGCAAGAGCAGAGGATGACAGTTTGACAGTTGAACCCAGAAAAGATTTTACAACCATTTGGAATAGTAGGCAGCAAAGTCCATTGAGGTATTTGCTTTAGGATGCTAAATCTCATTTTAAAAAATCAAAGTTATTGTACTTTGATTCCTTCCCAGAAACATCACCTCTGACTACATGTAATTTGTACGGGACACATTCCCTGAGAAGAAAAGGGAAATATTTAACTTTTTGCAATAAAAATAAAATATGTGGAAGGTTTCATGAGGACAAAAAGTATGTGGTCTAGAAAATACTCTGTATTTTACTTGTGTGTAAGGAGAATTGTTCCCTTTTCACTGTCCCTTTAGTTTAAACAAAATGTTAATCCTTAGCTTGCCTTCTCTGCCCAAGTGATCATTTTGGAGAATTTCCAATCCAAGTAATTTTGTTTCCTGCAACTTGATTTGACTTAACATCATGTTTAGATTATGTGATTTTAAGAATGGGCAAAACTGAATTTAAGTCAGAGCTAGGTTAGTCTCTCACACTTGGCCTTGATCTCAGAGCTGACGGAAATCAGTGCCTCCTTAGTCTGGCTGTAACAATTTCTGGGAAATTAAATTTGGCATGGCTACCAATGCTGCAATGATTGTCATCGGGGGTATGAGACAGGCCAGGATTATAGGAGAGCAAATACCTGAGAGAGATTTTGAGGGCTAGTAGAGATCTAAAAGCTTGGAGGATCCAGACCACGAAGGGATTTGAAAACTAAGGTTGAGGGTTTTAAAATTAGTTCCAGGTTAAACCACTGTCAATGTAACATGCAAACCTGGGGAATGGATGATATCATTTGGTGTGAATTGGGATACGGGGGCAGGATTTTGAATGGCTTCATGGTAACAGAGATTAAAATGTGAGAGAGCAGTCAGCAATGTGTTTGAATAGTCAACTAAGATAACAAGATGTAGATGAGGATTTTAGCAGTAGACAAGCTGAGGTAGAGATGGTGTTCCAGTGGTGGGTATAGTCAGATACGGTGGTGGGATGGATGTGTGGTTGAAAACTCATGTTGGGATCACATATGACACTGCGGTTGTAAATGATTTGATTCAGTCTTGGACAATTGAATGAAAGAAGGATTGGAATCATTGGTAAGGGAGTTGAGTTTGTGATGAAAGACAGTTGTTTCACTCTTTGCGATATTGAGTTGAGGAAATTCCTGTTCATCCCATTCTGGATGTTGGTCAACCAATCTGATAATGGAGAGACAAGAGTTGGGGTTGAGGAGAGCTGGGCAGTTATAAGTGGCTTTTCTTACTGTGTACAGTATGTGATTGCTGACATGATTTTGGAAGATGTCACCAGTGTGCAGATGAGAAATAGGAGTGCTACAAGGATGTAATTATGGAGGACACCAGATGTAATCATAGATAATGCAAAGTGCAGATGCAATTGGACGTGGTAAAACTAATGTAACATTAGCAGTCTAAGTTTAAAATCACACAACACCAGGTTGTAGTCCAACAGGTTTATTTGGAAGCACCAGCTTTTGAAACGCTGCTTCTTCACCAGGTGGTTGTGGAGCGGAATCATACAACACAGAATTTATAGCAACAGGATTGCAGTGTCAGGGAATGTAATAGTAAACAAATTTTAACTCGAGTCTTTCATCTTTTCGAATGATCATGTTGGTTTTGGTTCCTTCATATGTAATCCAAAGATGTGCAGGTTAGGTGAATTGGCCATGCTGAATTGTCCATAGTGTTCAGGAATGTACAGGTTAAGCGCATTCATCAGGGGTGTAAATATAGAGTAACGGGGAATTGGTTTGGATGGGATATTCTTCAGAGGGTCAGTGTGGATTTGTTGGGCCGAAGGGCCTGTTTCCACACTGTAGGGATTCTAAGAACTAGTATGTAAATCCCAGAACTTTTTTAAAGTAACATTCTCAAGATAGCTTTAACAATAGATGTCATGTCAGCTCAGATAATGCATTGAAAGTGTGAGATTAAAGTCTGACTGTGTTCCAATGTTAGGTCAGACTGATTCTATTTCTAAAGTGAGACTTACAGAATCTTACATGGGTTTATGCAGTTTTTGAGCAAAATAAAATATAATTCCACAAGTACAAATTTTGTGTGTATGTGGTGTGTGTATATACACGGGGCAGTAGAGTTACCCAACTTACGTAGCAGTCAATGTAACTATACGTAGAAAGTGAATATCCTGTTCCTGACCAAGAAGGAGACAATGCAGCAAGACCAGAGAGGTAATCATAAGCCCCTGCTATGCGTTAGTTAGCTTTAGGCTGACTTTGCCTGAGTGAACCTTTCTGTATGTTTGGAAATGCTGTGGGTGGTGAGCAAACTCGGTTGCAGTTTGAAGCCTGGAGGAATCCCCTTTTGGAATGAAGATCCAGGAGGTGTGCAGAATCGATTGCAGGGCAGAAGACAACAGTCGAGTTGGAGGTCACGTTTAGATCCAGAAGTGAGGTATGAAGAGTAGCCCGAGGCAGGGAGCAGACTGCAGCTGAAGCTGACAAACCAGAACAAGAGATCCAGTCACAGACTTGGTAGGCTCCAAGATGGTCAGATGGTTCATTACTGCAGCAGTGTGGGAAGAGGGATGAGGCTGACCAAACTTATTTTAAAGAACGGTACGGCTGCAAATCCTCTGCCCAATAGCTGGTTCTTTCCATATAATTCCATGTAGTCCAGTGATGACCTTTAGTCATTATCCAATGATTTCAGGAATTTGATGCCAAGTTTCAGGAGCTCACTATGGAAGGCAGTGCAGTGAATTGGCAGAGGCCACACACAGGTAGGTACATATATTCTCAATTTTGTTCAAGAGGTACTGATTGGGTAAGTTTACCTAGATTCCAATTGCTTTGATAAATTGAGCTATTTGCATTCAGACTGCAACACATTTCAGTGCTTTATGCATGACAAACCTTTTACTTAAAAAAAAGTGTGCTTTGCAGCATCATGTCACTTGGTTCAGTGATACAGATCTTGTTCTTTAGAAAATGGTTTTGTTGGCACCCCTGATGGTTCATTTGGTAAGTTCACTTGCATGGTGTGTAAATGAGCTCTAAAGGTCCGGAAGGTCTTGCTTTGATTCTTGTTCTATAATGAGCTGGAATGATCTCTGCCAAAGTGGTAATCGTGTAGCTATAATTAAACTGAGGTGGGGGTGGGGAGGTCGGGATTCCCATTCCTGATTGCTTGGCTGCTGATGGAAAATATATGCCCCTCCTGAGAAAACAGTTCACTCTCATCCACTACCTTTGCTGTTGTGGGAACAATAGCCCGTTAGTTTTGGTAGTGGTATTTTGTGTAATTGAATGAAAAGTAGATAGTTTGATCGTTCCAAACCAACCTTTCATTCTTTTATATAAGTTTTAGTGGAACAAAATGGGGAATGCAAAATGTGAAAAGTCGTCTGTATTTGTTAATTCTGGATTAGTGGTGCTGGAAGAGCACAGCAGTTCAGGCAGCATCCAAGGAGCTACGAAATCGACGTTTCGGGCAAAGGCCCTTCATCAGGAATAAAGGCAGTGAGCCTGAAGCGTGGAGAGATAAGCTAGAGGAGGGTGGGGGTGGGGAGAAAGTAGCATAGAGTACAATGGGTGTGGGGGAGGGGATGAAGGTGATAGGTCAAGGAGGAGAGGGTGGAGTGGATAGGTGGAAAAGGAGATAGGCAGGTCGGACAAGTCCGGACAAGTCATGGGGATAGTGCTGAGCTGGAAGTTTAGAACTGGGGTGAGGTGGGGGGAGGGGAAATGTGGAAACTGTTGAAGTCCACATTGATGCCCTGGGGTTGAAGTGTTCCGAGGCGGAAGATGAAGCGTTCTTCCTCCAGGCGTCTGGTGGTGAGGGAGCGGCGGTGAAGGAGGCCCAGGACCTCCATGTCCTTGGCAGAGTGGGAGGGGGAGTTGAAATGTTGGGCCACGGGGCGGTGTGGTTGATTGGTGCGGGTGTCCCGGAGATGTTCCCTAAAGCACTCTGCTAGGAGCCGCCCAGTCTCCCCAATGTAGAGGAGACCGCATCGGGAGCAACGGATACAATAAATGATATTAGTGGATATGCAAGTAAAACTTTGATGGATGTGGAAGGCCCCTTTAGGGCCTTGGATAGAAGTGAGGGAGGAGGTGTGGGCGCAGGTTTTACAGTTCCTGCGGTGGCAGGGGAAAGTGCCAGGATGAGAGGGTGGGTTGTAGGGGGGGCGTAGACCTGACCAGATAGTCACGGAGGGAACGATCTTTGCAGAAGGCGGAAAGGGGCGGGGAGGGAAATATATCCCTGGTGGTGGGGTCTGTTTGGAGGTGGCGGAAATATCGGCGGATGATTTGGTTTATGCGAAGGTTGGTAGGATGGAAGGTGAGCACCAGGGGCGTTCTGTCCTTGTTACGGTTGGAGGAGTGGGGTCTGAGGGCGGAGGCGCGGGATGTAGACGAGATGCGTTGGAGGGCATCTTTAACCATGTGGGAAGGGAAATTGCGGTCTCTAAAGAAGGAGGCAATCTGGTGTGTTCTGTGGTCCTGTGTTCTGGTCCTCCTGGGAGCAGATCCGGCGGAGGCGGAGGAATTGGGAATACGGGATGGCATTTTTTGCAAGAGGTAGGGTGGGAAGACGTGTAATCCAGGTAGCTGTGGAAATCGGTGGGTTTGTAAAAAATGTTAGTGTCAAGTCGGTCATCATTAATGGAGATGGAGAGGTCCAGGAAGGGGAGGGAGGTGTCAGAGATGGTCCAGATAAATTTAAGGTCAGGGTGGAATGTGTTGGTCTCCTCTACATTGGGGAGACTGGGCGGCTCCTAGCAGAGCACTTTAGGGAACATCTCCGGGACACCCGCACCAATCAACCACACCGCCCCGTGGCCCAACATTTCAACTCCCCCTCCCACTCTGCCGAGGACATGGAGGTCCTGGGCCTCCTTCACCGCTGCTCCCTCACCACCAGACGCCTGGAGGAAGAACGCTTCATCTTCCGCCTCGGAACACTTCAACCCCAGGGCATCAATGTGGACTTCAACAGTTTCCTCAATTCCCCTTCCCCCACCTGACCCTCGTTCTAAACTTCCAGCTCAGCACTGTCCCCATGACTTGTCCGGACTTGTCCTACCTGTCATCTCCTTTTCCACCTATCCACTCCACCCTCTCCTCCCTGACCTATCACCTTCATCCCCTCCCCCACTCACCCATTGTACTCTATGCTACTTTCTCCCCACCCCCACCCTCCTCTAGCTTATCTCTCCACGCTTCAGGCTCACTGCCTTTATTCCTGATGAAGGGCTTTTGCCCGAAACGTCGATTTCGTAGCTCCTTGGATGCTGCCTGAACTGCTGTGCTCTTCCAGCACCACTGATCCAGAATCTGGTTTCCAGCATCTGCAGTCATTGTTTTTACCTCTGTATTTGTTAGTGTAAGTTCTAAGCTTTGAGTTATTGTACACTGTAACTGCTGGAAAGAAAGTCAGTCATCACTTTATTTTTCCACATGCAGCACTTGGATATAACTCAGCCTGTAGCTTTTAATACTGCATACACACAGACTACACAGGGGGAACAAAGGATTGAAACCTATTTGCATGTTAATAAGCTTTCTCTTGTTTTATAGCTTTCAACAAATGCATTCAGAAAATACATTGTAATGCATAAAAAGACAAGAATTTGAGAGCAATGGTATAGTGTTTACACTCCTCTTCATTTGCAATCATTGATATTGTCTAACGTTTAGTAGCTTTGAGTGAGTGATTCTCACTGCACTATACACAAAGCCTCTTTGGACATTCCATATGTACACCAAAAAATTTTAAAAAACAGAATTTTCACTTTTGTTTGGGTGGAGTGGTATTAAAACTGGGCAAGGTTTACATCCGTTAGGTCACCCGTTGTGAAATGAAGGGGAAAAATAACTCCCAGTAAGTGCCAGTTTTTTTTCCCCTAAAGTGTGGAAAAAGGCTTGTTATTCAACATTTTCAGCGTTTGTTAATAAAGTTCATCAAGTTTGAAGATGTTCAGTGCATAAATAGTCCATATGTTTGCATAAATTTCATGCAGGATATACCAGATTGAGGTTATTGCATAGCTTATCAATAAAACATAATGCAGAAGTGAAGAAAGTATATCTATTAATTCTCTTCAATGCAGCAGAACAGCTTTTTAAAAAAGAGTCTCATTAATGCTGTTTTTACGATGATTTGTCGAACCAATAGTGATTCCTCAACTGCCACCTCTTGTGCTGCAGTTGATTAAGAATCTGAAGATTTTAAGTAAAAACCCAGCAACAGCTGCTGTGAATTTCCTTGCTGGTTCATTTGGTTTGGAATTTAGCCAGGACATTCATCCAGAATCAGATTATGGACTCTCTTGCACTGGTTTTGTCATTTTAAAATTATTTTTGTAAACCCTTTGTTGATCACTTGGATCCAGCATTGTTTCTGTGGTCCTTTTATTCCAAGATTTTTGGAAGGTTTTTTGAGCAATAAGGGTGCACAGTAGCAATGAACTTGTTAAAATTATATATATCTGTAATAAACTGTTGTGAAGGTGAGAAAGTATTGCTATCCATTGTCTTCCTACATTCAGTAAGTTTAAAAAAAATCACACAACACAATTGTAAGACACAGAATTTATAGCAGAGTTTTGCCATAAATTCTGTGTCTGAGAATTACGTAGTCCACAACCACCTGATGAAGGAGCAGCGCTCTGAAAGCTAGTGCGTCCAATTAAACCTGTTGGACTATAATCTGGTGTTGTGTTATCTTTAACTTTGTATGGCCAGTCCAACACTGGCATCTCCAAATCATGAATACATTCAGTAAGGCTTTGTCACCTGTCAAGTAAGTATTCTTACAGCTGATGTGTTTTATTGCTGTTAATCTAAAATGTTTAAGGCTATGATTCAGACTGTAAAGTAATAAATAAGAGATATGTTACACAATATTACATTAGTTTTGAGGCCAAAGTTTTATAACTGTAATTTTAGCTCCATAATCTAGACTAATTCAGCAAATAATAGGTGTGAGCTAGTTGACTCTGAATTTCTGTTGACCTTCATTGTTGTGATTGAACTGGTGTGAACGTGTGTGATTCACTTTGTAGTTTTCATGCTTGTCTCTTTTTGTTGAAAGTCTTTTGTCTGTTTTCTGCCTCTTGCTGTGTTACTTGTCTCTTGATTTTGTATGGAAACAAAGTGGATACAAGTTGAACAAGTTCCCTGATTTTTGATGCATTAAACCCCTTGGCAGGAGACCAAAGACAATGGTGTGGATTTTCCAATGGCCAGAGAGCCATTGTTCCAGTGTAGATGGGATTTGCACAGGGAACCCACTTCAAAAGGGTTGTGTGGGGATTTGAATTATCTGCTGAGCAATTCCTCTACACATAAAACCCTTTGCGAGTCACCATTTGAATGGGAAACTTGAGAATTAAGTAGTTTCTTCAGTAAAGTTAGTCTATTAAATATTCTAACTCCTGAGTAACTGCCAAACTGATCCTATGTGTAATTCACACAAGCCAAGCTACACTTCTCAAGAGTACACCCCGACCCTGAACTGACCAGGTTTCTGCCCCAACCCCACAACATTTGGGGTCGAAGTGACCTGTACAAGAAGGATGGATTGCACCTAAACTGGAAGGGGACTAATATACTGACAGAGAGATTTGCTAAAGCTGCTCAGGAGGATCTAAACTAGTAAGGTTGGGGGCGTGGTACCCAGGGGGATAGTGAGGAAAGAGATCAATCTGAGACGGGTACAGTTGAGAACAGAAGTGAGTCAAACAATCAGGGCAGGCAGAAACAAGGTGGGACTAATAAATTAAATGCATTTATTTCAATGCAAGGGACCTAACGGGGAAGGCAGATAAACTTAGGGCACGGTTAGGAACATGGGACTGGGATATCGTAGCAATTACAGAAACATGGCTCAAGGATGGGCAGGACTGGCAGCTTAATGTTCCAGGATACAAATGCTACAGGAAGGATAGAAAGGGAGGCAAGAGAGGAGGGAGAGTGACGTTTTTGATAAGGGATAGCATTACAGCAGTACTGAGGGAGGATATTCCCGGAAATTAATCCAGAGAAGTTATTTGGGTGGAACTGAGAAATAAGAAAGGGATGATCACCTTATTAGGATTTTATTATAGACCCCCTAATAGTCATAGGGAAATTGAGAAACAAATTTGTAAGGAGATCTCTGCTATCTGTAAGAATAATAGGGTGGTTATGGTAGGGGATTTTAACTTGCCATACATAGGCTGGAACTGCCATAGTGTTAGGGGTTTAGATGGAGAGGAATTTGTTAAGTGTGAACAAGACAATTTTCTGATTCAGTATCTGGATGTACCGACTAGAGAAGGTGCAAAACTTGATCTACTCTTGGGAAATAAGGCAGGGCAGGTGACTGATGTGTCAATGGGGAGCACTTTGGGGTAAGCGACCATAATTCAATTAGGTTTAAAATAGTGATGGAAAAGGATAGACCAGATCTAAAAGTTGAAGTTCTAAATTGGAGAAAGGCAAATTTTGATGGTATTAGGCAAGAACTTTCAAAAGCTGATTGGGGGCAGCTGTTCGCAGGTAAAGGGACGGCTGGAAAATGGGAAGCCTTCAGAAATGAAGTAACGCAAGTCCAGCGAAAGTATCTTCCTGTCAGGGTGAAAGGGAAGGTTGGTAGGTATAGGGATGACTAAAGAAATTGAGGGTTTGGTTAAGAAAAAGAAGGAAGCGTATGTCAGGTATAGACAGGATAGATCGAGTGAACCCTCAGAAGAGTATAAAGACAGTAGGAGTATAATTAAGAGGGAAATCAGGAGGGCAAAAAAGGGACATGAGATAGCTTTGGCAAAAAGAATTAAGGAGAATCCAAAGGGCTTTTACAAATACATTTAAGGACAAAAGGGAGAGAATAGGGCTCCTCAAAGATCAGCAAGGAGGCCTTTGTGTGGAGCTGCAGAAAATGGGGGAGATACTAAACGAGTATTTTTTATCAGTATTTACTGTGGAAAAGGATATGAAAGATATAGACTGTAGGGAGATAGATGGTGACATCTTGAAAAGTGTCCATATTACAGAGGAGGAAGTGCTGGCTGTCTTGAAATGCATAAAGGTGAATAAATCCCCAGGACCTGATCAGGTGTACCCTAGAACTATGTGGCAAGCTAGGGAAGTGATTGCTGGGCCTCTAGCTGAGATATTTGTATCATCAATGGTCACAGGTGAGGCTCCAGAAGACTGGAGGTTGGCTAACGTGATGCCACTGTTTAAGAAAGGTGGTAAGGACAAGCCAGGGAACTATAGACTGGTGAGCCTATGTTAGTGGTGGGCAAATTGTTGGAGGGAATCCTGAGGCACAGGATGTACATGCATTTGGAAAGGCAAGGACTGATTAGGGATAGTCAACATGGCTTTGTCCATGGGAAATCATGCCTTAGAAACTTGATTGAGTTTTTTTGAAGAAGTAACAAAGAGGATGATGAGGGCAGAGCAGTAGATGTGATCTATATGGATTTCAGTAAGGCGTTCAACAAGGTTCCCCATGGGAGACTGATTAGCAAGGTTAGATCTCATGGAATACAGGGAGAACTAGCCATTTGGATTCAGAACTGGCTCAAAGGTAGACGACAGAGGGTGGTGGTGGAGGGTTGTTTTTCAGACTGGAGGCCTGTGACCGGTGGAGTGCCACAAGGATCGGTGCTGGGTCCTCTACTTTTTGTTATTTATATAAATGATTTGGATGTGAGCAAAAGAGGGTACAGTTAGTATGTTTGCAGTTGACACCAAAATTGGAGGTGTAGTGGACAGCAAAGAAGGTTACATCAGATTACAACAGGATCTTGATCAGATGGGCCAATGGGCTGAGAAGTGACAGATGGAGTTTAATTCAGATAAATGCGAGGTGCTGCATTTTGGGAAAGCAAATCTTCGCAGGACTTATACACTTAATGGTAAGGTCCTAGGGACTGTTGCCGAACAAAGGGACCTTGGAGTTCAGGTTCATAGCTCCTTGAAAGTGGAGTTTCAGGTAGATAGGATAGTGAAGAAGGCATTTGGTATGCTTTCCTTTATTGGTCAGAGTATTGAGTACAGGAGTTGGGAGGTCATGTTGCGGCTGTACAGGACATTGGTGAGACCACTGTTGGAATATTGTGTGCAATTCTGGTGTCCTTCCTATTGGAACAATTAGATTAGATTCCCTACAGTGTGGAAACAGGCCCTTCGGCCCAACCAGTGCACACCGACCCTCTGAAGAGTAACCCACCCAAAACCATTTCTCTCTGACTGATGGACCTAACACTGCGGGCAGTCGAGCATGACCAATTCACCTAACCTGCACATCTTTGGACTGTGGAAGGAATCTGGAGAACCCAGAGGAAACCCACGCAGACGCGCGGAGAATATGCAAACTCCACACAGACAGTCGCCCGAGGCTGGAATCGAACCTGGAACCCTGGTGCTGTGAGGCACCAGTGCTAACCACTGAGCCATGGTGCCACCCTAGTGTTGTGAAACTTGAAAGGGTTCAGAAAAGATTTGAGCTATAGGGAGAGTTGAACAGGCTAAGCCTGCTTTCGCTGGAGGTATTGGAGGCTGAGGGGTGACCTTACAGAGGTTTACAAATTTATGAGGGGCACGGAGAGGATAAATAGACAAAGTCTTTTCCCTGGGGTCGGGGAGTCCAGAACTAGAGGGCATAGGTTTAGGATGAGCGAGGAAAGATATAAAAGAGACCTAAGGGGCAACTTTTTCACACGGAGGGTGGTACGTGTATGGAATGAGCTGCCAGAGGAAGTGGTGGAGGCCAGTACAATTGCAACATTTAAAAGGCATTTGGATGGGTATATGAATAGGCAGAGTTTAGAAGAAAATGGGCTGGGTGCTGGCATTTGGAACTAGATTGGGTTGGGATATCTGGTCGGCATGAACGGATTGAACTGAAGGGCCTGTTTCCATGCTGTACATCTCTGTGACTCTATGACTCTATGACTTGCCAACTTGTAGCCTGCCCACTTGACACTGTACCATTTTCCTACTGGGAATTGTACCCATCTGACAGCCTACCCTCCCACCACCTTGAATTCACTTCTTATGTGCTTACCATTTGACAGCAGTTATCAAAACAGCTGTCAGGACCTTTAAACATTCAGAATACCGTGGTTGACAGCCTTGAAACTAAACGGTTTTCCTGTCTCTGACAGTTCTCTGCTCTGAAGGGACTGTCAGATGGAAGTACAGCTCTGCATTTCTGACCCCTAAATAGAATCTCTTTTCAAAACTGTGGAAGTCTTCACAAAAGAGAAGGGCTAGAGTGGTAATCTGTGTGGGATTGCCAGTCACTTGAAGACTCAGCCTATTATTTTCCTTCCTCTCCATGCCCTGAAGGGACATTTTGTTTTAGGTTACTATTCTGTGGATTCCTGCTCTTACTACTTCACTGAGGTGGTCATTATTTCTCTCAGGGAGCATTGAGTTGAAGTAGGGAAAATGAGTCAGATAATCCATTAACCTCATTAAAAGTACATGTCCTTTTGGACTTTGGGTTTATTTATTCTCTATCCTCCTGATGAAGTATCTGGCTAATTGATGAATAATAGCCACTCGTGCAGTTTGACTCCCATGGAATCCTAACTTCACTTTAGGTATATATCTTGTTTTTAAGATGACTATTTTGAGTGTTTCAACTTCAAAATTATATAGATTGTTTATCACCTTTAGGCAGTTTGTTAACAAATGCTGTTTTTCTTCCTTCTATCTATTTGTTTCTCCATTGAACTAACACCAAATGTCCTTTGTCTTCTACAGTTGGAGTAACTTCTGTCAAGATCACTTTGTGAATGTCTGTTGTTTTGCCCAGTGATTTACTTGTTGCTTAGCAATGCTCGTTATTCATTACTTTTCAGACAGCTTCCTGTTTCCTATAACAGCACCTGAGAATAGATTGTTCTGATCTGTACTAGCTGAATGCATGGGGCTGTCTTTAAAATCTAATGAGACTTTAAAGTTTGAGCCTTTGCCATCTTCATTCATTGTTTATGAATCGTTTATATTCATTCACTGGGTGAGGGCATTGCTGATTGGGTCAGCACATATTGCCCCTTCCAGAGGGCAGTTAAGAGTCAACCTCATTGCTGTGGGTCTGGAGTCACATGTAGTCCAGAGCAGGTAAGGATGGCAGTTTCCTTACCTTAAGGACATTAGTGAACCAGATGGGTTTTTCCAACAATGGTTTCATGGTCACCATTAGATTCTTGCTTCCAGATTTTTATTACAATTAAATTGAATTTTCACCATTTGCCATGATAGGATTGAAAGCTGGTCTCTGGGTTATGATACCATTGGGCTATAATCTCTCCTGATATCTATATATTGAAAATGTGATTGCACTAAATCTGGGAGGCACTTGTAACATTGTTGTTAGATGCATCCAGGTGACTCCTCTTGTATAATCAGTAGGAGGATGCACCAAAGCTTTTGAGACCAATCAAACAAAGTTTGTTTTGTAACAGTTATGTAATGATTGTTTTATTAAACTAGTAACCCATAGGCCTGGACTAAGGTTTCAAAAGCATGAGTTCAAATCCGTAGCCAGCAATTGGAGAATTTCATTTCACTTTAATGTGGAAGAGAGAGTTTATATGAGCAATGGTAGTGACTGTGAGCTTGCCAGATGGCCAGATCTGCTCCTTTAGGGAAAGCAATCTGCCGTTATTGCCTGTTATGGCTGTGTGTAACTCCAGACCCATAGGAGCATGGTCAAGTCTTAGCTAAACTAGAACTGGTTTAGCAAAAATCTCAATAGCATTTAAAAATGTGGATGACCACCATCATCCTGACTGCAATTAGGATGTGCAATAAATGATGACCTCACATTGAATGAATGTTTTAAAAAACTCATTACTAGAATTTTGTTTATTTCATTGATACTGGTGCTATTTTGGGTACTGGATTAGAGTGGTGCTGGAAAAGCACAGCAGGTCAGGCAGCATCCGTGGAGTAGGAAAATCGATGTTTCGGGCAAAAGCCCTTCATCAGGAATGAAGGCAGGGAACCTCCGGGGTGGAGAGACAAATGGGAGGGGGGTGGGGCTGGGCAGAAGGTAGCAAAGAGTACAGTAGGTGGATGGGGGTGGGGATGAAGGTGATAGGTCAGAGAGGAGGTTGGAGCAGATAGGTGGGAAGGGAGATGGGCAGGTAGGACAGGTCATGAGGATGGTGTTGAGCTGAAAGGTTGGAACTGGGGTAAGGTGGGGGGAGGGGAAATGAGGAAATTGCTGAAGTCCACATTGATGCCCTGGGGTTGATGTGTTCCGAGGCGGAAGATGAGCCATCGATTTTCCTGCTCCTAAGATGCTATGTCGATTTTACTGTTTCTCAGAGGCTTCTCATCTTCTGCTTCGGAACACTTCAACCCGAGGGCATCAATGCGGACTTCAGCAGTTTCCTCATTTCCCCTTCCCCCCACCTTACCCTAGTTCCAACCTTCCAGCTCAGCACCATCCTCCTGACCTTCCAATCTTCCTTCCCACCTATCACCTTCATCCCTACCCCCATCCACCTATTGTACTCTTTGCTACCTTCTCCCCATCTCCACCCCCCCTCCCATTTATCTCTCCACCCTGGAGGTTCCCTGCCTTCATTCCTGATGAAGGGCTTTTGCCCAAAACATCGATTTTCCTGCTGCTCGGATGCTGCCTGACCTGCTGTGCTTTTCCAGCACCACTCTGATCTAAACTCTGATTTTCAGCATCTGCAGTCCTCACTTTGGCCTGTTTTAGGCACTGTTGCTTTGAATGTCCTTCACTGGCTCTTCTTAAACTGCAAGTACTAATCTTGCGTACTCTTCCTATTCCAATCAGTTTTTGTGTTAAAGACTCATTGTCCTGTTGAATGCTGTAATCCAAAACCGTAACTTTTTATTTCTTCCTCATTGCTCATTCCCTCCTAAAGTGCGTTCAAATCCATCTTGGCATTATACAATCATAACTTCCTGGTTTGTCTTGTTTTCTGTTTTGTTTCCAAGTTTTTTGGTCTCCCACACTGTTAGTCTTGGCGATAATATATTCTCTATTTTTAAAAAAGTCAATGTGTGTCAATGGTAATGGCTGAAATGCCTGAATGTTTTAATTGATCCCATATATATTTATAACAAGTGACTGGTTTCTGCACGGACTCTGTCTGCCCAGTTGGCACGGACTGTCGCTCCAGATGACTCCAAATGAACTCCAGTGGCGTGATACTAACATTCCCACTCCCGTCTCAACCCCAGTACAAGGTTCTGCTTCATTGAGAATCTGGTAAAACTCTCGCCATTATCATTATTAAATGGAATCTACTTAAAGCTGTGCTGAAGCTGCCGTGTAAACATCTTCTTTGTTACACTGGGGAATATGTGGGAAGAGTCCAGGTGCTTCCACACGGGAAGAAGAACACATCTTGGATTGCTATCGCACACTTGGAACAGATGGCTAAAAAGATCTATTGAAGTGGAGTTTCCAGCAGTCTGTTCTTTTTAGCTGGACAGTATTATTTTTAATGGACAACAGAAAAATATTCCATTTTTCAATGACGTTCTTTTCATGCATTTCTCCAGCCCATGTGGAAACTCAGCTATATTTAGTTCAACCTGACTTTCACTGTTTCCCTCGTAAGTATTACAACATGTAGTTCTTTAACCAGTTTTTGATAAACTGCTCACTTACAACCCTGAAGTTGTCCATACCATAAGACAAGCAACATAATTTGGTGGACCTGTAATATTTTCTCACGTGGTACAGCTCATTAGGATGTGTTGCTGCCTGGAGGTTTTAAACCAAGCCCGATTTGGTCAATGATATGATCTCTGTCATCAATGTGGACTGTATTTAGAAAGAAATTAAACTCACTAAACTCAACAATATTTGAATAAATAAACTCTTCTCCGTGTGACCAACTGATAGTGAGACAATGACATAAGTGTGGCACTTCACTTTCCTATACAATGTGTTATTGGATCAGCAGAAGGTAAGATCTCTACGTGGACAAAAACCTGGGGTTGGATAACTAGTTATGACTATGGATGGAAATGGTGCACTTGAAAAAGGAAATCTTTTCTCTCAGGTTTCCATCAACCATCACCAACTCCCCCTCCACCCATCACCGCCACCACCATCACCACTACTCTTGGGGGAAAGAAATGGGAATGACTTCGGAATATGGCAGCCTATTTGTACTTGTGCAGTTTAAGCTGACATTTTAAAAGAAATGTTATCTGCTGAATCTGTCACCTTCCTTGATGGAATCATTATCATCGACCTTCCAGTGTGGAAACCGGCCATTTGACCCAACCGGTTCACACTGATCCTCCAAAGATATCCAACCCAGGCCCATTCCCCTACCCCTAGTACTCTACATTTCCCCTGACTAATGTGCCAAGCCTACCCATCTCTGAACACTATGGGCAGTTTAGCATGGCCAATTCATCTAACCAGCTCCCTTCCCCTCCCCACCCCCAACCCCCCTCCCATTTATTTCTCAGCCCTCTTGGCCCACAAGCCTCATTCCCGATGAAGGACTAATGCCTGAAACATTGATTCTCCTGTACCTCAGATGCTGCCTGACTGGCTGTTCTTTTCCAGCACCCCACTCTTCGACACAATTCACCTAATCAGCACAACTTTGGACTGTGGGAGGAAACCAGAGCATCCAGAGGAAACCTACGCAGACACTGGGAGAATGTGCAAACTCTACACACAGTCGCCTGAGGCTGGAATCGAACCCCAAACTCTTGTGCCGTGAGGCAGCAGTGCCAATAACTGAGCCACTGCGCCATCCAACCATTGAACCATCGTGCCACCCATTATGGCACAGAGGGAGGCTATTTTGCCCATTGAGTGCATCCAGCTGTTTATGGAGTAATTGTAGTGAGTCCCATTCTGCTGCTGTATGTCTTGCGAATTTCTTAGGAAATTGGATGGACATTCAAGGCTTCCAAAAATATTGGTGCTCTCCACTTTCACCAAATTCATCACCCCTTCCAGGTGATTACCACTCATTGTGTGAGCATTTCTTTTCTCCACATTCCCTGCATTCTGATGAATCCCTTCCAACTACTGCTTGGATCATTCCTGAACTATGGTTGCCAGACCAGTTGCACTTCGTTAGACCCCACGTGGGGTACTATAAGCAGATCTGGGCACTACACCTTAGAGAAGATATACTGACCTTGGAGGTAGTACAGCGTAGGCTAACAACAAAGATACCTGGACTTCAGGAGTTACGTAATGGGGAGAGATTACACAAATTGGATCTATTATCTCTAGAATTTAGAAGGTTAAGTGATGATCTGATCTAAGTGTTCAAGATATTAACAGAAAAGACAGAGTACATAAAGATAAACTATTTCCACTGGTTGGCGATTCTAGAACTAGCATCGTCTGAGAATGAGGGCTGGACCTTTCAGGAGAGATGGTCACACATACAAACGGTGGTAGATATTTGGAACACTCTTCCACAAACTTCAGTGGATGCTGGATCAGTTGTTAATTTTAAATCTGAAATAGATAAATATTTGTCAAGCAAATGAAATAAGGGATATGAGTCAAAGGCAAGTATAGTTAAGCCACAGATCCGCCATGATCTCATTGAATGGCCAAATAGGCTTGAGCAACTAAGTGGCCTACTCCTGTTCTTATGTTCCTATATTTCAATAGTGGCCTAACAAGATCTTTACAAAAGTTAGTGTATTTTAGTAGATATCAATTGTAGTAGCAATTTCAAGTCTAGATTTTTCTTGTACATGATAATTGGTTATGTATCTATAGTTAAAATATCAATGTATATATATAAACAGTGGTGCCCAGGAAAATATCCCTGGTCCATCCAGCATGTTCCAAAGGAATGTGATGAATTGGGAATCATATAACCATGTAATCTTTTGGGAAAAATGATTATCATGATTAGAAACTCATGCCAACTGGGGAAAACAAAATGTGGAAAATTCTTTTCTGTGCGTGCATGCAAATATGCACACACACCCCCAGCCCATCCACAGACAGAAATTAGATAGAGGGCTACATTGTGCCTTATTAATGCCATGCATCATTGCTGTTGGTTGCCTCTTCCTTAGACAGTACGCCTACTTAAGACCATGGGTGTGTGTCAGTTCTCAGACCTCATATCTTTGGGCACAGGGTAGGACATGTTCAGTGAGGTAATAGGATGCAGGGTGAAGGATTTGCTTCCTTTTATTGCCTTGTCTACTGTCACTAAGCTTCCTCATTAAGCAATGGGTACTTAAAGCACGATGAGCTTGATGGACAAGTTGCTTTCAATCTTAATGATTGGTAACAAACTCCACCCATTCTGTAAGGTTGATGTTGCTGTGCTTGGAGGAGACCTTCAGAGAGGCTTCGAAGCATTTTCTTTTGTTCTCCTCTGGAATGTGGGCAACTCAAGAGTTGAGAAAACGTGAGCTACTGGGGGGAGAAGCTTTTTGGGATCTGGACACAGCACTCAGTCCATCGAAGTTGGTTTTGCCTGAATACTTCTGAAGCTCACTTCAACAAGGACACCAGCGTTTGGGTTCTCCCGTCAAGTCTGGAATGAAATCTCTTTGGCTGCCTTACTTGTCATTGATGCACAGCCAGTTCCTGCTGCAGTAGAAGAGTATGGTAACAGCAACTGCTCTGTGCACTCAGGGATTTGATGATTTGCAAAGTTCTTTATTGCCAATAGTGGCTGGTGTGGTTTATAGGAGGCAGAGCTGGTATTGTTGATTAGCTGAAGTGGGCATTGAGGAGAGAGGTGGCTGCCAACCCAGTTATGCAATGCCTATCCTTTGTATGATTGGTCTTCACCACACCAAGTCCACTTGTTCAAGTTTTATTTATTTTTTTGAGCACAATGAGCACAATGAGCACAAATCACTGTGGTGAAGTTGCTCAATAGTTGATTCTCAGAATTTTGTGTGGAATTTTAATGGATGACTCCCTCACTCACAGGGTGGGGGAGTTGGCAGCGAGTCAGGAATCTGATTTTTGTTGCAGCTGCATTTGCTTTGGCAGTTTATTTTGACCTTGACATTAAAGGGAGCACTTGTGGTGCAGTGTTAGTGTCCCTACCTCCGAGGCAGGGAGGGCTGGGTTCTAGACCCATCTGCTCCACCGATGTGTCATTACATCTCTGACAGCTTGATTGGAAAAAATAATAATCTGGCCATGGCATTAACATCTTACATCTGGTTTTCTGACCCAGTATCAAATATAGGTATGCCTGTGGAAGGATCTTTTATTTAAGGGGACTTCGGCAGGAGTTGCATTCTGTGTTCACCTTGAAGACTGGATGTGAGCTGGCTCCACCTGATTGTTCCCAGGAGCTGATGATAGAGGCTGAGGAACTGAAGAGACCTGTTCTTTCCCAGGACAGGTTGAAGAAGCTGACTAAGCAGATTTAATATGTGTGAGCTCTTCAGAACGTGGACATATTGCTTCAAGAGTTTCAGTAACCTAATAAGGACAAGATAGATGAGTCCACCTTCTGGCTTCATCAGAATTCTCCTGCACAGTACTCGGCAGAGCGAACACACCCTGCAGATTTACCCTTTTCCTTCTCTCTGCTTCTCACTCCACCCTCATCTGGACATTTGACATGAACCCCCACAGCCATCCTCCATAATAGTCCTCATTTTGTCATCTCCAAGCATGCTGTCTCTCTCAGTCCAAATTCTCTCATTTCAGAAGAAGAGAGCGCCATTCTCCAGGGCTTTGCAGAGAACCTGGGTAATGGGCCATGAGTCACAGCCACCCTAACTGATGTGGTTGAGGGTGCCTTGGAGATTGGCAGGGTGGTTGGATTGAGGGGCATCGGAAGTGCCAACAGATCTGCTGACTGCAGTAGATTTCACACTGCCACATGATCAATTGCCATTGCCGCTGACTGAAATGTTGAGATGTACAAGTTGGACACTTTCAGTCTCAGGAAACATATCCCGAGTGACCGGGGGGTGGGGGGAAGCAGATTGTGAAATACGCCTGATGCTGATTACCTCAGTGATCTCTGACAAGGTGTGCCCACCTGGTCATTTTTGCAGGGGTGGCTTGTGCCAAGAGACTGCAGAGGTCAGCCCAACCCTTGAGCCGAGGCTTCCTGAGGCAGTATCGCTCTGTCATGTTGAGAAAGCTGCTACTACTACTGCTGCCATGCTGTAGTGAAGGCTGAAAACAGCCCTGTGCAGATGCAGGTGAGGAAAGGCCGAGGTCAGTCATGCTTGAAATCACCTGTAAAGCAATCAGATTAGACTCTTGGAAGAAATAATGTGCATATAACTTATTTATGTCGGCAGCCTGTTCACTGTGCAGTTTCATTGTTCTGAGGCTTTTCGAACCTGTTGGTTTTGTCCGTCATTGCTGTGCTGTCACATTATTGAATCCTGTGAGTTCCATGTTACTCAGAAACAGTGCTCTCGCCGTTAAAATGAGAATTCTGATTTAATTGGTTATTTATGTGACTGACCCCACATCTCCACAGGATTTCTAAGCATTTCTCAAAACTCATCCCAGTAAAAATGAAAGTAGGTGGATCATGTCAGGAATTTGATTCGGCAACACATTTTGAGGGATTTAACCACCTCCCCCATCTCTATCAGTCCAAATTCTGCCCCTTGGCTCAATTAAATAAAAACTCCAAATGTTGCTGTTGAAACGCAGGTACATCACCATCGTTATATTCAGTGAAAATTGCATTGTTCCAGTGCTATTCAGCACGTTAGTGATGAGCTGACAGGGTTTTGCTAATAAACTCAACAATGGTGGAATTATCTAGCTTGAGGTAATTACTAGAAAGTCCTGGAGCTGGATTTCCTGGCTGCTTGATAACATGCTTGAAAATGGGAGGCTCATAGGCTGCAGGATGCAATTGTTTCACAATTTCACCCTCCACTGCCAACTCTCTGCATCTGCTATGGTTGTGTCAGCATCACAGATGAATGTTCATGTTCTGCCAAATGGTTAGCACTCAGTGGTCCGTACTTCTGATAATGAAACAATCCATGGTTTTGAAGATCTTGACCATTTTTTGCGTAGCGGGGGAGAGCATCAGCTGGCCCAGTTGCCCACCTTTCGGTCAGTTAAGGCCAATTAATGTCCATTTAAGTGCTGTATTCTGCCTCTGGCACTGCACTACCCAGAAGAGAGGGAGGCCCACACCAAGTAGCAGGGTTAGCAGCAGCATTTGCTGCATGGTTTGGGGTCTGACAGTGGAGGGGATCTTGTATTTGGAGTTTATTGTATCCGTTTGCCTCTTTTAGTGATCTTTCTCTCTCTCTCTTTGTCTGTGCCTCTCTGTCTATGTCTGTATCTCTCTCTCTATTTTCTCATCCTTTCATACATCCAAGCCATGTTGACCTCAACCCCCTTCCTGCTTTCAGCCAGCCAGGCACCATTGATACCCTGGAATTACCTTCTAGTCTTACTGCAGAGCCTCTTCTTCGGGCTGAGGATCCAGCAACAGACACCACTCGGTGCTACTTAATGACCAGCATCTCTCCAAGGTGGGACTTTCACTGTTCGAAATCTCCAGCGGGAAGTGCTTATGGGGCAGTCATCTTTGTGATGGACAGGTTCCTCACCAACTCTTTATTGGACCGGGATGTGGCATGGGGAAGGTGGCTGGGTGGAATATTACACCCCAGAAATCCAGTCACTGGGGTTTTAGTTTGAGTCATAACCAGGTTGCATATCTGCTTCCTTGTTGCTGGATCAGCCTGATTACATTTGATCTGTGAAAATGCTCACAAGTGCAAAAAATGTGTTCATAATTTCTCCTGTCTCATGTGAAAAGCCTTCACATGGTGACTGACCGCAATCTCAAAAATCTTCTCTGCAATCACCCTAAGCTTGGGACAGCCTGGCTTCCAGATGTTGCCACTTCCACTCATGTCTCACAGACTTCGAATGAATTGTGACTCCATTTGAAGGCACGTTTTGGGATTAAGGTGTCAGTAGCTGCTCAGTGAGAGAATCGCCCAGTTTCCTGTCTATGAAGCTTATACCAGAAAATTCCCGCATGCATTAAATCAGCACCAGCAGATTTGGATAGGTGACATCTAAAAAGCAGAGACATTGTGTAACAAATGTGTCGACAGTTTTGTGGAAAGTTTGGGCTATCTTGTGACACAGTGGTAGTGTCCCAACCTTTGACTAGCTCCAGAGATGTGAATAATGTCTGAAAGATAGGATTTATGTGCATTTGGAGAGGCAAAGATTGCTTAGGGATAGTCAGCATGATTTCGTGTGAGGGAAATCATGTCTCACAAACTTGATTTGAGTTCTTTAGTGAAGTAACCAAAAGGATTGATGAGGGTAGATGTTGTTTATTTGGACTTCAGTAACGCTGTTGACAAGGGTCTGCATGGTGTTCTAATGAGTTAAGTTAGATTACATAGGATTCCGGGTGAGCTTGCTAATTGGGTATAAAATTGGCTTTCTGGTAGGAGACAGAGGGTGGTGGTGGAGGATTGTTATGACCAGCAGTGTTCCACAGTGATCAGTACTGGGTCTACTTTTGTCTGTCAATTATATAAATGATTTGGATGAGAATATACAAAGCATGATTAGTAAGAATGACATCAAACTTGTTGGTATAGTGGACAGTGAAGAAGGTTATCTAAGATTTTGATCAATTGGGTCAATGGACTGAGGAATGGCAGATGGAGTTAAATTTGGATAAATGTGAGGACA
The DNA here is from genome assembly GCF_047496795.1 of Chiloscyllium punctatum. Classification (NCBI taxonomy): domain Eukaryota; kingdom Metazoa; phylum Chordata; class Chondrichthyes; order Orectolobiformes; family Hemiscylliidae; genus Chiloscyllium; species Chiloscyllium punctatum. The sequence goes on along the minus strand of NC_092741.1, from coordinate 135,797,802 downwards.
GGACTTATATAATTAATGATAGGGCCCTGGGTTGTATTGTGGAACAGACAAACCTAGGGGGTTCAGGTACATAATTCTTTGAAACTTGCATCACACACACAGAGGGTGGTTAAGAAGGCTTTTAGCACGCTTGCCTTCATTGAGTATAGGATTTAGGACATGATGTTGAGGTTGTAAAGGATATCGGTGAAGCCTCTTCTGGACTACTGTATACCCTATTAGAGGAAGGATATTATTAAACTGGAGAAGGTTCAGAAAAGATTTACCAGGATATTTCCAGGAATGGAAGGTTTGGTTAGTTTGTAAGTTAGCTCCCTGAGCTGGAAGGTTTATTAATCCTCTTAAAAATTGCACAAAGAGGGTTTGAGTTACAAGGAGAGGCTGGATAGCTGGGACTTTTTCACTCGAGCACAGGAAGTTGAGGAATGACCTTGTTGAGGTTAATAAAATCACCAGTGGCATACATAAGGTGAATGACAAAGGTCTTTTCCCTAGGGTAGGGGAGCTTAAAACCTGGGGGCATATTTTTAAGGTGAGGGGGAAAAAATGTAAAAAGGACATGAGGGACAACTTTATTCTACACAGGGACTGGTTCATGTCATAGAGTCATAGAGATGTACAGCATGGAAACAGACCCTTCAGTCCAACCCGTCCATGCCGACCAGATATCCCAACCCAAACTAGTCCCACCTGCCAGCACCCGTCCCATATCCCTCCAAACCCTTCCTTTTCATATACGTGTCCAAACGCCTCTTAAATGTTGCAATTATATCAGCCCCCACCACATCCTCTGGCAGCTCATTCCATACACGTACCACAACTCTGCATGAAAAAGTTGCCCCTTAGATCTCTCTTATATCTTTCCCCTCTCACCAACTCCAGAGAAAAGACTTTGTCTATTTATCCTATCCATGCCCCTCATAATTTTGTAAACCTGTATAAGGTTTACAGCCTCCGACACTCCAGGGAAAACAGCCTGTTCAGCCTCTCCCGGTAGCTCAGATCCTCCAACCCTGGCAACGTCCTTGTAAATCTTTTCTGAACCCTTTCAAGTTTCACAACATCTTTCCGATAGGAAGGAGACCAGAATTGCATGCAATATTCCAACAATGGCCTAACCAATGTCCTGTACAGCCGCAACATGACCTCCCAACTCCTGTACTCAATACTCTGACCAAAGAAAGGAAAGCATACCATACGCCTTCTTCACTATCCTATCTACCTGCGACTCCACTTTCAAGGAGCTATGAACCTGCACTCCAAGGTCTCTTTGTTCAGCAACACTCCCTAGGACCTTACCATTAAGTGGATAAGTCCTGCTAAGATTTGCTTTCCCAAAATGCAGCACCTCGCATTTAAATGAATTAAACTCCATCTGCCGCTTCTCAGCCCATTGGTCCACCTGGTCCAGATCCTGTTGTAATCTGAGGTAATCCTCTTCGCTGTCCACTGCACCTCCAATTTTGGTGTCATCTGCAAACTTACTTACTGTACCTCTTCTGCTAGAGAAAGCAGTGGATGCAGGTACAGTTACAATGTTTTAAAACATTTCGATAAGTTCATGATTAGGAAAGATTTGGATTGATAAGGGCAGGTGGGGCTAGTTTAGTTTGGAAACATGGTCAGCATGGACTGGTTAGACTGAAGGGTCTGTTTCAATGCTGTCTGACTCTATGACTATAACATTTCTGAACAGGTTGATTGGAAAAATAGGTTACATTTGAAAATAAAATAAACATCCATTACATAGATTAGTCCTGGCTATTATGTGTTTCTTGTAAACCTGTGATGGTCACCAGACCTACACAGCTCTGTGATCACTCAATCTATGCATCATAAAACGCTCACATTTCTCCCCCAACACCCAACCTGCATGGCTTAGCCTGTGCTATTAAACATCTGACTGGTTCAGCGCAAATGTCTAAAAGAGCAAATTCACCATTCTCTTCAACAGTTGTAACACATAACATTCTGTTTAAAATTCATTGATCTCCTGTGCTGTTGTACAAATGGGGAAAATGGATTGTTTCGTAATGGGACTCCCAATAAAATAAAATTGACTGTCAGTGACTATTTATTTCCAGCCAGAGGTTTTTCCTACTCTTGTGTTTTCAGACATTTTCTTCACTTTGCCATGAATCAACAAGATTTTTTCTTCTCCCTTTTGGCACAAGCAGATTCTCTCTCCACCTGCTTTAGCAAAACACAGTAAAGTTTTCATTAGCCAGGAATGTGCTGGTACAAATTTTCCCTCATAATCCATATAAAAACACAGAGAAACTCTAGAGTGCAAGCAGGCCATTTGACATATTGAGTTCACACCGACCTTTCAAAGAGCATCCCACCCCTATCCCTGGAACCCTGCATTTCCCATTTCTAATCCACCTAGCCTGTACCTTTCTGGATACTATGGGCAATTTTAACATGGCCAATCCACCTAACATGCACATCTTTGGAATGTGGAAGGAAATTGGAGCACTCTGAGAAGACCCACATAGACTTGAGGAGAATGTGCAAGCTGCACACAGTCACCCAGGGGTGGAATTGACCTTGGGTCCCTGACGCTATGAGGCTCAGTGCTAACCCCTGAGCTACTGTGCTGCCTGCTATTACATACTCAGTAATGGAAATGTAATGTAGGGAGTATTCACCTCACTGTTAGACTTCATTGACCTGAATCACTTAAACGATAATGCAATTTTGCCTTAAATAAATTTACTGCCAGTGAGCCTTCTGACTCATACCCTCAACTGATTACACTGACATTGCGGTAGATTGCGGTATTTGAGGAGAAATTGATCGAAAATAAATCAACTGTTGATAGTTTGTGTGACCATTCGATTGAATAACAAGTATATTTACATTGAGTTAAATACATTTTTAAAAAAACTATAATAATTGGACAGAATAATAGAGTAAACTTTGCGGAATTTGAGTTCTGTAATATTTGCTGGTTTATCAAGAGTGTCGGTTAAGGCGTCAGTGAAAGCAGCATTTGCTGTACTACGAATACCCTTTGAGTCACATCTTTGTCATTTTAACTGCAGCCACTCACTCTTTGTCTTGTTTGATTAGATCAGTGTCTGTACACTTATATTGCATGCTTGCACTGTCTCATTTCCTCATATTCTCCTAACCAGTAATGTGTGTCTGTTTGTGTTTGATTAGATATGTACTTATTTGTTTACCTGTCCATTTCCATTTCTATTTTGTTGGTTTGTTTAAAAATGGATGAACATATCGAAAAAGTATTGAAAAAAAATAAAGTCTAAAATGGGTCATTTCCTTTAAAGGGAGCTTGTAAGCCAGATAGGAGTGTAGGTTCTTGCAACTAACATCACTTTCTGTACCCTACTGCACTTTATTTACATCCATGTCCTTTTGATAAGTGTTGCTTGAAGGATTATGTGATGAACTTAGATCTTCTAGTCTGAGGGCGATTTGAAACATTGGCTAACATGTTTACAAAGGGACTGTATAAAAAGTAATTTTCGAAAGGGTACTTTTGCAGTGCATTGGGTGACAAATTGAGTGTTGGATGTCCTTTTCATAATCATCATGAAGTTGGAGTCTATTTGGCCGATTGAGTCCATGCAGGCTGTCTTTTTAAAGCAACCTGATCAGCCCCATCTATTCTTGTGGCCATGCAGCTTATTTCTTTCAAGAGCCTCTCCAAATTCCTTTTGAAATCGCTATCTGTGCCCGCATCATCCTCACAGACAGAGATCCTAAAGTGTGGCGTGCTCTAATAGTGGTCTAATCAGAGCTTTATAAAATTTGATTGTAATCTCACTGCTTTTGTATTCATTACTACATTCATGACATTACACTAGCTGTTCTCTTGATAGGTCTTGGCACCTTCAAAAATGTATGCGCATGAATCCTATGTCCTTCTGTCTGTGCGTTCATTTTACTTAATGGTCTAGCAAGATTAGATTAGATTACTTACAGTTTGGAAACAGGCCCTTCGGCCCAACAAGTCCACACCGACCCTCTGAAGAGCAACCCACCCAGACCCATTCAGCTACCTTTACCCCTTCACCTAACACTACGGGCAATTTAGTATGGCTAATACACCTAATCTGCACATTTTTGGACTGTGGGGGGAAACCAGAGTACCCGGAGGAAACCCATGCAGACACTGGGAGAATGTGCAAACTCCACACGGACAGTTGCCTGAGATTGGAATTGAACCCGAGTCTCTGGCGCTGTGAGGCAGCAGTGCTAACTACTGTGCCACAATGGCAATGGCCGTTGTCAACACAAACATTAAATTTGCCAAACTATCAGGGGCTTTCAGAAGAAAATTGAGAATTATAAATAGATTTCATTATGATGGGAATGTGGGCCCTGATTGTTCTACACTACAATTATATTCAGATATGAAGCATGACATGATTGACTGTGCAGTAGCTAAATGCAGCTGAACTGGTCAACTAGGTGGAAGTGAACATCAATCTCTTAAAGTTTAGACAGTGTTACGAAACAACATCCAAGGCAAATTTGCTTCTGAGTGTTGCTGTGCAGATTATCCATTTCAACAGCCACAGCAGTAATACCTGGGAGACATCATTTGGAGAACCGTGTCTAGGTTTGTTTCTTCCATTTCGGGAGGAATGTTGTCACGTGGATTTTGATCTTCCTGCCCTTTTGTAAATCCCACGTGGGTTACCTGCCAATTATTTCATTAATTTCCCCAGTTTAATTCTCTGTCGGCACCAAGTAGTAGCTCTGAAGAAGGTACATCAAGGGGGAGCAAGGCTCATCCCTAAACACTGAGTATTGAACTGTGAACTTGCTGTCTTGAGTGCGCATGTTGATGGAACAGGGACTGAAAATGGCATCTGAATTAGTTGCTAGACTCTTGCAGGTGTGGCCAAACTAAAAACAAATAAACAATATGTTTGAGGTGACTAAGGTCTAATCATGGCTGGCCATGAAAACTAAGGGAGTATGAAATGAAGTTGAATTTCTGGAAGTCTTGCACTTCTCAAAGCATGACTACCTTGTTTGTCTGGGAGTGATGTTTTACCTATTCGAAATCCAGAAGATATTCTGGATTATGCTTGCGTTTGAGACTCATTGCACCTCGCCATAAGTGGCTGAAGAATTTTCTGTAGATCCCCATTTATTTTGCCGCCTCTTGGATGTTTGCTGAGTGGAGTTGTAGAGAGAATGATACTTGAATAAACTTAAATCAAATCACAAACTGTGAGAATTGATGGGTCTCCTGGCTGTGATGGGGGTGGGGGGCGGGATGTTGATGGTGGAAAAGAGACTTTTGCCTGAGTTCTGAATATTTGAAGATCTGATGAGGTACATGTGCTTTCCTACTGACAGTGCTTTTGCAATCTAGTTTTATTTTAATTGCATTTTATGTGCTGAGTTTATTTCAAAAGGTACAGAATGGCAAGGAGCTGCATAGGCATCGTTACTGATTTCCTCAAATAAAATGTTTTTTTTTGGTAGGATGTGACTGAGTTCTCACTGTGGTTATCTAGTCAATAGTTATAAGACTGTGGAATCTGGTGAGTCGTAGAGATAGTGGTCTTTTACTAGCTGCGTCTCTACCCAGTTTTCAGCTGGATGTTGGGAGTGGGAATGGAAAGGTTGGGAAAATTAACTTTGATTAAGGCGTGTTGCTGTTGCAGGAAGTAAAGCCATGTTACCTACTGATTGTCGAACATATGAACCATTTGAATGGCAAAGCACAAAAAGAGTGATGTCTCACTGCTCCATTTATTGAGTTCCAGTCAATCCATCAACAAAGACAACTACGTCTCCAAATTATTTCTATGACCTAAGTGAGGTTTTCAGAATACTCCATTCATTTGAATGACGGTAGATTCTTTTGATTACTTTGGAAGTGATCCTACTTTACTTAAACATGGTGAATAATTCATGACTGGGTAGTCTTAAGGTACACAGAGTTTGTGGCTTTTCATGTGACATGTAGTTTGGATCAACTTTTTCAACAGGCAGATACTCACCTGCTGAATTGAGTGAACACCATCTAGTTTGTTCTCTGTAAACCTGAAAGTAGATCCTAAACCAAGCACAATTTCTGCTTAGTAAAATATGATACTGAGATTTTTTAATCTTTTGAAGGGAGCTTTGACAGATTCAATGTCTGGAAAATATTTCTCTTTGAAATGACAGGAATCTTGTAGAGCTCAAGCACATTTTACTTGAATGTAACTGATTTTTTCCAGATAGCAGAATTCTCAGAAAACAATCAGTGCTCTAACCTTTCCCAACAGGTCAGAAACATGATTGTAGACATTTATAGGCCCATTAACTTGACATCCATATTGAAAAGTATATGCTGGAGCCTGTTATAAAGGAAGCATTTGAAGAGCACTTAACAAGTAATAAATTTTAACCTGATGCAGATTTAGGAAGTGAAGGTTCCGCCTGACACATTTATTGGTGTTTGTAGAGAAGGCATGGAAAATTCTGATGTATAATTAAGCAATATGCTGAAATTTCATTTTCTGTGGAAAGTTGGGAGGGAATTACAGAAATTAACTGATTATAAATGCCACATGATTTTATTATACTGATCCCCATATGCCAGTCACGTTAAGAAAGCTTACATTCAATAATATGCCTTTCATGACGTCAAGTATAAATTACAGAAGGGCCTTTGTAAAGTGGCTTGGAAAAAATACAATTTGAAAATAAATTGAAAGAATGAAAAAAGAACAAAAAGGCTTCTTTTTTTTGGTGTATCCTGTAGTGAAATATTAATAAATAGGCCACGCCAACAATTAGAAATTGAATCATGTAAGTCAACAGTGACCTAGAAGCCAAAATCTGGTTTGTCCATCAGGATAATGCATATATAAGTGTATTTTTAATGGCTCTTTGGAGTAAAAAGGTACATTGATGCTTGATATTTTGGATATAGTATATATATTTGAAGTGGAATCTAAAGGAAAACAGTAGACAAACTTGCGTCCTCACACTTTCTGACTGATCCATCCTCTAATATGACCGTTGGCAAATAATAGCAATGTTTCCTGATGCAAGGACAGGATTCATGCTCTGAAACCTTGAAATATGTGTTGCCTGAACACTGAAGTTTTAACTCTTGGGCATGTGATGATTTTTATCTTTTGGTGCCCTGGTTAACGACCGGCCTTAAAGATGGAGCCGCCTGCTTTTCAGATCAGCTGTTGATAGGTTAGGGGAAGGTTTGCGGAATGTCTTTTGCTTAGTGTCAAGCAACATGGCAAGGGCTGACATAGTTGGGCTGGTTGAGAGCTTAGATTGGCAATCAATAGATCAGCACTGGGGCTTTCCTTTAAAGCAAGGAAAAGGTCAGAGTCCTTTGAGAATAGTGATTCCAATCATAATTTTTTTCTTTTTTTTGCAATAAAGCAGGCGACTGCAGACCCGTGTGGCATTAATATTCAGACATTCTATAACATTGGATTGTGATGGGTGAGGTAAACATGCAAGAACATTAGCTTGGTTTTTTTTGCATTAACAAGAATCTGGGACTAAGCAGGTCTTTTTTGAAAAAAGAAGCTTAGAAGGCACCAGTGTTGAACTAAGAAGTAAATATACTTCTAAGCTAGATGCACTTGATTTAACTGAGAATGACTCCCCTTAGACTCTGGGACATAGCCTTTTGGTTGAAGCACAGGCAGTAGGTTTGCCACATAAGCTGCTGGCACATGATGCACGTGACAGTGTTGTTAGATTGTTTGCTTTCTAGCTTTGTTTGGTAAACGTGTTTTTTTTTTGAAACAACATCTGCAGTTTTGTTTGAAGTTGTTTTAGCGATAAGCCACCATGTTATTAAGTTTTTTAAAAAACCAAACCTTTCAAGCCAGGTTTCAATCTGGAATATGACTTATCCAGAAAAGGCCTAGTTGGGATCATAACGATGTGAAGAATTTAAAAAAACCACCTGTTTTACTCAAAAATAAATGACAGGCAATACTACGTTGTTCTTCTGAATTATTGGCAAGATAAATTTAATATGTTTCATGTGGTAGTGGGAATCTTAGCTTATCAATGAAGAAAATCCTATCTAACTGCAAATTACCCTGTTTATTCCTACCTATCTGATGCTGGAATATGTTAAGTAAAAACACCCTATTCTGACTTGGCTAACTTGCTGCAAGCCTTGCCCTTTATGCTATGCTTCAAATCTTAGTCTCACTATAAATGCTTGTATTCATACTATCACGTACTATACATGGAGGAAATGAGAGAATTCATTGTGTACAGTTAACGTAAGCAAGCCATGTCTGTATTGACCTCAACTTTCAACCTCTCCTCTCTTTCTTTTCCCATCCAAGTCTCCTGACATTTTGTTTTGTCAAATCTGGGGTGGAGAGAGGCAGACAGCAATGTGGGAAACTCTGAGCTTTGTTCTTACTTTCCAGTTGCTTTGTGGCTGATCGTGGGAAACTGTCCATTCATAATATCCAAATAAATGATGGAAATGTGGCATTGACCATATTTCCTACCATGTGTAAAGCTGCATGCAGACCACCTGTTGGGCCCTGATCTCCAGTGTTGAGACTGGCAGAGAGATCTCCTAGACAACTTGAAGAACGGCCAGCAGTGATTCTCTCATAGTGTTGTCCTGCAGAGGCCTAATTGTATTTTTCTTGAAAAGCTTTCAAGACAATTTCTTTTCTTCCATGAAAGAATGCACCAGTCACCTCTTCTCCCCGCTCTCCCCCCCTCACCCCAGTGCATTAGCCATTCAAAAGTAAGTCTTTGCCCTCAAATAGTTGTGGCTCCCAAAGTGGTCCATCTATTCATGATACCCCTTGGGGAGAAAGGAATACAGCTGGGAGCAGTGAGTTGTGGCTTTGTGGGATCTTGGAAATGGATGAAAATGCTTTTCTGTGGTAGATTTGAACAGAGTCAGAGCTAGGGTGCTTTTGGTGCTGGAGTGATAGATCTGTGTTGGGTAATGCCTCCAACCACAAGGGATGAATGTAGATTTCTCCAGCTTCCTCATTTCCTCTCCCCCCACTTTATCTCCGTCCCAACCCTCGGACTCAGCACCACCTTCTTGACCGGCAATTTTCTTCCCGCCCCCACCCCCTCACCTTAACCTCCTTCCACCTATTGCATTCCCAACGCCCCTCCCTCCAGTCCCTCCTCCCTACTTTTTATCTTAGCCTGCTTGGCATACCTTCCTCATTCCTGAAGAAGGGCTTATGCCTGAAACATTGATTCTCCTGCTCCTTGGATGCTGCCTGACCTGCTGTGCTTTTCTAGCAACACATTTTTCAGCTCTGATCCCAGCATCTGCAGTCCTCACTTTCTCCAACGTGTCAAGTTGTAAGAAAGATGTTTTTTGTTCAAATAAATAGCAAACTGGACAGATTGTGTGTACTGAGAATTAGTATATGACCAGCTAGAGTATTTTAGCTAGCAACTGAATAACTAATTTATGCGTTTGTGCAATATTGGCTGCGCAAAGCCAGAATTTAATGGTCATCCTTAATTGATCTTGACAAAGGAATCTAGGTTTTTATAGATTAAATTACTTACAATGTGAAAACAAGCCCTTCGGCCCAACAAGTCCACACCAACCCGCCGAAGCGCAACCCACCCAGACCCATTCCCCTACATTTACCCCATCACCTAACACTACGGGCAATTTAGCATGGCCAATTCACCTAACCTACACATTTTGGATTGTGGGAGGAAACCGGAGCACCCGGAGGAAACCCACGCAGACACGGGGAGAACGTGCAAACTCCACACAGAGAGTCGCCTGAGGCGGGAATCTCCGGCGCTGTGAGGCAGCAGTGCTAACCATTGTACCACCATGCCGCTCTTGAAAATGACAATCAGGATTTTAATCCAGTGAAAATAAAGGAACAGAAATATCTTTCTGAACTTAAATGGCATGTTATCCAGAGAGATGCCATTCCCAGGAATTTGTTAACCTTGTCCTCCTTGATGTTAATTTGTCACAAGTTTGGAGGGTGATGTTAGAGAGGCTGTGGCAAGATGCTGCAGTGCGCAGTATAAGTGATACATTGTGCTCTCACTGTTAGTCGTCGAGTGAGTGGACGTTTAGTGTGGTAAACAGAGGGCAATGCAAGCGTCCTGCTTTGTCTGGATAATGTTGAACTTCTTAAGAGTTGGAGCTGTGCACATCCCCAGACATATGATGCGTATTCCGTCACACTCTTGACTTGAGAGTTCTGGAGCATGGGAAACTGTAGAATATCTAAGTTGTAGCCTGCTTATCTAGTTTCAGCCTATGATCGTACAAACTAGGCCTTACAAATTCTCTAGAATTTAGAAGGTTAATGGGTGATCTGGTCAAAGTCTTCAAGATATTAACAGGAAAGGAAGGATGGAAATACTAATTCCACATTTTGGGAAACAGGGGGCATAGTGTGAGAACTAAGACTAGACCATTCAGGAGAATGTTTGAAGCACTTTGACAGACAAAGGGTGCTAGATGTTTGGATCTGTCATCCACATAAAGCAGTGGATGCTGGATCAGTTGTTAATTTTAAATCTGTGATCAATAAATTGTGTTAAGCAAAGATATTAAGAGATATAGGCCAGTGACAGGCAGATGGAGGGCTACAGATCATAATGACCTCATTGCATGGCAGAACAGTTAGGAGGGCTGAATGGCCTACACCTGTTTCCATGTCTGGCTCATTCAAGTATCTGGTCAGTGGAGACTTTGGTTGTTTTTTGGTGGAGTGGGCGAGTTGAGTTATTGATGGGGCTGATAGAAGGTCACGCTAGCCTTGGGGATGGAATTATGTTGGTTTGGAGGTTTCAGGTTGGGCTGTGGATATCTGGGTTCGGTTAACCTAGTGAGCTAAGTTAGAGGGTCAGCTCAATAGTTATCCAGCAGTTAGAGCAGGTTTTTAATCACATCACTTTTCATGGGTAGCTATTAACATACATGAACCAGAACCTTCTGTGTTTTGTCATGGGGATGCTTCAGATGTTTCCATGGAAATTGCCCATTTGAATCTTCAGGTTCCTGTGCAATTCCGCTGGAGTTTGCTGCATTTGGGATTTCATATGGTCCTACTGCCACATCTCCAGTCTGCACTATTGCAATGACAATTCTGCCATCAAAATAAATGGGGCTTTCAGTTTTGTCAATTAAATGCATGTGGGTGGAAGTGTTGTACTGTGGCATCTGGTGCATAAGCTTTATCCATATGTTATCAAAAAACAAAAAAAAACAAGCCTTGAGTTTGAAAGCAGAATTAAGCCATGTGCCCTTCAGTTGAAAAGTCCTCAGCTTCATGGTTGGAAAGAATTGTGAAGTGTGTATTGAGGTATAAAATAATAACATAGCATGGTGTCTACACGACCAATCAAAATTAGTTATTCAGACTCTCAGGTTAGAGCCCTCACATCTTTTTATATATATCACATCTCCTGCTGTTGAAGTCTGAAATCCAGTGGAGTACTGCTCCACTTGTAGTGAATTTCATGTCAATTACAAACTGCCCACATAATAGTTTAGGTTGTTAAAACAGCAGCTATTGTGCAAATGTGATGGTTTAGCATAAAATAAAGTGCTTTATTATTGAGTTTTGATTGGCAAATGAACTAGTTTGATGTTTTCTGGTTTGTTTACTGTAATCCAGTAATGACTGGTCTTTGTTTAGTGTTCTCCACAAGTTTTTATGCAGTTATTAGTTTTCAAAATGCTGAGCTATAGGGAAAGGCTGAATAGGCTGGGGTTGTTTTCCCTGGAGCTTGGAGGCTGAGGGGTGACCTCATAGAGGTTTATAAAATCATGAGGGGCAAGGATAGGATAAATAGGCCAGGTCATTTCCCTGGGGTGGGGGAGTACAGAACTAGAGGGCATAGGTTTAGGGTGAGAGGGGAAAGACATGAAAGGGACCTAAGGGGCAACATTTTTCATGCAGAGGGTAGTGCATGTATGGAATGAGCTGCCAGAGGATGTGGTGGAGGCTGGTACAATCACAACATGTAAAAGGCATCTGGATTGGTATATGAATAGGAAGGGTTCAATGGATATGGGCCAAATTCTGGCAAATGGGACTAGATTAGGATATCTGGTTGGCATGGATGAATTGGACCAATGGGTCTGTTTCTGTGCTGTACATCTCTATGACTCTATGACTTTAGTATATTCATAGGAAAATCATGTTTAAATGCTTACATGTAAATTGTTTAATATTACATTCGAGTGAATGTGCTACTTCAGGTTAGGGAAGTGTAAGCAGTTTTAATGTAAGGTAAGAAGTACACTTGTGAGAAAAAAAAACACTGAATTTTTTAAAGTACATTTCACACGCTTAATTTGCACAGGCAATAGATGTATGGAAAATGTCTCAAACATGTTGGCCTGTTTGCAGGTAACAAGCTCCCAAGTAAACATTAAATTTTTTCAGTGTTTTTTTTAGAGGAGGAATTTAACGTATGCCAGATGGAATGGAAAGCTTCCTGTATTCTTTTCTGGATGGTGTCTTAGATCCCTTTACCTCACCTTTGGTGAGAGGGCTACCTAGCAGACCCAGTGTCTGCAAGTTCCACTCCAAGCCACTTGGCATCTTTGATGTGGAATGATTTCACCTTGTCGTTCAGTCACTGTCACTAGGTTTAAAATCTTGAAGCTCCTTTCCTAATAAGCCCAGTGGGTGTACTTACAGCACATGGACTGCCATGGTTCGCAGAGGAGGATCACGACCTCGTTCTGAAGGGCAATTAGGGATAGACAATATCTAGTCTAGTCTAGTCAGTAATACTCTCATCTCACCAAAGAATAAAAGCATAGTAATTAGGAATTGAAAGGCTATTTAATGTGAATTGCTAAAACTGGTGATGTATACCTGTATTTGAAGATGCAGTTGCTCTAGAAATCCTCGGGTAGTTTCTTGCTTTTGCTGCTGTTAGAGTATCATGTTATTTAGTTAGCTGTAATATGTGTTATCCCCAATTTAGAATAACAGATCCCATGTGCAAAAACTATAAAAGTATAATGTTTCTGTTTTATGTTGCCATATATAGCATGATCTAGTAAATTTGTTAAAAAGTATTTATTGAGGGATTTGCTCAGCACCAATTCCTTGGGTTATGACTGCTCCTTCCAAGCCTTTCTTATTTCACCCCTCTATCTCCAACTTAGTTGTGCCCGATGCTCTGCTCTTTTTGCTGCACACTGCTAAGTCTTCAAATATTTTGAAATATACATGAATCAGAACAACTTATCTAGAACTTCCAAAGTGGAAACCATCAGAGAATTCCATTGTTAAAATCCCGCAAGACTATCAAGGAAATACATGAATGGTACTTACTTCCTTGAGGTAAACATCGCTCTAGGTGAAAGTGAGGACTGCAGGTGCTAGAGATTAGAGTGGCGAGTGTGGTGCTGGAAAAACACAGCAGGTCAGGCAGCATCCGAGGAGCAGGAGAATCGACGCTGCAGGCAAAAGCCCATCAGGAATGAGGCTGTGAGCTGAGGGGGTGGAGAGATAAGTGGGGGTGGGGGGGTAATGGTGATAGGTCAGAGAGGAGGATGGAGCAGATAGGTGGGAAGGAAGATAGGCAGGTAGGGCACTCTACATAGTAAAGCAGCACTTCCATCAACACTGCACAATTGTTGGAGGTCTGTTCAATGGAGATTAATTCAATTGGTGTTTGTTGTACTCCAAGAGTCATGTTTTCAGAAAGAAGTGTAAAAATGTTAAAGGAGCTATCTAGCAAAAAAAAGCAACACAACAACTGGAACGTCTGCAGTCTTATTAGCTTACCTCAAGTTTGATTTCCATATTAGCTTGCTTTGCTTATTAATTTGCAAAGGTACACTGAGTTGCATGTTCCTAACTTCATAAAATGTTGCAAACTGCTTTTTTGTAGCTTTTACATCCATAATAAAAAAGAACTGTTGAATGTGTATTTTCTATAGCACAGAAGCAAATGCTTTCAAATAAACGTAAAATTTTGCAGTGCTGGAAATTAATATTGAAAATGCTGAAGAAACTCAGTAGGTGTGACAATATCAGGGGAAAGAGAAAACAGAGACTGAGATCTGAAGGTATATCATATTAAACTGAAAACTTTAATTCTGTCTCTCTCCTCATGGATTTTCCAGATCTGCTGAGTTCCTCCAGCATTTTCTGTTTAAGCAAATTCCTTCATTTTTATTAATTCCAGAAATTACTGTGGGGAAAAATGTCACTTGAAATGTGTAGGGAGAAACTACCCTATCGAAACAAAAAGATTAACATAGGTATCACATCAAGCTAACGTTTGTCTTGAAGTTCTCGTGTAATCTATTCTATTGTAAAGAAAAGGTTATAAAATGTGTTCAGTTAATGTTGAGTTCTAATCCCTGAACCTAAGAGCAAGGAATCTTAAAATCCCTTTTAACCTACAGGCTGAAACTTAAAAAGTGTAGTTAAATCTCAGATTTAACCAACAAGGCTGCATTTAATATCTGAGTGAGTTGAAGCTTTGTTCAGTTGATCATTTAGTCGCTGTGGCCTTTAAAGAGCACAGTTCCACCATATCGGTTGAGTGACGTATACTACATGGTATAATATGACACTTTTCAACAAACCAAGTATCTTGGCCGAGGTGTTCCGATTGCCAGTTAAGTCATTGTCACAACTGGAGATGTGCATTTGGACCATACATTATTCCTGATACAGCGGTGTCCATGGGAGTTGGGAAATTCACGATTGTGATGGACAATTCCCTGCGTCTGAAAGCTTCTGATAAAGCCCCTCAAAGTCAGAATTTGTCAGGTTTTGACTCACTAGAGCTTAACAGTTACACAGGAAAAGGTGGAAGTTTAAAAACCTACACCTCGGTGTCTATTAAACTGAATCCCCAACTTACTACCAACTCCCTCCATAGATACATTGACTGATACCTAGTCGTACTAACCTGAACTTAATGGATTTGAGACATCTGATCTATTGGAGCTGAACAGATGCCAATCTGTAAAAGCTTCAAACAATAGCAGTTGGAACATTTTGGATCTTTTCTCCACATAGCTTGCCAGAGTACTGAGCGAACCTGAATTGGCACTTCAATATCACAGTTTTGTTCCAGACACCGAGATGAAAGGAACACTTACGTTTATTTCTCATCTTTCAGCGACCTCAGGAGATGCTATGTGTTCGACAGCCAATTAAATACTTGTTGAAGTAAAGTGGACAATGCAGCAGCAATTTGTGCAAGCAAGCTCCCACACAAAGCAATGTAGCGATATTCGGATTTTGATCTTGTGATGTTAATTTGAAGGATAAATATTGACCAGGGCCCACTTAGCTTTCTGAAGTACTGCCAGGAGATCTTTAACACGCAGCAGACTTCAAGGTCTCACCCAGAAGATGGCACCTCCAAAACTGCAGCACTTCCTCCGCTGCGGTGGAACGTGTGCTTTAAGTTTTGAAGCTGCCATGCTGTAAATCCGATCCTTAAATTACAACTGGTCATACTTTATATTAATCAGCCCCCAAGTCTAAGAGCAGAGTGAATGACTTTGAAATATGGACTGGATTACACTTGCACATCCTGCACTAATCTGTCTTCCTTTTAAGTCCCTCATACTATGGAAGATTGGCCAGTATTTCATAATCACCTCAAGTATAAAATTAAGGCATAGAAATAAATAGTATTTCTAAAAAAATGCATACACTTTTTTGAAACTTAATCAACTTATTTCTTATTCTATCCAGAATTTCACTGTGTGCAATGTGCTTTAAAGTTCATTCACATCTACTGGTTACAGTGGAATAGATAAGATTCGGAATTAGGATTCCTTTTACCAATACAATAATTATGTAGTAATGTCATTGTAGTTGAACTAGCTGAGGTAAATTTCAGCTGTTTTGCGTACAAAACAAGGTTTAGAGAGAACTGGAAGAACTGTGCATGCTGTAAATCAAAGCCAAAATCAGAAATTGCTGGAAAGGTTCAGCAGGTCTGACAGCATCTGTGAAGAGAAATCAGAGTCAACCTTTTAGGTTGAGTGACCCTTTCTAAGAAGCGTACGTTTCCCATCACCAAGTCACCCTTTATTTACAGATGGGAAGTCCTTGACACTGATCCAGCTCTCTCAGAGCGTCATGTTTATATTCGTCAGCCCGGTCTTTCTGATCAGGACTGTTAATCTGGTCCAATCAGGGAGCTCATTCTGGCTAACCTTGCTACAATGATAACTCCACTGCTCCTTCACAATCCTCCTCCTTGGAGGAACCTCTTCACCCACGCCATAGTCCAACCAGCAAGCAACTAGTATACAGTGCCTCAGGGAAAGTTACGCTCCGAATAATCGAAAAAAACCACGTGAGTCCACACGCTATCCCAAGGATTACTCTGCCCCAATTTCATTTGCCTGGAAAAAATAACACATTCTGTCCACATACTGGGCCATGTCTTCGGCAGAGTTGAACAAGTCTAGCTTGCCACTTAACGGCATGACGCCAGGAGTGCTTAACTACAACTCAAAGATGACGGTTGCAAGTGAGGTTTTTTTTAAGATCATGATTTACTCTCGTTGCCACTGAAATAACTCCACAGAGGCCGATATCCAGTCACCAAGTCACTCTTTATGTGCAGATCGGGAGTCCTTGACACTGGACCAGCTCAGTCAGAGCCAGCTCTCAGACGTTCCGACAAAAAGCATTCTAATTCTAGTCATGTTATACTTCACAGAATGTCATTACTGCTCTTTCTGCATGTTGTGGATACTTTTCCTTCTCTCCATAGAGTCATTGAGACATACAGCACGGAAACATACCCTTTGGTTCAACTTGGTCATGCCAACCAGGTATCCTAAATAAATCTAGTCCCATTTGCTAGCATTTGGCCCATATCCCTCAACCCTTCATAGAAAGGTCCCTGCAGTGTGGACGCAGGCCATTCGGCTGATCAAGTCCACATCAAACCTCTGAAGAGCACCTCACCCAGATCGATCCTCCTCCTCCTGTATTTCCCATGGCTAACCCACACATCCCAGGACACTATGGGTAATTTAGTATGGTAAAAACAATGATTGCAGATGCTAGAAACCAGATTCTGGATTAGTGGTGCTGGAAAAGCATAGCAGTTCAGGCAGCATCCGAGGAGCAGGAAAATCGATGTTTCGGGCAAAAGCCCTTCATCAGGAATACAGGCAGAGTGCCTGAAGGGTGGAGAGATAAATGAGAGGAGGGTGGGGGTGGGGAGAAAATAGCATAGAGTACAATGGGCGAGGGGGGGTGGGGATGAAGGTGATAGGTCAGGGAGGGGGGTGTGGGAAGGTAGCAAAGAGTACAATGGGTGAATGAGGGTGGAATGAAGGTGATAGGTCAGAGCGGAGGGTGGAGTGGATAGGTGGAAAGGAAGATAGGCAGGTAGGACAAATCATGTGGACAGTGCTGAGCTGGAAGTTTGGAACTGGGGTGACCCCAGGGCATCAATGTCGACCTCACATGTTTTCTCATTTCCCCTTCCCCCACCTCACCCCAGCTTCTACCTTCTGTCTTCTACCTTCAAACCAGTTCTGTATCCAAATAGCTAGTTCTCCCTCTATGCTTTGTGATCTAACTTCGCTAACCAGTGTACCATGAGCAATCTTGTTGAATACTTCATTGAAGTCCATGTAGATCACATCCACCGCTCTGCCCTCATAATCCTCTTTGCTACTTCTTCAAAAAACGGCAATCAAGTTCATGCGACGTGATTTCCCGTGCACAAGGCCATGTTGACTATCCCCAATCAGTCCTTACCTTTCCAAATGCATGTAAATCCTGTCCCTCAGGATCTCCTCCAACAACTTGCCAACTACCGATGTCAGACTCATCAGTCTATAGTTCCCTGGCTTTTCCTTACCACCTTTCTTAAATAATGGCACCACATTAACCAAACTCCAGTCTCCCAGCACCTTACCTATGACTATTGGTGATACAAATATCTCAGCAAAGAGTTCAGCAATCTCTTCCCTAACTTCCCACAATTTAGGGTATACCTGATCAGGTCTTAGGGATTTATCCACCCTTATGTTTTTTAAGATGTCCAGCACCACCACCTCTGTAATATGAACATTTTTTCAAGATGTCTGCTTCTGTCCAATTGGTTTGATTATTTTTATCATTATTATCCATTCATTTTGTGGCACATTTAACATTGATGACATCTAACACAATATGTAATGGAGTATAAGGTAATTAGTATTTTTTTCAATTAATTAGGTGCCTATTCAGCAAGTTTCATAGGCAACATGTAAATTATCCAGTTTTCCATTAGTCTAAAAATATTTTTGTGTTTCAGATTAATATTGTTCAGTTTACCAAAATAAATTCTTTTAACTATTGTACCATCGGGGTACACCAGTTTAGAGAGAGAATTTTATATTTGCGATCTATTATAAATTACAATATACTGCATTAAAGGTTGATGAAAACAGAGATAATAACTTATAAAAGACAATTGCTATTTAGAAAGAACATGGAAGCAGGACTCGTTTAATTACAATACTCGTTTGAATGGAAGCACCATGAACTGGTTTGTTTTATGATTCTATCTCCACATTGATAAGCTTTAATGCAGTTCTCAAAAGGAGGCTGATTTTAAGTTGAAATAAATCTCTAAAATACTGAAGATACTAAGTTCTTGAATTGCCTTTAGGCTTTTCAAGTCCTACCAGTTAATATTTCATCTTGTAAAAACTTGCCCTTGCTATTTTCTGAAGGTATCCACAGTTCTGCCAGCCTGGTGTATTAGTAACCTTAGGTCAACAATTTGATTATTGTCTGTGCTGTATCTTTTTAAGAAATAAATAAACAACTAACTGGGGGCAGGGAAACAATCTGAATTCTGCTTTGGCTTGTTCCTACAAATTATTGAGTATTCTAAAAAGTCTCTTTAATGACATTTGATAGCAACAAGAATCAGCTTGGTCAAATTACAGAATCATAGGATGGTTAGCACTCAGCTGGAGACCATTTGGTCCATCATGTTCATGCTGGTTCTCTGGGAGTGTATCTCACCTAATACCACTCACCACATTTTCCATGTAATTCTGCATTTTTTAAAATCTCTCATCAAATTCCTTTTGAAAGTCATGACTAGACCTGTTATCACCACACTCTAAATCCTAACCTGCTGTATAAAAATCCACCTGCTGTATAAAAATAGTTTTCCATGTGCTGCTACAGGGTTGATGGCCAATCATCTTAAACTATTGCCCTTCAACTTTTGGTTCTTCCAGCTTTGGGTCTACACGTTACATGACATTGCTGTATGAATGTGTGTATATTAATAGAAAATGAAAGGACTTTGCTGTAAAGTATGTAAGGCTATGGAATCAGTACTGTTGTTTGTGCACTACACCATTGCATCATTTTACGGTTTCTATCCATCTACTGTACTTGGACATCTCCATCCAATCTCTTTTCTTAGGAGAGTAGTCCTAGCTTTTACAATCTGTCCACATGTCAGAAGTCTCTCAATAATGGAACATTGTGATAAATCTTCAGTTTGTGTCAGTCAGTTCCATACCCCGAATCATCCTTTGCCTGAATGGTCTGGCTCTAATTTTCTCTGTTAGGAGAGAGAGTTTCTATCTGCTCTATCGATTTATTTTCAAAAGCCAATTTTAGGAATTCGTCAGCTGTTCTGGTAGTTGGTTCTTGCTAAATGGTCTCCAGTTCTGCTATAATGCTTCCATTAAGTGAAAGGTCATTAGCTTGCTTACTGATTTTCAGGTTGTGTTCTGCCAGGATCGCTGAGCTCTTGACCTCGTTACATCCTTGACTCAAACAAAAGAGCTGAATTCCAAAGGTGAGGTAAAAGTGACATCCCTTCACATCATATTTGACTGTGTGTGGCATCGTGAAGCCCCAGTAAAGCTGGAATCAATGGAAATCAGGATGGGGAGAGGAGGGGATCTTTCTGCTGGTTGGAGTCATGTCTGGCACATGGGAAAATGGTTGTGGAGATCAGTCATCTCAGCTCCAGGATATCTCTGCAGGAGTTCCTCAGGGTAGAGTCCGAGGCCCAACCATCTTCAACAGCTTCATCAATGGCCTTCCCTCCATTTTAAGGTCAGAAGTAGGGATGTTCGCCGATAATTGTCAATGTTCAGCACCATTTGTGACTCCTGGGATCATGAAGCAGCCCGTGACCACATACAGCAAGACTTGGACAATATCCAGGCTTGGTTTGAAAAGTGGCCAGTAACATTCGCATCAGGCCAGGCAATGACCGTCTCAAAAAAGAGACAACTGAACTGTCACCTCGTGACATTCAATGACATTACCACCAGGGAGTCACCTATTCTCAGCTGTCTGGGGTTTCCATTAACCAAAAGCTGAATTGAATGAATATAAATACAGTGGCTGCAAGAACAGATCAGAAGCTAAGAATGCTGCGGTGACTAACTCACCTCCTGACTCCCCGAAGCCCGTCCACCATCTAGAAGGCAGAGTTCAGGAGGGTGATGGATTACTCTCCACTTTCCTTGATGGGTGCAACTCCAGCAACACTCAAGAACCTTGACACTATGGAGACAAAACAACACTGTGTTGGCACCATATCAAGAGCATCCACTCCCTCCACCACTGATGCTCAGTAGCAGTAGTGTGTACATCTAAACGATGTACTGCAGTAATTCACCAAGGATCTTTATACTGCACTATCCATACCCACAACCACCTCCAACTAGAAAGACAAGGGCAGCAGAAGCATGGGAACACTATCCACTGCAAGTTCCCTCCAAGTCAGTCACCATCCTGACTTGGAAACATATTGCCTTTCCTACAGTGTCATTGCGGCAACATTTGGAAACACTTTCCCTGACACTGGGTTTATCTATAGAATACAGACTGCAGAAGTTCAGCAAGGCAGCTCACCACCACCTTCTCAAGGGCAATCCAAAGATGTGCAGGTTAGGTGAATTGGCCATAGTATTCAGGGATGTGTAGGTTAAGTGCATTAGTCAGGCGAAATGTAGAGTAATGGGGAATGGCTTTGGGTGGGATACTCTTTGGAGGGTCGGTGTGCACTTGTTGCGCCAAAGGGCCTGTTTCTAAGGGATTCTAATAACTAGGATGAGCAATAAATGCTGGCCAACTCAGTGACTTCACATCCCATGAATGAATAAAAAAAACCCAACAGCTGTAGGGTCTATAAAATATTGAACTGCTTTTACTTCTGTAAAACACTGAGATATTTAACAATAGAAAACAGAACACTGCTTCAAAGAAATACAGAAAGTTGTTACTTCAGTCCTGTTGTTCCACAACACTTGCATATTCTAATATTTCTTGTCAGCATTCAAGTTCTTTCACTTTTCATCCAACAACGGAATTTTCACTGAACTCTCTTCTCACTCTTTGTTCCTTTTCACAAGAATGGCCACTCTAACAAAACTTTAAAATCTCCTGACTAAGCCAGTACATCTGTTGGTCAGTAATGGAGTCAGAGTTATACAGCACAAAAACAGATCCTTCGGGCCAACTCATCCATGCTGAGCAGCTATCCTAAGCTGATCTAGTCCCATTTGTCTTATCCCTCTAAACTCTTCCTATTCATGTTTCCATCCAGGTGCCTTTTAAATATTGTAATTGTACCAGCCTCCACCACTTCTTCTGGCACCATGTTCCACATACACGCAACACACTGTGAAAAACTTGCCCTTTAGGTCCCTTTAAAATCTTTCCTCTCTCACCTAAAACCTTTGCTGTCTGGTTTCGAACTCTTCTACCCTGGGAATAAGACTGTGGCTATTCACTCTATCCAGGCTCATCATGATGTTAGAAACTTCAATCAGGCCACCCCTCAGCCTCCATTGCTACAGCTTTAAATTCTGAACTTCTTCCTGTACGCCTGTGCTCAGCTGGTTTGTTTATTTTCCTTTTTTTCCAAAATTAACCCTTATGGCCATTTGAAAATTGCAGTACCATTGATGCTACCAACTCCATCTTGTTCCAGGTGTGTGTAAATCTCTACAAAACCATTCATATGGCCTTGTATGGTTTTAAACATTTCTTCTTTCCCTTCCTTAAAATGAAAGAGCTCCTTGCTGATTTGTTATTGCATAATAAGTATTGTGAACCTAGAGCAGATCTTTACACAAGGACAGATGTTGGGACAACTTTTCAGAGATCGGAAACTAAGGCTGTCTTTAAGTGAAGGTTTTTTTGGGGAAAGTAAGAGTGTTTGGGACACCTTTTTGTTTTGCCATGTGTTTCCAGTACAGAATGAAGTATTTCAATCATTGCATGATATAGTCATGGCAAAACTTCGAATAATTTGCCATGATTAACTGAAAAACAGTAATGATATATCGCTTCTTAAAATTGTAAAGGATCTTATTCACTGCTGTTACAAACAAAAATAGCCCCGTAATAAAATGTTCTTGAAGTGGAGAATATTCATTCAATCTTAAGTTTTCTTTGACGTAACATTTGTGTTATGACATGGGGTAAACCCTCCTGCTTAATTTAAAACCAGCAACACAGAAAAGATTTACCCCATGCAGCAATCTGTACAACTTTGACTTCTCAAGAACCAATTAAAGTAAAAATTAACAACTTTATTTCTTAAAGTATAACAGAGAATAATTAACTAACAACTATTTACAATTTCTTCCTCTAACCTTCCCTTCTTTAATGCTAGTTGGATAAAACTCCCAATTAGATTTACAGAAAAATTCAAATTTTAAAACCAGCCAGCGGTCGAATCATCTCTTCATCTTTGTCAGTAGATTGGCTCTCCAGGTCAGTGTTGAGGGTTTCTCTGTGAAAATTCCTTCTCTGGACAGGTACCTCTCAGAGAGTTCTGACTAGCGGTCTACAGCTGTTGGCCTGGTGGCAGTTCTCCTCCCAACTGTTCAAATATCCTCAGTCTTATACCCCAAAGCATTGGATTGTGTCATTGGCTTTGA
Source organism: Chiloscyllium punctatum (assembly GCF_047496795.1). Lineage (NCBI taxonomy): Eukaryota > Metazoa > Chordata > Chondrichthyes > Orectolobiformes > Hemiscylliidae > Chiloscyllium > Chiloscyllium punctatum. Next base: position 135,774,929 of record NC_092741.1, on the reverse strand, counting down.
AGATTGTCGATATACTCAATTCAAACTTGATTTGGAATTTGGTATTTTTTGGGGTATAATTTAAACTGATAGGCCTAATTTGAATCTGTTTTGTCGTTTCCAGGCAACTAACTACCCCAGTAGCTGGAGCACATGTTACATTGTGTCTTGTTGAGAACACTTGATGCTGTCACTGCTAGCGTTTACTCTCTTAAAGGTATAGTACATCCACATCTTCATAACATATGTCATTGCAGGAACAGAAATTATGTACAGCAAACCTTTTATTAACTGGTACCTGTGAGAGCAGGAGTGTGTTGCTTCGTAAAATAATAATCGAGAGGTACACATAACTGCAATAAACCCTGATCAGGTGAATCTTCGAGAAATCAACATCCCTCAAAAAATCTACATAAAAATATCAACACATCACTTAAAGTCCATGTAAAAACACACCAGCGAGTATACACATCACTGTTAGACTTTATTTACAACTTCAATACTCCGGCATCGTGGATGATCACGGTATTTTGAGGTATATAATTTTTGCAGGTTTATCAAGAGTGTCCTATGATAAGTTGCCAGTTAAAACAAAGTGTTCAAAAACAAATACAGCAAAATCAGTCATGAGACATGGCTACTACCCATGAGGCCAGCATTTGTTACCTACCCTAATTGCCCTTAAAAAAGTAGATTTGGCTGCCATTTTGAATCTTGCCATGTAAGTATACCCACAGGCATTGGGAAGGGAATACCAGGATTTTGATCCAGCAATAGTGAAGGGACTTTGATATTGTTTCATGCTAAGATGGTGTGTGACTGCTGTCAGTGTATGTCAGTGGTGAAAGGAATGAATATTTACAGAGGTTAATGAGATTCTTTGTTCTGGATGGTGTTGACCATCTTAAGCGTTGTTGGAGCTGTTTCCATCCAGGTAAGGGCAGGGGAGAGGGGGTAATCCCATCACACTACTGAATTGTACCTTTATAGAGAGGTGGAGAGACTGGTGATTTTTCACAGAATTCTTAGCCACTGAACTGCTCTGTAACTACAGTATTTATATGGCTGGTCCAGGTCAGTTGCTGGTTACCCTGGGGATGTCAGTAGTGGAAGATTCAGCAATGATAATGTCATTAAACATCAAAGGGAGAAAGTTAGATTCTCTCTTGTTGCTGAACGTTATTTACTACTTACCAATTAGATGTTGTCTGGATCTTGCTGTATAGGGACACAAGCTGCTTTAGTATGGGAGGAGTTGTGAATAGTGCTGAGTGTTGTACAATCATCAGCGAGCAACTGCATTTCTGACCTTCTGATGGAGAGAAGGTGATTGATGAAGCAACTGAACATCTTTGGAGCTAGGACAGTACCCTGTGGAGCAGTTGTAGTGACGTTCCTCAGACTTTGCATTGTATTTACATGATCTCAATTGTTTGCTCTTGTTTGAGTTTAAAATATTGTCAGCTGCCAGTTGAAAAAGCTGGTTTCCACATCTTCAGAAATAACTAATCAATAAAACAGTGATCATACCTATGTGCCCCTTTGCATGTGGCATTGTATCATCATTCACACTATCTTATCATGGACCAGAATTTGTGCTGAAATAATGGTGAGCTTACTTGTCCTCTATTGTATATAAATGATAAACATCTTCAGCTGAGGAGCTGAATCATGCCAGTGTCCAGAAGGTCCAAGTTTAAGTTCCACCTACTCCAGAGGTGTGTCAGAACATCTCTGAATTAGAAAAATATTCAAACATTATACAAGGAAGGGAGCTGGCATTTCCTCCATGAAACTCATCACCTACTCTTGTCTCCTCATTGAAATTCACTGAGTACCAGTAGCTTGCTGAATTTTTTTGATAGAGGTAAATCACAATCTTGTTTGAAAGGTGAGTCTTGATATTACAAGTCTGTGTATTTTAAAAAAATGTTCTTTGTGATAAATACTGCCACATCTATGGGGCGGCACGGTGGCTCAGTGGTTAGCACTACTGCCTCACAGCACCAGGGACCCAGGTTTGATTTCAGCCTCGGGCGACTGTCAGTGTGGAGTTTGCACCTTCTCCCTGTGTCTGTGTGGGTTTCCTCTGGGTGCTCCGGTTTCTTCCCACAATCCAAAGATATGCAAGTCAGGTGAATTGGCCATGCTAAATTGCCCATAGTGTTAGGTGCATTAGTCAAAGGGAAATAGGTCTGGGTGGGTCACTCTTCGGAGGGTCAGTGTGGACTTGTTGGGCCAAAGGGCCTGTTTCCACACTGTAGGAACCTAATCTCATCTCTTGGGTATTGAAAAAGTGCAAGGATATTGCTCCTTTCATTCTTGCACTAATTATTGAAGATTTCAGGCAAGTCACATTTACATTTTTAATCTTTAAACTTAATTATTCTTTAAACTTAATCTTTAAACTATTTATCTTTCTTGCCCTGATTTGATATTGAGTGGAGCTACATCTGGCATTCTTTGGTTTTTGTGTGTGAGGGAGAGGACATATGAGCCTTAACGTTTCCTGCACCCGTGTCTGACGGTCTGATTACTTAAACAGATACAACATTGCTGGTACTGTTCGTTCGGATCTCCAATGCTAGGTATCCAGCAATGCAACATCGTCAGCTCACACTTCTAGTCGCTTAGTGGGCCAAAATGTTTGAGCTGCAGAGGATAAGGGTAAGACTAACTAAAGCCAGATGGCATGAGGAGCTCAGTAAATTGTCCTTGGTGGATTAGATCTGCATTAACGTTGGCCTAGTTCACATGGGTAGTAGCAGCTAAGAGACCTTTGAGATCCAACCCCCAAAAAACAATATGTTAAAACCATATAACCCTGACCAGTGATTGCCTTGCATAATATAAACATTTACTCCCTCTGTCCTCATATTAAGAACTTTTCTTGTGTTTTGTAAATGCCTCTTGAGTTTTCAAGACCATTGCATTGTATTTTTAACACTTGAGTTTATGTCATTTTCACGAGTTAATTGTGACTAATGTTTCCAGTGTTGTTAATGGAATTGTTTCAATTTATGAAACACAGTGCTGATGTGTGTATTGCTAGTTATTCTTTAAGTGATAACAAATCAAACAAAATCCTTTCCATTTAATCATATCCATATCAACATTATAACCACTAAATGTGATATAACTCAGAATCTTGCATACTCTTTATCCTTGTATACGAGAGAGAGGACCTATGAGCCTGATCCTGTTTATGCCCATACACTTCAGGTAAGGGCTGCCTTCAAGTGCTTGTTCATGGGAACCCTGAGTGTTGTTTACAACTTTGTTCCTAATCTCAATGTAGATGAGGCCAGATGTAGCAACTCTCTTAAGCTGTATTGGCTTAGACGGGAGCTTGGATCTGAAAAGTGCGGTACAGCTGCTCACTGGGTAAAATTACTGAGCCGTCTAGGATAAATCCATCTGCAAAAACAGTGAAGGAAATTTTTTGGAAGCTTTCATTTTAGCTGCAATTTGATTGAATTATGGACTTGTGTATTATGTTGTAATATTCTGCGAAACTAGTTTGAAGGACAATGGGTTCCATTAACTGTTATGCGTGGATCACAATGTTATATCCATCTATGACTTTACAAGATTTTCTCGGGAACTTCACTCTTACACTGTTTATTTACCTCTAAGGTTTTCACCCCCTGATTTCCCACAGCAATATTGTGTCATTTCCTGGTAATGCAGCTAGCTAGTCCTGGCTACCGCAGTATTCCCTTCGCTTGGCCTTTCTGTGACTCACTTTCCATGCTGTGGAAATCCTCAGATTGTAGCCAAGATCTTACCAGAAGCTCTTTCTCATTGTGGGCTTTGAGCTTTGGGTCGTCGAAGCCTGATTGTGGAGTTTAGAATGAGGAGTTCTTTAGGCTGGATTTTGCCGTGGTGATGCATGTGAGAACACACATGGATCAGCACTGCAATGAAGTGTGCTCGTCGCCCGATGTGTTGTCGCTTTTCTAGATGTGGCTTCACGGGGCTGACAGTCGAGAGAATAGTGCTGGAAAAGCACAGCAGGTCAGGCAGTATCTGAGGAGCAGGAGAATCTTCACTTTGGGCAAAATTCTGCTGCTGCTCGGATGCTGCCTGAGCTGCTGTGCTTTTCCAGCACCACACTCTCAACTCTGATGTCCAGCATCTGCAATCCTCACTTTGTCACAGGGATGACAGTCGAACCATCTGGCAACAGTGGGCAGTTTGAGTGACTGTGAGACTGACTACCATGTTTGTCGGAGATAAACAGGTCCCCTTGCTGCAGTCGTACCTCATTCATGTGGATGTGAAAGCCACATAAGCAGGAGCACCTTGGGTCAAGCGACAGATTCACCATTGGCAAAAGTTACTTCTACATCATGAGCTCCTACTATGTGTAATAACTTTCCACATTGCATCTTGTTAAGTGCTTCCAGGAAAGTCAAATCAAATGGCTCCTGTTTTCCCACGGCACCTGTTACTCCTTCAAACATGTAACACCCATATCAAATGAATGAATACAAAACATGTGGTTTTCCTTAAGTTTGATGCATTACTTAACTTGTTTACTTAGGCAAATGTAGTGGGTCCTCCCTTGAATTTTGCTTTATAGAAAGGATATACTTATTTTGAGTATTTGGATTGGGAAAGTCGAATGAGAAGGTGGGTCTTGGAGAATGTTGACAATTTGAACAACTAGCAGGAAGTTCTAAGAACTATAACCAGGTGAGGCCCAGTTAGGAATGTGATATGCCTGAGTAATTGCAGGTTTCTTTGGTCGGGGGTGGGGAGCCGTTTTCTTAGGAGGTCGTGAAGTTGGTTGCTTACTGCCTTAGGACTAGAATGTTGATTTTTTTTTTGTGTACTGGTATACCTCAAAAAGGCACAGACTTGGACAGTGTGTTGGCAAGGTAGTTCAGTGGTTAGAACTGATGTCTCACAGGACCTGGGTTTGAGTTCAGCCTCGGGCGACTGTGCGGAGTTTGCACGTTTTCCTTGTGTCTGCATGGGTTTCCTCCAGGTACTCCAGTTTCCTCTCACAGTTAAAAGATGTTATGAAGTTGAAGATGTATCCTGTACCATTAAGGGAGAGTGATTGCTGATTTGCACTGAGAGTGTACAAGCAGTCCCAGAGTTTATTGGAAAATTGAAAATATGTAACACTTGGCTGTGAAATAGACACCTGAGTTGGTTGCTGTTTTGACAGCAATTCAAATTTAACCAATCAGTTTAAAATTACGCCCCAGCATACTGAAACCCAATTCAGTTTGAATTTATTATTTTCGCCAACATCAAACCAATGAGATGGTCTGATGTTGAAGGTATTAAAAAGGCAGGCAGTTTGAAAGTTAGACAGAGTAACTGCAACATTCTCTATCAAATGTACCTTTTCATATGAAGCATCTTCACAGTAAAAAGAAATAAGATGACCCAGGGAGATCTCCAGCCGGAAGAAGACAGACACTGAAGACGATAGCTGCTGTCTGGTTTTAAAATTAAGTTGAAGTAATTTGAAGAAATGTTTTATTGGAACAGTTGGAGGCAGGTAATAAGCAATTAAGAGAAAGGCGGGGGGTAGTTAGAATTGTGAATAGTTGTTGTTTAATGTTCACTTTTAGAGTTAAATAATAAATTTGTATTATTTTCTTTCAATCGTGGAATTTGGGAGTTCTCTGTCACTCATATTTTAACAGATTACGAGGCGAGGTGAGCTTTTCTGAGTGTTTGGTTTAATTAACAGAAGGGTTCACGACCGTGTCGTAACACAGGTAAGGTGAATTGGTCATGCTAAATTGACCACAGTGTTCAGGGATGTGTAGGTTAGGTGCATTAATCATGCCAAATGTAGAGTAATAGGGTAGGGGAATGGGTTTGGATACTCTTTGGAGGGTCAGTGTGGAGGAGTTGAGCCAAATGGCCTGTTTCCACACTGTAGGGATTCTGTGATACTATGTGTCATGTTTCTATCTCCATTCTTGAGGCATAGATGTTGCTGTCATTGCTTCTGTTGTTTCTTGTTGCTTTAATAAAGTTTTCCCCACATGCTTTGAGTAAGTTTTTGATGTTCTGATGTCAGTTTTTATCAGTTGACCATCTGACCATTACTTCTGTTGTACACTCCGAATAACTTGAAGTTGAAAGTCGTTGCTACACATTAGGGATGGGTGGCGACTATTCATGCTCACTGACGAACTAACATTTTTCTTCCATCTCTTTTATTTTTAAGTTTTGACTCCAAGACAGTGCATCAAGGAACTCATAGATTTGGATCTTTTTGGTAGGTTCGCAAACAATAGGCTCTGTCTTGATATGTGCCTTCAAGGGAAGTTGTTCAGCCAGGATCAATTAACTAGAGCACTTGAGATCATTCTGAGCATGTGCAGAATTTGCAAAAGTCATCTGACCCTCAACAGGCACACAAGCAGCCATTTAACATCATGGAAGTTTTACCTGGCTTGTTGGAGCAGTAGTGCCACTGGTTTCTGTCCCTTTTACAATAGCTGATGTTTGGTACATGTGGAGGATGACATTAAATCAAAGGATACAGTAGGATACTCTATCACAGGATCTCTACAATGCAGTTCGAGGCCATTCAGCCCATCAGGTCTTCATTGACCCTCTGAAGAGCATCCCACCCAGACCTGCCCTTTCCCAATAATCCTGCATCTACCATTGCTAATCCACCTAACCTACACATTTTGGACTGTGAAAGGAAACCAGAGCACCCAGAGGAAACCATGCAGACATGGGGTGAACATGCAAACTCTGCATATTGATGGCTAGCCTATTCCCAGAAACAGAAACTGATGTCAAGGGAGGAGGGAGATGGCCACTACTGATTTAGATCTTTGAAAAGGTTGAGTGGCCTAACCCCACCTCTGCAAAAATGACCCAGGGGAAATAACTGGAAAATGAGTACACTGGCTAACAAAGGCCTGACTGCCTTTGAAACCAGCTCCAGGTAAACAAATACTGCAAAAAAGTTTAGATCTCCAATCATGCTGAAGGAATGTGACTTTGCATCTTAAGGTTCAGTTTTTTTTCGAGCAAGAGAGATTGCTAAGCAGTAATTATAACTGGTCATGCTTTTCAGTTCACTTACACCAGAATGCACTGGCTGTAGGTTTTTCTGGAAGGTGTAGTAGTTGGGTAATTAAATAATGTCATACTCTTGCATTGGATTTTAAAGCAAAGTATACTACAGAACACAATGCTTGCAATCACTAGTGAACTGGTTTTCATGGACTTGGCTGAGGATCAGACTGAAACAGATGATCAGCCTTTTCTTACTCGCTCACATCCAACCGTTGAGTAAACCAGCTCTTCTGCTAGTTAACTGTGCTCTGAGGCAAACTTTCTCTTTTTATACAGACAAGGCTGTGTATTCAGACTTTGATGCGGAACAGTCTCCAACAAATTAATCAGTTGACGAGTGACAAATGTCATAAGTGTGTCATCCACCACGGCTAGCTTGAACAATTAACTCATGGGCTTGCTCGTTTCTCCTTGAAAAGAGGCCTATTTCGTGATCCTACCAAACTTTGACCTCAGCTGTAGCCCACTGATGCTGTTATCAACTTTTGGTCATCCAGTATGATATATATACACAGCACAATCCTATGATCAAGTACAGAATTTCTGAGTTACTGTGACAGTTCAGTCCACTACTGCTGAGTTACACCACTTAATTAGACACACGCTGCTTTCTTCAGCGAAACTCAGAAATATTAAGATCTTTCTAACCATTAGGTCATCACCAGGCTTCCTATGTTTTTGTTTTCATTTCATTTGTCTGACCCAGCAAATTTAAAGAATTCAAAGGAGATTTTTATTATCCAAATGAAAAGCATGGAGAGGTCAACTTAGAGTCATAGACAGTATGGAAACTGTCCAGCTTGTCCATACTGACCAGATATCCTTAATTAATCTCGTCTCATTTGCCAGCACTTGGCCCATATCCCTCTAAACTCTTCCTATTCATATAACCATCCAGATGCCTTTTAAATGTTGTAATTGTCCCAGCCAACACCACTTTCTCTGGCAGCTTATTCCATCCATGCAGCACCCTTTGCTTAGAAACAGTTGTCCCATAGGTCCCTTTTAAATCTTTCCCCTCTCACCCTAAATCTATGCCTTCTAGCTCTGGTCTCCCCCCACTCCAGGGAAAAGACCATGTCTATTTATAGATTCCATGATTTTACTGGACGCCTGTGCATCCTTGGCATTTAATTTGATGTTGCCTGTAAAGTGACATTATTAATAAAAGAATGGATGATATTAGATGCAGAGTGGTAGAGGTCATGGAAGAAAGGTTTGACAAGTGAGGTCTGTGGAGCATCATAATGGAAAAAGTCATAGGAAATGCATCACTTGGAGACTTCTATGTTATTTGTAATAGCACATCAAAAGGAATTTGGGATTGCGATTTGCAGAGTTCTAGCATTGGTTTGTTTTGAATGAGCATGGTAGGTTCCACAATCTAGGGGTACTTGATGGGACTTTGTTTACTGGAAGTGGAAATGCATTGAAGCTTAAATATTCACAAAGGTACTTAAGTGCAGTAGTCCCAGATAGAGCTGTACATGATCTCCTGAGAAATCCAGGAACTTGAGGGAATGAGGTGCCATTAAGCACATGATCTTGCAGAAAACCAAAATGTGGATTATGTTATGAGAGAATTGTGTGGTACAGTTTGAAAAGGACATACTTATTAAATGCACTCTGAAAGAATGTAAAAAGCATGTCAAACAAGACAACATTGCTTTGGTCTTGCTTGTTGGAAAGATGAATGCAGCAGGATGGTGGTAATAGATTTTACATATGAATTTCTGTGGAACGGTAGCCTTGTCCTCCATTCAGCTTGTCTGTGGTGTATCAATCATTCCTGATATATTCTAGAAATCTCTGCAGCATGCCTCTGATTTGCCTCAGTGGGAATTTTCATTTCAAAGTTGATTTGTTGTAAGTTGGAGGCTGAATTGATGCAAATGTTAATTTCAGTATGTCCAACTTCTCTACTCTTTGTGAAATGCCTTTGTATGTTTCACTGTGAAGATGTGGAGATGCCGATGTTGGACTGGAACTGGCTATCTCTATTCAAGTAAAGAGGAAATGCTTTGTTATATTTTGCCTCGGCACCTCATGTCTTGCCAATTCCAAATTGTCATCTTACTGGCTTCACCACCCTACTCCAGATTTCTCAAATTTCAGAAAGCTCTTCTGTACAGCCTGGCTGTGGGTTCCCTTTGAATGAGAAGAGTGGCAAAATTTTATGCAGTGTCTGTAAGAAGTATTGTGTGTCGTTCAGTTATAAAAATAGTTAGATAATTGGTAAAATATTATTGCAGTTTGACTGTAAGTGATGCTGAATTCCCGATGACAGTGATGGAAGGTTTGAGTCTGTGTCTCTTTGCTGATATAACAACGGCTGTACTCCAGAGATCGACTTTGTGGAATGTTTTTGAGAAGTACCAGTGAAGTAATGATGCACTGCATAGTGCAAGAGTTTGCTTTCTTGTGAACACATGCAAAATAGATTCCCTGTCATTGCAAAGTGATAATCAGTAAAGTCGGGCTGTGTGCCCAGAGGAGTAGAGCACTATCAAATGCCATTGTGTTTAAAATGAAATCCTCTGGTCAGGTCACCTTTTGAGCACCTTTCTGATCACCTGAGGCAAAAGGGAATAATTCATGCCAGTAGGTTGTCTACATTTGGCCATGGGGCTGATTAGTAGGATTGTGACAACGAAGGCATAGGTTTAAGGTGAGAGGGGAAAGGTTTAAAAGGGACTTAAGGGGTGATTTTGTTTTTAGCGCAGAGGGTGGTGAGTGTATGGAATGAGCTGCTAAAGGAAGTGGTGGAGGCTGGTACAATTACCACATTTAAAGGGCATCTGGATGGGTACAAGAATAGGAAGGGTTTAGAGGGATATGGGTCAAATGTTGGCAAATGGGACTAGATTAATTTAGGATTTCTAGTTGGCAGGGACAAGTTGGACCAACAGGTGTGTTTCCTTGCTGTACATCTCCATGACACTTGAAGTTGAAGAGAGGTCATGAAAACCTGTATGCATCAGGCTTGAAAGAAGAGTGGAATGGACTTTATTAAGGTATACATTTGGAGTATGAAAGGTAAATATCAAAACTATTTCCAATTACGTGTTTCATGTTCTTAATGAACCTCTTCCTGACCTACTGCTTTTTGTCTTGTTCACTGTATGCCATAAGAGTGTTAAAAGAGTGCATTTTGGGATATAGTGGGATGAATGTGATGGAGTTAGAAGTGCAAACAAAGAAAATCTGTGGGTGTGTTGATGACATTGGAGATAGATTGTGCTTAGTTAGCACCACAATGTAGTCTTGGAAAAAGAGAGGACTGAGGATGCTGGAGATCAGAGTTGAAAAGTATGGCACTAGAAAGTCACAGCATGTCAGGCAGCATCCGAGGAGCAGGAGAATCAACATTTAGGGCATAAGCCCTTCAACAGGAATTCTGATCTACTTTTTCACCAACTACGTAGTCTTGTCTGTCTACTCTCGGCATCTCAATAAGTCAGGGTGAGTGGAGATGTTGTTGACGGTAGTAGTTGGTTGGTACCCTGTTAATGAGTTTTGCAGTTATCTGCACAGTTGCGCAGCGATGCATTTGGTACCAGCGGCAAATGACAATTCCTCTATTACATCGTTAAGTCAGCTGTGCACTCGGGAGAAAAGGTGATAGGATTTGTTTTTTTCCCTCACACAGCCTGCAGCCATAAGGCTCTTCTCACCTGGCTTGGCCTGTGAACCAGCTCCATCACTGGGCTTTGCTCAAGCAGCTAGATGGAGATGCAAATGATAGCAAAGTGAGTTTTGAGGACCAAGGGATTTTATAACCCAGCTATGAACTAGGATACAAGGACTCTTACACAAGAGACTACATCTGACACTCACTCCATGCATCCCATCCCCACTTTATCCAACACTATAATTATATGCTGCTATTTCTTTCTCTCTCATACTCTCATGAGCTTCTCCTTAAATACATCAACAATATTGGTCTCAATCTTTCCACATGATAGCGAACTTCACATTCTAACCACACATTCTAAATACGTTTCCTTGTTGCACTTATTAGCGCTTATTTTACATTTATCATGCCTAATTTTACATTTACTCCACACAGACCCTATTAAGTCTTTAAGTTCTTGAAGACCACTGTCAAACCTAGAGGAAAAACGTTCAATCCTGTTCAGCCTTGCTTGTTAACTATAACTTCTCATTTGGTATCGTTATCTGCTGCATTAAATTTGTATTGCTGTGCTTTACACTGCTACTTCTACAATCTACACTCTTGGTCATCATGGCCTTACCATGGAATCCATCTTGTCTTATAATGATACTAAAATCCTGCAGGTGCTGGAAATCTGAAACAAACACAGAGAATCCTGGAGAAACTCAGAACTTCAGAAACTTGGTAGAGTCAAACCGGACTCAACATGTTAACTCTGTGCTTCTCTTCACTGATGCTACCAGACCTCCTGAATTTCTCCAGCATTCTCTGTATTTGTGACTCATCTTGTCCTGTTTCCTTTCTTCAATTTTAGGTGCCTCCTTTAAACTTGTTGGCTTGCTTCTAAGCTTGTGGCTGATTTTCCCTCCCTCTATGCAAGCTTTCATTATTTTAGAGGATAACGAGGGGAGAAGCCATGCTCAAAGGAAATGTGGCTTGGATGGAGTTGAACAAATATCGGAGCTCCAATTCTCTCAGGTCCCAGGTGACCTCCAGAGCATGGAATTTTCCTTCTGTAGGTACTTGATGTTGGGTAACAAAGTGAGCAAGTGGAATTTATTCATCAACGTTTTCTCAATCTCAGACAGTGCATCTATAATCTTCAGTTTGCCTGTATTCTATGTGGATTATTTCTGATCTTTAACAACTACTTCCCCCAGAGTGAAAACAGTAGGCTCTGGAAATCAAGATAATGGTTATGGTTCCAATCATACGCTTCAATCTGTTAGCTTGGATGTAATGCATGATGTACTATTTGTGCATCCAGAGCTGAGAGATCAGAAATGCTGCAACTATAATCATACGTTCGCCCTGTATATTGCATAGGCATGGGCAGACACTTTATTTTGCTCTTTGTTTGTTGTTGTTGCCAGCAAATGACAAGACATTATGATTGACTGATGTGAATTGAAATGTTACTACTATACACCATATTGTGTAAGCTTATGTCGACGTAGAGTTTTATCAGAATACCTTGTTCATTGTGCCTTACACTGCATGATCATCAGTAAAGTTAATTTTGTAGGGGGGGGGGGCTGATCCAAGCTACAGAAAGCTAGTCACAGAACTGTGTGATTGTGATTGCTGACCCGGACTGACAGCTTGATTTTTGTTTTGAAGAGTAGGATTACAGTGCAGTTGTTGCTGTCAGAACACAACGCTGCAAACTCTAGCATTGTGATATTTAGCAGTTGGCTTGCAGGCCAGTGGTGGCCCATGAACTCTTTTGACCTTGACATTTTGCTTTGGGCTGGTGCACAAATCCAACTCCCGAGTCCCAATTTCAATTCTTTGACGTTCCCAGCTCTGCAGGGCTAAGGACTAAAACCGCCCTTTCTCTGTAAAAATTTCACTTTGGAGCAGATTAAATGTTCAGATGTTACAAGTCATTCTTTGGTGTGGACAAGTGAGTTAACCAATGTTAGGTCTGAAGATAGAGAGGGAGACTAACTTAATCAGGCTAATGTTGATGATAGCATAAACAGAGTGCAGACCTATTGTTTCTTTGTTGATTGTAAGTAGTCAAAGGAAGCTAGTAAGGAGTGCAGTGAATTTGAGTTGATTGTGGTTGGTATTCTTTTAATTAACCCTCCACTTATTCTCCTCTTCTGATTTTTAATGGGGTATGGACCTGCAGCTGCCCGCAGTCTTCACTGTTTTAAAGAAGTGATCATTGTTTGTGTATGGCAGGTATTGAAAGATAACTCATAAGAACATAAGAACCTGGAGCAGGGGTAGAACATTTTGCACTTTGAGCCTGCTCTGCCATTCAATAAAATCATGGCTGATCTTTTCCTGGCCTCAGCCCCACTCACCTGCCCTCTCACCCAAACCTTACTGTTGAATCCCAGCTGAATCTGAACTTTTGGGGCACTAACTGAAAATGCAGATTCCTGAATCGAATTACAGACAGTTCATTATAATGTATCAGGTTAAAGGGGTTGTGCTGTTTTACTGTGGGCTATTTATCCCAATGTGTCGGCACAAACTGCTGTTTCAGAAATGTTATGTTTAGAACTCATGAACATGGTGGAGACTGGTACAGTTGCAACATTTAAGAGGCATTTGGATGGGTATATAAATAGGAAGGGTTTGGAGGGATAGGGGCTGTGTGCTGGCAGGTGGGGCTAGATTGGGTTGGGATATCTGGTCGGCATAGACGGGTTGGACCGAAGGGTCTGTTTCCATGCTGTACATCTCTATGACTCCATGACTCTATTAATTGACATTGACATTTGGTTCAATCTATCTTGAAATGCCCCTCTCCCTAGCTGTTATGCCTTTTGCCTCGTGTGCTGGTCTCCAGAGGTGAATAGGCCCACATAGGGCCTTTGGAGTTTTCAGCTGTTTTATCTCTTCAATGCATACTGGCCCTGAAAAATAGTTCCTTGATTGACCTGACCTCAATTACAAATTGAATAAATCTTTTAAACACAATATTGCAATTGTATGAAGCCAGCCACACTATAAAGGAAATTGAAGTCATTTGATTCACTGGTGAAATGGATTTTCCTGGGCTGTTGGTGACACTGGGTTAGCAACTGAAATGTTTATTTGAAAGATTTGGAGCCAGTTATGCAGTCAGTGATGATTAGTCCCCATTTTAAAAGCAATTTGTTCACAAGAGAAAAGGAAAATGTGTCCAAGTCACTTTTGCTCTTGATCTCATTCTCACGCTCCCACTTTCGCTCTTGCCCTTTCACGTTCCCGCACTCTCTCCCACTCGCCTGCTTGTTCTCTCTTGTTTTTTGTCTCTCGCACTCCCTCCCTCTGTCTCTCATACTACCTCTTTTGCTTTTGCTTCCATTATCTCTCTCTCTCTCTCTCTCTGTCTGTCTGTCTCTCTCTCTCTCTCTCTCTCATGTGCTGTCTCTTGTCTGTTGCTCTTGCTGTCACTGTCTCGTTCTCTGCCTCTCTCTCTCACACACGTACGACTCAGTAATGTTATCAACTAGTTTTGGGTCAAGTATCAAAGATAGAAGCGAAACCTTGTAATTTCTATTCCACAGACATTCTTAAATATTTTCATCTCCTGTTCAAGTAATAAGTAGACTGAACAAACTTACTTTTGTCTTAACCTCTCAAAAGCTCTTAAAATGTCTGTTAATATTCAGTGGGTGTGAAACAGTGTTCAAGAAGGTACAGGGTGTATATGGAAGCAAAAACTAGTAATATTTGGACGTTTCAGTTTTTTTTAGGAAAGAAGTTTCGTTCTCTGAATAAACAAAAACAGCTTTCACGAGAAAGGAATATTTTCCAATTAAATGTTCGTTAGATGTGCAGCAACGCTTGTGATCCTTGTGACTGAAAACCATAAAATTGAAAGCAGGACTGAAATATTTTATGCCGGGTAAATCACTGCAGGCTGAATTTCAGTCAAGCTGACACAGAATTTCAGTTGAAGCAGCTTTCTAGTCTGATTTGGAACAGCTTGTTTTTGTTTGATATCATATGTAGAGTAACAGTTGGCCATTGGAGGTGAAGTGTGTGTGGTCCCACCTTTCTTTTGCCGCTGTGATAAAGCAAAACCAAAACTCCCCCTCATCTTGACTATTGTTTTGAATAGTGAAGACCTGCTTTTTGTTTTAAAAGAACTCCGCAGAATGGTGAGTAACATAAAAAGAAAGAATTGTGGATGCTGGAAATCTGAAACCGAAACAGAAATTGCCAGAGAAACTCAGCAGGTTTGACAGCATCTTTGGAGAGAAAGCAGTGGTAACGTTTTGGTTCCAGTGACCTTTCTTCAAGGAATGACCCAAAACGTTACCTCTGCTTTCTCTTCTCTGATATTGCCAGACCGGCCGAATTTCTCCGGCAATCTTTGTTTCTGTTTCAGAGTGGTGACTAAATTGATTTGTCACCGATTGAAAATCTATCCTTCAATTAATATATGGTAAGAACCCCCTTGGGCACACGTGCACACACACACACTTTCAAAGAATGTAGGACACTTTTGATTATGGAAGTAAGTTGGAGCAACATCCTGCTCACAGGATTTATGTCTGTGCATACTGTGTACCAATAGACCTGTTTTGGACAGTATGTGAGATGGTTGTCCAGACAGCAGAGGACTTTAGTAATATTCAAATATTGGAGTCTGATGATTTATTTCAAACACTGCCGATGTTTTGTGCTGGTGTAATGCTTGGAACACACGTCCCTGGCCGCAACAGAGATGCTGGATGCCAAGAGACAGCAGGCCCAGGAGACGGCCAACTAGGTTAATCGCTTTCATTCTGTGACCATTTCCTCGTATTAAATGGAGTGCTCCCCTTGTACTCCATAAGGGATCAGAGGCTTCCCTCTCATTCTCCACACTGGGGACTGTTCCCATTAGCTCTCCTGTTGTGGCCTCAAACAGCACCTGTTGACTGGCGTTAGTTTGTTGATTCTGGGTTTTGGTGGGATTTGTGTTAGTTTATTTCAATGTATCCAAGAGGGCTGGAGTTTGTCAGTGAGCTGGGATGATCTTTGCGTTGGGCTCAATACTTGGTTCTCTTCCAGCTAATATCTGTTCTGTAGAGGCTCAGGTGCACTAAGATATCGTTACATTGTTAGGCCTCCCTTCAATAATGTGCTGGAAATCAGGCTCAGATACTTCCACAATGGTTAAAAAAGTGGAAGATTTTCTTATTTAAAAATATACAGAATTTTCTGATTTGGAGTCATAGAGATGTACAGAAGGAAACAGACCCTTCGGTCCAACTCGTCTATGCCAACTACATATCCCAACCTAATCTAGTCCCACTTGCCAGCATTTGGCCCATATCCCTCTAAATCCTTCCTATTCATATACCCATCCAGATGCTTTCTTTACACGCACCACCATCTGTGTGACAATGTTACCCCATAGGTCCCTTTTAAATTCCCTGTCTTTGAGACCCAGCTTGACTATGCGGTCCTGGTGACTACACTTTCCAATAATTATTATTTATTACAAATAAATAGACTAGAGCTACAGGGTAAGCAATTATGAACTGTCGGCATATAACTCTACTTGTTAAACTCTAATACTTTATAAACTCTCCCTTTTACTACTACTACTACTACTACTACACACACATACACACACGCACAGTCGAGAGAAAAAACAGGATATTATGGATGGAGGGAAAACTAGGAATACAATTCAGTGGCCTCTGTTCACATATCTGCTGAGATGGTTTATGTACTGATCAGAAGACTGCTTTTCTGTCTTCTTTCTCCAGATGTTTTCATTGGTTTATGAGAGGCACAAGGAAGCTGGTTCACTAATAAGAAGATCACTGACTTATTAATGAAAAAGTCATTGGTTACAGCATCTGCTGATGGCAAAATAAATTAATTTTCTCAGGCTTTAAATGGCATTGACTGCAGAGAACTCCTGAGCTTGTGGAGGTCTGAAGGCTTTGATGAATCTTATTCATGGGGCAGCATGGTAGCTCAGTGGTTAGCTCTGCTGCCTCACAGCGTGAGGCACCTGGGTTCGATTCTAGCCTCGGGCGATTGTCTGTGTGGAGTTTGCGCATTCTCCCTTTGTCTGCGTGGGTTTTCCCCCACAATCCAAAGATGTACAGGTTAGGTGGATTGGCAATTCTAAATTGCCCTTGGTTTTTGGGGATCTGTAGGTTAGGTGCAGTAGTCACAGGTAAATGCAGAGTAATTGGGTAGGTGAATAGGTTTTGGGTGTGATTATCTTCAGAGGGTCGGTGTGGACTTGTTGGGCCGAAGAACCTATTTCCATACTCTCTGGGTTCTACGAATCTATTCTGGTCTCAAGCTGTTCAGCTACCTGCAAACCAATCTATGAGCAGGCAAGAAGGCTTTATCATCGATAACTGGTCACTGGTCCACAACCAGTCACCTACTTGGTGCCAGCCAAAGTTCTATTTGCCAAAGTTCTTTGTCTCTAGCTCATCTGCAAACTAACTTCAACTAGTGCTGAAACAAGCAGCTACGTAAACCATGTCCCAGTGAGTGTCAGGGTGCTTGCTTTCAGTACATGCATCAATCCTCTCGCTATGCTTGGTTTGAAAACAGTTTGTTTCTTATATCAGTCCACAAACAAAATACAGAAAAATAAAAAGAAACAGACTTTACAAAGTGTAGATAAGGAAATTTCTGATTAATTTGCCGTTCATAATATGGAAATACTGAAGTTGAGTTTTGCAGGAACAGGATTAAGCCGGCAAGCTTTTTCCACCATTCAGTAAGGTGTCTGATTATTACCATATATTCTTTAACCTATATATCCATAATAACTTGAATGAACAAAAACCTTACTAATCTCAAATGTAAAAATGAGCAACTGATCCGTCTTCAGTTGCTGTTTGTACAACAGGATTTTTATGTGAAAAGAGGTATTTTGTAATTTCACTCCTGAAAAAAAATCTGGCTGTAATTTTTATATTATGCCTCCAGTCTTATATTCTGCAACTGGTGGAAATAATTCCTCCCAATCTACCCCATCTGTTCCTTTGAAATATCTTGAAAACTTCAATCGAATCACTCTTGACGATCCAAATTCCAGGGAATACAAGCTGTATTTGTTTAGTCTCTCATCGTAGTTTGGTCCTTGAAGTCCAGGTATCATTCTAGTAAACTTTCATTGCATTTCCTGTATTCTCATGTAAGTATTTATAGTCCATATCTCATACCAATGGTGTTGTGTCCAAAACTGCTTGGAATAAGACAAATTTGATCTATAGCTGAAAAAAGATATTGACCCTTTGGTTCTGCACAACCTAAATGCTGGCATTCTGTTATCATCTTGGATTATTTTCTAAATATGATTGATGGCAAAAGAAGGTGGCTGGCACTGTTTATTGTGGCTGGCTGACTGGGTACTTTCGATTCTAACCAGAGAGAAGTAGGGAGTATTTGCAGGAGAGCAGGCTTGCCTATCATGCAGGATTCAATGTATATGACTCCAACTGCAGAGGTGTACCCTGATGTAAAGACGTCCTCCCTCCGAATGTAGAGTTGGTGCAGGATTATCCTTCACGCTTCCTGTGGGTACATGCTCAGTATCCAGGCAACAGTTTTTATGGTTTCGCCGCAACTAGTCTGCGTTTGAGCTGCCACATCAATCCAGAGAGTGGCTGCTGGGTGAAAAATGTTATCCACTGACCACCTGTCTTGTGATACCACTGGGCAATACAAACTCCCTGGGCCAGTCAGGTACCACATAAACTATCACTGAGCAGATCACTGGGATGTTCATGTAAAGGTCCCACTACCTGAAACCTTCTGGAGTAACCTTGCAGTAGAGCATATATCTTCATACTAATTATGATCTACTGTATCCTGTACAACCTCACCACTGTCTCTTGCCATCAGGGATAGGTGGCTGCTGCAGAGGAGATGGATAAGACGAGGCAATCCATACACCCCTGTTTCATGTAAGAATATCTCAACCAACTATGATGCCAGTGAACACCACCTCAGATTCTGCAACAGTCATGTACCTTCTCTTGGTTCCAGTGCTGAAATAAAAGCTATTACAAATAACCTCCTCCAATTCACAACCATTCAATATTCCTCACAAAAGGTAACTAATCGCCTTAACGCCTGTCTTGGACGTGCCTTTGGCATTGGGTTGGGTTG
Source organism: Chiloscyllium punctatum (assembly GCF_047496795.1). Lineage (NCBI taxonomy): Eukaryota > Metazoa > Chordata > Chondrichthyes > Orectolobiformes > Hemiscylliidae > Chiloscyllium > Chiloscyllium punctatum. The sequence continues at coordinate 135,756,121 of NC_092741.1, read as the reverse complement.
TCCACCACCTTCCTGACTCCATCCAGTTCACTCGGGTTGGGGCTGGTCATAACAGCCTTGCTGCCCAGAGGTCATTTGAAACTCTTATTACACTAGCAGCAGACAAAGGGTCCCCTCCTTCCTCTCCGGGCCTATTCGGGGAGCCACAGCCAATCCTCTGGCTTCTGGAGTCGCTTCCATTGTTGCTGCTCAGCTGCAGTACCAGCAGTGGCCACTGTATGCAGGGGAAAGTGAGGACTGCAAATGATGGGGATCAGAGTTGAGAATGTGGCGCTGGAAAAGCACAGCAAGTCAGGCAGCATCCGAGGAGCAGGAGAATCAACGTTTCAGGCATAAGCCCTTGATAAGCTGATGTTTTCTGATGAAGGGCTTATGCCTGAAACGTCGATTCTCCTGCTCCTCTGATGCTGCCTGACTTGCTTTGATTTTCTGGCGCCACACTCTCAAACTCTGATCCCCATCATTTGCAGTCCTCACTTTCCCCTGCATACAGTGGCCATTGCTGATTTTCCTGTTCCTCAGATGCTGTCTGATATGTTGTGCTTTTCCAGCACCACACTCTTAACTGTATCTAAGGGTACTGCTGACATGGAGAAGCTGCCCAGTCTGTTGAATTGTGTCAGCCCTTTGAAAGTGGGTGTGGCAGAGGTGTTTTCTGTGGCTAGCTACCAGGACCATCACTGTTGTTAAATTCAGCTGACCAAGTACTGACCATATTTCGGCCCAAATGTCAGTGTGCGCAAATAATCTCTTGAGATTATTTGGTGTTGCCATTTGAGCTGATGACTGCAAGCATGAGATCCTGTGGTCATGTTTTCTCCTTGGCCTCCTAACTCTCTTGGACTTCATGCTGCTGTGCTACTGCCTGGTCAGGGCCAGATCTGTGATATCTGAAAGAAGTCAGACATAAGTGAATGGTTGTCGTAAGAGGCTTTTGTGTGTGTGTCTGTTTTGTGAGGAGAGTGAGTTGGGAGAACAGGAGCTGCCAGCTTATACACATCATCTGCAACTTTTAAATCGTAAGGAATTGTGTGATGAGAGGAAATTGGGTATTGGATGATGGATCAAGTAGAATTATTCCCTCATCTCTGGCTTTGGCCTGCTGCTAGTGCTAGACACTACAATTTCCTCTCCATGAGGATGAGAGTTCCTGCCACTTTAATGGTGCTGTCTGTGGCTATGTATTACTTTATCCTGCAAGGGAGGGAGGGAAGGTGTGTCAGTGAGAATAATTTAGTTTGGGTGATGTGCCTGTAACAGTTGAATAGCTGACCATGTCTGCAAGCTGTAAGACTTGCAGCAAGGCAAAATGTGTGAGCGTGAAGTAAAACAGTGAATATTTTGCATACTTGAGGCCTATATGGGGTTTGAACATTTGTCCAGTCCTTGACCATTACTATAAAGTCAGAAACAGTCTTCCTGCATTGCACCCCAGTTCCTGGAAGTGGACATTGACAGAGCTGCCTGTGTTATCCCACTGCCTTTTCAGTACTTTTTCTGAAGGCTAACTGACCACTTGTGGGTGGGCAGAGATATCTCCTCCTGCCCTCCACCTGCTCCAAAGCCTGCTGTGCCATGTCAGAAAACCTTGGAAAACACATTCTCCTCCTATAATGTGCTATTTTTACTTTTGCTACTTTGAGTCTCATCTACAAAATGTTGTTGTACCTGCTGCACCCAGAATGCACTGCCCCTTTAAGGAGGGTAGGTGAATCTTGTGTGATGCAAGCCTTGTGTGAATTTTGGCCCCATGCTGTCATGCAGCCGCTCAATAGTGTATTTTCACGCTGAGTTCAAAACATAACGTTTGTGAAATCAACAGATCTCATAAAACTTGCCTGCATCGTAACAACTAAGTGTGGATTAATAATGCATCACAAGCTGCACACCTCTATACCAGCATTCTGCAATTTTTCTCCCCCCACCATGCGTCCAGGTTTCCAGCCATCCCTATTGTTATTTGCATTATCTAGTTGCTCTTAACCCTCCATTGCTTAGCTCAGCACTTAGCTATTCTCTGCAATATCTCTCTTTCTCTACAATGAAAGTGCAGTTATAAATGATGACTGTATATTGCTTTCCCAACCTTCTTTTACTCCAGCTTCTTACCACATAATTTCCCAGCCCACGCTTGCCAACATTCTCAAAGTGTCTGGCGGTGTGCCTGCTTCCTTTAAGATTGCAATTATCATTTCCTTTTCAAGAAGCCAACTCTGAAAACTTGCATTCTGTCCAAAAATTAGTCCTGTCTGCAACCTTGAACTTTTCTTCTAGAATTCTGAACTTTATTGTTGCTTCACAACTGAGTGTCTGCTGTTTTATTTTGGTTCAACCCTTTCAAGTTTAGGTATAGTCCCGTCTACAATGTCATCAGAATTGACATCCTTGTCAGTCACACCATAGTGTGGAAAGCATAAAAGTTTTCTCTGCATCCTGCCATGTTCCTTCAAATCGTTATCACTTTTGTTTCTTGGTCCTTTCTTTTCTGTCTTTCTCAGGCTACTTCTTTTCTTCTCCCGATGACTATTGCTGTATTCTCCCTTCTCTCTCCTCCTGTCACTTCCACCTCTCAACTTTGACCTGTCTGCTGTATTTGATGTTGTTTTCCAATTCATTATGGTTTAACACCCCTTACCTGTCAGAAGGTAGTGCTATATTTGGAGACTTGCAAAGTTACTTCTTCAACTGATATTTGCCATTTGTGGGAATTTGTGGGTCAAGGAGCTGCTTGGATTTGCCATATAATCACAATAACTGCATTTCACAAATAATCCAATGACATGAAGCATGTTGAAATGGGCTGAGTATGTGAAAGGCAGAAAATAAGTGCAAATTCATTTTGTGTGTGTGTGTGTGCGTGTGTGTTATATATAACTGGACAGTCCAGTTGCATCTTGAACTGTCACCTAATTTGAATAGAGTGTTTTCACATGTACAGTGAAAAGTTTTGTTTTGCGAGAAGTACAGCCAGATCATACCATACAAGGACATATAGGTCATGGGGTGTTTAGCAGAGTGAGGCATACAAGGTTATGGCTGCATAGGAGGTGTGCAAAGCAAGATCAATATTAGATTTGAAATTTGAGAGGTCCATTCAGCAGTCTAATAAGAGTAGGGAAGAAGCTGTTCTTGAGCCTGTTGGTACATCTTTTAAGATTCTGTATCTTCTGAGTGCCTTACCAGGGTAGGAGGGGTCTTTGATGATGTTGACAGCCTTTCTGCAGCAACGAGAAGTGTAGGTAGAGCCCATGGATGGGCAGTTGGCTTTCGTGATGGGCTGGACTGTGCACACAACTTTCTGTAGTTTGTTGCTGTGTTTCATTAATCTTCTTTTCCCCCTAGTAATGGGTAACAGAGCTAATGGAGGAGTCAAGCCACATTACAGTGAAGATGCTGCCCTGCTTGTTATCGTGTCAAGGCTCAGTTTCTGTGGCTGCGTAGACTAGCTATCCTGAATCTGTGCAGGTTACAATACATTTAAAAGGTACCACTGTCATCAGCTGCATAAAGTGTAATTTTCATATCGCATCAATCCCCATCAAGTTTTACTTTAATTCTTGTCCTTGCTCTCAAATCTTACCAGATCTTCTGGCCAGTACATTGATATTGCTCAAACCTTGTATATTTTCTCTTACCAATGTCTTCTGCTCTACCATTTTATCACCCCATTCAGCCATTGCATTCCTAATCTAGAAATTCAGTGCTGAGTTTTCTTGTACAATTCTCCTCCTGTTTTTAAAAGCTTGGCAAAATCCTCCATGCCAAGCTCATTGGTCCTTTATACCTTCCACTCGCCTCTAATTGCTCCTATCCTCTTTCATGTGAAACATTTTGAAATGTCTATCTACATGTTAGGTACAACAACCCCCTCAGTCGGTCAAACAAAGATTTAAATTCCTAGCACGAGTTAGTATCTCAGTTAAAATCGAGTAAACAGTTTTCTGCTGTAAGCAATGCGGAGCTAATCACAAAGTTTTCTTGAGTTAAAGAAGAGTAGAAATTTCTTCACTGTTGAACCTCCTTTGAAATATTGGTTCCGGTGTGTGTTTCCAAGTATCTGTTTTGGAATTCACCTGCACCTCCACACACCATTTATTGCATCCGCTGAACCCGATGTGGCCTCCTCTATATTGGGGAGACAGGCCGCCTACTTGCGGAACGTTTCAGAGAACACCTCTGGGACACCCGGACCAACCAACCCAACCACCCCGTGGCTCAAAACTTCAACCCCCCCTCCCACTCCACCAAGGACATGCAGGTCCTTGGACTCCTCCATCGCCAGAACATCGCAACACGACGGTTGGTGGAAGAGCGCCTTATCTTCTGCCTAGGAACCCTCCAACCACAAGGGATGAACTCAAATTTCTCCAGTTTCCTCATTTCCCCTCCCCCCACCTTGTCTCAGTCAAATCCCTCGAACTCAACATCGCCTTCCTAACCTGCAATCTTCTCCCTGACCTCTCCGCCCCCACCCCACTCCAGCCTATCACCCTCACCTTGACCTCCTTCCGCCTATCGCATTTCCAACACCCCTCCCCCAAGTCCCTCCTCCCTACCTTTTACCTTAGCCTGCTGGACACACTTTCCTCATTCCTGAAGAAGGACTTATGCCCGAAACGTCGATTCTCCTTCTCCTTGGATGCTGCCTGACCTGCTGCGCTTTTCCAGCAACATATTTTCTGCTCTGTTTTGGAATAGTCTGTCTGCAACAGCCATTGCATTAGTGTCCATTACTTTACATTTGTTTACGTCCTCCTAAGACTAGGTTTTGTTGCAATGGGTGTGTGTGGATTGTAAGGAATCTCTCTCCTTTCATTCTCCGGGAACGATTTGTTTGTTTTCTTGCCCCTACCTTGGAAGGTTGCCTTGCATTTTTTAAGTAGTTTGTCTTGTCTTTGTCTCCGAAGATATTTGAAGGTTTTATTATGCTGAGGAATTTTAATACCTGGATAATTAATTCTTTGACATTTCTGAGAGCTTTGAATGTTCCTGTGAGCTTGACTGGTTTCAGGTCTGTTGAGACTTTCATGGCCATTTTAGTGTTCTAGCTCACTTTAAACTGGTTTCTCTCAACCCCACCCCCCACCACCAGTCTCCAAAGTCAATAGCTTATACATTTGTCAGTGTGATTTTACAGATTAATACAGGGGGTCCCTAATTTATGGACGTCTGACTTATGAACGTTTGTACTTACAAACTGGTCCTATACTGGATTGTAATATTAAAGATCCAATACACGACCATTTCCTGCACTCATGAATGGCTACTTCATTTTGTCCTGCATTGTGGAGAAAGACAGCACCCAGTCTGTATTTTATCACTGTGACACTAGGTAGTGACAAGTTTACAGCTGGATTGAAACACTTTGACAGGAGGTAGCAGAAAGTGACTGCCGCTGGAGAAACCTATTGATGGAGTCTGTTCTCTATTACTGATGTGGACAGGAATTCTGTGGAGCTAGCAGTGTTCCAGACACAATTTTTACTGATTTTATTTTGTTTCTCGGAAGTGCTACTTGTTGTTGTGAGAAATTGAAGTGTGCTCTTATGATGAGCATCGCCTCGTGATGCTGTTGTTCTCAAATAAGATTCAGTTTGGACTGATCAAAACAAAAGGTGATTTTGTAGGATTTAGACCTCCCAGGTGCTTCTTGCTCAGGTCATCTATCAGCCTGTACTAAATTAATCTCTTGATTCAGTTTGACATTCTTTCCTTGGTGTGCTTTGTTTTAGAAAGGAAATTGTGTGTAAGTTGGAAGTTTTGTATTAATCTCCTTACCCAGCTGTGTCGTGGATAGTCTTTGCTGGTTGAACAAGTAACATTTCATTGTTTTACATCACTATTTCTGAATGTTGAAACCTGTAACCTAATGACTTCATACAAAGAAATCCTGGCAGTAACACAGTGAAACATTTAACTAAGTGTTTCTTGAAGAGCAGGCAATGTGCAAGTGATCTTTGTCTAAACAACTGCTGAGCGCTGCCACATAACTGGAGAGTACAGTACTGATAATATTACAGCCACTGTTGAAGGTTTGAGTAATTTGAGGCCTAACAGCTAGTGGCCTTGTTGTTTCCCAACTGTTGAAGTGTGAAAAGTACAAAGCTATGTCACTGGAGGATCTGCTTGAAGAGTTTGATTTAAAACATAATACAGTAGTTAAAATGTAATCTGAGAAACAGGAAAGACCAGGAAAAGAAATTGGCAGTCGATAAAGTGCAATTAACCATGATGCAATAGAAATGGCATTCTTCTGGATCATGGGAAAGAATTTCTGAGCTGATGTGGTGATGTCAACCTCATAGTGGTTAATGAACCAAGTACAAATATCTGTATGTCTCAGTCTGCAGCATTATCATGTGTTTCTGTCTAATGTTAAATGTAATAAAGTATGTGCCTGACAGAGAGATGGCTGTAACTTAGTGTATTTTTAACATTCTTACACAGGATGAGGGTGTCACAGGCTTGTCCAATATTTATTTCCCACCCTGAATTTCTGTTGAAAGAATAAAAGTTATTATTGATGTTGTTTTCTTCAGTTACTTAGCAACAGCAAAATTTTAAAAGATTCAAATCACTTTTTCCCAGGTAGAACATTGTGGCATATCTCTGGCATCCCCACATAAAGTTAGATCTCCACGTTAGGTTAAAGAAATATTAAATACTGGGATAGAGGATGTGAATTAGAATATTGGTATTCAGAACCAGGGTGGGGGTGAGGCAGGGTTGGTTCCTTCACTTGGCTGGATGGCTGGTTTGTGATGCCTACACCATAGGTTCAATGCCTAAAGCCTCCTCCTTAACTTCACCTGTGGCATGGTGACCCTCAGATTAAAATATAACCTGGCTCTGTCTAATTGAGAGGACAGCCCAATGATCTGTTAGGACGATGGCGACTTTGCCTTTATCTCCGTTCAGAACCAGAAGGTGAGAGTTGCAAAGTGGTCCAAATCCAAATCATGAAATGCCAAGCAGTGCCAGTGGTGCCTTCTTTAGGAGCATTCAGAAATGAAAGGTCACATTTGGAACTTCTGGTACTTTGAAGCAAGAAGGGACAGAGTCACTGTTGGCAATCTGGTGGTAGATTGTCCACCGTTAACTTGGTGACAAAAGTACCCGAGCTCCAAACAGGATGGCAAATGTGACTGATTTTCCTGGGAAATAAAATTTCCAACCACTTGAAAAATATTTTCAGACAACGCTAATGTCTAGTTCTCTTTCAAAAATGTGCAGTGCATTGTTTCAAAAATATCATTAGCATAATTTTAGAAGGTGAGCTTTACTAATTCCAGGTGGAGAGACAGTATTGTCAACCATCTAATAATATTTTGGATATCTAACAATAAGTTCAAGATCTATCAATAATCTATCATCAGTATAATTATTGGTTTCATGATATAGACTGTAGGGAAGTAGATGTTGACATCTTGCAAAATGTTCAGATTACAGAGGAGGAAGTGTTGGATGTCTTGAAACAGTGAATGGTGGATAACTCCCCAGGACCTGATCAGCTGTACCCGAGAACTCTGTGGGAAGATAGAGAAGTGATTGCGGGGCCTCTTGCTGAGATGTTTGTATCATCGATAGTGACAGGTGAGGTGCCGGAAGACTGAGCTTGGCAAACGTGGTGCCACTGTTTAAGAAGGGCGGTAAAAACAAGCCAGGGAACTATAGACCGGTGAGCCTGACCTCGGTGGTGGGCAAGTTGTTGGAGGGAATCATGAGGGACAGGATGTGCATGTATTTGGAAAGGCAAGGACTGATTCAAGATAGTCAACTTGGCTTTGTGCGTGGGAAATCATGTCTCACAAAATTGATTGAGTTTTTTTGAAGAAGTAACAAAGAAGATTGATGAGGGCAGAGCAGTAGATGTGATCAAATGGACGTTCGACAAGGTTCCCCATGGGAGACTGATTAGCAATGTGACATCTCATGGAATACAGGGAGAACTAGCCATTTGGATACAGAACTGGCTCAAAGGTAGAAGACAGAGGGTGGTGGTGGAGGGTTGTTTTTCATACTGGAGGCCTGTGACCAGTGGAGTGCCACAAGGATCGGTGCTGGGCCCCCTACTTTTTGTTATTTACATAAATGATTTGGATGCAAGCATAAGAGGTACAGTTAGTAAGTTTGCAGATGATACCAAAATTGGAGGTGTAGTGGACAGCGAAGAGGGTTACCTCAGATTACAACAGGATCCGGACCAGATGGGCCAATGGACTGAGAAGTGACAGATGGAGTTTAATTCAGATAAATGCGAGGTGCTGCATTTTGGGAAAGGAAATCTTAGCAGGACTTATACACTTAATGGTAAGGTCCTAGGGAATGTTGCTGAACAAAGAGACCTTGGAGTGCAGGTTCATAGCTCCTTGAAAGTGGAGTCGCAGGTAGATAGGATAGTGAAGAAGGTGTTTGGCATGCTTTCCTTTATTGGTCAGAGTATTGAGTACAGGAGTTGGGAGGTCATGTTGCAGCTGTACAGGACATTGGTTAGGCCACTGTTGGAATATTGCGTGCAATTCTGGTCTCCTTCCTATTGGAAAGATGTTGTGAAACTTGAAAGGGTTCAGAAAAGATTTACAAGGATGTTGCCAGTTTTGGAGGATCTGAGTTACAGGGAGAGGCTGAACAGGCTGGGGCTGTTTTCCCTGGAGCGTCGGAGGCTGAGGGGTGACCTTATAGAGGTTTACAAAATTATGTGGGGCATAGATAGGATAAATAGACAAAGTCTTTTCCCTGGGGTCGTGGAGTTCAGAAGTAGAGGGCATAGGTTTAGGGTGAGAGGGGAAAGATATAAAAGAGACCTAAGGGGCAACTTTTTCACGCAGAAGGTGGTACATGCTGAAAAATGTGTTGCTGGAAAAGCGCAGCAGGTCAGGCAGCATCCAAGGAGCAGGAGAATCGACGTTTCGGGCATGAGCCCTTCTTCAGGAAATCCTTCAGGACTCCTGCTCCTTGGATGCTGCCTGACCTGCTGCGCTTTTCCAGCAACACATTTTTCAGCTCTGATCTCCAGGATCTGCAGTCCTCACTTTCTTCGAGAAGGTGGCACGTGTATGGAATGAGCTGCCAGAGGATGTGGTGGAGGCTGGTACAATTGCAACATTTAAGAGGCATTTGGATGGGTATATGAATAGGAAGGGTTTGGAGAGATATGGGCCGGGTGTTGGCAGGTGAGACTAGATTGGGTGGGATATCTGGTCGGCATGGACAGGTTGGGCCGAAGAGTCTGGTTCCATGCTGTACATCTCTGACTCTAACAATAGTTTGGGTTTTAAACCTCAGAATTTGTAAATTTGGACCATTTTTACCTATTGTAGAGAGGGGGACTGATGGCTATGGATCAGCCCACAACACACTAGAAAACATAGTTTGAATTTAAGAACTCTGAGCCCCTCGAGCCTACTGTGCCATTCAATAAGATCATGGCTGATCTTTTCATGGACTCAGTCCCCCATACCCACCCACTCACCATAATCATTTGTTGCTTTACCAACCAAAAATCTATCCTATCTTTTGTCTTAAAAACATTAAACAAGGTAGCCTCAACTATTTCACTGGCCAGGGAATTCCACAGATTCATGACCCTTTTGAGTGAAATTCCTCCTCAACGCAGTCCTAAATCTGCTTCATCTTATTTTGAGGCTATGCCCCCTAGTTCTAGTTTAATCACCAGCGGAAACAACCCCCTCTTCTATCTTATCTATTCCCTTCATAATTTTATATGTTTCCATAAGATCCTTCGCATTCTTCTAAATGTCAATGAGTGTAGTCCCAGTCTTCTCAATCTCTCCTCATCAGCTGGGTTACACAAAGAAGGTCATAGAGTCATAGACATACACAGCACGAAAACAGACCCGTCAATCCAACTCGTCCATGCTGACCAGATATTCCAGCCTAATCTAGTTCCACCTACGAGCATTCCACCCATATCCCCAGAGCACTCTGTAGAGCCATAGATTTGTACAGGTCAAAAACAGGCCCTTCAGTCCAACTCGCCTGTGCCGACCAGATATCTTAAATTAATCTAGTCCCACTTGCCAACACATGGCTCATATCCCTCTAAACCCTTCCTATTCATATACCCATCCAGATGCCTTTTAAATGCTGCAATGTACCAGCCCCCACCACTTCCTCTGGCAGCTCATTCCATACATGCACCACCCTCTGCATAAAAACGTTGCCTCTTAGGTCCCTTTTATATCTTTCTCCTCTCAACTTAAACCTATGCCCTCTAATTCTGGACTCCCCCACCACAGGGAAAAGAGATTGACTGTTCATCCTATCCATACCCCTCATGACCTTATAAATCTCTATAAGGTCGCCCCTCAGCCTCCAACACTCCAGGGAAAACAGCCCCAGCCTATTCAGCCTCTCCCTATAGCTCAAACCCTTCAACTCTGGCAAAATCTCTGTAGTATTATTGAAGAGTATGATATAGGAAACATAACAATTTTCACACAAAATGCATCAAAATAGTGACTAAACAATCTCTCCAAGTGATGTTGATTGAGGTGTAAACATTGGGCCTGTACACTTGAACCTCTCTGGAATAGTGCCATGGGATCATTTCAACCCACCTGAGAGGGAAGGTGGTTAAGTGTCTTATCTGAAAGAAAGAGCCTGTGACTGTACAGCATTTCCTCAATGCTGCAGAGGGGCAGCCTCGGCTGTTTTGAATCTCTGAGTTTGGGCTTTACCCTGAGAAAGATGGACTTCAGGCTGTCAATTGTTCTCGGAACTGCTGCCGTGTTCTATTGATTTTATTCTTACATGGGGTATGGTCAGTGGTGGCAAGGCCAACATGTTTGCTCATCCCTAATTGCACTTGAATTGCCTGGTTAGCTAGAAGACTCAACCATTCAATCATGTGTGTATACAGGTCAGAGTACATCAGAGTAACATTCTCCATCCTTAAAGGACATTAATGAACCAGATGGGTTTTTATGACAATCGATGATGGTTTCATGGTCACCATCACTGAAACTAGCTTTCAATTCCAGATTTTATTAGTTGGATTTAAATTCTAGCAGCTACAGTGGATTACTGGTCCAGTTACTTTATCATTAGTTCACCATCTCCTCAAAGGTTGAGAAAGATATTATTGGTTTAAGCACAGAGAGAAGAATTGATCCAAATATAAATACGTATTGAACACGGATTGAAATTTGCAGACTTGAGTGTCATTTAACAGTATTCGAAGTAATTTTTGTGTGCAGCAAATTTTCAGTCAAAAGCAGTTTGTGCAAAATTGACTTGAAACACTGTTGCCCACAACCGCATTGAACATACTGCATGTAAACAATGGCATGTGACATAAAAGTGAGTGGGCATTTTTAACTCAAGTTGTTTATGTTAAAGTCTGTAACCATATATGTGTATGCAAGATTCTTAATGTATACATTTAAATATTACCAAGAACTTTACTGACTCCTTTGTCGTCAGTCATATAACCCTCTATTTGTGTCTTCGTTAGCAGGTTGTAAAGTCTGTCTGGTCCTTCTCAGTCATATAGCTATAGTATTTACTTACCGATTCTTCTGTAACATTACATTTGTAAAGACATCTGGCTTTACTTAACTTCTGATTAGTGTGCAATAATAGTAGCATTCTGTGAAGACTAATATTTTCAAGGTAATTGCAGTGAATTTGTGGTATATCATGTTGGTCTCTACATGAATTCGAAGGTCTTTCATGAAGAGGTGAAACCTTGAGATTGCTTTTACGGGTGCCTGGCTATAATTTAACCCACTCCATTATTAACATCTAATGTCTTTTGGCAGCACTTGAGCTCTGTGTTGTGTGCAATGTTTACTTTTCGTCTTGCTGACAAAGGCCAATATGGTTTCATTATGTGGCATATCCCTTAATTCGGAGAAAGTAAGGACTACAGGTGCTGGAGATCAGAGTCGAACAGTGTGGTGCTGGAAAAGCACAATGGATCAGGCAGCATCCGAGGAGCAGGAGAGTCAACGTTTCGAGTATAAGCTCTTCATCCCTTAATTCCGCAAGTTTGGCTCGTAAACTTGGACCAAGGCTTATTCCCTCTTTGGAACTGAGGTCTGGATCTTATTGTGTGGGAGGGTGAGATTTCCCACCTGTTGCTAAAAAAAGTTGCAATCAAACTCAACTCCACTTGATGAAGGGTCGAGAGTGTGGTGCTGGAAAAGCACAGCATATCAGAGAGCATCTGAGGAGCAGGAATGAGGCTTGTGAGCCGGAGGCTGAGAGATAAATGGGGGAGGGGGGGTGGCTGGGGGGAAGGTAGCTGAGAGTGTGATAGGTTGATAGAGGTGGGGGTAAAGGTGATAGGTCAGAGAGGAGGCTGGAGCTGATAGGTGGGAAGGAAGATGGACAGGTAGGACAGGTCATGAGGGCGGTGCCGAGTTGGAAGCTTGGATCTTGGATAAGGTGGGGGAAGGGGAAATGAGCAAACTGGTGAAATCCACATTAATCCCATGAGTTGGAGGGCCCCAAGACAAAAGATAAGGCATACTTCCTCCAGGTGTCAGGTGGTCAGGATTTGGTGATGGAGGAGGCCCAGAATCTGCATGTCCTTGCCGGAGTGGGAGGGAGAGTTAAAGTGTTTGGCCACAGGGCGGTGGGGTTGCTTTGTGCATGTGTCCCAGAGATGTTCTCTGAAGTGTTCTGCGAGTAAGCATCTTGTTTCCTTGATTTAGACGAGACTGCATCAGGAGCAGCGGATACAGTAAATGACATGTGTGGAAGTGCAGGTAAAACTCTGATGGATATGGAAGGCTCCTTTGGGGCCTTGGACGGAGACGAAGGGGGAGGTGTGGGCACAGGTTTCACAATTTGTGCGGTGGCAGGGGAAGCTGCTGGGAGGGGAGGGTGGGTTGATGGAGGGCATGGACCTGACGAGTTGCAGAGGGAATGGTTTTTCCCAAAAGCCGGTAGAGGAGGGGAGGGAAATATATCTGTGATGGTGGGGTCTGTTTGTAGGTGGCAGAAATGGTGGAGGATGATGCAATGTATTTGGAGGTTGCTGGAGTGGAAGGTGAGGGCCGGGTTACGGTTGTTACAGTTGGAGAGGTGGGGTTCAAGGGCAGAGATGCAGGAAGTGAATGAGATGCGCTGGAGGGCATCATCGACTGCGGGGAAGGGGATCTCCGGCTCACGAGCCTCAACCCTGATGAAGGGCTTATGTCCGAAATGTTGACTCTCCTGCTCTTGGGGTGCTGCCTGTCCTGCTGTGCTTTTCCAGCTCCATACACTCGACTCTGATCTCCAGCATCTGCAGGCCTCACTTTTTCCACTCTGATGAACTGCAGTCCACTCCTACAGCATCTCACCAAAACCTCAGCTCATCCCTGCCCTAAGGATGATTACCTGCTGAGCTTCCTGCTCATTGCCACTTCCATTCACTGGCTGAGCAATGGTGAGAGGCCAGGAATTAATCTTTCTACAGTCGTGTTGTTAGAGGGGATGTGGCTAGTGGGCAAGACATCTGTGTGATTTTGGCCCCTTCCCCAACCCCATTGATTTGCAAACCTGTCTACAATGGACCATGTAACTTTCCCAGTGTTCACAACGGTTTGATAACATCCAGTCGAGATGAGTTTTACACTCGCCCTGTACGTTGTCGACAGCACTTGTGAGCATCATTGGTATGTTGTTTTTGCTGTTGCTGGAATGAAATGCTTTTAGTCCTTTTGTTTATAGACATAACAATCCTGTGATGACACAGTGCAGAATGAATGTGGATCTCCTTATCCAGGCATTCTTGTTAGTGGGTTCTACCAAAATTTACAGGGAAACTTTTAAGATCTAAATAGCAAATCTCTTACTGTGAAATTCTGATACAATATCAGCAGTGCTTCTCTACATTGTCTCTCTCATGTGCTGCTTTAGTAGTTCAATTCACTGACTGTACTACGGGTACACTCAATTATCCGCTGGAAGGTGGTGGAGGGTATACCCTGGTAAATTGATATTGCCATGAAACCTGAACGTACCCAGTTGTGGGCGGAGGCTGAAGATTCCAATTCCTGATGAGTTGTCGAAAATGCTCAGCATGGCAGTGTCACAGACTGTGCATGCTGTATTCAAGTTTTTTTTTCACAGCTGAAAGACCCATAGATTTTAAAGGGAATAGTGTGCTTTGATGGTGAATTAATGTGCTAAAACTCAGACCACAGAGCACGTCATCGTTGTATGAAAGGCATGTCCCATAATGGGGTTGTGTGGGGGCGGGGGTGGATGGGAGACACACAGACAGATAGGTCAGGCTCAGAACAACTACCAGCAGTCAAACTCAGCAGAGAGTTGGGGTTTGGGTTCAAGAGCAACTCAGGAAACGTTTCAATGCAGTTGAAGCTCGGAAGAAGCCATGAACTGAAGACTTTTGATTCCGTGTTGGGCCTGTGGGCTAAAGGAAACCCTTCTAAGAAGTAGTATTGTGCTGAAGAGTGGCTGAAGGGTTGGGAGTGTACCTGGGGTCACTATGAAAATACAGCATTGGGACTGCAGGCAAAAACAGTCTCAGGAGAAGAGATTGAACCACGGGCAATTTCGTAGGCATGAAAGCCATCTGAGTCAGAGTGATATTTGAAATTTCAAAGGCTGGATCTTCAGACGTTAAAAGTTGAAATCCTTTAGGAGGAAGACATTGTTAGCAAGGTTTTGTGACCCTCATTTAATATTGATGGTTGAGTAGGTTGCTGATCAATCTACCTTGGTCGCATCAACCATTCAATGTATGGTGTGGTTTTTGTGCTTGGTCACAGTTTGTGTGCTTGGCTACAGTTTGCCTATTATTTCACATTTACCTTGAGTTAATTCTTGGTATTTTAGTGTATTAGTTTGTTTATTCCTTTGACTTTATAAAGTTCATTTAATTTTTATTTTGCTTGAAAATTCTGGAATTTTATAGCTAAATTCTATTAATGTGTACCTAGTGGTTTAAGCTTTGTCTGCTTCAAACAGGAAAGCTACTGGTCCTTAACCAAGTCATAAGATAAATTTGGCAGTGTCATCTTAACAAAGAAAGCTGCCATTATTCCACTTCTACAAAAGTGTCTGCCCACATGCTATGATATTTATGGGATCACCTTCGGAAACAACATTCTTTCGCTTCCACACGTGGACGTTGAGTGAGATACTGACCATATAACTTCTAGCAGGTTTTAATTGTGCATTCATATACCCAATAGCTTCCATTCGTCGTAAAAGTGCATTCTTCTCAGATGTTGTCCACAATCTGTTTGTGTTTCAAACAGTTCCATGTGTCAAACCTTTCAGTCATATGAAATGACTTGCTGTATGAATGCAGTGATTTGATCCCTCTTCATTCTTGGCTTGACTACAGCCAACTTGACCACACGATCTTCACTGAGTGCTTCTCCTTCATAGTGCAGCTCGGTGAGATTATCCTGACCTGGTGTCTTCTCTATTTATCCTGTGAATTGAAATAAACTCCTTCAATGACTTCTCTACCTACTCTTACACTGTTGTCTCTGGAATCTCCCAAGTCTTGAACCTTCTCAGCTTCCTGCTGCCTGTCGACAATTATTATTTGAATGTAATAGGCTGAAATCACCCAGTTCTATTTCACCATCACCTTCCTTGAAGAATAATAATCGAGACACAATTTTTACTTGAGAAGTATGTGGGGGTGTGAATGACAACTAGCCAAACAGAAGTTGCTGGAAAAGTTCGACAGGTCTGGCAGCGTCTGTGAAGAGACATCAAAGTTAACTGAATTCGGAGGGACGGTCACCGGACCTGAAATGTTAACTTTAATTTCTCTTCACAGCTGCTGCCAGACCTGAGCTTTTCCAGCAATTTTTGTTTTTTTGCTAAATTTCTGATTTACAGCATCTGCCGTTATTTAGGTTTTTGTTTGGGATGACAGGCAGTAGAGATTTGTTAGTGGTGAATTGAGTTTCACTGCTTATATTAAGTTGATTGAAGAAACAGAGAGGGATTGTTGAAGGCAGTGTAATTGGTGTTTAGTTATATGAACTTTAAACAGAAATCCTTTTGTCAGTTTGATTGAGGTATCAGCACCTCGTTATACTCAGTATTATCTCTTAGCAAAATACCACATGTCACCGATCAGGAATGAACACAGTGAGCTGAATCCCCGTTGATGTGAGTTTGTAGGTAGCTAGGACATCTAATGAAATGAAGTCAGGGTGTACTCAAATCCTGTCACCTTTACCTCACCTGAAATAAGTCCAGGGCAGCAAGGATTGTAGGTTACCCTTGTACCCCACCATCGGTTGGAAGATGTTAAGTAGACAATCAATGACTGCCATTTGGATTAAACCAGCAAGTAGTTTGACACCTTGTCGAGGAGGTTGAGAGAGTCCTGCACCCTCTCGTCGATCAAAAGCGATCAGTGTCCGTCGATCAAAAGTGATCAGTACCTGATCAAGAGACTGGACAACAGGCAGGTGTGTATCCTATCCACTGAAAACTAACCACCTCCTAGAAAGAAACAAACAGGCAATGTCCTAACCTTAAAATTGTAGGATTCCTTCTCAGAATCTGACGGAAACCCATGCAGACACCTGGGAGAATGCGCAAACTCCACAGAGACAGGAATCAACCCAGAGTTCCTGGTGCTGTGAGGCAGCAGTGCTAACCACTGAGCCACAGTGCTGGCCTCCTTGGTGGCTGCACTTCCAGCTGCATTTGGCTGTCTCTGTGGTGTCGCTGAGTAATAGGAAGGACTTATATTCCCAGGATCTTCATTTGAGGCAGAAGCCCTGTGGTGGCCTTGCCAATGCCTGATTGGGATGAGAATGGTGGACATTCCATGGAAGTGGCAGCATGGGTGTTGTGAAACGCTCTGTCTCAACAAGACTCAAACCAATATTCAAGCTCTGGCAACCACTGTTTGGTCACGTGTGTGTGCTGTCTGAGTTCAAGATTATGTTGGCTTTTCCTGATTGTTCTGCACTGGTTGGCCTTACTGAGTGTTAAATTGAATGAAGTGCCTGCAATCCGTGCATCACTGTTTATGGAGGGTTAAGGAGAAGATTTCTCGGAAATGTACCTGGATGGTGGATTTCAGTGACTGAGGTGGTCCTCCTTGGTGCACACAGCAAAGCAGGTTTGGCAGAGATCCTCAAAATCATGGGGATATTTTTAATTGACCTGTTCAGAGATGATGGGACATACCACTGGAGAAGGTAGGACTTAGAACATAGAACATAGAACATAGAAGAATACAGCGCAGTACAGGCCCTTCGGCCCTCGATGTTGCGCCGATCAATGCCCACCTAACCTTCACTAACCCACTATCCTCCATATACCTATCCAATGCCCGCTTAAATATCCATAAAGAGGGAGAGTCCACCACTGCTACTGACAGAGCATTCCATGAACTTACAACTCGCTGAGTGAAGAATCTACCCCTAACATCAGTCCTATATCTACCCCCCCTTAATTTAAAGCTATGCCCCCTTGTAATAGCTGACTCCATACGTGGAAAAAGGTTCTCACTGTCAACCCTATCTAACCCCCAATCATCTTGTACACCTCTACCAAGTCACCCCTAAACCTTCTTTTCTCCAATGAAAACAACCCCAAGTGCCTCAGCCTTTCCTCATACGATCTTCCTACCATACCAGGCAACATCCTAGTAAACCTCCTCTGCACCCGTTCCAGTGTCTCCACATCCTTCCTATAGTATGGCGACCAAAACTGCACACAATATTCCAGATGCGGCCGCACCAGAGTCCTATACAACTGCAGCATGACCTCAGGACTCCGGAACTCAATTCCTCTACCAATAAAAGCCAGTACGCCATATGCCTTCTTCACTGCACTATTTACCTGGGTGGCAACTTTCAGAGATCTGTGTACATGGACACCAAGATCCCTCTGCTCTTCCACACTACCAAGTATCCGACCATTAGCCCAGTACCCCATCTTTTTGTTACTCTTACCAAAGTGAATCACCTCACACTTAGCTACATTGAACTCCATTTGCCACCTTTCTGCCCAGCTCTGCAGCTTCTCTATATCCCGCTGTAACCTGCCACATCCTTCCTCACTGTTTACAACTCCTCCGACTTTCGTATCATCCGCAAACTTGCTCACCCAACCTTCTAACCCTTCCTCCAGGTCATTTATAAAAATGACAAACAGCAATGGTCCCAAAACAGATCCTTGCGGAACACCGCTAGTGACGGCACTCCATGATGAACCTTTGCCATCAACTACTACCCTCTGTCTTCTTCCAGCCAGCCAATTCCTAATCCAAACCTCCAACTCACCCTCAATGCCATATCTCTGTATTTTCTGCAGTAGCCTACCATGGGGGACCTTATCAAACGCCTTACTAAAATCCATATATACCACATCTACCGCTTTCCCTCATCTACCTCCTTAGTCACCTTCTCAAAGAATTCAATAAGGTTTGTGAGGCACGACCTGCCCTTCACAAAACCATGCTGACTATCCTTGATCACATCATTCTTATCCAGATGTGCATAAATCCTATCCCTTACAATTCTCTCTAAGACTTTGCCCACAACAGAAGTGAGACTCACTGGCCTATAGTTACTAGGATTATCCCTACTCCCCTTCTTGAACAAGGGAACCACGTTTGCTCGCCTCCAGTCCTCTGGCACTACTCCTGTAGACAAAGAGGACACAAAAATCAAGGCCAATGGCTCTGCAATCTCCTCCCTTGCTTCCCAGAGAATCCTAGGATAAATGCCATCAGGCCCAGGGGACTTATCTATTTTCACCCTTGCCAGAATTTCCAACACCTCTTCTCTACATATCTCAAAGCCATCCATTCTACTTATTCGTGCCTCAGTATTCATATCGACAACAATGTCCTGTTCCTGAGTGAATACTGACGAAAAGTATTCATTCAGTGCCTCCCCAATCTCTTCAGCAAGAATGTTGACTTCCTGGCTCAGAGGTAGGGAAACTACCACCGCACCACAAAAACCCTCAAAATCAGGAAGGGTGTTGGTACAGTGACATGCAGGTCGAAGCTTATCTAATAATAATGGTGACAACAACAGTTACCTAGCAGTAACATCCTGCTTCCAGTATGGAATGAATGGTCGATTAATGGAGGATTCAGATTAAAGTTACTGGGCAGAATAGAAGGTTGGTTAGCTCAGTGAGCTGTTTGGCTGGTTTATGAAGCAGGGTGACATCAACATTCCGACACCAGCTGAAGTGACCACAAAGGTCCCACTTTTTCAACCTTTGCCCTTGCCTGAGGTATGGTGACCATCGGGTTAAACCTTCCCAAAAGGCTGCTGGTAACAGACTTATTGTTTTTAAATTGAAATTGAATCTTAGAAACATAAACAAAATTGAGCAGCAACAGGCCATTTGGCCCTTCAGCCCTCTTGCACCATTCAGGATGGTCATGGCTGAACATCCAATTCAGTAGACTGTACCCTGCTTTCTCCACATACTTGTTAATCTCTGTAGCCCAAAGAACTATAACTAACTCCTTCTTCAAAACAGTCAATATTTTGGCCTCAACCACTTCTTGTGCAAGAGAATTCCACTGACTCACCACTGTCTGGGTGAAGAAATTCCTCCCCAGTGATAGTACGAGATAATTTGCAGCATAACATATTTACTAACTTTCACAGTACAGCCCTGATGGGCGATTCTTTGAAAAAAGCACTTCTCGTCCAAAGCTCACAATTGAACTATCATCTCTGAGAAATAATATGCTCTTTCTTTTTTTTTGAATAATGCTCCTTTTGCTTTTCCCTTATCTACAACAGTCTTAAGCTAAATAACTGTTTTCACCAATATTTCCAGAGAATGCAAATATCAGTAAACTTGGAGTGGTAAAACAGAGTGAGAAGATGCTGTGAGTACAGTATAGGAGTTCAAATGTCATGTTGAGGTTTTACAGGACATTGGTGATGCCTGTTCTGGAGTACTGTCTACAGTTCTTGTCACCCTGTTAATGGGAGTGTATTATTAAGCTAGAGAGGGTTCAGAAGAGATTTACCAGAATATTGCTGGCTATGGAAGCCTTGAGTTATAAAGAAAGGCTGGGACCTTTTTTCCATTGGAGCGTAGAATGTTGAGAGGTGACAGAGGTTTATAAAACAATGAGAGGTACGGATAGGATTGAAGGAAGGTGTCTTTTTCCTAGGTTGGGGGATTTCAAGCCTAGGGGTTATATTTTAAGGTGAGAGTGTGTGGAATGAACGTCCTGAAGAAATGGTGGACGCAGGTACAATTACAATGCTTAAAGGACACTTAGGGAAGTACATGAATAGGAAAGATTTGAAGGGATATGGAACTAGTTTATTTTGGCATTATGTTTGGCAAGGACTGGTTGGACCAAAGGGTCTGTTTCCGTGCTGTATGTTGGGTAGGGATTAGCCATGGGGTACAAAGGATTACAGGGATAGGGTCGGGGGTGGGTCTGGGTGGGATGCTGTTTGGAGGGTTGGTGTGGACTTGTTGGGCCAGATGGCCTGTTTCTACACTGTAGGGATTCTAAGAAGATACTACCTGCCTGTTGTTTATCAGTTGCTCCACTGCTGTCGGATCTGACATCTATAAGGGACGGGCTGATTGTCCAGCATTGGTATCCCTATCCTGTAATGCACAGCGACTGTTCAACCCTGATGTATTTACAAACAATTCATTCTCATGATTGATCATGAGTTTGTACAGAGTTTACGAAGCTCTTTCATGAACCAAAGACTTCTCTTAATTCATGCACAGGCACCTGGATTTTAATGTCCGTGTACTCCACTTGTAGCTGAACTCGGTCTCAATGCCTTGGGTAGCACTATCAGGTCCCTTTAATTAAACACAGCTTGTATTTCAGTAATACATTTGACTCAAGTGTTCCAAGGCATCTCACAAGGCATCAACAGAAGTAAATGTGAAACTAAAGTATTGGGGAAGGAGTGCCTTAGGAAAGAGAGATAGAGAGTTACAGAGTGTTTGAACAGAATTCCAGAATTTAGGGCCTTGATCGCTAAAGTCATGGCCACCTGCCATAGAACAATTAAAATGAAATTAAATTGTTTAAGCCTGGAGCCTGGAAAGCTGGTGAAAGTTCTTTGGCAAGGTGTGATCAGCAATCAGCATTTACCAGTTTAGCAGGTGAATAAGCGGTTTTGAACAGAAGCATTTTCTGCCATTACCCATGATTTGAAGAAATTCCCTGTACAAGGGAGAATTCTTTTAAAAAGGGAAGTGCAACATAAATATGTAACCACAAAAAAAATGGGACAAGGAGTTGAGACCCTTTCCTGTCTGATCCTCTCTCATTCTCCTCTCTTTCTTCAAGTGGTCTTGCTGGTTAATAATTATGCATCTTCTTTATCTATTGGGTTTGTACTTCACTGTATGAAGGTGCATATTGTTACTTAATCATGCACATTCCAATGACTGACTTGGATATGGGTAATCAGCTCCTTCTGTGTGAGATTGCTTGAATTCAAGCAGTAATGCTATTTGACATTCACGTGTTTCATTGCAGGTATTAATCAATGACTGCTGACTTACTGACAAAGGCTGCCATTGAAGTATATTGTATTCGTTTCTAGTATATTGTTACAACACAGGGTAAGCCCCTCTGTTAATTTAAACCTGACACACACACACACACACACACACACACACACACACACACACACACACACACACACACCTTGCGCTGTAACCTGTTAAATTTGAGAGGCACAGAACTATCCCAGAAGTCACTATTTCAAATAAAAATTAACAACTTTATTCTTAACGTCCAACAGAGAACATTAAAACAACAGCTATTTACAA
Source organism: Chiloscyllium punctatum (assembly GCF_047496795.1). Classification (NCBI taxonomy): domain Eukaryota; kingdom Metazoa; phylum Chordata; class Chondrichthyes; order Orectolobiformes; family Hemiscylliidae; genus Chiloscyllium; species Chiloscyllium punctatum. Next base: position 135,734,362 of record NC_092741.1, on the reverse strand, counting down.
CTCCTTTCTCTTAAACCTATCTTTTACCTCCCACTCAACAATACTGATCCGATTTTAAAAAATGATTAAGATTTACAAAAAATAATCACGTTTCAAAACCAGTCAGCTTTGTCGATTCTCCTTTTGTATATTTTTCTCGAGAACAGCTTCGATGTTCTGCTGCTCAAATTTCTTATGGACAGGGACTTTCAGAGAGCTGTTTGGCTAGCAGCCTATACTTGTTGGTGTTCTCGGCAGTTCTCCTGCTAATCAAAATGTCTGGTTTTATACCCCAAAACATCAGATCATTTCATTGGTTTGAGGTTGTCAAAATGGTAAATTGAAATTTGACTAGAATTTGGTATCTGGAGCATAATTTAAACTGATTGGCCAGATTCAATCAAATTAAATTCAAATTTGGCCAATCAGTTTAAAATAAGCATATTGTTCTGAAGTTGTGGGGGTGTACTGTACCTTTAAGAGAGACTGGAAGCTGGCACAGACTTGAGAAGCACAGAGTGCGCTGAAAGAATTTAAAATGTAACATTTGACTGTGAAACCAATAGTAACACTGAGTTGTCATGACAGAAAAACAAGTTCAAGTTCAGTCAGTCAATCAGTTTAAGTTATGCACCGGATACCAACATCCAATCAAATTTGAATTTGTGCAGATGAGTTGTCATGATACAAAAACAAATTCAAATTCGATTGGACGTTGGTATCCGGTGTATAACTTAAACTGATTGACTGACTGAACTTGAACTTGTTTTTCTGTCATGACAACTCAGTGTTACTATTGGTTTCACAGTCAAATGTTACATTTTAAATTCTTTCAGCGCACTCGGTGCTTCTCAAGTCTGTGCCAGCTTCCAGTCTCTCTTAAAGGTACAGTACACCCCCACAACTTCAGAACAATATGCTTTCTTCCCTTTCCTGCACCACTGTGATACCCTTTGATCTGAAAGTAGTTCAGTGAGGATTTTGTTTTTATATCGCTTGTTTAGATCAAATGTAGATTTTAAGGATGGTTGAAAAGTACTATTAGGAGTTTGCAATGATTGCGAAGGAACTAAATGTAATTTTCTTGAAGGTCCATCATGTGACTGGGCAACCCTTGACCTAAAAGCAGGAAGGATGTTCAAGTGTGGATGTTGTGTGGCCACACACACCCAGCGGAGCTGCAGGTACAACAGAATTGGAGAAGAGATCAAAGAGATGGCTGTCAAACGAAACTACTGCTGTAAAGAACAAAGATTACAACAGGAAAAGAATAGAAGTTTAATTTATAAGGAACTGCACTCTTACTCAGTGCGGGGCTCAGTTAGCTCAAATAGCTGAATGACTGGTTTGTAATACAGAGTTTTGCTAACAGCATAGGTTCGGTTCCTGCACTGACTGAGGTAAACGTCACTATCTCTCCCCTCACCTGAGGTGCGGTGACCCTCAGGTTAAACCACCACCATTGATCGGCACGGTGGCACAGTGGTTAGTACTTCTGCCTCACAGCGCCAGGGACGTGGGTTCAATTCCTGCGTCGGTCAACTGCCTGTGTGGAGTTTGCACATTCTCCCCGTGCCTGCATGGGTTTCCTCCGGGTGCTCCGGTTTCCTCCCACAATCCAAAGATGTGCAGGTTAGGTGAATTGGCCATGCTAAATTGCCCATAGTGTTAGGTGCAGGGGTAAATGTAAGGGAATGGGTCTGGGTGGGTTGTCTTTGGAGGGTTACTGTGGACTTTTGGGGCGAAAGGGCCTGTTTCCACACTGTAGGGAATCTGATCTAATCATAATCTCTATAATCAGAGAGCAGCCTTATGATCTTGTAAGACTGTGGGGACTTTAGCTTTGGAATCTCAGTGAGCCTGCACTTGTAATATTATTAACAGTTTTTGTCTCCTTACCTCAGGAAGGATAGACTTCAAATTAAGGAGATGGAGTGGAGTTTTACTAAATTAATCCCTAGGATGATGAGAATAGACCACTATACTTAAAAGACATAGGAGCAGAATGAGGCCATGTAGCCTGTCTGGTCTGCTCCTGTATTCAATCATGGCTGATATATTTCTCAATATGTTCTCCTCACTGCTCCCCTTAACCTTTCTTCCTCTTCATAATCAAGAACTCATCTCTCTCTATCTTGGATACGTGCATTGATTCGGCCTCCACATTTCACAGATTCACCACCTTCGGGCTGAAGAAATTCCTTCTCATCTCCCTTCTAAAGGGTTGTCACATCACTTTGAGGCTGTGCCTTCAGGTGTTAGTGTGTCCTACTAGTGGAAACATCTCTCCATGTCCACTCTAGCCAGGCCCTCAATTTTCAATGAGATATTCCACACCCAGCCACCATCCTTCTAAACTCCATCGAGTGCAGATCTAGATCCTGAACATGACATGCCCTTAATCCCTGGCATCATTCCTGTGAATCTCCTCTGGGCACCCTTGAAGGCCTCCACGTCTTTCCTTAGACACAGGTCCCAAAACTGCTCACAGCATTCAAAATGCAGAATCACTGTAGCCTTATACCCCCTCAGCAGTACATTCCTGTTCTTGAGTTCTAGTCCTCTCAAAATGAAGCTTAGCATTAAAATTGCCTCCCTAGCTGCTGGGGAAAGCTGCATGTTAACCTTGAGATTGAGGAAACTGGCTCTGTGATTTCCATATTTCCAAAGAATGAGGTGAGCTTATTGAAAAATACAGATGTCTTGCAGGATGTGATAGGGCTGTTGAAGGTAGGATGTTTCTCCTGGCTGGCGAGTCTAAAATCTGGAGATCTTGTCTACCCCTTGTTCCAGGTCTGAGATAAGGCGGCATTTCTTATTGAGGGCGAATCTTTGAAATTCTCTGTGTTAAAGGGTTGTGGATACGCAATCATTGAGCAAGTTCAGGACAAAAGTTGCTAGATTTCTAGAGATTAAAGATGTCAAGGATGTAATACCGGAGAGTTGCATTGAAGTAGATGATCAGCTGTGATCCATTTGAATGGCAAAACAGGTTCTGACGGCTCAAAAGGCAGCTGTGGGGAATTTGTGCCGTCAGTACTGTTCTAAATCTAGCTAAGGAGATTCTGCAACAGTGTGCTGTTTGGGTAACAATTATCTCCAGGGAACTCGAGTGATGGAACTACTTTTGGAGATGACATGAGGACCAAATTTATTGAGTAAGTCTGAAAGCCTAGGTGGAAAGACTGTGTGGTTCCACATTTCTGAGGGATATGAGGTCATCTCTGCAATTCCATGTGTAATCCATAGTTAATACTGCCTGTAATTTGCCTGTTAATTCATGCCTATGTTGATTCTGACTTGCTTTATGTCTACAAAGTGATCCTTTAGTTTGTATGCTTCACATCAGTGAAGGATTTTGAAGGATCAGAGAGAGCTCTGCCAGCAGAAGTTCTTTTCAGATTTTTATTTTACTAAAAGTTTGATAAAGTGAAATCAATTCCTTCAGATTTGTTAATATTGAATGTGATGGTTGTACTCTAGAGACACACGGATCAAACCAGCGACCAGTCATGTAACTGAATCTCTATACGTCTCAGTCACTTGCAATGGCCTGTATGAAAGTTTGATTTTAGGCATTTGTGTAACCTTTCCTGCACTGCGAAGTCATCTTGGCTGTGTTGGAGTTGGAGACTTGAGAAAGACAGAGCAGTGCATGTCAGTAATTGTTTCTTTCCATAAAATCTATCTTTTCAATAAAATCTATTTCATACAGTTGTACTGGAATATGACTATTTTCCATGCAGCTTGTTTGCAGGTGGAAGTTGATTTATAACATGCCCTTATAGTTCTGTTTACTCTGAATGACAAGACCGACTGTGACTTCCTCCAGAACGGATTGTTGGTTTGAACTTTTCAAAGCAGATGCTGGTGACAATCGCATGTGATCCGCAGATTTTTCTTTCATTTATGTGACATGATGTTGTGCATATTTTATGATAAACGCAAGCCTCTTGTGGTTTTTGGCAACTGTGCGTAGCTTTCTGTGAATCATTCAACCATCCAAATGCTCTTCGGGCCGTGTGCCTCTTTATCTGGCCAGCTGCACCACTTTCCCATAATCTTTGTCACTGAGAAATTATTTTTTTTTGTCTTTTCTCCTTATTGATCATTCATCTCAAGTCATATTCTGGAATCAGCCGCATCTATTGAATGCTGATATGATAGTGACTGACTGTTACAATTTGCAGCCCACTTTACAGATGGATGCTATCATGTAGTGAAATTGGCCTTGGTCAATTTGATGTGACAATGTTCTGTATCATTTCAATTTCTGTTATTAGAATACTGTCCAAAGTGTCTTGGGGAAAAAAGTATGAGTGGTCATTAAAATTTTTTAAGACTTTATGCCTCAGTCCTCAAATATCTTATGTTAAACTTTCCATCAGATTATTTAAACATGTTTAAATAAAACATGTACAGCAAATATTTTAGACCTATGCTGAGGGAGAGGAAAGACAAATGTAGGATTTTTTTGTACTCAATGGTAGAATTTCATATTTTATTGCAAGATCTTACAAGACCTGTTTCAAGTAAAAAAAAGGAGCAAAAATAGAATCTTGATTCCCTCAGTTGTGATTTATCCTTGTTATTTCTTTTTATGTTTCTTTCAGGGATTTGCGATTCAATAAAATCAAAGATATCCCATCTGGAGCTTTCAGACGTTTGAAGCACCTCAATACATTGTAAGTGGCCTTTTCAGAAATTCTTTATTCTCAGCAGAACCCTGCTAGATTTGTGTTTTTCTGTGTCACTTTCAGTTCCCTGTCATCTGCGCCAAAACAGAAATATTGGAGAGTGATTATGAAATGATTTGGGAAGCTATTCCAATGTAATATTCTTCAGCCAAAATGTAAATAAAAGAACTCAAAGTAATTTTGCCATCACCCGAGCAGCAGTGTCTTTCTGTGTTTAAATGTTTAAAGCAGTATCTTTTCCAGTTTTTTTTTAAGTTTGTAGTCCAAAAAAACCTAGTTTTTAACATGGAATGCAAGTACAACTCACTTATTTTTAGCGAAATATTGGTCTCGAATTTTATTTTGTGAAAATTCTGTTGATTCTTCAGTGAGTTGGTAACACCGTTCACTTGGCGCCAAAAGATAGTGAACTCAATGCCACTTGCCTTGAACACATATACTTCAATGCAGTTCTGAAAGAGTGTTGTGGGTGCTGTATTTTGACTGAGAAATTATGTTGCCTGTTTGGCTTTCACTGGCAGAACAAGTTTCTTAGGGCTTGCCTGAGATGTAGACATCGTTGGTATGATCAGCATCTGTCCCCAGTTGCCCTTGTGCCTTGCCAGGCCATATCAGAGGGCAGACAAAAATCGACTGCATTGCTGAACGTTTCCAGTCACATGTAGGCCAGAGCAGTAGGAATAGCAGATTTCCACAGGCCAGTGAGAGGAGGCAGCGAGGCCTGGAGTTCTGAAGCCTGGCGGGCATGGACTCAGTGAAAGGGGCTTTACTTTTTAAGATACTTCTTTTTATTCTGAACGTAGTTCAAAGTACTTTGAGAACTTTTTAAAACTCCTTCAATTCTTTAGCAAATGCTTAAGCACCTGTACCAAGGTATCCCCTACTTAACTGGCACCAAAGCATTGACATTACAGACTTTTCAGTGCAGTCATTTGAGTGCATATGACAATGAAGGCTCCTGTACCCCACCCTCCTGTACCCCACCCTCCTGTACCCCACCATCCTGTTCCCCACCATCCTGTTCCCCACCATCCTGTTCCCCACCCTCCTGTTCCCCACCCTCCTGTTCCCCACCCTCCTCCATCCCACCCTCCTGTACCCACCCTCCTGTACCCACCCTCCTGTACCCACCCTCCTGTACACCACCCTCCTCCACTCCACCCTCCTCCACTCCACCCTCCTCCACTCCACCCTCCTCCACTCCACCCTCCTCTACACCACCCTCTTGTACTCCACCCTCTTGTACTCCACCCTCCTCTTCTCCACCCTCTTGTACTCCACCCTCCTCTTCTCCACCCTCTTGTACTCCACCCTCCTCTTCTCCACCCTCCTCTTCTCCACCCTCCTGTACCCCACCCTCCTGTACCCCACCCTCCTCTTCTCCACCCTCCTCTTCTCCACCCTCCTCTTCTCCACCCTCCTCTTCTCCACCCTCCTGTACCCCACCCTCCTGTACCCCACCCTCCACTACTCCACCCTCCTGTACCCCACCCTCCACTACTCCACCCTCCTCTACTCCACCCTGCTGTACCCCATCCTCCTCTACTCAACCCTCCTCTACTCCTCCCTCCTGTACCCTATCCTCTTCTACTCAATCCTCCTGTTCCCCGCACTCCTGTTCCCCACCCTCCTATACTCCGCCCTCCTGTACTCCGCCTTCCTGTACTCCGCCCTCCTCTATCCCGTCCTCCTCTTCTCCACCCTCCTCTACTCCACCCTCCTCTGCTCCACCTTCCTGTACCCCATCCTCCTCCACCCCACCCTCCTGTACCACACCTTCCTCTACCCCACCTTCCTCTACCCCACCCTACTCCACCCCACCTTCCTCTACCCCACCCTCCTGTACCCCACCCTCCTGCACTCCACCCTCTTCTACACCCTCCTGTACCCCACCCTCCTCTACACCACCCTTCAGTACACCACCCCCCAGTACCCCACTGTCCTCTACTCCACCATCCTCTTCCCCACTCTCCTGTACCCCACGCTCCTTTACTCTACCCTCCTCCACTCCACCTGCCTCTACCCCACCTGCCTCTACCCCACCCTCCTGTACCCCATCCTCCTCTACTCAACCCTCCTCTACTCCACCCTCCTGTTCCCTGCCCTCCTGTTTCCCACCCTCCTGTACTTTGCCCTCCTCTATCCCGCCCTCCTCTATCCCACCCTCCTCTGCTCCACCTTCCTGTATAGCACCCTCCTCCACCCCACCCTCCTCCACCCCACCCTCCTCTACCCCACTCTCCTTATCCCATCCTCCTCCACCCCACCCTCCTCCATCCCACCTTCCTCTACCCCACCTTCCTCTACCCCACCTTCCTCTACTCCACCCCTCCTGTACCCCACCCTCTTGTACCCCACCCTCCTCTACCCCACCTTTCAGTACACCACCCCCCAGTACCGCACACTCCTCTACTCCACCATCCTCTAACCCACCCTCCTGTACCCACCTCCTCTACTCCGCTCTCCTGTACCCCACACTCCATTACTCCACCCTCCTCCACTCCACCGGCCTCTACACCACCTTCCTGTACTCCACCACCCTCTACACCACCCTCCTCTATCCCACCCTCCTCTACTTCACCTTCCTGTGGCCCACCCCTCTACCCCACCCTCCTGTACCTCTCCCTCCTGTACCCCTCCCTCCTGTACCCCTCCCTCTTGTACCCCACCCTCCTGTACTTACCCCTCCTCTACCCCACCCTCCTCTACCCCACCCTCCTCTACTCCACCCTCCTCTGCTCCACTCTCCTCTGCTCCACCTTCCTGTACCCCACCCTCCTGGACCACCCTCCTATATCCCACCCTCCTGTATATCACCCCCCTCTACTCCACCCCCCTCTACTCCACCCCCCTCTACTCCACCCCCCTCTACTCCACCCCCCTCTACTCCACCCCCCTCTACTCCACCCCCCTCTACTCCACCCCCCTCTACCCCACTCTCCTTATCCCATCCTCCTCCACCCCACCTTCCTCTACCCCACCCTCCTCTATTCCACCCTCATCTATTCCACCCTCCTGCACTCCACCCTCTTCTACACCCTCCTGTACCCCACCCTCTTGTACTCCCCCCTCCTCTACCCCACCCTCCTCTACACCACCCTTCAGTACATCAGCCCCCAGTACCCCACTCTCCTCTCCTCCACCATCCTCTACCCCACCCTCCTGTACCCCCTCCTCTACTCCACCCTCCTGTACCCCCTCCTCTACTCCACCCTCCTGTACCCCACGCTCCTTTACTCCACCCTCCTCCACTCCACCTGCCTCTACACCACCTTCCTGTACTCCACCACCCTCGCCACCACCCTCCTCTACCCCACCCTCCTCTACTCCACCTTCCTGTGCCCCACCCCCTCTACCCCATCCCCTCTACCCTACCCCCTCTACCCCACCCTCTCTACCCTCCCTCCTCTACCCCTCCCTCCTGTACCCCACCCTCCTATACTTCCCCCTCCTCTACCCCACCCTCCTGTACTACCACCCTCCTCTACTCCATCCTCCTCTACTCCACACACCTGTACTCCACCCACCTGTACTCCACCCACCTCTGCTCCACCTTCCTGTACCCCACCCTCCTGGACCACCCTCCTATACCCCACCCTCCTGTATATCACCTCCCTCTACTCCACCCCCCTCTACTCCACCCCCTCTACTCCACCCTCCTCTACTACACCCTCCTCTACCCCACTCTCCTTATCCCATCCTCCTCCACCCCACCCTCCTCTATCCCACCCTCCTCTATCCCACCCTCCTCTATCCCACCCTCCTCTATCCCACCCTCCTCTATCCCACCCTCCTCTTCTCCAACCTCCTCCATCCCACCCTCCTCTACTCCACCCTCCTCTGCTCCACCCTCTTCCACCCAACCCTCCAGTACCCCACCCTCCAGTACCCCACCCTCCAGTACCCCACCCTCCAGTACCCCACCCACCTCTACCCCTCCCTCCTGTACCCCTCCCTCCTGTACCCCTCCCTCCTGTACCCCACCCTCCTCTATTCCACCCTCCTCTATTCCACCCTCCTCTACCCCACCCTCCTGTTCCCCATCCTCCTCTACTCAACCCTCCTGTTCCCCGACCTCCTGTTCCCCGACCTCCCTCCTGTTCCCTGCCCTCCTGTTCCCCGCCCTCCTGTTCCCCGCCCTCCTGTTCCCCGCCCTCCTGTTCCCCGCCCTCCTGTTCCCCGCCCTCCTGTTCCCCGCCCTCCTGTTCCCCGCCCTCCTGTACGCCACCCTCCTGTACGCCACCCTCTTATATCCGACCCTCCTCTACTCCACCTTCCTGTACCCTACCTTCCTGTATAGCACCCTCCTCTACCCCACCCTCCTCTACTCCACCCTCCTCCACCCCACCCTCCTCCACCCCACCCTCCTCTTCTCCACCCTCCTCTTCTCCACCCTCCTCTTCTCCACCCTCCTCTATCCCACCTTCCTATGCCCCACGCTCCTCTACCCCACCCTCCAGTACCCCACCCTCCAGTACCCCACCCACCAGTACCCCACCCACCGCTACCCCTTCATCCTCTACTCCACCCACTTGTACCCCACCCTCCTGTACCTCACCCTCCTGTACTACCCTCTTCTTCTCCACCCTCTTCTTCTCCACCCTCCTCTACTCCACCCTCCTCTACTCCACCCTCCTCTACTCCACCCTCCTTTACCCCACCCTCCTTTACCCCACCCTCCTTTACCCCACCCTCCTCTACCCCACCCTCCTCTACCCCACCCCCCTGTACCCCACCCCCCTGTACCCCACCCCCCTGTACCCCACCCCCCTGTACCCCACCCTCCTGAACCCTACCCTCCTGAACCCTCCCTCCTGAACACCATCCTCCTCTACTCCACCCTCTTGTACCCCACCCTCCTCTACTCCACCCTCCTGTACCCCATTCTCTTCTCCCCCACCCTCCTCCTCTTGTACCCCATCCTCTTGTACCCCACCCTCCTGTTCCCCACCCTCCTGTACTCCACCTTGCTGCACCACCCTCCTGTACCCCACCCTTCTGTATAGCACCCCCTCCTCTACTCCACCCTCCTCTACTCCACCCTCCTCTACTCCACCCTCCTCTACTCCACCCCCCTGTACCCCACCCTCCTGAACCCTACCCTCCTGAACCCTCCCTCCTGAACACCATCCTCCTCTACTCCACCCTCTTGTACCCCACCCTCCTCTACTCCACCCTCCTGTACCCCATTCTCTTCTCCCCCACCCTCCTCCTCTTGTACCCCATCCTCTTGTACCCCACCCTCCTGTACCTCACCCTCCTGTACTACCCTCTTCTTCTCCACCCTCCTCTACCCCAACCTCCTCTACTCCGCCCTCCTCCACCCCGCCCACCTCCACCCCGCCCACCTCCACCCCGCCCACCTCCACCCCGCCCACCTCCACCCCGCCCTCCACTACCCCACCCTCCTCTACTCCACCCTCCTCTACTCCACCCTCCTCTACTCCACCCTCCTCTAATCCAACCTCCTGTACCCCACCCTCCTCTACTCCACCCTCCTCTACTCCACCCTCCTCTACTCCACCCTCCTCTACTCCACCTTCCTGTACTCCACCCTCCTCTGCTCCACCCTCCTCTGCTCCACCCTGCTCTACTCCACCCTGCGCTACCCCAACCTCCTGTACTCCACCCTCCTCTACTTCACCCTTCTGTACCCCAACCTCCTCTACTCCATTCTCTGGATTAGTGGTGCTGGAAGAGCACAGCAGTTCAGGCAGCATCCAAGGAACTTCGAAATCGACGTTTCGGACAAAAGCCCTTCATCAGGGCTCGTTGTTTTTACATCGTTTTTACCTCCTCTACTCCACCCTCCTCTACTCCACCCTCCTGTCCCCCATCCTCCTCTACTCAACCCTCCTGTTCCCCGCCCTCCTGTTCCCCGCCCTCCTGTTCCCCGCCCTCCTGTTCCCCGCCCTCCTATATCCCACCCTCTTCTGCTCCACCTTCCTCTACCCCGCCCTCCTCTACCCCGCCCTCCTCTAATCCACCCTCCTCTAATCCACCCTCCTCTAATCCACCCTCCTCTTCTCCACCCTCCTCTTCTCCACCCTCCTCTTCTCCACCCTCCTCTTCTCCACCCTCCTCTACTCCACCCACCTGTACTCCACCCTCCTCTGCTCCACCTTCCTGTACCCCACCCTCCTTGACCACCCTCCTGTACCCCACCCTCCTGTACCCCACCCCCCTCTACTCCACCCCCCTCTACTCCACCCCCCTCTACTCCACCCCCCTCTACTCCACCCCCCTCTACTCCACCCCCCTCTACTCCACCCCCCTCTACTCCACCCTCCTCTACTCCACCCTCCTCTACTCCACCCTCCTCTACTCCACCCTCCTCTACTCCACCCTCCTCTACCCCACTCTCCTCACCCCACTCTCCTCACCCCACTCTCCTCACCCCACTCTCCTCACCCCACTCTCCTCACCCCACTCTCCTCACCCCACTCTCCTCACCCAACTCTCCTCATCCAACTCTCCTCACTCCACCCTCCTCTTCTCCACCCTCCTCTTCTCCACCCTCCTCTTCTCCACCCTCCTCTTCTCTTCCCTCCTGTACCCCACCCTCCTCTGCTCCACCTCCTCCACCCCACCGTCCTCCACCCCACCGTCCTCCACCCCACCGTCCTCCACCCCACCGTCCTCCACCCCACTCTCCTTACCCCACTCTCCTTACCCCACTCTCCTGTACCCCACCCTCCTCTTCTCCACCCTCCTCTTCTCCACCCTCCTCTTCTCCACCCTCCTCTTCTCCACCCTCCTCTTCTCCACCCTCCTCTTCTCCACCCTCCCCTACCCCACCCTCTTGTACTCCACCCTCCTCTACACCAACCTCCTCTTCCCCAACCTCCTCTGGTATAGCACCCTCCTCTACTGCACCCTCCTCTACCCCACCGTCCTCCACCCCACTCTCCTTACCCCACTCTCCTTACAGCACCCTCCTGTACCCCACCCTCCTGTACCCCACCCTCCTGTACCCCACCCTCCTGTACCCCACCCTTCTCTTCTCCATCCTCCTCTTCTCCACCCTCCTCTACTGCACCCTCCTCTACTGCACCCTCCTTTACCCCACCCTCCTTTACCCCACCCTCCTTTACCCCACCCTCCTTTACCCCACCCTCCTTTACCCCACCCCCCTCTACCCCACCCCCTGTACCCCACCCCCCTGTACCCCACCCTCCTGAACCCTACCCTCCTGAACCCTCCCTCCTGAACACCATCCTCCTCTACTCCACCCTCTTGTACCCCACCCTCCTCTACTCCACCCTCCTGTACCCCATTCTCTTCTCCCCCACCCTCCTCCTCTTGTACCCCATCCTCTTGTACCCCACCCTCCTGTTCCCCACCCTCCTGTACTCCACCTTGCTGCACCACCCTCCTGTATCCCACCCTTCTGTATAGCACCCCCTCCTCTACTCCACCCTCCTCTACTCCACCCTCCTCTACTCCACCCTCCTCTACCCCACTCTCCTTACCCCACTCTCCTTACCCCACTCTCCTTACCCCACTCTCCTTACCCCACCCTCCTCCACCCACCCTCCTCCACCCACCCTCCTCCACCCACCCTTCTCCACCCACCCTTCTCCACCCACCCTCCTCTTCTCCACCCTCCTCTTCTCCACCCTCCTGTACCCCACGCTCCTGTATAGCACCCCCTCCTCTACTCCACCCTCCTCTACTCCACCCTCCTCTACTCCACCCACTTCTACTCCACCCTTCCCTACTCCACCGTCCTCCACCCCACTCTCCTTACCCCACTCTACTTACCCCACCCTCCTCTACCCCACCTTCCAGTGCCCCACCCACCACAACCCCTTCCTCCTCTTCTCCACCCTCCTCTACACCACCCTCCTGTACTCCACCCCCTCTACCCCAACCCCCTCTACCCCAACCCCCTCTACCCCAACCCCCTCTACCCCAACCCCCTCTACCCCACCCTCTTGTACCCTACCCTCTTGTACCCTACCCTCTTGTACCCTACCCTCTTGTACCCTACCCTCCGCTACTCCACCCTCCGCTACTCCACCCTCCGCTACTCCACCCTCCGCTACTCCACCCTCCTCTACCCCACCCTCCTCTACCCCACCCCCCTGTACCTCACATCCCTGTACCCCACCCTCCTGAACTCCACCCTCCTGAACCCCACCCTCTCTACCCCACCCTCCTCTACTCCACCCTCTTGTACCCCACCCTCCTGTACCCCATTCTCTTCTCCCCCTCCTTCCTGTACCCCACGCTCCTGTATAGCACCCTCCTCCATTCCACCCTCCTCCACTCCACCCTCCTCCGCCCCACCCTCCTCCGCCCCACCCTCCTCCGCCCCACCCTCCTCCGCCCCACCCTCCTCCGCCCCACCCTCCTCCGCCCCACCCTCCTCCGTCCCACCCTCCTCCGCCCCACCCTCCTCCGCCCCACCCTCCTGGACTCCACCCTCCTGGACTCCACCCTCCTGGACTCCACCCTCCTGGACTCCACCCTCCTGGACTCCACCCTCCTCTACCCCACCCCCCTGTACCTCACTTCCCTGTACCTCACTTCCCTGTACCCCACCCTCCTGAACTCCACCCTCCTGAACTCCACCCTCCTGAACTCCACCCTCCTGAACTCCACCCTCCTGAACTCCACCCTCCTGAACTCCACCCTCCTGGACTCCACCCTCCTGGACTCCACCCTCCTCTACTCCACCCTCCTCCACTCCACCCTCCTCTACCCCACCCCCCTGTACCTCACTTCCCTGAACTCCACCCTCCTGAACTCCACCCTCCTGAACTCCACCCTCCTGAACCCCACCCTCCTGAACCCCACCCTCCTGAACCCCACCCTCTTGTACCCCACCCTCCTGTACCCCATTCTCTTCTCCCCCTCCTTCCTGTACCCCGCGCTCCTGTATAGCACCCTCCTCTACTCCACCCTCCTCTACTCCACCCTCCTCTACTCCACCCTCCAATACCTCACCCTCCAGTACCCACCATCATGTACTCCACCCTCCACTTCACCACCTTCCTCTACCCCACCTTCCTCTACCTCAACCTCCTGGACCACCCTCCCGTACCCCACCCTCTTGTACTCCACCCTCATGTACCCTACTCTCTTCTCCCCCACCCGTACCCCACCCTCTTGTACTCCACCCTCATGTACCCTACTCTCTTCTCCCCCACCCGCGTGTACCCCACCTTCCTGTACCTTCCCTCCTGGACCCCACCCTCTTCTACCCCACCCTCTTCTACCCCACCCTCTTCTACCCCACCCTCTTCTACCCCACCCTCTTCTACCCCACCCTCTTCTACCCCACCCTCTTCTACCCCACCCTCCTCTACCCCACTCTCCTTATCTCCTTACCCCACTCTCCTTACCCCACTCTCCTTACCCCACTCTCCTTACCCCACTCTCCTTACCCCACTCTCCTTACCACACTCTCCTTACCCCACTCTCCTTACCCCACTCTCCTTACCCCACTCTCCTTACCCCACTCTCCTGTACTCCACCCTCCTCTACCCCACCCTCCTCTATCTCAACCTCCTCTACCCCACCCTTCTCTACTCCACCCTCCTCTATTCTGTTTTGCTCTGCCCTGCCCTGATCTGCTCCCCCCTGCTCTGCTCTATTCCAAGTCATCTTTGCCTCTTCACTAAGATTTAAGTCTGAGTTGATTTGCATTCAAAATGCTATTGATTTAGTCTCCGCCCCGAGCTGGTCTGCTTGGGACTGGTCTAGAAGGCAGCTGAAATTTTCAAAGGATCAGAGGTGACTTGCTTAATTGGCCCCATTATCATTTAAGCATTAACAAACTAAAAAAGGTCACCATGTTCCCTCTTTTGTCAAAGTTGCGATGGTTGGGAATAGAGGCAACAGGAGGTCAACACCATTTTCTTCATCTTACACCTCTGCTCTGACCTGATTTAGTATCTGCAACTTCTGCCCCTGATTTCTATATGACTTCTGACCTCCGTGGTATCCTTTTCATTGTCTTGCTGTTGTTTCCCTCCTAACTTTTTGCTGCCATCCAATATCATCATTCAAGCTCTCCTACACTTAATCCATTTTCATTCTCCTCGGAATATCATCATCCTTATGCGGTTCCCAGAAAGGGGTCCTCTAACCCTAATAAACAGCTAATTAATGGTCAAATTCACCAATTTCTACATCATTTCGACCGAATCCTTAACTCATTTTCTATATTGTTCTTGGTCTTCTTCATTTTTTGGATAGAAGGTCAATTTCCTTATGCCATCTCTTCTTCCTTTTTTTTGTCAGCTGTCACTCAATTTGTAGCATATTGCCTCTGAATCACAAGATGTCGGATTCAGATCCCAATCCAGGGCTTGGTTGCAGACGTCAAGTCTGAAGGAACATTACATTGTTGGAGGTGCCATCTTTTCAATGAAACTCTAAATCAAATCCCTGCTCTGCTGCTGGGCTGATAAATGATTCTCTGGCATGACTTTGAAAAAGTGCAGAGAAGATACTGGTTTATAATTAATCCTCCAACATTCAGACTAAGAAAAGCCAGATTATGTATCTGAATGTTATCACATTACTGTCTGTGGGAGTTTGCTGAACACCAATCACATTTCCTATGCTATAACTGTGACTACATTCAATAGAAAAAATAACTTTATTGGCTGCAAAGCACTTTGAGATGTCCTCTGGCCATGAAAAGTGCTATGTAGATGCAAAGTTTATTTTCTCTTTATTTTTCAATTATTCACGGGATATTGTTAGAACTCGTTTGGAAGTGAACTGATGCCTTTCCTTGTTCTGGATTAGTGGTGCTGGAAGAGCACAGCAGTTCAGGCAGCATCCAAGTAGCTTCAAAATCGATGTTTCGGGCAAAAGCCTATTCCTGATGAAGGGCTTTTGCCCGAAACGTCAATTTCGAAGCTCCTTGGATGCTTCCTGAACTACTGTGCTCTTCCAGCACCACTAATCCAGAATCTGGTTTCCAGCATCTGCAGTCATTGTTTTTACCTTGATGCCTTTTCTTGCTCTACTCCAGTGATCGCAAAGTTTGTGTTTAAAAAGCGAAGTTATATTGTCAATTTATCAGGCTGTGAATGACTCACTATCAGAAACATGTTAACATGTTCCTCAGGTTACAAGAAATAGTTTCTTGCAAACAAAATATCCTCCAGCAAAGATGTAAAGATTATTAACAATAGCTGTAAATTGTGCAAATATGTACAACTGCTGTTCTTGAGAAGTCATAGTTGTAGAGATGTGCAGCTTAGAAACAGACCCTTCGGTTCAACCTGTCCACGCCGGCCAGATATCCCAACAAAATCTAATCCCACCTGCTAGCACCCGGCCCATATCCCTCCAAACCCTTCCTATTCATATCCCCATCCAAATGCCTCTTAAATGTTGTAATTTTTCCAGCCTCCACCACTTCCACTGGCAGTGCATTCCATACCCGTACCACCCTGTGCGTGAAAACGTTGCCCCTTAGGTCTCTTTTATATCTTTCCCCTCACCCTAAATCTATGCCCTCTATTTCTGGAGTCCCTGACCCCTATTTACCATCTCCATGCCCCTCATATGCTCTTAGGAAGGTTGATGCAGACTCAATGGTCCGAATGGTCCCTTTCTGCACTGTAGGGTTTCTATGAGACAGTGGCGTTCATTTTGAATTTTCCTTTATCCACCTCGACTCGTGATAAGGAAATTTTCAGGTTGAAGGAAGTACAACTCTTAGCCTTTGAGAAAGGGGGGGAGAAAATAAAAATAGAGAGGGTGGGGGCTGGTGGTTGGGATTTGGCTGGGGGTGGGCTGCAGGTCCAGGAGAGGAGGCAAAGGCTAAGTAATCTCTCTGACTGCCTGTGTTCAGTTCCACCAACAGTATGGGTCACTGACCTTTCTCGCAAGGTGTTGCAAA
Organism: Chiloscyllium punctatum; assembly: GCF_047496795.1. Classification (NCBI taxonomy): domain Eukaryota; kingdom Metazoa; phylum Chordata; class Chondrichthyes; order Orectolobiformes; family Hemiscylliidae; genus Chiloscyllium; species Chiloscyllium punctatum. The sequence continues at coordinate 135,717,817 of NC_092741.1, read as the reverse complement.
CATGGCGTCTCTATACAGACGGTTTGTTCCATGAAAATGCAGCATTATTGCTGTTATAGCCCGTGACGTCTGCTTTGCGAAGTGTCCTTTTGAAATGTTCTGGGTTTATAGCTTAAACTAGTAATACTATAAATCAATATTTTCGATATCAAATCTTCATAACAGTATGAAATGAACTCATGATTTTCCTGCCATCAAAACATTGCCCCATCCTCAATGAATGTCTTGTGAAAGTCGATGCAGAACTCACGGAAAGATTGTAATAATTAACCCGTGTCTTTCTCAATGAGGGTTAATTCTTACATGTAGAAGGACAGAGTCTATTGGCCCCTAGCCCCTAGCCTCCATCCCCCGGTCGACTACCGTTTCTGGGCGATTTGCCAATCCAATCCATCAGTGATTTCCCAAGAATTTCCTCATTGTCACATCTCATCTCAATGACAACCTGAATCACATGGTTCTTGTGTTTGTGGAGAATGCTGATTAGCTATTCCTTGTATTTCAATCCTACTGAATCTTGCAATTAAATTGACCTTTTTAAAAAATAGCTATTTAAATCTGACCATCTTCCTGGGACATCAGCGGCTAACAGCTGGTTTGCTATCAGCCAGGCCATTGTATACCGTTGTGAACACTCTGCTGCTATTTCGTGCCCCTCTAATCTTTTAGCAATCAAACTGCACAGGTTTGCTTTTAGCCAGTAACTCACTTTATTCCTCCATTTTAATTAGTTCCAAAGTGTAACAAACTTATAAGTATTGCATTTGTAATGCACTCCACAACCTTCTCTCTGCCTAGATTGCCCTTAAACATCAACCATTTCAACCACTTCATGATGGCAAGTTCTACATTCCACTATTCTTGGGGCAAAGAACTTTCTCCTGAATTAGCTATTGCATGTCTTGGCTACTGTCTCTTATTGATGATGTCTATTAATGTCCTTGCCCACAGGAGGAAATTTTTCAGTACTCACTCTATCCACTCTATTTCTAATAGTCCAACCACCTCTCAATCTGTTTGTTCTCTTAAAAGAAGGATGCAGTCTTTGAACTGTACCTGGTATCATGCTTGTAAATTCTACTCTGTACCCTCTCCACTGTCACTATCTCCTTTTCACAATACGGAAACGAACTGCAAACAGCATTCTGAAGTGGGGGAAATATTCAGTACAGGTTTAAGATAACTCCCTTGCTTTTCGATTCTGGTTCACTCTAAACAGAAAGCATAGCCTTTGGTTTGCAACTTTAATGGCCTTGGTAACCTGTGCTGCTAATGTTAGTGATTGATATACTAGTCCTGTGACATTATACCCATTATAGTTCTGTACCTTCCTACTAATATGACCTCTATTTGTGGCAAAATGCACTTACTCACATTTATGTGTTGAACTTTACTTCCCAATTTTTTGACTTTGATCAGATGGGCCAGTGGCAGATGGAGTTTAACTTTGATAAATGTAAGGTGTTGCATTTTGATAAGGCAAACCAGGGCAGGACTTGTACAGTTAATGGTAAGGGGAGTGTTGCTGAGCAAAGAGAACTAGGGGTGGAGATGGATGGTTCCTTGAAAGTGGAGTTGCAGATAGACAGGGCAGTGAAGAAGGTGTTGGCATGCTTGCCTTCCTTGTCAGTGGATTGAGTACAGGAGTTGGGATGTCATATTGCGGCTCTATAGGACATTGATGACGTCTCTTTTAGAATACTGCATTCAATTCTAGTCTCCCTCCTATAGGAAAGACGTTGTGAAACTTGGAAGCATTCCGAAGAGACTCACAAGGATGTTGCTGGGTTTGGAAGGTTGAGCTTTGGGGTGAAGCTGGATATGCTGGCGCTTTTCCCTGGAGTGTCAGATACTGAGGGATAACCTGATTAGGTTTTTAAAGTCATGAGGGACATGGATCAGGTGAATAGCCAAGGTCATTTTCCCAGGGTAGGGCAGTCCAAAACTAAAGGGCTTAGGTTTAAGGTGAGAGGGGAAATGTTAAAAGGAACCTGAGGGGAAATGTTTTCCCAGAGGAATGAGCATATATGGAATGAGCTGTCCGAGGAAGTAGTGGAGGTTGGTATGATTGCAACATTTAAAAAAGCATCTGGATGGGTATATGATTAGGAAGGGATTAGAGGGATATGGGCCAAATGCTGGCAACTGGGGCTAGATTTATTTTGGATATCTGGCCGGCATGGTTGAGTTGGACCAAAGGGTCTGTTTCCATGCCGTACAACTGTATAATTGTATAACTGTAAGCTCTTGTGTGATATGTTGCAGTCATCCTTAGTGTTGACTGTTGCACCAAATGCAAATTCGGAAATTGTGTTTTTGATTCCAAACTGTAAACCATGACTGTAATTTGTGAACAGCAGTGGTTCCAGCACTGAACGTTGTGTACCACAATTTGCCACTTCTGCCACTTCTTTAATTCTGAAACTTGAGATTTTGTGTGGAATATTCCTTGATATTTGATAGTCATTTGCACAGTTTTACAAAAGAAAATGTTTTGTCCTGAAGCGCGTCGATGAGGGGCAACCTTTTTTTACACAGTTGGTGTGTGGAATGAACTTCCGGAGGAAGTGGTGGATGTGGGTGCAGTTGCAATGTTTAAAAAACATTTGGATAAAAACATGAATAAGAAGTGTTTGGAGGGATTTGGGCCAAGTGCAGCCAGGTGTGACTAGTTTAGTTTGGAATTATGGCCGGCATGGGCTGGTTGGATGGAAGAGTTTGTTTCCATGCTGTATGACTCTGAGGCTGGTTACTTTAAATCGCCTCAGGATAAACAAAAGAGCCTTTATTGTAGCTAAGGCTTATTACACATAAAAAGACTGAAACAGCTTATGTGATGGGTTGTGCTGTTTTCGTCTCTCTGGGCTATACTTGCTTATTTTGCATTTACAAAACAGGCTTGAAAAGAGATGTCAGTTCAATATGTGGTGTGGAAGTACAAGAATGCCTGTACTATTACGGCCGCAGCAAATATATCGTTAACAGTTATTGGTTAATACAAGTAACTGGTTAATTTCTTGTAGAATTTCTCGCATTACGTAGGTGTGCAGTTCAACCTATGCAGCATTAATAAACCATTCAAAATGTTTAAAATTGCACGCGTCCCAATTATAAAATGCTAATGCATTTTCCCAATTAAATCATGGCTTGAGTGTTGTTCAATGCTTCTTAATTGCTGTAGTATTAGAACTGCTTATTTTATAGAAACAAGGTTTTGAGGGTTTGACTAGTTTTGGCACTATTTAGGAGGTCATATGTCCTGAATTCTACTGGGCAATAACCTTGGGTAATTTAAAAACTAAAGGGCACCCAGGTTGTTTTACTGGGAAGAAAATGCAAGGTGATTATATCTATGGACTATGGGAAGGGCATATAACTGTGGGTTGACTGTTAGTTTCTAGTTTCACAGAGTATTATTTTCAGTGTCCATTTTAAGAATGATTTTACTTGAAAATGTCTAATTGCATGACATTGGTGAGGCCTCTTCTGGAGGACTGTTTACAGTTCTAGTCGCCCTGTTATGGGAAGGATATTATCAAGCGAGAGAGGGTTCAGAAAAGATCTACCAGGATGTTTCTGGGAATGGAGGGGGGCAGGTTGGATAGGCTGGGACCTTTTTCACTGGACTGTAAGAGTTTGAGGGGTGGCCTTATAGAATTAAATAAAATTATGAGGACATTATAAGGTGAATGACGGGTGTCTTTTCCCTAGGCTTGGGGTTTTCAAGATTCAGGGGCATATCTTTAAGGTGAAAAGACAGTCGGGGTAACATTTTTGCACAGAGAGTGGTTCATATGTGGAATGAACTTCCAGAGGTAGTTACGGATGCGGGTGCAACATTTAAAAGATATTTGTATAGGTACATGAATGAGACATGTTTGAAGAGATATGGCCCAAGCACAGACAGGTGGGACTAATTTAGTTTGGCATTATGGTCGGGATAGACTGATTGGACCAAAGGGTGTTTTTCCTTGCTGTATGACTCGATGACCGTGACTTCAATTATTTTTGAGATGAACTGCCGTGGGATGTTTAGAGGATAGTTAATCAACTTGCGACATAAGGCTCACGTGTTTCACATTACCATGGATATGGGCTTTCAGAAAGGAACAGGTAACAAAACATGGGTTAATTTTTTTGAAGGCTCTTGAGATTACTGAAATGCAAATTTTTGATGTTTCAGGTGTACTGTGCTGTTTCAAGGGGCTACTTACTCATTTTCATCAACTCCATCAGATAAGACACAGTCACAGTAATATTATCTTCTGTATTTTTACTGACATATTTGACATTTAGACCCAGAGAAACAGAATTAGAATAATTTAACATAATTGTCACAACTGCATTAAACTTTAAACCACAACACATAAGGAAAGCTTCAACTTACTGAGTTACAAATCACACAACACCAGGTTATAGTCCAACAGGTTTAATTGGAAGCACTAGCTTTCGGAGCGCTGCTCCTTCATCAGGTGGTTGTGGACAACTTACTGGGTATTATATGAGCTATTTAAAATGGCAGAAGGTAACAAACATGAGATTCAACTGTTGTCAGTACTGATAGCCTGTTGGGACATTGTCAAACTGGGCATTAGAATAATAATTTCAATTCTAAATTATGAAGAACGCCAATGAATGTTTGTGTTCCCCACTAACTTACGACAATGAAAATCAGATAAATTTTTTTGGGTGGAAAAGACAAGTGGATGTGGAATGCAGTTTAAAAGAAATAAAGTTACCTTCTTTCAGCTTGTAATACATTTTTCTAATTTTTCAGACTGTTAAACAACAACCAAATTAGGAGAATACCCAAGGGTGCATTTGAAGATCTGGAGAACTTAAAATATCTGTGAGTAAATCACTTTGTTTGAATTTGGAATAGCCAGTTGAACTGCTCTTAAATTTTGAACAAACACATTCTCAGTTCCTGTTTCCTTTCTCTTTTGTCAAATTCTCATTAATGCCTGAAGATAAAGGTTCAAAAAATGATTAAAGATGCTTGCTTAGAAATGTCATGCAGGCCAGTTGGATTTTAGAGTCTGTATGTGTCTAATATGAAAATACACTGGAAGATATTTTTATAGAAGTGGACATGACTATTTAACCTTTGCTTTTTGTGTTCTTGGTGAGCACCAGCAATTGAACACACTACACACAACTTAAAGAGTTTGTTTTGCAGCTGTTGCTGTTAGAGAGGTCAGCCTTGATCAAGTTCTTTGGCCTTCTGTTTTCTCTCTGTGTGAAGATTCTTCTGAGCACAGCCAGTTTTAAAACTGTTAAATTTACATTTTTGACATGTGAAAAGCCAAACCTACTGAAGACTTTTAGTGTTGCAGACAGGGAAACAAATAAAGGAATGGTGTGTATAACTTTAAAATAAAGTTTGTAATTTGCTTCTTTAAAAATTCTTCATAATTTGTTGCTGATGATTATTACTCATGTGTTGTGTCTTTTGGAGATTGTCATCCTTTTTTGTAGTTGGATAAGAGAATGTTGAAGATTTGAGCCATTCTACTATGAGTTCTCAGGTTCTATGCTTTTAATGAAGCACCGAAAGGGATCTCTTAATACATTACATCCAAACTAACTGGGTTCTTTAAACTCCAAAACGCAAGAAGCGAGTGTGAAAGCTGAAGGAGAAAAGGAAGGGAAAATGCATTCCATTCTAAACATTTTAAAGTTTAAATTTGAGAAGAATCTGTGTAAAGAAAGACTGAAATTAGCCAAAATTACAGAAGAAGAGTAGAATAAATCTGGGGTGAGCACAAGTGAAATGTGCAATTTTAAATTTATATTCTGTTGTGTTTTTGTTGCAAGGCGATAAGACAGTAATGTTTAATCATTCAGTTCCTTATATTGGAGTGGTAAATTGCTGCAACAAATTTTTCAGCACCTTCATTAAAACTCACAATTGCTGCAGCACCAGGAGAGGGAAGTTTCCCAAGATTAAAACTATATACAGAGTAACCTCAATTATCCAAAGGATACAGGCGGGGAGTGTTTTGTTTGGTTAATTGAATTCCGCGTAATTGAATGCCAGATAACATAGTTTAGCTGAGCATCGGGACCTTGCAATCTTGCCAGATAAGCAAATGCTGGATAATCAAGGTTCCTCTGTATTGTTTGGAAGAGCAAAGTGGTCCTTTTCATAGTTCTACAGCTTGCGCTGTATAAAATCTAACAAGTACTAGTTAATACAGTAAGGTAGCATTACCAACTTCCTTCCTGCCCCTATTAAAGGGGATGGCTCATGCTGTGTTATGTCTCCAGGGCACAGGCAGTCCTCCTGGGCACTGTTCAAATAGCCTATCACCATATTCAATCAAAATGGTGAGTTCAGAGTATCATAGTTTATATCACGATTCATTTAAATGATTTCCAGGAGGAGTGAATCTCTTACAGTCTGGAGTTGTAATTCTGTACTATTTTTGTCCTCTGTCTTTCCCCACCTCCCAACCTTTCCTTCATCTTGGGCTTCTTCAGTGCTCCAGCAGCTGAGCCCAGGAGTTCAGTCCAGCATATTGCTCACTTGTCTTGGTCATGCATCACTGGTGGACATTTTGTGTAAGTTACAGTAATTTTTAAAAATGATAGAGCACATCAGTTTGGCTTCAGCATTGAGAGGCACAGAGGTGGAGTGACGTCATTGTGCAGCAGTTAATATACTGTGTACAAGAGTTTAGCTCTGTGAACAACTGTCTAATTCCGTTTCAAAGCTGTTGAATGTGAAGCAAAACAAAGAAGAACAGCATTAGGACGGCATTAACTTGTGAAGTGTGTTTATTTCATTTGCACAAGTTTAGATGTGGAGATTGTAGTTGTGTTTAGATATCTTCGTACTTTGATTTCTTGTTTTTATTGGTTTGCATCATGCATTTTGCAGCATTTCCAAAGAGAATCTGGTGAATTTTGTGTTCAGTTTTTGTTTGAAAGGCCAATTTTTGTTTGTCCTTGTTTACATTAGACATACCATCACTGTATGCAGACAGAATAAGAGATTCAGCAATGTATCTTGTGCTTTCATGCATTTTGTTAAATGAGTAGCACTGTTCTAAACTGATGGGCTAATGCAGGTCTTTTAGTTTCGATGAAAGAGCAAAGGTGTATTGCGAATGTGGGCAGAGTTAAATGAGAATTTTTTTCTCTCTTCTTGCAGCTTTTTTGGAAACCTTTGTTTCTGGCATGTTGACAGTAATCAGGGTACATTATTGGCATATACATATGTTCAAACTGTATTTAAAAGCATCATTTCATATTGTTGAATGGCTTTGGGCACTGCCTCCATTACTCATGATGGCCCTGAGTTTATGGTCACTGGTGAAGCAAATCTATTGGCACTAAAGTTAAAGAAAGTCTGTCTAAGAGTGGTATCTCCATGCCAAGAACTTCATCAACCTTTAGTACAAGTTATTGTTCCTTTTCAGTAGAAGTTAACCCAGTTGAAGCTACAGTGTTGTCAATCATATCCATGAATTCTGGAACAAGCAAACAGACAATGAAAAACACCAAGTTCCAATTGCTTTTCTTTCTGTTACTTAAAAAAGGAAAGTTTGGATGAGCTTGAGGTTAAGTAGAAACTGAGAAAAGATCTTTTAAAAAAAATGTAAGTAGTTATAATGGAGACATTGGATTTGTTGTTTAGCAATAGTTGTTAACAGAATATTATCAAAAATCTAGTTGTCCCTGAGTGGGCAAAATGTAACTTTTAATGACATTTCTGACTAGGATGTGAGAATTGGCAGGATGAAATTCTCACTGTATTGACTGATTCCAGTGATTTTTGGCTCTGTTGTAGTGATTCACAGTGCAGTTGATGGTGGAGCAGTCAGTGATGGATACCAACGTCAGACTTTCTACATTGATCTGCCGTACACTAAATTTGGAAGTTGCTGGGCATTTCAAAGGAGGAATGACAACAAACGCTGACAGATTATTGTCAGAACCCAAGCCAAATCTGGCAGTTATCTAGCAGTTTTAAATACAGCACGCAACGTAAAATCTGAGCACGGTGAAGCACATTTCCCTACCCCCTACTTATTTGATTAAAAATATTCTTATGCATTAAGTTCATTGGTTTACTGCCAAAGTTCATTATACAGAAAAAAATGGTTGCATAAGATGAAGTGCTTTTCTCTTATTGTGGATCAGGTTGAACTTGAGATTGCTTAAATAATATGAGCTACTAAGACTAAAACAGATCACTAATACATGGCGTGGTTCGCAATTTTGACTTAAACATAGTTTTCTCTTCAAAATGTGTACATTTTAGTCATCTAAATATATTCAGTCCTCTGTGTATAATAGTGTTTAACAAACTGTGGATAATAAATTTGCCTGAAATACCATTTATGAGAACTGTTTAGTGGATTCAGCTCTTGTTCTTTGCTAAGTGTTTAAGTTTGTTTGTTTAGGCTTAATTAGTATATGCTGGTTGGAATTAACTACCTTTTTTAAATTCACTCATGGGATGAGGGTGTCACTGGCTAGGCCAGCATTTATTACCCATCCCGCACTGCCCAGAAGGCAGTTAAAAGTCAACTGCACTTTTTAGGGTTTGGAATCATGTGTAGGCCAAACCAGGTAAAGATTGGAGACAAAAAAACTGCAGATACTGGAATCCAAAGTAGACAGGCAGGAGGCTGTAAGAACACAGCAAGCCAGGCAGAATCAGGAGGTGGAGAAGTCGATGTTTCGGGTGTAAACCTTCTTCAAACCAGATAAAGCAAATAACATGTTAAAACAAATCATCAGAGGTAAACAATATAGCGATTATCTACATCTCCTTCAAGTTTCGATGAATTGTGTGGAGCATTTTAAGGAAGAAGACCAGGTTGTGTGATTTTGACCAAACCATGAGCAAGGTAACAGGTTTTCACAAGTGTTGTAGGCCAGACACATAACAATTCCTGATGTCCAGGCTTTAAACTATCACAAATTCCATCAAAAGTTATTTCACCAGATCAGAATTCAGCAGGGAGAATCATAAGCACTATGGGTGTAATCTTCTCCATCCAATGAAGGGAGACAAAGAGGCCAAGTAGGTCAGAAACTGGGAATTACCTCATCAGATCAGGACGTCTATATATTCCATCTGATTAGATTAGATTAGATTACTTACAGTGTGGAAACAGGCCCTTCGGCCCAACAAGTCCACACCGACCCGCCGAAGTGCAACCCACCCAGACCTATTCCCCTACATTTACCCCTTCACCTAACACTACGGGCAATTTAGCATGGCCAATTCACCTAACCTGCACATTTTTGGATTGTGGGAGGAAACCGGAGATCCCGGAGGAAACCCATGCAGACACGAGGAGAATGTGCAAACTCTACAGTCAGTCGCCTGAGGCAGGAATTGAACCCGGGTCTCTGGCACTGTGAGGCAGCAGTACTAACCACTGTGCCACCGTGCCGCCCACAGCAATCTTGTCAAAGGTAAAGCTGAGTGCCTTATTGGCCTTATCTAGAGGAAGCAATTTTGGTATGAACACACCTTAAATTCATGAGATAGCATGCATTCCATTATTTGTGATGTATTCCAGTCAAACAGTAGTTACAAACTGTATAAGCATGTTTAGGACCTGACTGTTGTGCATTATTGGTTCAGTCAAAGTAACCTTCAGTGATTTCAGTTTGAGATTTTCTTCTCCATTTGTGGAAACTGAGAAAAGCAACAAAATTTGACAGTGTGTATGTTCCTAAACATATAACTTATGGAAACAAATTGTGGGTGCCATTTTGTACTAAATAGCAGAACAACCATCGCTGAGATAAAACCAACAAAGTGAAAATAAACACAAACTGTCTTCTTCTCGATTAAGTTTCTTTCTCCATTACTTTCACACCCCTCTTGGCAACTGAGTCTTTAACAGTATAGGGCTTAAGCTTTCAATCACTCGCCTTGACATTTTCACTTATCTACCTCTGTGTCATCCTTTAAGATCTCCCACCCGCGGCACCCCACAAAGCAACTGACTCAAAGCCTCATACCACTTTGATGGCAAAGGTTTTAATCACCCCCTCCTTATAGCTTCTGTTCTGGTTCAGTGGTGATTATTGTCTGCTATGCTTCTGTGAAACATCTTGGAACCTTTTTCTGCTTTAAAAACACTACAAGTGTAAGTTATGATGAATGAATGGACTAGTGCAGTAGATGTATGGTATAAATTATTTGAAAGAGGCATAAAACATGATAACAATTATATAAATAGCAAACAAACAGCTCTACAGTTAGGCAAATGATGTCACTGAGAAAATCAGTTTTTCAATTGTTCACCATTAATAGAAGAACAGGTAAATAGTTTTTTTCTCTCTAATTTTAAAACAGGATGAGGTCGAATAATGGTGGATCCTAAACTCTGCTGCAACTTGCTTGATATGTGAGATAAAACAACCACATTCTGCATGGAATTGAGAATGAGTACTTTGATTCAAGTCTCTTCAGAGTTTGCACACCCATTAATATCCACAATATAAATAAGTTCACAGGTATTTAAAAATTATATAGTTATGAAGACACTTCCATTATTAATTTTGTTTTGGGGATAGAAATTTAAATTATCATTACGGTTGATTCATTGAAAAAAAATGAATAGACTTTGTTCTGAAAAGCCAACTTTTATATTTCAAGTAAAGTGACCAGCCAGTGCATTATGAACTATGACTTGGAGGTGCCAGTGTTGGACTGAGGTGGGCAAAGTTAAAAATCACACAACACCAGGTTGTGGTTCAACAGGTTTATTTGGAAGTGGAGCTCCGAAAGCTAGTGCTTCCAAATAAACCTGTTGGACTATAACCTGGGTGTTGTGTGATTTTTAACTTTATAAACTATAGAACAGTTGGACCTATATACATTGAAATTACATGTCTGGGCATATGCTATTAGGAGTTTGGGGATTCTTTTGGATAATGTTTGAAAAAAAAATAGTTGACAACCTATTGTATAACCTACTGAGGTAAGTCACAGAATCCACCAGAAAGGAAGAATCTTATGTGAAACCAGTTTTGAGAAGTGCAAAACCAGAGGCAGCTATTCTCTTTTGATATCTCCTGAATAAACTGCTTCTGAAAATATCCCAGTGATAGACACGTGTTCATTGATACCTGTCTGCATGAGCTAGGACCCCAGACCCAAAGCCATCTGGGAGATTTCATATCTTATTCTTCTTTTCTTAATAAACTACCAATTCGTTGGTCAAATTCTTTTTGTATAATTTGTCTCTGCTGAGAAATTCTGTCTACTTTTTTCTTTAACATTTGCATATATAGTAGGGTATTTAGAAGGCTAAATGTTTCAACTGTTATATTTAATACACTTTGAAGCTTTATGAAGTTTTTTTTAAATAAATTGATCATTTCATTGTTTCCCAGAGAAAGTTGGTTGGCTGATTTGTATTTGGAAATTGATAGATTTACAAACACAAATGGCCAACATTTTCTTTAAGCATATGTCATGACTAGTGAAATAGTAAGACCTCAGAGAAACACTATACTTCTCCCACCTCAGTCATAACATATGATTGGGGGCTTTTGAGGGATTTGAAATCCACTGACAAACATCAGTGCTGTTGCTATCAGAGGTTAAGGCTGGTTATGATTTTCGCAATGACTTTTGCTATATGCACTGTAAACCAGATGGCTTTGTCTGTTGCTACGGTCTTTCTGCAGAGGGACAATTTATCCCCAAGTGATTTGCAAAAATTAACCATAGCTAGCCTAATTGCATGGCAGAAATGTTGGCATTAGACTTAAAAGCAGTGGTCAAGAAATTAAATATAATTGAGATAAGAGCCCAGCATTTGAAATTTAGTGAAGGTAAAGGTAATCCAGTCGCAAGTTCAGGAAAATTAGCTACAATTCTTTTGCAGATGATGCAGGTTGAAATAGAAAAGGAAAAATAACTGCAGATGGTCCTTGATTTACAAATATCTGACTTTTAACTGCTGAACTTATGAATGAGATCCCAAATTCATAATAATTCTTAAGATTAACGTGCAAACATTTGGGATTCAAGATGGCGGTGATCCAATAGGTCTGCTCTGCTGAGCTCTGCATCAGAACCCAGACGAAGTGGTGCACTCACCCTCCCTTTATTACCCATTGTGGTAGATATTGGTAGTTTTTGAACCCCAGAATTGCTGTGTGTTAATTTAAAATCATTACAAAAATAACTAAAGGGAAGGGGCCATGAGGATCGCAACAAGCAGGGCACCCCCCTGCTTGGACATGCCCACTGTCATGGTATCTGCCTCTGTGAATGCTCCCGGGGACTTAGCTGTGGAGCAGAGCCTAGTCTCGGAGTTTGTGATATTCCGAGAGAAGATCGATTCAGTGATGGAGGAGACCCGGACCAGGCTGGAACCAATCTCGGCTGTGCTGCAGAAGCATGACCAGGAGATCCAGCATTTCGGGCAGTGTGTCATGGAGGTGAAGCAGCAGACCGCGGCCTACAAAACAGCAGTGGAATCCTTGGCGGGTCGGGTCCAGGCCTTGGAACGGCAGGTATGAGCCTTGGAGGAGCAGGTAGACGCTCTTGAAAATCGAGGCCATTGGAAGAACATTGGCCTGGTGGGACTGCTTGAACAGGAGGAGGAAGATCAGCTCGTCAGCTTCTTGGAGCAATGGCTACTGCAGTTTTTGAAGCTGGAAGTCAAGGCAGGCCAAATGTGGGTCGAGTGAGTCCACCGCGTCGCAATGCGCAGGTCTGGATCGGATTAGCGTCCCCGCCCGGTCCTACTGCGACTCCAGCATTCCAGAGATAAGCAAATAGTGCTGGAAACCTCCAGAGTACTTGGGAAGGATCCACAGGCTATGATATACAAAGGATCACAAATTATGCATTTACAAGACTTTTCTGCAGTCTTGATTCATAAGAGGAAAGCCTTAGATGAGGTAAAAAGGCAGCTGAGGATTTGAATATCCAGTATTCCGTAAGATATCCAACAATATTATATTCTAGCCAAGGAGGGTCTGTGCTTAATTTTGACTTACCGGAAAAGGCAAAGGACTTCCTGGATATCTTAAAATAGACAGATTGCCTCGAATAATATGGACAATCATGTTTATTTTTGTTTTCTTTGTAGTTTGCCTGGTTTACCTGGTCATCGGGGTTTGTTTTTTTAATATATGTGGGGATCCTAACTGTGGTTTTTCTTTTCTGTCTCTTCTACCTTCTCCCTCCCCTCCTGTTATCCTTTGTTTTTTTGTCTCATCATTTCCTTTTTGTTTCTCTCCTTTCTCTTCTTTGGTATGGGATGGGGGAGGGGTGGGGCAGGAGCACCTAGGGTTGAAGTATGAATAGGGCATGTTGAGTGCCCACTTTTAATTTTCTTGTTATAAGACGCTTGTAACTTTTTCTTACTGTGTTGTCTGGGGCTGGGGCATGGCTTCAGCTAGAAGGAGCCATGGAGGGGTTAGTGGGTAGTATGAGTGCCCCCGGTGGGCCAAGGAGAAGTCTCCTTTCATTTTGTTATTTTGGTCTGTTGCAGAAATAGTTGTTAGAAGTTTTGATTTGGTAGTTTTGGCAGTTGTAATTTTAATTTATTCAAACTGTTTGTTGTTTTCACTCTGTGCACTATGAATGGGGTTCTTCCTCCCGGAGGAGTCACAGACTGTTTCGGATGGCTATGGCTAACCGTTCATTTAAATGGTGCACCAACTGCTTGGATTGCAGGGACATACCCGCCAGGCCCCTAGGCATTCTATCCACCTCAGGGTCCATTGGTCGGTGGTAGTGTCTCAAAGGACATTGAGTGGCTGTGAGGAATCTGGACTCAAGAATTGGGGGTGGAGACCTCATCAGAGGCGTGAGAGGATATTTGGGAGAACATAAGGAAGATATTTCCTTATATTAGGACACAGGTTATGCAATTGAAGGTACTCCGAAGGGCTCATTTGGCACAGGAGCGTCCCCCATGTGCCCCAAATGTTAAAACAGATGTTGGCACTCTTACTCATTGCTTGTGGTCATGCCACAAACTGCATAGGTATTGGGGTGTCATAGCGAGTGTTTTGGAAGGGGTCTTGGGAGCTGAGGTCAAGGTGGATCCGGTGTCCGTCCTCTTGGGCTTGCCGAATGTCCCCCCTTTGGACACGCATGGGAAGAATAGTCTAATGAGCTGGGTGTCGGACAACTCCCCCAGGACTCTCGGGCTGGCGTAGATTAGTTATGGAGTACATCCCCCTGCTCTTCCTTCCCAGTATGGTGCACCAGAAAACTGAACTGTTTTATGGAACGTGGCGGCCCTTTCTGAAATATATAGATACAGACTTGTCGGTTATATTGGTCAGGTCCTTTGTGTAGTCATGAGGACTATATCTGGTCGTCCAGAGGCCCCTGGGAGGAAGAATCCTGAACAAATACGGGTTTGCCTACTGATGCCTCTGGTGGTGTAGAGCTTTGGTGGGATTGCGCTGAGCGTGGTACCTTAACCGAATGTAATTTAATCTACTTTGGATCAACTTGGTTTAATTTTAATTTTTTTTTAGTTATTTATTAAATTGTAGTTTTCGTAGGGTTTTTTTCTCTCTCTCTCTCCTCAGTGATTTGTGGAGTCGAGTAGTGGTTTGTTTACTGTTATTGTCATGATATGAAAAGATTGTTATACTGTTTTGTCGTGATTTTGTAATGTAAAAAGTTTGAAATCTTTTTTCTCAATAAGAGCAAACATTTTCTTGTACTTAGGCTCAGCTGTTTTATGTTGTATTGTGTTCCCACTGTACTCAAGAATGATACCCATTGATAACCTGGAGACTGCCTGTGTGCAGACTTGAACAGCAAAGAGGATTGGAAATAGTAAAACTTGGAAAGAAGCAGAAGAAAGGATACTTCAGAGAGAGAAAATGGAAAAGGAGAGTGCATTTAAGAAGCTGAGAGTAGAACAAAAATAAAAAGAAGAAAGATCAGAGATAGAGAGGTTGAGATTATAGGAATACTGCCTTAAAAGGCTGCAATTTGAAAAAGATGGGTGTACTTGCCTCCAATCAACTTCCGATGAGGATGGATCTGAATCCAACTTAGGGTCAAGTGATGAGCTGCTAATATTTCTACAGTTTGAGGGAAAAGACACAGGCATTTTTCATTTCTAAACAAAATGGCTAAACAGAGGAGGTTGCAAAAAGAGAACTGAACACTGCTCAGGCAGTGCAGGCTTTTTGACAGCACTCAAAGTTTATGTCGTGCTTTCTGAAGAGGCTTCTATAGATGGAGAAAGCAAAAGAAAAATTCTCTGTGCTAATAATTTGATCCCTGTGGCTTTCAGAGCTTGCAGATGCAGCCTGGGCAGATTGATATAGAACTTGTGATAGTAAAGCAAATTGTCTTGGACTTTTGAATGTGAACACTAAAGGTAGAGGCAGCAATGAGATCCTTAGGCCAATAATTCACTGCCCGAGGCCTCACTGGGCCCTTCAAGATAACAATTGCTAGTGACCAGAGGGTAGCTATGGTCTTGGTACAGAGAGTTTCCAAAAGAGCCAAATCAACATCAGAAGAGATACTTTACAATGAAAAAGACTAACTCTAAGATTGCAACTTGCTTCTAAACATTTTGAATTGTATGTCTGCCATATCTAGAAGGTGACGCTAGTCATAATCATTTACACTTTGTGGAAAAATGAAAAGAAATTATGGCATTCTATTTTCAGGAAGTTTACTATTGCAACCCTGTCACTTAAAGCTTATCCACATTATGACTGAAGAAAAATAATGTAATTGCCAATATTATGTTTAAAGTTTACCTTTGAATTCTCTGAATACCAAGATGGTTCTTGGCAGAGTAACATTTGTTACATATAATGAGTGGTGAAAATGAGTTTTTAAATATGGCTTTTCATACTTTGCGTTTATGTCCACACTTTGTCATGAAACACTGTTTGAAAATAGTGTTTAATTCCTCCAAAGTTAGAGGTGGTAGGAAGATGCTACCATCTTTTTAACAACTCCTTGATGAAATAATTATGAATATATTTGTTCATTGTTCAAAACTGAGGAGGCTCTTTTCAAAGAAATCCTGGAAAGACACTGAATTTTTTTTAAACTTACTGGAAGAGACAATTAAGCTATGTAAACATCTGGAGTTTTATAGACTATAGAACTCCTTGGAATTATTTACAGAGAAGTAGCATCTGGTCTATGGCTGTGGGAGTTTTGTTTTTTTTAACATATTGTGTGGAAGGGGTGATTGGTATGTAGCCTGAATAAAGTCACCATTTCAGTTCACCTCTTTTGGAAAAAAAAATTGGAAAAGCCAGTGTGAGAGCCGATAAACATACACACAGCAATTCTCCTGAGAAGCTTCAAGAAAGCATTGTTCTTGACATCACCTAAACAAGCAACTTCTGAAATGATCCCAGTGACAACCTCATGCCTAGTGACAAGTGTCTTTGTATTCTAGAAGGCCAGAATGATAGCCATTTGTACTATTTCATATTTTATCCTTTCTTCACAAATCAACAATTATTTGGGCAACATTTTTTGTCAAGTTAATATATGCAGAGACACGGTATGAGTTAGGCTATTTAGAAGGGTGACTATTTAAACTGTCATATTTCAATTTGTGCTAATAAGCTTTGCCTCCTTTTTGAATAGAAAAATATTGAAATATAGTTTAGGTTATCAAAGAAACCTGGATGTCAGATTTATGTTGTAAAATTGATAGATTTACATATATGATTGGCATTTGGACATCAGGTGAAAGACTTAGGACTGTACCCTAATTATAATAATAATTTTTCTTTGGCTTTCAGTACTTATGTCAGTCATGCCAATGAGATTTTCAAAATTTCTTGTGTCCACTTTAAATTATACTTGTACTGTGGAATTATTAAAATAACTTCTCGACAAAATAACACTATGGACTGCAATTCCATTCTCTGGCCACAAATGAGAAGGCTGAGTTGACCAATTCTTAGTTTTTCAAATTGCCCAGTCAGTAATCTTGTAAAAGATCTGTATTTTCACCAATTGCCATTTTATTTTTTCCAGTTAAGATGCTTTTAGAGTTCTCACCCTTGCTTTCTGTCCTCTCATGACCCCACCTTTCTCTATCTGTGTACCTTCTTCCTTAAACTCTGCAATACTCTTGAGATAATTGTGCTCCTTCAGTCTGACACAGCCTCAGTTTCCATGATCAGTGTGAAATGGGACCTGTTTAGACAAAATATTGAAGCCATCAGGAGGTACAGAGCACTCTTGATGGTCCAGCTGATCTGTTTCCGCCATGCAGTTTTATACACTTGTGTGTTCTGCCATTTGCAATTGTTTCACAATTTGATACATTTCTAGTGTCTAGACATTAGATCACATTTTTCTCTATGTACATATATGTTTATATTTTGTGCAGAGATTTTTATCTTCATTGTCGTTTATGTTCGTGATATGCACTTGTATGGACTCTCGCTATAGAATGACACTAGAGGCAATCAGTATAATAAATATTTTGGAAGTGTAACATTGTAAAGCATTGATTTCCAGAAATCAAGTATTTGAAGCTAGTTGCAAGTGGTACACTGTGCTCAGTCTGAGTTCCCTCATGCACTGCTCAACCTTTCAAATATAAGCTACCTTATATTTAAAAGCTACCTTTCTCACTCAATGAGGTAAGACAGCTAGCTAACTAAGCAACTAACTCAGCTGGTGGCTTTATTAATTGTTTTGAATGTTGACATTTTCTGTGGCTCAGATTGTGCTGAAATGCACACTGTTCAGGCTTCTTCCTGACCTCTTCACCTCTAGTTTTTTGCATTGAGAACATGAGCTAATATGGTTGTGGGAAAGATCCCTGAGCATCTGGGAGCTCAGTGAATAACAGGGCCATTAGTATTTATTATTAATCATGAAACTTTAAGAATAGCAAACAGGAGTCACCACAGAAGTAGATGGTGAATTAGACTAGAACGGGTATTATCTGAATGAAAGAAACACTGAAATAAAAAAAAGAAATGTGACCAAAGTTAAAATGTGTAGAAATCTAGAAGGACATATCATAATATTTCTAAACCAACCTGTTCAGACATATTACGACACACTTCTTGAGCATGTAAGATTTGAGTGTGTTCCTCCTGGCCCAGAGGTAGCAAAACTACCATTTTGTTACAAAAGGCTTTTGAGCAATTAATACTGTTATTTTCTGTACCAGTGAAATTGATTGAAATGGCTTTAAGCAATATAGCAATGAATGCAGGGTTCCTATTCTAATGACCACACTTTATTCAGCATAATTTGGAGGTACTGGTGTTGGTCTGGGATGGACAAAGTTAAAAATCACACACCAGGTTATAGTCCAACAGGTTTATTTGGAAGTACAAGCTGCTCCTTCATCAGGTAGCAAGTGGAGTAGGATCATAGGATAGCAAAGGATCATTGTGTCATACAACGAATGTGATGTATTGAACAAACCTAGATAGTTGTTAAGTCGTTCATCTTTTAGAATGGTTTGCAGGTTTCAGTTCATTAATGGGTAAATTCCAAAATTTCGTTCAAGTCACACTCCCACTATAGCTTAAAATTTTATTTTAAAAAATAGTGACATCTCAGCTCAGCTCAGCTCATTAAAGGTCTGAGGTTAGAGTCTGTAAGTATTCCAATCTTGAGTCAAACTGGTTCTATTTCCAAAGTAGGAATTTATAAAATGTCTCTTGGATTATAAAAAATATTGACTGCCTGCAGATTGTGTGTTTTTGAACAAAATAGAATGTATCTTTAAATGCAAATTCACCCCTAGACTTTTATGTATCTACATGTGCAGGAGAGAGAGAGAGAGAGTGTGTGTGTGTGCTCACACGCGTGTGTGTCGGGGGGTAGGGGGAGAGACTGTGTGTGTGCATGTTTAATAGAGTGTGTGTGAGAGTGTGATGGAGTATATTGCCTATACTCCATGTGCACATGGGTGTGAATGTGGGGTGTGTGTATGTGCATGAGAGAGGCACTGTGTGAGTGTGTGAGTATGTAAGAGTGTGTGCTTGTCTTTGAGTGTTTGTGTGAGAGTGCATCGTGTCACCTGTAATATGACATGAATCCAAGTTGAGGCCAACCTCATGGGTATCAAACTGTTGCACTATAACCTGGTGTTGTGTGAGTTTTAACTTAGGCAGCATAGACATGGTGGATTGAAGGGCTTGTTTGTATGCCATAAGACTCTATGACTTTATTTGCTGATGTACATTTATTAGGTAGTTAAAATGCAAATCTAGCAAACTCCTAAAATACACACGGTAAGGTACCTTTAGTGTGAAGCAAATGGCACAACAATATGAATCAAAAAGTAAGTTCTAAGATTCAGGCTGCTTTGCACGTAAAAACACATTCAGTCAACGCACTCCATTTACCAGCAAAATTGAACTGATTATGTATTTGTAAATGGTGACCAGACTTAAGATTTAAAATATACTTTCCATCTTTAGGATTTCTCATTTCTTAACATTGTCCATTGATAAGCAGATCTGTTGTGTTCAACAATTATTTCATTGAAGCATTGCAAATTTTTGTTACATTCCACGTTGAGCCCAATAAGTTTAAAAAGAGGAATTCAAAACTCCAGTTGGACGCTGAAAGGATAACACAGCAAGCTTTCCCCTTTTTAAGGCTTTTGCTGTAACAAACAGAGTAAAAGCAGTTGGACTAAACACTACCTTTGTAGACAACTTATGTTTTAAAGAATAGAACAGAACTATCCCCTTTTAACAAATGGGTATTCTTTTATGCTGTCCTGAAGTTAATTTTCAAATGTTTTGGACCAGGTCCAAAGTGTTCTGGGTCATCCGAGATGGAAGAGGAGTAAAAGTTCTGGTTGTAACAGGCTGCTCCTTTTTTGAGGTATTTTAGGTGTTGGAGGTGATGTCCTCAAATTCTAAGAACAGCAATTACTGTTTTTTTATGCTGCTGCATTGTTTTGGAACTTCAGAGATGGCACTTTTAAAAGGGAGAAGAACAGACAATAGGCAGCACATGGTTAGTTAAGGCGAGAGAGAGAGAAAGAAACCCACACTGCTAACTGACACAGCAGTGGACCTGTGCAGTGACTGCCTTTGCTGTTTGAATTTATGTATCTCTGGACATCGGTGTGCATCTAAACAAAACTTAACAAACAGTGAAATTCACAACTGATCTTGGAGGAATCTGTGTGGGAGAGCTCACAGCACAGGAACAGATAAGTGAATAGTTTTTGAGTGTAGCCTTGCTGGGTCGTGTGGGTTCTTTCTTGATGATATGTTTTATTGAGTTCAGGCTCTTGATGAAATTTTAAAAATATAAGCCATAAGTATTAAGTTAGCCTGGAGCAGTGCATTGTTTAGGTAATAAGGTGGTAATATTTTCTGGGTCTGTAGATTGTGAAGGAGCAAAGATGACCTTTAGTACAGTTAAATGCTCTTCCTGTCAGATGTGGGAGTTTCAGGAGAGTGTACATGTTGCTGATGATGATATCTGCAGGAAGTGTCTTTGGTTGCGAATCCTATCAGATCGAATGGGTCAGTTGACACAACAGTTAGATGCAATGAGGAATTTACAAGAACCAGGCGTGTGATAGATGGCAGTTAAAGGAAGGGAGAAAAGCTGCAGATACAGTCAGGTAGATGGGTTACCACCAAGAAAGGGAGGAGAGGGAGACAGCTAGTGCAGGAGTCTTCTGTGGCTATCCCCATTTCAAACAAGTATGCTGTTATAGAAAACATAAGAGCTGATGGACTCTCAGTGGAATGTGGCACGATCAGCCAGGTTTCTGGTATCAAGACAGGCTCTAATGTAATGAGGGGTATGTCAGGCTCCAAGTGATCAATTTGATTGGAGACTCTCTAGCCAGGGGCACAGACAGACATTTCTGTGGACAGCAGCGAAAAGTTAGAATGGTATGTTGCCTCCCTGGTGCCACGATCAAGGATATCTCAGAGAGGGTGTAGAATGTTCTCAAAGGGGAGAGAGGCCAGCAGGAGGTCATTGTACATATTGGAACCAATGACATAGAAAGGGAAAAGGATGAAATTCTCAAGGGAGGATACAGAAAGTTAGGCAGGAACTTAAAAAAGGGAGTCGTCAAAGGTAGTAATATTTGGATTGCTCCCAGTGCTATGAGCTAGTGAGGGTAGGAATAGGAGGATAGAGCAGATAAATGCATGGCTGTG
The DNA here is from genome assembly GCF_047496795.1 of Chiloscyllium punctatum. Taxonomy (NCBI): domain Eukaryota; kingdom Metazoa; phylum Chordata; class Chondrichthyes; order Orectolobiformes; family Hemiscylliidae; genus Chiloscyllium; species Chiloscyllium punctatum. Next base: position 135,696,700 of record NC_092741.1, on the reverse strand, counting down.
GAGCTGGTGTATGGGAGAAGGGTTCACCTTATTATATCGTTGGAATTTCTTCTGGAGTAGAAGTGACCTGTACAAGAAGGACAGATTACACCTGAATTGGAAGGGGGCTAATATACTGGCAGGGAGATTTGCTAGAACTGCTCAGGAAGATTTAAACTTGTAAGGTTGGGGGGCGGGACCCAGGGAGATAGTGAGGAAAAAGATCAATCTGACACTGGTACAGCTGAGAACAGAAGTGAGTCAAACAGGCAGGGCAGGCAGGGACAAGGTAAGATTAATCAATTTAACTGCATTTATTTTAATGCAAGGGGCCAACAGGGAAGGTAGATGAACTCAGGGCATGGTTACGAACATGGGACTGGGATATCTTAACAATTACAGAAACATGGCTCAGGGATGTACAGGACTGGCAGCTTAATGTTCCAGGATACAAATGCTACAGGAAGAATAGAAAGGGGGGGCAAGAGAGGAGGGGGTGTGGTGTTTTTGATAAGGGATAGCATTTCAACTGTACTGAGGAAGGATATTCCCAGAAATACATCCCGGGAAGTTATTTGGGTGGAACTGAGAAATAAGAAAGGGATGATCACCTTATTGGGATTGTATTATAGCCCCCCCCTAATAGTCAGTGGGAAATTGAGAAGCAAATTTGTAAGGAGATTTCAGTTATCTGTAAGAATAATAGGGTGGTTATGGTAGGGGATCTTAACTTTGTATACACAGACTGGGACTGCCGTAGTGTTAAGGGTTTAGATGAAGAGGAATTTGTTAAGTGTGTAATGTACAAGAACATTTTCTGATTCAGTATGCGGATGTATCTACTAAAGAAGGTACAAAACTTGACCTACATTTGGCAAATAAGGCAGAGCAGGTGACTGAGGTGTCAGTGGGGGAGCACTTTGCGGCCAGCGACCATAATTCTATTAGTTTTAAAATAGTGATGGAAAAAGACAGACCAGATCTAAAAGTTGAAGTTCTAAATTGGAGGAAGGCTAGTTTTGATGGTATGAGGCAAGAACTTTCGAAAGCTGATTGGGGGCAGATGTTCGCAGGTAAAGGGACGGCTGGAAAATGGGAAACCTTCAAAAATGAGATAATGAGAGTCCAGAGACAATATATTCCTGTTAGGGTGAAAGGCAAGGCTGGTAGGTGTAGGGAATACTGGATGACTAGAGAAGTTGAGGGTTTGGTTAAGAAAAAGAAGGAAGCATATGTCATGTATAGACAGCAGAGATCAAGTGGTTCATTTGAAGAGTGTGAAGGCAGTAGGAGTACACTGAAGAGGGAAATCAGGAAAGCAAAAAAGGGGACATGAGGTAGCTTTGGCAAATGGGGTTAAGGAGAATCCAAAGGGTTTTTAATAAAACACTTAGGACAAAGGGGTAATTAGGGAGAGAAGATGGCCCCTCAAAGATCCGCAAGACAGCAGCAAGAGATGGGGAGAAAATAAAGATTAGATTACTTACAGTGTGGAAACAGGCCCTTCGGCCCAACAAGTCCACACCGACCCGCCGAAGCGTATACCACCCAGACCCATACTCCTACATTTTCCCCTTCACCCAACACTACGGACAATTTAGCATGGCCAATTCACCTGACATGCAGATTTTTGGATTGTGGGAGGAAACCCACGCAGACACGGGGAGAATGTACAAACTCCACACAGAGAGTCGCCTGAGAAGGGAATTGAACCCGGGTCTCTGGCGCTGTGAGGCAGCAGTGCTAACCACTGTGCCACCGTACTGCCCACACATAAATGAGTATTATGCATCAGTATTTACTGTGAACAAGGATATGGAAGATATAAACTGTGGGGAAAAAGATGCTGACATCTTGAAAAATGTCCACATTACAGAGCAGGAGGTGCTGGATGTCTTGAAATGCATAAAAGTGGATAAATTCCCCAGGACCTGGTCAGGTGTAACCTCGAACTCTGTGGGCAGCTATGGAAGTGATTGCTGGACCACTTGCTGAGATATTTGTATCATCAAGTCACAGGTGAGGTGCTGAAAGACTGGAGGTTGGCTAACGTGGTGCTACTGTTTAAGAAGGGTGGTAAGGACAAGCCAGGGAACTAGAGACTGGTGAGCCTGAGACCGGTGGTGGGCAAGTTGTTGGAGTGAATCCTGAGGGACAGGATTTACATGTATTTGGAAAGGCAAGGACTGATTAGGGATAGTCAACATGGCTTTGTTCATGGGAAATCATATCTCACAAACTTGATTGAGTTTTTTGAAGAAGTAACAAAGAGGATTGATGAGGGCAGAATGGTGGACGTGATCTATATCGACTTTAATAAGGCATTTAACAGGGTTTCTCATGCGAGACTGGTGAGCAAGGTTAGATATCATTGAATATAGGGAGAACTAGCTCAAAGGTGGTGGTGGAGGGTTGTTTTTCAGACTGGATGCCTGAGACCAGTGGAGTGCCACAAGGATTGGCGCTGGGTCCTCTACTTTTAGTCATTTATGTGAACGATTTGGATGTGAACAAAGGAGATATAGTTAGTAAGTTTACAGATGAAACCAAAATTGGAGGTGTAGTGGATAATGAAGAAGGTTACCTCAGAGTGCAATGTGATCTTGATCAAATGGGCCAATGGGCTGAAGAGAGGTAGATGGAGTATAATTTAGATAAATGCGATGTGCTGTATTTTAGAAAAGCAAATCTTAGCAGGACTTGTACACTTCATTGTAAAGTCCTAAGGAGTGTTGCTGAACAAAGAGACCTTGGAGTGAGGGTTCATAGTTCCTTGAAAGTCAAGTCGCAGGTAGTTAGGATAGTGAAGAAGGCATTTGCTATGCTTCCCTCTATTGATCAGAACATTGAGTACAGAAGTTGAGAGGTCATGTTGCAGCTGTATAGGACATTGGCCAGGCCATTTTTGGAATATTGCGTGCAATTCTGGTTTCCTTCCCATTGGAAGGATGTCGTGAAACTTGAAAGGGTTCAAAAAAGATTTAGAAGGATGTTGCCAGGATTGGAGGATTTGAGTTATAGGGAGAGGTTGAATAGGCTGGGGCTGTTTTCTCTGGAGCGTCGGAGGCTGAGAAGGTGACCTTGCAGAGGTTTATAAAATCATGAGGGGCATGGATAGGGTAAGTAGAGAAATTTGTTTCCCTAGGGTTGGGGAGTCCAGAACTAGAGGGCATAGATTTACAGTGGGGAAAGATATAAGAGGGGCCTAAGAGGCAACTTTTTCATGGAGTGTTGTGCATGTATGGAATGAGCTGCAGAGGAAGTGGTGGAGGCTGGTACAATTGCTACATTTAAAATACATCAGGATAGGTCTTGGAATAGGAAGGGTTTAGCGGAATATGGGCTGGGTGCTGGCGCTGGGACTAGATTGGGTTGGGATATCTGGTCAACATGGACAAGTTGGACCAATGGGTCTGTTTCTGTGCTACTCATTTCTATGACTCATGAAGTTGAGAGTAGACTTCCATTTCTTCCCTCTCTTAGCCTGGTCATTGTGACCCCAAAACAGTCTTTCACAATGCAGGTTTTCCTTTGATTCTCCCTCTCATGGAAACGAGTTAAGTTTTCCAGCTTGATCATGAATTTGGTCTTTTCAGTCGAGGGCAAAACTCTCACTCTCATTCCTGCACAGCAAACTGTTGAAACATTCAGACCCTTGCTGTTCTCTTTTTCTCTTGGATCCTGACAGACTGCCTGTGTCTGACTCGCTGTTCTTTCATCCTCCGTTCTATTGTACCATGAAAGTAATTGACTATAGTTTGACATATAATCATTTAATCATTCTCAATATCCTTCTTGAAGTTGGAGACTTGCGGTCTAATTGCTGTAAGCACAAATAACTGGTGCAAAACTTTCAAGTGTGAACACTTTACACTCTCTTTCCAGCAAACAACTTGGGGCTTACGTTAATGTTGAACAGCACCCATCACCCATGCCTGCTATTCGGCAGGCTTCAGAACAATCATGTGATCCCTTTCATTTTAATCTCAATTTAAAGAGACAGTCGCAATACATCGAGAGAGTCTGATGCTGCAATTGCAATTACAGATATCATCATCAAGCGATTGTGAAAAGCACAACTATTTTCCAAAGTGACCAAATTATGCAGCAATGAGATGGTATCCAGTTTGAGCAATTATCAACTCCTCATTCTCGAGTGTGATATCAAATAATTAACTCAATCAGAAGTTCTGTGTGCTCCAATTATGTGCATTCTTCAAATAGCTCTTAAAAATTAATAGACACATTAATCTCTTTTTCACTCTCCGTATGATTTAAATATTTTTGTTTGAGTACCTAAATTATTAGCCAGTTTCTCTGGCCCAACTGATCATTCATCAAATAGGTTACCATTGCTTTTTGATCATGCTAAGAAACCTTCCCAGTCTCATTTTATCTCCAATGTCCATTTTCCTTGGTCTTGCTTTCTGTCTACATTCTTTGTATTATTACTTGTTTCTCTATCAAGTCATTCAGTCTTCTTTACAATTTCCCTCAATCTGTGTATACCTGTTCAGTTATCTTGTACGCGAACTTTACTGTTTTTCCTTCAGCGTTCAGGTCTTGCTTTTCTTGCGACAATCTCTTCCATCAGGCAGATGATACAGAAGCTTGAATGCATGCGCTAACAGGTTCAAGAACAGCATCTTCCCTGCTGTCATGAGATGAATGGACTCATTAACTTCAACAATGTTGGCCTTGTTAATGTTGATCTTACATTGCGCACCTTCTATGGAGAAACCTGCATGCCTCACACTATCTAAGCACCTTATGATCTTGTTTTCCTTACTTGCTATGGTCTGCCTATACTGCTCACAAAACAAAGCTTTTCACTGTATTTAGATCCATGTGACTACAATAAATCAAATCAAATGTTCACTCTAAAGGTAGATATATGTACGGGCAAGATGACAGACAAGAAACAAGCCTGCCTCACAGCCACTTAATACTGAGGGCGGGCTAAATTAGTTCAGAGTGGGTCCTCTGCTGCTTCACTATGGATGAAGTCCATCCTGAGGAGCTGCTGGCCAAACTGATTAACTGGTAGTGCCACAGTTTTGTAGTGGCCATTGCTGGCACTGCAGGCAGGTTCAGGTAAAATCCAATGAATCTCCATCCAGGTAAGTTGGAGGGGCTTTAAGAAGGGCAGCTTTCTTTGCAGCTAAAGGGGGGTGGTTTTCGGTGATGGATGTGGAAGGGTTTTAAAGGCAGTGCAGGTAGAGAGGAAGATGGATGTACTATTTTTTCGAGGGGTGATTTGAACTGATAGGCTAAGAGTACCTTCCTGCCATCTTAAAAGTTTTTAGGAAAAAAAGGTTGCCCATGACTATCATATTACAGCATGTGCAGGGTAATATTAGTGGGGGGTGTGGGGTGGGGGGGGGGGGGGGGATAAGACGGATGATCAGTTAATTATTTAATTACGTATAGTGAGAAAGAGTGGATTTTAGCAGCTATCCATACCCTGTAGTGTGTGGGTGATATCAGGTAAAGGTGGCAGGCAACTGACAAGCCACTTGACCTATTTTAGGTGGTCCTCGAATGAAAACAGACCGAGGTGGAAGCATGGAATATCCAAATGTTTGAGTCTTTGTCTTTCTCAGATTCATTATTTCTTCTTTGTTGCTACTCCATTCTTTGATTGACATTCATTTCCAATACTCTGCCATTTTTCTCACATATCTTTGCTTCTCCCACAATCTCTTGGTTCTTAAGACCATAAGACATTGGAGCAGAATTTAGGCATTCAGTCCATCAAGCCTTCTCCACCGTTCAATCATGGCTGATAGGTTTTTCAATCCCACTTTACCACTTTCTCCCCATAACCTTTGAATCCCTTGACAATCAAGAGCTTACCTACACTGTTTTAAATATACTCAATGACCTGGCCTCCACAGCCTTCTGTGGCAGTGAATTCCACAGACTCACTACTCTCTGGCTAAAGAAGTTTCTCCTTATTTCCATTCTAAAGGGTCTTCCCTTTACTCTGAAGCTGTTTCCTCAGGTCCTTGTCTCTCCTACCAATGGAGACATTTTCTCAACGTCCAATCTGTCCAGACCATTCAGCATTCTGTAAGTTTCAATCAGCTCTCCTCTCATCTTTCTAAACTCCATTGAGTATACTCTCAGAGCCCTCAAGCATTCCTCAGTTAAGCCTTTCATTCCTGGGAGCACTATTGAGGATCTCCTCTGGACGTGCTCCAAGGCTAATAAGTCTTTCCTGAAATATGGGGACCAGAATTGCTCACAATACTCTAAATGTGGTCTGACCAGAGCCTTATAAAACCTCAGAAGCTCATCCCTGCTTTTATATTCTCGTCACAGAGACCAAAGTAAGTCTTTGCTGTAAACAGTTGGATAATAATAACAACTCAAGCAATTGTCATGTGGCAAAACCTACAATGGAAACATATGGAGATGGAGTTGAGACTGGAAGCAAATGCATTTAAGCAGAAGATTGCCAACATTAAGCGGGAGGGAATTTTGATGGATCCAGAGCTGAATGTCATGTAGAAAATCAGCTAGATCTGTCACAGTAATGTGGTTAATGGAAGTGATGAATATCTGTTGTCATAAAGCCAAGTGACAGCTGAAATGTGCTTCTGGGTAATATCTCCCTGGCCTGGAACACAAGTAACCTTGTGGTGCTCTGGGATGAGCGAAATGAATGTATTCCAAAACGGCCTGATCGGTTACTGTTGCCATGGTCAGATCTCATCCCCAAACTGTCCTAAATCTTTTTCAGATAGTACTAATCTATTGCTTATTTTACCAGTTTGGGATTTTTGTGGAGCTCTGAATTTTCAATATGAAATACAGATAGCTTTTGGTGTACTGTGATAAAATACAGTTAATCACGAGATGTGTTTGAATTAAGCTCAAGTTTTGCTTGATTTTATGCTTCAGGAGAACAAACTTATTGTGTCATAATGCTGCATTCTTCTTTCTTATAAAGTAGCATGGCCCTGGCCTTAATTACCTTTTCAACACCAAATCCAAGCTCTTGATGGCAGTGTGTCCTGGACTTTGTCAGAATGTTGTTACCTTGAACAATGTAGGCAACAGTGAGAAAGTTAGGAAAAGTTGTCCAAAAATAGAAAATGGAAAAATGAGACCGTAGATGTCAAATATAAAGTTTCCAATTTTTTTCTCCTTGGGATTTAAGCAAGCTCTGAATTTCGTTATTGAGCAGTGATTGTTATATTTCCACGCATTTGCATCTTTTTGTGAGCTAATTCGCGTCATCTCTCACTCCCAATTCTCCCCTTCAGTGAGAAACCAGATGACACCAGTTCCTGACATGAAAGACTGAGCAGTTACCAAGCAACTGCATTTCACCACTTGCTTCTCCAGACTACACTGTGCTCCACTATTTACCTGAATGCTCCATGGACACCATCCTCATCTAACCTTCCTTCATGCAATGAAACATTAACAGACCACTAACCCCACTACATTATCATGACTGCTTTCAGTACAATCCACACTGCACTTCAACCCTCTGCATTGGAGCTCAGGGACTCTTATGCCTTGCATGTTTCTACCAGGTTTGTATTGCCCGCAGGAACATGCACAAATTTCTTGTATTTACACAGAATACATTTGATGTCTCTGAGCTAAAAGTAGGCAGCTTGTCATGGTTTGGAGCACTGAATGGTCAGGGGGATGGACGTGTTGCTGAATGTCACATTTACAGCAGGTGTCAAAAGCTTACATTGCAAACAGACTGTAAGGAAGTGGTCATCCTGGAGAGGCAAAAGAACTAATCCTTAGTGGGATTAAAGGTAACTCTAGTCAATCAGGGGCTTGTCTGATTCCAGTCCGAATGGTCAGCCACCCTCAGTGCTGCAGGCCATGGACAACCGATGGCAGTGCTAGGAGACATCAGCCCAGGATTGGGTCAGTTTTTCTTGGGACTGTTTTAGTGTGGTGGAAGTAGATGGAAGGCCCATCAATGGTGATGCAGGAGAAGTAGAGAAGTGAGCGAGCAGGAAATGCAGAGACCAAGAAGGGTTTGCAGTTTGGGCGGATAAGGAAGTGGGAGCTCTTGTTTGATTTTGATGCATGGAATGATGAGGGTTGTTGTCTAGCATCTGTGGTGAGATGAGTGTGCAGTGGTACAGTTAGAGTTACTGGTGCCTACGTGAATTTGGAGGTAGCAGGGAGACGATAGTGACACTTAGAGAACAGACAATTATGAATGTCTCCCTTACATTGCTGTGTGTTGTGTTTCACCTGGGACACTACCCTGAGTTGGGCCTCTATCTCACACTAGCATGACCTGCTTTTACATATTCATTTGTGGGATACTGGTATCACGGCAGGTCAGCATTTATTGACCATTTGTTGCCCTAGAGTAGATGGTAGTGAGCTGCCTTCTTGAAACGGTCCACGTGCCTTTATGTCCTTAGAGATGCAATTCCAGGATTTTGACCCAGTGACAGTGAACGAGCGGCAGTATATTTCCAAGTCGGGATGTTGAGTGGATGGAGGGGAACTTGCAGGTAGTAGAGTTGTTCTTGTGTATCTGCTGCTCTTGATCTTTTAAATGGAGTGGTCATGGGCTTGGAAGGTGCTGCCTAACGGTCTTTGATGAATGTTTACAGTACATCTTGTAGAGAGATACACACACACACACACACACACACACACACACACACACACACACACACACATTCTTTGGTGAATATTGACAGTGCATTTTGTAGATAGTACATACTGCTGCATCTGAGCATTGGTGATGGAGGGAGTGGATGCTTGTAGATATGGTGTCAATTAAGCAGGTTGCTTTATCCTAGATGGAATCAGGCTTCTTGAGTGTTGTTGGAGCTGTACCCATCTAAGCAAGTGGGGTGTATCCTATCAGTCTGAACTTGTGCCTTGATGGTAACAGGCTTTGGCAGCCAGGAGGTGAGTTGCCTGCTGCAGTATTTCTAGCCTCTGACCTCATCGTATGATGACTGCGGCATGTCCAGTTGAGTTTCTGGTGAACGTAACCCACAGCATGTTGATGGTGGGGTATTCATTGATGCCTACACCATTGAATGGGAAGTGGTTTAGGGTGAGAGGGAAAAGATGTAAAAGGGGCAACTAAGGGGCAACTTTTTCATGCAGAGGGTGGTACGTGTATGGAATGAGCTGCCAGAGGATGTGGTGGAGGCTGGTACAATTGCAGCATTTAAGAAGCATTTGGATGGGTATATGAATAGGAAGGGTTTGGGGGGATATGGGCCTGGTGCTGGCAGGTGGGACTAGATTGGGTTGGGATATCTGGTCGGCATGGACAGGCTGGACTGAAGGGTCTGTTTCCATGCTGTACATCTGTATAACTCTATGGCAATGGTTAGATTATCCGTTATTGGAAATGATCATTATCTAGCATTTGTGTGGTCCAAAGTTTGCTTGTCACTTGTCAGCCCAAGCCTGGATAGTGTCCAGATCATGTTGTATTCGAATATGGACTGCTTCAATATGTGAAGTTGCAATTGATGCTGAACACTATGCAATCATTGGCAAAGGTCCCCACTTATGACTTTATTGGAGGAAGGTTATTGATGAAGTAGCTGAAGATGGTCGGGCCAAGCAGACTACCCTGAGGAACTCCTGCAGCGATGTCCTGGAGCTGAGATGACTGACTTCCAACAACCACAACCTTTTTCCTATGTGCGGAGTCGATGGCATGGGCTCCTTTGCCAGTCAGCAAGAGAAAGCAGCGGTCTCTTTTCCATCACTCCATACACCAGCAATTCCAGGTTCATACGGGGTGAACTGTGGAGGTAACTTACATTTCTGGGGCATTTTTTGGAGGATTACTGTGCAGATTCACAGAATGGAGAGCAGCTCCTAGCTTGCAGCTTGAGAAATGCTCTGGAGCTGGGGTTTAAAAATGGTTGTATACCTCAGTTATGCCGAACGTTTTCACCATTCTTGCCACACGATTCCATTATCCCAGTGCTGGAAAGGCCAGTTGCTTACTTGACGAGCTGAAAAGCAGAAGATTGGTTGAGAAAAGTCGAAATGGACCATAGCAGACTCTGAATTTCCCCCCAAAAAATTGCTGAAAAATTTGGGAAAATCAGTCCTGTGTCTACTTGATTATTTTCTCTTGATTTGGTCTGGGATATCTGAAGCTATTGTTTGGGGTACGCCTATCATTCCTGTCCCCTGCTCTGACGATCACCCTTCTTTGCTTATTATTACCCTTGTGTTGCGCACTGAGTTATGACTCTTCCCTGAAGAGGGGCTCATGCCCGAAGCGTCGATTCTCCTGCTTCTTGGATGCTGCCTGACCTGCTGCGCTTTTCCAGCAACACATTTTCAGCACTGAGTTATGACTCAACATACACACCTCAAGTCTGGTCCAACTTTCCCTGCATCCTCTACCAGTTCAACCAGTCAATGGATATACTAGGTTGATATTAGCATGGCTGTCCTCCCACTTTATGATGCCTCCCAGTGCAGTCATCTTCTCGATGTCACCCAGCCTAGCGGCTCTACATTTGTGAGGATTGGGGCAAAAGGTTTTTGCCCTATCTGACTCTGATTATCTCACAGTGCAAGTGTGGATCCACAACTCAATGAAAAGTGCTAACCCTGACATAATTTCATGAAATGATTTGGTCAATGGTAATCAAAAGTGTTGTTAGTACTGCCTGCTTCCTCTGAAGAAAGGTTGAGCTAGGGCTTTTCTCATTGGACCGAAGAAGGTGGAGAGGTGACTTGATAGAGGTGGGCAAGATGTTGAGAGGCATAGATAGAGTGGATAGCCAGACCTTTTCCGATGTACTCATGCTTCTGACTTACCTTGCTGGCTGAGTTATAATATCTCCTTAAGGAAAGGAACAGAAATTAAGATTTAAAAGGAGCAAAATGCCAACAAGAGGTGAATGGGGAGTTAGAAATGGAAAGGGAGAGAGAGAGAGAAAGTCAGAGTGAATAAGGAAAGTTGTAACGGTGGGGATGGAGCAAGCTCAGGAAAGAGAGAGAGAAGATTTGGTAAGAGGAGATTGAAAGTACTGTTTCACTGTTGAGGGATTTGGGAGAGTAGAGCTGAAGGATAACAATTCAGCTCGAGTAGCGGGACTGAGACCAACAATGCTTGGGTTGTAAAAGGTGCAGGAAGAAAGGAATCTGGAAGTCTGACTACTGTGGCAGTTTCTTCTTGTTCCAAGTATGTTAGATTTTTTTATGCTATTGACATCTCATTCACACTCCAACTAACCGTTTATTAGAAAGGTAATCAAATTGTCAGATTTAAAAACAATAAATTGACCCATTTCCTTCATTGTTAAGGTATGAACGAGTTTTGAAATAACTTCATCGGCCTTAATTGACCGGCAAAGACATGTTTTTCAGCCTATCATCATCACTCTACTCACACTATTTGTACTTATCTGTTCATACTCTTATTACCTGGAATTATATTGCCATTATCTCTTTGCCTATATATTCTGTGCCTCCCTCCATTTCACCTGATATAGGAGCAATGCTTCGTATGTTTCTGATTTTAAATAAACCTGTTGGACGATAACCTGGTGTCGTCTGACTTCTGACTTTATCCACCCCATTACAACACTGGTGTCCCCACATCATTGGCCTTTTCTTCATTGTGTTTTACTTTATTGCCGTTATCTGTTGTTGTTCCTCAACCTTCCTTCAATTTGACATTCTACACGAAAAATATTTTTTTCCCTATTTCTGTTATTGTATGGCTTTCCTGACAGTATGATGTAGAGTATTGCATGATAAGACGTACTGGTGCAGAATTTTTCTTCTCTCTCTTCTGCTTTCCTGTTGTTTGAGAACTACAGGAAAGATGGTAGTACCGGTTATATTAATTCTTTCAGTGCAGTTCACTTTGAACATTCCTTTTATGTTAAATATGTATGCTATAAACCTCATCGTCAGATTGCCCTCACTTGATCCAAGATTCAGGATAGTGATGCTATCAACTTGTGTTGAAACAGAATTTGTTTTAAACAAAAAGTGTGTCAGTCCATTGATCTGAAAGTAAAACATAAAATCATGGAAAAACCCACTGAATGGTGTGTACCAGAATATTTTAACTGGTGTAAAATGGAAAATGTTGGTATTCAGAGGGATTTGGGTGTTACTGTCTAAAAATCCAAGTTAGATTGCAGTTACAAGAAGCTGTTAGGGAGGAAAATTGGCATTTCTTGCAAAAAGAAAGTAGGTGTCATTGTAATTGTGCATGGCTTTTCTGGGACCAGAGCTGGAATAATGTGTACCTTACCTCAAGAAGGATACATGCTTTAGAAGTGGTACAACAAAAAAAAGCATTAGACTGCTTTCTGGGACGTGAGGAAGAATGGAGTTTAAGAGTGACTTGCAATCTCATTTAAATGCATCAAGTTTTGAGAGGACTTGACAAGAGAGATGCTGGAGAGCTTAGAACTGGTGTTATGAGTCTCAGGATAAAGGGCTTGTCATTTCGAACTGAACTGCAGAGCAGTTTCTTTACTGTGTGGTGGGACTCAGACCTCAAGGCCCCAGAGAGATGTGGCTGCTCTCTCAATAAGGAATTTTAAGGCTGAGATTGATCGTTGTTGGGACGCCAAGAATATCAAGATAAGAAAGTTAGATTGACATCGAAGGTCAGCCATGATCTTCTTGAACGACAGAGCAGGTTTGATGGTCAACATGGCCATCCCCCTGCTCACGGTTTTTATGTTTCTAATCGGAGATGCTGACTGGCCGATGTGTATTACCTGGATTTTATGTATTTACTTTAAGATTTCCAGCTTTTGCAGTTTTTCCTTTTGATTTTAGTGGTCCATTAATACCAGATTGGAAGGCCACTGTCTAAGCTGGATTGAAGTTCCTTTTAAAGGTTAGTGTTTCTGTATAAGTTTCAGCACCTGTTTAAGTGGCGATTAAAAATATTATCTTTTGCATACCCACCAACAGACAACATCTGCTTGGATGGCCAGAATGCCTTTTGAGTGCTGTAGGTGGCCAGGTCACTAATACCAATGATTATTTCTTGTTTCAGCTATTTGTACAAGAATGAAATCCAATCACTTGACAGGCAAGCATTTAAGGGACTTGTCTCTCTAGAACAACTGTAAGTGCCTTTGCTATTCGTGTTCCATTGCCATTTTATTGTCTTATCTCTGTAGTATCTTATGCTTGGATTTTTTTTATCAATCTACCAGTAAAGTTTCTTCAGCCAGTTGTATTCTCAGCACCTGCATGTTTTGCATGGCCCATTTGCACAATGTAACTGAAAATTGGAAAGATAGTTTTGGGGCTGTGGTTTGTAAGGGTTGTGCATCTAGTACTTTTAATGAGTCTGATCAGTAGCACTGCCCATGTGTAATCGATTTATTTTGATCAATGTTTGTTAATGAGTAAAGAGCACCTTGTACTATTCATATATTGAACACCCATCAGAAACTTGAGATCATTAGTTGACTCTGTATATAGGTATTTTATCTAAAATTATTGGAGAGCCTATTGGAATATAAATCCATTTCTAGAAAGCCAGCACACTCAAAGTTTTGTCAGCATGTCAACTAACTTGTAATTTTTTGCATATAAACTCTTTAATACTTATATTATTATTCACACACTCCACTTGCAATCCTTTACTATAAGGTCTGCATTTATGAAGTTAAATTTTTTTGCCACTGACAATCTTTACATTCAGCAAAATTTAACATTAACTGCACTAATATGTTAAATTTGTTAAGTAACTAACAGATTATCCCATTATTTTGGATCCTCTTTCCTGTAACTTCTGTAAAATCTTGATGTTAATGTGTTTTATTAGAAACAGGTTGATTTTAATTAACGTTTCTGTTTGCTAATTTAAAATCACTTCACATAGTTGAATCACAGTCTTTTGTTTGCAAATTTGCATAAAATTGCTACATTTTGATGCTGAATTCAACTTAGAAACCTCTCCCTAATATATACAGAGTTCCAGTTAAGCAGTTTGGTTACTTTTTATTTGTAATTAAACTTGCCTTTGAGGAAATCTGCATACATATATTCAAACTATCTAGTGCCACCCCTCACATAAACAAGTACTTTCACTAAATAAGAATATGCATATTTATGCACTCAAAAATTTTAATTTCTATTTTGAACTTTACAGAGAGAAGAAAGGTATCAGTACTGGAGCTATACAAAAACACTTATTTTTGATGTATGTTGATTAAACTGGTGTTACTTATCTCTGAGACACTATCATAACAGAAAAATAAGTTGCTAATTTTAACATGACCATGTGTCAGGTAAATCCAATGTAGTTTTTAACTAATCCACAATAGAAAAGTGCCAACTTTCTTTTCAACTGTCCAGCATTTATGAAGACATGAATAATAAATAAAGGTGTGTTATTTTAATACTTTATTTTAATGAAAGGAAGCTGAATCACTGCTGTGATGACCTTTGATCTGAAGCCAACCACATCAGTTTTTGCGTACTGCCCTTCTCCATTGAACAATTCTTCCAAAACATTTTGTCCTCTGAAACTCCATTTTGAGGCTTGAAAATTGCCACAGACCGACTCTAAGAATGGTTACTATTGGAAGATACCTGCAAGGCAGTTATAACTTGGTTGGATATCCATAGCAGCCATTGCTCCCTCGAAATCCCAAAAAGTCAGCTTGTGACCTGGCTCGGGGTCCTGACCCTGCTTTGTGTGCTCTGCCTTTGGATTGATGACTGGAAAAGTACGTTGCATCTCGACTGAACGGTTTTATTCCTCCGCTTCTGCTCTAGCTGCAATCTGTATGAGAACAGTTGTTGATTAATAGTGACTATTTGCTGAAATTGGTGCTGTATGCATTTCAAAAAGATACTGCCTCACGCATCCTGATTTGGGTGACAGCATGACATTATAACCACGTCCCAGCTGTGGTGTGGAGATGCATCTGAAAGCTTTTTTCCTCTGCTCGCTGGATGCAAGTTCCCCACTGGCAGCAGATGTAAATAGTTATCCCTATGTTCCGGTCACAAGCACACAGGCTTTACATGGGCCTGCAGTGGGATATTTACTCTCGCTTGGCTGGCTTGCCTGGATGCTTTCTAGCAGGGAAACTCTGTGACCGCAAGTCTGAAGTATGAACATCAAGTGGGAGTTGCTAGGCACATATGATCTGGAGCTTATGTAATCATATCGATGTTGTTATTGGCACACTGTACACCATCCAGCACGTTACGCAGAATGTCAGCTGCATTAACACCTTGTTAAAGATAACACCAGTTTGTTAATCTAGGTCTTGCGGCATATTCTGATTGTAACTGCTGAGTGGAATCAGGATAATTGAGATTTTCAGTAGGTCCTGTCTGGGTCTCTATTAAGGGGGCTTATTGTGTATTTCTGTGTCCCTGATCTCACTGGGATGTGGTGGGGGAAACTGAGTCATGTCCACCCTGAGACCTCCTTAAAGGAAGGGGATCTGAACCTCTGAACAAATGGTAATATTCAAGAAAGAAATGTGCATCTCCCCCACCCCAATTTCCATGCTACTGTGCTTCATCTTGTAATAAAGACAATGTTTTCATTACATTATGCTTTTATTTTCTTGTGCTTGCATTTTCAGGAAGCTACATATTTGAGGCAGCTACTACCCTTGGTCCTTTCAGTATCTTTCTGTCAAGTATCTCATGCCTTTCCTTATTCACCTTCCTTCTTGCTTAATACTGTCAAATTTACAATAACAATCGCTGCTAGATTGTCTGTGCTGTTGGCTTATTGATTTCCCTCCGAAGACTCCTGTATGGTCCTTGCTGTGCTTGATTTAATGTTGTCAGCAAACCTAAAAATTCTGCTCCAGTTCCCTGCAGACTGAGAGACCTCTTAACCCAGGGTGTCCCAGTTTCAGTGCTTTTACACTTGGAGCCAAGCCCATGGGGAAACAGAATCACTGGATTGCTCCATTGAAATCCACCATTATGACTCATATGACCAGGGATACTTTTGAAATGTCTTAAATGGTAAAAATATTTGCCAGAATTTACATCTTGATAGCTGCAGTATGGTGGCTTTGAGATTTTAGTCAGTGGTTTTTGTTTTGATGGTTTCATATGTTGCAGCCAAAGAACAGCCAGAAGGAAAGTAACTTGTGGATTGCTTAACAGATTCTTATCAAAGATTGCAAGTAGTCTTCCGAGGGGGTGGTAACTTCCCCTCCCAACCAAAATAAATCAGGTTAAAACTGATCACTTCTTGCTCATGTGACTGCAAAATATTTGGCCTGTGTTTCGAGACAACAATTTCTTTTTAAACATGTATTGATATGTGCACAAGAGAAGTCCTTGAGACTGTTAGTTATGTTTTATATGTGCAAGTACCATAGACATGGCGACCAAGTTTGAATAAACCAAATCTGATCATCTAGAGTAGATTGTTTTAAGGATCTTGTCCACACAAATGATATTATAGCATTCCAGGTCAAAAATCAATCGAATAATGCCTGTAAAACCACAACAATGTAGCAGATTGCATTTCATAAAAGGTCTGCACATGCAATGTTAATCAAAATAAGTGTCAGAATTCCTTGTGTTAAAAGTGTGTTGGCCATAAAATTGTAAAACTGTTTTAGCAGCAGTCAGATTGTGTGGTGATTGCATCAAGCAGAGAGGATACTGTGGTAGTGGCTGTTTACATACCATACCATCATCACCATGCAGATAGTTCAGAACTATTGTTTTTCCTTTTTCTCTTTGGTAAAAAGGGTCTCAGTTTCTCTGTTCCATCAAGAAGATTGTTTACCTCCTCAAAATCCACTGCCAAGTGAAAATCTATGGTTCAGTCTAAGGATCTATAGTTTTGAGTGATAAGATTGGGGCTATCTTATAGATATTACATGGAACATTCCAGAAATAATTCTTGGGAGCTGCCAGGGAGGTAAGTTTCCCATTTAAATGATAGGGTTTGTTACTATCCGCAGGTTTGGGTATTAGCAGTAGGTCCTGGAATGTATCACCTGCAGATACGGGGGTGGGGGGTGGGGGATGGGGTTGTGGGGGGATGTGTGGTGGGAACACCTGAATTACAAACCTGAAAGAGCTGCTGACTCAAACACAATGTATAATTGAAAAACAGCTATCAGAAAAGGGACTACAATGAAGACAGCTCCTTGAAGTTGGCTGATTGGAACCAAATTCCAAAAGTCCGAGGAAATTAAACTGACAAATTAATAAAACTGGACTTCCTTCCAAAATACACAATCTTACAGCCACCCTC
This sequence comes from Chiloscyllium punctatum, assembly GCF_047496795.1. NCBI lineage: Eukaryota > Metazoa > Chordata > Chondrichthyes > Orectolobiformes > Hemiscylliidae > Chiloscyllium > Chiloscyllium punctatum. The sequence goes on along the minus strand of NC_092741.1, from coordinate 135,679,503 downwards.
CCTATTACATTTTGATTTCTGATATTTTTGCTGCATTTTCTGACATTTTAAATTTCTGGCACTGAGATGATTTGCTGACCTGTTGTTTTGTGGTACTCATTCTCTTAGAAATAGGTTCAATTGTGATGGTCTCTATGGTCAATTTGGTGCTGACTAGTTTTCACTTTGCCACTACTTTTGACATGAAGGAGATTGTCATCTGTTAGATCTCTGCTAACATTGTACTGTGTGTATTTGTTGAGCTTGGTTTGGGTATTTTTTTATATAAGCAAGTATCAGTACTTTAGCTGGCAATCTGGACACTTACGCCTTTGTTTTCAATCCACATCACATTTTGATAAACTGGTAAAATGTTTATTTACACAACGGCTGCCTTTATAGTACAAGTTGTTGGATTACTGCAAACTGCATCAGCTCTTAAATCAACAAAGGTGTATCATATTTGGGGGTTTAGATTAGATTAGATCTTTGTTGATTAGATCTAATCTAATCTTAAATCAACAAAGGTGTATCATATTTGGGGGTTTATTTGCATGTTGTGGGGAGAGGTGATGGTGGTGAGGCTTAACCTTACTCATTCACTCAGAAAAAAATTAATTAGCACCCATGTATATCCTAATTCGTTTAGGCCAGGGCTAAGTAATTTTTGGCATGGAATTTAGTCCAGGAATCTAATAGAATAGTTTGAAAGACACGGGTCAGATGCTTTTTGCAGACCCAGAACGGGATTCACAATCAGACTGGCAGGAGCTGGCTGACCACAATCAAGTGGTCCACTTGGTGAAGCTGGGCCATTTCCTGCTCTCTTGATAATGGCGCCGCTGGTAACTGCAGGCAACTCTTGAGTGTTGCTCCAGTCATGTACCTAACGTGATGTCACCATTAAAAATAGAGAAGATGGAGGTGTACTGTTGTAGAAAGACCAACATTAATCTTGAGCATAAACAGAAATTGCTGGAGAAACTTAGCAGGTCTGGCAGCATCTATGGAGACAAAGAACATTAATGTTTCGGGGCATAGAAACCCTACAGTGTGGAAACAGGCCATTTGGCCCAACAAGTCCACACCGACCCTCCGAAAAGTAACTCGCCCAGACCCATTCCCCTACATTTCCCTTGACTAATGCACCTCACCCACACATTCCTGAACACAATGGACAATTTAGCATGGCCAGTACACTGAACCGGCAAGTCTTTGGTCAGGAGGACACCAGACCAATCAGAGGAAATCCTTGCCGACACGGGGAGAATGTGTAGACTTCACAGAGGCAGTCACCTGAGGTTGGAATTGAACCCGAGTCACAGCGTTGTGGAATAGCAATGCTAGCCACTGGGTCACTGCCATCCAGTAACCCTTTTTCAGAACTAATTAGTCTTGTTCCATATCACGATGCTGTAAGATTTCTCTTTACTGATGGTAAACCGACAAACAATGTCTTTGGCGGTGTGCCGGATTTGACCTCTACTGTACCCATCAGACTTTTGCATTGGTTCTAGCCTCTCTGCTCTGTGTCCCCTCCCGATCACAGCCAGGCAGCGACTTTGCAAACTACTTGCATCGTGCAATGGAAAGCAGAGATAGAAAAGCTTCCCTTACACTTTCCCATTTCGCTATTATCAAGGATCTGATGGCCCACACTCGCCCTTCACTTAATCCCAGAAGTGAGGTGAAATGCCATTTCAGGAGCACACAGATGAATTGTGAACAGTCTTACTGAATAAAATCCCGTTGCACTGATGTGTGTTCGTTCCATTCTCACCAGCGCTTTAGTTTTGTCATCCATTTCTGCCCTTATGATTCTTACCTCGCCCACTTCTGTCTGATCCTCTGGTTCCTGCTGCCACAGAACCTGCATGGGCTGGTTGCAGTAAATTGAACCCCTGATATTGCTGACTGAATGCATCCTCTGCATTCCTTATTACTGTGGGGCCACTTTTAAGAAGTTGAACCATGCGTGCTTCCAACCGCTCTCTTCGAATTTCTGACTGACTGAGAGAATAATCCCTGTCGGTAGTTCAGGCAGCTCCCATATCAAAGCATTCATTCAGGCTGGATTTCCAGGTTGACTTTCTCCAGTATCATCCAGTTATGGTAACACAACAGTATCAGAGAAAAACAGCACCACAATAGCTAACCTGTTTGGGTAACTGAGATGGAGTGAATGTGAGGAAAAGTAAAAAGTGTGGATTGCAATAGAAATGGGTCATCACAACACTGAAATATTGTATTCAGGATTCTAATTTGCATTTGCAATGTTTTTCTAAAATGTTTTCATCACTTGCAGCTGAGTTTCAGCCTGGTCCAAGTGGACCTAACGAAAATCATCTATTGGCCATAAAAATCCAGTATTTTTTTTAAATGAGTGATTGAAATTCTTTTGATCACTGAATCACAGCACTATGCTGTCCTTAATTTATTCCATCTTATGGCTAAGTTTAGAATTTCACTCTGGCCTGTTTGAAAATTGTAGATTCCATTCCAATGGACGGTATTTTGTGGACCATGTAGAATGAGGAGTCATGGGTACAGGACCTTGAAATGTTGGATTGTTACTGGATGTCTGAATGTTAAAGATATTTGATTTTCCAGTGCCTGCAGCCAACACGATGAAGGTCAAATAGCCAAAAGAGTTGTTCATTTTTATGACTATTTTTGGCAATCTGTGAAGTTTGGGTGACAAGGTAGAAACAGTGATGTAAGTAGTCATTTTTTGTTTAGGAGTGCGCAAAAACTTAGTGTTTCCTGGCAGGTGAAGAAGTTGCAGTTTTACACAGTAAGCCCAGAAACTGACATGATTTACTGAGGTTAATGAAATCTGCATGATGTGTGCACTGTCCTTGATATGATTGATCTGTAACACTCCAGTATGGTTGACAAATTTCATGTCAAATGTATCTCATTTTTCTCGTTTATCTTTTTAAATATGATGTATGTGTGATAATAAGAAATAGTTGCAGTTCTACTTGATTGCCTTTGAGATGTATAGTTAGTGAAACTCTAAAGAATGATCTAGAATGTTTGATCTAGAAGATGAATAAAAAGAGTCTATTCTGCTGTTCCATTTCACACAAAATTTTCGATCAGTACAAGATTAGATTAGATTACTTAGTGTTGAAACAGGCCCTTCAGCCCAACAAGTCCACACAGACCCTCCGAAGAGCAACCCACCCAGACCCATTCCCCTACATTTACCCCTTCACCTAACACTGCGGGCAATTTAGCGCGGCCAATTCACCTAACCTGCACATTTTTGGACTGTGGGAGGAAACCGGAACACCCGGAGGAAACCCACGCAGACACAACTTTGTTTCTTCAGTAGAAATTAAGAATAGTGATGACTTACCATTGATCATTCTGCAGTTTCACTTCTGATGTTACTTTAACCGTTGATTTGTATGAGAATTGTAAAATCACATGTTTGAATATCTTAACCTAGAAAAGCACTGGTTCGTTTACAATAATGTTCTAATTTGGAGAGAGAGCAGCAGAATTATGCATCGATTGGACATAGGACTTCAAAGAGGGCCTTGCTAAGCCAGCAGGTCATGTTTCTGCAAGGGAAGATGTGAGAAAGGTGCAGAATTAGATTGATGAGGAAATCATCTTCGGGCTGTGATGCAACTTCAGGGGCTGAGGACGAAAATTAGCCTTATTGAAAATTGGAACATTGTTTGTGAGTCTGTTCAATGATAACACCACAGAATGCTCTAACGTGAACTCTGACATTTCCTGTCAGTGAATCATGTCTGTTCTGAACATTTAACATCAGAATATATCTCAGCTTTTAGTGTAAAGCAAAATTGTGTCCTGCAGGCAATTAGATGAGGTCAGTTGCTTGTAAATGGATCATGTATTTAAGGAGCTTGTCTAAGTACCCGAACTAATAAATATGGTTTTCAATTTATTGTGCACAGCAGTTTTACTCATCTGATCGGGTCCACACTTGTTTTGTGCTGAACAAGATTTTTATTTTCCAGAGCATCCAATTAAAACAGATGATGGCTTCTGTCTGTCTTGAAAAAGACTTGAAGTCTGGGAATTTGATATGTCACAGCTTTTAGTATAAAATGAAACTGTATGCTATAAGTGATCTGTGTGATATTCTTTGGACTAGGATTTAGCAAGGTTACGTTAACTTTAGTTATTTAGTTTTGTTCAGTAGTAAATTATGGCTTATTGGAAGTGAATAGCCATGTTAAAACAGTTAATTATGACTGATTACAGCTATACTAATAAGAGTTTAGGTGAATGGTATGCATTGTGCATGTTTTGAAAGTAGTATAGTAGAATTGGAACTTATATAATTGGGTTTTTTGCTTTGTTTTTGCAGAGATCATGTCTTTGAGGTACAGGCCAGATATGGATGCAGCGTCAAGATTAGAGTGGTGCTGGAAAAGCACGGCAGGTCAGACAGCATCCGAGGAGCAGGATTTTCCTGCTTAACGGATGCTGCCTGACCGATTTTCCTGCTCCTCGATGCTGTCTGACCTGCCGTGCTTTTCCAGCACCACTCTAATCTTGACTCTGATCTCCAGCATCTGCAGTCCTCACTTTCGCCCAGATATGGATAGTCTGTTGATAATTAAAAGTCACTTCTTGTGCTAAGAACAATCTGAATTATCCAGTAATTTGAAGTAAATAATGAGGATAAAAAAATGACTCGGTGGTAAGAGGGCACATTTTCTGGTGGGAAGTGCCAAGTAGTGCTGTCCATTGATCAGTGGTAGGGGTCTCAGGTTTTCACATATTCATCAATGACTGGAACTCATTCCTCTAAAGGTGGTTGAGGTAAAGACGGTTGAGGATCTCAGAGGTGAGATTGTGAAGCAACTGACAAAACCAGAGGTCCTAATCTCTGAACAAGGGGTTGTACATTTATGATGGAGTCAAGGAAGAACTTCTTCTCTCTGAGGATTGTGAATCTGTGGATTTTTCTTTTATCACAGAGGGCTATTGAGGCTGGGTCATTAAGTATATTCAAGGCTGAGATAGGTTGTTAAGCAGTAAAGGAATTGAGGGCTGTGGAGAAAGTGATGTTGAGTATTATCAAATCAGCCGCGATCTCATTGAATGGCAGCAGGTGTAAGGTTCAGCCTGTCGAGGTGCCTGTAAGGCAGGATTATGCACAACACATGAGCAGCTTGATGAGGGCCAACAGGGTAGATCAACTATGTGAAGAACTCAAATGGAAAATATGACTTCCTCTCAGACCAGTATTCCCATGTCTGCTTTAACCCAGGAGTTATGGGAGCATCACAAAGCTAGAAGTAAATAAGGAGGAAGAGGAGAAGGAAGAATGACAATTCCAATAGAATCAGAGGGAAGAGACTCATGGAGTGGGGGACAAGGGTCTTCAGCACAGTCTAGAAGTGCACCAAGAAAGGGTTTACAGAAAACATTCCTCCTTCCTGCAGATGAGTGAACAACTGTGTGTATGTGGTGAATGATGTTTAACTAGAGAAGCTGTCACTGGCATCTGCCACCTTTGTGCAGGAAAATTTGGGCGATGGCACTGTGCCTATGGCATAAAAATCGCAACTGTATGTACATTGTACATTATATCCACTGGTGCCTGCCAAAGCTCAACTAGGAATGTGTGGCAACTCCAAATTGGCAGCCTGCCAGTGAACTCATAAATACACTAACATGCTTCACAGGAGAGCAATATGTTTTTGTCCAGTTCATCATGGACCCAGAGACTCAAGGTGCCTGACCCTGTGGGATTTGTGGTGATTGCAAGATTTCCTTTGGTTCCATAAGGCCTTTGACTGCACACATGTAACACTCAGTTCTCCCTGACACCATCCTGGCAGATTCTAGAAGGGATTTCATTCCTTCAATGTCAAGCTGATCTGTGACCAGAGGCACCCACAATCCAGGGATTCTGCAACATTTACATTTTGCACAGCTCCCATGTTCCACTAATTTTCAATTTCCCACATCACCTCAGGGCTACCTCACAGGTGACCAGGGGTATCCCGAGAAGACATGGCTAATGGCCCTAGTGAGAAACTCACAACTGATGCAAACAGCACTCTAATGCGGCTACTGCCTCTGCTAGGTTCACCATCAAATACACAATTGGTCTTCTACAGTTGTGTTTCTATTGCTGGGACCACTCAGGAGGGGCACTCCAGTATACATCAGACTAAATCTCCAGGATGGCAATTGTATGCAGTGCACAATCTAGCTCAGCAAGGGTAAGTTAGCTGGAGCAGTTACTCGTCTCCTTGGATGAGGAAGAACAATAGTCTGTTGGAAATTCTGAGGGCGCCATTGCTAATACTGAGGATATTGTGGTGGTCAGGGCAGTGAGACCAAGAGTAGGCTGATAACACCTAGAAATGAGGTGATTAACTTCACATAAACATGTGTGGCATTCAGAAACAGGAGCTAATTTGGTGTAAAGCCATTTCTCCTCTTTTCTCCAGGGTAGGGGAGACCAAAACTAGAGAGAGAATAAGCTTAAAATAAGAGGGGAAAGGTTTAAAAGGGATTTAAGGGGTATCTTTTTCACGCAGAGGGTAGTGCGTGATTGGAATGAGCTGCCAGAGGAACTGGTGGAGGCCAGTACAATTACATTTAAAAACCATCTGCATGGATGCATGAATAGGAAGGGTTTAGAGGGATATGGGTCAAACAAGCAAATGGGACCAGATTAATTTAGGATATCTGATCAGCACGGACGAGTTGGACCGAAGGGTCTCTTTCTGTGCTGTACAGCTCTATGACTCTATTTGCAAAGAGCATTTGCCTAACACTGGAATGTAGAGGTACTGAGCTAAGAGTGATTCCCAGAGCAGAAACATCTAGTTAAAAATACTACCTCCCAGAATCATGTTTCCCCAGGTGACAGCAGAGAGTGAGAGCCTCAGAAGCTCCTGCATTGCTGCATAAAGTACACATCAGCTTCTGGGGTAAATTGCCCTTTAAAGTGGTTTAGAATGAAAACATGTATTGTCATAAACCTTAACGTATTGAAAGAGACCACAGAACCATTGTTCAAAGTGGTGTAATTATTTCTAGTGCAGTCCAAAGCCACCTGTGCACCCTGGGGGAGTTACCTACACTTTAGTCTTGCCTTCTGGATGACTGCACCGTGATGCCACCATGGCAACCAGAGCCGAGCATGAGGGAGCCTGCTGACTGCTTAACTGCTTTCCCTCCGGTTGTTTTTGGTAAGTGGCCTCTCAGTGGAGCTTAGACCTGGAAAGGTCCAGCCTGCAGCGATATGCTGCACAGCTACAGCTGTAAACCCATTGGCCTGACCTCATGGAGGCATTTGACAGAAGGAAGGTGGTGTGGAGGACATTTCCGGAGTGTCCCGAGATCACAATCCTTGGGGGCCTGTCTGTTGCACTGCCTTCTGGTCAGTAAAGGCACCCTCATGAAGGGATCAAGTTCCTTTGGTCTCAGTGACTCGAGAGAGAGAGAGAGAGAAAGAGTGAATTTCCCTTCCCCAAATCAGCAGATACTGACTGTTCTGTTGGGTTTGATGGTTGACCATCTCTTCCATGGAGCAACCATGCCAGAGCCATAACATCGGACAGAACTTAGACTCACTCCTCTCAGTCTGGCACCTCAACCTCATGCTTCCCTCGGTGTTTTTGTCAGCTCGTCAGCCATTCCATTTCCCAGAGTCATCAGTAGGACTCGATTCATCTGCAGTCTCTTTCCTGGCAGTGCTCTGTGTGCCAGAAACTCAGCCATAGCTGTGGACTGTATCAGGAACTTAACTCTAGGTGCACTGCTTGCCAAGATGAATCACTCTGCACTACGGGGGGGGGGGGGGGGGGGAAAGAGACCTTACAATGCACTCTCAGAGACTTACTGCCATTCCGGGGGGGGGAGGGGGAAGAGACCTTACAATGCACTCTCAGAGACTTACTGCCATTCCTCCTCAGAGGTACGCATTGAGGCCTGGCACACCACCTTTGTACATGACTTGAAGCTGCTATTTGGAGAGAGTGGCCCTTAATCAGTGCTGCTTGACGTGCAGCTGGGAGGAACAGATTGGAGGTTTTCTCACCAGCTGACTGGAGATATCCAATCTGCCCAACAGCAAAGGCATGTTCTCCTTGCTTTCCTTCCAGCTGCTGGCCTGGCCCTCAAACTAAGTGAGGAGCATTATGTCAGGCATCCCCCACACACTGCCTGTGCACATTCCCTTCTGTGAGAAGGAGAGAGGCATTCTGAGACATTTGCGTTGGTACGTGAGCACTTTATCTGTATCATTCAATGCACAGGGAGATGTGAATCCCCAGAGCTGTAATTGTCCATAAGTTGCTAGTTTGGGGAATTTGTGAGTTAAAGGATTCTGAGTGAAAAGTGTCTCACTGTCAGCAAGGGTCCGGAGCTAATGAAAACCAGTAAAGCACTCAGTGATGGGTGTGCCTGCAATACCTATGAGGCGTTCATCCCCAAGCCATTTTTTTGTGACAGGACCAAATTACTGCAGATGTGGGAATCTGTAATGAAAACACAAAATGTTAGAAATCCCAGCCGGTCAGGCAGCAGCAGTGGAGAGAGAGAGCAAGGTAAATTTGTGATTCTTGATGACTCCTCAGAACAATTTTTGTGATGATGTCTGAGTCCCAGGCAGTAGTTTGGTGAAATGCTGTCAGATGCTGCACATACTCCTCCCTGTGATGAAAGGCCAATGAGCTGGTGATGGTTCAGCTTCTGTCAGTGCTGTACCTCCTTCTTTGTTTTAAGTGTGAGCTCTGGGAGTGGTTCGAGAGGCACCAATTCTACAGCATTGCTAGTTCTAAATTGATAAATGAAATGAGGTGACAGGTATCGATCGCACAGGATCTTGATCAGATGGGCTAAGGAGTGGCAGATAGCATGTCATTTAGATGTGTGGTAAGGCAAACCAGGGTAAGAGTTATACACAAAAAACAGAAACTGCTGGAAAAGCTCAGCAGGTCTGGCAGATTCTGTGGTGAGAAATCAGGGTTAATGTTTCGGGTTCAGTGACCCTTCCTCACAACTCTGTGGAATTGCAGGTAGACCAGGTAGTGAGGAAGATGTTTGGCATGCTTGTCTTCATTGGTCAGTGTATTGGCTACAGGTGTTGAGATGTCATGTTGCAGCTGTACTGGACATTGGTGAGACCATTCTCAGAATACTCCATGCAATTCCACTTGCCCTTCTATAGGGAAGATATTGTTAAACTCTAGAGGGTGCAGCAACAATTTATAAGGATGTTGGCGGGATTAGAGGGTTTGAGTTACAGGGAGAGGCTGTACAGACTGGGTTTTTTTTTCTCTGGAGCGTCGGAGGCTGAAGAATGACCTTCTAGAGGTTTATAAAATCATGAGGGACATAGATCAGGTGAATAGCCGAGGTCTTTTTCCCAGTGTAAGGAAGTCCAAAAACAGAGGGTGTAGGTTTAAAGTGAAGGGGAAAGCTTTAAAAGGGACCAGAAGGGTAGCTTTTTCACACAGAGGGTGGTGTGTGTATGGAACGAGCTGCCAGAGGAAATTGTGGAGGCTGGTCCAATTATGACATTTAAAAGGAATCCACATGGGTACATGAATAGGAAGGTTTAGAGGGATATGGGCCAAATGCTGGCAAATGGAACTAGATTTATTTAGAATATCTGGTCGGCGTGGACGAGTTAGACCCAAAGGTCTGTTTGCGTGCTGTATAACTCTGATTCAATTGTGCAGTGACAGCTCACAGTGCTGACTCTCAGTCATTGGAGCATGAAACATTGAGTACAGAGAAGTGCAACAGATTATTCAAACTTTTTGTGAGATTTGAACCAGCTTCTTGAAAGCCTACCTTGGGCACAGATGTGCAAAGCCTCTGTACAGGCTACCTTCACGAGTTGGAATGGCCTCTTGTTGTCAACCCTCACTTACCTTCTCTCCTGGATAGCCTTCAGTAGAACCTCTCGAGAGGCATCGCTGAACTTAGCATTGGGGTCTTTGGCTGGTCTTTGACATCTGCAGGGCTGAGTTGGAGTGATGAGCATAAATTGCGTGATGCTGCTGGATTGCAGAGAGAAAATTGCATATACAATGAATTTGGAAGAGCACAATTGCACGAGAAATCCTGTTTCGCCCCCTGAACAGAAACGCCTCCTGTTTTGAAATCTGCCTCGACCACAGTCTCAAAAAATAACAATCCAACCTGATGTGTTACTTGCCCAAACTGATCAAATCTGCAAATCTGCTCTAGGATTTGTGTTCGCATTGTTTGGTTGCATAAATAATATTTTCTCTGGAGTAGCCAAAATAGAAGCAATTGTACGTAGCATTTCTGTCTTGCGTTATAAAGACTTTTCCAACACATCGTCCACAGCCTCTCTCTTGCATTATCTGTGTCTGTGTTCCAAAATGTTTATTTTTTTGTAATTGATAATCATATTGCTACACTGTTTAACAGTTTAAATGGCTAACTGCCCTTTGAATAAGTGGGGTCATTGAGCTTCTGTGGAGAATCCATCATCAGAAAAGGCATCTGGAAAAGGAGAGGGAGAGGGAACTGTTCATTTCCTTGGACTACTTGACTGTTGAACAAGATTCTTGGAGAAATTTGTTTTACCATGTGAACTAAGGATCATTTAGGCTGATCTGAAGTGTGTCTTATTCAAACAGTTTGATTTATTAAATGTTGAGTATTTGCTCAGTCCAATGTAAGAAATACATTTGCAGGGTAAAGTTTTGTCTGCTCTGCCACTTCAGAGGAACATGACCCTGTGGCAGCAGTGGAGTATTTCTGTATCTCTCTCATACTGCCTTAATGATGTTCCCCTGACCGAGATTCCCACTTACTGCTGGATTTTGCATCGTAAGCACAACAGATAATGGCTGGCACAGCTCATTTCATACAACTCGGATACTAACTGAACTGCTCCTCCTGCCGTCTCGGCTCAAGTCAGATCGGGGATCAAACATGAAAACCTTCTCCCATGTAACTCGGTAACTAGCTGTGTTAAGGGGTGATGCTGCATCTCCTTCAATGATGATCTGCAATTGTGACAGTGTGGAATGATGCTTCTTGAAATGCATCACTCAAGAAATTTCAGTTATGATAACTCTCAATGTAATGTTAGTGGACAGGATTGACTGGTTAGGTAAAGCTTAGATTAGAGTGGTGCTGGAAAAGCACAGCAGGTCATGCAGCATCTGAGGAGCAGGAAGATCGATGTTTTGGGCAAAAGCCCTTCATCAGGAATGGGGCAGGGAGCCTCTGGGGTGGAGAGATAAATGGGAGGGGCTGTAGCTGGGGAGAAGGTAGCTAAGAGTGCAATAGGTGTGTGGAGGTGGGGATGAAGGTTTGCATGATGTCCTGAGATCTGCACAATGCCATCTTGTTGCTTGTTAGACACAGCTGATTATGCAGTCTCTACTTTTGATATATATCTCCAGTGACATTAAAAGGTTTACTAATTAATTAGACATTGGGTTTATTGTAGCATTCATGTGAAGCCATCTTCAAAGTGAAGCACTTTGTTTTGAGTGTAAGTTTTTTTGTTTATAATGAAACAGTTTGTGTTTCAGAAGTGATGGTTTGAAGTTTTATATTGAAAGCACAAACAGAATAAATAACTGTTTTTGCACAATGTGACAGAGATGAGAGCATTGTTAAAGCTTTTTAATTTAAATGTCGAGAAATAATGCAACCTTTACGTGATGGGGCTGAGGGAAGAGATTGTCATGACTGTTCCTTGTGGTTAATTTAAGCTTATTCAATTTTACAGAGAATGCTCTGCTTGAATTTAACAAAACCTTTTCCTAATATTGTATAGCTTTTTACCCCTTGGATGTTAAAAAATAAACCCAAATTACAATATATAAGTAATTTGGCTATTAATAGTTCACACATGGTAAAATAAACTATGCTAGAATACCTATTTTTATTATTGGTTGAAATTCTCAATGTTACCTGGATTTTCTATTTATTTTTAAATAGGTATCTCCACTTCAATCAAATAGAATCTTTAGAACCTGAATCCTTCAGTGACCTTCCAAAGCTTGAAAGGCTGTAAGTGCCACTATTTCCTAATACATTTAATATATTGCCACTTGAGAAAAACTTTCAAGGGTATTGTCAACCAAACCTGGTCGTAAAATGAGGCCAGTTCAGGGGGATTGGAGATGACAGACTCGCTAGTTTACTGTTAAGATGAAAGAGGTTTTTTTTTGAAAGAGTCCGTGGAGCGGCTGCAACAATATTCACTCCCAAATAACTCTAATTCATGTGAATTTACTACCAATATTCTGTCTTGGGCTTACCTGGTTGTACAGCTGTCTCAGACACCCAGCTGCCTGTACGGTCGAACTGTGGTCTCTGGAGCAGTACCAGACAGCGTTCATGTTGATGAAAAAAATGGAAATAACAGAAATCGGAGGGAAAATATGTTGTGCTACTGTTAACGCCCCAAGCACCTCTTTAAAAAGTCGGCACGTCATATATTTTGTGTTTCAGCCCTTAAACGTTAATCTTTTAATGTATTTTTGACAGGCAGAAACTAACTTTAATGCGTAAAAGCTGCTCTGTTACAGCACTTTACTATACAATGTTTATTACTGCATGAACAAAATCATTTTGCTTTCAAAGGATTGAGAGTTTTTCTGCATGTTTGTGTGAAAGTCCAGTGAACACCTTTGATATAGCCCAACAGCTGTGTTGTTGAATGTAATTCAACAGTCCCAGCACTGATTACTAGTTGCGGATTGACTTTAGAGGCTGAGGAATGAATAATATTATCTCAACCTCAACTGTGCTTGGTAGTTTTTCATACTGCCTGCAATCTACAGTGTGACTCATCTTATGTTTAAAATAAAATAGCAGTGACATTTAACTCCTTTGGAACGCTTTTTTTTTAGTTTCAGGTTGGTTTTAACTCCAGCCTGGCACCATTCTTTTGGTGCCACACTGGACAAGCATGCAGATATTTCTTGTTTACAATGGCTGTGATCTCTTAGTACAGACTAACTTTGCAATCTGTAAGGACTATTCAAATAATATTACAGTAGAATCATTGGATCCCTACACTGTGGAAGCAGGCTATTCAGCCCATCAAGTCCACGCTGACCCTCGAATAGCATCTCATCCAGACCCACCCTATACCCGTAACCTTGCATATCCCATGGCTCAGGCACCCAGCCTCCACATCCCTGGACATTATGGGCAACTTACCTTGGCCAATCCACTTAACCTGCAACATCTTTGGACTGTGGGAGGAAACCGGAGCACCGGGAGAAAACCCACGCACACACTGGGAGAATGTGCATACTCCACACAGACAGTCACCCAAGGGTGGAATCGAACCCAGGTCCCTGATGTTGTGAGGCAGCAGTGTCAACCATTAAGCCACCGTGCACTTTACTGGATCTTCAATTTGCCCATGTATGAATCTAAAGCCAAGCTATAAATTTGTTAGGTTAGCTTCTCATTAGCTTTATCAGAGGATGGTGAAATTACACTGATGCATTTTTGGCAAATTTTGCTTTTCATCATAATCCCTCAGAAGGTCTTGGAAGCAGGGACATTATGTACTTTTAAGGCAGTGGTAGATAAATCATTACTTGTCAGGAGAATCAAGGGTTATTGGGGGAAGTTGGAAATGTAGAATTTCAAAAACAAACAGATCATCCATGATCTTATTCAACAGGGAGCATGCCTAATCTATTTCTCCTAATTTTGTATGCTTGAATGGCCTTTTTAGCATACATAAAATGATCAACCTATGTTCTGTCAGGGGGAGTGGAGATACATGTCTATCTCTTTCGTGAAAACCAAAATGCTGGAAATCACAGCAGGTCAAGCTGCACCCGTGGAAAGAGAGCAAACTAATGTTTTGAATCTGGCTGACTCTTCATTAGAAGATCTGATGAAGACTCATCTAGACTTAAAACGTTAGCTTGCTGTTGGTCCATGGATGCTACCTGACCCACTATGATCGCCAACAATTTTTGTTTTCAGTACAGATTCCAATGTTTGCAGTAATTTGCTCCTTATCTCTTTACTACTGAGCTCCTCAAAGATGGAACTAGCTTGCTGCTTGGTTACTAGTTTGCTGCCTGCTTCACTAAAGGAATCTAGAGAAGTAGTTCTGTAATTGACCACTTTAATTTTTCCCATTTGTTGCTGGAAACGTGGTGCCCTAATCGGTCTGGAGGCCAATGGACAATGAGAAACTAAAGTTCAGCAATACCACTGTGGGGACAGCAAGGTGGCTCTGGGTTAGCACTACTGCCTCACAGCAGCACGGACCTGGGTTCAATTCCAGCCTCTGGCGACTGTCTGTGTGGAGTTTGCACATTCTCCCCATGTCTGTGTGGGTTTCCTCTGAGTGCTTCAGTTTCTTCCCACAATCCAAAAGATGTGCAAGTCAGGTGAACTGGCCATGCTAAATTGCCCATAGTGTGAGGTACATTAGTCGGGGTAAATATATGGTAAGGAACTGGGTCTGGGTGGGTTACTGTTCAGAGGGTCAGTGTGGACTTGTGGGCTGAAGGGCCTGTTTCCATACTGAAGGGAATCTAATATCTTTTGCACATTTGGTGAACCCTAAATTTAGACTTTTGGCTGAGAACTGAGGACTACGCCAACAAAAAAAAAAGACTGTTCAATTGAAACAGTGTTTACATGAACCTCTTTGTGATGTGTGTTGGAAAATATTGAGCAGTTCCCACAACTGGTGCAAACATCATGGGCCAATTAACATTCATGTTCACCTTATATTTTCAATGTTTCAATGATCTATTCAGGCAGATGTCTCATATCTGGCTGATCAAAAAATCATACACTGATTGCACACAATTGTCTATTGATATGAAAGCCAATATTAAATTTACAATTGGTTAAAATTTAGAACTGTCCATTAACTGTTGTAAACCTTGTGTTATGAACTAAAGGAAGTGCTGAGGATGCAGCAAATCATGTATATTAAATTCTTGTGAAGATTTTTCAGACTTTTTTAATATTGGGTACTTTATTTGTACAACCAAATTTGCTTATTTACCAAAACTCTGGTTTAGTTTTGACCCATGAAGAAGGTATTTGTGTACAACTTGTTGTTTCTCTTTATTTATTTGAATTTTAAAAAGGAACCAAGACATGTTTTTTTACTAAATGCATATTGTTCAATTCATAGCTGCTGAAAAATGACTTCTTCCCTATAAAATAGGCAAATACCTTTTGTGCATTAGGTTGACAGACAAATAATATTTTAATATTTTCTTTTCTTTTACAGTTTTTTGCACAACAATAGATTATCACAGATTTTACCAAGAACATTCAGTCAGTTACAGTCCATGAAAAGACTGTAAGTAGTAGAAACTAATTTTGTTTATGGGGATGTGGGAAAGGGAGAGATTATAATTAATGGAGCAATATGGTGCAAGCAAGCTTTATAATTAATCAGTGCTCATCGCTTGCATCAAGGTGTACAATGCTAGTCTAGTTATAGCGTCATAGAGATGTACAACATGGAAACAGACCCTTAGGTCCAACCAGATATCCTAACCTAATCTCTTCCCATTTTCCAGCACTTGTCCCTATCCTTCCCATTCTTATAACAATGCAACAGCATATAAAACAGGAATTCCTGCTCCTACAATTTGCGGAAATCACCTCCAACACCTAAAATGCCTTGAAAAAGGAACAGCTCTTACAGCCACAATTTTTTCCAATCCAGTTACTTTAATATTGAAGATGGAACTGGACCATTGAAGGTGTTCACGTTAATCACATGTGCACTGTATTAAATCAAAAGGTACCAAGGCAGATTTTCCTGTGCCTGCTTTTAGTTATGTTGAACTTTTTGAGATTCAGGACATTGTGGAAATCCTAATCTTTGGCAGTGCACATTTATAACAGTGGTCCCGCAGTTGTTTTGTGGATTACATCGGAGTGAGTGAAATATCAGATGGGTATCTCTACGATTCTGGGGACTTTTAGATTATTACAGTGTGGAAACAGGCCCTTCAGCCCAACAAGTCCACACCGACCCGCCACCCACTCAGACCCATTCCCCTACATTTACCCCTTCACCAAACACTATGGGCAATTTAGCATGGCCAATTCACCAAACCTGCACATTTTTGGATTGTGGGAGGAAACCGGAGCACCCGGAGGAAACCCACGCAGACACTGGGAGAATGTGCAAACTCCACACCTGAGTCGGGAACTGAACCTGGGTCTCTGGCGCTGTGAGGCAGCAGTGCTAACCACTGTGCTACTGTGCCGCTTCCATCATAGTTTCCTGTAGTTGTTGCATCCTGGCATCCAGAATCGGGAAAAGCTGCCCCAGTGTATTTGCCCGGTAATTGTAAATAAAGCAGTTGGTTTGCACATACCTTGTTGAGTCATATTGGTGGAGTTTTCCCAAATACTGGGGTTTATATTAAAGATAAAAACTCAAAGGATTGAGATATTGGAAAACAGTTCCAGTTCTGAAGAAGGATCATCGAGTCATACAGCACCAAAATAGACCCTTTGGTCCAACCAGTCCATGCCACCCATCATCCCAACTAAACTAGTTCCATCTGCCTGCACTTGGCCCATATCCCTTTAAACACTTCCTATTCATGTATTTAAGTTTTAAACATTGTAACCGTACCCGCATCCACCCCTTCCTCTGGAAGGTCATTCCACACAAGAACCATTCTCTGTGTAACAAAAAAATTCCCCCATGTCTTTCTTTAAATCTTCCTCCTCTCACCTTAAAAACTTCTAAGGTGAGAGGAGAAAAAATGTGGCTTCACAGCACCAGGGACCCGGGTTCAATTCCACCCCCGAGCAGCTGTCTGTGTAGTCTTGCACATTCTCCTTGGGTTTCGTCCAGATACTCTGGTTTCCTCCCACAGCCCAAAGATGTACCAGTTAGGTGGTTTGGGCATTCTGATTTGCCTATGGCGTCCAGGGATGTGCGGGCTAACTGGATTACGGAAATACAAGATTAGAGGGAAGGTGTGTCGGGGGATGGGATGCTCTTCGGAGGGTTGGTGTGGACTCGAATCACTTGCCCTGCTTCTACAGTGTAGTGATTCTATGATATGTCCCCTAGTCTTGAAATCCCCCCACCCTAGGGAAAAGACACCTGACATTCACCTTATCTATACCCCTCATTATTTTATAAACCTTTAAAAAATCACCTCTCAAACTCCTATGCTCCAATTAAAACAATCTCAGCCTGTCAAGCCTCTCCTTTATAACTCAAATCATCCATTCCCAGCAACATTCTGGTAAATCTCTTCTGAACCCTCTCCAGCTTAATAATAACCTTCCTATAACGGAGACCAGAACTGTACACAGTACTCCAGAAGAGGCCTCACCAACATCCTGTACAAACTCAACATAATGTCCCAACTCGTGTATTCAAAGGTCTGAGCAATGAAGGCAAGTGTATGAAACTGGACTCTGCTTTCTGTCCACAGATGCTACCAGACCTGCTGAATCTCTCCAGCAATTTCAGGATTTGTGTCGATTCTAATTTAGCTGAGACATGAATGTTTTTCTAAAAAGTACATTCCAAATTGTTTGTTACAATATTACTTTCATGTTGAAGGTATAAAAACATCTAGTAATGAAGTAAAATTGTCTTTTATCACATCATGTGTATGTCTTTGTTCAGCTTAGGAACAATAATTTTCATTGACTCATGCCTTTATAAACTAGTCTTTTAAGTTTTTCATACAAAGCAATGGGTTTAAAATAACAGTTTGTCTTCACTTGAAGATACTTCTTTTTAATAGGAGATTGGATTCCAATAGCCTGAATTGTAACTGCGATCTAATGTGGTTGGCGGAGATGTTGCAGCAGTATGCAGAATCTGGTAACACACAAGCAGCAGCGACCTGTGAGTATCCCAAAAGGCTGCAGGGAAGGTCCGTTGCCACAGTTACTCCTGAGGAATTTAACTGTGGTGAGTTTCACCTTGGTCAAGCTTTGCTCTATAGTTATTAAATTATTGATCACCAGTTTATGATCAACTTTCCATTTTGAATCCTATGTTTTGTTTTGTATACCTTGTAATACTTAGAAGTGTTGCAACCAAATTTCCGCATCTAATGACCTTTTTGCTAATAAGCTGATGGTCTGATAGTTTATAGTCACCACATAGTAACTCTGACTTTGTTAGCTTTAAAGCAGTTTGATAGATACTTGTTCAACTCGCATTGGTGTGCCATCTTTGCTTCAGGAACACTCAAAGACACTTCAGAGACAGGCATAAGGAAAATTGATATTGAGTCAGGAAGGGCAAGGTGAGGAGCAGTGATTAAAGGTTTGGTGAAAAAGAATGGTTTTGAGACAGTTATTGAAAAAAATAAGAGACACATTTAGGTTTGCAATGTGACATTTTCAAGGACTTGAGTCTTCAGTAGGTGCGTTAAGAGAAGGAGACAAAAGACTAGGGTGAAAAATGAGGGAAGTTTGAGAATGAATTATATGTCTCAGTTTGAGCTAGTGGATCCTTAAGTATCTTATTTTATGAACTTGTTACAACTAAGCAGCTCATCATCTTCCTGGCTGCTTCTCCGTACCATGAGGTGTGCAAGAGAAGTACCTGGGGATGTTTTCTTCTGTGTCAAAGGACCTTTTTACATGCAAGGCATTGTTAGATTCCTTCTGGATTCTGCCTCCTATCCTCTTCTCTAACGTATTGACCACTGGCATGTCCTACAATAATGCAGACAAGATGCCCGATCACTGGTGCTGAGAATCATAAGCATCGATCACATTCCACCATTCTTTGACTTAAACCATTTATTCTGCCATAGGTTGCACCATTTCCCAATTTTTTATTTGCTGTGCTAATGACACAGAGCTTGGTTGACCATTTTCAATGTGTTCCTCATCATAAAATGTCTTGCTCATAGTCAATAGTTTCTCCAAATCTTAGGCTGCTTTGGCTTCAGAGTCATTGAGACATAAAGCACGGAAACATTCTCTTCAGTCCAACTTGTCCATGACATCCAGATATCCTATATAAATCTAGTCCTATTTGCCAGCACTTGGCCCATATCCCCCCTAAACTCTTCTTATTCATATACCCATCCAGATGCCTTTTAGATGCTATAATTGTGCCAGCCTCTACCATTTCCTCTAGCAGCTCATTTCATACACGCACCACCCTCTGCATGAAAAGGTTGCCCCTTAGGTCCCTGTTATATCTCTCCACTCTCACTCTGAACCTATGCGGCAGGACAGTGGCT
This sequence comes from Chiloscyllium punctatum, assembly GCF_047496795.1. Lineage (NCBI taxonomy): Eukaryota > Metazoa > Chordata > Chondrichthyes > Orectolobiformes > Hemiscylliidae > Chiloscyllium > Chiloscyllium punctatum. The sequence goes on along the minus strand of NC_092741.1, from coordinate 135,660,325 downwards.
CAGTGGTTAGTACTGCTTTCTCGCAGCGCCAGGGACCCAGCTTTGATTCCAGCCTTGGGTGTTTGCCAGTGTGGAGTTAGCACATTCTTCCCATATCTGCGTGAGTTTCCTCTGGGTGCTCCAGTTTCGTCCCATGATCCCATAGTGTGTTGGTTAGGTAAATTGGCCATGCTAAATTGTCCCATAATGTTCAGGGATATGTGGGTTAGGTGCATTAGTGAGGGGTAAATGGGTCTGGGTGGGTTACTCTTCAAACGGTCGATGTGGACTTGTTGAGTCAAAGGGCCTGTTTTCACACTATAGGATTCTATTCTATTTTATGCCTTCTAGTTCTGGACTTCCCCACCCCAGGGAAATCCTTGCCTTGTCTTTTTTTAAAAAGTAAATCTGGGAAAGGTTGGTTATTGTAGCATTGTTAACTGATGAAGCTGTGACGCTTGAATATTTTAACAGTGCTGTGATTTTATCCTGGCCCACGGATACACTGTGGCTTGAAATATATAAGTTTTGCTTTATGTTTGCTGTTGGCTTTTAATAACCAATTTTTTTTCATCCAGTTGTGTAATGTAGATGATGAATTCTGATCAGACAGTCACCGATGTTGGATTATGTAGGAATACATATAATGTGATTTTAGTCCTGTTGATTTTGGCAACAATTTTAAAATAAATGTTCAATTTGTGTAGAGAAGCCACGAATAACGACCCAGCCACAGGATGCAGATGTAACATCTGGGAACACTGTGTACTTTACCTGCAGGGCTGAGGGTAATCCAAAACCTGAAATAATATGGTTGCGGAACAAGTAAGTAGACGTACAACTCTTATTGAATGAAATGTAAAGGTTTAGGTTTATTTTTAATGGTTTTCAAATAGCTCAGTCATAAGCCCACTCACATACACCGTGCTTGCATCCCAAGTTTCAGAGATTGACTTGGCACAGCTGTCTAAATGCTTGCCCCGTTATTTTATGAAGCCTGGCAAAGCAGTACGAGTCAATGTACTTTTGTGAGATACGACTGATATTTCAGTGAAAATAGCTGCCACTTACAATAGGGACAATTACTTGGAAAAACTGTCCATTTTTGCTAAGTGTGATAACCATGTAATCCTTATCGCCGAAATGGTATCAGGGGAAAATAGGTTATTTGCGTAGAAAATATTGAGGTAGTTAATAGTTGATTGAGCATGTGGTGTCAACCACTGCCAAGGTGTGGTTGGACAGATAGTTGTCAGTATCCCCTGTTCTGAGTCCACAAGACCTACTTTGTTTAAAGTGGTAGAGGAAGCCCCTGAGGTAGACTAGACTAATGGGAAGAGACTCTTGTTCTAAGCAAAATGTAATTTATTACATGACCGCAATCAAGTCCACATTGCATGAATAAGACAGACATTGTTATCTAGACAATGAGGAGACCTAGACGGTCTGTCTTCCATAATATCCTGAGCTGTTCTACCTTTTCCCAACCAAGTCCTTATGACATAATCAGAATGAATGAGGCTTAAAGGAGTCTTCAGTAAAAAAACAATGTAGCCTGATTGCTCCTTTCTCAGTCCAAAATGGATAAGCATGCACTTGCTTGAACTCCATTTGCCACAGTTTTGCCGATTCACTTAATCTATCGATAGTCCTTTGTAATTTTATGCCATCATCTACACTGACTACAATGTTGCCCATATTTCTGGCATCAACACACTTCGATGTATGACTTTCTATGCCATTTTCAAAATCTTTAATAAATAATGTGAATAATTGTACCCCTAACAAAGACCCATGTGGGACATCGCTGGTCACATCCTGCCAGTTTGAGTACCTACTTATTATTCATACTTCCTGTTGCCTGTCACTGAACCAATGTCTCACTCATGGCAGTAATCTGCCCTTAATTCCATGGGTTTCTACCTTGATTATAGACCCTAGGCTACAAATTCCCCAGGCTAACTGGTCTGTACTTCCCTGGTTTTTCTCTTTTCTCCTTCTTAAAAAGTGGAATGACGCACAATTTTTCCAATCCAGAGGAATGACTCCTAAATCTAGGAAATTCTGAAAGGTTATATTTCGGACATCTACAATGTGCTCCTCAGACTCATTTAAGACCTTTGAAGAAAAGCTATTAGGCCCCAGGGGTTTGTCACTCTGTAATTCCATTTATTTCCTCATTACTGTTTTTACTTCCATTAATTATATTCAGTTCCCATTTCCAATCCACTTTTAATTTCCTCGGAATTTCCAGCAAGCTATCCTCCTTTTCCATTGTGCTTACTGAGACAAAGTAATTATTCAACACATCTGCCATTTCCCCACAGTCATTGACAATGCCCTCACTTTCAGTCAGATGCTTCTGACCACCCTCTTTCCATTTATGTAACTATAACATTTTTTAATTGATTTTGATGTCCTTGACAAGTTTCCCTTCATAATCCATTTTAGTAGCTCTTATGAGCTGAATTTTGACTTTTTGCTGATCATTGTATCTTTCCCATTCAGGATCTGTGCTGTTTCTTGCATTTTTGTAAACCCTATCTTTTAGTTTTATGCTGTCTCTTATTTCTTTAACGGCCTGTGGCTGATTTTAATCTGTGAATTGGAGTTCTCCCTTCTTTGGGGTACAAGCTGGTTTTGTATTGTGTTAAATGTTGCTTTAAACATCCCCCACTGTTCCTCAGTTGTTTTACCCATGAATAGATTTTCCGGTTTACTGTGGACAGTCTCTGTCTGATTCTATTAAAGTCGACCTAAGCTAAATCTTAAACTCTAGCAGCCGATTCATGTTTTGTGATTTCAAATGCTGCATTGAACTTGGTCATGTTATGATCACTTTGTGAGGGTAGCTATTTGACCTCCTGTTACTTTCTGTCCTACTTCTGTACATCTTTTTGGAAGTGACCTATTATGTTATAATGCTGCAATCTTTTTTAATAGCTAGGCACTGCTTATGCATACAAGGCTTTTTTTTCCATAACGTTGATGTTGACTCATAATAACTACTGTGTGACTTTCTGTTTGTGATGGTTTGTCACATGTGTCTTCAGTGATTTAATCGCATATAAACTGAATGGTTTCTGTGGAACTCCTGTGAGGGAGTTGATCTTCTCCTGCCAGGGTTCTCTGTGGCCCTTTCTGATCTCTCGCCATGACATACCACAAACAGCTGCAGGCTATTTGCACAAGTTTCTCTTCAGGCTCATAAATCTGTAACTGAAATTTCTTCTAGATTTACATTCATTCTGTACAAGTAAATCAAAATTCAATCTGTACTGTTGTGTACTGTATCTGATGTCAACTGTGCTTTGATCAGAAACTCAACTGGACTCACTGCATAAACTCTGGTTACAAGAGCAGGTTGGAAGCTAGGAATACTGCATTGAATAACTCACCACCTGGCTCCCAAAGCCTGTCCACCATCTGCAAGACACAAGTTAGATGTGTGATAGAATACTCAGCACTTGCCTGAATGAGTGCAGCTCCAACAACACTCAAAAGCTTGACACCATCCAAGACAAAGCAGCCCACTTGATTGGCACTACTCCCACCTGTATCCACCACTGACACTCAGTAGCAGCAGTGTGTAGTATCTACAAGATGCACTGAGAAATTCACCAAATATCCTCAGACAGCACCTTCCAAACCAAAACCACTTCCATCTAGAAGAACAAAGAAAGTAGGTATATGGGAACACCACCACCTTCAAGTTTCCATCCAAGCCACTCACCATCCCGACTTGGAAATATATCACACTTCCTTCACTGTCGCTGGGTCAACCAATGGCAGGTGGACTGCAGCGGTTCAAGAAGGCAGCTCACCACACCTCAAGGGTAACTAGGGATGCACACTATATGCTGGCCTGGCCAGTGATGCCCATATCCAACAAATTAATTTTTTTTTTAAGAAATCTACAGGACCTACCTGATCAAAAGTGGTGGCAGAAAACTAGGTAATTTCACAAAAAGAGACTCTTTTCTCAAACAATATGCACTTTCTTTGTGTGTTAGCAATTAGATACAAGAAGACATTTTTCCTCAAACTTTGTGACAGAGATGGTAAGTCTGTCTTCATTGAGATCCAGACCTGATTCGCCCTTACTCTCCTAAGACTTTGCAAGATCATTAGATTGGTTCTTCTGCATTAATCCATTCATTGCCATTACCTGATACAAGATTAATAAGTCTTTGCAATGCACTTTATTTTAAAGGAAATGCAGTTTTATCTGCAGTTCAAGTGCAGGAAATTAAATCTGTGTCAACTTTGCCCAGTTGAGAGCACTTTTATGTCAGAGAGTGCAGTCATTGAGTTCAATTCTGAAATAGATTTCAGCACACAGGCTCACCCAACAGTTCAGTTTAGCACTGAGAACTTCAACATCTCAAAGATTGCTGCCTCTTAACTATCAGTTGATCACCGAGACCCTACCATCTGCTTTTTTAGGTGTTTGTTAGCGATCCCTCAGCAATTTTCAAAGTGCAAGCTTTCTTAGCACTTTGCCCAACTTTCTCAACCAATAGAAAAGGTATAAACTGGCACCCGTGAATCACGGTAAACCATTTTTTTCCAACATCCACCTCTTGACTCTCTACGTATTTGTTTTCCTTTGTATTGTTCCGAATCACACCTAGATAACAGACTGATGATCCCATAAATACTTTCCATGGAATACAAAAATTATACCAAACAAGATAATCTTCAGACTAGTTGAGATTATTAGATGTCAGTGCAAGATTCAAATGCTTGTGTGAAGCTACAATTTCACAGTATATTCCAAAGAAAATAATGCTCTTGAAATATTTCATTTTGATTTGGAAAAGTCATGGATTTTGTTTTACCAAAGGTGCAGAAATCCTGTGTGTTTTGTTCTGTGGCAAATGGAAACCAAGAAGCTGATTTCCTCACTTTGCACATGGACGTTTTTTTGCATGAATAGAAAAACACAAACAAATGAAATATGGTATAATTTTATGTATGTGACCATTATCCAGCTTTTTAATCACCTTGCATTTATTTTAATTCTGCCTTATCTACTTCATCCATTAATTCTGTAATATTTATTACATGTTTGAGGTAATTTCAAAATACACCAACGATTAAGGTGGCACAGTGGCTCAGCAGTTTGCACTGCTGCCTCACAGTGCCAGGGACCTGGGTTCGATTCCAGCCTCAGGCAACTGTCTGTATGGCATTTGCACATTCGCCCTGTGGCTGCTTGGGTTTCCTCCCACAATCCAAAGATGTGCAGGTCAGGTGAATTGGCCAATGCTAAATTAATTGCCCATAGTGTTCAGGGATGTGTAGGTTTGGGGTAAATATAGGATTTGGGTGGCTTACTGTTTGGAGGGTTGGTGGGGATGTTTTGGGCTGTAGGGCCTGTTTCCACACTGTAGGGAATCTGTGATTGTATTAATCCTAAATTTTTGAATATGGATCAAAATGCCTACCAAGCAGTGCTTTTAATTCCTTACAATTTATCTACAGAGAAATGTCACTAATTCAAAGGTATGGAAAATATTTGAGTAAGTTGTTTCCCTTTGATAGTCGATGTTGAAATATAATTGCTGAATTTATTTATTGTAGATAACTTAATTAACATTGAATTGTTATCAGTCAGTGCACTTAGTGTAGAAGTAGCTACAACTGGCAAGGACCTGGTTTTGATTCCAGTCTCGGGTGACTGTCTGTCTGTGTGGAGTTTGCACATTCTCCCAATGTCTGCTTGGGTTTCCTCTGGGTGCTCCATTTTCGTACCACCTTCCAAAGATGTACAGGTTAAGTGAATTGGCCATGCTAAATTGCTCATAGTGTTCAGGGATGTGTAGGTTAGGTGTAGGGATTCTATGATAACATCAACACATCTTAATTTTTATTAACCCTAAAGATAATTAAATTAGTGGGATTTAAAGAATTCTAATTACTTTTAGATTGTAGTTGTTTGGTGATGGATGCTTTTGTTTCTTTGTAGTAATGCTTTAGATATGAAATACAACCCACGCTTAAACCTACTGGATGATGGCACTTTAATGATCAAGAATACTCAGGAGGATGACCAAGGAGTCTATCAATGCATGGCCAAAAATGTAGCAGGAGAAGTGAAAACTCCTGAAGTTATTCTTCGGTACTTTGAGATACCAGGTGAGCTCTTTCTACTTTACGATAGCTATGTGTGAACATATGGGTGGGTGGCACTGAGTGGAGGTGACAGAAGGTGAATGAAAACCTACATTGGTGCTCCTTACAGAAATAATAGATATAAGTACATTACTGCAAAGATAAGACTGTTTTCATGCAATACTGTCTCTTTACTTTCAGACAAGAAATCAAAAATTTGCAACATGCTACTGGAGATATAGTGTTAGTTTTACTTCCAGTGGTAGGTGAACTTTTCAGAACAAGATTTAGTGGGCCTTATCAAACTGAAAGGAGATTGAATGAGGTGAATTATTTTATAAGAATGCCAGCTGAAAAGGAATTTCACAAAGTGTGTCATGTTAATATGCTCAAAAGTTATTTTGATAGGGAAGGAAAGCAAAAGGAGAAGGTTTTATTGGTTATAGCACAGAGTGAAGATCCAAGTTCAGATGAGTCTGAATTGGACATTCCTCAAATTGTACACTGAGGAAATTGTAAAAAATTTGAATTAATTATTGCGTAACCTTCCAGAGGAGAATTGAAATGACCTAAAAGAGTTATGACATTTCCATCGGAGATATGTGAGAATAAGCTGAGAAGTACTAATCTGATTATGCGTGATGTATGTATAGTTAATACTGTTCTATTTAAGCAATTAGCATATAGACATAGACCTAACCCTCTAAAGTGGCTCAGGTTCAAAAGGGGTTGAACGCATGCTGAAAGATAATACAATCAAAGTTGAGTTGAATGGAGCTTACTTATAGTAATGTGGTAAAACCACGTAATACCCAATGATTATGTGTTGGGTCAATGAAGTTATAAAATCTGATTCATACCCACTCCACATTTAGAAGACTGTAATGAGAAGGTGGGACAAGCAACTTATATTTCAAAATTAGACTTACACAGAAGACACTTGCAGGTTCCTTTATCCGAAAGATCAAAGGAAATTTTGGCTTCTCTGATTCTGAATAGACAGCCACTTGGTATGAAAAATGCACAAAGCTACATTTCAAAGATTAACCATTGAGGTCATTTCGGGATTACCCGATTGTATGGTGTATTTTCATGATCTGGTGATTTTTACTCACAAATGGAAAGAACATTTGGAGCATACAGAGGAATTGCTCAAAGGACTTCGGGAGGTGGGCTTGGTAAAAAAACCTGGCTATGAGTGAGTTTACAAAAGCCCAAGTCACATTCGTCGGCCATTTCATTAGACGTGGACAAATGGCCCCAGGAGATGAGAAAGCAAAAGTTATTGTGGTGTTTCCCATACCATCTACAAAGAGAGAAGAACTAACTGATCTTTATTGGAAGTTCGTACTGAATTTTAGCAGTGTGTTTTCTCCCCTGACTGAGTTGTTGAAGAAGTGCAGAAAATTTCAATGGACGGCGGACTGTCAGAAGGTACTTGACAGCCTGAAAGCTGTATTCACTACTACCCAAGTGTTAGCTACAGACAATTATACAAAGTCATTCAAGGTGGCTATCAATATGAGTGGTGTGGATGTCAGTGCGATTCTCTTGCAAGAAGATGACGAGAAGTTAGAAAGACCTATTATGTATTTTTTGACTAATCATCAAGAGACATATTTTATGGTTGAGAAGGAATTCTTGACCTTGGTTGACTGAGAGGGGATCTGATTGAGACATATAAGATTATTAAAGGATTGGACACTCTGGAGGCAGAAAACATGTTACCGCTGATGGGTGAGTGCCGAACCAGAGGACACAGCTTAAAAGTACGGGGTAGACCATTTAGGACAGAGATGAGAAGAAACTTCTTCACCCAGAGAGTGGTGGTTGTGTGGAATGTTCTTCCCCAGAGGGCAGTGGAGGCCCAGTCTCTGGATTCATTTAAGAAAGAGTTGGATAGAGCTCTCAAAGATAGTGGAATCAAGGGTTATGGAGATAAGGCAGGAACAGAATACTGATTAAGGATGATCAGCCATGATCATATTGAATGGTGGTGCAGGCTCGAAGGGCAGAATGGCCTACTCCTGTATCTATTGTCTATTGTCTATTGACATTTTAACATTTGTATTGCCAGTAATATGCCTGAGACAATTGAATATACTGATTGTAATCCTTTAAAATTTTTGGAAAAAAATTAAGGATAAAAATTCCAGACTGTGTAGATGGAGCTTATTATTGCAGCCATTCAATTTAACAATTATACATGTGGCAGGATGAGGCAACGTAATTGCTGATGCATTGTCACGACTTTGATGAGGAGGCGGTTGGTGGCAGGAGAAAAATGGACTGAAATGGCATTTAGTAGCGAATGTTTGCATGCTTAGAGTCCATGTAATGTATATGTATTGTAGTGTACTTCTTACATTAGGCTGAAGCTTTTTAAAACTAGAACCATCTTTGTATTTTGATGGTTCTTTCTTTTTTTTAAGGAGTGAGGCATGACAATACTATGGCTTTAAGAGATGTATTTTGTCCTGTTTTCTTTTATGAAGAAAGGTTAAGACGCAGGTGATTAGTGGTCTGCTCAAAGCCAATAAAGTAAACAGCTTATGATGCCTTGGGTTCGTTTTTAAAGTTGCAACAATAAAAGCATCCTGAATGAGTGGGGTCAAGCTCCCACAGAGCCGAGACTTTTAGTTTTAGCTTTCAGCAGTTGTTGGGGTCTTGAAGCTGGATATGAAAGCTCTTATTCCTCTCTCTCTGTTACAACTAGAACCTGGGGTTCTCTTCCTACTGCTAGAATTGCATGTGAGGCAATCTATTTTACTGAATTTGCCTTTACCAAGTGTGTGTTTTTGGGATGTTAATACTTTTTAATACTTTTTTTATTTTGTCTGTTTTCTAACTGTAGTTCAAAAAGAGTATGTCTTGTTTTAAGTCCAGTAGTTCGACCAATTGAATTGCATCCAGAATGCAATGCTTAGCACATAGCCTAGACCTTAACTTTTTGTTATTTTAAAGGTATCTTCTCAATATATTTTGAGGGAGTTTGGTCTGGTCCATAGTATTAGTATTGGTGCCATCTGAAATGTATCTGTAAGGAGTCATATGTGATTACAAAACTTTGAAGTGTAGACGTCGTTTAGAAGCTTTGTAAATCTCTGCATTTTGGCATTTTCAGCTCATTTGCTCTCAATGAAGTTCTGTATTGAATTGACCTCAGCAATTTATGTGGAGTTTAACCTCTGAGACAAAAGTCTTCCGTTTCCCATTCTTTGAATGTCATTCCATTTCTGCTTAAGTTCTGCATTTCGGACCCGCAGCATTTGTAGTTTCTCATTTGTACGAATTTCACAACATAAAATGGTGATACAGTGTGTCTTTTGACCGCCTTTGTGACACTTCAGCTTCGTGGGTGCCTTATAAATGCAAGTATCATCCTCTATTAATTCCTCTTATTAGCTAGCATTGCCATTGCAATCTGATGAAAAGACTTCAAATATACTCAATAATACACTCATAGGGAGATGACGGCCTAGTGGGCTATTAATTCAATGACCCAAGTAGTGTTCTGGGGCACTGGGCTCGAATCCCACCATGGTAGATGGGGGAAATTGAATTCATTAAAAATCTGGAATTAAGTGTCTACAGATACCTATGAATCCATTGTCAATTGTAGGACAAACCCATCTGGTTCACGAATGTCCTTTAGGGAAAGAAACTGGCATCCTTATCTGATCTGGACTATGTATGACTCCAGACCCACACCAATGTAGTTGACACTTTATTGCCCTCTGGCAATTAGCGATGGACAATAAATGCTGGCCTAGCCAGTGATAACCGCATCCCGTGAATAAATTTACAAAAAAAAGATATGATGTTGGAAAGGTCGATTGGACCAACATATTTGAAAGTACGTGCAAATTCAGACCATCGGATATCCTGACAGACACACAACTTCTGTGACACCAAACTGTTTATTTAGACTCTGATAAACAACGTAGGCATGCAGTTACAAAGCTTTTTGGCACAACTGTTTGCTCCGTTCCAGAGCATAGTTGGCTGATGGTTCATTTGTTTTAGAGTGATGGAGCTTATAAACAATTGGATGTTTGTACATCACAGGAAGGTTAGTGAGACTGAGTGCTTAACTCTGGGAGATTTATCATAGAAGGCTGTTGGTCCAATGAGGGAGAAAATAATGTCCTCCATGAGGGAGGAAGTATTAGCCCAAGAGATGGAGCCAAAGACAGCAAGGCATTCGACCCGAAGCAGAGAGGTATTAATTAGGTTGGCAGGTAATTAATTGGCATGATAATATTTTTTTCTCTAAGCTAGAGCAGTAGTGGGTGATGTAAGCAGAGGTGATTGGTAAATGTCTGTATCTAAACTTATTTTTGTTTGTAGCTATATCAAGTCTTATGAGTTGTGCTGTACATGCCTGGCAATAAATTTCCTTTACCTGAAATGTATAAACAGCATCGTTATTCTTAGTTTTTAAAACTTTGCTGCTGGGCTTCTGGCCAGGATTTCAGTATGAGTATCAGTGTATGACGTCGTGGGATTTTGTACTCATTGCGATGTTACCACTCATAACATCAGATGCAGGTGATTGACATGCATTTCCTTCATTTGGATATGGAACATTTGGACATTCCTGAGAAAAGACTCCAAGAGAAGATTTTGAAAGAAAACATGATATTAATCAGCTTGCTCTCTCAGAGAAAAAGGAAATGGAGTCATTAACCAAGAAATGTTTTGTTGTGATTTGACTTGATTTTATGTGTACTGAGGTACAATGAAAAGTGTTGTCTTAACATGCTTTATAGGCGGATCAGGGTAACAGAACAGTGTGCAGACTACACTGTTGAGAATGTGCAGGGAGGTCAACATTGACATTAGGAGGCCCATTCAAGAGTCTGAATACAGCAGGGAAGAAGTTGTTCTTGGAGCAGTTCGTACATGTGCTCAAACTTTTATATCTTCTGCCTGGCGGAAGAGAGTATAACTGAGGTGGGAGGGCTCTTTGATTATGATGGTTGCTTTTCCGGTGCAGTGGGAAGTAAAGATAAAGTCCGTGGATGGAAGACTGGTTTGCATGATGGAAAGGGCTATGTTCACAACTCTCTGTAGTTTGTTTCAGTCTTGGGAAGAACAGCTGCCACACCAAGCTGTGACGTATCTAGATAGGATGCTTTTTATGGTGCATCTGTGCAAATTGATAAGAGTCTTTAAGACCATGCTGAATTTCCTGAGCCTCTTGAGGAAGTAGAGATGTTGTGCTTTCTTAGTCGTAGTCTCAACCTGGGTAGACCAGGACAGATTGGTGATCATCACTCCCAGCAACTTGATGCTCTCGACCATTTCTGCCTCAGCACCATCGATACAAAAAGGGTATTCCCTCCACTCTGCTTCCTAAAGTCAATAACTAGCTCCTTTGTTTTGTTGATGTTAATGAAAAGATTGCTGTGTTTATACCATGCCCTTAAGCACTCAGTCTCTTTCCTATATTCTGCCTCATCATTGTTTGAGGACCGACCTCCAATGCTGGTGTCATCAGCAAACTTGTAAATGGACAGGTGTGGAATTTGACCATGCAGTTATGTTTGCATAAGGAGTATAGTAGGAGGCTGAGTATGCAGCTTTGTAGGGCACCAGTGTTGAGGATTATCATAGAGGGCATGTTGTCGGCTATCCTTATTATCCTTACTGACTGCAATCATTTGGTCAGAAGGTTGAGAATTCAGTTACAGAATGGGGAGCAGAGACTTAGGTCCCAGAGTTTGGAGATGTGTTGTTTTGGAATTAAGTGTAGAAGGCAGAGCTGTAGTCAATAAATAGGAGCCTGATGTGGATATCATTGTCGTCCAGATGTTCCAGGGATGAGTGCAGGGCCAGAGTCATGGTGAGGCTCTACTCTAATATGGGGATGTAGTGATGCACATGCGGTGAAATCTTTTACCTGTTAATGTCCATAAATTTGATACGTTAACAATCGGGCATCCTCGTCTTCTACACATTTGATTCTAAAATCCATATTCCCTTCAATTGGGACGGCACTGGGGTTGACATTGTACAATTCTGGGGCTGTTAATTTTTTTTTAGGAGATTGTATGATATTATACATGCTGACATTCTGTTTTTGAATATCAGTTACTCAAAGTAAATTGTGGTGTGTGATATGCAAATTTCCATTAGTTGCAGATGCTATGATCCCCGTAGAAACTGATAGCTTTTCTTTTAAAAAAGAAAGGAAGTCCTATCCAGCCAATGGAAAAAGATCCAGTGAATAAGATTTCACTATTTAAAACCTTTACTGTAACACATGAACTAAAATCAATATAATTTTAAAATTAATTAATAAGGATGGGCACGTTACAGTAAAAAGTAAATTTCTCTTTAATTTGTTGTGACAACAAAAATACATGGTTATAAGCATGCTATTGTCACCTCCTGCACAAATGTATGACCCCATGCAATTTCAGAACTTTTCCCAATTGGCCTCTGCTATGTAGTATCTTCCATTTGCCATGTGACCGTTTGACCTTTTGAATCATATTCACCAGCAGCTATAATCTATCTAAAGCCCTTGGTTGTGATTCACACCAACACCATGTTTACGCTATTCACGACAGTCCCAATAGCACATAATTGTAGTTGAAGGGAATTTCTCAAAATGGAGAAAGGTGACCAACGGTGTTCCACAGGGGTCAGTGCTGGGGCTACTGTTGTTTGCAATTTACATAAATAATCTGGAAAAGGACACTGTTGGTATGATCAGCAAGTTTGCAGATGACACGAAGATTGGTGGAGTAGCAGAAAGCATAAGGGACTGTCAGAGAATACGGAGGATATAGAGAGACTGGAGAGTTGGGCGGAAAAGTGGCAGATGGGTTTCAATCCAGACAAATGTGAGGTGATGCATTTAGGCAAGACTAATTCTAGAGCGAATTATATAACGAATGGAAGAGCCTTTTTGAAAAATTGATGGGCAGAGAGATCTGGGAGTGCAGGTCCATTATACCCTGAAGGTTGCTGCACAGGTGGATAGAGTGGTCAAGAAGGCGTATAGTCTGCTTGCCTTCATTGAACAGGGTATTGCATATAGGAGCTGGCAAGTCATGTTAAAATTGTACAAGACATTGGTTCGGCCGCATTTAGAATTCTGTGTACAGTTCTGGTCACCACATTACCAAAAGGATGTGGATGCTTTGGAGAGGGTGCAGAGAAGGTTTACAAGGATGTTGCCTGGTATGGAAGGTGCTAGCTATGAAGAGAGGTTGAGTAGGTTAGGTTTACTTTCATTAGAAAAAAGGAGATTAAGGGGGACCTGATTGAGGTTTACAAGATCATGAAGGGTATAGAGAAGGTGGATAGAGGCAAGCTTTTTCCCAGGGTGAAGGATTCAATAACAGGAGGTCATGCTTTCAAGGTGAGATGTGGAAAGTTTAAGGGGGATACACATGGCAAGTACTTCATACAGAGGGTGGTGGGCATTTGGAATGCATTTCCAGCAGTGGTGGTAGAGGCTGTCATGGTAGATTCATTTAAGATGTGTCTGGACAGATGCATGAGTAGGTGGGGAGCAGAGGGATACAGATGCTTAAGAATTGACCGACAGGTTTAGACAGTACATTTGGATCGGCTCAGACTTGGAGGGCCGAAGGGCCTGGTCCTGGGCTGTAAATTTTCTTTGTTCTCTTTCCAGACTCCCATCCTGACCTCTTTATATGGTCCATTGAGCTCTGGCAGCACTGAAGTTTCAACATTTGGTTTGTCCAATATGCAACACCTTAAGCTTCCGGTTGTCAGAATTCTGAACTTGCCAACTATAATAACAGATACGTTAACATAGCCCCTGCGGATGTGTTCTAAAACGGCTAAAGAGAAAATTGCTTTATTACCCAACTTGTTTCCTCTATACACGCATCCTCAATGTTATGAAACAAAACAATGTCTACAGCAACTCCACTGGGGACCTATTTTTCTGTTTACCTTTTGCTTCTTAGTTAATTATCCCCAAGGCAACCCTTGGTCACATGAGCATTTATTGTAACGTAATGATTTAATAATCAGGAAAGCAACTTTCTCTCTGTCAGAATATTCTGTTTCCCATTTCAGTCTTGATACAATATTACCCATGAAGAAAATGCACACATCTCACTGCACATGGTTTCAAAATCACAAACTTACCTTCAAATAAAACATACGTTATTGAGTTCAGAAGCTTGGATAATATTCTCAAAAATATGTTTCATAGAATCCAGCAGTGCACAAAGAGGCCTTTCAGCCCACTGAGTCTGCAGTAACCCCCCCCCCCCCCACCCCGCCCCACCCTGCCCCCAAGGTGTCCCACCCACACTTGTACCTGTAATCCTGCATTTCTTATGGCTAACTCACCTAGCCTGTACATCCCTGGACACAACAGTCAACTTAGCAAGGCCAATCCATCTAACCATTCTTTGGACTGCAGGAGGAAACCAGAGCACCCAGAGGAAACCCATGCAAACACAGGGAAAATATGCAGACTCCACACAGACAGTCACCCGACACTGGACTTGAACCTGGGTCCTTGGCGCTGTGAGGCAATAATGCTAACCACTGAGCTACCGTGCCACCCCTAATGATGGGCTGCCCAAATATTTAGCACCTGAATGAATGGGAAATATTACAGCAATGTGAATGGTTAACATCATGGTGTTTATGGTAATGCAAACCAGATATCAACACTACTTGAAAGGGTGGACATCTTTTCATTATCAGAGGAAGGAATCATAGTGTTAAGCCCAGAATCTAGATATTGAGTAGACTGTGTAGAAATATTGACTTGCTACTCCATGGTGTTGAAATGGATTTGATTCTTTTTCCCTAAAATAGCTCGGCCTGCCTTTGTAATTCAACCACAAAATACGGAAGTGTTGGTTGGTGAGAGTGTCACTTTGGAATGCAGTGCAACAGGAAACCCTCAGCCGCGGATTACCTGGATGAGAAGTGATGGGTCACCCTTACCCCATGATCCTCGCTATACCATAACTTCCTCAGGAGGACTGTACATACAGAATGTAGTCCAAGCAGATGGTGGGCAATATACATGTCATGCAAACAACAATCAGGACTCCATTCAAGCAAATGCATTCATTATAATCAAAGGTACGTACAGAAAGTGTCATAGTAAAATTCATGTGACATATTTTCGTTTCTTCTGTGTGATAGACTTGGGTTGTTACCCTGGGAGCAGAAGAGACTGAGGGCAGATATTTTTAAGATATATAAAATTATGATGGGCATACACAGAGAAGAACCTTTTCCCCTTGGTGAAGGGATCATTGCCCAGGGGCATAGATTAAAGATAAGGGACAGGAGGTTTAAAGGGAATGTGAGGATTTTTTTTTCACCCAGAGATTGGTGAGAAACTGGACCTCACTGCCTGTAACGGTGGTAGAGACGTAAATCCTCATACGTGTTATTTACTATTTAGATGTGCGCTTGTGATGCAAAAGCATACAACGCTATAGGCCAAGTGCTGGAAAATGGGATTACAATGGCCAGGTGGTTGATTTTGACTGGTGCAGATTTGATGGAACAAAGGGCCCTTTTCTGTGCTATAGATCTTTTATGACTCTACGTGGTCAGGGCTGGCCTTTGCTATCCCCCTGAACTGATTGGCTCTCTAGGCCATTTCAACGGGCAATTAAAGTTCAGCCATGTTGCTCTGGAGTGACATGTCAGTCAGATTCCACTCCTTAAAGAACAATAGTGAAAGAGATGGATTTCTACAATAATCAACAATGATGATATAGTCACCGTTAGAGTATATTTTAATTCCAGATTGTGTTGATTCAGATTTTACTATCTGTCATGTTCTCCAGAACACAAGATTGCTACTTCAATTACTTTACCATAATGCGGCAGCATCCTCTATTTAGTTTAGAGCAAATTCAGATCCATTTAAACTGTGATAACTATTTCAACGTATTTGCCCTTTTCTTTCTCTGAACTCATCAATATATCCTTACATTCCTTTGTCCCAGATGTTTTTATCTCATTGCATCTTACCTTTATCTGTACTGTTTACCTCAAATGGCTCTTATGATAGAGAGCCAAATTCTAACTTCACTGTACATCAGGTGCTCCCCTAAATTCTTCTGTAGACACACTCACACGCACACATTCCCGTCTCATCAATAAATGAAAACATGTTCTCCACATCTAGTCTAACAAATAATTACATTATCTTACATATTTTTGTTAGATCACTCCTCTGCAGAAAATGTTCTATCTTGAAATAACTCCACAAAGGCCAGTATTCCATCACCAAGTCACTCTTTATTTACTTGTGGAGATCCTTTGACACTGTTATAGCCTCTCAGAGCCAGCTCTCAGAGTGAACAGGATGTGTGACACTCCTGTTTACATCGGGGAGACAGGTCGCCAACTTGCGGATTGTTTCAGAGAACATCTCTGGGACACCTGCATCAAAAAATACTCCAACACCCCGTGGCTGAACACTTCAACTCCACTTCCCACTCCTTTAAGGAAATGTAAGTCTTGGGCTTCCTCCATTGCCAAACCCTAACCACCCAACGCCCGGGGGAAGAACGCCTCATATTCCGCTTTGGGACCCTGAATCCGCACAGGATTAATTTGGATTTCACCAGTTTCCTCATTTCCCCTCCCCCCACCTTATCCCAGTCCCATGCCTCCAACTCGGCACTGCCCTCTTGACCAGTCCATCATCTTTTCCATCTATCTGCTCCACCCTCCTCTCCAATCTATCGCATTCTCCCCCACCTTCATCTACCTATCGATTCTCAGCTACCTTCTACCCCTAGCTCCACCCCGCCTCCCATTTATTTCTCAGGCCCCCGGCCCATAGGCCTCATTGCTGATGAAGGGCTTATACCTGAAACCTTGATTCTCCTGCTTCTGGGATTCTGGGATGCTGCCTGACCTGCTGTGCTTTTCCAGCACCACACTCTCGACTCTGATCTCCAGCACCTGCAGTCCTCACTTTCTCCTGTGTGTATCTATCAGCTAGGACTCCTTGATGGATCAGATTAACAGCCGCAGTCAGGGAACTCGTATTCGATGAGGTCCACTTGGCTGACATCGTTGCAATCACTGCCCATCTTCTCAATCTTTCCCTGATGTCTATCATACCTTAGTTCAGATATGCTTTGAATAAATCTTTGTTCACCTTCTATAGAACATGTTATGTCCTTGTTAGTAATGTTATCCAGAACGGCTTATAGAACTCCCAAATGTTACCCAGTTGAGGTTGTGTATCTCCTAGATAAAATTCCAAATGTTCAGCGCAGTCCTCTCTAGAAGTGAGTGCCTGTGCATTGCTTTGCTTGTTGAATTACTTTCTGAAATTTAAATAACTTTATTTCACTTATGTTGTGTTTATGATTGAAGTTAAAAAGTGTTTCTTTTGAAAAAAATTAATTTCTCCCCCTTTCCTTTGTTCTGTAGCTCCACCTCAGTTTACAATCTTGCCGCAAGATCAAACCATTATCGAGGGACATACTGTGGATTTTCATTGTGAGGCTGAGGGTAATCCTGCACCAACTATAACATGGACTAAAGGAGGTATGATGTGCAGGCTATTGTCAGGGATGAATTTGGGCAAAGCACCAACGAAACAGATTGACATTATCTATATTAACTGTTGGACTCAATCGTTGCTGTCAACATATGCTGCCACACTTGCTGAGCTTCTCTAGCATTTTCTAATTTCATCTTTGTCTTTTTTGCTTTGTAGAATGAAGCCTGTACCCAATTGAGTTGCGTTTTGTGTAGATAGTTTTGATGATACTAACTGGAGATTTTTTTTTTAACTGTTCCTATAACATTTATGAACATAAAATATGAGTGATGATTTGAGAACTTATTATAATCTGTTGGTTGTGACTTCCCTTTTTGGCCAGTTTTCCTCTTTTTATCATAGTGCATTAAAATAATTTCCCGTATTATTCCAATTTGCACTGTTAGTTACATGGAGGCCGCATCAGTAAAAGCTTGGCATTTTTATAAAGAACTCACTTTCACTTTATCCAGTAGATAGATTAAGGAATAATTTGCGCGTATGCTTGTTTTTTTCAGACACTGCTCATTATCCCAAAAGTGGTATTTATTTCATGAAAACACTTGTTTTAAAGATTTGCACATTGCTCAGTATGGTAATTTTGGCCTTGGCTACCAAACATGCTCCATGAATGTAAGCATTGCTGATGTTGTTGAGGTAGATCTCTTCAGGTAAGAAATGACCTAGCTTAGAGTGCAGCAATTTTTTTTTTAAAATCACATGGAGCTGGTGTTGCTGTGCTGCTATCAGAAATCTGACCAGTTTTTGAAGCGTAATAGAAATCCTCTTTGGTTTATAGGCAGTCCGCTTCCTGGGGACAGGCGGCATGTAATCCTCTCCCCAGGGACACTGAGGATTTCCAGCGTTGCGCTTCATGACGAAGGGCAATACGAATGCCAAGCTGATAACATAGTCGGTGCTCTCCGAGTTCCAGCCCAGCTGACTGTACAGCGTAGAGGTATTCTTCAGATTTAGCATTATTAAAAAAAGTCTGAAATGAATGTAAAGAAATCTTTTTTTTGGAACTGTAATGACAACTTCGAAGTGAGGTGTTGCTCCATTTTGTAGACCAGTCCACGTACCCCCTACTTCTCTTTATTGTTGTTCCAACAAAAGAATTACAGGTAGGATCATAAGCACCCAGATGAAGTTAATTCTTGAATTACGTCTGATATTAGAACTTGTTTTATTATCACATGTACTCACATGGATACAGTGAAAAGTTTACAAATCGCAACTTGGCCATCTTCGGTAGCAAGGTACAGATTCTTAAGTCCAAATTTTTAAGAAAAAAATAGAAAAATAAAGATATTATAAAGTCCAGCAATAATTTGGAAAACTAAAGAAATAAAAGTTCTTCCAAGCCAGACCATACTGGGCTTCATCTCAGGGCCGGGAGTCTGATTACACACCGAGACGCATATTCGTCCTCTGTAGAATTGGATACAACATGCAATCTTAGCAAAAGACCCACTGGCCAACGTCTGTTCCACGCACTCTATACGCACCCCACCCCCAACCAAAACTGAGAACAAGATTATAGCCATGGCTAACAAAGTTGGAATACATTTGCACAGCAGGTTTGCTTGCTTTTACCTTGTTTGGCAGAGACTTGAGGTCACATGGGAAGAAAATAATCACACAGCAGCATTTCCAAATTCATGTGTCCACCATAACCAAGTTTTATTTTCCTTTTTTCTCTTGGTGCCTGTAGTATCACTGGTCATTATAAACACCCCAGCTGATCTGACGGTTGCTGCTGGGTCAGACGTGCAGATTCCCTGCGGTTCTCGGGGGGATCCTGAGCCAACTGTAACATGGAGTAAGGTAGGTGAGAACTTCAGTAAAAGCTGCTTTGAAAGGTGAACTGAGTGGTAGTTTAAAACACACGCACATCTTTTAAAAGGAAACTGATTTCACCTCGCTGAGGAGAGATCAAAAACAGAATTAAGAGCGTCAGTGCATATCATGGTTTGGAGGTGCTGGTGTTGGACTGGTGTGTACAAAGTTCAAAACTTTACCACAACCACCTGATGAAGGAGCAGCGCTCCGAAAGCTAGTGCTTCCAAATAAAGCTGTTGGACTATGACCTGGTGTTGTGTGATTTTTAACTTCGTACACGTCATGTTTACTTTGAATACCGTTTATGGACGTTGTGTCTTACAAACAAACTTCCGTAGTTTCTAGATTTCATTGGAATGTTTACAAAGTAGAATTATAAAATTAACTGTAAAATTGATCTTCTATTTTGCCTTGTTTCCTCAAACTCAAAATTAGTGTAAGGAGCAATTATAACTGTCAATTGTAAACACATACAATGCAGCTAAGAGCTCAGCAATAATGAAAGTGTCAGTTTGAAAAACTTGTGACTGCCACGTTTTATTTTATATAGATAATACATAAAAGGTTATCTGTTACCATTTTTGGTTAACAATTTGACACTTCTACATTTATGGTCAGCAGAATGAAAAAGAAAATTATTTTCTAGAGATTATCCTCCAGGTGAACTAAAGAGGGGGTAGGGCCCCTTAAAGATCAAGGAGGTCAGCTTTGTGTTAAACCCCAGGAGTTGAGGGAGATTCTAAATTAATATTTTGTGCTGGTGTTTACTGTGGAGAAAGAAATGGAGCCTAGAGAATCTAGAGAAATAAATTTTGATGTTTTCGAAGCCGTTAACATGACAGAAGAGGAAGTTCTGGAGGTCTTGCAATATGTAAAGGTAGATAAATCTCCAGGACCTGACCTAATGTATCCCAGAATGTTGTGGGATGTAAGGGAGGATACTATGAGAACCCTTGTGGAAATATTTGCATAATTTAGAACTACGGGTGAGTGCCTGATGACTGGAGGGTGGCTTCAACCTTTGTTTAAGAAAGGTTGGATGATACACCTGTGAGTCTGACTTTGGTTGTGAGTAAATTGATAGAATTTATGCACATTTAGAGAGGCAAAATTCTACTAGGGATAGTCAGCGTGGTTTAGTACGAGAAAATCATGTCTCCCAAACTTGATTAGGTTTTTTGAGAAAGTTACCAAAAAGATTGATGAGGGCAGAGAGTAGATGTTATTTAGAAAAGCCTTCAACAGGGTTCCACATGATAGAATAGTTAGTAAAGTTAGGTTACATGGGATTCAGAGTGAGCTTGCCAAATAATTGGCTTAATGGCAGGAGATAGCATAATGGTGGAGGGTTGGTTTTCAGACTGGAGGTCTGTGAACAGCGGTGTTCGGTAGGGATCAGTTCTGGGTGGTCTTTTGTTTGTCATTTACATAAATGATTTGGATGAGAATGTGGAAAGCATGGTTGGTAAGTTTGCGGATGACTCTAAAATTGGTGGCATAGTAGACAGTGAAGAAGGTTATCTAAGGTTACAAAGTGATCTTTATCAATGGGTCAATCTGTTGAAAAATGGCAGATGGAATTCAATCTAGATAAATGCAAGATATTGCATTTTGGTACAGGGTAGGGCATTGGGCAGCATTGTAAAACAGTGGGACCTAAGGGGGCAGGTACATAATTCTTTGAAGTTTGTGTCACAGACAGGCATACAAAAAGGCACTTAGCATGCTTGCCTTCATTGCTCAAACCTTTTGAGTATAGGAGTTGGGGAGTCATGTGGAGGTTGCACAGGACATTGGTAAGGCCTCTTCTGGAATACTGTGTCCAGTGTGGGTCACCCAGTTATGGGAAGGATATTATTAAGCTGGAGAGGGTTTAGAAGAGATTTACCAGGATGTTGCCGTGTATGGAATATTTGAGTTACAAAGAAAGGCTGGATATGCTAGGACTTTTTTTGCTGGAGCATAGGAGGTTGAGAGGCGACCTTATAAAATCATGAGAGACGTAGGTAAGGTCAATAGCAAAGGTCTTTTCTCTAGGATGGGGAGTCCAAAACTATGGGACATAATTTTAAGGTGAAAGGAGAAAGCTTTAAAAGGGACCTAAGGCACAACTTCTTCCCGCACAGGTTAGTTTAGTTTGTATGTGGACTGAATTACCAGAGAAAATGGTCAATGTCGGTATAGTTACAACATTTAAAAGATGTTTGGACAATTACATGAATAAGAAAGATCTAGAGGGATATGGACCAAATGCAGGCAAGTGAGACTAAATTAGCTTGGGAAATTTGGTCAGCATGTTCAAGTTGAACCAAAGGGTCTCTTTCCCTGCTGTTTGACTATTATTCTATGTTGATAATTTAATGATAAATATAAGCTCCCTTAACCTAGGGCTGTTTTTTAAAACGTCAGGCAAACTTTTTTAACAAAATCTACATGCCTGGAAGGTTAATGTTTACATTAAGTTTGGTGATTAATTTCATTGGAAGATAACAGCATGGTGGTTCAGTGGCTAGCACTGTAGCCTCACAGCACTATGGACCTGGGTTCGATTCCAGCCTCAGACGATTGTGTGTGTGAAGTTTGCACGTTCTCCCTGTGTCTGTGTGGGCTTCCTCCCACAATCTAAAGATGTGCATGTCAGGTGGATTGGCCATATTAAATTGCCCTTAATTTTAAGTGCATTAGTCAGAGAGAAGTGGGTCTGGGTGGCTTACTCTTCGGAGAGTTGGTGTACACTTCCACACTGTAGGAGATCTAATCTACGACTGAATTTAAAGTTAATTAAATCCTTAATGTGCATAACATTTTCTCTTATTTCACATGTAATACTATATATACCTCACTTACTTTACAATCTTTTTCAACCTGACTGTATAGATACTGCCAAATAGCCATTTGTGCTTAATCTCATTTCAGTTGGCTTCTCAATCTCAACACCTGATTTCTATTGAAGTGTTAAAGAATGGTGGTATGCATCTGTTGGGAGCAGCCAAATACTCCAACAGACATAAAACCTCCAACCTCTGGACTTGGATTCTGATTCATGTCGATCCACGTATTTTATCCTCCTTATCATATTTTAAGAAGCTTAAAGTCTAACATTTTGACCATTGCTTTAACTTTTTAGCTTTAATGGACTGTCGATCTTCATCAGATTGTACTGGGTGCTTAATTAAACATGAAGACTCATGTTGGAACAGAGATTTGCACCTCTCGATTTTGCCAGATTGAATTTCTGTTAGTGACTTCTGTACAGGGTGCCAGAGTATCTTTGAAAAGTAAATGCATCTGGTGGTTTACACTTGCACTAAAAATGGAATGGGATTGAAAGAGAGATTTCAAAAATAAACAAGTTGGTGCTATTTTCCCACGAAAATCCTGTAGTTGAAGTAGAATATAACTGTAAACATGCAAGCCATCTGAATGATGCAAAGTGGATACACACACTCACCCTGTAAATTTCCTTGTATTTAAAATTTTTGTTGTACAAAAATATCAATTGTAGGGAATTTCCATCTCCATTGGATGGGAGATGAATTTGGAGATGGAGCACTTTGAACTGTTCTCATGCGTCCAAGCAGTAGACATTCGATGCTTTGGATGAGACCTGGGAACATGTGATAATCAGTCATATGACTTTAGAGAAGACTGGGGAAGAAGACAGAAACAAACATGGAGTCTTATCATGGGAAAGGTTGGAACACAAAGTTTCACAATCATCTTAATTATAAACCTCTGAAACATTGAACCATGATGTGGTTACACAGACACAGTTGTTTGTGTTTGCAGAGATTATCTTCATGGGAGAGAGAATGTCAAAGATTTGTTGGGCTCATTGTAGAGAAGAAGGCAAGTGTTGAGAATATGTGAACCTGAGGTTTCAACCTGTACATTAGCCTCACATTTTAGCACAATACAAAGATTTTGATTTTATATGGTCTATCTAAAACTTCTGATTTCAAAACTGAGAGGTATCCACACATTTTATAAAATTAATAGAGGCCCAGGGGCTAGGTGAGCTTTGCATTTTATTCAGGTTAATTGCACTTTAGCAGTTACATAAATTTTATTCATCTATTGACACGTAATGTAACCACACTGTTTTTGTGGCGAGACAATTCTGATGAATTATTAGTCCTCATTAATTTTTGATGTGTAATAGCTCCCAAAATATCATAGATTCCTTAAGAACAGCATGAGCAGGAAGGGCAAGTCAATGTGGGAAGCATGATGTCATTCATTTTGTACCGAAGAAAAACAAAAGTTGGAAACATATACCAGCAGATTCAAGACTAGCTCCTCTTATCAGACTTATGAATGTACCTCTCATATGTTAGAGGTGATCATTCTCTGTCCCTTCTCTGTAGCTGTAACACTATATTCAGTGGTCTGTTCTATTACCCTGATATACTGATGTAAGGTATGATTTGCCTGGATAACATGCAAAACATTACTTTTCCCTGTATCTCATTGCTTGTGACAATAATAAGTGAAAAAAATTCTAAAAATGATTTGAAGGGAGGAACAATGGCACAGCAAAGAGATGTGGAGGTTTAAGGAAAACAAATGTCAAAATCTGGTGAACCGGTACAGAGAGAAAAAAAAAAGTGTTAGTAGAATTAATCTTTATCTCAAAAGGACTTACATCAAAAGGATTGTTTCAGTTTGAGAAAGGTCTTGTTAGATAATGTCTGCAGTACTGCTCCATGCTTCAGAAAGTATGTATTGTTTTGTGAGTGAAGAGTCACAAAAATGACACCAGTGTGATCTGGTTAATTTATAAGATCAGTTTGCATAGACTAGGATTGCATTCGTTAAAGTAATGAAAATTAATTTGCGATCTAGTCATGCTAATTTGATGAGAAAATACTCTGTAGGGGAGAGGGAGGTCTAGAAGTCAGGGAGATAGATGCAATATACTTAAACAAATTGAGAAGGAGCATGTATTAGCGACTTAGCGATAAATCCCTACGCAAACGAAGTGTATCCAAGGTTGCTGCAGGAGGTGAGGGAGGAAATTGCAAAGGCTCTTACACTAATTTTGTCTTTTAATTCGGCTACAGCTAGAGTAGTGTGTGTCATTCTGGTTGACACACATAGGAAGGATGTGATTGCTTAGAAAGGGTGCAGAACGTTTCACCAAGATTTTGCCTGGAATAGACAGGCTAGATAGGCTGAGGGTGTTTTCCTTTGAATAGAGAAGGCTGATGGGGGAACACAGTTGAGGTGTACAAAGTTCTCTTTTGTTTCTTTCTTTTGCTCTTTCCTTCATTCGTTCTTTCTTTTGCTCTTTCTTTCACTGTTCTTTCACTTGCTTTCTTTCACTTTTTTTTGCTTTCTCATTTTTTATTCTTTATTTTGTTCTTCATTTCTTTCCCTGCTCTCTCTCTTTCTTCACTCCTACTTTGGATGTTTTTTCACACTTTCTTTTTCTTTCTTGTTTTCACTTTCTCACTCTCTCTTTCTTGCAGTTTTTCTTTCTCTATGAAATTCAGCAGCACTGCCAGTCCACGTGAATGTTTTAGAATGCAGTCACAAAAACTTTAAAAAGAAGATGAGCTGTGGCCAAGTTGGTCACAGTTGTGGATTCCATGCCCACTCTAAGGGGAGGGGGGGGGGGGAGGTGGTTCTGTAAAGCCCCATACCCATTTCCTGTCTGTCTGCCCCTTCCCCCCCCCCCCCCACCAGTACATTTTTATCAGCAGTGGGGAGGTATATGGAGACTCCTGTGCCTATGGACTAGTTGAGATCCTTAGATGGTCATTTGACTGTCCCTTAATAATCGTTTCCTTCCCCTACTGTAGTTTTCACCTGTTGTGGGAAATCTGCATGCCAAGTGTCTGTTCCAGAAACACTCACTGCGTGGGCTAACAGTAGACATTTGAGAGGATCTTGCCTTGAAACAATAATTACCACTTTTTTATTATTAAGAGCTTTGGGTTTGAAACTGATGGTTACATCATTGGGAGCGATGGGAGTGGGGTAAGGTGCAGTGACCCCAGTCTCCTCTGACATCTGACCTCAGGATTTAACAACAAACATTAAGCCTGATACTGAAGTACTGAGGGAGTACTGTCTTTTGGATAAGATGTTAAAGAGAGAGCCTGTGTGTTCTGTCAAGTGGGTGTAAAAGATACCACAGCACTGTTTTTGGGGAAGATTCTGGAATTATTCCTGATAACGTGGTCAATGTTGATCTTCAATCAACTTCAGTAAAACAGATTATCTGACCATTGATGTCCTCACACGCCATATTGTGCATGAGTTGGTTGGTACATTTTTTACATTATGACAATTTAGGAATATTTCACTGACTATGGACCCCGCTGAGAGATCCTGTGATCAGGAAAGGCACTATATAAATGCCTTTCGGTTGCTTTCTTTTGTTGTTAATGACTTGTTCAGAGTCAAACAAGTTATTTAAAGATAACTTTGGGTATATCTTGGGAAGCTATGTTGTACTGGAAATTTTCTTTCCAGAATGCTTCAAATTTGCAGCCTAAATGCTGAAATGGTATTTAATCTAATATGTATTTAGTAAGCCCTTGTTCAGACATAATACAAAGCTATAATGTCAGCCGTGAATGCCTTTAATCTACTTAAGCTGTTGATTGATAATCTGCGAAGTAATATCAAAGCATTATCTCAAAGATACTGACATTGTCTGTATAAATATACAACAGTGACACAATGTTTTCAATATAGGATGGAATTCAGATTACAGAGAGTGGAAAATTCCACATAAGCCCTGAAGGATTCCTTTTCATTCACGATGTTGGACCTGCAGATCAGGGACGATATGAGTGTGTTGCCAGGAACAGCATTGATCATTCTGCAGCTAGTATGGTGCTGACTGTCGTCGGTAAGTCTATAACATGGGCTTGTGCTGGGTCTAATGAGTCTGTTATCATTAACATTGATTGCGAAATTCATGTGGATTAATTTATGAATTTGGTTTAGAATGGATGTGAACACATGGTCAACCTTGCCTCTCCATTTCCTTTTTATTTTGTTACCTCACCTTCACTAAGCTTTTTGTGTTTTTCATTTTACTGGAATAGCACAGTGGCTCAGTGTTTAGCACTGCTGCCTCACAGTGCCAGGAACCCAGGTTTGATTCCAGTCTCGGGCAACTGTCTGTGTGGAGTTTGTCCAATCTCCTTGTGTCAGCGTGGGTTTCCTCCGGTGCTCCAGTTTCCTCCCACAGTCCAAAGATGTGCAGGTTAAGTGAATTGGCCTGGCTAAATTGCCTGTAGTGTTCAGGGATGTTTTGGTTAGGTGCATTAGTTAGGGGTAAAGGTAGGGAAATGGTTTGGGTGGGATACTGTTTAGAGGATCGGTGTGGACTGGTTGGGCCAATGGGCCTGTTTCCACACTGTAGGAATTCTATGATTCCATGACTTAGCAGTCAGCAGATAAGGGTCCAGATTGTCCCAATGTTGCTACTGTGGCTAATCATCACCTTAACTACCGTGAACGTTACATGTTTCTTGTTATAATGAATAATGCAAAATATGTAGCATTTGGAATTTGTAGCATGATTGCATAGATACTTTGGTTTTCCTTTGTCATATATCAGCTGTTGATGTACAGTTAAAAATATAATCTAAAATTATCTCTGCTTCCGTCATGTCTAACTTCCCTGTCACCTCAACAGTCCCAGACATTGTTCGGAGTGGAGACACTTTTGTTGAGTCCTCAATCAAAGAAGCCATTCACAGTGTTGACAGTGCCATCAATTCCACTCGTAGAGATTTATTTGAAAGGTAAAAGTAAATTCTGCCGATTTATGTTCTGCTGGTTTGTGGAGCGTTACTCCGGAATTTCTTTTATATTCCTTATGCAATCTGCTTTTCAAATAGCACTTTTTGACGGTCCAAAGATATATTTAAAAATATTTCACACTTTTGACATTTTCAGAAGAACTTAGGTTCATCCCGTGTTCCAAAAGAAAACAGCTGAAAAGTTACTAGGTATCCTTCATGCCAAGTATCACAGCAGTTATTACTGATTCCAAAAGCACTGAAGTAAATTCCTGCTCCTTCTGCAGAAGTACCTGGTACAGTGCTTAGATTCCGTGTTTACTTATTCCACAGTACCTAGACTCTCTGATATATCTAAAGGGTACACATGTGAGGCTAGCAGATAATGCCTAAGTTGCAAACCAGTTATTGGTGAAGATGTAAGTGTGAAAAGTACTGCAAATATGATGGCCTGTTTTTTTTGGATTTAGGCATTTTTGGGTGTATATAACTAAACTAGTTCCATCCAGAAAATATGTGCGACCCGTTGAATTGGTCTTAAGAATAAATGAAATATACGATCTGTATTACAAGTGGTGTGCAAAATAGAACTTAATTGTAAAGAACTGAGGTACTGCCAAATGATACAGTATAGTTTGTTAGACTGGGTGGTCCAAGCATAACCTTATTTTCATTATTACGTTACTGTCCCAACCTTCATCGTGTTTGTAAGAAATGTGTCTGTTAACATGAAAATGTGACATGTCTTAGGTAAAAGCCTGAAGGGTAGACAGCTTTATCAGTACTTCCATGTCGAGGTGGGGCAGATGGAGTTTTTTGTTTGCTGGGGTGTGGGGGGGGGGG
Organism: Chiloscyllium punctatum; assembly: GCF_047496795.1. Taxonomy (NCBI): domain Eukaryota; kingdom Metazoa; phylum Chordata; class Chondrichthyes; order Orectolobiformes; family Hemiscylliidae; genus Chiloscyllium; species Chiloscyllium punctatum. The sequence continues at coordinate 135,632,251 of NC_092741.1, read as the reverse complement.
GGAGGGGGGGCAACTAGTATATCTGCAATTTGTTCAGTTGTCTGCTGCTTCCATTGAAACAGCCCAGTGTACCATAGATCATAAAGGGAAAACAATTTTGTGTGAAGTCATTGGGGAGACAGCAAGAGGCAAGATGAGGAATGAGAGAGAAAGGGCAAGGTGAAATGTGTGTTTAGAATTTCACATTCATCATTGCTTCCACATTGCGTGGCTTGTTCCATTGGTCTTATCTCACTGAAATGCATTTTTTACGTTTCATTAGTTGTGATTAACAATGTAGAGTATTTGGATCAGTTTTATTTTCTTAAAATTGTTCTTGACTTCTAGATTCAGATTGGATAGAGAAAAAATATTATTGCAGATCAGCAAAAGCGTCAGAAGTGAAGACATTATCACTTTCTGTGTTTACACTTGTTTATCTTGTTTTCTTATTTAACAGTGTCTCCTTTTTTTTTCTTACCTTTCTAACCATGTTGGACGATATAGTGCAGGTATAGTATCAGCTGTATTAGCATTTTATATATTTTGTGAGCTATTGTTGTATCAATTACTTTTGATGCAGCATGATTTGTTGCTATTTATCTATTGCCCTTTAAAATACACTTGAACCTTTTGGCCAGAAAACATTGTTTTATTTGACACCAGATATTATGGTTTGAGGTCCTTTTTTTTGCACTGGGCTATGTTTTGCATTCAGTAGAATTTGTAAATGTTCTTTGGATATTATGGATTTTATTACATTAAGCATAAAGACAGCTTCCTCCTTAACACAACACACCGACTTCTACACTGCTGAAGCTAGGCGCCAACTCACGAATACCTCCTCCTACTGCCCCCTCGACCACAACGTCACTTCCCAGCACCAAACTATCACCTCCCAGATCATCCACAACCTCATCACTTCAGGGGATCTCTCACTGTTAGCCTCAAACCTTAGAGTCCGGGAACCCTGCACCGCCTAGTTCCATGTCTTACCCAATATTCACAAACCTGACCAACCCAGTCGAGGCATCGTCTCCACCTGCTGCTGCCCCACCGAAGTTATCTCCGCATACCTTGATACCATCCTGTTCCATGGTCCGGGAATTCTCCATATACATTTGGGACACCACCCACACCTTCCACCTCCTCCATGACTTTCAGTTCCCCGAATCCCATAGCCTTATCTTCAGCATAGATACTCAGTCCTTGTACATATTCGTCCGCCATGGCGAAGGCCTCCAAGCCCTCCATTTCACTGATACACTCATCCGATAGGCCGAACTGGTCCTCACCCTCTTTCATTTCTCCTTCGAATCCTCTCACTTCCTTCAGACCAAAGGGGTAGCCATGACCACCTGCATTGGCCCCAGCTATGCCTGCCTCTTCGTCAAGTACATGGAACTGTCCATCTTCTGCAGCCACCCCGGCACCATCTTCCACAGCCACACCGGCACACCTTTTCCTCCGTGACATCGATGCCTGCATCGGTGCCACCTCGTGTTCCCACGAGGAGGTTGAACAGTTCATCACCTTCACGAGCAAGTTCCACCCTGACCTCAAGTTCACCTGGACCATTTTGGACACCTCCCTCTCCTTCCTGGACCTCTCTATCTCCATTTCCAGCAACCGACTCAACACAGACATCTACTTCAAACCCACCGATTCCTTCAGCTACCTGGACTACATCTCCCCACCATCCCTGTAAAAATGCTATCCCTTATTCCCAATTCCTCCTCCTCCTCCGTATCTACTCCCAGTAGGACCAATTCCACTCCAGAACATCTCAGATGGCCTCCTTCATCAAGGACCAAAATTTCCCTCCCACATATTCAGCAATACCCTCCAGTGCATCTTCTCCACTTCCTGCACCTCCACCCTTGAACCCCATCACTCCAAGGACAAACGCCCTGGTCCTCACCATCCACCCCACCAGTCTCCGCATATAGTGCATCATCCTCCGCCATTTCCGCCACCTACAAACAGACCCCACAACCAGAGATATATATCCATGTCCACCCCAATCTTTGTTCCGCAGAGACCGTTCCCTCTGCAATGCCCTTATTAGATCCATGTTCCCCACAAACCCACCATCCACTCCCAGCACCTTCCCTTGCCACCGCGAGACGTGTAAGATCTGTGCCCACACCTCCCCCCCTCGCCTCCATCCAAAGGATCCTTCCGTGTCTGGCAGATATTTACGTATACATTCACCTACCTCATCTACTGTGTCAGTTGCTCTCGATGTGGACCCCTCTACATTGGGGAGACAGAATGCCAACTTGTGGAACGTTTCAGAGAACATCTCTGGGACACATGCACTAAACAACCCCACCGCCCTGTGGTCGAATCCTTCAACTTCCCTCCCACTCCGCCAAGGACATGCAAGTTCTTGGCCTCCTCCACTGCCGGATTCTAGCCACCCAACACTTGGAGGAAGAACACCTCATCTTCGATCTTGGGACCTTACAAACACACAGGATCACTGTTGATTTCACCAGTTTCCTGATCTCCCCTCCCTTCACCTTATCCCAGAGCCAGCCCCCTTGAACTGTCAATGTTCCTTCCCACGTATCCACTCCACCCCCCACCTTCATCTACCTATCACATTGCCATCTACTTTCCTCCAGCCCCACCACATGCCCATTTATCTCTCAGCCCCCTTGGGCTTCCCATATTCCTAATGAAGAGCTTATGCTCGAAACATTGATTCTCCTGCTCTTCGGATGCTGCCTGATTGACTGTGCTTTTCCAGCACCACACTACTTGACTCTGATCTTCAGTTCTGCAGTCCTCACTTTCTCCTTCACATATCCCCCTTCTTTCAATGTGATTTATTCATGAATGTAACTGGAACAAATGGAAAAGCTGAAAATGCACTCGAGTAAGATGACAAAAGAGCTAGTATAGTTTTAACACTACTTTTTAAGATAGCTGTACTATGTTGAACTGAACCATGTTTCAAAAGAATCCAATTTGATCATCACATAAGTAACAATTGCATGCGTTTGGATTGGAATACTAATGAGGTCTTCTTTGTCTCAACGTTATCCTCTGACAGACGGCCTCAAACCCCAAATGAACTACTTGCCTTGTTCCGATATCCACGACTTCCGATTGTTTTTGATCTCGCAAGAGCAGGAGAAATTTTTGAACGAACTCTGCAACTCATTCAGGAACATGTCAACAATGGACTGATGGTTGATCTGAATGGAACGGGTTAGTAAGGATGGACACCACTATTTGCTTCAATGTGATAGAACTTGAATAAGCAAGTTTTTCCATGATCAAACTAATTAACTTACACCTTTGTTGATGCACATGTTAATTTATTGATATTATGCAATGTAGCTTAATTAAAGCGGCTGAAGTTTTGCCATTTTTGTTTCCTTGGGGATTGTCAACATACGTCCACCAAACAACCCCGAAAACAGATTATATTGTCAAAAAACTAGTTGCTGTTGATGTAAGGAAGTTGTCTGTTGTATTTACTAGATTTCAGTAGTGGCCATTCTTTAAATATGGTGTTTTGAAAGAAAGGAAGACATTTATTTCACAGCAAGCATTAATATGATTTGGATAGCCATGGTGTGCTGGTTGTTGCTGGGAATGGGAGATTTGAGTTACGAGGAGAGGCTGGATAGGTTGGGACTTTTTTTTCCCACTGGAGTGTAAGAGATTGAGAGGTGACCTGATAAAGGTTTATAAAATCAAAGGGAGTGTCAATGAGATGAATGGCAGGTGTCTTTTCATGAGGATAGGGGATTTTAAGACTGGGGTCTGTTTTTAAAGGGAGAGGAGAAGGATTTATAAATGATATGAGGGGCAACTGAGAGAGTGGTTCATGTGTGGAACAAACTTTGAGGAAGTGGTGGATGCAGGTACAGTTACAATGTTTAAAAGACATTTGGATATGTGCATGAATAAGAAAGGTTTGGAGGGAACTGGGCTCCACGAAGGTGTATAGGACCAGATTAGTTTAAGCTTATGGTCAACATGGACAAATTGGACTGAAGGCCTGTTTTGATGCTGTATGACTCTATGACTATTAGTTTTAGTGCAGTCAATTTCTGCATCAAGCTGGCAAGGTGAACAAATGCTAAGGGCGTTAGTTGCAAGTTTCCTGACGAGGCCTATCTTATAGCATGAGGAGTCACATGAATGCAAGTGTGTGTATTGACCAATGATGATAGGCTTTCAGAAATCACAATGGGCAACCCAGTGTGGGGGTACCTAATTTACAGACCTCCGAACGCAATTCCATACAGGGTTTAGTTTGAAAGACAGACTATATAAACATTTCCTGTACTTATCAACAGTGGACTTACATTGTCCTGTGGCAGAAGTGGGTTACTGCAAATGCTGGAGATTAGAGTGGTGCTGGAAAAGCACAGCAGGTCAGACAGCATCTGAGGAGCAGGAAAGTCGACATTTCGGGTAAAAGCCTGATGAAGGGCCTTTGCCCAAAATGTTGATTTTCCTGCTCCTCGGATGTTGCCTGATCTGCTGTGCTTTTCCAGCACCACTCTACTTTTGACTTACGTTGTCCTACATTGTGTTCTGACATGCGTAAAAATTAACTTGTGAACAGACTCCAGAATGGAACCCATTCACAACCCAAGGACGCAACAGATCTCCCAACAAGAACATCAAGGGAAGTAACTGGTCTATCTCAAACTTGAATTTGAACTTGGGATGCAGTGTATTGAGGTGTGCACAGAAATCATTACACATGTTAGCAGATTTAAAAATCAGAAACACATTGCCTAAATATCAGAAATATGCAAGGAGTCAAACTTTATTTACATAAGCTGCATGTCCAGCAGTTGGCTGAGGGATTCAACCAGGATGTTCCTTCAGTTGTCTGTAATAGGCAGAGTCAAGACCAAACTCCTCTGACTATGCTTCTGAAACCCAAAACAAAACACTTACTGTAAGATGCCATTCCATGATTGGGTAGCACTTGCCAAACAAGCCTGAGAGTGCTGATAGTTATAATGCTTTTAAAATGTTTAGCCAAGCTTGTAACATTGTTCATTTATCCTTGCTAGAATTGACATACACTTTTATGTGCCGATGTGTTCTTTGTAAGCAACAGGAATATGTTCAAATAAAGTAAAGAAGATCTGAAACAACAACAGAAATTGCTGGTGAAACTCAGCAAGTCTGGCAACATCTGTGGGAAAAAAACTGAGTTAACGTTTGGAGTCTTGTGACTCTTGCTCAGGAATATGTTCAAGCCTTAGCCCTCTTTTAGAATAACACTGGAAGTTGCCAATACCTCAGCCAATGAAAGGCGACTTTCAGCTAATCCTTCAAAGCTGTTTCCTCTTAATATAAATTGTTGCGGTGGTTTAAAAGTCTGACATTCTTATGTTTGTCTTGATGTGTACAAGATGAAAACCTTTAGCAACATGCCATTATTTTCAACAATATTCGAGCCCTGCACATCTTAGTGACTGAGAGATAAATAAGTTTGGGATGTAATAGCAATAACTGGGTTCTGTTAATTGCCTGCATGTAATAGTTATGTTTCTGATTTTGAAACTGATTAAATTCCATGGGGCTGTTAAGCTTCCTGATGCACATTCAACAAATTAGTTGAAATATTTGCCTCTTCTGAGTTTGAATACAAAAATAACTCTAAATATTTTCCAACAAGCTGCTGGTGTCATCATTTTCATAGTTTTATCTTGCTTATTTAAGCAAAGGAATGACAAAGTCAAGATTAGAGTGATGCTGGAAAAGCACAGCAGGTTAGGCAGCATCCGCAGAGCAGGAAAATCAATGTTTCAGGCAGGAGCAACTCATCAGCCCGAAACGTCGATTTTCCTGCTCCTCGCATGCTGCCTGACCTGCTGTGCTTTTCCAGCACCACTCTAATCTTGACTCTGATCTCCAGCACCTGCAGTCGTCACTTTCGCCAAAAGGAATCACAAAGTCTATCACTGAGTTAGGGCAAGTGTGCATCTTTAATTTTACCCTGCAGGATAAATAATATCACTGAAACAAATGTGGTCTTAACTGGAACATCCAGAAGCTGTGTTTACTTGCCATCCCATTGTTTTGTCATTCAAATGAGTGCATCCTTGCCCCAACTCTAATTATGAGTACGTTGCAATAAGTCACTATTGTTTATATTATTTTGGAATAAAGGTAACCATATTACAAATATCTAACTATGAAACTGTGTATCCAGTCCCCTCCCATTTCTCTCGGTGGTAATGACAGGAGATGTTTCCATTTTAGTTTTACACTGTGTGATTTAATTTTGGGACAAGGGTGTGAATTTCTCCAAATCAGTGAGCTGTCATCCCAGCTCCCAGTGAACTCACATCATTGTAGGAGTTCCTCAGGGTGACAATCTTCAGCTGCACCTCACTGATCATTCCTCCATCGTAAGGTCAAAGGTGGGGAGGTTTGTTGATGATTGCGCAATGTTCTCCACCATTTCAAACTGAAGCAATCCATATCCAAATGTCTGGATGAGATGGATAGACCTTAGTCTTGGTCTGGTGAATGGCAAGTAACATCTGTGCCATAGAAGGACCAGGCAATGACTGTCACCAGCAAAAGACAATCCAGTCATCACCCCTTGATGATTAATGACATTTTCACCACTCAATCCACCACTGAGCATGTTAATTGAGCCATAGGGAAAGCAAATAGAACGTTGATCTTTACTTCAAAAGAAATAGCATTTTAAAAATAGGGAGGTATTACTAAAAGACACTAGTCAGATCACAGCTGAAATACTGTGACCAGTTTCAGCCTCTTTATCTAAGGAAGATACAAGGCACTGGAGGCAGTACAGAGAAGGCTCACCAGGCTGATTCTGGGTATGGAGGGACTGTTTTATGCAGAGTTGTTGAGTAGGTTGAGCCTGTGCTCATTGGAGTTTAGATTGAGAGACTGCCTTATTGAAATGTTCACGATTCTCAGGGGGCTTGACAAGGTGGATGCTAAGATGTTGTTTCCCCTTGTGGCAGAACCTAGGGACAATGTGCCTAACCTCAGAAAAAGGGTGTCTCCCATTTAAGACAGAGGTGTGAAGGTATTTCCTCTCAGAAGGTAATGAATCTGTGGAATTCTTTACCACTGTAGGCTATGAAGATTGGGTTGTTGAGTGTATGCAAGATGTAGATAGAAACTTCTGTAATCGGTAAGGGAATCAAGGGCATGAGGAAAAGGCAGGAAAGTGAAGTTGAGAATGATCAGATCAAACAGACTATATCTGTTTTTACATCTTGTTATATTGTGGTCACCACGTAGAATATTTTGATACATACTCTGATTGGATTTTTCTCTACAATTAAAGTTGGATATTTCATTCACGTGCACACAGAGTTTGAATACATGCAGAAAAATGATTTCAATTTGCTTTTCTCTTCTTCTAATAGGTTTTCGCTATAATGACCTTTTGTCTCCAAGGTTCTTGAACTTGGTTGCCAATCTGTCTGGCTGCACTGCCCACCGCCGAATCAATAACTGCTCGGACATTTGTTTTCATCAGAAGTACCGATCACATGACGGAACATGTAACAATCTCCAGCATCCCATGTGGGGAGCTTCTCTTACTGCCTTTGAGCGCCTCTTGAAACCAGTCTATGAAAACGGGTTTAATTTGCCAAGAGGCATTAATCGCAACCAATTTTACAATGGATTTCCTCTCCCCTTACCTCGTCTCATTTCAACCACTCTAGTCGGCACTGAGACCATTACACCCGATGACCAGTACACACACATGTTAATGCAGTGGGGTCAGTTCCTTGACCATGACATAGACCTAACCGTTGCAGCACTAAGCCTTTCCAGGTTTTCAGATGGTCAGCACTGCAGTTCCGTCTGCACCAACGATCCTCCGTGCTTTCCCATCCTGATTCCTCAAAATGACCCCAGAGTGCGGAACGGAGCACGATGCATGTTCTTCGTGCGCTCCAGCCCCGTCTGTGGAAGTGGAATGACGTCTTTGTTAATGGAGTCGGTGTATCCCCGTGAGCAGATCAACCAGTTGACTTCGTATATCGATGCGTCCAATGTGTATGGGAGTTCAGACCAGGAAGCTGGAGAAATACGTGACTTGGCCAGTCAACGGGGCCTGTTAAAGCAAGGGATAGCGCATCGATTAGGGAAACCACTTCTACCATTTGCTACGGGTCCACCAACTGAATGTATGAGAGATGAAAATGAAAGTCCCATTCCTTGTTTCTTGGCAGGGGATCAACGTTCCAATGAACACATGGGTTTAACGAGTATGCACACAGTCTGGTTCAGGGAACACAATCGAATCGCCACCGAGCTCCTCAAATTAAATCCGCATTGGGATGGTGAAACAATCTATCATGAATCCCGTAAAATCGTGGGTGCCCAGATGCAGCACATAACCTATAGCCATTGGCTACCTAAAATCCTCGGTGACATTGGAATGAAGAAGGTTGGAGATTATAAAGGCTATGATCCAAATGTTAATGCGGGAATAGTGAATGTATTTGCCACTGCGGCTTTTAGGTTTGGACACTCATTGATCAACCCTATCCTCTACCGCTTGGACGATACATTTCAACCCATTCCTCAAGGCCACCTTCCCCTTCACAAAGCATTCTTCTCCCCCTTCAGGATAGTGAACGAGGGTGGCATTGACCCATTGCTGCGAGGTTTGTTTGCTGTACCAGGGAAAATGCGAGTCCCAACAGAGCTGGTTAACACAGAACTAACCGAGCGACTCTTCTCCATGGCACATGCAGTGGCACTGGATCTAGCTTCAATGAACATTCAGAGAGGTAGAGATCATGGGATACCTCCTTACAATGATTACAGAGTGTACTGCAATCTAAGTTCGGCTCATGAATTTGAGGACCTGAAAAAGGAAATTAAGAATCCGCGAATTAGGGAGAAACTCATGAAGTAAGTGTTATCTGTTGGAAACCTTATCCTGTAAATACACAGATTATTGGCATATTAGGGCACCAATTTTTACACTAACGGTAATTCTGACATCCTTTAATTGTGGTGCTTCATTTGCATCGTACCAATTTTATTTTTATTCATTCATGTGGTTATCACCAGCTAGGCCTGCACTTGTTGTCCATCTCTAGTTGCCCAGCGGGCTGATAAGAGTCAACCATATTGCTGTGGGTCTGGAGTCACATGTTGGCCAGACCAGGTAAGGATGGCAGATTCCTTCCCTAAAGGATGTTCGTGAGCCAGATAGATTTTTCCACAAATCGACAATGGATTCATGGTCATCAGTAGACTCTTAATTCACGATTTTCATTTAATTCAGATTCCACCATATGCCATGGCAAGATCTAGACCCAGGTTCCCAGAACGGGACCTGGGTCTCTGGACTAAGAGTCCAGTGATAATCCCATAGGCTGTCACCTCAAGAGGCTAACAAAATGGATAACCTGACAGGACAACTGGGAGAGAATAGGCCTGTGGAGCCAGGTCAGGAGAGATCTAGAGTCAATAGGTGTGAAGCAGGAAAAGCACGGTCAGGCAGCATCTGAGAAGCAGCAAAGTCAATGTTTTGTGCTCCTCTGCTGCTGCCTGACCTGCTGTGCTTTTCCAGCTTCACATCAATTGGCTTTGGCTTCCAGCATTTGCAGTCCTTACTATCTCCAGCGGAGACATCTAGCCTCTGTGGAACTGGCATAAGACTGAAGGCTCCTCTGAGAGATGTGATGGCATAGTGCTGGCCGGTAACAAGTACAAAGAGCCACTTGTCTTCAGAGTTAGCAGTGCCCACCTCCATTCTACTGGAAAGCTTTCCAATCCCTGTCAGTTCCAAATTATGCTCACAATTGCATTGCAGGAACCCAATTTAAATAGGTTCATAAGTGTGTCGATTTTAAGGCCACAGTGAGGCCTGAAATGTGTGAAAATGGATGAAAAAGTTTCAATTAGATGGATCCAGCACACAAACTGAATGTGGAATTAATGATCAACTGACGTACAGGTCACACTAGTGACTACCAGACTGACAAATGAGGACATTCTGCCTTCGCCCAAGTTATCCTGAGTGGCTTGCTAAGCTTCAGTGTGGACTTGCTGGGCTGAAGGGTCTGGTTCCACCCTGTAGGGATTCTAATTCTAATTCTTTGTGTTGGCCACCAAGGTGAAATTCAGAGGACTTTTCTATGTTGTATCTTCACATACTTTCTCCCCTTTGGGTTAAAACTAGTTGATGATGATCTGACATCACTCACAGACCAAACTGGATAATGATGGCAGGTTTTCTTCCTTTACCACTATCCTGGCTACTTGCTTCAAACTACTTTGGTAGGAGTTGGACACACATCCCCATGTTTTTAATCCAGGCCTTTAGATGACTATTACCAATGAAGTAACCACTATATTATCATACTCCCTAAAATGGAATTGAATGAGCTACTTTAAAACTCAAGTAAGTAAAGATCAAAAACTTCTGATGTTAGAAATCTGAAACAGATAATGTTGAAAATGCTAATTGGTCAGTTAAGCAGAGAGCAGATTAATTAATATTTCAGGTATGTAACTTTTATCAAAACTCCATGCAATGTTTCTCTTCTCTCATTGATTCTTACAGTTTATATGGTACACCCTTGAACATAGACCTGTTTCCTGCGTTACTGGTGGAGGACTTGATACCTGGAACCAGACTAGGACCAACACTTCTGTGCTTATTGGTTACACAATTTAAACGCCTTAGAGATGGTGATAGGTAAGCAGCAACCAGTGTAATGTAAGTTTATTTTGTTTATTTCAGCCCTGCCTTCAGTTTCGTGCTTAAGATCTCCGCAATATGTAAATACGTCTTAGAAGACCACCGTCCCTGAGGGAGATTTGTTTCCAAATATGTGCGTTTGCATTCCTAATAAGCCATTGGGTTATGTTAGTCTGGTAGAATACAAATCAGTTAGCCTGGAGGATGCCAAATTTGACTGCTGTTGAGGGGCTATAAGTCAGACACAACGCTCTGAAGTCGAAAGTGGAGAAAACAACTTAGATTCCTACTCCAGATTTGCTTCCAGTGCACTGTTCCGGACTGAGGACAAGTGTGAGGCAGACTTGTCCTTTTGTCAAGCTTTAGTCTCATGTTAAGATCTGCCGAAGATCCATGACCTTCTCACTCCAGATGAAAATCCTTTCAATTGAACCACGTTGATGCATTTGGAGGTAGCCTTATCTCATTTCTTCACAATTCCTCAACATTGCTTCCCAGCCACCAAATCATTTTCAGCTGCAATTGCTTTTGTTACATCGACATATAAGTTCAATATCTTACACTCGAAGGTTCCAGAAATGAGGTGAGTGATTTGGCTTGTGATGAGAAAGGAATTTTGGATGGGTCATAGGGCTGTCATCATTTGCGAAGAGCTGTGAGATTTTTCCAGACTTACTTGACCCAGTGTAGAAATGAAATGAGGCCCTATGTTAACACCTCATCTGAAAATTGCACTTCTTAGACATGGTGTTCCCTTAGTACCGTGCTACAGAGTGTATTTGATGCCAAAGATCCAGAGTATGGCAATGATTCCATGACCACCTCATTTAAGATGAAAATCTTCACAATTGAGCCAAACATGCAGATGTACATTTTTACTGAGGGGGAACATGATCACAATTAGCTATGATGCTACATAACCTTCTGACACTCCATGTCTGAGTAGAGAGAGCATGAACTCTTGGACAGGTATTGGAGAGATGCCAGAATCTGTGGAACTGTGCATTAACATCAACCTTCAGAAGCTGGCCACTGGAAAAAAATTGGTAACTGAAGGATTGTGAGTTAGCTGTAGAGTTATTTGTGTGTTCTGAAGTTTGCTGAGATATGAGTGCAGTTTGTAAATTAACGTTTCGGAGGGAGCAGACATGACAGTGAAGCTTAGATTGCAACCAGATCACCAAGATCTTCTGACTGAGAGAGCAGGGTCGAGTGGCCTTATCCTGCATGTATTTTCTTAAGTTACTCTCCTTCCCCTCCCACCTACCATGTTTATCCCTGACCTGCACTTTTTTGTCTCTGTCTCCTGACTCTCTCTCTCTCCAGACCCTTCCCTCTCAGTCTCTCCCTTCTCTCTCCCAACTCTCCCTCTCTTCCTTGCCTTTCCTGACTGTCCCTCTCACTTCCTTCCCTCTCCCGCTGTCCCTCCTTTTTCCCTTTCCCTTTTCTAATCTTCACGCTCAATGCTTCATTCCAGATCCCAAAAGTAAGTGACTATTGACACAGTGGATGCGTTAATTTTAATTTTCCAGAATTCCCTAGATTATGTAAAGCTTACAAAATAATTATTACAGCACTTCTATTCAAGAAAGGAGGGAGACAGAAAGTCAGGACAGTTTGCCTGAATTCTGTCATGGAGAAAATTGAGGAATGTGTTATTGAGGAGGTTGAAGCAGGATGCTTAGAACATCTGAATGCAGTATGTCAGATTGTATTGTGGCTTTGTGCGAGGGAAATTGTGTTTGACAATTTATTAGTGTTCTACAAAGAAGTAACAAGCAACATGAATAAAGAGGAACCTATAGATTTGGTGTGCTTAAATTTCCAAAAGACTTTTTGGCAAGCTGCCATTTTAAAGGTTATTGCATAATATAAGAGCTCATAATGTATGAGCAACATATTTATCATGGGTAAAAGGATTGGATAACCAACAGGAAGCAGAGATATAGGGATAAATAGTTTATTTCAGGTTGGCACACTATAACCACCAGAGCAGTACAGGGATCAGAGCTGGGGCCTCAACTATTTACAATGTAAATTAATGACTTGGATCAAAGGATCATATATTTAGATTTGCTGACAACACAAAGATAGGTGGAAGAATCAGTTGTGAAGAGGACATGGGTAGAATTTTGTTGAGTCACAAATCTCCCATCAGCTGGCTAGTGAGAGATCAATGCTGCTGCTTCTAGGGAAGATCTGATGAACCAGACATCAATCAGTCATTGATGAGGCCACCGGCAGGTGTCCTCCTCAGAGAGAGCGCTGGGAGGCTAAGAAATCTTGTGGTAAGCAGTGCCTTAGAGGATTAGTGGTTGCTGGCAGAAGACCATCCCAGAATCACAGAATTGCATAGAACCCAGGGCAAAGGTCAGAGATGTCACTTGAGGGCCTCAATTGGTGACAGTGCAGCAAGCTTCACCATGAATCTTTTGCCCAGAATTTAATTCTGACAAATGCGGGTTGGCAGTGGGTCTTTGGTACACCACTACTCTGCCTAATTACTTCCTTTTCCCAGACACCTATTCCCCTCCCCTCTCCCATCAGCATTCTGCAGGGACTGTTCCTGCAGGACACCCTCGCCCACTTCTCCTGCACTCCCAACACCTGCCCACATCCCCATGACACTTTCCCTTTCAACTGCTAAAGGTGCAACACTTGTCTGTTACCTCCCACCCCACCACCATCACAACGACCACAGAAGTCGGCATCATCAAAACAGATGTGACATAGCTGGAGAAACTGGGTATGTGGAATAAAGTACGTACAACTAGGGCACATAGTTTCAAAATAGGGAGTTTTCAGTTGCAGGTAAGGAGAATTCTGTCTGTTTAAGATTTGTTACTCTGCAAAGTTCTTCCTGCAGAAAGCAATGGAGGCTAGGTCATTGAATATTTTTAAAGCAAAGTTCAATTCTTGATTGCCAAGCAAGTCAAAGTTAATACAGGGCAAACAGGAAAGTAAAAGTGACTCCTAAGTCAGATCCACCATGATCTTAACTAATGGCAGAGCAGACTCAAGTCACTGAGTAGCCTACTCCTGTTCCTATTTTGTGTTTTCATATATAGGGAGAGTGGAAGGGGTTGGAGACACCAGCAGCAAGTGAGGACAGCAGTGAGCCAGAGGAGATTGAAATGTCAAGCGACAGGATGAAGACATGAAGCGAGAAGGAAGAGGGTCATGGTGGGAGAGCAGCCAGTGGGGAGGCAGGATGGAACAATCAGGCAGGAAGGAGAACGAGTTCTTAAATTATTCAGAGTTAGCGAGTTTCAGCCAGTGAGGTTCAAGGCAGAACTAGGTATTTCATGTAAAAGTTACAGGGCCAGGTTATATGTTTCCTTATGGGTAAGTAGATTTTCCATTAGCAAGTTTTTGTTTAATATGCAGCATTATGGGAGTACATTAGAAGTGCTTATATGGGCGGTTTTCTTTTAACTGCCTTCCAATATTGTCTTATTTACTCAGGTAAGTTTCATTCCCAATTAATAATCGAGTATTTCCATTCAGCATGAGCATGGTTTGATTGGTAAACAGCAGGGAGAAGAAGCAGATTGCAAATATTGCAGTCACCTTCGGGTAACTGCTGAGTTGAAAACACTTCATCTTCCTCCTGCAGCTCTGTGTCAGGCTGCCTTTTGGGGTTTGTTATACATACAGAGCTTGGTGAAATTTATCTCCTTCCTCGTAATGAAGATGATAAGTTTCAAACGTTTCCACTTTGTCCCAAGGTCACTCATGCCCACTTCTCTCAAAATCCAGAGCTATCCTCTCATTGTTTTAAGATTGTTCTGCTGTCCAGTAGTCTGTCCTGTTTCCACTTCCACCGGTAATTTAGAATTCCAAAACATGTATTTAAACATGTGCATAGTCCCAGAACTACGTGGACTTCAGTAAGGTGTTCAACAAGATTCCCCATTGGAGGACTGGTTTAGCAAAGTTAGATCTCATGGAATACAGGGAGAACTAGCCATTTGGAGCAGAAGTGGCTCAAAGGTAGAAGACAGAGGGTGGTGGTGGGGGGTTGCTTTTCAGACTGGAGGCCTGAGACCAGTGAAGTGCCACAAGGATCGATGCTGGGTCCTCTACTTTTCAGCGTTTATATAAATGATTTGGATGTGAACATATGAGATGCAGTTCGTAAGTTTGCAGGTGACACCAAAATTGGAGTTGTAGTCAACAGTGAAGAAGGTTACCTCAGATTACAACAGGAGCTTGATCAGATGGGCTAATGGGCTGAGGAGTGGCAGATGGAATGTAATTTCGATAAATGCGAGGTGCTGCATTTTGGGAAAGCAAATCTTAGCAGGACTTATACATTTAATGGTAAGGTCCCAGAGAGTGTTGCTGAACATAGAGACCTTGGAGTGCAGGTTCATAGCTCCTTGGAAGTGGAGTCGCAGGTAGATGGGATAGTGAAGAAGGTGTTTGGTATGCTTTCCTTGATTTGTCAGAGCATTGAGTACAGGAGTTGGGAGGTCATGTTGCAGCTGTACAGGACATTGGTTAGGCCACTTTTGGAATATTGCATGCAGTTCTGGTCTCCTTCCTATCGGAAGGATGTTGTGAAACTTGAAAGGGTTCAGAAAAGATTTACAAGGATGTTGCCAGGATTGGAGGATTTGAGCTATAGGGAGAGGCTGAACAGGCTGGGGCTGTTTTCCTGCAGCATCAGAGGCTGAGGGTTGACCTTGTGGCGGTTTATAAAATCATGAGAGGCATGGATAGGATAAATAGACAAAGTATTTTTCCCTGGTGTGGGGGAGTCCAGAACTAGAGGGCATAGATTTAGGGTGAGAGGAGAAAGATATAAAAGAGACCTAAGGGCAACCTTTTCACACAGAGGATGGTGCGTGTATGAAATGAGCTGCCAGAAGAAGTGGTGGAGGTTGATACAGTTGAAACATTTAAGAGGCATTTGGATGGGTATATGAATGGGAAAGGTTGGAGGGATATGGGCTGGGTGCTTGCAAATGGGGCTAAATTAGGTTGGGACATCTGGGTGGCATGGATGAGTTGGACCAAAGGGTCTGTTTCCGTACTGTACAACTCTATGTAATCGACCCACTGTTTCCAAGGGTGAACTTTTCTGCAGTAAATTGATCTTTAAATTCCTTTTCTTTCTTTCAAATCTCTACATGGCCTCAATCCACCCTGACCAGGCAATCTACTGAAATTGTAATTTTTTCTTTCTGTTGCCTACCATTTGTTCAGGTAGTGGCTTATTGCTTGTTCTCTGTTACTCCACTATACCTTTGGCTGCTTCCTTATCTGCCCTCGAAGGCAACCCTTTCTGATTCTTTCCCTGTGTTGCTTTCAAAAGTCTCCCACAAACTCTTCTCTTTATTCCCGCACACAACTTCAATTCCCTTTCTACTGCTTAAAGGTTACTTTTTGTGTTAGCACTGTGCAGTATGGTTGGAGTTGTTTTCTTAATGCAAGAGAACTGTAACAATATAAATCATGACTGAAGCCATATATGTCTGCAATTAAGATGTTCAATTATTTTACAATAATCTAGTAAACCAGTGCATGTGAACATTGCAATTAAATTTATTTAAAGTAACGCTTCTGAATTGTTTACATTTATTTCATTTTTGTAGGATGTCATGTCAAAAGGGAATTGATGAAATATAAATTAACGTTTTTTGAAACTGTGCTAATTGAAGTACTGACACTAAACCAAAAGAAACAAATCTGAATAGATCAAGGAATGTAAAAGTGAAAATAAGAGACACTTGACATCTCATTAATGACACAATTAATGGAAACAGTTTTGAAGGACTATGATAGATATTAAATTATTCTTTTTCTTCTGTGCAAACAGGTTCTGGTATGAGAATCCTTGGGTGTTCACTCCAGCCCAGCTGACTCAAATCAAGCAGACATCTCTTGCCCGTGTCCTGTGTGATAATGGAGACAATATCACCAGGATACAGCCTGATGTGTTCAGAGTGGCAGATTATCCTCATGGTTATCAGAGTTGTGATGATATACCAAAAATGGACTTGCGGATGTGGCAAGATTGTTGTGAAGGTTCGTCATTATTTAATGGACGATGTTTGAGTTTTGCATGGACAAAATGGAGAAAATGAGGATTGCAGTTGCTGGAGATTGGAGTCTAAAAGTGTGGTGCTGGAAAAGCACAGCCGGATTCGGCAGCATCGGAGGAGCAGGAGAATCGACGTTTCATAAAGGAATGGCTTATGCCTGCTTCTCCTGCTCCTCAGATGCTGCCTGACCGGATGTGCTTTTCCAGCACCACACTTGTCGACTGTTGCATGGATAGTTGAACATTTTAAAGCTATTTAGTGTTTTGTGAATTGTTGATAAGGAATATGTTACAGAATTCCTGCTCATCGTAACAATTCCCACAGTAAATATGAATAATTCTTTGCATCTGTTGTAAAAGTTCTAGCTATTTGGCTGGAATTATTGCTTGAGACAACAGATTGGGCCTAATTTTAATGTTACATTGAGAAAATTCTACATATTTGACAATTTGTTCTGACCTCCATGCTTCCCGAAAATTCAGTGATAAGGGTCTTTTAAAATTGAAAGCCAGAAAAAGAGTTTATTTGTAACAATCAGATGTAACTTCCCATCTTCTTTATGCTTTTTTTTTCATTTTTTTGGAGGGTGCTAGTTTCTCCATAACATCTTGTCTTATATATTTGATTCATAATATTATAATGTTGCTGTGAGGGTTTTGGGTTGGGGGAGCGGCAGTGCAGTGGGTGGTGGTCAGTTGACATTGGTGAGAGTGCTGCACTTTTAGTCCCTGTTATGGCTGTGATAGTTCATCAAGGCTGCCTCCTCACCATATCTCATGCTTCAGGGATTAAGCTATACATAATCAGTTGTCTCTGTCTAATGGGGAAAACAAAACTGCCCATGGTTCATTGTGGATCATGTCTCATTATTATGTTATGGGACTCACTTTCACTTGGGTGAATGAAGGACACCTTGTGACCTGCAGTGCACCTGATGGGTAATGTTGGGCATTTTGATTGCATCACCTTGGAGTCTTTGCTGTTTCCTCCTCATATAACCCAGAACTTAATCAGGATGCTTTGGCATGTTAATAAGCATACATGCAATCCATCTGTAGTCACCTCCACGCTTTTCAAATTATTGTGATGTATTTTCCTCTGGTGAATTCACGTTTGAATTGTTACTTTGCTTCAAATCCTCTGCTGACTCATTCTTGTAATTCCTTTTTCGCATTAATTGTATTTCTTTGCCTTTCATTCCCTGACAGAGGGTTTAATGCTTTTTCTCTGCAATCAAAGAGAGACTCAACTTGTTTTACTGAGAACATAGTCCATGATATTCTGCACTTGGGGACAATGGCAGTAGTCTCTGATTTTGCAACAAGTAGACTGGGTTTACCAAAATCCTAAGGAGATGTCATAGGTAACAGGTTGTGCAATAAATTATTCACTTACATTTAGCATGGAAGGGAGTTGGAACCAGTGAAAGCCAATTAGCATTTTTATGTGTATGTAAAGTTAATGTGTTACATATTACCATAGGAAGAGGGCAAAGGAAGATATTCTTGAGATCAGATTACAGATTTCCCTCCAGAATATGAATATCTTAGATAGATGTGCAGTAGTTCTGTGGGGTCACTGGAACCCAGATGCTGTTTGGCTTTGTGATCTACCATAATTAGATGTAGAATGAAGATGATCTCTAATCAAAGAGACACATCCTAGAGCCATTTTAAGGAGGCTGGGAGGGTTGCTGTGCTGGGGCCAGGGAAGGAGAACAACTGCAACAGGATTTTACTAGTGCTGGTGGATTTAGGAAATTCTCCAAAAACTGAGAAAAGCCTGAAGATAGTCTCTCAAAGTTACCACACAAAGCAAGCAGAATATAGCAACCCACTGGAAGCTGGGAGCAAGTGTGGACTATTTGCTATAAGGACTGTGATTCTGTGGAGACCACAATGCATGATAAGCATCAAAGAGAAACGTTTTTCTCTTTGTAGCTTGAAGTGTAAACAGAAACAGCCAATTATGCATTTAGTTTTAAAGTGGCAAATCTTGTATCAGTCTTCAGCTATCACTGGATGTTCGACTCTCTTTTTAAATGTGAAAGGTCTCTGCAGGCATTGTAATGAGGTAATGGTGCAAGTGAAGTGAGTGTGGAAACAGGTCATGTTTGAAATGAAGCAAGTGATACAATGTACGGTACAAAGCTCAATTCTGAAATAAAAATTTCAGATTATCCATTATTTGACTCAACTTGAGAAAGCTGCTTACCAATTTGTTCCTGATAATGTGAGTTGGCGGTTTCTGGCAATCAGAAAATATTTAGCACTTTTTCTTAATTAATGATCATTTGAGTGATCAGGTATTAGGTAGGAAATGGCTTGAGGAACTCAGATATAAGTCTAGTAGAGAGGATGTTCTGTGTATTGTTATGACACAGTCCTGAACCCTTCGGCGAATTAAACCAAACACCCAGAAAAGCTCACCTCGCCTTGTAATCTGTTAAAGTATGAGTGACAGAAAACTCCCAAATTCCACTATTTACAGAAAAATAATATCAGTTTATTCCTTAACTCTTAAAAGTGAACTTTAAACAACAACTATCCCAACTCTCAGCCCCTGTCTCTTAACTGCTTGTTGTCTGCCTCCAACTCTGTAAGATTAGATTAGATTTGATTCCCTACAATATGGAAACAGGCTGTTCGGCCCAACAGCGATCCTCCGAAGAGTAGCCCACCCAGACCCATTGCCCTACCCTCTATTTACTCTTGACTAATACACCTAACACTATGGGTAATTTTGGCATGGCCAATCCATCTGACCTGCAAGGTTTTGGGACTGTGGGAGGAAACCAGACCACTCGGAGGAAACCCACGCAGACACAGTGAGAATGTGGAACCCCCATACAGACAGTTGCCTGAGGTGGGAATTGAACCCGGGTCCCTGGTGCTGTGAGGCAGCAATGCTAACCACTGAGCCACCATGCCACCGCAATATACTGTTCCAATAAAAAAAATACTGAAATTACATGATTCCTGATGAAGGGCTTTTGCCTGAAATGTCGATTTCGCTGCTCGTTGGATGCTGCCTGAACTGCTGTGCTCTTCCAGCACCAATAATCCAGTATATGAAATTACATCAACTTAACTTTAACACCACACAGCAGTTGTCAACTCCAATGTCCTCCTCCTTTCAGCTGAACATCTCCCTGGGTCATCTTCTGTCTTTTAGTGCAAAGATGTTTCAAATGAAAAAGGTACCTTTGACAGAGAGTGTTTTTGAATGGCAGTCTCTCTTGATGGCACTTACTCTCTGTCTTTCAAAATGGTTGCTTTTTTATACCTCTAACATCGGATTGTCTCATTGGTTAGAGGTTGGCAAGAACAATAAATTCAAATGTGATTTGGTTTTAGTATCCTGGGGCATAATTTAACTGGTTAAATGCGAATTGTTGTCAAAACAGCAACCAACTCAGATATCTATTTCACAGCCAAATGTTGCATATTTCCGGTAGACTCCATTTTCCCAATTACTCTGAGACTGTGAGCTAGTCATAGGACAGGTGCTTGGAAGCTCTCAATGCAAAACCGCATTCACACACTCTTAAAGGTACATGCATTGACCCTGTCATAAGAATGTTACGACACAGGGTAAACCCTTCTGCTAATTTAAACCAGACACAACTGCAAGCTCACCTCACCTCGTAATCTGTAAAAGTATGAGTGACAAAGATCTACCAAATTCCACTATTTAAAGAAAAAAAAATTAACCATTTATTTTTTAATTCCAAGGAAAAAAAAGAACATTAAACAACAACTATTTACACTGTAGACTTCCTTTGTCTTAAAGATTTATCTCCCTTCAACTCTGCAATACTGTACTGATCCAATAAACCCCACCCCCCCTTCCGATTAAGTTAACAAAAATCAACTTTCAAAACCAGTCAACTATGTTGAATCTCCTTTGTATCTTGATCTGTAGATTTTTCTGGTTTTTTTTCCTTCGGTCTTCTGCTGCACAGATTTCCTATGAACAGGTACCTTTCAGAGAGCAGTTCTGTGGGCAGCTTGTGTTTGTTGGTGCTCTTTGCCACTTTGGCTAACACTTCAAAATACCTGATTTTTATACCTCAAAACATTGAATCGTCTCATTGGTTTGATGTCATCAAACCAGTAAAATCCAAATTCAATTTTGGTATCTTGGGGCATAAGGTAAAACAAAACTGCTCAAACTCAAATTTGTTATGTACCATAGCAACTCAGCTCAGTTCGTCGTTTCACATGCAAATGTTACATTTTTAGATTTTTCAGCACACTCTGTGCTTGTTAAGTTCTTGCCAGCTTTCACTCTTCCTTAAAGGTATGCACCTACATCATCATAAGAACAATGTTAGTGCAGGGGAAATGGAGGTGAAGTTATAGACTTGGGGGAATCAGTGCTGAGTGTTGATGTTGGGAAATGATGTTGTTATGGATTAGATTAGATTAGATTCCCTACAGTGTGGAAACAGGCCCTTCAGCCCAACAAGTCCACACTGACCTTCTGAAGAGCATGCCACTCCCCTCCAACTAATGCACCTAACACTATGGCAATTTACCATGGCCAATTCACCTGACCTGCACATCTTTGGACTGTGTGAGGAAACTGGAGCACCCGGAGGGAACCCGGGCAGACACTGGCAGAATGTGCAAACTCCACGCAGACAGTTGCCCGAGGCTGGAATCAAATCTGGGACCCTAGTGCTGTGAGGCAGCAGTGCTAACCACTGAGCCACTGTGAATGTAGATCTACTTTTCAGAAGGCATTCAAATCAAACAACTGCAGCTCACAATTCAGCAACATCAACTTATCTTTAAAATATTGCTTTGAATTAATTTTAGAAAATCTTTCCCAGGCACCCCAGAGGTGTATTTAGCAAAACAATTAAACACTTGAACCAAAGAAATAACAGACCCTCACATGTACGTAGCTCCTTTAGCGTAGTAAACAGAGAGTAGGACATGCACTGAGGAGGGTTTAATACTGCAAGAGGTTACAGAGATATGTAAGGGTCAGGCCATGGAGGGATTTCAAAACAAATTTTAAAAGTGAGGCCGTGCTGCACGGGGAGCCAGGAGTTGGATAATGAGTGAACATGACCTCTGCGTTGGGAAATGGAGTTTTGGATAAGCTCTAAAGAGGAAATATTAAGGGCAAATTTTGTCTCTCTGATTTTCAATCTTTCCCTTCTCTCTCCTTCTTCCACTTCATGTTCTGAGTACAGAAAATCCTGATATCTTTGTTCCATCTGGGTTTGGCATTATTTTACATACATCCTTTCTGTTCCTGGCCAACTGGAAAGTTTTCCAACTGCAAAATGGTTTAGCCATTTATCAAACCCAAGCACGTTCTTGGCTGTGATTTATTCAAAAATAGTGCGATTGTGATTGCAGCTGCATTTTTAAAAATGAAATATTCTGTGCAAGAAGTGTTAAGTAACTAGATCCTGCTACTCTGGGGAGGTGATGGTGGATGGTAATGTCACTGGACGAGCAAGCTGGAGGCCCAGGATAGTGTTCTGGGGACAGTCGGGTCATTTGGTTCACTGTGACAGCGAGTGGAATCTAAATTGGCTAATGAAGCTAGAATCTAAAGATGAAACTGTCATTGATTTTGTTTTTCTTTGACATTCTGGATTACCTCAGTTCCTTAGGAAATGAAAGCTGCTATGCTTCTCTGTTCTGGATTACATGTGACTCCAGGCATGTGAGTGACTCTTAACTGTCCTCTGAAATGACCTAACAAGACATTCAATTTACAGGAAATAGGCTTGAGTAACAAATGCTGGCTTTGTCACTGATGCCCACATTCCATAAAAGAATTATTAAAAAGATAAATGGTAGGTTGTAATGTCCACTTTCAGAACATTTTTGAGAGCTACCTGTCTCTCAAAGATTAGCTTTTGTATGTTTGTATGTTAGATAGTGTGCCTGTGGAATGAAATACAATATTGTCAGAAGGGTCTTAGTGTAGCCCCAGGGACAACAAAGCCTACTCATTCTTTTAGAGACAATTTGGCGCAAGTGTTTAAGGATGATGTGTTGAGTGCAGAGACTGATGGGGGTGGTACCCACCACCAAGAACATCTTCCCCTCCCCACCCCGTCTGCCTTCTGCAAGGACCATTCCCTTCGCCAATCCTTGTATTGTGCTACTCTCCCAAACACCACCAACACTCCCACCGAACCCCCAGGTCCCTTCCCCTGCAACTGGAAAAGTTGCAAAACTTGCTAGTACGCCACCCCCCCCCCCCCCCCCCCCCCTCACCTCGGTCCAGGGCCCCAAACAGTCCTTCTAGGTGAGACAGAGGTTCACTTGCCTCTCTTCCAACCTAGTTTACTGTATCAGGTGTTCCCGATGTGGTCTTCTCTTAATTGGGGAGACCGAACGTAAACTTAGGGAAAGGTTCACTGAGTTTCTCAGCCAGGCCTGCAGGGGCCAACCTGACTTCCCAGTCACCGCCCATTTCAATTCCCCTTCCCACTCCCTTTCCAACATGATCATCCTTGGCCTCCTCCATTGCCACAACAAACCAAACCACAAATTGGAGGAACAACATTTCATCTTCTGCCTGGGCAGCCTACATGGAGTTCTCCAATATCAAATAACCTCTCTCCCCATTCCCTGACCCCCTTCCCGACCCCTCCCCCTCTCTTTCACTCCTTCCTGCCACCAACCGGATCTATTCCTTCCGTTGACCTGCCAGGACGTACTCTCTACCTGTTTGCACCTATCCTCACTTCACCACCCTGCCCCCGCCTCTCCCTTTATCCGCAGCTCCCCCATACCCACCCTCAGTCCTGAAGAAAGGTTACACCCAAAACGTCGACTTCTCCACCTCCTGATGCTGCCTGGCTTGCTGTGTTCTTCCAGCCTCCTGTCTGCTCATTCTTTTAAGCTATCTTTGCTTCTATTCGGATTTTCAATGTATCGTTTGATTGAAGATTTTCTGTTTTGGGGTACAGTTGTGACATTTTCCTGACAGGTATTTGTACAACTGTTCATTCTAAATGCACTTTGTCATCTTGTAGTAATCTCTTCAGGTTCCTAATGGTGAACTGAAAAAAAACCCGAAGGTGCGGTAGCACTGTATTCTTCTGTGTGAAGTCGCTGGCAGAGTGAAATGATTTCCATTCATTCAGCCTTGGCTGGACATTGTCTAGACCAATACACTGTAGAGAATATAGCTGTTACTTCTGTTTATATTTGCTACTTCAGAGGGAGCCAATGTTCTTGTCTGAAGTTGCACATGTCTTTAATTAAAGGCACAGCCAAAAGTGATATAGTTTTTTTTAAATCTTGCACAAATTTCAATTACTACTGGAATTCTTTGATTTATCTTAGTATTAATAGAGTCATCAAGTTATACAGCACGGAAACAGACCCTTTGATCCAACTTGTCCATGCCAACTGGATATCCTAAATTAATCTAATCCTATTTGGCAGTATTTAGCCCATATCCCTCTAAACCCTTCCTCTTCATGCACCCATCCTTTTAAATGTTGTAACTGTACCCATTTCTACCACCTTTTCTGGCAGCTTGTTCCATACACGCACCACCTTCTGCGTGACAAAGTTGCTCACCAGGTCCCTTTTAATCCTTTCCCTTCTCACCTTAAATCCACGCCCTCTAGTTTTGGATTCCCGTACCCTGGAAAAAAGACCTTGGCTATTCACCCTGTCCATGCCTCTCATTATTTTATAAACCTCTAGAAGGTCACCCTTTAGCCTCTGACACTCCAGGGAAAACAGCCCCAGCCATTGCACCCTCTCACTATAGATCAAACCCTTCAATCCTGGCAACATTCTTGTAAACCTTTACTGAACCCTTTCAAGTTTAGCCACCTCTTTTCTCCAGCAGGAAGACCAAATTGAATGCCGCATTCTAACAGTGTACTGCTGCAACATGTCCGAACTCCTGTACTCAGTGACCTGACCAAGCGTGCCAAATGCCTTCTTCACTACCCTGTGGACATGCATTCCTTGGTCTCATTATTCAAGGAACTTACCATGAAGTTTATGCCCTGCCCTAGTTTGCCCTACCAAAATGCAACACCTCATATTTATCTAAGTTAAATTTCATCTGTCACCACTCGGCCCATTGGCCCACCTGATCAAGATCCTGTGCAGTCAATGCTGCAATCGATACCTGTCACCTCATTTCATTTATCAATTTAGAACTAGCAATGCTGCAGAATTGGTGCCTCTCGAACCACTCCCAGAGCTCACACTTAAAACAAAGAAGGAGGTATGGCACTGACAGAAGCTGAAACATCACCAGCTCATTGGCCTTTCATCACAGGGAGGAGTATGTGCAGCATCTGACAGCATTTCACCAAACTACTGCCTGAAACACGGACACAAAACATGCCCCGAAGAGTTATCTAGCTTCGAAAAGTTGGCATGTTTTCTCTCTCTCTCTCTCTCTCTCTCTCCACTGCTGCTGCCTGACCGGCTGTGATTTCTAACATTTTGTGTTTTCATTACAGATTCCCACATCTGCAGTAATTTGCTCCTGTCACAAAAAAATGGCTTGGGGATGAACGTCTCATAGGTATTGCAGGCACACCCATCACTTAGTGCTTTACTGGTTTTCATTAGCTCCAGACCCTTGCTGACACTGAGACACTTTTCACTCAGAATCCTTTAACTCACAAATTCCCCAAACTACATTCTACTTACTAGCAACTTATGGACAATTACAGCTCTGGGGATTCACATCTCCCTGTGCATTGAATGATACAGATAAAGTGCTCACGTACCAATGCAAATGTCTCAGAATGCCTCTCTCCTTCTCACAGAAGGGAATGTGCACAGGCAGTGTGTGGGGGATACCTGACATAATGCTCCTCACTTAGTTTGAGGGCCAGGCCAGCAGCTGGAAGGAAAGCAAGGAGAACATGCCTTTGCTGTTGGGCAGATTGGATATCTCCAGCCAGGCTGGTGAGAAAACCTCCAATCTGTTCCTCCCAGCTGCACGTCAAGCAGCAGTGTCTTAAATTAAAACCCTTGATTAAGGGTGACTGCTCACAATACTGACAAATCTTTGTTTTGTTTTGTTGAAAAAAAAATCCCTAAAGTTCTTGGATGTTTATTTTGCCTGCAGTACCCTTCTTTTCAACTTAAAGGTTTGAAATGCGAATGATTGCTCCTGTGACAACTCAGCAGAATCGGTGTCATAGAAAATGTCAACCAAAAGGAAGGCTGAGTGTGGCGATTAGGCAGGAATATTGTCAACAAATAGCCCCCTTAGTTATATGACCCTGATCACAGAATGAAGGGACTGAAATATCACTTCACACTAGAGCAATATCAAACTTCAACAGCTGGCAAATACATGGCCCCATTAGCATAATAAACTTCAGAGGAAAATTGTTCAACAAAACCTGGCACCGAGGAGATATTGAGGCAGGTGACAAAGGCTTGTCCAAGTACAGAAATTTTAAGGAATGCCTTCAAGAGAGTTTACAAAGTTAAATGTGAGAAATGTCAAGCGTGTAGCACTGGCAACCAAGATTTCCAATGAGGAATATGTTCAAATGATTAAATGCTTTACAATTGTTGACTTGGAGAAAGGAAAGGTAATTTTGACCTTGCTGAATATTATGCCTGAGACTTTCTTTTAATTCATCCATTGGAGCATTTGCTGGAAGGGACAGCATTTACGAACCACTGCAACCCAGGTGATGAATTTTGGCACTTACTGTCAAAAGAGGCTTGCCAAATAACTGCAGTGAATCTTGCAGACAGTATGCAGTTGCCACAGTGAATCGTTAGTGGAGAGAGTGAATGTTTAAGGTTGTGGATTGAATGACGATCTATCATCCAGCTGTATCTGTGCAATGTTGAACTTCTTGGGTTTTTTAAAAGGCATATGGAGAGTATACTTTCAATACAGCTAACCTTTTGGATAGTAAACAGGCTGTGTGGAATTATTTGAGTTGTTTGCCACAGAATTCTCAACATCTGATTTGCTCTTGCACCCATCATTATAATATAGCTAGCTTGTTCACCAAATGATTCTCTCTAATGTTATGATGGGGAATTCAATCATGGTAAAGCCACTGAACTTCAAGGTGACCTTGTGAGACTCTCCATTGTCATGGCTTTGCAGTTATATGATATGAACATTATTTGTGACTTAACAGCCCTCAGCTGAATGCTGTCTCAATATTTCTGCATGGGTGTTCCAGCTGCTTCACTATCTGAGGATCTGAAAATGGGTTGAACATGGTGTAATCTTCAGTAAACAATACCACTTCTGAAGAGGGAATGACATTGATAAAGCAGCTAAAATGTTCCATTTATCCTGACTCTCTGTTTCCAGTTAGTTAGCCAATCCTCTATCCATGCTAATATACCACCCCAACAGCATGAATCTTTTTATGTGGAATCATTGAATCCCTACACTGTGGAAACAGGCCATTTTGGCCCAACAAGTCCACACCGATCCTCCCAGACCCATTCCCCTACCCTATTACTTTACATTTACCCCAACTAATACACCTAACCTACACACCCCTGAACACTACGGGCAATTTAGCATGGCCAATTCACCTAATCTGCACATCTTTGGATTATGGGAGAAAACCAGAGCACCCGGAAGAAACCCTATGCAGACACTGGGAGAATGTGCAAACTTCACACAGAGTTGGTCGAGGCTGGAATCGAACCTGGATCACTGGTGCTGTGCTGGGTCACTGAGTCACCGTGTCACCAAATGCAGTGCCCCTACTGTGTCATGACCAAACACCAGACATTTCCTTCAAGTGTTACACGAGCTAAGAATTTTTGTGTGTTTATAAAACCTCTTTTTAGTTTGCGACTGAATAAAAATAACATTAAAACTAGCAGCAGCAAGGTTTACCTTTAACATATTATAGCTTAGTTTATTACAATCTACAGCTGGAAGTTATTTATATAACTGTTACTTGAATGGGTAACTAAATAAAAGATACTTATAAAGATGCAAGTCATTTCGGCCTTCAGAATATCAATGCAGACCCATAGCTTGTAGTTGAGATGTTGTTTATCTGGAAAGAAGCTTTGATGGTGAAGAGTTGTGTTCAGCAAATGCAATGGCTTCTACAGTTGAGTAATTGTTGTTTGCCATTGTAAGTGGACTCAGTTGGCAGAGCAACATCAAGGAGCCAGTGAAGGTCTCTTTTCCTTTCTGGTTCTACCAGCAAGATACTAAACAATGGATTCCTTTTCAGCAGAATAGAGGTGATTTCTGGGCGTCTTCCCCTGTAACTCCTGGTTGCAAAATCTAAGCTCTTCCATATTGTTCGCAGTTAGTACAGTGGAGAGAGGTATCTAGAACCATCTTCACTGCATCTCTTGAGATCTCTGTGTAAGAGAGCTTTTCCCGGCCAGACCGCAAATTGAAACAAAACCCAACATGGCAGTGCCCAAATAGTGGAATCATGCTTCTCTATTGGTTTCTGGGCTAGTCCAAGATTGGTACAGAATCTCAACTGTGGTCTTTTACCTGAAGTAAATCTTTAATTGACTTCCAGTTGTGTCAATCATTGACTTGAATGGCTTCCATTCTTCCAGGTTTGATGAGAAAGGATAGAGTTATTCACATTTTCACGTGTTTACCTGTATTGAAATGCCCACTGAATTTCATATGTCCCTTCTGATCCTTCTTAAGATTAGTATAGGCTGGTTCTTCCAGCCCGCTAGTCACAGTTACATCTACAAGTAAGATCAGGTAACCATATTTAAAAACCTCCATTGTGAATATTTTGAAAAAGATAAGTTTATTGCAAAATCTATATTACAACTACCTATTCATGACAATTATTAACCCATTATTAACTCTACTTGTTTTCCTTCTCAAAGAATTCTAATGCATCTGTCAATTTTGATTTCATTTTCACCAAATCAATAATGATTGTGAAATAACTCCACAGAGGCCAGTATCCCATCACCATCACCTTTTTTTACATGGGGAGAATCCAGCTCCCTCAGAGCCAACTTTCAGACACTCTCGTTTGTGTCTGTCAGCCAGGGCTCCCTGAGTGAACCAGATTAACAGCCTCAATCAGGGAACTCATATTCTGAGGTCCACCTGGCTGACCTTGTTATCACCATTTCAGATTATATTATGATTTTCTAAATGCCCTGTTACCATTTCCTTAATAATTCATTCTAGTATTTCCAATTGACAGATTTAGCCCAACTGGCCTGTGGTTCCCTGTTTTCTTTCTCCATCCTTCCTTGAATGAATGACTTATTTTGAAATTCTTCAATCTGTTGAGGCCCTTCCAGAATCAGCGGGATTTTGGAAGTTTACAACCATTGCATCCGCTTTCTCTGTAGCCACTTCCTTTCAGATCCTAGGCCTTCAGGTCAAGAGGGCTTGTCCGCATTTAGTGCTATTAATTTTCCTTCTGCAGTACATAGTTCTCTTGTAATTGTTTAAAAAATCCTTACCTCCTTTAGCCCACTGTTTTTCTGTTATTCTTGGTATGATTTTTTTGCTTCTTCCACTGTCAAAAGACAGAGTACTTTGTGGTACTGTGGTTTTGCCGACCGTGACAAGATGTGAATTCCTGCGATCTGCTTTGTACACAGATGTTAAATTGCAGCTAATACAGTGTAACCACATATCCAGACTACAACTTTGGAGTGATTCAAGTGTAGTTTCTGACAATCTTATAATAGGATTTTGTACATTGTTAATGCATATAATAATATTGTGTAACAGTGACTATATGGAGGCTATTAACTTAGTTTAATCAGGTTCCTAAGTCTGTCGGTTTATTGATTTGTAGTGCTTATGTGTAGCTTCACATAGTTGCTTCCAACTTTTAGTCTGAAGTTAATTGATTTTTGAATCCAAAAGGAAATTTGTCCATTAAAAGGAAAAGACTTTAAATTTGAAATTTAAAAAAAGAGGTAGTTTTGCTTTCTCCATAATTTCTTGTTTCATAAATTAGAATAAGATTCATTGTGGATTTGCTATTTTCGGGTGAAAACTTCTGTTTTCCCAAAGGACCCTGCTATAGAGCAGTGTTGATGATCAGACCAGTCTGGAAAATATCATAATCTCAACCAGATATGAATATGTGTAAGGCTGTTATTATAGTCATGTTCATGATAGTTTGGAGGAAATTAGTATTCCGAGATGGGGTGTTTTTAACTAATGCTGAAATAACAATGAACATCACGTTTGATACACCAACTGGGATGTCAACTTTTTCTTTAAAGAAAGCAAAGGAAAGCACCTTTCACAGCCCCAAAATGTTCTAAAGCCCTTCAAAGCCAACAAAACATTTTTGAAGTGGAGCCAATGGTGAAAGTGTGTGTGTGTATCTATCACACATATATGTCATATTTACTATAGATCATAAACATATATCAGGTTTATGTTATGTATACATATAAATCACAATATATAAATATATGTAAATTGATATGTAGATAAATCACAAATCGTCACAAATTGTAATTGATACAATGTGGAATGCATGGCTTCCAAGTGTGATGGAAGATGTTTCAATACTAACACAATTTGGAGGTGCCGGTGTTGGACTGGAGTTGTCAAAGTTAAAAATTACACAACGCCAGGTTATAGTCCAACAGGTTTATTTGGAAGCACTAGCTTTCGGAGCACCGATCCTTTGCTCCTTGATGAAGGAGCAGTGCTCCAAAAGATAGTGCTTCCAAATAAGCCTGTTGGACTATAACCTGGTGTTGTGTGATTTAAAGTAATAACATAACTATTTTTCTTGTTTCTTTTATGAGGTGTAGGTAGTACAGGCAAGGCTGGTATTTACCACTGTCCTTGTTGGTAATGGGAAATCAGTGTACACCCACATTGTTATTAAGGAAGGAGTTCCAGGATGATTGACCGAGAGAGAGTGATATAGTTCCAAGTTAGTTTATGTGTTACTTGGGGAGCTTATGGATATTGGTATTCCCATATATACTGTTGGTGAGTTTCTGCAGTATGTCTTCTCGATGATGAACACTCCACCAGTGTTTAAATGAATTTTTAATGAGGCAGGTCAAAACTCCAATCACATGGGCTGCTTTTTCCAAACTGATGTTGAGCTGCTTAAACAATGCTGGAGTTGCACCTCCAGGCAAACACGGAGTATTGCATTACTCTGCTGATGTGTGCTTTGCCAGTGAAAATAGGATGTCAGGTAGTGAGTTACTTGCTGCAGAATCCCCTGTGCTCCT
The DNA here is from genome assembly GCF_047496795.1 of Chiloscyllium punctatum. Classification (NCBI taxonomy): domain Eukaryota; kingdom Metazoa; phylum Chordata; class Chondrichthyes; order Orectolobiformes; family Hemiscylliidae; genus Chiloscyllium; species Chiloscyllium punctatum. The sequence continues at coordinate 135,601,340 of NC_092741.1, read as the reverse complement.
GCAGCAATGACATTTGTGTACCTGGTCTAGCTATTGGTCAGTGATGACCTTGCCAATGATGTTGGTAGGGGAGTTAGCAATAGTAATACCAAGAATGAAAGATGATGATGTTGAAACATACACAATCCTAAGAGGACTTGACAAGATAAATGTTGAGAAGATATTTCCATTGTGGAGGGAATCTTGAAATAGAGTAAAGTTACAGTGAAAGGAACAGTCATTTAAAACTGGGATACAAAGGAATTTCTTCTCTGAAGGTAGTGAATAACTGGAATTATCTACCCAAAAATGTAATGGAGGCTAGATCATGGCAAGTATTTAAAGAGGAGACATATTTTTGAAATATTGAGTTGAGGGCAATGAGGAGTTGCACAAAAGAGTACTTGAAGCCTCGGGCAGATCAGCCATGATCTTATAGAATGACAGGTTAGGCTTGAGGGCCTTTGTTTGTTCTTTAAGTGCCCAGTTTATGTCTAACTAGATCCCACAAACAGCTTTGGTGATAAGCAGCTAGATAATCTGCATCAGTCTCCTGAAGTATAAATGGTGTCAGCTCCCTTGCGCTGTTTCTGATAATAGTTGACATCATTTGCATTCACCTGAGAGAAAATGACGCCACTCTGAAACCAATTTACTTGCTTTAAAAATGACACCTCCAAAGTGCAGCTTTCCCTCAGTTCTGTGCTGAAGTGTCAGCCGAGTCTGTCATTCTCAGGAGTCGGGATTGTGCCTTAATTTGTTCTGTGACGTTACAATTCTGGGTCCAGTATGCTCAAACTTTAGAAACGACAGTATTCTTATTGACTTACATGGCAATTGCTGTAACCTCTGGTCTATTGCAATGAGAACCCTGTAGAATTAAATGTACTAGTTTCAAAGGTGTCTTTTTAATGATTTTGTAATTTTAATGTTCCTATTTGCTACACCAAAGATTTGATAAGTGCAATTCTGAAATAATTTTACTGCATTAAAAGGCAAAAGCACAGTGCTAATAATTGTGCTTCTGGAGCTTGAGGGCACCAAGACAAGAACATAGTGCATCGTGTTGAAAAGTTGGCGTTGTTCATTTTGTTCTTCCATCACTTGTGGCTAAAATGCCATTGAAGCTAGTATTCCATGACTTTCCATGGCCCTACATATCACATGTTAAAATTTGAACTTGGGAGGATTCAGTGGATGGGACAAAGAGCTACCAATCTTATCTTTTGACCCGAGAGTGTGACAAAAGATTGATCTAATATCATTAGAGATTACTGATTATAATGTTTTGACATTTCCAATGACCTTGCCACAGAAAAACGTTGATGTAAGTAGTTCACAAGAAGTTAAATCAGAGGCAATCTCTTCTAGAGATATGGATCAGAATTCAAATGAAGCATTTAGTAACTGTTTTTGACAAAGTTAATGAGCTGAATTTTCCATTGTTTTTGGCTCCATGTAATTTCAGAAAACTTTCATGGAGAGTTTCCAGCCGTGGCCCATGGTGACTTCTCTCATGCAATCTTCTGCTGCTCGCCTCATTAACTATACACACAGGCTGTCCAACCCTCTTCTTGTTCACTTGCTCAGCAACAATAAAGGAATGGCAGTATATTTCCAAGTCAAGATGGTGAGTACATGGAGCAGAACTTGAAGGTGGTGATGTCTCCATGTATCTCCTGCCCTTGTCCCACTAGATTGAAGTGGTTGTGCGTTTGGAAGGTGCTGTCTAAGGATCTTTGGTGAATTTTTGTTACTAGCGTCAGTGGTGGAGAGAATGGATTCTTGGTGGATGTGGTGCCAGTCAAGGGGCTGCTTGGTCCTGGATGGTGTCAAGTTTTTTGAGTGGTGTTGCAGCTGCAGCCATTCAGGCAAGTGGGGAGAGTATTCCCATCTTACTCTTGACTTGTTCCTTGTAGATACTGGACAGGGTTTGGGGATTCAGAGGTAAATTAATTGCCACAGTATTCCAAGCCTCTGACCTTGCTGTTATATTTACAGTATTCATATAGCGAGTCCAGTGCAGTTTCTGGTCAATGGTAACACGTGGATGTTGATAGTGGGGGTTTCAGTGATGTTCATATCATTGAATGTCAAGGGGTAGTGATTAGTTTGTCTCTTCTTGGAGATGGTCATTGTTTGGCATTTATGTGCACAACCTTCTTTCTGTGTGCCAGATATGACTCCAACCAACAGAGTTTGTCTGATGATTTCCATTGATTCCAGTTTTGCTAGGGCCCCTTGATGTCAAGGGCTGTCACTCTAACTTCAATTCTGGAATTTATCGCTTTTGTCAATGATTGGACCAAGACTGTAATGAGGTCGGGAACTTGAGTGGTCATGGTGGAACCCAAACTCGACGTCAGTGAGTAGGATGTTGTTTGGCAGGTGCTGCTTGATAGCCTGTTGATTACATCTTCCATCACTTTACTGATGATTGAGAATAGATGATGGGGTGATAATTGACCAGGTTGGATTTGTTCTACCTTTTGTGTACAGAATATACCTGGTCAACATTTCACACTGTCGAGTAGATGTCAGTGTTGTAATTGTACTGGAACAACTTTGGCTAGGTGAATGGCAAGTTCGGTGGCACAAGTCTTCGGTACTATTGCCGGAGTATTGTGAGGACCTATAGCCTTTTGCAGAATCCAGGACCTCTATGTTACCACTTGGAGTGAATCAAATTGGCTGAAAACTGATGTCTGTGATGCTGGGAACTACCGGAGGGGGCCGAGATGAATCATCTATTTGACACTACTGGTTGAAGATTGTTGAAATGCTTCAGCCTTCTCTTTTGCACTGATGTGCTGGGCTCTTCCTTCATTGAGGATTGGGATATTTGTGGAGCCTCCTCCTCCAGAATGTGTCAGTTCTGAGTATTCTGAAATAATCCCTTTCATGTCTGCCTGGCATCTTGGATGACCTGTCCCTTAAACTAATTTGCCAGTTAACTTTAGCTTATTCTGCTTTCATCTACACATAATTGCCTGTATTCAAGTTTAAGATGTTAATCATGCACCTATAATTCTCTCCCTCAAACTGAATGTAAAACTTAAAAACATGTTACGATTATTACTACCTAGGGTGCCTTCAGTATTAATTAATTGTATCTTGTATCCAGTCTAATTTACCCCTTTCTGCTTAGTTGGCTCCAGAATATGTTGTTCTGAGAAACTGCCCTGAAAACAATTTATAAACTCCTCATCTGAACTAACTTTGATTTTTCCAATACTTATGTAGGTTAAAGTAGCCTGTGATTATCAATATACGTTTCTGACAAACTCAAAATTATTTCTTCCTTTATATTTCATCCTACTGTGCTTATTGTAAGGGAGGAGTGCACCTCACTTCCATAAGTGACTTTTTGCATTTATAATCTCATATCTCATCTCTACACAATCACTCCTGCATCCTGTTTCCTAAACTTAGATCACCCTCCTCAATTATTCTAATACTATTATTAATTAACCAACCACTCCTCCAGAGTTTTGCATATTTCTGTCCTTCCTAAATGTCTTGTAGTGTTTAGAATGCAGGTTCAACCCAACATAATCTTGCAGCCATGTCCCTGTGAAGGCTATAAAATTGTAATTACTTATTTTTATTTGCTCAGTCAGTTTGATTTCAAAACTCTGTGCATTTTGAAACAGAGCCTTTAGCTTTACATTGTATTATTTGTCAACTCTCACCTGATTTACTGATATATTCTTGGATTTGTACTCTGTATTCCTCCTGACACGCTCCCTTTAATCTTTTCCCATCCTAATACATTTCTGTTCTTGCCTCGTCTCTACTCTCCGATTTACCATTTCTTCCTGAGTTTCATCCCTTGCCCACACTGTTTATTTCCCTAGTCACAAGGCTAGGTAGAATGTTGGTCCCAGTATGGTTTAGTTATAGATTGTTCCGATGGTAGGGACACACTTTCTCCAGTGGCTAGTATCAGTGCCCTACAAAGCAGAACCAACTTCTCCCTCACCATCTTTGAGCCACATTCATTTCTCCAATCTTACTTGCAACATGTCAGTTTGCGCATGGCTCAGGTAATCTGATGTTATTACCTTTTCAGGTTATACAGCTTAATTTGGTGTCTAACTCTACTTACTGACTATTGTGAACTTCTTTCCTTGTCCTGCCATTTACGTACAAAGATGTCACAGTCGGTTAGCTCATGCACAGTGCAGCACTCACACTCATCCAGATGAGCTGAAAAAACTCGAAACATATTGGACGGTTGCAAAAATTGATGTTTCTGCACTCTGGCCCTCTGGGTCCACTTAGCTACCTCATTTGTAGTCACGTCTTCCATTCCCTGACCATTGACCAAATCAGTATACTCTATCTTAAGGGGAGTAAAACAATTTCATGGAATAATGTCTCTCCCCATGTGCCACAATTTCTCAGCCTCCAGTTCACTGACTCTGAGCTGAAATTCCTGCAGCCGTAGGCTGTTTTTGCAGATGTTTATGTCCTGGATCACATTGAAGTGTGGAGGCACCCATATCCTGCAAGCAAGGTACATCAACTGCCCTGCTATCTTCATCATGTGTTTATTAATTAATAATTTGTACTTAATTTTAAATTAATTAATAAACTGTTCACTTCCCAATAGCGTTTATTACTGACTATTAAGCTACATTTATTCCAATGAATTGCATGCAATTACTCATAATTGTAGGGACTTAATGATCTAAAATATGTTGCATTTTTTCAAATGCTAACAATGTACATGAATGGCAGAATTTTCCGAGGGTTTGAGTGGCATGGGAAATGGTGAGAATGAAAATGAGGTTTTCATGACTCTCAATATCAAGAAAAAAATGTTTGATTTTCTCCTTTTCAACAGCTGGTTTGAAATCTGACTAGTAAGCAGTGAGCACTGAACATGTTGTTGTAATGTACCACATTGCTAACTTACCTTTCTCAACAATTTATAGAACTTAGAATCCCTACAGTGTGAAATCAGGCCCTTTCAGCCCAACAAGTCTACATTGACCCTCTGAAGAATATCCCACCCAGACTCAATCCCCTACCCTATCACTATACATTTTACCCCAAACAAATGCACCTAACCTACACATCCCTGAACACTGGGCAATTTAGCATGGCCAGTTCACCTAACCTGCGCATCTTTGGACTATGGGAAGAAATTGGAACATTCGAGAAAACCCACGCAGGCACAGGGAGAATGTGCAAACTCCATGCAGACAGTTGCCCAAGACGAGAATCGAACCCACTGAGCCACCGTGCCGCCCCAAGCACCTCTGTATTAATGGTCGAACTGCAGACTTTGCATGGCAGTTCCTGATTTGCAGCTTGTGAACTGGTGAGCAGCTGGGGTTTCAATACAGTAGCCAGCCGTCAACAGCGTAAGATCCCAGGAGTTGCAAGCAATTCCACCTCAGCGACTGCATTATTGATTAAGAAGGTTAGTGTGGAGCGTGGATGCATAAGGTGAGCAGTGGAAGGTTGTTACAGAGTTGGAGTCTGGGCCTCAATTGATTCTCTTCCTTTGCTTTTAGGAATTCCCTTCCAGGTCCACCTCTGCCTCCCTTCTCTCTCTTCTATCTTCTGCCCTATTGTGACAGTCGTTTATCTTTGCTGCTGGCGCTATGCAGATTAACTGAAGCTGCTTGATAACTCTAACTGGGCCATAAGCCTGACTCCTACATGATCAGGGCATGAAACAGTGGCTGTAAGGAGGCATTGCGTTCCCAAACCACTTGGAAATACTTTATAGCGACACTAATTTCCAATATAAGTGCTCTACTCTGAGCCAGGAGACTCAGGCTTAAGCTCCAGCAGCTCCAGAGAAGTGTCATAATATTTCTGAACAGGTTGACGTGAATATATTCCAGATGCTGGGAAGATGCATGTATTCCTGACAAGTAGCAAGGACATGGAGACAGAGCATTTGGAGGTAGAAAAGGCAAGAAATGAAAAGTGGTTTACATCCAGCAGAGTTAATAACCCTAGAGAAAGTCAGATTGTGAGAATTGTAAAACCATACAGTCAAACAGTGAAAATACTGCTTTACCATCAGAATACTTTTATGATTAATGTCAAGATCCATCATTTGTTACAAATTGTATACAGTAAAATGGAATTGTTATCTTCCAGTATGGCCTCAATCGATGGTGATATAAATTGCTGCTGAAGCAGTCCAAAGCCTATATTCACAACCTTTTTTATTGAGTTGCGTAGATATTTAAAGAATTTGCTTTATCATGCATAGCCTGTGTATGAATTTTACACAGAGCATTAATTGTTTAATGCACGAGTTATCCTGTGAGATATATTTTAAGTTTGTTTACTCAGTAGTCTAGTCATCATCTGGCACTTGCTCGGATATGGCTGACAAAAGATGTAAAGAAATTTGTCTGGGTTTCCCATGGTTGCTATGGAAACTCGGGGATTTTTGTTTCCCGAGATTGTTCTTGAGAATAGGGCTATTTATTGAAGCAGGGTTTGCAGATATGTCAGATTTATTTTGGTTGATGAAAGCAGATGGACACTGTGCATCTGTGTGGGTGATGAAAGGGAAATATGTTTAAAATGTACTTTACTGAGGTGCTTGCACTGACTGGCATTGCTGTGGCTTGCCTGCAAAACAAAGAAGCCGTGGTGAAGTGTTTGTGTCAAGTTCCCTCTAAAACAGAAGGCGATGAATTAGACTTACATGTGGATCCTCACACTGCATAGCTGCCTTTTTTGGTATCAGTGCCTAAAAATAAATGTGAATGGTGAGCATATGTAAATTAGGATCATTGGCTATAATATTTAAGGGGAGTTGGGAAATGTGTACGGGTGTAAGGGGAGATTCATGAAGCAAGGGAATTGGAGGTCCTGCCATACTTTCTGTGTGTGGGGACAGAAGGTGGGTTGGGGAGGGGAGTGGTGCCACAGCACGTAGTCTCTCTAACCCTGAGCAGCCTGGAGATGGGGGAAGTTAGGGGAAGAAGGCAGGTTGCAAGGCAGGTCGACATGTCTGCGCTGGGAGAAAGGGAAATCTTTTCCAGGACTCCTCAGGGAGTTTAGGCTTGAAAGGTGATGGTCCTCAATTCAGGGCTGGTTGTATGGGAGGGGAGGTTCAAAGTTTTCTCCATTGGAGATGTTGGGACAGCATTTATGGAAGTCACCCATTGTAGGACAGGTGCAGATTATAGTGAGAAAGTGCTTCGGACTTAGTGGGATCAGATGTTGGTAGACAGTAGGTTGGAGGAGGAAGCATTCCCAGTACACCTGGCCCAGAAAGTATGTAATAAAAGGCATTTACCTTCTGGGGTTGTTTCACTGCGAACCCAAGGAAACCTCACCATCAGCTGTTTAATTGATACCAGGCTCTCAGTTGTGCAGTAAGAGATTGAATTTAATATGTTAGTGACGTATCTGTACATCCAAACCAGAACAGGCACAAAACATGCTCCTAACCAAAGTGAAAAAGGGAATGTGCATTAGCATTGTCATGTTGAAGACTCCTATTTAGGATTTAATCCTCCATCGTTTGATCCATGTTGAAAGGCTTCAGATTACATTAATCCTATTTATGTGAGGAGTAACTCTGGTCTAGTTTACCACCTCCCTTTCTGCCAAAGTTTGTCACTCCTTATTGATCAGTCTTTCACTTGAGCCGAAACTAACCAGTATAAATGTGCTAATTATTCTTAAATACAAACATAAATCAATATTCTTCACTTCCTTTCTGAACTATTTTGAATTTCTGCTTCTTATTAAATAAAATGTTTTCTTTCCCAGTGATCTCATTGTATTCTTGCTTCGGTATCATTGCAGAATATTGTTTGTAAACAGTTTCTGGTGTAATCAGTGAACCTAGATTCTCTGACCATAAATATGCTTGTGACAAATATTCTATATTAATGTTCTGACAAAGGCTAACTATGTTTGTTTCTTTCTTTCCTTATTAAGTATAATATTGTAATATATGGAAACAGTCAGTTCCAGGTATGAACTGGAATTTAGTTCAGTTTTTTTGGTGGTGTTATTGTGATCCTACTGACAGACAGGAGACGTCCCTGTGGATAGTGTGTGGAATTGTGGAGTTCTCCTGATCTGAGAGTGGAGCTGATTTGAGATGTTTGGTCTGCAGTGTACCTTGAAGAACTACAGTGTGGTCTTTTCTCTTCATGCACTAACTCTCAAGATGGCAGCAAGGTAGGATGCTCCAGTCAGAGCTCCTCTGCTTGCCCATTTCTTTTCCTTTCTTTTTTTCTCCTCTTTGTCGCTTTGCTTCTTTGCTCCCGACCCCCTCCTCCAACTTTTGAATGCCCTGCCCTACCCGGAGAGTCGGCTCAAGGAAACAGGTCACAGCCGGAGCCCTGGCGGGAGCAGAACATGTGGGCCGAGCCGCATGGCGGTGGCAGAGCAAGCACAGACCGAGACTCATGGCAGAGAGAGAAGGCCAAATCATGGGCCGAGACCCATGGCAGTGGCGGAGCGAGCATGGACTGAGACCTGCGGCAGAAATAGTAGGCCAAATCGTGGAACAAGAACCACGGCAGCAACAGAACGAACCCGGCCCGAGACCGCGGCAGAGAGAGTAGGCCAAATCGTGGGCTGAGACCCGCGGCAGCCGCGGAGTGAGCACAGACTGAGACTCCAGACAGAGAGAGTAGGCCAAATCGTGGGCCAAGACCTGCGGCAGCTGTGGAGCGAGCACGGGCTGATTCCTGGAGTGGTGGCGTAATGGGCGCAGGCCAGAGCCTGAGCGGTGGCCGAGTGAGTCCTGGACTGAGGCTGGCACATGGAGTCATTGTGACCTCAAGTTCTGGGGCTGGTGGGCACAGCCTCATGTTGGAGAGGGACTGGAACTTAACTACTTACGGTCACTTCTGTTACGATTCTGGACTCGTTAAACTCTGTTCCCAGGCTAACCATTTTTTTTTAACTGTGTAACACCACTTACAGTATCTGTACGTGGATACATTGCGCCTAAGATAGGCAACATTACAAAGTTTTCACTGCATTCATTTGAGTGCGCGTGATAATAAAGATTATTCTATTCAACTGTTATGAATGCATGCCATTTTCTACAGTTAATTTCCAACGATATTGTATCCTCAGTAGCAAAGTTCTATGAACCTGGGAATTTGTGAGGGTAGGATATGCTTTAGTTTGAAGAGTAAGTCACACCAAACTGACCCATTTTCTGCTTAAGTCTAATCTTATTTCCTTTCTTTTTTAATGAGACTTGGAAGTACCAGGAGTTTGAAAGCGCGATGCATTTTTAAGCATTTTCACTTGTTGAAAGCAAAGGCAATTGTCAAAGAACCACTGTGTTAAGTCTGCCAGGCATTGAGTTTATTTCTAAACCTGTCTACAAATCGTATTCTACATCTTCCCATCTTGAGGCCCTGCAAACTTCATTCAGTTTATGAAAAATTAACATTCTCAATTGTTCATTCATCACAGAGCCCATTCTCTCTCCATCTGTCTCACCTCATTCGAAGTTTGGTGCTTCATAATGCTTCTCTTTAACCGTCTTCAGTTTTTCAGTTTAGCAAAGTGCAGGTTTATGCTGGGTTAAGATACTGCATCAGATTGCCCTCTTGATAGCTTGTTTTTGTGGTGTTCTTGAGTGCATAACAAGAAAGGAGGGCAATGAAACCTATTCATACACTCAACTGAAGTCTGCCCCGTGCATATTTATCGAAGGTCCTTTAATGGTGATAAAGGTGAGAAAACTTAATAAATACAAAGGAACTTTGATTATCCAAAGGATGTGGGCAGGGAGTATTTTGTTCGTTTAATCGAATGCCGGATAACATGGTTTAGTCAAGCATCTGGACCTTGCTGGATAAGCTGATATTTGGATAATCGAATGTTGGATAATCAAGGTTCCTCCATGTAAAGGAGGCTGATATGAATTGTCGGAACCCAGCACAGCTTTGGCTGAGATCTTAGTTCCATGCCATACTTCCAACTCATGAACTAAGTTAACAAAAGAAGGAAAAACCTTACGATTGTAAAATGTCCTTTTATTTCTGAATTGCGTTTTTACCATTGGTAATGTGTTTTGACAGGAGGTCTGGGTGGGATGATCTTTGGAGGGTCAGTGTGGCCTGCTTCCACTCTGTGAGGTTTCCATGATATTGGGAAGTACGGGAAGAATTCCAACTCTTCAAAAAGATAAATTACAAACACACAAACAAGGACCCTCACGCACTAATTTGTGCAGTCGATATTGTCTACAGTGTTATAATCACAAGAAGCCTCCTCCAATAGTGAAGTATACATTTTCTGTGCTTTTCCTGACTATTTGCTCTGCAGTTCTCATTTGTTCCATTCATTTGCCTCACCATTTTCTCAGATAACATGAAGGATCCCTCCCTGTCTTTCTCATCCTACTTTGGTAGGGCTTATGCAAACACAATTTTGCCAGTGGACCTCAAACTATGTGTCAGATTATCCACACCATGGCCTGCATCAGTATCTGATGCCCGTTGCTTCATTTGCATCATTTTAACTTTATATCTGCATTATCTTGCTTCATTCCTCTCTTATGCATATCTTGCATATGGGGCAGCATGGTGGCTCAGTGGTCAACATTGCCACCTCACGGCACCAGGGACCCAGGTTTGATTCCAGTCTCGGGCGACTGTGTGGAGTTTGCACTCATGTGTCAGCATGAATTTCTTCTGGGTGCTCAAGTTTCCTCCTCTGGTCTAAAGATATGTGCGGGTTAGATGGATTGGCCATGCTAAGTTGCCCATAGTGTCCAACGATGTGCAGGCTAGGTGAATTAGCCACATGAACTGCAGGGTTTCAGGGATAGGGTAGGGGGGTGTGTGTCCAAATGGGAAGCTCATTGGAGGGTCAGTGTGGACTCAAGGGGTCAAATGGCCTGCTTCCATGCTGTCAGATTTGTATGATCTAATTCTGGATTTCTCAATTCTATTTCTCTTTTTGTTCTTTCTTGTTCACGCCTAGTTTCAATCTCTCCTTATGTTGAAGTGGCTTTAATTGCATAATGTTGAGCATAATCTGATTCTAACATTTCACTTTCCAAAATACTGCTCCTCCTTCAATTCCTGTGTATCTACTTCAAACCCAAATACTGTGCTCGCATCCTAATTATTTATGCCTTTCTTGCTGTGTCAGGAAATGCTACCTCCAGAGTTTTTAAAAATTCTCTCAGGGATTTGGGCATTGCTTACCGGCCAGCATTTTTTTATTACCCATCCTTATTGGCCCTTGAGAAGGTAGTGCTGAGCTATCTTCGTGAGTTGCTAGCATCCGTATGTTGTAGGTAGACCTATAATGCTATTAGGGAGGGAATTTCATGATTTTGACCCAATGACAGTTAATGGATGACAATATATTTCCAAATCAGGATTGTGAGTGGTTTGGAGGGGAACTTATTCCCATGTATCTGCTGCCCTTGTCCTTCGAGATGGTAGTGGTCGTGGGTTTGGAAGGTGCTGTTTAATCGCTGGCGGATTTCTGTAGTACCTCTTGTAGATTGTACGTGCTGCTGCTTACTTCACTCAGGGTCAAAAAGTGTGATGCTGGAAAAGCACAACAGGTCAGGCATCATCTAAGGAGCAAGTGAAACAATGTTTCAGGCATCAGCTCTTCATCAAGAATGTTTGATAGAGAGCTTGTGCCCGAAACGTTGATTCTCCTGCTCCTTGGATGCTGCCTGATCTGCTGTGCTTTTCCGGCACCATACATTTTTACTCTGATCTGCAGCATCTGAGTCCTCACTTTCTCCTACTTGCTTACTCAATCAAGTCAATCAACTTAGGATTTGATAGATCCTTTAAGACTATGAGGGATAGCTCTGCCATCTTCAGGAAACCTTTTGGAGTTTCTAGTGCCATGTCTTAAACATAAGACAGAACCTGAGTTTTTCCTTCATATAACATTCCTGATGAAGCACTTGCGCCCAAAACATTGACCATCCTGATGCACTGGGCTTTTTCCAGCGCCACACTTTTCGACTCTGATATCCACCATCTGTAGTCCTCACTTTCTCCCATTTTCCTTCATGTGTGTCACTTCGTAATACCACACCCAAATCCTTCTTGTCTCTCTTTCAAATTGAACCCAATCCAATCATAGAAGAGTGAAAGAGTTGTACAGCATGGAAACAGGCCCTTCGATCCAACCAGTCCATCCCAAACATAATCCCAAACCAAACTGGTCCCACCTGCCTGCACTTGGCCCATATCCCTCCAATCTTTTCTTTTCATGTACTTATCCAAATGTCCCAAATTACTTCATGCTCACTGGGGTCATGTGCTGCACAATTATTCTGAGGGTTATCACGAAAGTTGGAGCTTTTAAAAAAAAAAGGAAGAATCCCCAAACCACCTGACTTTGGATCCCTTGTCTTTCTCATTTCAGTCCACAGTTTTTAAAAAGCATAGAAATAAAAAGACAGCATCTTTACACAGAACATAACATTTTTTTTTAACCTGCTTTCTGCTTCCAGTCAGCTAGCCAGTCTTCTAACTGGACCAAATTATTGCCCCTTTCACCATAGCTTTTATTTTCTGCAATTTCCTTTGATGAGGCACTTTATCAAATGACTTTGGAAACCAAAGTACAGTACATCTACCAATTTGCCTTTCTCCACAGCACACATTACTTTCTCAAACAACTTAAACAGATTGGCGAACCATGACTCCCCTGAGCAAAAAGTCTTTGTAGTCTGCTTAATTACCTTGAACCTATCTAAATACTTTCAACATTTTCCCTATGGCAGATATTTAGCTAACTTGCCGATAGTTTCCTGTTTTCAGTCACCCTCACTTTTTGAAGAAAGGAATTCCATTTTGTATCTTCCATTCCAGTTGGTTCCTCAAATCAGGTGGATCTTGGAACATTCAAACCACTGTATGAGCTACCACACTAACCACTTCCTTTATCTAAAGTGATGAGATTGAATGAGTTTGTAAAGTGGCTACAGCATCTGACTGACCCCTTGAAACACGAGGTGAAATAAATTATACATGTTCCACATGGTGTCAAATTAAAATGGTTTGAAACGGATAAGGCACAGTGATGCCAGGTGTAAATAATCCTGTTACAGTTGGTGAGTGAGCTCAATCTATTAATGCACCTTTTTGGGGTTGAGTCAAACAAATTTTATTTTCAAAAGCTTGTCCTATATCAGGCAACAAAAGCAGAAAGAGGAACTGCATTCGCAATCCTGTTTTCATGAGCACGACCTTCAACGTTCTTCACTGTTTGTATTTGTCATACAGAGGCTAATCAATTTCTTCAGGAAGCCCTGGTTTTCTTCATTTACGGTTCTTACGCCAGAAATTGTTAGCCACCATTCTTAAAAATCCCTAATGTATAAAATCTGTGCATTTCTGGAAATATTTTACCACACCTACGTGTTCAGGCGTGTCCACTCCCCAGAGCCCAATTTGTAAAACCATTTGGCAGTCAGGCCAGTTTTACTTTTGATCGAATCCACTTTTTATGCTTGCCTATACAAATACCCCATACTTCTCATGAGGCAGACTCTACCTTTTTGATCTTTAAAATCTGATTCAAGTGTAACTGGGATCTAACTGGAATAATCTTGCACTCAGCTGCACAAAATGTTGTGTAAGTCAGACATTCATTATTGAACTCCAATAAAATGTCGGTGCCAAATTTTTTTTAACGTCAAAAGTTTGAACCGTGGAGCCAAGTAAATAAATAACTCATTGATAATCCATTCATGTTAAAAGAACAAGATAGAATAATGAAAAGCAGAGGAAACTCGTTCAAGTGAAGATATAGAATAGTGAACCAGTTTTAAATAGTTTTTGTGCTATTGTATTTTAAGCACTAAAGAACTACTTTCGATTATGCATTTCAAAAAAGTACTTTTCACACTTTCATCTCTTTTTAAACCTGACCCCTTCAGGCTGCCCTTAATTTTATTACAGCAAGACGAAAGTGAGGACTGCAGATGCTGGAGATCAGAATCAAGATTAGAGTGATGCTGGAAAAGCACAGCAGGTCAGGCAGCATCCAAAGAGCAGGAAAATCTGCTCCCCGATGCTGCCTGACCTGCTGTGCTTTTCCAGCACCATTCTAATCTTGACTTTTAATTTTATTTCACCTTGCTAGTGAAGGTGCTTGGAATATTCCGGAACATGTCTATCAATTTCCTGGTCTGATTCCATTTTTTGATTTGCCAGTAATCATACAAATTAAATTAATAAATTCATTCCTTCACAAAAACTGACATAATTATTTTGAAAGATCCTAATCATACTTCTACTTATTGATGTTGGGACATGCATTTAAGTGCAAGTTAATGTATTTGTCAAAGTGATTAGTCTAATATTTATTCCATAAGTTTAACATATAGGAATAAATTAACTGGAAACATCTGGAAGTCCAGGCTGTATACTAAAGGGATACTTGGAATGTTGTTTTCTCATTTGTTGAAGGAAAATGTTAAATGAACTATTATGAAATAATTCTATTAAACTATGACCACACTGTTACATTTGAGGCCAAAGTGCATGTTTGTTTGCGAGTCTGTTTTACAATTTAAAGGATTTAGAATTCAAGATTATCAGAGTCGGAACATTGTGCAACAGCGTTTTGTTTGTTAGAAGCTAGTGGACATGAAGGGGGAGATGAACGCATAAAATTAAGATTTCTTTTAAGTCAGTTATAATATTTTTTGAGAATAGGCTATGAATACAGATTTAGAATTAGACATTTTAACAATCTCAGTTGTCATCCAGTGGATTAATGAAAGTTTATGATGTGTGAAACTGGCACATATTCAATGATAGTAGAATTTTTATAAACTCTTTATTGTTAAGACAGTGCTTTAACAGAAAATTTTACTTTATTCTCCAGACTGCAGAACCAGAGGGCAGTTCAATGCGCTGTCACACCACTTCCGTGGCAGACGGTCACCTGAATACAGCTTCCGGGATGAGTCACCTTTAAGGAAATTGAAAAACCTGACACATTCCAGGTCATTTCAGTTGACAACAGAGCTCTGTGGCATGATCGGTTAATTTGCACGTGGGAAGGTCATCAGAAAGAGTTAATCAATTAGGAAGCATTTCAAATAACGTAGCAAAGGCTGGGATTGAAAGAGCAACAGTGTGGGCTTCTATACTCTTCAAATTAGCAACTTTTGGCTCCTAATCCCAATTTAATCAGCGTTAACAATCTGGAAAATCTGCTAATTTTGTTTTTTGGAATTAAGGGGATTTCATGTTAAAGTGGCATATTGTTCTGGTTTTGTATGTTACCTATCCATACTTATGTTGCAAAAGTGCTGGGTCTTTCTTTTTTTTAAAAGAAAGATTATTTTGGATATCTTATTTAAAGCAGCATCTGACATGTTTTGCAGAGTTAAATGCACTTCTGGTTTTGTGTCGTCCCCTATCAGTTGAGTATAGATCACTGTGTTCATGTTGATTGCTGCACTACCCAAGTCTGAATGCTCTTATCATGTGAAGGGGAGTCTTAAAAGAAAAGCACTGTTGTAATCAGTGCTAGTTAGAAGCATATGGCAAGTTGGCGAGTGTGAGGAATACTGTAAGAGCTACGCCCTAGTGTAACTGTGATACTTACCTCTTCATTCATAGTAATGTGGAGTGGATGCCTGATTAAGAGAGGTTATGTTCAGAAAGCCATTTCTCATGGCTCAGATGATTCATATCAAATGTCTTCAGAAATTATCAAGGGATTGATTTTGCTTGTATTAATCTGCCTCTAATGAATCCTTGTTACAAAATGAGGGTAACACAGTAATAAATGACACCTATTACAAGCCTGCTTTCATTTGCTTTTGAAAACACTGGTTAGGGCTCAACTAGAATAATGTATTTAATTGTGATAACCATTCTCTTGGAAGGTTGTGAAGAGAATACAATGACATTTCCTAAAACATGACTGGGGACGTGGGACTTCAGTTATTGAACCAAGTAGAGAAACAAATTGATCTCCTCCGAACTGGGCAGATGAAGGACAGAGTTATCAAGCGTGTTCAAAATCATGAGGGCTTTTGATGGAGTTAGTTAGGAGAAACTATCCATTTGCAGGAGCATTAAAGACCAGATTTAAGCTCAAAAGGAGAAGAACCATAAGACCGTAAGACATAGGAGTGGAAGTAAGACCATTCGGCCCATCAAGTCCACTCCACCATTCAATCATGGCTGATAGGAATTTCAGTGCTACTTACCCGCAACTCTCCCCATATCCCTTAATTCCTTGAGAGATTAAGAATTTATCAATCTCTGCCTTGAAGACATTTAACATCCCGGCCTCTACTGTGCTCCGTGGCAATGAATTCCACAGGTCCACCAATGGAGTGGCAAGCGATTATTTTTATGGCAGTGGCTTAATATAATCTGAAATATACTTCCTGAAAGGATGATCAAAAACAGTTTCAATGATAACTTTCACAATAGGAAATTGTATATGTATAATTGAAAAAATGAAAAATAAGTACTAATGGGTTAACTTTTTCAAAGAGTTGGCACAGGCAAGATTGGAAAAAGAAACTTTTGTCAAGTTACGCCATATTTCAGGAAAACTTTCACTGAAGATTCCAACGTAGTATCCCTGACATGAGTTTACATATTTTGCTGCTGTTGCCACATGTAATTTTGGTAGATTCTTTCACTTGGTCATCTATTGGGTTCCTTGTGCCTTTCTGACTATAACTTTGAAAGATTTTGTTTCGTCTTTCCTTATATTGGGTCCAGCAAAGACCTTCATTATCCACACACAGGAGCATACACGATCATACAGGAGCATATATGATAAATGTTCAGTTATGTACCGCCCTGTACAAGGATGAAATGCAGATTTGTAATAGTTTATTTTTAATTTTCCAGTAGATGTAAACTTTCCACAGATGAAAAAAGCTTTTAAATTGTTTCTGAATGAACAAACTCCTATGGCTGTCATCCCCCAGTATCCTGTTTTATGAAATTGTTCAGTATATTTAAATCATGATTATTTGTGGAGATGCAGGGTGGGGTGGGGGGGAGGGGGAGGGGTCATAATGACATAGTGGTTAGCATGGCTGCCTCACAGCAACAGGAACCTGGGTTCAATTTCACCCTTGAGCGACTGTCTTTGCAGAGTTTGCCCATTCTCCCGTGTCTACATGGATTTTCTCTGGGTGCTTCAGGTTTCCTCCTTCGGTCCAAAGATGTGCAGCTTAGGTGGATTAGCCATGATAAATTGCTCATAGTGTCCAGGGATGTGTAGGTTATGTTGATTAGCCATGGGAAATGCAGGGTTACCGGGATAGGGTGGGATGGGATGCTCTTTGGAGGGTCGAATTTGATGCGCTGAATGGCCTACTTCCACACTGTAGGTATTCTGTGAATTCTATCATGTTATTTTAAGTAGCTACAAATAGCCAAATTAACGAGGCATAGTATATTTTTGTTGACATTTAATTGTTACTGATATGTTCTTGTATTTTTCTATGTCCTTGCAGTTCTTTGACGAACACACTTCACAATGAAACTGTGTCATTACAATCTGCCTCTGAAAAGGATGAGGCTAGTTTAGATGATTTCCAGGACTTCGTGTCTGAAATACAGAAAACTATCACTGGTCTTCAGAATCAGGTGGGAATACAATTGAAGATAAACAAGAGTTTGTGAGAAGATTTGTAGCTCGGGTGCTTGTTGTTGTGGTTCTGTTCGCCGAGCTGGGAACTTGTGTTGCAGACGTTTCGTCCCCTGTCTAGGTGACATCCTCAGTGCTTGGGAGCCTCCTGTGAAGTGTTTCTGTGATGTTTCCTCCAGCATTTATAGTGGTTTGTCTCTGCCGCTTCCAGTTGTCAGTTCCAGCTGTCTGCTGCAGTGGCCGGTATATTGGGTCCAGGTTGATGTGTTTGTTGATAGAATCTGTGGATGAGTGCCATGCCTCTAGGAATTCCCTGGCTGTTCTCTGTTTGGCTTGCAAAGATTAGAACAAACCGTCTTACCACAAATTCAACCCAAACTCTGGGTCAGATATGTGGATGACACCTTTGTAATAATTAAAAACACAGAAATAGAGAACACACACCGGATTATCAACGCCACACTCACAGGAATCCGATTCACTAGAGAGGAAGAAAAGGACAACCAACTCCCATTCCTATACATGATGGTACAGAGAACACCGAACGGAGAATTCACCACAAAGGTATACAGGAAAAACCACACACAGACCAAGTCCTGAACTATGAAAGCAACCACCCGAACACGCACAAAAGAAGTTGCATCAAGACACTGTTCAAAAGGGCCACAACATACTGCAGTACACCAGAACTGTAAAAAGAGGAAGAAGAACACCTCTACAATGTATTCGCCAAAAACGGATTTCCCCGCAATTTCATCAACAGATGCCTAAGGGAAAGACAACGGAATGAGGATATGCCACAACCCAAAGGACTAACCAAGTTATCATACATCAAGAATGTTTCTGAACTGACAGCCAGACTATACGACCACTAGGACTCATAACAGCACACAAACCAACAGCCACTCTCAGACAACATCTCACCAGGACAAAGAACCTGATACCCAGCCTGAGCAAAACCAACCTAGTGTACAAAATCCCATACAAGGACTGCACAAAACACTACATAGGACAAACAGGAAGACAGCTAACGATCCGTATCCATGAACACCAACTAGACACGAAACGACATGATCAGCTATCCTTAGTAGCCACACACGCAGATGACAAGCAACATGAGTTGGACTGGGACAACACTACTATTATAGACAAGCCAAACGGAGAACAGCCAGGAAATTCCTAGAGGCATGGCACTCATCCACAGATTCTATCAACAAACACATCGACCTGGACCCAATATACCGGCCACTGCAGCAGACAGCTGGAACTGACAACTGGAAGCGGCAGAGACAGGCCACTATAAATGCCAGAGGAAACATCACAGAAGTGCTTCACAGGAGGCTCCCAAGCACTGAGGATGTCCCCTAGACAGGGGACGCAACGTCTGCAACACAAATTCCCAGCTCGGCGAACAAAACCACAACAAAGACAACAAGACTTTTAGTTTTCATTGGTTTTCATTTAAATAACTGACACAGAAATGGGCCTGAGAGAAATCAGTAATTGGGTATCCCAAAGTGAAATTAACAAGAATAGTAAATTGGGAGAAAGGATGCAGCGAGTGATGAAAGATTAGTACAACGGGAACCTAGTAAACACACAGTTCTGTGCAGAAAATTGTGCCTTAGTATGTTTGGGTAGAGAAAAAGCAGGGAAAGTATATGCTAAATAGTTAAAATTTTGAAAAGTTAAGGAAGAGTGGTCTAGGAGAATACACAGATGATGGGAGAAATTGGTTATGTCACTTTTTAAAAATATAACAGTGTAACTCTAAAAAAATATAAAAATATTTTAAAAATTCTTCAGTGGCAACCAGCAATACAAGTTCTGGATATTGGATAATCAAACGAACACAACCTTCTTAAAGACTCCATCCCAAATGCGAGAAAATAAGTTGGCGAGTAGAGGTAAAGAAACTTGCTTCCCCCCCCCCCCTCCCAAACTGCCCTCCTTCCAAAGTTGTCACCTGTGGTCCTAGA
Source organism: Chiloscyllium punctatum (assembly GCF_047496795.1). NCBI lineage: Eukaryota > Metazoa > Chordata > Chondrichthyes > Orectolobiformes > Hemiscylliidae > Chiloscyllium > Chiloscyllium punctatum. The sequence continues at coordinate 135,581,796 of NC_092741.1, read as the reverse complement.
GGTGTGGAAACATGTCAGACATCATCTCAGTATTACTGCAATGTCCTATAATCAATGCATTAAAAGGACTGAACAGCACTCCTTTAATAGCCTAACAGTCAGGGTGACATTGGCGACCATCTTTCTTTCTCCAATTAAATATTGTAGCATCATTGCTATGACTGCTTCTTAAAGCAAGTGTGTCAAAAGCAGGCAATGATTCTTAAGATCTAGATATCAAGGCAGGCATTATCTGCAGCCAGATCTTTATGGATTCTATGTAAGACTACCTCCCTTCTAACTTTAAAGATTTTAGCACACTTCAGAATAAAAATATTAACCAATTGTCCATTAAGGTGACCCAAACATTGATATTTGAGTGTAGTATGTGAGCATTGTCTTTCTACTGAAGTGTAGTGGTTTTTCTAATAGCAATAACAATTTTGATGTTTAGTTTTGCAGACAAGTGGAATCAAAGTGTGGGTGACTGCATAGGAGAATAAGTAATTTTCTTTGTTAGACCTCAATACTATGTCATACTTCTAATGTGCATGATGTTCAATATAGTGTCCTTCACTGCATTAGCAAGGCATTGTGTTGTCCCTAGTTTTTAACTTTGTTGGTTATGGCTGATTAATGACAAATAAGAGTTCACTTCGCTTTGTTTTCAAATGTCCCCTTGATTGCCTATTTTGTATTTTTCCACAGATTAAAAAACTTGAAGGTCAACTCCATAAATCCGGATGCACTGACGGAAAGGCAAGAGAACGCTCTGACAAAGAAGAGTGGAAGGAGGACTCGTGCACCACCTGCAAATGCAAGGTATGACGCAGCAGGTCTTCATCAAATCAGAGGAATTTATGGTAGTGCACAATGAATTACCTTCAGGTTTCATTTTGGTGAAATTATATCTGAGGTTGCATTTGGCTCATCAAAAAGAGTGTTGTACAAAATTATCTGGATGTAGTCTGAAGTTCTGGGGTGGCATAGTGGCTCAGTGATTAGCACTGCTGCCTTGCAGCACCAAGGTCCCAGGTTCAATGCCTGCTTTGGGTGAATGTCTGTGTGGAGTTTGCACATTCTTCCCATGTCTATGTGGGTTTCCCCTGGGTGTTCTGGTTTCCTCCTACAATCCAAGGACATGCAGGTTAGGTGAATTGGCCGTGCTAAGTTGTCCATAGTGTTCGGTGCATTAGTCATGGGAATGGGTCTGGATGGGTTACTCTTCAGAAGGTTGCTGTGGACTTGCTGGGCTGGAGGACCTGTTTCCATACTGTAGGGAATCTAATCTTCTGCTAAAGATCATTCTGGTGCTTTGCTTTGAGTTGGAATGTTGTTATTTAGTTGTTAATCTCCTAAATGTTGCTTAGATTGGTCCCTGCGAAATTAACCTGACAGCAGGGCTCATTCTGCAACCTTTGCAGTTTACACTTGGACTTTACCCAATAGCTGCAATAGGATCACCAACCTGACTGTGGGGATTAGCTGGAGCAGGAGCTGCACTTCTTTTCAATGGAGCATTCTCACTACAAGTCATGGCAGTACTGTGGTCTCCCAATTGTTTCACAATTAGGTTCCCACCACAGTATCCCCTCCATTTGTCACTGTTTATTTGGATTTTAAAAATTGCATGTCTTTTCAGTCTTTTATTGGTACATACATTGGTACGGTGACGAAGTAGAAATTCAGAAAAATTCTTAATCAATATTGGCCTGATTGATATCCAATTCCTGGGAGAAAGCAGGAAGGGACATAGTTGCATTTTGAGAATGACTGACTGGGTTGCAGCTTTTGATTTGATTCCAATTGGACTCAGAGGAAAAAAAATCTTTCTGTTTTGCACTGCAGGCGGGACAGCTTACTTGCTTTGTTGAAACATGCCCACCAGTCAGATGTACTGATCCTGTGAAGGTGGCGGGAGCTTGCTGCTCAGTCTGTGCAGAAGAAATGGTCAAGCGAAATGAATGGTCCTAAAGCCTCACTGCAGGACTGGAGGAGATGGACTGTCCTTGTAGTTGTACAGTGAATTTTGATGTCTGGACGTCAGTGTGCTTTCAAAAACTACCCACGAGTATTCAGTCAGAGTTGCAAAGAAAGCATCAATTTGAAGAAATCCCGAGAAATATTCAAAGAAAGTGCTCAAATGCATGCTTCACTGATTTCAAATCAACAGCATTTTATATGCACGAACCATGTGTGTGATGTCAAAGAAAAACACCACAATGCAAAAGTATTGAAAGGGAAGTCATGTGTGGTATGACATGGTGATTTCAATTTATCTGTCAATGTTTTCCTGGTGAGAAGCTTCTCAGGTTAGAAATGCCAAAATAAAAATTGGTGCTATATGTAATTTCTTGTATAAAACACTACAGTGATAAGGAGGAGATAACGTACCATAACGTTCCCAAACTACTTTTTATGTTTAAAGGCAAAAACTATCTCAAGAACTTCTCTAGCTCATCGTATATATGTTAATTGTGCAGGTTTTTGTTTTGAATGGGTGCGAGAAAATGTTTCGGAGGAGAGAAAAAAACATTAAAAGCAGTGGTTTTATATATTTCACTCAGTCAGTGAGCCCCAGGTATATTGCATGTTTAAAATCTAAAGGCCCAGATCTTCAGGTCTCCAAACAATTGGTGATTGGACATATCCTCAAACCTACAAATGAAAATTATGGAACTGACCACCCCCAACACCTGCCCCATTTGGCCCTAACCATCCGACACACATCACCTTCCAACTCACCCTCAACTCATCCTCTGACTCCCTCTCTGACCTTCCAACTTCCTACTGCCTCCCCGATTGTCCTGCTTCGCACTCCCCAATACTTTAACTGTGTGGGTGATTGTTTGTCTGGTCAGTGTCAGATAAAGGGGTTCTATCTGTGGCCGGAAGATGTGGGCTGTAAAGTAATTTCACTCTCTTAAGGTGTTGAGACATATATGTAGGCTCATCCTATAGTTACTAATGTGAAGTTGTTACTCATACTTGTTTGGACGTTTGATAAATAGATGCCTACTAATTTGCAGATTGGTGTACATACTACATTGAAAAATTGCCCATGCTATTTCACTAATTGGCACTATATATCAGCGTTTTTATACAATGAGTGCAAATCATTTGTCAATCTATCAGAGCATTTAAAAGAAATCTTTTTTTTGATTATCTTTGTGGCTTGGCTACTGAATTTTCAACTCGAACAATTACACCTTATTGGATTTATGGCATTTTGCACTTCTGAATTTTTTTTTGGATTACTGTTTTTATATACTAGCAGATATTTTTTACATTGTAGTAATTTGTTATTGTAAACAAACATAAGCAATGGTGGGGGTGGGGAGGGAGGGAGATCCATAAGAGGGGTTTCTTGCTCCCTAATTATCCATTGAAAAGCTCTGCTAACCAGTGAAACAGTATTAAATGTCATTTAACATTTCTAACCATTGTTTCTTTATTGTTGGGAAGATTTTTTTTATTTATTTACTCAGATGTTAATTGGTCACTTTTAACCATCAATGAAGGACATTGAATAGCTTTTGTTTTAAAAATCATACCTCAACCTTTCATTTATGGTGCTATTTGATTTTAAGGCAACATTCCCATGTTACTTTTTTAAAAAAACACATTTGTTACATGCCAACCTCTTTACAAATCCAAGTTTTTAACTTGCACAAAAGATTTTGGGTGAAAAGTATCAGTGCATCAGAACAGGAACAAGACCTCTCATGATTTTAATTTTGTTTTTAAGTACATTCTTGCAAAAATGATGAGTTACCAACTATTTACAAAAGAAGTTGGACTTTGCGACATTTGACCTAAAGATACTGACCATTTTTTTTCAGGGGTTCTAGGATATAAAGGAGCAAGTTAGTTTATTGAAAATTATTTAAGTATGTGCTCTGCTTATTTTTTAAGTAAAGTAATTTGGTTTTCATTCTTTGTTTGCATGTCTTTTTTTATTTTTGTCTTGAGCATGCGAACAGCACATTGAAATACGAGGCCTCCACCTGTGCTGAATGATTCTCTGCAGGTTCTGACACCATTGAGTGGATTGCTCTGCCAGAACAAAATGAGGCAATTCCACTGCTTTGTTTCACATTTTTTCTCTCTCCTAACAGCAATGCTGATGTAGTTTTTCATTCTGACCATTGTCATCTTTGTTTTTGTACACATTGTTCTGAGACCCGAGTGTCTTAATAGCCATATTGCTTTAATAAGACAGAAGAGGAACATAGCGTAAAACAATAAATTTACCAAAGAGATTTTTGCACTGTGTAATGCATTTGTATGAACCAAATTAAATGGACCACATTATCTGAAATATGCAGTGTCATTTTCCTAGTGTCACTCAGTCGCATGCATCAAATAAATAGTTGCTTTACAGTTGGCAATGGAAGAACCAACCTGTTTTATTTTAGATGGTGTTTGTTGGTATTCTGTGTCATTTAACATCACTGACAATAACAGCATTATGTAAATCATTATTTAACCAAGTGAAACTTGTGGAATAAATGCTGGGTGTGGACTTTCTCACCATTTCATGGAGATTAGAAATGTTTTATACACCAAGAAAGCGAATTCTGAATTTTCTGTGTCACATTAAATACATCCTGCCGCTGGCAATTCCATTTTTTTTGGATCACCATGAGTTAAAGTCCCAGATGCATCATCAAGAATGGATGAAATGAATGGAGTCATAATGATTGAACCTTAACTTGTGTTTTAAAAGTCTGAATATTGTCAGAAATGACTAAACAATTCAACATTTTTAAGGTGCTGGAAAAGATTGGTCGGGGTTTTACTGGCCAGAAGTAAGCCCTGTCTTTGGGTGCAGATTCAGAGCTACACAAGTGGATAGATGGCAGGACTGCATCAGCAATCTGCCCAGTGTGACCTTTTAAGGACAACAGTTCTCCATGCTGACAGGCCAACAAATCATTACTGCTAGGATCTCAAAGAAGACTATTTTTTGAGGCAGTCTCAGAGATGATAAAAACGTTTTTCTTCCTAGGCCAATTGGGTACAACTAATCCCTCTAAAGGCAGCCCCTCCATCAGAAGTAGCTGTTGCTCTCCTTGAGCCTGAGAGCCTCTCATACTGGAGCTCGAAACAGTTGATAGCCTTTCACTGCTACAGGGGAATGGTCTTCCTCAGTGCCAAGTTGAAATTCATTTGATGCCATTTACACATATCAGCACTCTAATACTGTGTATTTGGTTCTTCAATCTCTTCCAGTATGTTATGTTGTTTACACAGTATTTCCTTTACATTTTCCCAGTTTTTCCATCTCCATTGCATTCGTTCAGATGATATCACCTTCCACCAGATTGCTTCAGATATAACCACCTTTTTCCTTAATGGAGGATTCCCCCTGACTGTGGTTAACAGGGCTTTCGCCATGTTCAGCTTATCTCTTGCCAACATCACTTTCCCAGAACAATGATTGGGTTCCACTTTTCACCCCATTAGTCTCCACATTCAAAGGATCATCCTGCACCATTTCCACCACCTCCAGCAGGATACCACCACCAAATACATTTTCTCCTTCAGAGTCATAGAGATGTACAGCACAGGAACAGACAGTTCAGTCCAACTCGTCCATGCTGACCAGATATCCTAAATTAATCCAGTCCCACTTGCCAGCATTTGGCCCATATCCTTCTCAACCCTTCCTATTCAGATGCCTTTTAAATGTTGTACCAGCCTCCACCACTTCCTGTAGAATTCATTCCATATATACACCATCATCTGTGTGAAAAAGTTGCTGCTTTGGTCCTTTTTGAATCCTTCCCCTCTCTTCTTAATCCTGTGCCCTCTAGTTTTGGACTCCCCTACCCTGAGGAAAAGACCTTGACTCTTCACCTTATCCATGCCCCCCATGTCTATAAAGTCACCTCTCAGCATAGGACATTCCAGAGAAAATATCCCCAGCCTCTCTTTTAACTGGTAGCCTCCATCACTTCCTCTAGCAGTTCATTCCAAATACACACCACCTGAGTTACAAATCTTCTCAAAACTTGTTAAAACACCATTTCTACATGAAAAAGTTGCTTAGCTGAACTCTGGTGTCCAGAGATATTTGAAATCAAACAGCAGAGGCAGTCAGCTGTGCAGATTCACTGCTGGATCAGACAGCAGTGCAGCTTTAACGCTCTGTTTGATTCACCTCCCATGTAGTTACTACCTTTGTCCCGCTTCCTCCTTTTTAAAGTGCTGTTGTTTTGATCTTTTCTTTCCTCAAACAGCTTATAAAACAGTTGTTACTGCTCCTAGAATTCAAGGAAATCAGCTGCAAAACTGAAATTACCTAAAAAAAAGGAGCAGCTCAAACAGCCACTATTTTTTCTTATCCTCCATCTTGGATTACCCAGAATTCTTCATCCCTCCACTGTCTGCATTCCGCAGGAACTGATCCACTTCTCCCTCATTCCTAATGCTTCCTTCATGACTGTATCCCATAGCAGAAGGTATCCTGCCTCCAAGGCTCCAAACACACCTTCCAGATGAAGCAGCATTTCATTTGTATATCTTTCAATCTAGTCTACTGTGTTTGCTGCCAAAATTACCATATCATTTACATCAAGGAAACCAAATGTAGACTGTGACCACTTTGCAGAACACCTCCATTCATGTCTATAGGAATGACCCTTGCCTCCCAGTTGCTTGTCATTTTAATTAACCATCTTGATCTCATGCTAACATTTCTGCTGCAATGTTCTAATGAAGCACAACACAAGCTTGAGGAATAACACCTTTTTTTTGGCTTATAAACTTTACAGTCTTGAGGGCTCAACATGGAATTGAGAAACTGTTTGCTTTATCTCTGCCCTTCATTTTCTTTACATACTCTTACCTTTCCCAACTCCTCACTCTTTCTCCACAGCTGTGGCATGTTTGTATCATCTTTACCTTGCACTGAGTAGCAAGGACTAATTCTCTCTGTTTCAAACCTTGTTTAAGAGCAACGCACTGTCAATAGCGTGTCATGTTTCAAGTTATCCAAGTTAAGATGCAATTTGTGATCTTTATATCCTTGGGTGGCATGCTGTGATATGGTAATGTCGTGAGCATGTCTCTTTAAGGTAAACTGGCAGACCAATAATGTGACATAATGTAACACTGCCGATAAGGCTTCCAAAAAAGTTGAGGCAATTTGATGACTCTGCCTTCAAGGGTGACCTCCTTCAAATCCATACACAAATTGGTCTAACTTTGTTATGTTGACCTGACCTTGCAATGACTTCAAATGAATGTAAAGGATTGGCAGATGAGTGAAGCAGAAAGTATCTTCATTTTATAATTTTGGAATTAATGAATTTTCTACATAATTCATGGCTTCCCTCGATCCCTGTTATTTCTAACAGGATAGAAGTAGTTGAACAATTTATTTTGTTATTCATCATTCACTAACTCTTCAGATACATATTACTCCCACGATCAAACTGAAAGTAGGATTGGTCTGAGTGCGGCCAAAAAGCAATGTTGGGTTGACAGAAAAATTCTAAGATTCTTGTAGGGTACAGAACCTCTAAAAACACTCCAATTTCCTCCCCAATCTGAAAGATAGCATTTGTACAATTGAAAACTAACATAGCCTTCTCATGTAGAGAGCTTAAGTATATCAAATTTTGAATTTTGGGTTATTTTGTGAAGAGAGTTTGAAACTGACAGTCATTTCATTTTGGAACTGTCTCCACAAACTGTACAGTATTACAATCAAACCCCATCTATCATCCCAATCCAAGCATCTGAATAGAACTTAGAAGCATGACAAACTTAGGAAGTGACATTAAATTGGGGAAAAAAACTGCAATGAGCAAGGTTACTGAACTTGAGATGTCATTTATGAAGGCACAGGCCTCAGCATTGAGTTGAGATCCAAATATAGGCCCAGATAAATATTAATTTCCACCCCCTGCCCAAAATTTTGTTGGTTATTTAGTTATCAGTGTTTGCTCTTTGAGTGAATAAGGATGAAATATTAAGCTATGCTGTTCTTTGCCGGTTGGACTGCCAAGTAAACAGGAAAACTGCAGGGTTTGAGAAGCTAGAATTGTTTCCAGTTACCCAGATCCCAAGTGGCAAATGAAAGAATTGGTTTTCCAAGAGCTGCTAAAGGAATACCACCAAAAAAAAAGCTGGGTCAAAATCAAGTGACAACGAATGTAAAAATGTGGTAATTTTAAACATAAATCTTCCATTTATTAAGTCGCTGGAATAATAGGTCCTTTCTTCTGCTGGAAGGTTTTGCAGTCTTGACAAATAAAGCTTTTAAAATATTAAGTTATGCAACATATAAAGGAGAATAATATCACCACATACACTCAGCTTCATTTTCCAACTCATGTTAGAATTATATTTTAGGTTCACATCCTTGTACATAACACTGAAAGCTGCTTCAAGGACTGTGACTATATTCGTTCAGTAATAAGTTGATCTTGAGTCAACTGCTGTTTGTGGAAGAGAAATCCAGACAGCTTCTAGCATTTGCATGCCGACTCATATCCACAGTCTCCACAGTATTACAATGGAAAATCCCACCCACCTAGTCCCATCACCAGGATTTACCTTAGGGCATGTCTCCAAAACCTTTCCCCACTGTGATCCCATCTTAATGCCTTAGATTATGGAGGAGAGATGGGAGATGGGGCAGGTAAGAGGGGGAAATGGGAGGTGGTGAGGGAAGCAGGCAGATGGGAGTGGGGAGAGATGGGAGGTGGCGAGGAAGGGGGAAGGGGGTGGAGTGGGGTTCCAACTAGAGGATCAGCACTATGGGAATCAACTGCAGGTTTTTATTTTGCAAAAAACACCTACAATTTTAGCTTTTTATTGCAACCAACCTCAAAATTCTGTTTATTAGGTCTTGCCTGTCAATAGACAAAGAGGTAAAGATATATTGGTGTTTCCTCAGCTCTTCGCACAAAAACCATTTCTGCCTCAAGATCTCATGACCCAAAAACCTTGTCTGTCAAGACCAAATTGGAAACGTTGATAAACTGCCAGTACTTGAGCCTGTGTTAAAATCAAGCCCAAGGCATCAACCCAATATTGGACCAGAAATTGGGCCTAGATAACTTTCATTCCACATCCTGAAATGCTATTTATTTTGTAATTAAAAAAGTGTTGATAATAGCTGTATTAATTCCATGTGTATCACAGAGCTGTCCTGCTTTTCTTTTGAGTGGGGCCAACTTTAGAATTTGGATTGACCTACTTAAATGGATTGACTATTGTCCTGAACTTTCTGTCATTTGGTACTTCCATGAACATGTTGAGTCTGTATCTGGTTTAACTCTGAAGAATTGATCGCGATTACGCGATAAACATGTTGGCACTGGCAACAGAAATTGCTGACGTTTTGTTTTGAAATGTGACATTTGCATTGGCAACCTGCCACTGTTTTGGAAAAAAAATTGGGTTGAAGTAAAAGCAGCTTTGTGAAACGTTACATTGTATCACCAAGAAGATGCAAACACGAGAAATCCAGACAAAGAGCAAGTCTGGCGCAATTGCATTGACAGTGGAGATGGAGATCATTCTCTGTGCCTCTTACATCTAAATCAAAAGAAGTTCCATAAATTCAACTACAGAGTAATTTTTTTATGGTATTGTCACTTTCTCAATTTTTAATAGTCAATTATCTTGCACCAGAAGATTTTGATGGCACAAACAGCTAACCAGCAGTGGTATGAGCTTTGTAAGAGATCACAAACGCTATCTGACACAGGCTGGGTTCAGACTCAAGGAAGAGGAAACTTAAGTAGGCATTATTCATCTTGTGAAAGAATTTAGATGTGTGGACTGAAATGTACTTAGATAATTTTAACTGAGTGAGGCTGTCTGTAAATAAGGGTGTATTAGGATTTTGCCACTCTGAGTTAGTTTGTTCTTACAAAATCTTTAATGCTTGGCTAACTAGATAGAAGAACACACCTTCTTAGATGCTGCCAATTTCACTCTAACCTTTTGAAGGCTGTGTTATTTATTGATGCCCAGAATTTGAACCAGTTTTGTAACCCTATCATATTTCCTCACTTTAGACATTGGAGCCAATTCCCCTATCCTGCATTACTCTTGCTTTTACTAACACATGCTCCTCAGGATGCAATATCAGCAGGGCATGAAGAGAGAGTGTGCATGATGACAAACTACATATACTCTCACGCTGCTGCAAACCTAATGATTGTGCATATGTTTACAAACCTGTTTAATGTGGAAAAATAGGAATAGAACTGAAATAAAGCAAATGTAGAGAAAAATCTATTTGAAAACAAAAATGGTCATTCTCCTGTAAAAGTTTTAAAAGTTGTCAATAAAGAGCTTCATACATAAAGATGCTGAGAATTCGTGTCTGATCTTTGTTACTGATAAACCAAATCAGGTTATGTTATTCTGAAACAAAATCAGTAATTGCTGGAAAAAAGTTGGCAGGTCTGGCAGCATCTGTAGAGAGAAAAAAAGTGATTGTTTTGGACTAGTGCCCTTTCTTTCGCGACTGACTTGTAGCTTTGAAAAGTTGGTATATTTGATAGAAAAGGGGTGGGGTAGGAGTGGTAGGTGAAGATGGAGCCCAGAGAGAGTTGGGCAAAGGAGTGGGTAAAGATCAGGCTAGGAGAAAGAATAGCCTGCTAATGAGGATCATAAGTATCTCACGGTTGTTTACCGTGGCAGCTGATGTGTTGACAAGGCCTCGTGTTATGGAGGTTGGGTAAAGACAGATGATAAGGTGTTCAGGCCCTACAATTGTTGAATTCTACAGCGAGTCCTAAAGGCTGCAGGGTTCCCAAGCGAAAGATGAAGTATTGTTCTTCCAGCTTGTGCTGATCTTTGCTGGAGCAGTGTAGCAAACTTGAGAGAAAAACTTGCAACAAGAAATGACCAAAAATGCTGTGCTACAATTTTTCAGGACTTTTTCCAACTTTCTGTCATCTGTTGGTTTGCCAATCCTCTCTCCACGCCAAGACCATGCATGGTTATCTGCAATCCAATGTTTCTACACCACTTTGATGTGTGTGGTGCAACTGGCATCAGCTCAGTTGACTGGGTAGCTGGTTTTTAAATGCAGAGTGACACCAACAGTATAAGTTCAATTCCCACACTGGCTGAGGCTACCATGAAGGACTTTTCTTCTCAACCTTTCCCTTCACCTGAGGTGTGGTGATCCTCAGCTTAAATGACCACTGGTTATATTTAACAAGGAAGTAGCCCTAGCCAAGCTGTCCCAGTACAATTACAACACTAGGATCTATGTGACTAATTTGATAAATCACCCAAGTATGTCCTGTACATAAAGAGCAAGATATATCCAACCCGGCCAATTACCGCCTCATCAGTCCACTCTTGACCATCAGTAAAGTGATGGAAGGTGTTATCGACAGTGCTATCAAGCAGCATCTCCTCAGCAATAACCTGCTCAGTGACGTCTAGGTTTGGTTCCGCCAGGGCCACTCAGCTCCTGACCTCATTACACCCTTAGTTCAAACATTAACAGAAGAGCTAAATTCCAGAGATGAGGTGAGAGTGATAGCCCTTGACATTAAGGCTGCTTTCGACCAAGTGTGTCATCAAGATGCTCTGGCAAAACCCGAATCAATGGGAATCCAGGGGCAAACTATCTACTAGTTGGAGCCATACCTGACACACAGCAAGATGGTTGTGGCTGTTGGAGGCCAGTCACCTAAACTCCAGGACATCTCTGCAGGAGTTCTTCAGAGTAGTGTCCTCGACCCAATCATCTTCAGCTGCTTCACCAATGACCTTTCCTCTGTCATAAGGTCAGAAGTGGGAATGTTTGTCGATGATTGCATAATGTTCGGCAACATTCGCGACTCTTCAAATACTGAAGCAGTCCATGTTCAACTGCAACAAGATCTGGACGATATCCAGGCTTGGGCTAACAAGTGGCAAGCAACATTTGCATCACAAAAATGCCAGGCTATGACAGTCACCAATAAGAGACAATCTAAGCACCACCCCTTGACACTCAGTGGTGTTACCATCATTGAATCTCCCACTATCAACCTCCTGGGGGGTTACCATTGACCAGAAACTTAACTGGAGTCATCACATGTCTGCCACAGAGTGCTGTAGAAACTCAAACATTGAGTAAATTCAAAAGAAAAATTGATAGGTTTCTGGAAATAATAAGGGATGTGAAGTTAGTGTGAGGAAATGGCATTGACAAGACAATCAGCCAGGATCTCGAATGGTGGGACAGGATTACCTTGCTGAAAAGCCTAGTCATGTTCCTATTTTTGGAACAGAGACTACGGTTGGGAGAAAGTGGGGAAGTGATACTAGATGAATCTCTCCTTCGGAGAGGCAGTTCAGATGCAATATGCTGAATTGCCTCTTCGTTGCTGGAACTACACTGTGACTTTTTTTAAGTTGACAAGACACTGCATTTATTGGGAAGGTTTATAGGGTTTTGGGGATATAGCAGTAAAGTGACAGCTCTGGAGTCAACAGACACATATGCTGAATGGGCTCCTTCTGTACTGCATTAAATCATGATTCTACAGTGGGCTTCATCCAATAGCCAATCCCCCTACCCCACTCCCAAAACCTAGAGTGGGAATTTGGATGCACAATTAGCCCACACTTGTAATGAAGGCAATGATCCACTGTTTTTAATTATTTCAGCTTCCATCCAAAACTAACTGCCAACTGGTTGCCTGAATAGTTGAATGAAGTTAATTATGAAGGGGTGCAATTAGAGCAAGCCTGCACAGCTGAAAGTTAAACCAAAGATTGTCAAGGTACATTGCAGCTGAAGCATGTTTGAAGTTCTGTAGAAAATGAATCTCACCTGCAAAAGATAGCGGAATGTTACAAATGAAAGAAAGCAAGCTCCAGAGGTTTTGGACTGTGATCCAAGTGTGACAATGTAAACTTCAGAACATTAATAACTGTTCATCATTTGAAAGAATCAGCGATAATCCTTTCTGGAATAAATTGTTTCCCAAGATAAAAGGAACAAGCATAAACCGTTATAAAGGAATTTTAAAAAACATGTTGCTGAACAAAGAGATCTTGGAGTGCAAGTTCATAGCTCCTTGAAAGTAAAGTTGCAGGTAGGTAGGATAGTGAAGAGGGAGTTTAGGATGCTTTCCTTTATTGGTCAGAGCACGGAGTACAGGAGTTGGGAGGTCATGTTGGAGCTGTACAGGACATTGGTTAAGCCACTTTTGCAATATTGCATGCAATTCTGGTTTCCTTCCCATTGGAAGGATGTTCTGAAACTTAAAAAGGTTCAGAAAAAGTTTACTAGGATGTTGCCAGGGTTGGAAGATTTGAGCTATAGGAAGAGGCTGAATAGGCTGGGGCTGTTTTCCCTAGAGCGCCAGAGGCTGAGGGGTGACCTTATAGAGGTGTATACGATCATGAGAGGCATGGATAGGGTAAATAGACAAGGTCCTTTTCCTGGGATGGGGGAGTCCAGAACTGGAGGATATAGCTTTAGGGTGAGAGGGAAAAGATTTAAGAGGGACATAAGGTGCAAATTTTTCACGCAGAGGACGATGCATGTATGGAATCAGCTGCCAGAAGAAGTGGTGGAGGCTGGTACAATTGCAACATTTAAAAGGTATCTGAATGGGTATATGAATAAAAAGGGCTTAGAGGGATATGGGCCAAGTGCTGGCAAATGGGATTAGATTAGGTTAGGATATCTGATTGACATGGATGAGTTGAACTGAAGGGTCTGTTTCCGTTCTGTACCTCTCTATGACATAGACACAGTGGCGACAAGAGCAGGTCAGAGGTTAGGAATATTGTGTGGTGAGTAACTCACTTCCTGACTGCCCAAAGCCTGTTCACTATCTACAAGGATCAAGTCAGGAGTGTGACCGAATACTGCCCACTTGCTTGGATGGGTGCAACGCCAACAACAGTCAAAAAGCTTGACACCATCCAGGACAAAGCAGTCTACATCCACAAGCATCCGCTCCCTCCACCACTGATGCTTAGTAGCAGCAATGTGTACTATCTACATGTTGCCCTGCAGAAACTCCCCATGAAGTGATTTTCTTCCACCAAATCAGATCCAGCAGGGAAAAGCAGCACTGCCTAAAATGGATTTATTTTAATGTAAGTTTTAAAACATCAGAATATAAAAAGAAACTTGGGGCACACAGAGGGTAATGTGTGTATGGAATAAGCTGCCAGAGGAAGAGTTTGAAGTAGGTACAATTACAACATTTGAAAGGCATGTGGATGGGTGTATGGATAGGAAGGGTTTAGAAGGCAAATGGGATGAGATTAATTTAGGATATCCGGTCGGCATGGATGAGTTTGCCCAGTCATTTGGGCTCTGCTGACGCCTCAGCAGAAGGGCTGGTTAGTAAATGTACAGACTTGTATATACGAAAAATAAATGTCGATGTCTGTATGTAAAGCAATGTAATGTGTGCACAAGAATGGCATGACCAATTGCATAGAGATCCAAATAATTTTATGAATAAAGTATATTTTTGAAATTAAAAGAAAGTTTGCCCAAAGGGTCTGTTTCCATGCTGGACAACACTATGATTCTAACAGGGGCAGAGTTAGGGGCTGGAGAGGAGAAGGGGACAGGGACAGGAGCAGGGAGCAGGGGGCAGGGGCAGGAGCAGGGGTAGAGCTAAGGGGAGGGGCAGGGGCAGGAGCAGAGGTCGAGTTAAGGGCAGGGGCAGGGACAGGGACAGGGGCAGGAACAGGAGCAGGGTCAGGAGCAGGGGTAGAGTTAAGGGCAGGGGCAGGAAAGGGGGCAGGAGCAGGAGCAGGGACAGGGTAGAGTTAAGGGCAGGTTCAGGGGCAGAAGCATGGGTAAGGGCAGGATCAGGGGCTTGCCTTCAACTCCACATTATTGCCCATTTTCCATAACCCTTCGATCTGCTAATAAATAAAATTTGTACATCTCCTCTTTAAGTTTAATCCATATCTCAACATCCAGCACACTCTGAGGTAATGAACCTACAGATTCATGGCCCTTAGATAGAAGTAATTTCTCCTCAGTGCCGGATCAAATCTGCTGGCCCTTATCCTAAAACTACAACATCCTGCTCTACGTTGCCCCAGAAGAGGGAACATCCTCTCTACATCTATTCTGTTAATCCCTTTCAGCATCTTGTGTACCTCAATGCGATCTTCTCTCATTCTTCTAAACTCCAGAGAATATGGGCCTGAACTACTCAAACCTCTTCCTAAGACAAACCCTTGACCTATGGAATTGATGAAGTGAAGCTCCTCTGAACCACATTCCTCTATGCAACTACATTCCTCCTGAAAGGGACTAAAATGTGTGCAATACTCCAGCTATGGTCTCACGAATGCTTTGTACAATTGCAGCAACACTTCCTTACTTTTATACTTTGTTCCTTCAGCAGTAAATGCCAACATTTCACTTGCCTTCCTTATTACCTGCTATATCTGCATACTAATTTTCTGCAATTCATGCACAAGGAGACCTGAATCCCTCTAGTCTCCCAATCAAAATGGTTAAATCTCATACTTAAACAGGTTTAAAGTCAAAAACCTTAATCTATTCTTTGATTGTTTTTTTCCTTTGAACCATTGACTAGCCAACTGCAGAATGCAAAACCTTGTTAGAACTTGTGTTAGTCAGCTGTAACTAATTGCTTAACAATTTGAGAAACCCGGTGTTATACTGTTATATTATTCATATGACAGCCAGCAGCTGTTGCACTGTAGTCATGTGCTGAGTAACAAAACATTACTCTACCAATCACATGGAAAGACTTGAGAAGTACACTGGATGAAAATCCAAAAGTTTGAATCTAAATTGATTACTTCTAACTTTTAGGAACAAGATGACATAATTGGTTGTGCTAAAATAGACTCAAGATGCTTTATAGACATATTTAAGGTATAGTTACTATACTTGCTGCACACAAGCAGCTCTTTAGTTACACAGATCCTGTGGTTCATATTGGCATCACTGTTGACATTCAACTTTATGCATTTTGATGAAAATCTGACAATAGTGAGTGGCTGCTTTGTTAAAATATAAATGTGAAAGGATGAATTCACATGTAACACATAAACACTGGGGTTATGATTCGGGTGACAAATCCAGTGGGACTATTTCACTACTGGTTTTGAGTCTGCTACAAACTGATCATTGAAATCTTTAATTTCAAGTCAACAAAATCTATTTCTGATGTTCACAGGAAATAAACTTTAAGAGTCTTTGCTATTTTATGGCTCAGACTTACACTGCCTCGAAGTGAGGACGTTTCTTCCATTTAACCAGTGCCAACACTTGACCAGATTATTAGCATGTGTCCCTAAAATATTTCTGGATTAATCAAAGAACACATTTAGTCTCAGTAAAGTGCAAACAAAATGCAATTTGCCAACTGCAATTAGTCATTTCTTTGTTCACATTCAGTGGACCTTAGCTTTGTTATTTGCTCCACATTGATAGTGCAAAGTAAGTATGGATAAGGGGGTGGGAAATTCTATGCATATCAACTCATTCACCATGGAGGAAAATTTAGAATATAACTTTAAGCTACTGATGTGAAGGGTACAACGAATAGGACTTGTTCTGAGAGTGTGCTTTTACTGCATCGCAAATGATTCCAATTCACCTCCCTAGAACTTTTCTTCTGACAGCATTTTCCACAATCACCTGATGAAAGAGCGTTGCTTCGAAAGCTAGTGTGTTTCCAATGAAACCTGTTGGACTATAACCTGGTGTTGTGTGATTTTTAACGTTGTACATCCCAGTCCACCTTGTGGATGGGTTCAGAAATAGGGCACATATTTACTATTAGGGATCGCCCTTTCTGAACAGAGATGGGAGGATTTTTATTCTCTCAGAGGATTGTGTGACTTTGGAATTCTCTCTGTCAGAAGGCAGTGATACAAGGGGAATATCTTTAAGTTAGGAGTGGATAGATTCTTGACAGTTAATGGGGAATTAAAGGTTTTCAGGGTGGTTGGGAAACACAAACAGACCAACCGTGACTTTACTGAATGGTTCAGGCAGGCTTGAAAAGACAATGGTCATCTGTTCCTATATCTTACATTTGTACATGACACTGAACAGGACAGAGGGAACTGCATTCTTGAAATATTGCAGTTGATATGGTGTAGATACACCACAATGCTGTTAGAAAAGTTCAACAATTTTGAACCAGTGACAACAAAGGAATGGCGATGTAGTTCCAAGTTAAGATAGTGTGAAGCTTAGAGGGAGACTCACAGGTGGTGATATTTCTATTGCACCTGCTGCTCTTGTCCTAGTAGGTGGTAGAGATTGTGGCTTTGGAAGGTGTTGCCAAAGGAACCTCAGTGAATTGCAAGTGATATGCACTGCTGCTACTGTGCTCCAGTAGTGGAGGGACTGAATGCCTAAGGAGAATGGGCTGTCTATCCAGTGAGCTGCTTTGTACTTAATAGTGTTGAGTATAGATGGAGCTGCACCAGTCCAGGTAAGTGGAGAGTATTCCATCATAGGGACAAGACTTCTTTTCTTCCTTCCCTGTGAGGAGATAGACAAGTGGGTGATGAGTGTGAGAAGTGATTTTATTGGGCAGGAAATCACCACTTAGAATTTGTTTCAGGGAATAATAGGCTTGTTTCTCTGGTGTTCGGCAATGAATCATATGAGAGGTGCAATCATACAGAAGGTTGTCTTAAAGAAGCATTAAACTCCTAGTTTGCCTGTGCAAAGGACCTAATGACTTCTGGTGGATAGTACATTGCATTTGTCCTCACCTAATCTGGTGGATGGCAGATAGAAAATTGTACATTCTCCCTTCCTAATAATAGGGTCTTGGTGAACAACCTCCCCAAAATGTACTTGTGTGGATTAATTTTTAGGCCAATTACTTTTGATTTTTATTTTTATTTTTCTTTCTTCATAGTGAAGTTGACCTTTTCAGAACTGTATTCTCACCTGTTGAATTAATACTATATCAAATTGAACTTCATAACTGAGAAGACCAGTGTCATTTATAAATTGATGAATAGTAAATGCTTTATCGAAACATAGGTTTTCAATGAAGATAAAGCAGCTACTTGAGTGCCATCTCATCCACTCCTTCCACCATGAACCTATACCATTATTCCTTCGCTGTCAGTGGGTTAAAATCCTGGAGTTCCCCAATGACGTTGTTGTCAAACTACAGCAATGATTCAAGACGGCAGTTGACCACCACGTTTTCAAGGAGAACTAGGGATGGGCAATAAATACTAGACATGCCAGTGACACCCATGTCCCAAATCCCATATCCCAATAAATACTGGACATGCCAGTGGCACCCACGTCCCATGTTTGAATTATTTAAAAGTATTAGTGCGTAAGATATGAGCAATGGGCAAGTCAACCTGTCGGTAAACAATATTGATTACTTTAGCTACAGGAGGAAAAATGTACAGTTGTTTGAAATTAATCTTTGTTTTTTGAAAAAATATGGATATATTCCTGATGGCACATAGCCATGTTTAAAGTATAGTCTGATTGACTAAACAGGTTCCATCTTGTTTGATGTTGCATATTCTCTGCCTCCAGTGAAATAAAGTCAAGGATGACTTTTTACCAGCGTTCTTAACTTATCCTGCCATCATTAAAGATGTGTTTTAGTATATCCGAGGACATTCTGTCCCTGCATGGCCTTTGATACGCTGTTTATATTGCCTTCCAATTCTTCCCAAAATGAATCAGCTAGTCCATTTTCTCTATCTACTCAATTGCATCAATCATGTCTTTAATCAATTCATTGTTCTGCTACAGAATCCTGAAGCCTGTTATTATCCTACTCACTGTTCATTACGTTTGATTTGGCACAGCTTAGGAAGAATATATTGGCCTTGGAGGGAGTACGACGTACGTTTACAAGAATGACATCAGGACTTCAGGGATTGCATTATGATGGGAGATTACACAAATTTGGCCCATCTTCTTTAGAATTTGCAAGTGTAAGAGGTGATCTGATTTAAGTCATCAAGATATTAACAGGAAAGGAAAGATTTAAAAGGGACCTGGGGGGTAATATTTTCACACAGAGAATGGTATGGAATGAGCTGCCAGAAGAGGTGATGGAAGCAGGTACAATTACAACTTTAAAAGGCATCAGAATTGGTACTTGAAGAGGAATGGTTTTGAGGGAAATGGGCCAAATGCTGGCATATGGAACTTGATCAGTTTAGGATATCTGTATGAGATGGATGGAAGGGTCTGTTTCCATGCTGTATTACTCTATGACTCTATGAAAAGGCTGGGTAGACAAGGATAAACTATTTCCACAGGTTGGGAATTCTAGAATTGGGAGACTTAATGTAAAGTATTGGGCCAGTCCAAACAGGTGAGATGTTTGGAAGTACTTCTACACACAAAGGCTAGTAGATGTTTGGAACTCTCTTCTATGAATGGCAGTGGGTGCTAGATCAATGGATAGTTTTAAATCTGAGATCGATAATTTTTGGCCAAGCGAACCATTAGGGGATGTAGGTCAAAGGCAGGTAGATGGTGTTTGGCCACAGATCAACCATAATCTAACTGAATGGCGGAAATGTGGATTTTGGGTAATCCAAGATGGAGGATAAGAAACAAATTGTGGCTGGAGGAATTGCTGCTTTTTCGAGGTATTTTCAGTGTTGGAGCTGATTTCCTTGAATTCTAGGAGCAGTAATTACCAGTTTATATGCTGTTGCATTATTTTGGAACTTTTGGGATCTATGATCAAAACAATAGCACGTTAAAAAAATGAGGAGGGGAAGTCAACGTTAGTGACCACATGGTGGGAAGCCAATCAACAGGGAAAGAAAAAAAAGCTGTCTGATCCAGCAGTGAACCTTCACAGCTTCTGCCTCTGCTGTTTGATTTCAAGTGTCTCTGGCCATTGGAGTTCATCTAAGAAAAATAAACAAACAGCAAAGTTCACAGCTGCCCTTGGAGAAACCTGTGTGGAGAGATGGCAACAAGGGAGCAGCTAAGTATCTAATTTTTTTTTTGTGAATCTACAGTAGTGAGTAGAGTGGCTTCTTTTTGATTGTATACTGTTATTGAGATCTGCCTCTTAATTCAACTCTAAAAATATAAAACGTAGGTACAAAGTTAGCCTGGAGAAGTATTTTTAGAGCAGCAAGACTGCTATTTTCTGGGTCTGGAGATTGTTGAGATGCAAAGGTGGCCTTTAGTCAAGTGATGTGCTCTTCCAGCCAGATGTGGGAGATTAGGAAGAATTCCCATGTTATTAGAGTCATAGAGTCATAGAGATGTACAGCATGGGAACAGACCCTTTGGTCCAACCTGTCCATGCTGACCAGATATCCCATAACAATCTAGTCCCACCTGCCAGCACCCGGCCCATGTCCCTCTAAACCCTTCCTATTCATATACCCATCCAAATGCCTCTTAAATGTTGCAATTGTACCAGCCTCCACCACTTCCTCTGGCAGCTCATTCCATACCCATAACACCCTTGATGATTATGTCTGCAGGAAATATGTTTCGCTGCGATTCCAACCAAATCACATGGATTGGTTGGAGCAGCAGCTAGAGTCAATGAGGAATCCACAGGAGCTAAGGGATGGATGGCAGAGTTGCAGGGAGGGAGATAAACTGAAGATACAGTCAGGTAGATGGGTTACCATCAGGAAAAGTAGGAGAGGGAGGCAGGTATTGGAGGGGTTTCCTGTGGCTATCCCCATTCAAACAAGTATGCTGTTTTGGAAAATGTAAGGGATGATTGACTCTCAGGGAAATGTAGCATGAACAGCCAAATTTCTGGTACCGAGACTGGCTCTAATGCAACAAGGTGTTAGTCAGGTTCCAAGTGATCGATGGTGTTAAGGGACTCTCTAGTCAGAGGCACTAACAGACATTTCTGCGACCATTTCTGCGAAGGTGGGAATAGGAGGATAGAGCAGGTGAATGCATGGCTGAGAAGCTGGTGCAGGGGAGAAGCATTCACTTTTTTGGATCATTGGAATCTCTTCTGAGGTAGAAGTGACCTGTACAAACTGGCTCAAAGGTAGAAGACAGAGGGTGATAGTGGAGGGTTGCTTCTCAGACTGGAGGTCTGTGACCAGTGGAGTGCCACAAGGATCGGTTCAGGGTCCTCTACTTTTTGTCATTTACATAAATGATTTGGATGCAAGCATAAGAGGTACAGTTAGTAAGTTTGCAGATGACACCAAAATTGGAGGTGTAGTGGACAGTGAAGAGGGTTATCTCAGATTACAACAGGATCTGGACCAGATGGGCCAATGGGCTGAGAGGTGGCAGATGGATTAGTGGTGCTGGAAGGAATGGGGGTGGAGGCATGAGCTGGGGTAATGTTACCCTCGGGGTTCTGGGGTGTGGGGATAGTGACAGTGGGGTCTGTGGGGGGCATGTCAGCAGAATGCAGGTGAGTGGCGCTGGTGGAGGCGGAAGTGGTGGTGATCATGGCAGTAGGGGTGGCGGAAGTCACTGAGCGTGTAGCATCAGCGATGATGTGAGGGCCGGAATTGGCTGTGGGAGTGGCCATGATGTGGGCGGAAGTGACATCATCACACAGCGTGGGGGTGGTAGCTGCGTCAGCCGCATGGCTAATGGCGTTTCTGAGGCCAGGGGAATCTTCTGGAATGTTTGAGGAGCGCTGGTTATGGAGGTGGGTGGATAAAAGTTTGTTGTACTTACAGTTTTTGATGTTTGAGATGGAATTGAAATACTGTTTGTTGACAGTATGAATTCTCCTGAGGATGTAGTACAGAGTGGGTCCTTTGCAATTCTGAGAGAGTGTGGCCCTCAGCTGAGGCAGGGCTGACTGTAGAGAGGTTAGGTGCCGGCGCATTGCTGCAAGCGTGGAGCGGAGGATCTTGAAGGAGAACTGTTGCTGGTGTTTTTGAATCTGTAGTCTGTACTGTTTGTCCTGTTCGGGTCCGAACTCGGCTGCATGCCTCCACCCCCATTCCCCCCACCATCACACCCACTCCAGGTACTGGCTCCGACCGCACTCCCAGCTCCACACCCACACCAGATCCCAGCTCCTGGCCCTGCCGGGTTTTCACCATCCCTCCAGACCTCCCACTCACTGAGGACGAACGATCAGTCCTCAGCAAAGGACTCACCTTCATCCCCCTCCGTCCACGCATCAATGAATTTAATACACGACGTGACATCAAACAATTCTTCCGTCGCCTCCGCCTCCGAGCTTACTTTCACAATCAGGACTCCCGCCCACCTTCCGAGGACTCCTTCGCACACCTCCAACACACTGCATCCACCTGGACACCCCGCGCTGGCCTATTACCTGCCCTCGACCTCTTCATTTCCAACTGCCGCCGGGAAATTAACCGCCTCAACCTGTCGTCCCCCCTCCCCCACTCCAACCTCTCACCCTCACAACGCGCAGCCCTCCAATCCCTCTGCTCCAATCCCAACTTCACCATTAAGCCAGCAGATAAAGGGGGCGCAGTGGTAGTCTGGCACACTGACCTCTACACCGCTGAAGCCAAACGCCAACTCGAGGACACCTCTTCCGACAGCTCCCTTGACCATGACCCCACCCCCCATCACCAAACCATCATCTCCCAGACCATACAGAACCTCATCACCTCAGGAGATCTCCCACCCACAGCTTCCAACCTCATAGTCCGGGAACCCCGCACTGCCCGGTTCTACCTCCTTCCCAAGATCCACAAGCCTGACCACCCCAGCCGACCCATTGTCTCAGCATGGGTCCACTGAACTCATCTCTACCTACCTTGACACTGTCCTATCCCCCCTAGTCCAGGAACTCCCCACATATGTTCGAGACACCACCCACGCCCTCCACCTCCTCCAAGACTTCCGTTTCCCTGGCCCCCAACGCCTTATCTTCACCATGGATATCCAATCCCTCTACACCTCCATTCGCCATGACCAGGGCCTCCAAGCCCTCCGTTTTTCCTCTCCAGACGTCCCCAACAGTACCCTTCCACTGACACTCTCATTCGTTTGGCCAAACTGGTCCTCACCCTTAACAATTTCTCCTTTGAATCCTCCCACTTCCTCCAGACCAAAGGCGTAGCCATGGGCACACGTATGGGCCCCAGCTATGCCTGTCTCTATGTTGGCTATGTAGAACAATTGATCTTCCGTAATTACACCCGCACCACTCCCCACCTCTTCCTCCGCGACATTGATGACTGCATTGGTGCCACCTCGTGCTCCCGCGAGGAGGTTGAGCAATTCATCAACTTCACCAACACATTCCACCCTGACCTTAAATTTACCTGGACTATCTCTGACACCTCGCTCCCCTTCCTGGACATCTCCATTAATGACAACCAACTTGACACCGACATTTTATGCAAACCCACTGACTCCCATAGCTACCTGGATTACACCTCTTCCCACCCTATCTCTTGCAAAAATGCCATCCCGTATTCCCAATTTCTCCGCCTCCGCCGTATCTACTCCCAGGAGGACCAGTTTCACCATAGGATACGCCAGATGGCCTCCTTCTTTAGAGACCGCAATTTCCCTTCCCACGTGGTTAAAGATGCCCTCCAACGCATCTCGTCCACATCCCGCACCTCTGCCCTCAGACCCCACCCCTCCAATCGTAACAAGGACAGAATGCCCCTGGTGCTCACCTTCCATCCTACAAACCTTCGCATCAACCAAATCATCCGCCGACATTTCCGCCACCTCCAAAAAGACCCCACCACCAGGGATATATTTCCCTCCCCACCCCTTTCTGCCTTCCGCAAAGACCGTTCCCTCCGTGACTACCTGGTCAGGTCCACACCCCCTACGACCCACCCTCCCATTCTGGCACTTTCCTCTGCCACAGCAGGAACTGTAAAACCTGTGCCCACACCTCCTCCCTCACCTCTATCCAAGGCCCTAAAGGAGCCTTCCACATCCATCAAAGTTTCACTTGCACATCCACCAATATCATTTATTGTATCCGTTGCTCCCGATGTGGTCTCCTCTACATTGGGGAGACTGGGCGCCTCCTAACAGAGCGCTTTAGGGAACATCTCCGAGACACCCGCACCAATCAACCAAATCGCCCCGTGGCCCAACATTTCAACTCCCCCTCCCACTCTGCCGAGGACATGGAGGTCCTGGGCCTCCTTCACCGCCGCTCCCTCACCACCAGACGCCTGGAGGAAGAACGCCTCATCTTCCGCCTTGGAACACTTCAACCCCAGGGCATCAATGTGGACTTCAACAGCTTCCTCATTTCCCCTTCCCCCACCTCATCCTAGTTTCAAACTTCCAGCTCAGTAACTGTCTCCTTGACTTGTCCGGACTTGTCCGACGTGCCTATCTTCTTTTCCACCTATCCACTCCACCCTCTCCTCCTTGACCTATCACCTTCATCTCCTCCCCCACTCACCCATTGTACTCTATGCTACTCTCTCCCCACCCCCACCCTCCTCTAGCTTATCGCTCCACGCTTCAGGCTCACTGCCTTTATACCTGATGAAGGGCTTTTGCCCAAAACGTCGATTTCACTGCTCGTTGGATGCTGCCTGAACTGCTGTGCTCTTCCAGCACCACTAATCCAGTATTTGGTTTTCAGCATCTGCAGTCATTGTTTTTACCTTGGTGGCAGATGGAGTTTAATTCAGATAAATGTGAAGTGCTGCATTTTGGGAAAGCAAATCTTAGCAGAACTTATACACTTAATGGCAAGGTCCTAGGGAGTGTTGCTGAACAACGAGACCTTGGAGCGCAGGTTCATAGCTCCTTGAAAGTGGAGTCGCAAGTAGATAGGATAGTGAAGAAGGCGTTTGGTATGCTTTCTTTTATTAGTCAGAGTATTGAGTACAGGAGTTGGTAGGTCATGTTGCGGCTGTACAGGACATTGGTTAGGCCACTGTTGGAATATTACGTGCAATTCTGGTCCCTTTCCTATCGGAAAGATGGTCTGAAACTTGAAAGGGTTCAGTAAATTTTCACAAGGATGTTGCCAGGGTTGGAGGATTTGAGCTATAGGGAGAGGCTGAACAGGCTGGGGCTGTTTTCGCTGGAGCGTTGGAGGCTGAGGGGTGACCTTATAGAGGTTTGCAAAATTATGTGGGGCATGGATAAGGTAAATAGGCAAAGTCTTTTCCCTGGGGTTCAGGGAGTCCAGAACTAGAGGGGATAGATTTAGGATGAGAGGGGAAAGATATAAAAGAGACTTAAGGGGCAACTTTTTCACACAGAGAGTGGTACAGGTATGGAATGAGTATGTTTCCATGCTGTACATCTCTATGACTCTATGACCTGAATTGAAAGGGGACCAACATACTGGCAGGGAGATTTGCTAGAACGGCTTGGGAGGACTTAAACTAATAAATGGTGTGCATGCAGCCCAGAGAGATAGTGAGGGAAGAGAGCAGGCTGAGACTGAATAGGTTGAGAAAAAGTGTAAGTTACACAGTCAGGGCAGGCAGGGACAAAGCAGAGAACGAGGTAGCACTGATAAATTAAAATGCATTTATTTCAATGCAAGAGGCCTGACAGGTAAAGCAGATGAACTGGTTGGAAACATGCAACTCGGATATCATAGCAATTGCAGAGGTAGCCCAGGGATGGACAGGACTGGCAGCTTAATGGTCCAGGGTATAGAAAGGGGAGCAAGATAGGAGGAGTGGCATTTTTGATTAAGGATAACATTATTGCTGTAATTTGGAGATGCCGGTGTTGGGCTGGGTATACAAAGTTAAAAATCACACAACACCAGGTTATCGTCCAACAGGTTTAATTGGAAGCACTGGCTTTCGGACAGCTGCCACCTGATGAAGGAGCAGCGCTCCGAAAGCTAGTGATTCCAATTAAACCTGTTGGACTATAACCTGCTGTTGTGTGATTTTAAATTATTGCTGTGCTTAGGGAGGATATTCCTGGGAATATGTCCAGGTAAGTTATTTGGGTTGAACAGAGAATTAAGAAAGGGATGATCACCTTATTGGGATTGTACTATAGACCCCCCTTGCTCACCCCCAATAGTCAGCGGGAAATTGAGAAATAAATTTGTAAGGAGATCTCAGTTACTTGAGAGAATAATAGGGTGATTATCATAGGAGATTTTAGTTTTCCAAACATTGATTGGGACTGCCATACTGTTAAGGGATTAGACTGAAAGGAATTTGTCAAGCATGCACAAGAAGGTTTTCTGATTCAGTTTGTGGATGTACTTATTGAAGAAAGTGCAAAACTTGATCTACGCTTGGGTATTAAGGCAGGGCAGGTGACTGAGGTGTCAGTGGGAGCGACCATAGTTCTATTGGTTTTAAAATAGCAATGGAAAAGGATAGACAGGATCTAAAAGTTAAAGTTATAAATTGGAGGAAAGCCAATTTTAACAGTATTAGGCAAAAAGTGTATGGGGACAGATGCTTGCATGTAAAGGGATGGCTGGAAAAAGCGAAGTCTTCAGAAATGAGATAATGAGAGTCCAGAGACAGTATATTCCTGTTAGGGTGAAAGGCTGGTAGGTATAGGGAATGCTGGATGACTAGAGAAATTGAAGCTTTTGTCAAGAAAAATAAGGAAGCAATGTCAGGTATAGACAGGAGAGATCAAGTGAATCTCTGGAAGAGTATAAAGGCAGTAGGCATACACTTAAGAGGGAAGTCAGGAGGGCAAAAAGGGGACATAATGTAGCTTTGGCAAATAGGGCTAAGAAGAATAGAAAGGGATTCTACAAATACATTAAAAACAAAAGGTTTCAAGGGAGAGAATAGGGCCCTTTAAAGATCAGCAAGACCACCTACATGTGGACCTGCAGGAGATGGATGAGATACTTTATGAGTATTTTGTGTCAGTGTTTAATGTGCAGAAGGATATGGAAGGTATGGAGTGTCAGGAAATAAATAGCCACCTCTTGAGAAATGTCCATATGATAGACAAGGAGGTGCTGGACATCTTAAAATGCATAAAGATGAATAAATCCCCAGGACATGATCAGATGTAACCTAGAATGTTGTGGGAAGCTAAGAAACTGATTGCTGAGCCCCTTGCTGAGATATTTGTAGCATCGATACCCACAGGTGAGGTGCCAGAAGACTGGAGGTTGACCAATAGAACATAGAACATAGAACATAGAAAAATACAGCGCAGTACAGGCCCTTCGGCCCTCGATGTTGTGCCAACCGAAGCCGACCTAACCTACACTAGCCCAATAACTTCCATATGCTTATCCAATGCCCGCTTGAATGCCCATAAAGAGGGAGAGTCCACCACTGATACTGGCAGGGCATTCCATGAACTCACAACCCGCTGAGTAAAGAATCTACCCCTAACATCTGTCCTATACCAACCTCCTCTTAATTTAAAGCTGTGTCCCCTAGTAACAGCTGACTCCATACGCGGAAAAAGGTTCTCACTGTCAACCCTATCTAAACCCCGAATCATCTTGTACACCTCTATCAAATCTCCCCTAAACCTTCTTTTCTCCAATGAGAACAGCCCCAAGTGCCTCAGCCTTTCCTCATACGATCTTCCTACCATGCCAGGCAACATCCTGGTAAACCTCTTCTGCACCCGTTCCAGTGCCTCCACATCCTTCCTATAGTATGGCGACCAAAACTGTACACAATACTCCAGATAAGGCCGCACCAGAGTCTTATACAACTGCAACATGACCTCAGGACTCCAGAACTCAATTCCTCTACCAATAAAGCCCAGTACACCATATGCCTTCTTCACAGCACTATTTACCTGGGTGGCAACCTTCAGAGATCTGTGTACATAGACACCAAGATCCCTCTGCTCATCCACACGACCAAGTAGCCTACCATTAGCCCAGTAATCCATCTTCTTGTTACTCCTACCAAAGTGAATGACTTCACACTTAGCTACATTGAACTCCATTTGCCACCTTTCTGCCCAGCTCTGCAACTTATCTATATCCCGCTGTAACCTGCCACATCCTTCTTCGCTGTCCACCACTCCACCGACTTTCGTATTATCCGCAAACTTGCTCACCCAGCATTCAAGCCCCTCCTCCAGGTCATTTATAAAAATGACAAACAGCAATGGTCCCAAAACAGATCCTTGTGGAACACCGCTAGTAACTGCACTCTAAGATGAACCTTTACCATCAACTACTACCCTCTGTCTCCTTCCAGCCAGCCAATTCCTAATCCAAACCTCTAATGCACCCTCAATGCCATACCTCCGTAATTTTTGCAGTAGCCTACCATGGGGTACCTTATCGAACGCCTTGCTAAAATCCATATACACCACATCTACTGCTTTACCCTCATCCACTTCCTTGGTCACCTTCTCAAAGAACTCAATAAGGTTTGTGAGGCACGACCTGCCCTTCACAAAACCATGCTGACTATCCTTGATCACATTATTCCTATCCAGATGTTCATAAATCCTATCCCTTACAATTGTCTCTAAGACTTTGCCCACAACAGAAGTGAGACCCACTGGCCTATAGTTACTAGGGCTGTCCCTACTCCCCTTCTTGAACAAGGGGACCACATTCACTATCCTCCAGTCTTCTGGCACTATTCCTGTAGACAATGACGACATAAAAATCAAGGCCAATTACTCTGCTATCTCCTCCCTAGCTTCCCAGAGGATCCTAGGATAAATGCCATCAGGCCCAGGGGACTTATCTATTTTCACCCTTTCCAGTATTCCCCGGACCTCTTCCCTACACACCTCAAAGCTATCCATTCTAATCACTTGTGACTCAATATTCACATCAGCAACAATGTCCTGTTCCTGAGTGAATACTGACGAAAAGTACTGATTTAGTGTCTCTCCAATCTCTTCTGCCTCCACGCACAAATGTTGTGCCACTATTTAAAACAGATGGTCAGGGAGAGCCAGGGAACTATAGATTGGTGAGCCTGACATTGGTGGTGGGCAAAT
Source organism: Chiloscyllium punctatum (assembly GCF_047496795.1). Taxonomy (NCBI): domain Eukaryota; kingdom Metazoa; phylum Chordata; class Chondrichthyes; order Orectolobiformes; family Hemiscylliidae; genus Chiloscyllium; species Chiloscyllium punctatum. Next base: position 135,553,007 of record NC_092741.1, on the reverse strand, counting down.
TGTTGGAGCTGTGAGGTATTGTGTTATAGGTTAACCTTATTGACTCACTCACCAGCTTGATATATTGATTAATATTGGGTTCCTATTCATTCATTCATAGCCCTTTACTAACCTGTTATTTACTATAACACGGTGTCGTTCGTTCTTTCATTCATTCATTAAAACCGCAGTTCTGTAGTATATTTTACGATCATGAGATAGACCACACTTAAAACAACCCTTTCTAATCAAAACAATCCTTTCAAACCATGAAAAGCATTTTCACAGCTTACTAGTACTTACTGCCTCTGAATAAGTGTAGCGGACAGAACAATACCATCTCGGCCATCATGTCTCCACGCAACATTATAATATTAATCAGCCCTTACCAACTGCCCCCGGACCTGAATAGATTACAGAACACCAAACAGTTTCCCCAATTAGAATGTATTTATTTAATACCTTTTAACTGTGCCGTTCTCCCTTTAAGAAAGTAACTGTTAAAACACCGCTTCGGCGAAATTGTGGAAATGAATGAAACCCACACCGGCAAATACTAAACAAATCTCACAATCCAGCTGCGGTAATCAGGTTAATATCCTTTATTCGTTTATTAAGTATGGGTATAACTTCTAATTTATTTAGAGTTTATAGGACGAGTATTTTTGCAAACATTTACTAACTTAAAAGGCAAAAGAACTAACACTTCTTAATTATGCAAGCAGACCGGACAGACACTCTTAATCTCAGGAGAAGTAGCAGCCAGCATTTAACACATGCTGTAACCCATCTCCTGTCTCCCAGGATAGAAGCCGTTCAAACATTTGTGTACTATAGATAAGAAATCTAACACCATAGTGATGGAATTTTAATACAGTAGTTCTCCCGTACCTGCCGGGGATACGTTCCAAGACGTATTGCAGAAGCCCAAAACCGCGGATCGTCACAAACCCATTCATTTAAATGGGAAACGTACCTTCTCGACAGCCTCCTTATCCTCTGCTTCTTGAACGTTCCCTATAACATCTTCAGGCACAGTCAACAGCGGATAACTGAAACTGTGGAAACCGAACCCACGGATACAGCGGTCAGCCTGCATATGTAAAAACTACGTATAAACTGGCTGTTGTGAGAACTGTATTTTGGGATTCTATTGCTGCCTCAAATTTGTGCTACTTGTGGTTGCTGAATAAAGGAGGCCATTTTCGCCACTCATCGATTTCTGTCGTTATTTGAACCCAATCTCACAGAGGGAATCCTGAGGCACAGGTTCACATGTGTTTGGAAAGGCAATGACTTAGGGACAGTTAACATGGTTTTATGTGTGGGAAATCATGTCTCACTGACTTAATTGAGTTTTTTTTTTAACAAGTAATGAAGAGGATTGATGAGGGCAGCGTGGTGGCTGTGATCTATATAGACTTCAGTACGGCTTTTGATGAGGTTCCTCATGGTAGATTGGCTAGCAAGGTTAGATCACATGGAACACGGAGAACTAGCCATTTGGATACCGAACTGGATTGAAGATAGAGGACAGAGGGGTGATACTGAAAGGTTGCTTTTCAGAAGGGAGACGTTGACCAGTAGTGTGCCAACAAGGATCGGTGCTGGGTCCCCTGATTTTTGTTATATGTATAAATGATTTGGACATGAACATAAGATGTATGGTTAGTAAGTTTGCAGATGTCTCCAAAATTGTAGGTTTAGTTGATAGCAAAGAAGGTTACCTCAGAGTACAACGCGATCTTGATCAGATGGGCCAATGGGCTGAGTAGTGGCAGATAGAGTTTAGTTTAGATAAATGTGAGATGCTGCATTTTGGAAAGGCAAGTCAGGGCAGGACTTACACATGTTAAGGTACAGGGGAGTGTTGCTGAACAAAGAGACCCTGGCGTACAGGTTCATCGTTCCTTGAAAGTGGAGTTGTAGGTCGATAGAATAGTGAAGAGTGCATTTAGTATGTTTACTTTTATTGATCAGTGCATTGAGTATAGGGTGTTGGGAGGTCATTTTGCAGCTGAAGGGAGATTGGTTCAGCCATTTTTGAATATTGTGTGCAATTCTGGTGTCCCTCCTATAGGAAGGATGTTGTGAAATTTGGAAGTGTTCAAAAAAGATTTACAAGGATGTTGCCAGGGTTGGGGGGTTTGAGCTACAGGCCTGGGGTTATTTTTCCTGGAGCGTTGAGGTTGAGGGGTGACCTTATAGGGTTTATAAAATCATGAATGGCATGGATAAGGTAAATAGACAAGGTCTTTTCCCTGGGCTGGGGGAGTCCAGAACTAGAGGGCACAGGTTTAGGGTGAGTGTGGCAAGATATAAAAGAGATCTAAGGGGCAACTTCTTCACACAGAGGATGGTGAGTGTATGGAATGAGCTTCCAGAGGAAAAAGTGGAGGCTGGTACAATTACAGCATTTAAAAGGCATCTGGATGGATATATGAATTGGACAGATTTAGAAGTATATGGGACAAGTGCTAACAAATGGGACTAGATTAATTTAGGATATCTGGTCAGCATGGACGAGTCAGACCAAAGGGTTTGTTTCCATCCACGGACAATATGACTCTATGAAATGAAAGCAGTTACTCTGAGTGAAAACTAATTCTTACTTTGACTCCTGCACATCCTTACTGCTGGTGTTGGTCAATAGTGATGTGAAAGGTCTAATTGATATTTGTATGAAGGACATTAACTGGAGATTACACAATTATTCAATTTTAGGCTCACATTGCAAAAATTTCAAGCTTCCAGCCTTGGTGCAGAGGAGCTGTACCAACGAAAAATACTTTGAATAATATAAGGGAAGGGAGAAATAAAAACAAAAGCCACTTGGCACACAAAAGCTTTTCATTTTGAAGCCTTCACTCCCCCCATCATGGTATGGATCCTATTCAACTTTGAAAAGTTTTATCTGTTACCCATTCATTTTCAATCGTTCAGAACGTATGTTTAGCACTAGTCAAGCACACAGGTTTTGGCTTGACAAAGCTGCCTGGAACATTTGTGATATTTGGGAATGAGCTTTCAATCCCTGTTACACCAATACCAGACATTCATTTCCCAACCTTCTGGAGTCTAAATGCCATTTCCAATTTATTAAAAATGCTTGATGAATTGTGTTTCAATTTGTTTTTTAGGCTGAAGCTGACCAGAAACCAAGATGAAGCTGTCCAAATAATCTTTCTTAGGACATATACAGGGAAAGGAATCCTCAAGGATTTAAATTCAAAACCATTCCAGATTGGCAGAGCAAAGTGTTTTATTCCATCAACCATGCAGATGACCAACTCTGAACTTCATTCCATTCTTGACATGTATTTAGCCAACTTCCTATTAAGGAATTGACTGAGAGGATTGAATGTTTTTTTCAGGTTGGCCAGTTCACTTATCAAATAATTTGTTGGGAGTTGTCTAATTTTAACCTTGCTTGAAGGACATTAATTTTTTGCTTTTGATTGACACTGTGCAAGCTGAATAATCAATGTTTCCATGCCTGGTACTCTATAAGCCAACATGATGACCAAGGCTGGAGTCTTCTCCACCTTTCCATGTGAAATGTTGTGGTTTACCAAGTTTCACAACATCCTTTCTACAGCAGGGAGACAAGAATTGCAAGCAATTTGCCAGTAGTAGCCTAGAGTTGATCTTTCTCTGTACTCTCTCTGTAATAGTAACATTATATACATTGCTTAGCTCTGACTTATGCTGTTTGGCATGCAGGTGATCCTGTTAGGTAGTTTCACCAGGTTGACATCTCATTTTTAGGGATGCCTGGTGATGCTTCTGGCATGCCTTCCTGCACTCTCCATGGAACCAGGGTTGATCTACTGGTTTGAATAGGGATATAGTGGACCATGAGGTTGCAGTTTGAGTTGAATTCTGATTCTGCTGCTGCTGTTAGTTATTGAAGCAATAAGATTGGTTCTTCTGAATTTGAAAGGACAAATATTTCTGTGCCATGACCTCTTAAGATGTCTGAATTTGTTCTGTGCTCTTGGCTAACATATTGACAGTGAAACCACAAGGAATCTGTACTCGTCATGCTACATACATATTATCATACAACATATGTGACTTGATATTGCTCTAAGCTTTACAATTTAACACAATTGTAACTTCTGAATGCCAGTTGTTAAAATGTGTACTGTTAAGTGTGCTAGCTGTTCAGTTTGAAGGTCAAATTCCAATCAAGCTGGGTAATTTCTTGTTCACTGAGATTTGAACCAAAACAAGCAAAGATGGCATATCCATCACTACTTTGGATGCAGCTGGGCATTGTTCAACATTTTTCTGCCAGCACACGTTCCAGAAGACTTGTCCAGTCTTTGAACCCAGTAACTCTTGAGGTCAAAGCAAAGTCATTTTGAGCGGCATTGAGTTATTTTAATTCATAAGTAACAGCATCATGGATTGATAAAAGTGTCTTTAGTAAAGAAAGAAAACATTGCAAACAGCCTCACAGAAGTAAAAGTAAAAAAGTGGATGTGAGCCAGCAGAGTAGAGACCATAAGAAATGACAAAAGCTTTGTCAAAGTAATAAGTTCTTAAGAGGATTTTCAGGAAGGTGTGGTCAAAGAGTTTGAGGTGGAATTTCTGTGCCGAGGACTGTACTTAGTGAGTAGGAGGCAAGGTGACATCAGAAGAATGAAAGGAAGGAGAAATTGTGCAAGACAGCAGAGTTAGATGAATCCTGAATGTATCGTGCAGGAGATTTAAGACTGGAGAAATAGGATGGGCCATGAGGATTAAAAATATCAAACTGACAGCACTACGGAACCTGAAAGTCAATATAGATTGGGCAAGATCGTTGATGAATGAGTGAAGCCTTGATGAGATACTGTCAGAGAGCTTTATGTCTGCTGAATCGAGGGAACTGTCTTGGAGAAACTGGAGGTAGTAATGATTTGGAGGAGCGGTGAACTGGGGTGGACAAAGTTAAAAGTTGCAAAAGAAGTGAGGTAGGGACAGATCTGAACATCATTGTGGAGTTTGAAACTCAAACCAAACAAGGCCCTTGAGTTGTATAAAGAAAGCAGAAAGAACTTAAACAAGAAATTTGGAGAGTGAGAAGAGGCCATGAAATGTCCATGGCATTTAGAAGAAACCCAAAAGATATACATATATTTGGAGCAAGAGGGTAGGTAAGGAAAGGGTGCATCCACTCAAGGACAAAGGAAGAAATTTATGTGTGGAGCCAGAGGAAGTGGGTGAGGTCCTTAATGAGTACTTGGCATTGATAGTCACCAAGAACAATGCCAGGAATGATGGTAAGGTGAAGGAGGGTATGTTGACATTCTAGGACATGTTGATATTAAGAGGGAGGTGTTGAGTGTCTTTAAAAAAAAAATTAAGGTCTCCAGACCCTCATGGGATCTCTCCCATGAAACTGAAAGAAGCAAGGGAGAAGATTGTCAGGGCTATGACAGAGATCTTTGTATCCTCTTTCGCCACAGGTGAGGTCCCAGAAGACTGGAGAATGGTCAATTTTGTTGTTCCTTTGTTTAAAACGGTTAACAGGTATGATCCAGGAAATTTTAGTCCGATCAGCTTTACATCAGTGGTAGAGAAATATTGCAGAAGATTCTTAGAGACAGGATTTACTTGCATTTGGAGAAGAGTTTACTTTTAGGGAGTGTCAACATGGCTTTATGTGGGGAAGGTCTTGTCTCATAAACTTGATTGAGATTTTTGAAAAAGTCACAAAGATGATTAATGAGGGTAGGATAGTCAACGTTGTCTACTGTATTAAAGTATTTGACTAGGTCCCTTACGGTAGGCTGGTTCAGAGATTAAGGCATGTAGCATTCATGGTGATTTTGCTGGTTGGACACAGACTTGGCTTAGTCATAGAAGAGAGAGGGTAGTTGTGGAGGGATGTTTTTCTGACAGGAAGTCTGCTCCACAAATATCAGTGCTGGGACCATTGTTGTTTATAATGTATATAAATGACTTGGATGAAAATGAAGGTGGCTTGATTATAGCTGACAGAAACATTGGTGGCATTGTAGATAATGAGGAAGGTTGTCAAATAATGCAGCAGGATATAGATCATTAGGAAAGTTGGGTGGAGAAAAAGTGATTGGAGTTTAAGTTGGATAAGTGTGAGGTGATGGATCTTAGGAGGTCAAATGGGAGGCGGAGGTTTGCATTAAATGGCATGACCTTCAGGAGTATTGGTCTATAAAGAATGCATTTCCTTAGCTCCTTTAAAGTAGCAAAACACATAGATAAGGTGGTGAAGAAGGAATACAAAATGCTTGCCTTCATCAGTCAAAGCATCCAGTATGAAAGTTGGTAAGTCATGTTGTAGCTGTTTAAAACGTTAATTAGGCCACTTTTGGAGTATTGTGGATAGTTCTGGTCATTACACTGTAGAAATGAGGCTTGGCAAGGGTATAAACACTTTCCTGGATTGGAAAGTGTTAGCTGTAAGGACAGATTGGACAAACTTGGATTGTTTTCTCTAGAACATTAGAGACTGAGGGATGACCTGATAAAAAAAATAAAATGATGAGAGACATGGATATGGTGGATAGTCAAAGTCTCTTTCCCAGGGTGGAAATGTTAAATACTACCGGGCATAGATTTGAGAGGAGAAAAGTTTAAAGGAGATGTGCAAAGAAAGGTTTTTACACAGCGGGTGGCAGGGGCCTGGAATGTGCTGCCAGGGTACATGGTAGAAGCAGAGACTAAAGCAATGTTTAAGAGGCATCAAGACAGACAGATGAATAGGCAGGGAATAGATGGATGTGGACCATGTGCAGGCAGCTGAGATTAGTTTAGAATGGCGTCATGGTCAGCACAGATACTGTGGGCAGAAGGGCCTGTTCCTGTGTTATATTGTTCTATGTTCTATAGTCTGGTGAGGAGGGTATGGTGATTAGTGTTGAACATTGAGACTTTTTATCTTCACCAAATGAGGAAGGTATACCTCATACATGTAAGAAAAGATATTGAACAAGCAATTTGGCAAAACTGGTGGAGTTGAGAGAAACGATGAAAAGGCAGAGCTTTGTGTGGGAGCTATCTAATAATCTATCTAATAATCATGGTTTTAAAAGGAAAAGTGATGGTAGCTGATGAGAGTGAACTACATTGGCAAATGAAAACTGTGTAGAAGAAGTTTAACAGGAATGACCATCAAGAGGGGAGGAGATTAGTATCTTGGATGAAAAGCTTGCTAAGGGCTTGGAGGAGTTGGGAGAGGCCTAAAGGCTTTGTGTTAGGATAGGAAGGACCCCTATATCAGAGATATTTAGTATCGATGAGTGGTCAGGAAGAAACAGCTGAACAGAGGTGATGAAGAAAATGAAGTATTCCTGACACTTGAGAGAGGTAGTAGCTGAAGTGGAGAGGTAACAGGCAGTTAAATACAAAGGGGCCTGGGAGCACCTTCCCTTCCAGGATGATCTTAGAGTAATGGTTCCTTTGGTAATAAAGGACAAAGAACAACAAATGTTATTGTAATTGCACGTCTGAAGAAGCAATAAGCCACGTATGGTTTGCATCCAATGTATCTGAGAAAATAAAAACAGAAGCTATATTGGGTGACTGTTATGGAGAAAAGATTATCAATGTTTATTTGTGCATGAAGTTACAGAATTGAGGAAATGGAGAAAATTGCATGTAATTCACTGGAACGTGTTATCATGCAGTTGAGACTTCCATTCCATCACCAGGATTGAAGATGGCCTCCCTTCCCTCAAGTAACATGCTGCTGGGAATGGAAGGTGGGACCTGGGTCCCCTCAGCTCAACAAAGAAAAATGTTGCAATTTTGGGCTCACTGCTTCTCTGGCTGTGATCCTTGAGCATGTCCTGGGTGTGGCATCGACTGGAGAAAGAAGGAAAGGCCATGAGGGAAAGAGATCAAAGGCGATCAGGAGACAAAAGGGTATGTTGTTTAAAAGGAGAAGGACATTTGGAGAGAGGGGGAGATTGGCTGATTGAGAGATAGAGACGGTTGATTGGAGAGAAACGGAGATGTGAGGCAATGATGGGAGAGAGATGTTGGGCATTTGGAGGCATTGAATGACTGAGAGAGACAATAGCATTGTTTAAGAGGCACTTAGACAAAGAGGAGTTGGTCCCATGCATTCAGGATTGAAGAGTAGTCAGGAGGAGCCCTCTTCCTCTTTGACATTTTTTTGTTTTTCTATCTGACTTCCTTCTCCAGGAATCTTGCTTTTTTTCACCTGAATACAAATATTGGTTTCCAATTACTCTTAGCGGAAGTAATTTATCACATTGAGCTCGGCTAAGATGGGAGTGATTGAAATATTCAAAATCATGAGGAGTCTCGACAAAATAAACAGGGAGAAAATATTCCTATGCAAGAAAAGATTGGGAATGAAAGGACACAGGTTAGAAACAATTAGTAAAAGAAATATTGATTCCTTGATTTATTGTTATCACTTATTGAAATACAGTGAGATGTGTTGTTTTGTGTGTTATACGGGCAGATTGTACCATAAAGTACATCAGCCTAGCAGAGTGCAGAGTACAGGGTCCCAGTCATAGAAAAGGCACAGAGAGAGACAGAGAGAGAGAGAGAGAGATCAAAATTAACATTTGAGAGGTTTGTCCAAAAGTTTGATAACAGCGGGGAAGAAGCTGTTCTTGAATCAATTTGTATGCTTAGTCAAACATTTATATCATCTGCCTGACAGAAGAGAATGGAAGAGGATATAACCAGGGTGGGAGGGGCCTCTGATTATGTTGGTTGTTTTCCCGAGGCAGTGGCAAGGATAAGGTGGAGTCAATGAATTAAAGGCTGGTTTGTGTGATGGACTGGACTGTATTCTCAACTCTCTGGAGTTTCTAGTGGTCTTGGGAAAAGCAGTTGACATATCAAGCTGTGATGCATATTGATAGGATTCTTTCCATGGTGCATCTATAAAAGTTGGTAAGAATTCTTGTGGACATACCAAATTTCCTTAGCCTCCTGAGGCTAACATTGTGCTTTCTTGACTGTCACATTGACATGGGTGGACTCGGAAAGATTATTGATGGTCATCACTCCCAGGAACTTGACCCTCTCGGCCATCTTCATCTCAACATCATTGATGCAGATAGGGTGTGCCCTCCATGCTGCTTCCTGAAGATATGTGGAGGAACCTTTTTACACAGCGAGTTCACTGCCTGAAAGTGTAATGGAAGCAGGATCAATTGAGACATTCAAATGGAAATTAGATGATCTTTTGAAAAGTGACAATGCGCTTGGTTCGGGATACAGGAAGAAAGCAGAAGAATGGCATTAGGTGCGACGCTTATCTGGAGAGTTGGCACAGTTCACATGGCTGGCTTCCATTCTTCCCCTATATTGGTCCATTGGGTGCTGTGACTTTGTACGACTTGGATTCACTGCACAGCTTGGATGCCTTTGCAGGTAAGTGGGTTCCCGTTGTCAGAGGGTGACGTCTAGCCTGTGTCTTACATATATTTGAGATCGTTCCACACCTGCAAAGCTTTGCTGCATTATTTTCCTTGTTTTTCAAGAAGCATTTCTTCTGTCTCAGTGACCTTGGATCAGTGATGGCTTGACAAAATAATTTTCACTTGCCTTCCAACCATACATTCTGTTAGCTCCGTATCCAGAGGTCTAACTCGGAAGTGACACAGAAATCTTTTACTGTTATCCTATACATCAGGGTAAGTTATTCATTCAGCTAGATAATTTATTCTGGGTAAGCATGATGAGGATGTCAAATGACATATACACCCTTGACAGTTCTGCCCTTTCTCTGCTAGCAATGCTTGTTTGTGAGTCTCGCAGATATATTGAGGGCCAACCTGCTGTACAAATTGTATGTTTTTTCTTTAGGAGCTCTCTCAACTGATGATGCTTTGTTGGAAAAGTTTGGAATATTTGGTACCAGCTCTATAGGTCTTCTTTCCCTTGTAGAATATTGTTATGAAGATGTGGGCATACTGTACCTTTAAGAGAACTATCTGACAGAACCAAGTGTTCTGAAAAGAAATGTAACATTTGGTCGAACAACTCGCTTAGCTGGTTGCCTGGCAACGACAAAACAGATTCAAATTAGGCCAGTCAGTTTAAATCATACCCCCAAAAATGCCAAACTCCAATCTAGTTTGAATTTAGTATATTGACAAGCTTAAAAGCCAACGACATAATCTGATGTTTTGGGGGTATAAGACCAGGGAAAATTGAACAGTTGAGAGGAGAACTACCAAACCACTAGGATGTAAAAAGACTGCCCAAAAAATAGCTCTCTCAAAGATACCTTTATCGATCAGTGACCTGTGAAGCAGAATCCCCAAGAAGATGAAAGGAATACAGGAATACAGAGAACCGAAAGCTGCCTGGTTTTGAGATAAGAAGTTTTGTTTTGGAAATCTTAATCGGGAGTTTTATCAGATTAGTATTATAGAAGGGAAGGTAAAAGATAGGTTAGAGGAAGGAGTTATAAATAGTTGTTAGTTAATTATTCTCTGTTACGCTTTAAGAAATAAAGTTGTTAATTTTTTACTTTAACTAGTTCTTGGCCTATTGAACTTTCACAGATCAGTGCACGGGGTAAAGCTTTGCTGTGTTGCTGGTTTTAAATTAAGCAGGAGATTTTATCCCATGAGGTGCAATGTGAATGTATCATATGTCTTTGACTTTGCTGGGCTAGAATGGACTTCACAACTTGGACATATAGTGCGAATAAGTTGATCTAACTTACATTTACCTGGCACTTTTTTGCCATTGAAAACACTCCCTTTGTGACAAGGTAATGCCATCATTGTGTGAAGGCACCAATCATGTTCTTTGTTAGTTTTGTTCATTGCCACAATATCATCAGCAATTCATAAGCATCCAACAACACTTTCTGTAATTCCATTTACATGTTGCTGAAACAAATCTTGACTGACAGATAAACTGAAAAGTAGTCTCTGAAAACAATATCTTCCGAATGGTGTTTTGAAAGTGGTGAGTTTCTAACATTCTTTAGCTATGCATGTCAACCAAGAAGCATGCTTGGCATCCAGCTTGGAAAAGAAGTTTGCTTTTTGTACACTTGAAGTTAAATTCTCTCGTTCTCTGGAATCCTATCTGGTCAAAACCAGATGGTGAAGTTCAGACGTCTTGAATTGAAACATACCTTGACTGTACTGTCCTTCTTTAATAAGGCCATAATTGAACCACACCGATTTTTGTGGTGATACATAGATTGGGAGATACACATTGTGTTCATGTAGTGTCATCCAATTTATATCTAAGCTATTCTTGTACATGAACACTGCACTTTCTGGGAGTGTCGATTGGTTGAACTGCATCTTCTCTGAGGGGCAACACAACATTGTTCCTGAAATTTCCTGTGATTTTGAACATGTTCATGTACAATTATTGTACTGGACTGACTCAATATGATTATTCCTGGTCTGTTCTGCCATTGTGGAAGCATTGACGATCTTGTGACATTTGCACTGTTGAGATCTGTACATGTTGATAGTGCTGAAATGACTGGTATACTCATGTTTGCCCAGTAATATATTTGTGGTTTTCATGCCACATTGCATTGTTAATGTATAAATTCAATACAGTCAATTTAGTAGCTCTTGGTTGTACAATTGAGTTCTGACAAACCAGCTATATGTACCTCAGAATTCAGACTGGTTGAATATTTGCATTAGATCCTTTGTTTTGAGTCTGTGTTTGATGGTTTTCTTTGAGCAAGTAACGTTGATTGGCAAAAAAGCTTCCAATTACTTGTTTCTGTCTGCACAACATTACACATTGCAATGTTGGAAAGCTTATTTGTCCTCTGGTCAGATATTATTCCACTCAGGGCTTGAGTCTATTTCGTTGTGAACTTTGATTTATGTTTACAAAGGTCTTTGGCACTCTCACTGCTGTTGCCATACTGCAGCAGCGGTTTTTGGTCTGATGGTGCCCTGCTGTTAACTCTGGTTGCATCTTTGGTGTCAGATTTCTTGCATTAATGAGCCCAGTGTCCTTTTGTACTACATGCCTTGCATAGATCCTGGAGAATACAGGATGGCTTTGCAGTAGGTGAGAGAAACCACACTTACCGGATGCCTTGCTTGTTTTTGTGTCTTGTATACAGTGAGCTGCACCTAGTGCTTGCAGGTCCTGTTGACTGATTGCAGTAAATAAGTACTTTCTGCACTTGTTGCCCTCGTTATGGCACTTGCTAATAAATTAATTTATCGATTCCTCTTGTTATGCCTGTAGGAGATCGATTCGTAAATTTGAGCAGACATGCAGCAATTTGCATATCTTTGGGAAAGTTTTTTTCTCCTCTCTATGCTAGAATTATTGATCCTCCCCAACACCACGTTTTCAACTTCTCTCATAATTTTCACAGCTTGCTTATTTGGTTCTGCAGCTGCTTGATGTGAGAGGCATATCTGCATTCTTTGCTTAAAAGGTTTGAACTTGGATAAGACATCAGTAGCCTTCAAGTTGATACACTGCTATCCATCCTTCCACTGTTCTTTTGTGTCAGATCCTATTGATGTATGGGGTTGTTTCAGTCGTTTTACAATGATGTAGCCACTCTGTATATTACTTCAGCAGTGTTTCTGCTGTTTGCTTTTTCATTTCACTTTATAGTTTACTTAGCAATCTCCTTATGTGCCTTCATTATGGCATTTAATGTTCCTATTCTGTTTTTGCTTGCAACCCACTCTTTTTTTACTTTGCTTAAACTTAAGTACACTTTTTCTTTGTTCAGGGCAAAAAACTCTCTCAAGTTTAAGTTCTGTTTTAGTAGCAAGCTTTTGTTTACTGGCCTGACTTTGTCCAGCTCAAAGGTGCTCACAGTTTGAGAATCATAGAATCACTACATTAAAGCAGGCCATTCGGCCCCATCGAGTCCACATTGAACCTCTGAGCAGCATTTCACCCAGATCCATCCCCCTATCTTAACCCAATAACCCTACATTTCCCATGGCTAATCCACCTTGCCTGCACATCCCTGGATGCTATGTCGGATGGTAAATTTGTGGATGATACTAAAATTGGTGGGGTGGTAAATAGTGAGGAGGTTGGTCTTAGATTACAGAAAGACATAGAGGAGCTGATCAGATGGGCTGGTCAGTGACAAATTGAATGCAATCCATATAAGTATGAGGTGATGCACTTGGAAAGGATAAACAAGGTAAGAGAATACATCATGAACAGTAGGACCCTGAGAAGCACTGAGAACCAGACAGACCTTGGTGTGCATGTTCACCAGTTCCTTGAGGTAGCAGGACAGGTAGATAAGACCATAGGAACAGGACAAGGCTATTCACTGCCTTGTGCCTGCTTGGCCATTTAATATGACCACGGATAACCTGACATTCCTCACGTCCACATTCCTAACCTTTTTTCTCTATAATGCTTGATTCCCTACTGACCAAGAATATGCCTATTGCAGCTTTAAATCTCCACAAGGACACAGCCACCGTGACTTTCTGTGGCAAGGAGACCTAAAGTCTCGCAACCCTCAATTCCTGCTCATCTCAGTCTTAAATTGGCATCCCTTTACTTTGAGATTATGCTGTCTTGTCTTAGACCCTCCCATAAGGGGAAATATCCTCTCAGCATTTACGCCATCAAGCCCTTAAGAATCTGTAATGTTTCGATGAGAGCACCTCTCATTCAAGTAAACTTCAATGTGTAGTGTCCCAAACTGTTTAGCCTTTGCTGGTAAAATAATCCTTGTGTACCAGGGATCATCCTAGTGAACCTTCTCTCAACGGTCTTGAATGAGATAGTAATAATAAGTAAAGTGATTCAGAAGGGATATGGTATACTTGCCTTCATTAGCCAAGGCATGCAGTTTAAGTACAGGGATGTTATATTGGAACTGTATACCTCATAGGTTAGCCAACAGCTAGAGTATTGTGTGCAGTTCTGGAGTCCACATTATAGGAAGAATGTGATACCACTGGATAGGGTGCAGAGGAGATGTGCCAGGATGTTGCCAAGGCTGGAAAGTTTTAGTGCTGAAAAGAGATTGGACAGACTGTGGTTGTTTTCCTTGGAGTTGAGGAGACTGAGTGGGGACATGATTAAGAAGTATAAAATTAGGAGGGCCTTAGTTAGGGTAGACAAGAAGGATCTTTTCCTCTTGGGGGTGTATCAATGGCCAGGGGTATAAATTTATGGTAAAGGGCAGGAGATTTAGAGAAGACGTGATGAAAAGTGTTTTCACTCAGAGAGTGTGGGCATTTGTAACTCACTGGCTGTAAGGCTGATAGAGACAAAAACCCTTACAACATTTAATCAGCATTTGGGTGTGCACTTGTGGTGCTCTGCCATACAAGACTATGGGCCAACTGCTGGAAAATGGGGCTAAAGGAGTTCAGGGGGAGATGATGGCCTAATGGGATTATAGCTGGTTTGCTAATTCTGACTCCAGGCCATGTTCTGGGGTCCTGAGTTCAAACCGTGCCACAGCAGATGGTGGAATTTGCATTCAATTTTAAAAATCTGGAATCAAGAGTCTAATGATGACCATGACTCCAGTGTCAGTTGTCAGGGAAAACTCATCTCATTCACTAATAGACAATAGACAATAGACAATTGGTGCAGGGGTAGGCCATTCTGCCCTTCGAGCCAGCACCACCATTCATTATGATCATGGCTGATCATCCTCAATGCCCTTTCAGGAAGGGAACTGCCATCTTTATCTGATTTGAAGAAGGTTTACACTCGAAACATCGACTTCTCCACCTCCTGATGTTGCCTGGCTTGCTGTGTTCTTCCAGCCTCCTGCCTGTCTACTTTGGATTCCAGTATCTGCAGTTTTTTTGTCTCCAATCTTTACCTGGTTTGGCCTACACGTGATTCCAAACCCTAAAAATTGCAGTTGACTTTTAACTGCCTTCTGGGCAGTTGGGGATGAGTAATAAGTGCTGGTCTAGCCAGTGACATCCTCATCCCATGAGTGAGTTTAAAAAAGGTGGTTAATTCCAACCAGCATAGACTCGATGGACTGAAAGGTATATTTCTGTGCTGTAAGCCTCTTTGACAACCCAAGAGTGGGCATCCATTAAGCAGTTTGGTCTGTCAGAAGCAACTGAATTGTACTCCAACACAATCTGCAGCCTAATGGCTCAACAATCTCCCATTCTACCATTACCGGAATACTTAAAAAAGAGGTGCCAAACTAATTGAGTGAAACCTACAATGTGCCAGAAGAAAGCACACTGCCATCTTCTTAAGAGTAAGTAAGTGGGTAATAAGTGCTGGCACAGCCAGCAATGCTCACATCACATGGATGAATAAAAAATCTTATAATGAATGCACGTTGTGTAAGGTAATTTGGTAACAAGAGGACAGCATTATAATAAGATAGTAAGTGGAGAAATATAAATTTCCGATAATGCACTGAAACATTGACCTGTATCAGCTGATGTTATTAATCATTTTGTCACGAGCCTAATGTAACAGTAGCACACACCATATTGTTCAGTGCTAATCTTAGCCAGACTTGCAATAGGGTGTTCACATTTTCCAACAGTATTCTGGTGAGAAGAAGGAGAAAAATATAAGCCACTGTTTAAATCATTAATTATTATCCAGTGCCAAATCATACTCCCCACAATCAAATATTATGCTAACACACATTGTCCAGCTTATTACATGAATAATGTTCTGATGGATGAGCTCACTATCACAGTAAATGGAGCAGAACTGAAGGAATTCATTTGCCTTCCATGTGGTTGCTCAGTATAAAAACAGACCTGTTCAAAGATCACTCATGGGATGCTTTGCAGTCTGACTATGGATTACTGTAAACTTATTTAACTGGGGTCTTAATTGGTGTATGCTGTTCAAACAGCAGTGGCATTCCAAGCACCTTTGGAACTGTAACAAAGTTGACTTTACAGTGTAATCTCACAAGCCGTCTAAAGTGTTAGTGAGGGGATTACTTTAGTATTTCATCTATCTTACTGATAGTCTCTGCAGCTTTTATATGATGGGGTTAGGAAGAAATGTGAAGAAAGAAGCTCTGTGATCCATCAGTTTGGTTTCAAGCCAGATGGGAGTGAAAGCTTAATGCCTTGCTCAGTGCCCTGCCAAATCCACTTTGCTGTAATTTCTAATTGTTGTAACAGAACATGTGGAAGTCTGGAAGAAGAATAAGTTCTTGTTTATGTGAACAGGCATGTTCTTCTGTTTTGTGACCAGCATTGAATTCTAACAGTTGAACCTGGTTCATCAACTTGAAAAGTAGTTGCAATTACATAACATAGCTTAGGTTCATTCTTCGTGTTATTTCTGTGAATTTTTCATTTGTAACTATGTGAAACGTTTTGAATGCTGGAAATTTAGGTACATTAATTCTTCTCGCTGTAACTTTAAAAAAAATTAGAAACCATTTCAGTGAAGTCTATGAAACATCTGTTTTTTAAAAAAAACCATAGTGTTCCAAAAAACATATGCAAAATAATTTATATTCTACAAATTATAAACTGTTTTAAATTAGTTCTTCATTTTTAAATAATTAGAGCTCATTCTGTTATAACTTGGAACAACATGAGAGAATATTGCATTGTGACAACTGCAGGACCAGCTGTTGTATTCATTTAGAAATATTTGGTGAAATTTGATTTTGTTTTCTGCTCATGCACATGAAATGATGATCAAATAGCTAGGGAGATATTGTTTTCCATCTGGGAATTTGAGGTTCATGAACAACCCAGCCAATTGTCAAAGCTTTGGAAAGAAGTCATTCAGTCCACTTTATAGGTACTGGCTTTTTAACTGGCATGGTATGCTAATTCGTAGAATCCCTACAGTGTGGAAACGGGCCACTTGGCCCGTCAAGTCCAGACCAACCCTCTCAACAGCACCCGAACCATACCCACCCCCGACCCCTATCCCTGTAACCTGCATTCCCAATGGTTAATCTACCTAGCCTGCACATCCCATAACAGCGTGATGGAGTCTTGGATTTCTGTGAGAAAGTGAGGACTGCAGATGCTGGAGATCAGAGCTGAAAATATGTCGCTTGAAAAGCGCAGCAGGTCAGGCAGCATCCAAGGAGCAGGAGAATCGATGTTTCGGGCATGAGCCGCCCAACATCACCCTGTCTTTTCTTGGTGCTCATTCTGTCAACTCCACACATTTCTCTCTTTTGCAAGTGATCCCTCAAGTTGTGTATGTGTCATTGTAACTGCCTATCTTCTCCTTAATTCCCGTGACTGTGGAGGTGATGGCACTACAATAGCCAACCCTTTCAAGCAATATAAGCTTCCAGTGCCAACCCTCACATGTTTAGACCCCTAGCTAGTGGATACACATATCCCCAACAGCATCAATTCTCTCCTCCACTTTTTTCCCTCTAAGAAGGGAAAGGCCTGACTGTGACCTACTCTTCCTGGAGAGACTACTCCCCCCTTGCATTGCCACTCAGACCTGACCAGACACGTAACTGTAGCTGAACTGGTGTGGGAGCTGTTCTTAACTAACTGTGCTCGGCACCTCCAGATTGCTGGGTTCTCTTGTTGACTTCAATGTGGGACATTCCTGTATATTTTAAGAAATGCCTCACCCCTTGCTGCAGATGGAGTGTGCTTATGTGAACACTGAAGCCACATAGTACAGGTGCTTGGCTGATGTAACACACAGATGTATGACATAATGTACGTGCCCTTGACTGAGAAATGCTGCACAGCGTGGCCACCTGCCTGGTGTGCAACTGCGCCAATTGCCAATGCAAGGCAAGGCCCTCGTAGGCACAAAGTGAATGCACACTGAGAGAGCAAGGGAGCAGTCCTGGTAGGCACCTGTACCCGATGGAACCATCCAGTGTTGGTTTCTGGTGTGCCCTGCTAGTCAAGTCTGCCCCTTGCAGTATGCAGTATCAGAGGATTGGAGGATGTCTGGATGTTAGTGATAATATCCTGCAAATTGGCTGCTGCTGGATCGCGCTCTGCTTTCCAGTTTATCCATGAGCGATAGCGAAGGTTTGTTTTCAGCAAGTTGAACCTGCTAAAAATCCACTCTGGTTTCCATGTTTGATGGCTCGGTTTTACGGTGAGCACCCATGGCTATTTGGACTGCTAACAAGGTGTTCAAGAAGTAATGATGAATGTCAGTTGAGAGGTCGCTATTGAGTAGTGAGAATCTCGCCATTCCAGTGAGTTGGCCTTGACAGCGAGATATGCCTCACTGACCATCTTACCTGGTCCTACCACTAAAAACCCCATTCAGAGTCTGATATGATTCTGCCCACTGTCTGTACTGAATATTTGATTCTGTCACTTTATTGAAAATATGGGTAACTACAGAAAACATGGGCAAATTCTTGTTGCAAAGAACGAATTCTTCTCACACAAATGAAAATAAAATCCATGAAAAAAATACTCCACAGCCTATTTTGAAGTGCAATGTAAAAAAGTGCCTGATCTCCAGCTCCTGGCTGTCATTCATCTTCTTTCTATTGCAGCTCTTGCTCTTCCTGTTGACTCTTACATGCCTCATTTGCAAAGCCTTTGGATCAATGGCCACACTGGGCAGTACATTAACTATCTTCATCATTTTTAAAGGTCAATATGATAAGACTTCACTGTTTCAGCATAATTCAAGCATCAGAAGCAATACTGGAGTACAATAGTTTTACTCTGAATGTCTCCATTATGTGACTTGAGGGTGTGTTTGCTGAGCTTTCATACAGAGTTTAATCAGAGACATTACCCTTGATGGATGTCTCATGGGAGCTCTGAAAACCACTCCACCTCCTGTGCGTCCTTTCAGGTGGATCTTAAGGCCCACTCAAGTTTTTGATCCTAAAACTTTATGCTTTTCAGTGTCAAATTTTGTTTGGTAGTACTCCTGTGAAGCACCTTGGGACGCTTTATTGTGTCAAAGGTGCTGTAAAGATACAATTTGTTGTTGCACTTTCAATAATGTGATGCCCAGAGTTTGTTGAAAGTTATTGTGTGTGCTTTTGTAATTTAAGAAATATGGCAGTAAGAATGCAGGAAGGCCTTAAATATAGCAATAAATCAGATTTTTTTTTTAATAGTGATGCTGATTGAGGGCTAAGAGTTATCCCGAACAGCGGAGATAACAATCTGTGTTTCTTAAAAAAGTACCATTGAATCTTTGACAGCCACCTGAGAGGAATGCTGCTGTTCAGGACTTTTGACATGCAGATCTTAAACGGTGATAAATATTTTATATGTTCATTCATGGGATCTGGGTGTCACAAGCTAGGACAGCATTTATTGCACATCCTTAATTGTCAAAAGGCAGTGAAGAATCATCCACATTGCTGTGGGTGTAGAGTCACATGTAGTCCAGACCAGATAATGATGACAGTTTCCTTCCCTAAAGGACATTAGTGAACTAGTTTTTCTTGGCAATCATTAATGGTTTCATGGTCATCATCAGACTCTTAGTTCCAGATTATTAATGAATGATGGGATCGGAACCCAGATCCGCAGAATATTACCTTGGTCGCTGAATTAATAGCCTAGCAATAATATCATTGCCTACCCTAAATTACTAAGGCAGAGTAGCACAATATAATTTTAAAAATTAAAATGAAGAAATGGTACTGCACAACAAATTTTGAAGGGAACTTTTACTCTAAATTTCACCTGAAAGACACCACCTTTACTGGTACAGCAGTCCATCAGTCGTACACTGACAAGGCAATGGCACATGAGTCTACAAGCTTCTGACTTGAAGGTGATTTACTGAGCTATGTGGATAAAATTCAGTCAATTGTTTTCACACTGCACAGTAATGGAATTCATTCTCCGGTAAGAGCATTAAAAGCATCTTTCCTACAGTGTTCATGCAATGCAATATTTCACTGAAAAGTTACCTCTCGACTCCGTATCCACAAAGCGACTGTCTCGTCAATATGTGTGGGAAATGGGCACCCATACATGCAACAGCAAATTTCCTCTGAAGTTGAGACTTAAGTATTAAGTAAGTTTATATTCTGCCTGTCTATTTAGTACCTCATATAGAATACCATACACAGCTGCAAAGTACAAAAATGGCCCACTTCTCATAGCTGTCCTCATAATATCAATAAATGCAGTCATCGTTCAGAACGAGCTTTGCAAGACTTAATTACTTATTCATCACTCTCTTGGGTATTAATTAGACAGGCTTGGAAACATGGATCGGAAAAACCTGAAACATTCCAGAGAGGGCCTGGAATGTCCGTTAGGCAAACCTGGAGGATCCATCAGAGGAAGTGTAGAATGTTGGCCAGAAGGTTCATATGTGTCCTGGGGAAAGCCTAAACCACAGACCACAGACCATCTGATGGATCAGTTTAAGATCAACTGACTGTACCTTTTTGGTTCAGCGATCACCACTGCTTAGGTAATTGCTTAATAACTAGAACAGAACTGTCAAACATTTGCTTGAAGAAATTGGTTATTTTAGCTTAAATCTTCACGAAATTATACTGACTTTATCCTTCTGTTTGAACAAGATCAAAACCTAATCACAAACAGTTGGAAAGAGGAGCTTACTTTACCAATGTGAATTCATTTGTACTGAGAAAGTGATGCAAACATATAAATCTGAAAAGCAAAACTTCTTTCCAAGGCTGTCGGTAGTTGCTGATGGTGTAGCAGCACTTCATTATCTCCCAACATTGTGTGGGGAGGTTAGCACCTTCGTGAAGGTCTGCGTAGCCGTCTGCAGTGGAGAGAAAGGATTTTGGAGCTGGGATCTCTATCCCACATACATGGACTTTGGGCTGGGAAGGATGGTTACTGAGCTGGCCATCCGCTGACATGAGCAGACCTGGCACTCTCATTTAGTAAGGTCACAAATCCTGTCGTAAAGTTCAGTGCAATATTTTAAATAGATATATTCAATCCATGTTAATGGTTTGAGCAATTGATTTAAGTTAATTCTCCAGCGCAGATCGAGTTATAGAGTCATATAGCATGGAAACAGATCCTTTAGTCCAACCATTCCATGCCAAACATAATCCTAAACTAAACTAGTCCCATCTGCCTGCTCCTGGCCCACATCCCCCAAACCATTCCTATTCACATATCTGTCCAAATGTCTTTTAAATATTACAATTGTAACCACATCCACCATTTCCGCAGGAAGTTGATTTCAAATGTGAACCACCCTCTGTGTAAGCAATGTGTTTGTTATGTCTTTTTAAAATCTATCTCCTCTCACCTTAAAAGAAAATGGCCCTTGGTTTTGAAATCCTCCATTCTATGGAAAAGACAAGAACCATTAACTCCATCCATATCCCTCATTATTTTATAAACTTCTATAAGGTCACCTCTCAATTGCCAACAATCCAGTGAAAAAATTCCCAGCCTATCCAGCCTTTCTTTATAACTCAAACCTTCAATGCCCATTAACATCCGTGTAAATCTCTATTGAACCTTCTCCACCTTAATAACATTGTTCCTCTAACTGGGTGACCATAGCTGGACACTGTGTTGCAGAGAGGCCTCACCAATGTCCTGTACAATCTTGACATGACTTCCCAACTCCTATCTATGCTCAAAGGACTGAGTAATGAGGGCAAGTGTGCCAAAAACCTTTTTAACTACCCTGTCTATATGTGATGCAAACTTCAAAGAACTGTGTACCTGCACCCCTCAGTCCCTCTGTTCTACAAAACTACCCAAGGCCCCATCATTAATTGTGTAGGCTCTACCCTTGTTTGCAGTACCAAAATGCAATACCCCGTATTTATCCAGATTGAATTTCCATCTGCCATTTTTCAGACCATCGATCCATTTGATCACGATCCCTTTGCAATCTTAGAAAACCTTCTTCACTGTCTACAATGCCACCAATTTTGGTGTCGGCTGCAAACTCACTAACCATGCCTTCCATGCTCTCACCCAAATCTTTATATAAAAGACAAACAAAAGAAAGAGTATAGTTTCACATATTCACCATCTCATAACTCAACACTGAAATATTCTAGTGATCTAAATTTCATAAATTGTGCTGCCAATCTAAGCCTTTGCAATTCCTGATTCCCCAAAACCTATCCATCGTTTATAAAGCACAAGTCAGGGGTGTGATGGAATACTCCCCACTTCCTTGGATGGGTCAGCTCCTATAACACTCAAGAAGCTTGACACCATCCACAAAAAAAACAGCTTGGTTCATTGAAATCACGTTCACAAGCATTCACTACTTCCACACCACCGGCACTTGGTAGCAGCAGTGTTTACTATCTACAAGATGCACTGCAGAAATTTATCAAAGATCCTCAGGCAGCACTTTCCAAATCCACAATCACTTCCATCTATCAGGTCAAGGGCAGCAGATATGTGGGAACGTCACCACTTCAATTTCCTTCCATGCCACTCACTATCCTGAAAAAGTTCTTTTATTGGAAATATATCGCTGTTCCTGTCATTGGTTCAAAATCCTGGAATTTGCTCCCGAAAGGCATCGTGGGTCAACCCACAGCAGGTGGACTGCAGTTATTCAAGAAGGCAGCTTACCACCATCTTCACAAGGGCAACTAGGGGTTGGCAATAAATGCTAGCCATCCATGAACCCATGAATGAATAAAAAGAAAAGTTCATGTCAAGATGTAAAATCAAGATTTTATCTGGCTTCCTAAGTGGAAGCAAAAGCTCCCTTGACCACTGTTTTGAATAACAGCAAGGAAGCTCTCCTCCACAATCTGACCAGTTTTCATCCCCTAACCAACGCTGGGATATAGTATCATGGTGGTAGTGCCACTGGACCAGCAATCCAGGGATCCAGGCTAATGCAATGCTGTTTCACCAACATGGCAGCTGGTGTACTTTAAATTCAATAAATAAATCTGGAGATAAAAGCTGGAAACTACCACTAATCATCAAATCAATTCCTCTGGTTCACTTTCAGGGGGGATATCTGCCATCCTTACCCAGTCTGGCCTATGAAAGACCCACAATATGATTTGACTCATAAAGACAAGAATGGGGAACAGATGCTAGCCTTACCAGCCACACCCTCATCCCATAAAAGAATAAAGGCGTAGATAATCCTGGCCATTATTACATTGTAAATCACGAGATATTTTGAGTATGATTAGTTGTTACATTTCCTACACTGCAGGTGTGACCAGACTTAAAGTGGGCTTCTTTGACTTTCAATTTGGGAGGTCCTAAGAATGTGAAAGAAGTTAAAGAAATGTAAATTCTTGCTTCTTACTGGTTCCACAGTCTAGTAGTCTCTTTCATGGCAGGAAATTGTGAATCAATTTAAATCAATACAAATACATTTGGCTTTCATTCTTAGATTGACCAGTAAACAATATGGGCATACAGCTGGACAGAAAGTTTTCATAAACTTCTATTGCAGAGTGGACTCGATGAGCCGAATGGCCTTACTTCCACCCCTATGTCTTATGGTCTTTCTGCTAATTCTTCATGCTACTTAATACCAACAGCCTTATTATTATTGGCCAGAATCCAATTCAATCTGTAAACAATCCTAAAATGTAACATCTGCTTCTTCATTCTCTCCCCTACATATGTATATGCCTACATTTGTTTTTCATAATGGGATCATCAGTCTTCTTGTCTTTCTGTAATATTTATTCCTATCAGCAGTTAAGTGAGACCATCCATAGTGTAGGTAATTAGATATATATGTAGACCATCAGAACCTCCTATATCATAATGTGTTAACTTCTGTAGAAATGTTTAAGACCACCTGGTTATTATGTCGGAGAGTGTACCATCTAAGTTAGGACTAAAGAAATATAATTCACCAGGACTAGATAAATCAATATGTGCATATGTATGCTTTTATATATTAAAGTATTTGTCATACTTTACAATGAAATGAGAATTGATTGAAGAACTTTAAATTACATGTTCATTTTTTTAGTAAAAGGACACATAGTTGGTTGCTGACGAAACCTTGTAATGTCAGCTCTGATAAGGTTTTCGGTAAGCTGTGAATGGTTGGACTTCAAAGAGAAAAAATATATTGAGATTTGTATGATTATCTTCGAGGGATTATGCACAAGTATGTACATGATGGGAGAAAAGGATAGCAATTTGGATGAGAGACATGTTTTGTGTTGTCCCTGTTGAAGAATTCACAACATCCCCAGTTCAACTCTATTCTGTATGTGCTTGTCAAAGAAGGTGTGCTAGTGAACTGTGATGCTCATGGATGTGCCAATGGGCTGAGATATTTGTATGCAGTCTGGATTTGAGTTCAACTGTACTATAAAGGTCACAGTGTCAGAACTACTCACTAGTCACCCCTGTATTGCAGGTAAAGATAAATATTTCTCCAAATGCTAGAAGTAATCTATCGAGCAAACTTCAACCAGAACTAATACAAAATGACTCTTTCACTCTGAGTGCTGTCAATAACCCAAAATTGGAAGAATTAGGCTAAAAAATTTCAATCAACCCGCAAAGCCAAAAATTTCAACATTCACTGTTCAACTTGCAATATCGCAATATTTATTCTTCACGAGTGAATCAGAGACTGACTCATATCTCTTGTAACTTCTTTGGTTGCAGGAGGTGAAGGCAGGACAGGGATTCATTTCATATTCCTAATCTGGGTATTTATGTCTTTTGTTCTCACATTTAGTAGCAAATAAATTCATGTTTGTTAACTCAAATATGTTAAATGGGCTCCTTTTCAAGTAGAAACTGATTTGGTCATAGAGAAAGAGATTAGGATCCTTTGTAAATTAACCTTGTTTGCAACCAACTAAGGAGGCATGTCAATAATGAAGCAGAAATTTGTCCCTCCTCACAGGGAGCTTGACAATTGGGGTTGTCCTGTCTGGAACTACAATAAATTTAGGAGTCTTACCCGAGATTAATTTCTAAAGAAACTGCAAGGAGAGTCAGAAGCAGGACTACAGTCAACAGTTGCTATTTAGGCTCAGAATGGATTGATCAACTTTGAATCATATCTAAAGGGAATTGAAAGGATGGAAAGAAGGGGAGATCACAGTTATGGAATAACCTGATTATATTGTCTTTTTTTTTCACAGTGATATGAATGCGGTACAATTTCACAGTCAGTTAAATCTTGACAGTTTACACATCATGGTGAGTAAGGCCAGATGATAATGATCTTTTTGAAGGCAGGTTGCGGAATTATACACACACAGCATCCAGTTCTTCTGTGCCAACAAATCTAAAGATTTTCACTGGGAAATACTCCATGATTTAAAATGTAGATTTGCCTGAGTAGTGCACCACAGCTGGATTCTTCAACCAAAGTCAATTGTTGCAAAGTCAGACATATAGTCTCCTGGAAAAGAAAAGATCACAATAACAAGATGCTTCTTCCGCACAGTAGCCATTGCTGATCATGCAGCCTGAATAACTTTCAACCTGAGGAACATTTTATGATGATATAGATCCTGCCAAATGCTGAAGGCATAATCTGTAACTGGATTTGTTAAAATTAAGAAAGCACTTACAGCTTGCAGAAACGTTGGCTTCTTTCAATCAATTCTGTTTCTCTGGCAAACAATGTAAAGTAATTTGAATAATAAGTGTGTCTTTTTTCTCAAATGTGCAATGAATTATTCAGAAAAAAGTCATTATTGGATTAAATTTTGGAATTCTACACTTAGACACAAACTTTGGGTTTTAATGATTTGAATCTTGTTGTTTTTGTCTGCCATTAGGATACCCAAATTTTCTGAGCCTATTTCTATTCTGATCTTCCAGTGAAATGCATTAAATTGGGGGCATGAATAAAGCCGAACTTACACCTGCCCCTAACTTCTACCCAAGACCTGCAGTCAGGCATTTAGAGATTCTGAGGTGTGGTTGGGTGACATGACAACACTTTGCTACAGTATTCCCTTCCTCCCACCCCCTGTAATGCAGGAGGGGCCAATATGACATCCACTAGTCCACTTTTCTTAGGTCTATTGAGGTCCTCAATGGCCTAATTAAGTAACAGTGATGGCCTCAATCCTTCTCCACTTCCACAAAGCCCTGGGCATCAGGGCTCTTGTAGTGCATTAGTAGTGTCTCTACCCCTGAGGCAAGAGGTCAGGACGCCTGTGCTCAAGTCCTATCGGCTCCAGAGATCCCTGAATATCTAAAACCTTGGTTAGATGGCCTGTGGTGGTGAGTGGCAGTGGCCCTAAGTCTGAGCCAGGAGGCCCAGATTTCTTGTGTCTGCATGGGTTTCCTCCCACAGTCTGAGACTATGCAGGTTATGTGGATTGACCATGTTAAATTGCTTGTATTGACCAGATGTACAGGCTAGAGAAATGCAGGGTGAGAGAGTAGGGGGCACGGGTCTGGATGAGATGCTGTTTGGAAGGTCAGTGTAGACTTGATGGGCCAAATGGCCTTTTTTTTCACACTGTAGGAATTCTATGTTGCACTATATCTTGTAGATGCTGAAGGTTTAGCGATAGTAATGTAATGTCAGTTATCACAATTCATCAATGCAACTACTTTTAACTGGTGAAATAAAAGATCTTTGAAATGTTACAGTTTTATTTTCTAATAAGGCCATAAATAGACATAGTCTAAAATATTACTCACTGCATCCTGACCTAGCATCGAATAAATGCATGAGGGCAATTGAAAGTAAACACACAATGAATAATGTAGTTACTTCTGACTTGTAAGAACAGCCCATCTATCATTCTTATAAAGTTGCTTAAAGAAAAATATCTTCTATTTAAATGGTACTTTTCGCAGCCTCATGATGCTGCAATATGTTACATAGTCAATTCAGCACTTACAAAGCTTACACACTATTGTCATATAGGGAATTCTTTTCTGGGCACTACTACAGCACAGAAAAAGTAATGAGATAACTGTCCCTGTAGCATGTTTTCTTCCTGATGATGAATAAAGTATAAATATTGCCCAAGATATCAGGAGAACTCCCTTGCTCATGAATGAGTACTGGCATGGAGTCTTTTGCCTCTGTCTGTGACAGCCATCTTGGCTTTAATTTAGTCCAAACAATTGTTAGCTCTGACAGCAATACATCAATGTTAGCCCTGATTATGTGCTGAGGCCATTATGTTAGTATTGTTGGAACTTATACCATCAGTTCTTTTCCTTCTTTCCTTCATTCCTCCTTCCCTCCCATCCTTCTTCACTCCTTCCCTCTCTCTGTCCCTTCCTTCCTATTTCTGAAGGTTGGAGGTGGTGCAAGTCTCTTAGCATGTTAAATAGCATATTTGTGACCATTGAGCAAATAATCATGGTCCTGATCAAGACTAAACAGAGGTGGAACTTGAAGAGAATGGCTGCTCAGTTGGGTGACTTGAATTTCCTAACTCTACTTTCACTCTTTGCCATTTTCACAAGAGTGGGGAGGAGTTCAGCAGATCCTGGAATCAGTCTTTCATATAAAGAGTTAAGTACCAATGTTGTAAGTTCTATGGGAGCTTGCCCCATACAGGCTTTGTGACTTATGTGGCTTGACTTCAGCGGCTGTTTGGCTTTGTACGAGCTATGGATGTGTGAACCATGGATTGAAGGTGGAAAGAGTTGACAGGTAAGTGAAGCATTTTTGCCTGCTTTAGGGTTCATCTTAAATGCTCTAGCAGAAATTGTATTTATGTTTTGTGGAGGAGTTTATGCTTTGTTTGGAAGGTAACGGGTCACCTAGCTCAGTTAACTGGATGGCTGGTTTGTGATACAGAGTGATGCTAACCCTGTGGGTTCGATTCCCACACCATCTGAAGTCACTGTGAGGTCATGCCTTCTGGTCTGCGCCCTTTATTAGAGACGTGTTGACCCTCAGGTTAAACTCACCACCACTCTCTCGATGTCAGGTGTAATTAATATCTAATAAAGCTATACATTGTTCATTAAGATAGAATCTGCCTGGTGACTGAGTATCCTTTCCTACCTATTGTCAATAGAGTAAGGTGATAATAACAAGAATGGTGGCAGTGAATCTACACAATGTTTCTCTGTCACACTTTAAATGATTTTGGCAGTATGGACCCACAACATTGTTATATGATGAACAGTCATGAGGATTTAACATTATAATAATTATCAAATAGAAAATCAGTTTGGATGAAAGAAAAATGGTCATCTTTTGAATAAAAAGATGAGTTATTTTCAGATCATTGGAAAAGTAGCTTAGTACAATAACCAAGTGCAAAAGTTTAATCCTTTCCAATTCCTTTAATCTATTCAGTCTTCACATCTGTTGAGGCAAGGGTTCTGAAGACCTTTACATTACTTGGCGAGTTCAATGGACTCTTGACTGCAATCCAACTGCCTAATCATTTTATAAGCCCTTGACTTCAATTGCATAGTAGGTTTGAAAAGTCTGTTTGTTTACTGAGAGTGTTTTAGTGGATAATCAGAGGACTCCAATTGTTATAATGGGGGTTGTGAGTTTTGTTTATAAGGTGGATAAAAAGTGATTGAGTTGATAGTGGGGTTGTGGGGGTTAGTTAAAGTGGTCAAAAGAGTTATAAATATTCAGCTGACTGCACTACAAGCATTGGGCTGAGGCTTTGTGAACAGATTCTGCACTAGCCTAGCTCCATATCAACTTTACTCTCTAGGCCATTGAGAGCTTGGACCTTTTATTGTATTGTATGGACAACATTGGATCAATGAGAGGGAATGAAGTTGGAAGTATAAAAAAATTCAGACATTTTGAAAATTGGTCAGAGCATCTGCCACCGATCGGCAGAGCAACTGCTGTAGAGCTGGAGAGCTAACTGCCCATCTAATATCTTGCTCGCAATGAAATAAGAAGGCATTCACTCTCTATCAAAAGGTACCTTTTCCTGTAGAAGCAGTAAAATGAAAGAAGAAGACCCAGGGAGATCAGCAAATGGAAGATTGAAGACAGCGGAGAAGGCAGAGACTATGTGGACTTGAGATTAACTTAATGTCATGTTTAATAATTGTCATAACATGGAGGTGCCAGTGTTGGACTGGGGTGTACAAAGTTAAAAATCACACAGCACCAGGTGGTAGCCCAACAGGTTTACTCAGAAGCACTAGCTTTCCGAGCACAGCTCCTTCATCAGGTGGTTGTCAATCACCTGATGAAGGAGCAGCGCCCTGAAAGCTAGTGCTTCAAAATAAACCTGTTGGACTATAACCTGGTGTTGTGTGATTTTTAACATTAATAATTGTGTTATTAGAACATCATGTTAATAGGATTGTTGTCAGTTAGGGGAAAGGGTGTTCAGTTTGTTACTAGTTTTGTCTAGTGTTCTGTTAGGAAAATAAATTGTTATTTTTCTTTACATAGTGGAAATTAGGCGTTCTCTGTTACTTACTGTTATTTTAACAGATGATGAGGCGATCTTGACAGAGGCAGGAATAATGTGACAGGATTAGAATTCCCACCTCCAGCCTGAAAATCCAGCTCGAGATTTCATTGCTAACTTCGTAAGCTTTCCTCTACTTGTCACCCTGTAGCAAGATGAACAATGGATACTTTTGGAGGTGGTTACCAAATATCAAAGAGATCATCAAGGCAAGTCAATTCCAAATTGAACTCAAGAGAAAAGTTGTCATATTTGTGAAAATTAAAGGCTTTTGTTTTTATGGAGGAGCCAGAAACATCACAATCCTGTACACCTCTCTGCCATATATTTATTACAGAGAGACAATGATGAAATGGAATCAGGCCTCCTGCCTCTATTAGCAAATCAGAGACAACAACAGAGATTGGCAGATGGTGAGGTTAGCAGCCTGAAACACCCACCTCCATTTCCTGACCCAGTAACTTTAAGTCCAGGCGAAATCCAGTGAATCCGATATAATGTGGTGTCACTTTGTGCTTGTGGTTTCATAGCAGTTAAACATTAATACATTATGGGCAGTGGTGGCCAATGCTGGGCTGGAGGGAATGGTCACTGCTGGGAGATTGGTTAGCAACATGCAAAGTGTGATGCTTTAAATATGAACACTGAATCTGGTCAGAATTGCAGACAAAATGTCATTAATTGCAGCTCAGTTATCGACCAACTTAGCAATTAGACTTGAAAGTGCAGGGGAATGTCTTTCGATACTACTTCATTGTTAGTCTTATTTGAAAATTAGCAATTTATTGTATGTGTGAACCTTGGAATGTATTGCATTTTAGAATGACGTATTGATTATGTAAGCAATGCAAATTAATTAACTTTTGATATGATGATAGTCCTAAGTTCCTTCTAACAACAAAAAATGCAACTTTAATTATTGAACTGAAAAGACAAATCCCAGATATACTGAGAGAAAGGGTCTACACACTGGGTCAGGAACTCTGTTCCAAAGATGTAAACATGACATTGAGTTAATCTGTCAGATAATATCTGTGCCTTTGAACTTTACTAGAATTGGAAGCTGTATTTGATTGAAAAATAAACCCTTTTGATCTTTTGTGGTTTCAGTTCAGTCTTCAAAGTGAAATAGGTGAGTTATAATTAAAGTCTTGTATCAAAGCTTCTTCGGTGAATTTTGGCTTCCACAGATGCATTAGAGTTCTCAGTGATTTCTGAGTTCATATGTTGATTCTACTTGACAAATGTACATTCCAAATAATAAAAAGAACTAAAATGTTTTGCTGTTTGCTGTGTGGAAAAAGGTCAAAACTAATATTGAGAAGCCAAATAACGTTTTAATGTATTCAAGTGAAATTTGCTGCTAGCTTTCACTTTTCATTGAGGAGGCTTCATGTTGTAATTAATGGCATTGTTTTCAAATACTTAAGGGCTTTTCCAGGATAAGTTTTGTTCAACTGTCCCTGTCTTTTGTTATTTTCAGGAGATTACATGTCTGCAAGGGTGAGGGGAAGGTTTAGATGGTGAAGAAATATTTGGAAATGTTGGTTCATACATCACAATGTGGGTCCAATGTGACGGACCAGCTGACCTTTCACTGCCTGACAATTTCCTACACTCAATAAAACACAAATCTGCATATGCTGGAAATCAGAAATAAAATCAGAAATTGCTGGAGGAGCTCAGCAGGTGTGGCAGCGTCTGTAGAGAGAAAGCAGAGTTAATATTTCCAGTTCAGTGACCCTTCTTCAGAATTATGCTTGTTCCTTTGTGAAGTTGTTGATCATTGTCTTTCCACCAGGGGGACAGGTAGAGAGCCAAATTGCTTTTGGGTATTTGCACCTTATCTCTCAAGCTGTCGCTGTGTGCTTAACTATAAGAGATGGAACTATTACAAGCATTGAATCTCTTTGGAATCAGTATCAAACTCTGCTAATTCCATATCATTTTTGAACTTTCATTAACTGTCTTGAGGAGGGAATATGAGTTTCTAATGAATGCACGTAAGTTATAGAAGCAGGAGTAAGCCATTTGGCCTGTCTTATCAGCTTTGCCATGCCATAGGATTGGGGCTAATCTATTTTTGTCCCCAACGTCCCACACCACCCATTAATTATCATATTAAACAAACATCTATTGATTCAACTGCTGAGCATCTATAAAACTCTGGGGTAAAGAATTCCAAAGATTCATAGCCCTTTGAGTAAAATATTCCTCCTCATTGCATTCCTAAATGACTGAATCTGTATTCTGGGACTAAAACTGAATGTTCCAGATAACACAACCTGGAGTACGTGGGGTAGAAAATTAATGGGGGAGTTGGGGAAGTCATCAAGAGACCAAAAGAATTAGACCAAAAGACCCAGCAATAGTAACATGCTATGGGGGTGGATGCAAGCCTGTGCGTCAGAGGTGGAGAAAGGGTGTGTGTAGATTGCTTACTCACTCAACCCGCCATACACTCTGCTGTCTCTTTGCATTCTCCTCACTACTTAGTGTCCCACTTCACTTTATACCATCTGCAAACTTGGACACTTTAAATTCAGTCTCCTCATCTAACTCATCAGAACAGATTCTAATTGGATGAAGCCCAAGTATTACTCTACCTTGCTGTACCCAATAGTTAGAGCTGTCAGTTTGAAAATATCCCACTTAATCCTACTTGCTGTTTCTGATTATTTTCACCTGACCTAAGATGATATTCAAAATCTTTGGTTAGCCATGGCTAGTCCACTCATACATTTCATACTTTTTGGATTTTATAATCATGTATATTTGTCACAAATTATTTATTCATTCTGTAACTACCAGCTATTGTTTACCTCCTGTCATAACCTATCACATAACTTCCCAGACTACCTTGGCTATATTACCCATTATGCTTACATAGCTTGCATTGTTTAGATTTATGACCCAAAAGCAGGTTCCTGTATGTAGCTTAAGGTCAAATGGTTTGTGTTATTTGCCATCTGTACTGAGGGCAGCCATGTCAGTTTATGAAACTAAAACACTCACTCTCTTTATTTTTCTGCTTCCAGTAAGGAGATAATAAACTGCAAGTCATGTTAGTTTAGGAGGCCATTATGCAATGGCCAGGTACTGTCTCACCAGGAAAGCAAGTGCCATCTGAGGTTACTGCAAGAGTTAAGTGCATCTTTCTGGTACACATACTGGGAGGGAAATCCAAGTAAGCATTCTTGTTTTGTAATCCTGTGGCTGTTGACTCGATGAAAACAGATGTCCTCTGTGATGCTTTATTGTGAGTTCCTCCAGTCTATCCGGTTCCGCTCCTCAATTTTCTCCTCATTATAACATTGGATGAAAGTGCTTCCCATTAGGGAATTTTATTTCTCCATTTTAAAATATAAACTTTTCCAGTCTCTCAGTAAATGGCAGGAGAGCTGTTTGTGCAGTTTCAGAACTTAAGCCAAAAGGAAAACTGCTGTCTCAAAAATTTATTTGAGAAAACTGCAGTAATTTTATGAAAGGTGGCCTGATTGTTACACCATCTGCCTCAGTGATATTTTTATACTACCTCTGCTGTCACTTTTACTGTGTTAGTTTTTGCCATGGTCAACATATGCACTAAAGGAAGAGGCCATTCAGCTCATCGAGTCTGCACTGACCCTCTGAAGAACATCCCACCTAGATCCAGCATTCCCCCTTCCCATCCCCATAACCCTGCATTTACCATGGCTGACCCACCTAGCCTGCATATCTCTGGACACTACAAAGCAATTTAGCATGGCCAATCCACCTAACCCGCACATCTGGGAGGAAACTGGAGCACTCAACTGAAACCCACGAAGGCAGGGGGAGAATGTGCAAACTGTACACAGGCAGCTATCCAAGGATGGAATCAAACCTGGGCTCCTGCCTCTGTAAGGCAGCAGTGCCAACCGCTGAGCCATGTCCCACTCAGTTGAAGATTATTTGGCAGAACTGCAGAAGCATGTCCAACCATCCATTTACATTCAGTGCAATAGGTTCAGGAATGGGAAGTAATGTTATTGGTGAGTTTTTCAGAAGATATTCATTTCAGTAACATTCTGGGGCAGAGTTGTTCCAGTGACACTTTTTAATATTTAAAAACAGGCAAGTTTACTAAAGGAAAATCATTGTCTGTATTTTGGCAAGACCTACAAGGACCATTAGATATGCTCTATTGTAAGCTGCTTTACATATAACATTATATTCTGTTTTATAAGGGATGATATCTTACATCGTGGTGTAACCTCTCATGGTGAGCATAGGGAAAAGCATCTGGTGAAAACCTGGACTATGATACACAATAGCCCTGAGTATATTCCTCAAACATATCATTAGAATCAATAATCATTTCCAATATATGAATTTTTCAGTGGTGAGTGATATGGATGTTTCCTCTTCTTTTGGATGTTTCTTTTATTTCTGCTTCTCTTTTTTTAAATTCTGTTTTTGTATTCTAATATGTTGCTGTAGAATGGTGACTTGTACACTTTCACTGTATTCCTGCACAAGCGACAATAAAATCTATCAAATCCAAAAAACAAATAAAACATTATTTCATAAGAAGTTTCTTATAAACTAGAATTACAAACTCATTGAACTGGTACAGTTCTTTTATTTTCACTGCCAAATTTCAAGAAGTCTGAATGATATTTTCTCTGGCAAAGTACAGACCACTTAAGATGAAGAAAAAACTTTGTTTTGAGTTATTCAGCTATAGTATCAACATGTCCTTCAATCGTTGCTGGAATTCAGGAGTAAATTAATTTAGTAACGGTAATGAAAAGCCAGTGAATTTATTTTTAAAAAAATTCTATTATCCTTCCCTTGCATTAGATTCCTTTGCTTGATGAGAATGAGCAAATGCATCTTCACTATCTTTCACTTCCTCCAGTGAGTGAGCATGGAAGCTCTCTGTCACTCACATGCTGAGATACTGTTCCTCTTGGCATGCTGCTATGCAGTGTGGGTTCAATTCTCACACCGGCTGAGGTTACCATGGAAGCTCCAGCTTCTTCCCTCACTTGAGGCATGATAGCCCTCAGGTAAAACTCACCAACAGTCATCTCTCTCTTGTGAGAGAGCAGCCCTAAAGTCCTCAGGAACTGGCAACTTTATCTTTACTGTGCAGCATATTACATTGGTACATCACTAGCCATCTTAGCTATTGTATTTTCAGATATGGAAATTTTAATGCAATCAATACTGCAAACTCTCGAAATGCAGTGTAACCTTCATTGTGACATTCACATCATTTTGGAGTCCAAAGTAAAGATAACAGACACACTAACATTTGAGACCCAGATGCACACATTACATTCTCAACAGAACTTGAATACAAATAATTGATTTGAGGCTGTTTGGGGATGGAAAATAAACTCCAGACTGGACATGACTTCATCTAAAGCTGGTGAAATATGACACTACTATGGGTTCAATGGAACACACCAGCTTTAGCCACTCAATTGAAATTCTTTATTGGAAAAAGTGGCCCAGCTGGGGTTCATTTTTCTTCCTGGGAATTAAGGTAAAATTATATTTTATCATGGACCTTTACAATGCAATGCTAACTTTCCTGTGCGGTTTCCTGGTTAACCTTTGCCAGTACAGCTGGAAGATTCAGCCCTCCAGAGATGCAACAGCCAGAACTACAGCTGCTGCAATACAAAGTGCTATATACATGCAGGCAGATGGTTCAAATGAGTTGCAAGACTATAATTCAGTTCACATGACACCACAAACCATCAGAGCATCCATTAAGCGATTCACAAACATCAGCAGAACTTTTAAGGCTCAACTTATTCCCCCAATGCATGTGGCAGCTATTTGATGTAAACTGAATTTTCTTCACATTTGCTTTCCACTTGTGCTTCATATCAAACATTCGTGCATTATGTTGGCAGCATGACAATACATGAAAATCTGTCCCGCACTCCTTTATTAACTGTACTGTGGCAAGTTAAACAAGGGCTAGGGAAACAGGATCCCCCTTGAAGGTTGTGTTGAGGGAAGTTGTGTTTAAAAGGCAAATGTAGAACTGATTTTCATCTAAAATGCCAAATTAACTAAATGGATCTGCTCTTTTTTCTGCACATGGTGATATATGGGGAGTACACATTACACAGTCTATACAAATTAGAATATTAAATGGTACCTTAAAATTAAATGTCAGTTAAGTCTTGGTTTTGAAAACAATTCATGAAAATATGCTAAATTACCGATTCCTTATGCCTCCTTCAACTAGACTCAACTAGGCCAATGCACCAGGAAACATGAGTACATGTCATAATTGATGCTACCATAAGAATGAGTACGCAATTGAATCGAATTCCTATCACCATTATTTTACTTGGACACTAACCCATTTTTCAAAAGCAGATTATTAATGCCATTGAAATAATGGAGAGAATAATTTTATCGAGGTGCATTATGAATGATTATAATGCCAACAGTAAACTCTAGTGTTTAATTAAAAATAATTAACTCAATTTAATCACTATTTGATATCAGAATGATCAGTTTATATTTGACTGGAAGCTCAATTTTCAGGAGCGTCTGGCAATCAGTGGAATTGAAGCTTTAATTTTGCATAGAACAGCAAAGCCAAACTGAATATGTTGAGCAGATTCAATTTTTACAGTTGCTTTGGTTCTTACCCCAGCTGCATAATTTGTTATTATCTGGACGTCTGGTTTTTGGCAGATGCCCTATCCAAGCAACTGTAACCTCTACCCTAATGGGACTTGACCCTCCCCAATTCTGGAAAACCAGCAAAACTAAACATCTTTGTCGGGTACGCAGGCAGGAGATACACTGTCACTTATAAGAAAATCTCACTTTTAAGATCATGTCACTTATTTGGTGACGCTACTGCTCTTCTGCTAAAAGATTGTTGGGTACAACATGGTAATGGTAATGTTGGGGAACCACATTTGAGAACTGTTGATTATTACGTACTCCTACAACAGTAGGAAAATGAAAGAATGTGGAGATAAACAGGAAGGGATGGTGAAATGACATTACCTTACATTGAAGGAACCTGAGCATGTTTGCATTTAGTGGCTTAACTTACAATTAGTGGTAAGCACATTAAATCCTACATCACCACTCAGGTAGTGAATGTGACTAATTCTGGGCTGGTTACTGCCCCAGTGAATTTAATATCTGCAATACACCATACTGCCAATTAGTTGGACTGGGATCCAATAATTTATGACACATAATTAAGGTTGTAATCTAATACTTCTTTTGAAGTGACATTTTCCCAATGTTTATACTCTCTGTAAAGTGAGACCTTGTCAAAGAAACTTAGAATCCCTACAGTTTGGAAGCAAGCCATTTGGTCTATTGAGTCCAAACCAACCCTCCACTTGCCACCCAGACCTACCCATTCCTGTAACGCGACATTTTCCATGGCTAATCTACCTAGGCTGCAAATCGCTAAACACTATGGACAATTAAGCACGGCCAACCTATCAAACTTGCACATATTTGGATTGTGGGAGGAAACTGGAGGAAACCCACGCTGACACAGGGAGAAGGTGCAAACTCCACACAGACAGTTGCTTGAGGGGGGAATTGAACCCAGGTCCCTGAGTCACCCATTAAATGTGTAATGACTTATGAAGATGCATCGTGAACTAGAGAATAGACAATTAGTAAAAGGAATCCAGTGTTTCAGGTAACCAAGGTAACCAGGTAATATATACATTAACCAGGTAACCAACAATGCCTCTAAACTCTGTTTGTATTCTATAGCTTGAATTATTCTGTAATCTCTCAGGGTGATACCTTCTCAACTCTTGAACCCTTCTCAACCCTTGACATCAGTGAGAGCATTGGAAAAATCTTGTGCAAGTGGCAGTGGAAGCAAAAAAACCAAGTTGTGAACAGTGAGATTAGATTCTCATGAGTAAGCAGTGAGAAGCTTGTTTGTATATATTAACTCACTCATTATTATGTTAGCTCACCTCTCTGTGTTTTCCCATTCTCCTCCTGCCAGAACGAAACTAAATATCAATTGCTCCAGACGAGCAAATCATTGCTCGCTGGACCTCCATCAGTCACCAGCATCTCAGAGGATTCTCCATTGGAAGTGATTGCACGTTCTCCTCATCCAACAGGACCATGCCCCCTTTATTAAACATGGGAGCTGATTACCTTCTGTCTGACACGTTTGTGTTGAATAAAATGAACTATGCAAGACACCTGCGGATTGCCAGTGCTTGACTGAGTGCACAGCTGGAATTGAAAATTGACGCTAAAGAATCACAAAAGTACTGGTAGTGACCAATACCTGTGGTGTGTGGTAGGATAGGATTGTAACGGAACACCGTAAGAGGATGATCATAGTGAATGACATGAATTTGGAAAGATAATGTGACAGATCCTGCTAGCGATTAAGGAGAGAAACTCTCCATGTCACTCACCAATACTGACAGAGCCAATTTCTATTAAGATTCAGCCCTCAGAATTGCATCTTAGTTTGACCTTCAACATGTAAATTTATCCCAATGGATGGGATTAGTAATAGATCATCTATAGCTACTTCTGCATGTCCCAAATGCACCCCTTTCCTATTCTCTGTGAAGCCAAAATTCCTCCCAGTCCCTAGGTTCGCAATTAAAGCTGTTCAAATTTCAGAAACAGGAATCTAGCCATTGGATGCCAGGTTTAATATCTAGCCTCCAAAATAAAACAAAAGAAAGGTCACTGGACGCGAAGCATTGGCTCTGGTTTCTCTCCACAGATGCTGCTGGACCTGTTGAGCTTTTTCAGCAATTTTTGTTGTTGTTTCCCATTTCTAGTATCTGTGGTTCTTTTGTCTTTTTTAAAAATTTAATATCCAGTGTGTGAGTGAAGCATACCTCAACCAAGAAGTGAGATCAGACCCTGAAGGGGATATCACATTCTTGCATTGCTAGAGCTCCCCCTCCCTCTGCAAGAAAAATGTAGATTTTGTTTTGACATTCTGCCAACATACCCTGAAGGTCAAGAGTTTGAGTCCCAGAGTTATCTGTCACACGAGCCAATCTGTCTCAGATCAAGTTCATTCGCTCTTTGCTGTCTGAGTGCCACAGAGGAAACCTATTCTCTTGTGGTGGGGATAAAAAACAACTCATTTCTTTTCAATCGTCTCTTGCCAGATGATCATTTAATAACATTGAATACTCACATGCAGAGGAATGCATTGGCAAGTGGCCCATAACAGTAGGAAAATGAGAGATCGTGGAGATAAACAGGAAGGTTAGTGAAATAACATTACCTCACACTGGATGAACCTGAGCATGTTTCCATTTAGTGGCTTAATTTACATTTAGTGGTAAGCACATTAAAGCCTGCATCACCACACAGGTGGTGAGCGTGAACAATCCCTGGATAGTTACTGCTCAAATCATTATAATAGCTGCGATCCACCATGATGGCTATGTTCAGCAAAGTTCATTGTTCAGTTCACTTGATAAATTGTAGTGTAATAGGCCTCACAGAACAAAAGCAATGAGTATTCTCAATGAGGAAGTGTTCTGATTTTTTGTCTCTCTCTCACTCAGCTTTACTTCAATGCATTTTTGAGCCAAAAATCGTTACTTCAAGCTCCTCCTTTGGAAAGTGAACAGATAACCCCTGTTCAGTTCAGTAGTCAGGGGTTGTTTCTGTTTCCGGGGTGCCGTCCTTTGGTTGAGACATTAAATCAACTCACCTTCTCAGGTTTAAAGGTCCCATGGTATGTTTTTCCAATGGCCTGGTCAATACTTATCCCTCAACATTATACAAGAATAAAACGTTTCTGGCAATTTATCTCATTGCTGTTTTTAGAAACTTGCCGTGTGTAAATTGGCAGTTGCCTTTCCCTACACTAAAAGCCACTGGACTCCACAATAAATAAACTTTCGTTGGAAGTGCTTTGGAATGTTCGAAGGTCGTGAGAAGTCTAAGGTTTTTCTTCTGACAGAACTGTTGAATTGCACTGTGTTAAAATATCCATTCCCACTCAACCACAGTTAAATAGAGTGTAGGGACTGTGACCCCCTCGACAGATGCAGAGCCTGGAACTGACTGTGTATTTCATTAAGAGGTCACAGTTTTGATGCTGACTTTGTTATTGTAACTGAGCTGGAACTTCCTCGCTGCATTTAACTGTAAGTCATGATCAGTCAGCTGGCCCTGCAAACTCTGAGTGTAACATCGTGACGGGCTTTCATTCAAACTTATCTCAAAATGATTACACATGGTTCTATAAGTCTTAACCAACTTTGCGTTTAACATTAATTCTCCTTTAAAAACAGG
This sequence comes from Chiloscyllium punctatum, assembly GCF_047496795.1. Classification (NCBI taxonomy): domain Eukaryota; kingdom Metazoa; phylum Chordata; class Chondrichthyes; order Orectolobiformes; family Hemiscylliidae; genus Chiloscyllium; species Chiloscyllium punctatum. The sequence continues at coordinate 135,513,556 of NC_092741.1, read as the reverse complement.
CTTATATCTTCATGTCCTTCAGTGTCATTCGCCATTCCTGTATAAAGGTGCCAGATGTATTGAAATTGATTGCTGGGAAATAGACAGCAGTTTCTTTGTTTTAACTGCCATTTGAATTTTTCTCTTTCCCTACATCCAGAATCACCTCACTTTTCACTTGATGCTTATTCCTGTGGCATTGCTGTCAGCAGAAGTTCCCCACATGGGGATCTGTGGGGGAAAAGCCACTTCCTACAACCACTTGGATTTCACAGAAGTAAGTTGTCAAGCATGAGAGTAATACTTTCTGAAAAGCAAAGCAAGCTGTTAATGGCTGGAACAAGGCATGTGATGGGAATAAAACTAGGCTGTTTTCATCTTTTATGAATAGGCTATTAACAGAGTCTGGAGCTTTCCTTTATGTAACTGTGGATCATTAACGAGAGATTGTTTTGTTAAGATGCTTTTGAATCGGGCAAGGTCACCTCAGATCCATGTTGTCCAGTGTAGCTGAAAGATAAAGCAGATTTCTAAATCAAGTAGGAATTAATGCAACTTCAAGACCTAATAATTTTCTCTTTCAAGGCAAGTTAACAGATTCGTAAATGCGGCAGTGCAAAAATGCATTTAGCAATACAGTGATGCTGTTGAATCATCTGTGACTTAACTCATTGAAAAAATATATGCAGTTTGGAGATCTACACTAAACGTAAAATCCATATATCCTGACTGAATACATGGTCTTGCATGCAGGGTACTCATCTCAGGAGGGTGGATGCGACAAATGGTGCCGGCATACATGAACTTGTGAAGGCAAAAACAATCAATCACGATTTTTCGACCTGATCACGATTTAGTGGTTACTGCTGAGAGATACGACTGCAAGGTTGACAGAAAATACAAAGTTATTGAAGCACAAAGCAGAGAAGGGCACTGTTTTGCATGTTCTGCCTGCTTCGTCTCTTTAACATGATACTTAATTAATGCCTTCTGTTTTAAGATGACTATCTTCTCCATAGTTCACCATGTCATTGAGAAAACCACTTGCAGTCTAATGAGAAGAGGCTCTAATCTTAAGCAAGTTTATTTAGTGTCAGTTACATTGATATGATAGGCTGTGGCCTGAATCTTATGATATATAATCATTTTCATCGTTTTACACAGAGGGTTCAAGTCCTACCCCTTCCAGGCATGTATAAAAATGCCTCTGAACAGCTTGATTAGAAAATAGACTTTTGTTTGCCACAGAGGGTTTCTCTCCAGCATGATTGTTTGCACTGTTGTCTCAAACTTGCCTCATTAACTACCTACAACACCCAATGAAGCCCTTCTCATCCAGTGCTAACCCGATTCTCCCCACTTGCTGTGGCTTGAAGTACTCAAGACTGTCCAGATATTCCAGGATACTGCAGGATCTTTGCCACTGACAACAGCTTAAGAAGACACAGCCTTTCAAAGCCTGTCAGTCAGGAGTTGCCCTGCATGGTTCATGACAGTTGTAAAGGACCTGATAGACACCAGGAACTTGGTGTCCTGCTTTGCCAACAGTTTCTAATGGATAGGATATTGAAGAGGAGGGATGTCTTTTTACCACAAGACCAGCAGAGGAGGCCATGACACCAGACCACGCCAAACTGGTTCAAGATTGCTGGTCAATGATGTTATTGAATTTAGGCTGCACAGTGGTGATATTACAATAAGTTCTGATAATCTATCCAGCCTTGTTCAACTATTGACTGTTTCCTTAAACAAGGCCTTCATGCATCGCATGAGAAAAAAGTGGACTGACCGGATAAAGAAAATTTTTTATCAAGTGAGGCACCATGCCTTTCTGATATTGGTGGTCCTGCGTGAATCGATTGTGAAGGCCTGGGGTGAAATCCAAAAGTAGACTGGCATCAAACCATTAAAGCAATGTGGGACATTTGGTGCACGTGATGGCACAGGAGATGATTATTCGCAGACTGGTACAGCCGTGGATGATGTGCTTGCTGATGTAGATTGCGATGAATGTATTCAAGAGGCAGAGTGGAATGAGTTATTTTGTTCTGAAGCTGAAGAGGAGGTTGATTTTTATGGATTTCAATCAGCATTCAGCGTTTGCTGTTCTGCTACATAATATTATTTACTGTGCTGTGATAAAAATTGAGTGAAAATATGTGCATTTTCTTAATGGATGTTTCACTGGAATGGAGTAGTGTGTTTTTAATAAAGCTTCATTCTTGGTGGAAGATCCAAGATGGCGGCAGAGTTGGATGGTCCAGCCAGAGTTTGTCTGCTCTGCCCATTTTTTTTTCTTCTCCTTTCTTCCTCTCAGTGATTTTTTTTGCTTCTTGTCTCCTGGCCCCTGGTGACGATTCCCAGCCCCCTATGATAACTCACAGCCTCTGATGACTGGGTGATATCCCGGCTTGGCACAGCAAACTCCCACCCTGGCACAGCAACATTCCAACCTGGCACAATGATGTCCTGGTCTGGCACAGCAGCCTTTCACCCTGGTATAGCAACCTCTCCACCTGGCAGAACAAAATCCCACCCTGGCACTATGTCCTCCCAGACTGGCACAACCTTTCTGCCTGGCATTGCAACCTCCCACCCTGGCACAGCAGCCTTCCACCCTGGCCCAGCTACCTCCAGGCCTGGCACAGTGACCACCCAGACAGACACAGTGACCACCCACCATGGCACAAACTCCTCCCACTCTGGCACAATGACCTCCTTGCCTGGCACAGTGACCTCCCACCTGCCACAATGAGCTCCTGGCCTGGCACAACGACCGCCTGGCCTGCCACTCCAAAATACCACCCTGGCACAGCAATCTTCTTGCCTAGCACAGCAATATCCCACCATGGCACAGTGACCTCTGAGTCTGGCACAGTAAACTCCCGCCATGGCGCAACGACCTTCCAACCTGGCACAGTGACCTCCTGCCTGGCAGAACAACCTCCCATCCTGGCTCAGCGACCTCCAGGCCTGGCACTGAAACCTCCCACCATTACACAGTGGCCTCCTGGCCTGGCACAGTGATCTCCCACGCCGGCATAGCGACCTCCTGACTTGGCACAGTGGCATTCCACACGAGCACGATGATGTCCCACCCTGGCAGTGTGACCACCCACCCTGGCACTGCAATCTCCCAGCCTGGCACAGCAATACCCCACCCTGGCAAAATGACCTTCTGGTTTGGCACAGCATCCTCCTACCCTGGAACAGCAACCTCTCCACCTGGCACAGCAATATCCCACTAACACTGTGTCCTCCCACCCTGGCATAGCAGCCTTCTACCCTGACACATTTACCTCCCGGCCTGGCACAGTGACCACCCAGATGGGCACAGCGACCACCCACCCTGGCATAACCACCTCCCACTCTGGCACAATGACCTCCTTGTGTGGCACAGTGATTTCCCACCCTGGCACAATGACCTCTTGGCCTGGTACAATGACCTCCTGGCCTACCAGTGCGATTTTCCACCCTGGCACAGCAACCTCCCAGCCTGGCACAGTGACCTCCCCCCTGGCACAGCGATCTCCCAACCTGGCACAGTGACCTCCCACCGCAATATTCCACCATGGCACAACAACCTCCCACCCAGACACAGTAACCTCTAACACCTGGCACAGTAACATCTGAGCCTGGCACAATGACCTCCCACTCTGGCATAGTGATGTTCTGGCCTGGCACCGTGATGACCCAGACTGGCAGAACAAGCACCCACTCTGGCACAACCACCTCCAACTCTGGCACAATGACCTCCTGGCCTGGCACAATGACCCCCTGACCTACCACTGTGATCTCCCACCTGGCACAGCAGCCTCCCACCCTGGCACAGCTATCTCCTGGCCTGGCACAGTGACACCCACCCTGGCACAACCACCTCCCACTCTGGCGCAATGACCTTCTTGCCTGGCACAGTGATCTCCCATTCTGGCGCAATGACCTCCTGGCCTGGTACAATGACCTCCTGGGAGAAAGTGAGGACTGCAGATGCTGGAGATCGGAGTTGAAAATGTGTTGCTGGAAAAGCACAGCAGGTCAGGCAGCATCCAATGAGCAGGAGAATCGACGTTTTGGACATGAGCCCTTCTTCAGCCATTCCTGAAGAAGGGCTCATGCTCGAAACGTCGATTCTCCTGCTCCTTGGACAATGACCTCCTGGCCTGGTACAATGACCTCCTGGCCTACCACTGTGATTTCCCACCCTGGCACAGCAACCTCCCCGCCTGGCACAGTAACAACCCACCCTGGTACATTGATCTCTTGGCCTGGGACAGCGACCTGACGTAGCAACCTCCCACCCTGGCATAGCGACCACCCGGATGGGCAGAATGACCACCCACTCTGGCACAATTGCCTCCCACTCTGACGCAATGACCTCTTGGCCTGGTACAATGACCTCCTGGCCTACCACTGTGACCACTCCCCGGCATAGCAGCCTCCTAACCTGGCATGGCGGCCTCCCAGCCTGGCAAAGTGACCTCCCAACCTGGCACAGTGACTTCCCACTCTGGCACTGTGACCTCCCACCCCGCCACAATGACCTCCTGGCCTGGCACAATGCCTCCAGGCCTACCACTCCAAAATACCAACCTGGCACAGTGATCTTCTTGCCTGGCACAGCAACATCCCACTCTGGCTCACAACCTCCCACCCTGACACAGTGACCACCCGCCTGGCACAGTGAGCTCCCAGCCTAGGGCAACGACCTCCCAGCCTGGCAGAGCGACCACCCTCCCTGGCACAGTGACCTCCCAGTCTGGCACAGTGAACTCCCGCTATGGCACAACAACCTTCCAACCTGGCACAGTGAACTCCCGTCTGGCAGAGCGACCTCCCATCCTGACACAGCATCCTCCCACCCTGGCACAGCAACCTCTCCACCTGGTACAGTAATATCCCATTGACACTGCGTCCTCCCACCCTGGCATAGCAGCCTTCTACCCTGACACAGCTACCTCCCGGCCTGGCACAGCGACCACACAGATGGGCACAGTGACTACCCACCCTGGCATAACCACCTCCCATCCTGGCACAATGACCTCTTGGCCTGGTACAATGACCTCCTGGCCTACTAGAGTGATTTCCCATCCTGGCAAATGACATTCTTGCCTGGCACAGCAACCTCCCAGCCTGGCTCAGTGACTCCCCCCTCCCCCCCCCCCGGCAGAGCGACCTCCCACCCTGGCACAGTGACCTCCCACCGTAACATCCCACCATGGCACAACAACCTCCCACCCAGGCACAGTAACCTCCTACGCCTAGCACAATGACCCCCCACTCTGGCACAGCGATATCCTGGCCTGGCACAGTGACCACCCAGACTGGCACAACAAGCACCCACTCTGGCATAACCACCTCCTACTCTGGCACAATGACCTCCTGGCCTGGCACGATGACCTCCTGGCTTACCACTGTGACCTCCTGGCCTCCCACCCTGGCACAGCAGACTCCCACCCTGGCACAGCAGCCTCCCACCCTGGCACAGCTATCTCTCACTTTGGCACAATGACCTTCTTGCCCGGCACAGTGATCTCCCACACTGGCACAATGACCTCCTGGCCTACCACTGTTACCTCTCCCCTGGCACAGCAGCCTCCTAATCTGGCATGGCGGCCTCCCAGCCTGGCATGGTGACCTCCCAACCTGGCACAGTGACTTCCCACCCTGACACAGTGACCTCCCACCCTGAACAGTGACTTCTCACCCTGGCAAGTGCCTTCCCACCCTGGCACAGTGACCGCCACCCTTACACAATGGCCTCCCAGCCTGGCAGAGTGACTGCCTACCCTGGCCAGCAACCACCTGGCCTGACACAGTGAACTCTCACCCTCATACAAGTGACCTCCCTCCCTGGCACAATGACATCCCATCCTGGCACAGCAACCTCCCACCCGGGCACAGTGACCTGCCTCCCTGGCACAGCCACCTCCCACCCTGACACAGCAGCCTCATGGCCTGGCACAGTGTCGTCCCCTCCTGGCACAGCGAAAACTCACTCTGGCACAGAGGCCTCCCCGCCTATTTTAGTGGCCTTCCCGGGCAACCTACTGGCATGTGTCCTCTCGGTCTGGCATGGTGGTCTGAAGCACTCTTCCAGCTCTGGAGCCAGGGCCTGGTTCGGACTGGGGACTCGCTGCCAGCATGGTCTGGGCCTAAAATGTCGACTCGCCTGCTCCTCGGTTGCTGCCTGACCTGTTGTATTTTTCAGAACCACATATTTTGACTCTGATTCTCCAGGATCTGCAGTCCTCACTTTCTCCTGCGTTGGAAGACTATTGTTGTGAACTGTTATTTCTGCAATGCTGGACGTTTTATTTCCCTATTTTCTAACATCCAGTAACTAAAGAAGCTATACCTATGTACCTTTACACTGGGATAGTGCTAATAATAGTGACATATAAACCTTTCACTGTACTCATTGGGTATATGTGACAATAAAGCTAATAATAATAATTTTTATGAATCGCTTTTAGCTTTGATTAATTTGTTGCTTTTGGCGTATATAAATCCGTCTCAGAGTCGATTGAAGTTATTATTTATTTATAATGTAAGTTCAGTTGTGAAACTAACCTTTTGGCTCTCCCTTTTTTGCTACTTTTGAGGATTTGACCAGAACAATCTCCAACCCGGTGACACTATGTTAGTGAGATAATCAGCAAGGCTGGGTACCTGAGCTGTGTTGCTGACGTTGGTTTTGCTTGTTTGGTGCTCTGACGTTTTGTGAGGTCGTCTTTCGTATTTCTTCTTGAGCTGGGTATTTGAGATTAACCACAGACAGAGGCTGCTTTATGTTCCAACACCTGCATGAATTCACTTTATTTATGCATTCATGCTTCATTCCTGCTTTTTCAAGAACTGGAATTGTTCCTGTATGGCTCTAAGTTATGCAGATTATTTTGATGGGTTCTCCGAATGGATGATATCCCCTAATGGATTATTCCATCAATTGACTGAACTTCAAAGCATTCTTCTTGATAATGTCTCTGTGGGTGATTTATGGTTTGGACTAAATTCTTGTCCTCCTCACATATGTTTTGCTTCTGATAAGATCAGCTTTTTGTCTGGTACGCATAGTTTATTATGATTGCAGATGGGGGTGGATCAGATGGGTGAGCTGTGCAGATCAGGTGGTTGATAGATACAGCATCCTACCTCACAATATTGGCATAACTCATAGAGTCATAGAGATGTACAGCACAGAAACAGATCCTTCGGTCCAACCCGTCCATGCCGACCAGATATCCCAACTCACTCTCGTCCCACCTGTCAGCACCTGGCCCATATCCCTCCAAAATCTTCCTTTTCATATACCCATCCAGATGCCTTTTAACTGTTGTAATTGTACTTGCCTCCACCCTTTCTCTGGCAACGTTTCCATACACGTACCACCCTCAGCATGAAAAAGTTGCCCCTTAGGTCTCTTTCATATCTTTCCTGTCTCAACCTAAACCTATGCCCTTTAGTTCTGGACTCCCCTAAACCAGGGAAGAAACTTTGTCTATTTACCCTATCCATACCCCTCCATGATTTTATAAACCTCTATAAGGTCACCCCTCAGCATCCGACACTCCAGGGAAAACAGCTCCAGCCTGTTCAGCCTCTCCCAATAGCTCAAATCTTCCAACCCTGGCAACATTCTTATAATTTTTTTCTGAACCCTTTCAAGTTTCACAACATCTTTCTAATAGGAAGGAGACCAAAATTGCACGCAATATTCCAACAGTGGCCTAACCAATGTCCTGTACAGCTGCAACATGACCTCCCAATTCCTATACTCAATACTCTGATCAATAAAGGAAAGCATCCCAAATGCCTTCTTCACTATCCTATCTACCTATGACTCTACTTTCAAGGAGCTATGAACCTGCACTCCAAGGTCTCTTTGTTCAGCAACACTCTCTAGGACCTTACCATTAAGTGTATAAGTCCTGCTAAGATTTGCTTTCCCAAAATGCAGCATCTCACATTTATCTAAATTGAACACTTTCTGCCATTTCTCAGCCCATTGGCCCATCTGATCATCTCCAATAATTTTGCTCTGCCATGCTGCTGTTTTCCACTGTGTTAATTTCAACATTTTGCCTTGAAAATGAAGGACAGGAGCATTAAGGCTTAAGTAGAATAGTAGATTCTCAGGGCCAAAGTGATTGGATGAGCAAACAGAGCAAGAGAAGATGAATGTACAGTGATCTTGAAGGCTTAAAGCTCTCAAAACTGGATGTAACACTCAGTGCCATATCTGATTCCTGCTTCTATAGACTGCACCTACAGATCCTTTAATTACTGCCATAAAAATGATATGGAGGTGCTGGTGTTGGACTGGGGTGGACAAAGTTAAAAATCACACAACACCAGATTATAGTCCAACAGGTGTATTTGAAAGTTAAAGTTTTCAGAGCACTGCTCCTTTGTCAGATGGAAGTTTGTGCTGGCAGGAAGATCAGTCAAATTCATTCTGATTGGATCAGTTCCCTGTTCAGCAAGCAACATTTACATTCTCAAATAGTAGACAATATGTATTACATCCATTGATTTAACAAGAAGGAGATTCTAATTCTGAATAGGAGAAATACTGTGATGTTAGGAATCTGGAGTTTGCAACATGGTTTGATTTGAAACCTCATTTCATGTGCATACAATTCTTATTTTTGCCCATTTCTGATAGTGGGGACATTGCAGGGGCAACTAAAAAATAAATGATATCGGTTTTGTTGCATGTAACACCTCTCTTCTTATTCTATTGTATCCAAATTACCACCAGTGAGAAAGTTGCCTACATGTGAAACTTATCTGAGTGACATTCATCATTATAGCCAATTTTGCCACACATGAGTCAACAGCGAGGGCTCCCCAAGAAATTAGAAAAAAAAATGTTGACTCATGCAAAGAATGTTCTGGAATGCATATCATCTTTAGAGTTTGGTGAGGTTGCCAAGTACTGGAGTCAGTTTGAGTCTCCTTCCTTAAGGAGAACACACCTGCCTGAGAGGGATCCCATTGAAGGTTCACCAGGCACATTCTTGGGATGGGTCATCATCCTCTGAGGAGAGATTGAGTAGACCAGACTCAAAATTCTTTTGAGTTTTGAAGAATACTAAATGATCTGAGAACATAGAATTAGGATCTCTGAACAAGTGATCAAAATTTGCAACCCTTTTGATTTCTCTCTCCCAGGGAGATTGAAGTGCTCAGTTGTTGATTAAATTCAATAAAGGGGTTGATGGCTTTTCAGCTACCAAGCAAGTTAACGCACATGAAGATGAACTTAAAGTTGAACATGAATTTATTGAATGGTAGAGCAGGGTTGAGGGTCCGAATGGTCTAATCCTGCTCCATTTCCCATATTGTCATATTCTCAAAGGTTGACTTGCTGCAGGTTGAGGCTAACAAATTATAACACTGCCTAAAGCCTCCGGGTCAGATAGGCTTTCTATGAGTCACAAAAACCTTTCTCTAGAGTTTTTTGTCACACTTTGTCAATGGTTAATGCTCAGTTGTTCTAAATGGATTAGAAAGGAATGTGTTTATTCTTTCTCTGTTGTGACTTCCTGCAGCTGAACAAGTTCTGTTATTCTTTTCCTTAACCTCCTGGTGTCACCTGGTGTGAAACTGCTTCTTCAGGGAAGGTTTAGGACTCCTCACCTCAACATTTGTCTCACCATCCCACCCTGCCCCTCCTCCTGAAACCGTGTTCCTTGTCACTGTTGGCCATTTCTTGGTGACTTCCTGCTGCCCATCATGCCAGCCCCACCTGCTGGCCAGTAGCTGTTACTCACCCATTCTGGGTTTGGAGCTGAATGGCAGCAGGCATGTGAGGTCCACGGAAGAATTTGCCTAGCTCTCATGCTGTCAAGGCTGAGGAGGGGAGGGGCTTGCATCTCCCTCACCCATTCACACTTGACTCTGACCATTGTTACAATGAGGTCTCCTGGTTTTCATTGCAACTGTGTGGCCTGTAAAGTTGTGTAGAGTGCATTGTCCTCAAAGCTGGGAACTACACTCCAACCCACCAACTTTACTGCACCAGCAATTGAGATTGTCAATGAGCGAGTGCCAATTGTGAATCCCTAACCTCTCACTGAGGGTGAATACAGAATAGCTTCTCAGCTCGTTGGCAAAAAGGCCAGTTGTGTCTCTTGCAGGGTCTGAAGAAATTTAATAACTTATCTTGTAACTCCACTGATCACATCTCAAAACAAAGTTCTGCCACTTTTATCTTGTCATTATTTACTCTCATGGGATGATGATGCAAGTCATTGGTTGAACACCAGCCCCATTTATTGAAATAGTTGCAAATCACTGCTCTGTACCATCCGTGCATGTATGTTGAGAAGATCCATATCACAAAGTTAGCCATAGCGCTGCCATTTTGTGGCAGAAATGCAACTTAATTGCGATCTGTGCTGGGATTTGGTACACTTGTTGCAAACTGCATCACATCAGAGACTATGAGAAAAATCTAGACCCTTGTATTTTAATTTATAAATCTTTTGCAATGTCTTTTTAGCTGTAAATAGGTTTATGCACTGTTACTTCTTTCAAATAAGACTTATTTGATAACATAATTTCCTCACATTTACCTCCAGTTTGTTTATCTTTTTTACAAGTAATCAGTTCCTTCATTCCTTCCGGATTTCTGCACAGCCTATAATCTCTCCTTGCTGGTGAGCTTTATTTTGGCCTCAGTTTTCATCCTCTATCTGCTAACCTGGGCCACACGGTCATGGGAAAACAAAGCTGAGCTGAGGGACTCAAGAACTCTTTGTTTCACACTGGCCTAACTCTGTTAACAATTTGATGCTTGCTGCTCTGTGTATGCAAACAGTAGCCAAGATCTTAAACTGGTCTTCTTAGCCGACGTCTGGAATATGTTTTAGAATGAGGAATGTTTTCACTAGGTGCGTCTTTCATTTACTTTACATGATCTTGTAGAGGATGTTTTTGCAGGAATACTTTTGTTGGCAACTGTTTGTTGATTGTTTGACAATATATTGTAAAGCTTCTATTTCCTGCAGTTTCTGCTTGGAAATTGAGAGTGAATGTGGCATGTGCAGAATTAGTTTATTTAAAAATAATACTTTCAATCTAATTTATCCGCTGTTATAGAGTCATAGAAATGTACAGCATGGAAAGAGACCCTTTAGTCTAACTCATCCAAGCTGACTAGATATCCTAAATTAATCTAGTCCCATTTGCCAGCATTTGGCCCATATCCCTCTAAACCGTTCCTATTGATATACCCATCCAGATGTCTTTTAAATGTTGTAACTGTACCAGCCTCCACCACCTCCTCTGGCAGCTCATTTTATACATGCACCACCCTCTGCGTGAAAAAGTTGCCCCTTAGGTCTCTTTAAACCTTTCCCCTCTCACCTCAAATCTATGCCCGCTTGTCTGGACTCCCCCATCCCAATGAAAACATGTTACCTATTTACCCTCTCCATGTCCCTCATGATCTTATAAATCATTATAAGGTCACCCCTCTGCCAAAACAGCCCCAGCCTGTTCAGCCTCTCCCTATAGCTCAAACCCTCCAACCTTGGCAACATCCTTGTAAATCTTTTCTGAACCCTTTCAAGTTTCACAACATCCTTATTGTGGAAATCTCTGATTTCTTTTTCCCCTTATATATGACTTTTTTATGAGAAATTTAAATATAAAAGATCCTGTAAAATATTCCAAAAAGTGTTTTTATACTATAATATTGAATACAATACAAAATTTCTAATGAAGAAATTTATAATCTACAATTATCAAACATATAAGGATACTATGGTACCATATTGTTATACGTTTGCAATGTCAGTGATAGGACGAGTTTATCTTTCAGGCATCTCAATCTATTGTGTCAGTTTGTAATGCCTCTCTTTTGATGTTCATTGGGTGCCAATGATCTGAGTCATGGTCCATGCACCGATCTGCTGAGGTTGATGTTTGACTTGCTGCCACCTTGGGTAGAATTCTAATGTGCACTTTGTAATACCAAGTTCTGACAGAATTAATAGGATTCCCATTATAATGTTACGATACAAATGAGTAAAGTATGTGCCATGTATTTTGCTCAAGCATTGAATAGCTCCACCAACAGTCTTTACAGCTCACCTTACATTTATATAGCGCCTTTGATGTAGCTAATTGTCCCAAGATGATTCACAGGGTTGTTAAGCGACAGAACTTGACATTGAGCCACATGGAAACATATTGAGACAGATGTCTGCCTGCGCACTCTACAACCCTCTGGACTCATATCGAACTCAACAATTTTAGGACTTAAGGCACCTTCTCCTATGTTCTTACCCTAACCCCCACCCATCAGGCCTTGTTATCAACATTGTCTGCTATGACACACAACCCATTGTTCGCTGCCAATTGTCCCCATTAGTAGCGATTCATTCTCCCAGGCAGATCATTGTCCACTCATTTGTCTGTCCAACTGTTCTTCTCTCTCTTTGGACTCTATCTCCACCTGGTGTTTACTCCTTAACATCCCCAACCCCCACCCAATCCGATCTTCTGCATAAAAAGCAACTTTATCCAAGCTACCGTCAGTTCTGAGGAAGGATCAGTGGACCCAAAATGTTAGCTCTGATTTCTCTTCATGGATGCTGTCAGACTTGCTGAGCTTTACCAGCAATTTCTGTCTTTGTGTCCAAATATTTGATAAGAGAAACAGGTTTTTAAGGTGCATTTTGAACGGAAAGAAAGAAAAGAAGAAGAGGAAGGGAAGTCCAAAGGTTGAGCCATCAGCAGCTGGAGGCCAGCAATGCAGGATGCAATGAAATGAGTCAAGGTAACTCAGAGGATTGTAGTAAGGCTAGAGCAAGTTACAAAGATGGGGAAGGTCAAGACTGAGAGGGGACTTTCAAACAAGAATAAGAGTTTTAAAATTGATCTACTTCGAAAACAGTCCATGTATTATCTGCAGCCTTGATTTTTCATGGGTCCTGAGAGACAAGAGTGACTGTTGACCATTGCTAGAGCTGTGCAGACACTCCCACAATCCCGCTCCAACCCCACTGTGGTCATTATCACTCCCCAGCCTCTCACTGTCATCGGGTTTTGCACAGGAGACTTCAGTTTCCTGTCATTCAAGGGCACTGAATTGGTGTCCACAATTTACCAGTTACATTGAAATGATTCCTTGCCCTCATGGCAGTAATGAAGGGTGGCTGGTGGGTTGTTTTTGCCAGATAACCGTCTGGTGTGCACTTCAAATTAAATGTGGCCCCTACTGGGAGTTAGACCGCTAAATGCCTCATATCCAGAGTGCAGCATGTGGAGCGTATGAATTGTCAAATAGCACAAACAGATTGCACATAGATCCTGTGTACTTTATAGGTGATAATTGTATATTAATTGAGCATGTTATTGTATTCAGGTGGATGGCATTAATTGGGGATTTACTTAGTCACTCCTGTGACTAAGAGAAGACTGAAACTGTTGTTAGAGTGTTAGGAGATGGCTGTTTGTAATGTAAGAATGTGTTTATAAAGTGAGTAATGATTTGACTCCAGTTTTCTCCTTCACTATCTGAATCAGGCTCCCATCTGAACAAATAAGTTCCATGGCCCTAGGGAAAGTAACAGCAGACAGAAGGTGAATAGTTTTCAGGGTATTACTGCCTCATACCCAGAAGGCATACAGAACTTAAATCAAACCTTAACGCTCCATCGAGATAAGGCATGGTTTTGGTTCACAATTGTGCACTTGTACTTGAATTAATTTCCATTAAAGCTCCAATTTGAGGAAAATTCTTTAATTTACTTTAAAGTTTCATAAGATTTTATTCCATGTTGTAAATAAAGTTGAAAAGTCACACAACACTAGGTTATTTTTCAACAGATTTATTTAAAATCACAAGCTCCTTTGTCAAGCTCCAAGAGCTTGGGCTTTTAATTAAACATGTTGGATTATAACCTGGTGTAGTGTGAGTTCTGACTTTGTCCATCCCAGTCCAACACTGGCATGTCCATGCCGAAAAATAAAGGCTGATTCTGATTCTTGAATCACCATTTTAAATATGATGCTTTGCTCTGTCCATGTGAAAATAAAGACTAATCCTTTTTGCTATCTGCATTCTCTCAGGAATCTGAGACATTGAACCACATTATATTCTTTGTTTTCTCAGTGATATCTTTCCTGAACTGCAGCAAAATCCAAATGGGAATGGTAAATGCCGAGACTGTGGCTAAAGGCATGTGGGAATTCTAATCTCATTCCTTTCCTGTTGCGTTGATGGTAATCCTATTTCACTGTAAAATGCTCCAGGAGAGGTTTCATTTTGTGTTGACCAATGGTCCCCAGGTTCTCTTGTTCTCCTATTTAATACCACAAGTGAATTGAGCGCTGCTGATTTATTTCACATGACTATTTCCGAAATGTATACTTATTTCATTCCCAAAGTCCCATAGAGTCACATGAAATCCAAGTTGCACAACCAGTAATGGCAACCTTTCAAGACTGTCTTTCCTGACACCAGTTACTACTACTTTTACCTGTGCTACAAAATTCACTCTTCCTCATTCAGTTATTTCCTTCCTGCAACTGTACATTTCCATCGTTGAAAGAAATCAGGATATAAGATCAGAGTTTTTTCCTAGAATAGCCAAATGACTTTTTCTATTACGACAAAAATGCATTGCTTGATTATCCATCCCATTTCATATCTGTGGGATTTTGCTGTGTATAGATTGGCTATTATGTTCACTTAAGTAACAGCTTTTCTGCAGCCCTTCCATATCTGCAGCTGTGGAATATTTAACTTTGTAACAGTTAATGGTAATTTTCTTCATGTAACGTGTGAAGTCTGTCAGGCATAAGGAGAATAAGTATTTAAACTTTCTCAGTGGGTGTGGTTTTACGTTTATGAAAGTGAACACATGATGATGTCATAGAGTCATATTCATCCACATTTTTAAAACTTCAGAGTAGGAAGAGTATAAAGAGAAGCCAATTCAAAGCCATTGGAATCCTACAGGATCATTGCACTCTATATAGTGAACAGAAGCCCTACAGCAAGGAAACAAGCCATTCAGCCCACGGCCTTTCTCCAATTTAGAAATTTAACTTGTGATCTGGTTTTATCCTTTTCCTTCAATATTTTAAAACAAAAAGAATTAAAGTCACTGGCCCCAAAGTGCCCCCCCCTCCCAACTGATACCTCAGTCACCTGCCTGCCTTATTTCCCAAGAGTAGGTCAAGTTTTGCACCTTTGCAAGTAGGTACATCCACATACTGAATCAGAAAATTGTCTTGTACACACTTAACAAATTCCTCTCCTTCTAAACCTTTAACACTATGGCAGTTCCATTCTATGTTTGGAAAGTTAAAATCCCCTACCATAACCACCCTATTATTCTTACAGATAGCTGAGATCTCCTTACAAGTTTGTTTCTCAATTTCCATCTGACTATTAGGGGATTTATAATACAATCACAATAAGGAGATCCTCCCTTTCTTTATTTCTCAGTTCAACCCAAATAACTTCCCTTGATGTATTTCCAGGAATATCCTCCCTCAGTACAGCTGTCATGCTACCCCTTAAGAAAAACACCACTCCCCCTCCTCTCTTGCCTCCGTTTCTCTCCTTCCTGTAGCATTTGTATCCTGGAACATTAAGCTGCCAGTCCTGTCCATCCCTGAGCCATGTTTCTGTAAATGCTATGATATCCCAGTCCCATGTTCCTAACTATACCCTGAGTTAATCTGCCTTCCCTGTTAGGCCTCATGCATTGAAATAAATGCAGTTTAATTTATCAGTCCTACCTCGCTTTCTACTTTGTTCCTGCCTGCTATAACTGTTTGACTTGCTCCTTTTCCTATCTGTACCAGACTCTATCTCTTTCCGCACTATCTCGCTGGGTTACACCTCACCCCTCCCCTCACCTTACTAGTTTAAATCCTCGCGAACAGCTCTAGCAAATCTCTCTGCCAGTATATCAGTCTTCTTCCAATTCAGGTGCAAATGTCCTTCTTGTACAGGTCACTTCTACCCCAGAAGAGATTCCAATGACTCAAAAATGTGGCATCCCCCTCTCCATTTCCTTTTTGTTTATTCTTTCAGAATGTTGAATGTTGAGTTCCCAGTCTTAGTGACACTTCTCCCCTGCACCTGACTCTTCTTCCCGTGGCTCCTCAGCCAAGCAATAATCTGCTCTGTCCTCCTATTCCTACTCTCACTAGCTCATGGCACCGGGAGTATTACCAGATATTACTACCCTTGAGGACCTCCTTTTAAAATTCCTGCCTAACTTCCCATTGTCTCCCGTCAAGATCTCATCCTTTTCCCTCCTATGTCATTAGTTCCAATGACCTCCTCCTGACCCCACTCCCCTCTGAGAACACTTTGCACTTTCTCTGAGATATCCTTGAGCCAGGCACCAGGGAGGCAACACACCCATTCTGATGTCTTGCTGTTGACTGCAGAAATGTCTGTGCCTCCCACTAGAGTGTCTCCTATCACAGTTGATTGCTTGGAGCCTGACATACCCCTTGTTACATTAAAGCCAGTCTTGGTACCTGAAACTTGGCTTGTTCATCACCCTCTACATTTTCCAAAACAGCATACTTGCTTGAGATGGGGATAGCCACAGGAGACTCCTGCACTACCTGCCTTCCTCTTCTATTTTTTTTCTGGAGGTAACCCATCTACCTAACTGTATCTGTGGTTTTTCTCTCTCCCTGCAACTTCCACTCATCAGACCCCTATCTCTTGTAAATTCCTTATTGCCTCTAACTGCCACTCCAACTGATCCATGCAATCTGATAGGATTTGCAACCAAACAGACTTCCTGTAGATATAATCATCAGTAGCAATGGAAACTCTCCCTATAAGCTCACATATCCAACAGGAAGAGCACATCACTCTATTAAAAGCCATCTTTATACCTTAACAATCTACAGACTAGAAAATAGCATAGTCTTACTGCTCTAAAAACACTGCTCCAGGCTAACTTACTACTTACGTTTTATATTTTTAAATTTGACTCAAGAGACAGATCTCAATAGAACATATAATCAAAAAGAACCCACTCTACTCACTATTGTAGATTTACAAAACAAAAAAGAACAGCAAAGTTACACCTAAAAACGTATCTGTTCCTCTGCTGTAAACTCTCCCACACAGGTTCCTCCAAGGTCAGCTGTGATTTTTGCTGTTTGTTCATTTTCCTTTGATGCACTCTAATGTCCAGGTCAGGTGAGGTGGGGAAATGAGAGGATGCAGAAGGCAAGAGAAAGTGGGAGGGAGAAGGAAGTGAAATGGAGAGGGATGTCAGTATGGAAAATATGCAGGGAGGTGGTTAGTCAAGAGGGAATGAAGATTGAAGAGCCAACCAAATCCGTGTCCATCTTAATTTCCCTGCTAAACCCAAAGCAAATGGCTAGTGATGGAAATTTAGAGTGATGACCACCTGCACCTAAAGGGAGGCTAATCCAGTGTGAAGACAGATCAAAAAAGTGTTTCTATCTTTCTTTTGGTTATTTCCTGTGAATCAACATGTAGAGGAAGCTGAAGCTTCTTGTAAAGAAACTGCCACAACAATGTTAGATCATGAAGTACAACTTGCCCTATTAAATATTAATAGATCTAAAATAGCCTGCTCCTGGGTAGATTCTGCAATGTACTGCTCTCAGAAACATTTACTGATGCACTCTACAAATTTGGCTTTCGTGTCATCCTTATGCATATGATTTGCCTAGTCAATGTGCAGATTAAAATCACCAATTATAGTGCCCTTATATAACCTCCATTATTTTTCACTTCATGCTTTTTCCGTTGAGGCAAGGGCGGCACGGTGGCACAGTGGTTAGCACTGCTGCCTCACAGCGACTTGGGTTCAATTCCCACCTCGGGCAACTGTCTGTGTGGAGTTTGCACATTCTCCCTGTGCCTGTGTGTGTTTCCTCTGGGTGCTCCGGTTTCCTCCCATAGTCCAAAGATGTGCTGGTTAGGTGAATTAGCCATGCTAAAATTGCCCGTAGTGTTAGGTGTGGGGAAATGGGTCTGGGTGGGTTGCTGTTCGGAGGGTCGGTGTGGACTTGTTGGGCCAAAGGGCCTATTTCCACATTGCAAATAATCTAATCAAAACTCTTCAGAGGCTTATAATTGACTCCACCAGAGACACTTCTCTTGCCATTTCCTTGTTAAACTGATTCTTCATCATGTCTATTACACCTATATCACTTCTCACCACCGCACTGATACCTTTCTTTATTAATAATACATCCCTACCCTCTTTTCCTTTTTGCTTATTCTTCCAGAATGTTGAATACTCTTGAATGTTGAGTTCCCAGTCTTGGTGACACTGCTACTACATCTCTGTAATTGTTATTAGGTCATTTTTATTTACTACTATTTGTGCCATCAACTCATGCATCTTGCTACAAGCAGTGTGTTTTTCAGATAAAACACCTTAGGCTTTGACTTTTACCATTGTTACCTTGGTTCTAATTTCTACTCTGTTCATTTGTGGCATCTTTTCACCCCCTTTTTCTCACACTTTGATTATTGTTCATCTCTTTACTTCCCCGAATCTCTGCTCGCTCGTTTCTTTTAGATTTTTCGAAGTTAACCCTCCCACCCTCACCTGTTCACAGTACTGCTTATATGATTTGCCAGAACACTGGTCACAGTGTGGTTCATATGAAGCCCATCCCTAGGAAACAGCTCTCTCTTTCTCCAGTATTAGTGCTCCATGAATCGGAACCCTTTTCTTCCACACCAATTGTTGTGCCATGCATTTACCTCTTTAATTTTATTTACCTTATGCCAATTTGCATATGTCTCAGGAAGTAATTATTAGATTCCCTACAGTGTGGAAACAGGCCCTTTGGTCCAACCAGTCCACACCGACCCTCCAAAGAGTAACCCACCCAGACCCATTTCCCTCTGACTAATGCACCTAACACCATGGGTAATTTACCATGGCCAATTCACCTGACTTGCACATCTTTGGACTGTGGGAGGAAACCGGAGCACCCGGAGGACACCCATGCAGACACGGGGAGAATGTGCAAACTCCACACAGTCACCCGAGGCTGGAATCGAACCTGGGGTCTTAGTGCTGTGAGGCAGCAGTGCTAACCCATAGATGCATTTTTTAAACTTAGTCCTGGATCTTTGTAAATCAAGCAGAATCCCTTTCTGAGTATTACGTCTGTCATTGGTACCCACATGGACCATGACAACCAAATCCTTCCCATCCAAATTTCTCTCCAGCCCAGAAGAGATGTCCTGGACCTTGGCATCCGGTAACCAACACAGCCTTTGATATTCCCTGTCTTTGCTGCAGAGTGCTATTTCTCTATTTCCCTAACTATGCTAACCCCTATTTCTATCACATCTTTTCTTTCACCACTTGAATGGTGCTCTGTACTATGGTGAGTTTGCGCATATTCCCTGTAGTCTGTGTACACACTGTGAACAAAACATCATACTATTGGATGAAGGGCACTGGCTAAGGCTACTCAAAATTGAAATTCTAGATCACTATGCCCTCCTGTTTGTGGCCACGGACCAAATTTGACATAATTCATTCAAGTGGTGTGAACTACCACCTGAAACACCATGCCCAGGTACCACTGCCCCTCCCTGACAGATCACAGAACCTATAGTTCAGACTCTAACTCATCAATTCTGAGCAGAAGATACTTAAGCAGTCAACACTTGCTTCAGATGTGCACTGGCATCTATCAGTATCCACAAATTACAGCTGCAACCCACATTCTTGCCTAGCTGTATCTATTCCTCCCAGGACTCCCAACTCTCACAAATACCAGACCTTCAGCATCATCAGCGCCATTGTGTGTGCAGCTGAGAATTATTCTCTCTCTTTTATATGAATTAATCAGCAGCATTCCCAATGATTGTATGTTTCTTCTCCACGATATTCCTGGTTCCATTGGTCTTGGAGATTGAGGAGGTGGCTTCTGGAGGAGCAGGCAGTTTCTTCACAGAGCTGATGGATAACCCATCAATACCTGCAAGACAAAAGATAGAGAAGGTGTTGCAGTCAGTAGTTAGATGTGTGTTCAATGAATGACACCAACAGTGAGGTTAATGTGAGAGTTGGAGTGGAATGAAGAATGGCACTTACTTGGTTAGCAGGACATAGATGTTTTGGCATCCCTGGAGAAGCCTTTCTGGTAAGGTTTACAGACTAAGGGGCAAATTCTCTCCTGTATCTGGTGAGGAATTGAATGTTAATCATCACTTCACTCATCTGGGTCCAATCTGTCTTATGGTACACAGTGTGTGGGGGTTTGTTGGGGCTATTAGTGAAGGCGAGACGAGAAGGTGTTACAGGCAATAGTGAGAGTGGCAGACCGTGAGCCTCGGTGGAACATGGTACAGTAATAGACAGATGATGTCATAAATTGTGGCTCTTATCTTGGTGGAGCAGAGAAGTTCATTGACTTTCCTGTGGCATTGCTGGTCATTCGTCCACATTATTGAGAGTGCACTGACCTGAGTGGCAATATCAGAGCAGGCTGCCAATGTCTCGTGGAATGGCCTCCTCTGCTGGTTCTAGAAAGAGGACGTTCGTCCTTTCCACCATCTTGTCTATCATGACCTCCAGGTCCATATCTGAGAATCACGGCATCATCTTTCCCCTTCTCTGTCATGTTCAAATTTTGACCTTGACTGGAAGGACAGTTTCAGAGAGCCAGTATTTGTCAGGGAGTGTAGCATTCTTTTAAATGTGGTGCACTTTCCAGGGATGCTGTGGAAGGTGAATTGTTCTGCGAATAGCGTGTAGTAGGATGGGACTAGAATCAGATCTAAGGGACACCAAGGATGTTAGATAGATTATTAATGAGGTGAGTTTGGTAAATTACACCAAGAAATGCCACTAGACCTCAGGACAAATATCCCTTCAAAAAAACCCTCTCCAACTCCCAGTTAGCCCAATAAACAAGATTCAGCTCTCTATGTTTCCTTGCCTGGCCACTGAACATTTCGATTGGCTATTCCCTTCTGTTATTTCCTTCTTTTATTTCCTTCTTTATCTGACCCAGTTCCATTCTTACTCTATTTAAATTGGTTTTTCCACAGTTAATCATTTGTCAGCTGGATTGTTCTTTATCCTTTCCAATAGCTAATCTAAACTTAAACCTTCTCCTACTGACACTTGATCTGTTTGGCCCAGCTGGTTTCAAAGGGTCACCTCAAACAGTGCCCCATTTGGCCTGAATTGGAAACACATCTCTGTATGAAATTCCCTTGAGGATACATTCAGAACCTTGTCCTTCTCTGCCATTTACACTATTACTATCTCAATTGATAATCAGAGCATTAAAATTCCTTGTTATAACTACTTTAAAATGTTATGTTTGTACCTCTCTACATCTTCTGTTTGGTGTGTTACAGACACCAGAAAATGGAATGGAGTTTTTAGTTTATTGACTTGAGCTAATTAGACTCTGTTACTGACTCCCTTTGAAAGATCCCCTCTCACTGAAATGCACAGTAATCTTTAATCAACACTGTCACCTCCCGACCCACTTTCTTTCCTTTCCTAAACAACTTGTATCCTGGAATATTTAATAAACTGTCCTATTCTCAATTGAAGTAAACAAGCAGGAGGCTGAACGAACACAGCAAGCCAAGCAGTTTCAGGAGGTGGAGAAGTTAATGTTTCGGGTGTCACCCTTTTTCAATATATCTGTAACGTCGACAAAGAAGGGTTATACCCAAAACATCAACTTCTCCACCTCCTGATGCTGCCTGACTTGCTGTGTTCATTCAGCCTCCTGCCTGTCTAATTTGGGTTCCAGCATTTGCAGTTTTTTAAATCTCTAACTGTGCTTCATTGAGTTAGGTCTTCATTATCACCATAACATCGTGTTTCCAAAGTAATCATCTGCGTCTGTTAATTCACCAATCCTTTACCACATTCTGTGCGTTTACACATTTGCTCAGTATGCCTAATTTATACTTTATTACTTCTGTGCTTACTTTGTAGTAACTAACTACAGTATTTCCATCTCTTATGCTACCTTTCTCTCCTAGTATTTTCTGCATCTTGTTATTCCTGGATTAGTGGTGCTGGAAAAGCACAGCAGTTCAGGCAGCATCCGAGGAGTAGTAAAATCGATGTTTCGGACAAAAGCCCTTCATCAGGAATACATGCAGAGTGCCGGAAGGGTGGAGAGATAAATGAGAGGAGGGTGGGGTTGGGGAGAAAGTAGCATAGAGTACAATAGGTGAGTGGGGGAGGGGATGAAGGTGATAGGTTAGGGGGGAGGGTGGAGTGGATAGGTGGAAAAGAAGATAGGCAGGTAGGACAAGTCATGGGGACAGTGCTGAGCTGGAAGTTTGGAACTGGGGTGAGGTGGGGGAAGGGGAAATGAGGAAATTGTTGAAGTCCACATTGATGCCCTGCGGTTGAAGTGTTCCAAGGTTGAAGATGAGGTGTTCTTTCTCCAGGCATCAGGTGGTGAGGGAGCAGCGGTGAAGGAGGCCCAGGACCTCCATGTCCTCGGCAGAGTGGGAGGGGAGTTGAAATGTTGGGCCACAGGGTGGTGTGGTTGATTGGTGCTCTGCTAGGAGGCGTCCAGTCTCCCCAATGTAGAGGAGGCCGCATCGGGAGCAATGGATACAATAAATGATATTGGTGGCTGTGCAGGTAAAACTTTGATGGATGTGGAAGGCTCCTTTAGGGCCTTGGGTGGAGGTGAGGGAGGAGGTGTGGGCACAGGTTTTGCAATTTCTGCGGTGGCAGGGGAAGGTGCCAGGATGGAATGGTGGGTTGTAGGAGGGCATGGACCTAACCAGGTTGTCACAGAGGGAACAGTCTTTGCGGAAGGAGAAAAGGGGTGGGGAGGGAAATATATGCCTGGTGGTGGGGTCTGTTTGGAGGTGGCGAAAATGTCGGCGGATAATTTGGCTTATGCGAAGGTTAATAGGGTGGAAGGTGAGCACCAGGGGTGTTCTGTCCTTGTTATGGTTGGAGGGGTGGGGTCTGAGGGCGGAGGTGCGGGATGTGGACAAGATGCGTTGGAGGCCATCTTTAACCACGTGGGAAGGGAAATTGCAGTCTCTAAAGAAGGAGGCCATCTAGTGTGTTCTGTGGTAGAACTGGTCCTCGTAGGAGCAGATACGGCGGAGGCAGAGGAATTGGGAATACAGGATGGCATTTTTGCAGGAGGTAGGGTGGGAAGAGATGTAATGCAGGTGGCTGTGGGAGTCGGTGGGTTTGTAAAAAATGTCAGTGTCAAGTCAGTCATCATTAATGGAGATGGAGAGGTCCAGGAAAGGGAGGGAGGTATCAGAAATGATCCAGGTAAATTTAAGGTCAGGGTGGAATGTGTTGGCGAAGTTGATGAATTGCTCAATCTCCTCACGTGAGCATGAGGTGGCGCCAATGCAGTCATCAATGTAGTGGAGGAAGAGGTGGGGAGTGGTGCCGATGTAATTACGGAAGATCAACTGGCCTACGTAGCCAACAAAGAGACAGGCATAGCTGGGGCCCATACGGGTGTCCATGGCTACCCCTTTGGTCTGGAGGAAGTGGGAGGATTCGAAGGAGAAATTGTTAAGGGTGAGGATCAGTTCGGCCAAACGAATGAGAGTGTCGGTGAAAGGGTACAGTTTGGGACGTCGAGAGAGGAAGAAACGGAGGGCTTGGAGGCCCTGGTCATGGCAGATGGAGGTTTAGAGGGACTGGATATCCATGGTGAAGATGAGGCGTTGGGGGCCGGGGAAACAGAAGTCTTGGAGGAGGTGGAGGGCGTGGGTGGTGTCTCGAACGTATGTGGGGAGTTCCTGGACTAGGGGGGATAGGACAGTGTCAAAGTAGGTAGAGATGAGTTCAGTGGGGCAGGAGCATGCTGAGACAGTGGGTCGGCCAGGGTGGTCAGGCTTGTGGATCTTGGGAAGGAGGTAGAACTGGGCAGTGCGGGGTTCCCGGACTATGGGGTTGGAAGCTGTGGGTGGGAGATCTCCTGAGGTGATGAGGTTCTGTATGGTCTGGGAGATGATGGTTTGGTGATGGGGGAGGTGGGGTCATAGTCGAGGCGACGGTAGGAAGAGGTGTCCTCGAGTTTTCCAGCACCACTAATCCAGAATCTGGTTTCCAGCATCTGCAGTCATTGTTTTTACCAGCCTCTTATTCCTCTCTGATATAAGCGAAATCTGTCTAGCTGTATAGATTTTTATCCCTGCCAGATGTGGTCCCAATGTCACAACAAGTTAAAACACTCACTCAGGCACCAGCTTTCCAGTTACAGATTTATCTTTATCCTCCAACTTCTATGCTGATTTGCATATGATTCTGGGAGTAGAGATGGGTGGCGCTGGAAAAGCACAGCATCCTGGGAGAGCAGGAGAGTCGACATTTCGGGCATAAACATCTGCAGTCCTCACTTTCTCTTCATGACACTGGGAGTTTAGCATAAAGCTTTCCTTTGAAGGTGAACAGGAGAGTTGTCCCTTGCGTTCTGAATAATATTTATCCTTCTGCAAACATCCCTAGAAACAAATTAAATGATTGCTGTCACATTGCTGATTGTGAATGCTTCACAAGGAAGTAACCACGTGGCGAAGAGATTGGTACGGAAAAGAGGGATTCCATTTCATGGGACACTGGTATCAGTTTTGGAACCAGAGTGATCTGTCCGATGGGGTGGTCTCCACCTGAACCGATCTGGAACCAGTATTCTGGCGAAAAGGATACACAGGCTGGTCACTAGGACTTTATACTTGTGAGTTGGTGGGGTGGGAAGGGAAAGGCAAAGCAACAGGGAGTATGGAGTCAAGTAGAAAGATAAGCAGCAGGTTAGCATGTGTGCAGGGTTTAAGTTCAAGGCAGACTAGGAATGAAGCAAAAAGGAAGGATAACCGAGGACACATTACTCGAGATGTTGGAAATCATGAGGATAAGAAAATTAGCGTTAAGGCACTTTGTCTAAATGCTCATAGTATTCAGAACAAAACAGATGAATTAACGGCGCAAATCATCGTAAATGATTATGATGTGATAGGCATCACAGAGAAGTGGTTGCAGGGGGCTCAGGACTGACAGTTAAACATTGAAGGACTTACAACTTATCAAAAAGACAGGGAGACAGGCAGAGGGGGCAGGGTTGCCTTGTTAGTTAAGAGTGAAATTAAATCTATGGCGCTGAATGACATCGGGTCAGATGATGTGGAGTCTGTGTGGGTGGAGTTGAGGAACCACAAAGGTAAAGAAACCATAATGGGAGTTATGTACAGACCTCCCAGCAGTGGTCAGTACCAGGGATGCAAGATGTACCAGGAAATAGATAGGGCTTGTCAGAAAGGCAAGGTCACAGTGATCATGGGGGACTTCAATATGCAGGTGGACTGGATGAATAATGTTGCTGGTGAATCCAAAGAAAGGGAATTCATGGCATGCTTACAGAATAGCTTTTTGGAACAGCTTGTGATGGAGCCCATCAGGAAGCAGGGTATTCTGGACTTTGTTCTATGTAACGAGCCAGACTTTATAAAAGATCTTAAGGCAAGGGAACACTTAGGAGGCAGTGATGAACTTTTATCTACCCACCTCAATAACCACCGCTCCTCAAACATTCCAGAAGATTCTCCCGGCCTCTGGAACTGCTCGGACACCATTAGCCATGCGGCTGGTGCAGCTGCCACCCCCACGCTGGTTGATGATATCACTTCCGCCTCCATCATGGCCACTCCCCCAACCACTTCCACCCCTCACAATTCCTCATGCATCACACGTGACATCACTTCCGCCCCCCACATCATCGCTAATGTCACATGCTCAGTGACTTCCGCCACCCTACTGCCGTGTCTGCCACCACGTCCGCCCCCACCAATGCCACTCACCTGCATTCTGCTGACACACCCCCGCAGATCCCACTGTCACCATTCCCAGCCCACAGAACCCTGAGGGGAACGCCACCCCTGCTCATGACTCTACCCCCATTCCCCCCACCATCACACCCACTCCAGTTACTGGCTCCATCCCCACTACCAGCTCCACACCCACACCAGATCCCAGCTCCCAGCCCTGTCGAGTTTTCACCATCCCCACAGACCTTCCCCTCACTCAGGACGAACGATCAGTCCTCAGCAAAGGACTCACCTTCATCCCCCTCCGTCCACGCATCAATGAATTTGATACATGCCGTGACGTCGAACACTTCTTCCGCGACCTCTGCCTCCGTGCTTACTTTCGCAAACAGGACTCCTGCCCACCTTCCGAGGACCCCTTCGCCCACCTCCAACACACTGCATCCACCTGGACACCCCGCGCTGGGCTATTACCTGCCCTCGACCTCTTCATTTCCAACTGCCGCCGGGACATTAACCGTCTCAACCTGTCTACGCCCTACCCCACTCCAACCTCTCACGCTCATAACGCGCAGCCCTCCAATCCCTCTGCTCCAATCCCAACCTCATCATTAAGCCAACAGATAAAGGTGGCGCAGTGGTAGTCTGGCGCACTGACCTCTACACCGCTGAAGCCAAACGCCAACTCGAGGTCATCTCTTCCTACCGCCCCCTCGACCACAACCCCACCCCCCCCATCACCAAACCATCATCTCCCAGACCATACAGAACCTCATCACCTCAGGAGATCTCCTACCCACAGCTTCCAACCTCATAGTCTGGGATCCCCGCACTGCCCGGTTCTACCTCCTTCCCAAGATCCACAAGCCTGACCACCCTGGCTGACCCATTGTCTCAGCATGCACCTGCCACACTGAACTCATCTCTACCTACCTCGACACTGTCCTATCCCCCCTAGTCCAGGAACTCCCCACATACGTTCGAGACACCACCCACGCCCTCCACCTCCTCCAAGACTTCCAAGCCCTCAATGCCTCATCTTCACCATAGATATCCAGTCCCTCTAAATCTCCATCTGCCATGACCAGGGCTTCCAAGCCCTCCGTTTTTTCCTCTCCAGACCTCCCCAACAGTACCCTTCCACCGACACTCTCATTCGTTTGGCCAAGCTGATCCTCACCCTTAACAATTTCTCCTTCAAATCTTCCCACTTCCTCCAGACCAAAGGGATAGCCATGGGCACCCGTATGGGCCCCAGCTATGCCTGTCTCTTTGTTGGCTACGTAGAACAGTTGATCTTCCGTAATTACACCGGCACCACTCCCCACCTCTTCCACCTACATTGATGACTGCATTGGCGCCATCTCGTGCTCCCACGAGGAGGTTGAGCAATTCATCAACTTCACCAACACATTCCATCCTGACCTTAAATTTACCTGGACCATCTCTGACACCTCGCTCCCCTTCCTGGATCTCTCCATCTCCATTAATGACGACCGACGTGACACTGACATTTTTTACAAACACCCCAACTCCCACAGCTACCTGGATTACACCTCTTCCCACCCTACCTCTTGCAAAAATGCCATCTTGTATTCCCAATTCCTCCGCCTCCACCGTATCTGCTCCCAGGAGGACCAGTTCCACCACAGAACACACCAGATGGCCTCCTTCTTTAGAGACCGCAATTTCCCTTCCCACGTGGTTAAAGATGCCCTCCAACACATCTTGTCCACATCCTGAACCTCTGCCCTCAGACCCCACCCCTCCAACTGTAACAAGGACAGAATGCCCCTGGTGCTCACCTTCCACCCTACCAACTTCCGCATTAACCAAATCATCCGCCGACATTTTCGCCACCTCCAAACAGACCCCACCACCAGGGATATATTTCCCTCCCCACCCCTTTCCGCCTTCTGCAAAGACCGTTCCCTCCGTGACTACCTGGTCAGGTCCACGCCCCCCTACAACTAACCCTCCCATACTGGCACCTTCCCCTGTCACCGCAGGAACTGCAAAACCTGCGCTCACACCTCCTCCCTCACCTCCATCCAAGGCCCTAAAGGAGCCTTCCACATTCATCAAAGCTTTACCTGCACATCCACTAATATCATTTATTGTATCTGTTGCTCCCGATGCGGTCTCCTCTACGTTGGGGAGACTGGGCGCCTCCTAGCAGAGCGCTTTAGGGAACATCTCTGGGACACCCGCACCAATCAACCACACCACCCTGTGGCCCAACATTTCAACTTCCCCTCCCACTCTGCCGAGGACATGGAGGTCCTGGGCCTCCTTCACTGCCGCTCCCTCACCACCAGACGCCTGGAAGAAGTACACCTCATCTTCCGCTTCAGAACACTTCAACCCCAGGGCATCAATGTGGACTTCAACAATTTCCTCATTTCCCCTTCCCCCACGTCACCCTAGTTCCAAACTTTCAGCTCAGCACTGTCCCCATGACTTGTCCTACCTGCCTATCTTCTTTTCCACCTATCCACTCCACCCTCCCCCCACTCCCAACCTATCACCTTCACCCCTCCCCCACTCACCTATTGTACTCTATGCTACTTTCTCCACCCCCACCCTCCTCTAGCTTATTTCTCCATGCTTCAGGCTCTCTGCCTTTATTCCTGATGAAGGGCTTTTGCCCGAAATGTTGATTTTACTGCTCCTCGGATGCTGCCTGAACTACTGTGCTCTTCCAGCACCACTAATCCAGAATCTGGTTTCCAGCATCTGCAGTCATTGTTTTTACGTAGCGATCATAATATGGTAGAGTTCAGTCTGCAGTTTGAAAGAGAGAAGGCAAAATCGGATGTAATGGTGTTACGGTTAAATAAAGGTAATTATCAGGTCATAAGAGCGGAACTGACGAAAATTGACTAGAAGCAGAACCTGGTGGGGCAACAATGGCAGGAGTTTCTGGGTGTAATTGCGGACACAGTACAGAGGTTCATCCCAAAATAAAGAAAGATTATTCGGGGTGGAGGTGGAGTGGGACAGGATATTAGACATTCATGGCTGACTAAGGAAGTCAGGAAATGTATCAAAGAAGAAGAGAGAGCCTATAAAGTGGCCAAGAGCACTGGGAAATCAGAAGATTGGGAAGACTACAAAAACAGAGAGAACTAAGGAAAGAGAGGATCAAATATGAAGGTAAGCTAGTCAGTAATATTAGAAATTATAGTAAAAGCTTCTTTCAATACATGAGAAACAAACAAGAGGCAAAAGTAGAAATTGGGCCACTCCAAATTTGTGCAGGAAGGCTAGTGATGGGAGATAAGGAAATAGCTGAAGAACGTAAAAAGTACTTTGCGTCAGTCTTCACAGTAGAAGACATGAGTAATATTCCAACAATTAAGGAGATTTAGGGGGCAGAGTTGAGTATGGTAGCCATTACAAAAGAGAGAGTGCTATAAAAACTAAAAGGCCTAAAAATTGATAAATCTCCTGGCTCCGAAGGGATACCTCCTAGAGTTCTGAGGAAGGTGGCTGAGGAAATAGCTGAGGCGCTGACTGTGATTTTTCAAAAATCACTGGAGTCAGGGAAAGTCCCAGATGATTGGAAAATCGCTGTTGTAACCCCCTTGTTCAAGAAAGGATCAAGACAAAAGATGGAAAATTATGGGCCAATTAGCCTATCCTTGGTTGTAGGTAAAATTCTAGAATCCATCATTAAGGATGAGATTTCTGAATTTTTGGAAGTGCAGGGTCGGATTAGAACAAGTCAGCATGGAGTTAGTAAGGGAAAGTCATGCCTGACAAACCTGTTAGAATAC
Organism: Chiloscyllium punctatum; assembly: GCF_047496795.1. NCBI lineage: Eukaryota > Metazoa > Chordata > Chondrichthyes > Orectolobiformes > Hemiscylliidae > Chiloscyllium > Chiloscyllium punctatum. Next base: position 135,484,009 of record NC_092741.1, on the reverse strand, counting down.
TTTGATGAGGCAGCAAGTAGGTTAGACCAGGGAAACGCAGTGAATGTTATCTATCTATACTTCCAAAAGGCTTTTGATAAGGTGCCTCACGGGAGGCTGCTGCCCATGGTGTTTGAGGTGAGCTGCTGTCATGGATTGTGGATTGGCTGTCTGACAGAAGGCAGAGAGTTGGGATAAAAGATTATTTTTCGGAATAGCTGCTGATGATAAGTGGGGTTCCGCAGGTTTCAATTGTGGTCACAACTTTCACTTTATATATTAATGATCTGGATGAAGGGACTGGGGGCATTCTGGTGAAGTTCACTGATGACATGAGGTTAGGTGGACAGGCAGGTAGTCCTGAGGAGGTGGAGAGGCTGCAGAAAGATTTAGACAGTTTAGGAGAGTGGTCCAGGAAATGGCTGATGAAATTTAACATGAGCAAGTGCAAGGTCTTGCAGTTTGGAAAAAAGAATACAGGCATGGACTATTTTTTAAACGGTGAGAAAATTCATAAAGCCAAAGTACAAATGGATCTGGGAGTGCTAATCCAGGGTTCCCTAAAGGTTGATTCACAGGTTGAGTCTGTGGTTAAGAAAGCAAATGTAATGCTGTAATTTATCTCAAGAGGGTTGGAATATAAAAGGAGCAACATGCTTTTGAGACTTTTTAAAGCTCTAGTTAGGTCCCATTTAGAATGTTGTGTCCAATTTTGGGCCCCACACCTCAGGAAGGACATACTGGCACTGGAGCGTGTCCAGCGGAGATTCACATGGATGATCCCTGGAATGGTAGGCCTAACATATGATGAACGGCTGAGGCTCCTGGGATTGTATTCATTAGAATTTAGAAGGTTAAGGGGAGATCTAATAGAAACTTACAAGATAATCCATGGCTTAGGAAGGGAGGAAGCTGAAAAGTTGTTTCTGTTAGGCGGGGAGTCTAGGACCCATGGGCACAGCCTTAAAATTAGACGGGGTCAATTTAGAATGGAAATAAAGGGACATTTCTTCAACCAGAGAGTGTTGGGCCTGTGGAATTCATTGCCACAGAGCACAGTGGAGGCCGGGATGTTAGGCATTTTCAAGGCAGAGATTGATAAATTCTTGGTCTCGTAAGGAATTAAGGTCTATAGGGAGAGTGCGGGTAAGTGGAATTGAAGTGCCCATCAGCCATGATTAAATGGTGGAATGGAGTTGATGAGCTGAGTGGCCTTGCTTCCACTCCTATGTCTTATATGCAAACTCAACACCATGTAACTGTAATTATAATTCAAAACACTTAACTGGCTGTAAAATTCTTTACTTCCCGTATAATTTATCTCTTTATTTTCTGGGAACCCCATATGTTTTGTGTTTGCCTTCTATTGGGAAGGTGCTGCATGCACACTTCTTCTTTAATATCCATTAAAATATGAATAAGCTACTTGTGCTATAATAAAATGTACTACCACCATGCAGAGTTTTAATTAGAGGTACCTGAAAAAGTAGGAGTGCTGGTGTTGTGTTCCAAGAAATTGCTGGAACCTACTAAGGAAATCTCACTGGCAAGCACTCATCTTGTTGCACCCAGGTCAAGAGAAGGATTGTTTTGTTTAGGAAAATTCTGTCAAGTATAATAAGCTAGATTTGAGTAATAAAGGGAGCCAAAACTACTCACTATCCTTGAGAGTAATTTTCCAAACTTCACACAACAGTTGGAAAGAAAACAAGAAGACTTTGATTTATTTCTGTAGAACCTCCTTCATCATAATACTTCCAGTTGCCTGCCATTTCAATGCACCGCCTTGTTCCCGGGCTAACCTCTCTGTCTCAGGCTTGCTGCAGTACTCCAATGAAACGAGCTGGAAGAACAGCACCTCACTTTCCGCTTGGGAACTCGACAGTCTTCTGGACTGCATATTGAGTTCAACAATTTTAGAGCTTTCGGCACCTTCTCCCATGTCCTTAACCCAAACACCACACACCAGACCTTGTTTTCATGGGCTGTTATTACGTGCAATCCATTGTTAGCCACTAATTGCCCCCATTAGTGGCTATTCATTCTCCCAGGCTGATTGTTATCCACTCTTTTATCTGTCCAATTATTCTTCTCTCTCTTTGGTCTCTATCCCCACCTATTGTTTACTCCTACCCCCTCCACTCACTTATCTTCTGCATAGAAAAGCAACATTTTCCTAGCTACCATAAGTTCTGAGGCAGGGTCACTGGACCCAAAACGTCAACTCTGATTTCTCTCCACAGATGCTACCAGACCTGCTGAGCTTTTCCAGAAACTTCTGTTTCTGATCATAATTCCCTTTGGTTCTTTTGTTGAACTACAAGAAAACAAAACCTAAGAGGCTTTTTGTCATCCAAATTCAAATTCCATTCTTTCTGCTATGTGAAGGATCACAACCCTCCAAACTAACAGCGCTTGATATAAACATCTAGTTGTGATTGTTTGTTGTGTCCATTTCATGTTGTGATGGCCCTTCCACAAGCAGACTGCTTCATGACTTTATACTGGGTAATGCCTCATAATAAGGGGCCTCACATTCTGTGAGAAATATTGGGTGCAGTTCAGATCTCCTTATCTAAGGAAGTATGTTCTTGCTATAGAGGGAGTGCAATGAAGGTTGACCAAATTGTTTTCTAGGATCGTAGGACTGACATATAAGGAGAAATTGAGTCAGTTGGGATTGTGTTTACTTGAGTTTTGGAGAATAAGTGGGGATCTCATAGAAGCCTATAACATTCAAAGTGGACTAGATGGGGTAGATGCGGGCCGGATGTTCCCAATGGTGGAGGAGGGGTTGGATGAGAACCAGGGGTCATAGTTTGAGGATAAGGAATTAACCTTTTAGGACTGAGATGAGGAGACAATTCTTCACCCAGAAAGTGGTGAGCCTGGGGAATTCACCACCAAAGGAAGTATTTGAGGCTAAATTATTATGTGTTTACAAGAAGTAGGAAGACATAGCTCTTATGTCTAAAGGGATCTAAGGACATGAAAGGGAGGGCAGATTATTCAACTCAGTGGTCAGCCATGATCAAACTGAATGGCAGAGCAGACTCAGGGGGTTGAATAGTCTATCTTGCTCCTAGTTTTCATGTTTCAATGAGTGCACTTTATGATATAGTACTTAACCAAATCTTTAAAGACAATATCACTCGTAGGATGTGGGTGCCACTGGTTGGGCCAGCATTTATTGCCTATCCTTACTTGACCCACAATGATAAAATGACTGAAGCACTCAGATGTCTTATTATGTGCACTGCGTGTACTGCCTTGCATAAACTATCACCTACAATTTCCTGTTTTTTTTGAGAAATGGAAGGAAAAGCATTCTGGTGACTTTAGATCAACTTTACATCAACAAACTTAAAATGTCTTTACATGAAACATATACATGATGTAGAACATGATCAATTCCCTACCATTCTTCTAATATATATATATATATATATATAAATCATATTGTTAAATGAACTCTATGAGGAGAAAGTGAGGACTGCAGATGCTGGAATATCAGAGTCGGGAATGTGGTGCTGGAAAAGCACAGCCAGTCAGGCAGCATCCAAGAAGCAGGAAAATTGACGTTTTGGGAATAAGTCCTTCATCAGGACTGAAGCTTGTGGGTCGAGGTTGAGAGGTAAATGAGAAGGGGTTGGGGTTGGGGGGTGGTAGCTGGGTAAATGGTAGTTGGATGAAGGTGAAGGAGAAGGTGACAGGTCAGAGGGGGGAGTGATGGACGGATCTACATTTATCCCATGTGGTTGCAGGGTAAATCCACATTTATACTGTGTGGTCCCAAGCTTCCATCTCGGTTTCTTCATTTCCCCTACCCCCACATTGTCCCAGTCACAAGCCTCCACCTCAGCACCGCCCTCCAGACTCGTCCACCACTCCTCCCCTGACCTATCACCTTCCTCACCTTCATCCACCTATCGCTTTCCCAGCTACCTTCACCCCCCAACCCCACGCCCCTCCCATTTAACTGTCATCCCTGACCCACAAGCCTCATTCCTGATGAAGAGCTTATGCCCAAAATGTCGATTCTCCTTCTTCTTGGATGCTGCCTGACCTGCTATGACTTTCTAGCACTATACTCTTGGCTCTAACATGCACCTTATCTATGTTATAAACTGTATGCGTATGCTATGTCTGCATGGATCCTCTATATTTTTGACTGTCTTAAAGGAGAGAAGCATTGACAACATTCTGATCCTTCTTTGAAGTTTGCATAATATATAGATAAGGCATTTAGCAGACTTGCCCTTATTGCTCAGTCCTTTGAGTACAGGAGTTGGGACTTCATGTTGAGGCTGTACAGGACATTGGGGGTCTCTTCTCAAAATTTATGTGCAGTTCTGGCTGCAGAGTTATAGGAAGGATACTATTAAACTGGAGAGGGTTCAAAAGAGATTTAGCAAGATGTTACCATTTTGGAAGATTTGAGTTATTAAAAAAAAAAGTCTGGATACGCTGGGACTTTTTTCACTGGAGCATAAGAGGTTGAGAGGTGACCTTATAGAAGTTCATAAAATAATGAAGGGTTTAGATAGAGTTAATGGTAGTTGCCATTCACCTAGGATGGGGAATTTCAAGACTAGGGGGAACATTTTTAAGGTGAGAGGAGAGAGATTTAAACAAGACATGAGGGGCAATTTCTTTGCACAGAGAATGTTTTGTGTGTGGAATGAACTTTCTGAGGAAGTGGTGGATGTTGGTACAATTATAATGATGAGTATATGAATAGGAAAGCTTTGGAGGGGTATGTGCCAGGAGCAGGCAAGTGGAACTAGTTTAGTTTGAGGTTATGTTTGCATGGACTGGTTTGACGAAGGGTCTGTTTCCATGCTGTATGATGCAATGACTCTATTGTCTGAAAGATATTGTATAACATTAAACAATTTGATATCAGGTCTGTCTTGTGACTCTATCAGACAGGTATTCTTATCAATGTTCTAAATAGTTTGAACGTCAATGGGGGTTAACCGTGTATGCTGAACTGGATTTATTCATTAATTAAATATCCTGGCATAAAGTAAGATTAACTCCATTCTAGATCATATAGATTACTGTCTCCAGTTGCTACATAGACCTAACTCAGCAGTGTACCTTGGTCCAGTCATCCCAGCTGAAAGCATACATTGCTTTATTCCAATTCTGTGTTAATATGACATTCGTTGATGGATTGTGAACATTGTTTGCTAGACCAACATTTGTTGTCCATCCCTGATTGTGCTTAAGATGGTGGACTGCTGTCTTATGCACCCACTGCTTTTAATAACATGTGATGACACTGAGTGTAAACCAACAAGTCCTAGTGGAATAAATATCCATAATAATTGTTTCATTTTATGCTTTTGAATTATGTAACTGTATTAACCCAACTAAGGAAAGTTGTTTTCATAGTTTACATATCAGTTCTTCAATGTTCTGCTTTCTACTGTGGGCCCACTTATTCAAATATAATTAATTAGAATTAGCTTCTCTCTGAAAGGAAGATACTATGCCCAGTTTCAAATCAATGTAATTTGTATGTTAGGGATTGTTTTCATTGTTGTGCTTTCTGGTCAGTATGATAATATATCTTTATGAGACAGGCTCATGATATCATCATAATATCAGAGCGTGTGACCTCACAATACAAACTTCTCGCACTCCATCTTACTTTGGATCAGTTGAAGCATGGCATGCTGCTCAATGTAACCTATTAACTCAAAATTTAAATTAGGCCCTGATATGCTTTTGAATGTAATAGCTGTAATTTAGCTGAAAGCAACATTGGATTATAAATGACATGTAGATGAGTATATGAATAGGAAAACGTTGGAGGAATATGTGCCAGGAGCAGGCAGATGGAACTATTTTAGTTTGTGCTTATGTTCGAAATGGACTGGTTTGAGACCATGAGACCATAAGGTGCAGGAGCAGAATTAGGTCATTCAGCCCATCAAGTCTGCTCCACCGTTCGATTGTGGCTGGTATGCTTTTCAATCCCATTCTCCTGCCTTTTCTCCATAACACTTCATCCTCTCACTAATTAAGAACGTGCCTATTTCTGTCTGAAATACACTTAATGACTTAGTCTCTATGGCCTTCTGTAGCAATGAGTTCCACAGGTGGACCACCCTCTGGCTAAAGAAATTCCTCCTCATTTCAGTTCTAAAGAGTTATTCCTTCACACTGAGGCTGTGCCCTTGAGTCCTAATTTCTCCTACCAGTGGAAACATCTTCTCCACATCCACTCTATCTGGTCCTCTCAGTATTCTGTAAGTTTCAGTGAGAAACCCCACCATCCTTCGAAACTCCAGAGTCTTCAACAGTTCCTAATAGGACCAGCCATTAATCCCTGGGATCATCCTTGTAAACCTCCACCAGACCACCTCCCACCAGCACATTCTTCCTTAGATTTGGAGCTTAAACTGCTCACAATATTCCTAGTGCAGTCTAACTGGAGCATTATACAGGCTCTGCAATACATCTCTGCTCTTGTATCCTAGTCCCCTTGCAATGAATGAAAGCATTGCCTTTCTTCAATACCACAGCACTCAGGTTATGAGAGCTAGCATTAGCATTGCTGCATCACACAATATATCCTGCTGGAAGCAAAATGGCATTCGTTCCAGTGTTATTTTAGCTGAGTGTTTTATCTTCTGCTTTTTTGCTTCTGCAGTTGATGCTCCTTTGGTCAAAAATAACTTTTCAAGTCTAAATTAGTTGAGAAGTCATCTTGCTGCAAAATGCTCACAAATAACTTTGGTTAAGTTCTGAGAAAGGGAGACAGTTTGTCATCTGGAAAACATTACTGTGTAAAGACATACAAAGACCCACACTGATAAACAGCAGAAAGCAGAAAGCTGCTAAAAATTCTTATCTGTGTTGACTATGGATAATGCCAATTTTGGTCAACGTTGTGATAATTTTAAAGTGGTATGAATGAGAACAAAAAGCTTTAGTCAGAACTATTACTGTCTAAAAAGCTGCATAGAATGTTAAAGGCAACTCCATGTAAACACATGTTCTTTCTCGACACAATTTTTAACCAAGGAGTGAATTCCCGTTTTTCCAAACCACTTTCCACTCCAATGGGTTCAAAATTCTTAAGGCAATCATAATTTATAAATGAAGACTAAATCCTGATCAAAGCATAAAATGTTTCCATTTCATCCATTTCGCTTAGCATTAATAGGTTCAGTCTTACTTCATGTAGGATGACTGTAGTGTTTTTGAAGTCTGATTACATTTTGTACAATGTACATCTAATTAAGTGTTTACTTTTTCTTCTGTTTAGATGGTTTGCTGAATGAATGTGCAAATGGACCCTGGTACAAGGGTTTGAAAATTAGATTTATTTATATAAAGTTTATATGATCCTGATCCAATCATAACAATGGGCGTTGGATAAATCTTACAGGATGTAATTTCAAACACAGTTTATTCCTTTCATATTTAAGAGACAAATAATAATGAGGTTGGCTGACTGGTAAATAGGCATGTGAAAAGGACTAACTCATTTCAAATTCAATTCATTAATTAATCAATTTGGTCTGGCTAAAGTCGCACATTTTAAGAGTCATACTTTGTTTTCCATTTTGGTATTTTTCATCTTTTTATGGTTAATAATTTCAGGATGAATAAATATTTCATGCATTGCTTTACTTTGTTCACCCTATTTTATTGGGGGTATTTTGACTTTCAGAGCTATCGTTTGATGTATTTCTAGACTAAACATTGGAGTCGGTTTGTGAGGAACAGGTCATGTAGATAGCAATGTAACCCAATGTAATTATCATAATTTTTTTGGAAATTGACAGAGATGCAATTAGTTGCTTTTTGAAACTGTTTAAAAGATAGCTGTGAGGCATACTTGAAGGATGTGGTACCCTTATTTTAGACCGACCTTTATTGACAACAACAGACAACTGACTTAAACTTAAGTACGGTTCTTCAGCATACTAAATATTTGACCATAAAACAAAAGCAGAAATTGCTGGAGAAATTCAGCAGGTCTGGCCACATATGTAGGAAGAAAGCGGAGGGAATGTTTTGAGTCCAGTGACTCTTCATCAGAACTATTAGCAGTGAAGAAAAAGTCATATTTATTGCTGAAGACGATAAGTGGAGATGGAAACCAGGGAAGAGAGCTGGATGGACGTGCAATGTGCTCATGGATAGCAGACCAGGGTGGAAGAAAAACAGAATAATTGATCATAAGAGCTAAGAGTGAAGAAAATGGGAGAGCTCTACTGAATGCCATCCAACCATATAATGTGATAAAGGACCTAGGAATGTATGGGGCCTGGAATGGGTGACTACCCTAAAAACAGCCCCTTTAGTAACAAGACCTAGTGTGAGGGAGGTAAAAAACATGGGAGGATTGAATCAGGCTCAATTGAACTGTATGTTGATCAAATATTTGACCATGTTCTTTTTAAACCACTGTAAGTTTGTGTGTGTACATGGGTTGGATCTATTAAAGCAATCTCAATGACTGTGGATCCTATTGCAAATGGCAAGTACACGTGCAAATACCGTGCTCCCTCTTAAGGCTGTTGGTTCTCAGTGATATGATAGTATACTTGCAATATAATTACATGAAATAAAGATGTTTTTGAAAACAATAATTCAGCTTCTGATCTTGTTAGACAACTGGGGTAGGATCTTTTGGGGCTATATTTGGGCTGGGAATCACAGCAGATGGGTTCATAGTTATGTGGTGTTGGTTGGCACCAACCTCCTACCCACCCCCTAGCCCAAATCTGAGCCATTTTCCTGTGGGCTGGACCCAGGGCCTAACTGGGTATCCAACCTCAATCAGTGGGTAGCTTATGAAGCTAATTAATAATCTGTAGAAAATGCTGGGATTACTCAGCAGGCCAGGAAATGTCTGTGAAAACAAACAGCATCAATGTTGCACATCAACGATCTTTCACCAGAACTAAAACGTTATGTAAATGTCAGGGTTTATAGGGCCTGAAGGCACTGGAAGAACACAAAAGAAAGGCCTGTGAAAGGGTGGAAGGCAGGAAAGATTAATTAACAAGAACTTTTGTGAAACAAAAGCCAAACAGATTAATACTATGTAAAGGAAAGAAAAGAAATCCAGATGTAGACTGACTGGCAATGGAGCAGTCTCTTACAGGTGACAGAGCTTATGGTCTTAAATTGTGAATCTTACTGTTGAGTCTAGAAGACAGTATTGAGTGCCAAGATCAATGTTGAGGGATTGTTCCTTAAGTGTGCATTGGGTTAACTGGAACACTGCAGCAGGGCATGGACAGAAAGGAAGGGAGCATGGCTGTGGATTAAAATGATAAGCTACCAGAGGCTCAGAGCCGTGATTGTTAATTGAAAGGAAGTGCTCCTAAAGTGCTTGCAACCATCTGCTTTTGATCTTCTTAGTGAAGTGGAGATCATGTCATAAACAATGAGCTACCAAGCTGAAAGAACAGGTAAAATGCTCTTTCACCTGAAAGGAAGGTTGGGAATCTTGGATAGTGAAATAGAAGAAGGTAAAAGGACAGCTCTTCTGCACCAGCATGACCAAGGATACTCCATTAAATATGGAAGCTGGCAGGGTAGAAAGTTAATTCAAGGGGAATCCTGCAAAGGAGGGGTGGGTGTAGAAGCAGAAGAGTGTGAAATAGATGGGATATTGTAGAGGGACTTGTCAAACATGGTGGAAAGAACCCTTGATTGGAAAACAAAGGTTGATATATCAGCAGTGTTAGTCTGGGAGATTGCTTTCCTTAAATAGATGTGACTGAAATGGGGAAACTGGAAGTATGGATTACAATCCTTGCAGGAAGGAGGCTGTGAAGAAGTGATGTCAAGACAGCTGCAAGAGTCTTTGGGCTTGTAGTAAATATGAATTGGTAACCTACCCCAAGAAATAGATACAAACAAGTCAAGGACAGACAGGTCAGATATAGAAAGTTGAAAATTGAAGACAAGGACAAGGAAATTCTCCACTTCATGCTACGTTTCCAATATATAATCATCAAAGTACTAGACAAAAGTGAAAAGAGAGGGGGCCTACGTAGGACTGATGAAAGGAATATTCCACAGATCCCACATTAAGACAGGCATAACTGGAAACTTTGTAGGTACACTCAGGAACATTCTTTATTTTGAATAAGTGTGCAGATTTGAAGGGAAAATCATTTCAATTTGAGAGCAGCAAACATTGGGCTCAGAAAATTGGAAATTGTTGAAGTGATGTAGGGCAACGGAAGAGTCTCAGATGCAGTTAAGAAGAGATTGGACTATGGGAGAGACAAATAGAGTTGAGATAGAAAGAAATATGTTCAGTAAACAAGACATTGACTGAGACAGTTGGTTGACCAGGCAGTCCAATTAAAATCCATTTAAAAATGATAATCAGAGGCCAACTGGAATGTTGTGGTCATCTTACAAATGCCACCACTTCCCCATCATCCCTGTTACCTGAAGGTAAGTTCCAGATGACAGGCTAGCTGGAGAGGTGGTGGGGAGAGGGCAGCTCTGCAGAAAGGGTTGGGAAACTCAATCTCTCCCTAGCTTACACGTAGACCTATAGGTCATCGGTGGAAAGGTTCGTCAGCTGTAGCCATTCGCCTTCAAAAACTTTGAAAGTTTGGAAAGTTGTGAACAGTGTGCTCACTCTCTGCCTGCAATACGGCAGAATGCAGCTCATTCGGGACTGGAGGGTTCCCAATGACCTTTCCAACTTTGTACGCCTTCACACCATCCTCACCTGGAGAAAAGTACATTCTCTGGCCAATAGTGCGTGTGTGGAATGAGCTACCAGAGGATGTAGTGGAGACTAGTACAATTGCAACATTTAAAAGGCATCTGGATGGCTACATGAATAAGAAGGGTTTGGAGGGATATGGGCCGGGTGCTGGCAAATGGGACTAGCTTGGGTTGGGATATCTGGTCGGCACGGACGAGTTGGATCAACATGTCTGATCCGTGCTGTACATCTTTATGACTCTATGACTAATTGGTCAGTCCAAGTTAAATCCATGTTGCTTTGCTACTATGGTACAGGTTTAGGATTCATCTTTGACAAGAATGTAAAAGCATTACATGGAGACACAGTTCCAATGCTCATGCCATCTCTTGGTTCCTTTGTTTTATAGTAATGCCACACAGGCAGGGCTGACATTACAAAGTGAAGCTTCGTAAATAGAGAGGAAAGGAAGGCAATACTGGGAGAACTTTATCAACCAGTTTTTTGGCCTCAGTTAGAGTATTGTACCCATTCTAGACAGCGTGCTTCAGGAAGGAGGTCACGGAAAGGATGAAGATCAAAAATTGTAAATGTGGTGTATGAAATATTCTGACTTGTTTTGTATACTTTAAAATGGAAGACTAGTACAACCAGTATGCTCAGTTCCAGTATCTCATTTCAGGCAATTACTTTATTTCACTGGATTTTCTCTCTCTGGGTGGGAAAGTGATGCTATAGAATGTTATCAGAGCTTAGGGATATAAAGCACAGAGACGTGGGGGTGGGGGTGGGGGTGGGGAGGTGGGGGGGGGGGGGTGGGGTGGGGAAGTTGGTTGTTCTCCTTCCAACAGAGAAGGTTAAAACAAAATTTAATAGAGGTGTTGAAATATTTGGTAGAGTCATTAGGGAGAAACTGGTTTCACTGGCAGGAGGACCAGTAACTGAAGGATGCAGATTCAATCCTAAAATTCAGATGAGAATTGAATCAGGGAAGTTTGTAGGGCTAAAAGGAGAGAGCAGGGGAGGGGGACTCACCACAACATTTTCAAAAAGTTAGCAGGGGCTTAATGGGCAATAGGACATCCTGCTGTGCTGTGTGATTCAACGATTTGAGATCTTATTTTCTAACATCTGAGGGAACAGCGAGCCACTTCTGACAGTGGTTTTCCAAAGCTGCTCTTAAAGCAGAAATGCTGGCAACAGCAAACATAAGCTTTTGCATCTGCAGCTGTTTTCCTTTTGATTCCCTCTCTTGTAATCCAGCACCACAAATGTAAAGGAACAAATTGGGCACAATAGGGAGCTGCCATACTGTGCACAACTGCCTGGATTAAAATTAGGCATAACATGCAGCAAAGATCTCAGAGCAATAGTTTACTGCATTTACAGTAGCATCAGGGTTAATGCACCACAGATGTCTTTACAACACAGATATTATCTTATTGCAAGGTTGCAAGCTATAGCCTGAGGATATATGTATTGTGAACCATTATTGATAGGGTTTGCACAGAATGCCTCAGTCCAAATGTTTACAGTCAGGATTTCAAGAAATAAGCTCTTAAGCGCAGTAATTGGTCAATTCTGATGGTTACATCCATGACTCTTGTTGTCATAATGGCAGATAACAATGGAAAAGAATGGTAGATAGGATAAATGCAGATAAATGCATTGTGCAGATATAATGCACATTGGCCAAAGAAATCGTACACCAGGAATCAGGGAATTTAGGAACAATAAGACTACCATTTTAGAGAGTACTATTTACAATCATCTCATGTGAGGAATGTCTGGAATTCTTTGAGGAGGTAACCCCAGTGGCTGAGGGCTATTCAAAGGACATAATTTACTCAGACTTTGAGAAACTTGATAACATCTGTTCTTCAGGCTTTTTAAAGAAGACAAAAACACACAGAATTAATGGGAGTGTTGTTCGTCTGGCCTGAAAATTGGCTTCGCAATAAAAAAGCAGAGGGGGATGTTAATGAGAAAGATTTTGCCTCTGCACCAAAGATTAATTGGATTCAACAGAGCTGGGTTGGTAGTATTCCACAGTTTATACTTTTCATGAATGATCCAGGAAATATTCTTTCCTGTGATTCTATAAAATTTATTAATGGCACCAGAAAAAAAACGGCGAGGCTTTGTAAGGATTGAAGACAAATAACTGAAGCAATGATCAAGGAGATGATCAGAAAGCTTTTAAATTGGCAGCCACTCACTGTACAGTACGTGAATGTTGCTGAAGCTCTTTGTCTTGTACTCATCAGGACTAATGCAGCAATTCCAAATTTCAATCAATCAGAATAACTTGTATTCTCGGTTAACAAGATGCTAATTGCTCGACAAGTCAACTCAGATTGGTCGATGTGTAACCATATTGAAACAGCCATTCTGATGAAGCATCATCTAGACTTGCAACATTAACTTACTTTCGCTCCATGGATGCTGCCTGACCCGTTGTGATCTCCAGCATTTTTTTTGTTTTCAGTTAAGATTCCAGCATTTGCAATAATTTATTCCTATATTCTAATGAAGGGTCATGGACCTGAAATGCAACTCTGCTTTCTCTCCTCAGATGTTGCTGGACTTGCTGAGTTTCTCCAGTAGTTTCTGATTTTGCCACGTCTTCTAATGCTATCTTTCCTCAGCTTTGATGAAGCGTTATCAACCTGATACCGTAACTCTTTCTCCACAGATTCTGCCTGATCTTTGAGTCCTTTCAGTATCGTATGTTTTTGAATAAGTACTTCACTGTTGGAAGGTTGTCATTATAGTATATCTTTACACCCTTCCCTGCTAGAGGGCGACAGAAACCTTGGCATGTTCATAGCAGTAGTATTAAGCACTCAGAGAGGAGTTGGCAGCAGTGCGAGTGATCTATTGTTTGCAGCTTAACACCACGGTCGCACACCACTGAGTTGCTGTCAGAACAAGCTCATTCCATATCACTACTCCTGAATGGCTTGTAACATGTAAGTGGCTGAAGCATTGTCAGATAGACGATGGCTCAGAGTCTCCAACTGGCAGATTCTCATTGGGTTTGACATCCAGACAATTTTGTAGATGGCTTATTCTGTAGATAACTTAACCCTCCACTGTTTCACACTGCAGTCAAGAAGATTAATAGAGTGTGCAGGAAACTAGATCTTAGTTTCAGTCTGCTTGGATCATCGTGGCTGCTTTAATTTGTTTGAGAGGCATTATTCATCAACAGATAAAGCTCATCTCTCTGGGTAGGTTAGATTCAGCATGTAATGCAATGGCAGCAGAAATCACAAACCAAGCATCCTTACACTGTACAAACATTTTCAGCAGCACATTCTTCATTACCTTTGAGTCAGTGTCCACTTTGAGTTAGCCAGGTTTTGTGTTGTCCCAAGTGTTATGGATCAGACCAGACCCTCTCAGAACACTTCAAGAAGGTAGCCCAGACCCTAACTTTGCTGGTTATTTTAAGCAGGTGGACATTCCAGGAGCGAATCAGCTGGTCAAACCATTTGGAGTCATAGAGCCATAGAGATGCATAGCTTTTAAATAAAAGCTTTTTGGCTTTTAAACAAAACAGAATTTATTTACAAGATTACTGAATGAAACACAAACAACTGAAAACAGAATATCGAATAACATCACCTCTCCGAAAACCCAACAGATCATCCCAATTTAAGATGCTGTTCCAAATACTTGCTACAATCCCCATTAACACCCCTTGGCACAAAAGATAAAATCAAACACAAGTTCTTACAGGATGGAAGTCACCGAGAGAGTACTAGCCTAGACCTGCTTCTCCCCGTCCAGCAGCTTTTTATTTCATACCATTGCTAAAAAAAACAAACCAGTGAAAAGCTGAGCTGGGAGAACTGGCTACTCCCCTTTCATTGTATAAATGTTTTTTTCTCTAAAATTGAAAGCCTCTTCCTGAGGCAGTATCTGTTAGCTATTATAAAATTGGCCCTAAAACCCTTCACTCCAGACTTTTCGGAGTCTGTGTCATTTACAACCTCTCCGAACAAAAACCAAGGACAGCATAACCTTGTTAAAAAGGAGCAGCATTGTCACAACAGTTCCAGCACATCTTTCGTCTTGATGACCGATTCCTTGTAATTGAAGGTGTGGTCTGCACAATCAAACAATTCTGATTCCTGATAAAGGGCTTTTGCCCGAAATGTTGATTTTCCTGCTCCTCAGATGCTGCCTGACCTGCTGTGCTTTTCCAGCACCACTCTGATCTAAACTCTGGTTTCCAGCATCTGCAGTCCTCACTTTTGCCATAATCAAACAATTGTCAAACCTTTTCATGTTCAAATCGATATATCATTCCTGTTCTCTATTTTTAATATGGAATGCATGGAGCTATGTCTTCAGTTAATCAGAGATATAATATTGGGTCAGGCCGGCTAGGTTGTCAGTTTGAGTTAATCTGATCCTCATCTACCTTGTGGGAGCCCATTTTGCTGCCTTCCTAGGTAGACTTTCTTCAGCCCACATAGTTCCCTGAAGGGATGGTGATTTGCTCATTAAGTCACATGAGAAGTTGAGGTAAGGATCCTGTATCACCTTGAGACACTCCATATAAATGGAATGTGCACTTGAATGATTACCAGTACAGGTTGTTCCTCTATAACACGCATTTGGTTAATGCGACTTTCGTTTAGCAAATTGATGAATTGGGTACACTATTTCTATAGCGTGAACCTTTAAAGCCTGTATTGATTATAATGTGATTCCTGTCCCATTAGTTTAAATGGTGCTGCTATTATGCGATTTTCTTATAACATGGGATTGCATGAGAGTGGAATCACGGCGTTATAGCAGAACTGTCTGCAGTTCCAATTATTCAGTCTTGTTCAAGTCTGTTTTTATTATGTTGGGTCAGATTGCGTAGTTGGTTTGTGCAGACGTTCCAAGGAGGAAAACTTCTTATTCCAATGTAAGCCATTTCTCCACCTAGAGAGAGAGATTATTCAAGATAATGGCTATATGTTGTGGTAGCTGTTGGGCTATTAAGGAACCTGAAAGCCTTCTGCGACTCTAGAATATACTTTACAATGAAGATGCAGGCCATTTAGCCCTTTTTTGTTTATACTGACCCTCTGATGAGTATCCCACTAGGACTCACTCCCCTACCTTTTCCCTGTAATCCTGCAAATCCCATGGTTAATCCATCTAGCCTGCATATCCCTGGACATTATGGGCAATTTACCATGTCCAAATCACCTATACTGCACATCTTTGGACTCTGAGGAAACCAGAACACCCAGAGGAAACCCATCCAGACATTGGGAAAACAAGCAAACTCCATACTGACATTAGGCCAAGGGTGGGATTGAACTCAGGTCCCTGGTGCTGTGAAGCAGCAATGCTAGCCACTGAGCCACCACGCTGCCACTAACTGTAATCTCAAGAGAATGTTTAATGTCCACATTGATTGACTTGCTTGAAAACAGCTGTATTGAAGGTCACCTGGACAAATAAAAATGTAGATGATCAATCAGTTTGTAGAATATAATGGTTGTTGTGTTTCTAGCAACATTATATGTGAATTGCGACTGGTGATGCTTAAGCCACTTAAAATTGGCATATGATTGAAAGCTAGAATTTTCATTGGATCATCACAGCAGTTGGGGAAATATTAGGGACTTTTGATATCTTTTCCTACTTTCGCTGCCATCAAGTAAGAGAAAAAGTGGTGGCAGATCCACAATTCTGCACATTGTGTGGACTAACGGGTTAATTAAATATTTAATGACAGCTACCAAGCACGTGCATAAGGAGCTAGGATTCAATGGTGTCAGGTAACATGTGGCATGTGATGTAATTCAGAAAATGTCCCCTCTCCCCAACTTGTGTATACAGTTATGTTTAATAGACGTTCGTCATTTTTACTCACCTGAGCGTCAATCTGATCTTACTCTGTAGTGCCAGACTTGCAGAACTGAAACCAAGTGGCAACAAGACCAGTGACCCTCCTTCAGTGTTCTGAGAAGGGCCACTGGAACTGAAACCTTGACTCTGCCTTCTCTCCCCAGATGCTGCTAGATCTGCTGAGTTTCTCCAGCCATTTCTGTTTTTGTTTCAGATTTCCAGCACCCACGGTTCTTTGTTTTTTATTTATTTAGACACTGAGGTTAACCAGAATCGTACTCCACTCCAGAATCTCTGGCCCCAGCAACTAAAAAATTGTTCATGCTTAAAATGCTTTGGGCAGTAAAAAAAAGCATCAAAACTGGAGGTGACCAGATCATAAGAAGAAATTAATAGTGATGTTAGATGTCTGTAAGGTTGCAAAAGTCATCATCTTTTACCTTTCCTTGTGTACGTCAAATAAAACCTCTTAATGTTAGTTCGCTCACCTGAGTGCAGACCTTGCCTTCCTGCACAGGGTTAATTACCTGGCTTAATGGCTGGTTTGCAATGCCAACAGCGTGGGTTCAGTCCCTGCGTGGCTGAGATTACCACCAAGCTCCACCTTCTCAATCTTCCCCTTGCCTGAGAAATGGTGATCCTCAGGTTAAACCACCACCATTTGTCTCTCTCTCTCTCTAATTAGTCATAGACGCTAAAACAAAAACAGCAAGTGAATGCAGCTGGCCCATTAGTATCTGAAAATGAAAATAACAAGCCCACTATGAAGTGCTTTTGTTGATTACTTTTCAGAGTTATGTAGCTTTTGATTGCAAATTGTATTTATTACAATAATTAAGGTTACTGAGCTGTGCCCTTTTCTGCAATGCATCTGACATTCTTACTAAGTCTGAAAGCTCCACACTTTGTAATATATATTCCCTCCTTGGAGGGAAAAATGAAAATCCACATTGCTTATCAGTGATTTCATTAGGGAATAAAGGCTCCTTTATTAAATGGAATAAAGAGGTTTGCATTTCCTATATGATTGTATCTGAAACCACTAAATTCAACCATTCCTAAACTGACGGATAAAGATTTAGCAGAGTGTTTCAATCTCTCTGATGTGTTAGAAGCAGACATGCAGTCTACTGATCTGCCACAGGGTTACTCCCCATCCAGTTTTTTTTTTCTGACACACTTTTGTCTCATTCTTTTTGTCCTAATCTCTGCTCAAAATGTCAAAAGATAAAATAGGAGTGAAAAGAGACATTTCACAGGGAAGTCAGCTGATTGTATTGCCTGAAAAGCAAAAAAAATCCGGCACAATTATGGGACCAGTCAAAAACTATGTCTATGAATTATAATATTTTATATTTTAAAAGTCATCTGTTGGTCAACTTTCATAGAAAAGCTAAATTCTCCTCACAAGATATGTTGAGTGTGTAATTACAGATACACAGGGATTGTAGTTTTGTGCGCCCTGTTAAAAGATTTATTGTTGAATTTCTCCCCCACTTCCATAATGAGGACTAGCTCAGAAAGTCTTTGGCATTCTTGGTAAATTTTCCCAGAAAATATTTCAAACAGCAAGTAATACAGCTGTTTGGATTTTTCAATAAAATCTGCTAGATTAACTGCAGTAGTGAATAGAAAGTTTGAAACAACAGAGGAACAGGCACAGTGGCTCAATGGTTTGCACTGCTGCCTCACAGTGCCAGGGACCTGGATTTGATTCCCATCTTGGGCAATTGTCTATGTGGAGTTTGCACACACTCTCCGTGTTTGTGTGGGTGTGCTCCAGTTTCCACCCACAATCCAAAGATGTGCAGGTCAGGTGAATTAGTCATGCTAAATCGCCTATAGTGTTAGGTGCATTAGTCAGGCGTAAATATAGGGGAGGGGTGGGTGACTCTTTGAAGGGTCAGTGTGGACTTGTTGGGCCGAAGGGCCTGTTTCCGTACTATAGGGAATCTAACCTAATCAAAACAAGAAATAATTGTCGTAGCTACAGTGGCTCAAATCTCTCAAAAGGATTCGGCAACACAGAGAATTAACTACTGTCGCATTCTGTGTTTCTGTGTTTCCACTGTGTTTCTTTAGTGTCATAATTGAGGGCTGATCCACTCTTTACTAGATTGAGAGGCGTGGGAGTTTGCAGGCTGATGGAATGGGACCCAAGTTCTTTTACAGAGATAATAACTCAAATTTTCTGACTCTGTCACATCGATTTACTGCATTAGGAGACCTAGTTCCCGCTTCACCTTATTTTTCTGGAGGTTAGGATCAATGTTTTCAAATTTGCCAGCCCATATGTGACGCAGAGTCAAAACTGTGGTGCTGGAAAAGCACAGCTAGTCAGGCAGCATCCGAGGAGCAGGAGAGTAACATTTCAAGAATAAGCTCTTCAACAGATGGCATCGTGGCTCAGTTGTTAGCACTGCTGCTTCACAGCGCCAGGGGCGCAGGTTTGATTCCAGCCTCGGGTGACTGTGTGGAGTTCGCACATTCTGTCTGTGTGGGCTTTCTCCGGGTGCTCCGTTTTCCTCCCACTGTCCAAAGATGGGCAGGTCAGGTGAATTGGCCATTCTGAATTGCCCATAGTTTTAGGTGCATTAGTCAGAGGGAAATGAGTCTGGGTGGGTTACTCTTCGGAGGGTCGGTGTGGACTTTTTGGGCCGAAGGGCCTGTTTCCACACTGTAGGGAATCAAATCTAATTTAATCAGGAATGTTGGGGAGGCCCAAGGGGGCTGAGAGATAAATGGGAGGGGGGTGGGGTTGGGGGGGGATGCGATAGGTAGATAGGTAGATAAAGGTGGGATTGGTCCATCTTCCACAGCTACACTGGCATCATTCCCCTTCTTTTCCTCTGCTACATTAATGACTGTATCAGCGCCACCTCGTGCTCCAACGTGGAAGTTGAGCAGTTCATCAACTTCACGAACACCTTCCACCCTGCCCTCAAGTTCATCTGGACCATCTCAGACACCTCCCTCCCCTTTCTGGACCTCTTCATCTCCATTTATGGTGATCCACTCAACATGGACACCTATTTCAGACCCACCAATTCCCACAGCTACCTGGACCACACCTCCTCCCTCCCACCCTAATTCCTACAAGAAAGCTATCCTTTATGCCTAATTTCTGGATACAGTGCATCATCCTCTGCCATTTCTGCCACTGCAAACAGACCCAACTACCAGAGATACATTTCCATCCCCACCTCCATGCATGTTCCACCAAGATCATTGTTAGGTCCATGCCCCTCACCAACCCACCTTCCATTCCTGGCACCTTTCCTTGCCACTGCAAGAGGTGCAAAACCTGCACCACACCACCCCCCTCACATCCATGCAAGGTCCAAAGGATCCTTCCAAAGGATCCGGCAGATTTTCCTGTACGTCTACACATGTCATCTGCTGTGTCCGTTGCTCCCAATGTGGTCTCCTCTACATTGGGGAGACAGGATGCCAACTTGCAGAACGTTTCAGGGAACATCTCTGGGACACATGCACAAAACCACCACACCGCCCTGTGGCTGAACACTTTAACTCCCCTCACACTCCGCCAAGGACATGCAAGTCCTTGGCTCACTCCACTGCCAGATTCTAGCCACCCGACACCTGGAGGAAGAATGCCTCATCTTGCACCTTGGGACCCTCCAACCTCACAGGACCACTGTCGATTTCACCAGTTTCCTCATCTCCTCTCTCCTCACCTTACCCCAGATCCAACCCTCCAACTCGGTATCGCCCTCTTGAACTGTCCTACTCCATCTTCCTTCCCACCGATCCGCTCTGACCTATCACAATCACCCCCCACTTTCATTCACCTATCACACTCTCAGTTAACTTCCCCTCAGTCCCACACCTCTCCCCCATTTATCTCTCAACCCCCTTAGGCCTCCTCACGTTCCTGATGAAGAATTAATGCTCGAAACATTGACTCTGCTGTTCCTCGGATGCTGCCTGACTGGCTGTGCTTTTCCAGCACCACGCTTTTTGGGGACTCTGGTCTCCAGCACCTGCAGCCCTCAGTTTCTCCCATACATGAGGCAGTCACATACAAGTCACATACAATCACATAAAATATAACATCTGCTATATTTTCTACCTGGTGCCTGTAATGAAGGTTGGATGTTGGGTCTGCCTGTTGGATTCCAGGTTCCAATGTTTGAATCCTAGTGGAGGGGTTATATTGCATTTACATAGCCTCCCTTAAAGTTTTGCCAGGTTGCCTTGCTCCAGTTAAATAATCAAAAATCATCATTGTGAGAGGTGAGCCAGAGAAAAAGATGGAAGGATGATAGGGCAGGTAGTCAATGACTTGTGCAATGTTCAGTCCACAGTTTAACACAACAGATGCAACTGTCTCTTCTTTATATGAGAAAAAACAGTTAACTTTGCAATTATTGACAGTCTATAGAGCTCTGTTGCCACTCATTCACTTATGCATTCCTTTTTTACAGTTTTGTACAAACACAATGCATACTTCTGTTTCTAAAATCAAGGAAGATTAAGTGAGGGCATGTGATACAGCCGTTCAGATGAACTTCAGTGAAAATGGCTTCATGCTCAGCTCCTGTACCCATTGCAATATGACCTGTTTGTGAGTTGGACATAGGCGCATTGCGTCTTCAACAGAGTGAGAGAACATCTACAAACAATTTTCCAAAAAGGTGAAACCTCTAAAAATATTTGGATTGCAAAGCAGAAAATGGACAGTGAAGACCATTAGCACTGTGATAATGATAAAGAAGATGGAAACTAATCAGAAATATGATTAATGAGATTCCAGTCACTATTTCCTTCCATTTGCCTTTCATTAATTAAGTATGCAGTCGACCCTGTTATAACACATTTTCCTTCAATGCAAATTGACTGTAATGTGATTGAAGAATTTAGACCATTATTTGTAGAATGCAAACTTCTTTTACCTATATTGGTTATTAACACAATCCTGGCCTCATTAGTTTAAATGATGCTGCTATTGCGCAATTTTCTTCTAATGTGGGATCACATGGGATTGGGACTATCATGTTATATCAGAACTGACTGTCCAAAGCATGTATGATACATAAAAAAACACTGGCACTTATACATTAACTTTCATGACCACAGAATACCACAAAGTGCTTTACATCTGATAAAGTACATTTAAAGTGTAGCCGTTGGAATATTGCATGCAATTCTGGTCTCCTTCCTATCAGAAAGATGTTATGAAACTTGAAAGGGTTCAGAAAAGGTTTACAAGGATGTTGCCAGGGTTGGAGGATCTGAGCTATAGGGAGAGACTGAACAGGCTGGGGCTGTTTTCCCAGGAGCGCCAGAGGCTGAGGGGTTTACAAAATGATGAGGGGCATGGATAGGGTAAATAGGCAAAGTCTTTTCCTTGGGTTCGGGGAGTCCAGGACTAGGGGTCATAGGTTTAGGGTAAGAGGGGAAAGATATAAAAGAGACCTACGGGGCAACTTTTTCACACAGAGGGTGGTATGTGTATGGAATGAGCTGCCAGTGGAAGTGGTGGAGGCTGATACAATTGCAACATTTAAGAGGCATTTGGATGGGTATATGAATAGAAAGGATTTGGAGGGATAGGGGCCGGGTGCTGGCAGGTGGGACTAGATTGGGTTGGGATATCTTGTCAGCATGGACAGGTTGGACCGAAGGGCCTGTTTCCGTGCTGTACTTCTCTATGATTCTATGACTCTATGTCACTGTCACAATATAGGAAATATTTGCTTTTCACAACTTGATAATCTGTTGTTTTCGTATTGATTAAGAGATCAAAATGGCCAGGTTGCTGGATAGAATTCCCCTGCTCGTCTTCAAATTGTTGCTGTTGGGTCTTCTTGTATCCACCAGAACCTTAACTTTGCATCTGATCCAAAAGACAACACCTCCAACAAATGCAGTCCTGCCTCAGAATTGTGCTGAAAATCAGCTTTGCTTTTGTTCTTAAGGCCTGGAATGAATTTGAAATCAACAACTTGCCAGTTAAAAGCAACTCTACTGCCTGTTGAACCACAGCTGACCCACTAGACCACTGGTGACACAGAATTGACCGACAATTCTCTCTGCCCAACTTTGTTTTTCCATGCTATAGAAGTTCATTACTCTGCAGTTACAGTTTATATCATAGAACATACAGCACAGGAACAGGCCCTTTGAGTCTGTGCCAATCATGATGCCATTCTCAATTAGACTCATCTTCCTACAAATAGTCCACACACTGCTATTCCTGCCCCCTGCCTGTTCATGTGTCTGTCTAAATGGCTCTTAAGCCTTTGAGTCATAGAATCATAGAGTCATACAGCACACAGATAGACCACTCTGTCCCACCCCTTTATGCCTTACTAACGTATCTGCTTCTATCATCTCTCCTGACAGCATGTCCCATTCCTCCTGTTTCTCCTTTAAACGTTCCCCGTCTCACCTTAAAGCTATATCCCCAAGCATTTGACATTTCAGTGGCCTTTCTCTGGAAATCTGTACTCACAAGCAAATGTTCCCATCTAATGTAACTGCGTTTACTTATGACTGCAGCCATTCTTGGTTGAACAGTTATGTGCGAACATCAGTGTGACCTCATAAATCACAGGAACAGGCCCTTTGAGTCTGTGCCATCAGGTGAAAGTGTGTCACAAGTCCTGGAAGTTGGATAAAGCCAAGATACGTAGGCCAAGCTTTCACCAACACAATCTGTTGGGGGCTTTGTTCTCAAGTTGAATTTCTGTCATTAATCTCAACTGCATCTTGAGTACTGTGTGCATTAAAAGAAAGATCTATATGTTGGGAGAAGTTCAAACAAGCTTTACTGGACCAATACCTGGAATAGACAATTTTCTTATGAAGAAATGGTCAAGGATGGTCAAGGCTTGCATCCACTGGTCTTTAGAAAAATAAGAGACCACTTGATTGAAATGCACAAGAACCTTAGGAGTCTTGACAGGGTCAATGTGGAAAGTCTGTTTCATCTTGTAGGGGAATCTAGAACTTGGGATCAATGTAGAACAGTACAGGATTGCCCATTTTAGACAGATGAGGAGATTTTTTTTCTCTCAGAATCATGAGTCTATTATACCCTTTTCCCCAAAAAGAGCTTGAAGTAGGGTTCTTAACTATTTTTGAGGTAATGGTAGGTAGGTTCTTAATAATCAAGGGAATTAAAGGCTATCAGAAGTAGGTGCGAATGTGGAATAATCAGATCAGCCACACTCAAGGACCTGAGCAGTCTATTCCTGCTCCTAATTCATAGGTATGTTTGTATGTAAGAAAATTGGGTGAAGCGTAAAATAGGCTCCCTGTCTCCTATTTTGTGCCATTGTACATGTCAAAATTCACTATTGTAGTTTAAAGAAAACAACTGACAACAAACAAATATATGTTGATAATATAAGAACAGAAAGTGTTGGAGAAACTCAGCAGGTCTGATAGCCTTCGTAGAGAAAGAAACGGACCTATTGGCCTGAATTTTATGAAGAAAAATCTAACTATCAATTTTGGGGAGTTTCATGGAGGGTTTCTCTCTATGAGTTCCAGAGAGTTTTCTCCAGCTATTTCCACAACTCACCTCATGACCTATACACATGCCTCTCTGATACCACATTTAGATTAATTTGCAATGAATAATCACAGAAGTATTCACCACTGCTGGGATCTCCTAAGATTCCTGTACCTGTGCCATTTTAAAAATGAAGCGATGTCAGTCAGCAAATACTCTACATGGTTCCTGTGTGTTAATCCCAGTTTACCATGTGAGTCTGTGCAATGTGCGCAGTGCAGAGGAATGCTCAACAATATCTCAAGAGGTTAATGACCTTCTGCAGTCCATTAAAGTCTGTGCTCTCATCATTTTTGTGCTTCTTCAAAATCACTAAAACTCTTCCCAGCAAGGGTCATAGTTTACCGCTCTTCCTTTACTTGTTTTCACCCACCCAACCCTTCCAGACTACTGACCCTGCTTGGACTTTGTGCTGCTTACTCGATCACTCAGGACATGTCACCATCTTTCCACCACTTGCTCCAGTGCTGATAACAATGATGTCTACTTTCATCTTACTCAATCCCTCCTTTTGTCTCCCAATCCAGGAGAAAACACCCCACAATAGATCTGAGAAAGCCAAGTGAAGTAGACATCATCCAGCTCTTCAGCTACTATGAAGAGAGGACCTTTGCCTTAGGGGAGAGAACAGAGACCATTTATGAAGTGATACCAAAACCTCCATGTTCTGACAAACAATTAAGAATCATTGTCACATGTTATGCAGCTCTCCCATTGACCCCATGTGAATGTATTCTTAACATGCTCAAACTTCTACCACTATTTTGCGACTCAGTCTCTCTTTTGTCTTATAAGGCACCAATAGAATCGACATTGTCTCTCCTCTTCCAAGGGAACAGTCCCACAAGTTCTTACTGCTTCTAATCTGAGCAAGAAGACACAGATCCCTCAAAGGATGCACTGACAAAGCTGCCTCCTGCAACCTCCTGCCAACTTAGACTCCGACATTTTGATGGAATCATTAATCCGATTAGCATTAATCCGAGAGGACATTCTGGTGACCACATCACCGCAGACACCCAGCTGGCCAACGAAGAAATGTCCCAGATCACTTGCAGTTGGAAGACTGCCAGAGAGCAGGCACCTGTTCAATCTCAGGTAGGAGACTCCCATATGAGAGTCAGCTATAATAACTGCATAGAAATGCATAGTACATTGGGGAAACCGAGCAAAGGCTACGACAACGGATGAATGGGCACCGCACAACAATCAACAGACAGGAGGGTTCCCTCCCAGTTGGGGAACACTTCAGTGGTCCAGGACATTCAGCCTCGGACCTTCGGGTGACCATCCTCCAAGGTGGACTTCGGGACAGGCAGCAGAGGAAAGTGGCTGAGCAGAGGCTGATAGCTAAGTTCGGTACCCATGGGGCGGGCCTCAACCGGGACCTTGGGTTCATGTCACATTACAGGTGATCACCATTGCACTACACACACACAGGCAGATATTCTTACACACACACACTCTCACATACACACGGACACAGGTACACACCGACGCGCACACAGACACCCACACACACCCTTATAGAGACACACACTCCCAAACTCACACATGTACCCCCTCACAGACTTAAGACACTGTGCACTCACTACGTGCACACACACACACTTTCTCACACTCACAACCCCACCCCAGACAGACAGACACACACACACACATACTTTCTCACACTCACAACCCCCACCCCAGACAGACACACACACACAGACAAAGACCCACATGCACACATATATTTTGTGGGGTGAATTTGTACTTGCAGGGTTACATTGCACTTTGCTCAAAAACTGCATGCATTCATGTAGAACTCTGAGCTCAAAAACTGCATGAACTTAAGTAAAACTCTGTTATCTCACTTTTTAGATTAGAATCAATCTAAACATCAGGTCATAGACAGAGAACACAGGGGGCTAACACCTTCAACATATTGTCTAGCTATCACCATTGTTAACAGCTAACCCGAGAATGCAACTTTTAAAAAAAGGTTTTGTGATTTACATATGAAAGAAGTGAAACTATCACTGTATTCTAACAGATGAACGGCTTAACAGACAATCAATTTTTCAATGTATAATTTCAGTTACATCACACTGCAAATTTTTGCTATAAATTCTGTGTTCCAACCGAGCCCTCCACTATCACCTGATGAAGGAGCATCGCTCCGAAAGCTAGTGTGCTTCCAATTAAACCTGTTGGACTATAACCTGTACACCCCAGTCCAACACCGGCATCTCCAAATCATAGAAATGCAAAGGCAGACTCAGGAGAAGGAAGCAGGTTTATTGGAAACACTAAAGGCAAACTGACACAAAGACTGTAAGACACACCCCCACCAACAGTGGTTTGAAAGGGCTCAGAAAAGATTTACAAGGATGTTGCCAGGGTTGGAGGCTTTGAGCTATAGGGACAGTCTGAATAGGCTGGGGTTATTTTCCCTGGAGCATTGGAGGCTGAGTGGTGACCTTATAGAAATTTATAAACTCATGTTGTGGCTGTACAATACGTTGGTTAGACCACTTTTGGAATATTGCACACAATTTTGGTCTCCTTCCTATTGGACTAATGTTGTGAAACTTGAAAGGGTCCAGAAAAGATTTACAAGAATGTTGTCAGCGTTGGAGGATTTGAGCTATAGGGAGAGGCTTAATAGGCTGGGGTTGTTTTCCCTGGAGCGTCGGAGGCTGAGGGGTGACCTAGAGGTCTATAAAATCATGAGGGGCATGGATAGGGTGAATAGCCAAGGTCTTTTTCTGAGGGTTGGGGAGTCCAAAACAAGAGGGCATAGGTTTAAGGTGAGAGGGGAAAGATTTAAAAAGGACCTAACGGGCACCTTTTTCATACAGAGGGTGGTGCGTGTATGGAATGTGTTGCGAGAGGAAGTGATAGAGGCTGATACAGTTACAAGATTTAAAAAGCATCTGGATGAGTCTCAGGTAGGAGGCTCCCATATGGGAGTCAGCTATAATAACTGCATAGAAATGCACAGGAAGACTCAGGAGAAGGAAGCAGGTTTATTGGAAACACTAAAGGCAAACTGACACAAAGACTGTAAGACACACCCCCACCAACAGTGGTTTGAAAGGGCTCAGAAAAGATTTACAAGGATGTTGCCAGGGTTGGAGGCTTTGAGCTGTAGGGACAGTCTGAATAGGCTGGGGTTATTTTCCCTGGAGCATCGGAGGCTGAGGGGTGACCTCTTAGAGATTTATAAACTCATGTTGTGGCTGTACAATACGTTGGTTAGACCACTTTTGGAATATTGCACGCAGTTCTGGTGATTAGGAAGAGATTTGAGTAGGAAAATCCAAGGAGCAAGAAAATCGACATTTCCTGATGAAGGGCTTTTGTCCAAAGTGTTGATTTTCCTGCTCCTCAAATGCTGCCTGACCTGCTGTGCTTTTCTAGCACTACTCTAATCTTGACTCTCAGCTCCAGCATCTGCAGTACCCACTTTCGTCTGTATGATTAGGAAGGTTTTAGAGGGATATGGGACAAATGCTGACAAATGGGACTGGATTTATTTGGGATATCTAGAGGCTGCAATGTCGCAAACTGAAAATGAGAATTTTTTCCAGCTTGCATTGAGGCTCACTGGAACATTGCAGCATGCCTGAGACAGGGATGCTGGCCAGGCAACATGGTAGTGTGTGCAAATTGCAAGCAACTGGAAGCTCAGAGTCAATTCTTCAGACAGAGCATAGGGTTGCTCAGTCTATGTTTCATCTTCCCAATATAGAAGAGACTAGACTGTGGGCAGCAATATAGTAGACTATGAATGATGTACAGGTAAGTTGCTGCTTCGCCTGGAAGGTATATGTGGTATCTTGGATAGTGAGGAGGGAAGTACTAAACAGGCAGATGTTACACTTTCTGCAATTGCTGCCGTGGGGTGTGAGGAGGTGTTTGAAGTGGAGGAAAAGGGGATCAGAGTGTCCCAAAAGGATAGTCCCTGTGGAATGCTGACAAGGAGGGAAGGGAATATAATCTGGTCGTGGTGTCCCACTGGAGGTGACAGAGGTGACATTTTACAATCCTTTGGCTGTGTAGGCTGGTGGGCTGGTAAATGAGGAGCAGAGCACTCTGTCATTTTTATGGAAAGAAAAGGGTGGGAGTAAATGTGCAGGAGTTGGGTCGCTGTTATTTTCGTTCTTTATTTTAATAGTCTGGAGTCTGCTATAAGCTGCACACAAGTGGATGGAAAAAATGATCCAAATGCCAAGTAAAACCCAGAAAAACAGGCGATAATATATAAAAAAAGAAATCATGCCATCTGCTCCAAAAGTAAACAGGTGATTTCCTGCATTTGCATCATTTTTCTTTTCATCTAGTTGTTTTCTCTCATCCCTTTATTTGTTTTAACTTAGTTTGTTCTTGCCTTTTGGAAATGTTATAGTAGATCATTCAACAGAGTATGAATTGAACCAGATTGTTTAGTGAGCCACATGGAACATTTCTGGAAATGTTCCTGAAAAGAATTAATGCCAGGAAATGGAACTAACTGGTTTGGGATGTTTCAAATGTAGTTCTTTTATTCTTTTTGCAATTTTTTTCAGTAATTTATGTGGTTCCTACATCAACATATATATCTTCAATATTGTTAAGGTCGAAGTAAGTAGGTTCTTGAGTATCAAAGGAATTCAAGATTATTGGGGATATGCAGGAATGTACAGTTAAGGTTAAAATGTGATCAACCATGATCTTATTGAATGAAGGAGCTGACTTGAAGGGCCGAATGGCCTAGTCTTGTTCTTTGTTTGTAAGTAACTTTCCTTTGCCTGGTGAGAAGCTGTAATGTTCACTTCAAGAAGGTACCAAAGACCTATCTTTAATTTAATTATTTGTGGGACCTACCTTTAGTTTATTTATTTGTGGGACCTATCGCTAATTGATTAATTTCTCCCAAGCTGAGCTGTTACTTGCAGAACTTTAATCCAGCATCTGGATTTCACATCTAATAACACTAGTACAATACTACTCTTTCCCAGCTGAATGATAATCTCATTGAATAGGGGAACAGGTTCAAGGGGCTGAATGATCTAATAATCTTGTATCTATGTTCCTATGTTTTCATGGATCTAGGAAGTTAAGGAGGAAAAACAATGGAACAAGGCAATATGAAAGGGTTAAAATCACTTATGCTGAACCCTTTAAATTTTGCTGTAGTAAAATCTTGAAGCAAAGTGGGGTGTCGAATCTGATGGTGGGATGGGGGAAGAATGGTGTATGAGCCCAAGATGGAGAAGACCATAAAAGTTTCAGAGGGAGTCGGGGTGTGGAGTGGGAGGGTGTTGGGTGGTGAAGTGTTGAATCATAATTTGGAGAACGTGGTAAGTTGTGGGTTCAATTTAAAAGTTACACAGGAGTTAGATGGGAAGTCTTAACTTTTTTAGGTTTTCCTGGATAACTAGTTACTTAACCACAGTGCAACCCTCTGAATTCTCCAATTTACATGAATACTTTTGGAGGGTTTCAAGTGCAGAGGAAGTTGCCCTGCCAGAACCTTTCATATTCTGGGCAATTAATTCAGTGTCTGCTCCATCAGGGAATGTTCAGGGTCCTGATACACAATTCCCACGTATGCAGGAAAATGACAACTGTTTTACCATCATTTTGCCCAGGATATATAGCACTGAAATTGGCCATTCAGCTCAGCTGGTCCATTCTGGCTGTCCAGTGAGACATGACCAAATCTAGTAAAGACAATTATAATTTCCAATTTTAAAATACGGCTGGTATTTGTTTTTTTTTTATGCCCTTGCTAACCCCTGGTGCAATGTTTAGTGATTGATATATTCATAATCTGAGAACACTCTGTTCCTTTCAAATAATGTGACCTTCCTGTTCTTCCTGCCAAAATATACAACCTCACATTTATCTGTTGAAACTCATTTGAGAATTAGTTACCTGCGAACTAACTAAAGTCTCCCTTTAATTTGTTGTAATCCTCCTCAGCATTAACTATCCCCTGTCATTTGGTGCCATGTGCAAATTTGTGTTTTCGAAATTGTGAATATAACTATTGAAGAGCAGTGATTCAGTCCTGGTCCTTCTCCATACCAGTTGACTACTCTGCTCCAACTCTTGCTTTCTGTCTTCAACTCAGTGAGAAATCTGCCATTTATTCCTGAACCCAGGTTCTTTGGCCATATTCAGAGTAAGGCAATCCAAGTGAACCATCTTTGCTTTGTATTAGCCCTGTTCGTGGGCTTAATCATAGTGAACAGGAATTGAAGTCTCAGTTATGATAAACTGACAACAGATAAAGTGAAAATTGCATTATATCTGATAATTATGAAAAGATTGTGGTTAAAAATGAGTGCCCTATTTCTGATTTCCAAGTGCATATATAACAGCAGTTACAGCCTAGCTATATGAATTATCCAAAGTATATCATCTCCCTTCTTCCTCATTTCAGCAGCGAATAGAACTCATTATTGATATCTGATAATTTCCGTGCAACAGCAAACACATTGAAGCAACATTTTCTATGTGGATTTGTCAATAACCAAAATGCAACTGGAGTAAAAGCAGAAATTATTGGTGAATTGCAGCAGGTCTAGCAGCAATTGTTGGAAGAAAGCAGAGCTAACGTTATAGTCTGCTAATTCAAACTGAAACTGCTTTCATTTGATTACACATTCCAAGTAAAAACAATCAAGAGCTCAAATGTCCTGTTAGTTGAGGGGTATGCCAGAAGAACTGATATATATGGGGGAGAACTTCTGTGCCTTTTTGATCCCATAAACAACATAACCAAACAGAATCATTTGAACATTATATCCTCCAAAGACATTCTTAAAATATTAGTAATGAATGCTAAATGATCCTATCAGGCAGTAGATTACAGCAAAATATAAGGTTTCATCAAGATGATCAATATTACTTTAATGGAAATTGGTAACACAGGCATGTGCAGTGTGTACAGGGTAGAATGCTGTCAGAATAGGAGGACATCTACACTTTCATCAAAAAGGTAACATTTTTACCAGAGAGACAACTGATGGTGGTTGAACCTGAGGGTCACCACACCTCAGGTGAGGGGGCATGTTAAGGTGGAGAGTCTTTCATAGTAACCTCAGTTGGTGTGGGAAATTAATGCATCCTGCTGGTGTCACTCTGCTTCACAAGCCAGCTATCCAGCCAATTGAGCTAACTGCCCCCCACTTCCATAATACTAATACTACCGAAAAATACATTTTTTTTACAATAAATATTGTTTTGTTACCATTTTGACAAAAAGTTGAAAAGGAAGAGAATGAAATAAAATAATGACTTCCATAATGTATAAGCTGGGAAATAAACTGCTTTCGTAATATTGATAGAGATAAAATATTGGTCAGGCAGTCTTCCTTTCTTTTGAAATAATAAATACCACTTGAGACACCAGATAATGGTTTCAGTTTATTGTTTCATCTGAAAGATGTTAATACTTGTAACATTGCAATAAAAATAATATGTCTACCTTGATTCATGAGTTCCCAAAATTCTGTTATTAGTTTAATGTAATATGGATGCAATAGCATTATAGATCTGCAGAGGAACCTCGATTATCCGACATTCGATTATCCGAATAACGGATTGTTTGGCAAGATCAAAAGATCCTGATGCTTGATTAAACTATGTTATCTGGTATTCAATTATCCAGATTCAATTAACCAAATGAAATGCTCCCCGCCCGCGTCCTCCGGATAATCGTGGTTCCACTGTATACAAATGATTTATGTATATGTTTCAGTTTTAAAAAATATTAATTTATGGGACTTGGGCTTCATTTGCTGGTATACCATTTATTGCCCATCCCTAGTTGCTTTTGAGAAGTTGAACTGAATTCTTGATTGCTGCATTCACTTCATGGAAGAAGAGCTATAATTCCTTTAAGGAGAGAGTTCCAAGATTTTGACCCAGCGGCACTGAAGGAAAGGTGATAAATGAACAGGATGGTAAGTATCTTGAGAAAGAACTTGCAGGTGGTGTTCCAATTCCTTCTGTTCTGATTCCCATTAGCTCCAGCTTTGCGAAGGACTCCTTAATGCACCACTTGGTCAAATGTGGCCTTGATATCAATCACCGTCACTCTCACCTCACCTCTGGAATTCAGAATTTAGTCCATGTGTGAACCAGAATTGTCATCAGGTTGGGAGCTGAGTGGCCATTGTGGAGCACAAACTGAGCATGATGGACATAGAGCTATCGAGGTCTACAGCACAGAAAAAGACATTTTTTCAGCCCATTGAGTCTGTGCCAGTCAAAATCAACCAGCTAACTATTCTAATCCCATTTTCCAGCGAAATCAGCGAGCAGATTATTCAAAAGCAAATGTTGCTTGTTAGCACTGTGGATAAAACCTTTCATCGCTTGACTTGTCTTCACTTTGTTCATTTTCCTGTCTGTTACTTTTCTTTTGTACTTATTTTCCATATCTATATCTGGATTTTGTTTTTGCATCCATATGCGTTGTTTGCACTGTTTCAAAATAAAACAACATTTCATTTTAAAAATTGAAAACTGTGTGAATCATGACACTGTGAGTGATTTGAACTTCTGCTAACCTCACCATTAAATTTAAAGATTTTGGTTAGCCAGTTTTGTATTTTGAAACTCACTGACTTACAAAGTTTTTTAGAATTTATTTTTAAACTTAGATTTATACATGGAGACAGAGTTCGTTGTGGTCTATAATACTTATTTAAGTCTCCTTTCTGAGTAATGCCTAAAATATAAAAATATATTATAGCCTAAACAAAGCTAGAAATCAAAATAAAACGTTTGACCACTTGAAGAAATAGCAGCCTTGAAATTACAATGTGGGAAGAACATTCATTTGAAATTTAATTTCTTTTAAATAGGTTGAATCCTGCACTAAAATAAGCATTGAAATAATTTTAGATGGAACATAAACATTGCCTCTTGTGGTTTCAGCTGGAAATCTTTTGCACATTTCTTTTTGTGATGCTAAATTATTCCTAGAGATTTCACCAGAAAATGTAGCTTTCTTATCCCCAATTTTCATCAGGTTTGCAACACTAAGTTAGTGTACTTTTAAGTGTAATGATTCAACCATGTGGTCTCACATCCTGAATTGGGACCTCCTGGCTCATGGCTAGGGACACTACCATTGCATCACAACTGGGAACTTGCCTTGGAACATGTTAGATCTTTTTTAAAAAATAACCTGTTTGAACAGCAAACTTCCATGATGATCACATCCTATGGTAGTACTTAACACGAGACCTTCTGACCTAGGAGTTGAGCACTACCACTGAGCCGCAAGATGCTTGCAAGGACATATGCACTTTCCTTGATTTGGCAGTAGACTTTCTGGTCAGTACAAGGATTAAATCCATGGCTTTGTCATCAGTAGCATCACACACTATTAGCTTTTTGAGATAACTGGCTGTCAGTTGGTACTTTTGCATATTAATGAACAATTAAACTTGACACAAAAAAGTTATGTTTAGTTTTTAACAGCATTGTACTTTTTAAAGAAATGATTAACAGTCATGCCAACTTGATTTGAGAGATGTTAAAAATGTTCAAATTGAACTTCTTGCCTTTTTTTAATCTTACAGACTGAAAAGGGATCAATATGGGGGTGGCAGGGTGGCTCAGTGGTTAGCACTGCTGCCTCACAGCACCAGGGACCAGCATTCAATTCCAGCATCAGGTGACTGTCTATGTGGATAATGTAGAGGTGCCGGTGTAGGACTTGGGTGGACAAACTTAAAAATCACACAACACCAGGTTATAGTCCAACAGGTTTATTTGGAAGCACTAGCTTGCGGAGCACTGCTCCTTCATCAGGTAGCTTGTCTGTTTGGAGTTTGCACATTGTCCCTATGTCTGTGTGGGTTTGCACCCACAGTCCAAAGATATGTAGGTTAGGTGGATTGGCCATGCTAAATTGCCCATGATTTACCGGGGGGATTCAAAATTAATGAACTTGAACGTACCACCCTGTTCCCTGCACGATATCTCTGCCTCAGGCTTGTCACAGTGCTTCAGGGCAAGCTGGAAGAAGAATGCCCATTTTCGACTTGAGGGCCCTGCAGACCCAATATTGAGTTCAATAATTCTTGGGCCTGAGCTCCCGCATGTCCTAGCCCCCTAACCACACACACCAGGCCTTGTTATCACAAAATCTGCCATTACATGCAAAGTATTGTCAGCCACTAACAATCTCCAGTAATAGCTATTCAACCTCTCAGCCACTCGTCATCCTCTCCTTCGTCTGTCCAACTGTTCTTCTTTCTCTTTAGGCTCTGTCCCCACCTATCATTTACTACTTAGCCCCGCCCCATCCTATCTTCTGCACATAAACCAACATTTTCCTTGCTACCATCAGTTCTGAGCAACGTGCACCAGACCTAAAATGTTAACCTTGATTTCCCCTCACAGACACTGCTAGGCATGATGAGCTTTTCCAGCAACTTCTGTTTTTGGTTCTGATTTACGGCATCCACAGTGATTTTTACTCTCTCTGTTCTGTTGCTGATCAAGCTTCTGGATGCCTCCTTGTTCTTTGCCACACTGCCCCTTTCAGCAATTTTACGGGCTAAACATGCTCGAACAAGTCCCACATTCTGGACATAGCGCGGGAGCCCCTGCTCAGGTATAATGTGGCCCACCGAGGAACTGAAGGTGATGGAAGAAATTGCAAAACCTTTGCTCCACATTGCCACCAGGTGGCCATAGCCTGAAACTGATCCTATGTTAATGGAAAGGTCCTGATAAAAATATAAAATAGTTATCTTCATAATGAACTTCCCAATCTCCATGAAAAATTTGAACGCCTGACAGGATATATGTGGCAAGTGAGGTGGGGTTACAGTGATCATTTCCAACTGTGGGTGTGGGAATGGATCAGCCTCCCATTTTATGCCTCACCCTATTCTCTTTTCAAAGTACATGAGGATGATAACCAAAGGACATTATAGGGAACTAACCTTCCACCCCTGCCTTTTTGATGGCATTTATAGAGTCATAGAGTCAGAGAGATGTACAGCACGGAAACAGACCCTTCAGTCTAACTTGTCCATGCTGACCAGATATCCCAACCCAATCTAGTCCCACCTGCCAGCACCCAGCTCATTTCCCTCTAAACCCTTCCCATACATATACCCATCCAGATGCCTTTTAAATGTTGCAATTGTACTGGCCTCCACCACTACATCTGGCAGCTCATTCCATACACGTACCACACGTGAAAAAGTTGCCCCTTACGTCTCTTTTATATCTTTCCCCTCTCACTCTAAACCTATACACCCGGTTCTGGACTCCCCTACCCCAGGGAAGAGACTTTGTCTATTTATCTTATACATGCCCCTCATGATTTTGTAAACCTTTTGCTGGGACATAAAATCAGACCTTGTAGCTTTTGATTTCTGGAGCCATCTTGCTTTCCTTGTTCTTTGGGGAAGGTCTATTCAGTCATAGGGATGAACAGCATGGAAACAGACCCTTCGGTCCAACCTGTCCATACCGACCAGATATCCCAACCCAATATAGTCCCACCTGCCAGCACCCACCTCCAAACCCTTCCTATTCATATATCCATCCAAATGCCTCTTAAATGTTGCAATTGTACCAGCCTCCACCACATCCTCTGGCAGCTCATTCCATACACGTACCACCCTCCGTGTGAAAAAGCTGCCCCTTGGGTCTCTTTTATATCTTTCCTCTCTCACCCTAAACCTATGCCCTCTAGTTCTGGACTCCACGACCCCAGGGAAATGACTTTGCCTATTTACCCTATCCATGTCCCTAATAATTCTGTAAACCTATATAAGGTCACCCCTCAGCCTCGAACGCTCCAGGGAAAACAGTCCCAGCCTGTTCAGCCTCTCCCTGTAGCTCAAATCCTCCAATCCTGGCAACATCCTTGTAAATCTTTTCTGAACCCTTTCAAGTTTTGCAACATCTTTCTAATAGGAAGGAGACCAGAATTGCACGCAATATTCCAACAGTGGCCTAACCAATGTCCTGTACAGCCGCAACATGATCTCCCAACTCCTGTACTCAGTACTTTGACCCAATAAAGGAAAGCATACCAAATGCCTTCTTCACTATCCTATCTACCTGCGACTCCACTTTCAAGGAGCTATGAACCTGCATTCCAAGGTCTCTTTGTTCAGCAACACTCCCCAGGACCTTACCATTAAGTGTATAAGTCCTGCTAAGATTTCCTTTCCCAAAATGCAGCACCTCGCATTTATCTGCTTTAAACTCCATCTGCCACTTCTCAGCCCATTGGCCCATCTGGTCCAGATCCTGTTGTAATCTGAGGTAACCCTCTTCCCTGTTCACTACACCTCCAATTTTGGTGTCATATGCAAACTTACTAACTGTACCTCTTATGTTTACTTCCAAATCATTTATGTAAATGTCAAAAAGTAGTGGACCCAGCACTGATCCTTGTGGCACTCCACTGGTCACAGGTCTCCAGTTGGAAAAACAACCCTCCACCACCACCCTCTGTCTTCTATATTTGAGCCAGTTCTGTATCCAAATGGCTAGTTCTCCCTGTATTCCATGAGATCTAACCTTGTTAATCAGTCTCCCATGGGGAACTTTGTCAAATACCTCACTGAAGTCCATATAGATCACATCTACTGCTCTGCCCTCATCAATCTTCTTTGTTACTTCTTCAAAAAACTCAATCAATTTTGTGAGACATGATTTCCCACGCACAAAGCCATGTTGACTACCCCTAATCAGTCCTTGCCTTTCCAAATACATGTGTATCCTGTCCCTCAGGATTCCCTCCAACAACCTGCCCACCATTGAGGTCAGGCTCACAGGTCTATAGTTCCCTGGCTTGTCTTTACCGCCCTTCTTAAACAGTGGCACCACGTTTGCCAACCTCCAGTCTTCCAGCACCTCACCTGTGACTATCGATGATACAAATATCTCAGCAAAAGGCCCAGCAATCACTTCTCTAGCTTCCCACAGAGTTCTCATGTACATCTGATCAGGTCCTGGGGATTTATCCACCTTTAACCATTTCAGGACATCCAGCACTTCCTCCTCTGTAATCTGGACATTTTGCAAGATGTCACCATCTATTTCCCTACATCTACATCTATATCTTCCATACCCTTTTCCACAGTAAATACTGATGCAAAATATTCATTTAGTATCTTCCCCATTTTCTGTGGCTCCACACAAAGGCCGCCTTGCCGATCTTTGAGGGGTCCCATTCTCTCCCTAGTTACCCTTTTGTCCTTAATATATTTGTAAAAACCCTTTGGATTCTCCTTAATTCTATTTGCCAAAGCTATCTCATGTTCCCTTTTTGCCCTCCTGATTTCCCTCTTAAATATATTCCTACTTCCTTTATAGTCTTCTAAGGATTCACTCGATCTATCTTGTCTATACCTGACATATGCTTCCTTCTTTTTCTTAACCAAACCCTCAATTTCTTTAATCATCCAGCATTCCCTATAACTACCAGCCTTCCCTTTCACCCTGACAGGAATGTACTTTCTCTGGATTCTTGTTATCTCATTTCTGAAGGCTTCCCATTTTCCAGCCGTCCCTTTACCTGTGAACATCTGCCTCCAATCAGCTTTCGAAGATTCTTGCCTAATACTGTCAAAATTGGCCTTTCTCCAATTTAGAACTTCAACTTTTAGATCTGGTCTATCCTTTTCTATCACTTTTTTTAAAACAAATAGAATTATGGTCGCTGGCCCCAAAGTGCTCCCCCACTGACACCTCAGTCACCTGCCCTGCCTTATTTCCCAAGAGTAGGTCAAGTTTTGCACCTTCTACAGTAGGTACAGCCACATACTGAATCAGAAAATTGTCTTGTACGCACTTAAGAAATTCCTCTCCATCTAAACCTTTAACACTATGGCAGTCCCAGTTGATGTTTGGAAAGTTAAAATTCCCTACAATAACTATCCTATTATTCTTACAGATAACTGAGATCTCCTTATAAATTTGTTTCTCAATTTCCCTCTGACTATTAGGGCGTCTCTAATACAATCCCAATAAGGTGATTATCCCTTTCTTATTTCTCAGTTCCACCCAAATAACTTCCCTTGATGTATTTCTGGGAATATCCTCCCTCAGCGCAGCTGTAATGAAATCCGTTATCAAAAATGCCACTCCCCCTCCTCTCTTGCCTTCCTTTCTATCCTTCCTGTAGCATTTGTATCCTGGAACATTAAGCTGCCAGTCCTGCCCATCCTTGAGCCATGTTTCTGTAATTGCTATGATATCCTAGTCCCATGTTCCTAACCATGCCCTGAGTTCATCTGATTTGGAGATGCCGGTGTTGGACTGGGTTGTACAAAGTTTAAAATTACACAACACCAGGTTATAGTCCAACAGGTTTAATTGGAAGCACACTAGCTTTCGGAGCGACGCTCCTTCATCAGGTGATTGGTGTTGTGTGATTTTTAACTGAGTTCATCTGCCTTCCTTGTTAGGCCCCTTGTATTGAAATAAATGCAGTTTAATTGATTAGTCCTGCCTTGTCCCTGCCTGCCCTGACTGTTTGACTCACTTCTGTTCTCAACTGTACCAGTCTCAGATTCATCTCTTTCCTCACTATCTCCCTGGGTCCCACCCCACTCCCCTCCCCCCCACTCCACCCCCATCTTACAAGTTTAAATTCTCCCAAGCAGTTCTAGCAAATCTCCCTGCCAGTATATTAGTCCCTTTCCAATTTAGGTACAATCCGTCCTTCTTGTACAGGTCACTTCTACCTCAAAAGAGATTCCAATGATCCAAAAATGTGAATTCTTCTCCCAAACACCAGCTCCTCAGCCATGCATTCATCTGTTCTATCCTTCTATTCCTGCCCTCACTAGCTCGTGGCACTGGAAGTAATCCAGATGTTACTATCCTTGAGGACCTCCTTTTTAAATTTCTGCCTAACTCTCTGTAATCTCCCTTCAGAATCTCAACCTTTTCCCTTCCTATATCGTTGGTTCCAATGTGGACAATGACCTCTTGCTGGCCCCTCTCCCCCGTGAGAACATTCTGCACCCTCTCGGAGACATCCTTGATCCTGGCAGCAGGGAAACAACACACCATTCTGCCTTTTTCTCTGCTGGCCACAGAAATGTCTGTCTGTCTGTCTGTACCTCAGACTACAGAATCAGTCAGGTGAATGAAAAAGCAGGGAACAGTGATGAAAGCTTGGCACAGCTTTAACCATGGCCTGAAAACCTGCTGCTTCTCTCTTCAACATCACTATTTCCTCAGTGTTGTCGTGTCAGCTGTAGCTTCCCAATATGTCGGCTGATGATCATCCTTGGCTCTCTAGTCACAGTGGCACTGTTTCTTGTATTGTATTATTTTAAATCCAATCTTTCCTTTCTTCCCTCTTTGTCTCTTTCTGTAATACTGGAGTGCGTGCTGATGTATTGCTGAGTAGTGACACCTGTCGATTAGAGGAAGGTTGGAAGTCATATTATCTTCCATATTATCCACTAAGGAAGCTGTTAGAATATAAATTTTGTGGTTGGAGCAGATGGCTATCTGATTCCAGAAGTGCATATTACCTGATAACTGGTAATGGAGAAAGATAGTGTGAATATACAGTACATTGTTGTGGTTCTGTTCGCCGAGCTGGGAATTTGTCTTGCAAACGTTTCGTCCCCTGTCTAGGTGACATCCTCAGTGCTTGGGAGCCTCCTGTGAAGCGCTTCTGTGATGTTTCCTCCGGCATTTATAGTGGCCTTGTCTCTGCCGCTTCCAGCAGCTGGAACTGACAACCGGAAGCGGCAGAGACAGGCCACTTTAAATTCCGGAGGAAACAGCACAGAAGCGCTTCACAGGAGGCTCCCAAGCACTGAGGATGTCACCTACACAGGGGACGAAACGTTTGCAAGACAAATTCCCAGCTCGGCGAACAGAACCACAACAATGAGCACCTGAGCTACAAATCTTCTCCCAAACTTTTATACAGTACATTATTGGATATCCTAGCAACAAATTGTCGTAAGATGCTGGTCTTGCCAGATTACATATAAAGACTACAGTTATCATTCGTTATGAATTCTTGGGGAGATCCAAATAGGTGTTTTTGTTTTGAACTGATGACAAAACCTGCCTTCTAGCAACAAGAATAGAAAAGCAAATCATAAATTTAAAATAAAGTTGAAATGTTTTGAAATCCGTTTTTTAAAGAGAAAGTTTTGACATTTTCAAGTTAGGCGGGCTCAGTATTGCCTATACGAAAATCTTCTTCCTACTTGCACAAGGTTTTCAAATCGCCACCTCCGAAAAACTAAAACTTGGAAAGAAAAGTGGTTATTCAGAGAAAAATGAGGAATGAGCTGAATCCACGCTTTTCTGTTGAGTCTACTTTTTCCACAGATAGAGGTTACCATTATGATTCAGCATGGGGTCTGTTAAGATCTGAAATATCAAAAGACTTCATGAAATTTCTATTAATTTAAAAAGAAATCACAGGATGCGGACAACACTGGCTAGACCAGCATTCATTGCCAACCTTTAATTGCCCAGAGGGCAGTTAAAGTCAACCACATGGGGGATTCAAGATGGCAGCGACCTAGTAAGTCTGAACTGTGCACCAGAACCCAGACAAAGTGGGGCACTCAACCTCCCTTCACTGTTCAATTTGTTGAAAATAACTATTTCCTGACCCTGAGAACTGTTCAGCACCAGTTCTGAACAGTTTTGCACAGTTTAAAAAATGATTAAAGGGA
The DNA here is from genome assembly GCF_047496795.1 of Chiloscyllium punctatum. Taxonomy (NCBI): domain Eukaryota; kingdom Metazoa; phylum Chordata; class Chondrichthyes; order Orectolobiformes; family Hemiscylliidae; genus Chiloscyllium; species Chiloscyllium punctatum. Next base: position 135,443,238 of record NC_092741.1, on the reverse strand, counting down.
AGGGAGCACGAGGCTTGCATCAGGTAGGGACCTCCCCTGCAGCAACGGATGTACCCGTGGCCATAGCGTCAGCCTCCACGGCCACCCCAGAAGACTCACCTGCAGAGGGGAGCCTGATCTCAGAGTTCGTCAAGATCGACTCGTTGGTGGAAGAAGCCCAGGCCAGATGGGAATCGATCTTGGTCATACTGCATGACCTGGAGATCCAGTGACTCGGGCAGTGTGTCGGGGAGCGGAGCAACGGGCTGCTGCTTCCAAGACTGCGGCTGAATATTCAGCGGGTTGAATTCAGGCCCTGTAACGTCGAATGCAAGCCTTAGAGGAGCAGGTTGACGATCTCGAGGTTATTAGAAGAACATCCAGTTGCTAGGGTTTCCCGAATGGGAGGAAGAAGGCCAGCCTGTCAGTTTTCTGGAGCAATGGCTCCCACAGTTTCTGAGGCTGGAAGTTGAAGTAGGCCCGATGTGAGTTGAGTGGGCCCACCAGGTCGCAGTGTGCAGGCCCAGGTCGGACCAGCGTGCCCACCTGGTCCTCATGCTACTTCAGCATTATAGTGACAAACAAATGATGCTGGAAGCCTCCAGAGTACTCGGGAAGGGTCCCCAGGCTTTGGTATATAAAGGATCATGAACCACGCTTTTTCAGGACTTTTCCCTGGTTGTGATTTGATGAGGTAAAAAGGCAGATGAGGGACCTGAATATCCAGTATTTCATTAGATATCTGGCGATTCTGTGTTTCAGCCATGGACGGTCCGTGTTCAAATTTAATTCACCAGAAAAGGCAAAGGACTTCTTGGATGCTCTAAAATAGACTGATTGGCCTGAATTATATGGACAATTATTCTATTCTGCTTTTTTTTCTGTAATTTGCCTGGTTTAGCTGGTTGTCGGGAGGTGATCTTGATCTTCCTTTGAATATATGTCAGGGGCATAATTATCTTTTCTTTCTTTTGTTCCCTCTCCCCTCTCTTTCCCTTTCCATAATTCTTTGTTTGGATGGGGGGAGGGGCAGTGGGGGGATGTGGGGAGAGGGTATTATTTTTTGCTGTTCTACCAAGAGTGCCTCGGATTACAGCATGCAGGGGATGGGTTGGGTGCCCACTTTTATCTTTCATGTCATAAACTATTGATATTTTTTTCCTTACTTGGTGGTGTCTGGGGTGGGGGCATGGCTCCAGGTAGAAGGAGTCATGGTGGGATTAATGGGTGAAATGATCGCCTCCTGTGGGCAAGGGGAAAAGTCTCCTTTCAGTTATGTTTTATGCTGTTATGTTGTAGAAGTATTTGTCAGAAGTTTTGATTTAGTAGTTTTGGAAGTTGCATTTTAAAACTTATACGTACTGTTTATGTTTTTCACTCGGCGGGCAATGAGTGGGGTTCTTCCTCCCGGGGGGTCTTGGAATGTTTCAAATGATCATAGCTAGCCATTAGTTTAAGTGGTACACCTGGAGTGTTAAGGGAAGTTACTCACCAATTAAGAGAAAAAAGATACTGCCAAGCCTGAGAAAAGAGAGGGTCGATGTAGCCTTGTTGCAAGAAACTGACTCGACCGATAAGGAGTATTTGAAGTTGCAACAGGGAGGATCGGCCCGGTGTTTTTCTCATCTTTTAATTTGAAAAGTAGAGGAGTGGCTGTTCTCATCTGGAAGAACCTCCCATTTCAAATGCTAGGCCAACTTAAGGATGAGTCTGAGAGATTCATAATACTTAAAGCTTTAATGCATGGAGAGGAGTATGGGATTCTGAATGTATACTGCCCCCTGGCACATCCCTTTAAATTTGTAATGGATACACTCTCTGGATTGATGGCCCTTGGGGCGCATCATACAATTATAGGGGGAGACTTTAACCGCATTATTGACCCTGAGGTGGACAGGATGTCTAGGCGTCTTGTGGGTACGTCATCGCAATCCAGGCAGTTGGTGGACTTGCACAAGGAGTTGGGGTTGGTGGATGTGTGGAGATGTCTTCACCCCGAAGGTCGGGATCTTACCTTTTTTACCAATCCATATAAGTGCTATACCAGAATTGACATGATTTTTTGTTCCATTGGCCTTTTTGAACTTGGTACAGTCCTGCAGGCTAGGGAATATAGCCGTTTCTGATCATGTGGCAGTGTACAGTATACAGAGATCAAGGCCGGAGGGAGTGAGACGGGTTCCCTTTCCTCCTGAAAAATAGCAAGTTTATAGAGTATTCTTTGCGGGGATTTAAATTTTTTTTGGGATGTCAATTCAGGTACGACCAGCAACCCATCGGTGCTGTGGGAGACTGCCAAGGCCTATGCACGGGGTTTGATTATTTCTTACTCTGTGATCCAGAAAGGACAGAGGGGAGGACAGTAACGTTTGCTCTAGGCTTGCCTGAAGATGGCTGAGTTAGCATACTTTGATAGGCTGTCTATAACTAAATTACAGCGGATGACAGTCCTCAGGGATACTTTGAATGCTGCAGTTACCCAAACAGCAAAGGGGGAAGTCTCTTTTGCGAAACTGAGGTTATTTGAGGTTATGGTGATAAACTGGATAGATATCTAGCATACCTGGCCAGGAAGAAGAATGCCTCTCAGTCAAAGAGTGCTGGTACTCTTACACAGTAACACAGTGGTTAGCACTGTTACCTCACAGTGCCAGGACCTGGCTTCAGTTCCTGCCTCGCGTGACTGCCTGTGTGGAGTTTGCACATTCTCTCCTTGTCTGCATGGGTTTCCTCCAAGTGCTCCGGCTTCCTCCCACAGTCCAAAGATATGCAGGTTAGCTGAATTGACCATGCTAAATTGCCCGTAGTGTTAGGTGAAGGGTAAATGTAGGGGAATGGGTCTGGGTGGGTTACTCTTCAGAGGGTCGGTGTGGACTTGTTGGGCCAAAGGGCCTGTTTCCACACTATAGGGAATCTAACCTAATCAACTTACAGTGCCATAAAGATTAACGCAGCATTTAGAAAATTTTATTTTGAGCTGTATCAGTCAGAGGGCTGTTAAGACCTTGGACCTTTCGGGTGTAAGCTCAGAGCAGGTGTCCTTTCTGAATGCCCCCACCTTGACAATTCAGGAAGTACAGGAGGCAGTGAGGCTGCTCCAGAGTGGTAAAGCGCCCCGACCAGATGGATTTCAAAGTGAGTTTTATAAAAAGTTCACAGACAAACTGGCCGGGCCACTCTTAGATATGTACAATTACTCATTCAGTAATCATCATCTTTGAGAGAGGCAAATATTTCTCTTATCCTTAAGAAAGGAAAAGCCCCAGAAGATTGTACTTCAGACAGGCCCCATATCGTTAATGAACGTGGACTTTAAAACCAGGTCGAAAATGTTAACGTTAAGGCTGGAGAGGGTATTGCCTTTTATTGTAAAGGAGGGCCAGACAGGTTTTACTAAGGGTCATAGGTCCACCAATAATATTACAAGAATATTAAATATGGTCCAAATATGTCAGCAAAGAGCGATCCCGGGTTTGCTAGTCTCCCTGGATGCAGAGAAAGCATTTGATGGGGTGGAGAGGCCGTACCTCTTTTATGTCATGGATCGGTTTGGTCTTGGAGAAGTTTTTTGCCAAATGAGTGGCAGTGTTGTATATTGATCCAAACACAGCGGTGCTCACTAATGGTATAAGGTCAAATAGTTTTAGTGTCGGCAGAGGCTGCCGTCAAGAGTGCCCTGTCTCACCGCTATTATTTACATTGGTGATCGAGCCGCTTGTGGAAGCCATTCAGACAAATCCCAAAATAATTGCCCCGGAGGTAGGGTCAGGCAGACATAAAATTATCCTCCATGTGAATGACGCCCTTCTCTTTTTAACCGATCCAATGACATCAGTGCCCCGCTTAATACAAGTGATTAATCTATTTGGTTTGTTTCCAGGTTATAAAATTAATTTCATGAAATTAGAGGCCATGCCTGTGGTGGGTTTCACTAGTATATCCAACTTTGGGGATGGAACCCATTTCCCCTTCCGGTGGTCACAGGGAAACTTTCTGTATTTAGGCGTTTTTATTATCCCAGTTTTCGATCAATTCGATAAAGCTAACTCTGTGTAGCTGCTAGAGAAAATCAGGCAGGACCTTCGGTGCTGGGAGGATCTTCCAATATCTTGGTTGGGCAGGATAGCTCTGGTTAAGATATATGTTCTTCCTTGCTTTTTATATCCCATGAGATTGCTCCCTTTGATGCTGCCAAGGCAAACACTGCGCAGGCTTTCCAGCTGGCTTGGATCTTTTATTTGGCATCATAGGCAGCCTCTTATTAAGGTGGACAAATTGCAGCTTCTGCAAGAGAGGGGGGTCTAGATTTTCCGGACTTTAGGCAGTAGTTGTTATACTATGTGGCTGAATGGGCCTATCACAATCTGCGATCAATTTGGCTAGACATTGAGGCCCCCCAGACAAAATGCGCCTTCACTAAATTGTTGCTTATGGACAAGATGAGAACTGTTATGGATCACTGTAAAATCCAATTGTCCTAAGCACAGTTAAAACATGGAGAATGATGTGACAGAGCGAGGGCAATTTACAAAAAACTTCCCCTTTCACTCCCATTGTGGGAATATTGGGATTCCAGCCAGGTTCATTGGACTCTAACTTTAAGCTCTGGGAGTCCAGAGGAATCTCCTGTTTGAGAGATCTATTTGACAGGGAGGTCATGATGTCCTTCGAACAGTTGAGTCAGAAGTTCAAGCTACCGAGGAAAGATCTCTTTTGTTACTTTCAGGTTAGAGACTACATACAAAAAAAGACTTCATCGATGGTCAATCGTTAAAAATTGGACATGGAGAGGAGAGTGCTCTGGTCTACTGGCGCCCTCTCGGTTAGCAATCTCTATCACTTGTTAGGCAGCAATGATTCAAAGGACATTGAATGGCTATATAAAACCTGAACTCAAGAAATTGGGGTGGAAATCTCCTCAGAGATGTGGGAAAATGTTAGGAAGATCTTGATTTTTAATGGGATCCAGGCTATTCAACAGAAGGTACTTCATATGTCTCATTTGGCACCAGAACAGCTTGCGAAGTTCAAGACAGGAGTGTCCCCAATGTGCCCCAAGTGCAAAATGGTCATGCCACAAGCTCCACAGGTATTGAGATGACATAGCGACTGGTAAAGGTTTTGGGAACTGAGGTTAGCTTGGATCCAGTATCCCTCCTTTTGGGTCTCCCAAATCTTCCCTCCCTGGATGTGCATGGGAAGAAATTGTTTAATAGTCTTTCTTTTTGTGTGAGGAAGAACATTCTAGTGAGCTGGGTGTCGGAGAATCCCCTAGGACTCTTGAGTTGGCCTTGGATAGTCATGGAACACATCTCCCTGGACTTCCTTACGAGCATGGTGCACCAGAAAACGGAATTGCTTTACAGAACATAGTGGCCCTTTTTGAATTATATTGATGTTGATATATGTCGATTTATATTGTTTAACCATGAGGACTGTGCCTGTTGGTTTGGGAGCCTCTGGGAGGAAGAATCCCGAACAAATACTTACCATTGCTCCCAGTGCTGGGAAGCTATGATGAGATTGCGCTGAGCGCAGTAATTTCATTGAATATCATTTATGTTACCTTGTTATAACTTGGTTTAATTTTATTTCATCTATTTGTTTATTTTTCTTCTTTCTCCTTGGTTATATATTGAAATTTAATTTTAAAGGGTTTTTTGGACAAAAGGATAACGAGGGAGAGAATAGGGCCCCTCAAAGATCAGAAAGACAGCCTTTGTGTGAAGGTACAGGAGATGGGGCAGATACTAAACAAATATTTTGTGTCAGTATTTACTGTGGAAAAAGACATGGAAGGTATTGAATGTCGGGAAATAGATGGTGACATCTTGAAAAATGTCCAAATTACAGAGGAGGAAGTGCTGGATGTCTTGAAACAGTTAAAAGTGGATAAGTCCTCAGGACCTGATCAGGTGTACCTGATAACTCTGTGGGAAGCTAGAGAAGTGATTGCTGGGCCTTTTGCTGAGATATTTGTATTATCGATAGTCACAGGTGAGGTGCCGGAAGACTGGAGGTTGGCAAATGTGGTGCCACTGTTTAAGAATGGCGGTAAAGACAAGTCAGGGAACTATAGACCGGTGAGCCTGACCTCAGTGGTGGGCAGGTTGTTGGAGGGAATCCTGAGGGACAGGATGTACATGTATTTGGAAAGGCAAGGACTGATTCAGGATAGTCAACATGGCTTTGTGTGTGGGAAATCGTGTCTCATAAACTTGATTGAATTTTTTTGAGGAAGTAACAAAGAGGATTGATGAAGACAGAGCGGTAGATGTGATCTACATGGACTTCAGTAAGGTATTTGACAAGGTTCCCCCATGGGTGACTGGTGAACAAGGTTAGATCTCATGGAATACAAGGAGAACTTGCCATTTAGATATAGAACTGGCTCAAGGGTAGAAGACAAAGGGTGGTATATGAGGGTTGTTTTTCAGACTGGAGGCCTGTGGCTAGTGGATTGTCACAAGGATCGGTGCTGGGTCCTCTCCTTTTCGTCATTTATGTAAATGATTTAGATCGGAGCATAAGAGGTATAGTTTGTAAGTTTGCAGATGACACCAAAATTGGAGGTGTAGTGGATAACGAAGAGGATTACCTCAGATTACAACAGGATTTTGATCAGATGGGCCAATGGGCTGAGAGGTGGCAGATGGAGTTTAATTTAGAAAAATGCGAGATGCTGCATTTTGGGAAAGCAAAACTTAGCAGGACTTACACACTTAATGGTAAGGTCTTAGGGATTGTTGCTGAACAAAGAGACTTGGAGTGCAGGTTCATAGCTCCTTGAAAGTGGAGTCGCAGGTAGATAGCATAGTGAAGAAGGTGTTTGGTATGCTTTCCTTTATTGGTCAGAGTACAGGAGTTGGGAGGTCATGTTGTGGCTGTACAGGACATTGGTTAGACCATTGTTGGATTATTGCGTGCAATTCTGGTCTCCTTGCTATTGGAAAGATGTTCTGAAACTTGAAAGGGTTCAGAAAAGATTTACAAGGATGTTGTCAGGGTCAGATGATTTGAGCTATAGGGAGAGGTTGAATAGGCCAGGGCTGTTTTCCCTGGAGGGTCGGAGGCTAAGGGGTGACGTTATAGAGGTTTATAAGATCATGTGAGGCATGTATAGGATAAATAGACAAAGTCTTTTCCCTGGGGTGGGGGAGTCCAGAACTGGAGGGCATAGGTTTAGGGTGAGAGGGGCAAGATAATAAAAGAGACCTAAGGGGCAACTTTTTCATGCACGTATGGAATGAGCTGCCAGAGGAAGTGGTGGTGGAGGCTGGTACAATTACAACATTTAAAAGGCATCTGGATGGGTATATGAAAAGGAAGGGTTTAGAGGGATATGGGCCGGGTGTTGGCAGGTGAGACTAGACTGGGTTGGGATATGTGGTCAGCATGGACGGGTTGGACCAAGGGGTCTGTTTCCATGCTGTACATCTCTATGACTCAATGTAGTCTGTGGAGTAGAGTAGTAGCTTGTTTTCTATTATTGCTATTATATTATAAAGTTCTCATACTATTTTGTACTGGCCTTGTAATTTTGTAAAAAAACCTAAAATCTTTCTTTTCAGTAAAAATATCTATAAAAAAGTCAACCTTATTACTGCAGGCTGGAATTACATGCAGGCCTGACCAGTTAAGGATGGCAATTTCCACCCCTAAAGGACATTAGTGAACCAGAGAGGCTTTTCTTGACAATCAACAATAGCTTCACGGCCACCATCAGAGTTTTGATTCCATATTTATATTGAATTCAAATTGCACTGTCTGACATGGCTGAATTCAAACCCAGCTGCCCAGAACATTAGTTGGGTCTCTGGATTAATAGTCAAGATTAAAGTGGTGCTGATAAAGCACAGCAGGTCAGGCAGTATCCAAGGAGCAGGAATATCGACGTTACAGGCAAAAGTCCTTCATCGTGAATGAAGGATTGTCATCTGGATTAATAGTCTAGCAATAACGCCATTAGGCCATCACTTCTCCAATTAATTAAATTGCCATGAAATATAATTACACATTTTAAAATTGATTTCAACAAACTCAACATAACTTCATAGATACTTCCACATGTGACATTTTTGTAGTTTGAGGAAGTTAGATTAAAACTACACACTGATAAACATAGAATGAGTGCTTTTTTTTATCTTAACACAAGACATCACTTGTTCAGCTATCTAGGATTAGATTACTTACAGTGTGGAAGCAGGCCCTTCGGCCCAACAAGTCCACACCGCCCCGCCGAAGCGCAACCTACCCATACCCCTGCATTTACCCCTTATCTAACACTACGGGCAATTTAGCATGGCCAATTTACCTGACCTGCACATCTTTGGACTGTGGGAGGAAACAGGAGCACCCAGAGGAAACCCACGCAGACACGGGGAGAACATGCAAACTCCACACAGTCAGTTGCCTGAGGCGGGAATTGAACCCGGGTCTCTGGCGCTGTGAGGCAGCAGTGCTAACCACTGTGCCGATTGTTTCTTCAAAGGCTGTAAACTGTTCTCCCTGACTAAGAACATCAGGAGAATGTGCCTATGGGACAAGGTATTACAGCCCTACACTAGATTGCACCAAATAGCACCCTTCTGAAAAAGTTCAGCAAATTGTGCCATCTTGAGTTAATGGTGACAGACAATATAACTTTTCAATGCAGAACTCAATACATGCATAGAGAAAGCAGGCTTTGGCTGAATCCTGAAACGTACAGGAAAAAAACATCAAACTGATCTACAGGACCAAGGTCCTTTGGACCCAATATCTTATTGTATGACTGTGAAACATTGTTGACTTATAGATATCAAGAAAGAAAGTTCAACAACTTTCACCTTCTGCAGCATACTCTCGGCATCTCAACATGGAGGTCAAATGTCATGAAATTGGCAGCCCTCTCCAAGTTAAGTCCTCAAGGTGTATTAGCAGCCATTACACAGAAACAATTTCCCTGGCTCAGGCATGTTGTCAGTGTGGAACAGTGTAGTAATCTAAAGGTCCTCTGTACAGTGAGGTAAGCCAGAGCCAGACGAACAAGAGGACATTTGAAACTCGGACCACAGGAAAATGAGGACACAAGAACATTACTGTGGGTCAAAAAGAACAACCACGGGCCCCAACACTGAACACAAAAATTCACAACCTAATAACCTATACATGGCAATGGTGGCAGAACCTGTTTCTCATGGATTAGTCCCTTCAGCCATCAGTAGATGTCCAGCATACAAAACTATTTCATATCCAACAGATCTGATTTGGGGCTTGTCCATTATCTTATGTAGGTGCAAGAATCCTAATGTGATATTGTCAGAATTAAAATAGTATACTCAGCTGCAATCTTGGGCTTCGCAATGAGTTTGCCACATGCCCAGTTTGTTACAGGATCTTGAGCCTGATATTCACCATGCAGTTTCAGAGGATGCTGAAGCAAGTTAGGTGGGCCTTGGCTATCTTTTATACCAATGCAGATACTTGGTCTCAAATTTCTCTCTGCTGTTTTTGCAGAGTTGTTGCCCAATTGCAATAAATAAGTAATTACCTCACGTAAACTGGTAGAGTGGAAATTGAGTCAAATATGGAGAGCTTTAATACTGCAGTTGCCCCACTGAAGTCTTTCAGAAATTAGCTCTGTCAATTATGAGTCTTGTGGAGGGCTTCTGTCCCTGAGCTCCAACACAATTTCTCACACCATGCTCCAAAACCTACCTCATTAATTACACACTATGCCTCTATAGCATCTTGTTCATCCAACCTGTCCTCTCGCCAGAGATGGAAGTTCCCGCCACTGCCAGGGGCTCCTGTGATTGCTCATGCTGGCACTATGTCTGAAATGCAGCTGTGCTGTAGGTCAGGCACTTGTCAGTGCAGAGCTGCTCTGCAATGATCCCTTTGTGTGAAAGGTTGACCTGGAGAAGACACGGAGAGGTAAATTGACATTCCGATTTATCAACAGGGACCTGGAGGATCTGTTGGATGGGATGGTGCAGAGGGATGCTCTTTGCTCAGTGCTGACAGAAGAGAACAGGGCACCAGATCCTGCCAGCCTCGTCTGATGTTGCCACCTTCCAGCTGGTCTAGGGCAGTGTTGACGGTTTGGGGCAACAGGCAACAATTTCGCATGGAGGTCAGTGATAGGCTCCATTTGGCTAGGTTAAGTTCTACTGTTTTCTCTCTGCCACCTCTCTTTGCTGACGCCCTCTCCTCCACCGAGGCTCATTGTCTATGACTTTCACTATCGCGTGCAGCACATTCCCTTGCTTGCTGTCATCCATTCCAAATCTCTAGAAGGTGAATGCTGCCCATTCACTCACGGGACACCTCACCAACTTTCCTACACCTCCACTTGCCCTGAGAGCTGGGATGCCCACTTTTATCTCACGTAGTACTTCCCTTTTGTCTCATTCCAGGACAAAATGGCTCATAACAGGCAGAGAGCAAAAAAGGTGGCAGGGTGTGTGACATTCATCAATACGTGAGAAGAGGAGCTTTGCCTTAGAGGGAAAAGACTGTGACTGGGCATGCTGCGTCACCATCATCTTACTTACAGAGAGAGAGAGAGAGATAACTGGTGGTGATTTAGTCTGAGGGCCACCACACATCAGGCCAGGAGAGAAGTTGAGAAGGAGAGCCCTTCATGGTAACCTCACTGCCACATCTCCATAGCTAGTGAAGGAAATGATGCCACAGGTCGCTGGCACTCGTAGGAGATGGGGCACCTGCTCAGCTTCGGGCAAGGGAGGACCACATGGTGTCAGAAATTAAGGAATTGATCACAATACACAAGCAGCGGCAGGAGCGGCAGGCTGGTTTGTTGGTGGCACTGGGCAAACTGACTCAAAGGTTGGAGGACTCCACTAACAGTGTAGCCTCTGGCATGTGAATGTCTGGCTGCCTACTTGGACAGGTTGGCATTTCCATAGAGAGCCAGGTCCAGCATTCTCAGAGTCTCTGGATTCACACAAAGACTTGCTGTCCAACACTGTAGCCGTTGGGAACCAAAGGCAAGGCAACAGGGGCAAGGAGGGTCCTTGACCTCGCTCCTCTCCCATCACGAGACAGGGTAGTACCAGTAGTCACTGGGCAGAGGAGGAACCATATTCTGGATTAGAGTGGTGCTGGAAAAGCACAGCAGTTCAGGCAGCATCCAAGGAGCAGGAAAATCGACGTTTCGGGCAAAAGCCCTTCATGGTCTCCCAGAAGTCTCCTCCCTGTACAATCCCGAGATGGTTGTGTCTTTCGCCTCCACCCTACCTGCCATGCTCAGCCATGTGCAAGGATTAGTCCAGAAGAGTGTACCTGCCTCTGGCCTAGGCAAACTGAGCATGTCTGCACCCTTTATCCACAGAGGTCCCAGGGGTTGTCAGAATAAAAGTGCAAGGCTAATAAGTTACACTGTAGGGCAAATCTACTCCACCCCAGCTGCAGAGTCTGGGAGTGCCAAGACAGAGTGTGGGGGAAGGGAAGAGCAAGACCATTGCATATTCACTATTTGGAGTGAAAGATAACAATGATTATGTTTCACAGAGTGAATCAGAGACTCAGCTTCTCAGTTCTAGTGAATCCCCCAAAACCGTCTACATTTCCTTCTTTTTTGCCTTTCTGTCAACTCCATAAGTTTTGATCTTATGTATATTCCTACACAATCTGTTTATTTTACTGTTCATCTTCCAACTTTACACCTAAGCCCCAGGCATACCGCATAACCCCAGCAGAGCTAGTATTGCCCCCGGCCCCACTGAAGCCAGTGTGGTGCTGGCTGGTTGTGACTTTCCCCACCCAAACAATGCTCCATCATCTGCCCCATTGACATATTGAGTTGCTTTCTTGGTCACTGTTGTTATCCCACTTACATCCCAGCATGCTGTCTCCAACCCTCACAATTGATTTTACCAGCTTCCCTCCCAAAGAAGTGGACCTTGATAGCTCCTCCCATGCACCTTTAGTGGATGGCCACCCAGACGTGACTGTGGCCTACCTCCTTGACTGACTCTGATGAACAGCTTCAACCGGTGACTGACCAGACGTCTGCCAGATCGCAGTGCAGCTCCCTGACTGAATTCCCATGATTCTCTGGATCAGTTGCAGTGAACCAGTAGGGCTGACCATGGCCTGACTGCTATGATTCAGAGTCCCTTATGTGAACCTCTCCAAGTTATGAACTGATGATGTGCAATCTCCTGGACACTGCCCTTGACTTAGTGGACTAGGATCCTGACTGAAGGCTGCCTCCCTTGATTTGTTTGGAAGCTACTACCTTTACACTTTGGGACATGGTTACTTGGCCGGAACACATGAGAAGTACATTGAGAAGGTTTGCCATTAATGTAGCACAGTGATGTAGAGCAGCATGTCTCCTCTCTTAACTGATCATTACTAACAACCATGACAAAATGTCTGGCTTTGTGTCTGTGCTAATTCTGGCTGAGGAGGCAAACTGCAAAAAGGCAAGCAGGGATGTCAACATAGAAACATACAAAATAGGTGCAGGAGTAGGCCATTCGGCCCTTCGAGCCTGCACCACCCTCAATATGATAATGGCTAATCATGCAATCTCAGTATCCTGCTCCCACGTTCTCTCCATACCCCTTGATACCTTTAGCTGCAAGGACCACATCCAGCTCCCTGTTGAATATATCTAATGAATTGGCATCAACAACTTTCTGCGGTGGAGAATTTTGCAGGTTGTAAGTATGTAAGTGGACACAAAGTGAGTGAGTGCTAACACAGCAAGTGAGGGACCCCAATCCAGGAGCTGGGTGTCTGCTGCTGTCTAAGAGATGTCCAGGCAGCAGTTTTACATTGAAAGGTACCTGTGCACTCCAAAGTGTAGCATTGAAATACAGAATTGTATTGCAGCTGGCTCAGAGATGTGCCATGAGTCTGGGGCCAGTATGAGTCCTTGGCCCAATATTAGTGGGTGGGGTTGTGCTACCCATGGTGTGTGCCTGTGAGAAACGAAGCTCACTCACTTCAATAATTTCAGTCCGAGAAAAGATCTGAAGCAATCAGTATGTTTATTATACGCTTGCAAGCGAGGTGTCTAAAATAGACACACAGAGTTTAGCAAGTACGTATCTTATATCGGATTCACGACTCCAAACCCGGTGCCCATTACTATTGTTTATCTCTTGCCTTATCCGGCCTTGTGCATAACAAAGTACAAGTTTTACTTGGTCATTTCACCACAACCTGCTGTGGTCCATTTTGCAGAAGTGGGAAACAGATGCTTATAACTATTGCTCGTACAAGCATATCTGGCTTAACCAACATCCTCACAGCACCTAATCTATTTGTCTGTAACATCTACCATTGTTTGCAGGCATGTTTCATTCTTGTATGCACATTTTAGCTAATACAAAAACAATTATATATTTCCTTCACATTGTTTTCATTCTTGTTGACTCAGCTCTTGGTTGAAACCATTATACACTGGTGTGAGTTCATTTACCTTGCATAAGTAATTATAATTGCAGAAGTAACACTACTTTACCTATATCCCACAATTTCCCCCTTTTTCTTTAATTACCATTTGTTATCTTCTGCATTTTTCTTTTAAGCATCGCCCCCAAAATTTGCAAGCATCATTCCGGAGATTTCATCCATCTTGGTCTCACTCATCCCTCATTATTTATTTGATAAAGTTCCTCTGCCTGATTCCATTTTCGGGGGCATCTGTTTCATTAAGGCTGTCTCAATCAGTCTTTGGGTGAGCCCTTGTATACAGGGTATGATACAACAGCCAATGGCTACCAATACCCCGACTACTACTATCAGGGAAGTAAGGATGGAACCCACCACCCCCTTCCATTTTCCAAACCATGATTCAAGCCATCCCATGAGAGATGTGTCTACTCCTGAATTCTCAGCCAGTTCCTCTGCCAAGGTAGTCAATCCCCTTAAGGCCTGAGTAATTGAACCATCAGGCACAGTGCTATTAGGAATAAAGGTACAAAGCTTCCTCCTAACATCACACACACACACACACACACAAACACACACACACACACCCTTTTTCCACTAAAATCATATCAAGGGCCATTCTGTTTTTCATGCCATCCTATTTGTCGCATCAAGCTGGTCTGATATTCCTTTAACCGCATCTCTTGTATAATTTATAAATCGCTGTTGATTATAGAAAATGTAATTTATTCAACCTACATTTTTATTAATTGTTACCCACCAAAAGAAGGCTGACTTAAAGCCTGCTACAATCTGGTTACGAGCCTTGAACTCATCAAGTAACCCCCCCAGGGACTCCTATAGAATCGAGATAAATCCTGTCATCGAAAGAAATGTCTAACAGTGATCTCTGACTCCTTCCCTTTTTCCCTAATATCTTTTCCTTCTCAAATGCCAGGGTAAATGGAATTGCCAATTGTACAACTGCACATATGCCTCTCCAATCCAGAGGTAGGGTGGGTCTCAATATTTTGCCTCCACAGTACCACAATAGATCCGCTCGGGGAACCTTTAGTGCTGAGTAGTTCCCTCCCTTCTCCGTTTTGGTGACATTCTTAATCTCTGCAAATAAGTTCAGCTCCCCCAAGTCTCTGGACCAATTTGTACGCACACATGACGTGTGATTTCCGACTGTGGCTGAAAACGTAGGGGGGCTTTTGAATCTTTCTTCTCCAAGGGAGGGAACATCAGAGATAGGGAGGTACAATTCCTATCATTCCATGCAGTCTCATCCTGATACAGGGCTATCATACATTTCATGCCCTTCCTGTTTCGCTTCCACCCGAGCGGAAAGGGAACTACCTGGGCCACTGGCCGACCGGAGGCACATGCATAACAATTGCTCTTATTCAGACTTTTTACAGTATACTTTACCCATTCAACCCAGGCATTCTCATCCCCGTACCCAGTTTCTATTTCAATGGTCTGTTTTAAGTCCTTTACCTCTATAATTTTTACTAATTTAAGGTCATTGGGAGGGGTGAAAGGTTGTACCCTATTATCCAGTAGTTCTGCCGTTTTCCTTGTCCTACGCTAATTCGAAAACAACAGCCGGAGAAATCATTCCCGTTTGTTTTCATTTCTATCCCAAATGTTTCATTTAATTGTACCTGATAGGTGCCCCCCAAGAATTGCTTCGTGCCATGTGGTTTTCTTTATTGTTAGGTATATTGGGTTACACTTTTTATCAGGACAATCGAGAGCTGGTTGGAAGGGGGCCCAGTGTACTGTGACTAGACCATTACACCAAGTACCATCCCCGAGGCCATCCCCATAGGACTTAAGATGTATCTCTGAGCTGTGGTACTGTCTCTGATTATCTACATCCCCACAATTTACTAAGCTGCATGCATCAGTGTCTATTACTTGTGGATTATCAGACTCAGGAACCGTTAATAACACATATGAAAATGATATTTGACAAAATCCCAATACTAAGAGGGCTAGTATCATAACTCTAAGCATCCCCAGCATTCTTAAAATCTCGGCTGCTGCCTGAACTGCTGTGCTCTTCCAGCACCACTAATCCAAAATCTGGTTTCCAGCATCTGCAGTCATTGTTTTTTACCTATTCTAAAAATCATGCTGAAGCACAAAAAGACTTAATATACAATCCTACAGAAATACTCCTGCGCTCGCATCACCACTCTATAATCAGTTACTCTAATTCTCTTCAGCCTGAGTTTCAGCGGGTCTTGCGTTGATTTGGCTGTCCTGACTTCTTCCTCAACTGGAGATTCCACTGGCCCTTTGATCCGAGTGTAGTGAGTCCAACCTTTCTCCGCCGTCCTTATTGCCGTTTCGGTGGTCAAAAGAGCCTGATATGGCCCTTCCCAGTCTGGCTGCAATTTAGTCTCTGTCCGTGATTTTACTCAGACCCAATCTCCCGGCCGGATGGGATGAACGGTGAACTCAAGGGGCGGAGTCTGTGTCAATAAACCCTGTTTCCTGAGGAAAGACAAAAAGGAGGACAAGCCCAGTATATGCTTCTTTAAGAACAAGTCTTTAGTTTCGGGAATTGGCAATTCTCCATTCGCTCCCAGTTAAGGTATCCAAATAAGATTTCATAGGGGGATAGTCCCAAATCTTTCCTTGGGGCTGTTCGTACTCACAAGAGAGCTATAGGTAAACATTTGGTCCAAGGGAGTCTGGTTTCTATTATCAATTTAGAGAGCTGTCGTTTGAGTGTTTGGTTCATTCTCTCAACCCTTCCTGATGATGGCGGGTGCCATGGAGTATGGAACTCCGAGGAAATTCCCAACCCTTTCATTACCCCCTGTAACACTTTAGAGGTAAAATGAGTTCCTTGGTCAGAATCTATATGATTCACTAGCCCATATCGGGGAATTATGTGCTCTAATATTGTTTTAGACACCCCACTCGCAGTGGCAGTAGTTAAGGGGTATGCCTCAACCCAACCAGATAGATGATCTACTATGACCAACATATATTTTAGTCTTCCTACTCTGGGTAGTTCAGTATAATCTACTTGTATACTCTGGAAGGGTCTCAATCCCGGCTCTTTTCCTCCTGGGGTCTGTTTTCTCAAGACTTTCTTATTTACCTTTCTGCATATTATACATCCCTCACATATTTGTTTAGCAATTGTATATGTTCCTTTACATCCATATTCCCTAAGAACTAAATCACACATTGCTTGTACTCCCCAATGGCTGCCTTAATGTAGGACAGCCATAATTTCTTGCATCATCATTTTGTTTAACATTTCCCTTCCATCAGGTAACATCCAATGCCTGTCTACAGTTTTTGCAGCCCCTAAATCTTTCAATTCTTTTTCTTCTCTTTCAGTAAATATGGGAGCTTCCCTAGGACCTGGGACAGTAGGTATTAGGGAATGAATCACCACTTCTTGTGGGTTCAGGGCTGCTTCCTTAGCCACTTCATTGGCTAATCTATTCCCCCTAACTTCTGGTTCATTTCCTTTCTGATGACCATTTACATGCACTACCTCTATTTCTCGGGGGAGTAATAGGGATTCCAAGACCCGGTTAATCAACTCCTCATGTGCTAATTCCTTCCCCCGGCTATTGATCAGTCCTCTTTCTTGCCATATCTTTCCGAAAGTGTGCACAACACCAAATGCATATTTAGAGTCAGTGTATACTGTTCCCTCTTTATTTTCTAATGCCTTAAGAGCTCTTTCCAATGCATTGAGTTCGCAGGTCTGAGCTGACCAACCATTTGGCAACCTTCCTGCCTCTACTACACTACCTTTCGTCCCGTCTACGACTGCATACCCATTATGTCTTTTCCCTTCAGTCACCCGGGATAATCCGTCTATCAAAGGTCGGGCTCCTGCATGAAGCGGAACATCTCTCAGGTCCATGTGGACCTTAGTTTGGTATTCTATAATGTCAAGGCAGTCGTGCTCTGGATTCTGAGGAGATTCTCCTTCCCCTTTCCAAAGAAAAGCTGGATTTAAACAATTGTCCGTGACCAACACTAGATCATCCTTTTCCATTAATATTGCCTCATATTTCAGAATCTGCGAGTCTGTCAACCGTCGCCCAACTTTTTGGTTTTGGATTGTTCTCACTTGGTGTGGAGTGCTTACTATTAGGGCTCCCCCAAATATAAGCTTTCTGCTTTCCTCCACCAACAGTGCAGTGGCAGCCACGGTCTGTACACACTCAGGCCATCCCCGGGATACTGGACCCAATAGTTTCGAAAGATATGCTACTGGCTGTTTCATTCCTCCCCATCTCTGGGTTAATACTCCCAAAGCCGCTCCCTTATCCACGGTAGCAAAGGGGTTGAAAGGTTTATCTAGGGAAGGTAAGGCTAACACAGGGGCATGGATCAGATCTCTTTTGAGTTCCTCAACTAGTTCTTTTTCCTCATCATCCCAACTTAGATACTTTGGTTCCTCCTCTAATAGTTTGAGATATAACTTCTTAGTCTTTTGAGCATAAGAATCAATCCACAATCTGCAATATCCCGTTAGACCCAAAAGTTTACGTAACTCCCATTTAGTCCTGGGCAGCGGCATCCCCACTATTCCCTCTATCCGTTCCAGGCTTATCTTTCGCTTTCTCTCACTAACTAAATGTCCCAAGTATTTCACTTCTCGCTCCACATATTGTAGTTTGTTTTTAGATACTCGCAGTCCCTGCTGACTCAGGAAATTCAATAATTTGTTAGTGGCTTCTACTACTCTTTCTCTTCTTTCTCCTGTTACTAAGAGGTCATCTACAGGGTAGCTCCCTTGAGGCTGCTAAATTTCTCCAATATTTGTTCTAACATTTGTCCAAATAAATTCGGCGATTATGTAAAGCCCTGGGGGAGCACGGTCCACCGGTATTGCTGTTTCTGTCCTGTCTTGGGATCTTCCCATTCAAAGGCAAACAAATTCCTGGTTTCCTCCACCAAGGGACAAGCCCAAAAGGCATCCTTTAAATCTATCACACTAAACCATTTGTGGTCATGAGGGATCTTACTTAATAACATATAGGGATTTGGCACCATTGGGTGCCTGATCTGTACTATTCGATTCAATGTTCTCAAATCCTGCACTAATCGATAAGTTCCATTGGATTTCTGCACTGGTAGTATTGGGGTATTATAAGGAGACATACATGGCTCCAACAGTCCATCTCTAATCAGTCCCTCAATTACTGGCTGTAGTCCTCATTTACCTTCTATGGAAATGGGATATTGTCACTCACAGACAACGTCCCCTTTCCTTTTTAAACTTATTTCTAGGGGAGGGATCTGTTTTTTTCCATGATCCCCTTCTCTAGCCCATACAGTAGGGTCTATCTCTCTCTCTCCACATCCTCTGTCAACATTGCCATTTGTACAACTAATTCTTTTTCCTGAATTCCAATCTCCAGTCCTAAGAGGATAATTAAATCTCTCCCTAGTAAATTACTTCCTATATCAGGGATATACAACAGTTCCCCTGTGATAGGCGTTTGGTATGCTTTCCTTTATTGGTCAGAGTATTGAGTACAGGAGTTGGGAGGTCATGTTGTACAGGAATTGGTTAGGCCACTGTTGGAATATTGCGTGCAATTCTGGTCTCCTTCCTATCGGAAAGATGTTGCGAAACTTGAAAGGGTTCAGAAATGATTTACAAGGATGTTGCCAGGGTTGGAGGATCTGAGCTACAGGGAGAGGCTGAACAGGCTGGGGCTGCTTTCCCTGGAGCGTCGGAGGCTGAGGGGTGACCTTAAGGAGGTTTACAAAATCATGAGGGACATGGATAGGATAGATAGACAAAGTCTTTTCCCTGGAGTTGGAGAGTCCAGAACTAGAGGGCATAGGTTTAGGGTGAGAGGGGAAAGATATAAAGAGATCTATGGGGCAACTTTTTCACGCAGAGGGTGGTACGTATATGGAATGAGCTGCCAGAGGATGTGGTGGAGATTGGTACAATTGCAACATTTAAGAGGCATTTGGATGGGTATATGAATAGGAAGGATTTGGAGGGATATGGGCTGGGTGCTGGCAGGTGGGACTAGATTGGGTTGGGATATCTGGTTGGCATGGACGGATTGGACTGAAAGGTCTGTTTCTATGCTGTACATCTCTATGACTTTATGACTCTATCCTTAGGACCTTCTATCATCATACGTTCAAATACTGGAACAGTAAATCCTTTCCCTTTTACCCCGGAAACAGCAATTGACTGTGTTGACATTCCTACTTTCTTTGGTTTAAAATTCAGCGATGCAGCGATGACTGTGCTGTCCCCGTATCTACTAGGAAGAGTACATTTTCCCCACAGGGTCCCACCTTCAAGTTTATCAAAGGTTCCTGGTGGGTCCCCCGGGGTAGGAACTCCTGACACCCCTATTCTTCATCAAAATTCATAAGCAGAATTGCCCTTTCTTCCCTTTGTAGATCAGGACACCCCCACTTAAAATGCCCTATCTTTCCGCAATAATAGCATCCTGCCTGTGGAGACTTCCATCTCTGCCCCTGTCACCCAAACCCTCTATCAAATGCTCCCCCTTGTCCTCTCCCTCTCCCTCTCCCTCTTCCTCTCTGTCCTACATGCTGCCACCCCCTGCGCTGGTTGCTCACTTTTGGTTCCATTCTTTTCTTAACTACCTCATCAACTGTAGCTACCATCATTTTTGCCTTCTGTTTTTGTCGCTCATCCTCTCTCTTTACAAACACTTTCTGTGCCTCTCTTAACAATTCACCAAATGGCTTTTTGCTCCCTCCTTCTATCTTCTGTATCTTTCTCTGTATATCTGGCCATGCCTTTGTCACAAAATGTACTTTCAAAAGACCCTGTGCCACTGGGTCCTCAGGGTTCATTCCAGAGTACTTCCGCATTGAGTCTCTTAATCTTTGCAAGAAAGCTGAGGGAGTCTCATCTTTCTCCTGTCTAACTTCAAAGGCTTTAATCAAATTCTGCGACTTTGGAACTGCCTCTCTTACTCCTTTTAGAATCAGGTCTTTCAATTCCCTCATTTCTTCTCTATGCTCTGGATTTTGATTTTCCCACTGGGGGTCTCTGAGGGGAAACTTCACCTCTCCCTGTCCAGCATCCCCATCTCCAATGGGGTGTTCCCTGTCCCATATTTTAATGGCTGCTCCTCGTATAAGTCCCCAGTAAATAGTATATTCAAAATAGACATGAACTCAGTCCACGCATACAGACTGGGCCCCAAAAATTGATCAATTTGTTCAGACAACCCTACCGGATCCTCAACCAGGACCTTCATCTCCTTTTTAAATGTTCTGACCTCCCCACTGGTGAGGGGGGCACTTACAAACCCAAACTCTTTGTCCCCTATTGGTACCTCCTGAACGGGGATAAGTCTTTATGTTCTTCCCCTTTTTTTGTTTTTGTTTTTTCCCCTTAGGCTTTGGTTTAGATACTCCGGAGGCCTCTTCTACTTTATCTTCCCTTTCTTCTGTTGAGGATTGAGGGTCAGGAACAACAATATCCCTGTCCACCGCCCCTTCGTCCTCCTCTTGTGGGTCATCCATTCCCTGTCCCTGTCTGTCAGTCTCTCCTCCTTCCCCATTTTCACCTAATCTGATTTTATGGTATGGCAGGGGCAAGCAGCCAAGAGGATCGCAGAGACTGAGTGGGGCAGAGGGGGAATCCCTCTACTACCATCATTCCCAAACTACCCTTCCAATAGGATGCATAGTCTGCCTCTTCTTGACTAAAAGGTTGTTTTTTATTCACATACAAATCTAAATACTGACATACCCAATCCTCGTCCGAACCATACACTTTGGTTAGAAGACAGCCGGACGAAGGATTGGTTCTTTGGTCCATACTAAACAACAATATTTATTCATTTTCTTTATATCTTTTTCCCTTGTACAAGTGTTACTTGTCCATTTCCGCAACATCCTCCCCAGCGGACTTTCAGGAGGAATGTTATCAGGGACTTATTTACTCTGCCTACCTTCCATTTCTCGGGGCCCTTGCCAGTCCCTCAGCAATTAAATACCCCTTTTCCCGGCCACCAAGGCAGTTCTCTTACCTTGGTCTGTGCACAGAGTTGCCTGGCCCCTTTTTGCTGTATTTTCTATCGAACTCCTTTCACTGTCTGATTCAGATGTCTCTCTATGGGATTCGTACCAGTGCCCAAGGGAGCGGACCAAACCAGGACACGAGACCACTCCTCAATTGGGAACAGGACGCACCTTCCCAGTGTCCAGGGCCAGCCAGTCCCCCCGGCATGGAAGAATATCCTGGATGGCCCCCAATTGTGAGAAACGAAGCTCACTCACTTCAATAATTTCAGTCCGAGAAAAGACCTGAAGCAATCAGTATGTTTATTATACGCTTGCAAGTGTGGTGCCTAAAATAGACACACAGAGTTTAACAAGTATGTATCTTATATCGGATTCACGACTCCAAACCCGGTGCCCATTACTATTGTTTATCTCTTGCCTTATCCGGCCTTGTGCATAACAAAGTACAAGTTTTACTTGGTCATTTCACCATATCCTGCTGTGGTCCATTGTTAGGTATATTCTCCTTCACTGCTATCTATTTACCCCACTTGTGACATTTCATCCCTTTCCCCAACCATATTGATCCTTATGACCTTTTAATTGGGTTTTTTTTTGTTTTTGCAGAAGTGGGAAACAGATGCTTATAACTACTGCTTGTACAAGCATATCTGGCTTAACCTACATCCTCACAGTACCTTATCTATTTGTCTGTAACATCTACCATTGTTTGCAGGCATGTTTCATTCACGTATGTACATTTTAGCTAATACAAAAACAATTATATATTTCCTTCACATAGCTGAGTTGACTCGACTCTTGGTTGAAACAATTATACACTGGTGTGAGTGCATTTACATTGCATAAGTAATTATAATTGCAGAAGTAACACTACTTTACCTATATCCCACAGTGTCCTAAGATATTGATGACTGTTATTGAAGGTGGAAGCCTGGAGGAGCAAGTGTTAAGTTGGAGTCACCAGGTACCCTCTCACACGATCACGTTAGGAAATGTCACTATCTAATTTCCAACTGGTGGGACAGAGAATGGCAAACTGCATGTCAATGAGTTCAGATGATGTAATAATGAGGATACTAATGGATGTAAATAGGACTCTCACTGTTTTCCTGTTCAAAACCTGGTTGGAGAATTGAACCTTAATGTCAAGAATCTCTCTTGGTTGATCTTATCCTATTTCCTCAACTGCCTGGGGCTGGCCAGATTCCTTTCTCTGTTTCCTGGTGACCATTTCTCTAGTTACAAGTTTCTGCTGTATGCACACATTTACCAAAGTCACCCCTCCATCATTACTGCCAGTGCTTTGGAAGTAAGTCCAGTGTGCCAAGCACACAAATATGTCTAGTTTTTTTCCCTTTCTCACTTCCACTCCCTGCACCAGTATAAAATATGGTGAAGCCCCAATTAGTTGCTCTAGGAAAGTTTGTCAAGCCTTAGTGACAAACCTTGAGTGATGGACAGATGTACAACCACCAATATTGACCATCTGTTATCTTTTAGAACAAGGAAAACGAGTCTGCACACATTTTATGCACGTCTGACACATTTCTGTTATTTCAAGACTGTACACTTTGAGAGTTCATGCCCTCTTACTGGAAACTCAAATGTGTCCAATCCCATGGAGAGTAGCAGCTGCTATGGAACACTGTAAATCAACATTAATCTATACATGTCCTTGATGTTATATTTCAGTGCACAACATAACATTACAATTTAATTTTTGCATTTCTCTCATGATTTGTTTATTGTGAAACATAGATAACTCAACCCATACATCATGTGCAGTTACCTTTCATCTTGGATTTCATTTGTTCTGAGCAGCCTTTCTTAAGGTTGGCAGCTTGATTTCAGTTTGTCTTCATTGGCAGCTGTTGAAAGCAAAGTTTTCCCCTGTATATTTTGCCTCTTTTGTTAAAACAAAACTGAAGTAATTACATCAGAACCTTTGGAAATGGATCCTTTCTCGTCTGCAGATTTATTTTGGGAATTGTCTGAGTGCCACCATTGTTTCAAAATTACCTGAGCAATGGCTCATTATTTTAGGATTGTTAGTGATTTCATCTCCAGAAAGAACTGGATTCATTCAAGTGTAAGCATCAGAATAAAATGATAGTGCATGATGTAATATGCATATTTCAGAAATGCATTAGAAATACACACTAACTCGGGAAAGTAGTAACAGCTAGTCACAATTCCCAAAAGCAGTAACTGATTTTGTTATAGCCTGAATATTGGCCTGTTATGTGTGAACCAATGGTACAGACATGTGTGGCTTAAGCTGCACCAACAACTAAATTGCATTGGTGGAAGCAAGTAATCTGAAGGACAAGAAACTGATATTTATAACTATTGCTACGTTAGATAATTTTGACCAGAGAAGTGAACACTACATACATAGAGTTTATTTACTTGAAATATTTGTTCTTCCTTTCTCCAGAACATGAGAGATTTGCTTCATTGCAGTTTTTCTCTAGAGATGGAAGACGTGCCATTTGCTAAAGATTATTGACCCATTGACCTCTGGCTCAGTGGTTAGCACTGCTGCCTCACAACACCAGTTTGATTCCAGCCTCGGGTGACCGTCTGCGTAAGAGTTTGCACATTCTCCCCATGTCCACATTGGTTTCGTCCCACGATTCAATGATGTGCAGATCTGGTGAATTGGCTATGCTAAATTTCTCATAGTGTTAGGTGCATTAATCAAGGGTAAGTAGAGGGTAGAGGAATGGGTCTGAGTGGGTTATACTTCCGAGGGTCAGCGTGGACTTGTTGGGCCAAAGGGCCTGTTTCCATACTGTAGGGAATCTAAATTTAAAATTGCGTTATTAATTTTTAAACTCTATAAAATCACATTGCCCTCATCAATCGCTTCAGATTCAGGGGCCTTGAAACTGGGCCTCCTGACTCAGCGTAGGTACAATAGTTGATATCAGCTGCAAATGTATCTATTCGCATGACAAGATTTTACTCTTTAAGAAAATGTTTGCTTTCCCTGAGTAATCTCTGTTAAATGAAACTTCAAAGGCTCTAAGGAGTAAAAAGGAAGATTGGTTCTGTTTCCTAAGCTTAGTCTAGAAATAAAGTACATTATGAGCAATTAGGCAGATTGTTGAAAATTTAAACAATTTTTATCTATTGATATGATTTGGAGATGCCGGTGTTGGACTGGGGTGTACAAAGTAAAAATCACACAACACCAGTTTATAGTCCAACAGGTTTAATTAGAAGCACACTAGCTTTAGGAGCGACGCTCCTGATCACCTGATGAAGGAGCGTCGCTCCGAAAGCGAGTGTGCTTCCAATTAAACCTGTTGGACTATAATCTGGTGTTGTGTGATTTTTATCTATTGATAATGATCGACCCACTCAAACAATGCACACCATTTGAAAATGGATATGTGAATTCTGAGGCAGCATTCATCCATATGGGTGAACATTCCTCTGTCACATTCTGTTTTTACAGTAACATGTTACGTACCTTTTTAATAATCTGAACTCTGAGATACTGTGTAACCTTTGAGGATGGCTCATTGGTCCGCACTGCTGACTCACAGCACCAGGGACAAGGGTTTGATTCAACTCTTGGGTGACTGTCTGTGTGGAGTTTGCACATTCTCCCTGTGTCTTTGCGGGTTTCCTCCGGGTGCTCTGGCTTCCTCCCACAGTCAAACAATGTGCAGGTTCGGTGGAAAGGCCATGCTAAATTGCCTGTAGTGTCCAGGGATGTGTAGGTTAGGTGGAATTAGTCATGGCAAATGCAGGCTTATAGTGAATAAGGTTAGAGGGGGATGAATCTGGATGGGTTGCTTTTCAGAGGATTGGCATGGACTTGATGCGTTGAATGGCCTGCTTTCACTCTGAAGAGATTCTATAATTCTATTACTTCCACATTTGGTCATTTGATAAACTGATGCATATCCTTATTGTAAAAATATATCACATCTCAATTCACAATGACTTTTCTCATGTAATTTCTAGCTGCAACACAACGATTATTTGAGTCAGAAGTATGTTCTCACCATGATAACTTGTAAGACATTTTGAAGCTGTCTTACTACAGAAATAGCTTCTTCTAAGTAAATTAGCACTTAAGAGTTTGGTCAAATTGTGAGTAAAATAAAATGTTTAATTTAATATAACTCTATTTGCCCTGTGTACGTTACTCCATGACATATCTTTAGAAGTCTCACATATTTATGATTATATCATGGTATTAATCTCATTCAACAAATAATGAACAGGAGTGTGTGTATTTTGTCTGGGTTTTAGTTTACAAACTGTAGAGTCATAGAGTCATAGAAATGTACAGCATGGAAACAGAGGCTTCAGTCCAACTCATCCATGCTAACTAGTTATCCTAACTTAATCTAGTCACATTTGCCAGCACTTTTACTTGCACATCCACGAATATCATTTATTGTATCCCTTGCTCCCGATGCGGTCTCCTCTACATTGGGGAGACTGGGCGCCTCCTAGCAGAGTGCTTTCGGGAACATCTCCGGGACACCCGCACCAATCAACCACACCACCCCGTGGCCCAACATTTCAACTCCCCCTCCCACTCTGCCGAGGAAATGGAGGGCCTGGGCCTCCTTCACCGCCGCTCCCTCACCACCAGACTCCTGGAGGAAGAACGCCTCATCTTCCGCCTCGGAACACTTCAACCCCAGGGTATCAATGTGGACTTCAACAGTTTCCTCATTTCCCCTTCCACCACTTCACCCTAGCTCCAAACTTCCAGCTCAGCACTGTCCCCATGACTTGTCCGGACTTGTCCTACCTGCCTATCTCCTTTTCCACCTATCCACTCCACCCTCTCCTCCCTGACCTATCACCTTCATCCCCTCCCCCACTCACCCATTGTACTCTATGCTACTTTCTTCCCACCCCCACCCTCCTCGAGCTTATCTCTCCACGCTTCAGGCTCACTGCCGTTATTCCTGATGAAGGGCTTTTGCCCGAAACGTCGATTTCGAAGCTCCTTGGATGCTGCCTGAACTGCTGTGCTCTTCCAGCACCACTAATCCAGAATCTGGTTTCCAGCATCTGCAGTCATTGTTTTTACCTCGTTTTTTCCCTCTAAACCCTTCCTGTTGATATACCCATCCATTCTAAAAGTGTCCTAACCAACGATCTGTACAGCCCCAACATGACATCCCAACTCCTATACTCAATACTCTGACCAATAAACAAAAGTATATGAAACACCTTCTTCACTATCCTATCTGTCTGAGACGCCATCTTCAAGGAACTTTGACCCTGCACTCCAAGTCTCTTTGTTCAAGTTCTGGGTTCTTACTATTTTTTTCCAGAATATTCTCTATGTTTTTATTAAGTGTATTATTCTGATACTGATGCCAACTGTGACAATACTATGGCTTTAAGAGGTGTGCTTTGTTTTTTTTAATGAAGAAAGGTTAAGACACAGGTATTGAGGGGTCTGCTCAAAGCCAAAAAACAGCTTGTGAGACCTTGGGTCCTTTTCTCAGGTTGGAACAATAGAAGCAGCCTGAATGGTTAAGCTCCAACAGAACCAGGAATTTTTTTTTTAGTTTTAGCCTTCCGTAGCAGTTGCTGGATGTAGAAGGTCTTATTCCTCTCTCTGTCACAGGTAAAAGCTGGGATTCTCTTCCTGCTGCATTTTACTATTTTACTGAATTTGCCTTTGCCAAGGGTAACATTATGGGATGTTACTGTATTAGAACAGATAGTTAGTAGTAATTAATATATATATTATTTTATTAAACATTTTGATAGAGTAACAGTTAAGTCAATACTTTTCCATTTATTTTGTCTGTACTTGAAAAGTAAGTGTAAAGGTAAGTGTCATTTGTTTCAAGCCTGGTAGCTTGACCAATTGAATTGTGTGCAAAACATAATGCCTTACACTTATGTTTAAAATAAGACAAAGTTAAGATCTACACTATCTTCTTCGCATAT
This sequence comes from Chiloscyllium punctatum, assembly GCF_047496795.1. Lineage (NCBI taxonomy): Eukaryota > Metazoa > Chordata > Chondrichthyes > Orectolobiformes > Hemiscylliidae > Chiloscyllium > Chiloscyllium punctatum. The sequence goes on along the minus strand of NC_092741.1, from coordinate 135,415,896 downwards.
TTTCAGGGGATTGGTCTGGTCCATAATGCAGCAGACATGTTAATTTTAAATGATCACACTATCTGATTTATTGATAAGTAATTGGAAGCAATCACACATTATATATTACCTGATGAATATATAACATCATCTATTACAGCCCTGTGAAGCCCAACAAACTAAATAACCACAACAGAAGATGTTAGTGCAATCAATATTTCAATATTTATAACTTTTACGTAACAATCAAATGGGAATCCGCAAAATTAAGCATGAACTAACAAGCATATTGTATTCCATAAAAGCAATAAATTACACTTTAAATAACCAGTACAACACAGATAGGTCTTATGGATTTACTGACCATTTTCCAAGCACATATACCTCCATGTGCAATCTTTAAAGTTTTTCCCAACTCTGACTTCCCCAAGTAAAGTTTAACTTTGTCCTTTCAAGCAGAATTTGATGATCAAGTATTCTCCAACCACTAAACCACACCAGAAAATTCTGCAGAAATGATTGTCACCGACAGGATGGTTACTTCTGCAGAATCTGCAGGCTCTTGATAACCCCAAAGGGGCAATCTTTGAGGAGTCACCTTCATCTGAACACTCAATAACATAATGGTACATGCCTCAAGCAGTCGGGCCCATTTGCAAAGCTTTTTAGTATGGGTCTGTTCTAACCACTAACAACACACATTGAAGAACAGGACCCCCAACTCTTGTCTGAAATCCAATCTCCCAGAGAGATTGATGATGCAGAAATATGCCCTTTGGCCCATTAAGTCTTTACAGGGTACAAACAAGCAACTGACAATTCTAATCCTATTTTCCAGCATTTGGTGTATATGCCTTTGGATTGCAAGTGTTTGTACCAATACTTCTTAAATGACTTTTTCTGCCTCTACTACCTTTATAGTAGACAAGCAGGAAGCTGGGAGAACCCAGCAAGCCAGCCAGCATCATGAGGTGGATAAGTCGATGTTTCAGGTCTAACCCTTCTTCGACGTCTCCACCTCCTGATGCTGCCTGGCTTGCTGTGTTTTGCTGTTGAAAAAGACATTCAAGTGTGTGGCTCAAATTTATTTTACAGAATCACCAATAATGTGGAACAATCAGTTCAAGAGGTTTGGGGAAAAAGTCGATGATCGATGACATGGGGGAGAACTTGCAGTTGGTGGTGTTCCCGTGCGTCGTACGAAAAACAAACAAGTTCAATAAGATCATGATTAATCTGATTAAAAGCTCAAGCCTGCACCCCTATCTATTCCTGATAACTTCTTAACAACTGGCTTACCTACGTCTGCCTTACAAATAATGAAGGGCTCTGGCTGCACCGCTTTTCGGGAAGGACATGCCAAAGGCTCATGACTCTCTGAGATAAAAATGTTCAACTCATCTCCTCTTTACACAGGCAACTCCAGATTTTTAGACAGTGGCTTCTAATTCTAGATCATCCTATAAAAGGGAATCATTCTCTCCACATCTATCTGGTCGGGATCTATACGAAGATCATGCTCAAGGAGCCTTGGTGTGCTACTACAGTGCATTCTGTCACTGCGTCAGCATCAAGCCAGGAGATCAACCCTGGCTCATTGAAGGGTGCAGCAGGAAATGTCAGGATCAGGAGCAGATCGTCTTAAAAATGAGATACAACACAGGACCACTTGCATGCTAAATAGTGGAAGCAGTGTACACTTTACAGAGCTAAGTGATTACACAATGTGATTACACAACTACAGATGAGATTTAAGCTCTTCAGTACTGCCACTCCAATCATGTTTGATGGCAGGCAATTAAAAAAATTGACGGGAGCAGTAGACTTCATAATTATTTCCACCCTTAATGATGGTGGAGATGAGCACATCAGTATGAAAAGGGAAGGCTGACAGACTTACAAACATCTTCAGCCTGAAATGCAAAGTGGAAAATCCACCTCCTCCTGAGATCCCCAGTATCACAGCTGCCTGGCTTCAGCCAATTTGATTCTCTCCATAAAATGGCAAGATTTTGCTTAGGACTCTATATTGTAAAGGAGTTAGCTCTGTCAACATGTCAGCAATACACTTGAAGCTATCTGCTCTGATCAAGCTGTTTAGTGGCAATGAGAAAAAAGCATGCTCCTGAAGAGACCTGCTTGCAATAGTCATCTTTAAGTTGGGGTAAACATTTCTGGCATCATATCATTATTTGGGTAGCTTGACCCGTTTGATCCTGCTTTTGAAGACTGGATCCAGTATGTGGAAAAAATCTGTTTTTTTTTCTGGGCAATAGACATTCGGTCATATGAAAAGCAATGAGTAACTCTCCTGACACTTGATGGATCTGCAGCTTTTTGGGTTATTAGGAAACTAACTTTCCCTAATAAAACCTGTCAAACGTTGACAGATTTAGTTAAAGAATATTACAATACCAAGCCTCCTCTAATTTTGAGATGCTATTGGTTTTACTCAGCAATTCATGAAACCAGGAGAATCCATATCATGATTTTTGACTAGGTTAAGATGACTGGCAGAGGCATGTGACTTAGGTTTAACTCTTAAGGAGATGCTGAGAAACCGTTTGGTATGTGGGATTAATGATGCAACTGTGCAAAAGTGCCTACCAGATGAAGCTCAAATGCAGTTCAAATAGGCACTACAACTGGCTTTGTCATTGGAAAATGATACACAAGTGGATCATGGTGTTCTAATGGAAGTGGACACCCTTGCCAGTCTGACTGAGGTTGGGGAACACCACTTGAGTGAGGACAATTGTACATCTTTACGCAGGACATAATCTTAACAGAGGGACTCCAAATTATCATTTTCTTCAGGATCTGAGGCAGCAAGCTATTGTAGAGAACATACATGGTTTGCAGACATGTGACAGCAAATGTGTCCCACTGGATCTAAATTGGGTCAGAGAATTCATAGGCTGGTATCCAAAAGAGTGCATGCCCTGGATAGTCCACCAACATCTGGTTTGGAACAGTTAAATTTCCAAGCAACATCCAAATCAGAACCAATCAAAATAAAGATCTGGTTAAGTGGTTACTGGGTTCTAATGGAGGTCAACATCGATACAGCCATTTCAATGATTGCAGAACCAATCTCTAAAAAGATTCGGTCTGGACTCCAGTCCTTAAGTTTGTGAAAAACTTTGACTAGACTGAGTCCCTATACAGGAGAACCTTTACAGATTAAGGGTGCAACTTCGGTTTCAGTCTCTTATGAGATGCACCTAGTTCAGTTATCATTGATTGTAGTAAATGGCTCGGGCTCAAGATTAACGGAGTGAAATTGGTTGAGAAACGTTCACCTAGATTGGCTCAAGATTTTTCAATTAGAAAATGGCTACCTTACTGAAGTCCTAATGAAACACTCAGGCGCATTTCAATAAAGTCTCTGAACTATCAAAGGAGCTAAGGCCACCTTGCAATTCCTCGATTCTGCAAGGCCCGCCCTGTTCCATTTGCCTTACAGCCAATTCAGAAGATCAAAGGAATGATCAAAACAGAACGGTTTGTGGAAGAGGTAACACTGGTCATACTTATTTGCCTTTTGTGGAGATTTTAAACAAACTGTAAACTGCATTTCACAGCTGGATAAATACCCGATCCCTCGCATTGAGGATTTATATGCAAAATTAGACATGAGCCCTGTATACTTGCAATTGAGATTAGATGATATTTCCCAGAAGTATGGTACAATTAATAACTAAAAGGCTTTGTAGCAATATATGAGACTGCCATTTGGGGTGTATCCACCGACAATGGGGAGCATTTCATAAGGTCTACCTCAGGTTGCCATTTATTCAGATGATGTGCTAATAACATTGAAGATGTACTTAGATAACTTGACCATAGTCCTTTGATGTTTCTCCCCAGGTGAGTGTAGGCCTTAAAAGGGAAAAATGAGTGTTCCAGGCACTTTAGGGCTACCGAGTTGACAACACCAGGTTACACCCATTGGAAGATCAATGGGGCCCTGGCTCCCATGTCAGTACCACAGCTTAGAATTTTCACAGAAAGTTCAAACATAGTCTGGCTTCCATCCTGGCGCTTTTGTATCAACTCTTTAAAAAAAGGTCAGCCTTGGAAATGGTCACATAGCTAAGCCCTAGCTTTCAGAGTAGTGAAGATACCAATATCATCCCCGAAGGTGTTGGCACATTATGATCCCAAGTGAGATTTGGTATTGACATACAATGCCTCCCCCTATGACATCAGAGTAGTATTAGCTTACAGATGGCCCAATGGAGAGGAACGTCCAATAGCATATGCATCTAGGACTTTGAATAATTCAGTGCGTAATTACATCCAGATAGAGAAGGAAGGTTTGACGGTCATATTTGAAATCAGGAAGTTCCATTAATACCTTTATGGATCTAAGTTGTAATAATAAAGGACCACAAACCCCTGCTAGGTCTACTTAAAGAAGATGAGGTAGTGCCGCCCATAGCTTCAGCAGTGGGCTATGATACTATGTGCAAATAATTACAAGTTGGAACACCATCTGGGAGTCGCCTCTTGCTGGCATATTTTCTGTCAATGGTACTGTTACTGGAACAGTCATAGAGTCATAGAGATGTACAGCATGGAAACCAACCCTTTGGTCCAACTCATCCATGCCGACCAAATATCCCAACCCAACTTAGTCCCACCTGCCAGCATCTGGCCCATATCTGTCTAAACCCTGCCCCCACCCCCACCCCCCATTCATACAGCCATCTAGAAACCCTCCAAATGTTGCACTTGTACCAAATTTTCTGGACACACTAACAGTCACAGCTGACACTATCAAACTTAGGATGACGAAAGATCTGGTCCTGGTAAAACTGAAACAGCTGGTGGTGATGGAGGGGAACCAAATGGTCATCACAACCAAATTTGAAACCTTTTTGGACCTGGAGTGACTGGATCACAGTAGAAGATGGCATTTTAATATGGCAAGCAAAAGTGATTGGCCAAGCAAAGGTCACTACCAGATACTGACTGACCTCCACCAAAGTTATTCAGCAGTTTTCAAAACGAAGATATTAGGGTGGGCGAGTCCAGAACTAGAGGGCATAGGTTTATGGTGAGAGGGGAAAGATTTAAAACCAACCTCAGCGGCAACTTTTTCATGCAGAGGGTGGTGCGTGCATGGAATGAACTGCCAGAGGCAGTGGTGGAGGCTGGTACAATTCCAATATTTAAAAGGCATCTGGATGGGTATATGAAAAGGAAAGGTTTAGAGGGATATGGGTCAAATGCTTGCAAACGGGACTAGATTTATTTAGGATAGCTGGTCAGCATGGATGAATTGGACCAAGGGGTCTGTTTCTGTGCTGTCTATCTCTATGACTCTCAGTTATGTCTCATGGCCAGGATTGGGTGCAGACATAGTCATGTTTGTGGGGCAGTGCCCAGAGTGCCAACAAGCACAAAAATTATCACCAGCAGCTCCCCCAAATTTGTAGGAATGGCCGTGTAAACTCTGGACTCTGTTACACCTTGATTATGGAAGTTCTTTCATGAGTTGAATGTTCTTCATTGCAATTACCTACTCAAAGTGTTTGGATGCGCATAGAGTTCTTTCATCAAACACGAGAACGACGATAGAAAACTGCGCGCATCTTTTGCAGTACACGGATTCTGGAATTATTGGGTACAGATAATGAGCCATTGTTTACCAGCAGAGAGTTTGAGTATTTCCTAAAGTTGAATGATATCATTACATAAGGACAGCTCCAAACCATCCATCATCCAATGGTTTGGCAAAAGAGCAAAAAATCTTTAAAGACAGGCTTAAAGAAACACCCTGCAGCTTCACTAGATACCAAACTGCCCCGGTTTGTATTTCTTTATTGGACCACCCCTTATGCATCAGTAGAGTTGCTAATGGGGAGAAGTCTGCACAGCAGGTTACATTTTTCCTCCCAGACCTGGGAGGGGCGAGGAGGGAGGGTGAAATAGCATCAAGAGTGTCAATACAGGTAAAAGATCCTTTATCCGAAATGCTCGGGACCAGCTCTTTTTCAGAATTCAGAATTTTTCAGTTTTCAGAATGTGACAGTGTAATGGTGAAATTTTTTTAAAAATCTTACCGGAGAAGCAAACTTCTAATTAAGAACGTGCTTGGCCACGCCCCCCCCCCTCCCCCTCCCCCATGTCGCATCTGAGTGACACACATCAAATAGTTGTTGACTTGGGTTAACTGTTTGCTTGTCAAACAACCTTGTTAATGAGAACAAAACCTCACAAAAGATCCTTCGGATTTTGGAGCTTTTTGGTTTTTAGATGTTTGGATAAATGATCTGGTACCTGTACTTGACACAAGATTCAACTAAGTGAGAGAGACAGGTTATTTTAGGGAATGAAGTGTATAATCCGTGGTCTTTAATCCCTGGAAATGACCCTGCATGGGTAAGAGGCATGGTTGGCACTAGGTCACTGATGTATAAAGTTCAGGTAGGTGTGAAACCTCTGAACAAGGACATGAATAATATGGAACCTACAAATTTGCAAATGCTGTGGGGGCAAAATCTACCCAGCTCATTGATTGCCTTTCTAACTGTTCCAGAATTCATGGTTTCTCCCTCTCATTCAAGCCTTGAAGATACCTCAGAATCTGAGGTGGAGACGGTGGATATCGCTGCCTCGATGCCTTTGCTGCCTGATGAGGAGAACGAATTTCTTTCAAGATGGATGGAGGAGGTGAGCTACTGAAGAAGAAGAAGAAGAACCTTGAACCAGTGCTAAAATGCCTGAGGAGGAGCTACAAAGATGGAACCACCCTATGTCTTCCAGTTCAGAGCAGGACTGATGTAGTGACTGTAACAAGATCAGTCAGATGGACCTCATAGAATACGAGTTCCCTGATTGGGGCTGGTGAACCGGTCCAATGAGGGAGCCCTATCTGACAGATATAACCAAGAGTGTCAGAAGTTCTATTCACATTGTGAGCTGGCTCTGGAGGGAGCTGGATCAGTGTCAAGGATTCTCCATGTGTAAATAAAGGGTAACTTGGGCTTAGTGGAGTTCTTTCACCACTCTTTTGAGGATAAAGATAAGTATTCATTGTTGGATCCAGATAAAGGGAGTTTAGTCAACATCAAATTTCATAATAAATGATCTGAGTGTATGCATTAATTGGTCATCTGATACAGAAACGTCTTCCATTTGCCAATAAAATATGTCTCATCTGGAAGAGTAAATGAAAATGTGAATGTATTAAAAGGTACAGGCATCGTAAAAAAAAATGTTGTAATGTTTTACATTCCTAATGTAGAGAAGACACTTATCAGTATCTGTCCCAGTAATGTATCCTGACTGACAAGAAGCACTTTGACATTTGTTTTCAAAAAGAGTTGTTTGGTACATGCATCTTTAGCTAGGCCAGCCCTTATTGACCATTCCAGGGCATTTAGACCCATTACTGTAGGCCAGAGTGGGAGACTTCTCTCCCTCAGGTTCTTTGGTGAACCAGATGGACTATTATGACAATCAACAATGGTTACATGATCACTACTAACCCGTTTTTAAAAAAAAATCAAATTTAAATTTTACCATCTCACATGATGGGTTGCAGACCTACATCCTCAGAACTGGGATTACTGAATTCCTAGTCCAGTGACACCGCCACAATACTACCAATTCCTCAGTTGGGAATAAGTGGATATCAAAGTGCTGTATTGAAATAAAATTTGGCATTATTGTTTGGACACCTATTATAAAAACTGCCAGATTCTCATTTCCATTGGTACCAATTCATGATGCCTGGCTTTGTGTCCAGGAAGCAGAAGTGGAAGATTGCCTCTGATCCCTTTCAATATGATTTAATATCAGCTGCAAATGAGCCAGCAGATAATTTTCAATGAACACATGCTTAGTTGAAATGATTTATTTTTCAATAATGTAGGCTGTGTACATTAACGTATGCGACAGCATGAGAACTGGTTGCTGCAAGATTTGTGCAATTTGTTTAAGATTTGTGCTTAATATCAATATTGTTAATTTCTTTAGGGATTGAACAAGAAGATGCTTTTAATTGGGAAGAAGGACTAATTTGTAAGTGTCACAATTTATACTAATAAGGTCTTGCGTTTTTGAGATGTTATAATGTGGATGTTATTTCATTAGCCACTCCTTAGAAGCGAACACTTTCCCTAAGCCAAGACCTTGAAATGACTTTACATGCAGATACTTAAGACAACTTTGCAGGAATATCCTACTTTATGTATTTAGTATGCTGTTATAAATTCTGATGATGATTATATTCTATTCCTATTCAATGCTAAGTATGAAAAACTCAATTATACAAATACTCCTCATCCATTTTATTTTTAAAGGACATTGCACAACTTTGTGATCAGATAATCAAAATTCAACTCTTTTAAATGTCTGTTTTGAATTGTTATTTTGTACATTCTGGGTATGAATGAGTCACCGAGGTCATACAACACCAACGTGACTCTAACAAAAAGTGCTACAGTGGTGGATGATAGAAAACATCTTTATTCAACATGTGAAACTCTTCTTTCAAAAACAGAAGCTGTTGTCATGGTGAAAGCAAAATTAATTAGATTTTATGACTATGACTAATGTCAGACAGCTTCATTTCAAGACAAGTTATAAACTGCCCACACACTACAGCCACAGACAATCGTCTACAAAGCACTGTGTCTACAAAGTCTACTCAGACCACATTTTTAAGCCTTTGTTGATTCTAGTAATATGAGAAAAACAAAATCTTTTTGTGCAAATTTTTCAAAGATTTTGAATAATTAAACATTCTATATTTTACTGATTAAACTTTTACACTGATGTCATATTATTTTTCAAGATCATCCAATAGTGAGGTGGAATTCGCATAGAAGATGTTACCAATAGGTCAGTTAATGGACAATTAAGAGAGTAGGGAATGAGCAAGTTGAATTTGTACTACACTGTTAAAGTCATCATTAAGACTTCTAAATGCACAGTGAAATCCAATAAGAAGACAGATGCACTCTGAGGCTATCTGAGAATAAACGATCCTCAAGCTAAAGAGCTATCAGAAATCAAAAGAACTACAGATGTCATAAATTAGAAACAAAAACAGAAGTTGCTGTAAAAGCTCAGCAGGCCTGGCAGCATCTGTGAAGAGAAATCAAAGTTAATGTTTCGAGTCCAGTGACCCTTCCTCAGAACTGATGGTACCACACTACAGGTGACCTCACCACACTGCACACTTTCACATATACAGTACACACACACTCTCACACATGATCACACTCACATAAACCCACTCTCATATACATACTCTGTCTCTCTCTCACACACACTCTCAAATTCATGCACACACTCAATCAAACATCTGCACATGCATACACATGCACATTCATGCACTCTCTCCCTCTTTCACCCACACACACACACATGCACATACTCATATAAGTCTATGTGGTGAATTTGCATTTGCAGATTCGTATTTGCAGATACATTCTATTTTGTTCAAAAAGAACATGATCTGTTCAATCAATGTGACATTTTAAGAATGCATGCTTTGGAAATAGAGCCAGTCTGGTTGCAATACAGACTCTAACCTCACACTTTTAATGTATTGTCACCTTTTTTTTATATACTGATAAAATCTAAAGTTATCTCAGGGCTGTGACTTAAAAACAATTCTGTGATTTGCATATTAATCAATTGAAACCTGCATCCCCATTTTAAGCAATTAAAGACTTAACGCCCATCTAGGTTTGTTCAATACATCGCATCGGTTGTAAGACACTTTGATCTTTTACTATAAATTCTGTGCCCTATGATCCTGTCGCACGAGCTACCTGACGAAGGAGCAATGCTCTGAAAACTTACACAATCAAATAAACCTGTTCGACTATAACCTGGTGTTGTGTGATTTTTAACTTTGTGATTTTTTTTAAAGTAAAGGGGTGATGTTGGGTGGGTTTTCTGCTCATGGTTTAATTGAGGTCTTTAGGTAGGAAATTAATTGCCAATTAATGGACTCACCTGACACTTGTCAGCATGCAGAGTGACTGGCCTTCAACTGAGCAATGCCTCTGTGAAACATAGAAAATTCTTCAAAGGACACTTGACACAGTGAATGCAGAAAGATTGTTTCCCATTGTGGGAGAGTCTATGACCAGGGGGCATCATCTTAGAGTAAGAGCACAAGAACTCGAAGCAGGAATAAGCAATTCATTCCCTCAAGGTGTTCTGCCATTTAATTTGATCACAGCCGATCTCATCTCAACCTAATTCCACTTGACAATGACTCCTTTGCATCCTGTATGTCTAGTTTATGTTTTGCTGGGAGCAGGGAGAATAGGTAGGAAAAGAACCAAAAACATCCATATCCTCAGTGATTAGGAGAACATAATTCACACAGGACTCATTGAAATACCTGAAATGTTTGGATGTGACACTTCCCAGAAAAAAGAAATCACAACAGTTCAGATCAGAAAAAAGCTTAAAAATCAACCTTTGACCATAAATCTAAAGGTAAAAGTTTATACTGGAGTGCAGAATAACATCATTCCACTTGAGTTATACCAGAAACTTTTCATGAAATTCTGGAAGAAAATGGTTTTCCAAAGAAAGGTGTTCTAAAACTGAGAAATGTCACGTTAAAAGCGAATGAAGGAATTGAGATTCAATAGCTATAACAACCTAAATTAAATTGACAAACAAAATATTTGCTTTACACTGAAATAGATGGGGTCCAGCTATCCTGGAGTTGAATAGTTATGAAAAGCTAAATAACTTTTCCTTGCCTAATCCTTGCATTCTGCAAATTACAGGTTAAACTAAGAATGACTAATCCCAACAGCTTCTACGAGCATTTGTCTGTTTCCGGGAACTCAGTGCCGTGATAGAAAGACAGAAGCACCACCTTGCGCATGCGTTTACTTTCTTGGACATTTTTTTCATGAACAGCCTGGTAAAGTGATGGGAATACTATAAAACATTTACTCTTGCAAAGGGCTGTGAAACTAACCTTTACCTAAAAATATCCAATCGCTGATGCTTAAGGTGCTTGTGTTTCTTTGTTTTTTGCCAGTGTTTTCACATGTTCTTCAGTACAGGTAATCTGAATATGCTTACCTCTTTGATGTGACGTTTTTGCGGGATGTTGAGATCCCCTTCAGATAATCTGAAATTTGGATAATTGATATTCGGATAATCGTGTTTCCTCTGTATTTCTCGCTGCCTTGAGAAAGTAGTCAACATAATCAAAGACGCCTCCCATCCTGGTTACATCCACTCCAACTGGCAGAAAACATAAAAGTTTGAACACATGCATGAATAGAACCAAGAACAGCTTTTTGCCCTTCATTATCAGACTCTTAAACAAACCTCTCAATTGTTAATTCTGAGTGCTCTCTCTACATCTTCTCTGCAGCTGTAACATTATATTCTGCATGCTGTTCTGCTGCCCTGATGCACTTTGTATGGTACAATCTGCCTATATAGCATATAAAACAACACTTTTCACTGTATCTCGGTACATGTGAAGGATCACCCAATAGGCTCACCCAGCAGGTCTGATGGTTTGATTTTGGCTGGAAGTAGGTGCTGAATCTTCTCTGTGTTTCTGATTTCTTCTTCAGTAAGCTTCCAGCTGTTAAACAAATTAAACCCTAATTTCAGGCCATCATAAGGCTGTAACCGGTCCTCTCTTAATTGCTGGCACCTTTTAAGAAACCACTGAATATCAGTCTGCACTTTTGATTAAATTTCTCCAAGTCTTCACTATCAGGATTAGCTGCCTTAATTGTGCATTCATTATTGTGTCAGTTGAAATAACTGCTATTCTTTTTTATATGATACATTTGATGTTTCTCTTTGTAATTGGAAAATAATGATTTCTCTCCCATATAGAGTCTGAATTGTGCCACACAGCTTAGCCTTGGGAGACTAAGATTTAATGTTGCTGTGCAGCTAGACAGTGCGCATAGTTATCTCATGTTAAATCAGCCTTCAAATTCCACTTCATTCCACCTCCAATTTTGGTGTCATCTGCAAACTTACTAACTGTACCTCTTATGCTTGCATCCAAATCATTTATGTAAATGACAAAAAGCAGAGGACCCAGCACCGATCCTTGTAGCACTCCACTGGTCACAGGCCTCCAGTTGGAAAAACAACCCTCCAACACCACCCTCTGTCTTCTACCTTTGAGCCAGTTCTGTATCCAAATGGCTAGTTCTCCCTGTATTCCATGAGATCTAACCTTGATAATCAGTCTCCCATGGGGGACCTTGTCGAACACCTTACTGAAGTCCATATAGATCACATCTACTGCTCTGCCCTCATCAATCTTCTTTGTTACTTCTTCAAAGAATTCAATCAATTTTGTGAGACATGATTTCCCATGCACAAAGCCATGTTGACTATCCCTAGTCAGTCCTTGCCTTTCCAAATACGTGTATCCTGTCCCTCAGGATTCCCTCCAATAACCTGCCCACCATTGAGGTCAGGCTCACCGGTCTATAGTTCCCAGGCTTGTCTTTACTGCCCTTCTTAAACAGTGACACCACGTTTGCCAACCTCCAGTCTTCCGGCACCTCATCTGTGACTATCGATGATACAAATATCTCAGCAAGAGGCCCAGCAATCACTTCTCTAGCTTCCCACAGTTCTAGGTTACACCTGATCAGGTCCTGGGGATTTATCCAATTTTATGCATTTGGCCAAGTGGTTTCAATTGAGTGAACAGCCTCAAAGAAAAACTATGCAGAGCATGGCTCAGTGTAGGATTGATTGTGTTCCGAAGAAGACTTGAAACATTCAGTCTGTTTCTCTCTCCACAGATGTTGCCAAACTCCTGAGTCTCTCCCGCAGTTTCTGTTTTTAATTCATATCTCAAGTGCCATGCAGTATTTTGTTTTAATTAGGAAATTAATTTGAATCAATAATCTTCAGTACTTTTAATTAGCTAATTAGCTAAAATCAGAAGAATATGAAGCACATTATAATGATATACCTGATTAGAATCCCTACAGTGTGGAAACAGGCCCTTTGGCCCAACAAGTCCACACTGACGTGTCTGAAGAGTAACCCACCTAGACCCATTTCTCTCTGACTAATGCATCTAACACTATGTGCAATTTAGCATGGCCAATTCACCTGACCTGCACAACTTTGGACTGTGGGAGGAAACCAGAGTACCCAGAGGAAACCCACGCAGACACAGGGAGAATGTGCAAACTCCACACAGACAGTTGCCCGAGGCTGGAATTGAACCTGGGTCCCTGGCGCTGTGAGGCAGCAGTGCTTTGATGCCACTGTGCCTCCCCAACTGGGTAAAACCTCTTAGTGTGCAGTGTTGCATCCCATGACATCTGTAGATAAGCAAACGTTAATGCTGCATTGGGCGATAACAGTGGGGATAAGTGAACTTATGAAGGGAGAAGCTGCAACTGACAGTGGTAGTTCTTGAAATGAACATCAACACCATGTTTACTCTCAAACTGGTTGATGTTGGAAGACAGTGTTAGAAGTGCTTGCCAGCAAGATGCTCTGCAGCCTCCTTCTTGAGCAGTAGCAAACACTTACACAATGTGTGTATCATCTACAAGATGCATGATCGAAATTTAGCAGAACTCCTTAGACTTTCAAACCCATGACCACTACCATCTAGAAGGACAAGGGCAGTATCCTAATACCATCCTAACTACAAGCTCCCTCTGGGTCGTTGACCATGCTGACTTCAAAACATATCACTGTTCCTTCAGTGTTGCTGCATCAAAATCCAGGATCTCCCGCCTCAATGGCAGTGTGGGTGTGCTGACAGCAAATGGACTGCAACTGTTCAAGCCAGCAGTTTATCTTTACCTTGTCAAAGGCAACTAAAGATGGATAATAAATGTTAACTCCACCACTGGTGCCCACGTCCCGTGAATGAATATTTGAAACACTGGTGATTGAAGTACCGGTGGCCATTTCTACCCCTTTACCAACATAGTGTCTTATATTAAGTATGAACTAAACTGGAGTTGCAACTCAAGATCCTATCTAAGACATTTCGGAAGCGCTTGTGTAACTAAGCTGTTTACCCCTTTAATCTCTGTGAGTATGTTCACTTCTTTATTTTTATTGGTAGTTTCCTGTAGTATGATATGTGTCTATAGCACAAAAAGAACAAATTTCTTGGTATCATTGTATCATTCAGGTTTGTATAGATTTACATCTGCACCTCACTCTGACATTGATCTTAATTCTTTTAATTCATGGTCAAATCTACTATTTTTTAATTATTAAACTCAACGATGAAGGGCTTATGCCTAAAATGTCAATTCTCCTGCTCCTCGGATGCTGACTGACTGGCTGTGCTTTTCCAGTACCACACTCTTCAACTCTAATCTCCAGCATCTGCAGTCCTCACTTTCTCCTAGTTGATTATAACCTGACTGTGAAGCCTCTTCCAAGGATGCCTACCTCCTCCTCCCTCTACAAGGATCTCAGTAAGTCTCTCTCTCTCTCTCACTGCACCCACAAAGTCATCTCCTTGGCCCTGAAGCTTATCAGTCACGTCCCAAAGCAACAGTCCCACCTTCATCTCCCTATCACATTCCCACCTACCTTGCCCCCCCCCCAGCCCCACCCCTTCCCATTTATCTCTCAGCCCTCTTGGCCTACATGCCTCATTACTGATGAAAGTCTTATGCCCGAAACGTTGATACCTTGGATGCTGCCAGACCTGCTGTGCTTTTCCAGAAGCACACTCTTCGACTCTGATCTTCAGTATCTGCAGTCCTCACTTTCTCCCTGTGTGGATTTGTTGGCAAACTTTTCCATCAGTTATTAATAAGGGGGAGATCCTAACCCCAAATGCCTGGATGAAACCAGAAGGATTGTGTCATTAAAATTTCCTGGGATGTTTAGCTGTCAGAAATTTGTGTGGTTTCCACCATTTCTGATTGAAAGAGATGGCTTGTGGTAGTTAAGGTCATTTACACCAGCTACCCATAGCCAGCAGGTTGTAATCCACAGGGCTGATTGGATGTTGAGGCACAATTGTAATCAATGTGTAATCAATCCGTTCAGTGAAGATGGAATCAACAAGTGGTGCTTAATATGAAAAGGATTCGGAACCTGAAAAGAATCTATTGGTAAGGCAAGTGTGAGTTTGGTGGGGGCCATACTTTCCTGTCTACTCCCAATCACAAATTTCTAGTCACGTGAGCACCCAAAAATTAGCAGCCTGATTGCCATTTAAAGAAAAATAATTAACATGATAATATTAAAAGACAATTGAGCTGAATATAACGCAAAATATGGTTGGAGTGGGCAGACAAGAATAAGTTGGAAGGTCATTGTTTAACAATATCCAACAAACACAGATTTTTAATGTGCCTGAGAGCAGAACAATCTTGTCTGTTCCCTTCCACTTTTCCTTGGAATATAAGTAACCAGATTTTGGCTTGGTTCTTGGCTGGAAACTATGTGTGGACTTAATGTTAAGCTATGTGTCTGTGAATGACACACTATCTGCAGATTAGCACATTTACTGTATATTGTTTACTTGCAATGTGTTCGTTAAATGTATCACATTCTGTTTTGACATCTTCATGTCTTAATGGATGAAACTGTGATCCACTGCTCCCAGAGGAGGTATGCCTGGAATATATAATTTTCGACATAGTGACTTGAAAGTAGTTCTGGGATTTACATACTAATCAATCGAAACCTGCAGCTCCATTTTAAGTGATCAAAGACTTAACAGCAATCTAGGTTTGTTCAATATATCGCATCAGTTATATGACACTTTGATCTTTTACTATAACCTCTGTGTCCTACGTTCCTGCCCCACAAGCTATCTGATGAAGGAGCAGTGCTCCGAAAGCTTGATGGGCTATAACCTGGTGTTGTGTGACTTTCGCCTTTAACCACTCCAGTCCAACACTGACACATTCACACCATGATTTTCTGTCCATTCAAATGAAAGGTTGGAAATCATTGGCTGGACACTTGCGTTATCATTGCATGTGCTGCTTCCCACTGAGAATACTGGATTAATGAAAAAACATTTTTGTCGAAATTAAAAGTCAAGGAATTATGATGATCAGACATTTAGGATTAAGTTCTCCACTGCTTTCTTTGCCTCTCTTGTGGCAGAGCGGTAATATCCTTACCTCAGAGTCAGCAGGCTCGGGTTTGATTCCACCTGCGCCATAGATCAGGTTGATTAAAACATTTCTACATCTAGGCTGTAGTGTCTTCAGGGGTGAAGCTTATCTGAAGTATGCAAGTGTACCTATAATACTTTGTATGGTAACAACTAACATGCATGATAATCTAAAGGAAAGTCAGGCTTTAGAGGTCGAGTAGGCCATTCAGCCTTTGAACCTGAGTTGACATTTGATTAAATCACACTAATCTGGTTAAAGGCTGGCCTGTTTGTGGTCTCATCTCGCACCATCTGTCTGTTTCCCATAATCCTTGACTCTCTTGTCTATCAAAAATCTGCCTAACTCCAACTAGATTAAATTTGATGACCCAGCCTCAACTATATCCTGGGAAGAAAAGACCATCGCCTAATGACCTCCTGAGAGAAAATATTTCTCCTTATCTCCACCTTTGAAGGAAGATGCCTCACAAAAGCAACATCTTCCCAGTTATTCTCTCCACCACTGAGGCTCCCAGCCTATTTCGGTTTTTGCCCAAAATGCTGATTTCCCTGCTCCTCGGATGCTGCCTGACCTGCTGTGCTTTTCCAACACCACATTCTCAACTCTATTTCTTGTAGTAGCATGTTCTACATTCTCACTGCTCTTTGGGTAAAGATATTTTCCCTGAATGCTATGATGGGCTTATTAGTGATGATCCTTTATCAATGATCTTTAGTTTTCATACAGGAATGTTTTCTCTATATCTGTACAACTGAACACTTCCATTATCTTAAAGATCTCTATCAAGTTACCCATCAATCGATTACTTTCTGGAGAACAGTGTCCCAGCACATTCAGTCTTTTCTGATAAGTACATCCTCTTCATTCTGGTATTATCTCCAAGGCCTCTATATCCTTTTTATAATATGAAGATTACAATTGTGCACAATACTTCAGTGTGAACTAACTAAGGTTCTACACAAGCTCAATATGTTTTTAAAAACAAAACAAAATAGAAATTGCTGTAAAATCTCAACAGCTCTGGCAACATCTGTAGAGAGAAAGCAGAGTTAATGTGATTTCTCTCCATATATGCTGCCAGACCTGCTGAGCTTTTCCAGCAATTTCTGTTTTGGTTTTGTTTTTGATTTCCAGCATCTGCAGCTCTTTTGGTTTTTATTTGATATGACTTTGTTCATTTTCAAATCTTTTCTTTTGGAAATGAACTTCAGTGCTTGCTTTACTTTCTTTCAGGCCATATTAACCCACTTCTCTCCTTTCACTGGTGCACCTTTAGCCCGATAACTCTTCGGGGTGCAGTACACTATTTGGACTCCAATTTTTCAAGCATGTGACCTCCTAATCTTCTGAACAAAATGTATCACCTCACACTTGTCTATATTGAATTGTTATCAATCCATGGGAAATTGAGGTAGGCATTGGTAACAGAGGTTCCCTAGTTCAGTCTTCTGAGGATATTAAGCCTAGTATTTTTGCATGAGAGTTTATTTAAAAATAAAATGCCCAAACAGTATTTTTGTTAAGAATAGCACTAAACTAATGTGACATGCTGGGATACACAATCAAGTCCTTCTGATTTTCAACTGTGATTACTACCAACTTAACCAACCTGATACTGTGAATGAACTTCAGTACTTATACAGGGGAACCTCGATTATCCGAATGTGATGGGCGGGCACTATTTCGTTCAGATAATCGGTTATTCGGTTAATCGATTAAATGCCTTTCCTCTGGGGCTCGGAGTTTTTAAAGTCTGCTCCCTGTTCAGGAGACAAGGCAGCACACAGCGTGCGAGCCCCCCACTCCCAACACCTCCCCCACCCCAAAACCATGTTCAATACTGACTCTCCCCACCCCCATCCCCTCTCTGGGGCAGCTGGACTAGACACCAACGACAAGACTGCTGCAGTTGCCTTTGTGGGGCAAGTCTCCAAATAGCACACACACACACACACACACACTCACACACATACTCACACAGCCACTGTCAGACACACAACTTTTTGACAGGTTCCACCTTTGCGCTGTACAGGACAATGTTGGAGAGATTATCTGGGGAAAGAGGAGGGGGGGAGGGTTTAGAGTACACCCCTGTGTAGAACTCCATGGAAAGTGTGGGGAGCGAGAGAGGGTGAATAGTCAGTCATTTGGAGACAGTGCCTGTTTAATCAGTGTAAACAAAAGACGTGATCACTGTTGGAAACGCGTCTTTGATGTAATGTTTCCATTGGGACCTCGAGATCTCCTTTGGATAATCCAATTTTCGGCTAATTGGTATTTGGATAATCGAGGTTCCTCTGTACTCACCAACTACCTGATGAAGGAGCAGCACTCTGAAAGCTAGTGCTTCCTGTTGGACTATAAGCTGGTGTTGTGTGATTTTTAACTTTCATACAAGCTCGTGGGTAAAATGCATCTGGCAGCAATGTGATTTTGAATCCCATATGTGGTCTTGAGTCATATTCCTACCCAACCAAAATGCTGTCTAATGCAGAAAATCTTTGACAGAATGTAATCTTTGATACAAGTCAACTCATCTATTGTGCTATGTTCAGGGAGGCCTAAAGGCATCTAAATGTCTACTAATAGCTTTGTGAAAACATCAGTAGGAGTCTGGGTGAGACTGCTTGTTCAGCACTCTCTATAACATTACCCAGACAGTCCAATCTTATAAATAAGAACATACACATTATAAATATTTATAAACTCTTAATACTTTAGATTTCCAGTTGCTTCACAAGCAATTTCCATTGATGAATGCTTCCTGTGTTCTTTTGTTATCTTTGTCTTTTTCACATTATTCAAGAGGTCAGTGGGAGCCTGAAGGCTGAATGGCAGAATTTAAATTACTAGAGTCATTGATTACATTCTGTTTGATCTTCCTTGATTTTAGCCTCCATGTCACCTACCCCCACTTAACCACAGGGTCAGACTCCCACACATTCAATGCAATTAAAGCTGTACTACAAGTCTGCAATTTGTTCCTGGGAAATATGCTTACAATGTAACCAGTCTCCTGTGGTCAGATGATTCAGCAAGTTTTTTTTCCATTGAATTTTCTATCAATAGTAATGACATTAGCAAAAAAACAGTTGACAAAGCAATTAATTTCCCTTTTTCCTAAGTGCAAATGAGAGCAAGAGATATGGAAGCTAGTCCAGACAAGTCTTAAAAATTCTTCTCTTAAAGACAACTGTTCAAAGGTCTTTTTGTTTACCAAATAAGCATTGACAGAACTGTGGACACTGTAAATCAGAAACAAAAACAGAAATTCATGGTAAGACTCAGCATGTCTGGCAGCATCTGTGGAGAGAAATCAGAGTTAACGTTTGAGTTGAGTTCTGAGGAAGACTTCCAGCACAAAGTGTAGCAGATTCGCACATCCCAAGGCTCAAACCAACATGCTGAGTGAAGCACCGAAGCTTGGGCTAGCTGCAGCAGACATGTAATGGGGTAAGGTTACTGCGGTGACCTTTAGTCATGTCGAAAATCTTTTAGGTATAATACACTGAGGGGTTGAAAGCTGTGTAGAGACCCATGGGCCTGACATGGAATGTATAGTGTAAATATAAAGTTTATTAAAATTGTAATGGGGCACTCCAGTGTGGAACATTCTGACCGATGACAATTTGGACTCTACCGCACTTCCTGTAATATTTAAGCTAAACAGTTTCTTATAAATTTTATGAAAAAAAATATTTTTGAAAAAATTCTGTTGACTCTATAAAAAGAATTTAAGTATATAGATGATTAATTGAGTTAATATCTAGAAAGAAACAATTTCAACTGGGGTGGTGGTGGTGGGGGGGGGGGGGGTGGGGGGGGTGGGGGGAGAGAGTCTAGAACAAAGGGCCAGAGTACTATGGGGATGTCAGGAAATGTTTTTTGGATGTGCATGGGAATCTGGGCACACCTCCGCTCTGTGGAGATGAAGTTCTCACATTGAGAGTAGCCTCTATTCTGCTGTGCTCACCATGCTCAATTAGACAGGTTTTAAACAAATCTAGCAACTTAAGACTTGGCAGCTGTGAGGCACTGTGAGCCATCAAGAGCAGCAGTACTCCAAAGCAATCTGTAACCTCATGGCAATAGACAATAGACAATAGACAATAGATGCAGGAGTAGGCCATTCTGCCCTTCGAGCCTGCACCGCCATTCAATATGATCATGGCTGATCATTCCTAATCAGTATCCTGTTCCAGCCTTATCTCCATACCCCTTGACTCCACTATCTTTAAGAGCTCTATCCAATTCTTTCTTAAAAGAATCCAGAGACTGGGCCTCCACTGCCCTCTGGGGCAGAGCATTCCACACAGCCACCACTCTCTGGGTGAAGTAGTTTCTCCTCATCTCTGTCCTAAATGGTCTACCCCGTATTTTTAAGTTGTGTCCTCTGGTTCGGCACTCCCCCATCAACGGAAATATGTTCCCTCCTGCCAGAGTGTCCAGTCCTTTCATAAGCCTATACGTTTCAATCAGATCCCCTCTCAGTCTTCTAAACTCAAGGGTATACAAGCCCAGTCGCTTCAGTCTTTCCGTGTAAGGCAATCCTGCCATTCCAGGAATTGACCTCGTGAACCTACGCTGCACTCCCTCAATGGCTTGACATATCCCCCTCTCAACCATTAACATCAAGTCTGAGGATCAACCCTGATTCAATAGGGAGTGCAGGAGGCGTGCAGGGAGTCCCAAGAGACATACCTAAAAATGAGGTGTCAACTTGATGAAGGCACCAAACAGGATTACCTGCATGTCAAACAACATAAGAAGCAAATGATGGACAGTGCTAAGTGATCCCATGACCAAAGGATCACATCTAAGCTCTGCAGTCTTGCAACACCTGGTTGTGAGTGTTAGTGGACAATTAAACAACCCACGGGAGGAGGAGGCTCCACAAACACGATGAGCACAGTGATGGAAGGACGCAACTCATCAACGTAAAAGCAAAGGCAGAAGCATTTGCAGCAATTTTCAGTTAGAAGTGCCAAGTAAATGACCCATCATGGCCTTATCCAGTGGTCCCCAGCATCTCAAATGTTAGTCTTCAGCCAATTCAATTGACTCTATTTAATATCAACAAACAGTTGGAGACACTGGGTACTGTAAATGCTATAGGCCCTGACAACATTCTGGCAATAGTGCTTGTGCTCCAGAACTTGTTGCTCTCCTAGCCAAGCTCTTCCAGCACAGTTACAACACTGGCATCTTCCTGCCAATGTGGAAAATTGCCTAGGTTATCTTGTACTCAAAAAGCAGGACAAATTCAACCCAGCCAACTACTGACCCATGAGTCATCAGAAAAGGGATGGAAGGTGCTCAGTAATAACCTGCTCAATGACACCCAGTTTAGATTCCGCCAAGGCCAATCCACTTCTGACCTCATTACAACCTTGGTTCAAACATGGACAAAAGTGCTGAATTCCAGAGGTGAATTGAGAGTGACAGCCCTGGATATCAAAGCCACATTTGACAAAGTGTAGCATCAAGGAGCCCTGACAAAACTGGAATCAATGGGAACCAGGGTAACTCTCTGCTGTTTGCAGTCATACCTGGCACACAGGAAGATAATTGAAATTTTGGGAGATCAGTCACCTCAGTTCCAGGACATCTCTGCAGGAGTTCCTCAGGATAGTGTCCATCTCCCAACCATCTTCACCTCCTTCATAAATGACCTTCACTCCATCATAAAGTCAGAAGTGGGAGTGTTCACTGATGATTGCACAGTGTTTGTTGAAGATTGGACAGTGTTTGGCATCATTCATGACCCTTAGATGCTGAAACAATTCATGTTCAAATGCAATAAGATCTGGACAGACCTGGGCTGTTAAATGGCAAATAACATTCACATCAAACAAATGCCAGGCAATGATCTTCTCCCTCGTGAGACAATCTAACCATTATCCCTTAATATTCAATGGTGTTACCATTGCTGAATCCCCCATTCTCAACATCCTTGGAGTTTTACCATTGATCTGAAACTCAGTTGGATGAGCCACATACACACAATGGCTAGAACAGCAGGTTAGCTAGGAATACTGCAGTGAGTAGTCCTGCACCTCCTGACTCCCCAAAGCCCATCCACCATCTACATGGCAGAAGTCAGGAGTGTAATGGAATACTCCCCACTTACCTGGATGGGCTCAGCAACAACAACAGTGTAAAGATGTGCAGGTTAGATGAACTTGCCATGCTAAATTGCCCATAGTGTTTGGGGATGTGTAGGTTAGGTGCATTAATCAGGGGGAATGTAAAAGTAATAGGGTAGGGGAATGGGTCTGAATGGGATACTCTTCAGAGGGTCAACGTGGACTCGTTGGGCCAAATGGCCACCCTGTAGGGATTCTATGATGATTCTATGAACACTTAAGAAGCTTGACATCATCCTGGAGAAAGCAGACTGCTTTATTGGCACCACATGCAGAAGCATCCACAACGTCCACCACTAATGCTGACATGCAGCTGTGTGTTCTATGAACAAGATGCACTCCAGAAATTCACCAAAGATCCTTCCGAACACATGGTCACTTCCATCTAGAAGGACAAGGGCACTTACAAATATTGTTATGGTTTAGGCCAGACCACTCAAAATATTATTCAGCAGGCAGCCCCAGACCATAACTTTTCAATTTGTTTCAGTAATTGTACAGTGAAAATTACACGGAATAAGTTAGCATGGTGGACTACTGGGCTTTAAAACAGACAGAAATTTATTCACAAAGTTACACAATGAAACACAAAGAACAGAACAAAGAACCCCTACAGAACTCAACCTATCCAAACTGGATGTAATTATGCTATTCCGAATATACACAACAATCCCATTAAGCAAACCCCATTAAAAACCAGTAAAAATATGGAACAGTTTATTTTGGGTTGAAGTTAGAAGGACAGAAAGAGAGAGAAAGTTTCCCCACAGCTCATTGTTGAACTCCCAACTCGCTCTGGACTGAACTGCTTAGCTAGAGAGCTGACCACTCCCCTTTCATCACACAGGTCACTTTTAAAATGTGACCACTTTGGCCTGAAGTCTCAGCTGTTTACTTATAAACAAAAAGGCCACTCAATACCCTTTAATCTCTGTACCAAACCAGTATAATTGGAACTGGGAGCTGGTTCATGACCCCTCTGAGAAAAGCCAAGGGCACAGTATCCTTGAGAAAAGGAATTGCCTTTAGAAAAAATGGACCAGCTTTGTGACAATATATCGCTGCTCCTTCACTGTCATTGTGTCAGAGTCCTGCAGTTCTCTCCCTAAGGGCATTGTGGATCCAGCTACAGCACATGGACTCCAGCAGTTCAAGAAGTGAGCTTGCCATCACCTTCTCAAGAGCAATGAGGAATAGGCAATAAATGCAGGCCAGCCACATCTCACATCCCTTGTCCAATGAGTGAATTAAAACTAATTTCCATGGGTGTTGTGCCTGCTATCTATGCAAACATACTCATGGCGGCCAAGCACCCAACCTGGCAGCTTTCCCTGTATGGGATGGTGACACTATGCAGCTCCTCAGTGGGAGTTTTGGGTCCATCAAAGTCTCCTCTGTGAAGGTCTTCCATCTGCCTCGCTTCCCCTCCTCACTTACATTGTCTCCTCCAGCCCTCCACCTCCCCCTTTACCTCTTTGCATGTTGTTCGCCTGGACCCATCAAGTACCTTTCTCCTCCTTGCATTTAGCTCTGGCCCTATAGCTCATACGAGCACACAGATTAGGCGCAAACAGCCCCTGGAATGCGATCCACCATTTGTTAAGATCATGGCTGACCTAACTGTGGCCTCAGCTCTTTTTTCCCACTTTTCCCCTCAATCCTTCTTCTTGATAAACAACAACCTACTTTCGCATTAAAAACACTCAAGGAACCTGCTTCCATTGCTCTCCGGGAAAAAGGCCTCCACAGACTCATGGACCTTTGAGAGAAGAATATTCTCCTTATCTGTCATAATGGGAGATCCCTTACTTTTGTTGCCAAGCTCATTTTTGCACTTTAGTTTTCTACACTTAAAGAGGGTGGTGTCAGCAAATCCTCATTCTGAGCAGTGGTATGGCATGCCGTACAACACTGTTAGGCCTCTGTGCTGGCCTATCCCCTCTGTTTAACATGTCTGCTGCCTTTCTTGAGGGTTGGAAAGTGAAATTGCCCAACATTGATGCTTGCCAGTTTTATGAAATTAAAGAAAGAATTCTGCACTTGACTTTGAATATCCTGAGGTGTTTGCAGAGGTGAGTAACCATTAGAAACTGTGAAAGCTGACCAGCTCCAGCCTGTCAGCATTGATAGCATAGAAAATGCTTCAAATGTTTTTAACAAGTGCAAGTCTCAAAGAAAATCTATTGCATGGTAATTAAATTTTAATAACAGTACCTTTTCAGCAACATATGCTTTTCTGGCTCCCAGCTCTCATTTGCCCTGACTGATTTGAAGATATGGATACCTTTTCAACACTCATTCAGTGACAGCAGTGGCTGTTGTGACAAGCGTGAGTGTGGTCCACTTCCGTGGTGTCTCACCTCATCCCACATTAATTTGCAATCACACTTAACACCTTTCCTCAGCAAAAATGGAACTTGTTCCTAGCTACAATGAGATGGTTGATGGTCAGAAATAAACCTGCCCCCTGTTTTCCCACCTTCAATGGGAGAATATGTCCTTAGATTCCTAAATTCTAACCAACCTCTGACATTGCTCTTTTAGCTATAGTATATGGCTGGTCCAGTCTTGTTCTGATCAATGATAAAAAGATTTTGGAATGCAGGTTTATAGTTCCTCGGAAGTAGAGTTGCAGGTAGATAGGATAGTGAAGAAGGTGTTTGGTATGCCTTCTTTTATTGGCCAGAGTATTGACGTTTGGAGTTGGGAGGTCATGTTGCGGCTATACAGGACATTGTTTCGGCCATTTGTAGAGTATAGTGTGCAATTCTGGTCTCCCTGCTATAGGAAAGATGTTGTGAAACTTGAAAAGGGTTCAGAAAAGATTTGCAAGGAAGCTACTAGGGTTGGAGGGCATAAACTATAAGGAAAGGCTGAATAGGCTACAGCTGTTTCCCCTGGAGAGTCAGAGGCTGAGGGGTGACCTTATAGAGGTTTATAAAATCATGGATTTTTTTTCCCCTGAGGGGTGGGAATCCAGAACCAGAGGGCATAGGTTTAGAGTGAGGGGGTAAGAGTTAAGAAGGACCTAAGGGGCAACTTTTACATGTAGAGAGTGGGGTACGTGTATAGAATGAACTGCCAGAGGAAGTGATGGAGACTGGTACAATTATAACATTTAAAAGGCATCTGGATGGGTATATTAATAGGAAGGGTTTAGGAGAATATGGGCCAAGTGCTGGTAAATGAGACTTGATTAATTTAGGATAGCTGGTCGGCATGGACAAGTTGGACTGAAGGATCTGTTTCTGTGCTGTACATCTCTATGACTCTATGACCCCCACATTGTTGACAGTGGGAACTTCAGTGATATTAATGCCTTTTAATGTCAAGTAATGATGGTTAGATTCATTTTTGTTGCAGATGGTCAATGCTTGGCACTTGTGTGATATAAACTTTTCAGCCATTTATCAGTGTAATCTGAATCTTGTCTAGGTCTTGCATATGACATAAATGGCTTCAGCTTTTAAGTAGTCAAAATTTTGGTAGTCTGTAGAAAATGGTGTTGTAATGTAGAAAATGATGGAATGTAGGAAACATGGCAGCCAATAACAAATAGCAATGTTATATTGACCAGATAATCTAGTTTTGTGATGATGATTGAGGGATATGTATTTGTTCAAGACTGGAAGGATTACTCTCTTTCTCCTCTTAAAAATAGTGCCATGGAATCTTTTGCATTAACCAGAACAGACAGTACATCACTGTAATATCTCACCTGAAAGACTGGAGTACTGGTACTACCACAGTACTGCACTGAAATGTCAGCTTTGACTCCAGTATTCAAATCCTGGTATGGAACTTAAATCCAGAACTTGGTGATTCAGAACAAAAGTGGAACCCACTGAGCCACAGCTGACCCTCAATGCTGTACTATATAGAAAGAGAAAGAATAAATGTGGCTACAATCTGATGACTTGACCGAGATTCTGAAAGCACTTTACTAACCTGGTCATCTTTTACAAATGGTGTGGAGGTGTCGGTGTTGGACTGGGGTGGACAAAGTTGAAAATCACACAACACAAGGTTGTAGTGATTTTGTAAGTGTAAGCTTTTGTAGTGCTGCTCCTTTGTCAGGTCGTCAGCCAGAATCAAAGACATATAGAATTTTGAACCTCCAAGCACATAAAATATATCCCTTTGCTTAATTCTAAGACTGGGTGTATTCTCTTGAATGCCAAACTAAAGAAAATCTCGAGATTAACAGTTCCCTGTCAACAGTCCTGCCTGACCTCAGTTCTACAGTGTCAAGTTTTACAGGAGAATTCACACATCCTTTTATTTCACCCAAACAGTGACTGCATGTTTTCTTTTGGAGACATTACACATGCACGCACGTGCACACACACTCACATACACAAACACACTACTATAGACCCCCCACACTCCCACACAGACTCTCTCTCATACATAATTTTTCTCTCATACACTCACACATACACTCCCACACTCATGCATGCACTCTCTGACAGACCTATACCCCTTTACATTCACACTCACACACATACACATACACACACTCTCTCACAGACACTCATACACCCCGCATACACACACACACACATATAAGTTTGTGGGGTGAATTTGTACTTGCAGAATTACATTTTATCTTGGTCGAAAACTGCATGAATTCATATAAGATTCTGTAAATCCCTTTTTTTAGATTCGAATCAATCTGACCATTGGGGCACAGACAGCTTCACACAGGGCACTTCACACCTTCAATGCATTATCTGGGCTAACATGGCACCAATTGTTAAAGTTCACTTGAGAATGTAACTTTAAGAAAGTTCTGGGATTTACATATGAAAGAACTGAAACCAACATGGTCATTCTAAAAGATAAGAGACTTAACAAACAATCCAGGTCTTTTTCAATATATAATTTCAGTTACATCACACTGTAAACTTTTGCGATAAATTCTGTGCCCTACAGTCTCATACTCCACAATCACCTGATGAAGGAGCAATGCTCTGAAAGCTAGTGCTTCCAAATAAACCTGTCGGTCTATATCCTGGTGTTGTGTGATTTTTAACTTTGTACACAGATGGAGTTCAATCCAGACAGATGTGAGGTGATGCATTTTGGGAAGTCTAATTCTAGAGCAAACTATACTGTGAACGGAAGAGCCTTGAGAAAAGTTGATGAGCAGAGAGATCTGGGAGTTCAGGTCCATTGTACCCTGAAAGTGGCTGCACAGGTGAATAGAGCAGTCAAGAAGGCATATGGTATGCTTGCCTTCATTGGACGGGGTATTGAGTGTAAGAGCTGGCAGGTCATGTTAAAATTGTACAAGGCTTTGGATCAGCCACATTTAGAACACTTGTACATTTGTGGTCACCACATTACCAAAATGATGTTGTCTCTTTGGAGAGGGTGCAGAGAAGGTTTACAAGGATGTTGCCTGGTATGGAAGGTGCTAGCTATGAAGAGAGGTTGAGTAGGTTAGGATTTTTTTCATTAGAAAAAAAGAGATTGAGGGGGAACCTGATTGAGGTCTGCAAAATGATGAAAGTTATAGACAGGGTGGATAGAGAAAAGCTTTTTCACAAGGTGAAGGATTCGGTAACGAGAGGTCACGTGTTCAAGGTGAGAGGTGGAATGTTTAAGGGGGATACATGTGGAGAGTATTTTACACAGAGGGTAGTAGGTGCTGGAATGCGTTGCCAGCAGAGGTAGTAGAGGCAGGCACAGTAGGTTATTTAAGGTGCATCTGGACAGATGCATTTGTAGGTGTGGAGCAGAGGGATACAGATCCTTAGGAATTGGGTGATAGGTTTAGACAGGGGATTTGGATCGGTACAGGTTTGAAGGGTGAAAGGACCTGTTCCTGTGCTGAACATTTTCTTTATTCTTTGTTCTTTGTACCCCAGTCCAACACTGGTACCTCCAAATCATATATATTCTTGCTCAATCTCCAGAGCAAAGGTTTGACAAATCATATGTCAGGCAGGTAAGTGTCAAAGCTGATGCCTATCACTCAAGCTGAGCATGTAGCCTTCTGTGAGTTTAATGTGTTCAAACAGCAAACAGCTGTTTGATCATTCCCAAGTTCCCATTTACATTTCAATTTTACATGAAGTTTACTTAACACATGTTTTTCACCATGAGACCTAATGAGATCACTCTCACTTTATTACCAAACTCACCGCATAAATTATCAACAATGTCCATGTGTCATCTTTCATATCTGATTTCCACTGCTGATATGGAAGTGGAAATTCCCACAACAAAGTGACACTCAGCAGATACAGGTAGAGTCATAGAGTCATAGAGATGTACAGCATGGAAACAGACCCTTCGGTCCAACCCGTCCCTGCCGACCAGATATCCCAACCCCATCTAGTCCCACTGCCAGCACCCGGCCCATATCCCTCCAAACCCTTCCTATTCATATACCCATCCAAATGCCTCTTAAATGTTGCAATTGTACCAGCCTCCACCACATCCTCTGGCAGCTCATTCCATACACGTACCACCCTCTGCTTGAAAACGTTGCCCCTTGGGTCTCTTTTATATCTTTCCTCTCTCACCCTAAACCTATGCCCTCTAGTTCTGGACTCCATGATCCCAGGGAAAAGACTTTGCCTATCTATCCTATCCATACCCCTCATAATTTTGTAAACCTCTATAAGGTCACCCCTCAGCCTCCGACGCTCCAGGGAAAACAGCCCCAGCCTGTTCAGCCTCTCCCTGTAGCTCATATCCTCCAACCCTGGCAACATCCTTGTAAATCTTTTCTGAACCCTTTCAAGTTTTGCAACATCTTTCTGATAGGAAGGAGCCCAGAATTGCACACAATATTCCAACAATGGCCTGACCAATGTCCTGTACAGCTGCAACATGACCTCCCAACTCCTGTACTCAATACTCTGACCAATAAAGGAAAGCATACCAAATGCCTTTTTCACTATTGTATCTCCAATTTGCGACTCTACTTTCAAGGAGCTATGAACCTGCACTCCAAGGTCCCTTTGTTCAGCAACACTCCCTAGGACATTATCATTAAGTGTATAAGTCCTGCTAAGATTTGCTTTCCCAAAATGCAGCACCTCGCATTTATCTGAATTAAACTCCATCTGCCACTTCTCAGCCCATTGGCCCATCTGGTCCAGATCCTGTTGTAATCTAAGGTAATCCTCTTCGCTGTCCACTACACCTCCAATTTTGGTGTCATCTGCAAACTTACTAACTGTACCTCTTATGCTCGCATCCAAATCATTCATGTAAATGACAAAAAGTAGAGGGCCCAGCACCGATCCTTGTGGCACTCCACTGGTCACAGGCCTCCAGTTGGAAAAACAACACTCCACCACCACCCTCTGTCTTCTACCTTTGAGCCAGTTCTGAATCCAAATGGCTAGTTCTCCCTGTATTCCATGAGATCTAACCTTGCTAATCAGTCTCCCATGGGGAACCTTATCGAACGCCTTACTGAAGTGCATATAGATCACATCTACTGCTCTGCCTTCATCAATCTTCTTTATTCCTTCATCAAAAAACTCAATCAAGTTTGTGAAACATGATTTCCCACGCACAAAGCCATGTTGACTATCCCGAATCAGTCCTTGCCTTTCCAAATACATGTACATCCTGTCCCTCAGGATTCCCTCCAACAACTTTCCCACCACTAAGGTCAGGCTCACTGGTCTATGGTTCCCTGGCTTGTCCTTCCCACCCTTCTTAAATAGTGGCACCACATTTGCCAACCTCCAGTCTTCCGGCACTTCACCTGTGACTATTGGTGATACAAATATCTCAGTAAGAGGCCCAGCAATCACTTCTCTAGCTTCCCACGGAGTTCTAGGGTATACCTGATCAGGTCCTGGGGATTTATCCATCTTTAACCGTTTCAAGATATCCAGCACTTCCTCCTCTGTAATCTGGACATTTTGCAAGACGTCACCATCTATTTCCCTACCATCTATATCTTCCATATCCTTTTCCACAGTAAATACTGATGTAAAATATTCATTTAGTATCTCCCCCATTTTCTCTGGCTCCACACAAAGGCCACCTTGCTGATCTTTGAGGTGCCCTATTCTCTCCCTAGTTACCCTTTTGTCCTTAATATATTTGTAAAGATCCTTTGGATTCTCCTTAATTCTATTTGCCAAAGCTATCTCATGTCCCCTTTTTGCCCTCCTGATTTCCCTCTTAAGTATACTCCTACTTTCGTTATACTCTTCTAAGGATTCACTCGATCTCTCCGGTCTATACCTGACATATGCTTCCTTCTTTTTCTGAACCAAACCCTCAATTTCTTTAGTCATCCAGCATTCCCTATACCTACCAGCCTTCCCTTTCACCCTGACAGGAATATACTTTGTCTGGATTCTTGCTATCTCATTTCTGAAGGCTTCCCATTTTCCAGCCGTCCCTTTACCTGCAAGCATCTGCCTCCAATCAACTTTTGAAAGTTCTTGCCTAATACCATCAAAATTGGACTTTCTCCAATTTAGAACTTCAACTTTTAGATCTGGTCTATCCTTTTCCATCACTATTTTAAAATGAATAGAATTATGGTCGCTGGCTCCAAAGTGCTCCCCCACTGACACCTCAGTCACCTGCCCTGCCATATTTCCCAAGAGTAGGTCAAGTTTTGCACCTTGTCTCGTTGGTACATCTACATACTGAATCAGAAAATTGTCTTGTACACACTTAAGAAATTCCTCTCCATCTAAACCTTTAACACTATGGCAGTCCCAGCCGATGTTTGGAAAGTTAAAATCCCCTATCATAACCATCCTATTATTCTTACAGATAACTGAGATCTCCTTACAAGTTTCATTCTCAATTTCCCTCTGTCTATTGGGGGGTCTATAATACAATCCCAATAAGGTGATCTTCCCTTTCTCATTTCTCAGTTCTCCCCAAATAACTTCCCTCGATGTATTTCCAGAAATATCCTCCCTTAGCACAGCTGTAATGCTGTCCGTTATAAAAAATGCCACTCCCCCTCCTCTCTTGCCTCCCTTTCTATCCTTCCTGTAGCATTTGTATCCTGGAACATTAAGCTGCCAGTCCTGCTCATCCCTGAGCTGCATTTCTGTAATTGCTATGATATCCCAGTCCCATGTTCCTAACCATGCCCTGAGTTCATCTGCCTTCCCTGTTAGGCCCCTTGCATTAAAATAAATGCAGTTTAATTTATTAGTCCTACCTTGTCCCTGCCTGCCCTGACTGTTTGACTCACGTCTGTTCTCAACTGTACCCATCTCAGATTGATCTCTTTCCTCACTATCTCCCTGGGTCCCACCCCCTCCCACCTTAATAGTTTAAATCCTCCCAAGCAGTTCTAGCAAATTTCCCTGCCGCCAGCATATTAGTCCCCTTCCAATTTAGGTGCAATCCGTCCTTCTTGTACAGGTCACTTCTACCCCAAAAAGATTCCAATGATCCAAAAACGTGAATCCTTCTCCCATACACCAGCTCCTCAGCCATGCATTCATCTGGTCTATCCTCCTATTCCTGCCCTCACTAGCTCGTAGCACTGGGAGTAATCCAGTTATACTACCCTTGAGGACCTCTTTTTTAAATTTCTGCCTAACTCTCTGTAATCTCCCTTCAGAGCCTCAACCTTTTCCCTTCCAATGTCGTTGGTTCCAATTGGACAATGACCTCCTGCTGGCCCCTCTCTCCCATGAGAACATTCTGCACCCTCTCCGAGACATCCTTGATCTTGGCACCAGGGAAACAACACACCATTCTGCTTTTTCTCTGCTGGCCACAGAAACGTCTGTCTGTACCTCTGACTACAGAATCCCCTAACACAATTGATCTCTTGGAGGCCGATGTACCCCTCGTTGCATTAGAGCCAGTCTCAATACCAGAAACTTTGCTGTTCGTGCTACGTTCCCCTGAGAATCCACCATCCCCTACATTTTCCAAAACAGCATACCTGTTTGAAATGGGTATATCCACAAAAGACTCCTGCTCTAGCTGCCTACCTCTCTTACCCTTCCTGGAGTTAACCCATCTATGTGACTGTATCTGAGACTTTCCCCCCTTCCTATAACTGCCATCCATCACATACTTATGCTGTTGCAAATTCATCATCACTTCTATCTGTCTCTCCAACCAATCCACTTGATCTGATAAGATTCACATCCAACAGCATTTATTGCAGATATAATCCGCAGTAACCCTTAAACTCTCTTTAAACTCCCACATCTGACAAGAATTACATATCACTGTAAAGGCCATTTTTGCTCTTTCACAATCTACAGACCCAGAAAATAGCACTGTCTTATTCCTCTACAAACACTGCACCAGGTTAAACTAATAGCTATGACTTATATTTTAAGTTTAATCAAGAGACTTATCTCCAAAACCATATAATCAAGAAAGAATCCACTGTACCCACTACTGCAGCCTTTCTCTTGGACAGACTTAAAACAACAATTAACTTATCTGATTCTGTGCTGTGAACTTCGTCCAACAGTTCCTCCAAGGTTAGTTGTGAAATTCACTGTTTGTTAATTTTCCCAGATGCACTCCGATGTCCAGCGATACATGAATTCAAACAGCAAAGGCAGTTACTGGGTAGTTCTGCTATAACATGCCTTTGGTTAACTCGCATCGACTATAACACAATTGGCTAAATAGGGAGCACCATTTTTCAAGTATGTGTTGGCTATAACATGATTACATCGCTGATGCTTTCAGTGTTGTTAGTATTGCATGATTTTTGTATAGCATCGGGTCACACAGGAATGGAACTGTCATGTTCTGGAAGAATTGCCGGTATTCAACCACAATCCAATATCCCTGATGCCCATGCCATCTTTAAAAGACCTCTATGCACCTGGATGAACGCTAGCATTCCAAAGCCGCCCTGCTCATTGGCAGATGAACCAGAATGGTGAAGAGAGCATTGCATTTCCCTAACAGGGACTTGGTGCTCCTGGTGGATGGAATGGTGCAAAGGAGACGTGTCATCTTCTGAGAAGGCAGGCAGAGATGGCTGCATCCCAAACCCTGGTCTGGGGTCACTACCCAGGTCAGGGCCATCTCCAGAGTGCATTGGAACAGCAGGAATGCAGAAAACCTTCTCCAATCCACCAGGATAAACTTTCTCTCTTTCACACTCACACCATCTCTGCTATTGTGCTCACCTTCCATTAAGACGACTACTCTGGCACTCTCACTATTTCATGGAGTAGGATCCCTCACTCACTCTTGTTCCTGCGCCCTCCAAACTCCCACACCTTGAAGCCTGCATGCCCTCTGTGGTGTCTCCTCAGTCCTTCGGAGCAGCTAACCACCTTTTCCTGATATGCACCAGCTCTAACAGCCACGTCACCCATTGTAATCTCACTTATTGCCTGCTTTTGCTCAGTACAGGAGAAGCCAAGTCATAAAATGGAGATTCTGTGGTGATGGTTGGGAGTGAGGTGGACCAACATCTGTTTCCTCAACCGGTGCAAGGAGAGAATCCTGGACCTCCTCAGAACAAGACAGAGACTGTCTTACAGGGATGCAGAAACATCCATGTCCCACCAAACACCTACAGTCTATAGTATCTCTCACATTAATGCCACTGTCACTCCCAATCAATACACCCTACTTAAACCAATGGCCTCATGTCTTCTCTCTCATTTGTCTTACAGGTTCTGCCAGCCCACCCCAAACCTTCTCCCCCCCAACTCCCAACTCCTGTGGAGAAATGCATGACTCCACCAGAAGGTCCATCCCCGATCTCTGAGGATGAGAGTACAGTTCCTCAAAGGAAGCATTGATAAGGCTACCTCTTGCAAATCTCACCAGTTTAGATACAGACACCTTGGTGAGAACTGTAGATGTGGATGTGGAGATGTAGGGTGTGGATACACAATAAGTGGACAGGCATCTCACAGTGATAGTTCTGAGGGAGAAAAGGACCAGGTTACATACATCTAGAGGACTGGAGATCAGGCATCTACTCAGCCCTAGGCAGTGGAGGAACTCATCAGGATGAAAATCAGGAACTTCATCCAAATGCACTGAGTGGGGCAGCAGCAGCATCAGGATGGCATATCGGATGCAATGGCCCTCAGTGCCTGGCAGCTGTGCCAGTGCAGCAAACCATCTGGCTGCCTCCATGGTGGCAGCTGCCCTGGTGACTTAGGCCCAAGAATGGTTGGGCTGTTGGGTAGACATAAAGAACTGCATTCTATCACCCTAGCCATTGGTACTGAGGACCAAAATCATGACAACTGAAGGGCAAGTTTACCTCCCAGTTCAAGAGTTCCATCCACACAAGGAGGCAACCATCCAGGAGTTGTAACCACACAGAGGTCCCTCCAGAGGTGGTTGGGTTCCTTATCTCCACACTCCCTTTCCTCTGACAAGATGACCCTCAACTCGCCTGACTGGATGAGATGCAAACACCCTCAGGGTCACCCAACCGAACCTCCAAGGTCAATGTTGCCAGGATTGGAGGACTTGAGCTATAGGGAGAAGCTGAACATGCTGGGGCTACTTTCCCTGGAGTGTCAGAGGCTGAGGGGTGATCTTACAGAGATTTACAAAATTATGAGGGGCATGGAGAGGATAAATAGATAAAGTCTTTTCCCTGGGGTCAGGGAGTCCAGAACAAGAGGGCATAGGTTAAAGGTGAGAGGGGAAAGATGTAAAAGAGACCTAAGGGGCAACTTTTTCATGCAGAGGGTGGTACGTGTATGGAATGATGTGATGGAGGATGTGGTGGAGGCTGGTACAATTGCAACATTTAAGAGGCATTTGGATGGGTATATGAATAGGAAGGATTTGGAGGGATATAGGCTGGGTGCTGGATATAGGTGGGACTAGATTGTGTTGGGATATCTGGTCGGCATGGATGGGTTGGACCGAAGGGTCTGTTTCCATGCTGTACATCTCTATGACTATCTATGACTCTAATTGTTCTGTGCTCCTGTCCAGAGCCTGCAGCCCTCAGTCCTGAAGGGACCTGCTGAGGTTCAGTCCTATGGAAATGACCACACTTGCCCATTCTCTTACCTTCACCCATGGTTTCTAAGGGTGGATCTGACAAACTGACTGTGGCCCATTCCCCCAGGCAGACATGACAACTCAGCCTGAGACAGGATTTGCCCAGAAACCTGACTTGTGCATTTATATCTCCCCAGCTACAATAGCCTTACCCCTTAGTCTTGCTGCTATGAAGCTGATGGACTGACTGTAAATCCCATCCTGGACTGCAGAGGTACAAACCCCCCCCCCGACAGATAAAACACCAACCAGATGCCTGACTGTCATTAATTCTCTGGACTGGTGTAGGAAATCTCCCTTGACTTACTGTGCCAGGACCACCTGACTGGCAGGTGCCTTCATAGACTTTGCAGAGGAGTATTTCCCTAAGACTTTGAGACATGAATGGCTGCTTACAGTACATATAATGTGATTGTCACATAAGCTGCTGGCACATGGAGCAGGTCAGAGATTAATGCAGCATATTGCCACACTACAAAGCATATGCTCCCTCCAGTGAAGACTGCTTAGGAACAAGGCAGACTACTTCTCTCTGTCTCTCTCTCTCTCTCATTGTGCTGATTGGCATAGCAAAGCAAGGCATGGATGCTATAACAATGCAGTCACTAAATGAGTGGACTCTAAGATAGCAAGCTACTATTCCTGAGATACAGCCTTGTCCAGTCTGTAAGCTGGGTATCTGTCCCCATGCACACACTGTTCCTTCTGCAGCCTGTCAATGCTTTTTGCTGGTGTGTCCTGCAATGCTTATCTGTGTTTCCAGAGCACACTGCTAGTGAACAGTAGAACAGCCAAGATGGTTGTGAGTCGGGAGTGTGGTGCTGGAAAAGCGCAGCAGGTCAGGCAGCATCTGAGGAGCAGGAGAATTGATGTTTTGGGCATAAGGCCTTCATCAGGGCTCATTCTGATGAAGGACTTTGCCTGAAACGTCGATTCTCCTGCTCCTCAGATGCTGCTTGACCTGCTGTGCTTTTCCAGCACCACACTCTCGACTCTGATCTCCAGCATCTGCAGTCCTCCCTTTCTTCTCCAAGATGGTTGTGATGCCATTTGTCAATATCTGTGGAGGAGTATATGCCACTGGTGCCAATTGATAATGCCCTGGGATGCAGTTTTGTTGCAGTCAACATGGAAGTCATTTGGAGAAAGTGGCAAGGTGAGTCCGCCAGATATTTACTCTGGTTTCCTTGTCACTTTTTCCTGACATAGACATGTCTGGTTAGTTGGGCAAGATGAGACGCTGAATATTAATGTGGCATTAACAAAGTGTTTAACAAACAAGAACTCTCATCAATAGGGATCTTGTTGCTGTTCAGTGAGAATTGCACCCCATTGTTTATGAAAAGAATAAAAGATACAGTGAGCTGCTGTCAATGTTGAGATGGGCCTTGCTGTTTCTCATCTGATTCTGCCGCAAAACTAAATGTCAGGGTGGGGCACCCTATCCCTTATATGAGCTTAGCTGTGTACAGGCAGAAGTATTGCTCCAGGCAACTAGTTGTTGCATTTTAAGACACATTTCTTGGCTTTTAATTACAAATATCCTTAAAGGTGCCTGGCTTGCTTTGAGATGGGAGATGTTTTTGTTTGGCTTATTTTTGTTTCAATTAGTTTGCTGCTTTTCAATTTCTCTGCTTTTTATATGATTTTCCTTTTCATCTCCCATCAGTCATGTATTTATTCAACAGCAGAGTGACAGAAGGAGGCAATTTGTACTGTTGTGCCAACATATGCTCTCATAAAGAGCCATCCCATTCCCACAATCTGATTCCCATAACTCTGCCAAGTCTTCACCTTTCAGTATTAGTCCAGTTTACTTTAGACTGATACTGTTTCGTCGACTCCAACATTCACTCATACATAGGAACTCACTGAGTAGAAAAATGATTTTGACATTAGCTCACTGATTATTTTACCAATTACCTTACATTGGAGTCCATGGTTGTGGTACTTGTGGATATAAAGATACTTTCTCTCATTGTCTTTCCTTTGGATAAAAAGGACTGACCTGATTTTAAGTGATAGAGACTCTTCAGCTTGAATGAATTGTTGGAGCAAATTACTACAGATGCTGGAATCTATATTGAAAATAAAATATGTTGGAAATTACGGGCAGCATCCATGGAGAGGGCAAACTAATGTTTCGAGTCTAGATGACTCTTCATAGAGCTGATGTGGATTGTGGAAGGTGCTGCATTTATGCTATGATGGGGTGTGGGGGGTGAGTGCTAGGGAAGAAGGATGTTGATAGTGCAGATTAAGTGCTGAAAATGTGTTGCTGGAAAAGCGCAGCAGGTCAGGCAGCATCCAAGGAGCAGGAGAATCGACGTTTCGGGCATGAGCCCTTCTTCAGGAAAGCTCGTGCCCGAAACGTCGATTCTCCTGCTCCTTGGATGCTGCCTAACCTGCTGCGCTTTTCCAGCAACACATTTTCAGCTCTGATCTCCAGCATCTGCAGGCCTCACTTTCTCCTCAGTGCAGATTAAGTGATCAGAATGTGAGAATGCCAGAACAATAGTGTGTCTAACTGCCAGACTGGAAAGAACTGTACATTGGAGAATCTGAACGCAGACTGGGTGACTGCTTTGCAGAATACCTCTGGTCTGCGCACAAGCATGGCCCTGACCTTCCCATAGCCATTCATTTTAATGCAGCATCCTGTTCACATGCCCATTGTCTCTCCTTGGCATGCTGTAGTGCTCCAGAGAATCACAGCTCAAGCTGGAGGAACAATTTCTCATCTTCAGACCTGGAACTCGACAGCCTTTTGGTCTCAATATTGGCTGCAACACTTTCAGATTGTGAACCCACTCCCATTCCTCCCCTTTCTTTTAGCTCTTCTAGTTACATTCTCTGTCACCACGTCCTCTCTCCACTTCACCCAAGTGGGACTGTCTGTTCTTTACAATCTGGCAATTAGACACGCTGTTGTTCTGCCATTCTCACAGTCTGATTACTTAATCTGCACTATCAACAACCTTTCTCGCGCAGCACTCCACCCCTGTCACTATTATTGCACAAATGCTGCCCCCTTCACACTTCACATTAGCTCTGATGTCGCGTCATCTGAGCTCGTAACGTTAGACTACACTCTCTCCATGGATAGATGTCACGCAACACCATGTGAGGTTTGACTTTGTCCACCCCAGTCCAACACCGGCACGTCCACATCATCTCTCCATGAACGCTACCTGATTTGTTGTGATCTCCATCACTTTTGGTTATGAAAAAATTATAGATGATTTCATGATAGCAATTAGTTGACATTAGTCTTACTGACAGTACTTATGAGAAAACCTCTGAATATCAGTGTGCACTTCACAACAATTTGCCTGAACTCTTACTCAAGCCAACAAGAATAGGTGGAGTTTAATACAGTCACTAACACTATTAACCTTTTCAGAACTATTGCTTTACATAACACTGGTCATTGAATATCTGCCAGAAAAATTACAAGACCTAATTATTTTGAATGTCATTGCCAAATCTCTGACTTCCCTACTTGCCACAAAGAGCATCTTTAGTGCTTGTGACCTCTGCACATAACTGCTCCCAAATGCCTGATGTCTCTCACATTATTTGTTGACCTCTGCATACTCCCTTGAGAGACAGGATTCCATAGATCGTGACTGCCTTATTTCAGTACTAGGTTAATCAATGATGCTTCATTCACATTGTAACGTTAACTGAAATTAAACATCACTCCTCAAATTCCACATCAAAGAAACAGGACAATATAAAGATTGTATGTCTGAAAAACCTGCAGGGGATAAGTCTGGCTTTGTATTATCCATTAACAAGTTTTATCTTTCTTTGTGCTGATCAAAGTGGGGAATGTCAAAGCTGTGGAATGGAACACTCTTCCAGTTTTATCATTGAGTGTCAGGATCAAGCACTCCCAGGTCAGATATGGTGCAAGTTAATGCATTGTAATTGTCCTTTCCCATTCTCTTGAAAACTATGCGTTGGTCTGTAATCTCATAAGAGCCCCCCTACGGCAGTGACATGGCATTTGTATTTCCTGACCCCAGCTATTCTCCATACTTTCTGAGTGGGATTGTTAATTTAAGCAATTTTGTGCACTGTGGGTTTGCACCTATTGGAAACTGGAAACCTGCCATTTTAAAAATGTTCTGTTGAGGCTCTTATGAAAGATCTCGATATGAAGAATTAGTTTGAAGGACAATTGTTCCAAATCAGATCTCAGCGATCACCTGTTATTGACAGTGTACAATCTTGATGACTAATTGCTTAATTTTCAATGTCCAAAACTTACCATGCGCAAGCATTGCCTTCAGTCCTGAATGGTGCTTTTTGATTCTCTTTTACCTTATAGAGGTGCAATTTTCACATTTTCAAGTGTGCATCCAATTTTGTTTTGAAGTTTACTATTGAATTGTCTTCCATCACCTTCCCATGCAGTTTTTCATATTTTATACACATTAAAAAGAATAGACCTTGTCCCCTCTCTCCCCCCCCACCCCACCTTACCATGTCCTGCTTTTGTACTGCCTCGGACTATAGGAAACTGTGGTAAGCTGTGAGCACAGCCCAGACCATCTCACAAGCTAATCTCCTGCTCCTCGG
Source organism: Chiloscyllium punctatum (assembly GCF_047496795.1). Taxonomy (NCBI): domain Eukaryota; kingdom Metazoa; phylum Chordata; class Chondrichthyes; order Orectolobiformes; family Hemiscylliidae; genus Chiloscyllium; species Chiloscyllium punctatum. Next base: position 135,376,106 of record NC_092741.1, on the reverse strand, counting down.
CTGCTGCCTGACCGGTTGTGCTTTTCTAGTGCCACACTGTTTGACTTCCATCCAGTGACTCCATCTACATTTCCCATTGCCATTGGAAAGGCAACCAATATCATCAAGGACCTTTTCCAACCTCTTCCATCAGGCAGAAGATACAAAAGCGTAAACACATGAACCAACGGGTTCAAGAACAGCTTCTTCCCCGCTGTTATTAGTCTTCCGAATGGACCTCGCAAATTTCAAACCTAATGTTGATTTTGCTTTTTGTGCACGTTCTTCACAACAGTAACTTTGTATTCCTTGCTCTGTTCAATCACCTTATGATTATTGTATCTTATGATCTATCTGGAATACTGTATGCAAAACAAAACTTTTCACTGTATTTAGGTACGTATGACAGTAATAAATCAAACCAAATCAAATGGTAATTCGCCAGTTAGCTTAAACCCATGTCCCCTGGAATTGCTAATTTCTTTAATGAAAGGTCTAAACTAATAAAGAATTTTATCATCTTTCAGAACTGTCTCCCATGAAATGCAAAGTGCACTTATTGTTTTGTAGGCCAACAAAATGAATGTTTATGATACAGTACAATAGCTTTGCAATAAATAACTATTATTTCAGACCATTTGTTGAGGTAGCAGCTTTGGCCGTGGGAAGAACTCGCTAAAGCTTGCAACAGGTTCCAATAGTGTGCCTTTTCGATGTTACATTCAGCAGCAGAAATTAAATATTTAAACGTAACATATGATGCTCCTTGAATGATTGCTGACAACAACAAAGAACTTTGGAGAAAAAGATGCTTTCCCCACTGTATCTGAAACTTTCAAGCAGCCAGCTTGGATTTGGTATTCATGGCTGATATAGTAGACTGGAATATAATTACTGAGGCAGGTTTCTCATTATCTTGCTTATGATCAGTGTTAATGGTGTATGATGTTAGATAAGAAATCACTCCTCCAGGCTGACTTCTGGTCAAATTCCAGTTCTAATGGCAAATTAGATCACATAAGAAATGCACACCCTGAAGCAGACTGAGAGATTTTATACACTGTGGACTGAATTTTAACTTGCACCAATGCATGGGTTTGGGAACTGGGAGTGTGTGGGGTTGGGGAGAGGACAGGATGAAGTTAAGATTAGATTACTTACAGTGTGGAAACAGGCCCTTCGGCCCAACAAGTCTACACCGCCCCGTAACCCACCCATACCCCTACATCTACATCTACCCCTTACCTAACACTACGGGCAATTTAGCATGGCCAATTCACCTCACCTGCACATCTTTGGACTGTGGGAGGAAACCGGAGCACCCGGAGGAAACCCACACAGACACGGGGAGAACGTGCAAACTCCACACAGTCAGTCGCCTGAGGCGGGAATTGAACCTGGGTCTCTAGCGCTGTGAGGCAGTAGTGCTAACCACTGTGCCACCGTGCCGCCCACAACTGTGGAATGCTTTTGTCTTCTGCATATGACTCCACTGAGTTAGGCTGGATGCAAAACCTCTCTGGGAAGAGGGACTGGTTGTCAATTTCAAAACGTTCAATTTCATACTAAACGATATTAGCATGAGTTTAGGAATTGGATTATGGGCTCTTCCACGGATTTAGGAGAAAGTGAGGACTGCAGATGCTGGGGATCAGAGCTTAAAAATGTGTTGCTGGAAAAGCGCAGCAGGTCAGGCAGCATCAAAGGAGAAGGAGAATCGACGTTTCGGGCATAAGCATCTGGATGGGTATATAAATAGAAGGGTTTAGAGGGAAATGGGCCAAGTGCTGGCAAATGGAATTAGTTAGGTTAGGATATCTAGTCAGCATAGACATTTTGGACGGAAGTGTCTGCTTCCATGTTATATATCTTTATGACTCTAAGATTTTTTTATTTCAAAAACAAAGTTTATTCATGAAATTATTTGCTATCTATACAATTGGTGATGCCATACATACGTATACATTCCATTCCTTTACATACCAAGATCGAAATTAATCATTCGTATGTACAAATCTGAACATTGACTATCCAGCTATTCTGCTGAGGCCTCAGTGGAGTCCAAATTACTGAGTGGGCCCCCTGTTCTTCTTAGGCAGGCAGATGTTACACGGTGGTCTTTCTCCACCGCGTCTTGGCAGCAGCTGCCCCAAGCTTCAGCGTGTCCCTCAGCAAGTAGTCCTGGACCTTGGAATGTGCCAGTCTGCAACACTCAGTCGGTGTCAACTCCGTCAGCTGGAAGACCAACAGGTTTCGGACAGACCAAAGAGCGTCTTTCACTGAGTTGATGATCCTCCAGGCACAGTTGATGTTTGTCTCGGTGTGCGTCCCGAGGAACAGACCGTAGAGCACGGAATCCCGCATCACACGCTGCTCGGGACGAACCTCGACAAACACCATTACGTTCGTCTCCAGACTTCCTTTGCGTAGGCACATTGCAGAAGGAGGTGTATGACAGTCACGTCCCCTCCACAGCTGCTTCGAGGGCAGCGTGCGGTGCGGCTGAGAGTCCGGGCGTGTATAAAGGGTCTCACCGGCAGAGCCCTTCTCACCACCAGCCACGTCTTGGTGCTTGTTGGAAAGTTCTGGCAATGAGGCATTCTGCCAAATGGCTTTGACAGTCTGCCCAGGGAATCACTCAATAGGATCCGCCCTCTCCTTTACCCGAAGGGTCTCAAGGACACTACGTGCTGACCACTTCCTGATGGATTTGTGGTCAAGGTGTTTTACTTCATAAATTTCTCCATGAAGGACAGGTGATATGGAATGGTCCAACTTCTCGGAGAGTTCCGCGGCAGCAAGGCCAGGCCCATCCTTTGCAACACCGGGGACAGGTAGAACCTCAGTACGTAGTGACACTTTGTGTTCGCGTACCGGGGATCCACGCACAGCTTGATGCAGCCACACACAAAAGTGGCCATCAGGGTGAGGGCGGCACTGGGCATGTTTATTCCCCCGTTGCCCAGATCTTTATACACGCTGTCCCTTTGGACCTGGTCCAGCTTTGATCTCCACATGAAGTGGAAGGTGGCCCAGGAGACTGCAGCAGCACAGCTTCTGGGAATAGGCCAGACCTGTGCCACATACAATAACACTGACAGTACCTCACACCTGATGACCAGGTTTTTTTCCTACGATGGAGAGTGACCTTTGCTCCCATCTGCCCAGTTTCTGCCTCACTTTACTGATACGCTCCTCCCAAGTCTTGGTGCACTCCCCAGCCCCTCCGAACCAAATATCCAGCACATTTGGGTTGTCAGTCCTGACGGTGAAGGGGATAGAGGATTGGTCGGCCCAGTTCCTGAAGAGCATGGCCTCGCTCTTGCCTCAGTTTACCTTGGCCCCTGAGGTCCTTTTGAACTGGTCACATATGCATATGACTCTGTGCACGGACAGCGGATCTGAGCAGAAAACGGTGACGTCATCCATGTACAGGGAGGCCTTAACTTGCAGGCCCCCGCTGCCAGGAATAGTCACCTCTCTCAGGCTCGCATCCTTCCTGATGGACTCGGCAAATGGCTCTATGCAGCACACAAACAAGGCAGGAGAGAGAGGGCAGCCCTGCATGACTCCAGATCTGACTGGAAGTTATCTGATTAACACCCATTGATTGAGACTGCACTGTAGAGCAGTCTAGAGCAGTCTGATCCAATTACAGATTCCTTCCCCAAAGCCCATTTTGGAGAGAACATCACTCATATATGTATGCAATATCCTGTCAAGGGCTTTCTCCTGGTCCAGGCTGATGAGGCAGGTGTCCACGCCCCTGTCTATGACTCGAAGTTTTTTTATTTCAAAAATATACTTTATTCATAAAATTATTTGGGTCTCTTTACAATTGGTCATGCCATTCTTGTGCACACATTACACTTCTTTACATAGAGACATCAAAATGTATTTTTCCTATATACAACTCTGTACTTTTACTATCCAGCTCTTCTGCTGAGGCGTCAGAGGAGCCCAAATGACTGGGTGGGCCCCTGTTCCTCTTAGGCAGGCAGATCTTACATGGTGGTCTTTCCCCACTGCCCTTGGCAGCAGCTGCCCCAAGCTTCAGCGCGTCCCTCAACACATAGTCCTGGACCTTGGAATGTGCCAGTCTGCAACACTCAGTCGGCGTCAACTCCTTCAGCTGGAAGATCAACAGGTTTCAGACCGCCCAGAGAGCATCCTTCACTGAGTTGATGATCCTCCAGGCACAGTTAATGTTTGTCTCGGTGTGCGTTCCGGGGAACAGACCGTAGAGCACGGAGTCCCTCGTCATGGCGCTGCTCGGGACGAACCTCGACAAACACCACTGCATTCCTCTCCAGACTTCTTCTGCATAGGCACATTGCAGAAGGAGGTGTGTGACAGTCTTGTCCCCCCCGCAGCTGCTTTCAGGGCAGCATGCTGTGTGGAAGAGAGTCCGGGCATGCATGAAGGATCTCACAGGCAGAGCCCTTCTCACCACCAGCCAAGCCATGTCTAGGTGCTTGTTGGAGAGTTCTGGCAATGAGGCATTCTGCCAAATGACTTTGACAGTCTGTTCAGGGAACTGCACGATAGGATCCGCCCTCTCCTTTTCCCAAAGGGTCTCAAGGACATTACATGCTGACCACTTCCTGCTGGACTTGTGGCCAAAGGTGTTTTCTTCATAAACTTCTCCACGAAGCTCAGGTGATACGGAACAGTCCAACTACTTAGAGCGTTCTGCAGCAGTGAGGCCAGGCCCATCCTTCGCAACATCGGGAACAGGTAGAACCTCAGTATGTAGTGACACTTGATGTTTGCATACCGGGGGTCCACGCACAGCTTGATGCAGCCACACACAAAGGTGGCCATCAAGGTGAGGGTGGCATTGGGTGTGTTTTTTCCCCCGTTGCCCAGATCTTTATACATTTAGTCCCTTCGGACCTGGTCCATCTTTGACCTCCATATAAACTGGAAGATGGCCCGGGTGACCGCAGCGGCACAGGTTCTGGGAATAGGCCAGACCTGTGCCGTGTATAACAGCAATGACAGTGCCTCACACCTGATGACCAGATTTTTTCCAGTGATGGAGAGCGACCGTAGCTTCCATCTGCCCAGTTTCTGCCTCGCTTTGTTGATATGCTCCTCCCAAGACTTGGCGCATGCCCCAGTCCCCCCCGAACTAGATACCCAGAACCTTCAGGTGGTCGGTCCTGACAGTGAAGGGGATAGAGGATTAGTCGGCCCGGTTTCCAAAGAGCATGGCCTTGCTCTTGCCTCGGTTTACCTTGGCCCCCAAGGCCCGTTCGAACTGGTCACATATGCACATGAGTCTGTGCACGGACAGCGGATCAGAGCAGAAAATGGTGACGTCATCCATGTACAGGGAGGCCTTGACCTGCAGGCCCCCGCTGCCAGGAATAGTCACCCCTCTCAGGCTCGCATTCTTCCTGATAGATTTGGCAACTGGTTCTATGCAGCACACAAATAAGGCAGGAGAGAGAGGGTAGCCCTGCCTGACTCCAGATCTGACTGGGAAGCTATCTGATTCCCACCCATTGATTGAGACTGCACTGACAATGTTGGTGTAGAGCAGTCTGATCCAATTGTAGATTCCCTCCCCAAAGCCCATTTTGGAGAGGACATCTCTCATATACCTGTGTGATATCCTGTCAAAGGCTTTCTCCTGGTCCAGGCTAATCAGGCAGGTGTCCACCCCTCTGTCCTGCATGTAAGTGATCGTATCCCTGAGGAGACTCTCAGCGATCTTCCTGCCTGGTATAGCACAGGTTTGGTCAGGGTGAATCACCGACCCCAGAGCAGAACTGACCCGGTTGGCGATAACCTTTGACAAAAGTTTGTAATCCACATTAAATAGTGAGATTGGTCTCCAATCTCTGAGTTCCTCCCTCTCCCCCTTCTGCTTGTGGATGAGGGTGATGATGCTTTTCCTCATGGATTCACTCATGTTACCTGCCATAAGCATACTGACATACACCTCCAGTAGGTCCTGGCCAATCAAGCCCCACAGAGCAGAATAGATCTCGACCGGTAAGCCGTCGCTTCCGGGAGTTTCATTCTTTTTGAAGGATGCGAGAGCCTTGGTCAGCTCATCCAGAGATAGCGGCTGGTCCAGCCTCTCCCGTGTTCTGTTGTCTAAGACCTCCGTGATAGAGGACAGGAATGACTGGGAGGCCGCAGTCGGTCGGCTTCGCATCATACAGACTGGCATAGAAGGATTTGCTGATCCTCATGACGTCAGCCTGTTTATGACTCTAAGTTTTCTTTTATTTCAAAAATATACTTTATTCATAAAATATTTTGATGGTCTGTACAGTTGGTCATGCCATACATATGTAAACATTCCATTTCTCTGTATACAGACATCAGAATTTATCGTTTGAATGTACAGGTCTGTACATTTATCAATCATATATCCATATATCTGGCAGAAGGAGATGTGTGACAGTCTTGTCCCCCCCTCAGATGCTTCGAGGGCAGCGTGCGGTGCGGCTGAGAGTTCGGGCGTGCATAAAAGATCTCACAGGCAGAGCCCTTCTCACCATCAGCCAAGCCACGTCTTGGTGCTTGTTGGAAAGTTCTGGCGATGAGGCATTCAGCCAAATGGCTTTGACAGTGTGCTCAGGGAACTGCTCGATAGGATCCGCCCTCTCCTTTTACGTGCTGACCACTTCCTGATGGACTTGTGGTCAAAGGTGTTTTTCCTCATAAATTTCTCCACGAAGGACAGGTGATATGGAACGGTCCAACTACTCGGAGCGTTCCGCGGCAGCGAGGCCAGGCCCATCCTTCGCAACACCGGGGACAGGTAGAACCTCAGTACGTAGTGACACTTGGTGTTTGCGTACTGGGGATCCACGCATAGCATGATGCAGCCACACACAAAGGTGGCCATCAGGGTGAGGGTGAAATTGGGTGTATTTTTTCCCCCGTTGCCCAGATCTTTATACATGCTGTCCCTTTGGACCCGGTCCATCTTTGATCTCCATGTAAATTGGATGATGGCCCGCGTAGCTGCAGTGGCACAAGTTCTGGGAATAGGCCAGACCTGTGCCACGTATAACAGCAATGACAGTGCCTCACACCTGACGACCAGGTTTTTTCCAGCGATGAAGAGTGACCGTAACTTCCATTTGCCCAGTTTCTGTCTCACTTTGCTGATACGCTCCTCCCAAGACTTGGCGCACACTCCAGCCCTCCCGAACCAAATACCCAGCACCTTCAGGCGGTCGGTCCTAATGGTGAAGAGGATCGAGGATTGGTCGATGAAGGGCTTTTGCCCGAAACGTCGATTTTACTGCTCCTCGGATGCTGCCTGAACTGCTGTGTCTTTCCAGCAATACTCTAATCTAGACTCTGGTTTCCAACACCTGCAGTCATTGTTTTTACCTCGAGTATTGGTCAGCCCAGTTCCCTATGACTCTAAGTTGCCTCAGCTTTGCCAACCACATATGCTTTGTTAGGTGGGGTAGAATATCTCCACATGGGATCTTACTGTGCACCACATCACACTGAGGGTGGTGTTGTCCTGAAATATGAGGTCCCGAATCTGCCAATTCTGTCTGTTGAGCTCACAACTCTAAAACCATTACAATGCCCGTTGGGAAAGTGCCAGTGAATATTGGAGTTGAAGTCACGTCATACAGGTTGTCATCATGCTTGGATATGCTAATTGGTTTGGAAACCCCATTATGATCGAGCAACACAGTAGCTGTATTGTAAAGCCACCAATAGATGCAGTCCTCCTACCTTCAGATTTCTTGCAAGACAGATTTTCACAACTGTCCCCACAAAACCCCACAGAGAGTTGGTCAGAGCTTAAAATCCAGCCTGATGTCTCTGTGCGCATATGGCTCTTTGTTACCCATGGAAAAAAAATCAAAGCAATTACAAGAAACCACCCTGAATCCCCCATCCCTTTTATCTACTTCTGAACGATTGCATTGTTCCTTCCCAGCAACCTGTAATAACTGTTGACACTATTCATTCCAGATTTCAAAACCACTCTTTGAGACCTTGCACCACGGAAGCGAATCTCCTTTGTGACTCAAGTAACAAATTTCCTTAGGTTATTGATGTCTGCTTTTGGTAAAGGATCTTCATTTAAAGCCAAAAAATAATTGTATGCAAATTAACACAGATCTGATTGGCCGCAGATATACGAAGGAGAAGAATTCTGTCTGGAAAATGTCAAAATTCTTTCAACAACAACATTTGTCTTCAGGCCTTCTGTTACTTACACCTGATATCACATTTAATAGTTTAAAATATACAGAACAGATGAAAGACGTTGGACGAAGTAACATTTCCTGTAGTACAACAGTAGTATAATTCCATGGGGCATTTTTGGCTACAAAGTGCTTTGGAACATTCTGGGGTTGTGAAAGGTACTATATAAATACAAGTCTTTTTTCTTTCTAAAGACTATTCAATTAAACTAAGGAAGAAACAATATTCTTTGTCAAATTTGATTGATGAATTTAAAAAAAATTAAAATTTAAACATGAAACGTATTTAATATTCATGCGTTTTGATCAAATTCAAATAGCTTTTTAATAGTCATTGAAAATAATTTCAAATTCAAAATTTATTACCTATAAGGCAATGTGTGCGTTTGAACACCATAGAATCCTGATAGTAAGGAAATAGGCCATTCAGCCTGTTGAGTTCATACCAACTCTCTGAAGAGCATAGAGTGGCATGGTAGCTCAGTGGTTCGGATTGCTGTCTCACAGTGGCAGTGTCCAGGGTTCAGTCCCAACCTTGGGCAATGTCTGTGTAGAGTTTGCAATTCTCCCCGTGTCTGTGTGGGCTTGCTTCAATTTCTTCCCACAATACAAAGAGGTGCAAGTAAGGTGAATTGGCCAAGCTAAATTGCCCCTAGTGTTCAGGGGTGTGTAGGTTAGATGCATTAGTTGGGAGAAAATGTAGAGGAATGGATCTGGGTGGGTTGGTATTTGGAGGATCAGTGTGGACTTGTTGGGCTAAATGACCTGCTTCCACACTGTAGGGATTCTATGAAAGCATCCCACTCAGACCCACCTTCATTTCTATAACCTTGCATTTCCCTATGGCAAATCCACCTAGCCTGCACATGCTTGGACACTATGGTCAATTTAGCATGGTCAATCCACCTAACCTAGACATCCTGGACTGTGGGGGGGAAACTGGACCACCCAGAGTTAAACCCATGTGCAACCTGAGGATGGAATTGAATTCTGGTCCCCGGTACTGTGAGGCAGCTGTGCTAACAAATGGGCCACTATGTCATCTGTGCTGCTAATTGTTCTTTGGACATTCTTCTTCAGAAAACCTGTTGGGTAACTAGAATTTCTAACGATGGTCTGTAAGCTCCATCATTGTCCTCCTGAAGGTTTACAATCTATGTTGTGAAAATGCTATCTTATGATACATTTTCCCTATCAGTTAATTGACTACAAAGTCTCATACATAGAATCGCTACAATGTAGAAGAGATTGTTTGGCTGAGTAAGTGACTGAATGACCAGAAATCTTGTTCTCTCTGTCTCTCTGTCTGCAGTCTTTCCCTACGTTGGTCATTCACATACTCAGCAAAACAAACTCCTTCTCCACTATAGCAATTCTGTATATATGTGACTCTGTAGTCAATTAACTGAGAGAAACAGAGAGATAAAGTGAAACAGTGAGAGACAGAGAGAGAGAGAGAGACCTCATTTGCTGCAGGAAGATGGGTCAGGAAAGTCTGTGTGAGGTGGAGAAGGAGCTCCTGTTGGAGAGAAGACCATTTCAGAATGGGGAGAGGAGGTCTTCACAGGGGATGGGGTATGGTGCAATCATGGCTGGTCAATTGAGGAATAGGGGTTGCTCTCTAAGGAGGGTTGGAAGTTGGTTGAGGCAGAAGGCCTGTCAAGTAGGTGAGTTGTTTAAATGCCTGGGGAAGGACTCGAAGACCTAGAGGTGCAGCAGAGGCCTGCTAAAAATTAACATTCCCGTATGATGATGGGGGAGGGGTGGACCATTTGAATTGGTGACCCGGTGGTTGTCATGGTGATAGTAGATCAGGAACTTTGTGAGAGAGAGCTGCAGTGTTAGAGTCCTGGTGGTGAGGTTGTGTTTTTGTGGTGGGCAGGAAAGGTCTGGTGAGTGCTGGTGCTACACAGAAACCAGGCGCTTCTTGAAGGTGGGGGGAGCTGTGGTGAAGGTTGGGGGCCAGGTAATGGGGTTGGAGTCCTTGATGGTGTTGGGGTGAGGCTGAGGATAGAGTTGGGGGTGTAGCCAAGGAGAATGCTCAAATGTGTATATTTTTCAGTGAAGCACTTGGATCAAGCAGGTAGATTGAAGGCATTGTAGCTCTGACTCTACCGAGTGCTCACCTTGGTACTGAGTTCCCCACACCACAGGATAATCATTCAACAATCATTAAAGTTGACAATCAGAAAAATAATGAAACTTGCAGCCTCTTTATTGATTTTAAAGATTCCACCCCATTCCTTGGAAGGAGTTAGCTGCCCATCCACTGCAGCCTCAGTGAAAGCTGAAAGTGAGCAGATTGGAGACAGATTTGAGTCAGCAAATATATTTGAAAAATTTATATGAAAAACAGCTATTTCACATTTCGACTTCCATCATGTCTAAATCAAACCTCGTGTGTGTCTGTGTGCGTGTATATGTGTGTTTGTGTTTGTGTATGTGTGTGTGCATTTGTTTCTGTGTGTCTGTGTGTGTGTGCATGTGTGTGTGTCTGTGTGTGTGGATGCGTACGTGTCTCTGTGTGTGTCTGTGAATGTGTGTGTGCGCGCGTCTGTGTATGTGTGTCTGTGTGTCTCTGTGTGCGCGCATGCATGTATGCCTGTGTAAGTGTGTCTGTGTATGTGTGTGTGTGCATGTGCCTGTGTAAGGTGTGTTTGTGTGTGCGTGTGCGTGCTTCTGTGTACATGTGCTAAAGCAGTGGCAAGTTATCACTGAAAGGAAATTGCTGCTTATTAAATACCTTGTTGATAGCCCAACTTGCCTCATTAATATTCAGCATTCTATTTTACCAAATAAGCCAAGCATCAAGCAATCTCAAGGTGGAAACCAGAGAGGGTACTTGGTAGATTCAGCTCTCTGCCGATCCAAATGACCTCCATGTTGCCTATGACCAAATAATGTGCCAGGGCTCAATCTACAGGCAGCAGCCATATGTATCCCTCATCCACTAATGTTGACATCTGACATTAGCCAACCCCTCATGACCATCATGGCACCTTTCCAATACACTGGCAGTGTGCTCTGGAAGCCCAGACTTCCATTGCAGCTGCACTGTCAACTGGAATTGGAAGGCTGCAGCAAGGAACACCAAATGTGCATGGACAGGAACCCAGCTCAGTGGCTGGGTGCTCATTGTCTGTCTTAGTGCTCACTCACTGGATGCTCCCACCAGCCACACTGCCTCATTGCCCGAGCACAATCTCAGAACCAGGCAGCTTGCTTTGCTGGGCCTCAGTCCTTAGCCAAGGGAACACACATCTTGCTTTAAAGCAGTGCACTACATCAATCTCACACCACCAGCTTTGATGCCAAACACATTGCATTGTGCAGCAAGCAGGGAGCCCGGTCTGAAAATATTAGTGGGAGTATTCTCACCAAACTGCATTGAGGTAACCGTCAGCCAAGAGGACCCAGCACTGTAGGTCACGGGCAGTCTCTGAACCAATCCAGAGGATTAGCCATAGTCATGTGCCTGGTCAAGATGGTCTTCGTCAAAGGATCTGTTGTGTATCTGCAGTTCAGGAAGTGGCTCACGGTCAGCCCTGTGCTAACTCAAATTGCTTTGAATGATTTTAGAATCTAAATTCCATAATTTCTTGCAGCAGTTATGCTGATTTTGACTGCATTGTGCCAAAAACAAAAACAATGTAAACTGGTGGAAACTCCAGGTACCAGTTTAACCCTTGGGTCGATTTTTAACTCAATAAACAGAAATGATGGGATCACGTTGACTTCCTGGGGGTTGACTTTGGCTTTGTGCCTCAGTATAAAACAATTCTATTCCAAATGGCTCCAATACCAATAAACATCATTACACATGGAAAACTGGTTGTTATCACTCAGTTTACACAGGCTCACCAAGTCAAGAACTCTAAATGTTTTCTGTTATTCTCTAGGTGATGAGAGTTGTTATAATTTGGCAGCCAATGTAGACTGGGAGATGAGGGGCTGGAGCCACAGTTTAACATCAAAATAAAAAAGACCATGCCTATTTGCACACTAGCTTTCGGAGCACCGCTCACCACCTGATGAAGGAGCGGCACTCTGAAAGCTAGTGTGCTTCCAATTAAACCTGTTGGACTATAACCTGGTGTTGTGTGATTTTTAACTTTCTACACCCCAGTCCAACACCGGCATCTCCAAATCATGCCTATTTGCAGCTGCCTTTATAGAAATCACTGCCCTTCGGGATAAACAATGCAATTTCTCTCCAATTCTACACATAGATTTCCAAACAACTTGTTCAGAAAATTATCTTAGTGAAACATTTGTAAATAGCGATAACCTTTCCAAAGCTGAGGAACTAAGTGGACAGCGTCTTACCAGGAATTCAGATTGAGGTCGATTTGAAAACTATTTATTGTTTATCAGCACCACCTTGTGGCGTTGTAAAGCAATGATAAAAGTATCTTTTGCTTTTGCTACTTTTCATCAGGAACATAATAATTTATTATATTCAGGGGCAGTGAGTCGAGTGAACTGAACATGTTTTATAATGTTCTGCTTTGTTTAAAGACAAGGATTTCTGGGAAGGAAATTCCATGGCAGTGTAAATGCTCCATGTAAACTGCAAAGTTAACCTTGTTATGACATTACACACTCTAGCCTTGAAGTTGAAGGACACTATTAAAACTATGAAGAATTTGTCAGCTAACCACAATAAGAGAGAATCGTTGTGGACATCTAGCTTGTAATCTGCAATTTTAGTGCATCTTTTAATTAATCACCAGTGAGGTCATACTGGAAAAACATGTTTGAAAGCGGATGTGAGTTGTCCTGATTTTTGCAGACATTAAATTTGATGAAACTACCTCGAAGAGATATGCTTGTATTACCATCATGGTCTCATAGTATTTGACCTGGGGATAGAAAGGTTTCATACTCCATTTTATCCTAGAATCACCTGAAGTATGACACACTACTAGAAGCATGTTGTTTTATGAAACGTACAAGATTAATAAAGCTGAGACACTATTTGCCAGAAGACTACCATAATTGTCTGTAATAATAACTAGCTGAAATAAATGTCTTTGGATTACAACAGGATCTTGACCAGATGGGCCAATGGGCTGAGAAGTGGCAGATGGAGTTTAATTCAGATAAATGCGAAGTGCTACATTTTGGGAAAGCAAATCTTAGCAGGACTTATACACTTAATGGTGAGGTCCTAAGGGAATGTTGCTGAACATAGAGACCTTGGAGTGTAGGTTCATAGCTCCTTGAAAGTGGAGTCGCAGGTAGATAGGATAGTGAAGATGGCGATTGGTATGCTTTCCTTTATTGGTCAGAGTATTATTGGGAGGTCATGTTGCGGCTGTACAGGACATTGGTTAGGCCACTGTTAGACTATTGCGTGCAATTCTGGTCTCCTTCCTATTGGAAAGGTATTGTGAAACTTGAAAGGGTTCAGAAAAGGTTTACAAGGATGTTGCCAGGGTTGAAGGATTTGAGCTACAGGGAGGGGCTGAACAGGCTGGGGCTGTTTTCCCTGTAGCGTCGGAGGCTGAGGGGTGACCTTATAGAGGTTTACAAAATTATGAGGGGCATGGATAGAGTAAATAGGTAAAGTCTTTTTCCTGGGATCAGGGAGTCCAGAACTAGAAGGCATAGGTTTAGGGTGAGAGGGGCAAGGTATAAAAGAGACCTAAGGGGCACTTTTTTCACGCACAGGGTAGTACATGGATGGAACGAGCTTCCAGAGGAAGTGGTGAAGGCTGGTACAATTGCAACATTTAAGAAGCATTTGGATGGGGATATGAATAGGAAGGGTTTGGAGGGATATGGGCCGGGTGCTGGCAGGTGGGACTAGATGGGGTTGGGATATCTGGTCGGCATGGACAGGTTGGACCGAAGGGTCTGTTTCCATGCTGTACATCTCTATGACTCTATACTCCATTCTTCAATAGCATAATATCCACACCCAGTTTCTTACGTTGTGAATCATAAAGAGTTGGTTGGCGGGGCAAGTGAAATATCGTCTTTCATTGCTAAAAGGGTAAAGTTTTCAAACAGGGAGGTTATGCTGCAGCTGCATTGAGTGCTGGTGAGGCCACACCTGGAGTACTGCGTGCAGTTTTAGTCTCCTTACTTGAGAAAGGATGTACTGGCACTGGGTGGGGTGCAGAGGAGGTTCACTAGATTGTTTCTAGAATTGAGAGGATTGGATTATGAGGACAGATTGAGTTAACTTGGACTATACTCAGTGGAATTTGGAAGGATGAGGGGATATCTCATAGAAACATATAAATATTGAAAGGAATAGATAAGATAGAAGCAGGGCAGTTATTTCCATTTGGTGGTGAAACTAGAACTAGGGGACATAGCCTTCAAATAAAGGGGAGCCATTTAAGACGGAGTTGAGTAGGAACTTCTTCACCCAAAGGGCTGTGAATCTTTGGAATTCCTTGCCCAGTGAAACACTTCAGATTACCTTGTTTTTAAGAACATAAGAATATACAAACTAGAAGCAGGAGTAGGCCATCTGCCCCTTCGAGTTTGCTCTGCCATTCAATAAGACCATGGCTGACATTTTTTGTGGCCCCAGCTCCACTTACCCGCCCTCTCAACACAACCCTTAACTCCTTCATTGTTCAAAAATATCGATCTTAGCTTTAAAAACATTTACGGAGGAAGTCTCAACTATTTCACTGGTCAGTGAATTCCATAGATTTACAACCCTCTGGGTGAAGAAGTCCTGCCTCAGTTCAGTCCTAAATCTGCTCCCCCTTATTTTGAGGCATTGCCCTCTTGTCCTAGTTTCACCTGCCAGTGGAAACATCCTCTCTAATTCTAATTATCTATTTCCTTCATAATTTTGAATGTTTCTATAAGATCCCCCATCATTCTTCTGAGTTCCAATGAATATAATCCTAGTCTACTCAATCTCACCTCATAAACCAACCCCCTCAACTCCAGAATCAACCTAGTGAACCTCCTCTGCACTCCCTCCAGTGCCAGTACATCCTTCTCAAGTAAGGAGACCGAAACTACTTGCAATATTCCTGGTGTGGCCTCACCAGCACCTTGAACAGCTGCAACATAACCTCTCGGCTTTTAAACTCAATCCCTTTAGCAATGAAGATCACAATTCCATTTGCCTTCTTAACTATCTGTTGAATCTGCAGACCAACCTTCTGTGATTTATACACAAAGACACCCAGGTCCCTCTGCACAGCAGCATGATGCATTTTTTTTTTACCATTTAAGTATTAATCATTTTTACTGTTATTCCTATTGAAATGGATGACTTCACATTTATTAACATTGTACTCCATCTGCCAGACCTTTGCCCACTTACTTAAACTACCTATGTCCTTTTGCAAAGTTTCAAAGTCCTCTGCACACTTTGTTATACCACTCATCTTATTGTCATCTGCAAACTTTGACACCCTACAAATGATCGTCAACACCAATCATCTATGTAAATTGCGAATAATTGCAGTCCCAATACTCATCCACGAGGCATACCAGAAAACCACTCATTTATCTCCAGTCTTTGTTTTTTGTTAGTTAGCCAATTCTCTATCCATGCTGATAGAGAATGCCTTGCATCTTTATTTTATGCAGCAGCCTTTTGTTAGGCTCCTCATCGAATGCCTTTTGGAAATTTAGGTACATTACATCTACTGGGTCCCCATTGTCCCCAATGTGCTTGTAATTTCTTCTTAGAATTCCAATAGATTAGTTACGCATGACCTACCTTTCATGAATCCATGCTGCACCTGTCCAATATGACAATTTCTAACTAGATGCCTTGCTATTTATTTCTTGATAATAGCCATAAGAAACATTTTCTTCACTACAGACGTCAAGCTAAGCGGTCTTTAATTCCTCAGCTTTTGTCTACTTCCTTTTTTAAACAGTGGTGTCACTTTTCCTGTTTTCCAATCTGTTGGGACTGCTCCATAAATTACCATAAGTGCATTTGCTATTTCTCCCACCATTTCTTTCAGCACCCTGGGATACATTCCATCAGGGCCAGGAGACTTGTCTACCTTTAGTTTCATTAGCTTGCCCAACACTATCACTTTTGTGCAAATGATTGTTTCTGGGTCCTCACCTACCTTTATCTCCTTGTCAATTACTGGCATGCTGTTCATGTCCTCCTCTGTGAAGACTGACACAAAATACCCTATTCAATGCCTCAGCCATTTCCTCTATAACTAAATCCTCCCTTCTCATCCTTGAAAGGACCAAAGTTTACTTTAGCTACTGTTTTTCATTTTATATATTTATGAAAAGTTTTGCGAAATGTTTTTATATTCTGAGCTAGTTTATTCTCATAATTTATCTTACTTTATTTTATAATTTTTTAAATGGTTTTATGTTGTCCTTTAAAACTTTCCCAATCTTAAGGCGAGGGACTTTTGAATAGTAAGAACATTAAGGGTTATGGTGTGCGAATGGGTGAGTGGAGCTGAGTCCACAAAAAGATCAGCCTTGATCTTATTGAATGGCAGAGCAGGCTCAAGGGGCCAGATGGCCTACTCCTGCTCCTGGTTCTTATGTTCTTATGTTCTTATGTTATGGAACGAAGCAAACATTGCCTCATCCTCAATATACATTGTCGGCAAAATTTCATCATGATTGGCCCTCGTGAATGAGTGGCTACCTCAGCTAAAATCATCACCATGTTACTCTGAAAGAAAACTAGAAATGAAAAATAAAATAAGTGAAGGGAAAGTTATAAAAGAGACCTAAGGGGCAACTTTTTCACACAGAGCGTGGTACGGATATGGAATGAGCTGCCAGAGGAAGTGTTGGACGCTGATACAATTGCAACATTTAAGAGGCATTTGGATGGGTATATGAATAGGAAGGGTTTGGAGGGATATGGGTAGGTGCTGGCAGGTGGGACTAGATTGGGTTGGGATATCTGGTCGACATGGACAGGTTGGACCGAAGGGTCTGTTCCATGCTGTACATCTCTATGACTCTATGACTGCAATGACCAACCAGAAGTAACTTACTTGTCAAACCTTATGCTGCACTTGTTGAATAACTTGCTGCTATATTGGCTCCTGGACTGGCGATGCCTCTAACTTAAAATTTTCACCTTTGTCTATGGTACTGGCTTTGTTGTATTGTGACTTCTTTCAGCCTTACAACCTAAATTAAATTATGGGCCTTGTGGATTGAAAGAAAACAAATGTTTAAGGAAGGAGGAAAAGAAAAAAGCAAAATACATGTATCAATTGGTCTGAAATTGGTAATAGAAAAAAAACGCTGGATGTTTTTATCAGATAAAGATAAAAAGGCACTAAGAAATTAATGAAATAATTGGTCATCGACAACATGGGTTTATGAAAGAGAAACCATGTAGGCAGATCTTGTCGAGTTTTGAGGTTATATCTATTGTAGTAGGGTACTTGAAGGGGACTACTGAATTTAATGCACTTGCACTTTTTAAAAGCTTTCAATAAACTGCTAAATGAAGATTATTACATAAAATTAGGATTTGTGGGACAGGTGCAAAAGTCCTGGCATAGATTAAGGTTGAATTTGTAATGAGCATCACCAAAGCCACACAGAAATTAACATGTTAAACTTGATAATAATTAGCATTAGGCCTAAAATCAGAAGCAACCTTCTGTTCTTCTGTCTATAATGCTGTAAAGTTCAAAAAACCTTGGAGTGAGAAACATGAAAGTAAATTCCTTAAAACCTACATCAATTTTCAAGAATTCTCTCTAACAGAATAAATAATGAACAAAATAAATAATTTCTCAGAGTACTCTTTATAAAGTGATAATGGAATTATTTAAGGCCAACTTGGAATAAAAGACAGACCCAGAACAGCTAGCTTGGTCACACCATTAGTGTTGAGACCTCTGAAAAATTCACTCTGCTAAATGGCTGAGATAAGACAGAAAAAAATGGGCTTTTAAACTGGGATTTAATGAATTTAAACTGGGATTGTAGGTATATTTTTTTAGTGTCATATTTGTTTGTATGCCCTTCTTATTTTTAAGCAAATGAGAAAATTGTTTTACACTTCCATATAGAACTGTTTTTTTATCTGTATTTCTAGGTGAATATGTAGTCAACACTATTTTAAGTGGCTACTTTACAGAAGATTTACTCCAAAGTAGGTTGGCTATTGCTGATGGGTGAATTGACAAGTTTGATTATCCTTTAGTCAATAATATTGTCACCACTATAATCTAATCCAGGATTCATTCTTGTAATAGAATTGTACTAAACAATCATTCTAAAGTTATAGAATCTGTTATTATAGGTATATTTTATTCTTCATCAGGTGACCTGATGAAGAAGCAGAGCTTCAAAAGCTAATGATTCCAAATAAACCTGTGGGACTATAACCTGGTGTTGTGTGATTTTTAGCTTTGCCCAACCCGGTCCAACACCGGCACTTCCAAATCATAGCTAATAACACTTCTTAAATTCTAATTATTTAAACTCATCTTGAATTGAGATTTAGGCTAATACTGGATAAGACCATAAAAATAACACCCTCATTAACCAATTAATAGACAGCATTCGGATAAATGGAAGAAATATATCAGTTTTGGCCTAACAGAGTTTAACTAATAAGGCACCACAATGATCAATACATAGCCTAAATTGTTTTCAATCAATGTCAATAAATTAGTTGCGAGGAACAATTATAATTTATACAAGTTTTCTGATGATACAAAGTTTGGTGGGAAAGTTTGGTGGAGGGAAGAGACTCAATGAGGCCGCAGAAGAATATAGAAAGGCCATGAGAGGGGGCAAGAAAGTGGCAGATAGAAGGTGCAGAACTGGGAATTTATCAACTTTTGTAGAAAAAAATAGAAAGCAGAATATTTGTTCAATGGTGAGAGACTGGAAATATTTATATTCAAAGGGACTGTGTGTCCTTGTACATGAATCATATAAACTTAATGTGCAGGTCCTTAGTACTACTTCCTGCTGTACCCCACTGTCACAGCCTGCCATTCAGAAGAACACCCATTTATTCCTCCTCTCTGTTTTCTGTCTGCTAACCAATTTTCAGTCCATCTCAATACACTGTACACAATCCCATGCACTTTCATTTTACCCATTAATCTCTTATGTGGGACTTTATCGAAAGCCTTCTGTAAGTTCAAATAAACTATATCCATTGATTCTCCCAATCAAATCTACTGGTTAAATTCTCAAAGAAGATTTTTCAAGCACAATTTTCCTTTTTGTGAATCATTGCCGACTGGCAAAGAACCATCAACAGATAACGAGCCAAGGATCTGTCTTCAGACAGAGCACACATACCATGTTAGTAGGCTAGCAATTTGGATAATGTGAGTTCAAAACCCCACTCTGAGAAATAGAAATCATTTTATTATTGAAATTTTGGAAATAAAATACTTTTGTATGCTAAATGAATGTCCTTGTTCATTTAAGTTCTATCCTTCCTTGTTTGGTTCTGAAGTACTCCAATGCCCTTTTATTACCCTCTGTAGTGTTCTGTCAAGATGTTCAGCTGTCAGTTTGAAGACAGCTTACTGGATTCCAAATTTGAACTGTTTTCTTTCTGGCATCAACAGATAACGAGCCAAGGATCTGTCTTCAGACAGAGTACACATACCATGTTAGTAGGCTAGCATTTTGGATAATGTGAGTTCAAAACCCCACTCTGAGAAATAGAAATCATTTTGAGAAATAGAACTCAGCTGCCAGATCTGCTGAGTTTCTCCAGTAATTTCTGTACTTTTGTTTGTATCAGTATCTTCTCAGGGCAACAAAAGAGTCAAACTAAATGCTTGCCTTATCTGCAATGTTCACATTTTGAGTGTGTTTTATTTTGAACTATTCTGTCTCAGTTTCTCCTTCCAAAATAGTTCCCGGTTTCCAGGGCTGCCCCAATACTGGCAAGATGTTTCAAGCTGGTGGTGTAATGGTAGCAATATCACCGGGCAAGCAATCCAGAGGACTGGATTAGTGGTGCTGGAAGAATATAGCAGTTCAGGCAGCATCCAACGAGCAGCGAAATCAACGTTTCGGGCAAAAGCCCTTCATCAGGAATAAAGGCAGTGAGCCTGAGGCATGGAGAGATAAGCTAGAGGAGGGTGGGGGTGGGGAGAGAGTAGCATAGAGTACAATGGGTGAGTGGGGGAGGAGATGAAGGTGATAGGTCAAGGAGGAGAGGGTGGAGTGGATAGGTGGAAAAGAAGATAGGCAGGTCGGACAAGTCAAGGAGACAGTAACTGAGCTGGAAGTTTGAAACTAGGATGAGGTGGGGGAAGGGGAAATGAGGAAGCTGTTGAAGTCCACATTGATGCCCTGGGGTTGAAGTGTTCCCAGGCGGAAGATGAGGCGTTCTTCCTCCAGGTGTCTGGTGGTGAGGGAGCGGTGGTGAAGGAGGCCCAGGACCTCCATGTCCTCGGCAGAGTGGGAGGGGGAGTTGAAATGTTGGGCCACGGGGCGGTTTGGTTGATTGGTGTGGGTGTCTTGGAGATGTTCCCTAAAGCGCTCTGCTAGGAGGCGCCCAGTCTCCCCAATGTAGAGGAGACCACATCGGGAGCAACGGATACAATAAATGATATTAGCGGATGTGCAGGTGAAACTTTGATGGATGTGGAAGGCTCCTTTAGGGTCTTGGATAGAGGTGAGGGAGGAGGTGTGGGCATAGGTTTTACAGTTCCTGCGGTGGCAGGGGAAAGTGCCAGAATGGGAGGGTGGGTCGTAGGGGGGGTGGACCTGACCAGGTAGTCATGGAGGGAACGGTCTTTGCGGCAATCCAGAGGTCCATTCTAATCTCTCAGGGCTCCAAGTAACATATTATAATATTCTGAGAATAGTACTCTGATTAACTAAAGTAACGTCATGGGTCAGTGGCCAGATCAGGGATAGAGGGTTGCTTTGCTAAGCCTGTTTCTCTCTCTAAATAATGGTTGATGTGCCAATTATTTGAAACGTTTTCTGTTTCTTTTCTGTTTTAGATTTGCAACATTTTCTACAATTCAATCTTCTGATTAGACTTGATTTTCAATCGCTTTGACACTAGATGGCATTGCTGCACCTCCAAGCACCTATTCCCCGCTCAATGCAAAACTTGATGTTTTGTCAACTCAGTAGGCGTCCGGTCCTTTATTGATAAAGAAAACCTGTTGATGAATCTGTAACAAGCCTACTATCACACTCTGAAAAATAATTTAATTTGGATCATTTTGCAAACGCTTGCATTGTCACTACAATCATGTGTTCCTGATTGTAATTAATTTGTTTAAGGAGGATATGCTTGTTCTGCGGTCGCCATCTCCAACAGTATCTGTCAAACTCCTTCAAAGCTTCCTGCTGATTAGCCCTAACTTGGGCCTCTTGCTTTTGGAATTGTACCTATTCCTTGACCCCTGACCTCTGACTCCTTCTGTATGTCCTGCGGCACTCTCAGTCAGCCATTGTTTCTGTTCTCCTGTCTCCATCTCTCTTTTCTTTTGTTTTGCAGAATTCAATTAAATTACAAAAGTTGCTTCTGAGACAAAGTGGCAATATCAACTTAGGGTTCCATAATTTGTCTTGATATTGCTAAAAAAAAACCCCTTTTTTTTAAATTCCAATATCTGATGTCAATCTCTGGGAGATTCATGGGCTAAATTGGTTTCAAGAAGACATAATACACAGAGTTAAAATGGACACAAGCATCAGCTGACCACATGGGTGAGCTAAAAATTGTGAAATTAACACAGAATGAGGAAAATAATCTGAACCGAAATGAACCATTTTATCAAAAGATGTGAAGAAAACCTTATCTCCTACTTTGATTTTAAACTTGTTTGCTTTGTTCCATGAGCTGGGACTGAAAGACATTGCTCACAATTACCAAGTTTGGAAAGTAGGAGCCCAGAAATTGGAATGCAAAAAAAAAAATTGCGTTTCAGGAATCTGCTCTTGACTGAACAGAGGACTTGGAAATGTGACTGGGATAAACTGGGGTCAGCTCTCTCTCTCTCTCTCTCTTTCTCTTTGCCTTTTGAGAAGGAAAAATGCTCAGTGACTGAATTGATTGAAAGGAAATATCAGAACAGCACAGACTGAAAGAGCAATGAAATATTTGATATTGCAATGGACACAAGACATCAGTTTAAACAACTATGGTCTCAGGTGAAAACCTTTTCCCCTCAAGGATAAACTGTTTCTTTCTTTGATCCTCCTTTTGAAATAGACACTATTCATTTTCAGAAATTGCTGGAGAAACTCAGCAGGTCTGGCAACATCTGTGGAGAGAAAACAGATGTAGTATTTCCAGTCCAGCGACCCTTATTTAGAATGGAGTTGAAAGGATAAAAAAAAAATCACTTCCAGCTAGGTGAGAATTAGACAATGTGGGCTAAGGTTAGAAAGTTAAGCAAGACCTTTCTGACACTAGGAGCAACATGTTGGATTTTCAAATTAGACATTGAGATGTGTTTCTCATGCTGGATGCTGGATTCAAAATGTTAACTCTGCTTTCTTTCCACAGATGCTGCTAGACCTGTTGAATTATTCCAGCAATTTCCAATTTTGTTACAGATTTCCAGTATCCATGGTTCTTTGTTTTATACTATTGCGTGAGACATCTCATCTTCAGACGATGCACTTTATAGCCTTCTGGACTAAATATTGAGTTCAACACCTTCAAATTGTGAACCAACTCCCATTCCTTCCCTTTCTGTTAGCTTTACTTGTTACATTCTCTGTCACCATGTCCTCTCTCCCCTTCCCATTGGGACTGTCTGTTCTCTTCAGTCTGGCAGTTAGACACACCGATGTTCTGTCATCCTCACATTCTGATTACTTAATCTGAACTGTCAACATCCTTTTTCCCCCCACACCCCATCCCCACAACTATAGCATAAATGCTGTCCCCTCCACACTTCACTTCAGCTCTGATGAAGAGTCTTCTAGACTCGAAACGTTAGCTTACTATCTCTCCATGGATGCTGTCTTATCCATTGTGATCCCCAGCATTTGTTAGTTTCAGTGCAGACTCCAGCATCTGCAGTAACTTGCTCCTTTCTCTAGCAGATAGAAGCCTGCCCAACCTTTCCTCATAAGAGTACTCACACATTGCAGGAAGATGGTGGTAATGGAGCAAATCAATGAACTGTCAGTCCAGGGTCACAGCTAAATGCTGTACATAAAAGTGTTCAACACCTAGCATGGCAGCTGGTGGAATTTAAATTCAATTAATAAATTCTAGAATATATAACTAATCTCAATAATTGTGACCATGAAAATATCATTTATTTTTTTAAAAAATCCCATCAGGTTGACTCATGTTTTTCAGTGAAGCAGATTTCTGCCTTCCTTTCCTGATGTGACCTACATGTGAGAGACTTTTAACTACTTTCTGGAATTGCTGAGCAAGTCAATCAGTTCAAGGGCAATTAGAGATGAGCAGTTTAAACAGGCCTGTCAGTCACGTCTACATCCCATGAAAAAAATAAATAACTTTTATATTTCTGACGCATTGCAGAGTATGTAGTTCAGCCTTCAGCTCATCAACTTTGAGCCGATGTATATCGAGTTGCAGGTATTTATCGCAGATATAGTACGCTTGGATCACATTGATGTTCGACAAATTTCATAAACTAGAACTGTAAAACGCCGCTTGTTTGTCACCCTTATTCAATTTTATTTAAAATAATTACTTTGTTAAGTAATGCTTAATTAATGCCACCAACTATTTACATTAAAGATGTAACCTCATTAATACAGATAAACCTTATTTCTTACACATACAATAGAACGCTCAACAGTTTCTTACTTCTGTGAAAACCAACAGCACGAGTTGAAAATAGCTTATCAATGACCAAGATAGCACATGTCTTCAACTCTAAGGTTCTGAATATGTACAGTACTGTTGTTGAGAGTGTAGTGCTGGAAAAGCACAGCATCCCAGGAGGAGGGAAATCGGCGTTTCAGGAAATGTCGATTCCCCTGCTCCTCGGATGCTGCCTGACCTGTTCTAATATTCCAGCAACACACCCTCAATTCTGATCTCCATTATCTGCAGTCCTCATTTTCTCATGCTGCTGTTGTCAACAATCGGGGTAGCGGTGGGGGGTTGGTGGGGGTGGGGGGTGTGTGTGGGGGGTGGATGATGGGTGGGAGAGGAGGTGCTGTCAACAGTCAGTTTGATGTTCATGCATGTTCGTCCCAAATCACGTGAAGATGACAAAATTAAAGAATAGACAGATCTGTCAGTAATAAAGAAGGAACGGTGTCCCGCAGGGTTCAGTGGTGGGGCCACAGCTGTTCGCATTATATATTAATGATCTGGATGAAGGGACTGGGGGCATTCTAGCGAAGTTTGCCGATGATACGAAGATAGGTGGACAGGCAGGTAGTACTGAGGAAGTGGGGAGGCTGCAGAAGGATCTAGACAGTTTGGGAGAGTGGTCCAGGAAATGGCTGATGGAATTCAACGGGAACAAATGCGAGGTCTTGCACTTTGGCAAAAAGAATAAAAGCACAGACTACTTTCTAAATGGTGAGAAAATTCGTAAAGCCAAAGTACAAAGGGATCTGGGAGTGCTAGTCGAGGATTCTCTAAAGGTCAACATGGAGGTTGAGTCTGTGATTAAGAAAGCGAATGCGATGTTGTCACTTATCTCAAGAGGGTTGGAATATAAAAACACCATAGTGCTACTGAGACTTTATAAAGCTCTGGTTAGGCCCCATTTGGAGTACTGTGTCCAGTTTTGGTCCCCACACCTCAGGAAGGACATACTGGCACTGGAACGTGTCCAGCGGAGATTCACATGGATGATCCCTGGAATGGTAGGCCTAACATATGAGGAACGGCTGAGGATCTTGGGATTGTATTCATTGGAGCTTAGAAGATTAAGGGGAGACTTAATAGAGACGTACAAGATAATACATGGCTTGGAAAGGGTGGATGCTAGGAGATTGTTTCCGTTAGGTGAGGAGACTAGGACCCGTGGACACAGCCTTAGAATTAGAGGGGATAAATTCAAAACAGAAATGCGGAGACATTTCTTCAGCCAGAGAGTGGTGGGCCTGTGGAATTCATTGCCGCAGAGTGCAGTGGAGGCCGGGAAGCTAAATGTCTTCAAGGCAGAGATTGATAGATTCTTGTTGTCTCGGGGAATTAAGGACTACGGGGAGAATGCTGGTAAGTGGAGTTGAAGTGCCCAGCAGCCATGATTGAATGGCGGAGTGGACTCGATGGG
This sequence comes from Chiloscyllium punctatum, assembly GCF_047496795.1. NCBI lineage: Eukaryota > Metazoa > Chordata > Chondrichthyes > Orectolobiformes > Hemiscylliidae > Chiloscyllium > Chiloscyllium punctatum. The sequence continues at coordinate 135,350,764 of NC_092741.1, read as the reverse complement.
CCGAATGGCCTTACTTCCACTCCTATGTCTTATGGTCTTATGGTCTTATTTTAAAATCCAGTTCTATATTGACCCCATTGATAAGGAATTGATTGGTCAGATTGGCTATATATAAAAACCTGCTCTATTTAGTTGGCTGATTTGATCTTGCTAATGTTCCTTGCAGCAGGTCACTTAATCTAACATCTGGTATATTTGGCACCTGGTGCATGAGGTTAGGGAAGTGAGAGCTTACTGTGAGACTCATTTGGTGAAACATCATTGTGTAGTTGAAGCATGAAGATGCAATTGCTAGGTAACGGAACCTCCCAGATTTAAAAACGTAATAATTTCTGACATTATCAGCAGCTCTTGAGGCTTTACTCATAATCTTTCAACTCACTGTTCCTGATATATTTAATCTTTTTAAATACCACACCAAATGGTACATGAACAGAAAGAGAATATTTTATACAGATGCTGGAAAATGTTCAGAAATGGGAAGCAACAGTAATGGACCCAAAGATAATTTGTCATGAATGCGTAAAATAATTTCTCTGAACAAGAAAGATGAGTAGGTTACAAGCTAAAGAAACATCAAGATAAATATAGATATTATACAGTGACTATTCAAAAGTGAAGTCTACATTCTCAATAATGAATCTCACTCAATGTAATTATTTACAAGACATAGTAAAAGAGGACATGCTGTGCTGAAGCAATGCAGACTTGAGCTCCAGTTCTACATGATCTGAGACATCACTGTGAAAATAGCTCCCTCAAACCTGCAGACTAGCTAACTGTCGAGTAAAGGTGTATTCAGCCATTTTCTCCACTGTAACCAATTTACCTTCCTATTAATGTGCTATAGTATGCCTTACCTCGAATTAAGTGAAAGTGAGGACTGCAGGTGCTGGAGATTATAGTCGAGGGTGTGGTCCTGATGAAGGGCTTTTGCCCAAAACATTGATTTTCCTGATCCTCGGATGCTGCCTGACCTGCCATGCTTTTCCTGCACCACAGTCTTGACTCTAATCTCGAATTAAGTTCATGCTAAAATTATTCAAAGAGAAATTCTTTTTGTGAATAAAATTGTTTTCTGTGGACCTCATTTTGAATGCAGTCATGAAAATGGACAGAATTTGACAAAGATGTTGTGGAAAATATCATCATTTTTCCAGCTTTAAAACTTCAGAAGATAACAATTTTCATTTATACGTGCAGTCACACTCATACATATACAAATAGGTTGTATATGACCTTAACAGGGAAAATGCTGATTTATTTCAGGGCGCATTAATATGTAGGAATTGGGCATTTGGAGCTTGTGAAGCCCAGTGGAGAAAATGTGTTATTACAGTGTGCCTGTATGTCCTAAATAAGGAGAAAGTGAGGACTGCAGATGCTGGAGACCAGAGTTGAAAAATGTGGTGCTGGAAAAACACAGCAGGCCAGGCAGCATCCAAGGAGCAGGTCCTGAAGAAGCGCTTATGTCTGAAACGTCAATTCTCCTGCTCCTCGGATGCTGCCTGGCCTGTTGTGTTTTTCTAGCACCACATTTTGTCCTAAATAAGGAGTGCGTGGCATTTTGCATTAGATGTGTTTTTGTCTGTGAAAATTGCCAGAGCAAGAAGAAATTGGAAATGCATCCATTATCTCAGTAGCTACTTCCTTTAATATCATTGGCTGCATCCCATCAGGTCCAGGGGCTTTATCAGTTTTAAGCCCCAATATTTTCCTTAGCATATTTTCTCTAGTAATAGTTAATGTATTTATTTCCTCTCCTCCTCTTGTCCTTTGAATATTTAGTAATTTTGGAATACTATTAGTGTCTTATACTGTGAAGAATGATGCAGTGTTTCATCAACTCCTCTGTCATTTCCAGGTTCCCCATTATTACTTCTCCAGTCTTGTTCTCTCAGGCCCTCATCTTTACTTTGACTTCTCTCTTTTTTTAAATCTATGAAAAAGTTCTTACTGACCGTACTTGCAAGTTTACCTGGAGAGTTTATCTTTTTCCTCTTAATTATTTTTTTAGTTGCCTTTTGTTGGTTCTTAGAACTTACCCAAATCTTTACCTACTACTAATCCTAGCCAACGTAGCCCTTATTTTTTCAATTTGATGCCATTCTTAACTTCCCTGATTAACTGTGGTTGACCTATCCCATTCCTAAAATTCTTCTTACTCAATGGGATATATATTTGCTGTGAGCGATGAACTATTTTCATAAAAGTTTGCCATTGTTCCTCAACTGCTAATTGTCCTACTGGTCCTGCCTATTTTTCTTTACATTGCTCTTATTTAAGCTTAGCACAATGTTTCTGATCCAAGTTCCTCCGTCTCCAACAGAATGCTAAATTGTATCATGTTGTGGTCACATCATTTATTAAACGTACTTTTTTTTTAGATTACTTACAGTGTGGAAAAAGGCCCTTCGGCCCAACAAGTCCACACCGCCCCGCCGAAGCACAACCCACCCATACCCCTACATCTACATCTACCCCTTACCTAACACTACGATCAATTTAGCATGGCCAATTCACCTGACCTGCACATCTTTGGATTGTGGGAGGAAACCTGAGCACACGGAGGAAACCCACGCAGACACGGGGAGAACGTGCAAACTCCACACAGTCAGTCGCCTGAGGGGGGTAATGAACCCGGGTCTCTGGCGCTGTGAGGCAGCAGTGCTAACCACTGTGCCACCGTGCCGCCCAATGCCACTGTGCCGCCCAAAGCAGCATTACTTCATTACTCATCACCAGATTCAAAATAGCTGACCTCTTGTTGGATCTTTAACATATTCCCAAATGCACTCAATAAATTCTACCTCATGGAAGACAGGTACAAAAGAGAGAGGAATATGGGAAAGAGGTAAGAGTCAGAGTGGATCAGCAAGGATGAAGAGGAGGCAGAAGAAAGTGGAGAAATGAAGTAGATGAATATTGAGTAGAATATAGGGTTTGAGGATAGAATTAAAAGTGTGAATGTTTGGAGATGTAATCGTTCTATTTTAATGCACCTTGCCATCTATCCCTTACCATGATTTGTGTTTTCTTCCCTTTACTCTTTGTCATCTCTTCCCTTTTCTATGATTAATACTTCCTCTGTGCCTCTGCTTTCAAATCCTATTGCTATTTTCCTACATCAGTTTCCCTTTCTTATTTCCTAGTTATACCCCAACCCCTCCTTCCGCCCTCTACTCTCCCAAACCTGTTGTCCTGTGTGCTTTATCTCATCCCCATTGTAGTCAATAGAACAGAAATAAGGGCAGCTGAATCAATACTGCTTGCTTTACAACTAACCAGTGAAATTACTCCCAATTTCCTTTGAAAGATGTAGAAAGGATTTTTCCAGAGATTTCTTGTCATTTTTAACCATGTTTGTTTGTCTCCCTAGGGCAATTGAGTTAGATGAAATTTATCACATTGTAAGTTGTCTGTATGCTCAATTGGAAAATACAATTCCAAAGGGACAAATACATTTTGTTTCACTCATTCACGATCCTATATCTTCTTGTTTAGCAAATAAACTTTATATTGTCATAACAACCTGCTTTGAGGCTCATCTGTCATACTTCTGGTGACAATACATTGCCTTTATTTTGTCAAAATTAAAACAAGATATGAAAGAAGCTGAGTGAACACTGATAATTTTCCCAAGTGAAGAGAAATTTTTTCCAACAACATGTTCCAATTGATTTCAAGATTCATACTTAGTTTTACTTTGAGAAAAAGATTGAAAGCAAGTCAGATCAGTTAATTATATGTTGCACGTAGTCATGTTAGGTGAGCCTGGGAAACTGAGAAATTGCACTTTGTGGCCCTAAAAGTGTATTCAAAGTAGCACACTACTACACTTAGCAGCAGAATATAGTGCTCATGCTGGAAAATGGGATTAGAATAGTTAAACTGACTAACGTGGATGTGATGGACCAAAGGGCCTTTTCCTAAGTTCAAGAACACAATGACACCGTGACTTTATTATTAAAATGTGTGTTACATTCTAAAGTGATTTTTTAAGAAAACGGCATGCTTTTGACCTAACTTGGGAAACACTATTCCATTATCTTTGATCAATCTTAGGATCTGATTTTAATATTGTCAAACATGCAATAGATTTATAACACAAGAAGGCAATACATTTGGCCTAGACAGCAGCCATCAAATAACTCCACTCCCTGGATGAAGCAGTGCTTATTGAAGCATTGCATCCATTAATCACCATTCTGTACCTCTCAAGGAATCTTAAGTTCAGTTTCTTTCATTAATAGCTATGCAATGAGCCTTGTTTCCACATTGAGTCTGTGCTGTAAACAACTACAGCCTAAAACAAAGTCTAAAAATGAAATATGATGGATCAAAGTCAATATAAATGTCCCTCAGTGTGTAAGGCATGATTTAGAAGAATGAAGTAAGTAGTCAATGGTCCATTGCCTTTTCAATCCTTTTACTATAAAACCTCTCCTCAGCCACAAAGGACTTCAGTTTAAAAACTTGGTCGGCTTTTGATATGCAACAAAGGAAACTTCTAGTCAAATTTGTATGACTCTTTTGCATCACTTGGTGAAGTTACCCAACTAGCGTGAGAGCAAAGGTTCAAGTCCCATCTGACCCAGAGGTATGTCATTAACATGTCTGAACAGGTTTGAAAATATCTATATTTCGTACTGCTTAGAGAGACTGGAGAACAGACATCCTGCAGTTCAATTTGAAGAGGATAATTCCAAATAGATTTTACTTCAACAGGTAGTTACCGACACAGTACACTGAAAAGGACCAAGCTGGTAAAGGTTCTTGTTATGACAACAGTGAAGGATGGTCCTTATTATTATAGACATTGTTGAGGCATTGCCTCAAACAGCATCAGCAATTGAATACCCCTCACACATCTGTGGCCGCACGAAGGCTCAGTGGTTAGCACTGCTACCTCACAGCACCAGGGACCCGAGTTTGATTCCAGCCTTAGGTGACTGTCTGTGTGGAGTTTGCACATTCTCCCCGTGCCTGCGTGGGTTTCCTCCAGGTGCTGTGGTTTCCTCCCACAATCCAAAGATGTGCAGGTTAGGGTGGATTGGCCAAGCTAAATTGCTCATAGTGTTAGGTACATTAGTCAGGGGTAAATGTAGGGGAATGGGTCTGGGTGGGTTATCCTTCGGAGGGTTGGTGTGGACTTGTTGGGCCAAATGGCCTGTTTCCATAATGTAGGGAATCTAATTTAATCTATCTGCCTTCCTGTTACTTTCACATCAGAATGACTCAAAGGAGGCTGTGTCATAATGGGGATTTGTTAGGATCAAGCCCTTTGTTAATGGTGGGTGATAATATCCTTCAATTAAACTCAAAAAGCCCTGATTGGTATTCTATGCAGTTTTATTGGACCATCTTGAATGATTTCACAAGGACTATTAGGCATTTCTGTGACAAATGCATTTTGTAGATATTTGATAGGAAGAACAAGGAAAGGCAATGTGTACTAATGGCAAGTTTTAAGAGACCAAGGAACATATTGCTGTGAAGTGAAAGAGTGGGTAAATGTACCCTTACTAAACTTGACCAGTTTACGGTGGCCCTTTTCAACTCAGGTGGATTATGCAGTGAGATAGACAAAGGGGACAAGAGTCATGGGATGGCCTAACACAACTTTATTAAACACACTAACAAGGATAAACTTTATTATATCAGACTCTACTATTGCACTTTAAGTAAACTCAAACCATATCAATATCTTTACAGCACTCTTCATTAAACAGGTCTCAAATCTACACTAGACAGCTACTTCCAGCATCCCATGTCCCAGGATTCGTTACAGCCTACCCACAGGTCCCTGCCACTATATTTGAACTGTTTGTCTGAAAAGAATGGTAATGCTCATTCGATAAGGCTGGGGCAGGCTGTTCCTTAGTCTTTGAAGGTTGGCTGATGCTTCAGGATCTACTGTCTTCAATATGGGCTTCCCCTCTCGTCTAGGGCTGGTTCTGGCCTTTGGGTCGTCTCACCCTTCTGGGTCTGGTCAGTCTGATGATGCTCCCCATGAGGTACAAGGAGCTGGAGATCCCGTGAAGCTCAGCTGCCAGTCAAAGATGCTGTCTGGAGACACTTTTGAAGAAGATGCAAAAACAGACTGAGTTGGGGTTCCAGGTCGCCCTTTTTATCCCCCTCTTTGTAAAGGTTCAGTGACCCCTGTGTCCAACATTAGCTTCAGGCAGGACAATCTAATGAGGTGACTGTTCTCCATACTTGGAGGCTGTAGAATTTGATTTTGAACTTTTAACTGTCAAGACCTGTCCTGGACATGCTATGCTTCTGGCCTCCTACTGAGTTGGGTGATACCAAGTCTGCAAAGCATTCATCTAACAAAGTAGGTTCATTGGAGGAGTAAACAATGGTTAATTCTGACAGAGTTTGGCCATTAGCACCTGACCAGGCAGTTCTAGACCTGTCTGGTTTCAATGAGAAGTTGATTGTTCAAGGCCTAGCTGCATGAATATTGTCTGCTCCAGCTCTGCAGTTTGCAAATTGCAGAGTCTGACGAGGTTTAAACTTGGTTCCACATTTCAAGTTTTTAATCTACGCTCATGAAAAAGTATCAATACTTCTATATTAATCCAGGAGGTCGTGGGTCACCTAACCACAATATATATGCAAATGTTTCAAGGCAGCATGTGAGAAAACTGTTAAAAACGTGAATGGAAATCTTGCCTGTATTAATAGAGTCATAAAATATCAAAGCGAAGAGGTTATAGTAAACCTTTATAAAACATTAACGACGCCTCAGATGAAGCACTGAGATGTAAAATCATAAAATCCCTACCATGTGGAAGGAGACTATTCAGCCCATCAAGTCCACACTGACCCTCCAGCCAGCATCCCACCCATACCCACCGTATCCTGTAACCCCACATCTACCATGACTAATCCACCTAGCCTACACTTTCCTCAACACTACAGGGAAATTCAGCATAGCCAATCCACCTAACCATCACATCTCTGGACTGTGGGAGGAAACTGCAGAACCCGATGGAAACCAACACAGACACGGGGAGAGTGTGCAAACTTCACCCAGACAGTCACCTGATGGTGGAATCAAACCTGGGTCCCTAGCTCTGTAACCACTGTGGTGATGTGTTCATGTTCCACATATATACATCTACATTGCAGTGTATCATCCTGGAAGTTGTACTGGACCTTCCAATGCTGCTTCTGAATCCTTTCAACCTCTGTTGATGAGCTGTGGTTTTAAATTGTAGGTCGTGAGAAAGCATGAATTTAGGCTAATTTAACATTAAGAATAAACATTGACAGATAAAGTTTTGCGGTGAAATTCCATTCACGCCCTCACGGCAAGTTTGGTGGTGAAGAGTTACACCCGAAACATCGATTTCTTATCTCCTAATGTTGCCAGGCTTGCTGTGCCTCCTGCTTGTCTACCTTTCATTCGGCAAAAGCTCAGTTTTTCTCTGCGATGCAGTTGTACACTAGAGATTTGCACATATTAGAAGATCTCAGTTTGTAATTGGTTTTCTCTCAGTATTGATTACGTTTGCAGAACAGAGCACAGCACTTCCAAAGGGAGGCAGAGACACAGTCTTTCAAGGTTGTCCAGTATAGCATTGTCTTAATCCCGCTCCTGCATTGCAGAAGGTCTTGAAGTATTCTCTTCATTTGAATATCCTTGAGATTATTCATCTAGTCCATGTCTGTGGCAATTATTGTTTCAAACCACACAATTGCTTTTTGATACCTCACTGAAGAGACATTTGAGAAGTTTCAAGGTGGTGTAAATTGATAGGAGCTGGGGTCTTGCATTGCTTCCTCATTGTTTTTATCCCACTAGTTGGAATGTAAAACTATGCAAATTGTATTCAATCATTTTTGTCTGGCAGTTCACTTCTTTTTAATAAAGCATAATTATCTGTAGCGGATTTCAGTTTTTAAATAAATCCAGCCAAGAATAGGGAAAATATAAATACCACCTTCAAGTCAAAAATCATATCGTCATGATATTTCTGCACTGTGAAGAATGAAATGAGAATCCTTCCCATTTCGTTATAAGACGAAGTGCAAATAAGAAGAAGCCGATATGTTTGTTGGTTGCTCTCCATTAAGTTTTGGGGACTGTTCTTACACTGAACATTTCAAAAACTCTGGACACGGCATCCATAATCGCTTTAGTTTTCTCTTCAGAGTGGCAGATGGAATTTAATTTAGATAAATGTGAGGTGCTGCATTTTGCAAAAACAAATCTTAGCAGGACGTATACACTTAATGGTAAGGTCCAAGGGAGTGTTGCTAAACAAGGCGACCTTGGAGTGCAGGTTCATAGCTCCTTGAAAGTAGAATTCCAGGTAAAGAGGGTGGTGAAGAAGGCATTTGGTATGTTTTCCTTTCTTGGTCAGCGTATTGAGTATAGGAGGTGGGAGGTCATGTTGTGGTTGTACAGGATATTGGTGAAGCCACTTTTGGAACATTGCGAGCAGTTCTGATCTCCTTTCTATTGGAATGATGTTGGGAAACTTGAAAGGTTTCAGAAAGGATTTACAAGGACGTTGCCAGGGCTGGAGGATTTGAGCAAAAGTGAGAGGTTGAGTAGGTTGGGGCTGTTTTCCCTGGAGCGTCGGAAGCTGAGGGGGTGACCTTTTAGAGGTTTATAAAATCATGAGGGGCATGGATAGGGTAAATTGAGAAAGTCTTTTCCCTGAGGTGCGAGAGTCCAGAACTAGAGGGCATAGGTTTAGGGTGAGAGGAGAAAGATATACACGTACCACCTTCACGCAGAAGGTGGTACGTGTATGGAATGAGCTGCCAGAGGAAGTGGCGGAGGCTGGTACAATTGCAACATTTAAAAGGCATCTGGATAGATAAATGAATAGGAAAGGTTTAAAGGGATATGGGTCAAGTGCTGGCAAATGAGATGAGATTAGGTTAGGATATCTGGTCGGCATGAACGAGTTGGACTGAAGGGTTTGTCTCTGTGCTGCACATCTCTAAGACTCTAAATGATATGATTGGAGGAACAAATTCAATGAAATAGTCTCACATTTCAAGTTTTGTTTTTTTTCCACAGATTGTGATGCACATAAATTGCAGTTTCTTCTTCACGCACTTTGGACATAGATCTCAAGGTGTTCGAATGAATTAATAATCCTAAGGCTTTTTTCTCCACAGTTGAAATATTGTTTCTAGTCTTTGTTTAATTTCCTATTGAAATCCCTGATTTGACTCTCTATGCTTAATTCATCCTCCTGGCATGACACCACCACTACCATAAGTTCACTAGTGCTAGTGGCTATTTTAAAGGTTTTTATGGAGCTGTTGACACTAGTTTGTTTGCTAGAATAGCAACTTCTTGAAAGTGAATTGATATCCCTCTGCTCACATTTCCTCTTTGTTTTCTTTGTACTGTATCTTTTAGTGGAGTAACTACAGTACTGAATATGGAATTAAATTCAGGTAGTGACTACACTTCCCTGAGAATCTCATTACTTGCCATTTTTTGATGAATTGACAGCTTACCTTGGATTCTTCATCTTTATATAATTTATAACCTATCTCCTCACCTGCCCTGTCTTCATTAATTTCCTCGAGTGCTTGCACTTGCTATCAGAGTAGGGAAGCAATTCTTTCAGGGTTTTGACTGTTTTCTTCAGAAACACTATCTTTGATTGCATTGTGAAGATTTTTGCTGTGGCTTTATTTTTAAAATTGGAGTCCAAAAGCCAGGTCTCAATCTAACAATACCTTGTTGTCTTGAGCTTACGATGTGTTTTAGAAATCAGAGAAGGTTAGGCAGAAGTCTGAGAGAGTTTTTAAAAGTGATGAAGGATTTTGGTAAGGTAAATTGAGAAGTGGATGAGATAGTAATTGGAAGGCATGGTTTAGGAAACAAAGGGAGTTTAAAGGATTTTTAAGGGCATTGTTCCACCAGAAACACTGGTGGAAGCAAATCCAAAATACATTTGACAGCATTGATAAATAATTAAAAGTAGCAATTTAGAATGTTATGTGAAACTGGCTGAGGAATGGAATTAGTTTGATAACTTACACAGAGGCAGCGCAGGAACAATGAGCTCAATGTGCTCTTTCCGTGCTCTTGATAAACCAGGAAGCTCCTGAGATGCCAAATCCTAAAGAATCTCCTTTGTTACATAACTCCATCTTTTTCAAGTCATTTCTTTGCCCCTTCTTCCCCAAATTTCTCTATCGCAGTATTCAATTGGTCCTCACTCTAATGGCAGGTCCATTTTAGCCCTACCTCTAAACTCAAGCTGGAAGTTTTAAATTTACCAGGTTCCATTCTGGGATTCCTGACTATTTGGTTTTATCCATGAGCCTATGAATTTTGCTAAGGTGTGTGGGAATTCTTTACCTTTGTAAAAGCAAATCATAGAATCCCTATAGCGTGGAAAAAGACCATTCGCCCAACTGAGTCTACACTGACCCTTCAAAGAGCATCCACGCAGACCCAGGCTCCCACCCTATTTCTGTAACCCCATGTTTACCATGGCTGATCCACCTTGCCTGCTCATCCCTGGATACTATTGGGCAAATTAGCATGGCCAATCCACCTATTCTGCACATCTCTGGGTTGTGGGAGGAAATCGGAGCACCTGATAGAAACCACCCAGGGTTATGACAACATTACCCCACTGAATTACACTTAACCACACCATAAGAGTCAACTGCTGTGGTGCATACCACTGCAGTTATCTTTTCTACTGGTCCATTTGGTTTATCAATTTTTTTTTGTTACAAGAATCCTAGCCAGAATTTCAGCCTCCTATGACATTCCATTTGTGCTTCTGGATCTTTGTCATGAAATCCCATTTTGCCATAATTTTTCTATCTCATTACAGAGTCTGCACAACTCTTATCTCTTTATTTCCACAGACATATTTCCAGCAGTGCTCTTCTGACACTGTATCATTTAAATAACATCTGGACTCACTTATCCTTCTTAGTTGTCCCTGAATCTGGATATCACTTCAACGATGGTTCAATCCATCCTAAATATTCTCAGTAACGTTATTTGCTGAAGTCTGCGACTTAGAGTCATTGAGATTTTCAGCATGGAAACAGGCCCTTCGGTCCAAATGTCCATGCCAACCAGATATTCCAACTTAATCTAGTCCCACCTGCCAGCACCCGCGCCCATATCCCTCCAAACCCTTCCTATTCATATGCTCATCCAGATGCCTTTTAAATGTTGCAATTGTACCAGTCTCCACCACTTCCTCTGGCAGCTCATTCCATACATGTACCACTCTCTGCGTGAAAAGTTTGCCCCTTAGGTCTCTTTTATATCTTTCCCCTCTCATCCCCTCTAGTTCTGTTCTCCCCCACCCCAGGGAAAAGACTTCAGACCTTAGCTTTGGACTCTCTCTTATTGTCTCTTCTCTATTTGTGATTTATTACCAGGGTCCAACTATCTTAACCATGCTGTGTATCCTGCCTATGTAATTTGAGTTTACCTGTATATATTTGCATTGGTGTTATGGCTACCACTCCAGACTCCAGTCCATCACTTTGATTTCCCTCTTCTTTGTCTGATCTCTTTATCCTCTCACAGATCCTGCATTCTGACATCCTCTCTTCTTCAGTTTCTCCCCTGTCAGATCCTTACTTTAGCCTTTCTTCACCCATTGACCTCTCTAATCTACTGATTTTGTCCTATTACTTTCCTCTATGTCTCTTTTGGCTTCTTGTAGCTGGTATTTCCTTTGCCTTTTTCACAAATTTGAAAAGCTAAAGAGAGGAATAATATTTTACTTCATTTATTATTGGAAAATAATAATATTAAATGCCATCTGGAGTGCACATATATGTACAGAGCATTGGTCAGGCCTCAACTGGCTTACTTGTGCAGTTCTGGTTGCCTCATGACAGGAAGGATGTGATAGCATTAGAGGGGATTCAGAGGAGGTTCACCAGGATGTTGCCTGGCATGGAGAAATTGAGATATAAGCAGAGATTGTTTTCTTTAAAGCAGAGAAGACTGAGTGGGGACATGATTGAGGTGTATAAGATTATGAGGGGCATGGACAGGGTGAATAGAGAAAAGCTGTTCCCCTTGGTTGAAGGGTCAATCATGAGAGAGCATAGTTTTAAGGTAAGGGGCAGGAGATTCAGAGGGGGCTTGGGAAAAATGTTTTCACTCAGTGAGTATGCACAGCCTGGAAAGGTAATGAAGGCTGGAAACCTTACAACCTTTAAAAAATATTTGGATGAGCACTTCAAATGTTGTAACATTCAAGGATATGGGACAAGTGCAGGAAGTTGGTATTTGGTTTTAGGGGTAGCTATTGTCAGTGCAGACTCAATAGGCTGAAGGGCCTTTTCTGTGCTATATGAATCTATGTGACTAGCAGTTACATGCACAGGATTTAATGAGGACACACAAATGTGGCTTCTCCAAGTCTGTACAAATCAATCGATTGGAGACAACTGAAGGTTTTCCCAGTGATAGCATTGCATCCCCTCATATTTGCTTTTATCTATACCTGCTTCCTGCTGGATAAAACATTATCTCATACCACCTACTTGTTGAAATAGATTGCAAAGCAGAGATTAGAGGCTTCATCTATTTTCATACATATTTATTTCTTACCATTACTTGTCCAGTGCCATAACTTCATTGTACAAACTCCTTTGACAGAGACTCTTTCAATGCTAGAGAAATCTCCTTACTTGTACATTACCTCCTGCTGTGATGAAAAGCTTGCTTGCTTTTTAAGACAAATACATTTCAATTCATGCAGCTCTTAAATCTCAGTATTATTCATACAGTTTATATATTTCATACTCTCTATCTGCCTGTCTTTATCGTAAAATGATTGTGGAACTGTAATTTAACCTTCTGTAATCCTCAACATCACTTAGGATAAAGGCAAGGCTTTTGACAGCATTGTTTAAACTAATACCATGTTTCTGTCCTGTCTGAAAATAAAGTTAAAAATGTCTTTATTCTTTCTTTCTGAAAGGTTTGTCAGGCTCTCATTGCTAACTCCTTCCAAGCAATGACTCAACCTGTATAACTGATACTCTCACTTCAGCGAGTCTGAAGGGGGCTAAGTTTGACAGTTGCGCTTGCCGACTTGCAGAATGTTTCAGGGAACACGTGTGGGACATCTGCATCAACCAACCCAACCGCCCCGTGGCTGAATACTTTAACTCCCCCTCCCACTCTGCCAATGACACGCAGGTCCTTGGCATCCTCCATCGTCAGACCCTGGCCACATGACGCCTGGAGGAAGAGCGCCTCATCTTCCGCCTAGGAACCCTCCAACCACATGATGAATGTAGATTTCTCCAGCTTCCTCATTTCCCCTCCCCCCACCTTATCTCAGTCCCAACCCCCGGATTCAGCACTGCCCTCTTGACCCGCAATCTTCTTCCCGACCACTCTGCCCCCACTCTCTCTCCGGCCTATCACCCTCACTCTCACCTCCTTCCACCTATCGTATTCCCAGCGCCCCTCCCCCAAATCCCCTCCCCCCGACCTTTTATCTCAGCTCACTTGGCACACCAGCCTCATTCCTGAAGAAGGGCTTAAGTCTAAAACGTCGATTCTCCTGCTCCTCGGATGCTGCCTGGCCTGCTGTGTTTTTCCAGCACCACATTTTTCAACTCTGGTTTCCAGCATCTGCAGTCCTCATTTTTTCCTAGTTGCTCTTCCATCTCATTCACCCATTCCAGTTCTGACCCTGGGGATTCTGCCAACAGATCAGCTATTAAGGTCTCTTAGTCATCTCCCCCTAGCATGTCAGCTCACATCAGGGCCTTGCTGTCCATGCTTTTATTGTGGATGATCACATTTACTTGGGCCTTGATGGAGACTTGGCTGATGGGCACATCTTCATGATGTCTGTCATCTTTTGTAGTGATTCTGAAAGGGTTGATGCTGATGACTACATGAAATCCACCTAATCTGATGATGTCATAGGGATATGGATGGGGAAAGGCAGAATATTTTAGGATTCCAAAGCAGACAGACTTGTTATCCTGATCACCTCAGTAATAATGCCTATCTTATTCATGTAATTTGTACCTGACTGTTATCCAGCAATAGCCTCTATCATATTTAAGACAAGAATCTCTTTTCATTAGATTACCTTGTGGTTTTCTTCCGTCACTCTCTATGAAGTATATACAGGTGTCCCTGCTATCTGAAAGTAGAGCATTCCTAAAAAACCCTTCATAAGCAGAAATGGTGCAAAAGGAAGAAGCAATTGCCATTAATTTACATAAGAAAAATTTTTGAGCATTCCCAAATTCAAAAAATAACCTACCAAATCATACCAAATAAACGCAAAATCTAAAATAGCACTAACATTTAGTAAAAGTAGGAATGATATGATAAATACACAGCCTATAATGTACGTACAGTGTAGCTTTACTAACCAGAATTGGGAAGACAGCGAGCACAGTGAAAGGCTGAGAGATGGCGGTGGTGATGATGGTATGTTAGGCTGAATCATCGGACGTTGGGGTGGTGGGAGGTACAGGAGACTGGGGTATAGGAGAGAGAGGAAGAGGGTCATCTATTAACACTTCCAGAGAAAGCGCTTGGCAGTGCCACTCTCGCTGCGCATACCTTTTCGTAAAAGTGAAAATTCTGTTTCGGTTAGCAAAAACAGGTACGAATGAAAGTCTTTAATAAAAGCAAATTGATGTAAAGTGAAAGTTCGAAAGGCGGGCAATACCTGTAGATCCAATCAGCAGAAGACGATTGTGGTAGCCATCTACCACACTACTTCATGTACATAAATTCTCCTATACATAGTCACTGACATTCCCTTGACTTTGCCAAGTAACATGATCTCTCTACTCCCATCATTCAAATGATGGATAAATCTATCACTGATCACTTCCTTGTGTCACTCTCCACACATACCCCCTCCCAACCCCCCTTCTTTCCACATCTACTCCTGGAAAATATTCTTTTTCCTACAATTTGGAATGACAACTGCAAATTTCCAATTGTCTAGCTGTTCATCACAGAGTTTCTGCAACTTTCAGTCCTGTCATGATGTGGACATGCCAGTGTTGGACTGGGTTGGGCAAAGTCAGAAGTCACACGACACCAGGTTACAGTCTAACATGTTTATTTAAAATCACAAGTTTGAAAACACTGCCCCTTTGTCAGGTCAGCTGTGAGGTTCACCTGATGAAGGAGCAGCGCTCTGAAAGTTTGTGATTTCAAATAAACCTGTTGAACGATAACCTGGTGTCATGTGACTTCGGATTCAGTCTTCTCAATCATGCTCTCATCTCCACCTTTGATGTCTTAGGTCCCATTGAGATTCCTGATGTCTCACCCTAGTCTTTCTGCCACCAGCTCTGTTCTCTAACTACTCAACTCAATCCCACTCCCTGTCCAGCATCCTTGTTGGTTCTGAGGTGAGCTTCTGAACCTCTGTCAGTAAAATCAGAAGAAACTAATACTCTGTTGCTCATATTGTGACTGCTCTATCTTGCATTCAAACACCACTCATTGTTGGTGACCTCAATCGGCCTCCAATTTAAAATCCCCCTTGCTCCTCCATGGGCTAACTCTCCAGTAATCCTCCAGGATTTGCTGGACTCCTCAATCTGGCCTTTTGTGCAGCTTCCCCAACCTAACCATCACCACTCCTGGACCAATATTATTTACTCTAACTTGTTGGTTGTACTTTGAGTTGGCTAGGACCTAAACTCTGACATCCATCCTGTCTCTCTACCTTCACCCTGTTTTAACTGACTTCTTAAAAACTAGCTCATTAGCCATGCAATTGGTCACCAGTATTAATATTCCCTTATGTGATTCTGTGCCAGATTCTGTTTGATAAATGCTCCCGTTAAGTGCCTTTGGGATGTTTTGCTGCATTAAAATTGTTATATAAATGCAAACTGTTTTTTTTGAAATTTTCTATGCTTCTATGATTCTGACAATAGTTGACTGCTTTGACCTATAGCATCACCACAATATGCCAACGGCAAACAGAACTGTCTAGTCTAATTTATATGCAATACAGCTATATTCTGAACCTATGTGTTTCTAAGCAGCACTAAACTTTGGTTTATGTTGATATTTTTAAACATATTTCTCCTGAACCAGTTGGAATTATATTTTTCCTTCACCCTCTCTGTAGGAAATGTATTGTTGCAATCTGTCAAATACTGCTTCTCAAGCCACCTGGTTTCTAATGAATTATTGATCATTGGTCTTGGGAATTACTTTGACTTTAGCTTGATTTCACAAAATGGCCATAGTAAATTTGATGGTGTGATCTACCAATGAATTTAAAATGTAGATGAATTCCTCTGACCAGTTATTCTTGCTGATTCTACATATACATGTATACTTCAGTTTGACTTGATGATCAGGCAAACTACGGGTGCTAAGATATTTCAATAAAATATAATTAAATTGGAGAGATAACCAAGATATTCCTGAACAATGTTTGAAATGCTGGATGTGCAAAGAATGAAATTACCTCTTATCTTGCCTTATTTGGGAGGCTGAGTTGAATATACCCAAAATGATTGGAAGGTGCATGATATGTGAACAACACACCAGGCTCATGGCAGTGATTGCTGCCCAACCAAGGTTCGTTGGAATGTAGGAACATAGATAATAGGAATAGAAATAAAGTAAAGACCATTCAAACCCTTGAGTTTGCTTCAGAACTCAACCAGACCTTGGCTCCTTTTCTGCTACCTCAATACTATTTTCCTGCACTATCCTTATAATCCTGATATCAGATGTACGTTTCACCAAGGGACCAAAGATTATAACTTCTGAGTACCACTTAAAGGGGAGCTACATTATGGTTGGAATAGGCCCTGACAGTTACGCAGTAAGTGAATCTGATCTAAGTGACACAGTGGCTTAGTGGTTAGCACTGCTACCTCACAGCACCAGGGACCTGGGTTTGATTCCAACCTCGGGCGACTGTCTGAGTGGAGTTTGCACATTCTCCCCGTGAGTGCATGGGTTTACTCCAATTTACCACCACAATCCAAAGATGTGCAGGTTAAGTGAATTGGCCATGCTAAATTGCCCCTCGTGTTCAGGGTTGTGTAGGTTAGTTTGCATTAGTCAGGGGTAAATTTAGAATTATAGGGGAGGAGAAAGGGTCTGGGTGGGTTATTCTTTGGAGGGTCAGTGTGGGCTTGTTGTGCCAGATGGCCTCTTTCTACAGTGTAGGGATTCTACAATTCTATGATGTGGGACTGGCTCAACTGGGAACAAGATAAAAGATATGTGGCCTTGCAACCTCTGGAGGCCCTGCATATGCTGCTTGGCATTGATTTCTACATGTAAAGGTCACTGCTGTGCATACAATTACAACCCTGCACACACGCACACAGCTGAGCCACCTTTAAAGACTCTTGCTGTAATCCTTGGGAGAATCATCCATCTCTCAAGTATTCAGAATGTGGAGAGTGAAGTATACTCTGAGATTTCTGCAGGATCTGTCTGCATGTCTTTGACTGCGTGCTGGTCATCCAATTCCTCTCTGTTTGCACACCTTTGAACTGTGGGATGAACACTTCCAGGAATGTGCTTCCATGGAACTCCTTTGTCATGGATGCATCACATTGAGGCCAAATGCAGTTTAAACTTTGAAACCCAGAGCTCCAGCTGAGAACGCTGGGACACAAGAGGTGTGATTGAACAAGATTATGCATAAATATTAAAAAACCTTGAACTCAAATTTATTTTATTCTGATTAATTATAAAGATTTCTTTTTAAATATCATTGGCAATTTTAAAATTGCTACTGATTTATTTCCATCAATCCCTACAGTTCCAAACTGTAATTTACAGTGACCTTGAGAGGAAAGCATTTTTTCTCCAATTCGTAATATTAAAGAAATGTGCAAAAGCTTTCCAACATACAGAGTCATAGAGATGTACAACAAGGAAACAGAGCCTTCACTCCAAATCATCCATGCTGACCAGATATCCTGAATAAATCTACTCTCATTTGCCAGCATTTGGCCCATATCCCTCTAAATCCTTCCTATTCATATATCCACCCAGATGCCTTTTAAATGTTATAATTGCACCAGTCTCCATCTATAAGGAGCTATAAGGAGAAGTTAGAAAAACTCGGTTCGCTTTCACTTGAGTGGTGAAGATTCAGGGAGACTTGATAGAAGTCCATAAAATTATGAGATGCATGTATAGGGTTGTTGGTCAGAATCTTTTTTCAAGGGTTGAAATGCCTAATACTATGGAGCAAGCAATTCAAGTGAGAGGGGAAAGGTTCAAAGGAGACATACAGGGCAGGTTTTTTTACACAGAGAGTGGCCTGTATCTGGAATGTACTGCCAGGGTTGATGCTGGAGGGAGACACCATAAAGGCATATAAGGGACTTTTAGATAAGCACATGACGATGCAAGATTTGGAGGGATATGGATAATGGGCAGGAAGAAGGGATTACTTTAATTTGGCTTCAGGTTCAGCACAATTGTGCTGTGCTGTTCTATGTTCTGTGTTCACCAATTCCTCTGGCAGCTCATTCCATATTTGCACCACCCTCTCCATGAAAACGTTGCCCGTTAGGTCCCTTTTAAATCTTTCCCATCTTACTTTAAACCTATGCCCTCTAGTTTTGGTATCTCCCACTCTAGGGAAAAGACCTTGTCCATTTACCCTTTCAATGCCCCTCATGATGCCCCTTTTGGGTGGCATGGTGGGTCAGTGGTTAGCACTGCAGCCTCACAGTGCCAGGGCCCTGGGTTTGATTCCAGCCTTGGGTGACTGTCTGAGTGGAGTTTGCACATTCTCCCTGTGCCTGTGTGAGTTTCCTCCAGGTGCTCCGGCTTCCTTCCACAATCCAAAAATGTGCAGGTTAGGTGAAATGGGCATGCTAAATTTGATCAGTATTAGGTGCATTAGCCAGAGGGAAATGCGTCTGGGTGGGTTACTCTTTGGAGGGTCAGTGTGGACTTGTTGGGTCAAATAGCCTGTTTCCACACTGTAGGGAATCTAATCTAATCAAATCTAATTTTATGCTTTTATAAATCTCTATAAGGTCACCTCTCAGCCTCTGATGCTCCAGGGAAAACAGCCCCAGCATTTTCAGCCTTTTGTTATAGCTCAAACCCTCCAACTCTGGCAACATTGTTGTAAATCTTTTCTGAACCCTTTCAAGTTTAATAACGTCATTCCTATAGCGGGGAGACCTGCATGCATTATTCCAAAATTGGCCTGACCAATGTCCTATACAGCTGCAACATGACTTCCCAACTCTTACACTCAATGCATTGACTAATAAAGGCAAGCATACCAAATGCCTTCTTTACTACTCTGTCTACCTGCAACTCTACTTTCAAGGAACAATGAACCTCCACTCCAAGATCCCTTTGTTCAGCAACACTCTCCAGGACCTTACCATTAACTGTATAAGTCTTGATTTGTTTTTCCAAAATGCAGCACCTCGCATTTATCTAAATTAAACTTCACCTGCCACTCCTCAACCCATTGGCCCATCTGATCAAGATCCTATTGTACTCTGAGGTAACCTTCATTGCTGTCCTCTACATTTCAAATTTTGGCATCATCTGCAAACTTATTAACTGTACCTCCTATGTTCACATTCAAATCATTCATACAAATGGCAAAAAGCAGTGGACGCAGCATCAATCCTTGCGGCACTAGTCACAGGCCTCCAGTCTGAAAAGCAACCCTCCAACGCCACCCTCTGTCTTCTATCTTCGAACCAGTTCTGTATCTAAATGGTTAGTACTCCCCATATTCCATGTGAAAAAAAAAATCGCCACTAGTAATGAAAATGTTGAAATAAAGTATGGTGCAATTTTCTTTCAATTTCCAAGAATGTATATGGTAAATGGTAGGAGCCTTAAGTGCATTGATTTCCAGAGTATCTTAGGTGCAAGTCCAAAGCTCCCTGAAATTGGCACACAAGTGGATAAGGTAGTTAAGAAGGCTTAATGCATGATTACCTTCATTGGTCAGGGCATTGGTTTTAAGGAAAAAGGGAGACCTCACAAGTGAACATGATATAGGTTTTGCTGATGTAAACGCAAGACAGTGAAGAAGGTTATCTAAGAGTACAATGAGATCTTGCTCAGCTGGGTCAATGATACAAGGACTGGCAGATGGAGTTTAATTTAGATAAATGCAAATTGTTTCATTTTGCTGAGGCAAACCAGAGCAAGACTTACATGGTTTATGGTAGGACCCTGGGGAGTGTTGACGAACATAGAGGCCAAGCCGGGCAGGTACATAGTTCCTTGAAATTGGCGTCACAGGTAGATACAGCAATGAAGAAGGCATTTGGCATGCTTGCCTTCATTGGTCAGATCATTGAGTACAGTTATTGGGATGTCACGTTATGGCTGTACAAGACATTGCTGAGGCCACATTTGGAGTATTCATACAATTCTGGTCACCCTGCTATAAGATGTTATTATATTGGAAAGGGTTAAAAAAAGATTTACATGAATGTTACCAAGACTGGGGGTTTGCGTTATAGGGTGAGGCTGGATAGGTTGGGATATTTTGTTCCTGGAGCATAGGAGACTGAGGGGTGGCCTTATTGAGGTTTTAAGTCTTATAGACAGGGATATAGATAAGATGAGTAGCCAAGGTTAGGCAAGTCCAAAATTGAGGGCATAGGTTTAAGGTGAGAGGGGAAAGATTTACAAATGATTTGAGGGGTAACGTTTTCATACAAAGGGTCGTGTGTAAATGGCATGAGCTGCCAGAGAAAGTGGTAGAGGCGAGTACAGTTATCATACTTAATAGTCTTTCAGACAGGTACATGGATAGGAAAGGTTTAGAGGGATATGGGCTAAATGCAGGCAAATGGGAATAGTTCAGTTTAGGAAATCTGGTTGACATGGATTAGTTGGATTAGACTCTATAATGTGGTACAACGCTTATGTTTTAAACTGATTCTTTTACTTTAAGGCAAAGTCAAATCTCCTAGATGAGGGTAGACTCATATTAATTTTGCCTGGATTCAAGCTCAAGTGATCGGTAACCAAAATTTATCAAGAATCAAGTGTCAGTTTTTTCCTTTTAACATAAAAGAGGTGCAGCTGGATATACAAATGCAGAAAGACAGCAAATGGGAAAAACAGCTGCAAAATACAGAGGGAAAACACTCCTTTTTTGTATTATCCATCAAGCTGGAAGGTGGTGAAAACTTATCTCTGTTCGAAGATATGAGACTTGTAGAGATTCTTTTCATCAATGGTTAGGAAAGGCATATCTCTTCCTAGACATTGATTTTTTTTTACACGGGTTCAATCATTTCTACTTTCCCATGTTAAGCCTACACTGAACATGATGAAATTGTTTTTTAAATAGTCATAAAGTCATGCAAAACATGAGTATTGCTGGAAAACATTCTTTGTTGAAGCTTTTATTGAATCAGGACAATTTGCAATAATATCAAAACAAAGAGTACACAGCATTCATGTTACAAAAGAAGAGATTGGCAGGTGTACTCTGATTTGTAGAAGCGTTGCCATAAAGAATGCACTAGTTAATGATGATGGAAAGTTAATAGCCAATCTTTGTTTAAATTTGAAATAAGACAGGTTTACTGTCATTGGTCAAAATATTGGCAGTCACTAATATTGTTGCTTTTAAACAGACACAGTATGGACATATTTTTCCTGTTTACAAAGAAAAGGGTCCGATGTTTGCAGCTTCCAGGGCATGCTAGTGTACCAGACTGCAGGCTTGACTGACAATTCTAACCCAATTCATGCAGCACCTTTAACACAGTACCCTCAATCACTTCACAGGATTGCTGGGTGGCTCAGTGGTTAGCACTGCTGCCTCACAGTGCCAGGGGCCTGTGTTCGGTTCTGACCTTGGGTGACTGGCTGTGTACAGTTTGTACATTCTCCTCATGTCTGTGTGGGTTTCCTCCCACAATCCAAAGCTGTGCATGTTAGGTGAATTGGCCATGCTAAATTGCCCATAGCATTAAGGGATATGTGGATTAGTTGCATTAGGTAGAAATAAATGTAGAGTAATAGGGTAGGGGAATGGGTCTGGGTGGGTTCCTCTTTGGAGGGTCGGTGTGTACTTGTTGGGCCAAATGGCCTGTTTCCACACTGTAGGGATTCAATTGTATAAAATGTAACACCAATACACTTAGGTCAATGTAAAATGACCTAAAGCTTATGTTTTACAGAGACTTTTGAAGGAGGAGGGAAATGTAACAAAATGGAAAAGTTGAGGGAGGGACGGTAAAAACATATGTCTGAACCAGCAGAAGCATGGCCACCAGTGGAAATGTAAACAGCATCAGGGATGCACAAGAAATTAGAATTGGAAGAGTGAAGATACTGTGGAGAGTTATAGGAATGGACCAGATTACAGAGATAGGGACAATTGAAGCCATCGCCATGTTTGAAAAGAAGGATGAGATTATGAAAATTGGGGTATTTCTTCCCAAGGAGCCAGTGCCTGCAGAAATGATAGTTGAATGGCTTGCACATACTAGGAATTAGATATCAGGGTTTTGAATAGGCCTAAGTGTGTGGAGGATAAAAGATGGGAGGTTGGTCAGACCAATGTTTAAATGGCCACATTTTGACATGTGACTAAATTTCTAGAGTACAGAGGTAAAATCATAAATAGAGAGACTGTATAAACAGCTGAGAGATAACAGATAAAGACTTCAACAATATTTGAAAAGTCTTAAAACAAATAACAAACAAATTTAACTTAATTTAAGCTACCACAATGATCCAATGTACAGAACCAAAAGTTCTTCTTTCTAGGTTTCTTATTATCTTTGTACTTTAGGATAATGGCAGAAAAAGTCAAGTTCTTTGACAGATTTATTCATTTATGTTCACAGTAAATTGCTTTCCATCAATAAATGGAGCTGTAAGCTATATTGTTTAAGAATGTGGTGGGCAGAGGTAGCATTGTTTACAATCTGACCTTAAATGGTGAACTCATTACTGGAATTGTTGAAATTTTCCACTATGTTGCTCATTAGTTCAAAAATTATCAACCATGAAAGACACTCTATCATGACAGGCATACATACCAATTATCTTTTTTTCACTTGCAGGACATGGGTATCATTGGCTTGGTCAGTATTTAATGCCCATTCTTAGTTGCCGTTAAGAAAGCAATGAGGGGATCCAAGATAGCGGCGACCCAGCAAGTCTGAGTCTACAGTGCTCCTCCCAAGACTTGGGCAAAGTGGGTCACCCACCCCCACCACACTCACCAAATCATTTAAAATAGCTGTTTAATCTAATTAGTTGTTTAGTATTGAATTTAAACAATTTGATTTTCAGTAAAAATGGTTAAAGGGAAGGGAGCCCGCAGCTCTCAGGAGGCAGGAACCCCTCCCCCACCCTCCCCAGCTGCAGCAGGGGCGTCCGCAGCCGCCCCGGGGGACTTACCTACAGTGGCGAGCCTCGTGGAAATCATCTCGAAACTGGATGCGAAGATTGACGCTTTTATTGAAGAATCCCGAAGTCGATGGGACTCACTCTCAGCCGCACTGCAAAAGCACCTCGAGAATCGAGGTCATCAAAAAAATATTCGTTTGTTGGGCCTTCCCAAACGGGAAGAACAAGGCCAGCTTATAGTGTTTCTCGAGCAGTGGCTGCCACAGCTTTTAAATCTGGAAGCTGGATCAGGCCAGGTAAGGGTGAAATGGGCCTAACGGGTTGCAATATGCGGGCCCGGCTCGAACCAGCGTCCCCGCCCGGTCCTGTTCCGGCTGCAGAGCTATAAGGAGAGGCAGATACTCCTAGAAGCGTCTAGAAATCTTGGAAAAGGTCCCCAAGCCATGATCTATAAAGGTTCCAAGATCATGTTATTCCAGGACTTTTCCCCAGCTCTGGTCCGAAAGAGGAAGGCATTCGATGAGGCGAAGAAGTGTTTAAGGGACTTAAATATTCAGTACCCCTTACGCTACCCAGCGACGCTACGCTTTAACCATGAAGGATCCGTGTATAACTTCAGATTGCCGGAAAAGGCTAAGGAATTTTTGGACTCTCTTAGATAAATTGTAAGAGAAAGTTGATGTTGGTTTGCCTTCCCCCACTCCGGTTTATATTCCCCCCTTTTCTTTTTTTACCTTACTATTTAATATTATCTTGGGGGGTGGGGAGAGGGATTTATATATTTGTTCTGCACTTAACGATTTTCTCCCCCCCTTGGTTTTTTTTATTATTCTATATATATATAGGCCGTGGGGGTCTATTTAAGTTGGTGGGGGGAGGTGGTTACCTTATTCTATTTTACCTCTGTCTCTAGGAGCGGGGTTGTTTCTCCCTTGTTATTTTGTATTACTATATTTAATTATTACTTGTTGAGGTTGTAATTTTATAGTTATATATGTTTATACATGGTATTAACATTATCAAATATATCCAGGTGTTGGTGTGGGTGGGGGGGGGGGGTATGGTTAGGGTGCTCACTGTTAACTCTAGCTCTGTAGTATATTTGAATTTTCCTCATCCTATTGAGGAGCACCTGGGTCAGGGGTGGGGCACTGGTTGGGAGAGGATATGATGGACCTTTGGAAAGGAAGTGATACCCCCTGGGAACAAGGGAGAAAATCTCCATTTAAATACGTTTTCTATTTTTTTTATTTAGAAACAGTTTTTTATTATACTGTTGTGAGTGTAGTAGAGAGCCTTTATTTTTGTGAATTTTATATGCGCTATGCTCAGGATGTTCTGGATAGGGTTTCCCCTCCCGAAGGGTCTCGGATTTGCCTGGACGATTATGGTTGATCAGTCGGTGAAGTGGTGCACCTGGAATGTCAAGGGGAGTAATTCACCAGTCAAAAGGAAGAAAATATTATCAAATCTCAAGAAAGAAAGGGTTGATATAGCTCTCCTACAGGAGACACACTTGTTGGATAAGGAACACTTGAAATTGTGACAGGGTGGATTTGATCAGGCCTTTTTTTCTTCTTTTAGCTCAAAAAGTAGGGGAGTTGTTATTCTTATTCGGAAGAATTTCCCTTTCAAAATCCTAAAACAGATAAAAGACAAATCTGGATGATATATTCTGATTAAAGCCCTTATAAATGGAGAGGAATATAGGATTTTAAATTTGTATTGCCCCCTGGCACATCCTTTTAAATTTATAACAGAAGCCTTCTCAAAATTGATGGCTCTCGGTGCCCGTCATACAATTATAGGGGGAGACTTTGTATTATGGATCCAGAAATAGACAGGATTCCCAAGAGTACTGCAGGAGTATCTCCCAGATCTAGACAATTGGTGGATCTGAACAAAGAATTAGGATTAGTAGATGTATGGAGATGTCTTCATCCACAGGGCAGAGATTTTTCTTTTTACTCCAATCCACATAAATGTCATACCAGAATTGATATGTTTTTTGCCCCCTCGATTTTTTAAAATTCCATATCATCCTGTAAAATAGGTAGTATAGCAATTTCCGATCATGCTGCTGTATATGTGGAAATCAAGGCGAGGAACAATGGGACATCCCCTCGGCATTGGCATATGGACCCCTTCCTGATGAAAGATAGTAAATTTGTAAAGTACTTCTCTCAAGAATTTAAAACTTTTTTAGAAATTAATTTCAGTACGGCTGGCAACCCATCAATGATGTGGGTGACCATCAAAGCTTAATGCGCGAGGTTTGATCATCTCGTACTCAGCGACCCAGAAAAAATTAAAGGGAGAACAGCATCTGCTCAAAGCTCGCTTAAAAGCAGCTGAAACAGCGTACGCTGATAGACCTTCTATTATCAAATTGCAAAGGATTACAGCCCTTAGGACAGCTCTAAACACCACGCTTACCCAAACGGCTAAGAGGGAAATATTATTTGCAAAACAAAGGTTATATGAATTTGGCAACAAACCGGGTAGATACTTAGCATTTCTTGCAAAGGAAAAAAAAGGCCCCTCAAACTATCACGCCTATCAAGGAAAGTATGGATATTTTGACTAATGATCATAAAAGGATTAATGCAATCTTTAGAAAATTTTATTCTGATTTATATAAATTGCTGGATTGTGAAGACAGGACTAGGAGGATGCAATCATTTTTTAAAAGTTTGACCTTTCCGGACCTAACTCCAGAACAGGTATCGGTCTTAAATGCTCCCCTAACAGTCCAAGAAATACTTGACGCAATCAGGCAACTTCAGAGCAGTAAGGCACCTGGCCCAGATGGTTTTCGAGCTGAATTCTATAAAGAATTTACAGGAATATTGGCTGGTCCACTTATGGACATGTATAACTACGCATACAGTCAGGGCTGTCTCCCACCTTCATTGAAAGAGGCAAATATCTTTCTTATCCTTGAAAAAGGAAAGGACCCAGAAGATTGCGCGTCATACAGACCAACATCCTTGCTAAATGTATATTTTAAAATCCTTTCTAAAACGTTAGCATTGAGACTAGAAAGGGTACTGCCACATATCATAAAGGAGGATCAGACGGGGTTTATTAAGGGCCATAGATCATCCAATAATATTAGAAGGGTTTTGAATTTGATTCAAGCCTGCCATCAGGGAAAGATACCTGGAGTAGTAGTCTCATTAGACGTGGAAAAGGCATTTGATAGGGTTGAATGGTCATATTTGTTTTACACATTGGAAAGGTGTGGCATTGAAAAGGTGTTTACCAAATGGGTCTCAACATTGTTCAGTGATTCCAAAGCAGTTGTGGTTACCAATGGATTAGGTTCAGCGTGGGTAGGGGCTGCCGTCAGGGATGCCCTCTCTCGCCATTGTTATTTACACTAATAATTGAACCACTAGCAGAAGCTATATGGGCTGACCCTAATATAACGGTCCCGAGGATTGGTACAGGTAAACATAAAATTACCCTTTATGCAGATGATGTTCTTCTATTCCTCAGTAATCCTCTGATGTCCGTGCCTCGCTTAATCCAAGTTATTAATACATTTCGTTCATTCTCAGGCTATAAAATTAATTTCTCAAAATCGGAGGCTATGCCAATGGGTGGCCTTGCTATGATACCCCACTTAGTGGATGGATCCCACTTTCCCTTTTGGTGGTCCCTGGAGGGTTTCTTATATTTAGGCATTTTTATTATCCCAGTATTTGGTCAGTTGTATAAGGCTAACTTTGTGCATTTACTGGAAAGGATAAGGCAGGACCTTCAGCGATGGGGAGACCTTCCAATTTCCTGGCTGGGTAGAATAGCACTAGTTAAAATGAATGTCCTGCCCCGTCTCCTATACCCTATGAGAATGCTTCCGGTGATGCTGCCGAGGCTGGCACTACGTAAATTATATGGCTGGTTGGGTTCCTTTATCTGGAATCATAGACAGCCCCTCATTAAGCTGAAGAAGCTACAGCTCCCACAAGCAAGAGGATGATTGGACTTCCCAGATTTTAGGAAATATCAGTTAAGTTCCCTATTAAGTTACATAGCTGATTGGGTCTTGTCTTACCCGCAATCAATCTGGCTGGACATCAAGGCTTCTCAAGTAAAATGCCCATTTATTAACTTTTTATTTTCAGACAAGAGGAAAATCATTACGGATCACTATAAAAATCCTATAATACTAAACACAATTTAAGCTTGGAATATAATGCGGCAAAATGAGGGTAATTCACATAAACCATCCCCCTATGCTCCAATAGTGGGAGCATGGGGATTTCAACCGGGGTTTACAGATGTCACTTTTAAACTCTGGAGATCCAGGGGTATCTCATGTTTAGGGGACCTATTTAAAGAAGGGGTCCTGATGTCTTTTGAACTGCTGCATCAGAAATTCAGATTATCTAATGGAGACCTCTTTCAATACTTCTAAATTTGAGATTATATACAGAAGAAGACTACGTTATTAGATAGTCTTTATAAATCAGATAGAGAATGTAGAGTGCTACAACCAATGGGGGTATCTTCCGTCAGTACTATTTATCATTTACTACATGATGAAGTATCGGGAGATATGGACAATCTGCTTAAAACATGGGATCAGGATTTGGGACTAGAAATCTCTATAGAAATGTGGAATGACATTTAGGAAAATGCCAGAAGAATCACCATCTGCAACAGAACTCAGGCTACCCAGCTGAAGATACTTCATAGGGCCCATGTAGCACCGGATCGATTGGCAAAATTTAAGGCAGGAGCATCTCCAATGTGTCCCAAATGTAAAATAGAGGTGGGCACTCTTGTACATTGCCTATGGACCTGTCATAAGATCCGGAGATACTGGACTGAAGTAGCAAGTACCCTGACAGAAATTTTAGGAAATTTTAGGCTTTTCGAACTTACCCTCCCTGGATATGCACGGGAAGAGACTATTTTCCATTCTCTCTTTCCGTGCAAGGAAATATATTTTGGTAAACTGGGTGGCTGAGGGCCCCCCTGGACATTCAAATTGGCACAGATTAATTATGGAATGTATTCCCCTTGACTTCTTTACAAATATGGTGCACTGAAAGACCAAATTATTTCATAAAATATGGCAGCCTTTCTTGAATTATATAAATACAGATATTTCGGCTATCCTAACAAGGGCTTTTATTTAACTGAGATTGTGAACCTGGCTGGTCCGGGGCCCCTTGGGAGAGGAATCCCGCACGAATACGGGTTTTGTTACATTTGATGTTAACACATTCCGAGCATGTATCTCACTAACCAATTTCTGTGTTATCCATTTTTTTTTTCTTTCTCTTAGTTGAATAATGTAAGAGACTTAATTGTACACTCTGGTTAGTTGTAGGTTAGATTAGTAGTTAGTTGAGTTTTGTTGTTTTTTTCTCTCGGTATTTTTCTTTTGTTAAATTTTGGTTATTATTTATTTAAGATTTAATTGTATATCAATGTTTGTACTTGAGATTTTTGTTTATTTTTGTAAACTTGTAAAAATGTTAAATTTCCAATAAAAATATTGATAAAAAAAAGCAATGAGCTGCCTTCTTGAACTGCTGCAATCTACGTTCTTTAGTAGACCCCCAATGCACGTAGAGAGGGAATTCCATGATTTTGACAATTAAGGTATAGCAATATATGTTCAAGATTGGATGATGAGTGATTTGGAAGGGTGGTGTCCCTAAGTGCCTGCTACCCTTGTCTTTCTAGATGGTCATAGTTGTCGATTTGAAAGGTGTTGTCTAAGGATCCTTGGCAAATCTCTGCAATGCATATGTAATAAAGGTAAAATTGCCATAGTCTTACTGGATTATAGGTGTGCTGTCCCATTACAGAGAGACTACTGATGGTAGTTGCTTAACATGAGGGTCATGATACCTCAGGCAAGGGGAGAGATTGAGAAGTAAAATCCTGCAGTGTGGGAATTGAACCCATACTGTTAACATCACACTGCATTGCAAGACAGCCAACTGAGCTAATTGATCCCACAGGCATCTATGCTATCAAATACAAACTCAGCAGGTCTGACAGCATCTGTGGAGAGAGAAATAGAGGTAATGGTTCAAATCGATTATCATTGTTTATCAAGACAGGATTTGAATTTTGTTTTTACTTTGAGAGGTTGAGGAGGATTGAGGGGAACAGATAGTGTGGAGGCCTAGTACAAAAGTCAAAGATGTTGTTTATTATGGTGAAAGAAAAACAGAGATGTAAGATGGATGTAAATTAAGGAGAGAAGGGATATGTAAGAAAAGGGGAGAATCTGTATAACCTTTATTCCCCGTGGTTTGGCCAGATACGGACAATATTGAGTGTGCTTGATGTTATGATTTTAGTTTCTCTCAGACCTATTAGATAATAACATTTATCTCTTATTTCTTTTACTCAAGAAAGCCTTGAAGAAAGATTCTTTAATTTTCTGCTAAGCTACAAGTTAATTGAGGTACAACAGTTGCATGTTTAAAATAAAAATACTTGTTGTGAATGACTGAGAA
Organism: Chiloscyllium punctatum; assembly: GCF_047496795.1. Classification (NCBI taxonomy): domain Eukaryota; kingdom Metazoa; phylum Chordata; class Chondrichthyes; order Orectolobiformes; family Hemiscylliidae; genus Chiloscyllium; species Chiloscyllium punctatum. The sequence continues at coordinate 135,320,950 of NC_092741.1, read as the reverse complement.
GGAGTTAAAACGTAAGTAATTGACTCCCTATTCTTTCCTGGTTGGAAGATTTCTTTTTCCCAAGCAGATGAAATGCCAGACAATGAGTGAATTGAAAGTTTTATGAAGTTCAGTATGTCTGCACGTGACATGGTATTGACTATGACTGGTCTATCTAATGCTCGGGTTGCTCCACATTAATCCGTCAATTAAAGACATATTCTTGCAATTCTTGGAGTTAGAACATAGAACTGTATGCACAGGAACTGGCCCTTTGGTCTGTGAGGTTGTACCGAACATGATACCAAATTAAATAATAACTTTGGCCTGCCACTGGTCCATATTTCTCCATTCCTTGCGCATTCATATGTTTATCTGAAAGTCCTTTAAATGCCCCTATCCTATCTACCTCCACCACCCTGGCAGCATGTTCTATACTCCTATACTCTCTGTGTAAAAAACTTGTCCCTCATATCTCCTTTGAACATCCCCCCTCTCACCTTAAATGTATGCCTGCTAGTATTAGACATTTCAACACTGGGAAAAAGATTCTGTCAACCCTCTCTATGCATCTCATGATTTTATTGACTTCTACAAAGCCTCCTCTCACTCTCTACTGCTCTTGAGAAAAAGATCTGAGATTTTCTAGCTTCTCCTATATTTTCCAATCTAGGCAGCATCCTGGTAAACCTCTTCAGCACCCTCTCCAAGGCCTCCACATCCTTTTTGTAATGTGGTGACCAGAATTGCGCACAATACTCGAAGTATGGCTTAACTGGCCTTATAAAGCTGCAACATGATATCCTGACCCTTATACTCAATTTCCCAACCAATAAAGGCAAGCTTGTCATACTCCTTTGTTACCCTTAAGCGTTTAGTTCCCTTTTCCCAGATCCTTCTCCTTTGATTCAAGGGCTGATTGCATTCTGGTGAAGTGTCTTTTGCAATGTTAAAGAAACTACCTGAATGCAATTGTTAACCATTCTACCTAACCATTTATCTGTACCTTTCTCTCTCTCTCTCTTTCTCTGGAGAATTGTGAAATTATTATTAAACCTGATCCATGTCTGTGTAATACTGCCTCAAGGTGGTGCCAGAACACAAAGGACAGCATATGTTGCTGCAACGGATTTCTCTTCCTCAATTCAATACTTCTGCTTGAATGTTTGTGCGACGGATAGGATATGAATAAAATCAAGACTTCTATTGTGTTGTAAACTTAGTTTTGATGCTCACTTGCAGCTTTTATTAGAAATCCAGATTGTAGGTTAACATTTGTGGCTTAGAAAAGGCAGAAAACAAATGAGCTAGCATTCCGGTTGCATTTATGACTGAATTCTGTACAATTCAACTGATCCATGGATGCTCATTGCCAGGCTTATGTAACACCAAAGCTTTCAAGAGCAGCAGATCAAGGTAAATCCATCCATCACTAGTCCGTGCATTCAGGAAAGAAGATTTAGGATGGAAATCAAAACATGACTAAAAAATAAACTTAGTGAACTACTCAAATAATTCTCATCTGCTTTTGAATGACACTTATCTTCAGGGCTCCCCTCAATTGTTAGATTTTGACATGTTCTTTCTTTGGTGAACATCATTCCTATAGAACTCCCTCTGAACATCCCAATTAAGTGGCTTCCAGATAGATGAAAAACAACAAAGCCTGTGGCCTTGTTGATATTCCAGCTGAAGCCTTCAAAGTTGCTCAGTTCGCATCAAGATCCATTCATTCATCCTGGGAGTCCCCTCCTCCACTTGACTTCAGAATTACAACAATTTTAACCATCTCGAAGAAGGGAAGCAAAATGTGCTGTGGACACTAACAAGGCATTTCTCTGTTGTTTAGAGCAGGAACAAACTTGCCCTGTATTCTTTTGAGTCACTTACTTCCTGTTGTTGAGGAAATCCTATCAGAGGCACAATGCAGCTTCATACCTTCCAGAGGAACCTCTAATGTAGCATTGTTGACAGACAAATTTGAGAAAGATAACCAGAACAATGTCAGGAGCACTTCATTGCAATCATTCGCTTTGACTCTGTAAAATGGAGGCACTCTGTGTTTTTCTCCAGAAATCAGGATGCCCAAGAAACTTCAATGCAATCCCTGCAACTGATTCATGATTTAACTGCAATTGGCTTGACGGGAGATCGGAAACAGCTTTCAAAATCTGGTCTGTTCTCAAGCAGGACTGTATGGTAACCCCAGTACTATCTATAACCTACCTGAATGTTGTTGTTGACCTCAAAGATCCTCGTGTGAATATGAATTACTCCTTGATGGAAATCTCTTTAACCTTAGTCACCTCTGAGCCTTATCAACTTGACCACAATATGACATGTAGTATGCTAATGACTGCAGTGTCATTGACTTTACACGTTACTCTTGATCTCTTCAATCCTGCATTCAAGAAGCTATTCCCATCCTTGCATGTCGCCAAATCAAAAACGGTACGTCATCACTCAATTATTTCACCTCCTATATATGTTGAAAGAGATACTCTGAAAAATTTCCTGCAATTCCCATACCTTAACAGTTTTGTATCTCAAAATGCCACCACTGATGAGGAAATCCAACAATGTAACTGATGCAGCAATTCAGCCTCCTTAAATTATCATGGCAGGTTTGCCAACAAAGACCTCAGCAAGTCAACAAAAGTATGAATATACAGGGCAGTCACCATCATTGCACTCCTATACTGCAGTGAGATCTTTACATGTTTATAAGTGGCACATAGAACAATGAGAGAAATTCCACCAGCTATGCATCTGCTCATTCCCCCCATTCAATGAAGATTGCTGAACAAATACTAGTGTTGTTGTCGAAGTCAGTTCTACAAGCATTCAGTCAAAACCCTTCAAGAGTGAAATGGCAATGACTGTGCTTGACATCACGGCTGCATTTGACTGAGTGTGGCATCAACAAGCAAAACTGGAGTCATTGAGAATCAGGGGAATTGAATTGAATTGAATTTATTGTCATGTGTACCGAGGCACAGTGGAAAGCTTTGACTTGCGAGCAATACAGGCAGATCACAGAGTTATATAGCGTAGATAGTAAATAATAGGTAAACAGCAGCAAAAACAAAAACACGGGTACAGGCGAATGTTAAGAGTTTGTGAGTCCATTCAGTAGGGTAGGAGTTGTTTCAAAACTGGCTGGTGCGTGTGTTCAGGCATCTGTAACTTTTCCCAATGGTAGAGGTTGCAAAAAACGATTGCCAGGGTGGGATGGATCTTTGAAAATGCTGGTGGCCTTTCCTTGACAGTGGCCTGGTAGATGGGAGGTTGGCCTTTGTGATTGTCCGGGTCGAGTTCACCACTCTCTGTAACTATCTACGATCTTGAATGGTACCGTTGCCATACCAGGTGATACATCCAGTCAGAATGCTCTCAATGGCGCACCTATAAAAGTTGGCAAGGGTATTCGCTGTCATGTCAAATTTCCTCAGCTGCCTGAGGAAGAAGAGATGTTGTTGGGCCTTTGTAACTAGTGCGTCCACATCAAGAGTCCAAGAAAGCTTGTTGGGGATGACCAATCCCAGGAGCTTCACACTCTCCAGTCGATCCAGATCTGTGCTGTTAATGTGTAGGGGGCATGAGTGACATTCCACTGAAAGTCAATAATGAGTTCCTTGGTTTTGCTGTCATTGAGAGCTAGGTTGTTCTCAGTGCACTATTTTACAATGTCTTCCATCTCCTGTCTGTAGTCTGTTTCATCGCTATCTGAGATTCGACTGACTATGATGGTGTCATCAGTGAACTTGCAAATGGCATTAGTCTGGTATTTGGCAAGCCTCTCCCCTTGTTGGAATCATATCTGGTACATTGGAAGATGGCAGTGTTGTTGAAGGTCAGTAATCTCAGCTCCAGGACAATTCTGCTGGAATTCCTCATAGAGGTGTCCTCGGCCTAACCATCTTCAGCTGCTTCCCCAATGACATTCTCCCCATGAGGTGGGAATGTTCGTCAATGATTGCACAATGTTCAGTAACCATTCATGACTCCTCAGATACTGAAGCAGTCCATGTCCAAATACAACAAAATCTAGACAATTTACAGGCTTTGGCTGAAAAGTGGAAGTAACATTCATGCCATGAAAATATCAGGTAATGCCTATCGCCAATAAGAGACAATCTAACTACTCACTCTTGATATTCAGTAGCATTAGCATCACTGAATCCCCCACTACCAACATCCTTCAAAGAACACAATTATGACAGACTGCATTAGATGACTGAAACATATCTCTGTTGGTGATCCTGTTTTCTAATGCTCATATTGTTCCAAAAGTAGACAAAGAAAATGGCACAAAAACAAAATTAGCCTGTAGTTTTCTTTGATGATTGTCAGTAGGCTGAAGGGTGGAAATTGCTTGGGTTGGATCTGTCTTATTTTTTGTGGACAGGTCAGAGCTGGGCAATTTTTCACATTTTAGACCTAAAGGAGTTTTTGAAACTCTGTAGGTGTACAGTAAATGCAAATAAACTACATTGATACCTTCATTTTAAAAGTCTGGATCTGCCTTTTCAAACACAAAAAGGTTTGAAACCACAGTTGGTAAATGGATTCTACCTGCTTACTGAATAATCATAAGAGGTTTAATGGACAGTGATTAATCACTGCATGTGATGATAAGGTGTGCCTAAGCTAAACGTGAGAGTTCATGGTGGCTCAGCGGTTAGCATTGCTGCCTCACAGCTCTAGGGACCTGAGTTCAATTCCAGCCTTGGGTGACTGTGTGGAAGTTTGCACATTCTCCCTCTGTGTACATGGAGTCCCTCCAGATGCTCTAGCTTTCACCCACAATCCAAAGGTGTGCAGGTTAGGTGAATTGGCCATGCTAAATTGCCTGTAGTGTTCAGGGATGTGTGGGTTACGTGCATGAGTCAGGGGTAAATGGAGAGGAATGCATCTGGGTGGGATACACTTTTGAGGGTCGGTGTGGACTTGTTGGGCCGAAGGGCTCGTTTCCACATTGTAGGGATTCTAATTCTAAAAAAAACTCAGAGCCATTAAGGATTCTAATGACAATGAAATATTTAGTAAATTAAAATAAAATGTTTATAAACTGGGACATAACAAATAATTTAGTAAAATATTATTTTTCTCTGAACTTCATGCAGAAAGATACTCCTTTGGAATGAAACCATTTTTGTTTTCTAAAAGGTAGTTTAGAAGTAAGTGTCATCTCATTTGTCTGTTGTCGGCATTGATGATGCCCCACTTGATGACTGCACATTAACAGAACTATTTAGCTGTTGGCATTAAAAGTAGATGAGATTAGTTAGAACAATTTCTTAGTTCTCATTAGCATCCACGTGATTAATTATACATGTTTCATCCAGGATGTTATGACCAAGAACTGAATGAACATTAGCTGGAGCATCATCCATTTTTGAAGGAAATTACAAATGGCCTAGAATTCAGGTTAACAATTTCAGGAAGGTTGAAACAAAAGTAAGGTACATTGATACATCAGTTTATATAAGATGCTGCACAACTGGACATATTCATCAGCTTGAAAAGCTGATCTTATGATCCCTGTGGACACTGAAAACTTTTAACTTGAAAAGTTGTTCCAGGATACCAATGGATGGAAACCAACGGATAAGGTTTCATTCTGTTACAGTAAAAGGTTAAAACTAAAATCAACATATTGTAAAGATAAATAAGCAAAGTCTGCTTCACACAAACAAAGCTATTGGTCTTCCCAAGATGCAAGAAACTACAGAGTTGGGAACACAGCCTGGTTCATCACACAAGACAGCCATCTATCCGTTGACTCCATCTATAGTTCCTGCTGCCTTGGGAATACAACTAATATTATCAACGACCCCTCCAACTCTGGTTATATTCTCTTACACCCTCTTCCTTTGGGCATAAGATATAAAAGTTTGAATACACGCATGAATAGATTCAAGAACAGCTTCTTCCCCGCTGCTATCAGACTTTTGAATGGACCTCTCAAATGTTAATTCTGATCTTTCTCTCTGCACCTTTGTTGTGGATGTAACACTGAATTCTATCCTCTGTTCTGCTACCCTGATATTGTATGGTATGATTTCACTGTATTGCAATACATGTGATAATATTAACTCAATCAAATCAAATCAATTTCAATTTAAATAGGCAATACAACAAAGTTACATCATACAAAACTACAAACACTCTCCCCATTGCATGCATAGCATTAAACTCAACTACAGTCCTCTGAATTTCCAAGTGGAGAGATAGCCTAACCATACGTGATTTACACTGGCCCTTAATGATACATCCTCCCTGACTGTCACTGATCATCGGAAATAATGGTACCATTACTGTGGTCTACTTGTTTGGTGTTCTACCTAGTAGTGCCACCAATTCCCACCCAAACAATCATCAAGAGATTTGTACCTTTAATTTCTGCAACTACTCAGACAAAATACATTTTGAAACTTAAATGCCTTTAACTTTAATGTGCTCCCATTTTCATCAGAACTTGGATCACATGAGTACTTCACAGAAATAATCTCAATACTGGCTGAAACTATTTAAACTTAGTTTCACTTTGGATTTAAAGGAACTTTCACAAAAAGAAAATATCATTTCTTTTTTCATAGGGCAAACTTTATCATTACATTTTTGCTAAAATTATTGCAGCAGCCTGTATGGAAACTGAGATTCAACAACATAATGATTATACTTTTGTACCAGGCTAGTATAATGGACATTAGGAATGGTCAATGGGAAGAGATTTAATGATAGTGTGCAAAAAGAAAGTCTAGAGTCCTCGAGAAACTCATAAAAATTAAATCAAACTCAGTTAAGAGCTTGTTGTAAATACAGTGAAATGGCAATGAGTCAAAATTAGATAACTGAAAACTTTGGTTGTGACCAAGTTATTGGTCCTTCCTGCTGGAAGAATAGCAAATCAAAAATAAAGGCGCTGTGATCAGTTAATCTTCTGGATTGGTAACTCTGGATGAGCTAAATTTGTGTTGGCTCGACATTTGACCGTGCTAACCGTTGAGAGCAGAATTATTTCACACTACAACACAAAGTCACAGGCAAGCCATCATGTGATCTCACAATCTCTCTGTGAAACCCTGCAAGTTTGGATGACCTGAAATGGCTGATGAATTCCCAGCCTCTAGCCTTCCTGCTTCCTTAGCTGAAGTTGCAAAGATGCCAGAGATACTCTGCGATTGTATACTGCAGCATGGAAACAAGGAAAAGATGCTAGATTCTGTTTCATGACATGGCTGGCTGTATTGCAATCTTCCAAAGACAGCATATTATATTACTGAGTTTATTCCAGAGTTAACTCGCGACACTTTCTGTACAACTTTCCGCACCTTTTACTGTACAAAGTTGAGACTTTTTAAAGTGAGAGCAAATTGAAAAATAAAGATATGTTCACTCATTTACTGTATAATTGTTTCCTTTTGTTGTCAGAGTGCATTTGTAAACAGAATGAGGGTGCACAGTCAGCTCCTTGGCTACCTTGATAGCAGCAGCACCTAACATCAAATTGTAGATGGGTACCCTACGATTAGTGTGATTTTATTGAATAAAGAATATGAAGCACTCAAGAAATCTGTGCAGTCAAAGAAATTCTAACACCTGACTTTAATGTTTTTTTTGCTGGTCCACTGGGGAGATCTCTCTCAACTGAGTGCTCTAACACCAAGAATGCAAATATTCTCCAGATTTCTGTTAGAAAAATTAAATAAGAATGTTGATGAAAATAGAGGAAGTAATGTCTTTAGCAGATGAATGATGGGTTAGCTTAAGACATAGCTTGTTTCAAGATGTTTATTTGCAGAGTTAAAAGGAAAACTTAAGGCTTTGAAGGAACTGAGGACCCAGTCACTTACTGTCTTGTAAGATAAGACTTTTGCCTTGTTCTCCTTATAGATAATGTGACAAGCGAAATGTGTACACTCACTGTTGATGCTAATTTGATGCAGAAATTGACTGAGATTTAGATCTAGGACTAAGTAAAATAGCGAAGAACGAATTCCTTTTAAAAGATCACTGTCTTCTACTTTAATTCTACGTTACTGCAGGCATTTTGTAATTTGCTCACTTTATCTCCGAGCCAACTGCTCATCACATCAAAAGCCACATTAACTCAACATGCATCATTACATTGATCAGAAACAGAGTTCCTTCTTGAATGATTGGAATAGATTACATGCTCATAGCCCATGGTGCAGGACACTCAAGAGTCACCTGAAATTGAGTTTAGATTAGAGTGGTGCTGGAAAAGCACAGAGGGTCAGGCAGCTTCTGAGAGCAGGAAAATTGACATTTCGGGCAAAAGCCCTTCATCAGGAATCTATTTTCCTGCTCCTTGGATGCTGTCTGACCTGCTGTGCTTTTCCAGCACCACCCTAATCTAAACTCTGGTTTCCAGCATCTGCAGTCCCCACTTTTGCCTCACCTGAAATTGAGCCTAGAGTATCAATTCAATAATTTGAGTAAGCTACCTTTGGGTGATAGATCAATTTTGGTCGTCCTGTCTAACTAGAAGAAGCCCTCAGATGGGGATGATATGGACAATATAAGGGGCTGACCACGGCTGAACAATTGCCTTCCCTGCTGGCTTCACTGTTATAAATGCTCACTTATCTTTTGGGAAAAGCTGCTTTCAAAACCTCCTTATTCAATGCAGCTATGTTGCCTGGCTGAGTCCTGAACAAGAAACATGTCAGGCACTTTTTAAGATATCCAAATAGCCTAGTTGGTAATTAGAGTAGCCACACTGAATGTCTGAAAAATAGCATCAGTCAATATTTAGTTGAATTTCTTTAGGCATCTTTGAGGTGCAGTAAACTGCTTTGTGAAATTGTCCTTTGTTGTACCTCATGGAATTTTCATATGGGTGTAGCCACCTATGAATTACCAGTGTGACATAAATTCTTGCTTAAATCAGATAACTTTGACAATAACACATACGGCCATTCCAGTTTTATTGAAGAAAGCTGCGATTAAGAGCATGCCCCACTTTCAGTATAAAATCATTGAAATAAGATATTCCCATTGTTTCCATCATTGTGGGAGGATCACAGCAAATGAAATTTTAACATTTTCCTAAATGTCTTAAGTCAAAATTAAAATGACCTTTCTCTGCTTTTATATAGATGTTTTTATCAAAACTACATTGCTTGAGAAAATGCAGTGCTTAGTCCTCAACTTCAAACCTATAATCTCCTACATTAGAATGAGCCATCAACACACATATTCTCACTTATCTGGTTGTAATTGACACTGATTGGAGTTTTAATATCCTATTTAGATGGACATAATTTGGCAAACTGTTTGCCTTTCTATTATACTTGAAATGCTTATGAGACGTTAATAATGTATTATAAAGCTCTGATATTTATGAATCATGATTGTGTGGGTTGAGGTTAAGTACACAGGCTGTTTGAGTGGCTGTCACAAACTGGAAAGTCAATTCAGTCAGTTATTGAGTAAAATTCTTTTCTTTGGGTCAAACAAAATATTCCAGCAGCCTTACCACCATAAAACAGAATTTAGTCATTTTATTTCGTATCAGGGCTCTACTGCCTTGATTCACCGCAGCAGGTGTCTTTAATTTCTGAAGGAGAAATACTTTGCTGATCAAAAGCGTTTGAGACTAATTTGGCCTCACAAAGACACTGGGAGCTAACCAGATTTATGAGATTCTTTGAAGGATTCATGTGCTACTAAAATCCAATGAGAATAAAATTATTTTGTCAATTGCACCGTAATGTTACAATGATGTTTTATGTGTTTATTTGAGTGTCACAAGATAACTACTGATTTTGTAGCCAACCTGTTATGCCACAGCCCTGAAACATGTGGGATCTTAACTTAGCCTTGCAGTCCTGAAGTAGGGACACAATCACTGCATCACAGCAGTCATTATGATATCGCATCCAGAATATGAAGTTGGCTTCTGGTTAATTTGATCATTAGTAAATTCATGAGGAATTTACCATTGATTTTAAAACTGCTTACCTGGTTGATCCTACCACCATGACAATAGGATCCAATTTGAAGCTTTAGTTGGATTCTTGAATGGGAGAGTACTGATGGCTTTCCTATCAGACCACACCTGCTGCACAGTCAATCCTTAGTTAGGAAGGACCCAGAGGGCACGTCGTTAAATTTAACTTTCTAGTTACTGTAGATGCTGGGAGAAGTATGAATGCTCCTCAGATCTTCAGAACAAAGCTTGGGCAAGATTGTTCCACCCTGGGACTACCCAAGTGAGCTGGGCACACGTTGGCTCAATACAGGTCTGCATTCCTAATGAAGGGCTTTTGCCCGAAAAGTCCATTTTACTGCTCCTCGGATGCTGCCTGAACTGCTGTGCTTTTCCAGCACCACTAATCCAGAACCATTAACTCAGGGTTGGAAAAATTCAACCCATCAACTCTCAACTCTTTCTCTCCACATAGATTTGGAGATGCCAGTGTTGGACTGGGGCATACAAAGTTAAAAATCACACAACGCCAGGTTATAGTCCAACAGGTTTAATCAGGTGGTGAAGGAGTGGTGCTCCGAAAGCTAGTGCTTTCAAATAAACCTGTTGGACTATAACCTGGTGTTGTGTGATTTTTAACTCTCCATATAGATACTGTGTATTTCCAGTATTTTCTGTTTTCTGCTACACTACCATGGACTCTTTGGAAAGATCCGACTCTTCTGCCATAAGTGTTGCAGATGAGTTTGCATCGCTATTTTTAAAGAGCTTCCTTTAAGCCAGGAGTAGCAACAGCTCTCATTCAAAAATACTGCACAAAGAATTTTTGCACCTCTTTTTCCTCAGGCTCATATCCCTGTCCCTTCTTGGGCATCCACTTACATCAGTTAGTGCTGGGGGCAGATTCCATTGGTCCTGAAGCTAGTCTACTAGCTTTTACAAATGGACAGCTGCTTCCTGCCAATTTCTGGGAAAGCTGTTTTGGCTGTTGCCAATCTCTTAAAATGAAGGCAGCATCTTGGCTCCACAATTTGTGTGTACTCAAGTGACTCAGTTGACCAATCTTGGAGCCATCAGTCTTTAGGCAGATAGGACAGGAGCTGCTCTGAAGTAAGGGAATTCTAGATCCAGGTTCTGCTTTCTCGCCTTCATTTTTATTATTTCTTCACAGCAGAGATTACACGGTCAGTTTCTGATTACGATATATCTTGTTGGATGAGGAATTGGTACATGGCATGGTTTATGGCAAGTTCTTCCTATGCATTAAAGTCATTTTGTATGCTCTTCAATAAGATCATTGGAGTACCTTTAAAATATTTGTTCTTCTTGAGACTGTGTCCCATTTTTAATTGGTGAAAACGGAATGATTTAAGAGCAAATTATTTGGCACGAGAATGCAGGACCTAGACCTGCAAAGCATATTTAATTTGATTATAATAATGGAGGTGTCAGAGAAATGCCTGGAACACTGCAGACAGCCCTACATGGCCTTTATTGATCTGTGAAAAACTTTGGACTTTCACACAAAGCCCTTTGGAAAGTCTTCAGAGCTCATGATGTCCAGCATGTTAGTAACTTTCAGAATCGATTGTATCCTTTTGTATCTAGAAGGTGCGAAACAGGACTCTGTCATTGCTTCAACTCACTATCTACCTCAGCCTGGTCATGGCATTTGTTTGGGTAGATAGTCAGTTGCATGTTAATAAGGTCTGACCATTAAAAAATAAGTTGGCTTCCCTTGTCACCACTTTGGATAGGCTGCAACTTTGCTGTGTTGCCTTTCTACCACTGAATTTAAAATTGAATCTTATATTTCTTCTGGAAAGCCATTTGCTATATTAATGCCTTTAGAGGTTTAGCGGTATACCAAAGTGCATAAAGTCAATGGAATACTTTAAATATTGTCAGTGTTGTAATGTTGAAATTTGACATACTTTCTCTGAAGGAGTTACTATAAAATTAACTGCATGAGATTATGTGGCATCTACGTTATAGTCAAAGATTCTGATAAATGACAAAGACTATGGGCAATATTTCTTCTGTGTTTAAGACATTATGTAAGATTGTGCTGCATGCTACCTTATGTATTCTTTTGGCCTCAGGAACTAAAATTTTGGAAATAAATATGTGATAGTTGTAGCCTGAGTTGAAATGTCTGATAGTCTTATGAAGTAGGCAGGGAGACATTATAGGAGAAAGTGAGGACTGCAGATGCTGGAGATCAAAGATGAAAATGTGTTGCTGGGAAAGCCAATGCAAATTGTGGTATCAGAAAGCACAGCAAAAGATTCATTTAATCTTGTAACCTGCAAGTTTCAGATCATGGAACATATTGGTTTACATATATAAAATGCACATTATTATGAATGCAAAACAGAGGGAGTTGGAAGAGAACCCAAAGCATAAGTGAGACAGAAGATTATCCTTCCTTTTTCAATGGGCACAAACTGGGGAGATGTTAACAAAAACATGTTTGCAAGTTTACTTTACTTGAGGCATTCAACAAACTCATAGGATGCTTGATCTTCACCAGCTTCCTGTTGTTGAGTTACATAAGATGAATTGCTATTGATAAATTACATTTTTGAGTCTTTGTTCGAGTTTGTCATTTGATTCACTGTTTCTAATACCTTCAATGGGATGACCTCCACATGCATTGATATTCAAACGCTTAGCATTAGCGTCAACGAGTTTTCTTATATTTTGATATTTGTGACTTCCCAGTAGCTCTTTCCTGATACAATGCGTTTGCAGTTTTCTGATGTAGCTAAGGCTTGAATAGATATGTTAGAAGCCAGAGTCAATTGTAATCTCTCTGCTGGCCTCTAAGAAATGCATTAAGAGATGGACTGAACCAGGTGTAGGATAATATTTTAAAGCCCTTAATAATTTTCGGTATAGTGCACAGTTAATCCACAAACTATAATCACATATTTTGTTGAGTTTGAATAAAAAGGTTTAGGACCAATGTGCAGCTTAAATTAACTTGTTTGATAATGGTTACATTAAACACAATGCATAATTCAGTGCACTCATTATCCACATAGCAAACCTGATTCATAATCTATAGTACAATAAATTACTTTTAAGGATTTTCATAACCTATAGAACAATAAATTATTGTTTAAGGATCACCTCTTCTTTCCATTTCAAATATAATCCCTGACATTCCAAGATCTAAATTTTGAATCCTGTGTAATGCTTAATTAAGCAGATCAAAATGAACTGGAAATGTATATAGTGTTTCTGTGGGATATTGTGATATGTTTAACTCTGGGGCTTAAACTGAAATATATGTTTGTAAATTCCCTTTATTACCTCATGAGAAATTTGTTTGAAGTGTAGAATGTGAAATGTTTCATTATGAGTAGCACTTTAATTAAAGAAGTCTGATACCAGCGACATTTTTTACAGTAGTTAAATTCTCTTTGAATGTACATTTGTAGACGGATTGCTGCTTGCTTCATTAATAATATTGTCAGAAATATAATTAGCAATTAGTTTTTGGACAAAATCCTGTGACTGACAACACAGCAGAAATGACAACGATGTATCTGGATTTACAAAGTTCAAATAAAGTCTTTTAAGAATTGTCTGCTGAACTTAATGAAATGTATGCATTGGCTTTGAGTTACATCCGTGTAATTCATATGTAAATTATCTTTGAAAGTATTGCAACCTCTCCATGGCTTGTTCATCATAATTTTCTTACCATGTGCAGGTCCTGCTGTTTGACTGATTAGAATGGGGATGTTTTTCTATAAGCATATTTATGTGTTTTTCCATGAATGAGGCTAACATCATCTTGAATTATATACAATCAAATATGTTTTATAATAGAGAAATAAAAATAACATTACTTCTATCACTTATCCCACCAATTACGCACTCAACTGGTTTTTAGTCATATACATAAAGCATTTTTTTAGCGCTGGCCAGGTGGGAATTTGATTTAACCTGTTCATTCCCTTGGTGCTACAGGAAAGGAATCTCACTGTAGTACATGGTAAATGTGCCTCAGTCTTTCTAAAGGGTTACTACATTTAGTTCATCTTCTGGTTAGTACAGGGAGATCAGATGGTGAGTAAATTGGAGGGGGTTGGGAAGGTGGTGGAGCTGTTTGATAGAAAGTGTTAACTGTAATATCTAGGTACCTAATTAAAATGTAACTTGTAATCTAACATTCAATGAAGGTTTAGTCATGTCAGTCGATGGGGTTTTGTGTTCCGCCTGTGAAATGTGGTCAATCATGGACGCTGAGAGCATCCCTGATAATTATATCTGCAGGAAGTGTACTCAGTTTCTGCTGCTCACTGAATGAATGGATTGGTTTGAGTGGCAGCTGGACATACTAAGGACCAAACAGATGGCAGAGAGTGTCATAGGTAGAAGTTATAGAAACGTGGTCACGCCCAATAGATGGGTGACCGCTAGGTGTATTCAGAATGAAATCTTGTTTGACAGAGGTCAGCTGTAGGGGACTCTTGCAGGGGACTCCATCCTTAGGTCCATGAGGTGACAGCAACACCAGCAGCCAGAGCAGTGGCACTACTGCTGGCCCTGCTGTACAGAGGGGAGGGACAAAGCGTAGTAGAGTAATAGTAATTGGAGATTCAATCGTCAGGGGCAGAGATAAGTCCTTCTGTGCCTGGGAGAGAGGCTCCAGGATAGTAGGTTGCCTCCCTGGTGCCAGGGCCATGGATGTCTATGAGCAGGTACAGAACATCCTCAAATGGGAGGGTAAACAGACAGACGTCATTGCCCACATTAGCACAAATGACATAGGGAGGAAGACTGACAATGTCCTGCAATGACAATTCAGGGAGTTAAGATGTAAACTAAAAAGCAAGACCTCTAGGTTAGTAATCTCAGAATTACTCACAATGCCACATGCTACTGAGGCTAGGAACAGAGACATTGTACAATTAAAAGCGTAGCTAAAGACCTGTTGTAAGAGGGAGGGCTTCATATATGTCGATCATTAAGATGTCTTCCAGAGAAGGTGTGGTCTGAAAAGAAGGACAAGTTGCACTTAAACTGGAAAGGCACCAATATCCTGGCAGGGAGGTTTGATAGTGCCACGCAGGAGGGTTTAAACTAATGTGGCTGGGGTGGGGAGGGGGGGTGGTGGGGAAACCAGAGCAGCAGGTGAGTAAGTATAGAGACTGGGGAAGAGCTTGAGATGCAGATAAATATAGCTAAGAGAAAGAGCAGTCAGGGAGAGGTTGCTGAGCTCAGCAGAATTGGACGCTTGGACTGTATTTGCTTCAATGCAAGAAGTATAACAAGTAAAACAAATGAAATTAGAGCCTGGATTAATGCATGCAATTATGATGTCATTGCTATCATTGAGACATGGTTGAAATGGGGACATGATTGACAGCTTAATGGTCTAGGATATTTATGTTCTAGATAAGACAGAGGAGGAAGTAAAAGAGGCAGGGGTGTTGCATTACTGGATAGGGAGTATACCACAGCTTGTTGAGGAAGGACACCCTTGGAAAATCTTGTAATGAGGCATTATGGGAGAGTTCAGAAATAGGAAGGGTGTAATCACAATGCTGGGATTGTACTACAGACCTCCAAGCTGCCAGCAGGAGATAGAGGAAGAGATATGGAGTCAATTCTTGAAAGACGTGAAAATAATAGGATTGCTGTGGTGATTAATTTTCCCCCATATTGACTGGCATTCCGTTAGTGCTGGGGGTTTGAATGAGGAGTAAGTTGTTAGGTGTAGAGGGAGGGTTATTTGAAACTGAATGTGGATAGTTGAATGAGGGAGGAGTGTCATACTGGAGCTGGTTTTGGGAAATGAGCCAGGCCAGGTGATCAATGTTTCAAAAGGGTAGCTTTTTGGGGACAGTGATCATAATTCTGTAGGTTTTTGGATACTTATTATTAAGAACAAGAGTGGGCCTCAGATGAAGGTGTTAAACAGGGGCAAGCCAACTGTAACTGGATTAGGTAAGGTTTGGAGAATACGGATTGGGAGTGGTTGCTTCAGGGTGATCCCACATCTAACTTGTGGAAGTCTTTTAAAGGCAAGCTGATTAGAGTGAAGAACTGACATGTTCTTGTGAAAATGAATAGCAGGATCTGGGAACCGTGGATGACAGGGGAAATGATCAGTTTAGTCAAAAAAAAACATACCTAAGGTCTAGGCAACTAAAAACAGATGAAGAAAATAGGAAGTAGGAAGGAGCTCAAGCAGGGAGTTAAGAGGGCCAGAAGGGGCTATGAAATATCCTTGAACAGTGGGGTTAAGGACAATCCTAAGGCATATTATATGTATATTAGGAGCAAGTGGGTAACTAATGAAAGAGTAGGCCCACTCAAGTATAAAGGAGGTAGGTTATGTGTGGAACAAGAAAAAATAGGTGGGATCCTTAATGAGTACTTTATGTTGGTATTCACCAGAGGGAAGGATGTGATGGATGTTGAGAGTTGGGAAAGATGTGTGAATACTCTCAGGCAGATTAATATAATGAAAGAGGAGTGTAGGGCGTCTTGAGATGCATTAGACAAGTCTCCAGGGCCAGGCGAAAGTGTAGACTGCAAATGTTGGACATCAGAGTCAAGATTAGAGTGGTGCTGGAAAAGCACAGCAGGTCAGGCAGCATCCGAGGAGCAGAAAAATCGCGTTTTGGGCAGAGGCCCATCATCATTTCCGGATGAAGGGCTCCTGCCCAAAACATCGATTTTCCTGCTCTTTGGATGCTGCCTGACCTGCTGTGCTTTTCCAGCACCACTCTAATCTAGACTCAAGTCTCCAGGGCCAGGCAAGATCTATCCGAGGTTACCGTGGAGGGCAAGGGAGGAAATAGCTGCAGCCATAACATCTTTTTTAGCCTCCGGTGAATTTCCAGAGGACTGAAGAATAGCCAAAGTTGGTCCTTTGTTTTAAGAAGGGAAACAGAAATAATCCAGGTAAAGACAGGTCATTGAGCCTGATGTCAGTGATGGGGGAGCTGTTGGAGAAGATACTGAGAAACAGGATTTATTCACATTGGAAGTGAATGGACTTGTTAGAGATATTTATGCAGAGAAGATCACGTCTCATCAAGTTGATTGAATGTTTTGAGGCGGTGACAAGAATGATTCACGAGGGAAGGGCAGTGGATATTGTCTACAAAGACATTGACAAGGTATTTGATAAGGTACCTAATGACTGGCTGGTAAAAAAGGTAGAGTCTCAGTGCATCTGGTGTAAGTTGGCTAGATGGATAAAAAGTTGGCTTGGTCATACAAGCCAGAGAATAGCAGTGGAAGGATACTTTTTGGAATGCAGATGAGTAACTTAGTAGTGTCCGACAGGATAAGTGCTAGGACTTCTGGTGTTAGTAGTATATGTAAATGATCTGGAGGAATGTAGGCAATCTAATTAGTAAGTTTGTGGATGATACCAAAATTGGCAGAGTTGCCGATCGTGAGGATTGTCAAAGGATACCGCAGGATATAGATAGATTTGGGCAGAGAAGTGGCAGATTGAGTTTGATGTGGACAAATGCAAAGGGATCTATTTTGGAAGATCAATTTCAGAAGTAAATTATATAACAAATGACAGAACTCCTTGGGGCATTGGCATACAGAGGGATCTAGGTGTAAACATCCACAGATCCTTGGAAGTGGCAACATAGATAAATAAGATGGTCAAAAAGGTATGCTTGCCTTTATTGACCAGGGCATTGAAAATAAAAGTTGGCAAGTTATGCTACAGCTGTATAAAACTTCAGTTAAGCCATATTCGGATTACTGCGTGCAGTTCTTGTCATCACACTACCAGAAGAGCGTGAATGCTTTGGAGAGGGTGTGGAGACGGTATACCAGGATGGTGCCTGGTCTGGAGGGTTTTAGTTATAAGGAGCATTTGGACAAACTCAGATTATTTTCACTGGACAGACAGAGGCTAAGGGGTGACCTGATATAAGTCTCCATAATTATGAGAGGCATAGGGTGGATAGTCAGAGAATTTTTCCCAGAGCGGAAAGGTCAACTATAAGAGAGCACTGTTTCAAGGTGAGAGGGGGTAAATTTAGGGGAGAAGTGTGGGGAAAAGTTTTTGCACGGAGGGAGCTGGGTGCCTGCCAGTGGAGGTGGTGGAAGCAGGCACATTAGCAACTTTTAAGGCATCTCTTGAAAGATACGCGAAAGAGAGGTGAACAGACGGATAGAAACCAAATATGGACAATAAGTAACAGGACTAAATATGGATTAGGAATTGGAGTAGGCTTGGTGGGCTGAAGGGCCTGATCATGTGTTGTATTATATTGTATTGTATCGTCAGTATTTATTAGGGTCCTGTAAACTTATTAGGGTGGTACGGTGGCTCAGTGGTTTGCACTGCGACCGCACAGCACCAGGATCCCAGGTTCAAATCCAGCCTCGGGCGACTGTGTGTGGAGTTTGCACATTCTCCCCATGTTTGCATGGGTTTCTTCCGGGTGCTTCGGTTTCCTCCCACAGTCCAAAGCTGTGCAGGTCTGGTGAATTGACATATTAAATTGCCCATAGTGTTAGGTGCATTAGTCGGGGGGGTGGGGGAGTTGCTCTTCAGAGGGTCAGTGTGGACTTGTTGGGTCATAGGGCCTGTTTCCACACTGTAGGAAATCTAATCTAAACTTGAAGTTGGCAATTGATAGGTTTCATTCAAATTTTTAGACATCATGCAATTCTAACCCAAGATGAATTCAATAACAAAACGGGATAAATGTATAATTTTAACCATGAAGTTATTGTCAGTTGTCAGGAAAGCCCGATCTGATTCACTAATTTCTTTTCGGGAAGGAAACTTCCATCCTTATCTGGTCTGGCCTACGTGTGATTCTGGACCCACAGAAGTGTGGTTTACTCAACTGCCTTCTGGGCAAATTGAGGTTGTCAATGAATGCTGGCCTAACCAGTGAAACCCCATTCTGTGAATGAATAAGAAAGGGCATTCAGCAGATTGGAAGTGAATTATACCCCAAATTGCATTAGATTGTTAATAGAATTTCTCTTTTTCTCAAACTTCCTTCATTGTTAGATTCAAAATCTTCCATGAACCAGCACAACCATACAGCATTTTAATAACTTCTTAAAATGTATGTTTTTTTAAGGAATACCTTAATGTATTTAGGTGTAGAGGTGTGGAGGAGTTATATTCATCAAATTGAAAATGGGCTGATCTCCATTAATAAACAATCTAATCAGACTGCATAGCCCAGCATCTGCGAGTAACCTGATCTTACATAACTGAAAGTGACTTTAGAAATTTAGAAAGAACATATTTGTCATACAATAGTTAGTTATGCAGGAGATTTAAAAAAACTTGTCGAAGCTGTTTATTAATGCCTTGTTCATGAATAAGCATATAACCCTTAACATTTCCTTCAAGCCTGCACAGGCAGACTGAGAAATAGCTTATCACAGTGCTCAATTCAATTTGGGACACGGCCTGTTTATGAACAGGGTTGGATTCCTGGCTGATGCTTCTTAAATTAATGTAAACAAAATCATGGAAACCCAATTTGAGCTGGATATACTTTTGGAATTGAAATTCTACAATTTAGTATCATTTTGGGGTAATTGTGTTGAAAACACTCAAGGTAAAAATTACAGATTTCACCCTAATTAATTTCTGGGTGTTATTTAAGAATGACTACGAAATTAAGAAAAATTAAGATAAGACAGACCAATGAACATTGTCTATATGAATTTCAGCAAGGCGTAAGACAAGGTTCCACATTTTAGATTGGTTAGCCAGGTTAGATCACATGGAATTCAGGGAGAGCCAGACTTCTGAATACAAAATTGGCTTGAAGATAGGAACCAGAGGGTGGGAGTGGAGAGTTTTTTTGGACTGGAGGCCTGTGACCAGCAGTGTGCCACAAGGATTGATGCTGGGTCCATTGCTTTATGTCATTTATATAAATGATTTGGATGTGAATGTAAGGAGATATGGCTAGTAGGTTTGCAGATGACACCAAACTTTGTGGTGTAGTGGACGGTGAAGAAGTACAACAGGACCGTGATCAGATGGGTCAATGGGCCAAGGATTGGCAGATGAAGTTTAATTTAGATAAAGGTAAGGTGCTGAAGTTTGGTAAGGCAAATCAGGGCAGGATTGATACACTTATATGGTAGGGTCATGGGGAGTGCTGCTGAACAAAGAGACCTTGAGGTGCAAGTATATAGTTCTTTGAAGGTGGAGTCAAAAGGCCGATAGGGGTATAAAGAAGGCATTTGGTACAGTTGCCTTTATTGGTGAGTGGTTTAAGTATAAGAGTTGGAAGGTCATGTTGTGGCTGCACAGGATATTGGTTAGGCCACTTATGTAATATTGTGTTCAATCAAGGGATGCAGAAAATATTTTCAAGGGTGTTGCAAAGGTTGGAGAGTTTGGGCTACAGGGAGAGGCTATTTTCTCTGAAGTGTCAGAGGTTTAGTAGTGATCTTATAGAGGTTTATAAGAATCATGAGGGACATGGACAAGGTGAATAGCCAGGGTCTTTTGCCTGGGGTGGGGGAGTCCAAAACTAGAGGACATAGTTTTAAGATGAGAGGGAAAAGATATTAAAAGGACCTAAGGGACAACTTTTTCATACAGAGAGTGGTGCGTGTATGGAATGAGTTGCCAGAGGAAGTAGCGGAGGCTGGTACAACTACAACATTCAAAAATCATCTGGATGGATGTGTAAATAATGTGTTTCGAGGCTTATGTGCCAAATGCTGGCAAATGGGATTAGGTTGAATTAGGATATCTGGTCGGCATGGACAAGTTGGACCAAAGGGCCTGTTTCTGTGTTGTACAATTCTATTATTCTGTCTATGACAGTTTTTTATTTAAATCTGTTAATGAAAAAGACTAAGAGTGTACAGTGAGCATATAGAATGCCCTAACTCAATAAATTCAATCATTTTCCAACAGATACAGTAAATCCTGATAAAAATGGGAAAGCTAGTGTAGTGAAATCATGCTGAGTGCCAAATATAGATAAATGTCTTGAGTATAGTAAAAATGTTGAAAAGCATATCAATGACCTGTGGCTGAAATGGGCAAGTTATTTGATGAGTTGCAGACAGCCTGAAGATTGAAATAGATGAACTACATGCTGTTTAACAGAGAAATCCAGCTGAGTTATATGCTTTCTTGTATAATGGAGCAAGAAGGGAGATTGTTAAATGCACTTCCTGCTCTAATTCTCAACCTCCGAGTCAGCCAATAAACAGTGAATGTGAAACTAACTGGCACATGTCACCTTCCTACAGAGGAGATTGGTTGGTTGAAATTGTTAATGTACTCCATCAATGAATTTTCTATTGCATTGTGGGTCTATCACTTAGCAAGGAAAAGCAGTGAAGAAGAAAGATTGTAACTTGACCATGTTCTAAACCAGTGGAGCACTTAACCAATTATATTGATGCAAGATCCAGAATGGCTCCAGGCAAAGTTAGGTTGGAGAAACAAATCTGCAGAGTAAGCTTAGATGTGCAAGAAGTGTAGATTACAGTACAGAGTAAATGTTTGGGGTTTGGGGGAGAAGAAGCAATTTCTGACCTGCAATCAAGAGAATCTCACTGCCGGTATGATGTTTTTAAACCAACAAAAATGGAGATCCGACTGGATCTTATTCTGGGAAATGAGGTGGGCCAAATGGTTGGGTGAACATTTGGGCAAGTATGATCATGATGAAGCTGAGAAAAGATCAAAGAAAATCTAATAAAGAGTTTTTAAATCGGAAGAAGGCTGAATCCATCCATATAAAGAGGAACCTGTGTTTGAGAGGAGACATATTACAGAACAAAGGTGACATTTAAAGAAGAGATGCTTCAGGAGTAGACTAGGTGCACTCAAACGAGGGCAGAGGGTAAGGAAGCCAAGACTCAGGCTGCTTGGTGACAAAGGTGATAGAGATTAGGATGAACCAAAAAAAGGAAAGTGCATCATGTGTGTCAGGTGAGTTGTTCAAAATCTAGGGGGTGATGGATTCTCAGGGGTATGTAGCACGAACAGCCAAGTTTCTGGTATTGATACTGGCTCTAATGCATTGAGGGCTACGTCGGGTTCCAAGATATCAATTGTGTTACGGGATTTTCTAGTCTGAGGCACAGACAGATGTTTCTGTGGCCAGCAGCAAAAAATCAGAATGGTGGTGCCAGGATCAAGGATGTCTCAGAGAGGGTGCAAAATGTTCTCAAAGGGGAGAGGGGCCAGCAGGAGGTCATTGTACACATTGGAACCAAAGGCATAGGAAGGGAAAAGGATGAGATTCTGAAGGGAGAATATAGAGAGGTAGGCAGGAATTTAAAAAGGAGATCCTCAAGAATAGTAATATCTGGATTACTCCCGGTGCTGCGAGCTAGTGAGGGTAGGAAAAGGAGGATAGAGCAGATGAATGCATGGCTGAGGAGCTAGTGTATAGGAGAAGGATTCACATTTTTGGATCATTGGAATCTTTTTTGGGATAGAAGTGACCTGTACAAGAAGGACAGATTACATCTGAGTTGGAAGAGGACTAATATACTGGCAGGGAGATTTGCTAGAGCTGCTCAGGAGGATTTAAACAATGGGGGGGATGGGGCGTGGTGAGGGGAGGGAACCCAGGGAGACAGTGAGGAAAGAGATCAATCTGAGACTGGTACAGTTGAGAAAAGAAGTGAGTCAAATGATCATGGCAGGCAAGGACAAAGCAGAGAACAAGTTAGGACTGATAAATTAAGCTGCATTTATTTCAATGCAAGAGGCCTAACAGGGAAGGCAGATGAGCTCAGGGCATGGTTAGGAACATGGGACTGGGATATCATAGCCATTACAGAAATGCAGCTCAGGAATGGACAGGACTGGCAGCTGAATGTTCCAGGATACAAATGCTACAGGAAGGACAGAAAGGGAGGGATGAGAGGAGGGGGAGAGGCATTTTTGATAAGGGACAGCTTTACTGAGGGAGGATATTCCCGGAAATACATCCAGGAAAGTTATTCGGGTGGAACTTAGAAATAAGAAAGGGATGATCATCTGATTGGGATTGTATCATTGACCCCCTAATAGTCAAAGGGAAATTGAGAAACAAATTTGTAAGGAGATCTCAGTTATATGTAAGAATAATAGAGTGATTATAGTAGGGGATTTTAACTTTCCAAACATAGACTGGGACTGCCATAGTGTTAAAGGTTCAGATGGAGAGGAATTAGTTAAGTGTATACAAGACAATTTTCTGGTTCAGTATGTGGATGTACACACTACAGAAGGTGCAAAACTTGACCTCTTTTGGGAAATAAGGCAGGGCAGGTGACTGGGGTGTCAGAGGGGGAGCATTTGGGGGCCAGCAATCATAATTCTATTAGTTTTAAAAGAGTGATCAAAAAGGATAGACCAGATTTAAAAGTTGAAATTCTAAACTGGAGGAAGGCTAATTTTGATGGTATTAGGCAAGAACTTTCAAACGCTGATTGGGGGCAGATATTTGCAGGTAACGGGATGGCTGGACAATAGGAAGCCTTCAGAAATGAGATGAGAGTCTAGAAATAGTATATTCCTGTCAGGGTGAAAGGAAAGGCTGGTAGGTGTAGGGAATACTGGATGACTAAAGAAATTGAGGGTTTGGTTAAAAAAAAGAAGGAAGCATATATCAGGTATAGACAGGATAGATCGAGTGAATCCTTAGAAGAGTATAAAGACAGTAGGAGTATACATAAAAGGGAAATCAGGAGGACTAAAAAGGGGACATGAGATAGCTTTGGCAAATAGAATTCAGGAGACTGCAAATGGCTTTTACAAATACATTGAGGACAAAAGGGTAACTAGAGAGAGAATAGGGCCCCTCAAAGATTAGCAAGGCGCTCTTTGTATGGAGCTGCAGGGGATGGGGGCGATACTAAATGAGTATTTTGCATCACTGTTTACTGTGGAGAAGAACATGGAAGATGTAGAATGTAGGAAAATAGATGGTGACATCTTGAAAAATGTCCATACTACAGAAGACGAAGTTCTGGATGTCTTGAAACACATAAAAGTGGGTAACTCCGCATCACCATATCAGGTGTACACTAGAACTCTATGGGAAGCTAGGGAAGTGATTGCTGGTCCCCTTGCTGAGATATTTGTATCATTGAAAGTCACAGGCGAGAAGACTGGAGGTTGGTTTACGTGGTGTCACTGTGTAATAAGGGTGGTAAGGACAAGCCAGGGAACTATAGACCAGTGAGCCTGACGTCAGTGGTGGGCAAGGACATACATGTACTTGGAAAGGCAAGGACTGATTAGGGATAATCAACATGGCTTTGTGCATGGGAAAACAGGTCTCACAAACTTGATTGAGTTTTTTGAAGAAGTAACAGAGTATTGATGAAAGCAGAGCAGTGGACGTGACCCAGAAGGATGGGATATCTCTATACTAGATCTAAGACATTCAACAAGGTTTCCATGGGAGACTGGTTAGCAAGGGTAGATCTCATGGAATACAGGGAGAACTAGCCATTTGGATATGGAACTGACAGAGGGTGGTGGTGGAGGGTTGTTTTTCAGACTGGAGGCCTGTGACCTGTGGAGTGCTACAAGGATCAGTGCTGGGTCCTCTACTTTTTGTGATTTATATAAATTATTTGGATGTAGTGTATGAGATATATTTAGTAATTTTGCAGATGACACCAAAATTGGAGGCGTAGTGGACAGTGAAGAAAGCTACCTCAGATTACAATGCGATCTTAATCAGATGAGCCATTAGGCTGAGAAGTGGCAGATGGAGTTTAATGTAGATAAATGTGAGGTGCTGAATGATGGGAAAACAAATCTTAGCAGGACTTATACACTTAATGGTAAGGTCCGAGGGAGTATTGCTGAACAGAGATGTTGGAGTGCAGGTTCATAGCTCCTTGAAAATGGATTTGCAGGTTAATGGGATAGTGAAGGCGGCATTTGGTATGCTTTCTTTTATTGGTCAGAGTATTGAGTACAGGAGCTGGGAGGTCATGTTGCAGCTGTACAGGACATTGGTTAGGCCAATTTTGGAATATTGCATGCAATTCTGGTCTCCTTCCTATCGGAAGGATGTTGTGAAACTTGAAAGGGTTTTGAAAAGATTTACAAGGACGTTGCCAGGGTTGGAATACTTGAGCCAAAGGGAGAGGTTGAATAGGCTGGGGCTGCTTTCCTTGGAGGGTCAAAGACTGAGGGGTGACCTTATAGAGGTTTATAAAATCATGAGTGGCATGGGTAGGATAGATAGAGAAAATCTCTTCCCTGGGGTAGGAAGTCCAAAACTAGAAGGTATAGGTTTAGAGTGAGAGGGAAAAGATATAAAAGAGACCTAAGGGGCAACCTTTTCACGCAAAGGGTGGTGCATGTATGGAATGAACTACTAGAGGATGTGGTGGAGGCTAGCACAATTGCAACATTTAAAAGGCATCTGGATGGGTATATGAATAGGAGTTTTGGAGGGATATGGACCGGGTTCTGGCAGGTAGGACTAGATTGGGTTGGGGTATCTGGTCGGCATGGACGAGTTGGGCTGAAGGATCTGTTTCCATGCTGTACATCTCTATGACTCTATGACTCTAAATGAGATCCATGTCAGATGCTACAGGTTAAAACGGAGGTGAAGATGAAAATAGGATTGACAAGGAGAGTATGAAAATAGAATAGCACTCAACATGATCGGAATCCCCCAACCTCTTCTACTAGAATGTAAACAGTAAGAAGTGGACTGTTTACTGTTAGGTACAAAGAAGGTGATATATGATGTGTAATTAATGAATTATTTCTGTTGGAGCTTTCTCAGAAAGAGGAATCTGGCAAAACAAGAGTAGAAACAAAGATAATAGAGGCAATAGTACTGTGAACATTGAAAGGAAAGTGGCACTGACTATCCTTGGGGTAGGTAAATCAACTGGTCCAGAGGCTTATACCCAAATTACTGAAGAAAGGAGGTGGAGGTAACAGGATTGTTTGCCTTAGATTTAAACTTAGATGTGGGTGAGGTCCCCAAGGATTCCAGAATGCCAAATGTAGCACTTATTCAAGAAAGGAAGTAAAGATTGTGCTGTACAAGTTAATTAGTCTAACATCAGTAATGGGCAAGGTTTTGGAATCCTTAACCAAGGAAATAGCAAAAGGCACTTGAAGCAGTTTGTGTTAATTAAGGAGAGCTAGCATAGGTCTCTACAAGCCAGATGGTATTTGACCAATCTACTTGAAATTTGAGGAAGTAACAGAAGGTTACTTTGGTTGCAAACTCAACTGGTAGGTATTAAAAGTAATAACCTTGATAAATTGGAGGCACAAAGATCATTGAATTAATTTCAAGATTTTTCTACTTGCTGAAAGGAGATTATACCACCACCCCACCACCCCACACCCCACCCCCCCAAATCCATTTTCATTATTACTGAATGTGAATATGTTTGAGGTGGATTATGATGACGATCTTTCGTGTCAATGATGTCTTCATATGGAAGCTGCTGGATGTTGCTGCTAGTCCTGGGCTTACTGGTGCATTTGTTCCTTCTCATTTTCTCTGCACCTTCATTGTGCTGTGGCTTGATCTAATGAATGAATGTGGGGAATATCAGAAATAGAATTGCGATGTGTTAGTAATCTGAGAAGTCAGCTATTAGATCACACACAAATGATAGTTAACGCAGTCCTGGATACAATGGGACATGGAAAACTGACGAGGAAGGTCATCCCACCATGGGATGTTGACTTAGTGATCCTTATTTCAATGAATGCAGCACAATCATACCACACAAATATATAGGAGATTATAAGTGTAGAAGGATTACTGAAACCTTGTTAGCTCCACTTCCATGCCCCATATCACCCAAGAAAGGCAGCATTAATGGAAGAGCATGGTGTCAAATTCTTACAGTTCATTGTGCAAGGAAAGCAGTTCTGCATACTTGTGCAAATAATAAAGACTATGGATTATCTTTGCAAATGTGGCCCACAGGTGACACTTTAAGTGTTGCCTGTGAATACTTCTGCATCACTGTGATCAATTTGTAAATGCCAATGGTATGGCTAACACTACATGTGGCCAGGAATTACATTTGACATAGTTTGGAACCGCATGCATTTCACATGCAGAATTCTGTGATTGCAAATGTACAGTGCATGCACCTGATTTAAAGTAATTGCCTCTTGAAGGGCCTCAGATGGCTCTCAAATACAGCTCGTACCCTCAAACAGACAAAAGCCCTTACACAGCCTACTCTGGGTATGGTGGCAGCCATTTTCATTTCTGACTTGGATGACGAAGAAAGACAACAGAGTGACTTATCTTGTCAATCTAGGTGAACTCTGAAACATTCAGGTTCCTTTCTGCCTTGCAATCCTTGTCAAATCCATCAGGAACAAGGGTTGGCCACTTCTCTGACAATCAGTACGTTCATGGTTCATCTAATTACTCCACCTTCTGCCTACCCTTCATCTCCAGGCTATCTATCTTTGCCTTAAATATAGTCAAAGATGCTTCTTCCACCAACTTTTGGTGTAGAGGATTCTAAACACTCATGGACGTCTGTGAGAAAATAAAACTGTCTTATGAGTGACCACTTATTTTTATTCAGTAAGACCTAGCTCTAAATTCAACAACAAATGGAAACATCCATTCCACATGCATCCTGTCATGACTCATCGGGATCGTATATCTTTCAATTAAGTCACCTCTTTCTTTTTAAAACTCTATTGGTGCAGGTCTAGCCTGTCTAATCTTTCCTCAGAAGATACACTGCTCATTGCAGGTATTAGTCTAGTAAATCCTCTTTGAACCACTTATGCCACATTTACACTCTTCCTTATAATAGGAGATTTATACTCCTCACTGTATTCCAAGAGTAACCTCTCCAATACATATTTCAACATCTGCCTGTATGTCATATTTAGAAAGACACTGCTGGGGAATATAAATATTTAATTCCAAGATATGTGAGGGTTCTCTTTTACTTATGTTTTCTTCTAGGCTTCTCTTTTGTAATTTAGTGCCAACGTTACCTCAATCTACCATCTGCAGATGGGACCTTTAACATACAAGGTGATGCTCAGTATGGAGGTTAGGGTCTCTGAAAGTTGAAACACCTATGTGATCAGCCTTGGAAACTAGCATGTAGCTTGCAGAAGTATGCCTTCCTGATAAGAGGGCCAAAAGATTGCCCATACTTGAAGCATGGCCTGGATACTGAACATCCTGCTCTCTTGGTCAGACTCCCATCTTCTGGGTTCCATAAACCTGGCCTCACCAAAATCTCTGAGTTATATTGCAGCTCATATATATCAATGCTATGCTTACTTGTCTACACTAGTTTCCAGTGTACAAATTCCACAAAGTTTACGCTGATTTTCCAACCAAATGAAGGCACTAGCATTGAAATGGTCACAGAAGTGAAATGTATTCACGCAAGATATGTTAGTACATTGTGACTGCCTCAGCACAAAACACTTTATTGATTTAGTTTTTAGAGAATTTAACTTAGCATCCACATTATAGAGCATGCAATGTAACAATATGATTATCTGTGGTACGCTGTACAATGATGTAACTTCATGGCTGCAGGAAACATACCAGTAACGATAGTTGGCTTTTCAGTGCTTGATCTGTTTGCTGGAGTTTGCAGACTGTGTGTGCTGATTGAGTCACATTCAAGTAACTTGTGGTAGTCAGTAAGAAAGACAGAACGTTGAACTCTGATCCTTTGTTTACATCTAGAACTGATAGAATCATTGTAACAAATTTCTGTTCAGCCAATAGATAGAAAATGTATCACATCATTAGAGATTTTATTGTGTGATTTACTCCATTTTCTAGTTTATTGGAAACTGCAGTGCAAATTGATGGTGACTTTTGCCTAGTGGAGGAAGTTGGGAGGTCACAGGTCTACTGTGAGTCTACTTAATCATGCTGTAACTAAATTGCTTTTCATAGCAACTCCCCACTTTTGTCTGACACTTGGGTCACTAACCATATCATTATCGAACTGAAGAATCTATAACAATCTTGACTATATTGCAAACCGTACAATGGCCACTCTTTTTATAGCTGCAATATGATAAAGCAATTGGTTCTATTATAACTACTGTGATTACTATGTACACACAATTCAAGTGATAACACTGTTCTTCTGCTTACATTGGTTAACTTAAAGTACATGATATTAGATTCTGCGCTATAAATTTTCAACAAGCTTCTTAGCATTGTAAAGAAAGATGCAAGTCAAAGATTCAGTATTAGTTTTTTTGGCTGTATAATTTACAAAAAATCTTTAGTTTTAAACAATATTTTTAGAGGCACTTTATGGAACAAATGATCTTATCAATAACATTCAGTGTTTGTGGTACAGATTAAAAGACTGGAAAACAGAAATAAAAAGGCAAAATATAAGAAACACACAGTATGTTCTCCTTGTCATTTTTTTTTGTCAAATGCATTCTCTGGCAAATCAGCTTTTACACTCCAGAGGTAAGATTTCCAAGATCGACTTTAGCCTCTTCCCAAAAAAGACAGTCACACTTTAGCCACATTTCCTCCTTTGTAGGCATTTCCATCATTCTCACAGCTCAGGATACATCAAGTTTCATGTAACATTGTTGCCTTCTGTTCCAAGCTGAATATCCAATTCATTGTTGCAACTATTAGAGCCATAGAGTCAGAGAATTACAGCATGGAAACAACCTTCGGTCCAACTCATTTATGCCGACCAGATATCCCAACCTAATCTTGTCCCATTTGACAGCACCTGGCCCATATTCCTCTAAACCCTTCCTATTCAGATATCCATCCAGATGCCTTTTAAATGCTGTAATTGTACCAGCCTCCACCACTTCCTCATTCCATATATACGCACTACCCTCTGTGTGAAAAATCTTACCCCTCTTACCCTAAATCTATGCTCTCTAGTTCTTGACTCCCTTACCCCAGGGAAAAGACTTTGTTTTTTACCCTATCCATGCCACTCATAATTCTATAAACCTCTTTAAGGTCAACCCTCAGCCTCTGACACTCCAAGGAAAATAGCCCCAGCCTATTCAACTTCTCCCTATACTTCAAATTCTCTAACCTTGCCAAACCCATGTAAAAATTTTCTGAACCCTTTCGAGTTTCACAACATCGTTCCTTTAGGAAGGATTACACATAATTCTAGCCTAATCTATGTCCTGTACAGCTGCAACATGACCTTCCAACTCCTGAACTCAATGCTCTGACCAATAAAGGAAAGCATACCAAATGCCTTCTTCACGATCCTATCTACCTGCGACCCCACTTTCAAGGAACTATGAACCTGCACTCCAAGGTCTCTTTGTTCAGCAATACTTCCTAGGACCTTACCATTAAGTGTATAGATCCTGCTAAGATTTGCTTTCCCAAAATGCAACATCTCGCATTTATCTAAAGTAATCAGAGGTAACTCTCTTCGCTATCCACTACACCTCCAATTTGATGTCATCTGCAAACTTACTAACAATACCTCTTATGCTTGCATCCAAATAATTTATTTAAATGATGAAAAGTAGTGGACCTAGAACCAACCCTTGTGGCACTCCACTGGTCACAGGCCTCCAGTCTGAAAAGCAACCCTCCACCACCACCCTCTGTCTTCTGGCCAGTTCTGTATCCAAATGGCTAATTCTCCATGTATTCCATGTAATCTAACCTTGCTAACCAGTCTCCCATGAGGAATCTTGTCAAACATCTTACGGAAGTTCATAAAAATTACACCCACTGCTCTGCCCTCATCAATCCTCTTTGTTACTTCTTCAAAAAACTCAATAAAGTTTGTGAGACCATGATTTCCCATGCAAAAAACCATGTTGACTTTCCCTAATCAGTCCTTGCCTTTCCAAATACATGTAAATCCTGTCCCTCAGGTTTCCCTCCAACAACTTGCCTACCGCCAGTGTCAGGCTCACCAGTCTATTGTTCCCTGGCTTGTCCTTACCACCTTTCTTAAATAGTAGCACCACGTTAGCTAACCTCCAATCTTTTGGCACCTCACCTGTGACTAGCGATGATGCAAATATCTCAGCATGGGGTCCAGCAATCACTTCCTTAGCTTCCCACAGAGTTCTAGGGTACACCTGATCAGGTCCTGGGGATTTATGCACTTCTATGCATTTCAAGACATCCAATACCTCCTCCTCTGTAATATGGACATTTTTCAAGATGTCACCATCTATTTCTCCACATTCTATATCTTTCATGTCTTTCTCCACAGTAAACAGTGATGCAAAATACTCATCTAGTATCTCTTCCATCTCCTGCAGCTCCACACATAGGCTGCCTTGGTGATCTTTGCGGGGCCCTATTCTCTCCCTAGTTACCCTTTTGTCCTTAATGTATTTATAAAAACCTTTTGGATTTTCCTTAGCCCTATTTGCCAAAGCTATCCCTTTTCCCATTTTTGCCCTCCTGTTGTCCCTCTTAAGTATACTCCTACTGCCTTTATATTCTTCTAAGGATTCACTCGATCTCTCCTGTCTATATCTGACATAAGCTTCTTTCTTCTTCTTAACCAAAACCTCAATTTTTCTAGTCATCCAACATTCCCTTCACCCACTAGCTTTTCCTTTCACCCAAATAGGAACATATCTCATTTTTGAAGGCTTCCATTTTCCAGTTGTCCCTTTCCCTGCGAATATCTGCCCTGATTCATAAAGGGATTGGCAGTATAAATGCCGAGAGGCTGTTTCTGCTCATGGAATAGAACTTGTAAGTTCAAATTGCTTACAGAGGTTACTTGTGGTGCAATGGTAGTATCTCTGCCTTTGAGTCAGCAGATCTTGGTTCAAGTCCTGACTGCTCCTGACTGTAACAATAGGCTGAATTGAAAATAAACAAAACATTTGTAGAAAGGATAATGGGTTTGGGTTTACTCCAGTTTGTCTAATAGGACTTCTGTGTTCAATATGTTATACAGTAGATAAGGGGGAGGGATTAGTGGGATGGGGTATATTATAGGTCAGGCAGTTTGGAGTAACTTTTCAGGCAAGTTCAGGACATACAGCCCAAGACTCTGATGGCCGGGTGATTAGTGAAGTGTTCCAGGTAGCAAATCTCTGCTATTGTCAATTTGAAATTCGAATACAAGTACCACACATGCACACACATCAGGATTTCCTCTTGGTCCTGCTGCTCAGCAGAAGACAGACATTTAAAAATTCGTGTCAACTCCAATCAGAAGATCTGGATCAGTGATTCCTTTTCAGAGTCTGGGATTGTGATGTCTAAAAATGTGAGAAGGAATAATTTCTATTTTCCAATTTAACATCAAATCCAATCACATAAATTGGTTCAGAAGTTACTTCAATCCATTTTATACAGTTTGTAATATAAAAAGTCTGTTTAATAACAAGTTATCTCACAGGAGTTTTCTTATAACCGGATTTGGCTGAGTAGCCTTTTATTTGCTATTTAATAAAACTGCAGTGCTGAACAGATGTTTGAACAGTGATCAACAATTAAGTCCACAAATTAACAATACTCTAGCATTATGAAATTGTGTTTCACATTCAACTTAGCCAGAGTTACATTTTGAAACCTTTCATGCTCTTGTTAAAAACCCAGGTTGATGAATAACTTTGCTTCTGTCCTTGACTTTGCTTCATTACAGTTTGTTTTGACAGTTCATAAGTTCTGTCCTGAAACCACAGTCTAGTGGAAAGGTTTAACATTGAAAGATTAGCTAGAATTACCAGAAAAACGTCAATATATTTTATCACGTCAAGCTAACTAAAGTTGGAAATTGCTAGACCCTTTGGTTTTGTGCTGAGCGATGGAAAGGGCTGTGTGAAGATTGATAGTTTGTCTGCTTGTTGGATTGCCAGTTGATTTCACCATTTCCGAGTGATGGATGTTAATGTAACTAACCTATGATATTTATTTGCTTTCTGTCTTCTCCATTACTTGGATACAGGTTTTACATTTGGGTTTTCCAATCTGTCGGGACTGATCTAAAATGTAGTGTAATTTGGAAGATTGCAACAATTGTATCTCTGCTGTCACTTTTTTTTTTAACTCTATAACACACGACATCAAATCCAAGGGACTTGTCAATCTATAGTTCCATTAATTTTCCTTCTCTTGTGATAATGATTGTTTTAAGATCCTCAATTTGATCAGTTCACCATCAGGAAGGCTAAGCGAAGCTGATCCTTATTGCAAGAGGATTGAAGTGTAAGAGTAGGGAAATCTTACTGCAACTATACAAGGTGCTTGTGAGTCTACAGCTGAATTACTGTGAGCAGTTATGGTCCCCTTATTGAAAGATTTCTTTGGAAGCAGTTCAGAGAAGGTTCACTAACATGATTCCCAGTACGGGGGGTGATGAGCAAAATAGGTTGGATATCTACATACTGGAGAATAGAAAAATGAGAGGTAATCTTATTGCAACATACAGGATGGGTAAAAGACTTGGCAGTGTAAATGCTGAGAGGATCTTTCCACTCATGGAAAAGTCTAGTAGCATAGCACATAGTTTCAGAATAAAAGGGCATCAATCTTAAATTGTAAGGAGAGTTGTTTTCTCTTAGATTTTGAGTCTTTAGTACCCCTTGCCACAGAGAGCTTTGGTGGCAAAGTCTTTGTGTATATTTAAGGTTGGGATAGATTCTTGATCAATAATGGAATCAAGGGTTATGGAGAAAATGCAGGAAAATGAACGTGAGGAATGTTGGATCAGCCGGGATCCTATTGAATGGCAGAGTAGGCTCAAAAGGCAAAATGGCCTCCTCCTGTTCCAATTTCTCTTTCTTATTGATGAACACTAGCGCATGACCCATATTTGTATCATTGACTTCAACTTCAATAATGATACAATTGATAATTTTTAAAAAATATTGAATTATGTACGGTTGAGCCAACTAAGTTTGACATAGAACAATAGGGTTGGAGAGCAGAGGAATAATTATTAAAGACTGTGCAGTGTTTTTTATAATCATCCAATTGATCTTATTTTATTCGATACTTCACTTCCAATTGAATAACAATATTTTGGAAAACATGGGAAGTAAATAAATAGAATGTCAGTTTGCTCGTTGAGCTGCAAGGTTCATTTTCAGACGTTTCACCACCATACTAGGTAACATCATCAGTGAGCCTTCAGTGAAGCACTGGTGATATGACCCACTTTTATTTATGTGTTTAGGTTTCTTGGGCTGGTGATGCCATTTACAGTGTCATAAGTCATAGAGATGTACAGCACAGAAACAGACCTTTCAGTCCAACTCGTCCATGTCGACCAGATAGCCCAACCCAATCTAGTCCTACCTGCCAGCACCAGCCCATATCCCTCCAAACTCTTCCAATTCATATACCCATCCAGATGCCTTTTAAATGTTGCAATAGTACTAGCATCCACCACTTCCTCTGGCAGCTCATTCCATAAACTTACCACCCTCTGCATGAAGACTTTGCCCTGTCTCACCCTAAACCTATGCCCTCTACTTCTGTACTCCCCGAACCCCAGGGAAAAGACTTTGCCTATTTATCCTACCCATGCCCCTCATGATTTTATAAACTTCTTTAAGGTCAACCCTCAGCCTCTGACGCTCCAGAGAAAACAGCCCCAGCCTGTTTAGCCTCTCCCTGTAGCTCAGCTCCTCCAACCCTGGCAACATTCTTCTAAATCTTTTCTGAACCTTTTCTAGTTTCACAACATATTTCCAATAGGAAGGAGACCAGAATTGCATGCAATATTCCAACAGTGGCCTAACCAATGTCCTGTACAGCCGCAACATGACCTCCCAACTCCTGTACTCAATACTCTGACCAATAAAGGAAAGCATACCAAA
This sequence comes from Chiloscyllium punctatum, assembly GCF_047496795.1. Taxonomy (NCBI): domain Eukaryota; kingdom Metazoa; phylum Chordata; class Chondrichthyes; order Orectolobiformes; family Hemiscylliidae; genus Chiloscyllium; species Chiloscyllium punctatum. The sequence continues at coordinate 135,286,253 of NC_092741.1, read as the reverse complement.
CGCCTTCTTCATGATCCTATCTACCTTAGACTCCACTTTCAAAGACCTATGAACCTGCACTCCCAGGTCTCTTTGTTCTCCAACACTCCCTAGGACCTTACCATCAAGTGTATAAGTCCTGCTAAGATTTCCTTTCCCAAGGTGCAACACCTCACATTTATCTGAATTAAACTCGTTCTGCCACTTCTCAGCCCTTTGGCCCATATGACCAAGATGCCATTGTAACCTGAGGTAGCCTTCTTCACGGTCCACTACACCTCCAATTTTGGTGTCATCTGCAAATTTACTAACTATACCTCTTATCTTCACACCCAAATCATTTATGTAAATGACGAAACGCAGTGGACCCAACACCGATCCTGGTGGCACTCCACTGGTCACAGGCCACCAGTCTGAAAAACAACCCTCCACCACCATCATCTGTCTTCTACCTTTGAGCCAGTTCTGTATCCAAATGGCTAGTTCTCCCTGTAATCCATGAGATCTAACCTTTCTAACCAGTCTCCCATGTGGAACCTTGTTGAACGCTTTACTGAAGTCATATAGATCACATCCACCACTCTGCCTTCATCAATCCTCTTTATAAACTTCTTCAAAAAACTCAGTCAAGTCTGTGAGACATGATTTCCCACGCACAAAGCCATGTTGACTATCCCTAATCAGTCTTTGCCTTTCCAAATACATGTAGATCCTGTCCCTCAGGATTTCCTCCAACTTGCCCACCACTGATGTCAGGCTCACCGGTCTATAGTTCCCTGGCTTGTCCTTACCACTCTTGAACAGTGGCACCATATTAGCCAACGTCCAGTCTTCCAGTATCTCACCTGTGACTATCCATGATACAAATATCTCAGCAAGGGGCCCAGCAATCATTTCCCTAGCTTCCCAGAGTTCTAGGGTACACCTGATCAGGTCCTGGGGATTTATCCACTTTTATGCTTTACAAGACATTTAGCACTTCCTCCTCTATAAAATGGACATTTTTCAAGATGTCCCCATCTATTTCCCCACATTCTAAATCTTACATGTCCTTTTCCACAATAAACATTGATGCAAAATACTCATTTAGTATCTCCCCCATCTCCTGCAGCTCTATACATAGACGACCTTGCTGAACTTTGAGGGGTCCTATTCTCTCCCTAGTTACCGTTTTTGTCTTTAATATATTTGTAAAAACCCTTTGGATTCTCCTTAACTCTATTTGCCAAAGTTATCTCATGTCCCTTTTTTGCCCTCCTGATTTCCTTCTCAAGCATACTCCTACTGCCTTTATACACTTCTAAGGATTTGTTAAATCTATCCTGTCTATACCTGACATATGCTTCCTTCTTTTTCCTAACTAAGCCCTCAATTTCTTTAAATCATCCTGCATTCCTGAGCAGAAATATATTGTCTCTGAACTCTTGCCTAATAACCGTCAAATTAAACTTCTTCCAATTTAGAATTTCAACTTCTGGATCTGGTCTATCCTTTTCCATCACTATTTTAAAACTAATAGTCACCTGCCCTGCCTTATTTCCCATGAGTAGGTCAGGTTTTGCATCTTCTCTAATATATACATCCACATACTGAATCAAAAATTTTCTTGTACACACTTAAATTCCTCTCCATCTAAACCCTTAACACTATGGCAGTCCCAGTCTATGTTTGGAAAGTTAAAATTCCCTACCATAACCACTCTATTATTCTTACACAGAACTGAGATCTCCTTACAAATTTGTTTCTCAATTTCCCTCTGACAATTGAGGGGTCTATAATACAATCCCAATACGGTGATCATCCCTTTCTTATTTCTCAGTTCAACCCAAATAACTTCCCTGGATGTATTTCTGGGAATATCCTCCCTCAGTTCAGCTGTAATGCTATCCCTTATCAAAAATGACATACCCTCTCCTCTCTTTCCTCCCTTTCTGTCCTTCCTGTAGCATTTGTATCTTGGAATATTAAGCTGCCATTCCTGTCCATCCCTGAGCCACATTTGTGTAATTGCGATGATATCCCAGTCCCATGTTCCAAACCATGCCTTGAGCTCATTTGCCTTCCCTGTTAGGCCTCTTGCATTGAAATAAATGCAGTTTAATTTATCAGTCCTACCTTGTTCTCTGCTTTGTCCCTATCTGCCCTGACAGCTTGACTCGCTTCTTTTCTCAACTGTACCAGTCTCAGATTGATCTCTATCCTCACTACCTCCCTGGGTTCCCAACCCCACCACCATAATAGTTTAAATCCTCCTGAGCAGCTCTAGCAAATCTCCCTGCCAGTGTATTAGTCCCCTTCCAATTCAGGTGCAATCTGTACTTTTTGTACAGATCACTTTACTCCAGAAGAGATTCCAAAGATCCAAAAATGTGAATCCTTCTCCAATACACCAGCTCCTCAGCCATGCATTCATCTGCTCTATCCTCCTAATTCTACCCTCACTAGCTCGCAGCACTGGGAGTAATCCAGATATTACTACTCTCAAGAATCTCTTTCTTAAAATTCCTGTCAAACTCTAAAATTTCCTTCAGAATCTCATCTTTTTCCCTTCCTATGTCATTGCTTCTAATGTGGACAATGACTTCCTGCTGAACCCTCTCCCCTTTGAGAACATTCTGCACCCTCTGAGACATCCTTGATCCTGGCACCAGAGAGGCAATACACCATTCTGATTTTTTGCTGTTGGTCATAGTAACATCTGTCCGTGCCTCAGACTAGAGAGCCCCCTAACACAATTGATCTCTTGGAACCAGACATACACCTCATTGCATTCGAGCCAGTCTCGATGCCAGAAACGTGGCTGTTCGTGCTACATTCCCGTGAGAATCCATCACCCCCTACATTTTCTAAAATAGGATACTTGTTTGAGATAGGGATAGCCACAGAAAATTCCTGCACTATAGCCTCCCTCTCTTACCTTTCCTGGGGTTAACCCATCTATGTGACTATATCTGCAACATTTCCCCCCTCCCAAAACTACTAACCATCACATACCCTTTGAGATAATTTCCTCATTGCCTCTAACTGTCTCTCCAACCAATCCTTTTGATTGGATAGGATTTGCAACCAATGGCATTTATTGCAGATATAATCCTCAGTACCATGCAAACTCTCTCTAAACTCCCACATCCAACAAGAACATATCACTCTACTAAAGGCTGTTTTTGCTTCTTTCAATCTACAGACCCAGAGAATAGCACTGTTTTATTCTTGTACACAACACTGCTCCAGGCTAACTTAATGCTGATGACTTTTATTTTTAAGTTTAATCATTAAAACATATACTCAAGAAAGAACTCACTCTACTCACTACTGCGGGTTTATTGTAAGACTACAGTTACAGATATTCACTTACCTGTTTCTGTGCTGTGACCTCTCCCAGACAGGTTCCCCCAAGCTTGGTTGTGCGTTTCTCTTGTCTTTTCCCCAGACACACTCTGATGTCCAGCGGTACATGGATTCGGACAGCGACGGCGGTAACTGCACAGGGTTCGTCCTACTGTGTCCGTTGGCTTTGGTGTCTGTGTGTCTGTCTGTCTGTCTGTCTATCTTTCTTTCTTTCTTTCCCTCTCTCTGCTGCACTGACCTCACCATGTGCTGCCTTTGTCTGTTCCTCTCCCTTTTAAAAGTGCGGTTGTTTTGTCCTTTTTTTCTCCAATGTTCCAAAACAATGCAACAGCATATAAAAACAGCAATTGCTCTTCCTGGAATTCGAGGAAATCACCTCCTATACCAAAAATACCTCAATAAGGAACAGACTGTTACAGCCAGAAACATTTCCTGTCCTCCATCTTGGATTACCCAGAATCCTGCAACAACATATCCACCCTAGGACAAACCAAACAGAGACACACATGAGAATTCTGAGCAATATGACACTCCAACCAGAACTCTATCAACATACTGATTGACTTGGATCCCATTTATCACCGCCTGAGAAAAAGAACAGGAAATTACATCACCACAGGAAATGACATCAGCAACCCAAGGAAACCTAAACACATAAATTCCGAGGTAGTAGTGAAGGAACAAATCAAGGTTTACAGGGATACCAGGCAGAAATAGTGTCATCACATGCAAGTGCATACTAGTTACAAAATGTTATCTAACATATTCTTGGAAGCTAAAGGATTTCAAAACAAAGGAACTCAAACATTTTATATATATCTTCCTTGTGTTATGATAATAGAGTTTCAAAGTAGGCATTCATTTAATTTCTAGGTGAACTATCACCAATATTCTAAGACAGAGAAAATAAATATGAGAAATGGTTTTAGAAATGGGCACATTTCATGTTGTATATGAGCTTCTGCAAAGCTCAGTAATATAATGAAGCTATTACCACTTAATAAAAGTCTGGATGTGAACCATGATAAAATTTCATTTCAAATATCAGTTGAAACTAGTGTTAATGCCACACTTTTGAGACAAGCCTTCGCGTTTTGACTCTTCTGGCAAACTCCTACTGAGGGGGAGTAGTTTGCAAATACTAAAATCCTCAAAACAAGTCTGAAGCTGGCATAATGGCAAACTTTGCAGCAAGCAATTTGTGCAACTATTGGGGTTTAGCTGCTGATTGAAGAGCTGAGGATCTTATTTTAGTGCGAATTTAGGTCCAGCACAAGTCTTCAGAAGCTGCAAGTTATGATGGGCATAAATAACATACTGACCATCTCTGCAACGTCAACCTGGGTTACTTGGAGTTAATTGCTTTTTTAATCCAGTTTGAAAAGGACTTATTTTGCAAGTGCAAACAACACATGTCCTGCACATGTACTTGCACTGACTGTGACATCAGAATGAATGACTGAAGAATTCTGATTATTACAATATAGAACATTTATTGAAAAGCTGAAGCAGATTTGTGGAATTCATTCTATTTAGAATGCCAAGGTCCAGGAATGGATCCAACTCAAGTAGAAGTCAGTAAGGTCTGCCTACAGGTTACACTTTGCTGTATATGATTTTCCAGACAGCAAACTATCTACGTGCAATTACGTTATATAATTCCTTTCATTACAATTTTGCAAAGGGTGATTGTGGTACTAGATAGACTGGGTCTCTCAATGACCAGATATGGAACACGTGTGGTGAGGACTTGGAATATAGAAGGAGCAGACCAGGAATGGATAGGATATACCAGAGACAGCTGATGGGTTAAAAAAAAGTCCTTAATCACACAGGCACAGGGAAAAAGTGGATGCAATGTGGGCTGATTGGTATCAGTAGAGTTCTTAAAATAACTACATTTCTAGGGTGTAGCCAGGTGTTTTTTGGTATGGCAGGCAGGGAGGAAACCTTTTTCAGGTAAACCTTCTTCTCTACCTGCCTTCTGGCCTTGAGCCCATGCAGGGTTTACACTGCGATATTTTCCCCGAAGATTCTGTGAGACAATTTGTTACAGATTAAAGATTTATAGGTATATGGATTGAAGCTACTGTTGGCAGTGTTATTATGCCAGTTCTTAATTAGTCTGTTCCCAAATTCTACCCTCTACCATTTTAATGCAGTCATTAACATGTTTTGTCTCAGTCTGTTAATGCTCTGTTAAAATATCGTAGATGGATTTATAATGGATACGTTAATTATTTATGCAGTAACATTTTGATACTAGTTGTTATCCCATTAAGAAATGGAATAAGTAATCCAACTTGGTCCATTTAATCTCCTGAAATGTATGGGACCTTGACAATGCACCTTCTGATGCAAATGAAGGGGGGGGAGAGAAAAGCATGGTTACAGTTTAAGGAAGCTAAGTATAAAAAACAGACTTCAAAAGGCTGGAATCACAGTTTTATAACCTGTTGTTCCTTTCAAAGATCTCTCTTGTTTAGTTGAAATCCATTCCTCCTGTCATATTCCTTGGACAAAATGGGGATTCAACATTCAGCATACTAATAACTCCCTTTAGAGTAGGCAAAGGGAATTATGAGCTGTATGTACCAGTCCTTGGCCCCAATGAGAAGAGAATGCAAAACCAAAATACATTTGGCAATCCAGTGGGACTGATTTCTCAGTTATTCCCTGGCCGCCCACTGCCTGATAACAAGCAAATGCCTTTCTTTTTCTCTTACGAAAGGCTGACAGAGGGACTACGATTGGTTAGTTCAGTTTAATTGAATGGTTGGTTTGCTATGCAGTGTTAATGCCAAAAGCGTGGGTTCAATTGCTGCACTGACTGAGGTTAACAAGAAGGGTCCCTCCTTCTCAAACTCTTCTGTGCCTGAGTAATGGTGACTCTCAAGTTAAACTGACACTAGCTATCTCTCTCTAGTGAGATAGCACCCCAATGGTCTGGTAGGATTTTACCCTAGTTTCAGTTTGATTTCAAATTTGAAGTTTTTTCCCTAATCGCCTGCAAAAAATTAAGTAATACTGATTTGAGATTGCATTTGGTGCTGAGGGGCTGTTCGCATGAACTGAACAACTCAACAATTTCCAAAATTGGTCCAAGTAAAACCACCCAGTGACAATATTGTAATTGTAATGAGGGCAGCCGGGTGGACGTCATAGAATATGAGTTCCCTGATTGGGGCTGTTAATCAGGTCCAATGAGTGAGCCTTTGCTGACAAAGTAAACAGGAATGTCACCCGGACGGAATTTCACATTGGACCCTAGGTCCTATACTTCCCGCGGGAGCCTGTGCCCCACAACCTGAGCCGCCTCCGGAATTTTAATTTTGTTTCTTTTAAGGATATTAAAAGGAAGGCCCTGTATCGACTGCTGCTGCACACCGTCCACCTCTTCTCCCTCATCCACCGTCCGGACACGCCTTGGCGTGCCCATTTGCCACCGGGCGGTGGGGATCCCCAGTGGAGGGCTCTCTACGCGGGAGTCCTCCCCCTTTCTCTCGGGGATCTGGGATGGAGGGTGCTGCACGCAGCAGTCCCCTGCAACCGCAGGTTGCGGTGGTTCACGGACTCCCAGCCCAACTGCTTGTTCTGTGGCGCTGTGGAGTCCGTGAACCATGTCTATATTGGGTGTGGGCGTTTGCACTCCCTTTTTGATTTTCTCAAAAACCTTCTCCTCTGGTTCTGGCTGCACTTCAGTCCAACGCTCCTGATCTTCGGCCACCCGGTACGGAGGAGGGAGGGCAGGTCTGAAGACCTCCTCGTGGGTCTGCTCCTGGGCCTGGCCAAACTGGCCATCAACAGGTCCAGGCAGCGGGCCGTGGAGGGGGTCGTTAGGGCCGACTGCCTGCCCCTCTTCCGGGGTTACGTTAGAGCCCGGGTGTCCTTGGATGAGGAGTACGCGGTGTCCACCAACACCCTGGAGTCGTTCAGGGAGAGGTGGGCGCCGCAGGGAGTGGAGTGCATCATTTCTCCCTCCAACTCTATTTTGATTTAGTCCCTACCCTCCCCTTCACTGTTTTGCTCACACAGCATTGCCCTGTGGTTTGAAGGGCAGTGCTTGTCACTGGCCACTCGGGTGTTTTTCCTATCTTCCTGGTGGTGGAAATTGAATAAAGATTCGTGAAAAAAAAAATAAAAAGAAAGAAAAAAAAAAATAAACAGGAATGTCACCTGGACGGAATTTCACATTGGACCCGAGGTCCCGTACTTTCCGCGGGAGCCTGTGCCCCACAACCTGAGCCACCTCCGGAATTTTAGTTTTGTCCCTTTTAAGGGCGTAAAAAGGCGGGCCGAATATAGACTGCTGCTGCGCACCGTCCACCTCTTCTCCCTCATCCACCGCCTGGATACTCCTTGGCGTGCACATTTGCCACCGGGCGGTGGAGATCCCCAGTGGAGGGCTCTCTATGCGGGAGTCCTCCCCCTTTCTCTCGGGGATCTGGGGTGGAGGGTGCTGCTCGCAGCAGTCCCCTGCAACCGCAGATCGTGGTGGTTCACGGACTCCCAGCCCAACTGCTTGTTGTGTGGTGCTGTGGAGTCCGTGGACCACGTGTATATTGGGTGTGGGCATTTGCACTCCCTTTTTGATTATCTCAAAAACCTCCTCCTCTGCTTTTGGTTGCACTTCAGTCCCACGCTCCTGATCTTTGGGCACCCGGTACGGAGGGGGGAGGGCAGGACTGAAGACCTCCTCATGGGTCTGCTCCTGGGCCTGGCCAAACTGGTCATAAACAGGTCGAGGCAGTGACTGTGGAGGGGGCCGAATGCCTGCCCCTCTTCCAGGGTTACGTTAAGGCCCGGGTGTCTCTGGAAAAGGAGCATGTGGTATCCACCAACATCCTGAAGTTGTTCAGGGAGAGGTGGGCGCCACAGGGAGTGGAGTAACTTATTTCCTTGTCCAACTCTATTTTGATTTAAACCCTGCCCTCCCCTTCACCGTTTGATCACACAGTATTTGATGTAAAGGGCACTGCTTGTCACTGGCCACTCGCGTGTTTCCTTTCTCCCTGGTGGTGGAAATTGAATAAAGATTCATGCATCTTGTGTCTCTCACTGTGTCTCACACCTGCTCACACACAACATGGGTGCTGGGGAAAAATAGGCACCACCGCAGTTAGGCTGTAGTGTGGGGGTTAAAAAATAAGAACAGGAGCGTCAGACATCCTGAAAAGGATAAAAAAACAGGAATGTCAGACATCCTGTTCACTCTGAGAGCTGGCTCTGAGGGAGCTGGATCAGTGTTAAGGCCTCTCCATGTGCATATAAGTGATGACTTGGTGATGGGATCCCAGTCTGTAATCAGGAAAGTTTCCCCTACTTATCAATTAGTATTAATTTCTGATGGAGGTTCCTGAAAGAGGAAGGTCTGTATTCTAACAGTGGGTTTGTACATTTCATCTAAATAACACAGAGAAAAAAAAGGTGTAATTTAAAGGTCTTATCTCAACAAAATGAAAAGGAAAGTTGACATTGTAACTTTTATCATATTTAAGTTTCTCAATCATTTTTGTGCAGGTGTTTTTTTGACTTGATTTCAGAATTTAATACATTCTGCTTGCTTCAGAGTGTCCATAGATTCCCAGTTTTATCAGAGTTATAGAGTCATAGAGATGTACAACATGGAAACAGACCCTTCAGACCCTAGTTCATGCCGACCAGATATCCCAACCTAATCTAGTCCCATTTGCCAGCACCCGGCCCAAATCCCTCCAAGCCTGTCCTATTCATATGCCCATCCAGATGCCTTTTAAATATTGCAGTTGTACCAGACTCCACCACTTCCTCTGGCAGCTTGTTCCATATATGCACCACCCTCTGTGTGACAAAGCTGCCACTTAGGTATCTTTTATATCTTTCCCCTCTCACCCTAAAACTATGCCCTCTAGTTCTGTACTCCCCCACCCCAGGGAAAAGACTTTGTCTATTTACCCTATCCATGCCCCTCAGGATTTTATAAACCTCTATGAGGTCACCCCTCAGCCTCCGATGCTCCAGGGAAAACAGCCCAGCCTGTTCAGCCTCTCCATATGGCTCAAACCCTCCAACCCTGGCAGTTATATTTTTAGGGCAATGGGAGCTTATGAAAGCAAATAGCAATCAGATCTCCTGCCGGTGAGCATCCAGTTCTTTCCAGGTTATTTATGTTGTTAATGAGCCATTCAAATGATCTGTGCAATTGATTTTATTCAATGCACAAGGATCACCAGTTGCTAAGTGATGATGGATTATTGGCAGTTCATGCACCACCATGGTTAACCCATGTAAAGGTTAAGCCCCTGAGGATCTGCCTAAATTGGATATGTTTATTGATTAGATTCTGATGTATGCTGCCTGCTGAGGTATGGATCCACAAAACAGATAATGTGCCACCAGTGTGAGGAACTAAAAGGATTTCAAGTGCTTTGCTCCATGAATGATCTCCCACGTTGCTACACAAGGTGACTACTAAAATTCTTTCTATACAGTTGACTACTGCCAGAAACTTGACCATGCATATGCTCATTGGTCCTTACAACTAGAGGAACTTCCATTTCTTAAAGAAGGGAACATTATGTGAACTTATTCATTAAATCCTCAAGCATGAAATCATTAAAATGTTTCCCTCAGTGTGATATATTTACTCTTGCAAATTCTCAAGTCAGTATTTTGATTAGTAGTTCATCAATAATTTCACTAATAGTTAGGTGATGATCTGTTTCCATTAACAAAATGGAAAAATCCATAAAAGAGGAGGATTCTGGGAGTAATTGACTGATTCACAACAACCGGGAAGGGGATCGCAGAGGGTCAATGCTCAACAAGATAGACGAACTCAAATCACGGCTCAGTTTCCAGCATGAACTGTGGGACTGCTGCACACTCTGCTTCACAAAAAACTGGGTCAACCCATCTGTTCCCAACTGTGCACTTCAGGCTGATGGTTTTTCTATCCATTGTATGGACCGCACAATGTCCGCAGGTAAGATAAAGGGTGGAGGGGTTTTCTTTTTCATCAATAGCTTGTGGTGCAAGGACTTCGCAACCCTGGGCAGCCATTGCTCCCCAAACCTTGAATTCCTCACCATCAAATGCTGTCCCTTCTGTCTACCACGGGAATTTACCGCTGCTATACTAACTGCTTTGTACAAACCGCCACAAGCAAAGATTGAGGGAACTCTGTATGTGCTGTAATCCACCACTAACACCCTAGAGATGGAGCACCTTGTTTATTGTAACTGGTGACTTCAATCAAGCCAATCTAAGGAAGGTGTGTCCTAAGTACCACCAGAACATTACCTGCCCCACCAAGGGTCTGAATATTTTAGAAAACTGCTACACCACTGTCAAAGATGCCTACAGCTCCACCACTGCCCTCATTTTGAGAACTCCGACCACAGTGCCGTGTTTCTTTTCCCGGCTTATCGGCAAAAGCTCAAGAAGGAGACCCCCCTCGCAGATACAGGTCCAGCGCTGGTCGGAGGCAGAGGATCAACTCTGGTGCTGTCTGGAATCAGCTGATTGGACCATGTTCAAACAGTCTGCAGATACCTTGGACGAGTACGCCACCACCATCACAGACTTTATCAGCAAGTGTGTGGAGGACTGCATACCAAGGAAGTCAATCCGGGTATTCCCCAAGAGGAAACCCTGGATGAAGCAGGACATACAGAACCTGCTAAAAACCAGGCGTGAGGCTTTCAGATCAGGAGACCCACTCAAATATAAGGTATCTAAGTATAGCCTTCACAGAGCCATTAAGATAGCCAAGGAGCAATGCTGGTCCAGACTAGAGACCCAATCAGACACCAGGCAACTATGGCAAGGACTGAATGACATCACAGGTTCTAAAATGAGACAGTGCAAGATAGCAGACGATGACACATCCCTCCCAGATCGTCTCAATGCCTTCTATGCTCGCTTTGAGCAGCATTTCGGCAGAGAGGTAACACCTATTCCAGCAAGTCCTGACGAACCTATCCCAACAGTCACTGCATCAGAGGTCAGATCAGTTTTTCTTCCTGTGAATCCAAGGAAAGCGATGGAACCAGATGGAGTACCAAGCCGGGCACTCAGAGCATGTGCAGATTAACTGGCAGAGGTCACTTGATCTTCAACCTCTCCCTGCAGCAGGCCACTGTCCCTGCCTACCTCAAGAGGGCCAACATCATTCCTGTGCCTAAGAAGGCTCATGCAGCATGTCTCAATCACTTCTGCCCAGTGACCCTAACTTCGGTGGTCATGAAGTGCTTTGAAAGGCTGGTCATGGCATGAATCAACTCCAGCCTCCTCACTACTTTTGACCCACTCCAATTTGCCTATCGGACAAACACATCCATATCAGGTGCCATATCACCTGCCCTTCACTTCTCCCGAGAACATCTTGACACTAAGAACAGCCACGTAAGAATCCTACTCATTGACTACAGTTCAACCTTCAACACTATTATCCCATCGACTGATTCCTCAACTTAGTGACCTTGGACTAAGCCCCACTCTCTACAACTGGATCCTCAGTTTCCTGACCCACAGGCCACAATCAGTGAAGATTGCGGACAATATTTCATCCTCACTAACACTCAACACTGGAGCCCTCCCCGGGGTGTGTACTCAGCCTCCTATTGTAGTCGGTGTATACCCATGACTGTGTCCCCAAATACCAGACTAATGCCATTTACAAGTTCGCTGATGACACAAGTACCCATGTTTTTGTTTCTGCCACTGTTTACCTATAATTTACTTATCTCTGCTACTTAACTCTGTGATCTGCCTGTATTCCTCGCAAGACAAAGCTTTTCACTGTGCCTCGGTACACGTGACAATAAATTCCAATCAACTTAATTCAACAGGAGGAAGAGCATCCAACTATAGGGCCATTTTGGGAGTGGCCATTTTGAAGTGGGGCTGTGAAGTCGAAGTGCAGCCATTGTCATCACCAAGTGTGGGCTTTGGTGAGTGTCAGGCTTTGCTGAAGAGAGTGAGTAACATTAAGGTATGACAAGGTAAGTTCGTTCCTTTTTTTTAATACAGTAGTTACTCGAGGGAATAGTAATAACAGTTAGTAGAGTGATATGCTCTTCCTGTGAGATGTAGGACATCAACAAGACAAATGTCCCTGAAAACTGTCTGCAGGAAGTATTAAAAATCACACAACCCTGGGTTATTCTCCAACAAGTTTATTTCAAAGTCCAAGCTTCTCTGGTGCTAAGGTCAAGGCTGTCACTGAGCGGGAACAGAAAATTCAAATAGAAATAAGTCAAAGAGTCATAGAGATGCAGACCCTTCAGTCCAACTCATCCATGCTGACCAGATATCCTAACCTAATCTATTGCCAGTACCCAACCCATATCTCTCCAAACCTTTCCTATTCATATACCCCTCCAGATGCCTTTTAAATGTTGCAATTGTACCAGCCTCCAACACTTCCTCTGGCAACTCATTCCATATATGTACCATCTCTACATGAAAAAGTTGCTTCCCCCTCTCACCCTAAACCTATGCCCTCTAGTTCTGGACTCCTCCATCCCAGGGAAATGACTTTGTCTATTTATCCTGCTCATGCCCCATATGATTTCATAAACCTCTATCACGTGACCCCTCAGCCTCTGATGGTCCAAGGAAAACAGCTCCAGCTATTCAGCCTCTCCCTATAGCTCAAATCCTCCAACCCTGTCAGCATCCTTGTAAATCTTGTCTGAACCCTTTCAAGTTTCACAACATCCATCTGACAGGAAGGAGACCAGAATTGCATGCAATATTCCAAACGTGGTCTAACCAACGTCCTGTACAGCCACTAAATAACCTTCCAACTCCTATAATCAGTGCTCTGACCAATAAAGGAAAGCATACCAAATGCCTTCTTCACTATCCTACCTACCTGCGACTCTATTTTCAAGGAGCTATGAACCTGCGCTCCAAGGTCTCTTTGTTCAGCAACACTCCCTAAGACCTTACCATTAAGCATATAAGGTCTGTCAAGATTTGCTTTCCCAAAATGCAGCACCTCACATTTATCTAAATTAAGCTCCATCTGCCAGTTCTCAGCCCATTGGTTCATCTGGTCAAGATCCCACTATACTCTGAGGCAACCTGTCCACTACACCTCCAATTTTGGTGTCATTTGCAAACTTACTAACTATACCTCCTACGTTCACATCCAAATCATTTATACAAATGACGAAAGGTAGTGGAGCCAGCACCGAACCTTGTGGCACTCCACTGGTCACAGGCCTCCAGTCTGAAAAACAACCCTTCACCACTACCCTCTGTCTTCTACCTTTGAGCCAATTCCGTATCCAAATGACTAGTTCTCTCTGTATTCCATGAGATCTAACCTTGCTAACCAGTCTCCCATGAGGAACTTTGTCGAATGCCTTACTGAAGTTTATATAGACCACGTCCTCTGCTCTGCCCTCATCAATACTCTTTGTTACTTCTTCAAATAACTCAATCAAGTTTGTGAGACATGATTTTCTATGCACAGACATGTTGACTTTTGCTAATCAGTCTTTGCCTTTCCAAATGCATGTAAATCCTGTCCCTCAGGATTCTCTCTATCAACTTTCCCACCACTGATGTTGGGCTCACTGGTTTATAGTTCCCTGGCTTTTCCTGACCACCTTTCTTAAATATTAGTACCACATTTGCCAACCTCCAGTCTTCTGGCACCTCACCTGTGACTATTGATGATACAAATATCTCAGCAAATGGTTTAGCAATCACTTCTTTAGCTTCCCACAGATTTGTGGGGTACACCTGATTAGTTCCTGGGGGTTTATCTACCTTTATGCATTTCAAGACATCCAGTGAAACCGGCTGGTGCATGTGTTCAGGCTCTTGTACCTTCTCCCCTATGGTAGAGGTTGTATAAAAACATTGCCAGGGTGGGATGTATCTTTGAAAATGCTGGTGGCCTTTCCTTGACAGGGAGCCTGGTAGATAGATTCTATAGATGGGAGGTTGGCCTTTGTGATTGTCCAGGCCAAGTTCACCATTCTCTGTAACCGTCTCTGATCTTGAATGGTACAGTTACCATACCAGGTAGTGATACATCCAGACAGAATGCTCTCAATGGCATACCTATAAAAGTTGGCAAGGGTATTCGCCATCATACCAAATTGTTTCAGCTGCTTGAGGAAGAAGAGTCAATATTGGGCCTTTGTAACCTGTGCGTCCACATGAAGAGTCCAAGAAAGCTTATTGGGGATGACCACTCCCAGGAGCTTGACACTCTCCATTCGTAATATGGTATCAGAGAAATTAGCCCAACAAAGCAGAGATCACAAAACACAGGTTGAAATGAAATTAACAAAGCGTTTATTAACAAAGCGATATCGCAGAAGAGAAATTGACTCCGCTGAAACAGCACAGACAGTCTGTCCAGGTAAAAACAATGACTGCAGATGCTGGAAACCAGATTCTGGATGAGTGGTGCTGGAAGAGCACAGCAGTTCAGGCAGCATCCAAGGAGCAGCAAAATCGACATTTCAGGCAAAAGCACACATTCCACCCTGACCTTAAATTTAACCGGACCATCTCTGACACCTCACTCCCCTTCCTGGACCTCTCCAACTCCATTAACGACAACCGACTTGACACTGACATTTTTTACAAACCCACCGACTCCCACAGCTACCTGGATTACACCTCTTCCCACCCTATCTCTTGCAAAAATGCCATCCTATATTCCCAATTCCTCCGCCTCTGCCGCACCTGCTCCCAGGAGGACCAGTTCCACCACAGAACACACCAGATGGCCTCCTTCTTTAGAGACTGCAATTTCCCTTCCCACGTGGTTAAAGATGCCCTCCAACGTATCTCGTCCACATCCTGCACCTCCGCCCTCAGACCCCACCCCTCCAACCATAACAAGGACAGAACGCCCCTGGTGCTCACCTTCCACCCTACCAACCTTTGCATAAACCAAATCATCTGCCGACATTTCTGCCACCTCCAAAAATACCCCACCACCAGGGATATATTTGCCTCTCCAGCCCTTTCCGCCTTCCGCAAAGATTGTTCCCTCCGTGACTACCTAGTCAGGTCCACGCCCCCCTACATCCCACCATACCGTCCTGGCACCTTCCCCTGCCACTGCAGGAACTGTAAAACCTGCGCCCATACCTCCTCCCTTACCTCTATCCAAGGCCCTAAAGGAGCCTTCCACATCCAAAGTTTTACTTTTACATCCACTAATATCATTTATTGTATCTGTTGCTCCCGATGCGGTCTCCTCTACATTGGGGAGTCTGGGCGCCTGCTAGCAGAGCGCTTTAGGGAACATCTCCGGGACACCCGCACCAATCAACTACAATCCCCCCGTGGCTCAACATTTCAACTCCCCCTCCCACTCTGCCGAGGACATGGAGGTCCTGGGCCTCCTTCACCGCCGCTCCCTCACCACCAGACACCCGGAGGAAGAACGCCTCATCTTCCGCCTCAGAACACTTCAACCCCAGGGCATCAATGTGGACTTCAACAGTTTCCTCATTTCTCCTTCCCCCACCTCACCCTAGTTCCAAACTTCCAGCTCAGCACTGTCCCCATGACTTGTCCGGACTTGTCCTACCTGCCTATCTCCTTTTCCACCTATCCATTCCTCCCTGACCTATCACCTTCATCCCCTCCCCCACTCACCTATTGTACTCAATGCTACTTTCTACCCACCCCCACCCTCCTCTAGCTTATCTCTCCACGCTTCAGGCTCTCTGCCTTTATTCCTGATGAAGGGCTTTTGCCCGAAACGTCGATTTCGCTGCTCCTTGGGTGCTGCCTGAAGTCTGTCCAGGTAGCTGAAACTCTCTTCCTTGAGCTGAGAATCAAGCCAGTTTTTATAGGAATACTGTACAATGATGCTAATTAAAAATAGTGGAAATACAATGGTCTTGATAATCAAGTAATCAAGTTACAATGATGATAATCGCAAAGCAGTTATCAGAAGAATATCCTGAATGTAAATACAATGAAGTATCTGGCAGCATCAATCAATTCTTAATGGGATCAGGAGAGTCCAGCTTTCTTTGAGAATAGGAAAGGATGTCCCTTTTCTTTGCAGTAAGGTGTTTCCATTGTTGCTCTCCTGTGAGTGAGGTATTCTGGTGCATCTCTGTCTGACCTGTCCTTCGTGTGGCTTTGGTATCACTGGGGTGTGAGACTGCCCTTAGGGCTTTGGGACTGTTGTGCTTATCGGGTCTGGGAAGCTTATTGTCAGTTTGTCTTGGTAAGTGTATTGTCTGGTCTGCGAGTGACGGTGGTCATGTCTGGTTTCCCTTGTCAGCCTATTTGGTCAATGCTGAGGCATTCTGGGTGTTTCTTGTATGGTTTGGACAGGCTTGATTTTCTTTGATCTGTGTGGCCATGCTGTGGGTAGGCAGGGTGGCAGATCTTTCCCCACAATTCCCTCTTTTCTTTAAGGGAGGGATGAGAATGGGGCAATGTAGCCGGATCCGGGAAGATTGTTGGATGGGGGCGTATCGGCATCAAACAGGTAGCTCTCGGTGTCTGAGTCTGACTCAGCAGAGGTTGTCTCAGGGACAGGGATGCTCCCCCAGTGGGGAACAGGGGGGCAGAGGGCAGTAGTATTGTACACAGGCATGAAGAGCACAGTCGGATGGCCATGACCAGTGCCAGAATCCCGGCAATGATAGCGATGAAGGCTATCAGTCCCTGTAGCAGGGCCGTGCTCCATAAGCCCAGCTGGGAGGCTGCCCAATCCTATAGGTCCCAGAGGATGTTCTGATAATGCAGGACAGAAGCTGCCTGTCAGATATGTCGGGCCAGGTCCGTGATGGTTTCATTGGGCTCAGGAATGTAGGTGCAGCAGACAGCACCAATGAGGGCACATGTGCCCCCTTTTGCAGTGAGCAGGTAGTCTAAGGCCATCCTGGCTTGCAGGGCCACAGTGCAATTGGCTACAGCCTCTGCATTCAGCTGGGTGAGTGCTTCAGCACTGGAATTCGCCACCTCCTCTCGTGTTGTGGTGGGTTTGTGGGCTTCATTGTGCAACTGCAGGGTTGTATTGAGTGGGGGTGGGGGGGGCTGCCATTAGGTGGAGAGCTGCATCAAGAGCAGCGAGACCTCATTTGCTGCAGGCCATAGGCTTTGGGAAGGAGGAGGACTTGAAATGTTAGATGACTGGTACCGTGTACCCGACAAAGCAGCTCCTAGCCCAGGACAATGGCAGCCAGGACACAGGCTTTGTGGACACAGATAAATTAGGTGCCGGTGTAGGTCCAGAGATGGTGGGTCTGGGTCCCTGTCCAGAAAGTGAGGAAGGTGGTATTCTGGGTGACCCTGTTGAGGACCTGTAGATTTAATATGCTGCCTTATGCTGCAGACCAGCATGCTGCAGGAGTGAGGAGCAGGGAGTCAGTGCACTGGTTCCAGCTGGCCTCCCATCAGGATGGCTGTGTGCTCTATAAATGGATGGATCCCTGTTTGGTGTCAGCAATGGTCAGGGCTAAGGGTTCATGCGAGAGGTTGTAGGCCGGGTAGAACCATCCTTTAAATCTGACCGCGTGGTATCCCACAGATCTCCAGCGGGCTGGGTTATTGTCCCCCTAGTTGGTCATTGCAGGTGGTATTTTGAGTGTGGTCACCTCATGGGACCTATCTGGTTCCAGCCACCACCCCGCCATGGCGGACATGTTGAAGGGAATAGAAGGTAAGGTAATACCCCTGTGAGAGTGGACGGGGACCCTAGTCCAGACCAGCAGTGGGTCTGGTTAAACCGCTGAGCATACCCATTGGCCAATCTCAGGAAAGTGTCAGTCCACAAGTCACAGAGGATCATTAATTGTCTCGCCCCTTGTCCCTGTTTACCAGCAAGCCACAGTGTGATGGTCAGACAGGTCAGGTCAAAGGTGATGATGGTGATGGCTGCAGCGAGCAGCTGGATCTGACTTCGGTTTTCCGAGCGGCCTGGTCTGGTCCCTGTTCGTTGGAGGTGGAGCTCTCTTGCACCGGGTGGCATGCATACATTTGGGCCATCTTTCCAGTTTCACAGCTTGTCCAGGTTGTCAGCAGGAACAGGTACGGGCCTTTCCACCAAGGGGAGGGAGAGTCCCTTTCTAGTGATTTAATCATGGTGTAGTCACTGGGTCAGAACGGATGAATTGGCACTGCTTGGGGTGTGGGCAGTGTGGCACTGATCTGGTCATGCTTTACATTAATGCTTCTGCTGAGGGCTTGTACATAATGTCAGGCGGAGGGCTGTGTCCGTGGAGACCTTTGGGGCCTGGTAGCAGTGGGCGTAGGTCAGTCCATGAGCACCTCAAAAGGGGTGAGACCAGTCGTGTGGTTCGCCTGGCTGTGTATAGTGTAAAGAACTAGTGGCAAGGCGTTTGGCCTGGTCAATCCTGTGTCTTGGGTGATCCTGGTCAGTATGGTTTTAAGGGTGCCATTCATCTGTTCGACCATGCCTGATGTCTGGGATTGATAGGGTATGTGGTGTTGTCAAGGTTCTCGTAGTGCCTCGTTAATACCAGTTGTGAGCCGAGCAGTGAAGTGAGTGCCCCTGTCTGTCTCTATGTTACCGAGGTCCCCGAATCTGGGGATTACATCTCTAGGAGAATGTTTTATCACTGTCCGTACATCATCCTTTTTTTTGGTGAATGCTTCCACCCATTTAGAGAACATGATGACAAGCATATGTTTGTAACCCTGTTTTTGGGGCATGTGCGCAAAGTCAATCTGTAAACGGCCGAAAGGCCCCTCAGGAATTGGTAAGTGGTTATACTTGGCAACAGGCTTTCCTGCATTGCTCTGCAGGCAGATGAGGCACTGTGACAACACAGCCCAGGTAATGAATCCCGGTGCATACCAGGATTGCGGGACGGCATGTAACATACCCCTCTTGCCCGTGTGGCCAACACCGTGGGCTGCTAAGGCCAGTGTGTGTGGGTGGTCTCTTGGGCACATGATGTGGCCATTGGGGTGTCCAAGCAACTGTAGGGAAGGTGACTGTGTGGCCCCAGTGCGGGGCCCAACTGTTCTTTTCTTGCAGTGGAGCAGCCTTTTGGGCAGCTCGCACTGCCCCCATGGGGTCAGGGAATCCTCGGGTCCTCACTATTCTGGGGGCATGCAGGGTGTGAGTGGTGGGGTGCAGTGCGGCTTCCCAGGCTGCTGTGTCAGCTGAGGTATTCCTGAGAGTGACAGTGTTGGTGGCAGAGGTATAGGCAGCACATTTTATAATCGCTAGGGCAGAGGGTAAAAGGACTGCTAACAGGAGGCTAGAGATTAGCGTTGCGTGTTGCAGTGTTGCTGAAGTGATGAACCCTCTCTGTTTCCAGAATGTGCCAAAGTTGGAAATGACTCCAAAGACAATAATGCAAGCCCTAGTGAGCGCAAACAGCTCTGCAGCCTGTGCCATCTGGTAGCGCAGCTGAGTCCAGGATTGGGAAAGGGGTACATATGGCATACCCTGCCAGTGTGCGGTAGTTCAAGGGCCTGAAGGAGGATCCATCTGTGAAGAATCTGAGGTCAGGGTTGTCTAGAAGTATTTCGGAGAGGTCAGGGTAATGACCTGCTGTACGAGGTCTAAACAGTCGTGGTCGTCCGCAATGGCTTTCTGAGTGAGTGGGAGCAGGGTGGCGAGGTTCAGGGCAGGGGCACATTGTAGGGACAGGTTCACTTTGGACAGTAAAGTGACCTCATAGCCAGTTCTCCGGGTGGCAGTGAAATGTTGGGTAGCTGCAGAGTTGAGCAGCAGGGAGACCGAATGGGGAACCAAAACAGTGCATGGGTGATCCAGCACAATGGCGGTGGCCTTCTCTACTGTTACCATGGCCGGTGCCACAGCTCTCAAACATGCCGGCATTCCCCTTACAACAGGCGGTAAGTGTACAGGGCGGCGGCGATCCCCATGGAGCTGTGTTAAGATGCCGGATGCAAACCGCTTGGATTCATTAACATAGAGGTAGAAGGGCTGAGTGTAGTCTGGGACCCCCAGGGCAGGAGCAGAGACTAGTTGCTGTTTTAAGTCGGTGAATGTCTATTCCATCTTTGGCATCCAGTGCATTGTAGCTGGCTCTTAGGTGAAGATGCCTCCCGTAGGGGCTGGTCAACGGCACGGTGATCCAGTGCCTGCAGTAATTCACCATCCCCAGGAAAGTCTGCAGCTGAGTTCTTGTGGCTGGCGGGAGGAAGCTGAGTAATGGCTGCAACTTCTTCTCTGGACAGTGCCCTGAGGCCATGCGTATCCCAAGTACTGCACTTTGTATTGGCAGGGTTGCAAACCCTGTGTCCATCTTCTGCATGACAGCGGAGCAATGCTACAGTGTCCTCCATACATGATTCAGGGAGGTGGAGGCGCATTGGAGGAGGATGCTGTGGCCTGGCAGGTGTAGGGTGGACAGAGTGCGGTGTACTGCAGTGGTATAGACTGTGGGGCTCTCTGTGTAACCCCGGGGAAGGCTGGTCCATGTGTAGTGGCAGCTGCTGTATGTGAAAGCAAAATGGTACTGGGTTTCAGGGGACAATGTAATAGAGAAAAAGGCTAAGCAGAGGTCAATTACAGTCACAGCCCCGTGCTATCCCCCTGTAAATAACAACACACTCCCCAGAACTCCCCCCCACGCCCCCCATAAATACAGACACACTCCCTGGGAACCCCCCCAGCTCCTCCCCCAGAACCACTGACACACTGCCCAGGACACCCCCTATAAATAGCGACTTTGGGATGGGTAGGATGGGTGTATTACAGGGATCTGTTGTAGGAACTAGGACACCCTGTTGTAGGAGGGAAGACCTCATACTCTTCACGGCTTCACTCCTTCTACTGCTGCTGGCAACAGTGGGTATTGCCTTATCGATGGCAAGATGGCTCGCTCTGTTTGAGTGTGGCTGTGTGCGGTGGGGCGGGCATCACTGTGCTGTGCCTACACTGATGCTGGAAGATCATCTTGTGGCGTGGCCCCGGGCCTCTGTGTGGGTCCAGGGCTTATCGAGGGCGGGGGGGGGGGGGGGGGGGAGGTGGAACCAATCATGATGCGGGGAAACTGGCAGCCGGTGCTCTGGTTTCTTAGGGCAGCAGCCGCGCTGCGTGGGGGGGTCCGGGGGGTGATCGGTTGTGTTGGGCGGCGGTAGTGGTTGGGACTGCCGTGTTTGGCCGTGGGCTCCCCTGCGGGCTGCGCGGTGACAAATGCAGCTACTTCATTGAGCAGCGGGCCCGGCTCTGGAGCCGGTCGGGGGTAATCTCAGGGGACTGCGGGGCTTTGTGGGCGGCGGGGCTGTGTCCGGAGTAGTGGGCGTCTCTGCCGTCAAGGGCTATTGCGGTGCTCTTTCGACTTAGGGGGCTGATGCTGCTTGGCTACGTCCCGAAACTTTGCCAGCCACCGTGGCATGTAAACAGTGTCCCAGGAGGAATCCCTGTGCCCTCCCAGAATGGTCGTGGTCTATTTTCTCCAATTTAAAGGCCATGTGGCCAATCTCCTTGGGACCAAGTGTATAAGGGTCTCCAGTGAAGGGGATAATGTAATGACTATTCCCGGTCTTTTTTTAACCATGGTGTCTGTGGGTGAACAAGAGCATCTCCTTCCAACCTTTGCCTTGAAGTTCACGTATTTACCATGCCTCTTCAACATCAACCTGTTCATCTTCGACCCTGGGCCGTTGTCGCCCAGCTCCCACAGCTGGCCGAGGGTGGATTTCCGTGCCCCCAAGGCGGACTGGACGTCCCGGGCTGAGCGCTCAGTGCTGCACTTCGCATTTTAGGGAATGACAGAGAGAGAGAGCGCTCACAGAAACACACCAGCAGCAAGCGGTTGACAGACCGAGCAATAAAAGGGTAATTGAACAAGTAAGCGTGGACCGCAGTACAAACAAACCGTGAAGCCGCTGGATAAACACACTTTCAAACAAACCCAAAACAAGCACTCGGAAACTACAAGGCAGAAAACATTAAATAGATGGGGCCCCTAAAAATGTCCTTCGATCTCTTAGGGAAAAATTTAACCAGCGATCCCTCTTTCTACCTTGCCAGGCTTCCACTGCCCATCTGTCTTTCCCCTGGCTGGCACAAGCCCTGGCTCAAGTTGGATCACGCATCTGCCGAATTAGTTGAAAGTTACTTGACCAATTTCGGAGCTTATCCGCGCACCTTCTCAGGCCAAGTCCATGGTTGCTCAGTGCCGAATTGCTGCAGTAGTTGGATTAGAATGGTGGCGACAACCCCTCAGTCGTCCGGCCTTTCGCACTAGGTCTGACCCACTGGAACAGGGCTAGCCGGCAGGTCCGATTTGGGCTACCTTTAGACCGACATTCGCATCCCTGTGGAGGTGAGGGCCTGCCGGAATTATGCCAAACTGTCGGAGAAATTGACCCAATAAACCAGAGATCACAAAACACCGATCGAATTGAAGTTAACAAACCATTTATTAACACCGCTATATCGCGAAAGAGAAATTGACTAAGCTGAAACAGCACAGTCTGTCCAGGTAGTTGAAACTCTCTTCCCTGAGCTGAGAATCAAGCCATTTTTACAGGAATACTGTACAACGATGCTAATTAAAAATAGTGGAAATAGAATGGTCTTGATAATCAAGTAATCAAGTTACAATAATGATAATTGCAAAGCAGTTATCAGATTAATATCCTGAATGTAAATACAATGAAGTATCTGGCAGCATCAATCAATTCTTAATGGGATCAGGAAAGTCCAGCTCTCTTAGAGAGTAGGAAAGGATGTCCCTTTTCTTTGCAGCAAGGTGTTTCCATTATTGCTCTCCTGTGAGTGATGTATTCTGGTGCATCTCCGTCTGACCTGTCCTTCCTGTGGCTTTGCTATCACTGGGGTATGAGACTGCCCTTAGGGCTTTGGGACTGCTGTGTTTGTCGGGTCTGGGAAGCTTATTGACAATTTGACTTGGGAAGTGTATTCTCTGGTCTGCGAGTGACGGTGGTCATGTCTTGTTTCCCTTGTCAGCCTATTTGGTCAATGCTGAGGCATTCTGGGTGTTTCTTGTATGGTTTGGACAGGCTTGATTTTCTGTGTTCTCTGTGGCCACGCTGTGTGTAGGGAGGGTGGCAGATCTTTCCCCACATATGGGCATTTCATAATGACCTAAGGGCAAAATGGGAGTTTCATTTAGAGGTGGCAGAAATATTCTTGGTTTTCTTGATTCATAAGGAGTGTTGTGAAATGCAACAGTTTCCTGAACCACAAGTTCCTGCGTCTCTCTCACTGCTGCCAACTCTTAGGTTAATATTAAGCTGTCAACAGTACTATTCCTGAGTCTGATTTAAATATCCCAATGAAGTTTCCAAATTTGCCATCATATTTTCTCAGGGCTGCCATGTCAGGAATATTAAATGATGATTCGGAAAACCCCACAAATCATGTGGCAGCACTAAAGAATTGGATATCCAGCAATCAGGTCCTCAACAATTTTTTCTAAATGTACTACCTTGGGAGCGAATTACTTCCTGGAAAAAATACTAGCAAAACCTACCAGACCAATTCTGAGTCAAATAAAAATGAAAATAAGAAATTCATGCACTGTTTCATTGGAAGTACTTAAGAGCAATTATTTCACTGTTTGTATATCAAAAATGGAGAAAACAATTCCTATTTTTCTCCACTTTGGCCATGGATGGTGCTTGCATATTTTAAATAATGTCAAGCCAATTTAAGTCTGCTAGTCTGCAGACTAACAGACATAGTAATAGAGTTATAATCATAGAGGTGTACAGCACGGAAACAGACACTTCAGTCCAACTCATCGATGCCGACTAGATATCCCAACCTAATCTAGTCCCACTTGCCAGCACTTGGCCCATATCCCTCTAAACTCTTTCTATTCAGATACCCATCCAGATGTCTTTTAAAGGCTGTAATTGTACTAGCCTCCACCACTTCATCTGGCAGCTCATTCCATACACGCACCACCCTCTGCGTGAAAAAGTTGCCCCTTGGGTTCCTTTTTAAATCTTTCCCCTCTCACCCTAAACCTATGCCTTCTAGTTCTGGACTTCCCAACCCCAGGGAAAAGAACTTGTCTATTTGTCCTATCTATGCCCCTCATGATTTCATAAGCCTCTATAACGTCACTCCTCAGCCTCCAAGTCTCTAGGGATAACACCCCCATCCCATTCAGCCTCTGTATATAGCTCAAGTCCTCTAATCCTAGTGACATTCTTGTGAATCTTTTCTGAACCCTTTCAAGTTTCACAGCATCCTTCCTACAGGAGGGTGACCAGAATTGGACACAATATTCCCATTGCACTGAATGCTGAATGAGTGACTCTGGCCACTATTATGCAATAATTAGTACCTCAAATCAAATACTTTAGATTACTTACAGTGTGGAAACAGGCCCTTCGGCCCAACAAGTCCACACCGACCCTCCGAAGAGCAACCCACCCAGACCCATTCTGCTACATTTACCCCTTCACGTAACACTACAGGCAATTTAGCACAGCCAATTCACCTAACCTGCACATTTTTGGACTGTGGGAGGAAACCGGAGCACCCGAAGGAAACCCACGCAGACATGGGGAGAATATGCAAACTCCACACAGACAATTACCTGCAGTAACAATGTCACTAGATTAGTAATTCAAAATACTAGGCTAGAGCTCTGCCGACATTCCACCTTGACCAATGGTGAAATTTGAATTATATAATGGAATTAAAAAGCTATCCTAATGGTGACCATATAAACCCTATCAATTGTGTTTAAAACCAATCCGGTTCGCTCATGTCCTACATGTCCTAAATCTGTTGCCCTTACTTGGTTGGCCTACATCTGACACACTGCAAAGTGGGTATCTTTTAACTGCCCTCTGTGCAGTTGTGGGTGGGCAAGAAATGCCAGGTCAGTGACACCCAGATTCTATGAATGAATGAAAAGCTTGCCCTTGTTCATACAGGTATTCACTGCTCTTCATACATTTGCTAAACTTACTTCTTACCTATCTCAAACTATCCACAGTTTTGTTTCCTCCAGACATGACTGAAATCAACTTTAATGACGTGAGGCTCTTTCTAGTAATTGTGTTTAAGTTGTTTCATTTCCCCATCTTAAAGGGATTTGAGTTATGAGAAATGAATTGATAACTTTGTTTTTTTTCCTGAGATGGTTGAAAGTCTTTGGAATTCTCTTCTACAAAAAGCAGTGGTGACAGAACCTTTAAATATTTTTGCAGCAGATGTGGATGATTCTTGATTACCAAAGGGATGAAAGATTATCTGCAGGAATATGGATCCACCATGATCCTATTAAATGGTGGAGCAGGCTCGATGGCCCGAGTGGCCTATTCATATCCTTATGTTAATATAAGACAAAACACTGCTGATGCTGGAAATCTGAAATAAACAGAAATTGCTGGAGAGACTCCGTAGTCTGGCAGCATTTGTGGTGAGGGAGAAAAGCTAACATCTTCAGAAATTCTAGTAGTCAGAAATAGTTGACACTTATGCTAATGATTGGGAGTGGGGGGGGGGGGGGGGGGGGAGAAGTAGATGGAGAGGTGGAGATGGAGCCCAGAGGAAAAGTAACAAAAACACAGTTAAGTAGACAAAGGATGATTGATAATAAGACAGGGAAGGAGAAGAGCTGATAAGGGGGGACAATGAGTAGGTGAAAATGGGTTGGCTGTGCTGAAAGCAGCCCATGTCATGACAGGGTCTACGGTGCGGGGTTGGGTAAAGGACATGAAAGAAGGTGTTCAGGCCCTAAAATGATTGAACTCAATACTGAGACTTGAAGGCATCAGGGTCCCCAACTGGAAGATGATATGCTGCTCTTCCAGTTTGCACTGAGCCTCGCTGGAGCACTGCGGCAGGACCTAGACAGTAATGTTGTGGCGGGAATATAGTGGTGTGTTGAAATGGCAGCGAACTTGAAGTTCAAGGTCATTTTTGAAGATAGAAGTTTCCCTGGGGAAATCAAGGAATTAAGCAACAAGGGCTGGAGTGTTGATTTGAACTCATTATGGAAGCAAGCGTCTTAGTCTTAGTGGGGAAGGTAGGGGAATGCATAAACAGAGAAATAGATTTGAGGAGAGATGTAGAATAAAAGTGTAACTATTTAGCGTGTAAATTAGAAGCTATGTAATGCCAATGCCGTGATTACATGATGATGTTGTTATGGACCAGATGAAACCCCCTCAAAACATCGTAAGAAAATAGACTGGACCCTATGATGTGGTGTTCCAGATACAATTTGATTGGTAAAACTACTTGACATTAAACAGAACATACTTCATATTTTTATTAGAGTTAAAATCAAGGCAAAATAAAAGAATTGGCTTAACTGTAACTATTGAAATACCTAACAAACAAATAGACATATTAGCTACAATTTATTAACTGTTCCAATATAGCAATATCCTGTAAACACACTCTTGGCAAAAGCAAATTCAGTAAAATAGATTGTATAACATGTACTTCTGGCAGCAGGAAGAGAACCCCAGCTTTTAGCTGTAATAGAGAGCGAAATAAGAGTTTCCACATCCAGTTTCAATAACTGCAAAAGGTTAAAACTAAAACTTTTGGTTCTGTGTCAGCTTGACCTCAACCATTCACGCTGCTTCTATTGTACCAACTTTAAAAAGAAACCCAAAGCCTCACAAGCTGTTTACTCGATTGGCTTTGAGCAGTCCTCTAGGAGAAAGTGAGGACTGCAGATGCTGGAGATCAGAGCTGAAAAATGTGTTGCTGGAAAAGCACAGCAGGTCAGGCAGCATCCAAGGAAGAGGAGAATCAACCCCTTTTGGGCATAAGCCCTTCTTCAGGAATGAGGAAAGTGTGTCCAGCAGGCTAAGATAAAAGGTAGGGAGGAGGGACTTGGGGGAGGGGCGTTGGAAATGCGATAGGTGGAAGGAGGTCAAGGTGAGGGTGATAGGCTGGAGTGGGGGTAGGGTGGAAGGTGCCGGGAGTGGAGGTTGGGTTGGTGGGGGGTGTAGACCTGACGAGGGAGTCACGGAGGGAGTGGTCTTTTCGGAACGCTGATAGGGGAGGGGAAGGAAATATATCCCTGGTGGTGGGGTCCGTTTAGAGGTGGCGGAAATGACGGCGGATGAAACGCTGTATATGGAGTTTGGTGGGGTGGTAGGTGAGGACCAGTGGGGTTCTGTCCTGGTGGGGGTTGGAGGGGCGGGGCTCAAGGGCGGAGGAGCGGAAAGTGGAGGAGATGTGGTGGAGGGCATCGTCGACCACGTCTGGGGGGAGATTATAGTCTTTGAAGAAGGAGGCCATCTGGGTTGTACGGTTTTGGAACTGGTCCTCCTGGGAGCAGATGCGGCAGAGACGAAGGAATTGGGAATATGGGATGGCGGTTTTACAGGGGGCGGGGTGGGAGGAGGTGTAGTCTAGGTAGCTGTGGGAGTCGGTCGGTTTATATATCTTTGATGATATATCAGTAAAGAATTATTTGAAACGTGTACAGTCTCTAAGCAGACTGCTTTCATGCAGAAGTGCACTCCTTCAGTCTCTAGGAGATTGCATGACTACAACAAAGGAACTCCACAGCAATGTCATTGCTCAGACCTGATTTCGACTCCAATCGAGATCCCGGTGACATAATGGGACATTTGATATGAGTTAAATTTAGGACGTCACTCACCACCAACATTCTGGTTGATAATGAAAACGTTGGACAATAGGTTACCAATGGGTGAAGACAGAACACTGTTTAAAGACCACATTGTATTTTCCCCACTAGGCAGGATGGTGAAAGTACTCCACCTCCTCTCAACTCCACTATTATGATGTGAAATGCTTTGATATCCTTTGTAAACTAATTGAATTTATGATGAGTGTTTTAATGGTTCATTGCCCACTTGTCCCTGATTTACTTCTGCTACTTCTATTGGATACAAGGAAATGAGATGCCAGAAGCTACAGCTGTAGTTCAAAATGACATTAGAGGCTTCACTGTTATCGATGGGCACATTATACATTTTCAATCTGCTTCTGCTTGTTCCTCTGGAATTGGTTCAGTACTTGGTTGAAGTGTCACTGCAATCACTGACAATTGTCTATTTTATGGGCTGCTTTGCTTGTCCCCATGCATGCTTTCATTTAACCTCACTGTATCTTTGTTTGATTCTTAGTTGAATTATAAGAGGTGCTTTAATAAAAAAGAAAGTTCCAATTCAACATCCCATCAGCTCATTTTCACCATCTTCTGACAAAGTATTCCTCTTCAGTGTTATGGAGAAAGCTTGACCAAGATTGAAAATAGAGGAGTCCTTCTGTCCCATGAGTTTTGAAATGTTGCATGTGTGTATTTGAAAGGTTAACAGGCAGGGAAGAAATTGAAGTTGTTACTGTCCTTTTTGGGGGAACATGCATGTTCTTAATTCTTCAAACTACGATTTGTGGGGTGAATTACATTGGATGCCATATTGGTATATGCATTGATGCATGTCTATTTATCGCCCATTGGAAGTATGCAGACCAGACAGATCATGACCTCTATATCAGTAATGTATTTCTGGTAAAATGCCAGTGCTGCCATTTTCATCTGAGGACTTGCACTGGTCTGTGCCCTGTTGACAGCACATGTTTTCCGTGTCTCATTACATCCAAGTACTGGCTTTAGTTTAACACTGAGATAAAGTGTTGGCATTGCAACCAGTGGCTGTGAGTATGAAATCAAGTAATAATGCTTTGTCTCCACCATCACTACATTGTTGCCATTATCCTGTGGCCTGGCCAGTTTGCACCTCAGGGATAACTAAACAGAGAGAGAGAGACAAGGGCATGTTTGCAATGCAGAAAAGAGGGAGGTGGGTAGGGCAAGGTTGGAGCTACAAGTCTACATCATCTGCAGCTTGTAAATCAGAAGTAAGTGTGGGGTAATGTTAAGTTTGGTTTCAAAAAGAAAATTAGGAATGAGGATCCTCTCATCATTGATCTGTTCAACCCCATGACATGGCTACATGGTCAGCATTGGGTGCCACATTTATGGCTAGTACCATTTCTTCCATGGAGGGGTTAAAGCCCTGTTATCTCTAAGTGTTCAATACCTTGTCCTTTCCTCATAATTATTAGACAAAATATTTCATTAATTTGAGGGTGTGGTGCTGGAAAGGCACAGCAGGTTAGGCAGCATCCAAGGAGCAGGAGAATCGATGTTTCAAGCACAGGGCCTTCATCAGTTCTTTCCTGATGAAGAACTTATGCTGAAACGTTGATTCTCCTGCTCCTTGGATGTTGCCTGACCTTCTGTGCTTTTCCATCACCACACTCTCAACAATGAGTCTGAGACTCAGCTTGGTAACCATGCCCCACTCACCCCCTGTAACCTCCATGTCTCTTTTCTCTTGGCAACTTCTGGCCAGCCAATTCATACTTAATCTTTTCACACACCATTTTGATGTCCATCTGTCCACACTCTCGACTCTGAGATCCAGCATTTGCAGTCCTCACTTTCTCTTATTTCGTTAGTGTACCAACATTTCAAACTTCATAAGAAGGAGGGTGGTGTTGAGTAATTGCTTATACTGGGGAATAATGTCCGTATAATTGTTTTTGGTTTATAAGCCTCAGTAGAATGAAGCAATAGAAGACAACAATCTAAAATAATGCAAACCATTCAGCTTTAGGAGTCTTCCATTCTTAAAGAAGTAGAAGTGAATTGGATAATGTCAAAATGTCAGGCACGTTATATTTACACAATGCCCCAGGAATAACTGTTTTATAAATACAAATCTCAAAGTCCAGCTTTTCTTCCAACTCATACCAAAAGGAAAAAGTACAAATCTTTCTTCTTGTTTGCTTGTTACTTTCCAGATTTTTTTAAACCATACTTGTGCAGAAAATGATTGATGCAAGAACCACTTGTAATATTTTACTTTCATTTGAGGTAAATAAAAAAGCATTGCAAGATTACATAATCAGAAAGATATTGAGAGAACATTTCTTATTCTTTCCCTGTAGAATATAAATCATGAATAAACACCAAATGTTTCACACTTGATGTGCTGAAAGGTCTCAGAATGTGGTGTTTAAGTTGAAAAGACTTCCTTTCTGCCTGAATGCACTGTAATGATACAGAGGTAATGATACAGGTGATCAGCCTGGTCCAACAGATGTAGCAAAATTAGATTTGCTTTCTAAAACAAAAAGATACAAAGCCAAATTGTACAATCTCATTGGGTGGTCAGAAGTTATTTTGTTTAAGGTACCAGTCAACCCATTGACATGAGAACACTCAATAGTGTAATAGTTTTGCTTCACTTCGAGAAGATGACTAAACTAATGAACTTAGATAAGCTCAAGTCTAAGTGCTGCTTCGAATGTGCTTTTGCAGTGGAAGATACATCAAATTTCATGGCAAACCACGTCCTACCAAATGTTTACATGGTCTGTCTTAAAATCAGACTGAGGAAGGATTTTGGGATCCATGTAAGAAATGTAAATCTTACGTTCCGGTGTAAGTAGTGTTTGTCAACTGTTCAATGATAATAATACAATGGAGCAGAACATCTCCGACTGAAGAAATTCAGACAGCTTATAGGAATGACCAGTGTTACTGCACCTGAGAGGAACTCTAAGGCAAGACCTGAATTTATAAATGTGATTAATTATAATGTTTGACTTCAACTCCACAGGGCTTTGGGAATGGTATTGTTGAGAGCCACAGTCTACAAATGTCCATGTGCATCTTTCTTCATGTGCGAGTGGGAGAGAAAGAGAGACAGAGAGTGAGAGAATTGTCTCTGCACTCCAGAAGTGAAGTAAGGTGAGCAGACAGGCCTCCATGAGCTACCACAGCCAGGACAGGGATTGAACCTATTCTCTCAGCTTTGTAGTCATCTAGCCAGCTGGGCTAACTGACCCCCAAATAAATGGTATTGGAAGTAATTAAATAAAATTGGGGGCAGTGATCTCCGCTCTGTTCCTATCCCAATCCACTCAACTGCTGGCCAGGTCACTCCTTAAGATATTCGGATCAGGATGCAATCCCATCATTGGAGTCTGATTGCCAGTTTTACTTGAGATTTGAACAGAGGATAAAGAATAGCTTTGTCACCAAGTCTATTTGCTGGCATCTGGGATCCAGGTTTCGAAGATGTCCAAAAATGATGATTTAAGAAAAGGAAAACTTACATTTGTTTCCAGATTTCCTTCTAGATGGAGGGGAGCAGATGTAATGTGGGACTCTCAATCACCCTTTCAGCAGCCCAAGCCCTGGGCTTTACTTTATCCATAATTTCTCTCTGATCGAATTAACTTGTTCTGCTTTCATGAACACCTCCATTAAGTCTAGTTGCCTTTCAATTTAAATCCCTGCTCCACGCACACTCTGATTTCTTTGTCACTGGCCTCCCACACTATTTCATTGGAACACAACAAAAGCTTAAGGAACAAAACATTTTCTTTTGACTGGAAACTTTTCAGCTTTTTGTATTCACCACTGAGTTAATCTGTTTCAGCCCTGAACCTGTGCCACATTTTGTTCTGAATGGCATTCTGCTTTTCACATTTACAACTCCTCCTCTTCAGACACATAGTTTTGCTTGTCCCATAATCATCTTATTTTCTCTCTCAGATTAGCATACATCTAGCCATTCTATTTCTCCTGCCTTCCAATCTATCACCATTTTTTTTTTGTTTTTTTTTAACCTAATAGCCAATTGCAGAAGGAGGAGACCATGAGTCAAATCTTTACCAAGTTGGGCTGACTCAGTCAGGAATACAAAATGAGACTTTGTTGAAATCCCAGGCAACTATTACAGAGATATGATTTGGAGATGCCGGTGTTGTACTGGGGTGTACAAAGTTAAAAATCACACAACAGCAGGTTATAGTCCAACAGGTTTAATTGGAAGCACTAGCTTTCAGAGCACTGCTCCTTCATCAGGTGGTTGTGGAGTATACAATTGTAAGACAGAATTTATAGCAAAAGTTTATAGTGTGATGTAACTGAAATTATACATCGAAAAAAATCTTGATTGTTTGTTAAATCTCTCATCTGTTAGAATGACCATGATAGTTTCACTTCTTTCATATGTAAATCACAAACCTTTTTAAAAAAATAGTTTCATTCTCAAGTTAACTTTAACAATTAGTGTCAGCCCAGATAATGTGTTGAAGGTGTTAGCCCCTGTGTGCTGCAATCTGTGCCATAATGTTAACATAATAATAATAACTACAGAGATAAAACAACTGCTTGATTCACAGCTCTGCTGTCTGATGTCATTTTGCAATATTTGTTTACTGAAACTTAAATGGTTTTGGCACTTAACAGTTTCAGGTATTGAAACTACAGAAACTCTTGAAAGGTGGGTACTTTTACTGCCCTGTGGTTTGTGGAGTTCTCTATTTTACCACAAAAAAAAACCTGAAAGAACTACGGATGCTGGAAATCAGAATCAAAACCAGAAATTGCTGGACAAACAAGGTCTGGCAGCATCTCTGCGGAGAGAAAGTAGAGTTCATGTTTCGGGTCCAGTAAACCACCTTCAGCACTGTTTGGAGCTCGGAAAAGGGTGGTATAAGTAAATTAAGTACATACTGAAGATAGGGTGATGGGAATGGGGTAGGAATTAACAATAGGTGGGGATGGAGCCCGAGGAAAGAGAACAACAGTTTGGCAGACAAAGGAGTAGGTAAAGTTAGCCTGGGAGAACCAATAGGTGCAAAGAGAGACCATTAGTAGGTGACAATGGGAATGCCCACAACGTGGTCTGTTCGACACCGGGGGAGACAAAACCTACACTGAATAACAGCTTCACAGAACACTTCAGTTCTGTCTGTGAAAAAGATCCTGAACTTCCACTTACCTGTCAGTTCAATGTACCACCCTGTTCCCTGGCCAGCATCTCTGTCTCAGGCTTGCTACAGTGCTCCAGCGAAGCTCAGCACATGCTAGAAGAACAACATCTCATGTTCTACTTGGAAATCCTGCAGTCTTCAGGACTTAATATTGAGGTCATTAATTTTAGAGCTTGAGCATCCTCTCCAATATCTTTACCCAACCCCACACACCAGGCCTTGTCATCACATGGATTGCTACCACAACCAACCCATGGCCAATTACTAATGATTCCCCCAGACTGACCGGCTCCTGCAAAGTGGCGAAAGTGAGTACTGCAGTTGCTGGAGATCAGAGTCAAGATTAGAGTGGTGCTGGAAAAGCACAGCAGGTCAGACATCATCCGACGAGCAGGAGGATTGATGTTTTGGGCAAAAGCCCTTCATCAGTTCTTTCCTGCTGAAAGGCTTATGCCCGAAACGTCGATTGTCCTGCTCCTCGGATGCCACTTGACCTGCTGTGCTCTTCCAGCATCACACTCTCAACTGTGATCTCCAGCATTTGCAGTCCTCACTTTCTTCCTGAGACTCATTGTGCCTAGCTCCATCTGCATTACCTTCCATGCTGATGTGAATCATTGATGTAAATGGCTACAATCAACATTAACAGAGTCAGTCAATTTTTTTCTCTCCGTCTAAGCTCTCCTTGTGAGTGATGTGAGGGCAATCGTTTTAATCAGGCACTTACACAGTGCAGTTAGCAATCATAGCATTGTGTTTGTGAAATGCCTGCATAGTGTGAGGTGCACATAACTGGTCATAAGCAACCTTGACCATGTACCATGTAGACTGAAGATATTGAAATACTGCAGATGCTGGAAACCTGGAATAGAAACAGAAAGTGTTGGAGAAACTCTGCAGGTTCAGCAGCATGTGTGGTAGCAGAAACAGACAATGTTTTGAGTCAAAATTACACTTCTGATGAAGATGGCTTCCCCCAGCTATGGTTTAGGGTGTTATGGTCTGTGCACACATTATATGACAGAACCACATTGTAACACAGCTGAATTCAGCAGTAGAAAAAGTTCCATTCCATCAAAGTTCAAGTCATCTGCGATCTTGTTAACACATCGTTGAAGTCTGACCAACCTGTTTTCACCTGCAGTTTTTCATTAGCATTCTAGGCTGAGAAATCCTTTCTAATCTTACCAGTTATATTTTGTCTTTCAACCAATGATATAACCACACAGCCTTAAATTGAACATTGTATCTTAAATGTCATAATGTGCCAAGTTTTTTTTAAAAATCCATATCAAACATATGTTTTTTTCTTTACAAATGGCGGTTAAGTATGAATATCCATTTGAAAATAAATGCTGATCTTCCAGAATTAACCTTCTTTTAACATTGACACTGTAGGGCTGGGAAAGGTGGCTTCCAAGGGCTTCCCTAAGTCTTGATCTGCAGGTTCCAAATTAAACCTGTCACACAGCCTCAAAAGGGCAGATATAGCCTGAACAGTTGAGTTTGAAGCAAGACATTGTTTCTCTCAAATCTTCTTAGTGGATGTCTGCAACACGATGTCCCAAGTTGTGGCTAATTAACACACCCGATACCTTATTGGGGTATTGCTATGGAAGGACAGTATGGTAAGGCAACCGGTTTAAAAAGGGATTTAAGAGTTGTTTGCTGAACTATTCAAAGTAACAACAACAAAAGGGGACTGTACTACTGGCTAATGGCACGGAGTGTTGCCAATATCATGGGTCCAATTTCTGCACCAACTGAGGTTATTATGAAGAACTGTCCCTCTCAACTGCCTCCCCTTGCTTGAGATTTAGTGACTCTCAGGTAAAGTACCACCGGATATCTGTTTCTAATGAGACAGCAGCCCAATGGTCTAGTAGGACAATGGTGACTTTACCTTTACAGAAAACCTGACCTCCTGGTGTCAGGACTACAAGTAACTGACTTCATGATGTTCTGACAAACTGCTCTTGGAGGGAATCCTGCAACAATTCTGACATGCGTCCAGCAATTGAATCCAACTGGATTGCACTTTAGGAGTAATGGTATCTTCTTCAATGGGCTTGCAATGAGCACTTTCTTTCAAAACTAATCAAACATACAAATTATGTACCATTCTTTGTAATTTGGAAGAGTGCACTTTTTTCTAGCTATATTTTCCTTGTTTGTGAACGCCTGTGTGTGAATATGAATGGTGTAGCACTAGTATTGCTGGTGAAATGCATGAAAACATAATGCTGTATTTTCAAACCTGCAAAAGGCTTGTTGCCATCTATTCAAATTGTCCATACAGCACAGAGGTTACAATACACACATATTTTCTGAATAAAATCACACTGACAGGCAGTAAAGGGACAATAGTTTTAGTTCTGTCTTATTCTGTTTGTAATAAGTAGATATATGTTTGAGTAGGAGAAGTATATTGGTCCATTTATTTTAGCTTTCCAATTCATCATCGAGAGCGTGGTGCTGGAAAAACACAACAGGTCACGTAGCATCCGATTAGCAGGAGAATCGACGTTTCGGACATGAGGGAAGGCTTATGCCCAAAACGCCAATTCTCCTGCTCCTCAGATGTTGCCTGACCTGCTGTGCTTTTCCAGCACCACACTCTAGACCCTGATCTCCAGCATCTGCAGTCCTCACTTTCTCCGTTTTCAAACCAGCTTCTGGTTTCTTTATTGTGGTTTTAGGAATACCAGTCTTCTTTCTTGTGAATTTAAATTTATCTTGTTGACTAAAAGTAACCACGCATGGAGGTGTCAGTTTTGGACTGGTCTGAACAAAGTCAGAAGTCACACAATGCTAGGTTATAGTCCACCAGGTTTATTTGAAATCACAAGCTTTTGGAGTGTTGCTCCTTTGTCACTTCACCTGATGAAGGAGCAATGTTCTAAAAGTTTGTGATTTCAAATAAACCTGGTGGACTATAGTCTGGTGTTATATGACTTCTGACTTTATTCAAAGTAGCTTTGGTTTTCTGTTCTATTTTTCCTGATGGTAACTTGTGTCCTTTTTCTTGATGCATTCCTGACTTTAAGTGTTGATTCGATAATTTGTGAACTTGCCTGTGAAAGCTGAAAGTATTTAGTATCTTTTCCATTTCCTTTCTTTATGGAGTTACCACTCCCACATCTGAACAGCCATCCAATTGCTGTGACTGACCTGTTACTGCAATTATGCCTCTTGAGAGCCTTCCAACATTTGCTCACTTTCCGTCATTCGTTTTGAGTCATTCTCCATTCTTTAGAGCTTTTAGGGTCATAGAATCTTTAGTGTTGGCCATTGGGCTCATTGAGTCCACATCGACCCACCGAAGAGCATTCCACTCTGAAACTTATAACTCTGTATTTCCCATGGCCAGTCTACCTAACTTGCATTTTTTTGGACTGTGGGACAAAACCGGAGTACCTGGAGGAAACCCACAATAACGCGAGGATAACATGCAAATTCCACACAGGCAATCACCTGAAGCTGGAGTTGAACCTAAGTCCTTGGTGCTCAGAGACAGTAGTGTTAACCATTCAGCCACTGTGGTTTTTAATACATTTCCTTTTGTGTTATCTGTTTTGTAAGTGCTAAAAGTCTTTATTATAATTTCAAATTTGAACTGATTTCTCTATTCAACCCGAGCTTTGCATACACGTTTTTTTGATGACTGGTGTGCTTAACTTGTACTCATTCTATCATGTGTTTTGATATTTTGCATTGCTGCTACATAGTTTTATTACCAATTTACCTTTCTTTATTAGTTCTATAATTTTCTACTTTTGATTTGAGTATCATTTGACTTTCTCTGATTTTTTTCTTTATTCTATCACTGAATCCACTTGTATTGGGATCAATGTTTACCAAAGTTTCCTTCACCTTTTGGACCACAACCTGTTTTTTCTTTCATTACCCAGAACCTCCTTACATATTATTTGTTCTCTTGTTAAAATATCGAGATCGCAATAACCCACAATATCTTTGCCATCTCATAATATTTTAGTTCTTTTCAGCAATAAGACTTTTCTAATAATTCTCTTTACTTCATCTATACATTGCAATATACAATTTTTGATGCACTGCATTGAAGCCTGTAAAATATACCAGTAATGTTACTTTTTAACAATATGAAAATTGTTTTGTTTTAAGTTGAGGTAAAACAAAGAAATGAACAGATCTTGTGACTTGCTCTGAAATCTGCCCAGCAAGAAGCCCAGAAGAGTTTGTTAGATTAGATTACTTACAGTGTGGAAACAGGCCCTTCGGCCCAACAAGTCCACATTGACCCACCGAAGCGTAACCCACCCAGACCCATTCCCCTACATTTACCCCTTCACCTAACACTACGGGCAACTTAGCATGGCCTAACCTGCACATTTTTTGGATTGTGGGAGGAAACCAGAGCACCCGGAGGAAACCCACACAGACACGGGGAGAATGCGCAAATGCCACACAGTCAGTCACCTGAGGCGGGAATTGAACCCGGGTCTCTGGCACTGTGAGGCAATAGTGCTAACTGCTGTGCCACTGTGCTGCCCTGGTTATTATAGGACCAGGAGGGTTCCAAGTCAAGACACTTGCTGAGATGTTCACATCTGTATACATTGACAATGAATCAATATTACTTTCACTTTATTTGTTACAATAGATGTTTTAAAAGTTAAAGTCTAGACATGTGATCCTTTACAGTTAGTCTTTGGAAATTTAATTTTTTAAATAAATCTTGATCTCTGTGGAAATTGTGAGCTCTATTTAGAATGCTTCTCTATTAAGATCTCCATCCTTTAAATCAATGGTATTGTTTCTCAATAACACCATCACCTCTCCTCACTTTCTTCATTCACTGCCCGTCCCAAAAGTTGGATAACCCACAATATTTAACTGTCATTTCTGAACCTACTGGCCTAACCTTTCTGTTCTTACTATGCACCTCGATTTTTTGCTCAGCAATGATTATATTGCCTCTTGATTCCATAACTCTACTCAACAGATAATTCACAGGACTTGAATTTTTGTTCTCTTTTCTTACTTCCTCGCAGTCCT
Source organism: Chiloscyllium punctatum (assembly GCF_047496795.1). Lineage (NCBI taxonomy): Eukaryota > Metazoa > Chordata > Chondrichthyes > Orectolobiformes > Hemiscylliidae > Chiloscyllium > Chiloscyllium punctatum. The sequence goes on along the minus strand of NC_092741.1, from coordinate 135,248,182 downwards.
ATATTTTTATTCATATAAATATATATCTATTTTCATTTTCTTCCAGCATATCTGCCACACTTTTCATGATACGTTAATGAGTTGTTTCTCACCCAAGACCTCTATCATGTTTGTTTGATTGTACATTTAGCTGCAACACTTGTCAACACAACTATGGCTATATCTCAAAAGTAACACATTGGTTACGAAGCTGAGTCATAATATGAATGCTGGATTTTTTTTCCCTTTAATATGACAGACAGTATAAAGGAAACCAAAATATCATAAGCATTTGCAGCATTTTCTGTTTTTAACTTTTGATTTCCAGGATTTGTGGCTTTTCTCTTTTATAAATGTAGTCATATTTCCTGTGTACATCTATAAGTGTTATTTCTGTTGAAGCATGCATTATGATTTCACCTTCACAGAGCAAAATAGGAAAAATGTTTATAATTTTCATGAGTATGCACTTGACACTACAGAACATTCACAACCAAGAATCAACAGAGGAGGAAGAGTCCTCTCATGTGCCAACATCCCCCTGATTTATTGTTCTTTAATTCAAATCTTTCTTCTTTGATTTACATCGTTCTGGTTCTGCCTGGGGCGGTGATTTGTCCCTGAACACGGTAGGATTGAGCAAAAATCTCCATTGTCTAAAATGCTGGGTAAGACCCTGAACTTGTCCAATATCTAAAATGCTGGGCAAAAATTCTGGGCTCAGGCTGCAGCAGACACACAACAATGCCAGAATGATTTCTGTCTGGGACTGAACCAAACATAACACACTCGACCAAAACTAATTCACTATCCTTTACACTTTGGGCTAGACAGTATGGAGCTTACAGATATATCGAACATTTAACTTCAATGGAAGTCCATTCATAGAGACATTAGGCATTCAATTTCAATCAAAATCCATTCACACATCCACTTAACTATCAGGAAACCTATCGACTTCAGAAGGAAACACCAGAAACACAATAGATGACACAGATTTAGACCAAAACACATAAAACCATAAGATATAGGAGTGGAAGTAAGGCCATTCAGCCCATCAAGTCCAGTCCACCATTTAATCATGGCTGATGGGCATTTCAACTCCACTTACCCTCATTCTTCCCGTAGCCCTTAATTCCTTGCAAGGTCAAGAATTGATCAATCTCTGCCTTGAAGATATTTAACGTCCTGGCCTCCACTGCACTCTGTGGCAATGAATTCCACAGGCCCACCACTTTCTGGCTGAAGAAATGTCTCCTCATTTCCATTCTAAATTAACTCCCTCTAACTCTAAGGCTGTGCCCTTGGGTCCTAGTCTCCCCACCTAACAGAAACAACATCCCAGTGTCCACCCTTTCATAAGCCATAGAAACTTAAAAGTTTCTATTAGATCTCCTCTCAACTTTCTAAACTCTAATGCATACAATCCCAGGATCCTCAGCCATTCATCATACGTTAGGCCTACCATTCTAGGCATCATCCGTGTGTTTCCGTGTGAATTTGACGGGAGATAACTGGGCACCCTGTCTGTATAACTGCCAGCTGTGATCTCATCTGTGGGTGGCCTTTATCAACAACAAGCTTTTGGAGAAACAGCTTCCCCACAGGCTTCCAGCCCTTAATAAGCAGCTTCGGAACCGAGAACTTCAGAGACCAAATGGAGAACCAAAAACCAGGAGACCAAACCAAGGGCATCGTGGGAAGAAAAGACATCTGAGGCGGGGAAGCCAACAAGAGCTTTCTGAACATGAGCAATCAGACACGGGCCTGTTCCGAATTAAGAGAACTGACAGCAAGAACCTCAGCAACTGGGTGCACTTTAAAACCACATTTTCTTCAGTGGTGAGCTGAAACTTCCAAGACGCCAAAATTTCAACCTATCTAGCAGGGAGGGGATGGCAAGGGTGACAGTATACAAGAATATAAAGATTCGATAATGAAAATTGTTGTCAGAGTTAGAGTCAGAGAGATGTACAGCATAGAAACAGGCCCTTCGGTACAACCCGTCAATGCCGACCAGATATCCCAACCCAATCTAATCCCACCTGCCAGCACCTGGCCCGTATCCCTCCAAACCCTTCCTATTCATATACCCATCCAAATGGTTCTAATACTGTTTAATCAAACTAATAGTCTATTTAATAGTATTACTGTCCTCTGTATATCTGATTGTGTAAATTTACGTGTTTAGTGCTTTTAGAACATAGAATATAGAAGAGTACAGCACAGAACAGGCCCTTCAGCCCACGATGTTGTGCCGAGGATTATTCCTAATCTAAAATTAAATAACCTAACCTATACACCCCTCAATTCACTGCTATCCATGTGCATGTCCAGCAGTCACTTAAATGTCCCTAATGACTCTGCTTCCACCATCACAGCTGGCTATGCATTCCACACATTCACAACTCTGCGTAAAGAACCTACTTCTGATGTCTCCTCCATACTTTCCTCCTAATATCTTAAAAGTATGACCCCTCGTGCTAGTCAATCCTGCCCTGGGGAAAAGTCTCAGGCTATTGACTCTTTCTATGCCTCTCATTACTTTGTATACCTCGAGCAGAACACCTCTCTTACTTCTTTTCTCCAAAGAGAAAAGTCCGAGGTTAGTCAATATCTTTTCGTAAGGCAAGTCCTCCAGTCCAGGCAGCATCCTGGTAAACCTTCTTTGCACCCTCTCAAAAGCCTCTGTTTCTTTCCTATAATAGGGCGACCAGAACTGGACACAATACTCCAAGTGTCGTCTCACCAGGGACTTGTAGCAAAACCTCATGGCTCTTAAACTCGATCCTCCCATTAATGAAAGCCAAAACACCATATGATTTCTTAATAACCCTAACAACTTGGGTGGCAACTTTGAGGGATCTATGAATTTGAATACCAAAATCATCTCCACACTGCCAAGAATCCTGTCTTTAATCCTATATTCAGCATTCGAGTTCGACCTTCCAAAATGCATCATCTCACATTTATCCAGGTTGAACTGCATCTGCCATTTCTCATCCCAGCTCTGCAAGCTGTCTATCTTGTGCTGTAGCCTGTAACAGCCCCCCTATACTATCAATGGCACCTCCAACCTTTGTGTCATTGGCTAATTTATGAACCCACCCCTCAATCTCCTCATCCAACTCATTTATAAAAACTACAAAGAGCAGAGGCCCAAGAACAGAGCCCTGCTAGACACTACTCAACACTGACCTCCAGGCTGAACACTTTCCATCTATAATCACTCTCTGCCTTCTGTCAGCCAACCAATTCTGAATCCAGATAGCCAAATCTTCCTGTAGCCCATACCTTATGACTTTATGAATGAGTCTACTTTGGGGAACCTTATCAAAAGCCTTGCTGAAGTCCACATACACCACATCCACTGCTTGACTTTTGTCGACCGGTCTCGTCATATCCTCAAAGAACTCAATAAGATTTGTGAGACACGACCTGCCCGTCACAATGCCATGCTGATTGCCTTTAATCACGCTTTGCTTTTCCAAATAGTCATAAATCCTATCCCTCAGAATTCTTTCCAAAACCTTGCTGACCACAGATGTAAGACTGACTGATCTGTAATTTCCAGGGATTTCCCTATTCCCCTTTGTGAAAAGAGGAACAATATTCGCCTCCTTCTAATCCTTTGGTATGACTCCCATAGACAGCAAGGAAGCAAAGATCTTTGCCAAAGTCTTAGCAACTTCTTTTCTCACTTCCCGGAGCAACGTAGGATAAATCTGGTCTGGCCCTGGAGACTTATCAATCTTTATGTTTGCCAAGATTTCCAACACATCAACTTCATCAATCTTGATCTGTTCAAGCCTGTATCCCAGCTCCTCAAAGTTCTCATTCACAACAAGGTCCATTTCCTTAGTGAAAACCAAAGCAAAAAACTCATTTAGGGCTTCCCCTATCTGCTCAGACTCCACACATAAGTTCCTGATGCAATCCTTGACCGGACCTATCTTCTTCCTGCTCATTCTCTTATTCCTCACGTATGAGTAAAATGCCTTTGGGTTTTCCGTAATCCTTCCCGCCAAGCCTTTTTTGTGCCCTCTCTTGGCTCTCCTCCGTCCATTTCTGAGCTCTTTTCTAGTAAGCTTGTAATCCTTTAAAGCTGTGCTAGACCCTTGCTTCCACCACCTTACGTAAGCTGCCTTCTTCATTTTGGTGAGAAGCTCCTCTGTTCTCATCATCCAAGGTTCCTTAATCTTACCCCTTCTTGCCTGTCTCAGAGGAACAAATTTGTGCATCACTCACAACAACTGTTCCTTAAACAGTCTGTTGTGCCCTTTCTGTGGAACAATTGCTCTCAATCTGTACTTCCCAAATCCTGTCCGCTAGCGTCATAATTTCCTTTTCCCCAGTTAAAAATATTCCCTTGGTAACTGCTCCTTTCCCTCTTCAAGGCTATGGCAGATGTGAGGCAGTTGTGATCACTGTCACCAAAGTGTTCTCCCACTGCGAGATCTGGCACCTGTCCTGGTTTGTTGCCGAGCACCAAATCCAAAATGGCCTCTCCCCTCATTGGTCTGTCTATGTACTGAGTAAGGAAGCCCTCTTGAACATACCTGACAAAAATGGCTCCAACCAAACAATCTGCACTAAGGAAGTTCCAGTCAACATTGGAAAAGTTGAAGTCACCCATAACAACAACCCTGTTACATCTGCATTTTTCCAAAATCTGCTGGCCTATGAGTTCTTCAATCTCCCTACTGCTATCAGGGGGCCTGTAGAAAACCTCCAGTAAGGTGGCTGCTCCCTTGCTGTTCCTGACTTCCATCCATACTGACTCAGTAGACAAACTTTCCTCAACAACCTTTGTTTCTGTAGCTGTGATGCACTCACTGATTAGCAATGCTACACCCTCTCCTCTTTTTCCACCCTCTCTGTTCTTTTTAAACATTCTAAACCCTGGAACATCTAGCAACCATCCCTGCTCCTGTGAAACCCATGTCTCTGTTATAGCCACAACATCATAGTCCCATGTACTGATCCATGCTCTAAGTTCATCACTCTTATTTCTGACACTCCTTGCGTTAAAGCAGACACACTTTAACTGATCTCTTTGTTTCAGCACGTGAAATACCTTCCCGATAGATTCACTACATCCTATCACTACCCCGTCTACAATGACCCCCCCTCCCACCCCCCCATCTCAGATATATAGCTTTGGTTCACAGCCCCTTGCCAAATTAGTTTAAACCCTCCTGAACCACACGAACAAATCTCCTACCCAGGACATTTGTACCCCTCCAGTTCAGGTGCAACCCTTCCTTCATATACAGGTCCCACCTTCCCCAGAAGGCATCCCAATGGTCTAGGTATCTGAAGCTCTCCCTCTTGCACCAGCCTCGCAGCCACGTGTTAAGCTGCACTTGCTGACTGTTCCTCACCTCATTATCTCATGGCACCAGCAGCAAGCCCGAGATCATTACTCTACTCATCCTGCTCTTCAGCTTCCAGCCGAGCTCTTTGTAGTCACTTTTCAGATCCTCAATCCCTTTCCTGGCTCTATCATTGGTGCCAATATGTACCACAACTTCTGGCTGCTCACCCTCCCCCTTCAGAATCCTGTAAACCCGATCAGCAACATCCTGGACCCTGGCATCGAGGAGGCAACTTACCTTCCAGGAGTCCTGTTCCTGACCACAGAATCTCCTGTCAATCCGTCTAACTATTGAGTCTCCTACCACTAGCGCTTTTCTATTCTCCCGCTTCCTTTCTAAGCCACAGTGCCAGGCTCAGTGCCAGCGACCTGACAGCTATGACTTTCCCCTGGTAGGCCATCCCCACCACAGTAGCCAAAATGGTATGCTCATTGCTGAGTGGAATGGCCTGCTGTATCTGTTGTTTCCCTTTCCTCCTCCTGACTGTAACCCAGCTGTCCTTATCCTGTTTCTGAGGAGTGACCACCTCCCTGTACATCCTCTCAATTTCTCTCTCAGCCTCCTGGATGATCCACAGTTCAACCAGCGCCAGCTCCAGTTCCCATCTCAGTTTTCAAGGAGCTGGAGTTGGATGCACATCCCACAGATGTGGTCGGCAGAGACATGTGTTGTGTGTCTCACCTGCCACATTCTGCAGGAGAAACATATAACTGCCCTAACATCCATACCCCACTAATCTGAAAGCCCACACAGGACTAAACAAGGAAGAGAAGAAATAAAAAATGAGAAAACCTGAAAACTTAGTGAGTTTACAGACTCTTAGTAAGGTTAGAGGAGGTGGATGGGAGGGAGGCCCTATGATGTGTAGAGTCTAGGGTTTAGATCTTTTACCTGTAGTTTTATTATGCCTACCTTTTTTCTTTATTTAGATAAATGCAGAGATTCTTTTGCCCTGAAACACCTGCCTACTGCTTTCTTCATTTCACCTTTCTAAATAAGTCGAGTGTCTTGAACCAGGGATCTGGGGGGCAATTTGAACCACCTAAAATCAACAAATTAATGCTTGCAAACCAGAACTTCATAATACTGAAGAAAAGAAAAACTGCCCCTTACAAACAACAAAGTAGACTTACCAAACATTTGGAGTCTGAAGTTAATGGTCTAGATCTTCCAATCAGCTTTATTTTAATGATACCATTAATCCATTTGAAATAAGTGGGCTACAGCTAGCGTTAAAATAACACAGATCTGAAACAAAAAAGCAACTATTCCATTGAACTCATGGTTAGCAACTTAATAAGTGGATCAGTGGCACTGATGTAGGTGCCTTCTGATAGGCTGCTTGATATTCTTTTTACCGAGAGTTGAACTGATCTCAAAGAATGCACACTGAATAAAGTGACACTGAACCACTAGTTCACTGAAAGTAGAGTACAATTTAATTTCCTTTTCGTGCACATCCAAGAGTCATTTCACCTTCACCCTTATGTATCATGCATTCATAATTAAATCAAAATAAACCTTAAATATTAATTGCTCCCCATGATCAGTACAGTAATCTAAAAATATAAATTGGTTCAATGCTTGTACATTGAAATTAAAGGAAACATTAATTTGTATCGAAATGCACATCAATCAAAAATTTCCTTGGTATTGTTTCAACTTACATGGCTTATGAAATATTAATTATAATCAAATCAATACTATTATTTGAAATTAAACAGAATTTTATAAACTGCAAGCAAACATGACAAATTGATACAGATTTAATTTTGCATTTTCTATATATCACTGTCAGTTAATATGAAACAAATTGCAATATATTTGCAAAATGGACGTAGACTGAGATTCTGACTGTTTTGAACAATGACGTGGTGAATAGATTTAGGTTGCAAAAAATGCTTTCGTAGAAACATAGAATCTTTCAATCCCATCTATTCATCGCTGCATCATATACATCAATTCTTTTTCTTTCTAAACACATTCAATGTCCATTGAACCAACTTATACTTTCGACTTAATTATTTTTATGATAACAGTGGGCTTGACTTTCTGATGTAGAATCATAGAGATGTACAGCATGGAAACAAATCCTTCAGTCCAACCCATCCTTGCCGACCAGATATCCCAACCCAACCTCGTCCCACCTGTCAGCACCCGGCCCACATCCCTCCAAACCCTTCCTATTCATATACCCATCCAAATGCCTCTTAAATGTTGCAATTGTACCAGCCTCCACCACTTCCTCTGGCAGCTCATTCCATACCCGTACCACCCTCTGTGTGAAAAAGTTGCCCCGTAGGTCTCTTTTATATCTTTCCCCTCTCACCCTAAACCTATGCCGTCTCGTTCTGGACTCCCCACCCCAGGGAAAAGACTTTGCCTATTTACCCTATCCATGCCCCTCATAATTTTTTAATCTTGGGAGAAAGTAAGGACTGCAGATGCTGGAGATCAGAGTCGAGAAGTGTGCTGCTGGAAAAGCACAGCAGGTCAGGCAGCATCTGAGGAGCAGGAAAGTCAACATTTTGAGCATAAGTTCTTCATCAAGAATGCGGGGTGAGGGACCGTGGGGAAGGGGGTTGAGAGATAAATAGGAGGGGTGGGGCTGGGGGAGAGGTAGCTGGGAATGCAGCAGGTAGCTGCAGGTGGGGGGAGTGATTGTGATAGGTCAGAGCAGAGGGTGGAGCGGGTAGGTGGGAAGGAATTTGGACAGGGAGGACAGTTCAAGAGGGCAGTGCCGGGTTGGAGGATTGGATCTAGGATGAGGTGGGGAAGGGAGGTGAAGAAACTGGTGAAATTGACATTGATACTGTGAAGATGGAAGGTCCCGAGGTAGAAAATGAGGTGTTCTTCCACCAGGCATTGGGTGGTTAGGATTTGGCGGTGGAGGAGGCTCAGGATTTAAATGTCTTTGACGGAGTGGGAGGGAAGTTGAAGTGTTTGGCCACAGGGCAGAGGGATTGATTGATGTGTATGTCCCTGAGATGTTTTCTGAAATGTTCCGCAAGTTGGTGTCCTGTCTCCCCATTGCAGAGGAGACTACATCAAGACCAATGGACGCAGCAGATGAGGTGTTTGGATGTACAGGAAAATCTCTGCCAGACGTGGAAGGATTCTTTGGGGCCTTGGATGGAGGTGAGGGGAGGGGGTTGTGGTATCAGTGCAGGTTTTACACCTTTTGTGGTGGCAGGGGAAGGTGCCAGGTGTGGAGGGTGGGTCGGTGGGGTTGTGGACCTAATGAGGAAGTTGTGGAGAGAATAGTCTCTGCAGAATGCTGAAAGGGGTCGGGAGGGAAATATATCTCTGGTGGTGTGGTCGCATTGTAGGTGGTGGAAATGGCAGAAGGTGATTCCTTGTATCTGGAGATTGGTGGGGTGGAAGGTGAGGACCAGGGGTTCTATCTTTGTTGAGGTGGGAGGGGTGGGGTTCAAGGACGGAGGTGCGGGAAGTGGGAGGGGAAATTGCGGTCCTTGAACATCCCAGATGGCATCCTATTTCAAGGACCACAATATCTCCTCCCATTTGGTCAACAATGCCCTCCAGTGCATTTCCTCTACTTCCTGCACCTCTGCCCTTGAACTCCAACCCTCCATCCACAACAAGGATAGAACACCCTGGTCCTCACCTTCCACCCCACCAATCTTAGGATACAATACATCATCCTCCACCATTTCCGCCATCTACAATCAGACCCCACCACCAGAGATATATTTCCCTCCCCACCCCTATCAGCATTCCTCAGAGACCATTCCCTCTGTGACTCCTCCCATTAGCTCCATGCGCTCCCGCCCCCCCACCCCCCACTCCTGGCACCTTCCCTTGCTGCTGCAAGAGGTGTAAAACCTGCACCCACACTTCCCCCCTCACCTCCTTCCAAGGCCCCAAAGGATCCTTCCACATCAGGCAGGTATTTTCCTGCATGCTCAAACACCTCATCTGCTGTATCTGTTGCTCTCGATGTAGACTCCTCTACATTGGGAAGACAGGACTCTAACTCGCGGAATGCTTCAGAGAACATCTCTGGGACACATACCCAAAACAACCTCACTGCCCTCTGGCCGACAACTTCAATCTCCCCTCCCACTCTGCCAAGGACATGCAACACAGTGGCTCAGTGGTTAGCACTGCTGCCTCACAGCACCAGGGACCCAGGTTCAATTCCAGCCTCAGGCCACTGTCTGTGTGGAGTTTGCACGTTCTCCCCGTGTCTGTGTGGGTTTCCTCTGGGTGCTCCAGTTTCCTCCCACAGTCTAAAGATGTGCAGGTCAGGTGAATTGGCCATGCTAAATTGCCCATAGTATTAGGTGCATTAGTCAGAGGGAAATGGGTCTGGGTGGGTTACTCTTCGGAGTAACCTTCCGAGGGTCAGTGTGGACTTGTTGGGCCGAAGGGCCTGTTTACACACAGTAGGGATTCTAATCTAACCTAAAAAAAAAAGTCCTGGGCCGCCTCCGCTTTCAAATCTTAGCCCCCCGACACCTGGAGGAAGAATGCCTTGTCTTCCACTTTGGGACCCTCCAACCACATGGCATCAACATTGATTTCATCAGTTTCCTCACATCCGCTCCCCCCACCTCATCCAAGATCCAACCCTTCAACTCGGCCGCCCCCACCCTTGAATTGTCCCACCTGCTCATCTACTTTCCCACCTATCCGCTCCACCCATCATCACCCCCCACCTGCATCTACCTATCACCTTCCAACAACCTCCCCCCCACCAGCTCTACCCCTCTCCTATTTTTCTCTCAACCCCCATCCCTGCACCCCCGCCCCCAACATTCCTGATGAAGGGCTTATGTCTGAAACATCGACTCTCCTGCTCCTCAGATGCTACTTGACCCACTGTGCTTTTCCAGCACCATACTTTGCGACTTAGTTTCTAATATGCTGCCAGAGGAGTCCTTATTAACTGTTGCTAGATATTGGAAAACAGCAGAGGAGGTGTCTATGTTCCACGGTTCACAATGCCAGCAGGCAAGCTTCCAACTCTATTTCATATAGACAAACAAATTAGCAGCAGGAGGAGATAATTTGGATCCCCTGGCATTCAATAATGTTATGGCTGATCTGATTGTAGCTTCAACTACACCTTCCTGCTTACCTTCAAGCATTTGGATAATTATCATAATAAATCTGTTAGTCCTTGGTTGAAAACATTGTCCCTCATGTTCTGTCTTGATTTGCATCCACTGGTACTTGAACGTTCATCAACATAATTCTTTTGGAGCTTTGTTGGATTTTTCCAAATCTTGGAGCTGAACTAGACTGACATCCTAGACCCAAGCATTCTTCAACTACGTTATCAATGGCCTTCCTTCCTTACATCCTAAGATTAGAATTGAGCATGTATACTGATGATTGCACAATGTTCAACACCATTTATGACTCCTCAGATACTAAAGGAATCTGTGTCCATAATCAACAAGATCTGGACAACATTCAAGCTTGAGTTGATTAGAGGTAAGTAGCATTTGCGCTACATAAGTGCCAGACAATGATCATTTCCATCAAGGGGCATTCAATGTCATTACCATCACTGAACCCTCCACTTTCAATGTGATGGAAGTTACTATTGATCAGAAACTGAACTAAACTAGCCATATAAAAACTGTGGTTATAAGAGGATATTAGAAATTAGGAATTCTGTAGAAGCAACTACACGGTGGCACGGTGCCTCACAGCGCCAGAGATCCGGGTTCAGTTCCCGCCTCAGGCGACTCTCTCTGTGGAGTTTGCACGTTCTCCCCGTGTCTGCGTGGGTTTCCTCCGGGTGCTCCGGTTTCCTCCCACACTCCAAAGATGTGCAGGTCAGGTGAATTGGCCATGCTAAATTGCCCGTAGTGTTAGGTAAGGTATAGATGTAGGGGTATGGGTGGGTTGCGCTTCGGCGGGTGCGGTGTGGACTTGTTGGGCCGAAGGGCCTGTTTCCACACTGTAAGTCATCTAATCATCTAATCTAATCAACTCAAGAAATCTTGTAGATCATCTGCAAAGCACAAGTCAGGAATGCAATGGAAAAGTCTTCACCTGTCTAGATAAATGTAACTCTAACAGCACTCAAAAAACTTCTATGATAATTTAATCCACTTGAATAGTACCCATCCACCAACTTCAATGTTCAGTCCCTTCACCCCTGATAAACAGTGGCATCAGTATATGGCACCTACAAGATGCACCACAATAACTCACCAATACTCCTTTGAAAGCACCTTCCAAACCTGCAAACTCTACACCTAGACGGACAATGACAGCAGATACATAGGTACATTACCACTTGCAAGAACTCCTCCAAACTACATACCACACTGATTTGGAACTATACCACTGTTCCCTTACTATCACTGTGACAAAAAACAGGAACTCCCTTCCTAACAGCCCTGCTCCTAACCGCCATCAACTTCAGAGATTCAAGAAAGCAGCTGAAAGTTCCCTCCTTAAGGCATTTGGGGAGAGGTAATAAATGTGGGCCAGCAATGTCCGTGAATAAAAGAACCTGTGGGCTTTCATCCTACCTTCTCAGTGTAAAAGAAATCCTGAATCCAGTGGATGGGTTAAAGAAAGAAGCTCTGGTCAATGTGTTGCTTAAATGTTCAGATGATTGACACATTGCAGATTTCACAGAGCAGGTCAGAAATCTAAAATTGAGTCCAACGTTTCAATTTGGTGACTGCAAGATACTAATTCTTTTATCTTTACACAGGTGCTGTCAGATCTGCTGAATATTTGTACCATTGTTTTTATGTTAGATTTGCAATTCTGTATATTTAAAGTATGGCCCTTGATTTATTTAAAAATGAAGTTCTATGAGGTATTTTGTTCACATATGTTCTTCTGAAGTATGCAAATATCAAAACAATCTCAGTTACCATTTTATCAGTTTGGTCTCGCACCATCATAAAGATTCTTTAGTGTGCATGCTGAATCCAGTACTATTCAAAAAGCACCTCACTGGATGAGGTAAACATTGTTATTCACACATTATCTAGTTTGCTCCTGCCACTGTGGAAATTTAACTTTGATAAACTGCTGTTCCCTTCTTAGACAATGTGAACTGCAAAATAATTGGTTACTAACTCAGATTATTAGATTCCAGGTTCTCACTACTACTTTGGGCCCAATATATTTTTTTAACCCTTTAATTTTCTATATATTTATTGGGAGAGAAAAATAATTGAAATCATGACTTAATAATCTGATACTACATAGTGTGTTTGATTTCTTCACAGTTTGCACTTGTTACTTACCTGTTACGGGCAGAATACCGTGTAAATTTTGAATGACCCCTCCTTACCCTGATACCACTCGATATATCTTTGCTAAGCCATTTAGTTGTCAGTTGTTTTGCTTCAGTGAAAAAGTGAATTTATTTCATAACTTCATTCTCAATAACATTCCCAATTCCACTTGAGTCAACCCTCACTCATGACATAGTTGCAGTCTTTTTATTGATAGGAAAATCTGAACGGTGTGTTTTTCTTTCAATGACATTCGTACAGAGAGTTATTTCTGTAGTTTATTATCAATGCAGCCGTGTCCATCTTCTGAAATTACGTAAGGATCAGAGCAGATACACATGTAACTTCCTACGGTGTTCACACAGGTTGCAGAGCTGTGACAAGCAGGCCTTGTAACATCTTCACATTCATTAATATCTACAATAAGGAAACATACCTTAAATATCACAATAAAGCTCAATGTTCAGATCTGCTTTATCTGAGCCCTCACTGCTATTTTCTGTTACTCTGCTTCCATCATTAGTGAAAAGAATAGGGACTAGCTAGGCTGCAGATTCTTCAATGATGTCATTAAGACTTCCTACATTTTTTTACATGGGATGTCAGCATCACTGATAAGGTAAGTATTTGTTACCTGTTCATAATTTCCCTTGGACTGATTGATTTTGCAGGCCATTTCAGATGGTGGTTCAGTCATTTGTCATTGATCTGGAGTCACATGTCGACCAGGGTAGCTAAAGATGGCAGATTTTCCTTCCCGAGAGGGTATTACTGAACCAGATGGGCTTCTATCACATCAATGGTTGGCCACCCTGACTGAACTTACCTTTCAAGTGAAGAGTTTGTTAATTGAGTTTAAATTCCATTAACTGCCTTGATGGGAATTAAACCAATGTCCCCAGATCTCCACCTTGCTCCCTCATCTTGGTCCTTGTTCATTTAAGATGAAATGACAGTATGCAGGGGATGTGGAAGTACTGGTGTTGGACTGGGGTGGACAAAGTCAGAAGTCACATGATTCCAGGTAATATTAAGATTTCAAACAAATGCGTTGTACTGTAACCTGGTATTGTGTGACTTCTGATTATATACAGAGCCATCCTGTCTTTGTCACCACCTCAAATACCTAACATTCTCTTGCAATCATCATCTATTCAACAATCCATGCTGAAGACTTGTAAAACTCAGCCATAGTTTTTTTTAGATTAGATTCCCTACTGTATGAAAACAGGCCCTTTAGCCCAACAAGTCCACACCAATCCTCTGAAAAGTAACGCACCCCAGGCCCCTTCCCTTCCCCTAACTTTACCCCTGCCTAACGCACCTAACACTACGGGCAATTTAGCATGGTCAATTCACCTGACCTGCACATCTTTGGATTGTGGGAAGAAACTGGAATACCCGTAGAAAACCCACACAGACACGGGGAGAATGTGCAAACTCCACACAGACAGTCGCACGAAGCAGGGGCCGAACACGGGTCCCTGGTACTGTGAGGCAGCAGTGCTAACCACTGAGCCATCATGCCACCCATTTACATGTCACTTATCATCTAGAAGATCAAGGCCAGCAGATTAATGGGAATACCATAACCTGTATGTTCCCCTTCAAGCCACTCACCATCCTGACTTGGAAATACATCACCTTTTCCTCAGTGCTGTGGGGTCAAAATCTTGGAACTCCCTCCATCATAGCATTACATGACTACCTACAGCAAATGGACTGCAGAGATTCATGAAGACACCATTTTCACAACTGCTGGCCCAGATAGCAACACCTACTTCACATGTATGAATTTAAAAAAATATCCGTTTAGGACATCATGTGAGCTTTATGCTCAAAATTGGTAGTCAGAACAGTTGATTTGAAAGGAACTTAAGCCTGAACCTGAATTCTCCTACTTTATATACCTCACTTCATTCTACTTTTACCCACTCGGCCATGACAGAGGGATTACATCTCTTCCATCTACTCTCAGTAAAGTTTATGCACCTGCCTTCATCTGCATTACTTCAAAATTCATGGCAAGAGTGATATGTTACTGGAGAAGATGTGATGCCTCATTATTATGTACTCTCCCCTCCTCTCACCTGCTGAATAGAAACCTTGGTATGACAGACAGGCAGGTACTTGGCGACTCCAGATTGCTGCTTGTTCCTACCAACCTCCACCTTTGACAACTGGCACCAACATCTCAAGGTATGCTCAATGGGCAGCGACTGCAAGCACCTCACAATCATGGATGTGGGCATCTGACACCTGTCAGCATCTATGCATAATCAATCTGATCTGCTGACATATATTCTGCACTTCAATTCTGCACTGGAAAGTACGTTGGCACCTTTCATTGGAGTGCTTCTGCAAGGACACTTTACATGCAGACAGTCAGGCAGCTCGCTGATGAGACCAGGGTGTGTCTCAGGGCTGCTTGCTTGCTGCCTTAGTACTAATTCAGTACCTTGCCCTGACCTGGATGCTGACAGCATTCCTGCCCTGTCTTGCTTTGCCATTTAGGATTTTGCCATCTGAGCCTCACTTTGAATGTTCACAGTGCTTCTGTCTTGTTTTGCCATTTAGTGCAGACACAAAGCCAGGTATCTTGTCATGCCTGTCAGTAGTCATTAGTCAAGAGGGTGGAAATGTCAAGCACACACCTGCACGATGTGTCAACAGTTTACACTTACATGGTGCATCAACTAAGTAGCCATGTCTCAAAGGGTAATAGTCCTCAGTCAAAACAAGACAGTCCAATCAATCAGGAAAGCATCCACAATCAGTCTAGGGGCTTGGGAACAGTCAGACATTGTGGTAGTAAGGTTCAGGGGGGTCTGTACCATTGCAGTCCAAGGCAGTGGGACTGCCATTAGTCATGTGCAAACAATCTGGGAAAACGCAGATAGCCAATCAACATGATATACAGATATCAGTCAACTGTCTGGTCAGTCTTCAGTTTGGTCTGTCCATCTAAATTGGTAAAGGGCCTGGGCCATGGTAATCTTGGGTATCAGTTGTGGGAGATATGAGGAACGTTGTTGTGGTAGGGAGGTGTGGGGACTCAATACTGGGAACTGGAGACCGCGACTTGGAATGCAGAGGGAACAAGCATAGAAAAGGGAAGAAGTTCAACATATAGATTTTGAAGCTGATAGTCTGGTGGTGGAGGCTGAGGGATATTGTGAGAGGGTGGGTTACAGGAAATCACTACCATTCAGGCATTGTTTGAGATGGGTTTGGGTGGGGTGGGATACAGGGAGGAGGAGGAGAATGTGCATCATATTGGTGGACCAGGCCCAAACAAAGTAAAATTGTTTGGTGCTTGTTTCTGTTACAAGAAGCAAATACAGTTTCTGTTTGTGTGATTTCTGTTTGCGTTTGATGTTTGCTATTATAGGTGAGTGTTTTGAAATGATTTGAAGCCTTTTTGCATATGATGGTCCCACATCGAACGATGTTTGAATACGACCATGAGCACTGGGGAAAGAACAAGTGATTAGTAAAGTTTGTAAGAAGGGATGTAGCTATGGACATTAAGACATTGTGACCTGGTACTTAAATAGCGATTGAGATAGAAATATGCAGTTGTATGTGTAAGCAAGTGTCAGCTGTGTTGTCTCTGCACCATGAGCAGCACTGGTTTGTTGCTGCTGAGTGATGGCAAATCCAGACTGTCGACACTTGACTGGCTGCATGGCAAGATGACACTCGGAGGGGATTGCAGGGTACCCCAGTAGTAGCGCATGCATCCAGCTTGATGAGTAAGAGAATTGATCAAGCAGCAGACAGGAAGGGGACCCTGAGATGTGGTGGATAGTTAATGAGGCCAGTTTGGAATGAACGCACAAAGAAAGTCACTAGACTTCACAGAGAGAACATATTGAAGAATCTCAATGAAAATGACACTCGATCCACTTCTGATAAGATTCAGCTCATTGGTGCAGGAATAGCACCACAGTACAGACATAACTCATGTTGTTGAACATAGGTGCACCTCATGCCATACTCAAAAGCAGATAAAACCATTTCCACAGAAGGGTTATACTGGGGGCTTGGAACATTACATCTGTTTCCCTTTGCACTGAAGCTGCCAGACACATTGAGCGCTCACTGTTTTTATTGAAATCTATTTCACTTAGCTGTTGAACTCTTCCAACATCAATCATGGTTGGTGCCTCCATGCTGCTAATGTCCACTTCCCCTCCATAAATTCTGGCAGATTCTCAATGAAGCCACAATACAGTCTGTTGAATCTTTCCCTGGGGCAGGTGGGTTCTAGGTTCCACACTCACTCCTGCACTTACAAAAGGGTGAAACTTCAGGCCACCCTCATTCTGGCCACCCTGATTAAATAAACTCACTGATTTAATTCTTGTGAGTTGATTGTGATCTGGACTTTGAAATCCAGTCCTCTGCATTTGCAATGGTGGAAACCTGAAAGGCAGACTATGAGTGAGTTTCTACTCTTCATATTTCCCGGAGGTTACTTGTTTGGTCTCTCTTACCTCAGCTGCATGGACTCCATCATAGTTAAGGATGCAGGAGACCATGAAGCCCAGCTCAGAAGGTTTCATGCCATTAACTATCTTCATGCACTATCAGTAAAGTATTGCTTGTTTCTGTCTTTTGTCAGAAAATTGCATATTTTAAGAAGATAAATATGAACTGTGGAAAATGGATCAAGTACTCGGACAGGCCAATTGTTGTGGTAGTCCATGACTCAATCATTTCCACTGCAATTTTTTGTTTTCTTGAATGGCATTAATGAGGTCTTTTGTCTGCTCTAACAGGGCATAGATCAATAAAATAAGACCATAAGACATTGGAACAGAAATTAGGCCATTTGGCCCATCAAGTCTGCTCCACTATATAATCACAGCTGATAGGTTTTCAACCGTTTTCCTGTTTTCTCCCTTGATCCCCTTAGCAATCAAGACATTATCTATCTCTGTTTTAAATACACTCAATGACCTGGACTCCATATTCTTACGTGGCGATAATTCCACAGTTTTAGCACTTACTGGCTAAAAAAGTTTCTCCTTACCTCCGTTCTAAAAAATCTTCCCTTTACTCTAAGGTTGCATCCTCGGGTCCTCGTCTTTCCTGTCAATGGAAACATCTTCCCAATGTCCACTCTGTATAGGCTGTTCAGTATTCTGTAAGTTTCAGTCAGATCCCCCCTCATCCTTCTAAACTCCATTGAGTATAGTCCCAGAATCCTCCAACTCATATGTTAAGTCTTTCAATCCTGGATCATTCTCATGAACTTATTCTGCACCTGCTCCAGGGCCAATACATCTTTCCTGAGGTATGGGGCCCAAAATTGTTCACAATACTCTAAATGTGGTCTGACCAGAGCCTTATAAAGCCTCAGATGTACATCCCTGCTTTTATATTCTAGTCCTTTCGAGATGAATGACAATATTATATTTGCCCTCCTAACTACTGACTTAACCTGCAAATTTACCTTAACAGCAACCTGGACTAGGCCTCCCAAGTCCCTTTGCACTTCTGATTTCTGAAATTTCTCCCCATTTAGAAAGTAGTCCATATCTCAATTCTTCCGACCAAAGTGCATGAGCTCATACTTTCCCATGTTGCATATCATCTGCCATTTCGTTGCCCACTCTCTTAACCTGTCCAAATGTATCGTAAGTTATTCAAAATGAAATTCATATCAGTTTTGAGTAATAAAAGCAGGCTTGGAAATAGCAATAAGCAAGAACCTGTAACTTTCCAAATAAAATGTACCTAATACAGAATGTTGATTATAATAAACATATAACATTAGCATGAATTATGCCCCCATTGACTGTTCCACGTGATTGAATAATTTCAATACTTACCTTTGCAGACTGGTGAATCACTGCTCCATCTATTGACAGTGCAGATCAACTCCTCTGGTCCAAACAAGTGAAAGCCATGATGACAAATATATGAAACAATTGATACTCCAGAATTAGTGCACTGTACAAATGCTCCATCTTCTATTGGTGGTGGAGGTCCACAGGATATGACTAAAAACATAGAAATTGGAGATATCGTGACTAGCAAACAAATTTATTGAGCAATTTGTACAAAATCTTCTCACATGATGTTCACTCGTTATTTTCGAAGTGTCTCTCCTTGATTTAATAGGTAAAGTTTGACCTTTGTAGTGCAATAATTCCTTCACTTCTGCATAAATTTCTTTCAGCAGACATTTCAAATTAGTATTTTTGACAACAGAAATACATGAAAACCTCAGAAAAAAACGTTAAAAGTCCAAGATTGATGGAAGAGTGGTGACAAATGCAGAATTATATGTAAAGTCTGGTGATGGGAGTTTTTGATAAATTTATGCTTAAAATGCAAGATTTGAAAGATGCTGCACACTTCTTTGACCATAAAATTATAGATACGTTAATGCATTGCCTCAATGCACTCACAATTTATTTTCCAACAAATAGTCAGCTAGAATTTTTCCAGTCATGGTAAAGGTTATGGAAGCACAGCAGTCAATCTCATTGCCAATAATCGCAAGGTGGGGCAATATATGTACCTTGTTGAGGACTATCGTGCCATGCCTGAAGGTTCAATCCAGGAACTTGATCACACTGCATGAAACCTTGTGGGTACTGCTCTAACTGGAAGGCATCCAGGGGCACCTCTGTGATTGCGGTGTTGTCACAAATGACTCGGGACAGTGAATGTTGGGCAAGTTCGTATCTTTGAGCTGATGTAAAGACACCTGGATTTTCCCACCAAAATCTAAGGAGCAGAGAGCAGGTTTCGTTATGTTATTCGCATTACATAGGAGTAAGTGCAACCTTTGTTTTAATGTCACAGGATTTCAAATCATAACAAAAATCACAAGCACCAATACTGAACACTTGGCCACCATCTGAATCCTGAGATTAGTTTCAAAACTTCTCATCTTCTATTTCTTTCATAATATGCAAGACAGTATGCTATTTATCATATTTACTTACATGTAAATGTAGGCATATAAATGCATACACAAACATCTATACATGCACACACAAACATATAACATACATATGCAACATTTCCAGGCAACACAAACATATTTCTACATGCCTATAGCTTACACACATATATATAATATATACTGTGATCATTAAGACAGGTTCTGAGCAGCACTTCTGGTTATGTAAGCTGCATTAACAGTGTAACCACCTTGTAGAAAGATACATAATGATTTATGAAGAAATATGAAACATTGACGTGCACCGACACACAAGATTGGTGACATTATTGGTAAATCAGTAGGGTGAAGGTGAACTCTGGAGGCAACTGACAGTAAGAATCAAATATTTAAAAAGATTATGCACTTTGTTAAAATTCCAAGTCTACAAAGCCTCACCGACGAACAATGCTGAAATATCAGAAGAGACAAGATAAATTAAAATGTGAGGAAAAGGAAATGCTCATGACCTGGAACAAGACTTCAGCAGATGACAAGTCCAATACCTGTAAAGGTATAATTATGAGATAGTCGTTGTACAATGAATAATTAATACATGGAAAGTAGTTGCAAATAAAGCAGTGGGAGTGAAAACTAGGATGACTGAGGAACAACTGTGTATCATTCTCAGAGACCTTAACAGTGTTCCTTAATTGGCTGAACAAAGATACAATGAATCTGTAATTATATTGTTTCTTGTGGCTAAGGAATAGAACACATTTGCATTTATATGGTGTTATACATGCCTCACAGATCCAAAAGAACTTCACAGAACTGATTTTTAAGTGACATCACATTTTAACATGAGATTCTGCTTAATTGTCCTGGAATCACATGAAGATTGCAAGGAGTGACTCTTCAGTAACTTCACCGGAATAAGAAATAGATTGTTTTGTTGCTTGAGGCAAATTATGAAGGAAAAAGTGTTTAGTGTTTCAGCTCGATGATAAAAAGGTAGTAAAGGCAGACCCAAGTGCCTGAAATTAGTCCTCAAGCCTTGTGATTCTGAAGCTTGTGAGATAACAGTCTTGATATTCCTTGTTGATTGGGCTAAGAGTAAGTTCAAACAATATGAAGGTTGGTACTAGCCTTTGTACATGTTCTTAGGAGTTCGATAATGGAAGTTATGTTTGAGGGGTTGGAGAGATGGTGGGGGGCAATATTACTGTTGTGGGCAGTGTGCCTGACAATGTTAACAGAACTGTGATGGAACCAGTGTAGGATTGAGCCAAAATCCCTATTATCTAACATACTGGACAAGGCATTGGACTTTTCTAGCATCTAAAACACTGGACAAAAACCTGAACTCAGACTGCAACAAATACATACAAAATGATTTCAGTCTGGGACAATTGTTCAGCCTGGAAT
This sequence comes from Chiloscyllium punctatum, assembly GCF_047496795.1. Classification (NCBI taxonomy): domain Eukaryota; kingdom Metazoa; phylum Chordata; class Chondrichthyes; order Orectolobiformes; family Hemiscylliidae; genus Chiloscyllium; species Chiloscyllium punctatum. The sequence continues at coordinate 135,227,258 of NC_092741.1, read as the reverse complement.
TCCAATTCATACCTCCACTCTAAGAGAGCCATCAACCAAAACAAAGACTCTGGACTAAGTTTTACACTTCGTGCTATCCATCCTGGACAGTATGGGGCCTACACAGATACCGGACATTAAACTTCAATCAAAACACATTTACACAAACTCTTAACTATCCGGAAGCCAATTGACTTCAAAGAGAGCACCAGTAACACATTGGCAACACAGATTTGAGAAGAGATAATGGGTCATATGATCTGTATAACTGCTAGCCCTGATCTGACCTGGGAGGAGAAGCTTTGTCAACATGTTTCTGCAGAAACAGTTTTCCCACAGGTTTCCAGCCCCAACAAGCAGCTTTGGAAACAAGGATCACCCAGGCCAAACTGAGATACTCTGGAAGCTAAACCAAGAGCATCATTGCAATAAAGGACATCGAGAGGGGAGAAGCCAACCAAGAGCTTCCAAACACAGGCCTATTCCAAACCATGAGAACCAACAACAAGAACCTCAGGGTGCACTTTAAAACTGTGTCTTCCCCAGTGGTGAGTTGAAACTCCCGAGACCGCAAAGTATCTGACCTAGCTAGCGGGGAAGGGAAGGCAGAGGTGACTGTGCATTGGGACCCCAAGGGTAGGAAGCCTGATTAAAGATCCTGTAAGTAAAGCTCTCATTTAGGTCCTATTAGTACTTAATCTGTGTTTTATTTAATAGTGTATTTAATTACTCACCTCTGTCTAATTGATTGTGTCAACTTCACTGTTTATTGCATTTAGCTTTATTTCTTGTATTATGCTTATCTTTTTGTATTTAAATAAACACAAAGATTATTTTGCCCTGAAACACCTGTCTACTGCCTTCTTCATTTCCCATTCCCCAAATTAGTCCAGTGTCAGAACCAGAGATCTAGGGGTGATTTGAAACACCTAAAAACTGCAAGTTACTGAGTGTAAAACAGAACTGTAGAACAGAGTGCATAGTTCATCTTCTGCTACCATATACAGGAAAATTTTAAAAATGATCCCTTAACTGCACTAAGGAATTGGACTTACTTGCAGCCATCTTTTGGGTATTAGGTATGCTATTCCAGAACCAAATTGTGATCCACCATGTGCACATACATGCCTGCCATTAATTGTGCTTGATACTATCTTATTGAGGGACAGTTTGCAGAACTGATTATTGAAGCAGCAGTTATATAGTAATCGTGATAGACTGCAAGCCCTTAGAATACAAATCTACAATGTCTAATAATTGCACATTGTTTAAAAATTGTGGATTGCCCTTTCAGGATAGAGATCAGGAGACATTTCCCTCAGAGAGTTGTGTGCTATTTGAATTCCTTGTCTCAGAAGCACAGAAGCAGGATTATTAAATATTTTTAAGGCACATTCTTATATAAACCCAAAGAACTGACGATGCTGGACAACTGAAACAAAAACAGCAAGTACTGGGGAAGCTCAGCAGGCCTGGTACCATCTGTAGAGAGAAAATATCAACAGTCAAGTCTAGATGTCACAAAAATTTCAAAAAGACAAAACATATGGCTCTAAATCTGAATGCACGTAATGTTCATAACAAGTAAATTCATTAACAACACATCTTTTAAGTAAGCAACTATAATCTGATAGCCATTGCAGAGGCAAAGCTGCAGGACCACAAGAATTGGGTTCTGAATATTGAGGGGTACACAGCATCTTAAAATGAATAATAAAGGGGGAAAAGTGGTGGTATGGCACTCTTCATCAAACAAGGCATCGGTATAATAATTAAAGGTGACAATCAGTTTTGAAGAACAGCTTTCTCAGACTCTAAGCATTAACTCTGTTCTTCTCTCCACAGATGCTGCCAGACCTGTGGAGTTTCATGCAGAATTTTCTGTTTTGATTGAACCAGAGGTGACCTTGGTGCTGGTGATCAAGAGGCAGCATCAATTTGGGTGGAGATGAGGAATAGTAGGGAAGAGGAATCACATGTAGGATTGGCCTATCACACCCCTAAATGGATGAGGTGGAAATATTCTATACTGGTTCCAAAGTCATAGCAATAATCACATAACTTTAATCTACATGTAGACTGGAAAAATTCAATTGGTGACAATAGCCTGGATGAAGAGTATTCAGAATGCTTTTGAGATAGTTTCTTACAGTGTGGAATCAACCAGAGAACAAGTTATATTAGATTTGATATTGTGTAATGAGACAGAATGAATTAATAACCTCAGGGTAAAGCCACCTCAAGGCAGCAGTAATTACAATATGATGCACTTTGCATTTATTGAAAGAGAGAAGATTGAGTCTAAGATTACTATTTTAAATGGAAATGCTGCAGCTATATGAGCATGAAATTTAAGCCAGCTGAAATGGACTAATACTCAAATCAACAGAAAAGTAGTGGCTGGCACTAAAGGAGATAATTCAGAATGCTCAGAATATAAGTAGTTCTTCTATAACGTGATGGTTGCATTCTTGAGCAACCCTGCATTATAGAAAAATTGGACTTTAGAAACAGCGCTTAAAAGTGTTGAGGATGTAATCGTGTTGCAGGTAGCATTTTAGAAACAGTGTCCCAAATTTGTCAATTACATTATAGCGAATTCTCACTGACGAAACACGGTATAACAGAACAATCTGCAAACGTATTCCTCTTACAAAAAAAAAAGATCCAGGAGAGGACCACCAGCACAGTTCATGAAAACATCAGCTTAAGCAAAAAGGATATACTGGCAATTCAGAGGGTTGGTCAGAAAGTAAAAAATGCCAGACCATGACTAGAAGGTTACTCAGGAAAAAGAAATTAGAAAATGAGAGAAAGCTAACTAGAAAAGTAAAAATAGATAGCAAGAGTTCTGACAGGCATTTAATGGGATCTAATTTTTTAGTGATGACCTAGCATGAAGAAAGGAGTAAAGCTTTCTAAACAGGATTGTTGATTTACAGGCCTATACTGTACATTTAAATTAATATTTAATAAAAGCTCCTTTCAACTTGTACTTTAATCTTAAAAAAAAACAGGATGACTGCTGGACCACTCCATAAGAAATCATAAACTTTCATCATGAAGAGACTTTTAAGTTTACTTTCTTTGACACAATAAACAATTTGTTGAACCCTTATCATATAATGGAACTCACCAAAAATATCATGTCTTTTCAAGTTATAAACATTTTATTTATTTTCCAAGGTTTCCATATTATGATCATAGGACCATAAGAACAGGAATAGGCTGCTTGGACTCTTGACCCTGCTTCTCGTGTTCAACAGGATCACTGCTGATTCCTCATTTCCACTTTCCTGCCCTTTCCCCATAACCATCGATTCCCCTTCAGCGTTGCTGGCCTCATTCAACATTTTCAGTAATACCTCTTTCTAAAATATCTCGCCAGAGCTTCTACAGAAACCTAACTTTTATGTCAATTGATCCACACTCTTATGAATATGTGGCCAAAAAAGATAAACACACTTTCACAATTACATTGCCAGCTACGGAGCGTTCACTCTAATATCTGTGAAAATTAGTTGCACTTCAAAACCCCAAGCAGCTAACCTCATTTCAACCAAATAAATGCTAGGACATATTCCATACATATCCATCCATGTGATTACACTGGATGTTAACTTTCTGGTACTTCAGAATAAACTCCTAATTTCTGATAATTATCTTAATCCTTTTGTTTTGCCTTCCTGATTATTTAACCACTAGTTTATTCGAAACCACTAAAACATAACAGCAATGAGGAATTCTTTTTCTGGTTCTGCATTGGGGCAGTCCTGAAGACACCCCCCCCCCCCCCCCCCCCCACCACCACCTTTCATTCTGTTGTATATTTATGCTGCAGCCTCTATTTTCCCCTTTAATGTCTTTCAAGAGTATTGCCAAAATACCAGTCTTAATTACAGTTAGAGATTCTTTCTCTGAAATGTGGTTCTTTTCTAAAATGCCAATCACTGTCAGACCCACTGGCCCTATTTAACCCCCGTTTTCAGAAGATTGTAGTTGCTCCTTTTAGCATCACTGGTAAGGCTGGTGTAGAGTCAGAAAAACGAGTTAGAGCATGAACAATGCTTGACTAATTTTGGAGAGGGAAAAAAATGCTGTGCCTTTCATTAGCACATGCAATAATTTAACATTTTAAAGAAACATTTGGAACACTTAAATATTGCCCAAGCCAACCTGACAAATTTACTTGGGGAATGGGAAATGCCTGTGAAAAATTGTGCCTCTTTCCTCAGCTGGTGATGGAGAAATGGGCAAAGCAAGGAGCGATTTCACTACTTGTAATCTCTGACACTTACATTTCTGTGTAGTTGGACTTCTACTTTTATCAATAAATAGTTGTTTTTATCACCTTACTCATATATTCCAAGGTGTCGGTTCATTAAGTAACAGCAGTCATTATTCTAAGTGAAGAAAATAGTCTAATCTAATGTAAACAACTAAATTAGTGTGAACTCCTAGACCTCATTTCAATCTCAAAAGACAAATTTTGACCAGAAGAAGCTCAAAATCGCCTGCATTGGAATCCGCTTGCTGTCATTAATGGCATTAACTCTCAGGGCTGTCCCACAACATCTCACATCCCAGAGGAAGGATGTGTCTCTAACAGGGGTGCTGTAAACATTGCTTGTGGGGATGTGACTCCCCTTGATCTCTAAGGGGTTGATTTGACTTGAAGTCAATGGAAGCAAAAATTAGGGATGATGCAAAGTAAACTAGTGAGCTCCCATACCTGTTTTATATGGTTACATAAATTCATGATTTAAAAAAAAACCTGCTTGAGCTGTTCTGTGCCAACATTGTCTTCTCCACTGTCTTCCCTTGTTGAGTGCAATGTGAAAACCATGATTTAAACTAAAATGCTAATATAAATAAAAAGGCCCTGACAAACTTTGGTGGCTGTTCTTACTGTATGATCATTTGAGCAGGTTAACACTGGACATGTTCAGCTCCTGATAATTCCACATACATAAGTAATATGGGAATTGTAAAAACTCTATTAGTCCGATTATCCAAGAGTGATACCCAGATGTGAATGCACTAGAGTCTATTATTATGGAAGTAATAGCTGGACATTCAGAAAGGCTTAACACAATCAAACAGAGGCAGCATGGTTTTATGAAAAGGAAATCATGCTTGGTAGAGTTGTTGGAATTCTTTCATGATATAACGAGTGGAGCTGAGAAAGGGCAAACAGCAGCATACTTAGATTTGATAAGTTGTTACAAAAGTGATTATTGAAGAATCACGTCCACATAATGGGGGGTGAAATATTAGCATGAATTGAGGATTGTTGACACAGAGAAGACAGGTCATTAATGGATCATTTTCAAGTTGGATACAGACAACTGGTGGGATGTCACAAAAATTATTCCTTGGAATTCAATTATTAAGAAGATGTTTCCACTGATGGGGTAGTCTTGGACTCAGGGGCATAATTGGAGAATAAGGAATACTCAATGAAAACTCAGATGTTAAGGAATATTTTCTCCCAGAGGTGAGCAAATGTCTGAAATTCTCTTTCCCAGAGAGTTGTGAATGTGAGATCACGATTTAAAGAGGAGGTAGACAGCTTTTGAAATATTAGGGAGTTGAGGGTGATGAGTGGTTAGCACAAAAGAGGAACTGAGGCCTGGGGCTGATCAATCATGATCTTGTAGGATGCCCGAACAGGCTTGAAGAGCTGAATGGCCTACTCATCCTCCTATTTCTTATGTTGTTATTTATCCCTAGGTTCAAATAGCATCTTCAAGCATTGGGGTGGGGGGGGGGGGGGGGGGGGGGGGGTGGTGGCAGGTGGAGGGGGGGCATGGTGGCTCACTGGTAAGCACCACCGCCGCACATTCCTGATGAAGGGTTTATGCCTGAAATGTTGATTCTTTTGCTCCTCGAATGCTGCCTGATTTGCTGTGCTTTTCCAGCACCACAGTCTCGACCCTAATGTCCAGCACCTGCAGTGCTCACTTTCTCCTCACTGCTGCCTCACAGCACTAGCGACCTACGTTTGATTCCATTCTTGGGTGACTGTGTGGAGTTTGGACATTCTTCCTGTGTCTGCATGGGTTCCCTGTTGGTACACTCAGTCCAAAGATGTGCAGGTTCGGTGGATTGACCATGCTAAACTTTCCTATGGTATCCAGGGGTGTGCAGGCTATGGGAAATGCAGGGTGATAGGGTAGGGGTAGATAGTCTTCAGAGGGTTTGTGTAGTCTTGATGGGCTGAATGGCCAGCTTCCACATTGTAGGTATTCTGTTCTTTGATTTTACGAATGATTTATTAATGATACAACTTGCGAGCATTAAATTGTGCCATGCTGTTGGATACGATGTAGGAAACTGTTCAATGACCTCAGCAGGGTAGGAGGGTGAGAGTCTGATGTGAGTATGTCATCCAAAATTGTCCACACTACCTTCCCAGATCTAGCCCAGCACATTAGCCCGCACAGTCCTCACTAAATTGCAGGTAAATACATCAGTCTTTTCCACAGTGTTTTTCACATCACAATTGATCCATCCACCACTGACATTCATCCTCATCATTCTGTAATGTCATACCTGTCTCGCATTGTCACTACCAACAGCTGTTCACCATTTGTTCTGGCTCTCCTGTACAGGTTTGATCTGTCCCTCTTCAAAGGAGGCCATAAGACATGATGGAAAGGCAGACAACATGATTCAGTTGTCCAAAAATCTCAAGCTAACAACAGAAGAAAAGGAGTCACCAAAACTAAGTGGATTGCCCACTTGCTTGATAACATGTGGTAGAATGAAATATTGGACAGCCACCAGATACCACTCATTCACATTGACTGCAGGACAACTGTGATTGAAATACAATAATGTGCATAATGCTAAGTTCAAATATTCTTACATTAGAATTACTCAATCGTATCTTTTATCATCCACATGACATTTATCTGTCCTGCAGCAGGTGAACCAAGTTATACAATGACAATGGTGACTCCTTAGAAGAGGTCACTTCCTCTGTGGTCACACTGTCACAAGTGCACAAGAACAGAAGGTTGAGACTGGGACAGTAGTTAAAAGTCAATGCTAGAGATATTAACGGCTATTCTAGATGCACCATGCATGCTTGCAGCGATGTTGGAGACATGTGGAAGTATGTCCTCTGCCTAACCATCTGTGATGTTGTGGATTTCTGCAGTAGGCTGAGATGGATCATTCACTCAGCATTTCTGGTTATAGATTGCTGTGAATGCTTCAGCCTTAAAATTTAGTCCTAATGTGTTGGGCTCCCACATTTTGGTGGACGGGGTATTTGTGGAGCCTCCTCCAACGAATTGTTTAATTAGTCACTATCATTCAACTGGGTCCTTGACCCAATTCTCCTCAACTGGTAGGACTGCAGAGCTTAGGCTGATCCCTTGGGTATGAAATTTGCTTAGCCCTGTCTATCACTTGCTGCTTACACTGTTTTAAATGCCATTAGTCCTGTTTTGTAGCTACACCAGATTGATACTTCATTTTTATATATACCTGGTGCTGCTCTTCCTCCACTTTTCATTGAACCAAGGTTGATTCCCTGCCTTTATAGTAATGTTACAATGGGGCTTATGCTGGGCCATGTGTTTCCAGATTGTGCTGAGTACAATTCTGCAGCTGCTAATGGTTCACAGCACCTTATGAATGCCCAGTCTTGAGTTGCTAGATCTTGTTCAAAGTCTGTCACATTTAACACATTGATAGACCCACACAACACAATGGAGGGTATTCTCAAGGAGTCAACAGAACTTTATCACCACAAGGACTGTGCAGACATCACTATTGTCAGTAGTTCTCTCAACCCAAGACAAAATAAATAGAACAAGAAACAGAGTTATGGAATTGAAGTTAGTCACATATTAATATACCCATTTCTAAATGCAGGATCTTCACAGGAGGCAGTCACAGATCTGGGTGCATTTCTGTAGTCAGATTTGGTCACCAGCCCCAAGACAATCTTGATTGTTAGCAGTTACGAAGGTAACAACTGCATTAACACAGTTCAATCCTTCCAATCTATTGGAGGAAATATCTGAGAGTTGCTCTAATTTGTGGTGCCAGTTTTAATATACTCATCAAAGATGCATAGCTTGTTCACATCAATAAATGCATTTACTTTCTCACAGTAAACACTTAGCAACATGAGAGATCCTTTCTTCTTTATGATCTGACTAGATTACACAAAGTACAAGTCATTACATAGAACTCATATGGTCACATAGATCAGAAGTTCAAGTTCTATCTTGCTCTGAATAAAAGGGAATGTGCAAATGCTCTACAAGTAAAACTGCAGAACAAAGCACAGAATAAACCCTCTATGTTTACAGTTGGCAAAATTTGCTGTCTCCATAACTAACACAATGTGTACCATCTATAATATATACGTTGTAACAACTCACTGAGGCACCTTCAACAGCAACTTCCAAACCTGTACCTCTATAATCATTCCTGATGAAGGGCTTTTGCCCGAAACATTGACTTTCCTGCTCCTCGGATGCTGCCTGACCTGCTGTGCTTTTCTGGCATCATTCTAATCTTGCCTCCATCATCGGTTAGAAAAATGGCGGCAGATGTATAGGAAGACCACCGTTTGCAAACTGCCTTCCAAGTCACACACCATGTACCCTGACCAGGAACAACGTGACTGTTCCTTCACTGTCAGTGAGTTGAAATGCTGAATCTCCCCCAGTAAGATCCCTGTGGGTCTAATCACACCTGTTGTACTGCTGTGGTTCAAGCTGACAGCTCATTACAATCTTCTCAAGGCCGATATTGATTTTGCCAGTGACCCCAACATCCTCAAATGCTTTAATGAAATCTTAATTTTATGACAGTCTATGGAATCACTATTTCAAGGGAAAAGGAATAAAAAAATGAAAGATTATTGTCATGATTACGAGTCAGAAGCTGAAAGTATTGTGGATATTTTTATCTTGTAATTCCAAAAATGTTTTTTTTTTAAAAGAGGGCTGATATAGCTAAAAATGGCTGTGCACGTTAATTAAGATGAATGTCTAGAAAGAGACAAACAGGAAATTTCACCCAACTGCAATGCAGAAGGAACTTAGAATAACAGTACTTCAAAGTGGGGGTAGGATGGGGGTAAGGAGAAGAAACAAGTTGAAACAGACTGGACTGAGAGCTCTTGTGACTGCAAAGTTAGTGAGGGGTTGACAATCCCCTTATTCAACAAACAAGCCACTCTCTTGGATTCTGTCCCAAACTGGAGAAATACTTATTTGATTTTTCCTTTGAAGACAACACAAGGACAGGGGTTAAAAAAACAGATTTAACTGGTGAGGATTAGTAGGACTAAGCATTCTTGTGCGTACATTTGTGTTCCAGTGTTAACATACCATGAAGGTCATAGTCTAAGAACTATCCCCTGGTTATTGCAGGTAAAGGCACTTTCACTTAGAGTACTGCAAACTGGTCAAAAAAGGAAACTGAAAAGCAAAATCGGTCTTGATGCTGGAATTCAATCACAGCTGTAAAGAATCAGAACGACAGAATCTCAACTGATCCAGCAAATTAAGCATCGTGAAATTGACTGTTAAACTATTAATGTCAAAGCTCCTGGTAACCTCCAACATAATGGCTGCGAGGTTCAACTATTTCACCTCTATGGTCCTTTTTTTAAAAAACTAACATTCTGCTAGATTCATCTCATGTCCAATCTCTGTGTATGCATATTGCATTACTAATTCTTCATATATTCATTAATTAATAAACTCAATTTTTTTGTGAATTCAAAAAGCATGGAAGATTACCTTCTTTTGGGTCAGGAAGGAAGGTACAACAAGATGGTTCGCACTCACAGATCAAATGTTGCTGAAGGAAAAGGGCACTCATTGACCCTAGACACAGTTCATTGCCTGCTGTTACTAAAAAGGAATATCTCTCTGGGCTAATTAATAATTGAAACTACACGGCAATAATTTTGACTACGGTTATGACAGACAATATCATGCCAATATCCTTTTACTTTTTTTTCTCTTTAATAGCTTTTCTCGACATCTTTAGTTGGGTGAGAGCGGACGCGGTCTCCCGGGCATGTGCAGCAGTGGCTGCAACAAAGTCGGTTCCTGCTGACAATCAATGATGGCAGTGGCAGTTGGGATGGCATTGACGAAGGAGATACCCATAGGGGAAGGGGAGTGAGCCCAGCACAGGGCAGAGCAAGCCTAGTGTGAGGGAAAGCGAGCCCAGCACAAGGGAGAGTGAGCCCAGTGCAGAGGAGACTGAGCCTAGGGCAAGAGAGACTGAGTCCAGCACAGAGAAGAGCAAACTTAGCGTGAGGTGGAGTCAGCCCAGTGTAGGGGAGAGCAAGCCCAAAGTAGGTTAGAGAGAGCTCTGAGATGACATTTGTGAGGTAGGCTCAGTGGCGAAAGATGGTGCCTGAAGATTGGTGACTTCATCATTGGTTGAGTCCGCCGCTGGCAATTTGGTGGCAGGAGGGCAACAGGGCAACATCGATTGTGGCAACAGACTCTAACATTGTTGGGCCCGGTGTAGGCAGTGGTGAAGGTGAGTCGATGCAGCAGCGAAAGGTGGTGCCTGAGGATTGGCAACTTCAACATTCGTTGGGTCTGGGGAGGGCGGCTCAGAACTCCATCGTAGACAGGTCTTCTTTTAAAGCTACGTCTTCTTATTTTGTCTTCTTACTAACCTCTTAAAATGACACCAGATTAAGGCAACAAAGGGAAGCTTTTCATTTATTTTATTGCATTTCATTGCAAAATGCATGTGACAATAAAAAAAAGTATTAAATAATTAATTAATTCAAAATCATTCATTTCAACTTAACCTTGCTGCATCTGAACAAAGTCAGGGAGAAATTCATCCCTATTCGTCCAGAGGCTTAAGAGTGAGGAATAATCTGTGGGACAATGTTCCCTTTAAACCGTGTGGCTGCACGAACATGCAGCCAATCTGAGCTTCCTCCGTGGTTTAGTGCTGGTTCACACCAATTGTTGTGCAGATGCTTTGATGTCTGGTTTCTGAAGTCACTGTCAAAGGTTCAAGCTCCAAAAACAAAACGAGAGAGAGTCCTGATTGGGGAACCTTTCCCAGTGCGTGGTCACTCCATCGAAGGCCAGGGTTATGGGCTGCAAACCTCACTGAGAGCCTCAAAATAAAGATTGAGAATGCTGAGGCGGAATATCGCAGTGCAATCCACTCAAGGTTTTCAAACCCTGAGGCATTATGCACATGCTCATTTTGCAAAATGACTTTGTTTGGAGGATGCGTTTGAGGGGTGCGTAGGTTAAGTTATTATATTTTACATTAGGATTAAACCTCGGCACAACATTGTGGGCCAAAGGGCCTGTTCTGTGCTGTATTTTTCTATGTTTGGTGTTCTATGCATGAGAAGGCAGGCAGTGGCTCCAGAGGCAAAAGGTTATTCTGTACTCAAAGGTCAAATGTTGCTCAAGGAACAGGACACTTATAGCCATTAGACACAGCTTCTTGCCTGTTCACATTAATGGGGAGGTGACAGCCGAGTGATATTACTGCCAGCCTTTTAATATAGGGACCTGAGTTCAAATCCTGCTACATATGAGCTGAATAAAAATCTGGCATTAAGAATCTAATGGTAATCGTGAAACTGGTGCTGTGTTTTGGGGAAATTGATTGACAATATGCTTTAAGGAAGGAAACTACGGTATTTATTTGATCTGGCCCACCTGCGACTCCAGACCCGGAGCAATGCAGTTGACTCTTAACAGTCCTCAGGGCAATTATGTGTGCGCAATGATTATGAGGCAAGCAGCAATGCCCAGATCCTGTGAGCGAATTAAAAATGATGTTTCTATTGGCTAATTAATAGTGGAAGTTACACTGCAATTGTTTTATTCATAGTTATGAGATAGCAGTACCCAGAAAGAAAATAATGCGAGAGCGCAGAATGAATGCCCAGAACTGTCCATTTCTCAAGCAACCTATTGATATTTATATCCATTCGGAAGCAGTTGAAATGTTGCAATCGTGCTAGCCTCCACCACGTCCTCTGGCACCTCATTCCATACATGCCCCGCCCTCTGCGTGAAAAAAATTGCCCCTTAGGTCTCTTTTATATCTTTTTCCTCTCACAGTAAACCTATGTTCTCTAGTTCTGGACTCACCCATCCCAGGGAAATGACTTTGTCTATTTATCCTATCCATGCCCCTCATGATTTTATAGGATCATCTCATAGCCTCCAACGTTTAAGAGAAAAACGCCCCAGCCTATTCAACCTCTCCTTACAGCTCAAATCCTCCAACCCTAGCAACATCCCAGTAAATCTTTTCTGAACCCTTTCAAGCTTCACAACATCCTTCCAATAGGAAGGAGACCAGAATTGCATGAAATGTTCCAAAAGTGGCCTAACCAATGTCCTGTGGAGCCGCAACATGACTTCCCAACTTCTGTACTCAGTACTCTGACCAATAAAGGAAAGCATACCAAACACCTTCTGCACTATCCTATCTACCTAAGACTCCACTTTCAAGGAGCTATGAACCTGCACTCCAATGGCTCTTTGTTCAGCAACATTCCCTAGGACCTTACCATTAAGTGTATAAGTCCTGCTAAGATTTGCTTTCCCAAAATGCAGCACCTAACATTTATCTAAATTAAACTCTATCTGCCACTTCTCAGCCCATTGGCCCATATGACCAAACTCCCATTGTAACCTGAGGTATCATTCTTCGCTGGCTACTACACCTCCAATTTTGGTGTCATCTGTAAACTTACTAAACTATACCTCTTATGCTCACATCCAAATCATTTATATAAATGATGAAAAGTAGTGGACCTAGCACTCCACTGGTCATAAGCCTCCAGTCTGAAAAACAACTCTCCACCACCACTCTCTGGCTTCTACCTTTGAGCCAGTTCTGTATCTAAATGGCTGGATCTCCCTGTATCCCATGAGATCTAACCTTGCTAACCAGTCTCCAATGGGGAACCTTGTCGAGCGCCTGCCTAAAGTCTGTATAGATCACGTCAACCACTCTGCCCTCATCAATCTTCTTTGTTACTTCTTCAAAAAACTCCATTTCTTGATCATTCTGAGATGTTAGCACGTTAAATGTGTTCCTTCTTGAATACTTTTTCTGGTCACTAATTCTTCTTTTAAGTATATTATTTGTATCTTTAATTTTTTTGACTCATTGACTTTTTTGAATATGCAATCACTTTAAAGCTAAAACCATTATAAATTTTGTTAATGTGCCCTGTTCTGATGCCCTGTACCACTCAATAGTTTTCACTAAATCCAATTTTAATATTAATTTTCTTTGATATAACTTTATTATGTTAAATATCTCAATTTTAAAGTATGGCTAACGAGCTAAGAGAAATACATAGGAATATTGCAGTGAAAGAACCAGCTACTATCGCTGAGAAGTCTTCAATGATATGTATTCTATCTGATCTAATAAATAATCTCATACTGTGGAGGGCCTCTGCTAGTTCAGCCATTGCATCATTTTTGACCAAATATCATTCATCAAGAGACTTTAAATCATCAGCCAGAGGTAATTTATAAGCAGGCCTAAGATCCAGAATTGAAATTCAGGACTTATGTCCTTTCCATCAACAAAACTACTCTCATCTCTGCAATGTTGCCCATCTCTGTTCCTATTTTAGTCCCAATCACCAAGGAAATCTTAATCCACACTTCAGTCATCTGTGGAGTTGACTTCTCCAATGTGCTTCCTGGCCTCTCATCATCCTCTCTCTCTGATTTCAAACTGATCCAAAATGAACCCACCCATATTTAGACCGATGTTACGTCCAATTTATTCTATGCCCAATCTCCAATAATTTACACTGTCTCTTTCAATTTACAAACTATGATTCAAATCTTTACTTATTCATTGCTCTCTAGCTCTGCAACATTTTTACCATTACATAGGTATTTGCATCTGTTTGAATATGACTTATCTGTAATTCCCCTCCAGTGGCATCATTATCAGCAAGGGAGAATCATCTCTTTTCTTTTAACACCTCTCAGTCACTTGAAACAAATACTTTTTAAAAAAATTTTCTTTTTAGTAAGCAGCTATAAAACTTGCTGCATTGCCACATTGAGCATTTATTTGATAGCTTGAATTGGAGCATCGTTGTGGAGATGGGCAGCAATGTTATTTATGGAAAATATTTGCCTCAATGCTTGAAAGTTTCAGGCTGCCATATAAATGCAAGTTCTTTCCTTTTCTTTTGGATACTGACATATACTGTTAAGCATTTGTTGTTTGTGTAACGATTACAACAGATATGATGCAGCATTCTACAATTCGTGAACTTGATTTAATTTCAACTCCTCACTTTGCTTTATTGCAATGAATGTTTTCTTCATTCGTTCTCTATCACCTCACACATGAATGAAATGACTTTCCTTTGACCTTGTATGATTACTGAGTTAACTTTTCCTGTTGTTGGTTATTGTTCTTAGTGTAGCACTTTCACAGTACTTACAATAATTTGCTTTGGGCTAATAACTATGGCAACAGCTTGTAAATGAGGTCAATGAAAGCTATTTTCAGACCACACTGATCAAACTGGAACATTTAAATGTCTGTCTTTGTGGTCGGTGAGTTGGGACATGTTCTTAAATGAATGAAGGAAAACTGTCCCTTCAATTAAATGGGTTACACATTCACTTTGGCTCAATTCAAACACTCGCCATTGGTATCATGAAATTTATTAATATATTGATAAATTGATTTATCACTAATAATAATGATACCAAATAAAACAGAAAGCCTATCCACATCTGTGGAGATAGAAACAAAGTTAATGCTTCAGGTCCAAAACTACTTTTTAAAAGTGAAGAAAGAGAGACATGTGATAGGTCTTATGCTCTTGAGAAAGGAACAGAAGTGGTGGCAGTGGGGAGGGGGCTGTTGAAGGTGATGTGGTCAAAAAGGAAATTTGAGGATATGTTTGAGGATGTGAGATATTAAATAAAAAATAATGTCATGGATGAAAAGGCAAAGCAGTGTTAATAGCTGTAGTAAAGAAACAAAGTACATGTGCAAGTGTAAATGTTAATGGCAGAATAAAGGCCAAATTTGTCTAAAAGCAAAAATTACGAAAACAAGAAGCAGGCAAGTACTTGGCAAAATAAATTAAAACAGAGGACAGAGTTCATGGTTTGAAGGTGTTGAACTTGATGTTGATTCCAGGTGGTTGCAAAGTGCCTCATCCGAAGATGCTGTTTCTCCACTGGAACATTGCTACAGGCTGAGACAGAACTGACAGCACAGAAGCAAGATGGTGAATAACTGGAAGATGGACTCATGCTTGCAGACTGAGTGGCATTATTTTGTAAAGTGCTCACTCAGTTTGCTTTTAGCTTGCTCAGTGAATAGAGTCACAGGTTCCCTAAAATGCGGAAGTAGGCCCTTTGGCCCAACAAGTCCACACTAAACCTCTGAAGAGTATCCCACCCAGATCCATTCCATTACCCTCTTACTCTACAATTACCCATGACATAAGCACCTAACCTACACATCCCTGAACACTATAGGCAATTTAGCCAGGCCAATTCACCTCAGACAAAAGTGAGAACTGCAGATACTGGAAACCAGAGTTTAGATGAGAGTGGTGCTGGAAAAGCACAGCAGGTCAGGCAGCATCCGAGGACCAGGAAAATCAATATTTTGGGCAAAAGCCCTTCATCAGGAATTCACTTAACTGCACAGCTTTGAAATGTGGGAGGAAACCAGAGCACCCAGAGGAAACCCACGCAGACAAGAAGAGAATGTGCAAACTCCACACAGACAGTCACCCAAGGCTAGAATCAAACCTAGGTCCCTGATGCTTGGAGGCAGCAGCACTAGCCACGGAGCCACCATGCCACCTTATGAGGAGATGGCAAGAAATCTTTCACTTTTAGAAAGGGTTGTAACTAACTTTGTTGGATGGGAAAATTTGGATCCGAAGAGCAACCCACCCAGACCCCATTATCCTGTATTTACCCCTGACTAATGCACTGAACCAACACGTGTTTGAACTCTATGGGTAATTTAGCATGGCCAATTTACCTAACCTGCACATCTTTGGACTGTGGGAATAAACGAGCACCCGAAGGAAACTCACAGAGACACGGGGAGAATGTGCAAAGTGCACTAAGGCCGTCACCCAAGGCTGGAATCAAATGCAGGATCCTGGCGCGGTGAGGTAGCAGTGTGAACCACTGAGCCACCATGCTGCCCATGTAAAGGAGGTGATGTTATGTGCAGTGAATAGGTTAGATTCCCTACTGGCCCAACCAGTCCATACTGACGCTCCGAAGAGTAACCCACCCAGACCCATTTCCCCTCTGACTAATGCTCCTAACACTATGGGCAATTTAGAATGGTCAATTCATCTGGCTTGCACATCTTTGGACAGCAGGAGGAAACCGGACCACCCGGAGGAAACCCACGCACATACAAGGGAGAATGTGCAAACTCCACACAGACAGTGGACCGAGGCTGGAATCGAACCTGGAGTCCTGGTACTGTGAGGCAGCAGTGCTAACCACTGAGCCACCGTGCCACCATAATTACATTTGAACAAAGTACAAGTAAATCATTGATTTACCTGGATGCAGTTTTTGGGGTTTTGGACATTTAGGAGAGACGTGGCAAAAAATAACAACTTCTGTGGTTGCATGAGAAGATATTACAAGAAGGGAATGAGGTGTTGGGGTGGTGGTAGAGGCATTTGCTCAGTGGTAATGAAGGGAGAGTCCTTTGGAATGCTAACAAGGGAGGGGAATGTGTGTTCAGGATGGCCTTATGCAGAATGTGTCAAAAATGACAGACCGTACTCCTCTGAGGACAGATTGTGGGAAATGGATAAGAAACAGATGAAGTGGAGGGAGAGGTGATGGAAATTCATGATTAAGGAAAAGACAGACATTGCAGCAGTCCTATTGTGGGCAATAGCATTATCAGAATACATGGAATTGAGATGGAGAAATTGGGAGAATGGAATTGAGTCTTTAAAGGAAACGGTGTTTGAGCAATTGCAGTCAAATTAGTTGCTGGAGTTGATGGGTTTGTAATGAAATCTGGTGGATAGCCTAGCCCCAGAATTGGAGACAGAGAAGTGAAAGAAAGGAGGTATCAGATGAAAGCTATGTGAAGGTGAACAAAAGTTGGAAATTTGAAACACAATTGATTATTTTTTCTCAGTTCTGGGTGAGAGCATAATGCAATGCTAACACAGTCATCAATGTATCAGAAAGAAAGTAGGGACAGTGGGCTTGTGTATCACTATTACCATGGGGGAGATTCAATAATGATGCAGCATGTATAAAGTAATGCCAGTATTATATGTTTTACATGGAAATATCAATTCTGTTGTCAAAACCCTGCTAGAGTTTCTGGCGTAGAAATTCCTTATGGGAGAAAGTGAGGACTGCAGATGCTGGAGATCAGAGCTGAACATGTGTTGCTGGAAACGCGCAGCAGGTCAGGTAGCATCCAAGCAGCAGGGGAATCGATGTTTCAGGCATGAGCCCTTCTTCAGGAAATTCCTTATGTAGATTAAGGAGATAGCAATGCTTATGATGATGCAGCAGTGACAGCAACAGTCATGGGCTTCATTCAGAGCAGAGAGAAATGAAAATGGAAAAAGAGGATATTTGTAGACACCTACCAGAGTTAGACTATGGTCATTGTTAAGCAGAGGCATCCAAATAAGATCCAAAGTGGAATCAAAGCACAAACCATTAACCATGAGGTAACCAAGGTTAAATTGGCTTCTAAACATTTACAAAAAGCCCCCTTATCGTGTGACAAGCTGCAAAATGTAAAAGGATCCGATTCTCTTCTCTTCAGCTTTGCTACATCTTTTGTATATATGTGGGAGTACAGGTACTATCTGATCTAAAATGTCTGTCAGGCTGCATTTTTTGTTATCTGTGGAACCTTTTCTCAACAATCTTAAACAGTTTAACTTTACTGCAGTCCTGTTATTAATCCCTTTCCCTAAAATAGCAGGCTCCAGAAACCCATCACTGCCAACCTAACAATCACAATATTCATACACAATAAAGATTCCAAAAATAACATGAACATTGTATCCTTTTGAAAGTAATAGTTGCTCAGAAAAGGAAATTAGTCATTTTCAGTGCTCACAGGTTTTCTTTAGTTCTATCTGTTCTGCTCCAAATTTCTTGATTAATCTATATTAAGCTGGTTAATGCAATAAAACTAGACATTTAGCAGAATGCTGTGACCAACAGTCTAGGTATGTGGATGGATTGGAAAGAAACAATATAAAACTCACCTATCGCCTTCTCTTAAAGTTTTCATTTGTTTTCCAATTAAACAAGCAAATAATGGACCAATTCTGGCTCCAGGGAGAAAATCTTCTGCTAAGCCACCAAGCCAGATGTCAATATTGTTTGGATGCCCATAGAGATCCATTATCTTTTCAACTAAATCTAAATCAGATATTGCTTTCCTTAAATTGGCTTTAGTTTCTAATCTTTCCAGCTCACAGAATTCCCTCCAGTCATTGTATCCTAGAAGTAAAGAAAAGTCATATATTCACTGTTAGCTTATGAAGTCAACAAGAAACTCTGGTTCTGAAAATACATCAGAAAATACACATTATCACACATCAGTTTGTGATTATCTGCTTCTTTACTTTAGCAGGTGTATTAGCAAATAAACAACTCAATTGAAGTAACAAAGAATTTCAAACATAGCTGTCAAACAGCAACTTATCACAACGTCACTCTAATGTGTCTGTATTGATCACAAGTTCAGTAATGCCATCCATTTCAATCAATGCACCAACCCTCCTCTAACAGGTTATTGATACCATTGTCAGGGACCAACATCAAAACATTCAGCAAAGGAGTAGAAACAATATATTTGGCAAAGTGACAGAGATCTGGGACTAGAGGATGTGCCCCAGGGTTTGGTATTATTGACGTTGATCTTTTTGACATAATAATGTCTTAGGTTAGGGTGTAAAGGCATCACTTCAAAGTTTTCAGATGACAAAAATTTCAGGAATATGATAGAGAATAAGAAACAATGCAAACAGATTTCAGGAAGATTTGATGCAGGAGTGAAATAGGCAGATACAAAGCAGATGCAATTTAATGTATGGAGTGATATATTTCCACAGAAGAGTTTAGGAGAGGTAATATGGAAAAAGGAATCCATTTCAAAGATGCTCCAGGATCATAGAAAGCTCAGGCTGTATGTGCACAAATATTTGGAGAGGCCTGTTATAAAAGCATAAATATGGTTTGTGCGCAGAGACTTAAAGACAGAGGCATGGACATTATGTTAAGCCTTTATAAATGGTGAGTCAGCCTTTGACTGGAATATTGCATCCAATCCTGGGTGCCACACTTTAGGAAGATCTTTGAGGAGATACAGACAAAATTATTAGAATGATATTGGTGACTTTTCTGCTAACTGGAGATTTTTAGCAATCTACGGCTCTGCTTCTTTGAGTAGAAAGGTTAAGAAGAGATTAAATAGAAATGTTCAAAATTATAAAGGTTATTTACAAGACTAAATGAGGACAATCTGTATCCAATGGCAGAGGATTGGTAACCAGATGATCTACGTTTAAGTTAGTTTGAAAATGAACTAGAGATAAGGTGACGAGAAATTGCTATGAGCTAGAATGAACTGCCTGAAAGGGTGGTGGAGCCATTCAATAATAACTTACAAAACAGATTTGATAAATATATGAAGGGCAATAGTGCAGCTTTAAGAGGAAAATTTGAATAGCATTTTCAAAAAGTTAGTACATGCATGGATAGCTGAATGGTCACATCTTGTGCTATAGTTATACTTAAAATTCAATTGTTAGCATATATGGAAGATATTCCTGCCTGGTTTGTGCTTTGAGACCCAAAATGCACCATGCAGATATATTTGAAATGGAAATGGGCAGGAACTTCACAGAAGTTAGCACTTCAAGCAAACATATTGCAATGGCTAACACCCCAAGTTTAAGTGGGGTTAAATGGGGATGTAAATTAAGTTTCCAACCACATTATTTCCCTGCAATTGTTTAAAATATATAACTGTAAAAATGTAGAAAGTTTGGTTTCAATTTTAAGCCAAAGTTGAGGTTGTTTAATTTTAGCTTCTTTAATTATGCCCAAGTGTGCTTGCAAGCTTTGCTTCAACTTTTAATCCAATTTAGAAGCTTTTTGGTACAAGAAAGCCCCAATTCATCTTGGGAGAGGGTACATCTTGGTTTTAATAATGTACATATAAATGAGAAGCAATCTCACTTGGATGAGAATGACACCCTGTTTGATGTCTTTAATCAAAAAACAATTCAGACAGTCAAGTCACATGACATTTTATAAATTCCTACTTTGGAAATAGAACCAGTCTGACTCAAGATTGGAATATAAACAGACTCTAACCTCATACCTTTAATACATTGTCTGAGCTAAGGTGTCACCTTTTTTGGTATAATACCTTAAATTATCTCAGGAATGTGACTTGAAAGAAGTTCTGGGATTTACACATTAATGAATTGAAACCTGCAAACCCATTCCAAAAGCTGAAAGACTTAACAGCAATCTGGGTTTGTTCAATATATCATATCAATTGCATGGCACTATGATTTTGCACTTATGATCCTGCTCCACTAGTGACCTGATGAAGGAGCAGCGCTGCCAAAACCAATACATCCAAATAAACTGTTGGAATATAGGGGAAAGTGAGGACTGTAGATGCTGGAGATTAGAGCCAAAAAGTGTGGTGCTGGAAAAGCATAGCCGGTCAGGCAGATCTGAGGAGCAGGAGAATCGATGTTTTGGGCAAAAGCCCTTCATCGGGAGCCTGAACAGCTGTGCTTTTCCAGCATCACATTTATTGACTCTGTTGGACTATAACCTGTTGTTGCGTGATTTTTAACTTCACCAAAAAACTCTGTTGTACATGTTTAAGGAAAGAGAACAAAAGGAATGCTTGGGAATTTAGAAAGGCCAAGTAGCTCTGCAAAGAGAGTGGAAATCCAGCTAAAGGAATGTCTATGTGTGTCTGATGTGTGACTGTCAGTAACACCCATATTTGGACTGGGAAGTCGTATTTGAGATTGGTGCCATGCCCCTAAGTTGGCTCCTGTGCAGCCAGATGCAGACTAAATAAGGGACTGTCTTTTGGAGGATCAGCATTCTTAAAACTGTACTGGACTGAATACGTGGCAAAATAAATCTCAGGTTTTAGCAATTTTTCAGAAAATTTGTAGCTCAGGTTGATGAGAAGTATGTAAGTTAGCTCACTGAGCTGAAAGGTTTGTTTTCAGATGTTTCGTCTCCATGACTAGGTAGCATCATCAGTGACAGTCCCTGGTGAAGCACTGGTGGTATGTCCAGCCTCTCTATTTATAGATCTTAGTTCTTAAGGTGGATGATGTAATTCCTGCGGGCAAAGGATACATGGTCATTAATTTAAACAAATCAGACTATCTTATAACGGCAAATGCTCTGCTTGCAGATACTGACACTTACCAGCAGGTGGCGATAAACCCGACCCCATAACTCCTAAACAAAATCTTATCCTTTCTAACAGGACTTAAAAAATCAAGAGAATTAAACAGGGCAGACTTTGAAAATATGAAACCAGATGGATCCAACACACCACATTTCTTTGGATTACCAAATAGACACAAAATTGCCCCCCTCCCCCCCAGACCCATAGTCTCTCTACCTGGTACACCAACGTACAGATGAGCCAAGGAACTCCACCAGAAACTACAACACCTAATTGAAGATTCACGCCACTCCATTCACTCCACCCAAGAACTCCTGAATGTCATCAAAGTCAGATTATAACAGGATCTTGACCAGATGGGCCAATGGTCTGAGAAGTGGCAGATGCAGTTTAATTCAGATAAATGTGAGGTGCTGCATTTTGGGAAACCAAATCTTAGCAGGACTTAGACACTTAATAGTAAGGTCCTAGGGAGTGTTGCTGAACAAAGAGACCTTGGAGTGCAGGTTCATAGCTCCTTGAAAGTGGAGTCGCACGTGGATAGGATAGTGAAGAAGGCATTTGGTATGCTTTCCTTCATTGGTCAGAGTACTAAGTACAGTAGTTGGGAGGACATGTTGTGGCTGTACAGGACATTGGTTAGGCCACTGTTGGAATATTGCGTGCAATTCTGGTCTCCTTCCTATTGGAAAGATGTTGTGAAACTTGAAAGGGTTCAGAAAAGATTTATGAGGATGTTGCCAGGGTTGGAGGATCTGAACTACAGGCTGGAGATGTTCTCCCTGGAGCGTCGGAGGCTGAGGGGTGACCTTATAGAGGTTTACAAAATTATGAGGGGCATGGATAGAATAAATAGGAAAAGTCTTTTCCCTGGGGTGGGGGAGTCCAGAACTAGAGGGCATAGGTTTAGGGTGAGAGGGGAAAGATATAAAAGCGACCTAAGGGCCAACTTTTCCACACAGAGGGTGGTATGTGTATGAAATGAGCTGCCAGAGGATGTGGTGGAGGCTGGTACAATTGCAACATTTAAGAGGCATTTGGATGGGTATATGAATAGGAAGGGTTTGGAGGGATGTGGGCCGGGTGCTGGCAGGTGGGACTAGATTGGGTTGGGATATCTGGTCAGCATGGATGGGTTGGACTGAAGGGTCTATTTCCATGCTGTACATCTCTATGACTCTATGACACCAGGATAGAAGAGGATGAAATAATGCTCTCCTTTGACATTTCAGCCCTTTTCACATCAATTAACATCAACCTGACCAACGAAACACATGCATCACTATTAGGAAAACCAGGACCACACACATCAGACAGCATCAACTTCATCAGTAAAGACAACATCCTCAAGCTAGTGGATCTGTATCTCACCACCCACTTAACCCACACTCAATAACAAAACCTACAAACAAGTCAATAGACCATCCATGGAATTACCAATGTCAGGGCTCATAGTGGAAGCAGTAATGCAGAGACTTGGACAAGCTGTTCTCCCATCTATCTAACCTAAACTTTGGGTCCACTATGTGGATGATGCCTTTATCATCGCAAAGTGGAACAAGTTAGAGGAAACATAACAGTTGAACATACAGTTAACAGGGAGCTTCAAACCAGTGTCTACAGAAAATCAACATCCATAGACCAAATACTTAACTTCAGAAGTAATCATCCCAACACCCACAAACGCATCTACATCAAGACGTTATTCCAATGAGCTACATCAACTGAAGTGCCCAAAAACTACAAACAGCAGAAGGAAAATACCTATAAAATGTTTTCAAGACAAACAGGTGCCTAATAAACACAACTTGCTGATTCCTCAGAAACAAACCCAAACAAGCAGACATAACGCAACTAAAAACTCTCGCCACATTACCTTACATCAAAAACATATCAGAAATGACTACCAGACTACTCAGACCCCTTGGCATCATGATAGCCGACAAACCTACCAACACACTTAAACAACAAACTAATGAACCTAAAGGATCCATTAGATACCACCAGCAAAACTAACATCATTTGCAAGATACCCTGCAAGAACTGTAAAAAACACTACATTGGTCAAACTAGCAGGAAACTTGCCACATCAACTTGAACATCAACTGGGCACGAAAATACATGACCCACTATCACTAATTTCCACACATACAGACAAAGAACACCACTTTGACTGGGAAAAAACACACATCCTAGGATAGGTGAAACAAAGACACACATGAGAATTCTTAGAGGCATGGCATTCTAACCAGATCTCCATCAATAAACACATCGACTTAGATCCCAATCGACCTTCCCTTGAAAAAGAACAGTAAATGACATCACCCACATTAAGAAACCAAGACCTATAAATAGAGAGGTGGGACATACTCCTGCGCTTCACTGAAGACTCTCACTGATGATGTTACCTAGTATGGTGATGAAACGTCTGAAAACAAGCCTTCCAGCTCAGTGAGCTAACTTAAATACAAATCTAAGGTTTCTTGAGGTGCCAGTGCTGAACTGGGGTGGACAAGCTCAGAAGTCAAATGATGCCAGGTTGTAGTCCAACAAATTTATTTGAAATCACAAGCTTTCGGAATGCAGCCACTTCGTCAGGTATAGTGAGGGAGAATTTATAGGTAGAGAGATCAAAAGATTATACAAATGGTGTGAGTGGAGTGTTGAATAAGAAGTCTCTGCAGGTGACCAAGAGTGATCGACGGTATGAGCAAAGTGTCAACAGCTGAATAACAAGCGAAGGGATGACCTATTGTCTGATTAAATGAGGTATTATGAATCACCTGCAGAGACTTCTTATTCAACACTCTACTCACACCATGTAGATGATCTTTTGATCTCTCTGCCTATAGCTCTCTCTGCCTTCTATGCCTGTGTGCTTTTCTATCTCACTACACTTGTTGAAGGGGCAGCGCGCTGAAAGCTTGTGAGTTCAAATAAACCTGTTAGACTATAACCTGGTGTAATGTGACTTCTGATGTTTTTACATTAAGCAAACAGTTACCACCAGTCATGTGATTTACAGAAAACCTTGTTTAACAAAGAATCTCTAATGCCATGGTGAATTTTCAATTACCTCTTTTAAATAACCCACTTCCATAAACCATGGAAGTAAATTCATTTTCCACAATCCTTCAAAACCCAAATATTCCAAGCACTCTTAATATGAAATCAGATGTTGGTGTGAGCTACTAAGCATTGTAGTTCTTTTTTTTGTTTCATGTGTGAGCAATGACAGAGGTGTGACAGTTAATAACAATGTGTGGAAGCAGTGGTCTGACATTGATTCCATACAATAATGTAATAGACTCAAGAGGCATCTGATTGAGATGCTTGGCATTCAATTTTGGTTTTCTGCTATGGTATCATTAGAATGCCAATGAACGTTCAGAGAAGCATGGAATAGACAGTAGTACAAACCCTGATGGAGCGTGATACATCATTCATCCTCTTGCAGCATTGGGCCCATGGTGCATTTAAGTACCCAAAGGCATTGACCTCCAGAGCCACATTGATCATCTATCGTCATCAGCTGGGATGGCCTCTTACTGCCATCCCTCAGGAAACGAACCCCCCTTATCTCCTAAATATTCTTCAGGAGAACTGCTAGGGAGGGATCATTGCACTGTACAGCTTTTTGCCTGGTCTCTTGAAAGTTTCGGGGGGGGTGGAGGTATTAGGTAGAGATTGAGTGATACTCCTAGGTTGCAGAGAGTGAAGAGCTGTCCAAGGTGTCTTTTAAATGTGGCGCCTGGATGTTGAAGCCTGAAAGTTCCTGGCTAAGGACTGAAATCCTCTCTGCCTGCCTGTAAATTTGCCGTTTTGTCCATATTCACGCATAGGAAATAAGCTGAGAAGAATGCAAAAACTATTCACCTGAGAAAGCTCAACATGCCCTTTAGCAGATGTATCTCTCACTTTTAAACCTGCCTTCACTCAAAAACACAGCTTTCTTGCATGCTCCATGCATCTATTTAGTCATCACTGCTTCTGTTTGCTTTGCTCAAGTTTGTAAGAGATTATGTTTGGTGTTTCAATTCAATCCTGGAACCCTGTCATATTTATTTTTACCCTTAGTTCTTCCTCACATTATACTTTTTAAACAATTACATTATATCAAACCAAACCTGCAAAAATATTTGGCTTGTCCCATATCTCTTAACTAAGATTGCAACAATACCAACTTCCCTTGAAGATCTTTTATTTTGTCAGAAGCTTTGACCCAACCAAATTGTTGAAATAAAATAAAGCAGATAATTATTAAGAACCCGTGGAACATTTGCAATGGAATGGTACCAGTTGGAAAGTGATCCCCTCTGATGCATTTTAGGTTCCTAATTGGTTGTAGTTCCATTGCTGAGTTGACTTAAAAACAGAAGCATAACTTTTGGATACGTTTACGTTTACACTACATAAAAGTTACTATGAAGTCAGGGCGGCACGGTGGCTCAGTGGTTAGCACTGCTGCTTCACAGCGCCAGGGATCTGGGTTTGATTCCAGCCTCAGGCCACTGTCTGCGTGGAGTTTGCACATTCTCCCCGTGTCTGCGTGGGTTTCCTACGGGTGCTCCGGTTTCCTCCCACAGTCCAAAGATGTGCAGGTTAGGTGAATTGGTCATGCTAAATTATCTGTAGAGTTAAGTGCATTAGTTAGGGGGAATGGGTTTGGGTGGGTTGCTCTTCGGAGGGTCGGTGTGGACTAATTGGGCCGAAGGGCCTGTTTCCACACTGTAGGGAATCTAATCTAATCTAAAAAAACAGTAGTAATTAGCTTAAAGGAGCTCCTACTGGGAACTGGAAGGCTTGAAGCTTTCCGTAGTGCATGATGGGTAGAGTACATTGACTGAATCATTGAGGCCCAGCTATTCTTCAAATGAACCCTTTTAAGGTAAGAATTATTCTTTTCAATCCATATTTTATACAGAAAAACATTAAAACGATCATACTCAATGCAACTGCTCACACACCGAAAACCTACAATTTTTTTTACGCTTAATTATATTTGTAAGATATGGCTTTTCAGGTGGTTCAGTTTACCAGGAAGTGCATGGTCACGCCCTCGTTGCAGGTTTAACGATGCCAGATCCATTGCTGCAGCACTTGTCAGAGTGAATAATTTCTCTGTCAGTTCTTCAATCATCATTTGATCCGAAGTCTGTAGTTTTGCTGGTTTAGCCAGCAGCCCCCTGAACAAGGGATTTAAACCACCTGCCAATCACAAGGGAAATGCAGACTTAATTCCTCGCCTCTTGTAGGAATGCTGTGATATTATTTGAAGCCTCATAACAACTATAACCTTCTTTTATGATTCTCCAAGGACTGAAGAAGCTGTTATGCAGATTTATGCTCGGGTACTTGGGATGCTCCTTGAAATTTTCGTCCAATCTTTGTATCCTGGGACTGATAGTTGCATGACCGAAACGGAAAGCTGCAGTTGCGAACACATTGGATAATGTGGGATTCAGCATTTCATCATATCCATGGTACTTTCCAAGTCGTTGATCAAAAGCTTGAGAGCCAAGGATTTTTGGAATGTAGTCTCTCATTGTAATAATCTACAGCAAATACAGTGAATCTCAACCGTGAGTAACTCTCAGAGGAATGTCACAAAATAGAACCAGATACATCATTACTAAACCAGACAAGTTAAAAGCATTATCCCAGGAAAGACATTTTATGACTAGACATGTAATTGCAAATATTGCACTTATCAATGGTCAGTGAGCTTTCGAATACAACACAGCAGTAGTTAATTATAAAGCTTTTGAAGGCTCATCAGAATGTTTTTAATAATAGCAATAGTCAGCTTGAAAACTATCATTAGGGTTTTGCTGTGTTAGTTGTCAAGTTAACTTCATACTGTTGCAGCACATAGATCTGCAGTCTTTCTGTCTTTGATCAATCATCTCATTGCTGTTTGTGGCCTCCATCTGTTGATGCCTGCTGTATTTCTCCAGTTTCAGTGGTGATGTCCTTTATTGCATTAACTGTGATGTGCTTTCAGGATTCCTGAGATCAGCAAATAGCTGTAAATGTGAAAGCTCTTTCATTTTTTCTTTAAAGCTACGTGTGTGGTTCACTGCAATCAAAGCCAATTTGTGTGAAAGCCTTTCTTCAAAGAGTTGAGGTGGGCTATGGTATATGGGTACTTCTTCTTCTCAATTATTTTGAGGTATGCATTTCAGGCATATGGTTATGAGGAAGGTTCACCAGACCACAAATGTTAACCCTGATTTCTCTTCACAGATGCTACTAGACCCGCTGAGCTTTTCCAGCACATTCTGTATTTGTTTTTGATTTACAGTATCTGCAGTTCTTTCGGTTTTTTATTTAGGCTTATGGTTATGTTTGGTGACATGATGGCTGAATCAAGCAGTTGCCTTGGGGTTAATAAAAAAAGACCAGTGAATCGATTATGATATCCTGTGCTTTGTTGCATGTGATATGTGTCAGGGATGGACTGATAAAGAAATTGATTATCTTTCAATGGAACAGCTAAACGAAAAAAATGGTGCAGTGCAGCTTTAGGATATGCCTTTCCAACAGGTGGCCTTTAATGGCAGCTGTAAATGGGTTCAGCTGGTGTTACCTGAGAACAGAATGGGACATCAGGGTTTCAATAATTCCCAATCCTAATTATATTTCTTGACAACGTGAATCTCTCATACAATGAAAGCGAAGGGTATATCATTCTTATTTCTCTATATCACTGACTATTCTTGTGGGTGGGCCTTACATCTTGTATGTCCCAGAGTTTTTATCTTTTGAAAATCTAGAACAATGCAGTAAGAATTAAGCTTAGAAAATAGAACCTGTACATTGTCACGGTGCTCCACTTCATCGGGATATATTACCTGCTGCAACGTGATCTCTTGCCTTTGGGAGAATGTAACTTCAATGTGATCAGAGCTCGGGTACAAACAAGCATTATATTGAACAGGTAAATGCATAAGATGCAGCAAATTTGAAAATCAAAACTTTATTGATTCCCTTGAAATGTTTATAACAACGTAACTACTTCTCCCATACAGCCGGTGTGAGGTCCTTGGCTGAGTGAGAGGTGATACAGCCACAGATAAACCAGAATGGAATCAGTGCAGCAGTAGTGATCCTACTTACAAATCAGGAGGTTCTGACTCAAGTCCAACCTGTTCCAGAAGTGTGCAATATACATCTTCAAGTAGGTTAAGTGGAAACTATCGACCACAATGGCTGCTTTTATTCACAATTAATGTCTCCAATTTCTCCTTACAGGCATATCAGCTCGTTTTATTCTTCCTAACTATTGCTAGAGAATATGATGGACTGAATCTTCACAAATGTGAACTTAGACTAAATGATACCTGGGCACTGATTCTGGAAGACTCACCCATGAACCTGGAACTCACCACATCACTGGGAGGAAGGGAGTGGATAGGATGAGCTGTGGTTTGCGTATCCATGATTCATAGAGGCAACATGTTGAAGTGTAGGTGCCTTCAAATAGATCCAGCTTTCACAACAGGGAGTCACAAATTGCAGACTTTAAAAGCTGCCAGGCATCTTTGGAGATGCAGAATACACTTTTGGATATGACTAAGGCCACCTTTGGAAGGGGTCAGATGTCCTTTGGGATAATTCAAATGCTCTTTGGAATGGTCAAAAGTAGACGTGAGTATGCATATAAAGTTCATAAACTCAATGGAGTGTTGAAGCTGTCAAGGCATTTAACTTGCCTGTTCTTTAACTTTAAACAAACAAGCTGCAGTTCACAACAAAACTGCTCACTATTTCACTTTGTTAACATAAATCTGAGGGCTGTGATTTGCGCTGCATGACCGATTCCACAACCCTCTTTTAAATTTATACATGGGATGTGGTCATCACTGGTTCGACCAGAATTTAATGCCCATCCCCAAGTGCCAACAAGGTAGTTAATAGTCAATCATGTTGCTACGGGTCTGGCATCACATGTTGGACAGACTCAGGAAGGATGGCATATTTCCTTCCCAAAGGACATTAATGAACTGGATTGTTCTTTCCAACAATCAACAGTGGTCACACAACTATTATTAATCTAGCTTTTTAAATTCCAGATTTGAATTCAAATTTCACCACTTGCTATGGTTGAATTTGAACTTGTGTTCCTAGAACATTAGCCTGGGTTTCCAGGCTACTAGACTAGTGACATTACCACTAAACACCTTCCATTATAGCTTGCCAGTCAGCTCAGAGTTTGATTGACAGCTTCAAATATTTGTGAAGTACTTGAAGTGGAACTACAAATGATTATTTTTCTAAAGGACTAATACTTGAATTAGATGTTTGTTTTTTTTATTAAATACAGGATTATGTATTTGGATTGAATGGACTTTTATGAATGAGTACATATCTTTGTTATAAATAGTGTATGCTAGATATTTTTATTATTTCTCAGCATGGGTCCTGAACTCTTTCATTGGGGAACAGTCAATGAAATGATGTGGAGGGTGTAAGAAAAAAAATGATGGTGTATGGGAGACTGAATTGATGCTGAGTTTGCACTGGAGTTATAAAGAGTAACATGGAGGTTATAAAGGGTGATGAGACGGCAGATAGAGTACCAGGGGCTATTGGGATGGGTTGAAGGGAATGATGTGGGCTGGGTTGGCACAGGAATGTGAGGTGTGAGTGGTCTTTTTGCTTTATTTTTGTTTAAACCTGGGACCAAGTTTTGGATCACTGAGGTAGGCCTTTCTCACAGCCTTCATCTGGAATGGTAGATCTTGGGTTGGCCTCTGATCTTGTCCTCGGAATGGGGGTTCTGAACCTAATTAATTCCCATACTCCCAGAATGAAAATCTGACTGAATAGATTTGTGGTGAAGGTCATTTTTTTCCCAACTCCTGTGCTCCCGAATTGGAAATGGAAATTCAGACTTATATCTACAAAATCTTTCAAAATGCTACAACACTGCAGTCTACACGTTATCCCAGGGACCCTGAACTATTACTTTCTTTGCTGCAATGTAGCAAATGAATAAGTTCATTTCTTGACAATCCTGTCCATGACAATATCCTACCATTCATAATCTCCTCTCACAGTTAACTTACATTGGATTCCTGTTCTGTGATATATTACTTCCAGAATGAGCGATTCCACTCCAGGACATCCCAGATGTCGTCCTATGTCCAGCACTGTAATTTCCTCTCCCCTGTTATCAACAATGCCCTCAATTGTGTCTCCTCCGTTTCCCGCACCACAGCCCTTGAATTCCATTCCTCCAACCACAATGAGAATAGAATCCCCCAGCCTTCACCTTCCACCCTACTAATCTCCAAACCCAGCATATCTCCCTCCGTCATTTCTGCCAACTAAAATCAGACCCCCACCACTACCAAAAATATATTTCCCTCCCCATTCCTATCTGCCTTCCGCAGGGTCCATTCCCTCCGTGACTCCTTTGTTAGGTTCACACTCTCCACCAACACCCTCTCCACACCTGGCACCTTCCCCTACTGCTGCAAGAGGTGCAAAACCTGCACCTGCACCTCACCCCAAGATTTGAGCATGCAAAAAGCTGAAGGGAGATGGAATGTTCTCTATACCACCAATTTGAATATTGCAATGTTGCAGAGTACAGGGATGAAAATATAGGTTCTCAATCCACTGCCATTATTCCTCTTGCTGTCCACTGGTTTTCTTGTCTCTGTTGAGATTTTTGAGCTTAGGCAATCAGAATACCGCAAGTAGGCATCTGCACCAATATTACTTTAACTCAGTGTGGGTGCCTGCGAGATTATTGGCGTCTATATGGAGTGAAGGATGTGGGAGTGAAAGGATGGGAAACAGGCAAAATTTTCCATAAGAAAGCCTCTTTCCTTGTCCTTTGTGATTGGCCGCTATTATTAGGAGACATGGTGGCTCAGTGGTTACCACTGCTGCCTCACAGGGAACTGGTTTCAATTCCAGCCTTGGGCGACTGTCTGTGTGGAGTTTGTACATTTTCTCCATGTCAGCGTGGGTTTCCTCTGGGTGCTCTGGTTTCCTCCCACAGTCCAAAGATGGGCAGGTTAGGGTGGATTGGCTGTGCTAAATTGCTAGAGTGTTCAGGGACATGCAGGTTAGGTGCATTAGTCAGGGGTAAATATAGGGTAGGCAGAATTGGTCTTGGTGGGTTACTCTTCGGAGGGTTGGTGTGGACTTGTTGGGCTGAAGGGCCTGTTTCCACACTGTAGGGATTCTATGATTAAAATGGCCTTCATTTGGTGGACTCCACTGCTGCTACAGGATTATAGTGTCTGACTACTTCATACAGCTATTCAGTTTGCTCAGGACCAGAGGCAAGATCGAATAGCATGCTGGTTTTTGACATCATCTGGTCAGTCCAACATCTTTTCCTAATGTCAGACAGCAATGCCTCTGCTCTCTTCCTCCTGACACCCCATTTCTGACTAAATGGGAAGGTGATGGACAATCACAAGATGCATTCCAATTTAAGATGATAAGACATAGGAGCAGAAATTAGACCATTCAGCCCATTAAGTAAGCTCTGCCATTCAATCATGGCTGATAAGTTTCTGCCCTGTTCATTTGTATTTTGCCCAAAGCCTACATTAACCATCCCATAATCTTGGGGACAATATTTAGCATGGACTGTTCCACATCAACATTTGAAAACTGTAGAAATAATGAAATAACCAACCTGATGCAGTGCGCCAATAATTTTACGTGTCTCCTGGTATAGAGTTTCTGAATTCCAGTGAGAGTTCATCCTGTGCAGGGCCTTTGCTAAGCGATTATGCTCACGCATCCATAACGTGTGCATTGAAGCAAGAGTAAGAACTTCATTTGCTCGGCCTTCTCCAGCCAGAAAACATTCTACTCTTTCACTGTGAGTAGCATTAGGCGCTTGTAGACATGGAGATGGAACCTGATCTACAAAAGGCAACAGTTCGTAGCTGCCATCCTTGTATTTTGCATTAGTGAGAAGGAGACCCTCCTCACTTGAATGATTCCTTAGCTTTGTTGCTTGAGCTGCATTGCTCCCGTAGACAGTTGAAGCATCAATAAAGGAAGTTACTGCATTGATTTGTTGTCGAGGGTTTAGAGTCTCAAAGGGCATTTCCTGATGTCCTGTTCCACATGATGGTGAGGAGCGATAGAATGTGATGCATTCATTAATTTTGAAATGGGGATCACTTTGATGTACCTGTTTGATGAACATTGAAATGCGGCAAGGTTAAAATGGTCAACACTATCTTTTAGCTTCCAGTCAATAAATCAAAGTTGGAGCACCATATACTGTGCATCTATATGTAATGACCACCTTTTAGATCTTTTATATTCTACAATAATTGCCTAATCTTAGCAGCAATATGACAGTATCATGAACATTTTGCAATGCAGGATTTATAAAATTATAAGGGGCATAGATAAATGAATGACAAGTGTCTTTTCCCGAGGCTAGGGGAGTTCAAAACAAGGGGCCATATTCTTAAGGTGAGAAAAGAAAGATTTAAAAAGGGAATGAGGGCAACGTTTTTGCATAGAGAGTGGTATGTGTGTGGAATGAACTGCCAGAGGAAGTAGTGGAAACAGTACAGTTACAACATTTAGAAGACATTTGGATAAGTTCATGAATAGGAAAGATTTGGAGGGTTACGAACAAAGAACAAGCAGGTGGGACTAGTTTAGTTTGGGAGCATGGTTGGTGTAGACTGGTTAGACCATGCTGTATGATTCTATGACTATGAAAATGAGGTTATTTTTCCTTCGTGGTAGGGTTGGCTTTTTGCTGGAACGACATTGTCTTACTCGAGTTCGATTTGCTTGCATGTTCCTCTGCTTCAAATGTTTGAAACATTAGTGCTGCTGCTGTAATAAATATCTATTGTGGTGAAGACAGTCACATTTAGTGATGCCTGACTCTGCATTTCCAACACAGAGGGTAGCCTTTCTCCAGTAAAAAGAAGTCTTTGTAATGTTATCCACATCAATTGAATCAGCTCTGATATTATTAAAATATTCCAGTAGCTGAATTCTTTGCACATAGCTTTCTTACACCTAGAATCATCTTGATGAATCTATGCTGACTATTCTCCATGTTTTTGCTTACCTTTGTATAATAGCCAGCAAAAATTGCATTTAGTACTCCCAATTGTGGTGAAATCATTTCCTTGTATAGATAGTAAGTGAACAGCTTAAAGTTAATCACATATTAAGGAACACGACTAGAAATACCATTGACAATAAGTCACAGAGGTTTTTCTTAATGAATGTTCATTCATCATCATATAAATTAATTACTTCCTCTCTCCAATTATACCAGTAAGTTGGACTGCATAGAAACATTGAGGTCAGCATTCATTGAAAGAGGGAAGACATGAAATGATTCCACAATACAAAGTAAATGTCATTCTGCACACTTTATTCAAGTTTATATGTGGTGCAGAAAGAGAGCATTAGAATTTGGTCCTGTGATATGCTTAGACCAGGTCTGTTTTGAACTCTAAAATGTTGAAAAGAAATTGGCATTTCAATATTTTCCCACTGTTGTCTATAATCTAAAATCTATAATTAAAATTTTATAAATACCTTTATTGGAAAACAGGGATTGAGATTCTGGCATGTACTCCTACAGTCCACTCCTCCCACAAAGGCAGCTAGACTGATGCTCTGAGGCGTGAATGCAAAATCGTGGTCAATGTATTGACCCCACTCAACTAGGATGTGTGAATAGAGATGGTCTTCGGTCATATTGGTCTGAACAGATGTACGTAGAATTTTGTTGGTTATATCTCGGACCTGTCAGAAAACAAATTTGTTTAATACAGAAACTAGTGGTGGGATTTGAGCGAGTCTCCTTAGAGCATTGCTTTGGGCTTCTAAGTTAAAAATCACACAACACCAGGTTATAGTCCAACAGTTTTAATTGGAAGCACATTAGCTTTTGGAGTGCCGCTCCTTCATCAACCAGCTGATGAAGGAGCAGCGCTCCGAAAGCTAGTGTGCTTCTAATTAACCCTGTTGGACTATAACCTGGTGTTGTTTGATTTTAACTTTGTACACCCCAGTCCAACACCGGCATCTCCAAATCATGACTACTTTGGGCTTCTAGATTGCTAATCCAATGACATTACCATTATTGCCTACGTATTCAATCCCCCTCCCCCAATCAATGAACAAAAGTGACTGAATGTAACTAAAAATGTATAAGTTATGGATACATTCAAGCTACTGTTAACTAAAGAAGTTAATGACCATGAAGAAGAGTCAAATGATGTTGCATTTCTACTTTTGTGTCAAAAGAGAGCAAACAATTGTACATGTGCAACTTGGCCGTAGGAATGTGGAGATCAATTTTAATGCATCAACAGGTCCAGCCATTGCACTGACAGAATGAAAGAAACATGGATATTTTCTAAGATTGATATTAATATAAAAAAGGCTGAAGTCAAATCTTGCATTTCTTCTTCAAGTATTAAATCTGCTGCAACTAGACTCTATCATGCTTATTAATTAATAAAGAAAGATGTTTGATAGAATTTTAAACTGTACACAAAGGATTTATTTTAAGAGACTATTTCCTGCATTACATTGAAAACTTAACTCAATATGAAAGTGAATTATAAATCAATGAACCTTGCTCAAATAAAGCAAAATTAAAATCCACAGAGTGCAACTTGGCCTTTTCTTATTATGAGAATTCCTTGAATGCTTGATTGTTTGATTGAGATTCTGCTATGCAAGGACTGAATAGAGAATATTAAAGAATTGAAGCATCTGTTCACTGCCCCTAAAACAATTAACACTTTTGTTCAGTAGTAGAGATATTGTTAAGTACTCACCTATCTTAGTCCAGAAAACTCAATTTTTATTATCCAGTTTTCTTATTCATTTGTGTCATTGAACTTCCATAGGTTTGTAAAGATCTTGTGCCTCCACTGCTATATTTCAATCAGGTCTGAAGTCACACAATACCAGGTTATGGTTCAACAGGTTTATTTGAAATCACAAGCTTTCAGAGCACTGCTCCTTCATAAGGTGAAGTGAATCTTGTGATTTCAAATAAACATGTTGGACTATGACTTGCTGTTATGTGACTTCTGACCTTGTCCACCCAGTCCAACACTGGCACCTCCACATTATATTTCAACCTGGTCAACTCTCATTTATGAATCTGCTTAATGATTATCATTGGGCTTCTTAACTAAGTGAATTGGACAACATGAGTGCCTATCACAACCAAATATAAATGCTATGCTTATCTAACATGGACACACATTTTTCAGCAGAGACCTTTGCATATTGCATGAATCTCCTAATCTCATGCAGAATTGTTGAGACTACATTAGAGCTTTTACTCCCATTCTAATTAAGATCAGCAAACATATTGAAGCCCAGGGATCAAACCTATGCTCTTCCAGTTCTTCACAGCTCAGACCTAATCAAAGCAAAGTGTTTAACTATCTAATCATTGAGGTGGATAGACAAACCCCTTTTACACGCAGTCTTCCTAAACCATAAATCAGGTTTTTATGGTTCACCTACTATGCAATATTGCTTCAATGATATAGGGCACAGTGGCTGCCTATTGCTAGTCTGAGTTTGGAAGTGGGGTTTATTATTTTACTGAATACTATT
Source organism: Chiloscyllium punctatum (assembly GCF_047496795.1). NCBI lineage: Eukaryota > Metazoa > Chordata > Chondrichthyes > Orectolobiformes > Hemiscylliidae > Chiloscyllium > Chiloscyllium punctatum. The sequence goes on along the minus strand of NC_092741.1, from coordinate 135,191,207 downwards.
CTTTGATTTTGCACCTAAAAAGGTCATCCAAAAATAAAATAAAATTGGTTACAACTGACAATTCCGAGTGTTAGCAGACATTTATGCTCGAAACTACAGACTGACGGTCTGAAGTATGTTTGTTTTAATATGAAGTGTGTAACAGGAAAGGCAGATGAGCTTAAAGCTTGAATTATTACAGATAATTATGACATTGTAGCTGTTACAAAAAACTGGTTGTGAGAGGGAAAGAATCAACAGCTAAATGTTTCAGGATTTGGATGTTTCAGGCAAGATAAAGATACAAAAAAGGTAGGGAAAGTGTGTTATTGATTAGGGAGAATACCACAACTTTACTGAGGAAGGACATTCAGCCATAGAGTCATAGAGATATACAGCACAGAAACAGACCCTTCAGTCTAACTCGTCCATGCTGACCAGATATCCCAACCCAACCCAATCTAGTCCTACCTGTCAGCACCTGGCCTATATCTCTCCAAACCCTTCCTTTTCATATACCCATCCAGATGCCTTTTAAATGTTGTAATTGTAACAGCCCCCACCACTTCCTCTGGCAGCTCATTCTATACAAGTACCACCCTCTGTGTGAAAAAGTTGCCCCTTAGGTCTCTTTTATATCTTTCCCCTCTCACCATAAACCTATGCCCTCTCGTTCTGGGCTCCCCACTCCAGGGTCTTTGTTTATTTATCCTATCCTAAACTTAGAAAACATTACCCCTCAGCCTCCAATGCTTCAGGGAAAACAACCCCAGATTGTTCAGCCTCTCCCTGTAGCTCAAATCCTCCAACCCTGGCAACATCCTTGTAAATCTTTTCTGAACTCTTTCAAGTTTCACAATTTCCTCCTGATAGGAAGGAGACCAGAATTGCACACAATATTCCAAAATTGGCCGAACCAATATCCCGGACAGCTGCAACATGACCTCCCAACATCCTGTACTCAATACTCTGACCAATAAAGGAAAGACACTTGGAGGACTCATCCAGCAAGGTCATATGGGTGGAACATAGGATTTGGAAAGGTGAAATTGGTTTGTTGAGGATATACTGCTGGTTTCCCAAAAGGTAGCAGGTGATAGAGGTACAGAAATGTGTCCAGATAATGGAAAAAAAAATGAAAACAATAGGGTTCTTGTTGCGAGTGATTTTAACTTCCCATATATTGACTGGGACTCCCTTAGCACCAAGGACTTCAATGGGTGACAATCTGTTAGGTGCATTCATGAGGGTTCCTTGAAGCAGCATGTAAATAGTCCAACTAGGGAAGGGGCCATCTAGACCTGGTATTGGGGAACGATCACAGCCAAGTGACCAAAATTTCGAAAGGGTGCTTTTTGAGAATAGTGATCATAAGTTGTAAGTTTTAAGTTACTTATGGATAAGGAGGAGAGGAGCACAAGTACTAAATTGGGGGAGAGCTAACTACCGCAACATTAGGCAGGAACTTGGGGCTGTAGATTGGGTACGACTGTTTGAGGGTAAATCCATATGTGATATGTGGGAATTTTTCCAAGACTAGTTGATTAAGTTAAAGACCAACATGTTCCTATTGAAGCAAAGGATAAGGATGGCAAGATTTGGGAACCTCAAATGACAAGAGAATTTGAAAGCTTAGTCAGAAGGAAAAATGTAACTATGAGAAACGTAGAGGCTTAGGAAACTGAAGACAGACAGAACTCTCAAGGAACATAAAGAAAACAGAAAGGAGCTTAAACAAGGTGTTGGAGGTGTAAAAGGGGCCATGAAATTACCTTGGAAAACAGGATTGAAGGAAATCCAAGGCACTTTATACATATATAAGGAGAAAGAGGGTAGGTAGGGAAAGGGTAGGTCAACGCAAGGACAAAGGAGGAAATTCATGCATGGAGCTAGAGGATGTGGCTGAAGTCCTTAATAATTACTTTGCATCAGAAATTATGAAGGAGAAGGACATGGTGGATAGTGAATCTAGAGAGGTGTGTTGATATTCCAGGTCATGTCAATGTAAAAAAACGTAGAGGTGTTGGGTGTATTGAAAAACTTTAAGGTCAGCAATGCCCAGATTTGGAGATGCCAGTGTTGGACTGGGGTGTACAAAGTTAAAAATCACACAACACCATGAAAGAAGTGAAACTATCAATGTATTCTAACAGATGAAAGGCTTAACAGACAATCAATTTTTCAATGTATAATTGCAGTTACATCACACTGCAAATTTTGGCTATAAATTCTGTGTTACGATCGAGCCCTCCACAATCACCTGATGAAGGAGCATCGCTCCGAATGCTAGTGTGCTTCCATTTAAACCTGTTGGACTATAACTTGGTGTTGTGTGATTTTCAACTTTGGCAATGCCCAGGACCTAATGGGATCTATCATAGAGTACTGAGGGACGAGAAGAAGGAAATTGCTGAGACCTTGTACAAAGCCTTTCTATCCTGTTTAGTAACAGGAACTGCCCCAGAGGACTGTAAATAGCTAATGTTGTTCCTTCATTTAAGAAGGGCAACAGAATAGCAACAGTAAATAGCAGAATTCTGAGAAGCATCAACATCAGAGAGGGAACTAGGCATACTGGTCCACAGTTCCTGAGAGTGACAACGCAAGTGGATAAGTAGTAAAGAAGGCATATGGCATCTTTGCCTTCATTGGTCAGAGCATAGAGTATAAAAATTGGCAAATCACCTTGCAGCTGTAAAGAGCTTTGACAAAGGCACACTTGGAATATTCTGTACAGTTCTGGTGGCCACACTACCAGAAGGATGTAGAGGCTTTGGAGAGAGTACAGAAAAGTTTTACCAGGATGTTGCCTAGTTTGAACATTATCAGCTATGAGGAGCGATTATACAAACTCAGTTTGTTTTCACTTGAATGTTGAAGGTTGAAGGGCAATCTGATAGAGGCTTACAAATTTATGGGAGAAATGGATAGAATGTATAGTCAGAACATTTTTCCCAAGATGGAGATATCAAATACTAGGGAATATAGTTTTAAGGTAAAAGAGGGGAAGTTTAAAGAGATGCAAGAGGCAGGTTTTTACATAGAGGGTGGTAAGTGCCTGGAATGTGCTGCTAGAGGAGGTGGGGGAGGGGGATACAACAGCATAATTTAAATGGCATGTGGACAGATACATGAATAGGCAGGAAGTAGAGGGACATGGAGTACATAGAGGCAAAAGGGTTTTAGTTTATAAAGGCGTCATGTGTTGGCACAGTCTTAATAGGTTAAATGATTCGTTCTTGTGCTGTAATATTCTTTGTTCTTTGTGATATCGAATTGCTATCTGGGGCTGAAAGTTAAACTAATCCTTGCCAGTTTATGAGGCCATTTCAGGTGGAACCCATTAGCATGGGCTAAACTAATTTTTTTATATGAGGAGTTTTTTTTGTCACCCTGAAACAGCCCCAAACAGCCCTTCAGTCCTGATGAAGGGCTTTTGCCCGAAACGTTGATTTTCCTGCTCCTCAGATGCTGCCTGGCCGGCTGTGCTTTTCCAGCACCACTCTAACCTAGACTCTGACTTCCAGCATCTGCAGTCCTCACTTTTGTCCAGCCCCAAAGTCTGCCAGCTGTAAAGTTCTGGGATGTCAGAGTGTTGCAGTATGCATGTCTGACCATTGTTACATAGACTTGCCTAACCTCTTTGGGTGAGTTGACATCAGAGTCGAGTGTGTGGTGCTGGAAGAGCACAGCAGGTCAGGCAACATATGCGCCTCGGATGCTGCCTGACCTGCTGTGCTTTTCCAGCACCACATGCTCGACTCTGATCTCCAGCATTTGCAGTCCTCACTTTCTCCTACGTGAGTTGACATCAGTTCTGTATTGAAAGACAAATATCCTTCATTTCTAAAAATGCCTGGTAAACTTGGTATTGTTTGCACTGTCATGTGTGTCACACCCTGAATTCAGTCAAAAATAAGTGTCTGCTCAATTGGATGGGAAATTTCACCATGGCAGAAATTTTTACATAATTCCCAAACCTGACCAAACAAATAATCAGTTACCTGCCTACTGTTTTGATGTGCAGCTGACTGGGGGGAGACCCTGAGATGTTTCTCTGAGCACTCAGGTAAGATTTGGGACAAAGTAGTTGAGGAGAATTATCAGTTTCACAGCCGCTGGTAATGCTTCCAACTGGGAGCAGATCTTCAAATTGAAGGCTGCAGATATCTGCCATTACCTAATGTAATGAGCTTAGCACTGCACTTTGGAGAGATTCAGGACACAGAGCATCTGTGTGTAAACTCTGTCTGCTTGGTTCCTCGTCCCTGCACCATCCTATTATGCACCTCTCTCCTGTGAAACTCCATTGAGTTCACATGCTTATCCCACAATGTCAGGTCATCATTGGTTGTGATGGTATTTCTCTCCTGTTGTGTTGTCAAACACATCTGTTCCCTCACCTGCTGTTCCTAAACTCATTGAAATCCACTGTCAAATATTAGCCCCAGGAAACAGAACCAGTCACAATAAATTCAGATGAGACAATTACAAGTTTAAATGTCTATCATTAATGAGTGATCTGTTTTGCCTCTTTTCCCTTGGTCTGTTACCTAATCAATGGGAAACCTGAGCAGCGTGCGATAAATTTGATTTAAAGTTAAAAGCAATTTAGAAATATATTATAATAAGTTCTTAAGGATGTTAATTGCATCAACAACTACCTAGCTGTATGTAAAATTAAACCACTGACTGAATAGATTTTTTGCTGGTATCCAAATAGAACATTAAGATGGGCACGTTGGAACTGGATTGTGATCCCAATTAAACATTAAATTATTTTTAAATTCTCATCTGTCCCACCCATTAGTTCTTGGGGTTAACATCTTAAATCCTTGCTTCCACCAGCATATGAAGTTGGGGACATCTCTCTCTTATTTGAAACTATCTTTTACACAAATGTACCACATCAGAAATGATCCCATAAAGAAATAAAATAAAATTTCTCTTCAATTTCACAACACCTAACTGGTCAACTTACGAATACTCCAGCATAACTGGATAGAATCGATCTGGAGGCATTTTTAAGCTTGATAAGTATGAGGGAACCGTATTCACACATATAACTGTAATGGTGCGTTAAAGCTTCTTTGTTGTCAATGCCTATATTAGTCATGTGCTGAAGATCAAAATACCAGATGGCATTTTATACTATTCTGCATCAGTAAACTGTTGCTCATTTATGTGCAGGAACACTGAAGGTGGATAGTTGCTCACTGGCACATGGACAAATATTTTGCATTGCTAAATAAATGTGCCGTATGGGCTTCAACATCCATTGGTGCAAGACAACAATGTGCCAACTTGTTTAATCAGGAACAGCATTATTATGAGAAGTTCAGTAAAAATGCCAAAACTTTTGATTGTCCAGTTTTGTCTTGCTAGGCCTTCACAATTAAGGGCTCCATATGCTATTTGTAAATATTATTGTGACCTTCCTGGTAGTAAGGCTGTTATGAATTTGTAAGCTGCACATACAGAAAGCAAATGTTTTGTTTCATGGCCGCCAATGCACTTTATTGTTTTAACTGAACGACCACACAGAACTTATCAATCCCTGAAGGAGATCCCTCACTGTTCCATTAACATGGCAATGAGGAACAAATCTTTGGTGGATCGATTCCAGAGTATGAGGTGGGTAAAGTGGATGAAGTGTCAGTCAGAAGATTTTATGTTTGTTGCGTCCTAAAGTTTGGATTGGGAGAAGGACAAAGAGCAATTTAGAATAAGAATAATTTATTGATGGACGTCCAATTCCTGTGCAGCAAAAAGAGATCTGGACAGTTGAATTGGGTCAAGGATTGCCAGTCAAAACTATACTAAAGCAATGTGAGCAATTTGTTACATTTAAAGCAAAGGTAGTTTGAGTGCAGTCAAACTACAGAAACCAATTCAGGCAGTTTTTAGTGAGAGCAGTGAACAGTCGAGGGAGTGGATATGTTTATGCAGCATTATACTATGTCAATGTCACACTCATGCCAACTATTTGCGCACAAACGCACACACACAAATGCACACACACACACCATGTTCTCCAAGCAATGTGCCATGTGTGAAAGTCAAAGGGGTGTCTCCCTTGGTGGAGTGAAAGGGTAATCACCACTGATAGTCAAGATGCTCCTTCAATTCCAGGCCAGGGGCTTGGCCAGGGTTAGTCCTGCATGGTTCTGTTCTGGGTTTAGAGGCGGGACACGTGGGGTGCTGTGGAGATATCAGTCCAACAACTGGTCTGATGTTTCCTCCAAAGAGACAAAAGAAAGGCATTGAATGGGATGGAAGTGGATGAAAGAAAATCTATTGGTAATTCAACTTCAGGAGAGATAGTGGTGTCTCCACTGAGTGAGTTGGAAGGGCAAGGGTCATGGACGTTAGTCATTTGGGAGGATGAAGTGGGTGAGAACCATTGAATGGACATGATGCAAATAATGATCAGAGTGGTGGTTCACAGGCCATGGTGAGAGAGGTGTCCAGTGACAGGATTAAAGTAAGTGGTGTCCCTATGATAGCAGAGAGAAGATGATGGCACAAAGGGGAAAAATACAAGAAAGTTGAAAAAGAGCTGCTAGAACTGGCGAAGACAAGCTGGCACAAAATGTTTACAAGATTTCACAAAAATGGAGTAATACCTTCTATGAAATAAGAAGAATGTACAGATGTAGGGAGAATGAATTGTGACAGAGTAACATACTGATGTTATGCAGAATCATGTAACTTGATAAAGGTAACAGCCCTGGAATGTAGGGTATAGTAAAGCTATAACACTGTATAACTGATCAGTGGAATTGTGAATATGCTCGAATCAAGTCAGTGAACAGAGGAACTCGAGTCTCGTTTGATTACTGAGGATACAGGCAGAAGGAAAGCCTTTCCACTTTACAGTGCAGAGCACCATTTACCTATTTCCTATAATACTGAGTGCCCTGCTTCAGCTCAGGCACAGCACTAGCCCAGAGTGTAATCCAGGTTGGGGGTAGGTTTAGTGATTTAACCTCCTGCGACATTAGCCGGCAGGAAAATGGACTGCTCTCTTCTCCTGTGCACAGTTCATCAAAACCACCAGTTCTTTGTCTGTGAAGTGTATAATCAGCTTTCCTCTACTCGAGGCCATGTCCACTGCAATAACAGTCAAGCACTGGTTTGAAGAGCAGCTCTTTGCAGACAGAGTCTGAAGTGGTATGTGCAGCTAGGCTTTAAATAAGGCACCAGCCGTGGGAACACCAGAAGATCCTAGCACTTATACCTCTCCAGTCGCGTGATTCTGCGAAAAAGGCATCCACTTGCAAAATTAAAGAGGTGAAGAGGAGGGGATCACATGAGAAAGGTCACTTGAAGTCAGGGCAGAACAAACATGTGTAACTCACTTGACAAAAGCTAAGAATGTGGAAGATCCACTAACAGAGTAAGATGAAGCTGACAATGGTTGCACACAGGTGAAAGTGAGGACTGCAGATGCTGGAGATTAGAGTGGAGAGTGTGGTGCTGGAAAAGCACAGCAGGTCAGGCAGCATCCGAGGAGCAGGAAAATCAATGTTTCAGGCAAAAGCCCTTCATCAGGAAATGGTTGCACACAGCAGATGTCAGAGTGATAGTACAAGTGAAAACCTGGCTGAATATAAAAAGTTTGCAACAGAAGTGAAAGAAAATAAAAATCAGAGAGCAAAGAGATTATGTGAGAAAATTTTAACAGGTAATATAAAAGGAAATCCAAAAATGTTCAATAGACAGATAAATACCAAAGGGGAGGTAAAAAGAATAGATTGATTAGTAACCACAAGGAGATTTACATCTACAGTGTGGAAACAGGCCCTTCAGCCCAACAAGTCCACACCAACCCTCCAAAGAGTAACCCACCCAGACTCATTTCCCTCCAATTACCCCTGACTATTGCAGTTAACACTATGGCAATTTAGCACAGGCATCTGTACGTCTTTTGGAATGTGGGAGGAAATTGGAACACCTGGAGGAAACCCATGCCGACATGGGGAGAACATGCAAACTCCATACAGACAGTCACCTGAGGCAGGAATCAAACCCAGGTCCCTGGCGCTGTGAGGTAGCAATGCTAACCACTGAATCACCATGCCACCCTTGGTTCGGACCTGGCTGAGGGCCCTGTCAACTATAATGGTGGAAACACTCAGTTGAGGAAGCAAGTAAATATTTCGGAGGCTGTCTTATTGAAGTTGGCATTATACTCTATGTCATAGAATCATAGAGATGTACAGCATGGAAACAGACTCTTAGGTCCAACCCATCCATGCCGACCAGATATCCCAAACAAATCTAGTCCCAACTCCCAGCACCAGGCCTATATCCCTCCAAACCCTTCCTATTCATATACCCATCCAAATGCCTCTTAAATGTTGCAATTGTACCAGTCTCCACCACTTCCTCTGGCAACTCATTCCATACCCGTACCATCCTCTGTGTGAAAAGGTTGCCCCTTAAGACTCTTTTATATCTTTCCCCTCTCACCCTAAACCTATGCCCTCTAGTTCTGGACTCCCCCACCTCAGGGAAAAGACTTTGTCTATTTACACTATCCATGCCCATCATAATTTTGTAAACCTCTATAAGGTCACCCCTCAGTCTCTGACGCTCCAGGGAAAATAGCCCCAAGCTGTTCAGCCTCTCCCTATAGCTCAAATCCTCCAACACTGGCAACATCCTTGTAAATCTTTTCTGAACCCTTTCAAGTTTCACAACATCTTTCCGATAGGAAGGAGACCAGAATTGCATGCAATATTCCAACAGTGGCCTAACCAATGTCCTGTACAGCCACAACATGACTTCCCAACTCCTGTAAATAGTACTCTGACCAATGAAGGAAAGCATACCAAATGCCTTCTTCACGATCCTATCCACGTGCAACTCCACTTTCAAGAAGCTAGGAACCTGCACTCCAAAGTCTGTTTGTTCAGCAACATTCCCTAGGATCTTACTATTAAGTGTATAAGTCCTGCTAAGATCTGCTTTCCCAAAATGCAGCACCTCACATTTATCTGAATTAAACTCCATCTGCCATTTCTCAGTCCATTGGCCCATCTAGTCAAGATCCAGTTGTAATCTGAAGTAACCCTCTTCGCTGTCCACTACACCTCCAATTTTGGTGTAATTGCAAATTTACTATCTGTACCTCTTATGCTCGCATCCAAATCATTTATGTAAATGACAAAACGTAGAGGACCCAGCACCAATCCTTGTGGCACTCCACTGGTCACAGCCTCCAGTCTGAAAAACAACCCTCCACCACCACCCTCTGTCTTCTACCTTTGAGCCAGTTCTGTATCCAAATGGCTAGTTCTCCCTGTATTCCATGAGATCTAACCTTGCTAATCATTCTCCCATGGGGAACTTTGTCGAACACCTTACTGAAGTCCACATAGATCACATCTACCGCTCTGCCCTCATCAATCCTCTTTGTTCCTTCTTCAAAAAACTCAATCAAGTTTGTGAGACATGATTTCCACGCACAAAGCCATGCTGACTATCCCTAATCAGTCCTTGCCTTTCCAAATACATGTACATCCTGTCCCTCAGGATTCCCTCCACCAACTAGTTCCCTGGCTAGTCTATAGTTCCCTGGCTTGTCCTTACCACCTTTCTTAAATAGTGGCACCACGTTAGGTAATCTCCAGTCTTCTAGCACCTCACCTGTAATTATCAATTATTTAAATATCTCAGCAAGAGGCCCAGCAATCACTTCCCTAGCTTCCCACAAAGTTCTCGGGTACACCTGATCAGGTCCTGGGGATTTATCCACCTTTACCCATTTCAAGACATCCAGCACTTTCTCCTCTGTAATCTGGACATTTTGCAAGATGTCACCATCTATTTCCCTACAGTCTTTATCTTCCATATCCTTTTCCACAGTAAATACTGATGCAAAATATTCATTTAGTATCGCCTCCATTTTCTGCTGCTCCACACAAAGGCCGCCTTGCTGATCTTTGAGGGGCCCTTTTCTCTCCTTATTTATTCTTTTGTCCTTAATGTATTTGTTCAAACCCTTTGGTTTCTCCTTAATTCTCTTTGCCAAAGCTATCTCATGTCCACTTTTTGCCCTCCTGATTTCCCTCTTAAGTATACTTCTACTTCCTTTATACTCTTCTAAGGATTCACTCGATCTATCCTGTCTATATCTTACACATGCTTCCTTCTTTTTCTTAACCAAACCCTCAATTTCTTTAGTCATCCAGCAGCTATGCCTACCAGATTTTCCTTTCACCCTGACAGGAATATACATTCTCTGGATTCTCGTTATCTCATTTCTGAAGGCTTCCCATTTTCCAGCCGTCCCTTTACCTGCGAACATTTGCCCTCAATCAGCTTTCGAAAGTTCTTGCCTAATATCGTCAAATTTGGCCTTTCACCAATTTAGAACTTCAACTTTTAGATCTCGTCTACCCTTTTCCATCACTACTTTAAATCTAATAGAATTATGGTCGCTGGCCCCAAAGTGCTCCCCCACTGACACTTCAATCACCTGCCCTGCCTATTTCCCAAGAGTTTTCCACCTCCTCTAGTAAGTACATCCACATATTGAATCATTACTAATGAAAGCCTTCTTAACTATCTTATTCAAGTGCTCTGCCAACTTCACCAAGATCTGCGGTTCGTCTGATTTAGTGCCATTCAATAAATATTCCCTCATCTTGTTTCTTTTTCCAAAGTGCATCATCTTGTTCTTGTCAGCATTAAATAACATCTGCCGCTGCTCTGCCAATCTGATCAACCTATTTATATCTTCCTGCAAATTTTTTCCAATATTAACCCCACCCTACCAATTTTGGTGTCATCTGCAAACTTGCTTCACATGCCCTGTATATTTTCGTCTCTGACATTTATGTATGTCACAAACAATCCAAGTACTGCTCCTTGTGGTACACCGTCGGACCCTAGGCTTCTGTCAATCAAACAGTCTTCTACCATTACCTTTTGTGTCAGTTTCTGATCTATCTTGCCAATGTTCCCAGAATTCCATGTGCTTTAACCACCTCGATCAGTCTCCCATGTTGTACGAAGTCAAAAGTTTTACTAAATTTCAGACAAACTACTTTAATCGAACTTTCCTCATCTAAATACTTGCTTACATTTTCAAAAACTTCGCACTAATTTGTCAGCATGACCACCTTCTGACAAAGCCATGTTGACTATCTTTAATTAACCCAAGCTTTCATAAGTGGATATTAATTCTCTCCTTCAGAATTTTCTCCAATGGTTTCCCAACCACTGACATGAGACTCTCGAGTCTGTAATTTTCTGAATCATTTCTACCACCTTTCTTGCGTCTTCTGGAAGGTCCCGCATGGCCAGAGAGGAAATATAAATTTATGTCAGAGCCTCTGCAATTTTCTGCTGTGTCTCCCATAGTAAACTGGGATATGATTCATCCAGGCCAGGGGATTTGTCTGTTTTTAAGCCCAACAGAGCCTCCAATACCTCTCAATTTCCCATGCGCAAGCTTTTCACGGACCCTTTTCCTGAATTCTGAACATATTTTCTCCTATTCGGAGTGAAGACCAAACAGAACATCCTTCCAATATTCTGCAGCTTCACACATGGATTGCCTCCTTGGTCCCTAATGGGGCCTACTCTTTCTCTGGTTAACCACTTCCCTTTAATGTATTTATAAAATATTTTAGGATACTACCTAATCATGTTTGCAAATGCTTTTTCATGCTCCATTTTTGCTTTTCATTGAATTCTTTCAGTATGGAAACAGGCCATTTGGCCCAACATGTCCACACTGACCTTCTGAAGAATATCCCACCCAGGCCCATTAACTCTACATTTCCCCTGATTAATGCACCTATCCTACACATCCCTGAACACTATGGATGATTTAGCATGGCTAATTCACCTAATCTGCATATCTTTGGAGCATCTGGACGAAACCCACGCAGACTCAGGAGAATAGGCTGGAATCGAACCTGAGTCCCTGGTGCTGTGAGACAGCACTGCTAACCACTGAGCCACTGTGCCACCCCTTTCTAATGGCTTTCTTAAGGTCTCTCTTGCACTTCCTATATTCCTCCAGGACTACAGATGAATTGCTCCCTTTGGACTTAGTGAAAGCCTTTCTCTTCTTCCTCATCCAGTCCTAAATTGCTCTCGATATCCAGGATTCTCTGAACTGATTGCTGCTACATTTCCCCCTAAAGGATATATGTTGGACACTACCGAGCTTCCTTCTGAATGTGCCCCACTGCTCTATCATAGACAAGGAGCTGTTCCCAGTCAACTTTGACAGGATTCTGTTTTATTTTAAAATAATAAAATAATAAAATTTGCCTTCCCTCAATCCAAAGCTGTCTTTTGCAGGCCATCTTTCTCCTTTTCCATAACAAATTTGTACCATACTGTGTTGTGGTCACTCAAGTTAAAATGTTCCTCCATTACCACATTGAACACTTGTCCGGCTCCATTCCCCAGAACTAGAACCAGCACTGTGGCATCCTTTTTTGGATCTTTTACACATTGATACAAAAAACTATCCTGGATACATTTCAAGAAACCTGACCCCCACCCCTCCCAAACCCTTAATGCTATGACTTTCCCAATTTAAATTGGACAAGTCGAAATCCCCTCACATAATTGCCTAATTATTACTATTACACACCTCCATGGACTGGTCTACATATTTGATCCTCAATTTCCAGCTGATGTTTCAAGGGCCTGTAGTATGAACATTCCTAAGTTCCAACCATAAAGTCTAGTTTAAAGACCCTTCCAATATATCATCTCTCCTTATTGCAGTAATTGACTCCTTAATTAATAGTGCAACACCACCACTCTTTTTGCACCGTCCTCTGTCTTGCCTAAAGATTATCTACCCAGGAATATTGAGTTGCCACTCTGGCCCTTCCCTCAACCATGTTTCTGCGATGGCAACAATATCACACTTCCATGTATCAATCCACATCTTTAAGTCATCAGTTTTACCTATTGCACTCCTAACATTAAAGTAAAGACCATCCAGCCTTGCCTTACTCTCTTGACACACAAATAATGAGTGAGATGTGCTCTTTCTGAGTTGCCACCATTTTACAATTCAGATAAGCATAATCAGTATCCCAAAAAATGAGATATAAAACATTGAGATCAGAAAAAATATGATAGGAAGAGTGGAATAAGAGATGGATTGTCTGTTTTGTAATAATGCTCTCTCTATGATCTCATGATATAAAGTTCCACTGGGTTAAATTTAGATTTTCAGCGTTTTCAAAGTAAATAAAAAAGTAATTTAGAAAAATCTTTTGGCAAAAAAATCTTCACAGAGACGGTGGTGTATCTCAACTGGTCAGTCTAAATCAGCAGTTATCAGCTGATGCATACAACTTCACGGGATGGCTTGATGCATTAAGTTATTCATTAGCACCTTCAATCAAAGTATTTGTGTGGAATAATAGAATTGCGAGAAAGAGCCAGGCATATTGTGTACAAATACCAATGGTGGTCCCACTTTTAAAAAGCAATAAACCAGCTTGGATATGTTATGGACGCATCTCTGTGCTTAGCACATCTTAAATTGGAGTTAGAATCCAGACCTTCTGCACCAGAGAGAGGAATGGGTACTATAGTATCACAAGAGTGTTTGGTCACCCTACTTATTCAATGATTTGATTGCTGCTTAATTTTGTTTTGGTAACGTGCCCTTTGAAAGCAAGATAGAAACAAAATTTATTGAGCTTTCTGTCACAGTTGGTAAAAATAAAAATTGTGTATGAAGTATTTAGAAGTGCAAATGCATTTACTGTATCTAGGGTAGTGATTTTCCTGTGACAACAATAATAAAGTAGGAAACCAACCATTGCACAAAGCTTCCTTCAAAGTGTTATTCCTTTAATATTTGTTTCCTGCTGAGACAGATAATAAGTAATTATCCTTGCTTGTTGTTAAAAGGGTTCAAGAAATTAGCAATGGTAATGATAAGGGCAATGGCTTTCTGCAGGATCTGCAATAATTTATGAGATTACAGATGATGAACTGTTGATGTCAACTCAGCTTTAATTATGAAAAGCCATACAATCTTAGGTTTCCACGTCCTTACTGTTAGAAGTCCTGTAAGTTAAGCTGGTTGATAATTCACAATCCTCTGGACAAACTGAAAATATCATGTAATAAAAGTCCATTGTTTTATTGTGAGAAATTAAATGTCATGCACATGGCATGTTCAGTCATAAAGAACAGTTCAGAAGCTAATAAAGCAGAACAGCTGCCTATATCAACAGTTTTAATTCAATCCAGAAAGGTTTATTTCTTTCAGGGTTTGAATTATTTTAGATGTGACCTACAGAACTCACCCTTTACTTCTTGTGTTGAACCCTGGGTTACCATGGTCACTAGACAGAAAGGTCAAACACGCCAACATTTTTCAAAGGTTGCTTCTGACAATTCTTTCAATGTAATCTTTGCTAAAAGTATTTAAACACCTGAATATGGAAACCTGGACTCTTCTTCAGTTATCATAGTACTCAGAGTTGATTTGTTTTTATAATCCTTCAAATCCAAATCTTATGAAACAGCACTAAATTCCAAAAGGCCTAGTTTGCTCAATTTCAAAAGCCTTCACCTAGGATTACACAGCTTGCACTGATTATCACTTCCAAATGGGACAAGACTTATGTTTTCACAATTTATAGTCTCACTGTGGAGGAAAGAGTGAAGCCCCCCAGCTTTTAACAACAATGATGTGTGCCGCTATTATGGCAAAAATGCTGAAAGAGCACAGGAATCTCAAGTCATACCTCTATGACTGACAGAGCAGGACTGAGCTCTCTGCAATTCTTTTAGATGGCCTGGCTATTTCTTTGAAGAGGTAATATACCCTTAGGGGATTGTGGAATCCAGACCTGTTTATGGATACAAATACATAACTCCATTAGTCTCTAATTTGGTTCATAGGATGTGGGCATCACCGACCTGAGTTTGCACTTGTTGCCCACCCATAGTTGTATTAGAGAAGGTAGCTGTGAGCTACCTTCCTGAACTGCAGCCATCCTTGAAATGTAGGTACACCCATAGTGCTGTAGGGAACAGAGTTTCAGGAATTTGGCCCAGCAATTGTAAAGGACTGTACAATATCATTCCAAGTCAGGATTATGTGTGACTTGGAGACGACATACCCCCTCATTTATTTATTGAGGTCCATGCATGGCAGAACCATCTGAATGTGGGAATCAGTGTGTTGGTACATTGAGTAATGTGAACAGGACCTCCAAGCAATTGTGTGGCTGCACAGCCTAGAGGCATTGTTGGTTGGAGAGTGAGTTGAAGGAAGTGGTATTCAAATGCATATATTGCCCTCTCCCTTTGAGTGGAATTAGGTGGTGAGTTACAGTCCACAGGTTTCTTAGCCTCTGATATCCCATATAGGCACAGTATTTATATGGCTGCTGCTACATGTCAGTTTCTGGTCAACAGTAACCCCCAAGGTAGTGGGAGATTCAATGTCGGAAATGCCTTTGAATGTGAAGGGGATATGGTTAGTTTGTCTCTTCTTGGAGATGGTAAGTATTGGGACTTCTGTGCCTGAATAATAGGTGGCATGTATCAGTCTGTTTTCCTGGTCTTGTTGCATTTGACCATGGATATTCAGTATCTGATGAGTGGCAAATTGTACTGAACATTCTGCAATCAGTGGTGATCGCCCCACCTCTGAGCTTATGATGGAGGGCAGTTCATCAATGAAAAGGCTGAAGATTGTTGGGCCAAGGACACAACTCATCCTTGTTCTAGAGCTGTTGTGACTGACCTTCAAGAATGACCACCTTCCTTTGTGCTGGGCATAATTTCAATCAGAGAGGGTTCTCTTTGATTCCCATTAACTCCAGCTTCACTCAGTTTTCTAGATGGCAACACGCAGTCCAATGTAACCTTGATATCAAGGGCAATCACTCTCATCTCACTTCTGTAGTACAGGTCTTTTACCCAAATATGGACCAAGGTTGTAATGAGATCAGAAGCTTAGTGGCTCTGGAAGAACTCAAACTGAGCATCAGTGAGTAGGTTATTCATGAGGAAGTGCCATTTAATACTTTGGTCAATGGTTCCTCCCATCACTTTACTGATAACTGGGATTATGATTATGACTTCTAAATCTGTCAAAAACTGTCAAAATTGTCAAGGAGCCACCTTCCAAAAAGATATGGAGTCAAGAAAATGCATTGTTAGGTATTTCAGTGTTTGTGACAAAGGACAATGAGTCCGATTGCAATGATAATATGAAGTTGATACTAAGTTGGAATAAGGGAAATACAGAGCCACAGGAGGTGAGGGGTTGAGTGTAGTGTTTTATTGTGAGTATGAAGGGGCACTGGGGCGGGTAGAGTGACATAGAAATACCGAACGATGTGGGTAAGTACAGGTATTAGGGGGCATGCACAGTGAAGGGAATGAAGTGATGAGATCAGAGAGGGGTAATGCTTTATTGTTTAAACTTTATCTTTAGATTCAAAGTGCTGGAGTCCCCATGCAGACTGTCCATCCTTGCTGCCTCTGAAAATAACACCCTTCGCAGTCTTCCTGAGCTGCTCGGTCTGACCCCCAATACAGTCTGCCTCTACACCCACTCCTCCAACCTCTGACCTCACCTCAAATTGAAAAACAGTTTTAAAGGCCAGTTTATAGAGTGGGGATTTCTCACGCCTCTGCACATGTAAGTTGGAAATGAACATCTGGCCAAAGTTTGAGTTTGTATCCATTTAAAATCAATGATAGATTTTAACACTGGCTGATATCAGTACCCAGTGAGAACAATGGGGAGCCAGCAGATCTGAATGGTGTTTATCTATGCTCATATGGTTTGGATTATGGAGCTTTGCATGATTAAGATAAAGTTGTAATCACTTTTTAAAAAAATAATGAAAACAACCAGCACTTTAATCCTTTAACTTAAGCAACACTGCATTCTGATGAAGGGTCATAGAGCTGAAACGTTAACTCTGCTTTCTCTCCACAGATGCTCCTGAGTTTTTCAAGCAATTTCTGTTTTTGTTTCAGATTTCCAGCATCTGTGGTTTCTGGATTTTATCACCCATTGGCAGAATATGAGTGGAGGGTTGAGAAATGATAAGAATGACAAATGTGGAAAGCAACTTTATATTTTTCTAGTCTGGAAGTCAAGTTGTAGCACTCAAGTCCGTCAGCAACCTCCAGGAGAGCCTATCACTGGTAATATTTTATGTGCTGATTATTTAGAAGTTCTGCACAAAATAGTATTGTCAGAACAGTTCAGGACAGCCTTAATGAGAAAACGTCATAGCAAATACAGATTTAAGCACCATTTTAGGTAATGCTAGGTATTACCTCACAATACTGGTACCATTCAGAAAATTAGGAGCATGGTCCTATAAAGGGAATACATTTTTATTGCTTGATCAGTCTATTCTGAGCAAAATGAAGATCTGTTGGACAGTGTGACACTTACAAGGGGTAACTTAAAACCTCTGTACAAGCATTCAGGATTCCATCCTTTGGGTTGGCTGTATCCATCCTCATATTCTGGAGGAAGCCACCGAGTAAGAGCAATGTTTGAGCTTCCCCATCTGGGATTATTTCTGAAAAAGAGAATACAAAAGCAAAAACAAAAGCTGACTAATACCTGAGAACATAAATCAGTTTTTAAATGCAATCAAATTAACTTTTCTGATAGAATTCCCAGTTATTTAGAAATGTTGTTTTTTGTTATAGCCATCAAACTGGTTTCTAAGTGCTTTCACTTAGAATGGAAATGTTGCAACATATGTTTATACCTGGATGGTACATGCTCTGCCTGGGTGTATTTTCAGTGTCAGAACAGGCCAACCACCTTTCCATCCACCTCAAAGCTGATCCTCATAAAACAGAAGGTAGTCAGGTGTCAAAACAAGCAGTCTGCCCACCATTCATCAATAAATAAGAGTCAATGGAGCTTGTTCAATCGACACTATTCATATGCCAACCATGCCAAAATGTGGTTGGTAAAGCTAGTCATGCAGAAGTTTTAAAGTTTTTAAAGGCCCACATGAACAAATGGACAAAGTAAAGAAAACTTCATTCTGAGAATGCTCTGTCTGCATTATTCGCACATCCCCTATCTTCCAAAATGCCGCACCTCTTTCTGCACTGCCTGCCTATCACCCCAATCTCCTGGGCTTCAAAGATCATCCTGAAACTGAAATCTTGAAAATAAACCACTCAGGATTGCCATGATCCTCTTTGGGCCTCTTCCCGTTCTCCCGACAGTGTCCACCAATGATTGGCTGGTTGTGATGGAGATGCTGGCTAATCCAAGGGACAGGAATTACTTCTGCAAAAGGGTTAGAAATCCCACAGTTTGGCAATGTAGACCACCTGCATTGCAGGGTTTCTTTTGGGTCGAACTGAAAATTTCCTTCCATGTCAGGGGTAAGATATGAGTGTTCCGGATTTGGAAGTCTGTTCTCAAATTCACTTGTGGCCAGCATTTATTGTCTATCCTTAGCTGTCCTTGAAATGAGTGGCTTGTTAGGCCATTTCAGTTAGGTAAAAACAATGACTGCAGATGCTGAAAACCAAATACTGGATTAGTGGTGCTGGAAGAGCACAGCAGTTCAGGCAGCATCCAACAAGCAGCGAAATCGAAGTTTCGGGCAAAAGCCCTTCATCAGGAATAAAGGCAGAGAGTCTGAAGCGTGAAGAGATAAGCTAGAGGAGGGTGGGAGTGGGGAGAAAGTAGCATAGAGTACAATGGGTGAGTGGGGGAGGAGATGAAGGTGATAGGTCAAAGAGGAGAGGATGGAGTGGATAGGTGGAAAAGAAGATAGGCAGGTCGGACAAGTCCGGACAAGTCAAGGAGACAGTTACTGAGCTGGAAGTTTGAAACTAGGATGAGGTGGGGGAAGGGGAAATGAGGAAGCTGTTGAAGTCCACATTGATGCCCTGGGGTTGAAGTGTTCCGAGGCAGAAGATGAGGCGTTCTTCCTCCGGGCGTCTGGTGGTGAAGGAGCGGCGGTGAAGGAGGCCCAGGACCTCCATGTCCTCGGCAGAGTGGGAGG
Source organism: Chiloscyllium punctatum (assembly GCF_047496795.1). Taxonomy (NCBI): domain Eukaryota; kingdom Metazoa; phylum Chordata; class Chondrichthyes; order Orectolobiformes; family Hemiscylliidae; genus Chiloscyllium; species Chiloscyllium punctatum. The sequence goes on along the minus strand of NC_092741.1, from coordinate 135,172,209 downwards.
GGGAGTTGAAATGTTGGGCCACGGGGCGGTTTGGTTGATTGGTCCGGACAAGGACAGAACGCCCCTGGTGCTCACCTTCCACCCTACAAACCTTCGCATCAACCAAATCATCCGCCGACATTTCCGCCACCTCCGAAAAGACACCACCACCAGGGATATATTTCCCTCCCCACCCCTTTCCGCCTTCCGCAAAGACCGTTCCCTCCATGACTACCTGGTCAGGTCCACACCCCCCTACGACCCACCCTCCCATTCTGGCACTTTCCCCTGCCACCGCCTCCTCCCTCACCTCTATCCAAGGCCCTAAAGGAGCCTTCCACATCCATCAAAGTTTCACCTGCACATCCACTAATATCATTTATTGTATCCGTTGCTCCCGATGTGGTCTCCTCTACATTGGGGAGACTGGGCACCTCCTAGCAGAGCGCTTTAGGGAACATCTCCGAGACACCCGCACCAATCAACCAAACCGCCCCGTGGCCCAACATTTCAACTCCCCCTCCCACTCTGCCGAGGACATGGAGGTCCTGGGCCTCCTTCACCACCGCTCCCTCACCACCAGACGCCTGGAGGAAGAACGCCTCATCTTCCACCTCGGAACACTTCAACCCCAGGGCATCAATGTGGACTTCAACAGCTTCCTCATTTCCCCTTCCCCCACCTCATCCTAGTTTCACACTTCCAGCTCAGCACTGTCTCCTTGACTTGTCCGGACTTGTCCGACCTGCCTATCTTCTTTTCCACCTATCCACTCCACCCTCTCCTCATTTGACCTATCACCTTCATCTCCTCCCCCACTCACCCATTGTACTCTATGCTACTTTCTCCCCACCCCCACCCTCCTCTAGCTTATCTCTCCACGCTTCAGACTCACTGCCTTTATTCCTGATGAAGGGCTTTTGCCCGAAACATCGATTTTGCTGCTTGTTGGATGCTGCCTGAACTGCTGTGCTCTTCCAGCACCACTAATCCAGTATAGGCCATTTCAGATGGCAGCTCAGAGTTAACCACATTACTGTGGATCTGGAGTCACAGGTCAACCAAACCAGGTGAGGATGGCAGATTTACTTCCCTGAAGGACATTAGTGAGCCACATGGATTTTTTTCCAGCAATCAACAATGATTTCATGGTTATTAGTTAATTCTTGATTCTAGATTTTTTAAAAATAAAATTCAGATTGTACCATCCACCATGGTGGGATTTGAACCCAGATCCCCAGAATATCAGCTAAATTTCTGGATTAATACCCTTGTGATAACACTACTAGGCCATTGCCTCCCCCATAATGATTGAGAATGCAATCTCTCCAACCCCAGCAGAATTCTCTGGCCATGATATCACCTGGAGAAAAAAATCCGCACGACTTTTCTCCATTGCCCAAAAAAAATTAAGTATTGCTTAAAAGAAAGGCACATTTTGTCAAAGCTTTTCATCTTACATATAAGTAAAAAAATTAATGAAAGTCTCCAAGTGACCTGTTGGCTAGACATATGCTAAAAGAGAACATAGAGCAGATTTCTAAATTTAACAGCAATTAACATTTATTACAAACAAATGATATCTCAACATGTATCTCACTAGTCAGAACTCTAACTCTTTATAAATCCCACCATGCATACATATACAAACACATGAGTGTTCCACATGCGTACACACACACACACAAATTATATTTTGGGTGGAGGGCAACAAAAACTCGGGATGCATTTCAATCCACAAGCTTCACTGAGATGATCCGATTTGCTGGGCTGGAGTTTCTTGTCTTCAAGTACTTTTTTGTAGGAGGCACAGATGTTACATTTACTGCAAAGTCTGATAGTTACCCTATTGCTTACAGTGTGCCAAGCAGGCTAAGATAAAAGGTAGGGAGGAGGGACTTGGGAATGTGATAGGTGGAAGGAGGTTAATGTGAGGGTGATAGGCCGGAGAGGGGGTGGGGCGGAGAGGTCAGGAAGACCGCCTTCTTGACCTGCATCTTCTTCCCAACCTCTCCGCCCCCACCCCCTCTCTGGCTTATCACCCTCACCTTAACCTCCTTCCACCTATCGCATTCCTAACGCCCCTCCCCCAAGTCCATCTTTTCTACCTTTTATCTTAGCCTGCTTGGCACACCTTCCTCATTCCTGAAGAAGGGCTTATGCCCAAAACGTCGATTCTCCTACTCCTTGGATGCTGTCTGACCTGCTGCGTTTTTCCAGCAACACATTTTTCAGCTCTGATCTCCAGCATCTGCAGTCCTCACTTTCTCCTAATACTTACAGCAACTGGTGAGGGATTTAGGCATTTGACTGGCAGGAAATACACATCATCTGTGTCTTGCAGCAGTCCAATAGCCTCTGCTGGTACTGTCCACATCCACAAGGTGTTCAGCTGCCAGGGAGCCAATCAGCTTTGTTGTTAAGCTGATCGCTTTTGTCATCCCTGAATGGTCACAATTCCACAGCAATCAGCAAATTGTTTTTGGCGGAACCTTGCTTTGCCAATACCCCCAGTGCTGGCTCATCTACAAACTGCTTCTACAATGCTTGAACAAAGCAGCATGGTCAAAATGATTCGGACTTGAACTCAGGTATTTTGGCTCAGAGGTAGGGACACCACCAGTATAGTGATTGTAAAGAAGTCAGCCAGGTAGTCTTCATGGACTATGAATTACCTGATTGAGGCTGTTAATCTGGTCCAATCAGGAAGCCCTGGCTGACAGAAGAACAGGAGTGTCAGAAGTTCTATTCACTGTGAGAGCTGGCTCTGAGGGAGTGGATCAGTGTCAAGAACTCTCCAAGTGTAAATAAAGGGTGACTTGATGACAGGATGACAGGATGCCAGCCTCTGTGGAGTTATTTCAATCACTGCATTACAGGAGCTCAAAACATACAAGCCAAAGCTACAGCGCTAAAGCACTACAGTTGAATCAATTTGCACTTTTGGAGGCCTCTTTATTTCCCTGAATTCCTAGTTTCTTTCCTCATTAAAACACCTACAGCCAACTACTGAAAACAAAAGCATAATTTGATAAAGCTATTTAATTTGTGGGATTCTTTGATAACACTTTTGTGTCCTTCATTGTCAGCAGTTTCTATTCTTGCAAAGAAAAAGATCAGCATGTTTTGCATCGTTCAGCTATTATAAGGAACAAGAGTGGGGTCAATGTTATATTTTCCATTCTAAAATAACTGGAAAAATCAGGCACCTAGAAAAATACCTGTAAGGGAGAAGTCCAAATGGAATTGTAATCTCTCAGTGAAAGTGCAAACAGAACAATCAGAGCTATGATTTGAATAAATGAAGAAATGCCCAGAAACCTGTTGTTGCAAGTTCCATTTATCAATCTATATTTTTGGATGAAGCAACTGTTGGAGCAAGTTAGAGGCTGTACGTGAGGCAAACATCCCGAAGTGGTTGCAAGGGCATTCAATACTTCAAGTGAAAGGAGATCTAAAACAAAATGGAAATAAAAATGGAGTTGTAAATGCATAATTTAAGAGAATATAAAATCAATTAACTTTGTTTGCAGGGCAATGTCCTAATGATGTTACTACTGAACTAGTAATCCACAGCAACTGGGGGAATTCAATAAAGGAGAAATCTGGAATTAAAAGTTTAGTGATGATCATGATTTGATTGTCATAAACACCGATCTGACCGGAAAACCGCTGTAATAATCCTATTTACATGTGTTTCCAAACCCGCAGCAATGTGGTTGAGTCTTAACTGGCCTCTGAAATGGCCTAGTAAGCCACTCAGTTGTATCAACCACTAGAAAAGTACAAACAAAATGAAACCAGGTGAACCACCTGACATTGGTTAAGTCACAATAAATGATAATTGCAAAAATAGCCCTGTTGCTCCCGCAAATTTACTAACATGTGGGGATTATGACAAAGTTAGGAGAGCTGTCTCATAGATTAGGCAAGCAATAACTTGACATATTTATACTTCTGGAATCATACATTACTTCCAATGAATCAGTGTTTTTTCTTATTCAACATCACTTGGAGGAAACACTCAGGGTCACAAAAAGTGTACTCTAGGCGAAGGATTTTGATGTCTTCCAATAAGAGTATAGAAGCATCTTTGAACAAGTTGGCCCAGTCCTAAAGAACATTGCTGCTTGACTGGTCTGTGGTGGGTATCGAAGGAATCAACAAGAGAGAAAAACATACTTGATCTCATCCTCACCAATCTGCCTGCCTCAGATACATCTATCCATGGTGGTACTGGTAAGGAGTGACAACCACTCAGTCCTTGTGGAGACAAAGTCCTGACTTCACATGGAGAATATCCTCCAATATGTGATACATTACCATGCTAAATGGGATAGACTTTGAATAGACCTAGCAGCTCAAGATTGGGCATTCATGAGGTGCTATGGGCCATCAGTAGTTGCACAATCATACTCCAAACCAACTGCAGTCTTGTCACCTGGTATATTCCTTGACTCTACTATTGCAGTCAAGCCAGGGGGTCAATTCTGGTTCAAGGAAAAGTAGAGGAGACCAAACCAGAAGCAACATCAGGTGTACCTAAAATGAGATGTCAGCTTGGTGAAGCTACAAAACCTGTATGCCAAGCAGTGTCAGTAGTAAGTGACAGACAGAGCTAAGCAATTAGATTAGATTTAAACTCTGCCCTCCTATCCCATTCAGGCATAAATAGTGGTGGACAATTAAATAACTAGAGGAGGAGGTGCCCAAAAAACTTCATTCTCAAAGATGGAAGAGCCCTGCCCATCAATACAAAGTTATGTCCGAGGCATTCACATCCACCTTCAGCCAGAAGTGTTGAGTGGATGATCCATCTTGGTCTCTTTCAGAGGCCCCCCACTCCATATGATATTACAAAGTGTTTGGAGGAACTGAATACTGCAAAGGCTACGGGCCCTGACTCCATTCCACCAATAGTACTAAAAACCTGAACTCCAGAGCTTGCCTCATCCTCAGCTGCAAGCACAACCCATTTGGAAGACACAAAATGGCTGACAAGGGATAAATAGGCTTAAACAGTCTGCTCCAGCATTTAAGTGAAACATAATGGTATCTTTGAACAGGACTACGCCAAGGTGAACGAGAGGACCTACAAACAACCATTAGAGACAATTTGATAGGAGGATGCCTCAGGATAGACAAGTGATTGATTCCATCCTCATTAATGAAAGGTTGCTATCCCACTAAGTGAACAGCACCAGCTAGAACAAGGGGTGTAAATCTCAGCCTATGAACTAGCCAGCCTAACTCATTCAGCAGCTGTGAAAACAGCAGCTAAAATTATTTTGCAGTAATGAATTGTTTCTTTGAAGTTATTGACAATATTAAGAAATAGGTTCTAGTTAAAGATTCTTCAGATAATCATAGAAATAGATTTCAATATAAATACAGATACACATATAACCAAAGTATAATAGCAACATTAAGGGAAATAACATTTAAACCTAGATGTGAAAATTAATTAGTCTTAGGATACACTTTTCTTAAATCTAAAAAGATGCCTGGTACGCCCTGAATGAAATATGTTGTTCACAACTCATTAGTTACAAAGTACTAACAATAGAAAGAGTGGAATAACTTTACACTTTATAACAAACTTTATAACAGGTAGTAACGTTATGAATCTTATAGCAGTTAGTTAAAGCCCTGTCTTTTGCATTTTTTATATACATAATTAAGACAGTGGAAAATATAAGAGAAATAACTGAATTTGATAGAGATAGCACATGGAATACAATGCATAGCAGAATTCAAGCAATCCTTAGAGATAAGCAAGTCTGGGTCATACCAGAAGGAGTATAACCAGTAACTTTGAAATGTGAATTAGTGGGATGCATAGAAAGATCCCAAGGCCTGGAGATTACTATATCTTTAAAACACCATGAGATCATGGGAACCTGGGGCTGACTGTAGGAATGCCCATCAATGATTAGGTGTTACACAGATTTGGGTAAGGGGGAAGGACACAGTGACCACATTGCATGTGATTATTGTGACACAAAATATATAAAAATACTGTATTTCACTATAAAAGTCAGAGTGTGTCATTAATCTCGCTTCTGACTGAGCCGTAGATTAAGAGAGTAATTAGGTCCTCACGATGAGGCCAGATTCAGGAAACATGTATGGCCCCCTCCCTGCGGGAACAAGTTGTTGCTTAGTAAAAGTCTTCCATTTGCCTGAATCCTGCCTGCTTCCTGAGTCTTTGTCCCCGATCGGAGGCGGGGGCAGGGTGGGAAGGTGGTTTTGCTCCTCACTTGCCAAGCTGTTCTAGTACAGTTCCAACAGTGGGATCTACACAGCAATATAGAAAATTGCCCAGGTCCATCCCGTACACAAAAAGCAGAACAAATCCAACTGTTTCAATTACCACCCCAGACTACTTTTTATCATGAGTAAAAATAAACGTGATGGAAAGTTTCATCAACAGTTGTTCTGCCACAGTATTGACACACAGTTTGGGTTCTGCCAGGGATACTCAACTCCGAACTTCATTGCAGTCCAAAACTGGACAAAGGTGTGAAATTCTGGAGATGAGGTGAGAGTTTCACATCAGGCCACGTTTGACTAAGTGGGCCTTCAAGGAGCTCTCGCAAAACTGAAGTCATTGGGAATGAGGTTGGAGTCATACATGGCAGAAAGGAAGATGGTTGTGGTTATTGGAGATCGCACATCTCAGCTCCAGGTCTTCTGAGTTCCTCAGGGTTGTTGTTTGTGCCAACCATCATCGTCAGATCTTGAGCAGATTTTCTGGAGCCAGTTCCTCCAGAAGTACAGCCTTCCCAGAAATTCACAGGGCACAAAACTGATAGCGCCATGTGGTTTTCAGGCGCTAAACAAACACTTAAGTTTTGAATATATCTCTGAAACATATTTCGATATGAGCTGGACGTTTGTGGTCTGCAATATTATTATGGACAGAAAACAGTGTACAGGGGAATCAGTGGTCTAGTGGTATTATTGCTGGTCTGTTAATCCAGTGGAAAGGAGAAAGTGAGGACTGCAGATGCTGGAGAGTCAGAGTCGAAACATGTGGCGCTAAAAAAGCACAGCAGGTCAGGTGGCATCCATAGAGCAGGAGTGTCAGCCCTTCAGGCATGAGCCCTTCATCAGGAATGTGGGGACAGGAAGGGGGCTGAGAGATAAATAGGAAGGTGGGGGTTGGGATGGGGAAGGTAGCTGGGAAGGTGATAGGTAGATGGAGGCCAGGGGGTGTGATGGTGATAGGTCAGGGGGAGGGTGGAGTACACAGGTGGGAAGGAAGATGGATACGTAGGACAGGTCAAGGGGGTTGGATCTCTGATGAGGTGGGGGGAGGGGAGATAAGAAAACTGGTTAAATTGACATTGATGCCATGAGATTGGAGGGTCCCAAGATGGAAGATGAGGCATTCTTTATCAAGGTGTCAGGTGGCTAGGATTTGGTGGTGGAGGAGGGCCAGGACTTGCATATCCCTGGCGGAGTGGGAGGGGGAGTTGAACTGGTTGGTCACTGGGCATGGGGGTTGTTTGGTGTGTGTGTCCCAGAGTTGTCCCCTGAAATGTTCCACGATTTGGCATCCTGTCTCCCCAATGTAGAAGAGACCACATCAAGAGCAACAAGCACAATAGATGAAGTGTTTGGATGGACGGGAAAATATCTGCTGGATGTGGAAGGATTCTTGAGGGCTTTGGCTGGAGGTGAGAGGGGAGGTGTGAGTACAGGTTTTACACCTTTTGTGGCAGCAAGGGATGGTGCCAGGTGTGAAGGGTGGATTGGTGGAATGCAGATAGGGGTGGAGAAGGAAATATATCTCTGGTGGTGGGGTTTGATTGTAGTTGGTGGAAATGACAAAGGTTAATGTGTTGTATCTGGAGATTAGTAAGGTGGATGGTGGTGACCAGGGGGATTCTATCTTTGTCGCGGTTAGAGGGGTGGGATTCAAGGGCAGAGGTGCAGGAAATGGAGGAGATGCACTTAAGGGAATTGTTGACCAAGTGGGAGGGAAAATTGCAGTCCTTGACAAAGGAGGGCAACTGGGATGTTCTATGGTGGAATTGGTCCTCCTGGGAGCAGATGAAGTGGAGGTGGTGCAATTGGGAATAAAGGATATTGTTTTTACAAGAGAGGAGTTGGGAGGAGGTGTAGTTTGGGTAGCTGTGGGAGGTCAGTGGGTTTGAAGTAGATATCTGTTTTGAGTCAGTCACCGGAGATGGAAATGGAGAGGTCCAGGAAAAAGAAGGAAGTGTCTGAGATGGTCCAGATGAATCTTAGATCCAGGTGGAAGGTGTTTGTGAAGTTGATGAACTGTTCAACCTCCTTATGGGAGCATGAGGTGGCCCAGGTAATGTTCTGAGGGCTAGGTTTGAATCCTGACACAGCATGTGGTGGAATTTGAATTCCATAAGAAGGAAATCCGGAATTAAGAGTCTAATGATGACTGTAAATCCATTGTTGACAAACCCATTTAATTCACGAATGTTCTCTAGACCATCCTTACCTGGTGTGGTCTATATGCGACTCCAAACCCACAGCTTTGCAGTTTTCTCTAAACTGCCCACTGGGGAATTCGGGATGAGCAAGAAATGTGAGCCTTGCCAGCAATGCCCTCATCCCATGAATGGATTTTAAAAGGGGCTATTCAAGCCAAGGGCAGTGTCTGAATCAAACCATTCTTTTGCATATGCAAATAATGGGTGCTTACTTGAGACCTCCCTCTGTGATATTAGGCAGTGAGGGGACAGACAGGGTTGTTAGCAAGTTTTGAGGAGATTTGTAGCTCAGGTTGAGGTTTTGGATGTAGGTTTGCTCACTGAGCTAAAAGGTTCATTTCCAGACATTTCCTAGGACAAGCCAAACAAAGACATGCATGAGAATTCCTAGAAGCATGTCAGTCCAACCGAAACTACCAACAAACGCATGGAGTTAGACCCCGTCTACCACGCCCTGAAAAAAAGAAACAGGAAGTGACTTCACCACAGGAAATAAAATCACCACAGGAAATGACATCACCAACTCAAAGAAACCAAAACATATAAATAGAAAGCAGGAATTCTCAGCATTGCTTTGCATGAGGTCCACTGAAGATGTTACCTAGTAAGGTAATGAAACGTCTGGAAATGAACCTTTCAGCTCAGCAAGCAAACCTACATCCAAGACAGGGCTGTAATCAGAAAAAAACATATCCTTCATTCATGCTGGAGGTTGTCCTCTGAATCACTAACCCGAACATGGAGCTGAAAACAATTGGCTTAATGAGTGCCATTGTTATTGTCCCTACTGATATCACACATTCTGTTAACCTGCCCTCGACATATTATTTCCTCACCTAAGAATATACTTGAGTATCTGTTGTCAACTCATACTACTTTTTAAACTCAATCCATTCAGACATATTAAACACATCTCTGAGGCAGGTGTGACTTTAACTTGAATCTTCTTGGTCCAGAGGTAGGGACAATATTACAGCATCATAAGCCTCTTATCAACCAGAGTATTTATTGTCCACAATACAATGCTATTGAGGTCAAAAAAATCAAACGACACCAAGTTATAGTGTGACATTCATTTAAAATTGCAAGCTTTCAGAGTAATACTGTTTTTTACTGTGTCTTATACCTCTCTATCATACCACACTTGAGGGACAGCTGAGCTCCAAAAGCTTGCAATTTCAAATAAACTTGTTGCACTATAACCTGGTGTCACTTGATTTTTAACCCATTCTAACTCTGACATCTCTACATCAGTGTTAATGAGGCCTAAGTTCTAATAGTTAGGACTTACTGGGCCTTACTGTTCAGGCACATAGGCTGTTCTCTTTGCACCCCATTGGTCTCTTTGCAAATTATTCTTACTAACTAATGGACTCACATTAGACACAACACAATCAATATAACACAAAACACAATTAAAGAATGTTACTGAGTGTAAAAGTAAGAAATTAATTATAATTGTAGTCAGGTATAATAGATGTTTTTAAAACTGATCTATCATCTGAAACATTTAAAAATTATAAAAAGTGTATTAGTTACCATCAATACAATCAACAATGTAATTTTTTTCTGTTTACCTTTTCACGTTCCATTCCTTCAAATTTTCAATATGAAAAGATAGTGAAACACATATGATGGATTAGTTTATTTCTTGGGTCAGCAGCAACATACTGAGAAATACCGACCATAACAATGAACAACCTTTCAGCTGTGTCCTCCTTCTAATAAATCTGTCAGCCTTTCCTACCAGAATGAGGACAAATAACTAATTACAGTTGGTGTGATTCTATTCAAGCCTTACAAACTGCGCTCATTACAGCAAAAATATGCTCCAGGTAGTATTGTTTAAGAGTTTGTGCAGCACTGAGTCAACTTGATTGTCTGCTAAGAATGGAGGTTGTATTATTCATTAATGTCTGCAATCTTGGGTAATCAGATTTATTGATAGCAATAATCTATCTAATTGGTTTTAGATACTACCAAAGAAACTGCAGGATCATATAAAGTGTACGATTAGCAACAGACCATTCAGAGTTTTGCGTAATGCTGTGTGATAAAACCTCTTGATGTTTCCCATCAGTAAAATACCTACAGCATGATTACAGCATTAGAATTATTATTACTGATAATGGAGATGAGATGAGATTCAGAAACAGCCTAATATAAGTGATAAATCATTTCGTCACTCTCAAGTAACCAACTGCAGCAATGCAGTCAACCTGTTGGGAAATACATTTGTAAATAATTCCTCAGTGAAAATAACTATCCCACAGAAGAATCCTATGGGAGAGGAAGGTATATTAAGAATAAGTAGTGTACTAATATACGCCAGCACTTCTTCCAATGGTTTCTTTAATAGCATTTCTATATGTTTTGCTATGATTTATTAAACAAGATGATAGAGTAGGTGCATCACGTTATCATATTCACCGAATGTGAGCCAGGAAAGTATAGTATATATAGTGTAGTATATACATAGCCAGGATAGTATAGATGGGGTGAAAATTACTTCTGGCTGTAGTGTTTTCCAGCCTAGTTAATATCAAATTAAGGGGTATGAGAGTGCTGCAGCTGTGCTCCTTGGTTAGTGATCCAGAGGCTTGACTCATAGTTCAGGAAATGTGCATTTGAACCTCACGAAGCAATTTGAATGAAATTTAAAAGATGTGGAAATGCAAAGATGAAGTGGCCTTCAATGGGTCAGGTTGTTTTAAGAAACCCAACAGATCCATAAAGCTCTGACCCAGTCATGTCTTCATGTGACTCCAGCATTGATATGGTTAACTCTCAATTGTCCTGCAGTTTGGCCTGAATTCTATTGTAATATAGTCATCTTGGAGCAATTAGAATCATGCAACAAATGTCATACTTACTGGTGCCTGGATTCCAAAAACAACCTTGAAAAAAGCAAGCTTTGCTCCATAATTTCAAGTCACCTTTTTATATAATCTCATGGATTATGAGTGTCACTGACAAAACTCACTTTTTGCCTCCTTTCCTTTTTGAATAAGGGTGTGACAGTATCAGTTTTCCAATCCTCTAGAATTTTTCCAGAATCAAACGATGTTTGGAAAATGACAACCAATGCATTTACTCTCTCTGTAGCTACTCTTTTAGGATCCTAGGATGCAAGCCATCAGGGCCAAGTATCGTATTTGCCTTTACCTCCATTATTTTGTCTGATATTACTCTTTAGTGATGGAATAAAACCAAAAAATCAAAAATCAAATCAACATATTCTTTAGTAGTCTTTAGTTACTTTTCACTGCAGTTTTCTAAGGGGCCTGTATCAACTTTGTCTTCTCTCTTCCATTTTTTATATCTAAAGGAGCTTGTATTGCCAGCTTTTATATTCCTCACTAGTTTGCCATCATAGTTAATTTTCTATGTCTTTATTACTTTTGTTTGAGCCATACTTTTGTCTCTTTAATTTTGTTGATCCTGTGGGAAAAACTTCATGGATCAGGTAATAACCAGGAGAACATTACCTTCATGTTTCTGTTTTTTAATTTAGCCCTGAGGCTAGTGAACCTAAGGGGTTAAAGACAAACTGATGGATAAAATAGTTGAAGATGGTTGGACCTAAGACACCATCCTGAGACACTCCTGCAGAGATGTCTTGAGAGTGGGATGAATTGCCTCCAACAGCTATAACCATATTTCCATATAACTCTCCAACTAGTGGAGAGTTTCCCCTGACTCTGATTAATTTCAGTTTTGCTATGGCTCTTTGAATCATACTCAGTCAAAATGCTGTTTTGATGTCAAGAGCAGACATATAGTTCCACTTATAGTCATCCTTTGCTGGTATCTAAATTTATCCCAGTCTTTCAGGGCTATCAGTTTTTAACTCCACCAAAATGGACTCTACATTATCTGAACCAAGACCATCTCTCACAACTCTCTGTATTTCACCTCTTACTAACAGTTCTAGCCCACCATCTTTTCCATCCTTCCTATCCCTCCGAAAGATGAAATATCCCTGAATATTAAGTTCCTAATTTTGACCTAGTTTCCATAATAGCTGTGAGATTGTATTCATTTACCTTGATTTGTACTATCAGCTCATCTACCTTATTCTGAATGCTTTGTGCGTTAAGGTACAAAGCTTTTAAGTTTGTTCAATTTTTGAGTTTCCCACATGTTTACAGTTCCTTGGTACAATTTGACATTCATACTTTCTGTCCCTTCTTTCTATTTTCTGGTAACAATCAACCCCATCACTAATCTGCAATCCTACCTTCTCCTTTACCTTTGATTTTATAACTTTCCATGCAAGTGAACCCACTCCCTATTATTTAGTTTAAACGCTTATCTACAGCCATAGTATGCGATTCATCAGGACTCTGGTCCAAGTATGATTCAAATGGAGCCCATCCCATTGGAAGAGCTCCTTCCTTCCCTAGTACTGGTGCCAATATCCCATGATTTTAAACCCATTTCTCCCAAATCAGTGTTTAAACCATGCATTTATCTCTCTAACATTGTTGACCGTGTGTAAAAAAGCTCATAGATCAGGTTGTAATCAGGAGATCATCGCCGTTATGTTACTGTTTTTTAATTTAGCCCGAAGCTAGTTAATCTAAGGAGTTAAAGGCGAACCAATCGATGAAGCAGTTGAAGATGGTTAGACCTAAGACACCATCCTGAGTAACTCCTACAGAGATGTCTTGAGAGTGGGATGAATAGCCTCCCAAAACTATAACAACCTTCTCATATAAGTCTCCAACTAGTGGACAGTTTCCTTTGATTCTGATTGATTCAATTTGCTACGGCTCTTTGAAGCCATACTCAGTCAAAGTGCTGCTATGATGTCAAGAGCAGATACTTTAATCCCACCTTCCATTCAGCTCTTTTGCTCATGCTTGGCCAAACGAAAACTGGAATGAGGGGCTGAATGCCCATAGTGAATCCCAAATGACAATGAAGAGCACTTGGATAATGACACTGGATAAGAAAATGGTTTGGGGTGGCACAGTGGCCCAGTGGTTAGCACTGCTATGTATAACATCAAGGACCTGGGTTCAATCTCACCTTTGGGTGATTATCTGTGTGGAGTTTGCACATTTTCCCTGTGTCTATGTGGGTTTCCTCCAGGTACTCCAGTTTCATCTCAGGTTAGGTGGATTGGCCACGCTAAATTGCCCATTGTGTCCAGGGATGTGCAGGCTAAGTAGATTAGCCATTGGAAATGCAGGGTTATTGGAATGGGATGCTCTTCAGATGGTCAGTGTTTCCACATTATAGGAATTCTATTCTATGACTCAATTTTTCCTGAATCCAGGTTGGAGACTCAAGTCCCAGTACCTGTACATATTCTTTCTGATGCTGAGGACAAATATGATTCACTTACCAGTGGAATTGGTTGATCTCTTATATTTCTGGTGCACTTCCTTTTGGATCAGATACACTGACATTTCCATGACCTCAGCAGCTCTTGAAATCTTTTTGCTCTCAGGTTCTGGCCTCTTGGAAAAGGACAGCAATTCAGTAGAAGAAGGCAGTTTACTGACATCTATTTCCCTGATAAATAATAACAAAGGAAAAGGAATTCCACGTCAGCCTATAATATATAAACATTGTTTCAAATAGTAAACATTATCTTGTTTTGATTGTGTTTTTGTGAAAGGTTTGGAATTTAAAGGAAGTTTAAAGACAAACTGAGTGAATGAATCCTCAGTTCTAAGGAAACCTTTATCTTGTATCTAATGGCGGTGAATGAAATTATAGTATGACACACACATATAGGTATTTCTACTATAAATGTGGATATGGCAATTTACAATGGATAAATAAAATTTAAGGACACAAAGATCTTATTTATAAATGTCCGAGTATCACAATTAATACCATTCTGCCGGTGTGTAGCAAAGATGCATCAAAATGGAGATGTGTGAAGACTCAGGTCAATTTATCCTTTTGACTCCCTAGAATAAGCCAAACGAACAGTGGAGTGACAGCCAGATGCTCCAATGTATTTCAACTGTCGAGAGCTTTCAAATTTTGGCCTGCTCTTCAGTTCTCAGATCTGTGTGAGCAGAGTGATTGAGAAGGCACAAATTGTGCCAGCTCACAGATGTTAGAATCCTGAAAGATTTTCCAGATTTTGGGCTTCTGTTTTCATTTTTCCTTTCAGCCGTGCCTTTTGAAAGATATTGTTCAAATTGTTCAAGACCAAGATATTGCCAGGAATGAAGGATTGGAGATATAAAAATAGTCCAGAAAGGCTGGGATCTTTTTTCACTGGAAAGTAGGAAGTTGAAGGGTGACCTTATTGTGGTTTCCAAAATCATAATGGACATAAATAAGATGATTGATAAGGATCTTTTACCTAGAGTGGGGCAGTTCAAAGCTAGGGGGCAAACTTTTAAGATGAGAAGGAGAGGTTATAAAAGGACATGAGGGACAACTCGTTTACAGAGAGAATGATTTGTGTGTGGAAAGAATGTGATGGATGCAGGTGTAGTAACAACTTCTAAAAGACATTTGGATAAATATATGAATAGGAAAGGTTTGGAGGAATCTGGGCCAACCATAAGCAGGTTTGGTTCACTAGTTTGGTTTGGGAACATGGTCAGCTTAGGCTGGTTGGACTGAAGGGTCTGTTTCTATACTGTATGACTCTATGACCTGGTAATGCCACTCCAAGATTCACAAGGTCAAATAAATTTAAGAATCAGGGTTTGCTGACCCTTTGCCAAAATTACAGCAGGAGATCAAGACTAATTTCCCAATACATGGGTGTAATAGATAGAAAATAAGACCAACTTCTTTATTAAATGTTTAAAATGTAACAGTTTTTTAATGATATTTGATATACGTACCTTTTCATTGTATGATGTATTGCACCGTCCACCATATTTATTCCTTCTTGAATTGCATGAGGTAAGAAGGAGTCACCAGGATTTTCTAAATATTCTTCATAATGTAAAATAAATGGTGAGTTACACAGTCAAATCATGTAATATATCACAAAGCGATATGGTAATGACATGTATGATTTATTGATTTATTATACCAATTACTCTGCTTGTTGAAGCTTTACGCACTGCAATACCTGTTCAGTTTCCTAATTATTTAAGGATGAGAATGATTGTAACTGAGGTGCTCATAATTTCATGATTTAAATGTTCTCATTCATTCTTATCTTTTCTTCTCAACATTTCTTGCATCAGTTTCAATCTCAACTTGGGAATTCCACCAATAATTAAAAAAAATATTTTCCCTGCTGACCATCCTGTAGCTATTCTGAACAAGGACCAGTTTAGAACTGAAATTAGATACTTTTAGTGCTATTTTCTTTTATATCTGCCTTTGTCTTCTTTTGTTGGTCAAAATGAGGTACTGAGGTAATGATGCCTCTTTTTTTAATGTTGCTGTTTATTAGCAAATGTTCCCCGGGAACCAAAGAATAGGCTTCTGTTTTACATGAGCTAGCTGGTCAGTCTAAGTTCAGGTAATTTCATTCATGTAGTAACAGGTATACAAACAGCTTCTTCCCCACTGTAATTAGATTTCTGAATGGACATCTTAATTTTTAATATTCTGGATTAGTGGTGCTGGAAGAGCACAGCAGTTCAGGCAGCATCCAAGTAGCTTCGAAATCGAAACCTGAATCTGGTTTCCAGCATCTGCAGTCATTGTTTTTACCATCTTAATTTTTAAATCTAATGTTGATCTTGCTTTTGTGCACCTTTTTTGCAGCCATAACTTTGTATATCCCTCCCTGTTCAATCACCTTATGATCTGTGAATGTTATGATCTGCCTGTACTACATGCAAAACAAAAGTTTTCACTGTACTTAGGGGCATAATAAATCAAATCAAATTCTGGAACTTCTGAAGTTGAGTATCAAAACAGAACTTCATTGGCACACCAGTTTAAATACAGAAAACATGTTTTTTAAATTATGTTCTTAAAATGTGATTGCTCATGCCTAGTTGCCTTGTGAAGATGATGGTGGACCTTTCTGAACTTGCAAAAACAATTTAATACAACTGAACTGTTTGATAGACTTCTGCAGTGGGTTATAAATAATCAGCCCTCATCAGAAAACTTTCTGTCTTCAGACATTTGCAGAATGTTAACTATTATGACATTTCAAATGTTTCAAGGTCTTGCCTTTTAATGAAACTAGCTTCTTTTATTCCACATTGGGTTGACTCTTAACAACTGCGATGGGCAATAAATGCTGCCTAGCCAGAAATGCCCTTATCCTGTGAATGACTACAGAAAAAAACAAGTTCTTTCATAACTGAATGTATATTTTCAAAAGATCAATATGGGAATTGATAATCAATTTACAAGGATCAATGGTATTCCAGATGTAAGTTTAGAGAAAGATATTCATTGTGCTGGGATTGAAACAGGACAAAAGCTACATAATACTTTATGATGCTATTATGCTAATATTTGTTCTGATGCTTAAAATACATGATGCCACTCCAGTATTGTAATGGTGACAGATATGTCAACTCTAATGGCTAAAATTCATTATCATATTGCTGTTTATGGGACATTGTTTTTGCAGAAATTAGCTCTGTGTTTCCAACGTTACAACAATGACCACAGGTCAAAAGCACTTCATTGGTTGTAAAGTGCTTTGGGACGTACTGAAGTAATGAAAGGAACTATATAAATGCAAATCTTCCTTTTTATTGACAGGAGTAAGCAAAGGTTAGTGTATTAAATGCAAGTATAATAAATAATTGTGTATGTGGATCCTTAGAGAGCAAAGCCATAAAAATGTTTAGTGCGTCTTTACTTGCTTGTACTGAAATGTGTTGCTTATTTCTGCTTAGCAGTCAATGTGGACAATAATGCAATCAGGTTCCTGCAAAGAAACCACCAGCAAAAAGAAGTTAAAAGTTTAAATAGGAGATTGAGATCACAATATATAAGATAAACAATCTGACACCTACACATTACTTTTCATTTCTTCATACTTTACCAATTTGAGTCTGTACAAAAACGAATGGACAAAGCAATTTGTATACAAAATTATTGAGAGCTTTTCATAATATTGTAAAGTATGATTTCATGCAACTGTTGTTTTTGATACACGCATTCAGTCACAATGGCTGCATGTATTGTACAATATGTGTGTGACTCAAGGCAGCACTGACTTAATTGGCTAAAGTAAGTTAGCAGTGAGTACGAATGGAACTAAATATGTGAATTAGCAAATGGCATAAAATGGTAGCCATGATGTTGATGTGCTGGTGCTGGGCTGGGGTGAACAAAATCAGAAGTCACATGACATAAGTCTATAGTCCAACAGATTTATTTAAAATCACAAGCTTCGGAGCACTGCACCTTTCATCGTCAGGTGAAGTGCATCAGCTGAAGAAGGAGCAGTGCTCCAAAAGCCTGTGATTTTAAATAAACCTGTTGGGCTTTAACCTGGTGTTGTGTGACTTCTAATTTTATAAAATAAGGATTGTACTCACACCAAATAAATTGACACAAAGAGATATCCAAAGGGATACAGGTAATTGATTTTTTTTTCAAGTCTGCCTTTTGTTACAATTCTTTCTTATCCAGTAGATATAAAATTCAACAAGAGATGGTGTTCTGTTGGAACTAAGCACAGAGAAGAGAAATAATGTTGGGGAGCACCAAGACAAAAGCAATCACATAATAACATTTAAAAGAAACATTGAGAAGAATGTAAGTAAGAAAAAGACTGAAATAATAAATTGGGAATGGAATGGAAGTGATATGAATTAACTTGGAGAAAACATACTGGAATAAGTTACCATCTATATAAATAAAGGAAGAGAAATATTGGAGAAACCTTTTAAAATGGTGATCAATAGAGTCTTATCAGAATGATCAATATATCTTATTAAATTGCGAAGACAAACTAACCAGTATTGATGCACAATTGAGGAATAAAGCAATTAAGATAAAGGTGAAGCGAAAGGGAAAAAAAGAAATACACTGGAAATGATTGGCAACAAAGGAGAGGAAATCAAAAAGGTCTGCATTAGGTTCAGAAAGAAACTAGGAAAAGGAAAATATAATCCATAAAATGAATTCATTGTGAAATATAAACAGGAATAATAAAATACTATACACATATAAACAACCAGCGAAAAAATGGAACAGGGTTAGAGCTGTAAAGGGATGTATATGATTCCTAAACAATGAACTTCATGGATAATAATAGCAAAATAGCAAGAATGTCAGACATCACATCAGAAGAAATGATCAAAAAGGATATGAAATCATGTATGAATAGAAACAGAAAGTACAAAACAAAAACAAACACAAAGTGGGCAAAATCTATGGCTGAGGTAAATTATATCATTGTATTTGTGTATCTTTAAAAAATATAGAAGAGATAACAGAGTATTTATTAATCTATTAAAATCAAATAGAAAAGTGCCAGAGGATTGATCAAAAGCAAAGTGATTCGTAGATATAAAAATGAAATGGAAAATGTTTAGGAAGCGATAGACAAATTAACTTCACAATGAGGATAGGAAAGACAATAAAATCATTCATCAAAGATTAATTGGAAGCATCCTGAAACTGAAAATATGGGTCAGCATGGAAGTATGAAAGCAACTTTACTAACAAGGCCTGGCAAGGTGAGTGAGTTATATGGTGGGCTAGAGGTAGCTCTGCGTATCCCAGACAGGATGTGTGAGATGTGAGGCAATCAGATGATCCATGCACAGGAACGTCTCAAGAACGACTGAGTGCATTAAGCCACAAAATGACTTCACACCAGATGCTGATTATCAGTTCCAGGCTCTGAATGGTGTGGAATATGGAGAGATATTCAGGAAAATTGTGAGCAGTTGACTGAGGCCTCTTTTATGGACAAATAGGGTATATCTTCAGTCTATGTGTTGTGCATTATGTCAATATAAAAACACAGAAATGAAGAGCAGGAGTATATCCTCAGCCCTGCTTTGCCATTCTACATGATCATGGCTGATCATCTAACTAACTATCCTGTTCCCAGTTTCTTCCCATACCCTTTGATCCCCTTCCAAAGAATTGTACTAACACCTTCTTGAAAATATTCAATAGTTTAGCCTCAACTGCTTTCTGTGGCAGCGAGACTCACCAGTCTCTCGGTGAAGAAACTATTCATCTCACCCCTAAATGGCCTGCTCTTTATTCATAGACTGTCACTCTGGTTCTGCACTCCCCAATCATTGGGAACTTCCTGCCTTTACCCTGGCTAGTCCAGTTAGAATTGCATATTGGCTGTGATCAGTCGAGGCAGTGGACATGTTGCTGCTGTGTCAATCTCATACTTCCACCAATAAAAGCAAAATGCTACAGAGGCTGAAGATCTGAAACAAACACCGAGAATGCTGGAGAAATTCAGTAGGGCTGGCAGCACCTGCGCAGAGAGGAAAAGAATTTTAAGTCTGGTATGACTCTTCATCAGGATTATTTTTAAAGGGTTGACGAGCAGTTACTTGATAGATGTGGGTATTGAACTCAAGGTGCTTAGATGGCAGCCTCTTTGAGAACAGAGCAGACACTTCAGCCAGTCACAAGAACAGAGGGAGCCTTGTGCTGATGTCAGTGGCACGGTCATATTGGATCACTCTATGCTGGGTCGGCACGGTGGCTCAGTGGTTAGCACTGCTGCTTCACAGCGGCAGAGACCGGGGTTCGATTTCCACCTTCAGTGACTGTCTGTGTGGAGTTTGCACATTCTCCCCGTGTCCGCGTGGGTTTCCTCCAGGTGCTCTGGTTTCCTCCCACAATCCAAAAATGTGCAGGTTAGGTGAATTGGCAATGCTAAATTGCCCCTAGTATTAGGTACGTTAGTTAGGGGTAAATGGGTCTTGGTGGGTTGCTCTTTGGAGGATTAGTGTGGACTTGTTGGGCCGAAGGGCCTGTTTCCACTCTGTAGGTAATCTAATCAGTCACTCAGAAGCCACATCTGCATAGCCCTTATTAAACTGGGCCTCCATGAGGTACTGTGAACCATCAGCAGCAGGAGAATTGTGATCCAATACAATATGCAAATTCATGGCCTGGCATATTCAATTATCAAGCCAAGGGTTGAATGAAGAGTGCAGCAGGATATGCCAACATTGGTTGCAGGCATACCTAAAAATGAAGTGCCAACACGGTGATGATACAAAACAAAATTATTTGCAGGCCAAATATTGTTGGCATCAAGTTATAGACAAACCTAAGTGATTCCACAGACAACGGATTAGGTCCAAATTCTCATGTCCTGCCATATCCAGTCATAGATGTTAGTTATTGGAGCAGGTTGCTCCACAAATTTCCCATCCTCAATACTGAAGGAGCCCAGTACTCCAGTGCAAGAGTCAAGGCTCAACCATTGTTTGCAATATTCAGCCAGAGTGCTGACTGGATGATCTACAGCACCCTCTTTCAGAGGACCCTAGCATCACAAATGCCAGTCTTCAGACACTCCAATTAATTCCACATGATTTCATGAAATGCTTGGAGACTGGAATCTGCAAAAGCTATGGTCTCTGACAATTTTCTGGCAATAGCATTCAAGCCATATGCTCCAGATCTTGCCACTGTCCTGACCAAGCTGTACCAGTGCAGTTCCAACTCTGGTATCTGCCGACAATGTTGAAATTGCTCAGGTATGTCCCGTACACAAAAAGCATGAGAAATCCAACTTGCCACTTACTGATTCATTCATCTTCTATCAATTATGAGTAAAATGATGCAAGGTGACATCAAGTAGACATGTTGAGCAATAACCTACTCACTAATGTTCAGTGGGGCTTCCACTGGGGATACTCAGCTCCTGACCTCATTACAACCTTAGCTTAAAACTGGACAAAAGAGTTGTATTCCAGAGATGAGGTGAGAGTAGTTGCCACCACTTGCTGGAAGAATGCAGTTTTCAATAGCCCTCCAGAAGCTTAACACCAGTCAGACAAAACATATCACTTGATTGGCACCGTATTGATAACCATTCACTTCTTACACCAGTGATGCATAGTAGTGTCAATAGGTACCATCTACATGGAGCCCTACAGAAATTCAGCAAGGCTCCTGAGACAGAACCTTCCAAACCAGGACTATTACCATCTAGATGGACAAAGGCAACATACACATGGGAGATCCAGGATCTGCAAGTTCCCTTGCAAGCCACTCATCAAATTTACTTGGAAAGATATCATTGTTTATTCAGTGTCACTTGGTCAATGTCCTGGAAGCTCCTCTCTAAATGGCATTTTAGGTCAATCTAGACCAAATGAGCCACAGCAGTTCAAGAAGACAGCTCACGGCCATCTTTTCAAAGGCATCTAGAGATGAGGAATGAATGATAGCTTCGGCAGACATTAGCATCAAATGACTGAGTTTTAAAACAAAACAAGAGGTCACCTAATTGTCCTGGAAGTAAGTATGAAACAAAAATGCATTAAATTCGAAATGTGATTTGATAAAGACTTTCAAGATATCAATCAAAGCTGACATGGCAGATAAATGAACCATTTTCATTGAATGGGGAGACTAATGCTGGGGGATATAACAAAGGTTACAGCCAAATTAAATCTGTGCATAAAGTGACACCATCACATTGAAACCTATTTTTTTTATATATATATGAAAATTGCACTTTTACAGAGTAATGAACTTGAAAACTTACCTGTGACAATCTCTTCACCTTCTTTATTAAAGTGGAGGACCAAACCTACACAACCGACCATGACTGCAATACACAGAATAGTCTTAACTCTCATTTTGAAGCATAAGATGAACGCTAGTCCTGCAGAGAAAAACAAAATTTCACATCCTACTAATATTTGAAATGCATAATGTGATGAGATAAGCAGATTGAGAGCAATCCAAGGAGCAAGTAGAGCAAGTCTGGGATTGCAACTCCAATGATGTTCTCCTATGATGATTAATAAAGTTATTGGCATGTCACAATTGAGAATAGAAAAGGCTCAAGCCTCAGTTAAGATCTGTTAGAAATGTCAGATTCGATATACTTTCAACTGAAAGAACTATCGATACTGTACATCAGAAACGAAAACAGAAGTTGCTGGAAAAATACTGCAGGTCTGGCACCATTTGTAAAGAAAAATCAGAGTTAACATTTTGGGTCTGGTGACTGGATCTGAAATGTCAATTCTGATTTCTCTTCAAAGATAATGACATACCTGCTGAGTTTTTCCAGCAACTTCTGTTTTTGAATACTTTAAACTGACTGTTTATTTTCAAGACAGAATGGAATTTGGTGTTTGGACGATAACTCTTTTCAATTTCTGCCTGGATGTGAAGCTCATGTGATCCATTTTACATAGAGCTGGACTTTAGAAGGGGAAATATCTGCAGAAAAGCCACAGAGGTGTCTTTATGACATTTCAAATACATCACAAAATCCCAAAGGAAAACATAGGCAGTCAACACGTAAGGGGTGTGGGTGGATAATACAAATATAATAAGCCATGCAAGAAAGCACAGGAAAACTGTTTTCTCTGTTGGTCAGCTTGAAGAACACACATAGAATCTCATCCACAGATTTAAGGGGCTGGTAAATCTGCCTAGCTGAATTGGAGAGGAATTCCCAGTGTTTGTACAAATCAGAACAAGCAATAGTGAGCTGAGAATAATTCTGGAATGTGTCCTGAATAATGACCTGGTCTCTTAAGCTACAGTGTCATATACAACCATAAAATGAGGGTTGTTTAATGGATTAAAAATCAATAAGCAATGCATTATTTGTTGTATATGGTTAATTAAAATATAAAATGTTAAGCTGATGTTACTGTTAGCTTGGTTGTTACAGTAAAAGTCTTAAATATGGAAATCTTGTCATTTAATTCCTTTAAGTTGGTCACTGGGAATTCAAAAATCTTTTTTTTTAAAGTTATCAGTCTCTAAGGGGATTATACCATATTCCAAGTTGAAATGATTACTTCCAAACTTTACTATAGAAAGGTGAACAGACTTCCATTAAAATTATTAAAATTGATTTGGGCGGTAATAAAGCAGAATGCAGAGAACAGTTTCCTTGTTTTTCCCACATTGTGGTGCTTTTGAGATTTTTGATCTTCTTGCCATCTGATTAGGATATTTGGTATTCAGCCAGCAGCTCTTGAAGGTGGGATATGTGCTGAGATAGGGTCAGAAAACTCATCTCAATGCAGTTATTGCTGCACAATAACAGTTTGTAACCTGGGTGGGCTTTCCATGCCAACGAACTCTCGATCTTTTAGTGATGTGGTAGCGGTGATGGTGGGGGCACGGCAGGTGCAGGAGGTGGGACCCATGGAGACCCATGAAATTTAGCCCAGTGCTTGGAATTTTCCCCTCCCTAGTTTGGCGTGAACAATGATGAGGAAGGTGGGAAATACCAGAATTAAACAAAGTCCTGTCCTCTATTAAGAAAAGATGACCTGATTTTGAATCAAGTTGTAAGTGAGCACTGAGCCATTATTGACTGATTGTCTTATTTCGATGCATTTGCATCACATTAAAGTCCCATTTCATCTTATTTATATACCAATTCCAATTTTCCTCTCCTTCCTCGAGAAACTATATTATAAGTTCCCAACAGGTCACCTGATGGCTGCACCTAACTGCATGCTTGTCCTTGCAATCATCTGATTGCTTCTTCATAACAACATACCTGCACTCTCCATGGCTAGCAGCTTTCTCCACACTTTATCTACGCAAAACCAAATTGGCAAACCGTCAGATTCACCCCATCATCATATTTGCACTCAGACCACTTTGCACATTATGTCAGCCTTTCACCATTTCACTTTGGAACTCAGGACCACTTAGTCGTACACTCTACTGCCAGATCACTTTGTAGAGATGGATCACGTGCATCTGTTAAAATGCATTTTATGGACCGTAGCTTGTTTTCTAAACACTCTATCCTTTGCCATTACAGTCATAGAGTCACAGAGACATACATCAGGGAAACAAACCTTTCAGTCCATGCTGACCAGATATCCTAAATAAATCTAGCCCCATTTGCCAGCACTTGGCCAATATCCCTGTAAACCCTTCCTATTCATATACCCATCCAAATGCCTTTTAAATGTTGCAATTGTACCAGCCTCCACCACTTCACCTGGCAGCTCATTCCATACACGCACCACCCTCTGTGTGAAGAGGTTGTCCCTTAGGTCCCTTTTAAATCTTTACCCTCTCACCTTAAACCTGTGCTCTTTAGTTTTGTACTTTCCCACCCTGTTGAAAATACCTTGCCTATTTACCCTATCCATGCCCCTCATGATTTTATAAACCTCTGTAAGGTCACCCTCAGCCTGTGATGTTCCAGGGAAAATAGCTCCAGGATAATCAGCCTCTCTTTATAGCTCAAACCCTCTACCCCTGGCAAATTCTTGTAAATCTTTCCTAAACCCTTTCTCATTCCCCAACATCCTTCCGACAGTAGGAAGACCAGAATTGCATGCAATATTCCTATAGTGCCCTGTACAGCTGCAACATGACCTCCCAACTCCTATACTCAATGCACTGACCAATAAAGGTAAGCATACCAAATACCTTCTTTTCTATCTTATCTACTTGGGAGCTATGAACCTGCACTCCAAGGTTTCTTTGTTCACCAACTCTCCCCAGGAGCTCACTTTTAAGTGCATAAAGTGTTACCATTAAGGTGTCCCCAACCAAGCATGCAGACCAACTGGCAGAAGTATTCATTGACATTTTCAACCTCTCCCTTCTGCAAGGCAAAGTCCCCACCTGCTTCAAGAAGACCACCATCATCCTTTTACATGAGAAACCACATACAATGTGCCTTAATGACTCCCACCCAGTGGCTCTGATCTCAATAATCATGAAGTGCTTCGAGAGGCTGGTCATGGCCCACATCAACTCTGGTCTCCCAGCCTGCCACAATCCCCTGATGTAACAGGTACAGAGTAGATACCATATCCCTAGCCCTGTACTCATCCCTGGAACACCTAGACAACAAGGATACCTATCTTAGACTGCTCCTCATCAACTACAGCTCTGCCTTCAACACCATTATCCCCTCCAGGCTGATCTAAAAACTCCATGACATTGGGTTCAGCTCCGCCCAAAGGATCCTCCGCTTTCTGACCCACAGACTGCAATCAGTGAATATAGGTGATTACACCTCCTCCATGATAACACTCATAACTGGACCCCCCCCCCCACCGACCATGGATGCATCCTCAGCCCCCTACTGTACTCCCTGTACACCCACAATGTGTTGCCAAATTCCAAACAGATGCCATCTATAAATTTGCTAACGACACCACCATACGGGGACAGATATCTAACAATAATGAGTCAAAATACAGAAAAGAGATGGAGGGCTTGGTGATATGGTGCAATGAGAAAAACCTCTCTTCAATGTCAGAAAAACTAAAGAACTGATCATTGACTTCAGGAAGAGAGGAGAGAGCAAGCTCCCATCTACATCAATGGAACTGAGATTGAGAGGGTGGAGAGTGTCAAGTTCCTAGGAATGATGAAAACTGCCAATCTGTCCTGGACTTCCCTCGTAGATCTGATGGTCAAAAAGGCACAACAAGCCTCTTCTTCCTCAAACAGGTCAGGAAATTTGGCATGGCCATAATGACCCTCACCAACATCTGCAGAAAGCATACTGTCTGGGTATATAATGGACTGGTATGGCAACTGCTCTGCCCAGGACCATAAAAAAAACTACAGAAGGTGGTGTGCCAAATGGTGAGACAAACTTCCATCCATGGACTCCATTTACACAGCTCATCGTGCAGAAAGGCTGCCAACATCATCAAAGACTCATTGCACCCGGTAATGCTCTCCTACAACTACCTCCATCAGGCAGAAAATACAGAAGTTTGAACACACGCATTAGTGGGTTCAGGAACAGCTTCTACCCAGTCGTTTTTAGACTGAATGAACTCTCCAGAGCCCCAAATAATGCTGATCTCACCTCGGCCACGTCCCACGCAATGTAACCTTTATGCTTCTGTTCAAGTCTTTTCACAACCTCTGATCTGTATATCCTTGCTTACTCCGATCTGCCTGTACTGCTCATAAATGAAGCTTTTCACTGTACTTTGGTACACGTGACAATCAATCAATCAATAAGTCCTGCCCTGATTCACCTTTCTAAAATGCAGCACCTCACATTTATGTGAATTAAACTCCATCTGCCCTTCCTCAGCCCATGGCCCATGTGATCAAGATCTAGTTGTACTCTGACGTAACCTTCTTCATTATCCACTGCACCACCAATTTTGGTGTCATCTGCAAACTGACTAACCATACCCCTTATGTTCACATCAAAATCATTAAATAGTGGCACCACGTTTGCCAACCTCCAGTTTTCTAGCATATTGCCTGTGTCTATTGATGATCCAAATACCTCAGCAAGTGGCCCAGCAATCACTTCCCTAGTTTCCCATAGAGTTCCAGGGTATACTTGATGAGGTATGGGGATTTATGCATTTTAAGATGTCACTTTAGGACACATCTTTTGCTTAGTATACTCTCACAGATTCCAGTACTGACCTACAGACTGTGAGTCTCTGTGTGGCTCACATTACCTTCTGATCATATATGCTCTTTTGTGTGCCATTACAGGCTGCCAGCTCAATGATTAACTCCTTCTTAGTATAGAGGAAGAGGCAGGTTGCCCCTCACAATGAGAAACACTATACAGTCAGTGGCATTGAAATGATGCCATGCGACCTGTCAACATCACACCAGCAGTATGTGCCTGCAGTTTACCCAAGAAGCACATTGCATCTGTTTCAAGCAAATGGCCATTGTTGAAAGGCAAAGGAAACAGTCCTTCATGGGCTTACAAGCACTGACAGTCACTCAAGGGATTGCCACCTCAGTAAGCCAAGGAACATGTTCAATTCTAGTCCAGGGGTTGGCTAGAGTCAGTTAGGGACAGTATTCTATCAGAATCCAAACAACCTTGTCCTCCCTCACAGCTGGAGATTGGTCAGTCTTGCAGGTCAAGTGTAACCTGTCCAAGGATGAAGGGGAGTTAGTTGGTTCACTGAGGAGACATCAATCCAAAGGTTGGCTTGTGCACTGTCCTGTCAAGTCAGTCTGGATGTGCACCATGGTCAGTCATGGGAGTTTGGTCAGAAATGGCCAGGTGGGTCACCTGGGACCAATCTATGGAATCCTGAAGAAAACAGGTCAACCAAATTTGAAGAAGGGTCACTGGACCCAAAGCATTAATTCTGCTTTCTGTAAATGCTGCTAGGGCTGCTGAGCTTTCACAGCAATTTTTGTTTTTGTTGTTGTCAATCAAGCCAAGGAGTTGGCTTCACCATAGCTGTTCACTGAGAGAATGTTGACAGTAACAGTACAGGGATTGGGAGATGCAGAAAGGTTTGGTGGGGGCTCTAGATGGTGAGGTGACTGTTCTCTTGGCCAGTGTATTTCTGAGCTCCACATGGGGTGATACAGGGCCAACAAGGATATGGGAATTCACCACGTCTAGGGCTCTTGGGCTAAAGTGGGGACATAAATGATTGTACAAAGGGATATAGGGTGAGGTGTGCAAGTTAATTGAGGTCAAAGGGACAGTAATGTAGAAGGCAGGATGAAGGATGGGGAAATTTCAAACCACTTATGGTTGCACCTGCAAGTCACTCACATCAGAACAAAATTGAAACCTTGTCATGTCAGATTGAAGATGAACTACACAACAATTACACAAAATGAAAAATGGATGAGATAATTTATTTCTTTTTTTCTATGAAGGCAGAGTAAAACCACTGGATTGGAGAGGCTGTGCTAGGGACAATTACAATAACCTTGCCTCCACTGCTTCAAAAATGTCATCATCTGGCATTGATTTGCATTTCTTCAGCAGGTTATGCATTATCAAAGAACGCACATTATGTTATAACCATTAGCAATCATGAACATTATATTATGTACACAAATTGCTTCTGTCATATCAACTAAGCAACTGCAATGAGAAAAGAGCACATAGAAGCAAAACCTGAAGTTTCCATTTCACAAATTTGTTCCATAGTTATAACTAGATAAAAGATTGCACTCCGAACTGTAAGTATGGTCTTTGATGTCAGAAAGAATCATTTCTCTGAGTGTGTGAAAAATGAAAGTCATCATAGTTCTCGCATTACAGAGAAATGACTGATGGTATGTATAACCTGAAGGTTACCATGCCTCAAATAAGGGATAGGGATGTTTGTGGAAACCTCAGCTGGTACAGAAATTAAACTTAAGCTGATATATAGTGTAAACCAGTCTTCCAACCAACTGAGTTAAGATGACAGTCAAGGTGGCTATAGTAGTATGATTAAAAATGATATCTTCAAACTAAATCATTAAGGATTAATTGTTAAGGATTATTTGGACATGACAGTGAGCAATTAAATAAAGTGGAAAATGCATGGAAAATGGGATGAATGCAAAAGCAGCTTGCTTTGACTGAGGAATGACCACACAATAATACACTGTTGTGAGAATTGCCCTGCTTGGCCATCACAGGGAGCCACCTGGAGGTGATTTTCTGTTCAGTGGAAAGTACTGACAAGACGACAAATGATGATGCAGCATCTCATCATAGAATCTCTACACTGTGGAAATAGGCCCTTCAGCCTAACAAATCCACATGGACTCCCTGCAGAGTAACCTAGTCAGAACCATTCCCCTCCCTTATTATCCTACATTTACCCCTGACTACTGCGCCTAATCTATACTTCCCCAAACACTATGGGCAATTTAATATGGCCAATTCACCGAACCTGAACATCTTTGGACTGTGGGAGGAAACTCATGCAGAGATGGGGAGAATGTACAAACACCACACAGACAGTGGCCCGATGCTGGAATCGAACCCAGGTCCCTGGCATTGTGAGGCAGCAGTGCGAACCATTGAGCTGCCATGTCACCCCACAGTGTTAATGGTATTACTTTTGAGGACTTTGCTCTACTCAGGGGATTCAATTTGGACTGGGATTACGACTGGAGCCAGGAACCTTGAATTCTCCAGACAAGATGTCATAAAACATTTTATTCTGTGGAATCTCCATGGTATCACTCTCCAAAGGAATTGTCCAGGAAACTAAAATTTCCTCTGGGCAAATCCCCTATGCCAAGGAAAGGCTGCCAGCATTCTCAAAGATCCATCCCACCCTGGCAATGTTTTTCTACAATCTCTACCGGGGGAGAAGGTACAGAAGCCTGAACACATGCACCAGCCGGTTTCGAAACAGTTTCTACCCTTCATCCTGCCAGACATGATTCCTTCCATCTCCCCAGCTGTCTAATTCCCCCAACTCCACCCACTCCCTACCGCCCCACCGCCCCAATCTACCCAAACATTGCTTTGTGTTCTTAGTTGCTTTGCCACTCTCCCAAACACTTTACCCACTTGGCACCCAACTCTGAACCACTTGGCTTCTTACCCACCTGTCCCACTGCCATTTGGCCCCTTACTCCCAAAACCTGACCCACTATCTAGCTGGATACTTCTTAACCACTTAGCTGGCACCTTACACCTGTACCATCCTGACACCATCACCTCAAATTACCATATGTACTTATTGTTTGACAGTAGCTGCCAAAGTGGCTGCCTGTGATTCTGGATCTTGAAATATCAGTATACAGCAGTCGACTGTTGTGAGAAAGAGGGCACGGTTTGCCCTCCTTCAACATTTTGCAATGAAACCTAACTATCTGAATAGTTATACATTTCTGCATTTCTGAAAGTGATCGGAATCCCCTCTCAGAAATATGGAGCTCTTTCCTTTTGTAAAACAAAAAACTGGTGGAGAGGCAATCTGCTTGAGATCCTACTCCTTGGAATATAGGCACCCTTTGTCAATAGTATAGACCAATAGGGAATCGGAAAAAACCCAAAGAAAACACCTTATCAGCTCCTGTTGGTCAGATTGGTGCTTTCAAACTGTGTTTCTCTGATTTGATTTTTCTTTTTCTAACTTAATATCTTTATCTTGTTTCCTTCATTGGTATCTCCCTGGTTGTGAAGTTAGGGTTTAAAAGGGCTTCAGTTTAAGTTAGATAAATAAGTTATAAGTTACGTACAACTGAGTGATTCCTCTTTCCTTTTTGTCATTGGTTAAAGATAATTTGTTCATAATCAGTTATAAAATAATCCATTATTTTCCTGTTAAGTAGGTAAACCCAGGGTGCATAAAATTCACTAAAGATTCTTAGGCAGCACCTTTCAAACCCATGAGCATGACAACACATGGACTGTAGCTATTCAAGAAAGCAGCTCACTATCACCTTCTCAAGGGTGTGAGGGATGGACAATAATTGCTGCCACACCCTGTGAGCAAATTAAAAAAAAATGAAATTAGATGAAAATTTAGGTCTTTTGATGGCTGTACATAAATTTATTATTCACTCAAATATCCTACAGTGCAGGAAAAGGCCATTCTGCCCACTGAGATTTCACTGATCCTCTGAAGAGCATCCCACCAAGACCCAAGCAGTACCCTGTAATCCAAAATTTGCCATGGCTAATCCATCTAGCCTACACATTTTTGGACTGTTGGGGGAAACCGGAGCACGCAACAGAAACTCATGCATACATGGAGAGAGTGTGCAAACTGCATGCACACTCACCCAAGGCTGGAGTTGATCCCAAGTCCCTGGTGCTGTGAGGCAGCTGTGATAACCACAATGCCACTGTGCTGCACTTTGTTGAAATTTATTTGTATTCTATTCCTATTCCTTTAACAGGTAAAGACCAATTAAAGTATTAGATACAAAATTTTACTCGGATATATTGCCATATTTTGCAATTTAAATTCAATTATTGACTTTTACATTTTTTTCAAACAAAATCCCACTACATTTCTATTTCAAACATTTCTTGCCCAATCCGTACTCTAACAATGACGAAAAAATCTTTGTAGCGCTAATGACTCATTGTTAAAAGAGTGGAAGAGTGCTGAGTTTGCCATTATTTCTATTCAAGGCATCAAACAATTTGTGGGCATGTGAATTGCCAAAAGTAACCAGTAAATTATAAATTTGCACATACAATAATTCTCCCCTTTTCCCCATAATTTTCATAACATTACTGTATTTGTGATTCAATTGACAATTCAACCATTTTTGCCTTGAAAGAGATCAATCATAACCAGGGAATATCATTTTGAAAGGCAGTAAATTGTTGTTTGTGGTGGAATGATGCTGATAATGATAGAGTGGGCTTGAAAGGCTGAATGTCCATCTCCATGTTCTATTTTCTTTTCTCTGTTAATGATTCCTAAAACGTAGTTTTTTGTATAATTTTCTATTCTAGTTGTTTTCTTTTACGCTCTCACAATTTGGCCTTTGACATTTGGTATGAGTGCAGTATCAAGGAGCACTAGCAAAACTAGAAAGAATGGATATGGAGGCAAATGCTCCTCTGGTTGGAGTCATGCCTGGCACGTAGGAAGATGGTTGTGTTTGTTGGTGGTTAGTCACCTCTGCTCCAGGACATCTGTACAGGGACTCTTCAGGGTAGTGCCCTAAGACCAACCATCGTCAGCTGCCTCATCAATGATCTTGCATCCATCTTGACATCTGAAGTGCAGATATCAGCCATGATTGCACAATGCTCAGCAACACTTGCAACTTCTCAGATACTGAAGCAACCCCTGTTCAAATATAACAAAACCTGGACAATATCCAGGCTTGGGCTGACACTTGGCAAGTAACATTTGCACCACACAGAGCCAGGAAATAACCTGAATAAGAGACAACCTAACCACAGCTCCTTGACATTCAATGGTGCTGGCATTACTGAGTTCCCCCACTATCAACATTGACCAGAAACTCAACTGACTTGCCATATGACTACAAGAGCAGGTCAAAGTCTAGGAATACTGCAGTGAGTAACTCACTTCATAACTCACCAAAACCCATCCACCAGCTACAAAGCACAGGTCAGGAGTGAGATGAAATACTTCCCACTTGTCTGGTTGGGTGCAGCTCCACAACACTCAAGAAGCTTGATGCCATCCAGAACAAAGCAGTCGATTAACTGTCCCAATACCCACAAACATCTATTCCCTTTACCACCGATAGTCAGTAACCACAGAGACTACGATCTACAAGATGCACCGCAGAAATTTATCAAAGATCTTAGGACCTTCCAAACACACAACTATTTCCATCCAGAACAATAAGGGGAGCAGCTACATGAGAACACCACTATCTACAAGTTCAGCTTCAAGCCATTCACCACCCTGACATGGAGATATAATGTTGCTGATCCACTGGGTCAAAACCCTGAAATTCTCTCTCTAAGTGTATTGTGAATTAACCTACAGCACATGAACAGCAACGATTCAAGAAGGCAGCTCGCTACCACTTTCTCAAGGGTAACTAGGGATGGACCATAATACTGGCCAGCCAGCGATACCCAACTCATGTAAGTGAACTAAAAAAAATCCTTCTTCTCTTTCCTTTCTCATCTTATTGTTCTTCATTACAATGGAAGGTGGTGATATAGTGGTACTAACAGTGGATAAGTAATCCAAAGCATCAGGTTGACATTTTGGGGACTTGGTTTTAAACCCCACCATGACAGATAGAGAAAATTTAGTAAAAACTGAAAATTCAGGAACAAGAAGAAAGCTAGTTCAATGGCCACCATGTAAATACTATTTGTCCTAAAAGATGGTTATGCTGGACTAGGGGAAAGTGGAGATCAGAATCCAGAGTGTGGTGCTGGAAAAGCACAGCAGGTCAGGCAGCATCCGAGGAGCAGGAGAATGAACAATCCGGGCATAAGCCCTTTAGATGCTGCCTGACCTGCTGTGCTTTTCCAGCACCACACTCTTGACTCATGCTGGACTCTAAACATTAACTCTATTTCTTTCTTCATAGATGCTGCCTGCCGAGACTCTCCAGCATTTTCTATTTTTGTTTCAGATTTCCAGCATCCTCAGTATTTTGCTTTTATTATGCAACCACTGTTGATTGTCATTAAAGCTTATCTGGTTCACTGAGGACTTTTGGGGAAATAAATCTGCTGTGCTTACCTGACATGACCTACAAAAGATTCCAGGTCCACAACAGTATAGTTGACTCTTAACTCCCCTTGGGCAATTAGGTATGAGCAATAAATGCTCCTCTTCCCATGAACAAATGTTTTTAAAAATTGACGCTAATTCATCCTATTTTCTTCCATATTGCTCATCTCTTTCTTTTTAAATCATGAAATCTTAGTGATATATAGATCCACTATTCAACAAGTTCCCACATGCCCTGTTGCAAGTTTATTCGCTTGCGCGTATAGCAGCTGACAATGTCAAGAATTTCTGAGCAAATGTTTGACAGAAGCGTCTAATTAATATGACCTGCTTTGATATGACTTTTATTATTTTGTTGCAGCATACTTGTTGCTCACGTTTTGCACAGTACAACTGAAACCCATCAGTTAAAATAAGCACTGCAGCAGCTGATGTCCATTCACCATTACTTTTGTGAAAAGCAAAGAACACTTATGCCGAAAGCTCCTAAGAAATGAATCATTACACTCACAAGTGAGTAATGGGACAAGGTAGCATAGAGCAATAAATTAGTGTACCAAGGACATATTGACTGATTTTCTTTTCACCACATCAGTAGTTCAAGAAATCGTTAACAAAAGGCAGATGTTTACACTTAATGGTGTTTAATTACATTTGAAAATAGATGAAATGATTG
Organism: Chiloscyllium punctatum; assembly: GCF_047496795.1. NCBI lineage: Eukaryota > Metazoa > Chordata > Chondrichthyes > Orectolobiformes > Hemiscylliidae > Chiloscyllium > Chiloscyllium punctatum. Next base: position 135,138,118 of record NC_092741.1, on the reverse strand, counting down.
CCTTCACAGTTCAATATGCTCCATTACAGTCTTAACAGGTAATTCGAAGTTATTCATTGCTCGAAAATATTGAAACAACTAATAATATTAAATATCAAAAGCAGGAGTTTAACATCAAAAATGTTGGATTAGATAAGATATCTAGAATTAAAGAATGTTGAATTATGAGTAGTTGGACTTAGCTGCAAACAATATCCACATAAAAGTTAAATAAAAGCTATCAAGCTCATATATTAATATTGTCAAACATTTGAAGCATTAGAACCTATCAGAATACAACTTCGGTTCCAAAATAATACGAACCAGATTGCAAGCCAATGTTCCAGTTTTAAGACTTCGATTTCCTTGACTCTCAGTGAAGCTGTGGATCTCTCTCAAATTTAAGATTGATATTCTCCAAGCCAGCTTTTCGTCTTGCCTGAATATGCTCCCGATTTAAACATTCTTCATGCTCTGTTACTCAAGGTTTTCAGAAAGTATTGTTGAGGTGTTGTGAGTGTGCATAGAAATCATTCAAACCAAAGTCGGAGTCAGACTGCTTATTGCTATTGACGTCAAGAAAGGGAAGCATTGTTAAAGTCAACCAGCTTAAATCATAATAATGGTCAGAAGTTTTCTTTATATTAGGTAGTTGCACTTCAGTTTCTAACATGTTTCAATTGGTTGATGAGGAACTATTTTTCTACATAGATAATTTTCCTTTATTACAATTAAACCTGTTTCCATGTTATTTTAAGATTGTGCTCATTATTTCTAAGGCAAGAGTAAGGGCTGCAAATGCTGGAAATCAGAGCCTAGATTAGAGTGGTGCTGGAAAAGCACAGCAGGTTAGGCAGCCTCCGAGAAACAGAAAAATCGATGTTTTGGGCAAAAACCGTTCATCAGGAAAGGCTTTCCAAACCAACTCAATCATCTCCCCAGGCCCATTCAAAGACCTCCTTATTTCCACAGGCAAATCATTTAAGGAGGGTGAATCTCAGCATCATTAACAACTTCCACTTTCGAGCCCTACGAAACCTTCTTTCTAAATCCCCCCATTTTAGCCTGTCACGCGAGCTTCAATGATGAGTTTTTTTTTTCATTAGACTGAAAATTGAAGCTATCCAATCAGTTGCATTTTCTAATAAATAATTTCTTGACCAGCACCTATAACAGTATAAAGTGAAGTATCTGTCAATATGGAGCATTTAAAGTGTGAATATCCAGAGTTAAATGAAAAGCTGCTGATGTCTTACTCATCTGCAATGAGCATTACAATAAAAGAAGAACTGGCATTCAGACAACTCCTTGCATGACACCTCAGAATATTTTATGACTATTAAGTATTTTTGGAGTGCTGTCACTGACCTAATGCAGGAAATTTGCACAAGAAATTAGTGTAGTGAGAGATCATAAGGCCCACTGAGTGTGTTCCATCTCTGGATGTGATCCTGGCTGATCTTGGGCTTTAACTTTTCTATTCTAGCCCCTATGTTACCTAATTAGAGACCAAAAATCTGTCTATCTCAGTCTTGAACTTTAACAATGATGGATTATCATCAACCCTTGGCAGGTGGGGGGAGTGGGATGGAGAGTTCTGAACATTCACAAGCTTTTGAGTGATTTAATTCACTGAAGTCCTAAGTTTCTTGTCCCCTTGACAAGGCTTTTATGTCTTCGACCTTTAGGTTCATCTGACCAGAGAAACTAATATCTCAGCTTCTAACAGCAACCATCAAGTGAACGCCAATCATTCAATAGCCAGACATTCAATGTTTTAAAAGTGAAAGCAGTTTCTGGTAGGTATTTTTCAGAAATTGGCCAAACTCTTCCTTCCAACATTCCATAGGACCTGACATGCACATTGATTTCCTTCAAATGCAAGTTAAGAGACAGCTGATGAAGCCTTTAAAAAACAATGATTGTGCACTTATAAAATGCAGTACAGCAAATATGCAAAGCCATTGTATTTGAATGTGCCTTCACAATCCTTGTTAATGCTATTCCCAGGGAACTCTTTGGTTGGAGTGAAACTTAGTGGATATCATAACCAGAATTGTCCCCTTGGAAAGAAACTTCTACTGTAACTGCAATCAGAGAACCTTTTTTGATTAAGTCAAAACTGACCTAAGATATTAGTGATCATCTCCATCAAAGCTGTCTAATAAATTATTCATGAAATCTTCACAATATTAAAGAAGACATGTAATTGGAAGATTTTTTTGCAGTGATCTGTTTCACAATTGCGACTTTTGGTCTTTTTAAGAAATGTGTTTGTCAATAGTAGAGTAGTAATATTAGTAAGCAACAGCAGAAACAAACAAAGGGAAACACTATAGCTGACTGCACAGCACAGCACAGCAGAAAGGAGCACTGCACTGATATCTGTAAAATTCTTTTGTAAGTACTGATCTAATTTAAAAGGGGGGGCATGTTCCTGATGTTTGTAAATTTCTCAAATTTACAATAAAATGTGAGACAAGTTATGAGGCTTGTTCATTTTCTCCATAAGGCTGAGAGAGCAATAGCAGTATCAGAAAGAAGTGTGGGTTTATTGACCTACAAGCCCCTGCTGTATCTGTATGCTTCAATGAGATTGCCCTTTCTGAACTTCGGAGAACATCGGCCCAATTTAACCAGCTTCTCATTACAGGACAGCATGCTCCTCCCAGGAAATAGTTTAGCAGGTTTTTTCTTTGCTGCCTCCTGTGCATTCCTTAAACATGGACACCAGAACAGCACACAATCTTCCAACTGTGGTCTCACTAAAGTCCTGAATAATTGTGGCAACACTCCTTTTTTCTTAAATTCTAATCTCTTTGCAGTAAAGTGCAACCTTCTCATTTGCTTGCTGTTGCTGGATGCTAACTTTCTGTTTCATATACAACCACATCAGGTAGGAGATCTTATGGCACAGTGGCAATTTCTGTAAGTCTGGGTCAGAAGCTGTGGATTTAAATTCCACTTCAGGATTTGATGGCTATTGTTACACCTCACTGGAGTAGGGCATTGAAAATCAAGCCTCACTATTTTCTGAGTCAAAAGAAAAGTTAATGATTTTATAAAAGTATGCAAATTTCCTCAATTTATCTGTCTTTTAGACCCAGGTTGACAGTGCAGACCAGTTTTCTATATTTAACAAGAATGAATATTTCTTGTACATAAACAGGTTTAGCTACAGATAAACAATTATGAACCGTTGACATGTAACATTACTGGTTAAAACTCTAAACCCCTTATAAATTAACCCCTGTATACACATACCAACAGATCTTGAATAAATGGGTGTCATGGGCAGAGGGAAAGACTGGGAAGGCAGTTCAGTGGCTCCTATCCTTTGGGTTCACTGAACTTGTGAAGTCCTGTAGCTCCTCAGTCTTTTTTTCCACATGTTTTCACTTGTTTACAGGAGGCACAGTATGATGGTTCATAAAGCCTCCTGATGTATTGGTTAAGAGCCACAGCTTACAATAATTGTTGAGGGGAAATAAACCAGTTTGTGGTGACTTTACTGGAGAGAAAAAGACAGCTTCTTCCTTGTTGGAAGTCTCATGGCTTCTGCCCAAACATTCATACCCACAAGTTGTTCAGCTACGTGGGAACAAGCTACGTTCTTGTTGGCAGGCAGAAGGCCTTTGTCATTGACAATGGTCACTGTCCCACAGACCAATCAGCTACTTGTTGCTGGGCAAATCATCATCTATATACATGCTTTGTCTCCAGCTCTTCGGCAACTAGTCTTGCCTCACTGCTGAAACCAGCAGCAGTATGAACAGCACTAACATGAGTATCAGGTAACCTGATATTAGAATGTGCTGCAATCCCTTCCACAACCCCTTTTTATTTATAAAGAAAACAGTCCTTTTCCCATTTAAGACCACAATCAAAAACACAGAAAAATGAAAAAGGTAAGGTCTTTACACTATGGAAGGTGTGTCATGATATGACCAAACAGACTATTAATCTATAAATGCTTCTGATACACTAATAGCAGGTGGGAAGACTGAGAGAATATGCTGGTCAGCTAGAACCATGTGATATTTGCAGTGTACCATGCTTCCCACACTAAAAGATTCCGTGTGCGATAAAAACGCATCATTCTATTGTTGAGTGGCTACCATAATTATAAACAGACCAAAATGTACTTGGAAGTTAACATTTCAAAATGTTTCATACCTTTTAAAAAATTATGCTTTTCTATTCTTATGACTAAAGTGAATATCAGCACACTCCCCACTTTACTTCATCTAACATCTTTAACAATGTCACCACTTTAACAGAGTTAATGTTTCAAGTCAATGTGATTCTTCCGCAGTTCTAAAGAACATTCACACGGGACGCGAAATGTTAAGTTTGTTTCATCCTTCACTGGCCTATTGAGATTCTCCAGAACTTTCACTTTTTACTCCACATCTCTCGTATCCACTTTTTGTTCTTATAATTGATTTGCCATTTGAACAAGGTGGTGAAGCCTAATGAGGCTAGTATGGGCTCAACTGGAAGACAAGGAAATTTTTAAAAAGTCTTTCTCATTGAGGATGAAGATCATGAGGTAACAAGCTTCTGTTTTGCCCTCTGGAACATTTTCACATTTCAATCAGTTGCTTGGGCAAGAAATTAAGCCATTTGTCTGGTGCAGCAGAATGACTTGTTGTGAGAATTATTGCAGTTCACTGATGTCTTGAACAAATGCAATCAAACAGGACTCATGACCATCGCTTCAATTGACACTAGCTGGTAAGGGCAAATAAATTGACTGACTTTAAACTAGCTTAAAATTAATTGGTTTGAGCTTTTGCTGTGAAGAAACAGGCTTGTGTACTGTATTTACTGCTTGTGGTGGAGGTTAGATGATGAAGATTTTGTTCAGATGAATACAGGTATCTGTTCACCGAGTGCCTGAGCAATTAAACTTTTGAAAGGTTCCAATCAGTGGAGACTCTCCTCTCTTACCATGCTGCACGGCCACTTTTGGTTTTAGGGATTGCCTCACATGCAGGGATTTTTGAATCAGAGTGAAGTGTCACCGAAATAAAAGAAAACAGAAAAAGCCAGGAGATACTCAACAGGTCTGGCCTCCCCCATGGAGGAAGAAACAGAATGAATGTTTCAAGACTAGTAAAAGTCTTGTTCAGAATTGCTGCAAGCTGAAAAATTGTGTGTTTTTTAATGTTGTCAAAGGGAGAGCAGGTGGAGGTGGGGAAGGTGTGGAACAGGTGGAACAGTTGATGTGGGTGCCCAGAGCAAATATGCAAAGGGAATGTGAATGGTGGGAACAGTATAAATTCAGAACAAGTGTTAATAGTAGGCAGCCCTTTTGAGAGCAAACCCATGCAAACAAGACACTGAGGGTGAGAAGGGGGTGTAAACAAACATGAGCACAATTCTTCATGAAACACAGTTTATTCACATTATATTAGCTCCATCTATTCACAGACATCGCATGCTGTCTGTTGGTCAACAGAAGGAATTCTCATCTATTTTTTGGTGGAAGCAAATGCATTTACATGAACTTCCTGAAGTCCAAGTAATTGCACCTGACAAAATGTAATTTGTTATACATACTGTGTGATTTATATATCTGATTTTTAATGTGATTTGTTATATGATTGGGTTTCTGGTACTGAATTAGTAACCAATGGGTTTTCTGGGAATCTGAAGTTAATGATTAACTTGTGTATGTTTCTGTAGCACAATAATTTCTTTTAAAACAGCTTTTGAAAACTGGCTTCAGAGTGAATGTGTAACAGATCTTTAGTTATTTAAATTGTTATGTAAATAATTGGCCTCAATGTTTGTTTGAGAGTTTTGGGAACTTTTATTATTTAAGCACAAGCTCAATTAAACTCAGAGCCCCTGTTTAGGGTTAGGATAATAGTGCAGGTGTGCATGTTTCTGTGTGGGGCAGAGAGAGAGAGAGCAAAAAAAGTTGCACTTTTGAATGTAACAGCCATGTGACTTTTTGGAATAGGGTGACTATGTCGAAAGTGTTTCTGACAAATCAAGGAAAGATATAATGAGCTAGGTTATCTTAGAGTGAAGAGTTAGTGTTAGTCTCAGGCTAGTAGGGTTGGGATAAAACCCTGAAGTGATTACTTAAAGCTTACTTCATTTAAACAGGTGTTTGACAACTCCAGGAAGAAACTAAAACTGTAAGATCTAAACTTTTAAATCACAAGTAATTTAAATCTACCATAGCTTTCAATACAGGGACTCCACTGTCAATATTATATCAATAGTGTTTTTGGGTGTTGTGCTGGACGATGTTTTGGTTACGATGGAAAACTTGTTTAGTTTGTTTTCAAATTATGAAGGAGTATTTTGAGATTAATCAGATTTACATTTATTGTGTGTTTTTAAATTATTGATTGTTTTGTTTATTCTATTTTATCTTAATTTCTTTTGCATAAAATTTTGTTTTATTACTTGAATAAAAGTTGCAGTATTTCATAATTGTGCCTTTGCAAGAGATCACTTTTTAAAAATCGAAACAAATAAAATCCCTGTATGGGATTGGACTTGTCCAATAATAACACCAGCAGGCGACATAATAACTTGCACTTTTGCTTATTCTGCGATGCACCTTTCTGTTTTATGAGATTAGTGCCTCTTGTAAATGCATTCTTTGGGCATATATGCTTTACTTCTAAGCACTAGATGGGCCCAAGACACAGCAAAAATAAAGGAGAATTGTTGCCAGTGAACTACCTCAAACAGCACCTTTTTAATTCATTCAGAGATATGGATTTCATTGGCTGCACAAACATTTTATTGCCCATCCTAACTGGCCAGGAGAAAGTGGAGGTGAGGTGCCTTCTTAGACAGCTGTAGTTTATTTGACAGGTACGCCCATAGTTCTATTGGAGAGAGAATTCCAGGATTATGACCTAGTGACACCTAAGAAATGATGATATATTTCCAAGTCAAGATGATGATTAGCTTGGAGGGGAACTTGCAAATTATGGTGTTATTTTACATCTGCTGCCTTTGTCTTTCCAGATGGCATTGGTTGTTGTTTTGGAAGGTGCTGCTTAAAATCCAGTGGTGAATTTGAGCAATGCACATTGTAGATGGTACGCACTGCTGATACTGGACATCTATGGTAGAGGAGGTAGGTAATTGGGGCTGTGGTGTTAATCAGATGAATGCTTTGTCCAAGAGGTATCAAGCCTCTTGAATGCTATTGGAGCTACACTCATTCAGGCAAGTGGAGAGTATTCCAGCCAGTTCTTGATTGCATCTTTGAGACACTTTAGGAAGTCACTGTGGTGAGGTACTCATCACAGGATTCCTAGCTTTTGACCAACAGCCATTGTATTTGTATGATTATTCCACTTCCATTTGTGATGAATGGTGACTCCAGGACATTTGGAGAGGGCGATTCATGGACAGTAATAACATGGAAATTCAAAGGCTAATGGATAGATGCTCTCTTGTTGGCGATGTTCACTGCCTGGTGCATGTTTGTTACTCATCACATGTCAGCCCAGGCCTGAATTCATCCAGATCTTTCTGCAAATGCATACATACTGTTTCAGTATCTGTGATGTCACAAATGATGCTGAACATTGTTCAATCATGAGTGAACATCCCACCTTCTGATCTTATGATGGAGGGAAGGTCATTGATGAAGCTGTGGAAAATGGCTATGTCTAGAACACCATCCTGAGGAACACTTGCAGTGATATCCTGGAGCTAAGATGACTGACCTCCAACAACTACAATTGCCCTCCTTTGTGCCAGGTATGACTCTAACTAATGGCAAGTCTTCTCTTGATTTATGTCACATCTAATTTTGCCAAGATGCCACACTCAGGCAAGTGTGGCTTTGATGGCAAAAGCAGTCATTCTCACTTCACAATACCCAACACTGGTAGAACTGGTAAATGCCACTGATAGTTGAGTAAGATAATGCCACAGGTTTGGTCAATCAGAAGGGTGAAAGGGAGGTTTGACCAATTGGAAAGAGTGGCTTCTACTGTTGCTGGGATTGTTCAACTGGAGATGCAAAGACAGGGCAGGATAGGGTGGGGATGCTCTTCATCCAGAACAAAGATGCGCAAGTTAGGTGGATAGGCCATGCAAAATTGCCTATAGAGTTCAGGGATGTGCAGGCTAGGTGGGTTAGCCATAGGAAATACAAGGTTACTGGATTGGGGGGTTTGATCTGGGTGGGATTCTCTTCAGAGGGTCAGTGTGAACTCGATGGGCCAAATGGTCTGCTTCCACACTGTCGGGACTCTATCATCTAGGAGTATCAGCTGGCGTGTCAAAGGTCAGACGGGGAAGGCTGTCAAATTTAGAGGTCCCTTGAGCTGTGTTTGTTTTCTATTGTGTGCTTTAAAGAGCTTTAAAAAAAGAGTTTATAAATATAGCGTTCAGCAGCAGAGTCTGCTGCTACATTCAGCTGTGTCCCTGTGGTGGACTCTTTCTTCCACTTTGAGCTAATAGCCAGCTGTTGAAACTTACAGTTAGTTTTTCTAATCTTCCCATGAGGCAGATATTTCAGTTTATGCCATTGGATGTCCGATTTTGTATTACATGTAACAATGATATAATGCTCTTTTTCAGCATGCGTCCATCTCTTTGTCCATTAAAGTCTTTCAAAGCTGCAGGAGCCATTGTATGAATGGATCTGCTAATATGCTCCATGGATCTTGTGAAATACTTTGAAATGGTTGACTGAGTCTCTGTAGGAGCTTAGTCTCAGCTGGACTGCTGCATGAAATGTGTGTGATTAGCTGTGATTACTGGAAATGGAACAGGTTCTTTAATACAAATACACAATGCTGAAGTGTCCATTGTGTTAACCAGAAAAAGGCGTTAAAATATAATAGCATCAAGCCAGGAAGCTCTCCCTTGTTTTATCTACTCAGACCACATATCGATAGGAAGATAGCTTCCTTTGTATGTCAGAGAATATATTACTTTGAGCAGAAGGAAGATCTTTAATAGTTTCATTGCTTTTACAGAGAGTGTTAATCACAAAAAAAAAACGCAGTCTGAAATTTATCAGCAGAGCAGAGAAATAGGTAGAATATTACAGACATTGGTTCAGTTGAGTATTAAAGCAGATCTCTTTGCTGAAAAGCTATGGAGAGGGTGCAGGGATAATGCAGGTGCTCTTGGTGGTTCTTGTCCATCATGTAAATGTTGAGTGTGATTAGGACTAGGTCTCCTTTGAGTAACTCCATTAAAGTACTGTGCATGTGAAAGCTTAATGGCTGCAATGTCTAATGCATGAACAGAAAGCAAACAAAACAAAATAAAGAACCGTATGAACATAGGAAACTGTGGGCCACTTGGCCCCTTGAGCATTTTCATGGGGCAATTCATTCACGGGATGAGGACGTAACCAGCTAGGTCAGCACTTCTTGTCTGTCTCCAATTGCTCAGAGGGCAGTTAAGAGTCAGCCATATTGCTCTAAGTCTGGAGTCACATGTAGTCCAGACCAGGTAGGAATGGCAGCTTCCTTCCCTGAAGGACATTAATGAGCCAAATGGGCTTTTCTGATAATCAGCTAGAGATTCACAATCATCACACGAGACTCTTAATTCCAGATAGTTATTGAATTCAAATTCCACGATCTGCTGTGGTGGGATGCGAACCCAGGTCCCCAGAACATTACCTGGGTCTCTGAAATAACAGTCCAGTAACAATATCACTAGGCCATTGTCTCCCTGTGCTCCACCATTTAATGTGATCATGGCTGATCTGCTTGTGTTTCAAATTCCACATTCCCATCTAACCTAATAATCCTTGAATCTCCTGCTTAAATAGAATCCATCCACCTTGGTCTTAAATATACTCACTTACCTTGCATCCACCACTTTATGAAGCTGTAGGTTTCAACGTTGCACAGGAAGTCAAAATTTTCCCTCAATTTCCTGTTGGAGGCTCAACTTATAGTGCAACTGCCACACAAAGGAGTATTCGTGGGCTAGAAGTAGAACTTACATCCCTTCTCCAATAGTCCCAGCAGCTGGTTATTCCCAGTAGCACCAGTGGCAGCATTAGCCAGAGCTGAAACAGCAAATGCTCCCCATTCGCATGGTCAGGAGCAACTAGGTGTGGAGTGGAGGAGCATGGCAGGGAAAAGAAGGGGGAGCTGGTGCATAAAGAGATGGGAATGGATGTCACACTGAAGGGACTTGGGGGTGGTAATGGAGTGACGATGCATCTGCAGGCTCAGAGTTTGGAGGAGTAACCTAATGCAGAAAGTGGACCATTAAGGCAAGTGCTTCTCACCAAAGGCCAAGCAGGGTGAACTGTGAGACTCCCTCAACCTTTAATTCATTAAATCATCTGCAGTATTGTGAACAGCAGGCAAAAGGGTGTTGCGAGGATTGTTCAGCTGGTTTCTCAGTTTCCCCTCTCCATACCTACAAAACTGCTGAAGTAGGGAACTGTAAAACTTTACCCTAGGTTCAGCGAGTGACCCCCAAGGCAGCTGAGCTCTGATCTGATCTCCTTCTGGGCATAATTGGTTTAGTCACAGTTTAGGAACAGGATATCTGGCCTTGCCCTTGCTGCTTGGAGGAGAACCTATAGGGAGGCATCATTGAATACTGGGCTTCTTCTATCTACCAGTACGACAAATGGTTCTGTTCTGTTCTATGAAAACAGACAGGCAGACACAGGCAGACCCTCCTGGACCACAGGCAAGGCAGACTGCCTTGTCAATATGGCACCAACCAGCATAAGCTAATGTCAACTTTCCCTCATTCATTCCTGTCTGAAGTCCTAGATTAGCCCAAATTAGTCGCCAACGCATTCACTAGACAGACCCCTTTGTGCAGCTCCTTAATTGTCTATTTGTTAGACACCCACCAAGTAAACAGAGTGGTACCCACTCCAAGAACTCTCACCATGGCCCATGCCACCAGAACAAAGTCCTTCTGTTCAATCACAAGCTCCATACCAGCTCTACCCCATTTGTGTCACTCCCTCGCCCTTTGTCATTAGCTATACAAATTGATCTTTTTTTGCTCACTGCACATATATTTTTAGGAAGGCTATAGTTTTCTCCAGTCTGTGATGCTTTTGTCTTCGATTTTGTTGCTTTTGAACACATGTTGGAAAGACATGGTAAAGCAAGGCATTGCAAGATTTCACCTTGTTGTTCAGCAACTCTCCTGGGAATGAAAGAGATGTCTTTGTGGTTTCTGCTGGGTATGGGTCAGCAGGTGCTGGTTACAATCTCTGAGTCAGATAGTTGTGAATATGAGTGCATTCCAGACTCTGACATTGCTTTGCTGATTATCTGACATAATCCTGATAGAGCATTGCTTTGTCGAAGATGATGACCTTCCAGATATTGAACTGTGGACCCTACTGCCTTTTACCGGTTGTGACAAAGATTAAAAACATGCTCATGTTTCAGGTCAGAAACTATATTGAAGTTTTTGTTATATCAGTGATTCTTCTTTGCACTCCTTACTTTTAGATATTTCAGTTTGGTACTTAAATCTTTCTTATCAGTGAGATTTATTTCTGTACAAGAAGGAAAGCATCTTCAATAACATTTATTTCTCATTAAGTTTCAATAACATTTCAAGGATCACGCACAACATAGAAAGTCCTCCTTTAGATTTAGTCTTGATTGTGCTTTAACTGCATCTGAAAGAGATTGTGTAGCGTGTAGAGCTCCAAATTGACAAGGTAAAAATAAAGTCACCATAGCCCTGGGAAGACTGTTATATGTTATTTTATTAGAGAGAGAGAGTCAACTGCAGTGAATTTAACCTAAGGGTCACCATGCTTCAGGCGAGGGGAGAGGTTGAGAAGGAGAGTCCTTCATGGTAACCTCAGCCAGTGAAGGCACTAACTCATATTGTTGAAGAAGATATAAATCAGTAATAATGACAGAATACATCTACTGCAGATGATCTCACCACTTCCCTTCCAAACATAATTGCTGGCATACCTTGTACAAAGCTATATATTAGATTAGATTAGATTACTTACAGTGTGGAAACAGGCCCTTTGGCCCAACAAGTCCACACCGCCCCGCCGAAGCGTAACCCACCCATACCCCCCTTACCTAACACTACGGGCAATTTAGCATGGCCAATTCACCTGACCTGCACATCTTTGGACTGTGGGAGGAAACCGGAGCACCCGGAGGAAACCCACGCAGACACAGGGAGAACGTGCAAACTCCACACAGTCAGTCGCCTGAGGTGGGAATTGAACCCGGGTCTCCGGCGCTGCGAGGCAGCAGTGCTAACCACTGTGCCACCGTGCCGCCCACAAATATTTTGTAATTAAACTGAATATTAAAAACAACTGTGAGAATGAATTTATCTTTGTAAAAATTTTGGACCATATTGTTGATTGCAGTGGCTGCTATCTCTGAATGAACAAATAATCTACATATTCAAATTGACCAGGGCATCCGGAGAGCTGGAATTTGCGATAGTGAGGGAAATGTTAGCGTCATTAAAATGCAACTTCTGTGCAATAGGCTTTTGTTAAAATGACCACTTCTTGTTGAATTAACATTACTGACTATGTTGCCAACAAGCTGAAGCTGCCCAGCCCCATGAAAACCTTGGGATGTTAAAAAGTGAACTTTCATCATCTTCCTTAGTTACATAAAATGCATAACGCAGCTGCCTTCACTTTCCCGTCTTGGTCTTGTTAGTCCTCAGCATTTGTAGAAGTAGGTGAGTTTGGAAGCAGAATCATGTGGGCCATTGACGCCATTTCTTTTGGTCCCTTGTTGAAGAAAAACATTTTCAGCAAAACCAAAAACAAACCTCTGGTTTCCATAGTGTAAGAAATATATATAGGTGCTGGAGAATATATGAAAACATTTCACAAGCATGATGAAGAACTGAGAAGGTCTAATTGACAGGAAATACTTCAATGGGTCAGGACTCTTTCCTTCCACATTGAGATCTGGTTCATGCACCTTCTCCCCGTGTCTGCATGGGTTTCCTCTGGGTGCTCTGGTTTCCTCCCACAGTCCAAAAATGGGCATGTTAGGTGAATTGGCCACACTAAATTGCCCACGTGTTAGGTGAAGGGGTAAATGTAGGGGAATGGGTCTGGGTGGGTTGCTCTTCGGAGGGTCGGTATGGACTTGATGGGCCGAAGGTCCTGTTTCCACACTGTAAGTAATCTAAATCTAAATCTAAATTTGCTTCAATGGAAAACCTTCTTTGGCAAGATGTAAAAGCCCTTGTTTGACTCTTGCTACCAACTACACACATCACACAAGGTTGATTCATTAAGTTATTACACTTGACTCATGATTGCTGGCACAAACAATTAATTTTGTTTCAAAACAATGGACATTGGACAGACAACCTGCTTTAAACTGCATTTTCCATGTTTCTCAAAGCCAACGATTAATTTATCATTGTCAAAGTGCAATGATTTTTTAAATGGAAAGAGCTATTTAAAAAAGCTAAATATTGAGACTGCTTCTTTGTTCAGTTTTTATAATAAGTAGAACTTTATTGTGAACCTTTACATATTGGCTGCAGAAAATTAAATATGATAGTGGATAAGGCAATGGTTGAAATGAAAAAAAAGATGATCAATACTTGACTTTCATCATCTTGACTTTAATACCTGAGACTTCCATGGACTAAACTGGTCTTTAAAAAATACATTGCTGACCTAAAATGACAATTGTGATCCCTTGAAAAGCCAAAGTTACCCATGTAGAATATCCAAAAGAGGCACTGAAATTCAGAGACAATAAGAAATTCATAAGTCTTGGTTTATCTGCACCTGAGTGAATAATTCACATATTTAAAACAATTGCCTTCAATTTTTGAGCAAAGAAGGAGAGAGAAAGCAACAATACCAGAAAATATATCGAAAGCTCTTCTTTCACTTTCTGTCAATCTGAGAAACCAGTGCTGGTAAACAAAAAAATAACGACTTTTGAAAAATCACTGTTCATTGAGAAATCAATCTTTCTTCAAGCTTTGCCACTTCCGACAAAGCAGGACTCGTGTTTCACTCTCACCATTCCAAGACTCGAAAAAGTTTAAACTATAACTGTCTTTAACATTGTGTCTATACTAGGCATCCTTCCCCCTTTGTAAATTTTATGACCTCTGGCTTGTGTTTGTATGTTCAATGATGCGTTTCTGATTTTTCTCAGGTTAAATGGTAATAAGACTCCACTCGCTTTCACTTAGAAAACCCTTGGAATTAGCTCTTTAATTTTTGATCTGGTTAAATAGTTTTAATTGAAGTATGACTGATGCATCTTAAAAAGAAAATTGTTACAAATGAACAAGGGGATTAAAAAAGACAAGAGAGTGAGGACTGCAGATACTGGTGATCAGAGCTGAAAATGTGTTGCTGGAAAAGCGCAGCAGGTCAGGCAGCATCCAAGGAGCAGGAGAATCGACGTTTCGGGCATGAGCCCTTCATTCCTGAAGAAGGGCTCATGCCCGAAACGTCGATTCTCCTACTCCTTGGATGCTGCCTGACCTGCTGCGCTTTTCCAGCAACACATTTTCAGCTAAAAAAGAGGAGTCAATTGCTCCTTCTCACTTGGTCATAACAAGAAGCATGGCAAACCTATTCCACTTTAATACAGTCGTGTTATGATTGGCGTCATAAACGTTAATGCAGATACAGCAAAGTGTCTGAAGAGGAGCATTAACACTGAGGAGATATTGTTGATAATTGTGTGGTTTATGGATTTATAGTTCTTGTATATTAAATTATAGAAATGTTTTTGGATGCATTGTGAGTGGAAAGGTTGGGGAGAGGCAGAAATGCTAAAGCCACATTCTTCTGAATTGCCTAATGATTTTCTGCAATTCCCTTAATAGAAGCAGGGAAATAACATTCCAAAACTGCGCAGTCATACGAACAAAACAGAGTTAGGGTGGGAAACAGTATCCTCTACCTGACTCATATTTCCTCTGGCAGAGGAATGTTTTGTAAGAAATTGGAGCTTTATTAATTGATACTGGTTTAGAATACATGTCGAAATACGTGTTAAGAATTGTTGCACAAAACATCTTTATCAGAGAAATATTCTTCTTTCTCTGGAAATAAACAAACAATCCACAACAGTCTGAGTTTTCCATGTCTGCATTCCAAGGTGGAAGGATGGTGCCTATTATCTATGCAAATATTTGGAAAAAGCCATGAGGTGTAAACTGAGTTGAGCTGGGAAGTATCCAAAGAGGAAGTCACAATCCTAACTTCTTGGCATTTGTCTTGTGTTTCTTCGAAGAAAGCAGTAAAACAAATGATTGACAAGGTAAACTCTCAGCTCCTCGAAATGAGTTGAATCAATAGTGCTTAAAGACAGGAGAACTTATTTCCCTTCAGCTGCCATTATTCATCAGCCAACTGCCTTCTTTGGATAGAAGATGGACCAGAAGGGAAAATGAGAGACTTCCATTGGAAGAGTTCCCTAACACTTTAGCTAGAGAGCAGGATGTTACCTTTACAAGCTATTGAAATCAATGACTCTGTGCCAACCATCTGTTCAGCTTTTGGTGTCAGTGGATCACTTTCAACTGTCATGAGTTGTGTATTTTTCTGTCTAGCTAATGTGTTTTAGCTAAACTGGGGCTTCCTAATGAATGTAACAAACCTTCTTACAATTACTTACAAATAGCCGACTTCCCATTTTTATGTAACTGTTTAGTCTGAATCCTCGATTTCACTTTTGGGATCTTTAATTAAAAATAGAACAACTCAATATTGAGATTAGACTAGATTCCCTACAGTGTGGAAACAGGCCCTTTGGCCCAACCAGTCCACACTGACCCTCCGAAGAGTAACCCACCCAGACCCATTTCCCTCTGACTAATGCACCTAACACTATGGGCAATTTAGAATGGTCAATTAACCTGACTTGCATATTTTTGGTGGGTGGGAAGAAACCAGAGTGCCCGGAGGAAACCCACGCAGACACGGGAGAACATGCAAACTCCACATAGACAGTCACCCTGAAGAGACGAATTTTGGAACCACTCAGGGATTGCGATTTTGGAGGAGATTCGTAGCTTAGGTTGTGGATCAGGTTGTAAATTTACTTGCTAGTTGATAGATGTGTTCTCAGATATTTTTTCACTGTGCTAGGTAACATCATCAGCAATCCTCTGGTGAGGCGTTGATGTTCTGTCCCACGTGCCATTTATGTGTCTCGGTTTGTTGTGATAGGTGATAACACTTGCGGTTCTGTTTCTCAGACATTTGTAAATGGGGTCCAAATCTATAAGCTTGTTAATGGAGTTCTGGTTTGAATGCTTGGCCTCTCAGAATTCCCATGCATGTCTTTGTTTAGCCTGTCCCAGGGCATCCTCTTCCTGGACATCGCAGCAGAAGGAAAACCCAATGAAGAACTGCAGACCAGCATCTATTGAAAAGTCACACACACTGATTCAGCTACAAGAGCAATCATCCCAACACCTACGGACAGAGCTGCATCAGGACATTATTTAAATGAGCCACAAAACACTGCATCACCCAGGAATTATGAGAAGCCAGGAAAAACACCAATACATTGTATTCAGGAACAATAGGTACCCGATAAGCGCAATCTGCTGATTCCTGCAGAATGCACTTAAATGAGACACAATGCGCCCAGAGTCACTAGCCACCCTGCCATACACCAAAGATGACGACCAGACTACTCTGGCCCCTAGACATCATGGTAATCCACAAACCTACCACCTCATTGAAAAAGCTCCTGATGAATTTAAAGAGCATCATATCAACAATCAGGAGAACAAACATCCTATACAAAATATCCTGAAGGACTGCAATAAACCTTATTTTGGACAAACAGACAGGAAAGAATCCACCAGGATACATGAGCACCAACTAGATACCAAAAGACATGACCAACTATCACTGGTATCCATACACACAGACAAAGAGGGAACATCAGTTTGACTGGGACAATACATCCATCCTGGGACAGGCTAAACAAAGACACGCACGGGAATTCCTAGAGACCTGGCATTCAAACCGGAGGTCCATTAACAACCATTTCAATTTGGACCACATTTACCAACCTCTCAGAAACAGAAGCAGATGTGATAACACTTAATGCAACAATCCGAGACACATAAATAGCAAGCAGGACAGAAGGCCAGTGCTTCATCAGGGGGTCACCAATGATGTTACCGTGCATGGTGACAAAACATCTGAGAACAAATCTACCAGCTCAGCGAGCGAATATACAACCTGATCCACTCAATGATTTTAGAGCATAGGAATTCCTTAGGGAAGGACAGATATGTAGATGGGGCAAATTTAGTGAATGTGGCATGCAAGGGTTTTTAGAAAGTCTTTTCCAAGATACTGTGTGTTGCATTTGATAGCAATAATAAGTATTTGATTGTCTTGGCCTGCTCACTGATCTTTGTGATTCTGCTTGATTGTGTTAGTCTGTGGGTGGAGCAAAACTGAGTGACTCCATGGACAGAGAAGATTTAAGAAGATTTTGGACTCCCTGTACAGACTGCATTTATAATCAAAGTTTTTTAAATGTTCTAATATGTCTAAGGCACCGTAATATATTGTTTGAATTTAGAGCTAACTCTTTATTACTCTGCAATAAATGTAGAACCCCATTCAAATCCAACATCAGGTTGGATGGAAATGTCAGTTGTGGTGAGTGGGACAGTGACCTGGAAATGAGTGGTTTGCTGACTTCTGCTTCCTCTGCTCCAGGAGACTCAAAGAAACTGTGAATAGGCTCATTTGTGAGACTGGATGGCTTGTCAGCTCAGAATAAAGAAGAGGCTTAGCTGATTGCCCAATAAGCTATTGAGTGACATCTGACCATGACATTGCCAGGCCATTCCATGGAAATAGCTCTCATCTCTAAACTTAGCATTAGGAATGTGTCAGGTACAACCAGGAAAACAGTTCTTTGGAAATAGAATTTAAATCTGGTCATTGTGAAAAATTAAGACATCTTCATAGAGGTGAGTGTTACAGTTATTTCAGTGTTTTACCTGAGAGGAAACACTGATGACCTCTGACATAGGAAACAGCATCATGGAAGACATTGGAGACACAATACTGCTCAGAAGTGGGACATGCGCAGTAGATGTATAGACTCCATAGATAACTGAGAAATGGGATTCAAGTCATAGGGAAGGAAGTAGGACGAGACCATCCCTAAGTTTCAATGAATACTTCCTGTGAGCTCTTCTCCAGGCTCTAAGCAGCAGGTAGAATGGACTCATCCCTATCAATAGTAGAAGCTGACATCCCAGCCTGACTAAAGCAGCTTGATAGAGGTTACACCTGAGGTTAGCAAAATGGATCATTCCCAGAAGATACACCCTGTGTCAGTACTGAGTTAATAATCTTTTATGATCAGTACAGATAAGTAAGGTCTCATTGTGCAGGTGGGTGTACATGGAAAGCAACATGAATGTGCCAACTGCATATTGTCTTGTTTACCACACAGGAGTGCAAGAGTAGAGGATCCACAAGCACCAATGGGTATGGTCCCAAGGACTACACAAGAGTACAGTTGGTTTAATGGGTTCAAGGTTGGTAGTGGGGCAGCAGATAGAAAGCAACGTTTTAACCTTCAGTGCTTTGGCAGAATGTGAAGGAATGAGAGCCCTTGAGAATGTACATCGTCATGTTCACAGACACTTTTGCAGGGCACACAATGTTAGGAGAAAGAGCAGGACTGGAGACAGTGTGGCTAACCTTTACAGCCATTGATGGGGAAGTGTTAAAGCTTTCTGTAAAGGACTGGAGAAGCACCACTGGGACGGGCGAGGTTGGAGGAAAATAACCAGGTGATGAGATTGTAAATGGCTTGTAAAGGAAATACATCAAACCCACATAACACATACATTAAGCTTAAAAAGAAGAGGGCAAAGGAGGCATCTTGTACAAACATGAAAATATGGGCAGTTGCAGTTTAAGGTTTATTGAGACATTGAGTTATGAGAGTGAAACCTGAATCCTAATGGTTTACTTATTATCCTGTTTCCTTAGAAGTGATGAAGCTTACAAATATTGATTTCTTGGTAAACAGTGGTCTTTACTTTTTACATTTGGGTTGGGGGTTGAGAGAAAGAGAGAGACAGAGAGAGGAGAGAATAACTTTCAAGATCCTTGCCATCATCTGTCCACGTAACTATCTCTTTCTGTTGTTGTTATACAGTTTCTATGGATGTTCTGGGATTTGTGTCATTGTTTCATTCCAAGGTAGATTGTTGTAGGTAATCTTTCATCTCTTAACATGTGGAATTATCCTGTAAATATGAGTACAGTAGGTTTTTTTCAAGTTTCAAGATACCTCACTGATTTTCAGTGCCTCTTGATGAAGGTGGTAATTCTAGAGTATCATGGTTTTATCTATCTCACATGGGTTAGTTTGGCGTCTCCACTAATCCCAGCTTTAATTCTAGGTCAGCAATCTCATTTCTACAATGATTTTTAGCCCATGAAAATATTTGATTATTAATATAATAATGATGAAAGGTGAACATTGGTAATTTATTTTATCAGCTATTAAAAATAAAATTTATTACTAAAATGGGAGATTGCTTACATTGGCTAGAAATGACATTGAAGGCATAAATCTCAGTCTGCCATAAAAAAAGTAGTACAGAGAGATTATCAAAATGTTTTTTACCCAGAAGCCAGTTAACACATTGGCTCAGAAAACATAATTGAAGCCGAGTGCATCATTTTTTAAGGGGATTACGTCCTCGAGTTTGTTCAGTGTTTAAAATGTATGAGGACGAAGTAAAGGATTCAGATTGGATGTGATAAATGAGATGGAAATGATGGCAAAGACTTGAAGAAATTAAAGACCTAAATCTGCATTGAAATATTGTATAATTATCATTAGAAAGAAAATTTTCACCTGACAGTGTCAGTAGTTTTATATTAGTTTGAACCATTGGTACACAGTAACTATATCTTGTCTTACAATTTCGCATTAACATAGACATTTAATTGACTGGAGAATTTTCTCTTTTACTTCTGTAACTTTTAAATATGCACTGGAATGATTAAAGCTTAATTATCAGAAGTTTTTCAACAAATAATTGTCAGCTTTTACAAACAAGCAACCTTTCAAACCTTTAAATTTAAAGTAAGGGAACACAACGTTAAAACACTACATCCAAAATTAATGACTCCCTGTTAAACTTTGAAAAGCCACTTGCACATTCAACAAAAGGTTGACCTTCTCACTAAATACTATTCTGTAAAAATGCACATGGTTCTTATCTTAGATATCAGCTTGGTTTTCTTCTTGCTTTGTTCCCTTTAATGAGTGCTTAACTGATGGAATGATAGGAATTGGAATGGGACAGCTGTTGAAAGAAGATCTGCAGTCATATTAAATTGTAACATCCAGACATTTAATGACTCTTAACCTGCTTATATATGAATCTCCAGATGGAGATTGGATTGACAACACTTGGGCACCAGAGATAAGTTCTGAGCAATGCACAGCTGTCTAAGTTGGCATTTTATATTAAAACTGAATGAAATCTGTCAACTCCAGATAGCTAAACTCTGATTAAAATTAAGCCCCAGGATGTTGGCTACCAAAAAATCACATTCTTACATAGTTTACTGAAATACATTTGTAATAGTAATGTCTGCAAACATGGCAAGCCAGTGATGAGAATTGTTTATTATCATCAGATGGGCAATACCATTAAGCATGGTGAATCATTGTTTGCTATGGTGTATCAATTTATGAGTGCAGAGTTTAAATGTACATTAGTCATGAAAAATAACAAATTCACAATCAACTGAACCTACAGTGAAATCTAGAGATTGAAACCATTTCTGCAGGTATAAGCCTGTTGATGGACCTACCATACAGCCTTGCCTTTATAGCTATTATTTATTACCTGTGTCAAAATTCACATCTGATTTATACTAGAGCCTCATTAAAGGTTTTCAGTTTGCACAGTTATTTCCCAGTCATCTGCTATAACCACAGCAGGAGATTTATACAGTTCTCGGACAGAACAGTATATGTGGCTGTTGTATAAAGCAGTTAGAACCTGAAAGTGTTAATTACCTCACAAGATAAACAAGATAAAAAATGATTGGATGAAGCTGACTAGTTTTAAGTTGCAAGTTCAGTGCTAAGTTTTATGTACTTACTTATGAGTCTACCCTGAGGTCTCAGAAGAGACTCTCCTGTAATTCAGATGTAATTTAATCGGCTATTAAGTACTATGTAACAGAGCTACTCTATTTATCACCACTGAATCTTACTTCTGCAAAAGACTTTTTATGGGCATCCTTTCCTCTTTGTGTCAGTAAGTTAGACTAATAACTATTAGAACGATTGGCAGAAGAGAATCGACCCAAAGCAATTCGAATAATCCCAGTGGTCATGATGACAAATTGCACCAATGGTCACCTGCTTTACTTACCATGGAAGTCCAACATTTTCATGGCCAAGGTATGGCAGGTGATGGGGGAAAGCCATACAAAAATTGAGGACCTCCTTCTTTCCCATAAATGACTTTATAGTTCAAAGAGAAAGGCAGTTTACTTAATGGCCATTAAGTCTTTTTGGATGATAATTGACATCAAACCATAAGGATAAAAGTTTTCTATTTTTGAGCATGGTAACCTACCAGCATTGATAAATACGCTAGTTGTGAAATGTAACAAAATTTTTTAAAAATCAACTTAAGCCAATAAATTACTGGCTTTGATCTTTGTTAATGAATATGATCACTGAAAGAAGAGAGGGGATGAAATGACATAAAAGAATAATTCCCAATTCAGGAAGTAAAAGTCCATTAATGAAAAGTAAGTTTCTTCTTCTTTGAGAGGAAATTTGTTATCACAAGTGGGAATCAAAATGGAAATAAGTCCAAAAATAATTTGGAAAGGTACAGTGAGCATTACAGAAACCTTAACAGTAATAGATGATATGTGTAGAAGTGGAACTTTTTCTTTGGGAAAAAGGAAGCTGTGAATAGACTAAATGCCTGTACTTTGCCATGTCATAAACAATGAGAAGGCAAATTATCCGTTCAAGAATTGGAAATTTTAATTTGCAGCTGTGCATTTTTTTCCCCACAAACACTTCTTTAAATGGATGGAAAATCACTTTGCATCCTACACTTTTATCGTTGAGAGGAAATGTGAAGCTGGAGAATGATCACATCTGTCCTGTCGGCATGCATTTCAAGTCAGTTCGTCATGTCAGATGCCATTAGATTTTATCCATATTTCTGACAGTGCTGCAAGCAAACATACACTATTTACCTGGTAGGTGGTGAAACAGACAATTCAGACAAACTGCTTTCTGGGCTTTTATGTTCCACATGAACCTTTTGCCGACTGACTTCATCCAACTGCATTGCCATCTCTATTAATTTTTCCTTCATTGCTTTATGTCATTCATCCTTAAATAAAACCAATAATGGAAGCAGAGCCCTGAAATAATTTTAAGGCAGAGATGGATGGATTCATGGTAATCGAGGGGTGAAAAG
Source organism: Chiloscyllium punctatum (assembly GCF_047496795.1). Lineage (NCBI taxonomy): Eukaryota > Metazoa > Chordata > Chondrichthyes > Orectolobiformes > Hemiscylliidae > Chiloscyllium > Chiloscyllium punctatum. The sequence goes on along the minus strand of NC_092741.1, from coordinate 135,115,687 downwards.
TTATTGGGGGGGTTAATTGGGAATGTGGAGTTTACATACAGATCAGGCAAAATCTTATGTAGTAACAGCGCAGAGTTGAATGGCTAAGTAGCCTACTGTTGCTGCTAAATTCTATGAGTATTATTTTTTTATTAGCTGTAAAAGCAATAATTTGTAAAGGTAGTAGAATGTAGCAAGTACAGAGTAGATAATGTTATGCTGGTATTATTGGTTAAAAAGTCTTTATTACTTTTATATATATAAAATGCAAATATTAGAGATCTAAAATCCCATGCAAAATGTAGAAATACAGAGAAATTGGAAATGAAACATCTATAACATTTTACATATGATGCTTTGATGGAAATAAAAGTCCTCACATCCTATAATGTTCATTTTTTATGGTTTTTCAAATGCTGCCTAACATATTATGCATCACACTGCCACATTATTATGTTGTTCGAAAATAGCTGCTATCTTTTGATGTTGCACGTATTGCTTTGTACATTAGTTTCAATGAGAAGAGATGTTTCTAGATTTGTGACAGTACAAAAGCAAGCTAAAAATGAAAACCCTGAGGGAGGATTCAACTGAGATAAACTCAGTGAAACTAACCATTCCTCATTTGAAAGTTCTTATGTTTCCAGAGTTAATGGAAGATATTCTTCAGTGGCTTTTTCAGCAATTCTACTTTGAATCTTTCTATTTATTTAATTTATCCATAAGTATGATCTACTCTGTACTTGTTACATTCTACTACCTTTACTACTTACTGCTAATAATAAAAAAGCCCAAACATAGAATTCAGCAGCAGCACTAAACCACTTACCCACTCAACTCTGCTCCATTATTAAATAAGATTTTGCTCAATCTGTAATGTAACCTCAACATTTCCAAATATCCCCAATACCTTTTCACCCCCTTGATTACCATGAATCCATCCATCTCTACCTTAAGAATGTTCAAGGGCTCTGCTTCCATTGCCTTTTGAGGAAGAGAGTTCCAAAGACTTATGGCCCTCTCAGAGAGAAACAAAATGACTTCTGGTCGATCTTAAATGGGCAACCACTTATTCTTAAACAGCAACTTCTAGTTCTGGATTCACAGAAAATAGGAATCATTGTCTTCACATCTACTTTTTTATGACACCTCAGGATCTTATATCTTGCAATCAATTTGCCTTTAGTCTTCTAAATTATAGTAGATACAAGTTGAGCCAGCCAAACTTCCCTCATATGACAATTCATCAAGTCCAGATACAAGTCAGGTAATTTCATTTTTCACAATAATATTTGATGCATCCAATGATCATTTGTTTTCTGGAAATCTAAATGTAGTACATCCATTGGTTCCCTTTAATTTATAGCATTTATTATTTGATATTCCAGATTTTGTGAAAAAGCTTACTACATTCAATCAATTGACTGACTGTATGATCAGTATGATACATTTTAAACATTAGATGATTCAACCACATATCAGATAAACAACAAAATTGCAAACATATAATTGACAAGCTTTGGAAGTGGGTATTACATCAAAAACCATCAGCAATTATCTTTATTGGAAGGAAGGAAGGACGGACCTAGGACAAAATAGAACATAGAATCCATACAGTGTGCGAACAGCCATTCGGCCCAACAAGTCCACACTGACTCTTTGAAGAGCTTCCCATCGAGACCCATCCACCTACCCTATCCCTGTAACCCTGCATTCCCATGGCTAACACACCTCGCTTGCACATCCCTGAAAACTATGGGTAATTTAGTATGGCTAATCCACCTAACCAGCACATCTTTGGATGGGTGGAGGAAACCAGAAGACCTGGCAGAAATCCATTTACACACTGAGAGAATGTGCAAACTCGACACGGACAGTCTCCTGAAGGTGGAATCTAACCTGGGTCCCTGGTGCTGCAAGCTAACCACTGATTCACTGTGCCACCATTTTCTTTTGGATCAATGTGAGTCATATCATACCTAGAGTGAAACTCACTGCAAGGGCCAGGCAAGGATTTTCCCTGTATATTGCCAGCCAAACGCTGCTTTGATTGTTGTTGTGGCCCCTATGGTAAGCATCATGTCATAGCTCCATCTGGCCTTACCTGGAAGAACTTGACACTCACGATACATCTGCCATAATATGAACAACATGCATTGTTGCACCATCTTCAAGGGCCCAAATTGTGTCTGGAGAAGCACTGGCATCTACCCTCCTCATGATTAGTGATTGGACAGAGAAAAAGGACAATTTGGCATTGAAGTTCTCTGTCTGGAGCTTGGGGATCAGTCATCTACTCTTGATAGTCAGTAAAGATATGGAAAGTGTCATCAATATTACTTTCAAGCATCATTAGCTTAGCAATAATCTGATGCTGAGTTTGGGTTCCACCAGTGCCCTTCAGCTCCTGATCTCAGAGTAGTGTCTTCGGCCCACCTTCAGCTGCTTCATCAATGACCTTCCCTCCATCATAAGGTCAGAAATGGGACTGTTAGCAGATAATTGTTCAATGTTCAGCATCATTCAGAACTCTTCAGACACTGAAGCAGTCCAACTCCAAATAGAGCAAAACCTGGACAATATCCAAGCTTGGGTTGACAAGTGATAACATTAATGGCACACAAATACTGGACAATAACCATGTCGAACAAGAGAGAATGTAACATTCAAAGATGTGGTCATCACTGAATCCCCCATGACTGACATCTGCAGGGTTAGGGTGAACATTGTCCAGAAATTGAACTTACTCCTGAGACAGCACCTTCCAAATCCATGACCACATCCAACCAGAAAGACAAGGGCTGTAGATACATGGGAACACCACTACCTGCAAGAACCCCCAAGTCACTTACCATTCAGACTTGGAAATATATCACTGTTCTTTCATTGTCATTAAATCAAAATCTCGGAACTCACTTCCTAATTGTGTTATAGGTCGAACTGAGAGTACATGGATTACAGTGGTTCAAAAAGTTAGTGCACAACCACCTTCTCAAGGGCAATTTGTTGTGGGCAATAAATTCTTGCCAAGCCAGTATCACCCACTTCCAATCATTGAATTAAAATAAACGCCACCTCTCTTTCACCAACTATCTAGATAGCACAAATTCCCAACATACAAATCTGAATGGCTACCTGGTAGATACATCTTGTTGAATGTTTGTCCTGGTTTGTCATCCATTTACTTCTTCACAATAATAACCCTGAATGCTCCATGGTCATTTTCTTCCTCGACTCTTTATTCATACTAGTTGGCATCAGCAAACCACCAGGTTCACTAGACCATCATGCCTCCTCTCAGTCCAATGCCTGCATCACTCTAACCCATGAATATTTTTCTTTGGAGATCAAGGGCAACAGGACCTTGTAGGCTTCTACCAGGTCACGTAATGCTCAGTGATATACACACACATGCTTATGCAGAGGTTGCATTTTCTGTCTTCTCGTATTTTTTTACTGCTCATTCTTACCCAAAAGCTGCCAGTCCTAGTCTACTTCACATTGCTTTCTTAACACAGATCCAACAACTTCAGCACTGACTGACAGACTGACCATCTCTGTATACCTCACAATGCTTTCTAGTACAGATAGAGAGACAGGCAGCTTGGATATAATGGGAAATACTGAACAGTCAAGCAGTTGAAGACTTGGCTGTGTTGCATCTTGAGATGTCAATGTCAGACCTGCACCATGTGCAAGCATCTAATGCTGCAAGTACTTTAAACAAATGGCCATGTGAGAAAGTGAGAGAGGAGTAGTCTTTAGTAGGGTGAATGCGTCTGCTGTCAGTCAGGGTTATCTTCATAGTAAGTCAAGGGGCTTATTTCTTGGATTCCAGTCCAAGAGATAGGCCACATTGAGTCATAAACGTGGTCCTCTCAAAGTCCGGAGATCCATGATCTTGCAGCCTGAGCATTTGGCCATGCTCAAGTACAGCCAGTCCAATGATCATATGTAGGTTAGTCAGAGAGCTGTGGAGACGTCAGTCCTGACACTGTCCCGTAGCCTATTGGCATACCCTACAAGTTTGTTCAGGGAGTGGGTCACGGTCCACTTTGGAATTTGTTCAATAATGATCAGGGGCTGATTGGGGTAATCCATGGAGCTCTGGTTAGTTGGAACCCAAACCAGTAGATGGGGCTTCATTACACTGGGTCATTGAGAGGCTAGACATTGGCTCTTAGGGTACAGTGAGAATATTAATAGTTGTATGATGGGGCTTGACCAAAACAAGGTGAGGTTTTGGTCATGGATCATCAGGGCCATGGTAACAGCAGCACAAAAGCTAACAAGAAGTATGAAGGAATATCCATGTGTCCCAGGTAGTGATGGCTGGTTACTCCCACTGAAGGAACCTTACCAAATTAGATTAAAACTGCTCAATTATGACACAAAGTGGCTGGCATCATGTGGAAAGTGGGTGGAGTAAAACCTTTAGAATTTGAGGCCCTGGAAGGGGCAATTGTGGTAACCATGCCGTTGCTGATTCAGCACTGGCACACCATCTAGCTTCAACTTTATCAACAGGTTGTTTGCTGAGCTGGAAGTATTTAAGGGCATATTCTCTGATGTAAAAGGGAGGTTTTCCTTTGAGGAGGGTGGGTGCTTCCTCAGTATAGCGTTAAAGCCTTGGCTGGTTAACACATTCTTAGATAAGGTGACATATATCAGTGCTATTATCATGGCATAACAATGACCCCCTTGCAAAATCTTCCAAACCATACTGTATGAGGGCATAACATGAGGTTTTGTTCTGATGGATGTGAGTGCTCAGATTCTCCTTGACTAAAGATACCTTGTGATATCTTCCTGACATTCTCCATAGATTATCTATTTCCACATCTCATATGGAGATTGAAGTGGTTGGAACTGCTGATGCACTTATGAAGACAATGTAGAAAGAGACAACAATTACAACAACATCTGTGGGCTCAGCAACAACAGCAACCTCAAATGGCTACTAAACCTCCTCCAGAGGGGAAGAAGCCATGGAAAATTCATCAAACAGATGGAAGATAATAATGGTGCCCTGCACCTACATGGCTTTCCCAAATTTTTCTTCAATTTTCTGAAAGGATTGCTGACTCTGATTAATGATCTCCAGGCCATTATCACTGAACTATGTCTCCTGACAAAGTAAGACTTGTGCTCACAATGACTAGGTAGCAATCCCATCCCATTGGCCATCAAGGTCACGGGTGAGTTGAATTTTATGCTCAATTCAAGGAATAAATAGACTGGCATTTCCCGATCCTCAATCTATAACTACATCTGGGATGTAACTTCATGCCATTTTCTCCAAATAATTCTCTTCTCACTCTTGCCCAAGATGAAGAGGGTCAAACAGCACAGGTATTGTGCTCCCTCACTATTGTTGACTTCCCTCAAGTGTTATTGACCACATCCATATTGGTTTGAGAGTAGTCCAGCACTAACATGCAGAGCTTGTCAACAGAAAACACTTCCACTCCATCAGTGTTCAAAGTAGTGTGACCAATCGCACCAAATTCTGGATTTATGTGACAGAGATCCTGAGAGCTGCAGTTACTCTTACGAATTAAATACCTCATAGGTTTCTGCCTCCTTCCGAGATCCTCGGACCATACGGGGATGCCTGCTGAGGGGCAAGGGCTACCCAACTCCAATCATGGCTCATGATGTCATTACGTAAACCTCAGACAAAGGCCAAAACATTATCCATATTTTCAGCAGTGCCATAATGGGATGGATAAGGAGCCTCCATATGATGAGGTTTCAGTACGCAGAGCCTTGCAGGATAGCCCAAAAATTGGATCATTGAGATGAATCCACAACTGAATTCAACAAAAGCAAGAGGTTCTAGATACTGAGAAAAAGGTCAATAACAGTTTTCTGAGGATGAAGATGAGGATCGGTACATTATAGAATACAGGAGCAAGACTAGGCCATTCGACCTCTCGAGTTTGCTTTATCATTCATTCTGATTATGGTTGATCATCACGCTCAATGCCCTTAATTCCGTCCTTACCCACATTCCAGGGTATTGGTTTAGCCCAGCTGACTGGATTGTTGGTTTACAGAGCAGTGTGATGCCAACAGTGTGGGTTCAATTCCCATCACAGGTTTGAGGTTTCCATGAAGGGGTCTCCTTCTCAACCTCTTCCCTTGTGTGAGGTCTGGTGGTCCTCAGGTTAACTTACCATGAGTCACTTCTCTCTAATGACAGAGGTGCCCCTATGGTCTGGTAAAGCTATGGTGACACAACAACCCAGATTCCTCAATCCCTTTAGCCACAATAGCTATATCTAACTCCTTCTTAAAAACACATGTTTTAGTCTCAACAATGCTCTGTAATAATGAATTGTACAGGTTTCTACTCTCTGGGTGAAGAAATTTTTACTCATCTCAGTGCTGAAAGGTTTATTCCTTATTCTTAAATAATAACCCTTGGTTCTGCGCTCCCCCAACCAACCAGAACACCATTCCTGCATCTAACCTTTCTTGACTTGATATTAATTTATAAATTTATGTGCTACCCCTCCCCCACCCCCCCGCCCCAGCCTGCCCCATTCCCCATTCCCCATCCACACCATTCTTCACAACTCCAGTGAATACAATCCTAACTGACTCAATTTTTCCTCATACATCAGACCTGTCATTCATGAATCAATTTGGTTAGCCCTTGATCTATAGCTAGAACATCTTTTTCCAGATAAGGAGACCAGGCATTATTCGAAATGTGGCCTTGTCAATGCCCTGTATAATTGCAGTAAGACATCCTTATTCCTGTATTTGAATCCACCAACTATGAAGGCTAATAGACAGTTTGTTAAACTTGCACATTTACTTTCAACCATTAGTGCATGAGGCCACCCATCCAAGATAGCAAGACAGAACAATACACTATCAAGGAGGAGTTGTGAATGTTTCTGAACATTGCATAGTCTTCAGTGAACATCAATTCTGTCCTTACTTAGTAGAAGCCTGAATAATTAATAGCCACTGGCAAAAATCAAAACAAAGTAAGAGTTAAGAAAAAAACAAAACCCAAACAAGCAAAGAGAAAAGAAACAATATTGAGACAGATATCATGATCTCAAATATTTGAACTTAATGTTGAGTCCGGAAAGCTGTAAAATGTCCAGATGAAGGATGAGACACATTTCCTTGAAATTATATTGAGCTTTGTTGAAACATTGCAGACGAATGGGAGCAGAAAGGTCAGAGGAAGATTTAAAACACCAGGCAGGAGGAAGCGTAGGATTTTATATACCCTGCAGGTTGGTTTAGAAGCAGCAAGTGCAAGGTGGCACAGAATTCCCAGGATGTCCTGCCTTTGTTGGATCTAGGTGAGAAAGGTACAGCATGCCTCAAAGATCTGGCACACCCATTCTCGGCTCAACAGCACAGCTCTACAGGCTTCGAAACTTGGTCTGATTCATTCGAGTCCTCTTTACTGCACACTCAGTGAAGCGTTCCGCAAAATGTTCACATAATCTGGGCTGGTCTCCCCACCGTGCATAACAGATCTAATTGAGGGGAACAAACACAGTATACTAAACTGAATAAAGCACAAGTAAGACATATTCCCCCTCTCCAGATGTTTCGGGCCATGGACAGTGTTATTGTCAAACTTAACAAATTGTTAAGAAGTCACTGGAAATCAGGCTACGGTCATTTATTTCACGTGTAAATAGAAAGAGCCAGCTTTATCAGTGCGGTACACAAATTATTCTTCTATTTTACAGATAAATGTAATACCGTCCAAAACATTACAACAATTCATATTACAATCCCACACTTCTCTGTTCAGGTGTCTTAAATGACCTGCTGTTTGTCTCATTGTCTTTCACAGACATTATGTGTATTTATGCATGACCAACATTATCCTGCTGATACAATGGCCTTTATGCTGCTAACCTTGATTCGCTCTATGTCTCCGTTGTTATCCATTTCTTATAGATCTGTTCCCATTCACTTTACTAACTTTGCTAATACTGATTACATTACTTAACACTTTACTATTTAACCCCTTTAGGCAGTGTGAAGAAAGCAGATAAAAGGGAAATCATTGCATCTTCTGCACTTACACATTTTGGGACCAGGGGAAGAATGAGAAAGTATTGGGGCGAGTGAAGACTGGAGCAAGGTTTGTGGACAGAGTGACCCTTTTAGAAGTTTAAAAGAAGAAGATGGAGAGAGAAATGTTTGGTCATGACATAGTATTGAAGTGGCAATGATGACAAAAGATGATTTATTGAATACTGAAGCTGGTGGTGAAAAGAGGAAAGACAAGGGGGAAATCCAATAATTGTTCTGTGAGCGAAGCAAAGGGGTGAGAATGGACATGTGTGAATTGGAATGGACATGGTGAAAGAAAGAGGAAGCCATATCAGAATCACTAACCAGTAAGGTTATATCGTCAGACTAGATGTGACGTAGGTAGTGAAAATGAGAAAATGACATAAATTCCTTACACTAGTTAGGATGTGAAGAAATCAGTCAACATTTTTTCATCAATGAAAATGCATGAAACAAATAAGATCATTATTTATTCTCATTGCTTTGTAGAAATTAGCTTTCATGATTGTGAACATTGCAACAATAGCAGCAATTGAAAAAAAATCCTTTTCTGTTTTTAAAGAGATTTGGGACATTCCAGTTTACTTTCAATGTATGCTTCTGGTGGACGAGAATCTGTGCTAGGGGCACCCACTTGGAACATATTCTCTCTAATTTGAAATGTATTTGAATATTTGACCTCATTTGTGCCTTTAACTGGCGTAAAGATGTTTAAGTGTTTGTCTAGCTTCCTTCATTACTGAAGTCTTCAATGATTGCTGAATAAATATTTGTACCTGTAATTGGTTCTGAGCTTCATGTATAGAAATGTGATAGAGACGTGTCCTCCATTTATTAATGATGTACCATGTTTGTGTAAAATCTGTCAGATATAACTATGAGCATTGATTTTTCTTAAGGACAATGCTAAAGTTTTAACTTGCATGCCTTTGCTCAGTGGGGGTGATCCTCCTTCTGACCACTTGCACTGTACACACTTTATGGAAGGAGCTAAATGCATCCACATTGAGTCCAAGTAGACATCATAACTCATTATGAAATTAATCCGCGTGTGTCAATGATCAAATGACATTGGATATGAGATTGAATAAAAAAAAAGGACAATGTAACTGATGCAAATCTGAAATAAAAGTGGAAACTAATGGAAATGCACAGCAGGTCATTCAGAGATTGTGGGTGTGACTTTGTTGTGGGTGTGACTTTGTGGATGAGTGGGCTTCCTGTTCTGCTGGGTAAATAATCAACCCACGGCCAGTTAATGCTGTGAGGAACATTATTTGGCAGGAGACAAGACCTCACTCTTCAATGAGGCAGAAGACCCAACTTCAGAGAACTGTTGGCTAATCTCATGGGTTGGCCGCTCTGTACTCAGGGCAGTGCTAGTGGCCAGGACTGGTACTGCAAGCACTCCCAAGGTTCCAGATTCCTGGAATCCAAGATCAATTAAGTGTGAGGACATCTAACAGTAGAAGAGGTGGCCCGGTGTTTGGAAGAGGAGCTGAGGGTCTTGATGTACAGTCCAGAAGTGGAAGGAATATCTCTGGTAAGCAGCGATTATTTAGGAGTGGAGGGATGTGGAATGTACAAATAGGGACCTTAAGAAAGATTTCTCCCAAGTTCCTGATTGAGATCCAGGTAGAATTATCTTTTAGGATTGCTCTCCATTCTCTGAACTTCTCCCACCAGCCTCAAAATTAAGACTGGGATGAAAATGGCCCTTGAGTGGCCTAGGCCTCAGCTACTGGAGCCAGATGAGCAGGTCTGCCAAGTTGGAAGTCATATGCAAGGGTGGTCAGAAAGGCACCCTGGGAAGTCTGTAGCACCTTTCACCACCTTCAAACCAACTCAGGTATGTTAAATTCTTCCTTGTAAACAGAATAGACAAGTTAACATTATAGGCATATAGCCTCCATTGAATAAAAACCGAAAGGATCGTGGATGCTGTAAATCAGAACCAAATGCAGAAATTTCTGGATAAGTTCAGTAGATCTAGCAGCATCTGTGGAAAAGAACTCTGAGGAGGGCTCATTCAACATGAAAAGTTAACTCTGATTTCCCTTTTTGAGGTGAAGGAGACTTCCTCAGAGTTCCCTCCCACAGATGCTGCCAGATCTGCTGAACTTTTTCAGCAATTTCTGTATTTGGCCTCCATTTAAACTCATTTATCTCATTTGCTCTCTGTTTCCAACATTACGTAGAATCTGAGGCACATTCTTAAATGTTTATTAGCATATGAAGAATGAAAATTTAAGAAGAAAAATAGGGCTTTGTTTTCTATGTGCTGATTGCTATGCTGTGCAATGAATTGGGAATCAGTTAAGTTTTGGAATGGACAAATATGTTAAACTATATTTGCATTTCTAAAGACTGATAAAATGAGCCTTCAGGCAATATGTTTTTCAACTGGTGGTTAGAATGGATTTTCTGAATGTCTAACTTTTAACTTACAATGGTGTATGTCTCTTTCTTTGATGCTTAATAAGTGGACCAATTTGTGTTCACATTTATGCTGTGAATCTACTTAATTCCAAGGGAAAACACCAGGTTTACCATGAAGGAATCAGATGTCTGAAACCTAGACTGGTTCAGAGACAATACAAAACCACTTTGGAAAAGAGGAAACGGTATATTTTATTCAGCCTGTGTTGCCTGTTTTGCTACATTGTTACATCATGGCTGATGTGAACTTCAGCTCCCTCTGGAGCACCAGGTTCATGATAACTTTACCTAAACAAAAAGCAATGTCATGTGATTTTGGAATGGATGGTTGATGTTATGAAAAATAGAATGGAAAACCATCATGCTTTAAAAAAAAATCACTGAATGTGATCCTGTTTGACTGATGTTGTTGTTAAATCGAAACAAAATTCCAGTGGATTACAGAATTCAGTTTTGAACAGTCTTCTGTATTGTTAATACTGTGCAAAACATTTTCTTTTTCTATTCTGCATTGTGACCTTGTGAAGTTTAATGTGCAATTTTCATCATTTAGGTAGTGAAAGTAATGTATTGCTGTACTGAGACGAATACTGGAAACTATACAGCCAGAGAAATAGTTTTAAAAGAACCTATGCCCTTTTCCATTCTATTCACAATGGATTTTAAACATGAAAAAGTGCTCTATATTTGATATAAATCAATTAAAAACCACTAAAACCAAAACTCAAACACATCCTGAAGAACAAAATTTGGTTGCTGTAAAGTATTTTATCGACCATGAGCCCTAAGAAAAATTACTAATGATAATGATGCCATATTTCAGATCAAAGGTATTGTTCAAATCGATACCTTACCTTAAAAATATTTTTAAAATGTCGATCTATCTACATGAATCAAAGTGCAATAGGTGATCAAATTAAGGTGGGTACGAGAACTGGAGAATACATGGAGGTGGGTTGTGCTGTCAGTGTCAGGAACTCCACATCAAGGCTAAATGGCTTTCCCAAATTTGCACAGCAAGATGGGCACCACAACCTTCTAAGGTGAGAGTGGGGGTTTAGGGGGGCATGGGGTGTGTGGTGGTGGGATGGCTGTGGGCTTCCTAGACGTCTCACTCCACACTCATATGATTGTACCAGACAGGCTTCTGATGCAACTGGGCTGGTCACACTGGGAGAGGTGACCTCACGGGTGCCTCATTAGGAAAACACCTTGGGGCTGTGAATAGAAATAAAATTTTACCAGTGTCAAAATCCACAGGCTTCTCGAAGCAACAGGAAACCCTTCTATTGGGATTCTTTGGACCACTGTTGAAGGCTTTCTTGCTCACAGGTTCGCCAAGTCTACCACCTGGACGCCACCTCCAATAAACGGATGGACTCTATGTGCAATGGAAGGGAGCCACTCCACCATTGGGAAAATGCCCGTGCAGTTACAAAATCACCTCAAAATAGATATATCTGAACAATAGACCACAACTCCCAAGAATGGACAGATTGTCTATTTTCTCACCATGTTGGGGAAGGTTTCTGCCAGTGGGAATATGATGGGGAGCCATCCAGACACGGCTCTTTAACGTTTTCCAGGCTCTCTAATATTTTCCAGGATCTCCAAACCTGCCTCTGGTGTCTCCCTCCATCGGGTTTGGAAAGTTCAGCCCAGTTGTTTCAGGCGATTCATTTCCTTGGGTACTCATGTTCATCAGTGGTCGTCATGTATGGACAATATGGACTCATTGAAGCTAACTGTCAAAATATTTGTGCTTTAATCTGCACTTCATACAGAGTTGAGTGATTTTTGCATAAGCAAAATGTACTGCACATTATGCATGGTTTTTTAAAGATGTACTTAGACTTCATAAATTAATGCAGCTCTCAAAAATGCAGCTGACCTTATCATCTAAAGATAGCAGCGCTCCTTATTTGCATTATTACAGAACACAGCATACCTTTTATTTCTTGACCTGCATCACTAACTTTGAAGTACAGTAATTTTAAAAGCAGGAAGAACATTATTTTTGGTATTAAACCAAACCCTGCCTACCTTGCATGTTCATTTAAACTGACAGTCACTAGAGTTCCTTCTCTGTCTCGTTTGAGGGCTATGGGAATGAAGTGGGTTTAGGGGGATAGACTAGACTGCTATGCAGGGAGTCCACCTGAACCTGTCTCAGGGCTATAGGAATCAAGTGGGTTTAGGGGCTAGACTGGACTGCTGTGCAGGGAGTCCACCTGAAACTGGCAGGCTGATTGTTTTCTCTGTCACAAATATGACTCACAAAATACCAAAAGAATAGTCAAGATCGATGAAGGTAAGATATTTCCACTTGTCAGTGAGTTTAAAGACAAAATTTCAAAACATGGGGAATACTATTTATGGTATTTATGATGAGAGGATTTTTTAATTTACTTGGAGGGTCATGAACCTTTGGAATTCTTTACCCCAGAAGGCTATGGAAGGTCAGTCTTTGAATATGTTTAATGTAGGGATGAATAAATTTTATGAGCTACTAAATAGATTAATAGATGCTAGTGGCAGACATGATTATGGGAATAGTGGGGGTAAAAGGCATTGAAGTGTTTGATCTGCCAGAATCAAAACAAATGGCAGAATAGGTTAGAAATACTGTATGTTTAGATCAGAGTGGTGCTGGAAAAGCACAGCAGGTCAGGCAGCATCTGAGAAGAGGAAAATTGACGTTTCGGGCAAAAGCCCTTCTGTATGGCATACTTCTGTTCCTATGTTCTTTCATTTGCTAGATTCTCAAAGTTAATTTTGAGTGGAACTTGGTAAAATAAAAATGAACAATAATATTTGCAAACAAAGATGTAGCAACATTGGAAACATTGAAAAAGATGTTGAACAGAATCCATGAAAATATACTCAGAACAAACTGCAAACAAATGAGACAATGTGGGTGAATAAAACCATAAGACAAAAATTGGGGGTGAGGAAAGGAACATGCACTATTGTGCAACACAGAAGCGTGATAGAGGAATGATTCGAAGTAGAAATCATTTCCACTTTTCAACAGAACTGAATATTCAACCTTGTGTGTTGCTAGCAGACAATCCAATCTGTCTCTGGTAAATTCCCAACCCAGGAAAGAAGTCATTATTAGGAAGGTGAAGAAAAATTTGAAATTGTATAATCACGTGACATGAAGAAAGATAATAATCTGCTATGTCGCTGCATAACTAAAGAAAATCAAGGGCAGTGTTAGCAAAATGGCAGATGTATTCGTGAATTACTTTGCTTCAGTGTTTACCAAGGCAATGAACTGAGTCACACCTAAAACTGAGATTAGAAATTGTATAAGAAATTTAAAATAAAAAGTGGAGAAATAAATAAAATTTAAAAAAAATAAAGATATAAAACAATGAGTCCAAATGGTTGAAAGTAATGAAAGGAAGAGGTAGCTGATGCATTACTACAATATTAGTAAAAAGTGCAATGCCAAAGGACTAGCAGGTAGCTAATGTCATGGCTATTTTTAAACAAAAAAAAGAACAAATCAGGGGAACTATGGATAAACCAGCTTACTTTTGTTGTAGGAAAATAAATGGAATTGAATTAAATAATAGGATACAAGATGGGGATATAGAAAAATAGCCTAGAATTCAAAATATGAAATTAATAGGCACCATGAATTTCAAGGAGGTTGCTGCTTGGCCAAGCTTATTGAATTCTTATACAAAGATGGAACAAGCTGCCAGAGGAGGTGGTAGAAGCTGGTACAATTACAGCATTTAAAAGGCATCTGGATGGGTTTATGAATAGGAAGGGTTTAATGGGATATGGGCCAAATGTTAGGAAATAGGACTAGATTAAATTGGAACATCTGGTCAGCATAGATGAGTTGCACTGAAGGGTCTGTGTCAGCATTATGGATCTATGAGTCTAAGTAACAGGAAAGGAAGGTGATGCAATATATCTGAATTTTCAAAACACCTTCAATCGAATAGATAAAATAGATTAATAGATAAGGTAAAACACCCAAAGGCAACTCAACAAAGGATAGCTAGCTGGCTGGAAGACAGAAAACAGTGAATGTGTTAAATTACAGAAGAAGGGTATGACAACAAGAATTAATGTTGAAACCACTATTGTTCACAAGTAATATTAGCAATTTAGTCTTTGGAATCAAAAACTCAAACACATAGGATTTTGGTGCCAATTATGGGACAAGAATGGTGATGAATGGGCATGGAATTCCCAACATTAACCAACATGCTGGTTCCTTATCACATTCCTTCATTTTACTTAACGTACTTTTCTCATCAAGCTGTTCAGAGATTTATTACATAACTCTGGAGCAAGTGAGACTTGAACCTAGGTCTCCCGGTACAAGATTACAGACTTTACCACCATGTCACAAGAGGGCCACTATAATCCCAATTTCAGGAGAATGTATCAAATGTGGTTGGGCACAGTTTGTTCAGTCAATGATAAAGCCAATAAGGCCACCTGTAATATTCCCTTCCACAATGGTGACTCAGCCATTTCTTTTCTTCAATTTTATAACAAATGCTTATGGTGTACCTCAAAATAAATTATGCATGCTCTCTCATTTGCCTTGTCCTTCCTTTATATTAGTATTCTATCTTAAAAAGTCATCTGCCTACTGGCTCTTAATTGACTCATTGAGCAAAAGACATTGTGGCTGGCAATACTCAGAGTAAGACCATAAGACCATAGACTGTACAAATGGGAGCAGAAGTATGTTATTCAATCCCTTGAACTTACTGTGCCATTCAATCGGATCTTGGATAATCTTACATTAATGAGGACCATTTTCTGCATTTTCCCAAAACCCTTGTTTCCTAGACTAATCAAGAATCTAGCTCAGCTTTAAATGTACAGAAGGACTCTGACCCACCGCTCTCTGCCGCAAGGAGCTCTAAAGACTCACAGTCCTCTGAGAGAAGAAATTCCTTCTCATCTCAGTCTTAAATTGGTGCCCCTTTAATTTAAAGTCAGGATTTCATGTCTGTGTCAAGGACCTGATCCCAACAGGAAATCCTACTCAGTTCAGTAATTTACAGACATCATCAAATTGTGGGGGTGGGAGTGGAGGGGTAGTCTTTGACATCTTTATAACAAACTAAAAAACTAATAAACTTGCAGGATGAGTATGCAAATGGGTCAGTGTTAGGGGCAGAATACTCCTATCCAAAGAAATGGGTATGGTGGCGAAGATGATTGAAGAAGACAAGGTTCCCCATGGGAGACTGATTAGCAAGGTTAGATCTCATGGAATACAGGCAGAACTAGCCATTTGGATACAGAACTGGTTCAAAGGTAGAAGACGGAGGGTGGTGGTGGAGGGTTGTTTTTCAGACTGGAGGCCTGTGACCAGTGGAGAGCCACAAGGATCGGTGCTGGGCCCTCTACTTTTTGTCATTTACATAAATGATTTGGATGCGAGCATAAGAGGTACAGTTAGTAAGTTTGCAGATGACACTAAAATTGGAGGTGTAGTGGACAGCGAAGAGGGTTACCTCAGATTATAACAGGATCTTGACCAGATGGGCCAATGGGCTGGGAAGTGGCAGATGAAGTTTAATTCAGATAAATGCAAGGTGCTGCATTTTGGGAAAGCAAATCTTAGCAGGACTTATACACTTAATGGTAAGGTCTTAGGGAGTGTTGCTGAACAAAGAGACCTTGGAGTGCCGGTTCATATCTCCTTGAAAGTGAAGTCGCAGGTAGATAGGATAGTGAAGAAGGTGTTTGGTATGCTTTCCTTTATTGGTCAGAGTGTTGAGTACAGGAGTTGGGAGGTCATGTTGCGGCTGTACAGGACATTGGTTAGGCCACTGTTGGAATATTACATGCATTTCTGGTCTCCTTCCTCTCTGAAAGATGTTGTGAAATTTGAAAGGGTTCAGAAAAGATTTACAAGGATGTTGCCAGGGTTGGAGGATCTGAGCTACAGAGAGAGGCTGAACAGGCTGGGGCTGTTTTCCCTGGAGCATCTGAGGCTGAGGGGTGACTTTATAGAGGTTTACAAAATTATGAGGAACATGGATAGGATAAATAGACAAAATCTTTTCCCTGGGGTCGGGGAGTCCAGAACTAGAGGGCATAGGTTTAGGGTGAGAGGGGAAAGATATAAAAGAGACCTAAAGGGCAACTTTTTCACACAGAGGGTGGTACGTGTATGGAACAAGCTGCCAGAGGATGTGGTGGAGGCTGGTACAATTGTAACATTTAAGAGGCATTTGGATGGGTATATGAATAGGAAGGGTTTGGAGGGATATGGGCCGGGTGCTGGCAGGTGGGACTAGATTGGGTTGGGATGTCTGGCTGGCATGGACAGGTTGGACCAAAGGGTCTGTTTCCATGCTGTACATCTCTATGACTCTATGACTCTAAGAATTCAGTGTCATGTTTTGCCTGAAATACATGGAGGTGGGAGCATAAAGGAGTAAAGCTATTCCAAGTTTGTGAGAAGATTTGTAGCTCGGGTGCTCGTTGTTGTGGTTCTGTTCGCTGAGCTGAGAATTTGTGTTGCAGATGTTTCATCCCCTGTCTAGGTGACATCCTCAGTGCTTGGGAGCCTCCTGTGAAGTGCTTCTGTGATGTTTCCTCCGGCATTTATAGTGATTTGTCTCTGCCGCTTCCGGTTGTCAGTTCCAGCTATCCGCTGCAGTGGTCGGTATATTGGGTCCAGGTCGATGTGCTTATTGATTGAATCTGTGGATGAGTGCCATGCCTCTAGGAATTCCCTGGCTGTTCTCTGTTTGGCTTGTCCTATAATAGTAGTGTTGTCCCAGTCGAACTCATGTTGCTTGTCATCTGCGTGTGTGGCTACTAAGGATAGCTGGTCATGTCGTTTCGTGGCTAGTTGGTGTTCATGGATGCAGATCGTTAGCTGTCTTCCTGTTTGTCCTATGTAGTGTTTTGTGCAGTCCTTGCATGGGATGTTGTACACTACATTGGTTTTGCTCATGTTGGGTATCGGGTCCTTTGTTCTGATGAGTTGTTGTCTGAGCGTGGCTGTTGGTTTGTGTGCTGTTATGAGTCCTAGTGGTCGCAGTAGTCTGGCTGTCAGTTCGGAAATGCTCTTGATGTATGGTAGTGTGGCTAGTCCTTTGGGTTGCGGCATGTCCTCGTTCCATTGTCTTTCCCTTAGGCATCTGTTGATGAAATTGTGCGGGTATCCGTTTTTGGCGAATACATTGTAGAGGTGTTCTTCTTCCTCTTTCTGCAGTTCTGGTGTACTGCAGTGTGTTGTGGCCCTTTTGAACAGTGTCTTGTGTGTGTTAGGGTGGTTGCTTTCATAGTTTAGGACTTGGTCTGTTGGTGTGGATTCCCTGTATACCTTTGTGGTGAATTCTCCGTTCGTGTTCTCTGTACCATCACATCTTGGTTGTCCTTTTCTTCCTCTCTAGTGAATCAGATTCCTATGAATGTGACATTGATGATCTTGTGTGTTCTCTATTTCTGTGTTTTTAATGATTACAAAGGTGTCATCCACATATCTGACCCAGAGTTTGGGTTGAATTTGCGGTAAGACTGTTTGTTCTAATGGAGAATTCACCACAAAGGTATACAGGAAAGCCACACACACAGACCAAGTCCTGAACTACGAAAGCAACCACCCAACACACACAAAAGAAGTTGCATCAAGACACTGTTCAAAAGGGCCACAACATACTGCAGCACACCAAAACTTCAAAAAGAAGAAGAACACCTCTATAATGTATTTGCCAAAAATGGATACCAGCGCAATTTCAACCATTCTTCCCCACCTGAAGTCCAAATAGTTTAGATAACTCCAAGTTCCTGCTGACCTAGACTCCTGGGGCTTAAAACCCCATGCTACCTGGCAGCCCAACAACACACCACCACCAGCATCCCCAACCCTGCTTCACATGTTGGTGCTGACTTTTCACCATTCCCGCCCACGTCTCTCCCCTCCCCCCTATGCCAGGAAGCCTGTCAGCTTTTGCTGTGTGAGCCACTGCCAAGCAAGGAATGGGTGAACCTCTTTTTTTGGTCCATTAGAGGAACCTCCTGATGTCACAACTGCTTTAATTTTCCTTCTGGCTTCTTGAAGCCAGTTTCCCCCTTCCCCTGCTTTGTAGGCTCTTTGGATTGGACAAAGTGTGATCCCAATAGCAGCAACCACTCCTGTGTGACCCTGATGAGATTACAACGCTGCTGGTCATCTAACTAGCTGCCAATTCTGTGCTGACAGATAGCAGGGTGTAAGGACCACAGCCTTCCATGAAATTCCGCCTCTTGTCTTGCAACATGTCATCCTTTTACAATCTTTTGCTTCCTCAATACCATGAATGCTTGTGTGATGATCACCTTCCCAATCCCAGTTCTCTTCAGACTGCATGAATGTCAACATGTCACCTTCCAATATGGATTATTTCTGTCCTGGTGGTTCTGCTTCTCTCCACTTTGCCTTCCTGTTCAGTTTTGTTTCATTGAATGATCCTTTTGAGGATAATATCAAAGTAAAAGATCTGTCACTCGCACTCATCAAATGGAGCTTCATTGAATTGGCAATGAAACACATCTGAACAACGATCAAAACAAGCCTTTTTGTTTCATTCCATTGAAATGCGGAGTCTCTGAGGAGTTAGCAAGCTTTCGTGCAATGACAACAGCAATAAGAGTGATGGATTTATAATCATATTGTACTCACTCAGTTTCAAACACATGCCAGAAATAGATGGAACATATCAATAGCTTATTTCATTTTATTTAGTAGCTGTGTTGCATTTCCCTCAGCTCACAGCATGTTTTATTGATGATGGTGCATTTTCAAGACTTCTGTAACACATCAATCCCAGTCATGTACAACATTTAAGTCAAAATAAATAAGTTTTTGATAGAATAGGTGAAGATGCCCAATTGATTTGCATTGAAGGTCATTTCACAATTGTTTACGACTGTCAAATGCAATAGGTAATCTAAATCTGAAATAAGGATAAAAACAAGCTGGGAAAACTGCAAGTCAGGCCGCATCTGTGGAGAAAAACACAGTTAACATTGCAAAATAATCTTTTTTTTAATATATACCAAATCTTGTCCTTCCCTTATACTTGAGCCAAGCAGTACACTCCAGCCTTTCCAAGAAAAATTGACATTCAGAAATAATTGAAAATTTAGAATCTTGAAAAAGAGAACTGAGATACCTGCAGAGAAGAAGTTAACATTGTAGAAAGTTGCATTCAAGGTCTGGCTAAAGGGAAATCAGTCTGGAAGTATACATGTTAACATTGGAATATTGGACTTTGGAGCAAGAGTCGGCCGTTTGCCCATTCCAGCCTGCTGTACCAGAAAGGTGTCACCTCACTTTTGAATTTTCATTCTGAATATGAAAACAGTCTTGCCTTTTTGTACTGCCTGTCATGAACTCATGTCACCACAAACAGTGGTGAGATGTGTGAGAGGATAATCTTTTTTTGAGTGATGCTTGAGGGTACATATTGCTTGGGACAACTTCTCTGTTTTTCCTTGATTAGTATTGTGGTGCTTTTACGTCAACTCGGATAAAATTATAACCTAAATGCAGCTTGACTCCAGTGTAGGTACAACTTTACAGCATGCAGCGGTGGATTTAAGTTCTGGAAGAAGGAGTTTCATTCTATTTTGCTTTGGAGTTAGCTGAATCCTTCAAATTCAGTTGCAGTTCAGGTTCAGCACCCTTGCAGAACAGGTTCAGCTTCACCTTGACAGTAATCTTTTTTTATTGATTCACAGAATGAGGGCATTGCTGGCTAGGTCAACACTCATTGCCAATTCCTAATTGTGCAGAGGGCGATTAAGAGTCAACTACATTGTTGTGTATCTGGAGTCACATGTGGGCCAGACCAAGTAAGGATGGACGTTCCCTTCCCTAAAGAAAGTAATGAACCAGATGGGTTTTTCCTGACAATCAGCAATGGATTCATGGTCATCACTTGATTCTTAATTGCAGATATTTATTGAATTCAAATGCCACTATCTGCTGTGGCAGGATTCAAACCCTAATCCCCAGAATGTTACCTGGGTCTCTGGATGAACAGATCAGTGACAATACCACAAGGGCATCATCTGTCCTAGGGGAGACGAAGGCATTAAAATCAGAAATCTACTCTGAGCAATGACAAAGCAAAAGGCAGTGCAAAATATAATGTAAAATGGTACATCATTGGAGTGACACATTTTAAGTAATTCCCGAGTTCAAACAGTGCTTAGCAGTTTTGTGTCATGACCGCTTAAACAGGTTTATATTCATAAATCATTAGGTCAGGGGCCAATTTGTCTAAAAATGGCCCTGAAGTGCGGAATCTTAAAATAATACAGCGTAGCTGTCTCCTAGCTGACCATAAGTATATAAGTAGTACTGTTCTGTGATTCTCGCTTATGGTGATGATTAAGTATTCAGTGCCAGTTAAAAAAAACAAATGGCTGCAGTTTTTAATAAAATTCACTTTATTGGAAAAAAAATGTACAAAATTAATGCTCTTTTATAAGCATCAAAGCTGCTTTTAAGTTCCAAAAAAAGTACAAGCCATTTACTAACGATTTTTCTCTTCAAATTTACACTATACATACACAGGTTGAACCATATAAAAGAGTTTTTGTGTACAAAAAAGTATATATATTTTCAATGAATTTACATTTAATAATATAGAGTGAATGCTTAAAAATAATGTCCAATGTGTTGGAGCTCGTTGTTCAGACCCCAAGCAATGAATACACAGTGCAAATATAAAAGACATTGCCACAATTCACCATTTGATTGTATATTCAACATTTTAGTCATAAGAATACAATCTATTTGCATTAATCCAAGCAAAGATATGTGCAGAAAAAAATCAATTTATTTAATTGTTGAGGTTTAAATTATTGGTGCATTATCAGAAATGTCCACAAGCACAGAAATAAATTAATTAGCATAGCAAAGAAATAAAAAAAAACAAAATGACACTGCAATACAGACAAGTGAAAAGGATTTACAAAGCAATGTCATTTTGATTGAAATTGCAAGTGTTCTCAGCTTTGTATTAATGTTGGGCTAACTATGCTAATCCTGTGGACAGATATTTCCTGTACAATTTGGTAAGTGACTGTTTCCAATAATCCATTATTTCTCAGTAACTTTCGAACTGATGTTCAATGACGGTGATTATAAACAAAGGGGTAGATCAGGATCATTGCATGCATTCTTCAACACTAAGACACAGATTTCTTTTGATGATGGCGATTGACTGTTAAATCATGTCTTTTTCATCTGAATCTTCAAAAGACAATTTTAAAGTTGAAACACTTCAGGGTAATTCTCCAAATGTCGCAAAATATGGCAAACAAATGAAGCATCATGCCTGTACTTTGGTTCATGCATGTTCAGCACAAAGCAGTTAACTCTTGCTATTAATAAGTCTAGACCTGAATAATACTTAGGATCACATTACACAAACAACATTTTCTTTTAAAAATTGCACAATTAAATGAGAAATCACAAGATGAAAATTAACCTAAACCTACCGGATTATACATCCGAAGCAATCACAAACTGCTCCCCTCACAATGTGCAGCATTAATAATAAAAAAGCAATGCAGAATAGCCAAAAGAAAATACTTTAATTTACTTGATCAGTGTGAACATTTGATGGGATTACAAAAGTCCATGAAGTACTGACAAGGGCACTTAAGCATAATTGAACTTCCTTCAACGCAAATAGCAACTGCTGAAAATCTATAAGAGTTATAGGCAGTATTTTAAAGAAACAAAGATTCTGGCTGAGAACCTTCAACAGAAGAAATTATATTGCATCCAACAAATTAACTTGTCTGACCATCTCATTCTGCATTTTATAACACTGCGTTTTTAGATCAGAATTCTAACATTTCCTGTGCTTATCTTTGAAACATAAGTGCAAAGATTTATTTTGAAATTACAACATGCATCAGGTTCAACATGTCTATTCTGCTATATAATGCTTCACAGAAGTAAGCTTTGACTCTACTTCAACTCGTGCTGTCATCTTATTCTTTTTTACCTGGTGCAGATTTAGATTCTCTACTTCAGTCTTTCTTACATTTGGAAACGTCCCCTCTCTGCCTAGTCAATCAAACCTTTCATAATTTAAAAGACTTGCTTGAGATCAATCCCACTGATTGGAGCCTTCTTCCCCCATCCCACCATCCACAACTCTCCTTCAATCTCCAGACCCACCTCCATCTCTTTTCTGGAGAAAATATTGTTCAAGTCTTTCTTCATAAATATAAGCTCTCAGTTCTTCATCCTTTATTCTTTTTCACATTCTTCAGTGTTTTCTTATATTATGGAAAGTGGAAAATATGGGGTGTGGTAGAAAATATCTGTCAATTTGCAACCAGAGGTAAAACCCTTTAATGATTCATGTCAATCTAGCTTTATTTTCATATTGATTTAATCGAACTTATGATCTACTCGATCTATCTTTTCAAATTGGATTTTGCCTGGGGCTATTATTTTTGGAAATTCTTTTCAACCACCTTTCTTTCTTTAAGCTAACTTTTAATGGGCCATAATCATAATGTATAGGATAATCTAGTCAAGGTGGGTCAATTATATCTCAGCACTACATTTTATACAGTCTGGTTATGAATTATTACCAGGAAATTTCTCACAAGCTCACCAGACTTTCGTGGAAAACTCTGACACATTTACAAATGAGATTTATGCTAAAACTTTCTTGAATTTACAGTGGTTAATTGACAGAAACATTGAGGAAGCTGCCTGGTAATGCCTCACCAACAAAAGTTGACTTGCCAACCAATCAGCACCCCCGCCCTTTTGTGGTAGTATGCATTGTTGTAATTGTTTGAAATTTGGCATTTTTGTGTTTGTCCCAATCAGGGCAAGATCAAAACTCTCAAAACTTTGCATCTCTTTTCAGGAGAACTTCAATGATTTTCCTGTACAATGTTTCTGATTTTGTTTCTTAATTGCCAGTCCACCTCTGAATTTAAATGTGGCTTTCCCTGTTCTGGATTATCCTGTCAGAGGAATATGTTCTATCAAATCCTTTACTATTTTAAATGGATTCATTATGTCTACCTTTATCTTTTATAACCTATTGCATATTAAAATCCTGAGAATACTCAAGGAAAATGTGGACAAGATGTACTTATAATATAATCCTGTCAGTCCCAGTAATATTTCAGTAAACTTATGCTGAACCCACTCCAAAACTAATTTTTCTGTCCTGAGCTAAGGTGTCCAGAAATGTGTGGCCAAGATTTTTATACAGCATCAGCATAATGTTTTTCCCTTTGTATTCTAGCCTTTAGAGATCAAGGTCAATGTTCCATTAACCTTTGTGATTACTTTTAATATATGGGCATAGTAGCTTTTATTGATTTCAGTATATAGAGAATAAAATCCCTTTCCTTCACCACAACTCCTAATCTCTAGGGATTTACAAAATAATGTCAAACTCATTACACTGTGCTGCAGTTTAAAAATCCTGATTGAGGTGAAATCTATAAGACTGCATCCTGAATAACCAATGTATTTGAGAATAAGGTTTACCAATGTTCACATGAGTATAATTTCTCTGAGGTTCTTCTCTAATTATAATCACTTGTTTAACATCTGTTTGGTGGTGAAATTGCTCTGCAAAGAAGTTATCATAATGTTTGAGATATTCATATAAAACTCCTTGGCCTACAGAAAAAGGACCTCTGATAAGATGTGAGAACAAGAGATTTCAGATGATGAAAGTATACACTAACCTTCAGCTAACATAACTTAAAATTTCCCAAGAACAGGCTGATTCTGGCAATAAATTTGAAAACAATACTTTCAGCCAAAAATTGAGCCAGTAACTATCAGTAGATGTCTTTCACACATTTGGAACAAAACTCTGGCTTATTTTAGTGAAAAGAAGATCTATACCAATATCGTAATTTGTTTTCACTATTAACACCTGTTGAAATTAAAATCAAATTAACAAGTTATTTTCATTACCAATAAGGCAGCGTTTCCCATGAATTTAATATAAATAGGGTCCAGCAACTTTTGGAAATAATCGTTAATAATAAATCAATAGAAAACTTGTAGTGAAATAGCTTGAGAAGTCAGAATGACCTTATACTAACATGAAGATATGACAGATATTCGCAGAGTTTGTAAAGGTTATACAACACTTTTAGGAACTTCAGGGGAAATGAATAAAGATTTGACTGATTTTAGTCTTTGGCATGTTGCCCTATAAATAATTAGCAAACTCTTCTCTCTGCTATTAGGGTGGATATATTTAAACTTTTAATGCCTTTATAAAATAGGAAGGGGAACACCATTCAAATAGGCATGTTAGATATTTTTATCTGGTGTCCCAAATATATTTTAAAGGTATAAATTTACAGTCAAGCGTTAAGAAATCACTTTTAAATGATCAATCATACTTTTCTAGAGAAAACTGATTTAAATATTCATCATGTTGCTAATCAGCCCATTTTTGTTCTGAAAATATCCAATGGTAGTAAGATTTATATCTTACTCTTCAGCTGTATCACAAATGACAAAAACGTGCATTTGCAAAGTCCATAAATTGTAAAAACGTACATAAAAAAACATTTAAAGACTGGACACCAAATGAAAAAAAGATAGGGAGAATAGCTGATTGACTGATGGAACAGTATGTATTAAGAAGGGTCTTTATTAAAGAGAGGGAGATACAGAACTGCAATGGATTCAGGAAGTGATTCCAAAATGTAAATACCTGACTGATTCAAACTGCTAATAATGGAGTGGAAGAATTAGAGGGGTGCTCAAAAGCCCAGGGGAATGCACTTGGGTAGGGAATAGGTTGTCAGCCTGGAGGTGATTACAAAGGTAAGGCAAGATGAGGTATTTTTCTTGAGCAATCCCTTGGGAATAAGGATGACCTGATTCTAACCCAGTTTGATGGGTTCAGAGATACCTTGCTAAAACCTATGTGCTACCTGCAAACTCTGTCACTTGTGGGGCATGTGGGAATTGAAAAGTTGGGTGGATGGATTATTTGGAGGTGTGTATGCTTCCTCCCAATGCCTCATCTTCACCTCTGTATGTTCCCGATGAAGCCTGTCAATGTGTCAAAGTCTTCATCAATGAGCCATTTTGATCAGTCACAAGCCAAGGTCTTCCAAGAGTTGGTGGGGATGTTTGACTTCTTCAGAAATGTTTCGAGGATATCTCAAATAATTCTGTTTTTGTCCAGGGATTCTCCTGCCATAATTAATTTCTCAATAAAGCAATTGCTCTGGGAATCTAATATCAGGTATTCAAATGACATATCTGTGCCCATGGAGTTGGTTTTCAAGGACTACTGAATTGATGCAAGGAAAGTTGGCTCATGTAATAAACTAATTTAGACCACCAAGGGTGATCATGATTTGATGCATGATAGGATATGGACAGCAGAGTTGTGGAGCTTTCAGAAAATGGAGTAAGTATAAGTTAGCTCAGGAAGCATTAGATAAAGATCAAGATTGGTTTGCTTGACAGATGAACTAAGATGAAGATGGAGAAAGGTGGTGGTCATTCAGTTAAAGTAGGCCATATTTTGTGATGGAGAGGATATCAGTTGAAATATCAGTTTAGGCATTAAATAGTCCATTATAGCGGGCAATTAGCAAACAACGATGATATGACTTTACCATTAGGGGTGCCCAAAGACAATGATTTTGATCTTCCCAATACTGAACACATTCAAGACTGAATGTTAGCTAAGCAGTCTAATTACAGAAAGGCAGTGGGGGAGTAGAAAGAAGTGATGGAAGACAGAAGCATTTGTGAATGACATAACTGTAGAAGCTGATCTCCACATTTACAGATGCTGCCTTTGCATATCATGCAGTTGGGGAAGAGGATGGAAACAAGAATTGATCCTTAGGGAATTTTCAAGGTAGTGATGCAGCAGTGGGAAATGGCAGATTTCCTGGTTGTGATTGGTAAGAGTAAAACCAAGTGAGCAGAGTTGCTCAGAGCTAGACAACAGAAGCGAAGTGTTAGAGGAGAATGGTATGAAAAACAACTCGGTCCAATTATGTAGCACAGTGAGAATTTGAGAGGTAACATTAGTCAGGGCTATTTGATGCTATGTGAGGGG
The DNA here is from genome assembly GCF_047496795.1 of Chiloscyllium punctatum. NCBI lineage: Eukaryota > Metazoa > Chordata > Chondrichthyes > Orectolobiformes > Hemiscylliidae > Chiloscyllium > Chiloscyllium punctatum. The sequence goes on along the minus strand of NC_092741.1, from coordinate 135,089,117 downwards.
CTCACACTGTTTGGAGACGTACAAACTGGGAGTTGGAAAGGAAATGAGAATGGATCGGTGAGGTGACAACACAATCTTTTCAGACTGTATAAGAATGAAAGGAATTTAGACAGGATCATATTTTGCAAAGAAAGGGAGGTCTGTTGTGATGATAAATCTTAGCAGATTCATTATTTTCGACTGTGGTACTAAGACATTTTTTTTCGAAGTTCAATCTTGTAGGGATAATATATTTCTCCTACTTTCCCATCAACTCATAATAAGCAGATTTCTCAAAATAATTAAGTCCCATATGAATTTCTCCTTGATCTATTGGTGATGCCAATGTTTTTGAAAATCTGTATGCTTAACAACTAACTGCCTGAAGTAATTTTTATTGGTAAATCTAGTCACAATGAGGCAAGCAAGATTAAAAGAAAATATTGCTCCCAGTAGCCACATAAAGTTGCAATATTACAAGCTGAATTTCTCTAAGTGGGTTAGCTTAATTTGAAAATATTTTGTTTTTGAACACACCATTAACATTTAATCAATGTTAAGTATTGTTAATCTCTAGGACTGATAAGAAATAGGATGACACAATTATATATTCACCTTTTAGACTTGCTTAACTTTCATTGCAACTACAATTTAAAAAAAACTGACTTTTTTTAGAATCTTAAATGAAATGTTTAGACAGTTTATAACAGGATTTGGTGCAATATAGACTGCCCAGAGGTAGATGCTACTATTCAATTTCACTCAGAGACCACAAAGTCATTAATGGGTCATTGATGGGTGTTTTTCCAGGATTGGGGTTAAGATATAGAGCTATAGAATATTTATTTACCATAGCTTTGCTAAGTTTCATATTGAGGTTTTAATAACGGCTTCTTAAGGCTAGAAAAGTGCTTTTACTTGAAGCACCAGCCTCCATTTTAACTAAGACAAGATTAATTCCTGAGAATGAACTAACTAATTTACTCATCCAACTCATTGTTGTGTACATTTCTGTACAAATGGAACAGTTCATTTCTTTAGAATTATTCTATGTTTCTTTTGGAGTTTTAAAGGAACTCCAGTTGTGTTGATCGCCAACTTTGAATTGTGAAGATAAATTACTCGGGCTTGAATGATACTTGTCAAAATATTGGCTCAGCTCCTGCTATAATAGTAACAAGTAAGGCTACCATGGATCACTATTATAAGATGGTAAATCTAACAGAAACCTCAGCTATCTGCACAGGAGCAGCTAAATGCAGACATTCAGAGATTAGCATTACAACTACCTTGCTCCCTTGCTAACCTGATGGCCTTAGATTTGGCAATATAACAGTGCAAACCTGAGAAGATTTCCCATCAGTCTTGCAAGTGAAGAAGGTTGTAAGGTTAGTTCTGGGTGGTTCTTTTAAATGGCATAGCCTGAAATTCAATTTTGCAAGTGTACTGTCCCATTTGTGGGTGGCACGGTGGCACAATGGTTAGTACTGCTGCCTCAGAGCACCAGAGACCCGGGTTCAATTTCCACCTCAGGCGACTGACTGTGTGGAGTTTGCACATTCTCCCTGTGTCTGCGTGGGTTTGCTCCGGTTTCCTCCCACAGTCCAAAAATGTGCAGGTTAGGTGAATTGGCCATGCTAAATTGCCCATAGTATTAGGTGTAGGGGAATGGGTCTGGGAGGGTTGTGGGTCGGTGTGGACTTCTTGGGCCGAAGGGCCTGTTTCCACACAGTAAGTAATCTAACTCCCTTACAAGAAAATTAATATTGCAGACTTTTTGGTCGCTTTCATTTCTTCATGTTTATTTTTCTTTCTTAAATCCATCAGTATTGCATAATATTTAAATTGTTTCCTCTACAATATTTACTTCCAGGTTTGTAGTCTGTCTGTCTCAATCTGATTGGTTGATCCCAATCTGATTCTCAGACATCACAGATTCCCTACAGAAGGCTTCTCGTTGGATAAGACATGATATTAATGTAGATTTCTGCGATCAAGTTTGAAAAGTGAGGCCCGTTAGTTCAGATGGCTAGAATAGGTATTCAATTACTGAGGCAGTAGGCATTCAGTCCCTGTGTTCAGTACCTGTGGCCTACCTTTTCTGCTTGCCTCATTGTGAGATCATGGATAATACATGTGAGAAGGGCCATGACTAGCAGGCCTCAGATATATGGAAATGTTATATGAAGACAAAAAGGAAGAAAGATATGTATATGATGAAAGCTTTCCCTGACGGGAGGCTTGGTGGCTCAGTGGTTAGCAATATTGCTTCCCAGGGCCAGGGACCCAGGTTCAATTCCACTCTCAGGCAATTGTCTGTGAGGCATTTGTATATTCTCCCAGCATCTACATGGGCTTCCTCATCATGCTCCAGTTTCCTCCTACAGTACAAAGTTGTGCAGTTTAGGTGGACTGGCCAGGCTAAACTGCCCATTGTGTCTGGGGATATGCAGCCTAGGTGGATTCACCATGGGAAATGCAGGGTGTTGCCAGGATTGAAGTATTTGAACTATAGGGAGAGGCTGAACAGGTTGGGGCCATATTCCCTGGACTGTCAGAGGCTGAGGGGTGACCTTATAGAGGTTTATAAAATCACGAGGGGCGTGGATAGGTTAAATAGACAACGTTTTTTCCCTGGGTGGGGGAATCCAGAATGAGAGGGCATTTAGGGTGAGAGGGGAAAGATATAAAAGGGACCTAAGGGACAACTTTGTCACGCAGAAGATAGTGCATGCATAGAATGAGCTGCCAGAAGAAGTTGTGGAGGCTGGTACAGTTGCAGCAATTAAAAGCCATCTGGATGACGATATGAATAGGAAGGGTTTAGAGGGATATGGGCCAGGTGCTGGCAAACGGTTAGGGTATCTGGTCGGCATGGATGAGTTGGACCAAAGGATCTGTTTCTGTGCTGTGCTGTACATCTCTATGACTCTATTGAGGGGGTGAGACAGTTCAGTGTCAATTCAATGCATTGAATAGCCTGAGAGTACACAAACACATAACCTGGGTTAAAAATCACACAACACCAGGTTATAGCCCAACAGGTTTATTTGGAAGCACTAGCTTTCGGAGCGCTGCTCCTTCATCAGGTGGTTCAGAGCAGCACTCCGAAAGCTAGTGCTTCCAAATAAATCTGTTGGACTATAACCTAGTGTTGCGTGATTTTGAACTTTTTACACCCCATTACAACACCAGCATCTCCAAATCATCACAACCTGGGCACACCCATATGTTTCAAAGTTCCTCTTATAAAAGGTTAATATCTATTCTTGCGTGGCTTATTGATACCTATCCTAATGCTCATCTTGAAAAAAATTGAGCATATGCACTGATTGGTGAAATACCTTTGTGTGCTACAGAATTAAGTTTAACATGATGAGTTCATCTGGATTTTTCCAGCAATATTTCAAGATGACAAATATATATGTATTGGTACCATAGGTTCCAGTAATTGACAAATTGCTTGCAGACAATTTGCAGTACTCTTGTTGGGCTTTCACTGATCCAAGATTAAGAACTAGATCTTGAATCCACATCTGCTTCTTAATGATCAAATAGTGAACACACATAAATGTCACTACTGAACAGTCATCACTATCCTCTATCTTCCGAGGACTTTATTGTCAGTGTCCTTTATAAATATGAACTACATGCTAAGTCTAAATTCGAATTCACGCTACATCTGATTCTATTTTCTTACCTTTCAAAATGATTAATAAAAATAATTAAAGTATTATTCAACTTCACTGAGCAGCTGCATCTCTGCATGAAACTGACAAAATTACATATTATGGCTTTTACAATAATTTTGAAAATGGAAAGTTTTTGGTACACCACTTAAATTGCACATTAAATACCTTGGCTCTTACCTGAGCATGCCTCCATTAATCAAAGCGCTGGGGACTAATTGACTGCCTTGACTATTTGTTAATAAAATTACAAATCTTTCTAATTGAGCAAAATTAGATAGAGGTTTCTGTGATGTGACTAGTAAAGTTCTGTGAATTACCATTAGCTAGTTAACTAATCATAATACCTCATGGAATTAATTATTAAGGGTAAAAATCACATCTAAATTTATGCTAAGTTGAAGAATGTTTTATTTTTCAAGTTTCCACTCAAATTCATTTTCATTTCACCATAATTAAAGTCACTCATGAAGCAACACAATTAGGCAGCATTTTAACATCATTTTTTTGAAAATTATTATGCTAAAAAATCCTTGATATCTTTAAGGGTGGCAACTGGTGCAGTTTAATTAATCAAGCTGAAAATAGGTTTATTACCACAAAAAAAGGCATTTTTAATCACTGTCTAGTCCAGTACATGAGAGTAACCTAATTTTAATTTCCAGATAATTAATTTTAAAAAAACTCGACAGAACCACTTCCAAGTTAAATTGGCGTGCAGTGCTCTGATTCCTGGCAAATTAAAAGCTTTTTTAAAAAGACGCCTGTAGGTGCCCTTGTCTAAAAAAAAGGTCATATTTTAAGACCCCATACTGAAGCTCACAAGTGGTCACAAGGGGCAGAAACTTCAAAAGCATGGGTAGGACTAACTCCATTTAATGTTTTTAAAACCTGTGCAAGAGTCCCTATGTGCACTGAAGCAATTTGCACTTGAAATTCTATGCCACCTTGACTGATGAATTGTGCTCAAAAAGTCTCTGCTCCCTCACAGAAGCTCTAGACTTATATTTTTGTTCATTTGTGTTTCAGAGATGCATAAAGTGTTGCCAGAATAAGATGACGTTAATTCAGTCGGTCAAAACATCCTAAGGGTACTGATGTGATTTTTTTTGGAACACAACACAAACTACAACAGTTTTGAATCATGTCTGCTCTGAGCTAATGCACTGGGTTTTCCTCAGAGTGGCGATCTCAAGCAGATTACCACTCCGCCCCTTCTTTTCTATGAAAGGAGAGAGTGATGCATTTCTGATGGGGCTCCTTCAGAAATGTGGAGCTCTACTTCCATTCTGACAGTTCTCTCTCATGGTGCAAAATTGCTACAGGAAGGCAAACCATCCTCTCCTTTTGACATCTGTCAACAGCCAATTTCTGAAATTTAAAGATTCAGAATGACAACCACTTTGACAGCTGCAGTCAAACAGTAAACATATGAAGTAATCATGAGGTTAGGATGCCTGAAAGCTAGGGTGTCTTGGATGCGAGCTGAGTAGGATGTGAGGTAAGCAAGGTACCAGGTAACCGGGCCCCACAGTGTCCCCACACACAACTCCAACTACACTGGATTAATGACTGTCTGGCCATTAGTAATCCAAACTATGTTGTATGCATGTTTACCAATTAATGTTTCAATTATTTGAGCAAAATCACCAAATCAGTCATTCTAAATGGGTTTAATTAAAGTAGCAGAGAGAAGAATTCTAAACATATAAAACATTAATCCACTGACATGCCACATTGCAAATATAGGTTTGCAAAGTCTACATGTGATATTTGTTTTTCATGAGGATTAAGACTGATGAATGACTGACTAAAGTCTCTCACAATGCAACTTGCTTCTTCTGAGGATACATTTGAGGAGATACAGAGTGAATGCATAGCTTGATTCACAGCTTCCTGCAGGAATACCGATCTGTAGTGAACCTGAACACCGCCTCAAGCTGCACTCCCTTTGCCGCTACAACTTTGCCAGAAATATGGCAAAAGCACTACGCACATATCTAAACCAGATACTGTTCAGAAAAAAAGCTCTGTCTCTACTGGGGCATGAGCAACTTTGAAGAAAATCTTTGACACACTTCCTTTTCTGCTTAAGTTTTAATAATAGTGGAAATATGATAGTCTATGAAAATTGTTAATGAAGCCTATTTTACTTTGCATCAAAAATCTGGCACTGTTTAGTCACAAAAACAGAAGAAACAGGATTAGTAACCCAAGTGTTCTTCTAATATTATTTAATTTTTAAATGTTCTAATATTATAAATTAAACTGCTTGAGTACAATGCAACATTTACTGCTGGGAGATCAGAATAGGCAACTTTTGTTGGTGAAAGATTTTTAACAATGTACCATGTCTTCTTTAACCATGATACACTAATATTATTCAGTTGAGGATTATTATTTTCACTATTGTAATTCAGTTTCAAATAAAATAAAGTCAGCAAGTCTTCAAAGTTTTATGTAATCTTCTTTTGTAAATTTTCGCTAAAAGATATAGCCCTAGAGCTGGGAAGGGTGGAATCAGCAGAATTTGGGATTGGGCTTGGATCTACTAGTCTTTTACCTAGTGCAAGGTATTGTGTCCAAGTGTGTCAAATTATGTTGGAAGGAGGAGTCATATGACCTTCTGCTTCCCATGCAACCTATCACTTAAACAAAAGTGAATGCATGAATATTAGATATTAGAGAATAATTCAGTTTTATTCTGCTTTAAAGTGAGGGCTACCAATGCTAGAGAGTGGAAATATTTACTTATTTTAGGCAAACATGATACTGTTAGTCATTACCAGCACATAACCTAATTTACTTTAACTCTATGTTTGTCTTGTTTGCCAATTCTTAATCAATGAATGAAACTTAACCTTCATCATCATAAGTAATGAGTATCTGTCAATCAACCAATACACAATGTTTGCAAACCAATTGCACATGATGAATTTGGAATAACTAATTTCATGTCTTTTGGTGAATCTTTTCTTCGTCTTTTTTAACAAGTTCACTGAGCCCAAACATAGTTTCCCATCCTAAAGCCCATAGTGAAAGATTAAAACTGTCAATTTTTTATACGTTGTTATAGTACTCATCTTTCCTAAAATTAAATCCTATACTGGATAAAATTCATTCAACCTTCTCTCTTAGATCTTTGAGGATTTGGATTGAGTTTTAAAATTTTGTTTAGTAATATAGAAGTTATCTCGATGTTCCAATATTGAATGTAATGGTTGATGTGTTTTTATTAAATTCATGTCTGTGCTGTTTTAATACACTTTTGAGTTGTTCTAAAAAAGGAGAAAAATAAATCCCATCATGTTCTGCTGAACTAGCCAGTTCTCCTATTTTTTTCCCCTTGAGAGCTGGCATCTATTAATCTTGGAGCCAGTCAGCAGACTATATCATTGTTCTGTGCAGGGCACCTCAGACTAACTGGACTTGGAGGATTATTACAGTACTTCAAGCAATGTCCAACTTTTTTTTTATTCTGTCCTATCTTTTCTCACAAATGAGGGGAACATATTTGTTCAGGTGATTCAAAATTGCATTTAGAAGAAAATGGAGTAAGCTGTGGATAAACTATAATCTCCACAATTGTTTATACATCTGTTTTGCATTCAAAAAAACTTAATCAAATGAAAAGATATTGCCTTAATACTTTGAATAAGTAATTCCCATATTGACAATGCAAAACAAAATGTCCTTAATATAATTGCAAACTCACAAAACTTTAAGCAAGCTTTCTTTTGTATAAGAGGAGGCAGAGGTCATTCAGCCCATCAAGACTGTGATTAGATCATGATAAGTATCCCCTTCAAAGCATGACCCCTGATGTTTTTAGAATCAAGAAATCTAGGGCAGCATGTGCTGGCTCAGTGGTTAACACTGCTACCTCACAGTACCAGTGGCCTGGGTTCAATTACACCCTTGGGCGACTGCGTGTGGAGTCTGCACACCCTCCCTGTTTCTGTGTGGGGTTTCTCCAGGTGCTCCAGTTTCCTCCCACAATCTGGGGATGTGCAGGCTAGGTGGATTAGCCATGGGAAATGAAGGATGGGGGGGGGGGGGGGGGGGAGGAGGTGGGGTGGTGTTGGGCCTCAGTGGCCTATGCTTTGGAAGGTTGTTGTGGACTCAAAAGATAGAATCATCGACTTCTACACTGTAGAGATTCTAGGATTCTATTGATCTCTGTCTTGAACATGTTAAATAATGGAGTGTCCAATGGGCTAGAGAAGTCCAATGATTCACCACCCTCTCAAGAAAATTCCTCCTCATCTCAATGTTAAATGGCTTGCTCCTATTCTAATCCAGTAAGTTTAAATACACCGTTTCCCAAAATCAAAGAGAATGAACACTTGACCATGATTGTGAAGGTAAAAGAATGACATCAAAAAACACAGCTACCAATGACAAAAAGAGAACTTCCAAGAAGCCAAAGCACACACTTTGCATCAGAGTATTTTGTTAGTATGAACTATGGATTGTATAATGAAGTTTGAAACTCAGATTTCCATTTTTACTGGCACTGGGAAACTGCAGACTTCATCTGAGAAGGAAAATAAAACACAAAACAGTGCTGCACATTCCAAGGACACATTTCACTTCCATTATAAAGAAATATGCTTTGTAGATATCTCTCAAAAGTGCTTTAACCATTAATCTCTCTTTATTTAAAAACGCAACGGGGATGATTGTGACTTTGTCCGTTATACATTTCTGCTAGTCGGCAATTCATTTTATTCATGGCTGATTCACATCACCCACTTTACACTGTGGCTGCAGTCAAAATCACCCCCCAACCCTTGATTTGCTTGGGCTCCATTACCCATTGTGCACCCCTCAGCAGTATAGACACAAAGCAATTATTCTATATAAAATAATACACTTTTTCTGTGATTGAAATTTGATTCTCAGCTGCTGTACATGTACTTCCGTGCAACACTCAGACTGTCTACGAATACTGGATCCACTGCTGCCACTTTAGCTGCTATGAATGAATGTATACAATGCAACACTGCCGTCAGATCAGGGAATTCCAATTCCTGCAACAAGACACAAATTGCTTTATTAGATACTAGCCATGGCTTATAATAAACCTAACATTCTCTATTCAGCCTTGTCATGCCAGTGGATGGATTCTGAAAGAAATATAGCTTCGCAAATCAAGATGATACTAGTTTTTCTGCCATTGTCAACATAATTTAGATAACGTCCAATCCATTAGCAGAATCATCAACAATTTGGTTATTGCTTGAATGAATGAACTACAGGATTTTATCGATTCTATAGATGGGCCAAAGCACTTCACATCCAATTAATTATTTTCTTTTGAAGGATAATTGGTGTTGATGTATAAATACAAATGCAGTATCCAATTTACACAGTCAGTTTCTATCGACAGCAAATGAGATAATTACCATTTAATCTGCTTTTGTTCTTGAGTGAAATATGCAAGCTAGAACACTAATACAGCTTCTTGCTCTTCTTTACGTAGTATGATAGGATCTTTTACGTTTGCTGAAACAGGCAGACAAGACTTTGGTCTGTTGCCACATTCAAATAATGCACCTCAAATGCTGTATCTCTGCCTCTACATCCCTCTCCTTGCTGCTCAGTTGTGCGCTGAAATGTCAAGTGTAATAGGAGTTCAAGTCATAGTGTAGGATTTCAATCTGCAGACTTCCAATTCAGAGACTCAAGTGCTAAACACTCAAAACTTAAGGAACACACTTTGAGGGCAATATAATAACTCCAACAATGCTAAAATGTCTACCGAAATTCCACAGAAGACTAAATCAGTTCCAGCTGTTCTTTGATGAACTGCTAATCAAATTGCAATACAATGAAAGAGATTAACACTCTCTAACGGCATAAAACTATCCTAACATCTTACATATTTACTGTCAGCATTTATTTTTTATTGGAAATCAATAACGGTTTAGAAACAGACAGTAAAAGACTGAACAAAATAGGATATTCTTTCCAACAGATTTCTCTTTACACGGCAGTACACTTTGGAAATATAGTATGCTATATCAGTAAAAGAATCTAGGAGCTGGTGCCTCCTATGTACTGGAACTTCAATTTATACCTATTGCTTACATAAAGTCTCTCCCTCTCCTAGGAAATCGCGAGAATCCTGAAACAATAGGAAATGTTAAGGTAACCTCAGTGTCACAGTTCTCTGTTCTAATTTCTGCTTATATGCTCAAGAAGTGTAATTCGGTCATTTTTCAGGAGAAATTCACTAACAATTTTTAATTGAGCAAAGAGTCTCACTCATTTATATAAATTTTCTGATCTGGTGATGTTACTATATGGCAATATTTAATTAAGTGAAGTAATTGAGTATTTCTCACGTGAACTAATGGTGCAAAACAAACTATTCCTTCATTAAACATATTCAGTCTACAAGATAATGTTAATCCCTTACCTTCCTATCAGATTTCCTATTCCCATTTAGCTGTCCACTAGTTCTAGAACATAGAACATAGAACAGTACAGCACAGAACAGGCCCTTCAGCCCACGATGTTGTGCCAACCATTAATCCTCATGTAAGGTAAACATAATGTACGAACCCTCAAATTTCTGTGACCATATGCATGTCCAGCAGTCTCTTAAATATCCCCAATGACCTCGCTTCCACAACTGCTGCTGGCAACACATTCCATGCTCTCACAACTCTCTGTGTAAAGAAAGTTCTGATAAGTGACACTCTGCAACGAATATGCAATGGGGTAAAAACAATGACTGCAGATGCTGAAAACCAAATACTGGATTAGTGGTGCTGGAAGAGCACAGCAGTTCAGGCAGCATCCAACGAGCAACGACGTTTCGGGCAAAAGGGCTTGATGAAGGGCTTTTGCCCGAAACGTCATTGCTTGTTGGATGCTGCCTGAACTGCTGTGCTCTTCCAGCACCACTAATCCAGTAACTGAATATGCAATGCCTATCAGGGCTGAAATTTTGTGTTGAAGATGAAAGAAGATGCATTTATTTGTCATTATTGCGAATGCCAGTGCTGTATACCTTGATTCAATTTTCATAAATGTAACACCAATTATCATGTTAAGCTACTTCAAAATTACAGTAAATTCTATTTCTTTGCAAAAGCTTTCTCATGACTTGCTCTGCAATATTTCTTTGAATAAAAAATTGCTATTGCAAAATTGGTTGAGATCAAATGAAATAAATTATACAACGATCGATGATTCCTAGAAAAGACTAAACAGCACTAATAGATATTTTATCATTTATAATGAAACTGATTCAAACCCTGCTGATAGTAAGAAATATATGTGAAGCATTCTTGACATTATCTCAAAGCTCAATTGTTAAAGAAATGTTAAAAAAGCTTGTTACCTGCGAGCAGGTAAGTTTCCCACCCTGGATACATCTATTAATTTTCACCCTTCTTGGAATAAATATGGTATGCAGCTTATGATGAATGAATTTCCAACTTGTCAAGCAGAAGTATGCTTTTCTAAATTTTTCCACTAGTTCTCCCCCTCTGCCACTGTTATTCTCCTGTGTAGTCATTAATCATATATGACTCTTTCCAGTCTCAATCGGCCATTCATCCAGAAATGAAAACAGCAGAGCTATGTAGGATACTGCACACAGTTTTCCTGGGCCGGAATGGTGCAATTCAAAATGAGTTGGAAGAAAAACATGTGAACAAAACATATGCGGCAACAATTTGTGTGCCAGTGTACTGCTTCTGACCCAAGCCCAGATAATCTTCCTGTGGGTGAGTTATCAAAACATTTTTTCAAACTCAGGTACTTCGTCAAATTCAAAGTCTTGATGTTAATTCATGTTTGAGAAATGTAGCAAGTTATGAAAATATATAGCAAATATTAGAAACATAGAATCATACAGTGCACGGGAGGCCCTTCAGCCCATTGAGTGTGTCTTGATACATGAGAAAAACCTGGCTTTCAGCCTAATCTCATTTACCAGCACTTGGCCCATAGCCTATTCTATTGTTATGACATGCCAAGTGCTCATCCAGGTACTTTGTAAAGGATGTGAGGCAACTCTCTTCTACAACTGTCACAGGCAGCATATTCCAGACCGTCACCAACCTCTGGATAAAACAAGTTTTTCCTGTCATCCCCCTGAAACCTCCTGCGCCTCACCTTGAACTTGTGTCCCCTTCATGACCAACGCTTCAACTGAGAGAAACAGCTGCTCCTTATCCACTCAGTTCATGCCCCTCTTAAACTTGCACACTTCAATCAGATCATCCCTCAGTCTTCTCTGCTCCAACAAAAACAATCCAAGCCAATCCAACCTTTCCTCAACACATAAATGTTCCAACCCAGGCAGCATCCTGGGGAATCTCCTCTGCACCCCTCCAGTCAATCATGTCCTTCCTGCAATGTGGTGACTGGAATGGCACGCAGTACCCTCGCTGCAGTCTCACCAATTCTGTCATGTCTTCCTTGTTTTTGTAATCACTGCCTCAATTGATAAAGGCAAATGTCCCATATGCCTTTTCCACTGCGCTACTAACATGGTCTTCTGCCTTCAGAGATCATTAAACAAACAGAATCATAGAGATGTACAGCATGGAAACAGACCCTTTGGACGAGCCTGTCCATTTTGACCAGATATCCCAACCTAATCTTGTGCCATTTGCCAGCAGTTGGCCATACCTCTCTAAACCCTTCCTATTCGTATAACCATTCAGATGCCTTTTAAAAATTGCAATTGTACCAGCCTCCCACGTTTTCCTCTGGCAGCTCATTCCATAACGCACCAACCTCTGTGTGAAAAGGTTGTCCCTTAGGTCCAGTTTATATCTTCCCCCCCTCACCCTAAACTTATGCCCTCTAGTTCTGGACTCACCCACCCCATGAAAAAGATTTTGTCTATTTATCCTATCCATGCCCCTCATGATTCTATAAACCTCTACAAGGTCACCTCATAGTCTCCAACGCTCCAAGAAAAAAAGCCCCAGCCTATTCAACTTCTCCCCATAGCTCACATCCTCCATACCCTAGCAACATCCTTGTAAATCTTTTCTGAACCCTTTCAGGTTTCACAATATCCTTCCGATAGGAAGGAGACCAGAACTGCATGCAATATTCCAAAAGTAGCTTAACCAACATCCTGTACAGCCACAACATGATCTCCCAACTCCTGTACTCAATACTCTAACCAATAAAGAAAAGCATACCAAACACCTTCTTCACTATCCTATCTACCTGTGACTCTGCTTTCAGGGAGCTATGAACTTGCTCTCCAAGGTCTCTTTGTTCAGCAACACTCCCTAGGACCCACCATTAAATGTATAGGTCCTGCTCTGATTTGCTTTTCCAAAATACAGCACCTCACATTTATCTAAATTAAATTCCATCCGCCATTCCTCAGGCCATTGGCCAATCTAATCAAGAACCCATTGAAATCTGAGGTAACCTTCTTCTCTGTTCACTACACCTCCAATTTATGTGTCATCTGCAAACTTACTAACTATATCTCCAATGTTCACATCCAAATCATTTATGTAAATGATGAAAAGCAATGGACCCAGCACCGATCCTTGTGGCAATCCACTGGTCACAGGCTTCCAATCTGAAAAGCAACCCTCCACCATCACTCTTCTACCTTCAAGCCAGTTCTGTATCCAAATGGCTAGTTCTCCCTATATTCCATGAGATCTAACCTTGCTAACCAGTCTCCCATGGGGAACCTTGTTGAAAACCTTACTGAAGTCCATATAGATCATGTTCGCCGCTCTGCCCTCATCAATCCTCTTTGTTACTTCTTCAATCAATTTTGTGAGACATGATTTTCCCACACACAAAGCAATACTGACTAGCCCTAATGCCTTTCCAAATATGTGTAAACCTTGTCCCTCAGGATTCTGTCCAACAACTTGCCCACCACTAATATCAGGCTCACTGGTCTATAGTTCCCTGGCTTTTCCTTACCACCTTTCTTAAATAGTGACACTTCGTTAACCAACCTCCAGTCTTGTGGCACTTCACCTGTGACTATTGATGATACAAATATCTCAGCAAGGGACCCAGCAATCACTTCCCTAGCTTCCCACAGCATCTAGGGTTCACCTGATCAGGTCCTGGGGGTTCACCTCCTCAAAAAGTGCAAACAAATTTGTGAGGCATGATCTCCCTCTGACGATGCCATTCTGACTGTCACTGCTCAGTACCTGCCTCTCCACCTTTAGGCATTTCAAGACATCCAGCACCTCCTCCTCTGTAAGGTCTCTTGGTTACACAGAACTTCCTAGTGTCATTCCTTTCATTGAATACTTTTTTGTCAAATTACTCCTTCCAAAGTATATCACCTTACACTTTTCAGGGCTGAGTTCCACTTATCTGCCCATTTGAGCATCCCATTTTCAGAGGAACCTCGAGTATCCAAATGAGATGGGTGGACACTGTTTCGTTCGGTAAATTGATGGTTTGGATTATCAATTTTACCTTAAACAAGGGAAGCCATACTGATCTAATGCTCTACTATACCGGAGATTTTGTTTAAATCTATAATTGTAATGGTCTGCTATTTGAACAATCTAATCTTTGCATTCTGCAAACTCCAGGTTAAAGGGAGAAGGACTAAATTCTTATCATCACATAAAGATTATATATGAAATCCCAGCATTAAATAAGGTCCCCAACAGCTTCTGTGATTACAAGACCATTTGTCAGTTTCCGGGAACTCAGTGTCATGATAGAAAGACAGAGGCATGGCCTCGCACATGCGTTTACTTTCTTGGCCAAGTGTCTCATGAATGGCCCAGTAAAGTGCCAGGAATACTGTAAAACACTTACTTTTGCAAAGGGCTGTGTAACTAACCCTTCCCTAAAAATACCCAGTCAATGATGCTTGAGTTGTTTGTGTTTCTTGGTGTTTCACATGTTCTTCAGTACAGGTAATCCGAATACACTTACCTCTTTGATGTAACATTGTTGCGGGACCTTGAGATCTTCTTCGAATAATTTGAAATTCGGCTAATTGATATTTAGATAATCGAGGTTCCTCTGTATATCTTCTTGTAGTCCAAGACACTCAACCTCATTGTTAACCACCCAACCAAACTTTGCGTCATCCATAAACATATTAATCCAACCCCCTACACAGTCATCTAGGTTATTAATATAACTGACATGTAAGAGACCCAACTCAAGTTCGTATGGTAAGCCAATGGACACTGGTTTCCAGTCACTAAAGAAACCTCTGTCATCACTCTCTATCTCTATAACTGAGAATATTTTGAATATTACCCTGTATCCCATTGTGCTTTTGCCTTCTTGATACGTCTCCTATGTGGGATCTCGTCAAAGGCTTTGCAGAAATCCATTTAAATCACATCAACTGCACTACATTCCTTTACATGCCTGTTCACCTCCTCAAAAAGTGCAAACAAATTTGTGAGGCATGACCTCCCTCTGACGATGCCATTCTGACTGTCACTGATCAGTACCTGCCTCTCCAAGTGGAGATGGATGCTTTCCTTCAGATTTTTCTGCAATTATTTCCCTACCACTGACATGAGACTCACCGGTCTGGCAATTCTCTGGCTTATCTCTACAAACCTTCTTAAATATCAGGACCACATTAGCTGTTCTCTAGTCCTCTGGCAGCTCCCCTGTGGCTGGAATGGAATTAAAAGTCTTCTCCCTTGCCTTTCGCAGTAGCCTTGGACACAATTCAACTGGACCTGCAAATATGTCCACCTTTAAGCCTGCCAACAACTCCAGTACCTTGCTCTTGCTTATGCCAATAATAAGGTGGAATGATTTGGAAAAAGTTTAACATCAGCAAGTTCACAATGGCAGAAACCAAAAATATGGTTCTCAAGTGTATTGTGCTCTGTTCAAGGTTTATGATGGAAAAGAATCAATTTATTACAAACTGTCCCAGTGCTTGAGTAAGCATATCTCCATTAAATTTGCATATTTTATGATTTTCTCAGCCTTCAGATGACTAATTAGTTAAAAGTAAAGATGGGCGCTATCTTGTTTGGTTAGAGAAGCACATGGTCTGCTCCAATAATTAGACTTTTTCCTGCACTGTTCACCACAAATATATGTGCATTATAGTTTGTTGGAAGTATGAGAATGATAGCTGGCTATTTAGATGCATTTAGAACTTTAGTTTAGGATGGAACCCAATATATTTCCTTAACTCATAAGATTTAATAATTGAGAAAGAAACTGGAATAATGGAAGTGGGTAAAAGTTAAATCAGGCAGAGTAAGGGAGCAAGAAAGGCCAAAAAGAAAATTAAAAATCTCACAACACCAAGTTAAAGTCCAACAGGTTTATTTGGAAGCACTAGCTTTCAGAGTGCTGCTCCTTCATCACAACCACCTGATGAAGGGGCAGTGCTATGAAAACTAGTGCTTCCAAATAAACCTGTTGGACTATAACCTGGTGTTGTGTGATTTTTAACTTTGTGCACCCCGGTCCAATACTGGCATTTCCAGATCATGTCGAAACTGTGAGATGTAAAACAAAATTATTTTACATTTAAACAAAAACTTCTAACAACAATTAATTAGATGCAAGAATGAGATCGAACACTTACTGTTTCCATTCTGAGCCAAAGACGTTGTTTAGCATTATATCAACAGTTAACTTTTGTTTAAAAAATGTGTATGCTCTTAATTACCAGACTTGCCTGAAGGCCTAGAGTGAAATGTGACTTATGTGAATCAAATGACAGAGCAACATAAATTGATGAGCAAGTTCAGGATATTCATAACTCATCTGTACAGGATCCAGATCCTGACGTCAGTTCTACAAGAAGACTAGGTCTGGAATTCTCAAGCATCAGTAATTTTGAAGAAGGTGGGCAATTAATTAGATGCACCCAAGAACTCCACCCAACTAAGGGCAGCAGTTGGTTTCCGAATCTGGATGGTCGATAGAATGCTGTCCATCACTCAAAGATCAACAACCATACATTCAGAGTTGGACGTTGATGATGAATGTGGGAAGACATGAAAGTCCCTTCATTCCCTTGGTCCATACATTTATCTCTTTTGCCAAAGGGTTACAGTTATTGCCTGTGAGATGAAAAGCAACTCCCGCCACCCCCCGCCCCCTTATTGAGAGTGGCGTCTACTTGATTGAATTGAGCTTTTATCTCCTTTGTATACCCAGCCTGCTGCTGGGAAGCTACCATCATTTCATGAATGGTGTATTAATGAAACATTTTCTGCATGCAGTAATTCACTAAGGCCTCTTAAATAGTTGCAACTCATGAAATCTATCATCTAGATGGACAAGGGCAGCAGGTAAATGTGTCTGTCTGAGACTTCCCTTCCAAGCCACTCACCATCCTGACTTGAAGCATATTGTCATGCTTTCACTGTTGCTTGATCAAAATCCTGGAATTCCCTTCCTAAAGGCATTGGTCATCTACAACTAAATGAACTACAGCAGTTCAAGACGACAATGCACCATTACCTTCCCAAGGGCATCTAAGGATAGATAATAGACCAGCCAGCGAAGCCAAATTACATTGCCAAATTACAAAAATAAAACATACAGAAAATCTAGCCAACATCTGGAGACTTAAGGGGCTAATTGATCCCTATCCCTCATGCTCCCCAAATACGCAATTGGGAATGTAACAATTCCCACTGTCACTGTTGTCCTGCATAATCCAGTGGTCCAGGAATATGGTGTAAAACCAGCCTGATAAGATTTCACTCTCTCACCTGTCTTGGCCCCCTCCCCATCTCAGGGCAAGGAAATTCAGCCTCATATCTGTTATTTCTCTGAATTTGCTGTACAATTTGCGCATTTATACAGTTATGCATCATTAGAACACAGTTGGTTTCTGAGCACTATTTCCTTCAGTCTGGAAGCCAAAGCTAATACTTGTAGTTTTCAAGAATGTTTGGCAGCATATTATATAATTAAATATAAGAATCAGATCACTGCAGAAAGAATAATTGTGGGCTTTCATGTGACATACATAAAACAAAGTATAGGTTTTGGAAAACAGGGGTCAAAGGTTGCTCACAGGTCTGTTCACAAACTGGTAAGAGATTAAACAATTTAATAAAACCCTGAAAATATCTAGAAATAAACGTCTGTATACAGATTTGCTTCGAGACTTTATCACATCACACAACTGTTTCCTCATTGATGAAATTATCTTAAGACTCTTACAAAATATAATGTCAAAGTGTCAATCTATAAGACAATCTTTAAAAGAAAACAACGTGGTATTACAATTTTGTAACAAAAGATAAAGTCAAAGTGAAAATGATGATTCAGATTGATATGTTTTAACTAACATAAGTTACAGGTTGGAATTTGTAATGATATTTGCGATATATTATTGATGGATGCATGTGGAATTTACGGTATTGTCCTTTGATACAATTCCTAAGCAAAAAAATTACATGCACTGTGGATATCCCAAATTAAATGATCGCATGCTATGTTACAGAGGTACCTTCATGTCAATCTGCCGGGTATCAGTATTCTGAAAAAGCAGTTTCACACACGTTTTTCCATCATCAGAGGATCCTTTGAGTTGTGAAAACTTGAATCTCCAGATAACATTCTGCAAATCAAAAAAAAGTGTCATTATTTATTTACCAATAGAAGCAATGTAATTAATACACCATGTATTGATTTTAAAAGGACTTCTATGAGATCCTGAACAATTTCTAATGTCAACATATTAAATTGTAATGGGGAGATCTAATAAGAGCCTGGACAATGGAGGCCAAGGCGAGAAATATGGAAGAATATGTATAAGGTTTTGTGAGGCTTTTCTTGACATCAGTAACAATAGTTGCATTTTCAAATATGGTTCTGCACATTAAGACTAGATTATTGTTGCTTTCGCACTCATTAAATGGCAAGATGCCTGCTAATGGGGATTATTGCTCATTAACAATAAATCTTATTAATATACAGCCTTCCACTCGATGGGAGGAAATTAGACATTGACAATTCCCAACATGGACATCCAAATGAGCATTGGCAACTTCAGCTCCCTGCTTGTTTCTCCGAGCGAACATCTTGGACACTTGGCAACAATGTGTCAGGGCACGCTCTAGGCCAGAAGCCACATGCATACATCCTATATCCATGAGTACTGGCAGCTGAGACCTGACAGCCTCTAAGGAGCCTCATAGCACCTTTCCCATCCACATGCAAGACACTTCTGCACTTCAATATTTAGGGTGCACTGGCAATGAGGCAGCTACAAGACACGGCGTGCATAGGGACAGACATTAGACCAGGGTGCATCTCAGGGCTACTTGCTTGATCTCCTATGTCATGCCCACCCACATGCTCACAGCATCCAAGCCTTTCATTGCCTCGCCTTGTTTCCTTGTGCAGTCACAGAGTCAGTCAGCCTGCCTTATTCATCACCAATCCTCTGTCAAGGGAGCAGATGCCTCGCTATATGCCATATTGCTTCATCAATCTCACACCAGCTCTATGTGCCAGCAGCTTACAGATGTGAGAATGTAAACTTCAGGACTTTAATAACTTCAAGAAAGAATAGGCAATATTGCTTTCTAGAATAAACTGTTCCCTTGATGAAAGGGACAAGGAGAAACTGTTATGACAGAATTAAAAGCAACATGCTCTTAACCCATCTCTGGGAAGGAGGAGTCAAAGCTGCATAAGCAGGTTGTTTCGGGTGGAGAGGAGATAACACTGCTAACACATGACAAATGGACAATTAAAACTGCTTACAGAAGGAATGGTGATTATTGCAATTCAAGCTGTTTCAAGCAGATAGCCAACACTGAATGTAGCAAGGAACAGGGGAATTAAAAGAGAAAATGCTGGAAAATCTCAGCAGGTCTGGCAGCATCTGTAAGGAGAGAAAAGATCTGACATTTCAAGTCTAACTGACCCTTTGTCAAAGCTAACAAAATGGAGAAATAGGGAGGTATTTATACTAGGCTGAGAGAAGGTGAGTCATGGCTCCAGAAGCAAAGGTAGCAATAAAGATAATGACAGTACATAGAGAGATTATAGGGAGATTAGGAGCTGTGAATGACCAAGCTGAAGCCGGTGCTATGTGACAAAATATGTGGGGGATGGGTGAAGCAGAGGCAAAATGGAAAACAGGGGAGAAGGGTAGCAAAGGGGGAAGAAGAGAGGAAAAAGTTGATGAGAGAGTGGGGAGCGAGAGAAAGAGAGACAATCAAGAAATGAGAGGTACAGAACAGTGAAAAAAAATTTAAAAAATGATAAATAAAATAAATAAACTAAAATTATGGAGCAGAATGAAAACAGTTTTTTTCCTGCAACTTGAGTAATACTATAATGCTAAACTTGCTATTTCCTTACCTTTGTGTTACTATCAACACAGGTAAATCCAGCGGCGAAATCTATTGTGAAGGAAAGTGATTGGCCTTGCCAGGTACACCCATACGTCTTAGACTGGTAAAAGAAAATACAAGTATGTTATTAGAGGCACATCTAGTTCAAGAACCATTTCAGAAAACAATAAATGCTTTGTGACAAATGGGTATATTTTCATTATTAAACACCTTTGCAATTACAGGTCAAAGTCAAATTCAGGTCGAAGTTCCCCAGCTAATGGATATGTTGCAATGAGCTGTCCGCCATGGGGTTAAGAATTGAATCTGAAAATATTTGCGTGTTATTGCCATTCCAAGCACACACTCACAAACTGTTGTTGTAACGGGGAACTGTAGCAGTATACAAAACTGTGTCGAGTATTCACATGAGACTACACTGTCCCTCAGCTCATTGACGGTGCTCACTGACCTTATTTCAAATAAATGTTAGTCTATTTCAATGAAGTGTCTGGAAAGGACAAGTTTAAGTGATCAGGGAATAAGTATAAATAAGCAATTCTTGTTAACTGATATCTAGCAATCAGCCTTTGCCCCATCTGAATCAGTGATGGTATTTTATAGTGTCTAATCTATCGTGTATTTTTTTTTTGTTTAAGACAGTGTTTTATTAATCTTCTTCAACCTTTTTATCACTCTTTAGGATTTGGCCTCAGAATCACCATCATCATTGCTTAAAGTATTTCCATGTAGGTTAAATGTTTTGTGACATTTCTGAACTAAACATAAGGCATTATTTATCAATGTTTTCTTTCTGTATTTAATAATATACAGCCAGCTCAGTATCTGAAGAACCAAAAATAAAACACCAAATTTATTTAAAACTTTACATCTATTTTTGTACGAGATTGAAATGCATTCTGTTTGTATATGCATAAGAAAATGTGACTTAAAATTGATCTGTCCAGTATTCAGTGCATTCTGAATGACATATATTTGCATGAAGCTCATTCCTTTGTTATTTTAATGATTGTGGCATGAGATGAACTTAATTATTTTATGATGATAGCACAGAAGTAATTTTATGAAACCATATTAACAGTTTTAGTCCTGATACAACTTTGAATAAACTTAATTAGAGACAAAAAAAACACTGCAGATGCTGGAATCCAAAGTAGACAAGCATGAGTCTGGAAAGCACAGCAAGTCAGGCAGCATCAGAAGGTTGAAAAGTCAATGTTTCAGGTATAACCCTTCTTCAAGAATGGAGGTGGTTGGGGGAGCTGCAGACAATGGCTTGGGGAGAGTGGGGAAGGGTTAAGGGTGGAGAGAGGAACCAACTCAGCTTATTAATTAAGATAAAAGAAAAGATATTGCAATGAGCCAAGGCACAAAACAAAGGAAAGAATATGATTTCTATCAAGTAAGAAATTTAGCTTCACATTTATGAAGTGGAGTCAATGTGAATATAGTAAAGAATGGACAATTGAAAGCTAACATTCACCATTCACTCCACGCTTTACAAGAAGCTGCTAAAGTACAAGATTCCTATCCAGCCTCAGACTTCTATAAATTATTGTCTTAAGCTATTTACATTGTTGCCTAATGTAGGCCTTCTTATTCTACCAGCCCCTACTCCACAGTGATAGTAGGGTTGAGACATGAAGGCAGTTGCAAGACTCTCAACCGTGTTACATGTTTGGCCACAGAGATGAGGGTCTACTAGCTATAGATGGAGATTAACACTTGGAATGTACCAGTTGGTTTGAAATTTCTTGAGAGGAGTAGAACTTGGAGAATTAAAGAAAAAGACAATCCTCTGGCCAAAACTTGAGAAACACAAATTCTCTTTCACAAAAGCATATTGACTGTGATTATATTGTGATTTTCCAAAAGTCCTATTATCATATCCTTAATTACAGATTCTTGCATTTTCTAATGACAAGTATTAGGATAACTTGCCTATAGTTGTCTGCATTCTGTCTCCTCCTCCACACATCATTGCGCCCCCCCCCCCCCCACAACACATATCCAAATCTAAGAGAGGTCTTGTGGTTTTCCAACTCGTGGTATTTTCAGAATCAAGGCAATTTTACAACAATCTCTATATTAAAAACAGAAGTTGCTGGAAAAGCTCAGCAGGTCTGGCAGCATCTGTGAAGAGAAGTCAGTGTTAACATTTCAGGTCCGGTGATCCTTTCTCACAAGCTCTACAGCCAATTCTATTAAGACCCCACAGATTCAGGTCCAGGGGATTTGTCACTCGGTAGTTCGATTAGTTTTCTGAGTACTTCTGTTTCCCAACCTTGTAATTATTTTAAGTTCCTCACACCCCCTTTGTCGCTGAAATTTTTAAAACTATTCTTGGGATGCTTTTCTGTCATCTACTGTGAAGACAGATGTAAAATATTTGACATACTTGGCCTGTGGGGCTATAATCCTCAGACCACTGATACTACAAATCCAATTGGAGAGTCAGCAGTTCTGAAGCCTCAATGGCCCCACGAGGTGACTTTCATGCTGTCTGTTCAGTTATATGGTTTCTACATGCAGTCAGCAATAAACTGCCACACATATCAGAGTCAAGAATGTGGTGCTGGAAAGGCACAGCAGGTCAGGCAGCATCAGAGAAACAGGAAAATTGACATTTCGGGCAAAAGGTCTTCATCAGGAGTCTTCCTGATGAAGGGTTTTTTCTCGAAATGTCAATTCTCCTGCTTCTCTAATGCTGTCTGACCTGCTATGCTTTTCCAGAACCACACTCTTGACTCTGATCTCCAACATCTGCAGCATTCACTTTCCCCTTGCTACACATATCAACACAGGCCCGATAATGCGACTAGCTA
Source organism: Chiloscyllium punctatum (assembly GCF_047496795.1). Classification (NCBI taxonomy): domain Eukaryota; kingdom Metazoa; phylum Chordata; class Chondrichthyes; order Orectolobiformes; family Hemiscylliidae; genus Chiloscyllium; species Chiloscyllium punctatum. The sequence continues at coordinate 135,066,329 of NC_092741.1, read as the reverse complement.
TTACTACTTAAAGTTAACCAACACTTCTCAAAAGTGAGGTACATTTTCACTGGGATGGGTATGAGCATACTTTGTGAACTCCATCTGGTTTGGGAATAAGAGAAGAATGACAGAATATGGAAGTGAGTGAATAGTCTGATTTTCACATGCTACACTGGAGGTCAGTGTGAAGGAGTTGGAAAGGTGATGAGGCATCCTGTCTCATATTCACAGGGGGCCAAAAGGCTGACTTATGACATTTACCTGAATTTAATAAAATTTAAGCAATTAACCTATCAGCTCTGTGAACAGCATAAATTTCAAACTGAAACTATATGGTTAACTACCTGCATCAGGATATTGCATTAAATTATTGACCAGGATATAGCTGATCTAAATTGAAAAGCAGAGAATGTCATTAAGAAACTGCAACTATTATGCCACAATTCATATTAAGTATTTCATTATGAGATATTAAACTGATTTGAAAAGTGTGAATGGTTCAGTTGCATGAATTATTCTGTTCTTGATATCTTTTTTGTTATTAAAGTGATTATTCTATCTTCATTAAAGTCATCCTTTAGTGATGTTCTTTCCCTGGCTATTGCTGCACCGCATTATCGTGAGTTCTGACTTTTGCTTTGTTATCCTCTGGCTACAACTCTTGGCAGTGAATAGCACCTCAATTTGTGAATGGTGGAAAACTGTAGTCTAGCAATCTCCCATTTGTTCCTTAATGTAGCATAATAAGACACTATATTCATTTGCCTTGTTACTAGGTTCCATAAACAAAAGTGCTTTTAATATATGGGATTACAAAACATTTTTGTTCAAATGATGCTTTTGCACATTGCTCACACATTCAGTCTGATGACTCTGAATCAGAACAATGTTATTACTCTAACATATTACCTTGCTGGTTGGTCAATTTGTTATGAGATAACAATGATTACAATAGGGATATAACTGCTTTCTCAAGGCAGTAGACCATGCAAGCAGTAAACATTTAGGGACCACAGATGTATTCAGAATTCTAAAACAACTGCAACTCTTCATGTCCACATATGGGATGCAGAAATGTAGACAGGCAGCTAAGAATGCTATCCCTGTGGAACACATTTCCAATGTACAAATATCCACCTTTCTCAAAGAAATATACGGAGTCCACTGGAGTAAGCAAACAAAGAAAAACAGTCTTACTGAAAATTGGGATCCCTTAAAATCTGAATTTTCCTGGTAGTTGCCATGTAGCAGGAAATTTCATTGAGCACCCATTGCAGCAGTAATACATTTCTAGCATCTGAAAGAAAATGGGCAAGCAGCACTGAGGTCACAATGCCCCATTGAACCAGTGTCATTAATTTACCTGGCGCCAAATGCAATCGATTATCAGTGTGTTGTTTGGGAAAATGAGAAGTACTTGTTCTTAGAAAGAATAAGGTCAACAAACCCTCAGGTGAAAGTCTTCTTAGCGTCACTAATCCACAGTCATTGGACTGTACCTAGAGGTAAGGGAACACATCTGTGAAGGTATCAGGAAGGTAGGTTCAAGATTAACATTAAACGATAAACTTTGGATTTTAAGGGTGATAAAGGGCATAAAACTACAAGTGAAAATATTCTTGCAGAAACCTCAGATTGAGTAGTCTAAGGTAGCAAGGGAATTTACATCCCAGAAGGTTTCTGCAGCAAACATATCGGCTATAGTCAATTAAGAAACTCAGTCAGTAAGACCATAAGACATGGGAGCAGAAATTAGACCATTCAGCTCATTGAGTCTACTCTGTCATTCAATCATGGATGATACATTTCTCAAGGGGAAAGTGAGGACTGCATATGCTGGAGATCAGAGTCAAGAGTGTGGTGCTGGAAAAACACAGTAGGTCGGGCAGCATCCGAGAAGCAGGAGAATCGACGTTTTGAGCAAAAGCCCTTCAACCCTAATCTCCTGCTTTCTCCCCATAACCCTTGAACCCCTCAATACCCATGAACCTATCTATCTCAGTCTTAAATATACTCAATGACCTGGCCTCCACAGCCTTCTGTGGCAATGAATTCCATAGAAACACCACTCTCCAGCTGAAGATGTTTCTCCTTACCGTTTTTACAAAAGGTCTTCCCTTTACTCTAAGGCTTTTCCCTGGGGTCCTAGTCTCTCCTACCAATGGAAACATCTTCCCAACATCTACTCTGTCCAAGCCATTCAGTATTCTGCATGTTTCAATTAGATTCCCCCTCATCCTACTAAGCTTCATCAAGTATCAACCCAGAGTCCTCAAATGTTCCTCATATGTTAAGCTTTTCGTTCCTGGGACCATCCTTGTGAACCTCCTCTGACCACACTCCAGGGTCAGTGTATCCTTCCTGAGATATGTGGCCCAAAACGCCACACAATACTCCAAACGTGGTCTGACCAGAGCCTTATAGAGCCTCAGAACTACATCTCTTTTATATTCAAATGAATGCCATCATTGCATTTGCCTTCCAATATACTGACTCAACCTGCAAGTTTACCTTGATAGAAGTCTGGACTAGAACTCCCAAGTCTCGTTGCACTTCAGACTTCTGAATTTTCTCCCCATTTAGAAAATAGTTATTGCCCATATTCTTCCTACCAAAGTGCATGACCTTGCACTTTCACACGTTGTATTTCATCTGCCACTGCTTTGGCCACTCTCCTAACCTGTCCAAATCCTCTGCAGCCTCTCTGCCTCCTCAATGCTACCTATCCCTCTACCTATCTTTGTATCATCTGCAAACTTAGCCAGAATGCCCTCAGTTCCTTCATCTAGATCGTTAATGTATAAAATGAGAAGTTTTGATCCCAACACTGAGCTTTGCAGAACACCTCTTGTCACTGGCTGCCATCCTTAGTAGGACCCTTTCATTCCCATTCTCTGCTTTCTGACAGATAGGCAGACCTCTATCCATGGTAGCATCTTTCCTCTGACACCATGGTCCTTATTTTACTCAGTAGCTTCTTGTGCGGCACCTTGTCAAAGGCCTTCTTGAAGTCCAGGCGGGTAACATCCATTGGCTTTTCTTGGTCTAACCTGCTTTTTGATTCTTCAAAGAATTCTAGCAGATTTGTCAAGCATGACCTCTCTTGATGAAGCCATGCTGACTCTGCCCTTTTTGACCATACACTTCCAAGTAATCTTATATTTCACAAAGGATTCCCGGATCTTACCCAAACAGAGGTTAGGCTAACTGCTCTGTAATTTTCTGTCTTTTGACTTATACCCCTCTGGGGTGTAGTCCATCTGGTCCAGGTGATTTATCCACCATCAGGCCATTCACTTTTTCCAGCAACTTCTCCTTGGTGATGGCCACCATACTCAGCTGTGCCCCCTCACTCTTTTGAATTTTTGGGATATTACTTTTGTTTTCCACAGTGAAGATTGACAGACACAAAGTAGTTGTTCAGTTCCTCAGCCATTTCCTTGTTCCCCACAACTACCTCTTCCAGCATTGTTTTCCAATGGCCTAATGTCCACTTTTGCCTCTCTTTTGTCCTTTGTATATCTAAAGAAATGCTTACAGTTTTCATTATATTACTGGCAAGCTTACCCTCATATTTAATTTTCTCCCTGCTTCTTTTGTTGTGGCCCCATTGGTCTTTGTTAGCTTCCCACTCCTCAGGTTTCCTGCTGCCCTTCACCAAGTTCTATGTTTTCTCTTTGGTTTTTATGCTATCCCTGACTTCCCTGGTCAGCCATGGTTGTCTCATCCTCCCTGTACTATGCTGCTTTTTCCTCGGGATGAATTTCTGCTGTGCCTCCTGAATTACTTCCAGAAACTCCTGCCATTGCTGTTCCACTGTCTTTCCTGCTAGGCTCCTACTCTCAGTCAATTTAACCCAGCTCCTCCCTCATGACTCTGCAGTTGCCTTTACTCAGCTGTAATACCATTACCTCTGATTCTATCTTCTCTCTCGCAAATTGCAGAGTAAACATGATCATATTATGATCACTGCCTCCTAAGGGTTCCTACATCTTAAGCTCCCTTATCAAGTCTGCCTCACTGCACAACACTAAATCCAGTATTGCCTGTTCCTTAGTGGGCTCCATCACAAGCTGCACCAAAAAGCCCTCTTGTAGACATTCCACAAATTCCTTTTCTTGTCTTACCTGTGACATCTGAATCTTGGTATTTAGTACATTATGAATAAACAAGTCTGAAATTTTTAATGCTGTGGTAAGGATTAAACAGCAATGGATCAAATGTTGAACAACCTAAATGAATATTTTGCATCAGTGTATACTGTGGATAAGGACATGGGAGATACAGAATGTGAGGAAATAGATGGTTATATGTTGAAAAATATCCATATGCTAGAGGAGATGGTTCTGGATGTTTTGAAAGGCATAAAAGTGGATAAATCCCCAGGACCTGATCAGGTGCACCCTAGAACTCTGTGGAAGCTAGAGAAGTGATTGCTGGGCCCTTGCTGAGATATTTGGATCATCAATAGTCACAGGTGAGGTGCTGAAAGACTGGAGGTTGGCGAATGTGGTGTCACTGTTTAAAGAATGGTGGTAAGGAAAAGCCAGGGAACTACAGACCAGTAAGCCTGACATCAGTGGTGGGCAAGTTGTTGGAGAGTCCTGAGGGATAGAATTTACAAGTATTTGGAAGTAAAATGGACAGAATAGGGATAGTTGACATAGTTTTGCGTGTGGGAAATCATGTTTCACTAACTTGATTGAGTTTTTTGGAGAAGTAGTGAATAGGACTGATGAGGGCAGTGCAGTGGATGTGATCTCTATGGAATTTAATAAGGCATTCGACAAGATTCCCCAAGGTAGATTGGTTAGCAAGGTTAGATCATATGGAACACAGGGAGAACTAGCCATTTGGATAAGGAACCGGCTCAAAGGTCGAAGATAGAGGGTGGTGGTGGATTGTTGTTTTTTAGACTGGAGGCCTGTGACCAGTGGAGTGCCACATGGATCGGTGTTGAGTCCACTACTTTTGGTCATTTAAAGAAATGGTTTGGATGTGAACATAAGAGGTATAGTTAGTAAGTTTGCTGATGACACCAAAAGTGGAGGTATAGTGGGCAGTGAAGGAGGTTACTGGAAAAGCGCAGCAGAACATTTCCAGCAACACATTTTCAGCTCTGATCTCCAGCATCTGCAGTCCTCACTTTCTCCTCCAGTGAAGGAAGATACCTCAAAGTTCAATGGGATCTTGATCAGATGGGCCAACGGGCCAAAGAGTGGCAGATGGAGATTAATTTAGGCAAATGCAAGGTGCTACATTTAAGAAAGGCAAATCAGGACAGGATTTATAGACTTAATGGTAAGGTCCTAGGGAGTGTTGCTGAACAAAGATACCTTTCAGTTTCCTGAAAGTAGAGTCGCAGATAGATAGGATAGTGAAGGCGGCATTTAGTATGCTTTCCGTTATTGGACAGGGCATTGAGTATTGGAGTTGGGAGGTCATGTTGCGGCTGTATAGGACATTGGTTATGCCACTATTGGAATACTGTATGCAATTCTGGTCTCCCTCCTGTAGGAAGGATGCTGTGAAATTTGAAAGGGTTCAGAAAACATTTACAAGAATGTTGCCAGGATAAAGCATTTGAGCTATAGGGAGTGGCTGAATAGGCTGGGGCTGTTTTCCCTGGAGCGTCGGAGACTGGGGGGATGACCAGGTAGAGATTTATAAAATCAGGAGGGGCCTGGATGGGGTGAACATACAAGGTCTTTTCCTTGGGTTCAGGGAGTCCAGAACTAGAGGGTGAGTGGGGAAAGATTTAAAAGGGACCTAAGGGGCAACATTTTCACACAGATGGTGCTGCGTGTATGGAATGAGCTGCCAGAAGAAGTGGTGGAGGCTGGTACAATTACAACATTTAAAAGGCATCTGGATTGGTATGTGAATATGAAGGTTGGGATTAGACTAGGTTAGGAGATCTGCTTGGCCTGGACAAGTTGGATCGAAGGGTCTGTCTCCGTGCTGTATGCCTGAGTGACCCTATAATCTCCTTGGCATTGGACAGGCAGAAAGAAAGCATCTTGACTCCCAATTCAAAATATAAAACATTTCCATGTTTCACACATCATTGTCAGCACCCTGACGTTTCTGGAGCCATATCTCATTAAGAAGGGGGAGAGTCTAAAGAAATTAGTAACGTGCAATGAAGTTCAGAGCTCAATGGCTACTCACTGAACATAAAGGGAATGGATCTTGAAAGCAGTGAGGAGAACTGTACCCTTTTCAGGACAGCAGATAATTTTCAAGGTTCCTGGAGTAAGGAAAAGTCAAATAGAAAGGTGGATGCCTAGTTACTGCATTTCAGAGAATTGCCTTGCCAGATGCATGCGATTATAGACATTGTGTTGACTTTGTCAGTTTGAATTTTCCCTTTAAGACATCTTATGTGTCAAACAAAATTAAATTATCTGTAAAGCATGAAGACTCAGGGCAGGTAGGCAGATTTATCTTAAACTTCAGAAAGAACGGATACTGCAAGAGATGAACAAGGAAGCACAATGTCTTCAGAGGGTCTATTGTCATTGTAGTCTCATCACTTTAAATTAAAATGGTAAATAAATGAAGAGAATCGCACATTCACACTCTTCAAGGAAAAAGAAGAAGATTATAGGAGTTGTTGGCAACTCAAACTTTACCAATAACTGGCTGAAGAGACTATTTCTCCTAATACAAAAGCACCTTTTGAATTCCTTTCACATGGCTTGGGATATGTTCCTAAAATGGTTACTTTCAGATTTGAAGTTGGAATGTCGCAGATTATTGAGGGATTTCATTCTCAGAATACAATTGAAATGTTAATGAATTCATGAAGGTGTATTAGATTGAAGGACGGAATATGTTTCACAAATACCTTAAGATGAAACAAACTGTTCATCAGTTGCTAGTAAAGATACAAATTTATACTGCACTACTGACAATATCATTGCCGAGACTCACAATGCAGGATAGTATAAAATCCTGATGTAAAGTAGAGAAAACATAATTTGCACTTCAATGGGATTTGCCAAATACCCTTGTGCTTATTCAAGATTCTATGAATTAGAATTATGACAGATTCCCTGCGGCAAAATTTCTCCTGCCATCTCCAATGGCCTCTCATCCCAAGCTCCCCTTTAGTCACCAAGCTCTCATACTAACGTGACACTGCCGTACCTCTTCACCTATTATGCACTGTATGGAAGCAATGAATCATATAGTGACATTTGGAATTTTAAAAAAATAAGACATTTATTGATAGTTTTCCACGATGTTTAAAAAAAAACTTCCTACTGCAGGGCAATAAAATAGTCAATCATTTAGACCTTTTAAAATTTCAATAGCATGAAACTGAAGACATTTGGAAGCTCTCAATCTTGCCTAAATCAACACTTAAATTGTTTGCAGATATCAGACAACCACAACTGTTTATCGTGCAGGTGCTCAGGTGCTTCAAAAGAGCAATGGATGGCTGGCACTTGACTAGCAAGCTCACAGTATTTATTCTGGTTAAGTTAAACAGTTTCAGCAATTAAAACTTTAAAGGGTTTGGGTGACTGACACTTTTATTGCTCTATTTTAGTAAAGATCTTTTCAAAAATGTCATGGAAAGTCTTTAATGAAAGGTGTTTTCTAAAGACTTTTAATCAAGATCTACTGTTGCTATAGAGTTCGTTAATTTTATACAATGTAAGATGGATGAATGGGTGAAAACCATGGACAGATAGAGTGTATGTGGAGATTGCTTGGATGACTTTTATTGGCCTGGAGAGCATAAAGGTCCATGGGTGTAGGTGGTGGGCCATATCCTAACAGAGAGTGAAATGAATGGGTCTGTGGGAGCATAAGGAAGGTGAGGGGATGCAAAGGCTAGGTGTTGGAGAGCATTTTTATATCTGGAAATCACATTGTACTTGGCATTTCTTCTTCTGAGGTGCACAGGCCAAAAAGGAATTTTCCTGATTCCTGTTACCCTGCCGATGATGAAAATCATGGCCAATACCTCAATCACCCATGCTACCCAATATCTGAGGTTTTTCAACATGCCATATTTTTCAATGCATGTTTAACAACTTTGAAGCTTATAAGGTGGTGAACATGTGTCCTCTCCAGATCTGTCAGAGTTCTACTGAAAGTTAAGATTTATAATTAAAATGCCATTTCTCTCGAAACAATGGCTCGATAATATTAAAAAACCAACAATGTTTATGAATCCAGTGCTTTAAAAGGAAAAAAAGGTAGGCTATTTACTCTGAGGAAATATTTTGAAACTATCTGCTTTATTATGCTCGCTCTGACTTTGGTTGAGAAGGATATTGAGAGATACGCAAAAGGAAATTAAAAGACATCTTGATTGACAGCAGTAAGATTACTTGAAAGTGAATGTGACAATAAAGCGGGCAATATTACTACACTACTACTATAGTGGAGAAGACTACTCGACAGAGACCAAATAATAATATGAAGAATTAAAGAGACCTGTTTTTAAAAAAAAATGTAAGGAAACCTGCTAACTGTAGGATCATGAAATATGTTTAAGATTGTTTTAAGGTGCCATGTTACAGTGTCCCTTTGAGAAAATTAAAGCTGTCACTTAATAAAGCATTGTCTTGAAGAGAACAAAGATATGTGTGAACCCTTCTCAGACTGCTGAGTCAACTATGTGTTAGCCAAGAGAAAAATTTAAACTGACAGCAGCAGTGATCATATTTTCACACTTTACAGTATGATGGAATTCCTGCTTGTATCTTTGCGCTCAAGTTGACAATATAGCATTACATGTTTCATCAATTATAACACTCAGGTTTAAAACCTAATATGATAAAGATCATTTGTCATGTAAGAAGCATGTCATTCTGTGCGTGTAACATTACAAATGGCTCAACAGGACATATGCTCTGCAACAATATTATTTCAATTTTAAAATATCATTTCAATCAAAACACCTGAATCATCAGAGACCCAAACTGCACTCTTATTTCAATATTAAATCTATAACAAGTTGTTGCTCTGCAATTTTAAAGCTGGATGGGTGGGTAAGTAGGTGACATTTTAAAAGAACTCTCTCTGTTATGCTCAAGAGATCTGTCTGATTTTAACAGCTGGACTTCATTTAAATTCCACCAGTTTTGCATAGGTAAGAAACAGTAAACAGTTTATAATTATGAGTGTGAAATGTGTTTCACTACACCAGAGATGTACGATGACAGATGCCAGAGGCTTGTCTCATGGATGTATTCAGCAAAGTGGGGAAAATTAATGCAACAGGAGGTCTTAACTTTTCATGTTAGGCTTGCATAAGGTCATATGCTCCTTATCAGTCCTCAGAAGGAAAGCAAAAAATTTGTAGGTGGCACGGTGGCACAGTGGTTAGCACTGCTGCCTCACAGCGCCAGAGACCCGGGTTCAATCCCCGCCTTAGGCGACTGACTGTGTGGAGTTTGCACATTCTCCCAGTGTCTGCGTGGGTTTCCTCCGGGTGCTCCGGTTTCCTCCCACAGTCCAAAAGATGTGCAGATCAGGTGAATTGGCCATGCTAAATTGCCCGTAGTGTTAGGTAAGGGGTAGATGTAGGGGTATGGGTGGGTTGCGCTTCGGCGGGGCGGTGTGGACTTGTTGGGCCGAAGGGCCTGTTTCCACACTGTAAGTAATCTAATCTAATCAAATCAAAAAAAAGAACTTGCCCATTTGGGGCCTTTCTGAATTTGGCTCCTTTGCCCAATGACTTTGCCCAGTGAGAAGACCACAGTGGCTTCCCTGCTCAGGTCACTAGTTAAAATTATAGCCCATCCCAATCATATAACTTGTACTGGGAGAGTAACCTTTGCCTTCTGCTCAGGGAAGTTTGAGATGGTGAGGTTCTACTGGGGACATAATGTGGACAATTTCAGTTGCCAAATGGCTTGGTGAGTAGGAAATACAAATGGTTCCAATGATTCCATTCACAAACCTTTCAAGATTTAATTTGAGTGGGTTTGATCATATCTAGGATTTAATCCTCCAATCACAATTTAGTTACTGTTGTGTTCAATCTCATGGTCAATATGACAGTCTACCTTTAAGAGGCATGTTTCTGACATTATCATTGCATCATATCATGTGAGCTGAGAGTTTGTCTCATACTCCATATCACCTTACATCACTTGAAGCATGACATCTTACTGGAAGCATGCATATTTGTTGTAATGTAACAGCTTAATATTAGCCCAAACACTTTGGTCAGAGGAGTGCAATGTTTGTTCATTATAAATCATTGTACATAATTGTACTTATTGCACTTAATTATATTTAATAGTGAGTTGTAATAAATATGTTTGATTCTTAAATATTATATCAACACCCAGATTCTTATGTTATGGATTAACAAAAAAATTGTCACAGCAGCTAAAACACTCTGCTGGAGACAAACACGCACCATTGCAATAGTGCCATCTGTGTTATCAGTAAAATACTCAAATATCTTAGTGGTAGATATTTGGTAAATTAATTGAAGATCAACTGGACAACAATAAAAAAAATGAAGGTGCATGGAAAGTTCCTCACCTTTAAGCAGCATTAGGTTTTACGTTTGACAGCTATACTGATCTGTAGATCAGGCATTAAACCACCAATAAAACAGAATTAATTTCTTTTTGGATTCATGTACATTTCTATGATTGACTTATATACTTTCAACTGGGCCAGCAAGAGTCTTACAAAAAGGTGAAAGCCTAGAATGTTCTATTCCTGATAGTTGATAATATACTAACAGTTTCTCAAAGCAACAACTGTAGTATATTTATCCTTAAGGAAAGATCAATTTTTAAACTTACAGTAATACAAAGTCAGGGACGTATAGTTTAAGTGGTAGAGTTCAATGTTACTAAGCTGAACTCATAATGGTCACCAGACCTGAAACATTACCTCTGATTTCTGTTCACAGATGCTGTCAGACTTGCTGACCTTTTCCAGCAATTTCTATTTTTGTTGCCAATGTAAAGAACTGAAGTCATCAATGTGCCATCTGCCAATATTCCATAAGATTGCTATCCCAGTTGTCACTTGATAGCTACATCTGGTCTCAGCATTTGACTAAATTATATATGTATTTTAAAAAAAACCACTCTCATTGTTCTGCATCTATAATTAGTCTCATTGTCATTTTGTATTCATAAGATTTATATTTAAATGAATCATGCCAGTCATCAACCTTTGCTTTATTACATCTTTTAGTTTAGCTTTTGGGTTTTTTTTGTGAGTCATGGTTGTCTTGATTTTCAATTCTGAAAAGAATATTGTTTGTTTCTACCCTGTACAACTCCTGAAGGAATGTTAAAAAGTTTGGTTTTTCTGGACTTGTTTCTGAGTTTAATTTAAAACAGTTTAGAACTCTTCTCATTGGTGTTAATTTTGCTGTGAATTAATAGATGCACTTGAAGGTTTTGTTCACAGTGAAAAGGCAAGTTCCATGTTACTGGGATCTAAGAACTAAAATCTGTACGTTATGTTGTGAATGGTGCAGTTTCTCACACAATGAAGAATGGCCTTAATAATAGCACCACTAACTGAAAGTTACGAAAGATGCCATAAAGGTTTTGTGCCTACTCTGAAGAATGTTACGAGCTAATAGAATCAGGCTAAAATAAATGTGTATTTAGTCACTCAGATCACTTGACAAAAACGGAAGCAAACAAGTTGCTGTAGGTTCAATACTTTGCAAGTGATAATGGTTGCATGAATCCCTAAAGTCCAATATGTCTTCTTTAAAGTGTACTTTTATTTCACAGCCTAATTCATCTGCAAGATTTTGAGGGAAATGGGGGTAAAATAAGATCATTTGCTAATACATAAGGCAGGAGTGAACCTCAGTACTCACATTACTGTAGCACGTGCACCTTAAACATTTCCTGTGGTTATGGCAAGATGGAAGATGACATATAGAAAGTAAGCATACTTTGTGATGAGAGCTACGTGTGGTTTACTTGAGGTGTTTATTGGTATCCTTTTTAAAACGGTATTGAAATGTACTCTGGAAGTACCTGCCACATTGTGCACAGAGGGAATGTGCTATTTTGGGTCTGTTTGATTAATCAGACTAACAACACAAGAATAGCAGAAGAAAGCAAGGGCAACCAATAGTGTCAATTTTCATACTGGAAGACACTGTTGGCAAACGGCAAACAGCATCCAACCCTATTCCTGTGCACTGGAGGGCACAGCATTCTCAACAGTTACACTGAAGTAGGTGCAACAATGAACTCAGCATTTGCCCACAAAATACATGAATATATGCTGTGGCCAAAAATTCATATCAGAATTCTAAGCCAGGGAAAGGGGAAGAGTGTAAAGTTTTGCATTTATGCTAATTGTTAAACATATCCACAAATGAATAAGATTTTCCTGTAATATCTGTAAGGCCTCTTTCTATTCAAATAACTACATAGACCTTGTCAATCATTTATGGTGTTTACCAAAGTAGGGACATAATAGTAGCTCTTATTTAAGTTTGTATTTTGATTTCTACATTGGTCCAACATTGAAATAAAAACAACTCATGAAGGCTACAAGAATCCAAGAACTGGATATCACATGCCCCCTCCCCCACTGGGTGTGTATGCAGATAGGGGGGCATATAAAACTGGCCAGATGCCCAGGCCACCACCTACCCGTCCAGCCAGAGCTCAACCCCATAATAAAGAACCATATGCAAATGTAATAATTAAGAATCTAATGAGCTTGTTAAAATCTATGCGCACCATATGGTCAGCCAATGCAAGTGGGAAGTTTGTTTCTTTACAACATTTTAAAAGGGCCCTCTTGTGGTGTAGTGGTGATGTCCCTCCTCCTAAACCAAGTCACCCAGATTCAAGTCCCACCTACTCCTGAAGTACACAACAACATAGTTGTACAGATTGATTTAAAACATAGATAAAAGCTTTACAACAGCAGAAATGAAGTTGGGTGCTATCATTGAGGGTACTCTTTGTTCTTTGAGGGCATCACCATCAGAAGATTGTGCATTTTGTTCTTCCCTACACATACAGACTTTAAACCCACCTCTCCACATACCCCTTACCCAATGATTCCGCCTCAACCTATGTTGGCAAAATCCTCTCTGCTCAATGCTGCTGCTTTACCTGGGGCCTGGGGCTCCATGAGGCCTCCTGTGTGGGCCTATTTGCCATACTGGCATCATCCACTATGGAGTGCTGGTGCTTCTGAGCTCTGTTGGATCAGATTGACTGAGTGGGGGTTGGTTAAGTCTATGATGAACTAATTTAACCTGTCAAAACTAATTTAGAGCAGCAGAGCCGACTTGCTCTGCATGTTTTGGCTCACTGATGACTTATCTTCTTGATCATTCTGGCGAACACTGCAATACCAACCTCTTTTCCTGGGTCAGTGAGATAAATCCAGCAAAATCAACATTTAAACATGCAAACCAAAGAAGGGAATGGAATATAGAAAGAGAAAATATTGAAGGAGAGGTATTAAAGAGCTAGTATTGCAGTAACAGAGACATTCCTGACAGCTGGGAAGTTTTAATATGATTTTTAAAAAATGATTTGATAAATAAAAAACTGAGAGATGAAAACTGTGACCAAAAAAAAACATAATTTCAATGTTAGTAGTTTCCAGAACTGCCGGTAGTCTAGGAATTAATGAACTATGGCCATTTTACATTTGTATAATGAGGACGGCATCACATAGCAATATAATCAAGGTTCTACTCAACTAATAATCAATGCAGTGTTGCAGTACAGACGACAGAGAGGTACCTGCTGCCCTGTTTATTTCATTTTCAGTTCTTGAAGATGGAAATTCTTTTTTGCTAATGCATTGGGAGTGAGTGGGTCTAAAAAAAAAGACCCATTAGTGCATGGAAAATGCCGAAGTCTGAATTTCTTCTCCTGCTGTGGAGTTGTAACTATGTAATGTGCTGCCTTTGACACTGAAGTCAGCTTGAGAGGTCTTCTGGGTAGTAGGGAACATTCTGGGCGAGATCTGATTCCCCATCTCATTTGGCAGGGCAGCAATGCAAATATTACACTTGGCGGTTTTTTGGATGAGGATGAAATTGTTAATCCCTCTTTACCATCAAGTTATTGCAAACCAGCAGTTTAACTGTGAAAAGTGGGGAACACTGACAAGCTACTGGTGCTGTAAGGCATTATACTGTATCCCTGCCTCTGAGACACAGCCACTCTTTAGGGAGAAAAGGGACAAAGGAGATTCTTAAATCAGAGATTCTGTCATGTTGTATCTGAGATTTAACCATGTTTGTCTTAGTCCTTCTGTTTTAAAAGTTATCCATTCCTGAATGTAAGACAGCTTAAGTTCAAAAGGATCCCAAAATTGAGCTCTGGAATACCAACAGATTAATGCTTAAAATGTTTATCAGAAATTAGCTCTTTTTCAATTTTATTAGAGATGTTAATCTCCAATCATAATATAGCTCAGTGCGGAAAGCCTTTTGGCACATCAAGTCTGTACCAAGTCTTCCAACGAGTTCTTTCTTGATCAGAACCTCTCAAACCCACTAGCTTTACAGCCGAGAAGGACAAGAGGGTAAATGCATGGGAACATCTCCACCTGTAGGATCCTTTCCAGGTCACACATCATCCCAATCTGGAAAAGTATCTCCTCATTTCTTTATCATCACTGAGTTAACGGAACTTCTTACTTAATACAGTCTTCAAACAAAAGCCTTACCACCCACTTCAAACAGGCAAGTACAATTGAGCAATAAATTAATTTAAAATGCAACAGATGCTAGAGACTGGAAATAAAAACAAAAAGTACTGGAGAAACTCTGAAGGCTGAGCTGCATCTGTGGAGAGAGTAACAATTGACATTTTGAGTCCAATGATGCTTCAGTAAATTGGCAATATCAGAGAAGGAATATGTTTAAAAATGTCTCACTCTTCACTCATCTCTTTGATTAAATGTTTGGTTACTTAATTTAAGATCTCTTCCAGGCTCAACATTCATTCATTTCTGATTATGCCTTGGCAAAAGGACCCTGCAACATTCTTCGACATTAAAGGCCCACTATGAAAAATGCAACTGCTGTTGTTGTTATTATTGAATTGTTTATCTTGATGAATGATCAGTGATGAACCAAGAGCGTTTTTGTCTCTTTAGAGACTTTCAATAGAATGTCATACAGGTAACCCCTCTATTTCACAATTAGGCTGCCTTATCTGTGATTGGATTCCTCCATAATCTGAATGCTGTCCGGCTTTTAACACACAAAGCCCAACGCTGATATCAACATCACTAATAAGAAACTTGTACACCAGTCCCCATCACCCATGTCTGATTCACCTCTGCCACACTCGCTGGTCACTTTCCTCACCAACAGACTGGCTGAGGCTGGGAAACCAATCAGAGAAATTGCATTTCAGTTCCTGTCATTAAATTTAACATCAGGGAAACTGGACTTGTATGTTCCCTTGCTGCTGACTCTTTCATCCCACAGTCTCCTTTCCTTTGCAATTAAAGGATATAAGAGTCAATACTAAAAATTGCAACAAAGTTGAAAGCAGATCTAATTACTATCTATAAGACAGTTAGCACATAAGAGAGTTAACTCACATCACCAGATGAGCACTGCCTATCAGAATATAAATGACCGCTCCTGTTCTAGTTATTGTTCTAAGTCCTAAGAACAATGCAACTAAACAGTAATGTGTACTTAACTCTTCTTTCTGGCCTAGTGCCTATCATGGAAATTAAATCGACTCGACTCAACTGCTAGCAAGAGCAAAGAAAAGCTTTATTTTTAAACGTCTGCATGCAGGACCGATACACAAGACGTTTTTGCCAAGTGTAAGGGCCATGAACAGAATTCACATCTTCTTTTTATACCATTCTTATCACATGCTCAAGGACAAGGGCTGGGAAACATTTGAGTTCTTATTTTCTCATTCCCTTACCGTGGACATAACTGTCTTTATGTTTTCCCTAGCTTTTTTGCTGAATTCGACTACTTGCAAGGCCAGATTGAATGTTTTCAAAGTTCAGCAAAGGCAAGCTGTCTCCTTGACTGCAAGATTCAGCAAAGTGTTTGCAAAGTTCAGCAAAGTCTTAAGTTTAGCAAAGCATTCTCTTTCAGATTTCACAGTAAATGTTAATTTTGTTAATTTTCCATTACAGTGCCTCTCAGGAGACAATCATCTAAGTCAGATGCAATGTAACTAGTAATTATGGTAATATGTAGTACACCCATTCTATTAAGTCAGACCAAGTCTCATTTCTGTTAATGACTTTGTATGGGTTCCTCTTCCAACTGGTATCAGAAATTCAGACTAATATGAATAAGAAAGTTTAATGCAGCAAAGCTACTTCCAGACATTTCAAATGGCTTGAGTGAAATTAACTCAATGTATACTATACTGATAGGAATATGGAGTTTATTCATATAAAACTATAGGGAAAATATAGATCTTATAAGTTTCCACTCTGAAGAGGTAGATTGCTTCAATGCAGATCAAAGATAAGATTTAAAACATGGAAAAGTATGGCATAATAATGATGAATTTGACACACATTTTTGAGTTGAACAATATGCAACTTGAATCTTGACTGAAGTAAAGCTTCCCACTTTGTGTATAATTGTGCGATAATTCAATCTGACACACATTCCCACTGTCTGATTTTGACAACCATTTTAAGTTTTCTAGTAAAAGATATCATACTTCTGAACTTCAGCTTTAAAAAAAAGTATCCTTTCTATCCATCGGGTTAATAAAAAATAAGATAAATTTTCCCAATTTGACACGCTATGAAGTACTGCTTTTGTCATCTTAATCATTTAAAAAGGAAAATCCCCAACTTTGATATTTTCCAACATTGGTTTTTCATTTTCATTTCCTTCTTCATTTATCTTTTTTGAGGTTAATCCTTAAAAATTTGATATTTTGACCGTGAGCCTTAAATAAAAAAAAGTGGTGAAAATGTGTTGCTGGAAAAGCGCAGCAGGTCAGGCAGCATCCAAGGAGCAGGAGAATTGACTTTTCGGGCATGAGCCCTTCTTCTGGAATGAGGAAATTGTGCTAAGCAGGTTAAGATAAAAGGTAGGGAAGAGGGACTTGGGGGAGGGGCATTGGAAATGCAATAGGTGGAAGGAGGTTAAGGTGAGGGTGATAGGCTAGAGTAGGGGTGGGGATGGAGAGGTCAGGAAGAAGATTGCAGGTTAGGAAGGTGGTGCTGAGTTCAAGGGTTGGGACTGAGACAAGGTGGGGGGAGGGGAAATGAGGAAACTGGAGAAATCTGAGTTCATCCCTTGTGGTTGGAGGGTTCCTAGGCGGAAGATGAGGCACTCTTCCTCCAGCCATCATGTTGCTATGGTCTGGCAATGGAGGAGTCCAAGGACCTGCATGTCCTTGGTGGAGTGGGAGGGGGAGTTGAAGTGTTGAGCCACGGGGTGGTTGGGTTGGTTGGTCCGGGTGTCCCAGAGGTGTTCTCTGAAACGTTCCGCAAGTAAGCGGCCTGTCTCCCCAATATGGACGAGGCCACATCAGGTGCAGTAGATGCAGTGAATGATGTGTGTGGAGGTGCAGGTGAATTTGTGGTGGATATTGAAGGATCCCTTGGGGCCTTGGAGGGAAGTAAGGGGGGAGATGTGGGCGCAAGTTTTGCATTTCTTGCGGTTGCAGGGGAAGGTACCGGGAGTGGAGGTTGGGTTGGTGGGGAGTGTGGACCTGACGAGGGAGTCACGGAGGGAGTGGTCTTTTTGGAACACTGATAGGGGAGGTGAGGGAAATATATCCTTGGTGGTGGGGTCCATTTGGAGGTGGTGGAAATGTCGACGGATGATACGATGTATATGGAGGTTGGTGGGGTGGTAGATCCTCACCTTAACCTCCTTCCACCTATCGCATTTCCAACACCCCTTCCCCAAGTCCCCCAAGTCCCTCCTCCCTATCTTTTACCTTAACCTGCTTGGCACACTTTCCTCATTCCTGAAGAAGGGCTCATGCCCGAAACGTCGATTCTCCTGCTCCTTGGATGCTGCCTGACCTGCTGCACTTTTCCAGCAACACATTTTCAGCTCTGATCTCCAGCATCTGCAGTCCTCACTTTCTCCCATTAAAATAAAAAGTGGACAGCATTAGAAAAAGAGCCAGAGCTAATTGTTAAACCTGGAGAAAATCTTGGTTTGCGATACCCAATCATCCTGCCAATGCACACACCTTTTTCTTCCCTTGAATTTTCTCACAGCTCCATCAATCCATTACCAATTCTCATCTTTAGGCAGTTACTTGCCTCTCTTCAAGAGTCACCTTCCAATGTAACCATCAAGCAAGAACAGACCATTACACTGACTCTCTCCAGGTCTGATCTTTTGCCCAATTCAGAAGGAAGCACAAAATGTACAGAGTGAGAGAGGGATAGAAAGGAAAGTAATCCCGCACAGATTTCCTGGTTGGTAATTGTGGAATAAGAAGCATTAGAGATGAATGGCATTTCAACCGTGACGGATAGATAAGAACACCACTGCCATCATATATCAACAAACCTCAAATCATGCAACGTTAAATTGTACTAACTTGATTTCTGTGTTAAAAATGATGATCATCATAACGTATTCTTACAATATCGATCCACTAAGAACAGAAGAAATTTGAGCAGGTGTAGGCCATTCTGCCACTCCAAGTGCTCTGTCATTCAATAAAATCATGGTTGATCTGATCATAGCGCAGAATGTTATAGGGTCCTGAAAATACTAAAGGCTCTGCTGAAAAATGTGGCGGAGGCGTGTGGAAAGTCAGCAAGACCTATCTCAATGTTAGGTAAAACTCATTGCATCACTTGACTAAGTTTGGCCTGGAGGTAGGATTCTTGCCAGGCAGCAGTGAGTTGCCTATCAAGGTGGATTATTTCTTGTCAATGAACTTAATAATTATAGATTTTGCCGCTTTAATCATAGAAGTCATTAGGCACATCGAGTCCAAACTGACCCTTCAAAGAGCATCCCATCCATACCTGCCCTATCCCCAAAACCCTTTGGGCAACTTAGCTTGGCCAATCCACCTAACCTGCACATTGTGGAATGAAATTGGAGCACCCGGGGACAACCCACACATAATGTGCAAACTCTACACATGCAGTCATCTGAGGTTGGAATTGAGCATGGGTCCCTGCCACTTTGAGGCAGCAGAGCTAACGACTGAGACATCATGCCAGCCCCTATGCAGCTTTCTATCTCAACATGCTTTGCAAGCAAACTAGCTGCCTAGATTTCTCCACATGGAAGTCACAGCGCATATCTAGTAACTTCAGCTTGCTGCTTGCTTTAAAGACTGCTCATGTTAGACACCGGCACTAACATCTCAGGGCACGATCCATGGGCACTAGCCACATTCACTGCATGTTCATGGACATTAACATCTGACACATATCAGCACCTACGATCACCTATCAAGGCACGCTGACAACTATCATAGTGATGCTGTAGAAAGGACATAGTTCAGTCACAGACATGCACACAGCTCATGAACTAGGCTTAGGCTGCAATGTTAGCTCTCTTACTGCTTATTCACTTTGAGACTACCTGGATGCTCATAGAATCCCCATTGCCTTGCTTTGATGTGCCTTGTCTCCTCAGCTAGAGGTATCAGGCTGACAGTACTGCAATCTTGCTGTACTATCCAGTAGAGACACAAAGTCAAGAAGCTTGCTTTGGCCTCACATCAGGGGATAGCCTTCTTTCAAGCAGTTCCAGCACAGCCAGTCAAAAGCAGCCTCTGATATCAGTCCAGGATCTTGGACATGGTCAGACAGCCCTCAGAGAGTGTCAGGATCCTCTTCATACACGGGGTAAGCAGCCAAACATCAGGCAGCCCACTGCCTGTGTTCTCTCTTTCTACATTAATGGGAACTGGTTTCCTCCATGAGTGAGAGAAAAGCAGGATTTAAGGAAGATTCAAGTAGTTGCCACAGCTCTTACTTTTGGTGCAGGTGGGGAGGTGTCCCAAGTGAGTGAATAGACAATGCAGAGGGCAGGCAGGGTGAGTGATGCCAGGGATTGTGGTGGGGGAGAGCAACTGAGGGAAGATGTTGCAGGCAGTTCTGAGAATGGTAGAGCATGATGTTTGGTGAGAGGTGGGTGTAGTGGTGGGGACATGGGAGAGAGAAAATGGTTGCACTTATGTTGGCAGAATCCGAGAAGCTTAATGACCTGTTTCCTACATCATTGTGCAAACCTCAAAATGGTGGACTGTGCACTGAGGTGGGTGGCAATCTCAACCTAGAGTGGTGTCTTGTGTCATAGCGTCCTCTGCTGGTCCTGGACAAAAGGACATCCTGCCTCTGCATCACTTTCACCTCCAGGACACCCAGAAGCCTAACAGCAAAGCACTGTGCCAATGTTAACTTCTCTTCCTTCTCCTGGTCTCAGATTAATTGTGCTTGATCGAGTGCACAGCAGTTTGTTAAAGTTGGTGCTGGAGTTAGCTTATTTTGCGATATCCCAGCAATGCCGAGTTGTTTCAAGTACAGCGAGTAGTAAAATGAGATATGAACCTGGTGAAATGGATGCCAAAGGCTTGTGGTAGGTCGTGATATGTTTTGGCAAAATGCCTGAGAAAACTTATTAGGCCTAGTGGAGTGATAGCCTCAATGAGAATTGGCAAAACTGACTCTTCGTCAAAAAGAAATGTAAAATTTAGCCCAATGTTTCAGGCTGCTTTCAACACTAATGACCCTCTGAGAGAAACAAATTACTTTTCATTCCATTTTTTTTTTACAGAAACTGTGCCTCCCTCCCAAGTTTTTTCCTCCACAGATATACATCCGCTCAGTACCTACCCTGTCAAGTTCTCTCAGAACTTTATGTGTTTCATTGAGGTCATGAATATACTGACATACTAAAGCATATCATTTCATCCTGTCTGAGTTTTCAACAGAATTTGATGACAAACTTTCACAGTTGATCTTTTCTTATTTTGTAGCATCCAAAGACCACTGCTCACCATGCACATCTCAGATACCCACCCTTCAATGGGTCCACATGGACACTGTTTCACTGTCATCAAGTGAGTACAGTTAGTGCTGGCAGGGACGACAGTGGAGAGTCCATATTGTGGGATACAGCTCTCTCCATGGTCTGCTTAGCTGGGTGCAGAAACTGAATCATTCACAGGAAGGACTGTTATTAAAGGGCAGCAAAATATTTGCGACAAACTAGTCGACTTTGCCATGCATACTGTCCAAATATTGCAAAGGGCAAAGTTGAAGGCTAAGTGGGTTGATGTTGCAGGGTACATGAGAATGACATCTTCCATGGATTATGTGGGATTTCTTGTAATATTATCTTTAAGTGCTGCAGTAAAAATTTAACTAAATGTTCCATTTAAAAATAAAACTCACTCAAGTTAGTTGTGTTTTGTATTCCTTCTGACCACCTGACTGGCATCAAGACAATCAATTTAAGAGTTTTGATGATTCACGGTTGTTTGTACACAGAGTCCACTTTGGCAGTGATTGGAATATGAAAGGCTTTAATCAATATTAATTTAATATTAGCATTTGATGAACTATTGAAATTAGCTGTCATCAAGCTTTGCGACAGGGTGCCCTTGGCTCGTTCCCACTGCCCCATCAACATTAAATTTGCTCCTGATCACAATGGAGCAAATTTTCCAGTCAGCAGGCTTAGCTTTATCAGTGTGAAATGTTCCTCCTGTGACTGAGAAATTAGATATGGATCTCCTTCCCTGGATCCCCAACCAATTAGTACAGCAAGCACTCTTCCAGACAGCCTTGGCCACCTAGTGTGCTCTACTGCAATCATCTGCACAGTTCAATATGCTACATGGTTTAACACTTGGGTACTTGAATTCTCAATCTGTGCTCCAGTCTTGAGACGATATTTGCAAGTAACGTTGAATTTGTGTTCTAGTGCTTGATTACGTCCTTTCCGGAATTGACCGTCTATTTGGAAATCCCCTCTGTATAGTCGAGCTTCATTTTTACTTTGTTATCTTGTTTTGCTCTGAAGATGGCCTTTTATTTCTGTCCAGGTAGCGAGGGCAGTATCATGTGCAGACCAGTAAAGTTATGTCAAGATAAATGTAATTTTTCTTTTGTTTAGCATGCTTGATCATCCACAATGGAGCTGGTTCAAGATGAGAGAAGACATGTCAAGCCTTGATGTCATTCTCATGAGTATTTATACAACCCCAAACAGCCATGTACATCCCAAAGGATGCAATTAGTTAGCTAGAAGATAACAGCAGGTGAACGATCAAGTAGATTTGACTAAGGAAGCAGGGACCTGCTAACCAGGATGATCAACGATTATTTTTCTTTTTGCAGCATTTACATTTACAAGCTACATGCTAGTAATCATTGGGTAAGCTCTTTGACATATAATTCAGAATAATCAGCGTGGTCATTCACTTCTGTTCCATTCTAGGATAAGAAATGGCAGTTGCATGCAAGAAGAGAGCATACAATAGATGGCAAGACCCTTCGGAACATTGATATGCAGAAAGATTTTGGACCGTAAGTTCATAGCTCCTGAAAATGGCAACAAAAGTGAATAAGGTGGTAAAGGAGATGTAGAACAGTGCTTGACTTCATCAGTTGAGCACTGAGTATAAAGGTTAGCGAGTTATGGTGCAGCTATACAAAACTTTAGTGAGGTCACATTTGCAGTAGTGTGTGCAGTTCTGGTCACCACACTATATGGAGTATGTGGAGGCTTCGGAGAGGGTGCAAAAGAGGTTTACTATAATGTTGCCTGGACTGGTGTGTATCAGCTATAAGGAGAAGTTGGACAAACTTGGATTGTTTTCGACGATGGTGTCAGAGGCTGAGGACCTGATCGAAGCATATAAAATTATGAGAGGTATGGATAGGGTGGATAGTCAGAGTAGCTTTCCCAGGGTGGAGATATCAAACACTGAGGGGGTTTAGTTTTACATTGAGAAGGGGAAAGTTTAACAGAGATATGCAAGGAAAGATTGTTTTTAAACGTTTTGAATACGTTGAAAGGGTAAGTGGTAGAAGCAGATACAATAGCAACATTTAAGAGGCATTTGGACAGACACAAATAAGCAGAGAATAGAGGGATATGGGCAATATGCAGACAAATGGAATTAGCTGAGAATGGCATCATTGTTAGATTAGATTAGATTAGATTAGATTACTTACAGTGTGGAAACAGGCCCTGAGGCCTAACAAGTCCACACCGACCCGCTGAAGCGCAACCCACCCATTCCCCTACATTTACCCCTTTTACCTAACACTACGCAGCGGAGACACGATGGGCCAAAGGGGTAGTTCCTCTGATGTACTATTCTATGTTTTAAATAACTGGTAGTTATGTGACACCATTCAAAAGCATGTTACAGTTAATGAAGAGTTTTTAAAGTGAGGTAAATTAGTAATCACTAACTTGTCCACCAAGATCCCACAAATAGCAGGGTGATAGTGACTAGATATTGGTTGAAGGATAAGTATTGACCACTATGTCCTGCTCCTCTGAAATACTGCCATTAGGTCATTCACATCCACCTGAGCGCATAGATGAGGCATCAGTTTATCACCTCATCCAAAAAGTAGTAATTTAGACAGTGCGACTCTCTATGTATAATGCTAGCTCAGAGTCGTGTTCAACTCCCTGTGCAAATGGACTTAGCAAGACAGTGACATCTAATTAAAATGATTAAAGAGCATTTTTCCTCAATCTTGGTTTGACTGAATGGATGTCATAACATTGCTTTGTTTCTCTTTGGGCACAGAAAGAGTCTTCAATCTATACTCCATCAGGCCTTTTAGGATCTATTATTTGGGAACTGGTATAAAGATAGATTTAAATGCAAAACTACTGTCATCAAATAAAAACCAAAAGAACTGCAGATGTTGTACAAATCAGAAACAAAAACAGAAATTGCAGGAAAAGCTCAGCAGTGCTGGCAGCACCTGTGAAGAGAAATCATAGTTAATGCTTTGGGTTGAACGAAATCATAGTCAATACTATGGGCGGCACGGTGGCACAGTGGTTAGCACTGCTGCCTCACAGCGCCGGAGACCCAGGTTCAATCCTCGCCTCAGGCAACTAACTGTGTGGAGTTTGCACATTCTCCCCGTGTCTGTGTGGGTTTCCTCCGGGTGCTCCGGTTTCCTCCCCCAGGTAAGGGGTAGATGTAGATGTAGGGGTATGGGTGGGTTACGCTTCGGGTTACCATATTTTGGCAAAGTGTCTTTTTCATCAAGTCTCATGGAACGTTTATCCCTGCAGTTCCCAATGAATTTTCTTGAAGAAGACCTGGATTTTTTGTTAAGTCTCTTTTCTTTTAGAATGACCATGTTGGTTTCCATTCTTTCTGAAAGAACGGAATGAACATGCTCATTCTGAAAGATAAGAGACATAAATAATCCAGGTCTTTTTCAATATATAATTTCAGTTACATCACACTATAAATGTTTGCTGTAAATTCTGCGTCTTACGATCTTATACTCCACAACCACCTGGTGAAGGAGCAGTGCTCTGCAAGCTAGTGCTTCCAAATAAACCTGTTGGACTATAACCTGGTGTTGTGTGATTTTTAACTTTGTACACCCCAGTCCAACACTGGCACCTCCAAATCCAACAAAATAGAATCTAAACAGAATTCCTTGACATTATTGTTAAAGAATCTCAAATAATCAACATCCTGGAGGTTACCGTTGACCAGAATCTCAACTGCACCAGCCATACAAATTCCTTGGCTGTGAGAACAGGTCCTGGCTAGGACCTCTGCAGCAAATAACTCACTTCCTGTGTCCCCAAAGCTTGCCCACCATCTCCAAAGTACAAATCAGGAGTGTGATGAAATACTCCCACTTGCCTGGATGAGTGCAACTCCAGCAACACTCAAGAAGCTTGACACCATCCAGGAAAAAGCAGCCTGCTGGACTTGCACACATCCATATTCACCCTCTCCACCACCAATGCTCATTAGCAGCAGGATGTCCCATATCCAAGATGCACTGCCTTTTTTGCCAGCCTCCATCACACCCTGTCTTTGTTTGCTCCAGTTGTGCTGTGCATGTGAGGATTATGCAACAGGTTCTGTCTGGAGTATATTTCAAGTCCCCACCAGACTGATCCAAGTATTGAAACATTAGCAATCCTGTCATCTGATTCACCAAGGCTTTGGCGAAAGAATGGGCTTCACTGTATGTGTTCAGCCTCAGTTAGGGGTTTGTGTAACAGACTTACCTACGATGACCATATTGTGTAGCCTTTATCTCCTAGTCATCATTCTCGTAAGGCATCTGCCATGAAATGGAGCAGGAACATGAGTGTTCTCAAGGATATAGGCACCATGGCAGCTTCCAAGACACTAAGCACAAACATTTACAAATTGGAATTGATGTGTGGAGAAAACTGGCACATGGAGGTGAATTCATCAATAAATGAATTTCATCAATAATGATATGGCCAGCTCTCATGACATGGGTACAGTGCATTACAGCTATGTTGCTGAATCATATTGCTCTGACTACAACACTTACCTTTCCACAGGGAAGTGAGATGAAATGGTGTGAACTAACACAAATTACACCGGTCACATGATGCATTTTTGGGTGGACAATGGAAAAAAACAATAACTGCAGGTGCTGGAAACCAAATTCTGGATTAATGGTGCTGGAAGAGCACAGCAGTTCAGGCAGCATCCAATGAGCAGCGAAATCGACGTCCTGATGAAGGGCTTTTGCCCAAAACATCAATTTCACTGCTCGTTGGATGCTGCCTGAACTGCTGTGCTCTTCCAGCACCACTAATGGAAAGATCCCACACAGGTTTCCTGTGGCTCCTTGGGAATGGCTAGCCACATACATGTTTAATACAGCTGTCACCTTGACAGCCAATGAGATTGAATGGCTACTCACACCTTCAGATCGAAGGTCCCATTCCATCAATCCCTGACCGGGTCCCCAAGATATCTGCTGCCTGTTCCGAAACTGCGACCTGCTCATTCAGAAAAAAATAGCACTGAGGCTGAAAAACTCAAGCTCTCCTGTACATCCAGAGGGACCTTCAGCTGTGGCATCTTCCTTTGGAGGCTATTTGGCATCCACAGGAGGTTGCTTTTGCTCCCGGGTTTGCTGACACATCTGTCGATCTTCCATTTCTCCATACCTTTGTTGTATTACAGCAATAGCGACTATCATATTTCCTTTGGCTGGATCTTGTGTGTGCAGTGGAAGAAACAGAACATGTCATTGTCAATGTGAGCATTCACATCACATGACAGCTTAACACGCTTCTCCTTACAATGGGATATGGAGCATTCAGACCAGGAGCACCAAGGAAATGACCCATCTTGGCACTTTGACATTAGATCTTAATCTGATAAATGTGCCAATAGTCACACAGCAAAGAGATGGTAGTTGCCACCCAGGTAAATAGTGCAGTGAAGAAGGCATATGGCGTACTGGCTTTTATTGGTAGAGAAATTGAGTTCCGGAGTCCTGAGGTCATGCTGCAGTTGTATAAGACTCTGGTGCGGCCGCATCTGGAATATTGTGTGCAGTTTTGGTCGCCATACTATAGGAAGGATGTGGAGGCACTGGAATGGGTGCAGAGGAAGTTTACCAGGATGTTGCCTGGTATGGTAGGAAGATCCTATGAGGAAAGGCTGAGGCACTTGGGGTTGTTTTCATTGGAGAAAAGAAGGTTTAGGGGTGACTTGATAGAGGTGTACAAGATGATTAGGGGGTTAGATAGGGTTGACAGTGAGAACCTTTTTCCACGTATGGAGTCAGCTATTACAAGGGGGCATAGCTTTAAATTAAGGGGGGGGGTAGATATAGGACTGATGTTAGGGGTAGGTTCTTCACTCAGCGAGTCGTAAGTTCATGGAATTCCCTGCCAGTAGCAGTGGTGGACTCTCCCTCTTTATGGGTATTTAAGCGGGCATTGGATAGGTATATGGAGGATAGTGGGTTAGTGTAGGTTAGGTGGGCTTTGATTGGCGCAACATCGAGGGCCGAAGGGCCTGTACTGCGCTGTATTCTTCTATGTTCTATGTTCTATAGTAGAGTATAAGTGCTTCCTGAGTACTGAACCATTTTCTTCCAAGCTCCATATCACTTATGGAAAGCATCATTGTGGAGGAGAGAGCCTTGCATTATACTTATAGTTTCAATGGAGAGAAAAATCACCTCTGTCTTGCACTGGCTGCATGCATTGTAGCTGCAGATGCCTCTTTTAATGACACCTGTGGTTACTTCTGCTTCCCAGAGATGTATATCTTCAATTTTCACGGACCAATGGCATTTCTCTGTGGCTTGGAATCAGCATTTGTACCCCACACCTCCTGCATTTCTCGTCACAATGATCTGACTTTGACCTTAAGTCTATAAGTGCATGATTTATACAAGCACCACTTGACTGGCCTCCTGTCAAACATGATGTGTTGGACTGGGGTGCAAAGTCAGAAGTCACATGACATCAGGTTATATCCCAATGGATTTATTTAAACTCACAAGCTTTCAGAATGCTGTTCCTTCAAAAGGTGTCTGCTAGTCATGAGTGAGAGTCTTATCTCAATATCTGAAATTTAGTTCAAACATTTGACTCAGTGCTCTGACATTAAGGCAGGCCTTGTTGAACTGCTCATGCATTTCTGCCAAATCTGACACCAAAGCCCAGGTCATTCAAGGCCTGGATATAGGCACTTCATATAACTGTTCAGATGTAGCTTTGTCTTATTGTCGAATTCTCACCTCTGGCTCAGAGAGTTGTGGAAACTATCACACTGTTCTACTGCCTTAGTTCAGATTAACCAGTTTAGCAGCTATGAATGATGTAAATTTAGTATCTTGC
This sequence comes from Chiloscyllium punctatum, assembly GCF_047496795.1. Lineage (NCBI taxonomy): Eukaryota > Metazoa > Chordata > Chondrichthyes > Orectolobiformes > Hemiscylliidae > Chiloscyllium > Chiloscyllium punctatum. The sequence continues at coordinate 135,038,563 of NC_092741.1, read as the reverse complement.
CTGAAATACTCTCTAACAACACAACAAAGCTAGCTACCTCAATATACCATCTATTAGTTTGACATTTAAGCATGTGCCCCACTTTAGAGTTGTAACAATAATACCAGTCTTGTGACCTAATCTGGATAGACATATTATTTGAAAATGTTTTCCAAATTTTTCAGGAAGAGGATCCAAGACATGTTCAGTAAAATAAAGGTTAATATGAATCATTAAGCTATTCTGCTTCAGTTCAGTGAGGCTTAGAGAGTAGTGGTTGGCATAATTCAATTCAGAATATACACAAGTATTTGTTTTGTAACTGAAATAACTGCACAGAGACTGGTATCCCATCACCAACTTACCCTTTATTTACATGTGCAGAGTTCATGGGCTCTGACCAGCCAGCTCCGAGCCAGTCCCCACAATGAAGAGACTGTCTGAATCCCCTGTTTATGTCTGTCAGCCAGGGCTCCTTGATTGGGGTTGTTAACTTGGGCCAGTCAGGGATCTCAGTCTGTGATCCACCTGGTTTAAATCACTACAGTAATGATACAAAATACTGAAGAAGCTGTGGTGTCCGACATAAAATATCCCCGAGCTCAACTCCTGATTGGTTTAGCTGAGTCTGGTCACAGCTTTCCCGAATAGCGTTCTGTATAAAATCTATCAGAATCCCTGTATATGAATTATAATCATCTCTTGTTCACAGGCCCAACAGACTAGAGCCTTTCTAATGAGATAGATGTGAGATGTTTGTTGATAGTTGAGTTAAATTAATGAATTGCTTCTTATTTGTACTCTAAGGGACAATGTCAAAATTTAGCATCTGTGCTTTTAAAATTGCTTTCTACAATTTTCTTTGAACAGTTAAGCCAAAAAGATCTGATAACAAGCATTCAAATCTAGGACTTTCCTGAGATATGTCTTTCAGCCATTAAGTGCTTCTGTAAATTGGGGTCATGATCAAGAAACTAACAACCAACTCGTGTATAAACTATATTATTAAATATCACTAGATTAGAGCGGTGCTAGAAAAGCACAGCAATTCAGGCAGCATCCGAGGAGAAGGAAAATCGACGTTTCGGGCAAAAGCCCTTCATCAGGAATAGAAGCAGAGAGCTGGCAGGGTGTAGAGATAAATGAGAGGAGGGTGGGGGTGGGCAGAATGTAGCATAGAGTACAATAGTTGAGTGGGAATGGGGGTGGAGGTGATAGGTCAGAGAGGAGGGTGGGGGAAGGTAGCAAAGAGTACAATGGGTGGATGGGGGTGGAGTGGATAGGTGGAAAGGAAGATAGGCTGGTAGGACAAGTCATGGGGACAGCACTAAGCTGGAAGTTTGGAACTGGGGTGAGGTGGGGGAAGGGGAAATGAGGAAACTGTTGAAGTCCACATTGATGCCTTGGGGTTGAAGTGTTCCGAGGCGGAAGATGAGGCGTTTTTCCTCCAGACGTCGGATGGTGAAGGAGTGGCGGTGAAGGAGGCCCAGGACCTCCATGTCCCTGGCTGAGTGGGAGGGGGAATTGAAATGTTGGGCAACAGGGCGGTTTGGTTGATTGGTGCGGGTGTCCCAGAGATGTTCCCTAAAGCGCTCTGCTAGGAGGCGCCCAGTCTCCCCAATGTAGAGGAGACTGCAACGGGAGCAACGGATACAATAAATGATATGAGTGGATGTGCAAGTAAAACTTTGATGGATGTGGAAGGCTCCTTTAGGGCCTTGGATAGAGGTGAGGGAGGAGGTGTGGGTGCAGGTTTTACAATTTCTGTGGTGGCAGGGGAAGGTGCCAGGATGGGAGGGTGGGTTGTAGGGGGGCGTGGACCTGACCAGGTAGTCATGGAGGGAACAGTCTTTGCGGAAGGTGGAAAGGAGTGGGGAGGGAAATATATCCCTGGTGGTGGGGTCTGTTTGGAGGTGGCGGAAGTGTCGGATGATTTGGTTTATGCGAAGGTTGGTACGGTGGGAGGTGAGCACCAGGGGGGTTCTGTCCTTGTTACGGTTGGAGGGGTGGTGTCTGAGGGCGGAGGTGCGGGATGTGGACGAGATGCGTTGGAGGGCATCTTTAACCACGTGGGAAGGAAAATTGCGGTGTCTAAAGAAGGAGGCCAACTGGTGTGTTCTGTGGTGAAACTGGTCCTCCTGGGAGAAGATACAGCGGAGACGGAGGAACTGGGAATACGGGATGGCATTTTTGCAGGAGGTAGGGTGGGAAGAGGTGTAAGCCAGGTAGCTGTGGAAGTCGGTGGGTTTGTAAAAAATGTTGGTGTCAAGTCAGTCATCATTAATGGAGCTGGAGAGGTCCAGGAAGGGGAGGGAGGTGTCAGAGATGGTCCAGGTAAATTTAAGGTTGGGGTGGAATGTGTTGGTGAAGTTGATGAACTGCTCAACCACCTCGCTGGAGCACGAGGTGGTGCCGATGCAGTCATCATTGTAACGGAGGAAGAGGTGGGGAGTGGTGCCGGTGTAACTACAGAAGATGGACTGTTCTACGTAGCCAACAAAGAGACAGGGATAGCTGGGGCCCATACGGGTGCCCATGGCTACCCCTTTGGTCTGGAGGAAGTGGGAGGATTCGAAGGAGAAATTGTTAATGGTGAGGACCAGTTTAGCCAAACAAATGAGAGTGTCGGTGGAAGGGTATTGTTGGGGATGTTATGAGAGGAAGAAATGGAGGACTTGGAGGCCCTGTTCATGGCGGATGGAGGTGTAGATGGATTGGATATCCATGGTGAAGATGAGGCATTGGGGGCCAGTGAAACGGAAGTCTTGGAGGAGGTGGAGGGCGTGGGTGGTGTCTCGAACGTATGTGGGGAGTTCCTGGACTAGGGGGGATAGTACAGTGTCAAGGTAGGTAGAGATGAGTTCAGTGGGGCAGGAGCTTGCTGAGACAATGGGTCGGCAAGGGTGGTCAGGCTTGTGAATCTTGGGAAGGAGGTAGAACCGGGCAGTGCGGGGTTCCCGGACTATGGGGTTGGAAGCTGTGGGTGAGAGATCTCCTGAGGTGATGATGTTCTGTATGGTCTGGGAGATGATGGTTTGGTGATGGGGGATGGGGTCATGGTCGAGGGGGCGGTAGGAGGAGGTGTCTTTGAGTTGGCGCCTGGCTTCAGCAGTGTAGAGGTCAGTGCGCCAGACTACCACTGCAACCCCTTTATCCCCTGGCTTGATGGTGAGGTCGGGATTGGAGCAGAGGGAGGGGAGGGCAGCGTGTTGTGAGGGTGAGAGATTGAAGTGGGGGTGGGGGGTAGACAGGTTGAGGTGGTTAATGTCCCAGCAGCAGTTGGAAATGAAGAGGTTGAGGGTGGGTAATAAGCCAGCATGGGGTGTCCAGGTGGATGGAGTGTGTTGGAGGTGGGCGAAGGGGTCCTTAGAAGGTGGGCAGGAGTCCTGATTGTAAAAGTAAGCTCGGAGGTGGAGGTGGCGGAAGAAGTGTTTGATGTCACGGTGTGTGTTAAATTCATTGATGCGTGGGCAGAGGGGGTGAAGGTGAGTCCTTTGCTGAGGACTGATCGTTTGTCATCAGTGAGGTGGAGGTCTGGGGGGAATAGTGAAAACTCGGCAGGGCTGGGAGCTGGGAGCTGGTGTGGGTGTCGAGCTCGGAGTGGGGGCAGAGCCTGTAACTGGAGTGGGTGTGGTGGTGGGGGGAATGGGGGTGGAGCCATGAGCAGGGGTGATGTTCCCCTCAGGCTTCTGGGGGACAGGGATGGTGACAGTGGGATCTGCAGGGGGGCGTGTCAGCAGAATGCAGGTGAGTGGCGTTGGTGGGGGTGGAAGTGGTGGCGAACACGGCAGTGGGGGGGGGGGGCAGAAGTCACTGAGCGTGTGACATCAGCAATGATGTGAGGGGTGGAAGTGATGTCATGTTTGGTGCAAGAGGGATTGTGAGAGGCGGAAGTGGCTGTGGAAGCAGCCATGATGGGGGCGGAAGTGATGTCATCGATCACCGTGGGGATGGTAACTGCACCAGCCACAGGGCTAATGGCATCTGAACAGTTCCAGAGGCCAGGGGAATCTTCTGGAATGTTTGAAGAGCGCTGGTTATGGAGGTGGATTGATAAAAGTTTGTTGTATTTACAGTTTTTGATGTTGAGACGGTGTTGAAATACTGTTTGCTGAGAGTCTGAATTCTCCTGAGAATATAGTAAAGGAGGGGTCCTTTGCAATTCTGAGAGAGTGTGGCCCTCAGCTGAGACAGGGCTGACTGAAGAGAGGTCAGGTGCCGGCATATTGCTGTGAATGTGGACTGGAGGATCTTGAAGGAAAACCTAGGAGAACCTAAATATCACTAGGACAATTTTAAAGGAGATTATGGAATTATATCTGAAAGCTAACAATAGTCAAACGAAACAAAAGAATCAGTGAATACTTGTTTAAATATCAAGTCTGCTCATGAACTACTGAAGTTTTATCAAATGAGTTAAATCACTGCTGGGGAGATTTCCAGCAGTGGTATTTCATTGCATGTTGTATGTGTGGAGTACTGTTATTTTGAAAGAATTATAAGAAGGGTGCAATAGCTATAGAAAAAAAATCATTAAAGATGAATCCAATATCCAGAATTGTTCATTCAAAAGAGTAACTGAGCTGTGGAATAAATTACCACTGATGCAGTGTGTCTCAGATAATTTGGGTAATTTCTGAAGATGAAAGAATTTGAGAGATATGATAAAGAGACGAGTGGATGGGCTTGAATGAAATTCCAGTTTATTTATCAACGAATTTGAACTAGCTTTATTGTCAATAGACAATAGACAATAGGTACAGGAGTAGGCTCTTTGAGCCTGCACCACCATTCATTATGATCATGGCTGATCATCCTCAATCAGTATCCTGTTCCTGCCTTATCGTCTCTGTCATGTCCTGAAATCAGTGCAGTGAAATGCTTACAAGACACCACGGTACCTAAGTATAGATTCTGAAGTACAAATTCTTAAGGGAAACAAAAATTAGAAAAATAAAGAAATAAAAATTCCAGCAGTACAGTTGTTAGGCAAAAAAAGACAAAACTCAAGAAATGAAAAGTTTAGAATAAGAGTCCTTCCAACCCTGTTCACTGCACTGGGCTTCTCCTCAAGGATCTTGAGGCTGGGAGATCACTCTGGAATCATCCTGAAGCTGCAAGTTCATGCTGGGACAAACGACGCCATGCCAGGCCGCTGTGAGAATATCACGCAAGAAGATATTTACTAAAACCAAATGGATTTTATTCTCTTTCCAATTTTTTTTATATAAGAGGTACAAAATTACTTTGTATTTCAAAATTCATACATGGAACTTAGGCATCACTAGCTGGGCCAACATTCCTTGCCTAACCCTAATTGCCATTGAGAAGATGGTGATGAGCTGCCTTCCTGAACTCTGCAATCCATGGCAGGATGGTGCACTCTGACTTAGGAAAGGTTATCTAGAATTTTGATCCAATGAAAGTGAAGGAATGACAAAATAAATCCTTGGTTAGTAATTCTCCCATTAGCTACTTTAAAAAAATGTTGTAAAACATATTTTGTGTCAGTAATTTAAGCAAAAACTATCTGATGTGACGTCTACTACACTTTTACGAAAACACAACTGTTAGCTCAACAAAGATATAACTCACAGTTATATGATCAGGTGAGTGCTTAACACATCTGTGTGGTAATTCCTCTGTGAATTCTTTTGAACTAATTTTTTTTACAAGTTAAAGTAGCACAAACAGCATAGTGGAACAGAATTAAATGGATGAATGGCCAATTTGTGTTTCTATGTGACATGTTGGCATCCAATATTCTTTTGGTAATTTTGTGAAACATAATCTTTTCGCATTTGAACTCAAAAGTACCAATACTATGTTAGATCAGGACTCTACTGAGAGATCTTGCTCAAAACACAAATTCATTGCTTCTTTTGCAGGTGCCAATAAACTGTGTATTTCAAACATCTTCTATTTTTGCTACTGCTTTTTCAATTGGACTATTTCCAGAGCCAGCAGTCATTTAAGAGATAATTGGTTGATACATATACGCACATTAAAGCAATAATTAAATCAGTTCATGTTGAATGAACTACACGCATTAACCACCTACCACTGAATTATACATGGAAAAGGAAAATAAATACTGACAACAGACTCAGCTTTCATCCCAGTGAAAAGTCCTGTAAGAATGCACACTGGAAGGAAGTAGAGAAAACTACTGACATGCGCCATTCCACATAAAAGCCACAGGCAATTTCCATTCTTAATTGAACTAATTTATTACAATGGTTACATGACGTACTGAGACAGAACAAGATTTGTAGATAATATAGTCTATGGAGCATGATCCCAGAGCTGAATGCAAAATTAGACATGTGAATGAGGAAAGCACAGTATTTGTGCTGGTGCAGCTATGATTGTATTTTATGTGGAGGCAGCTCACCACCACCTTATCAGGGCAAACAGAGACAGGTAATAAATGCTGGCCCAGCCCGTGACACCCAGATCCTATGAATGATTAAAAAAATTCTTCCATTTAATCAACTTGTATCATTACTTCAACGTAAACAGTGAGTAGCTAGAAATTAAAATGTTCATGTTTCATGTCAGTTTATGAAAAGATGGATTTAAACCATAGAATTTCATTCGACTAGAATTCTGTTTTTGAGTTTTCTTGTCGCTTTCTATCAGCCTACACTTCCATTATTCTTCAGCTTCACTTTTCTGTTGCTGGTTGCTAGCATTGAGCTGAATTTCGAAGCCGCAGGTGGGAAGGCAGGTTGCTGGGGGTTGCGGGGGGCAGGGTCAAGATGCCCTGTCACTGGTGTCATGCATGCCCTACCCACAACCACCGTCACTAACCAAAGTACCCCGCGCCCTGCACCACCCACAACACCTCTCCAAGGAAAACCATGATTTAAGTTACTGGAGGAGAATGCTTTCTGCACATAGCCCAGAGGAAGACATTAAAGTGTCAATTCTTACCCAAAGGAATCAACCTGCCTCGGCTCTTGTTTAATGGGCAGTGAGAGAGGCCAGTGCTCATTGTGCAGTTGGCTGATTTAACCCTACAGACAGTTGACTAGTTAGAATGGGCATTCCCAGGTGCCAACAAAGGTTCCTTCCAACAGATTGCTTCCTAATATCCAGCCTCTTTGTCTGTTCCCTTGCCCAGTGCATTAGACCCTCACCTCTTTTGCAGGTGGCTATCAGCCTGGCCCGAAATATGAGGATGCATCTTGAAATGTTTGAAGATGTTTGGCATATCTGCCGTCCTGGCAGCAGCGAAGTGGAGGCAGTCTCACCCCCGGCATTTATGCTGGGTGCTGGGGAGCGCTGCTTCAGTGTAAAGTCCTCAATGTACAAGGTATTTAGAAATGTTTACTTTTCAAAATAGTGCAGAAGTAATTTAGTTTTTATCCTGAAAGGTTAGGGGTGAGTTTTTACCACAATCTAAGCAGCGGTGTGAAGTGCTTTAGACACTGCAGTTACGTGGGTCAATCTCAAGGTGTACAAAACCTAAAGTTACATGTATTTGAAACTCCAGGCAGCATGGTTGTCATGCTCTAGCCTGTAGTAACTGTGCAAACCGATTCATACTCATGCAAGAATACAGCCAGAATCTGGGGTCAGACTGTAATTGACATCAGACTGAAGTACAGCTTACTTCACTCTGCTTTGCTGTAGAATCAGTTTGGATCTAAACATGTTACATATGGTGCATGAATTTTGAGTCAGTGTGAAAAGAAAATCATTTCCAATGGACCACTAAACTAAATGCTTCCAAAAAATCTTTGAGTTGTTTTGCATATAAATGCAAGTTGTTCCTGCTATCATAGCATTGTATCCTTATAGAATATCTTCATGTGAAAATGTTTTCATGAAAATAAAACAGATATTTGCACCAGCAATGGATATGTAAATTCTAATTTTTTTTTAGTGTGTTTTTAGTATCACTCTGTGCAAGAGAATTGAGGGTGAATGAGCACAGTGAGATCAGAAGCTTTAAAAAACTAGTTTCGACCTCTCCACAATGCTGCTGCAGGGTCAGAACATAGTGATTTTAAGGACTCCTATTCAATCAGTAGCCTAAGGCTTCCTCTTTATTATTGGATTTCTTGACATGTAGGGAGCAGCACATTATCATTGTTTGAGCTTGGACAGGGCTCCATGTAATAGCAGTCAAACAAGAATCAAAGCTAAATGAGACTTTTTTGCAAGAAATCAAATTGCTTTTAGAACAGAATTCTAGCTGTGAATACACCCTAATGCTTCTCAACCTCAAATTGTTCTTTCAAAATTACTTCTGGCAACAATCCATACCAAATGAGAATTGCATCAATTAATCTGCAGCTTGGCTTCCTCTATTGCTGCTTTTATGCTTTTGCGAGTGTTTTCTTAAGAAAGGATGTAAGCTGGTAGAATAGGCAGTCACATTATGATTAATGCTTAAAATAATGGAAATAGCAAGAACAACAAGAATATTTGTTGCATTAATGGTCCTTACTGTGTGGAAATCCAGTTCTAAACACAGTATAAAGCATATAAATTAGGAGAGGAATAGGCTATTTAGCCCGTGAAGCCTGTTTTCCAAATCAATAAAATCATCGCTGATCTAATTGTGGCTTCAACTCCACTTACCCCTATACTGTCTGACTCCGTTGTTGGTCTCCCTCCACCTTGATATGCATTGGATATCTTCTTGCAGTGAGTTATCATTAAATCAACTGCATATCCTGTCAGGTTATTTATTAATAATTGGAAAAGCTAATTGCAAGTACAATAATAATGTATGTTTTAAACACTAGAAAAGCTTCTAATCTATATTCAAAGTCATTGTTTACCCTCCTTTACTTATGTAACAACAAACTGATATTTTTGATACTAAATGAAAACTGAAAGAACTGAAAGATATTTTTGATGTTTGCACTGCATCCACAGTAATATGACAACACATCTGTCTCTGATTATCATCTTTCATCACATAGTACAGCACTGTGCAGTGACGATGCCAGTGAGGAAGATCTCAGTTTGCAAAAAAGCATAAGAAACCTTTTTCTAAATCTTAGATTTGATACTGTAGCATATTAACAGGACTGGATTCAATATGCATTATGGAGATCTCCCGTTTTTCTTTTTACAAATACTTACTGTACAAGTGTTATTGTGTTCATTACTGGATAACTCGATATTTATTGTTCATTCCTTCAGTGAACATAAGACAATATGTGAAGTCAAGAAAAGAATGCAGAGTGAATTAAAATTAGAATTAGCTTTACTCTTAAGTGCAGTGCAAAGTTTACAAGTCGTCACTTATTGCATCATCTTGGGTACAAATGGACCGAAGTATAGATTCTTAGGGGGGACAAATAGAAAATAAAAGAAATAAAAAGCCCTGTACTACAGACCTTCCACAATAATAAAGTGAAGGAAAACAAAAAACTGGTTTTAAGTATAGTTGTCTGCAGTCACTGGAGTTATTTTACATTTTCCATATTAGGTTGAAGTTGTAGTTATCCAAAATATGTTTAATTAAATAATTGAATCAAAAATTTCTATATCTAAGGTTAAGTGATTAGAAGTTAGATTTTCATGTCTCTGATCTGCTAATGAGGAATTAACCAGTTTCGATGAAAAAGTCACTTTTGTGAAATGATTTCTCTAGAACTACAGAGACAATATCCATGTGAATATTCCTCAAAGTACATACCTATTTTCCAGAAAATAATCACTTCTAGTATTTTTATACCTTACCGCTGATTATAAGCATTTGCTGGATTTTGAATTACAAAATCATATTGTGCACACATCGCGATCAATGAGCAAAGCTTGGAGACTTCATCATATGCACCTTCCTTGATAGCAATCATGGTTTTGTTGGAATGCAAGTAATAACCACATACAGCGAGTTCATATAGTCTTACTTACTCCTGCTCTCTGGACTTCCATAAAAATTGCTCTCTGGAAGGTTTTCTCCCAAACTGCAAGGTCGCTGCCCATCTCAACACAGAAATAATGGTTCTCGCCTTGACCCGCCAGAACACTGAAACCGTACGGCCTCTGGTCTTGAAGCTCACAGTCCTGATGAAGACCTAAACATAAGTTTGCTTGAAGCCAGCATTCATCAGCAAGCCAGAGCTGTAAAATATTCTGCAGTAGATTATCTTCAAGCCATTTAACCTGAGACAGATAATGTCTAGAATACACTTTAAATAGCCATTGCTAACCAAAGATTATGGGGAAACATTTCTTTAAGAAAATTGTAGCATAATGAAGTATCCTAAAAGTATTCTGTTTCAAACATATGTGCTTCTCTAAAGTATGGTTGATATGGTCTCAATGTGCAAGTGCATATTTGAAAAATGTAATGTCAGAAGGGAAATTAAAAGCACTTTCATGGTGCACAAACTTAATTTGTTCATCAATCTCATTATATTATGAAATAATTTGTTAAATATTAAGGAATACAAATTTAGTTAACTATCTTGAGTTTAGTAATGTATAACCAAATGTCAGATTAACTGGAACAGAAAGGCTGTCAATCAGATTAATTTTCTAGAATTATACCAAGGAAATGAATATCCAATGTATGTTGAATGTCAAACATAGAATAGGAGTATTTCAAAATGAGCAGCAGTTGTAACTTTTTGTACAAAACGTTTAAAGTGTAAATTTGATCTTGTCCTCGACATTGAATAGTGAATGGACTCAAACTCTTAGCATTCACTTATACCTGTGTTTTGGTTTTTGCAGCTGTTTACTTATTTACTTATCTGTGCTATTTAACTCTGTGATCTGCCTGTATTGCTCGCAAGACTAAGCTTTTCACTGTGCCTCAATACATGTGACAATAACTTCAATACAAATTCAAATTTAAATCATGTAAATGAGATTGAATGCAAATAAATTTAAGGAAGCATTCAATTTGTTGTCTGTCTTTTTTAACTGAGTTCAAAGGAAAAGATCTGTTTTAGATGGTTTGATAGAGAGGATATTGCAAAAAGATGAATTTCAGGCACAGGTTACATCTAGCCCCATTCACATTTCATTGATGTTTTGCATTTTCAACCCTATTTTCTGGAAGTTAGGCTTGGCCACAAAACTAATCCTACCCTCTCAAATGAGTTAATCACCTTGACAAATTTCTGCTATTCACACCCCATTATGGGCCTTCAAGGAAGATCCTAATATTAAGTTTTTCTTCAAATACAGTGGCACTAATATGCACCTTTTAAATCTTTTAAAGTATAGTAAAGAATATTCAATTTATTTAAAAAAAACTCACCATCATATGCAAATGCAACTAATGAATGATGCTGCATAGTTTATTTTAAAATAAGTTTTACTTTTTAAAACCAATTAATTCACAGGGAAGATTACTTTTTTTTGGTGATAACCTAAGTTATATTAATAAAACTGCACAATATTAGAACAGTCAAGTATAAACAAGAAATTCAATCTTGAACTAGAATAATTTTGAATTCAATTTGCACTGGATTACTTATTTCACCCAAAATGGAAATGCAATTCTAGTTTTTCAAAGGAATTTGAGTCAACCATATTATCAATGATACTCAGAAGCAAAATGTTGACGATCTTTGTTCAAAAAAGTGATTTCATTTGCTATGTTTACATATTTATCTTAAACAACAGCAGATATGGCTAAGTCAACAACATGTGCACTACCTTTGCCCTATTCATTGGATAGATAATGGCTTCTGAATGGTGAATTGGTCACTAGGTCTCCTGAGTGCACACCTCCTCTACAATGACACCTGCAAGTGAGATATGATGACTGGGAATCAGTTGCTGATTGTTGTGATCTTTGGAGGCTGACTGGAATGGCATTTGAAGAGTCAGTGAATTGCACACTGTCTAACTCACTGTCTTCCTCTGCAGCAAATGCAAAAGAGTATATGCAAATACATGTCAGAGTGTGGCTCCTGAGCTACATCAGACAATGCCTAAAACAGGCTTAATCACCAAGACTCAAACCATTATATTATGAGGAGAATGACTGCCACAACAATACATACCACTTTGGAAATAACATTTGAAATACTGATGAACCATCTATGGCATCACTCACAAGTGACAAAAAAAATGTGTCCTTCAGGTGAAGTACTGTCAACAGGCAAGAAGATTGCAAAGAGTACCTGGGCATAATTTAGTTCCTATTTATAGATGTTTATCTCATCCTTATTTTTATAAAGCATTTATATGATATTACTGTTTATTGTTCAACCACAAAACTTAAGACACTTTGGGAAACAGAGATACAGCTGGTTGAAACACAGATGTTTCACTGCATTACGGGCTGAAGATCCAGGAAAAATAAAATTTGTGTGCTGTACCATCACCATATGGTCGGAGAATGTAATTATAGCCTAAAAGTTTATGTGAATATTTAAGTTTGCAACAGGTAAAATGTGTAACCATTGGATCTAAAGTTTGCAGAAATGCATTTTAAGACATTATCAATGTATGCAGTGTCTCTTTATTAGATTAGATTGAATTCCCAACAGTATGGAAAAAGGTCCTTCAGCGCAACAAGTCCACACCGACCCTCTGAAGAGTAACACAGCCATTCCCCTACCCTATATTTATTCCTGACCAATGCACCTAACACTTTGGGCAATTTAGCATGGCCAATTCACCTGACCTGCACATCTTTTGGATTGTGGGAGGAAACCTGAGCGCCCGGAGGAAACCTTAATCTTAAATGAGATTGGTACCATTTCCTCCTATCTTTAGTGGTCAAACAATGTCAGGGATGTAAGTTCTATTCATGAACCTGCCTGAGCTCTTTCATTAAAAACAATCCAATGAGTTGAGCAAAATAGTACTTGGGTTTCTTTATCAAGGAAAAGCCTTTTTTTTTCAACATTGGACAAAGTATGGCTGCAATTGCATAAAATGCCTAAATGTAGTACATGGATAATCACAGAGATAGAAGCTCCCATGTACATCATTCGGTCTCCAAAATGTCATCAATTTTGATCTTTTAAACAATTTCATCATCTTCTTATAAAATGGTAACCCACCATCTCAAAACTAAAGATTTTAATAGCGAGAGCAAATAAGTAGTTTAAACTTTCATCAATACAATAGCACCTCCAACAATGCAACACCGTCGGAGTGGTGTTCAAACCTGGATCACTGATCCTGTGACCTTGTGACTCAGAAGTAAAACTACAGCAACTGAACAGCCAAAACATGAAACCTTCTAATTTTCATATTTCGATTGCTGCTCACAATATATGTCTAAATCATCTGAGATATAAATTTCAGCCTGTTATTCAATGCTCTGCATTTTTGCCTGAATAGTTTGATTTCATTGCCAGACAAAGAGAGTTACCTTGTGAACTTTACAAAGAATCTCACAGAGGTTGTAGATTTTTTCAGCCCACAGCCAGTCACGAATGCTGACCTATAAAAATAAAAAAAACTGTTAAAATTATAATGTCGTGGACAAAATTATGGCTCAGTTATTATTGTGAATTATCCAGTTAGTGCTATGCAATTTAAAAACTGACTTGTTGCAGACTGAGTAACTTTTAAATTCAACTCTTAAATCGGATGCATTTTATCACGATTTGTATTTTGGGCCCTAAATTAACCATTGACGTTTTGTAGCAAGTCTGTCACCAAGTAACATGATTAATTCAATACTTTCAATCTGCTGGACACAGTAGCAATGGGAGAAAAATCAAATGCAGTGAATAGGGTGCCAGTGTAGAATTGTGAATAGGGTTAGAGGATATTAAGCGAGGTTGAAAAGATAGAAACTTAGAAAATGTTTTGATTTGGAGGTGCCGGTGTTGGACTGGGGTGTACAAAATTAAAAATCAGTCACCTGATGAAGGAGCAGCGCTCCAAAAGCTAGTGCTTCCAAATAAACTTGTTGGACTATAACCTGGTGTTGTGTGATTTTTAACTTAGAAAATATTTGATACAGAAAGATGTTATTTAACCCATCTTGGTTGTCCTGGCCAACAAATGATTCTGATATGCAAGTAGCCATACCAACCATTCAAAGTAGCCAGGATGGTGAATTATTGGGTTGTGAGTACATCAGCAGATAAAGTGTCATTCATACAATACCCCAGTGCTTCTGGTCAATAAGTAGCACAATTGTAGCTGGCTTTGATTTAATGGGAAAAGGCTGGGGCTTCGAAAGTATTCAAACTGAAGAAGTTGATGCTAAATAGGTGTGGTTTTGTGATTTGTTAATTCATTTTGAGTTGTCCTACAGTGGCTGTCCTACACAGTGCTCTCCACTGTGTCCCAAACTCCTGTTAGTTCCCCTTGACCTTAATTTGTATCTTTGTTTAATGTGTACCAATTTCCCTAAAACTGTTTCCACCACCCCTACAGACACCACATTCTAGAACCCAATTGCTCATTGATGAGAATCATCTCTGCTCCTTGATGTTTTAGTACATTATCTTTGTAAGAGTCCATGTATTCCTATTTTTGAACAATGGCTTAGAAATGAGTAAAATGGACATTACTTTTTCAAAACGAGAAGAATGTGGATGAAATTTTCCACAATTTGTAAAAACAAGCAATATTAATTTGAGTCCAGATGAACTAGTTTCATTTGTTATAGGGGTCACGAAGAGCTTAGCAATAGAAACAAGCCTCTGATTGAAACCACTATAAATGCCGGAGGAAACACCACAGAAGCGCTTCACAGGAGGCTCCCAAGCACTGAGGATGTCACCTAGACAGGGGACGAAACGTTTGCAAGACAAATTCCCAGCTCGGCGATCAGAACCACAACAAGCCTCTGATTGGTCAGGCTGCAGTTTGACACAGAATCTGATAGAGGAATGAAAACAAAGAAGCGAGGAAACCTCCCGAAGCAGGTTGCAACTATCTTGTAATGATTGTAAAGCGGTCATCCAGGTGGACCTCAGAGATGACATCCCTGATTGGACCAGATGTACCTCGTCGGCAGCACGGTGGCACAGTGGTTAGCACTGCTGCCTCACAGCGCCAGAGACCCGGGTTCAATTCCCACCTCAGGCGACTCTCTGTGTGGAGTATGCACACTCTCCCCATGTCTGCGTGGGTTTCCTCCGGGTGCTCCGGTTTCCTCCCATCTCTCCAGAGATGTGCAGGTCGGGTGAGTTGGCCGTGCTAAATTGCCCGTAGTGTTAGGTAAGGGGTAGACGTAGGGGTATGGGTGGGTTGTGCTTCGGCGGGGCGGTGTGGACTTGTTGGGCCGAAGGGCCAGTTTCCACCCTGTAATTAATCTAATCTACTGCCCCAATCAGGGAGCCCAGGCTGACAGATAAGAACAGCAGTGTCAGACATCCTGTTCATTCTGACAGCTGTCTCCGAGGGGTCTGGGCCAGTTTCACAGACTCTCCACAAGTAAATAAGCATGATTTGGGTGACAGGATGCCAGCTTCTGCAGAGTTATTTCAACCCTCTCTTTCACTCTTACCTGGGGAGTTACACTTTCTAATTGTCTGTCAAAAGATCAGAAAAATTACATTCGGAGTAGAAGAAATATAAAATTCTAAAATCCAATGGAAAAAGACAGGCCCTGAATCCAACTAATTAACCACTGAACTGAAGACTGATCGTCAGTGTGCAGACAACATCGAGCCATCATTGAAGAATCACCAAGATTGTGAAACACTCCATCCAGCTTTGTGTTTTGGATTGCCAGGAAAGAACTGTATTTGGCTGACTATTTCTTTTCCCTCGAGGAGAAAGTGAGGACAGCAGATGCTGGAGATCAGAGCTGAAAATGTGTTGCTGGAAAAGCGCAGCAGGTCAGGCAGCATCCAAGGAGCAGGAGAATCAACGTTTCGGGCATCAGCCCTTCTTCAGGAATCCTGAAGAAGGGCTGATGCCCGAAACCTCGATTCTCCTGTTCCTTGGATGCTGCCTGACCTGCTGCGCTTTTCCAGCAACACATTTTCAGCTATTTCTTTTCCCTCTACTCATTATGAGTTTTGTGTGTGAGAATTTTAAAAAAGGTGAAGTTTCAGATGCAAATGTTATACATTCTTTCATTTTATTGTTCTTACTGAAGTTAAGCTGGTTCCAATAAACCTACTGATTTTTACTTTTACTGAAGGATGTTGTTGTGGTTTGTTTTCATCCTGCATAACACTCATTCAGAAACAAATTTGGCAGTTTGATTAAATCTTCATATTCTTGGTGACTCCAGGATAAGGAAGGTGCAGCACAGTGGCTAAGTGGTTAGCACTGTTGCCTCACAGCACCAGGGATCAGGATTAGATTCCCGCCTCGGGTGCCTGACTGTGTGGAGTTTGCACATTCTCCCTGTGTCTGCGTGTGTTTCCTCCCACAATCCAAAGATGTGCAGGTTAGGTGAATTGGCCATGCTAATTTGCCCATGGTGTTCAGCGATGTGTAGATTAGGTGCATTAGTCTGGGGTAATGCTGAATAGTGAGGGAATGGGTCTGGCTGGGATACTATTTGGAGGGTTGGTGAGGACTTGTTGGGCCAAATGGCCTGTTTCCACACTGTAAGGATTCTAATTCTAATTCAATTTCAAGCACACTATCCGAGTGAGTCATGACAAAGTTTTGGGTTCATGGTCAAGATATTTTGGAAGAAGGACAATGTAAAATTGATAAGGCAGGACTTATGCACTGGGGAGTATTGCCGAACAAAGTGACCTTGGGATGCAGGTGCATAATTCGTTGAAGGTGGAGTCACATACGACCAAGGTAGTGAAGGCGGCATTTCGTACACTTGTTTTCATTGGTCAGTTCATGGAGTTAGGAGTTGGGTTGGCATATTGCAGCTGTAGGTTAGGCCAGTTTTGGAATTCTGCATTGAATTCTGGCCTCTCTGCTATAGGACAGTTGTTGTGAAACTTGAAAGGACTCAAAAAGAATTACAAGGAAGTTGCTGGGATTGGAGGGTCTGAGCTAAAGGGAGAGGCTGAATAGGTTGGGACTTTTTTTTTCTGGATGAGAGATGACCTTATAGAGGTTTATAAAATCATGAGGGGCATGGATAGAGTGAATAGCCAAGGTCTTTTTTTCCCAGGTTAGAGGTGTCCAAAACCAGAGAACATAGATTTAAGGTGAGAGGCAAAAGATTTATAAAAGGGATCTGAGGAACAATGTTTTCACACAGAGAGTGGTGCATGTATGGAATGAGCTGCCAGAGGAAGTGGTGGAGGCTGGTACAATTGCAATATTAACAGACATCTGGATGGGTATATGGATAGAAAAGGTTTAGAGGGACATGGGCCAAGTGCTGGCAAATGGGAATACATTAATGTAGGATATTTGGTTAGAATGGATGAGTTAGACTGAACAGTCTGTTTCTATGCTGTACAGCTCTACGCTGTGAGGGAAGAATGTACCAGCTTGAGACAGAATGGGTTTGAAAAGAATAGAATTTGATATTGAGACTAAAAAAACAAACTGAATTTATGATATTTGATGGCAGAGAAAAGAGAAAGACAAAGAAAGAGAGCAAACAGAAGTGGAATTTAAATTTCAAAGAGAAAAAGAAAAAGAAGAGTGAGATAAGTAATTCCACTAGAAAATGTTGGTTTTAAAAAAAAGACATCAGAAGCCAATGCAGGCTGTGCTGTGGAAAATCCTAGTCATAATCTAAAGGCCAGTGAGAAAATGTTTAAACTTGTACAAACTATGGTTACAAAAGTTGAGGAAAAGATGTGTTTTTGGTACAGTAGCCCATTCTCATGTATTCTTGGGCCCATTATCACAGTATCTGGAGGTACAAATTAATGCAGATGCTGAAATCTGTACTGAAAACAAAAGATGTTAGAGATCACAGTGGGTCAGGCAGCATCCATGGAGAGAAAGTAAGCTGATGTTTCAGGTCTAGATGACTCTTTATCAGACCTGAGGCTGAGGTTACCTGGCTTTCTATCCACTGATACTGCCTGACCCACTGTGATCTCCAGCATATTTTGTTTACAGATTACATTGTATGGGTTGCTTTCAGTATAGCTCACCTATTTTTTCCTACTCTTAGCTCTGATTCTCAATTATTCAGCTTTTTTCCTACTCTGATATGCTATCCATTATCTCTGCATTTGCCTATCCCTTTCACATTTCTCTCACTGAGTTCTGTCTCCACTTGCCAGCTCACCTCTCCCCTTCCCCTCCTAATCCAACTTCAGCAATAAATACCATATTTTCCCGGCTGATAACAGTTCTGATGAAGAATTACTTGACTCTAAACATTACCTCTGTTTTCTTCCCACGGACACTGCAGAAATTATTGATTTTGTTCCAGATCTGTAGCAAATGCAGTACTTTGCTTTCTATTACCTTACAAAAATCACGTGATTCTGAACAAATGGAATAAATTAATCATGCAGACTCTTTGGTCCAACTTGTCCATGCTGACCAGATATCCAAAATTAATCGATCCCATTTGCCAGCATTTGGCCCATATCCCTCTGGACCCTTCCCATTCATATACGCAACCAGATGTCTTTTAAATGTTCTAACTACAACTTTCTGTGTCACCAGGAGATAACAAACATATATCAAAGAAGCATTCTGGAGTGGTAGTTATTGATTTGGAACATTGGAAACCTTGACAGCCAATATGTGCTCATCAAGATTCCATAAACAGAAATGAGATTAAATGATCAGATAATCTGATTTTATTGATATTTGTTGAACAGATAAATATTGGTCAGGACACCAGAGAGTTTTTTGGTTCAAAATAATGCTATGAGGTATTTTATATCCATAACATCCAATGATTACTGCTTTGACAATGCAACACTCTTTATTTGCTTCATTGAAGTGCTAACCTAAATTATACATTCAGTTGTAACCTTGAAGTCACCATCTTCTGAGTCAAAGATGAGCAATGACATCTAACTGGATGAAAAAAAATCCTCCGAAGACAGCTTAATAGATCTGAAATTTTAATTCTGTTTTCTCTCCACAAATACTGCCAGACTTGCTTTTCAAGACCTAGTTTCCAACAATTTCTGTTTTTGACATCTAAATGGACACGGATAGTGCAAACATCTAATCCGATTCAATTGTTTTTGAGTTGTTTGATATTCTGCTACACTACTTAAATTTGCAACCAGACCACTGACCGAACAAATAAATGGTGTACCCTAACACTGTGGTGTTAAATGCCTGGAAGTTAAGCTTACCATATATGGGAACATGGTGAGAAATATTAGGAACACTTAACATGTACTCCCTTAATTTTAAGGTGGGTTAATTATTCTAAATAAAACCCAGGAGCAAAGTAACGAGCTAAAAGAAGAAAAATCTGCACAATATTAAAAAGTTTCAGCCTCTTACCGGTGGAGCATTGAATATGTGTAGAGAAGAACCTTTCAGTCCCAGAAACTTGCACTTGTAAAGCTGATTGGATTCAGCTCCTAGCAGCTTCTCACTCACCCACCCCATGTGAATTATCTGCAGAGGAAAACCTTAGAAAATTGAAAAGTCAATCCTCAAAATCAAAACACAGTTTTTTTTTATGATTCTTGCACACAAAGTCATTAATTTTGTAATGAAACCTCCTCAAGGACTCTGTGCAGTCATAATGTCTGAATCAGGTAGGAAATTGCTCAACTGGATTATCGAGGTATCAACACTTAAAAGTGTTCGGTGTGGAATTATGAGGATTTGAATCCAATTTAGAATGACAGCCTCCATTGCTGCAAAGGCACAACAAGGATAGGCTCAGCAAGCTCAAAATATTCTTCAGAATTGGCAGCTTACTCACAGAATGCGCAGCATTGCAGGTTCAATGTCACTTTACATTTAATTTTTTGCTTTATGCATAAAAGAGAGACTAGCCAGCAACTTTAGGATATTTTAAAAGCTACAGTCAGAAAGCTATCGCAGCAAAGAATGACTTAGTTTTCCTTGTTGTTTTGAGATAGAGATACAAATTCTGAAATGAATAAACTCATATATATTTTGGCCATCCAATATTTGTAGATTGAAGGTTATAGCAACTGGTGATTTCACGTATCACTCATTTCACGTTTACATAAATTGCAGATATTTTTCACAAAGGAAGAGTGGGCACTTTTAAAGTGATGTTTACTCAAAATTACTAAGTGAAAACAGTAACCTCATGGGATTTTCATTATATTATATAATGCTGTGATTCTGTTGGAAACAAGAGCCTCGGCACGGTGGCTCAGTGGTTAGCACTGTTGCCTCACTGCGTCAGAAACCCGGCTTCAATTCTGCCTCAGGCTGAGTTTATACATTCTTCCCGTGTCTGCATGGGTTTCCTCCGGGTTATTCTCCGGTTTCCTCCCACAGTCCAAAAGGTTAGGTGAATTGGCCACGCTAAATTGCCCATAGTGTTAGGTGAAGGGGTAAATGTAGGGGAATGGGTTTGGATGGGTTGCGTTTCGACGGGTCGATGTGGACTTGTTGGGCCAAAGGGCCTGTTTCCACACTGTAAGTAATCTAATCTAATCTAATCATTCAGGCTGTTCATACTGCTAGCAGTTACCACACTGGTTTGGCAATAGCTCTGGACATGGAGGGACACTGAAAACCACACGATAGGCTGGGGATGTGCATAACTAGAGTTTCAATATTGTTTGCTGGGTTGAACAATTTAGCTTAATGGGCTATTCATAATCAAATCATTCTGAGCTATTGTTAGTCAAATGATGTTGCTGGAAGTCTCCAACAGAAGGAAAGATCTGACTCAGTACCAGTCAGAAAAATGATATTTAATAAATTCTTCTGGTTTTACGTTTCTTCTCTGGCCAGCAATACTTTAAATCGAAATCACACATTTCGGAGCTTCTTTCATTGTAGAACTTTTTCAAAAGATGTCACTTTCAATTACATCCAGTTCTGAACTCATATGAAGAATGTTGTTTGCAATCTCAAGAAGATTGAAGGTGATCCTTTTCGAAATGGGGCTGTAAATTGTGGAGATACATATGGAAAGTGGAGCTTGTTTTACTGGAGAAAAAGTTTTAAAATTCAATGATACTTTACTAGCAAACAGGTTATGTGACTTTGACACTACTCACAGAGACAAAGGATACTTGTCCAAAATTAACAAGTCTCCAACAAAGAGTCTGGATTAGAATTCCACAGATTGTGTGCAACAGAGTTCTAAGGAAAAGTGCAGTTGAATGTTGATTAATGTTCATTAATCCCTTTAATAAAGACCAGGGTAAAAAATATGGGTAATGTGACAGCAATTTATAGAGATATGCATAAGCACAGCAGGTAAGAAAATTTATGGGATATGACAAGACCATGAAGGTATCAACTAATGAATAAAACTGATTAAATGGTACAGATGTAATAACGAACTGAAACTTCGACAAGATATTAAAATCCAGACCAAAATCCACAATTTTATCCCCTTAGAAATTTTTTTCTGCCTCTCTCATTTAGTGGAACCTCTGGAAAAAAGGATCAAATGGCCTTTGCTTGTTCTACATTTTCCATTTAATATTCTGAATATTCCTTTGATTTTTTGGAAGAATGTTAACTTCAATTAGGTCACAACATCGTGATATGAAGCTGACCTCATTCTCCGAGTGTAAAGATAGATAGTTTGAAGGGTACTAAAACTTTCCAAGTCATTACTCTTGGATGTCTGACTAACATGCAAATAAGTGGAGCATAGCAGTATTGATGATAAGATGACATACAGACCAGGAATGAAATGTTTTACATGGCAGCTAGCTTTGTGTAACTTAATTGTCTGTTTTTGTGGAGACGAAAAGAAGCACCATAGCAATTCTCTGACAATATTTTTTATCTTAGCCTCCATTTTGGCCATTTCTGCAAATGCAAATAAGAATTGCCAAACCGTCATACACTGATTCACATTTATTTAGCCTCTAAATAACTGGATATAGGTGTTACAGCAAATCACAGAATCACTGCAGTGTGAAAACAGGCCCTTCAATGCAACAAGTCTACACTGACCCACCGAAGAGTAGCCATTCCCCTACCCTCTTGCTCTACAGTTACCCCTGATGAATGCACCTAGCCTACACATCCCTAAACACTGTGGACAATTTAGTGTGGTCAATTCACCTAACATGCACATCTTTGGATTGTGGGAGGAAACGGGAGGAAACTGGAGTACCTGGAGGAAACCCACGCAGACACAGGGAGAATGTGCAAACTCCACACAGAAAGTTGCCCGAGGCTGGAATCAAACCCGGATCCCTGATGCTGTGAGGCAGCAGTGCTAACCACTGAGCCACTGTGCCGCCCTATGAGGAGATGGCAAGAGATTTTTCACTTTGAGAATATACTATAACAAACTTTGTTGGATGGGAAAATTTGGATCCATAATTTTCAAAAAGTTAGAATGTAAACAAGTATAACTATAAGGTTTTGGTCTAAGCTGTGCCGTCAATGGTCAATAGAATAACAAATAACTAGAAGAAACCAGCGAAATGTTCAAGATAGCAATGTTTGTGGTAATATTGTACTTCAGACCTGGAAGACCCTTGACATCCAATGGTAATTAGAATAATAATTGGCAATACTTCTGGTCCAGTAAGACAAACTCAACTAAGGCCCTGCTAATGATCGGAACTTTAAAAGACGGGTAGATTGTGTCAATGCGACCATGGTCAATTGCTAACAGTCATTTGGTGATATTGGAAGTCAATATTTTCTTGAGGAGAAAGAGGAGTGAAATTGTGGAATAAAGTATCAAATCATGCAGAGAAAGTTCAGGGAATGAAGACCTATTCCAGGAAATAGACATGAGGAAGTTATGTTACCTAAAGCAAAGTAAAGTAATGGATAAGAAACAATTAAGGTTCAAGTGTCAAGATAAAGTTTGATGGAAAGCTATTCCTAAAGTTGACGAAAGTGCTTCTCTAATATATTTTTTGCCTGATTATGGTAATCACTGTTATAAACATCATTGGCAACTTTTGGACCTACAATAATTTTATCAGCCAAGATGGCATTCAGTATTATTATGTTTCTAATTGACTAAATTATGCAGCAAGATAATTTATAAAAGATAAATTTTAGCTTAAATTCCCTTATTTATCTACTGGGTATCTTGTTCAGCGATAGACTTTTGTATCAATTCTCTATTTTATTGTTCCAGTCTATGTTTGAATCTGACAATTGACTGAAGGGTATCAATTTATTTTATGTTTTGTAAGTACCAGTCTTATCCAGAACTCCACTGGAAAACAAGTGATAACAGAAAGTGAATTTTTGTATAAATGAGAGATTAGAGATCAGAAATGTAAGAGACAAATAAAAATCTGCTGCTATACATTAGGATGAAACGTATTTCACAATACTTTTGAGCAGTTTTTGAACTGCTGTGTCTTTATTTTATTTATTTAAGTCCACAATGCCAAACAAACTACTGTTTAACTCCCCGTGAAAAATAAGTAGATTACCTTAAGAAACAAATACAATATATCAGACTAGAACAAATGCAGTTTCCCTTTATTTGAGCGCTGTTTGCAATTTGCAGTATGGATTTTAAAAGAAAGATAAAGTGTGTGAATTCATTAAAACACCCCTGGTGATAGATAGCCATTAATTATAAAATATGTAAACACAATAAAATAAATAAATTAGTGCTTCCAAATGAGTAGCCATGATACAGATCTCAATAACCAAGGAAGTGACAGCAATAATACCTTTCAAATTCTTCATCTCAAACATGATTGAAGTCTTAATATTATTAAACAAGGTTTGTTATGAGTGCAAATACTAAATAATGCACATACAATTCCTTTAAATTTAACCTGCACACATGTTCAAATTCCAGCTACCCTTCATTTGGTCACAATTATGTAATAGATTTTGCCATCACATTGTTCTTATCAGCTAGCAACTCTTTACATCCTTTTCACTCCTTTAGTTCTGATGGAGAAAATATATTTCTTACACGGAGACATGTTTTCATGACATATATGACTTTTTCTCCAAAGGAGAGGCATCCTACCTGATCATTTGAAGGACAGCATTTATTGGCCATTTTCATCTGTACATTTAAAATAATATATGGAAAAGAATCATTAATACTGATATATTCAAGTTACATCAAAACATTTCTCAAAATATTTCCCAAACTCCATTTTTGATCAACTGGAAAAGTTTGTAAAGTTTGATATCGCCATTTTATTGCACACATGTTTTATGTACTGCTATTATATTCCTTTCTCCATTACTTGAGAAGTTGCCTGTATATATTAAATTGATTAAACTTTCTGTTAATTTAGCCCAGGACAAAGTTAACATATTAGCGCAGCAAAATCATCAACAGTAATCCCTAACTTTCAATCTGGTCTTTGACATTTTATTGAGTTTTTAAGGCAAAGCACAACAATGCTCAAGACTAAAGACAAAAATGCTTGGATTACCTTAATGATGGGAGAAAGTGAGGACTGCAGATGCTGGAGATCAGAGCTGAAAATGTGTTGCTGGAAAAGCGCAGCAGGTCAGGCAGCATCCAAGGAACAGGAGAATCGATGTTTTGGGCAGGAGCCCTTCTTCAGGAATGAGGAAAGTGTGCCAAGCAGGCTAAGATAAAAGGTAGGGAGGAGGGACTTGGGGGAGGGGCGTTGGATATGCAATAGGTGGAAGGAGATTAAGGTGAGGGTGATAGGCCGGAGTGGGGGTGGGGGGGGGGGGGGGGGGGGGGGAAGAGGTCAGGAAGAAGATTGCAGGTTAGGAAGGTGGTGCTGAGTTTGAGGTTTGGGACTGAGACAAGGTGGGGGGAGGGGAAATAAGGAAACTGGAGAAATCTGAGTTCATCCCTTGTGGTTTGAGGGTTCCTAGGCGGAAGAGGAGGCGCTCTTCCTCCAGCCGTTGTGTTGCTATGGTCTGGCGATGGAGGAGTCCAAGGACCTGCATGTCCTTGGTGGAGTGGGAGGGGGAATTGAAGTGTTGAGCCACGGGGTGGTTGGGTTGGTTGGCCTGGGTGTCCCAGAGGTGTTCTCTGAAACGTTCCGCAAGTAGGCGGCCTGTATCCCCAATATAGAGGAGGCCACATCGGGTGAAGCGGATGCAGTAAATGATGTGTGTGAAGGTGCAGGTGAATTTGTGGCGGATATGGAAGGATCCCTTGGGGCCTTGGAGGGAAGTAAGGGGGAAGGTGTGGGCGCAAGTTTTGCATTTCTTGCGGTTGCAGGGGAAGGTGCCGGGAGTGGAGGTTGGGTTGGTGGGGGGTGTGGACCTGACGAGGGAGTCATGGAGGGAGTGGTCTTTTCAGAATGCTGATAGGGGAGGGTAGGAAATATATCCCTGGTGGTGGGGTCCGTTTGGAGGTGGCGGAAATGACGACGGATGATACGATGTATATGGAGGTTGGTGGGGTGGTAGGTGAGGACCAGTGGGGTTCTGTCCTGGTGGAAATTGGAGGGGCGGGGCTCAAGGACGGAGGAGCGGGAAGTGGAAGAGATGTGGTGGAGAGCATCGTCGATCACGTGTAGGGGGAAATTGCGGTCTTTGAAGAAGGAGGCCATCTGGGTTGTTCAGTATTGGAACTGGTCCTCCTGGGAGCAGACGCGGCAGAGACGAAGGAATTGGGAATATGGGATGGCATTTTTACAGGGGGCAGGGTGGGAGGAGGTGTATTCTAGGTAGCTGTGGGAATTGGTTGGTTTATAGTAAATGTCCGAGTTGATTCGGTTGCCCGAGATAGAAATGGAGAGGTCTAGGAAGGGGAGGGAGGAGTCTGAGACAGTCCAGGTAAATTTGAGGTCGGGGTGGAAGGTGTTGGTAAAGTGGATGAACTGTTCAACCTCCTCGTGGGAGCACGAGGCAGCGCTGATACAGTCATCGATGTAGCGGAGGAAAAAGGTGGGGGTTGGTGCCAGTGTAGCTGCGGAAGATGGACTGTTCCACATATCCTTCAAAGAGGCAGGCATAGCTGGGGCCCATGTTGGTGCCCATGGCTACTCCTTTGTTTTGGAGGAAGTGGGAGGATTGGAAAGAGAAGTTGTTCAGAGTGAGGACCAGTTCAGTCAGTCGAAGGAGGGTGTCAATGGAAGGTTACTGGTTGGTATGGTGGGAAAGGAAGAAGCTGAGGGCTTTGAGTCCTTCGTGATGGGGGATGGAGGTATACAGGGACGGAATGCCCATGGTGAAGATAAGGCGTTGGGGACCGGGGAAGCGAAAATCATGGAGGTGGAGGAGGGCGTGGGTGCTGTCCCGAACGTAGGTGGGGAGTTCTTGGACTAAGGGGGACAGGACCGTGTCGAGATATGCAGAGATGAGTTCGGTAGGGCAGGAGCAGGCTGAGACAATGGGTCGGCTGGGGCAGTCAGGTTTGTGGATTTTGGGCAGGAGGTTGAAACGGGCAGTGCGGGGTTGTGGGACTATGAGGTTGGAAGCGGTGGATGGGAGATCCCCTGAGGTGATGAGGTTATGGATGGTCTGGGAAGGCAGTGTAAGTATGGAAGTAGTGGTCTTGAAACTGGAAACTCTTAAGCCAAATCAGACAAGATCTTCTAAATCCACAAAGCCAAATAGAAACACCAAACTGAACAGAGCCACCAGGCTGTCCAGAGACTCATCTGATCAACTAGGCCCATCATGTATCAGATATAACAGCAGATGCAATAGATTTACCAGACAAGCATCCATCAGTCTGAATGCTACCCAGACAATAGAATTCAAGATTGGTTTGTCCACCTTTCTTGTAGCTTTATTTAAACTATTTTAAATCCTTGGTATATATATTCATTGTCAGTGGGCATCTATCCTGCACAATTTCTCTTCCATCCAAGATTACAGAAAGCTCAATTGAAGAAAATGTCAAAAAGCGAATCAGTAACAAAAATGGAAGAAAAACTGGAGGAAAATAGAAGGCATGTTAATGATTATATGTCTTTTTATGTGAATAATTAGAATGTGTGATGAAAGTGCAGAATAAGTAAGGGCAAAAAGCTTTGAGACACAATGCACTGGGTGTACGGCAAAGAAGTGGCGACCTTGAGGAATTCTTTTCTGCGGCTTCTTCACCACTTGCAATTTTCTTCAATGTTTTTGAAAACTTATCTTGGTCATGCAAGTTATTTTATATTTATTCTCAGTGTGTCAATTATTTTACAAAAGACCAAATTTTTTGATTGTCCCTTGCAAGGGACCAATTCTAAAATTGATTTTTGACAAAGCTAAACTGGAAATGCAGATGATTAGTCTTCCTAAATCAACACCACTGGTATAAAATACATTTCTTTCTCTTTAATTACAGTTCTAGGATTAGGTCAAAGAGTGTATCTAGATTTCCAGAAGCAAGCTTTACTCTAGTTTGTCCAAGCAAGAAGAGCTTAAATATATTTTATATCTGAGATCATACATTTATATTATTATTTACAGTAAAGCTGTCTACTTCTTTCAGCCAAGAGACTTACATTTTGCAGGGTCAAATCATTAATATTGGTTGATATTGCCCGCACCCAGTCAGCACTCTCTTGGGCAGTGTAGAATTGTAAAATTCCAGTGCTCACTCCATCCAGTGCAACAATCTCAAATGTGTTAGGCCTAAAGCAAGACAAAAGTTTTGAAAGCATTCAACAAAACAGTCAAAAAAATCAGGTAGTTTCTTTCACAGGAGCAAAAGGTGAAGCTACATCTGAAATGCAAAAGCATAAATTCTCACATTATTTGTAATGGAACTGGAAAACATAACTATTAATATTTGATTACCTTCTCATTGAAAAAATGGCAAAAATACCCCAAAGTGCTTTATAGCTGTTAAAGACACTTGTTATAGTTCACTCACTTCTGTAAAGTGGGACATATGGTCATTAGGAATCGAAAGTGCGGTGCTGGAAAATCACAGGAGTTCAGGCAGCATCCGAAGAGCCAGAGAATTGACATTTCAGGTGTAAGCCATTCATCAGGAATGAGCTTTTTGTTTCAAGGGTCCATGCTAGAATCGTTGATTCTCCTGCTCCTCTGATGCTACCTGATCTACTGTGCTTTTCCAGCAACACACTTTTTGACTCTGTTCTCCAGCATCTGTATTCCTCACTTTCTCCTAGTCCACATGGTAATTAATCTTACACAGTAATTCTCACAAACAGCAATTAAATAAATGACTAGGTATAGGCCACGACACTAGTGGAACTCCCCTGTCCTTTTTAAAGACATAGTGTAGCATTGTTTAATCCATCTGTGACAGAACCTCCAACAGCAATCCCTCAGAAGTGTAAGTATCCATCATCTGTGCAAGTGTCTGGAAAAAGGTTCAAAATCCAAAACCTGTCTCAGAGAACTGAATACAATTAATTTAGTTACTGTACTTAATTTTCAAATGTAAAATAATGAACTCATCAGATTTTTAAACTCATCAGAAGTTTAAGAAGATTCTTCAGACCTACTTTATTTAATAAATCTAAAATGTCAAAATCACACCCTTTGATTAGAATGTGATAAATCCTGTAGCACAGTTGAGCACTTGACTGAGTTTTGTATTGCCATAGACAAACACATAAGCATCCACTTCTCACTGAATCTAACTTTTGCGCCAAACCTGTCATTATTTGAGAAATGAATTCTCAATAAATGGTGAAATATCTCAATGTCATACTAAGCATCTCATCCGATAAATTGTCCAAAACTTTATGAGAGAAGTTTCTCTATTGTAAATAAAATCAAACTGGCTAGTTAATTGAAATTTTTACAACTAAAATATTTTTTAAAAATGCACAAACCATGTCAGAACAAATTATTAGTTTCATTATAAAACTTCTAATTAACTCTAATTATCACTCAGAAGTGCATTCATGAAAACAATTAGCGACGTTAACCAACATAACTAACAATAGCATATTATCAGTCTATCATAAGACTTGATCCCAAATTAACACATTTATCACAAAAGTTAAAAGAGGTCATAAAATGAATAAGCCATCACTTTTCACACTAAACACACATTCCATGTTGCTCATCTATTCCCAGAACAGTTGAGCAAACACCAGCAACTCAGGAGAGAGCCATATCTTCAAAACAGACCAGATCCTCTTATTACAATTGTGTCCAATGTTACTGTAACAGCCTAGTGAAAGTAGGGGAGCGGTGATAACTTTGGTTGGATGGATTCATGGAGATATCACATGATTTCTGTCAAACTTTAGTTACTTGATGTCCATACTTGTAGTGCCCTGACTTCCCAAATGAATGCCATTCATTTGTATATTTATCTAAAAATAGCTGATAAGCAAATCTTTTCAACAAAATCTTTTACAAAAAAATGGTAGGCCTATAAAGTTGGCAGCCCTCAACACCTTACAGAAACCAAAGCCCACCAATGTACGAGTGTGGAAGTTGGGGTGCTCCTGTGGGCCCCACAAATACATTTTGTGCCCATTCTGTCCCAGCCTTCCTTCCTTCCCAAACCACTTGCTTTGCAACATGTCGAAGTGCCAGTCAGGTGGTCTCTGGTTATCAAGATCTTCCAAGTCCAAAGCTGTTGAGATGTCTCTGGGTGCCAGTTTCTGATGGGGTTTAAATAGACTTTCCCTTGGTCTTCAATTCCTGAGGGATCAGCTTGAACATCCCATTAAACATCCCTTTTTCCTGATGAAGGGCTTTTGCCCGAAACGTCGATTTTGCTGCTCCTTGGATGCTGCCTGAACTGTTGTGCTCTTCCAGCACCACTAATCCAGAATCTGGTTTCCAGCATCTGCAGTTATTGTTTTTACCTTTTTACATCCCATTAAACTCCCATTTGAGAGTTAACAATTTCCTACATAACAATGAAAAGTCTTTCTGAAATTCAATTTTGTTTCTTTCTATATTGTAAAGGAAGTTCTCCTTGAATTGCAGTTATACTAAGCAACCAGGGTATTGTGGGTTCTTGTATACTGTGACTAGTGTAACACACATTCAGCATAACAGAACTGGGGTCTGCTCAAAGATGTACGCAGGGCTCTCGCGAAAATGAGTGGCTGCATTTATTTCCCTATTCCAGCATCCAAAACACTTAACAGGATATCAAGTGTTTTGAAACGGTGCTATATGGAGGTTTATAAAATCATGAGGGGCACGGATAGGAAAATAGACAAGATCTTTTCTCTGGGGTGGGAGAGTACAGAGTTTAAGGTGAGAGGGGAAAGATTTAAAAGGACCCAAGGGACAGCTTTTTCACACAGAGGGTGGAGTGTATATGGAATGAGCTGCTAGAGGAAGTGGTGGAGGTTAGTACAATTACAGTATTTAAAAAGCATCTGGATGGATATCTGAATAGGAAGGGTTTAGAGGGATATTGGCCAAGTCCTGGCAAAAAGGAATTGGTGGTATCTGGTCAGCATAGATGGTTGGGACCAAAAGGTCTGTTTCTGTGCTGTACATCTCTATGACTCGAATATTGTAATGTTGGAAGTTAAGCAGCCAATTTGCATACACTGAGGGCCAAAAAAATACAATGTGATTGCATCCAGATAAGCAATTTTAGTTCTGTTATTTGAACAAAAATATCATCTAGGACACTTGGGAAAACATGCACACACTTCTTCTAATCATGGTACTGTTCCTTTACAGTCATTTGGGATCGCTGACAGGACTTCAATTTAACACAGCCCAGCGGTGCAGAATTCCCTCACGATTTCCCTGGGCTGACAGCTGGGATTTTGTGCTTGTATTGTTAATCTACAATTTGAACTTACAATCTTCAGATTCAAAAGTAACAGCAGTACACTGAAACCACAGCTGACGACAATATAAAGTTTATAAAGTGCCCAAGTGATGCCATAAGCAGTTTCTAACCACGGTTTCACAGCAAATGAAAGTTGCACATCATTTGATTGATCTAGGAGTCATGAGTCTATGGTTTGACACTGGGCACTCCAGAGTCCGTGTTAGACCTGTGTCTACATTTTATTTGTTTCAATAAGCTGCCTGTGTGGATGACATGTTGATTCTGAGGATTATTGAGTTGCAAAACTTGACCGTGCCTTTAGTTTTAAAACCTCAAAGGATGAAGGGTACACAAAAAGTACGAATTTTCCAAGGAATCTATTGGCTTCTTGTGACATATTGGTGACAAAGCTGGGATAAGGCCTGACCCACAGAAGGTGAAAACTGTTAAGGATTTTCGCAGTCTAAAATAGTTTCATGACTTGAAAGGATTTCCAGAGGTGTCTGAGGTGATTAGTCAGGAAGATACAAGGATGAGGAAGATACTTTCCAAAAGGTCAAGCATATGCTGGCATCCGCAGATGTTCTAACCTACCACAACCTATCCTTTCCAACTATCAAACCTGTAGAAGCTTCAGTTATTAGCAGCAGTTCTATTTCAGAAAAAAACAAAAGAGAATCATAAACCACTGAAATATATCTCTAGGGCATTGCATCGCCAGATAGGAAGACACACAAAGCAATTATAGGAAAGGTGGTTCGCTCAGTCACATGAGTCATCTGTGTGGTTTTCAAATTACCCCCATTAGGGATACTATTGGCATCCCTGTTAGACAATAATGAATTAGCAAGGAAGCATCTACAGACGCAGGGGAGCTGTGCCTGCTGTATGTTTACTTGTGAGAACAAATATGTACAGGGAAGCTACAAAAGATAGCAGATGGACTCTCGAGAGCAACTGTCAACAGCCTTACAACATCTGTAGAGGAATTTGTTGAAGTTGAATTGTACAGGCCACAACCATACACTGACCAGCAAGGTAGAATCATAGAATCCCTACAGAGCCGATAGATGTCATTCAACCCTAATGTCTGTACTCATCCTCTGAAGAGCATCCCACCCAGATCCACCAAGCCCTGCTCAGACCATGATATTCATCTGTGGATTACAATTGGGTCAGGATGCAAAATTTGTTAGGTTTTTTAACACCTTGTGTTTAGTGCTGGAATTCTGTTTGTTTGCTTTTGAGCACTCTCCAGGTTTTCATCGATTTCTCATTAGGAGCAGATGGGCTGATGCAAATCATGCTCCAGAAACCAAGATATCATGCTGTATAAGGTAATGATTCTAAAGAATTAATGTTAAGCACTACATTAAGTTCCACCAATCTAATAACGTCACACTGGCTTGAATGGAACATAATAAATGTTATTCCATATTTAAAAGGGAGCAAGAGAGAAAATTGAGAATTACTGACCTGCTAGCTTTACAACAGTAGGAGTGAAAATACTCAAATCTAATATAAAAGGGTGGAATGTATAGAAACCTACTTCATAATGATCTGATTGGGAAAATAATGGCTGACAAACTTGTTGAAGATTTAAGGTGTTATGAACAAAACTGATAAAGAGCCAATGGATGTAGTATACTGAGATTTTCAGAAGTCTTTCGATTAAGTCTTCCACATGAGACTGATTCAAGAAGTTAAAGCACAGTGGTTAGGGGTAATAGTGAGTTTTGAGAAGATTTATAGCTGAAGCTGAGGTTCTGGATATAGGTTTGCTTGCTGATCTGGAAGATGCGTTTGCAGAAGTTTCGTCACCATACTAGGTAATATCTTCAGTGAGCCTCCAAATGAAACACTGGTGATGTAGCTCATTTTCTATTAATATGTTTGAGTTTCCTAGGGTTGGTGATGTCATTTCCCGTGGTGACATCATTTCCAGTGGTGATTCATTTCCTGTTCTTTTTCTCAGGGGGTGGTAAATGGGATCCAAGTCAATGTGTTTGTCGACAGAGTTCCGGTTGGAATGCCATGCTTCTAGGAATTCTTGTGCGTGTCTCTGTTCGGCTTGTCCTAGGATGGTTGTGTTGTCCCAGTCGAAGTGGTGTCCTTCCTCATCCTTTTGTAAGGATACTAGTGAGAGTGGGTCATGTCATTTTGTGGCTAATTGTTGTTCATGTATCCTGGTGGCAAGTTTTGAGCCCATTTGTCCAATGTAGTGTTGTTACAGTCCTTGCATGGTATTTTTTAAAATGACATTAGTTTTGCTTGTTGTCTGTATCAGGTCTTTCAATTTCATTAGCTGCTGTTTTAGTGTGTAGGTGGGTTTGTGGGCTACCATGATGCCAAGTGGTCTGAGTAGTCTGGTAGTCATTTCCGAGATGTCTTTGATGTGGGGGAGAGTGGCTAGGGTTTGGATGTGGCTGGATGTGTTTTGTCTGCTTGTTTGGGTTTGTTGCTCAGTTTACAAAATAAATTAAAGGAAACCTTCAAGTCCATCAGTAGCACTCTTACTGGCATAAAATTCACTGAAAAGGAGGAAGACAACAACAAACTGCCATTCCTAGATGTTGCAGTAGAGCAAACAGCCAATGGGGAACTTTAAACCAACATCGACAGGAAAACAATACATACGGACCGAATATTGAACTACAGAAGCAATCATCCCAACATCTACAAACAAAGGCGGTATTAGGACATTATTTCAATGAACCAACACACACTGCAGCACAGAGGAACTGTGCAGATTAGAGGAAATTCACCTATACAGTGTATTCCAAAAGAATGGGTACCCAATGAACACAGTCCGCTGATTTCTCAGCAAGAAATGCAAACGGAAAGACAAAACACATCCAGAAACCCAAGCCACTCACCCCTACATCAAAGACTTCTTGGAAATGACTAACAGACTACTCAGACCACTTGGCATCATGGTAGCCCACAAACCCACCTACACACTAAAACAGCAGCTAATGAAATTGAAAGACCTGATACAGACAACAAGCAAAACTAATGTCATTTAAAAAAAATACCATGCAAGGACTGTAACAACACTACATTGGACAAATGGGCTCAAAACTTGCCACCAGGATACATGAACAACAATTAGCCACAAAATGACATGACCCACTCTCACTAGTATCCTTACAAAAGGATGAGGAAGGACACCACTTCGACTGGAACAACACATCCATCCTAGGACAAACCAAACAGAGACATGCACAAGAATTCCTAGAAGCTTGGCATTACAACCGGAACTTTGTCAACAAGCACATTGACTTGGATCCCATTTACCACCCCTGAGAAAAAGAACAGGAAGTGACATCATCACTGGAAATGATGTCATCACTGTAAATGACATCACCAACCCTAGGAAACTCACACATATAAATAGAAAATGGGCTACACCACCAGTGTTTCATTCAGAGGCTCACTGAAGATGTTACTTGGTATGGTGATGCAACTTCTGAAAATGAACCTTCCAGATCAGCAAGCAAACCTACATCCAGGATAGTGGTAATGTACTGGCATGGATTAATTATTGACTTACAGATAAAAATATAGAAAATAGACATAAATAGTAATGTTGGCAGGCTGAGATTGGAGTCATGGAGGTGTGGAGCAGATATAATATTTCCAAAGGTATGGATTATACAAAACTAGGTGGAAATGAGTGTTGTGAGGATGATATAATGCAAATTCAAAAAGATTTGGGTAGTCTCACTGAAAGGGCTAGAATGTGAATGAATGTATTATAATATAGAAAAAGTGATGCTATCTACTTTGGTAGGAGAAATAGATGTGCAGAGTACTTCTTTAATGGCAAGATGCTGGATTGGTTACGCATACAAAAAGACCTAAGTGTCTTTGTTGATAAGTCACTGATGGTTCACATGCAGCAAGCTATTAGGAAGGTTAATACAATGTTAGCCTTTATTAGTGCAGGGATTTGAGTGAAGTTTTGCTTTAGCAGTATATATTTTTTTAGATTACTTAGTGTGGAAACAGGCCCTTCGGCCCAACAAGTCCACACCGCCCCGCCAAAGCGCAACCCACCCATACCCCTAACCTAACACTACGGGCAATTTAGCATGGCCAATTCACCTGACCTGCACATAAGAGCTTAATTTGATGGTATTTGGAGTATTCTGTGCAGTTTTGGTCTCCACATCTCTGGAAAGGTATTACTTCCATAGAGAGAGTGTCATAACGGTTCACCAAATGTGTTCTTGGGCTGACAGAATGGTCTTGTAAAGAGCGATTGGGCAAATGTGGTCTGTGTTCTCTAGAGTTTCAAAAGAATGAGAGATGATCTCATTGAAACTTATAAAATACTGAAAGGGAGAGACAGGATAGATGCAGGCAGGATGGGGAGTCTAGAGTCAGGGGATATAATTTAAAAAATTAGGAGAACGCCATTTGGGTCGGAGATAAGGAGAAATTCTTTTTACGCAGAGGGTTGTGTATCTTTTACATTTTCAATCACAGAGGGCTATGTAGGTTCAATCTTTGATTACGCTAAAAGGTAGTTTTTGATAGATGTCCGATTACCAGTCGGGTACAGGCTCATGGAGATTGGTGGGTAAAAATGACCATGTTAACTAGTAGGGCAAGCTTGATGGGCCGAATGGCCTACTCCTGCTTTTATGGTCTTATGGATGAGGGGGAATAAGACAGAATATTTTGAGTTCTTGAGTAGTGCAGATCTCTACCCACAGAAATCCTCAAAGTTTAAGTTGTAATGTCTAACAAATCAATGTAACTTTTTCTTATTGCTATTATGATGTGAACTACAACTTGTTGAGACACAAAGTCCTCTTCTTGTTAAGTTTCAATAGTGGTTGATCCTCCACCACTGTAACTCAATTGCGTTCTTCGACTCAAAATAGAGGATTTGAGGCAATGAATGCACCTAGAAAATAATACCACATGGTGATTATTGGTCAGGATCATTTCTGAAAAGGGCAAGTTACAATGATGAAAAGATTCATTGGACCCAGGAGAGAAAAGTTCCAGAAGACCAAGTGAGTTCACAGCTTTAATAACTTTAAGAATTATTCACATTGACAGCAGCTGTGCACTTTTGAACAAACAAGCAGTCAACAGGAACTCATGAAAAGACCAACAAGGGGGAAACAGCACTCCAAGCTGAAGCCTTTACTTTAGAGTTGATGAGCAGCATAAAAGCAGCAGGATGGGCTAGCTTACAGACTAGTCTCTCTTGACAGTTACAGAGTCCATTGGGAAGCAAGGATCTGTAAGAACATACCCACATAAAGATTTGGCTGGCAAATAATTATATCGGAGCACTGGCTCAAAAAATACTGTTGGGCAAAGGGAAAAACTTTCAAGTTTATTGACTCAGAAAGAAAACAGCTGATAAGGCTAGAAATGAAAAGCATTTACAGTGCGAATGTTATGCCATAGGGAGTGGACATCACGAGGCAAAGCTACAGCGAGGAAATGAAGGGTCACAGGAGTTTGTATCAGGGCCAGAGCACTGGAAATGTCACAAAGCAGCAATAAAGTGACAAAAAGAACAATTTAAAAGTTAAAGCAGAGTCCAACAGAAAAAAGATAGTGGAAGCCTTTTGAGGCTTCAATAAGGCCAGGAAATTCATAATTACAATCTTGGTTCTAGCAGGAAGAATTTATTGTGGCCGCCTGAACGAAGCTGTCTTTAGGGATGTCGTGATAAAGAATGGGCTATGAAAGGTGAACACTCATTCATTTTTCATTCATTCATATGAGCAACTTTCATTTTGCCTGCAGTAAGAGAGAAACTTTCAATTTGACTTCACAACGACATGCAAACCTTTAGTAAGCAAAGCAGCTTCAGAGTACTTCAATTCAGTAGAACTAAAAGTGTTCAAAGAAGAAACAACAACCAGCATTGCCATACCACACAGTTTTTGATCTTAACGCTCTTTCAGTTTCTTTATGTTTATTATTTGCAAAGCTCAATGTAGCCCCAAAAATGTCTTGATTTGGGGGAAATCTATTCAAGTTGTGCTGGAAGCAACTGCCAGGAAGGGTCTCAGATTAATCCTGAGAGGAGATGGACAATCTTACCACAGGGGAATCAACAGATTCCATCCACTTTATTAAGGTAGAAGTACTCGAAGGGCTCAAGTGACAAGCCAACACAAGAAGTGTATCAAACAGTAGAAATAAAGAATCAGTGTCAGTGGAGTGGAACATAAATGCCTCACAAGCAGTGTCCAGCCATGTCATAAGAATGCTGCATCTGTCAAATAATGTGTCAGTTCTGGAGAATGTTCAGAAGTGTGACCCTGTTTAAGAGCAGTCGAAGCCAAATGTCTACTCTTGCAAAGATATTAATGTAGTAGAACTGCCAACATTAGAAACGAATACCCAATGTACTCCCAGGAGAAACGGGTGATCTAACTAACTTGAGTTTCCCAGCATTTGTTTATTTCAATGGACATTATTTTTAAGCTTGATATATGTGGATGAATGACACTGTTTCATCAGATTGACAGACCAACTTCCATGGCTGAAAAAAAAAGTTACAACTACAAGGATAAAATTAGATGCTGCATGAGGCATAACTCTCAAGATTAAAGGTACGCCACAAGCAATTCTGCCACACAAAGAGCATAAGAGAGAGTTGAGAATGTATACATAATTTACAATCAATAGTTCTCAGCTTTAATCCTTCACATGCTTTGATCATCCAACTAGTTGAAAGAGATAATAAACAACTCAAGGAAAACCAAGTTATTACCAGACTCTTCTAAGAGACAGAAAAATAGAAATTGCTGAAAAAGTTCAGCAAGGCTGGCAGCATTCGTGCACAGAAAGCAAAGTTAATGTTTTGAATTCAATGACTCTTCCAAACTTTCACTTTCTCTGGTAATTTCAGCTCTTATTTCAGATTTCCAGCATCTGTTCTTTGTTTTATTTTACCCTTCAAAGAGATGCCAGTCATGGAAAAACTGGTCAAGGGGGAACTGGTGGATTGAGGATTGCAGACACATCATGGAACCCCCAAAAAAAGGAAGAATCTAGTAAGGTTACCTATGAAGGCAGAAAGCAGCCAATGTTCTGAGTCTGATTGGAGGAACAAGCTGTAAATCAGATTCCACGTCTCTATGAGTAATACCAATGTTAATGCTTTGATTTAATTACCGAAATGATCAAATTGTTTTCCTTTATTACTACCATCAGAACGAAAGAGGCTTTCATCAGATTTCTTTAATAAACTTAAAATGACTTAGAATTAGCTTTACTTTCACAGGTACTCAAATGAAAAGTGTACAAGTCACTCCTGACAGCACTATCTTAGGTCCAAAGGTTGCTAGATACAGCTTCTTCAGTTATAGTTCAACAAAGCCTATTCTTTGAGCATGTGGACAAAATGGTCACAACTAAGCCCTATTCCAGAATTAAGCTATATCACTTTAAACCTAATCACAATGCAAGCAAATGATTACAGCTCTGCAGATTTGACATGGTTTCAAAATAACAAGTTAAAAGGTGAGTGGGGGAGGGGAAATAAACACTGAGGGCTAGTTGTCCAAATTCAAAAGATAACAGGAAATGACTCTTCACAGTTCCGAGATTCCCGTTGATGAAATCAAAATGTTGACTGCTGTTGAGCATTGGGACACAGACAGACTTCACACCTATGGTTTAAAAAGCTGAGTTAACTTGAGAATGCAATTTGAAAGAAGTTCTGGGATTTACATATCAAAGAATAGAAACCAGCATATCCCATTATAAAAGATGAAAGTTTTAATCTGAGGTGGCTTACTGTATCACATCTCCATAACACTGGACTCATTTGGCTATAAATTCTGTGAGCAGGATCTGAACCTCCACAGCCATCTGATGAAGGAGCAGCGCTTCGAAAGCTAGTGCTTCCAAATAAACCTTTTGGACTATAACATGGTGTTGTGTGATTTTTAACTTTGTCCACCCCAGTCCAACATTGGCACCTTCAATTCATTGAGATGAAAATTCAGTTAAACTGGTCTTTAATGAAAAGTTCAGCTTCTAACAGTTCAGAAATAACCATTCAGCTTTCGGAGTTTGAGGTTACCAGGATATTAAAATTGGAAGTTTCTCAGGTTTCCAGAAATACTTTATTGGGAAAGATTTGTGTAGGTGGTTAAGTTTTCTTATGAACTTTCAGGATAGAGGGAATCATACAAAAGTGGTAATCAGAAGATACTGAGGAGGATTCTGGCAGAAGTCAGCTCACTGACCATGACTGAGAAGGGAGGACCCATTGTCAAAGAACAGTGAAAGAGGTTGGAGGTTCATTCTGAGCAGCTCCATGACACAGAACCCTGTGCTGTACGGGCTATTCCCCTGATCACACACCAAGACAAACATCAACTGTGCCGGGGGGACCATAGCTCAGAGAAAGATGCTCTTTTGGCTGCCCAAAACCTTTTAGCTTTCCAGACTTTGACTTGGTATTGCAGACTAGCATCTTTCAAAGTCTACGTGCTAAGGGATGGACTAAAGCTTCAGGCAGTTGCCACCAAAGCACAGTGGAGAAAGAGCACCATCTAAGATCTTTCTGCCAAAGTTAAATAGAGGGCCATTCAACTATTGGATCTTCCTGGGGCCTCACATGCATGTGACCCAAATGCCTTGGGTCTGTTAGTTCTCTATATGAAAAGATGGTACAGCATCAAACTGCTCTAGTGACTATGTATGTATTGAAAGATTTCTTATGAATAAAGTATATATTTGAAATTAAAAAGAAAAGCAGCAAGAGTCAAAGTATAAGTGAGCAGCAATGATAAAGGTTCAACAGTCAGGGACACAGATTGGCATATCTATGGCTGTGGGTGAAACTCCAGGATCGTGTGGTACCTCCCTGGTGCCAACGTCAAGGATGTCTCAGAGCAGGCACAGAACATTTTGAAAGGGAGGGTGAGCAGCCAGAGGTCCTGGTATACATTGGTGCTAATGACATAGACAGGAAGAGAGAAGAGGTCCTGCAAAAAGAATTTGGGGTACCTGGATAGAATATTTTAAAAAAAGGACCTCTAGGGTTGTAATCATGGGATTATTCCCTGTCCCATGTGCTATTGAGGGCAGAAATATGAAGACAACAGAATTGAATATGTAGCTAAAGTACAAGGGTGGGCTTCAGACATTTGAATCATTGAACTATCTTCCAGGGCAGGAAGAACCTGTCCAAGGAGGACAAACTAGAGGGGCACCAATCTCCTTTCAGGGAGGTTTGCTAATGTGACTTGGAAGGGTTTCTACCAGTCTGGTCTTGGTCAACACATGGAGTGA
The DNA here is from genome assembly GCF_047496795.1 of Chiloscyllium punctatum. Lineage (NCBI taxonomy): Eukaryota > Metazoa > Chordata > Chondrichthyes > Orectolobiformes > Hemiscylliidae > Chiloscyllium > Chiloscyllium punctatum. The sequence continues at coordinate 134,998,761 of NC_092741.1, read as the reverse complement.
TTCAGGAAAAGGTGCAGTTCAAGTCAAATAAACAAATAGGAAGAACAGGCAGGACCAGGTTAATGAACACGGTGGGACTGATGGTCTGAAGTGCAACTTTAATGCAAAAGTATAACAAGTAAAGTAGATGAGTTTAGAGGAATTAGGAGGGCTAAAAGAGGTCATTAAATGTCCTTGGCACATAGAAAGGTATTGTTGTATATTGCAAACAGAGCAACTGGGAAGCCTTCCCCTAAACTAAATCAACACTTTCAGGAAAAGAAGGTGGGAGAAATGTTGCCATATCAGAAAGAAAGACAGAATGACTCAAAACAATTTGGGGAAGATATATTTGTGTTGATTATTGAATTTGAGAGTGAAGAGTTTAAGTAAAGAGATGTGTATTTTGTTCACCCAGAGTGTGATGGGAGTCTGGAACTCACTGCTTGTTCAGGTGGTAGAAGCAGAAACCCTCATAACATTTAAGAATTTCCACGTACACTTATGATACCTGGGCCATGGGCCAAGTTCTGGAAATGGGATGAGAACAGTCAGGTGATTGTTCATGACTGATGCAGACCTCATGGGCCAAAGGGCCTTTTTCTGTGTTTTTCATGTCTTTGACTCTATAATGAAATGTCTGTCTAAATTAAGCTTCAGATATTGTTTGTAGTGTTTGAAAAGTTTTGGGGTTAGGTGAGCAGACAAAAAGAAAAGTAACAGAGGGATAAACTGATAATGCAAATTAATATTGCCAGAAGGTAAAAAATATGTAAAGTGCAGGATCAGAAGAAGTGACTCCTCATCCAAACAGAAAACAATTTTGGAAATAATTTTCCATGAAATTGTTTCATGTTGTTTTTAACTATAATTGATCTGTCCACAGAACAGTGCCAAGAATATTAAAATGTGACATCAAAAATCACCTTACCTTAAGAAAAATATTCAAATATACTTCAGGGGTTGCCATAATTCTTTGTGTTATTTCTTGACAGAATTGGTGCATTTTTGCAGTTTCCTCAGATTGGCATGAGCATTCCTGTTTGCTCAGGAGGAGAGGAGTGCAAGTACATAGGGCTACTTTGGTGCTGTTGCAATGGACTGTATGTGACTATTAACTAATTATATTTGGCAACCTTTACTGAAAACAATCTTGAGGAGATAATGTGCAATTCCTGAAAGATACATGTACCTGAGATCACATTGGTGACCTTCCTTCATTTGTGGTTTTAATATTGTGTAGCATTGTCAAGTTATGCTGAACAGGTACATCGCAAAATATTCAGATCTTTCAGGTTTTCTGTTTTTCCAATGTCACTTTCAGAAGTCAAATAGGACACTGTTAACATCATGGTAGCTTAAATCCTATTTCTGTATGACAGTAGAATGTCTGAAGATATCAATAAAATAGAATACAGTATAAGTATACAACAAAAACCTGACTCGGTGGATCAAAAGAAGAATTCTATCTGATGGATGGTGTGCAATTGGCCCGTCTCACTGATTCTAAACTCATTCCACCTTCTGAGGGTTGTGACGAGACTCCAACACCATTTTCTATGCATATGTTTAGATAAAAAGTGAAATCTTGCGCAGTGGTAGGGTAGATCACTAAACAAGGTACATGGAATAAGTATGCTTGGTCTTCATTGACTTTAAATCTCCAGTGATAAACTGGGTCACTGAACTCCTATTTCAATTCTCTGATCTGTGCACTGTTGGGCACAGTACTGCATTGAGAGACTCACATCACTTTTACATGTAGCAAAATCAGAAACTCATTTCCAGAGAAAAGGTCACAATATCATTATGTGTAGCACACAATGGAAACTCTATCAACCTGACACTGTCAGAAATTCCAAGATAAATCCGCAAAAGTTCTCTGTGGATTTCAACCAAAATCCAGGAAATGTCAGCTTACATTTGTAATGTTTTCAGTTTCAATAACCAACACCAATCGGCTTCACTGCACTGCAGACTTCTTTATGATCCCTGAAGAATGGGTTCTGTACATCAATTGATTCCAGTTTTCTTCATTTGATTTTCTCCATATGCTAGGACTTATGGTACCAGGGACAAAGCAGGTATGATCAAAGCAGTAGGTTTTATTCCTTAGAGGTACTTAACAAAATGTTGTCTGCTATCAGAGACAAAAATTACTAGCTTGCCATTTGAACTTCTTTTACACAGGCACAGTGCAACTGTGTATTTTCAATACTCCTTCACCCTCCATTCCCCAGCACCTTCATGTGCTCCAACCACAATGAAGTAGGCGAAATAAAAAGAGGGAATAAGACATCTGGGAAGCACAGTGACAGAGGGACATCCACAAATACTCACCTTGTTATGTGTTGTTCCATTGATCACAGCTTGAATTTCCGAACACTTACAGCAGATTGGTACTCAATGCACACAAAGGCAATTTGATTCACCAGTTAGTGGTTCTCCATGAAAAGTTGTGCCTCAGAACATTCTTCGCTCTCTGCTTTCACAATATTAACCTTTCCAGCTTAAACAGCCAATTGCTGCATACGAGTTCACAGCATGTGTGTAATATACATTTGGGGAACATGCTCGTGATATATGATCTGTATGTCATAGCATATAATCTAATGATATGAAACTCAGAGTCTCCATCTTACTGAACTGCATTCCCCTGTGGCATGGTACTCTAAGGAAAGTGTGCAATAGTGCATTCACATTCTTAGCTTGAGCCCTGACACACAAGAGTCTGTGATTATAGTCTACCATGTAAATAGCAGGATTTGTAATAAAGGTCCATTGAATTCTTCAGTACTATTTGACCTAAGGTCTCATTCTTGCTAATGTAAGTATGACAGTATGATAATTATAGACCATATCATGCCATATCTGGTTTGTGGACAACATGTCATCAATCTCCATGGATCAAGTCAAAAATCAAACAACACCAGATTATAGTCCAACAGGTTCATTTGGAAGCATTGCTTTTGGAGCGCTGCTCCATCATCAAGTTGTTAATCAACCACCTGATGAAGGAGCAGCACTCTGAAAGCTAGTGCTTCCAAATAGACCTGTTGGATTATAACCTGGTGTTGTTTGTTTGTCCAACACTGGCACCTCCAAATTGTGGATTAGAGTCCAATTCAGTCATAATTTTATAAGAGCACAGCAACCTTCCCAAACTTCGTTGCAAACATTTAATCGCCTTTAATCGCCTTTCCAGATTCTTTTATAACACTCTAAAAGGTGAAAAGATGAAAATTGGCCATAATGCCTGATTAAGTTCTTTCAAGGATAAATTCTGTCACTGTTTTGGCTTTCAAAACAACCTGACACCATTTGTCATAGACCTTTTTGGTTCGTGAGCTACAGCCTCAGGTCTTTTTTTTCCATTCAGCAGCCGAAGGTAAGTAACTCTTCAGGGAATACTTGTCTTTATCTAAGAATGTACTATGACTTTTACTTCCATAAAATACATCAGTTGGATACAGACCCATTTCCTTAGATCATGCTAAGGAAATAATGCTTGAAATTCATTTTCCTTGCACAGAGTTTTAACAGCAGCATATATTTTTCTATCGACCCGTGAACTTGCAGAGAGTTCCCTTGATGCCTTCATCCACATCACTGAAAATGATGATGAAGAGTAACTGCCTTGACATTTATTCCTATAGGACTCCATTAATGAATGGTCCCCATGTAGAATCACTGCCATTAATAACAGGCTTTTGTCTAGTGAACTCAACCAGTCCTTTATTCAAAGGAAAAAAAAACTGCCTGCTAATCCCACAAGTCTGAAGAATGCCATAAATAGTAACTGATCTAAAGCTCTGCATAGTAAATGTGTGAAACAGATTTAAAACAGTTGCTATTCATAGCATACACCACCAGTTGTTAAATTCTCATCTCTCTAAGTCAGAAGATCACTGGTTCAAGCCCCACTCCACGTTCTGAATACATTATCTAAGTTGATAGGAGAGTATAAGTATGAGAGAACATGGTTAGAGGTGCAGTTGTTTAGAAAGGACTCTGTATTACAATTCTACTTATTTTCTTGGGTGTATTTGAATATGAAGAAAGGTATGTCTCCTTTTGTCCTATCAGCAAATTAATTCAACTAACATCACGAAAGCCAGATTGCCTGGTGATTTTTACTCATGTGTGTGCTAATTTGAACCATCAATTCGAAGCGTGAAATTTAGGACATCTCAAATATAGATAGGGACACATAAATGCAAGCTAATCCTTTAAAATGTCTTTTTTTTAACCATTATAGGGAAATAAACAGTAGGAGGATCACAGAAATACCCATTCATGGACTGGGCATACTCTATCAGCTACTTAGAAACCTGTTCTACCTCCCACTTTCTGTCTTTGAGAACACAACTCAAATATTCCAGTTAGGGTGCATGGACCTCATGGGACCTCATTCAGATTGTATATTCCTGGAGAGATTTGACAGTATGTAAAATTGTGACATGGAGTATGGCAGGATCTGAAGAAGAATGAGAGATCATAAGGGTGTGGGGTGTGTGGGGGCTTGTGTATGTGGGTCTGTGTGTGAGGGGTATGTGGGGGCTTGTGTGTGTGTGGGTGTGTGTGTAAGGGTTGTGTGGGGGGGAATGTGTGTTTGGGGTGTGTGTCTGGGGAGGGTGCACGTGGGGGGGGGGAATGTGTGTGTGTGTGTGTGTCTGTATGGTAGCTGGTATTGGTAGTAACAATGGAAAAGGGCTGTCATTCCCTGATCACCAAGCAAGGGCTCACAGTGAGCTGCATTCACTTTCTATATCCAGCTGCAAAGTTGTAATAGAAATTGGCTGGGGCAGCGAAAGTGTCAATTTAATAAAGCACAGGATCTATGCTTTCTCATGACTCCATCCTGCAAAACCCTAACCCCCTCCTCCAACCCTCCATCCCAGCAGGTTGATGCAGAGCACAGAAACAATGGCTGCTGTGTGTGAAAAAAAATTGCCCCTTAGGTCATTTTTATATCTTTTCCCTCCCACCCTAAACCTATGCTCTCTATTTTGGACTCCCCCAACCCAGGGAAAAGACTTTGTATATTTATCCTATTCATGCCCCACATGATTTTATAAACCTTTAAAAGGTCACCCCTCAGCCTCCAATGCTCCAGGGAAAACATCCCCAGCCTATTCAACTTCTCCCCATAGCTCAACTCTTCCAACCCTGGCAATATTCTTGTAAATCATTTCTGAACCCTTTCAAGTTTACAACATTCCTCCAACAGGAAGGAGACCAGAACTGCATGCAATGTTGTAAAAGTGGCCCAACCAATGTCCTGTACATCTGCAACATGACCTCCCAAGTCCTATACTCAATGCTCTGACCAATAAAGGAAAGCATACTAAATGGCTTCTTCACTATCCTATCTACCTGCGACTCTACTTTCAAGGAATTACGAACCTGCACTCCAAGGTCTCTGTTCAGCAACACTCCTCAGGACCTTAACATTAAGTGCATAAGCCTGCTCTGATTTACTTTTCCAAAATGCAGCATGCTGCATTTATCTAAACTAAACTCCATCTGCCACTCCTCAGCCCATTGGCCCATCTGATCAAGATCCTCTTGTGAACTGAGGTAACCTTTGCTGTCCACTACACGTCCAATTTTGTGTTGTTATGCTGCTGATGACAGACAGTGCTGGATTGCCAATGTTTGTCTGGTCTTTCAAAGTTATCATGGACTCAAATGACACCATCTTTTGATGAATATCAGCTGAGTGGCAGATTGTTCTGGGAACGGGATGTCATAAAACGGGACTGGATTGGACATAATGGACATCCTAAGTTGGTAGACAGGTAAGATACAGTTTGAAAACTTGCTGTTCCTTGAGGCAGAACCCCTTCTAAAAATCTTGATACAGGCCTGGCTTAGCCAAAAAAAGATAAGACTCCACCCAGTGAGACTACTCACTTAACAACTCAGGTGATTCCTTGTTTGAAGATATTATACTGTATCTGAACCTATCCTTTACCAATGTCAATGCACATTTACTCTCAGCATGGATTGATGGAGAATGATGAAGATTGTAAAGTTTGGCAAATTTCCCTTTCCATGATGTGGGATTACTGTGAGCCACTTTGGTTCTATTTATACCCTATGAAAGATGAATCCTAGACAGACACAGGAAAGCTGCTTTAGGACTGAAATTGTCTGAGTTCATTCCAGTGTGTAATCAAGCTATCGATATCTGAAAGTTCAATGTCAAATTAACAACTCAGTTGATTTTTCATTTATTGACAGTGCTTCTAAGTTATAAAGGAATAAAACAAAAACCCAGGTTCACACAATGAACAATTACCATTCTGAAGAAGGGTTACTGAACCCAAAACTTTAACTCTGCTTTCTCTCCACAGATATTGCTAGACTTGCTGAGTTTCTGCAGCAATTCCTGTTTTTGATTTTGTTTCTAACAATTATCCACTTGCCTCAGCTGTAGTAATATGTCAGTTTACAGTAATCGTAGAGAAGATGTAGAAATTTACCTTCAATTGCTTTAGCTTATTTAACTATGAACATCTAAAATAAAGCTTTGACTGTCTAAAATGAAAATACAAGATAATAAGTTTGGCTCTGACCCAGTTTATTCAAATTAAAGTTGCTTGATTTATTTGGGATGGTGTATCTGGATCGACATTCACTCCTAATTCTAACATTCACATATCCAAATGACCTAGAAAATCACTTAAGGTCCAGATTTACTCATTAATTAGCCAAGGAAACTGTCATTTCAACTTCACACCAAATTCATCATCATCTCAGGAAAACAAGGCATGTGGACAGCATGGATGATAGGGTCATCATTCATGAAAAGTTAGAACAAAGATCAGTTCTACACATTCATGCTCCCCTACTATAAACCACTGATATCCTCTGGTACACTGCATTCTACAGTGATCTACCTCTTAACGATGCCTTTAGGTTAGAGTTAGATCATATGCCTGGTATGTGAAAGAAAAAAGATGCTACTTATTTTGATTTGGAAATCTCTTTGCAGTAATAAATAAAACAGGGTCTGGAGGGGATACAAGGCAGATGCGACTATTTTCCAGAGAGGTCTGGCACTTAAAGGATTACACTTAAATGGAAGTGACAAAGCAGTTGAAAGAAGTGCTGAAAGTGAAGCCTGCATTATTCTAATCTTACACAGAGTGTTCAATATTATAGATGTGCAGACATTCCCTCCACATACTTCAAATATATAAAAATTATCACCAGGAAACCAGCTTGTTGCATGCAAAGAAACCATTCTCTCTACTGGCCCGAGGAGAGCCATTCCTAGCCAAGCATAATCGACAAAGTATTGTCAGCCAGTAGCAAATCCATAGCTATCATTCACAGTGCATTTGTGCAAAAAGAAAACTAAATCTTACATTGTACAGGAAAACAAATGTTCTAATACATCTGTCAGACTGGCTTATTCTTACATTTCTAATTGTAGCCTCAGGAATGTGGAGAACGGAGAGCAAGTCTTGATAAAAAAACAATTTTGTTTAGCAATGCTATTATATGTATTTCTCTTTATGTTAGCTTATAATTTTGAGGAGTTTGTATTGGTGGATCAAAATTAACACAATTAATTAGCTTACGCCCTCCAGGCCATAGCAATCAGCTTGATTGGTCCTTCAAAGATCACATTCACTACCATCATTGCCTGTGTGCAAAAAGTGTGGTAACTACAAGAGTACTGCAACACCTCACCAAGTTTTCCTTATTTGCACACAACACAGTTCAGAAGGGCAATGACCACTAAATCAACATCATAACAGCAACACCTTGTTACATGGTCCTCTCCATGTCACATACTATCCAAAAGTCAGAATTCAGTCACTAGGTCAAAACTCTGTAACTCCTTGAAGGCCCAGCATCATCCATTTGATGGCAATTACAGATAATAAACAAAATTAACAAAGCAGCAAAGTGATAACCACATAATAAGAATGTATTTTTTTAAAAAAGAATTGCCCTATTGTTGGAAGGGTATTATTAAACTACAGAGGGTTCAGAAAAGATTTATCAGGATATTGCTGGGAATAGTGTGCTCGAGATATAAAGGTTGACTGAAAAAACTGAGACTTATCTCACCGGACCACAGGAGGTCATAAATGACATTAGAAATGTCATGAGGGTCAAGGATAAGGTGACTCTCAAGGGTCTTTTCTCTAGGGTAGGGGAGTTCAAAACTGGAAGGGGGAGATATTGTTAAGGTGAGAGGAGAAATATTTAAATAGTCCCTTTTGAGATAGATGCTATTCAAATATAACATTATAATTAAGATATATTAAAGTGAAGGTCATTCACACAGAGTTTGTGACTTTTTTTAATTTAAAAAAGCAATTTATTATCTTTTCTAGTATTAAATTGAAAATATTCAGTCATGGATTCATTGACAAAATGGTTTTCTTATTTGAATCTGGGAACATGTTACTCTAATCAGAACTCAAAAAAAATCTTATTCTTTCTTTATGTCATGATAAAGATTAGAACAAAATCCATAGGGTTACTTATTATTACATAACACAATCTTAAAAAGTCTCAATTCTGCAATTCCAATAAAATTTCCCAATTAGATAATTATTACAACTGGCTACTACAGATGAAACTTTGGAGTGACTCTTCACTCTCGTATTGGCTTTGGATCTCATTGGAGTTGTTATACCACTATACGAACATATTAGTATGCTATAGAGGTCATAGAGATGTACAGCATGGAAACAGGTCCTTTGGTCCAACTCATCCATGCTGACCAGATATCATAACCTTATCTCGTCCCATTTGCCAGCACTTGGCCCATATCCTTTTAAACCCTTTCGATTCATATACCTATCCAGCTGCCTTTTAAATGTTTCAATTGTACTTGCTTCCAATATTCATAACTAGTATCACACAGAGCAACATCAGATCATCAGTGAAATGACATTGTGAGTGGGGCCTCTTGTTTAAAATAGAAGACTAAATGATGCAGATGGTACAGAAGATGTGTCCCTTTTTTGTTTAAATTAAGAGATCAATACTGACCAGAATACTGATAAACCGTTGGGTATCGGAATTAGTGAGTTCATTTTAAGAAAAAAATCATTCATTCATATTGTATTGCCCATCCATGATTGCCTTTGAGTTTCTGACATTTGCCCACCAACTTTAATTGAAATGAATTAGATTAGATTAGATTACTTACAGTGTGGAAACAGGCCCTTCGGCCCAACAAGTCCACACCGACCCGCTGAAGCGCAACCCACCCATACCCCTACATCTACCCCTTACCTAACACTAGGGGCAATTTAGCATGGCCAATTCACCTGACCTGCACATCTTTGGACTGTGGGAGGAAACCGGAGCACCCGGAGGAAACCCACGCAGACACGGAGAGAATGTGCAAACTCCACACAGTCAGTCGCCTGAGGTGGGAATCGAACCCAGGTCTCTGGCGCTGTGAGGCAGCAGTGCTAACCACTGTGCCACTGTGCCACCCAATTAGATAAGTTATTTGAAGAGTTAGAACAGGCACTTGTACAACTAAGGTAGACTAAATAATTTCCCTTTATGTTGTAGTATTTAGGATTCTTAACTTCAAAGATAGACTGTCAATAAAAAGTTACAGTACTGTTTAAGTTATCTGATGATTTACAGCAGTGGTCTGAAATCAAGTTGAGCAAATAGTACAACCTTTACAGTCATTACTATTATAATTATGGAACTAAGAAGCTTTGATAGTTTCATTGCAACTGATGCTTCTTGCTGACATTTGTGTAAGTTACTGATATCATGTGTGGAAGAATGCCAAAGTGAAGTTTCCTTTTATGTCCTAATGGATGGAGCTTATCTCATGATATCCGGTAATACTTTTAGACACTAACTGCCTTATATTGAAAAGAACAATTAGCTGAGATAATAGTGACAAAAACATTTTTGAAGCTGCTTTTCCAACATCAAGTATTTGGTGGTGTTATCCTAACAAATCAGACAGGTTTCATCATGTCAGATGACATTACAGAAGACTTTTCTATCCTTGCAAATCTGCTGTACAACTAGCCCCAAGATGCTAGCTGATAAGTATCATCAACATTGCTATCAAGGAGCATCTTCTCAGTTAATTACTTGCTCACCAACACCCAGTTAATGTTCCATCAGGGCCACCTAGCTCCTGAACTTATTACAGCCTTGGTTCAAACATGGATGAAAGCTCTGAATTCCTGACGTGACGTGACGTGAGAGTGACAGCTCTTGCATCAAAGTAACTGACCAAATTTGTATCAGTGAGTATTGGGGAAAACTCTCTGTTGATTGGAGTTATACCTGACACATAGGAAGATGGTTGAGGTTGTTGGGAGATCTGTCACCTCATCTCTGGGACAGCAGGAGTTCCTAAAATAGCTAGCAACCTGTTCAAAGATGTTATGACACTTTGCTGTGAAGGTGGGGATTGAACCTAGGCCTCCTGGCACGTAGGTAGGGTCACTAACACTGTAAAAGGAGAATCTTCCTGTTCCTCAAGGCAGTGTGCTATGCCAAATCATCATCAGCTACTTCATCAATGGTGTCCCCTCCATCAAAAGGTCAGGAGTCAGGATGTTTGTTGGGGGAAGAATGTTGTTAATCTTGAAACAGTTCAGTCAAGACTTACAACGATGTTGTCAGAGTTGGAGAGTTTGACTATAAAGAGAGGCTGAATAGCATGGGTCTAATTTCCCTAGAGGGTTGGAGGCTGAGGAGTGACCTTATGGAAGTTTATAAAATAATGAGGGGCATGGATAGGGTAATTAGCCAAAGTCTTTTCCCCAGGGTAGGAGAATCCAAAACTAAAAGGCATAGGTTTAAGGTGAGAAGGGAAAGATTTAAAAGAGATCCAATGGGCAACTTTTCACACAGAGGGTGGTGCATGTATGGACTGAGTTGCCAGAGGAAGTGGTGGAGGCTGGTACAATTACAAAGTTTAAAAGACATCTGAATGGGTATATGAATAGGAAGGGTTTAGAGGGAAATTGGGCCAAATGCTGGGAAATGGAACTAGGTATATTTAGGATCTGGTCAATATGGACAAGTTGGACTAATGGGTCTGTTCCCATGCTGTACAGCCCTATGACTTTATGATTGTACAATGTTCATTCAACACCATTCACAACTCCTCAGATACTAAAGTAGTTTATGTCCAAATGCAGCAAGATCCAGACAATGTCCAGGCTTGGGCTGAAAAGTGGCAAGCAGGAAAAAGTGAGGACTGCAGATGCTAGAGATCAGAGTTGTGAGTGTAGTGCTGGAAATGCACAGCAGGCCCAGCAGCATCTGAGGAGCAGGAGAATCGTAATTTGAGCATAAGCCCTTCCCCGAAATGTCGATTCTCCTGTTCCTCGGATGTTGCCTGACCTGCTTTGCTTTTCCAGCACTACACTCTCGACTCTGAAAAGTGGCAGGTAACATTTGCGCCACACAATTGATATACAATGACCTTCTCCAATAATGAGACAACCTAGCCATTGCCCCTTGATAGTCAATGACATTACAATCATTGAATTCTCCAACCATCAGCATACTGGAGGTTACCAATGATCAGAATCTTGCTGGACTCAAAATATAAATACAGTGGCTACAAGAACCATTCAGAGATTAGGAATACTGTAGCAGGTAACTCACCTCTTGACTCCCCAGAGCCTGTCCACCATCTACCATGCATGATTCATGGGTATGATGGAATACTCCTCACTTGCCTGGATGAATGCAGCTCCAGCAAAACCTAAGAACATGACACCATCCAGGGCAAAAAAGCCCACTTGATTGGCACATCTACAAATCTTCACTCCCTACCCCACCAATACTCAGCAGTATGCACATCTACAAACTGCATAGCAGAAAGTCACCTATGCTGTTTAGACAGCACCTTCCAATCCCAAGACCACTCGGCATGGTGGCACAGTGGTTAGCACTGTGGTTAGCACTGCTGCCTCACAGCGCCAGAGATCCGGGTTCAATTCCCGCCTCAGGCAAATGTCTGTGTGGAGTTTGCATGTTCTCCCCGTGTCTGCGTGGGTTTCCTCCGGGTGCTCCGGTTTTCTCCCACAGTCCAAAAACATGCAGGTTAGGTGAATTGGCCATGCTAAATTGCCCGTAGTGTTAGGTGAAGGGGTAAATGTAGGGGAATAGGTCTGGGTGGGTTGGTGTGGACTTGTTGGGCAGAAGGGCCTGTTTCCGCACAGTAAGTAATCTAATCACTTCCACGTAGAAGGACAAAGGCAGTAGATACATGGAAACACTACCAGATGCAAGTTGCTCTCCAAGCCAATAAACTTTCTCACTTAGAAATATATTGCCATTTCTCCAGTGTCACTGGATAAAAATGCTGGAATTCCCTTCCTTGTGGCATTGTGAGTTTACCTACACCACAAGGACTACAAGTTCAAGAAAGCAGCTCACCATAACTTTCTCAAGGGCAACTAGTAACGAGCAATAAATGCTGACTGAGTCAGCAATGTTCACGTTCCCCCAACTGAATTTTTAAAAAGAAAGCGAAACAGCTCACTCTGATTGCAATTGACCAGGATGATACTAAATAACATGTGAATGATAACTTGAAGACAGAGTCAACCAAAATAGCACTTTGTACAGCAATAAAAAAAACTGGCAAAAGGCTTTAATTATTTTCTTGAAAAATGTAGTGGACTGCTTAAAAGTACCTTTGGCACTGACTGTTAGTCATAGAAATGTAAGCAATAGACTAGAAATATTGATGCAATAATATGTTTCATAGTTCTTAATACAACTTCTGTATGTTTTATTGCGTTGAGCTCCAAACATGTATTTTGTTTGAAGCAAGGGCAGACTCCGTGAATCTGTCATCTTATCATAACTGAAAAAATCAATTTAACCATAAATATGTGAATTAGAAACAGTAACATTGATCTACAGCAATACCAAGGACAATTTCTAAATCTCAAGTAATAACATCTGGGGATTTGTCTGTGAGCTATAAAACATTATAGCAATGAATTTATATGCTTGATGTATTAGATTGACCGTTTGAAAATGTTTAAATAAAGATCTATACCAATAACATCAATTCAGAATTTTTTTTATTATTGTCATCGTGGGAAAATATAGCATAAAGAAGGCCAAGTGGTCAATTTTGTCCTTTGTGGCTCATTGGTAGAACATGTTAATTAAACTCAATCTTTTGTTTTTTTTCACAGAGCCCACGTAAGTATTTATTTGATGTTACTATTGAATCTCTTTTGATCACTCTTTCAGGCACTGCATTCCAGATCTCAGTGTTTTGCTTTTAAAAGATGTTCACTCACATCATCTCCTGTTCTTTTACCAATCATCTGAAAGCTGTGTCTTTTGGTTATCAGCCCTTATTTCTCTGGAAACAGTTTCTCCATATTTACTCTATCAGAGCACTTAGAGATTTTGATCACTTCCAGCAAATCTCCCCCCTAAGCTTGAAGAAGAATGAAGATAATGTTTCCAGCCTGTCCACATAATTGGAGTCCTTCAACAATGGTCATGTTCTAGTAACTCTCTCCTACTCCTTTTTTGACACTCTTCCTAAATGTTAACTCCCAGAAATAAACATCAACTGAGACCAAATAGGATTTTGATAAATTTAACATCATCTCTATGCCTTTGTACTCTATTTTTCAATTATTAAATACAAGAAGGCATATGTTTCCAAATAGCCTTCTCATCTTGCCCTGCACTTATGTATACATACAGCTCCACATCCTATAAATAATTTCAAGTTGTATTATTTTGTTTATATATCTCTTCCTCATTCATCCCACCAAAACATATCAACTCAGAAACCTGACTGCATATAAGAACATCCATTTATCAAGTTCAAAATCTTCCAGGACTCCTGAGGATGGGTTTGCTATCGCATCCTTATCGAGACATGGTTTCAGTTCAAAGAGAATGATTGAGCTGCAGTACGGATTCAACAAATGAAGTAAAACTGGAAAAGGGGAGGAGGCTGACTGACTCTGCAGGGCAGAATGGACCATCAGCTGAATTAAAGTGGAAGGTTGGTAGGGAAAGGAGGACCAATGGCTAAGAAAAGCAGAAGCACTATCGTTAGGAAAATGGGAAGGGTGAAATACTGTGTGTCCAAGGATGAATATGGCAGCATGTGTCCATCCTGAGTCAATTTTGCTAATAGCTGGGTAGGATGCTTTAAACTGCTGGATCAATAGGGTGGGAGTTTCAGGGTCATGGGTTGGAGTATAGTTGATCTTGTTGGTAGAGTGTAGGTGCGGAGGGGTGTGAATCTGAAAGGTGAGGGTGCACATTGCGTTGAGAATGAGAGGCATCAGGGTGAGGGGGAAACCTGTGACTTTGATAAATAGGGACTCGTGGCGGGGGCTGTGGGTGGGAAGAAAAGACTAGGGATATCAACATAAACATGAATAGAATTAATGGAAATGGTGGATGGAGGACCAGTGGTAAAAGGGCCACTTCCTGTTACAATATCACTGCAGAATTCACTGTATTGGATCCCAACAAGATTCCATGAAGATGTGAAGCTACAGTTCATTGTTGGCTGACTGAGACTCACAATGAAAAGGACAGAGTTGTAGCCTCCAAGGGTCTCATGTTGACTCAAACAACAGTCTCTGGAACTTATAACCTAGGGTCCCACATTAGAAACTGGTGACAAATAAAGAGTATGGGAGAGGGGATGGGCATGGGATAGGTCAGTCATGTTAAGCCAGTGATATAATGGGCTCATTCCAGATTTACTGAAGGGAAATTGAGAATTGTGAATGGGAAGGTCCACGGATATGCTTTATGGATCAATGTGCAATGTTTCCATGCACCGCTGAATGCTTAGTTTCAACGAGCTGTCCTCCAAGGTCACACAAGTTGGACCTCCCCATGATGGGGCATGTTGACTGGGGAAGAGACCCAAAGAGGAAACACGCTGGGTTTAGCAAGAACATCAGAGAGCAGGCGTGAAGGAATAATCTGAAGAAAATTGATGACTGCATAAATCAATGCACTGTATTCACAAATATCCTGAAAAAGACATCACTATGGCAGATACAAAGTCTATCCTTCTCTTGACCATCATGCAGTAAAGGACGAATCAACACAGAATGATAAAAGAGCAGTAACATCAGGCGTAGGCATTAGACAAACCTGCAGAGGCACTAGACTTAGACAACCCATAGCCATAGTGATGGCAAACATTAGAGATAAACAGAAGGCAGCTGCCTCCAACTGACAGAGCCATTCAGGCGATCCCAGGAGGTTGTGGTCCACGTATCTAAGCTGTTGGGTGTAGGCTTACAAACACAAGTACTGGAAGACGATCCCATGCTTGTTGCTTGAAATGTCTCCACTCAGAATCTCTGGATACTGCTTTTTGTCATTCACATAAATGATTTTGATGTGAGCATAAGAGGTAGAGGTAGTAAGCTTGCAGATGACACCAAAATTGGAGGTGTAGTGGACAGCGAAGAGGGCTACCTCAGATTACAACAGGATCTTGACCAGATGGGCCAATGGGCTGAGAACTGGCAGGTGGAGTTTAATTCAGATAAATGCGAGGTGCTGCATTTTGGGAAAGCAAATCTTAGCAGGACTTCTACACTTAATGGTAAGGTCCTATGGAGTGTTGCAGAACAAAGAGACCTTGGAGTGCAGGTTCATAGCTCCTTGAAAGTGAAGTCGCAGGTAGATAGGATAGTGAAGAAGGCATTTGGTATGCTTTCCTTTATTGGTCAGAGTATTGAGTACAGGAGTTGGGAGGTCATGTTGCAGCTGTACAGGACATTGGTTAGGCCACTTTTGGAATATTGTGTGCAATTCTGGTCTCCTTCCTATCGGAAAGATGTTGTGAAACTTGAAAGGGTTCAGAAAAGATTTACAAGGATGTTGCCAGGGTTGGAGGATTTGAGCTATAAGGAGATGCTGAACAGGCTGGGGCTGTTTTCCCTAGAGTGTTGGAGGCTGGTACAACTGCAACATTTAAGATGGGTATATGAATAGGAAGGGTATATGAATAGGAAGGGTTTGGAGGGATATGGGCCGGGTGCTGGCAGGTGAGACTAGATTGGGTTGGGATATCTGGTCGGCATCGACGGGTTGGACCAAAGGGTCTGTTTCCATGCTGTACATCTCTATGACTCTAAGGTATAAATGATGGAGAAAACTGATCTTGCCATCAAGAGGGGCCTTGCCACATTTGTTGCTTGATTCTCACCCATCTCACCATAGCCCATGTCACTCAGAATCCTGCAGGATTCTGCTCTCAGCCTTTCAGTATGCTTAAGATTGCTAGATTTCTGATTATCCCTTGTATACCATTATGGGAATGGGTTGGATAAAAGACATTGAAGTGTTCAAGCAGTTGTGAATGGCAGAGCAGGCTGAATGGCACAGTCCTTTTCCCATCATATTGTAAGGCATTAGAGGAGATGTAGAAAAGATTCACAAAGATGGTTCCAAGAAAGAGGAAGGTCAGTTATATGGATACAAAGAACAAGTTATGGCTCTTCTTGTTGAAGTGAAAGTTGAGAGGAGATTTGATAGAGACATTGAACATTATTGAACATTATGAGGGGTCTGGGCAGAGTAGAGAGGAAGAAACTAACGGATCAAAACACAGAAGATACTGATTTAAAGTGATTGATAAAAGAAGCATGAGGAAAACCCTTTTTTATGCAGCATAAGTACTGCATGAACTTGTGGTAGGGGAAGGACAAATTGTGGTTTTCAGAAGAGAATTAGTTAATTGGTAAAGAGAAAAAAAATGCACAGGTATGGGGAAAAAGCAAATGAATGGGATGAAGTGAGTTGCTTTTGAAGTGAGCCACAGCACACATAATCAGAGGCTTCTTTTTGTGCTGTTATCATTCTACAATTCTACAATTAGCTCAGATCAAATAGTCCTTGCCTTTCACTCCAAAGCTACTTCATTCTTCTTCAGTCCTATAAAATTGATTGGATCAATGCTGTCACTAGTTTTCCCCCTAATCAGCTGCCTTTTATCTTCCCTATCTTTCTGGAATACCTTGTGGCCAGGAAGATTAAGTTCCCAAATCTTTTTGAACAGTTAAATTCACAAATGATGTTGGAGGAACTGTTTGGGCGAAGTTTACAGCACAGAATCAGATAAGCGAATTGTTTTAAGTGTGGCCTACAGAAAGTCTGCAGTAGTGAGTAGATATGTCTCTTGATTAAACTTAAAATATAAGCCATAACTATTAATTTAACCTGGAGCAGTGTTTTGAAGAGGAATAAGACTTTTTTTTTGAGTCTGTAGATTTGATGGAGCAAAAATGGTCTTTAGTAGAGAGATATGTGCTTCTTGTCAGATGTGGGAGATTAAAAAGAGTTTAAGGTTACTGTGGATTATATCTGCAATAAATGCAGTTGGTTGCGAATCTTATCAGATCGAATAAATCGTTTGGAAAGACAGTTAGAAGCAATGAGGAATTTACAACAACAACAGTATATGACGGATGGCAGTTATAAAAAGGGGGTAAAGTCTCAGATGCAGTCACATAGATGGATTAACTCCAGGAAAGGTAAGAGAGGTAGACAGCTAGTGCAGGAGTCTTCTGTGGCTATCCCCATTTCAAACAAGTATGCGGTTTTGGAAAATGTAGGGGGTGATGGATTCTCAGGGGAACATAGCACAAACAGCCAAGTTTCTGGTATTGAGACTGGCTCTAATGCAACGAGGAATACGTCGAGTTCCAAGAGATCAATTGTGTTAGGGGATTCTCTAGTCCGAGTTACAGACAGATGTTTTAGTGGCCAGCAGCGAAAAATCAGAATGGTGTGTTGCTTCCCAGGTACCAGGATCAAGGATGTCTCAGAAAGGGTGCAGAATGTTCTCAAGGGGGAGAGGGGCCAGCAAGAGGTCATTGTACACTTTGGAACCAATGACATAGGGAGGGAAAAGGTTGAGATTCTGAAGGAAGATTACAGAGAGTTAGGCAGGAATTTAAAAAGGAGGTCCTCGAGAGTAGAAATGTCTGGATTACTCCGGTGCTACAAGCTAGTGAGGGCAGGAATAGGAAGATAGAGCAGATGAATGCATGGCTGAGGAGCTGGTGTATGGGAGAAGGATTCACATTTTTGGATCATTGGAATCTCTTTTGGGGTAGAAGTGACCTGTACAAGATGGACAGATTGCACCTAAATTGGAAGAGAACGAATATACTGGCAGGGAGATTTGCTAGAGCTGCTCAGAAGGAGCACTAGGAAGGTAGGGGTGAGGAGGTGGCACCCAGGGAGTTAGTGAGGAAAGAGATCAATCTGAGATGGGTACAGTTGAGAACAGAAGCCAGTCAAATAGTCAGGGCACGCAGGGACAAGGTAGGACTAATACATTAAACTGCATTTATTTCAATGCAAGACGCCTAACAGGGAAGGCAGATGAACTCAGGGCATGGTTAGGAATATGGGGCTGAGATATCATAGCAATTACAGAAACATGGCCCAGGAATGGGCAGGACTGGTAGCTGAATATTCCAGGATACAAATGCTACAGGAAGGACAGAAAGGGAGGCAAGCGAGGAGGGGGAATGGCATTTTTGATAAGGGATAGCATTATAACTGTACTGAGGGAGGATATTCCTGAAAATACATCCAGGGAAGTTTTTTTGGGTGGAACTGAGAAATAAGAAAGGGATGATCACCTTATTGGGATTCTATTATAGATCCCCTAATAGTCAGAGGGAATTTGAGAAACAAACATGTAAGGAGATCTCAGCTATCTGTAAGAATAATAGGTTGGTTATGGTAGGGGATTTTAACTTTCCAAATATAGACTTGGACTGCCATAGTGTTAAGGGTTTAGATGGAGAGGAATTTGTTAAGTGTGTACAAGAAAAATTTCTGATTCAGTATGTGGATGTACATACTAGAGAAGGAGCAAAACCTGACTTACTGTTGGGAAATAAGGCAGGGCAGGTGACTGAGGTGTCAGTGGGGGAGCACTTTAGGGCCAGCGACCATAATTCTATTAGATTTAAAATAGTGATGGAAAAAGATAGACCAGATCTAAAAGTTGAAGTTCTAAATTGGAGTAAGGCCAATTTTGACAGTATTAGACAAAAACTTTCGAAAGCTGATTGGAGGCAGATGTTCACAGGTAAAGAGATGGCTGGAAAATGGCAAGCCTTCAGAAATGAGATAATGAGAATCCAGAAAAAGTATATTCCTGTTAGGGTGAAAGGAAAAGCTGGTAGGTATAGGGAATGCTGGATGACTAAAGAAATTGGGTGTTTGGTTCAGAAAAAGAAGGAAGCATATAGACAGGATAGATCGAGTGAATCATTAGAAGAGTATAAAGGAAGTAGGAGTATACTTAAGAGGGAGACCAGTAGGACAAAAAGGGGACATGAGATAGCTTTGGCAAATAGAATTAAGGAGAATCCAAAGGGTTTTTACAAATACATTAAGGACAAAAGGGTAACTAGGCAGAGAATAGGGCCCCTCAAAGATCGGCAAGGCGACCTTTGTGTGGAACCGCTGAAAATGGGGGAGATACTAAACGAGTATTTTAATCAGTATTTAATGTGGAAAAGGATATGGAAGATGTAGAATGTAGGGAAATAGATGTCCATATGCAAAATGTCCAGATTACAGAGGAGGAAGTGCTGGATGTCTTGAAATGATTAAAAGTAGATAAATCCCCAGGACCTGATCAGATGTACCTGAGAACTTTGTGGGAAGCTAGAGGAGTGATTGCTGGGCCTCTTCCTGAGATATTTGTATCATCAATAGTCACAGGTGATGTGCTGGAAGACTGGAGGTTGGTAAATGTGGCGCCACTATTTAAGAAGGGTGGTAAGAACAAGCCAGGGAACTACAGACCAATGAGCCTGATGTCAGTGGTGGACAAGTTGTTGGAGGGAATCCTGAGGGACAGGATGTATGTATTTGGAAAGGCAAGGACTGATTAGGGATAGTCAACATGGCTTTGTGCATGGGAAATCATGTCTCACAAACTTGATTGAGTTTTTTGAAGAAGTAACAAAGAGGATTGATGAGGGCAGAGTGGTAGATGTGATCGATATGGACTTCAGTAAGGTGTTCGACAAGGTCCCCCATGGGATATTGGTTATCAAGATTAGATCTCATGGATTATGGGGAGAACTAGCCATTTGGATACAGAACTGGCTCAGAGGTAGAAAACAGAGGGTGGTGGTGAAGGGTTGTTTTTCAGACTGGATGCCTGTGACCAGTGGAGTGCCACAAGGATCGGTGCTGGGTCCTCTACTTTTCGTTATTTACATAAATGATTTGGATGCGAGTATAAGAGGTACAGTTAGTAAGTTTGCAGATGACTCCAAAATTGGAGGTGTAGTGGACAGCAAAGAAGGTTACTTCAGATTACAACAGGATCTTAACCAGATGGGCCAATGGGTTAAGAAGTGGCAGATGGAGTTTAATTCAGATAAATGCGAGGTGCTGCATTTTGGGAAAGCAAATCTGAGCAAGACTTATACACTTAATGGTAAGGTCCTAGGCAGTGTTGCTGAACAAAGATACCTTGAAAGTGGAGTCGCAGGTAGATAGGATAGTGAAGAAGGCATTTGGTATGCTTTCTTTTATTGGTCAAGAGTATTGAGCACAGGAATTGGGAGGTCATGTTGCAGCTGTTGGAATATTGCGTGCAGTTCTGGTCTCCTTCTTATCAGAAAGATGTTGTGAAACTTGAAAGGATTCAGAAAAGATTTATGAGCATGTTGCCAGGGTTGGAGGATTTGAGCTATAGGGAGAGGCTGAACAGGCTGGGGCTGTTCTCCCTGGAGCATTGGAGGCTGAGCGGTGACCTCTATAGAGGTTTACAAAATTATGAGGGGCATGGATAGGATAAGTAGGCAAAGCCTTTTCCCTGGGGTCAGGGAGTCCAGAACTAGAGGGTATAGGTTTAGGGTGAGAGGGGAAAGATGTAGAAGAGACATAAGGGTCAACATTTTTCAAGCAGAGGGTGGTACGTGTATGGAATGAGCTTCCAGAGGAAGTGGTAGAGGCTAGTACAATTGCAACATTTAAAAGGCATTTGGGTGGGTAAATGAATAGGAAGGATTTGGAGGGATATGGGCCGGGTGCTGGTTGGTGGGACTAGATTGTGCTGGGATATCTGCTCGATAGGGACTGGTTGGACCGAAGCTGTGCTGTACATCTCTATGACTCTATCACTCTCTGGGTCCATGTTAAACATATCGTAGTTGCATGTGGCACCTAAGCTTATTCACAAAACTTTTCTGTGCGCACATTCCAGATCTATCCTTTCACGTTGCTGTATGTCAATCAGAACAATGCATTTTGCCAACCCCACTGTTATGCATCTAGTTTCTCTTATCTACAGTTTCATCTTGGTGCCAGGCCCCTTGTCAAATTAGCACAGACTCTCTCCCACAAAACTTCCAGTGATGACATTAGTCTTGGCTCTGCTGAGGTACAACTTATTCACCTTAAGCTGGTCCTTTCTCTCCAGGATATGACTCACCTGAATACTTTCTTCCAGCACCATTGCTCCAATGTATTTTGTCCTACCATTCCCATATTCTCTGGCATTTGGTGCTGACCTTGTATTTTACTTCCCTCCTTAGTTCATGAAACACTGACTAAAGAGCCTAATAGCTTTTTATTTCTAGGTCACTGATTCTCATGACTTATGTTTTTTCTCCGTTCCCTTCAAAATGTTCTGGAAATTTTCAGTGACATCCGAATTCCAGAGAAATAGCACTACCTAGGATTCATGCCAGTACGTGCAAAAATGCCCTCCTAAACTATTGTATCCCGAGTGACCACTATTTTCAGACTCAAAAGCATTAAGAGGCAAAAGGAGGCCATTCAATCCATCATGCCTGTACTGGCTGTCCAAATGAGGGTCATGACGTAGTGCCATTTTCCTGCCTTTTCCCATATATTGTTTCAATGTAAATAATCCTCGCCATGCTCTGATAACTCATAGACCTTCAAAGGACATTAACAGGTTGGTGGAGTAGTCGGATAGTTGGCAGATAAAATTCAGCAGGTCAGCATCCGAGGAGCAAGAAAATCGACGATTCAGGCAAAAGCCCTTCATCAGGAATAGAGACAGGGTGCCTGCAGAGTGGAGAGATAAATAAGAGGGGGGTGGGGGTGGGGAGAAAGTAGCATAGAGTACAATAGGTGAATGGGGGTGGGAATGGAGGTGATAGGTCAGGGTGGAGTGGATAGGTGGAAAGGAAGATCGGCAGGTAGGATAATTCATGAGGGCAATGCTGAGCTGGAAGGTTGGAGGTGGGGAAGAGGAAATGAGGAAACTGGTGAAATCTACATTAATGCCATGGGGTTGAAGTGGTGAGCGGCACGGTGGCACAGTGGTAAGTACTACTGCCTCACAGCACCAGTGACCCGGGTTGAATTCCTGCCTCAGGCAACTGTCTGTGGAGTTTGCACATTCTCCCCATGCCTGCTCTGGTTTCCTCCCACAGTCCAAAAACGTGCAGATTAGGTGAATTGGCCAAGCTAAATTGCCCGTAGTGTTAGGTGAAGGAGTAAATGTAGGGGAATGGGTCTGGGTGGGTTGCTTTTCGGAGGGTCGGTGTGGATTTATTGGGCCAAAGGGCCTGTTTCCACACTAAGTAATCTAATCTAATCTGTAAGTAATCTAATCTGTTCTGAGGTGGAAGATGAGGCATTCTTCCTCTGACCTATCACCTTCATGCCCTCCCCCATTCACCCATTGTACTCTTTGCTACCTTCCCCCACCCTCCTCTCTGACCTATCATCTCCATCCCCACCCCCATTCACCTATTGTACTCTATGCTACTTTCTCCCCACCCCCACCCCACCCCTCTTATTTATCTCTCCACTCTGCAAGCACCCTGCCTCTATTCCAGATGAAGGGCTTTTGCCCAAAATGTCTATTTTCTTGCTCCTCAGATGCTGCCTGACTTGCTGTGCTTTTCCAGCACCACTCTAATCTAGACTCTGGTTTCCAGCATCTCCAGTTCTTGTTTTTACCTCGATAAAATTCAGTGCAGGGAATTGTGAAGTGATGTCATTTGGTGCAGAGAATATGGAGAAGCTGTACAAAATAAAAGATTCTATTTGGGAGCAGAGAGACCTGGGTGTTTATGCACATAGGGAAAAGTGAGGACTGCAGATGCTGAAGATCAGAGTCAAAAGGTACTGTGCTGGAAGAGCACAGCTGGTCAGGCAGCATCCAAGGAACAGGAGAATCAACGTTTCGAATGTAGCCTCTTCATTCCAGCTGTGCTTTTCCAGCATCGCACTTTTAGACTCTGTTTATGTACATAAGTCATTAAAAGTGGCTCGACAAATAGAGAAAACCATTAATAAAGCATACAGAACAAAGTCATAGAGTCAGAGATGTACAGCACGGAAACAGACCCTTCGGTCCAACCCATCCATGCCGACCAGATATCCCAACCCAATCTAGTCCCACCTGCCTGCACCCGGCCCATATCCCTCCAAACCCTTCCTATTCATATACCCATCCAGATGCCTTTAAATACTTCCTCTGGCAGCTCATTCCATACACACACCACCCTCTGCAAAAAAAATTTTGCCGCTTAGGTCTCTTTTATATCTTTCCCCTCTCACCCTAAACCTATGCCCTCTAGTTCTGGACTCCCCACCCCAGGGAAAAGACTTTGTCTATTTATCCTATCCATGCCCCTCATGATTTTATAAATCTCTATAAGGTCACCCCTCAGCCTCCCAGCCTGTTCAGCCTCTCCCTATAGCTCAAATCTTCCAACCCTGGCAACATTATTGTAAATGTTTTCTGAAACCTTTCAAGTTTCTCAACATCCTTCCGATAGGAAGGAGACCAGAATTGCATGCAATGTTGTAAAAGTGGCTTAATAAATGTCTTGTACAGCTGCAACATGACCTCCCAAGTCCTGTACTCAATACTCTGACCAATAAAGGAAAGCAGACCAAACACCTTCTTCACTATCCTATCTTCCTACGACTCTACTTTCAAGGAGCTATGAACTTGCACTCCAAGGTTTCCTTGTTCAGCAACACTCCCCAGGACCTTATCATTAAGTGTATAAGTCCTGCTAAGATTTGCTTTCCCAAAATGCAGCACCTCACATTTATCGAAATTAAACTCCATCTGCCACTCCTCAGCCCATTGGCCCATCTGATCAAGATTGTCTTGTAATCTGAGGTAACTCTCTTCGCTGTCCACTACATCTCCAATTTTGGAGTCATCTGCAAACCTACTGACTATACCTCTTATAACAAATAGGGATACAGCTTACAAAAGATTAGAGAGGATATTACAAATTTAAAGAAGACATTGGCTACATTTCAGACCATTAAAAAGGTGTGAAGGATGTAAATCTACTGGAGAGAATGTCGAAAAGGCTTAGGGGAATGGTTCCATGGTTGAGACACTTCAATGATGAGACAAGATTGGTGAAGTAAGGATGAAATGTTTCAAAGGAAATTTGATAGACGTTTTCAAAGTCACCTGTGACCTGGACTCAGCGGATAGGGAGAAACTGTTTCTTGAGCACAGATTTAAAGTGTTTAGCAAAAGCAGCAAATTCAAAGTGAGAAACATTTTTTTTAATGGTACGAAATGCAATGTCCAGAAGTGTGGTGGAGGCAGGTTCAACTGAACCATTTGAGAGGGCATAGGATGATTATTGAAGTAGATACCACGTGCAGAAATAAAGAGGAATTGACACAAAGTTAAAGAGCCAGTACAGACACGATGGGCTGAAAGACGTTGTTCTGCAATTCTGTGATTCTTCCCATGGTGTATTGGATGCATTCTAGATTCACTCCCCAAGACATTATCACCTTCACTGGTATTCAGCACTGAACAAATACATTTGAGGGGGCACCTGCCCAGAGGTGTATTACAGTCTTACAGATTAAAATTCCAATTATGGAATTTACATAATTTTGTGTAATAATGATTGAAATGTTTGAATAAGTGTGTGGACGTGTTTTTGTGTGCAAACAATGATTTTCTTTTCAAACAGAACTTTTGAACAATGCAGTTTCAATAGCAGAAATATCAAAAGGTTCAAACTATGACAAATAGCATCAATATTGGTAAGTTTATTAATCCAACTGTGGAGAGGATAATGTTTGTGCTTAATGAAAAGCGAGAACATTCCGAGCTATCTCAGGGGTCATTGTATTTCCAGCCCCATAAAAAGTATGAAGGTTTATAACTCTTTAATAATGAACAATTCAGTCCTCCTGTCAATCCCATAAACTCACTCCCTGAACTTTGTTTAATTTTGGTACAGTATGAAGGTCATTCTTATTAGGAAACTACATCATACTGATACCCATGAAAGTTTTACAAATATTGTTGGTGATTATTTAATAAAGTCTATTATAACCAAAAGATGAATGTCCCTGTTCTGGTCTTTTATCAGAGATAGAGATAAAAGTACATGCTATGTGTCCATTTTTGACAATGCTGTGAAAAGATTGCCCCAAGTTCATAAATTTCATGATGGTTTGCTTCAACTATGCACTATTTACATCCCACAGAATTTAACCAGTCCATTTTTTTTCATTTGTTCCCAGAATGTGGGGAATACTGGCTAGGCCAGAATTTATTGCTTCGCCCTAATGTCTCTGATGAAATTGAGGTGCACTGCTGTCTTGGATCACTGCAGTCTTAGGTGGCAGAACTCCACAGAGGACAGTATCCTGTCATCAAGTCACCCCTTTATTTATATATGGAGAGTTCTTGACACTGATCCAGCTCTCAGAATAAACAGAACCGCTGATGCTCTGGTTTATATCTGTCAGCCAGGGCTCCATGATTGGATCAGAGTACCAGCTCCAATCAGGGAATTCATATTCAATGAGATTCACCTGGCTGACCTGGTTACAGTCACGGCACTTGGGGCATACAAAGTACTGATAGAGAGGGAGTTCCAGAACTTTGACCCTGTGACAATAAAGGCACAGTGATATAGTTCCAAGTCAGGATTGTGTGAGACTTGGAGAAGAACTTGCAGGTTGTGGCTTTCCATTATATCTGATATCTTTATCCTGGCAGTAGATATCACAGTTTTTGAAAATATTTGTGGCTTGCTGCAGTGCATACTAATATGGTATGCACTGTGCTTCATTGATGGGAGAGGGAGTGAATATTTAAGGTGTGGATGGGGTTCCAGTCAAGCAGACTGTTTTGTCAAGAATTTTGAGTGCTGCTGGAGCTGTGCTCATCCAGGTAAGAGGAGGGTATTCCATCAGATTCCTGAGTAATAACTTGTCAATGATAGACAAGTTTTGGGACTACCATAGAATCCCTACACAGTAGAGACAGGCCATTCAGCCCAACATGTCCACACTGAGTCTCTGAAGAGTATCCCATCCAGACCCATCCTCCTACCCTATCCCTATAACACTGCATTTCCCATGGCTAATGCACCTAATGTGCACATCTTTGGATTGTGGGAGGAAACTGGAGCACCCAGAGGAAACCACGCAGACACGGGACGAATGTGCAAACTCCACACAGATAGTCGCCAGAGCTTGGAATCGAACCTGGATACATGGCGCT
Source organism: Chiloscyllium punctatum (assembly GCF_047496795.1). Taxonomy (NCBI): domain Eukaryota; kingdom Metazoa; phylum Chordata; class Chondrichthyes; order Orectolobiformes; family Hemiscylliidae; genus Chiloscyllium; species Chiloscyllium punctatum. The sequence goes on along the minus strand of NC_092741.1, from coordinate 134,972,261 downwards.
GTGAGGCAGCAGTGCTAGCCACTGAGCCAAGATGAATTCAGGGGGCAAGTTACTTACTGCATAACTGTCAGCTTCTGGCCTGCTCTTGTTTTTTTTTTGTTAATGGTAACCCATGAATGTTGATAGTGAGAAATTCAGCAATGGCAGTGCTAATGAATATCAAGGGGAGATGATCTAGTTTTTCTCTTGCTGGAGATTGTTATTGCCTTATATTTGTGAGAAGAGAATATTATCTGCCACTTATCAGCTCAAGTCTGAATGCAGTGCCTGTTTTGCTATTTTTGGATGGAAACTGCTTTGGAGGAGGAGGAGCCAAGCATGGTCTTAATGGCATAGTCGCCCTCGCATTCCCATTAACTTTAGTTTGGGCAGGCTTCATGATGATACACTCAGTCAAATGCTACGGTGATGTCAAGGGCTTTCTCACCTCTCCTCACTCCTGGACCTCCGCTCTTATCTGCACTTTTACAAGGTCAGAAGCTAGGTGCCCTGAGCTGAACTCAAACGAGCTAGCCAATTCAGTGTTGCTAATAGCATTGTCAATCACACCTATCATTCTACAGATGCTCAAGACTAGACTGAGGGGCAATAATTGGTCAGGTCGTATTTGTTATTTTCATTTTGCCGAGTATCTGGTCAATTTTTACTCTGTTTGCAGGTAAAGGAACAGCTGGAAAATGGGAAGCCTTCAAAAGTGAGATAACATGAGTCCAGAGACAGTATGTTCCTATTAGGGTGAAGGGCAAGGCTGTTAGATGTAGGGAATGTTGGATAACTGGAAAAATTGAGGTTTTGGTTGAGAATAAAATAAGGAAGCATATGTCAGGTATAGAGAACAGAAATTGAGCGATTCCCTAGAGGAGTGTAACAACAATAGGAGTATACTTGAGAGAACAATCAGGAGGGCAAAAAAAGGGGACCTGAGATACCTTTGGCAAATAGGGTTAAGGAGAATCCAAAGGGCTTCTACAAGTACATTAAGGACAAAAGAGTAACAACGGAGAGAACAGGGAGACTCCTCAAAGATCAGGAAGGCCACCAATGTGTGGAACTACAGGAGATGGGAGAGATACTAAACAAGTATTTTGCATCAGTGTTTACTGTGGATAATGATATGGAAGATATAGAATATAGGGAAATAAATAGCAACATCCTGAAAAATGCCCATATTTCAGAGGTAGTGGCATTGGATGTCTTAAAAAGCTCAAAAGGTAAATAAATCCTTTGGACCTCATCAGATGTACTCTGGAACTCTGTGGGAAGTTAGGGGAGTGATTGTTGGGCACCTTGCTGAGATACTTGGATTATGGATAGCCACAGGTGAGGTGATAGCAAAGAAGGTTACCTTAGAGTACAATGGGATCTTGATCAGATGGGCTAATGGACCGAAGAGTGGCAGGTGGAGTTTAATTTAGATAAATGTGAGGTGTTTTATTTTAGAAAGGCAAATCAGAGTCATACTTAAAAAGTTAATGGTGAGGTCCTGGGGAGCGTTGCTGAACACAAAGATCATTTGAGTGCAGGTTCATAGTTCCTTGAAAGTGGAGCCACAGTTAGATAGCATAGTGAAGAAGCCATTTTGTATGCTTGCCATAATTGGTCAGTTCATTAAATATAAAAGTTGAGAGGTCATGTTGCAGCTGGATAGGACATTGGTCAAGCCGCTACTGGAATACTGCATGCAATTCTGTTCCCCCTCCTATAGGAAGGATATTGTGAAACTTGAAAGGGTTCAGAAAAGATTTACAAGGATGTTGTCAGTGTTGGAGGGTTTGAGCTATAGAATGAAGCTGAATAGACTGGGACTATTGTCCTTGGAGGGTCAATGGCTAAAGGTGACCTTATAGAGGTTTATAAAATCATGAGGGGCATGGATGAGATCTTTTCCCTGGGATAGAGGAGTCTAGAACTAGAGGGCATAGGTTAAAGTTGAGTGGGGAAAGATTAAAAAGAGACCCAAGAGGCAACTTTTTCATGCAGAGGTGGTGTGTGCATGGAATGTGCTGCCAGAGGAAATGGTAGAGGCTAATACAATTACAACATTTAAAAGGGACCTGGTTGGGTATTTGAATAGGAAGGGTTGAGAGGGATATGGGCCAAATGCTGCCAAATCACATAGATTTATTTTGGATATCTGGTCGGCCTGCACAAGTTGGACCAAAGGGGTTGTTTCCGTGCTGTATATCTCTATGACAGGAAAATATACTGGAAAAATTTGGATAGGCACATGGGTAGATTCAGAGCAGAAATTTCTAGCACTATTCTTGGATTATTGCTATTTCAGAAGTCTTCAGCTGTATCTTGATATCACATTGAATAAACTGACCAACTGAGGTTGATAGAGAAAAACAACATTCGTCACAAAATACTGCTTCATAACAATTTATGCACAAGTTTCATTGCTGACCAATAATTATCAACTGGTGACATATCCTCACTGGAAAAACAGTGATCCTAAAATTCAAAAAGAATCTCCTGTCTCTCACTCTTTCTTTAGTGAGCGAGCTAATGGTACCCCTCTAGTTTTACTTTACCCTTATGTTCATTTGCTTTGTTATTTTAATGTCTTAAATTTAGTTAACATAAAATTAAAAATCAACATACAGAATGTGAAAGGAATTGATCTATTGGCCAAATTGACTCCCATTTCAGGAGAAAGTGAGGACTGCAGATGCTGGAGATCAGAGTCAAAAAATGTGGCGCTGGAAAAGCACAACCGATCAGGCAACATCAGAGGAGCAGGAGATTATGCTCGATTATGCTCGATCCTGATCCTCGGATGCTGTCTGACTGACTGTGCTTTTCCAGTGCCGCATGTTTTGACACTTGTCTCCTTCCAGTTTGTGTTCTTACAGAATGCTTCTAGTATGTTGACGTCTCATTCCATTGTCCTTCAGGACCAGACCCTCAACAAACTAAGTGATATTTTCTTCTTCATGTCCTGAGACAGACTCAGAATTGCAGGAAATGAACGGATAAGCATATGGTTTTCAACAATTATAACAATGTTTTCAAGGGTGTACCTTTTCATGAATTGTGTGAACTATGGGTATCACTCACTTATAATAGAGATACGTTTCCAAATGGAGTTTATGCCTTTTGGATAACAGTTCCTAATGCTATAGGGAATTTTCTCAATAGCCAATGTCAGATTAACTAGCCCTTAATTCTCCTTGGCATATTTGACTCCTTTTAGATCACAGAACATAAAACATTACTGTGCAGTACAGACCCTTCAGCCCTCAATGTTGCACTGACCTGTGGAATCAATCTGAAGCCCATCAAACCCACACTATTCCATTCTCATCCATATGCCTATCCAATGACCATTTAAATGCCCTTAAAGTCAGCGAGTCTACTACTGTTATAGGCAGTGCGTTCAACATCTCTACTACCCTGAGTAAAGAAATTACCTCTGACATCTGACCTATAACTATCACCCCTCAATTTCAAACTATGTCCCCTCATGCGAGCCATCACCATCTGAGGAAAAAGGCTCTCCTTGTCCAACCTATCTAATGCTCTGATTATTTTATATGGCTCAAAAAGGTCACCTCTCAACCTTCTTCTCTCGAACAAAAACAGCCCCTCAGCCTTTCCTCATAAGACCTTCCCTCCATACCGGATAACATCTTTTTCTCCCCCATAGGCAAAGTTCTTATTCATAGTCAATTCCGAAAAGTAATAAATAGAATTTATTTCTTAACTCATTTTGTTGAGGGTTTTTGGTTGCATCATACTGGTTCAAAGTTTCTGACTTTCATTTAGTATTCTGTATTTTCATATACATGTTCAACTGATGTTTACATAGGTTTTAACTTCCAGAACCAGTCTGGCTGAGAGTATATATGCCTCACATGAAGTGACAGGTAGGAATAAGAACAGATGGGAGATGTGCCTTTTTCCACAGTGACAGATTGGAAACAATAGTGGTGCCCAACTGCACAATGACAGATGCAAAGCTCCCATTGACAGGTGGAAAGCGACATGTACAGTACCAGCATAGCACCATGCAAGAGTGCATATGAATCACTGCACAGTAAGGAGCAGAAAACTAATAGCAAAGAGTCAAGCTAGCCATATGGAAAAAGAAATGGTGCTTTAAAGTTAGATGATGCAATATTTATTTTGCAAGTTATTCCCATTCAGAATCACTGCCTCAAGCTGCAAGTTTGATACAACATAAAGTAGTGGTTGTGCTTTAAGATATTGAGGTGCAGTTTTAAAAAACAACTTGAACTTTGACTCTTAGATTAGTCACAACACAACAAAAAATTGTAAATATTATTGATGATAGAGGCATGCAAATTCTATGATCAATGTCCTGTCCATAGACATTGCACACTCTGGAATCTTTTACAATTGTTACTTTCACACTTTACAGTTGAGTACTGGCATGTCTGGAGGCCATGATTAAGGTATTTAGGGAACAAAAATTATGACCTTGTTTGAATGTGTATATCTAACTGAAGTGTCTTGGTAGGACATCTGAATTATTAACATCAGTAATTTTAACAACTGATAGATCTCAAGCTTTTCCCTAGGACAGGGGATTTCAAGATTAGGGGGCACATTTTTAAGGTGACAGGAGAGAGAGATTTTAAAACGACACAAGAGGCAATTTTTTTTTTACACAGAAGGTGGTTCATGTGTGGAATGAAATTTGAGGAAGTGGTGGATGTGGGTACAATTACAAATGTTTAAAAGTCATTCAGATGGATACATAAATAGGAAAGGTTTGGAGGGGTGTGGGCCAGGAACAGGAGGTGGGATTAGTTTAGTTCGGGATTATGTTTGGCAAGGTCTGGTTGGACTGAAGGGTCTGTTTCTGTGCAGTATGATTCTATGATGGTGTCTTTTAGAACAATGATAAATTCCTGCATTCTGCAGCAATAAAATTTTGTGAAAAATGAGTGGAATTTTAGAAAAAAAATTCATGAAGATCCGCTTTATGATTTTGGTTTGCACAATACTTGGAAGATATCGCCTGTCACTAATAATACTTCAGCTTCTGTGATATAAAAATTGCAAAGTATTGACCAATTTTGTTTTGAGTGAATGTATTTTATGAAATACACAATTCAATATCAAGAGAAACTCAAAGGAAACAAACTCCATTAATTCCAGCAAAATTACTAAACACTCTAATACATCAAGAAAACCTCCAGCAGCAGTTAAATTAAATTGTAAGCTAGGACTTGGACTTCAATCTCCTGTTGTATCTATCCAATGCAGCTACCAGCCATGCAGACATGTTGCAGTTCATAATGGCAAGGTGACAGGAACTCTCAATGCTTTCTAGCTCCTTGCCATGATAGCTTGCATGAAAACAAGTACAGGAGGTCTGCCTCCTCCTGGCTAGCAGGGCATACATTATTTTGAAAAGTCATGGTCCAAGGGGGTAACAGGCACCACAAAACTACTTTCTACACCTGGTTTAGAGATCTGGTTTCACAGTGGGGAAACTATGACATTTCAATTCCCGGGTTCAATTCCCGCCTCAGGCGACTGACTGTGTGGAGTTTGCACGTTCTCCCCGTGTCTGCGTGGGTTTCCTCCGGGTGCTCCGGTTTCCTCCCACAGTCCAAAGATGTGCAGGCCAGGTGAATTGGCCATGCTAAATTGCCCATAGTGTTAGGTAAGGGGTAAATGTAGATGTAGGGGTATGGGTGGGTTACGCTTCGGCAGGGCGGTGTGGACTTGTTGGGCCGAAGGGCCTGTTTCCACACTGTAAGTAATCTAATCTAATCTAATCTAATCTAATCTAATCAACCTTTATTTTCGGTTCATGTGTACCATAGGTGCTCCTTGGAATTTTACAATGAGCTTGCTCAGGCTTGCCATAACCTGTCTTCCCAATCTGGAATCCTCTGAGAGATCTACTGGCTCATGCTAGGCACATTTCTTGCATCCCCAGGTTCTGGGTCTTATGATCTGAGTTCTTCTCTCACCCATCTGCTAAATATCACTTCCATCTGTTTCAGGCAGGAGTCTATTGTGGGTCATTTAGAGTCATAGATAGAGTCATAGAGATGTGCAGCATGGAAACCCTTCAGTCCAACCCGTCCATGCCGACCAGATATCCCAACCCAATCCAATCCCACCTGCCAGTACCCGGCCCACATCCCTCCAAACCCTTTCTATTCATATACCCATCCAAATGCCTCTTAAATGTTGCAATTGTACCAGCCTCCACCACATCCTCTGGCAGCTCATTTCATACACATACCATTCTCGGTGTGAAAAAGTTGCTCCGGAGGTCTCTTTTATATCTTTTCCCTCTCACCCTAAACCTATGCCCTCTAGTTCTCGACTCCCTGACCCCAGGGAAAAGACTTTGCCAATTTACCCTATCCATGCCCCTCATAATTTTGTAAACCTCTATAAGGTCACCCCTCAGCCTCCGATGCTCCAGGGAAAACAGCCCCAGCCTGTTCAACCTCTCCCTGTAGCTCAGATCCTCCAACCCTGGCAACATCCTTGTAAATCTTTTCTGAACCCTTTCAAGTTTCACAACATATTTCTAATAGGAAGGAGACCAGAATTGCACGCAATATTCCAACAGTGGCCTAACCAATGTCCTGTACAGCCGCAACATGACCTCCCAACTCCTGTACTCAAAACTCTGACCAATAAAGGAAAGCATGCCAAATGCCTTCTTCACTATCCTATCTATCTGCAACTCCACTTTCAAGGAGGTATGAACCTGCACTCCAACATCTCTTTGTTCAGCAACAGTCTCTAGGACCTTACCATTCAGTGTATTAGTCCTGCTAAGATTTGCTTTCCCAAAATCCCAAACGCATTTATCCGAATTAAACTCCATCTGCAACCTCTCAGCCCATCGGCCCATCTGGTCCAGATCCTGTTGTAATCTGAGGTAACCCTCTTTGCTGTCCACTACACGTCCAATTTTGGTGTCATCTGTAAACTTACTAACTGTACCTCTTATGCTCGCATCCAAATCATTTATGTAAATGACAAAAAGTAGACGACCCAGCGCAGATCCTTGTGGCACTCCACTGGTCACAAGCCTCCAGTCTGAAAAACAACCCTCCAACAGCACCCTCTCTCTTCTACCTTTGAGCCAGTTCTGCATCCAAATGGCTAGTTCTCCCTGTATTCCATGAGATCTAACCTTGCTAATCAGTCTCACATGGGGAACCTTGTCGAATGCCTTTCCAACGTCCATATAGATCACATCTACTGCTCTGCGCTCATCAATTCTCTTTGTTACTTCCTCAAAAAACTCAATCAAGTTGGTGAGTTAAATGAGATTCAAGACTCAAAAGTTAGTTGAATCCCACACTGAATTCCTTCCTTTGTGAAATTCTATAGAATGAAATTCCACTTCCATGTGATCCAATATCACAATGGTTTAGCTCAATTTGCACATACTCTGTAGCTATTATTAAACGTTTAGTTAACCCTTTACACCACAATGGGAGGTTTGGTAAGATGATAAAGCAGTGGGCATTAATCGTGCTTGTCTGTGCAGTACTGCTCATTGTCTGGAAATATACAAGCTCTCATTTGGTATATCCCCTCCCCTCCATTTTTGACTTGCCTTACCTTAACTTGGTCTTTCTTATACTTCAACTCCAGCTCTGCTCCCTTGCAGTTCTACTCCCTTCAAATGGATTTATTTTCTTCACTACATAAAATATTTTTTACTTATCAATACAAAAAACATGCATATTTAAAACGAGTCACCTCTCCCTCTCCCTTCATTATGATTTCAAGATTCTCCTTTTCTCTTACACCTGACCATCTGGCTACTTAATTGATTGCAACATCCCTCTTCTCTGCCTTTGCACAGAACAATTCCCCATTCTCTGTAATTTCAATCAGCTTTGAACTCTCCCTTCAATGATCTTTTTGCTGAACCTCTATTTAGCCTTTATTTTAGCTCTCCCTATTACATTCCTTGATCGTGACTAAAAGCAGGGGCACAAGGCAGAAAATGCTGTAGTTCACAGCTCCTGCTTCCAGGGAAACAACCCTATATGGCAGTTGTGTGGGGAGAGACAGAGCATAGATTCAGGATTAGGTCAGGCCTGTAATCCTTGGGCACAGTATAGGCAGAAGGACTGCCAAGTTTTGGGGTGGACTTTGTTAAAGACTGGTCAAGGTTTTCTGGGATATTATCACAGTTGTCTCATTTCATTTTATATGCTTTTGCCTCTAACCCTCTCATAACATTAACCTCACCCACTCCATTAGCTCTCATAGCTCCAAAACGTTGATTTCGCTGCTCATTGGATGCTGCCTGAACTGCTGTGCTCTTCCAGCACCACTAATCCAGTATTTGATTTTCAGCACCTGCAGTCATTGTTTTTACCTCATAGCTCCTGTGTCAACTTCATGTCAACTCACAGCTTTATGACTAGTTATAGTATAAGACAACTTAATTCCAGGCCATATCAACCTATTCCTCCTGCATGCTAACTCACCCAGTATCCAACATCGGCAGAGCTCAAGGGTCATACTTGAGATGAATCTCAATCAAAGGTCTGAACATCCATTATGGTCTTTGCTGTAATAAAACAAACTTCCAATTCATGAACATACACATGTAGCAGGAACAGGCCATTTAGTCCCTTTAGCATCATTCACCACCCAATAAGATCATTGGTCTGATTTTAGCCTCACTCTCACATTTCTATTCCCCCAGATAACCTTTGACTGCCTTCTTAATCAAGAATCTATAAATCTTTTCCTTAAATTTAATGATCCTGCCTCCACTGCTCTCCCTGGGAGAAAAAGAGTTCCAAAGATTCACAGCTCAGGACAAAAATCTTCCTCAGCTCCATCATAAACAGAAGACCCCTTAATTTCTAAGTAGCATCCACTAATCATATTCTCTCCCACACATGAAACATTCTTTTGGCATTCACCCTTCCTAGGCTCCTCAGAATCATGTATGCTTTGATAAGATTACCTCTTATATTGCCAAACACCATGGACACAGTTCACGGCATCTCATAAGATCATCAACCCTCCCCCCACCACCGCACCACCTTAAGTAATCTTCTCCAAACTGACTCCAAAATGTATATCCTCTTTTAAATAAGGAGATCAAAACTGTACACAGTACTTAATGTTCTATTTAATTCTTTCAAAGCATTTCTACTTCTATACTTCATTTTCCTTATAATTCAGTCACATTCTGTCATATTATGGAGGTGCCAGTGTTGGACTGGGGTGGATAATTTTAGAAATCACATAACACCAGGTTACAGTCCAAGACTTGTTGGACTATAATTTGGTGTTGTGCAATTGTTAACTCTGTTATATTGCCATTACAGCCCTCCATTTTCATTTTATCAGCACAAACCGGCTGTAGAATAGGAGGCAGGTCTTTCCTCAAATCAAGATTATTCAGATATATTTCTGGATATCAACGTTCATGTCCAAATAGTGACAGCTAATAGATTGGCATTACCCAAATGCATCTCTTGCTTACCTATCAGAATTCACCTTCAGAATTGTCTCTAGTGAGCTGCCATCATACTGAATAGATGCCTGATCTCAACATCATAAATAAACAGTTGAAGTGAACTATGTGTTCATTGGTTTCCTGAATTAGCAACATCACGTGGGGTGAAAAAGATAATTCAGTTCATGCTTCAGAATTGTAAATGAATTACACCATGGTAACTTAATTTTTAGATTCTTAGTAATGCCTTGAAGTCAGATAAATCAATAACCTCTACAAATCTCTTGATTTTATATCCAAGTGGCTCTGAAGAAATCAAAAATTGAAAGGAATTGATGAGCTGACAAAACTTTGTAAACATCTATTCAATAAATAACAAACCATTCTAATCAGTTTATAACAATTCCAATGCCTAGATTTCCATTACTTCTGTAACTTAGATCCAAATGACTGCTTAAATGGATTTAGACTGATTCAAATGGAAAACAAATGCTCTTTTCAACCTGTTTCTCAATTGAGAGTTTATTTGCACAGCAACAGAAACAGGAGCACATTAAAAGTAGGAGCAGAAAATCTCAAAGTCTAAATGAGTTAAAATAAAAAGACACAATGAAAGGTATTCCTTGAAATGGGAACAAAATTTCAAAAGCCCTGAAAGCATCTTAAACAAAAAAAAAAGCAGAAATTGCTGGAAAAGCTCAGTAGGTCTGGCAGCACCTGTGAAGAAAAGTCACAATTAATGTTGTGGGTTCAGCGATCCATCCTCAGAACTGATGGTAGCTCGGAAAGAGTTTGTTTTCGTGCAGAAGGTAGGTGGGGGAGGGGGTAAGGGATAAACAATAGGTAGAGATCGTGACCAAAGACAGAGAACAGTTGGACAAAGGAGTGGATAACGATCAGCATAGAAGAATAAATAGCTAATAATAGGAACTACTATGGCTACCAATGGGTAGCTTGTAGTAGCAGACCGTGTGATAACAAGGAGTGGTAAGTGAGTTTGGGATAAGGACATGTTAGAAGGTGCCTTATGCCCTAAAATTGTTGAACTCGACATTGAATCCAGAGGCTATAGAGTTCCCAAACAGAAAATGAGGTACTGTTTTTTTCAACTTGCACTGAGTTTTGCTGGACAACTACAGAAAGTACCTAAATCCACTTGCACAAACTGAAGTAGGTGGGGAGTAAGATGTGACAAGTAGGAATGAAGAGAATGGTAAATTCAAGGTGCAGAACTGAGTCTGGGCAAAAATGATAGAGAGGTTATATTTGATGGCTACTAAAATGAAGGTGGTGTTACCTGAGGAACTGGCAATGACAGCCCAGTGCTGCATGTAAGTGTCTCAAGAATAATTCAAAGTCATTATTAGAAAATGGAGGAAGTGCAGTGCTGGGGTACTGAGTACAGCTCCGAAATATTATCAGCTGTTTTAACTGGCTGAAAAAAAATCCTGAGGTAGAGACCTTCTGGATTCCAAACCAGAAGAAAAAAAAACAAACTGGTGAATGAAATAGTCTGACTCATCTTGTATACTGGCCGGTCAGACCAATATGTCCATTTCCCAGTACAGAGGAATCTCGATTATCTGAAGGAAGCGAGCGGTGAGTATTTTGTTTGGTTAAATCGAATTCTGGATAATCGAATGCCGGATAACATAGTTTAGCCGAGCATCAGGACATTGCGATCTTGCTGGATAATCCGATAGTCGGATAATTGAATGCCGGGCAATTGAGGTTCCTCTGTATTCATGTTTACTCCTGCTTGTAAAGCAAGTCATGAGAACAATTGTCGAGAATGTCACTGACATGAAATGGCATTCGACAAACTAATACAAAAAAAAGTCAACATTATTTCCCAATAAATTTAAACAACTACCATCTTCAAGTATCCAAAATGACTTCAACTGAGAAAAAAGATTCAGTGGAGCACCAGTAATATGCATATCAAGAATAAATGGTGATAGCTAAAAACCTTATGATATGTCAACATTCATCAAAAAGCAAAAATAACATGATTCAATATCATTCTGTGTTTCATGGAAGGAACAGGAAAAAAAGCAAATAATATTTTAGATTGAGGTCAGATTGCAATTGAGTGAGACATAAACTGACCAAAGGAAACCGTGCAAATCTGTTCATGGGAAAAACAAGGAAAGATCAATAGGAAGTCTTCAGAGAAATAAACTGAGATATAGAGCAATTAATTCACCTATAGGGCAAGGATTCTACTTGTCAAAAAAGACAGCCATAGAAAATCAAAGTGGTAAGAGACAATGTAAAACTAAAACAAAATGCATACACAATGCAGAAAGAAATCATCTTCGTGAATGGAAATTATATAAAAGACAATTAATTTAAGTAAGGAAAGGTAGCCATGCTGTTCAATTGCTTCACAAATAAAGTAAAGGAAGAGGTCAGCATGCCAAAGAAACTACTATTAAACCAGAGTCAGAGACTTATAAATATAAGTGAGGTAAATGGAATGGAGAACAAGAAATGATCAGATACATCTCCCAAATTAGTTAAAGGATTCTACTGATTAAACAGAGAACTAAATGCAAAGATAAAACAAAATAAACAATGATGCAATGAAAAGAAGGACAGCCTGTGAGATGTATTTCAGATTTCCCAAACCTTATACAGGTGACAACTTGCCAGGCAGATCTTGGGAGCACCAATTATGTCTTCCTGTCCTTTAACCATTGAGGAACTAGAGAAAGGTTTTCAGATTAAGCTTTCCACTCCCAACAATGAAGTGAATTTAAGCAGATTTGCCAAATACACAGGATATTACAGGTAGCCGTTTGCAAATGAGACCTATAGAGTGGTGATGTCAGCCAAAGGGATTGATAATGGTAGTGTAGCAGGTACACTTAGATGACATCCTGTTCTTCCATGAGACATATACCACTTGACTTGCCTGCCTCTTCTGTTTGGCACAGAAATCCAGCACAGTTCGGAATAACTTCAAAAATAGATGAATAGTCCTTATTCCCAAAAACGAGGACCATGACTGGGAGTAGCTCAACAACTGGCATCCCATCACTACAGCCTCTGTATTACTTTGCCTTTTCACAAAGATTATAGCTAAAAGTCAAAGTGACACACAATGGAAATAAACTCAAGACTGAAGGGGGTCCTTGCTATGATTTTGAGATGCAACAGAAATATTGCCATTCAAAATATCATCAAGAGTTCAAAACAAAAGAAGAAAGATCTAGCTGTAGTTTTATGGCTCTCCAGAGGGTATTCAACTCAGTTTGATGTAAATTACTACTGAGATTGCTACACAAAGTAAACTGCCCTGGTTCTTGTAACATTAATCTCAGTTTTATACCTTAAATAATATCACCATAATTTAAGGCAACAGCAGCAAAACATTTCTCATCAAAATGGCAAGGGGTGTAAATCTGGGAGACTGCTTGTCAATAATAGTCTCTCCATTAACATCAAACAATTAACAGTTTCCACTTCCCCACTTCATGTCCATTTCTTTCTAAAAATCAGAAGACCTGGAGACTTAAAGATGAAACCTTGGCTCACATCCCACCAGGGAAAACTGAGAAATACCTAGGAGTCTGAATAGACCCTTGGACAGAAGTTGCTGAGAGTGATCAGGACGAAAAGCTGAGAAACTGAATTTCCAGTTTCATGACAGTCACTCTTCAACCTGTGCAAAAACAAAAACAAGCTTTTTAAAACACGGTATCTCGAGGTAGTATTACCACGTGATACTGTCAGAAACCTCTAAAAGTGCATTAGTTAAACTAGAGCAAATAATTTAAAATGTTGTTAAATCCTTTATATCCCACAAACTACCAAGGGCTTTCTGTACTCAAGCAATAAGCATGGAAAGCCTTAGAATGCCCAATTGGAAGATCCAAATACCACTGGCCATCGTTAAAAAAAGCACTTAAGGTGGCTTATAAACCTGTAATTCAGGCATCCCTCCGGAGGTAAAAGCAATACCAATGCCAGAAAGGATTAACAGAAACTAAACATCCTCAAGGAAATAGAACAACTTACACACCAGCTGCATTAGGACCCTCCAACACACTGCAGCACTCCTGATCTGCAAAGAGAAGAAGAAAACCTCTACAAAAGTCTTTGGCAAGAACGGATGTCCCCACAACGCCATCTACAGATGCCTGACCGACAGACAACGTGATGAGGACATGCCACAACCCAATGCCCTAACCACTCTACCTTATGTAGAAAATATCTCAGAACTGACAGCCAAATTCCTCTGACCACTCTGATTTATGGCAGCCCACAAGCCATGCTCAGACAATAGCTCACCAGAACAAACAACCCAATACCTATCATGTGCAAGACAAACACAGTGTACAAGATGAAATACTATATAGGACAATCTGGTAGACAACTACCGATCTGCATTCATGAACATCTACTAGCCACTAAATGCCATGACCAGCTATCACACAGATGTCAAGGACCACAAATTCAACTTGGACGACACAACAATAATAGGACAAGCCAAATTGACGATAGTCAGAAAATTCCTAGAAGTATGGCATTCATCTACGGACTTCAACAATAAACACATTGACCTAGACCCAGTATACCGATCACTCCGACAAACAACTGGAACCAGCAACCAGAAGCAATGGGAACAAAATCAAATAAATTTCAACTGATACAGTACAACAGTACTTCACAGAAGGCTCCACAATATTGAGGATGTCACCTAAAAAAGGGATGAAATGTCTGCAAAGCAAATTCCCAGCTCGATGAACATTCCCACAACATCTGCATCTCTGAGAAATATAGTACGGTGTTACAAGACAATAACACCGAAGAATCCAGAGTGGGGATCTCCATTCTCCCATAGATTACATTCAACAAGAAATATATGTAATGGAGGGAGTGGAAACTTGATAAATGGCTTTACCTCACCAGTCAAGGTGCAGGTATTGGATATGTAGAAAACTGCAAAGTATAGGGCACATGGCTTAACTCTGCCTATAACATCAAATTGTCCTGATTAATTACCAGCCAATTATTTTGCAATTTTTACCCTACTGTATCAATTCCAACAAGGGGAGAGCCTAACACTATTCAATCTTGTGCAGATGTGAGATGATAGTAGAAATCCTTGTGCATATCTCCAGAATGTGCCTGTTTGTAAAGAATGCAAGAACAGAACACAACAAGATTTGAGGCATGATACAGGTATTTATTACTAAATTCAATTGGACAATCCAACATGGAGACAAGAGTGATTGTAAAAGGCTGATCTCTGTGGACACCAAATACTATCTTCAAAAGAAGACTTGATTGTGGCTACAGTAAACATCACAATTTCTTGTGAGGTCCATAGTAGGATGTTGGAAAAAACATCGATCTAAGAGAAAACCAAATTTGAACACCACAGGGTGGAAATCGAAGATCTGATCAAGGCAATGAACAGAAGCATCCAAGCCTATTTATACAGTGCTATTATATTGACAAAGCAGCACCCAAAGTGGGCAGAATAAATAGCATTTTGCTGAAAAGGAGGTTGAGTTAATCTCTGGAATGCCAGGCCAGCTGACTCAACAGAAGTCCAGCAATTAATGACTGTAAACTATCTGTCTTCAATTCTACTTAAGCAGCATGTTACCAGGGCATACACTATCCTTATCAAGGCTCTGTGGCACCGTGGCAATGTCCCTTACTCTGAACCAGGAGGCCCAGGCCCATTAGCTCCAGAAGTGTGTAATACTATCTTGGAATTGCTTGTTGATTTGAAAAGGTCTGTCCCATCCTTTATCCTAAAGGATTTTGTGATGCAATGTAGTGCCTCTGCTACTGGGTCAGAAAGTCTAGGTTCAAGTTCCACCTGTATTGGAGGAGAGACTGAATAGATTGATTTAACAATAATTTCTGGAGTGCATTATTAATTTTCAATACACCCAGATTAATTTGAAACTTTAGAATTTAGATGTGCACCTTTGAGTTCTCTCTCCGTCTCCTTTTAAAGGGACTAGCACCGTTTAATTTGGTCAGATTTGCCTTTTTTGATATAACTTTATTTAACTGACTTTTCAAAAGAACTAGCTTATACCATCCTTGGGTTATTGTGGAATAGCATCTATTTCTAGGCTAGGACTGGGTTCAACTCTCTCCTCTGAGGTGTATTTAACAAGTTGAATCAGACCATCCTCTCATTCAGGTCTACAATAGTTAACAGAACATAGAAAAATGATTCAAAAACTCATCTTCCTGGTTGGGGATGGCAGACGATCACTAGGAAAAAGTAATAATATTTCAGTGATCATACCCTCACATAGAAGATTAACTACTTCCTCCTCTGCTAACACATTCTGCCCGTTTGGCATCTGACATTGTAGAGGGTGCAGCACACCACTTGAGACAGGGATCCACTGACAGCTGCTTCATGCCAAGGACACATTGACATTTTTCTTGTTCCATCTTAAATGAGCTCAGAATGACTTTTGTGCATGAGGGGCCAGAGATATTGCCAGAATATAATCCAGTGATTGGAGATGCCTTCCAAACTCCTGGATGTTGGTGGAAAGGAATTGTCCCTTCAAGTCACACAGCAATACAGGATTACACACAACACTTGCTGTCTGGGAACTTGGTGGGATAATCTAGAGATCCATGGGAGGATGTCAAGGGGAAAACGTATCCTTAATAGGACTGTGAACTTTCACATACTGTCCCAAAACATCAAGCCATTCTTATTCCAGCTGCAGGAAGTGGACTCGTGGTCACATGGACTGGGTGGCAATCATGTCCCATTAATCCTAAAGATAACAGCTGACCTTCATTTCTTTGCAAATGGATCAGTTCAGGGAGCTACTTAGGATTTCTGTGACTTTTTACAGCCCTCAATTCGTACATGCATCTGGGAAAACCCGTCAATTGATCTAGCTTCCCCTTGACACAGGGGCTTGAGCAGTGAAGGCATTAGTATTTACTGCCATTGTTGGTTTTCCACAGGTTTAGGGTGGAATTGATTGTAGCCACAGAGCAATCGGAGCACCCCATCATCAATCAGAAATATTCATCAACAGAAAAGGATTCCACTTACTTAATGTTCAAAGGGTTTGTGAGAACAACCAGCTAACGCAGAGCTGCACTTTATACCCTGAAGCTGTCACAGGTGCCAACCATTTTCAAAAGTCCTCAGCTAGGCACATCGCTCCATACCTGCCACTTTTAGGAAACCCTCAGACTAATGCTGAGTACAGATACAGTGCTGCCCATGTTTGGACCAAAGCCAATTGTGGAACAAACAGATGGTACCATACAGTATAGCCCAGAGAATTCTGTCTCAAGTGGTGCGTTGCACCTTCTACAATTTCAGATGCCAAAGGGGCTGAATGTACTGGCAGAGAAGGACATACAGCATGAACTAGCAGAAAACAAAAGGGTGCCAAGGAGTTAGTTCATTTTTTTGTGGAATTGCAACCATGTCTGCAGGGGCAGTGACCCACTCAGTCATTTCAGCCCAAGTCAGATGGGTTTGAAAGGATTACTTCCTGGTGCTATCTCTTAGAAGGATGACAACTCTATCGGCCTTGACCCTATCCAATAGCACTTGTAACAAAGTACCACTGAGGAGGCATTGTTTTGAAGCTGATGGGGTGATAAGCACCACAGGCTGATTGGATGCTCCTGACTCACAATGAATGACATCCATATGGCATTTAATGTAAATATGGCAGTAGAACTGACAATCTGCCAAGGCCAAGAATTTCCTGCTCATTCATCACATAATTCACAACTCATTCACCCAATATCTTGCTTGTAACAATGAGGTGAGAAATATGATCATGCAAGATAACTTGCCCTGTGTCCTGGCGGATGTGTTGCCACCTATGATGCCTGTCACTAGTTCGAAAATGGAAAATCCCAGCTACTGGGTCTGCACCAGGCCTCCATCTGGGCACTTATGACCATTCTCGGAGCTGCTCCTGGTAACCCTTCATGTGGTTGTTTGAGAAGGAACAGTCTAATTGCCTTTGAAATGCCTCAACTGAAACTACCTCAGCATGCTTTCATACAATCATAGAATCCGTACGCTGTGGAAACAGGCCTTTCAGCCCAACAAGTCCACACCAACCCTCTGAAGAGTAACCCTACCAGAACCATTCCCCTGCCCTATATTTACCCTTGACTAATGCACCTAAGCTACACATCTCTGGACACCAAGGGCAATTTAGCATGGCCAATTCACCTAGCCTGCACATCTTTGGATTGTGGGAGGAAACTGGAGCACCCAGAGGAAACCCACACAGACACAGGGAGAATGTGCAAACTCCACACAGAAAGTTGCCCGAGGTTGGAATCGAACCCAGGTCCCTGGCGCTGTGCGGCAGCAGTGCTAACCACTGAGCCACCATGCTGCTCTTTTCAAGGGAGTGCATTCATTTCAAGAATAGCTCTTGTGCACAGAGCACAGGGGGCTACACAAATGTAAACAATATTGTTCAGGACTTTCGAGAAAGCTGCCTGCTGATGAAAAACAATTTGTCCACACATCGTCAGATCTTCACTGATTGTGAGCACTCCTGAGGACACGAGTGCTCAGGCATAAATAAAAGTTCTTTCTACTTGATTGTCTGTGGGGAAAGTGGCAAATTTGCTATTTCTGGCAAAACAATGCATCTGTCACCTGTTTGAAGCATCTGTGCACTACTAACCAACTGGAATTTGCAGGGTCTCCTGTGGTAGTCTCAAATGAGCCTGAACCATAAAAATTGACGGCTATAACAATCATCTTCAATGCTGTACTTATCCTGGAATCACCTGCAGGTCAAATTACAGCAGGAGCCATCACTTTATCATAACCTCCTCTTGAATCTCAGCTTCCCCTGCTCTTCAGCCTGACATTACTGCAGTTAAAAGCATAAAAACAGGTGCCGTAGTCCTCAGGAAAAGGAAGAAAAGAAAAGATTTTTAAAATACTTCAAGGCATTTTCAAGTATGACAGGAGAGTATTCCTCAAGATTCAATCTTTGATCATCTCCTGTTTGTCCCTTGGAAATATCATCCAAAGTCACAATGTCAGATTATTTACGAACATAAAAACATGGAGGATGTTGGCCATTTGGTTTCCCAAGGAGGTCAGAACCTCACTAACAGCAACTAAGGGCCATTTTTGTGGTTAAGTGTTGGGGGCGAGTAAGTTAGGTGGCAACTAATATGCCACCCCCACTGAAAGATAACTCATTTAATCACCCACCAATCAGCTCATTAAGAGCCAAGAGGTGAAAATGGGTGAGTTTCTTGGTGAATCACAGGCCTCAAAATTGGCGTTCTGGAGAACCAGAAGTTGACAACCAGAGGCTGGAAACTCCTGGGTCCTTACTTTCGCCAATCCAGGCTGAGACATCGGGGCAGTCAAGTGGTGAGAGGGTAAGTTATTTTTATCACCGTGTCGCAGGGGAGAGAGGTCACCGAGTAATGGAGTCAGAGGCAAGGGCAGAGGTGTGGCTTTCAATAGACAGTTTAGATTAGGGCAATCGGAGGCACCTTTGCAAGCTGCCAGTCAGGATGCCTGGAATAATCAATCAAAAGCCACTTTTCTTTCCTAATGAGAAGGCAGATGTTCTGGGAGGTGGCAAACTGAGGCTTTTAATGACCTTTGATTGACAACTTAAGGGTCATAATTGATGTCAGATCGAGAGATCTTTTTGACCACAACTTAATGAGTGAGATGGTGAGAATGGGGTGAGTTTCTGTTCAAGTCCAACTCGCTCAATTCTTTCCTGTCTTCCCATCTCTTTCATCACTGCCAGCGTAGGGATAATTCACACCCTAAAAGTCAAACTTGCAACCATAAAAACAGAAGTTAAAGACAATTGAATCTCAGATGAAAACAAAATTAAAGGAAAGGAGAGGTCACCTCAGGAAAGAAGGGTTCACCCTGTTGGGAGCTATTTATAGGCCTCAGAATTGTTCCCGGGATGTAGAGGAAAGGATAGCAATGATGATTCTCGATAGGAGCAAGAGTAACAGGGTAGTTGTAATGGAGGTCTTTAACTTCCTCAATATTGACTGGGAATACTATAGTTGAAGTACTTTAGATGGGTCAGCTTTTGTCCAGTGTGTGTAGGAGGGTTTCCTGACACAGTATGTAGACAGGCCAACAAGGGGCGATGCCATGTTGGATTTGATACTAGGGAGAGAATCCAGCCAGGCGTTAGATTTGGGGACAGGTGAGCACTTTGGCGATAGTGAACACAATTCAGTTATGTTTACAACAGCAACGGGCAGGGATAGTTATATACCTCAAGGAAAGAGGTATAACGGGGGAAAGGCAATTATGATGTGTTTAGGCAAGATTTAGGATGCATAGGATGGGAAAAGAAACTGCAGGGGATGGACGCACTTGAAATGTGGAGTTTATTCGAGGAACAGGTACTGTGGATCCTTGATAAGTAAATACCTATCAGGCAGGGGGGTAGTTGTTGAGAGAGGGAGTCATGGTTTACTGAAGAAATTGAAGCTCTAATCAAGAAGAGGAGGAAGGCTTATGTGGGTATGAGATGTGAAGACTTAGTTAAGCCGCTTGAGAGTTATAGGTTAGCCAGAAAAGATCTAAAGACAGGACTAAGAAGAGCAAGGAGGGGACATGAGAATTTATTGGTGAATAGGATCAAAGAAAACCCTAAGGCTTTCTATAGGAATATCAGGAATGAAAGAACGACTAGAGTAAGATTAGGGCCAATCAAAGATAGCAGTGGAAAGTTGTATGTGTAATCTGAGGACATAGGGGACGCGCTTAATGATTACTTTTCATCAGTATTCACATTGGAACAAGGCAACATTACTGAGAATACAGAGATACAGGCTAGTAGATTAGATGGGATTGCAGTTGACAAAGAGGAAGTTTTAGCAATTTTGGAAGATCTGAAAATAGATAAGACCCCTGGGTAGGATGGGAATTTTCCTCGGATTTGCTGGGAGCCAGGGAGAAGATTTCAGAGCCTTTGGCTTTGATCATTATGTCATCATTGTTGACTGGAGTGGTGCTAGAAGACGGTAGTGTAGCAAATGTTGTTCCCTTGTTTAAGGAGGGGAGTCGGGACAACCCTGGTAATTATAGGCCAGTGAGCCTTACTCCGGTTGTGGGTAAGGTGTTGGAAAAAATTATAAGCGATAGGATTTATAACCATCTGGAAAGGAATAACTTGATTAGAGATAGTCAACATGGCTTTGTGAAGCGTAGGTCATGCCTAACTAACCTTATTGAGTTCTTCGTGAAAGTGACAAAACAGGTGGATAATGGTGAAGAGGTTGATGTGGTGTATATGGACTTCAGTAAGGTGTTTGATAAGGTTCCACATGGTAAGCTATTGCACTTTACAGAGTTTCAGGATTGAAGGTGATTTAGTGAACTGGATCAGAAAGTGGGTAGCTGAAAGACGACAGAGGGTGGTGGTTGATGGGAAATGTTCATCCTGGAACTCAATTACCAGTGGTATGCCACAAGGATCTGTTTTGGGGCCACTGCTGTTTGTCATTTTTATAAAAGTCTGGATGTGGGCATAGAAGGATAGGTTAGTAAATTTGCAGATAGCAGTAAGGTAGGCAGAGTTGTGGATAGTGTTGAAAGATGTTGTGGGTTACAGAGGGACATAGATAAGATGCAGAGCCGAGCAGCGAAGTGGCAAATAGAGTTTAATGTGGAAAAGTGTGAGGTAGTTCCCTTTGGAAGAAATAACAGGAATGCAGAGTACTGGGCGAATGGTAACATTCTTGGCAGTCGAGATGAACAGAGAGATCTCTGTGTCCAGGTGCATAAATCCCTGAAAGTTGCCACCCATGTATAGAGTTGTTAAAAAGGCACATGGTTGGTTGACATGGGGATTGAGTTTTGGAGGCCATGCTTCAACTGTACAAGACACTGGTAAGGCTGCACATGGAGTATTGTGTACAGTTCTGGTCACTGCATTATAAGAAGGATGTGGAAGCTTTGGAAAGGGTTCAGAGGAGATGTAGCCTGGTATGGTAGGAAGGTCTTACGAAGAAAGGCTAAGGG
Source organism: Chiloscyllium punctatum (assembly GCF_047496795.1). NCBI lineage: Eukaryota > Metazoa > Chordata > Chondrichthyes > Orectolobiformes > Hemiscylliidae > Chiloscyllium > Chiloscyllium punctatum. The sequence continues at coordinate 134,950,806 of NC_092741.1, read as the reverse complement.
AACTGAGGCTGTTCTCATTGGAGAGAAGGTTGAGAGGTGACTTAATCGAGACATATAAGGTAATTAGAGGGTTAGACAAGGTGGACAGTGAGAGCCTTTTTCCTCAGATGGTGAAGGTTAATATGAGGGGACATAGCTTTAAATGGAGGAGTGATAGATTTAGGAGAGATATCAGGGGCAGTTTCTTTACTCAGAGAGTAGTCGGGGCGTTAAACGGCCTGCCTGCAGCAGAACTAAACTCACCGACATTTATGGGCAAAGGACATACATTTGGATCGTGATGGAATGGCTAGGTTAGATAGGCATCAGATTAATTTCACAGGTCGCGCAACATTGAGGGCTGAAGGGCTGTACTGCGCTATAACATTCTATGTTCTGTATTCTATATTCTAAACCTTATATCATTTTCTGGTGTTATGTATTGTGATCAACTTTCAGAGGTTTGGTGAATATTAAATGTCTCAGGAATAGTTTTGCAATTGTATCCAACTTTGTCTTCTGAGTTCATCTTTCTCAAACAGAGCAAGTTTTGCAAGACTGCTTGATTTTACATCAGCATATTTGATGCAGCTGTTTGCCAGTGCTGGTTAGATACAGAGGTACTTAGCTTCACATTGCACATCCTCTCTCTATGAACATAAACCTGATTAATCCAATGCAAACTGTCTCTTCCGATAAATTTATCCACTACATCAGACATAGAACACTTTTTCATCTTTGCAAAGGACTCTGTCCCACAGTGTACCTAAACACTCATTCAAACAATATCTGAAACGTTCCAGATTATTCAATCTTTGTCTCTCTGGATCACAAACCTTAATTGATCTGCTCCAGCTCTGTACCTTGAGACTCGAGCCATCGACAAAGGGACCGATAATGTATCAAGCCAACGCTTCTCATATTTTGGTTCATCAGCTGAAGGTGAAGAAGGTGATGATGGTGCCTGCACAGAATACATGAGAACTGTAAGAAACCCAAACTAATTTGGAAGCCACAGCAGTGCTTATGTCTGGAATAAATCACAGCACCTTACATTATTAATGTCCAGATTTCATAAATAACCAAACATAGATGAAATATAAAATTGTAAACAGCCCAGAGGTTTGTGACTCTGGGCCTTTAGATCAACCACAAAAGCAGAACTGCATGTCAACTACTGTCTGTGTGGATCTCAATATGTATTCAGACACGAGCAGAAAGCAGACATGTTAAATGTTTTATCCATTCTTTATTGAATTTCCAAATCGACATGTGAGCAGATTTTAGGAAACGATTTTGAGAAAGAGAGAAGCTTAACCCATTTTGAGATCAACTGTAGGTTAAGATCTTAAGGTCTCTGTCATCACACACAATCCCCATTAAGAATTAAGGAACATGGTTCAACAATGAAATTATTTTTTTGTTTTACAATTGTGCAATCTATCAAAAGAGTGAACTATCAAGGTTTTTGATTTTATTGGCTAGTTACGCACTAATTGACACTGTCACAGCTCAGGATGGAGAGAGGGTTTCTTATTTCATACATTAGCTGATTTAAATATTAATATATTTCCTCGGTCAGGGGTCAAATTGGTCTCCTTCAGATGCTCATTTGACTGAAGGTGTTAACATTTTCAGTGGTGACTCGATTATTTCACTATCATTTAATGTTAACTCATTTACATTATACATCTATTGTCCTATGGGAGCAGGCATTAGCACTTGACCTTCTGTATGATACATTGGAAATCAATAGATTCCAATAACTCATCAAGAAGGATTTAGTAGAAACCAATATAAAATAGAGAGCAACAGTGAATCTGTTGCTATATTGTACTGCTGTATAAACTCCAACAACACTGACACATGAATTAGGAGAAGTAGTCCATTCGGCACTTATCCACTCTGCCAATTCACCAAGTCACGGTTAATCTGTTGTGTTCCAACTTGCTCAATCCCATCTGTCCCCCAACAACCTTTGATGCTCTTACCAACCAAGAATCTATTCAATGGGCTTTAAAAATATCTAATGGTACCATTTTTGTTGCCTTCTGAGGCAGAGAGTTCCAAAGCCACACAGTCTTCAGAGAAAACAAAACCCCCCCGCATCTCTCTCCTAGTTTGAAAACAGTATCCTTTACTGATGGACTTAAGCATGAGACGAGAAGACAGAAATAAAAGTAGGTCATTTGACCCACTGAGTCTGTTCTGCCATTCAAGGAGATCACAGCTGATAATCCTCAACTCCGTCTTCCTTCCTCTTTTCCATAATTCTTGATTCTCGACATAGCCTCTTCAGCCTCTGTGGTAAAGAATTTCATCAATTCCTCACTCTCAGGACAAAAAATTATTCCTCCTCTGTCTTAAATGGGTGATCTCTCATTCTGAGATTATGTTTTATGGTCCTAGACTTTCCCAGAATTCAGATTGAAGATAAATAGGGAAAATGTTTACAGGTTACAAACTAATAGAACTAATGGTGGGACATTTTTTTAAAACTCAAATTAAGAATTAAGAAAATAGAATATAGATTTAGGGCCAGGTGATGTCTTGTACTGCATGATATGAGAGCTGGTGAACCCCATTGTGGTTCATAGTTACCACATCTGCAGCAAGTGTTGGTTGCTTGAGGAGTTCGAGCTCAGAGTTGATGAACTGGAGTCTGAACTTTAAACACTGTGACACATCAGGGACGGGGTCTTTTTCAGGATTGCAGCTGGTGACTAGTGGAGTTCTGCAGGGGTTAGTGGTTGGATCACAACTATTCACGTTATATATTAACAATCTGGATGAAGGAATTCAAAGCATTGTTGATATGTTTGCAGATGACACAAAAATAGGTGGAAGAACAGGTAATGTTCAGGAATTGGGAGCCTGCAAAAGGACTTGAACAGGCTAGATGAGTGGGCAAAGAAGTGAATCATGAAATACAAAGTGGGAAATTTATTGGTTATGCACTTTGGTAGGAAGAATTATGGTATTGAATATTTTTAAACAGGGAAAGGTTTGCAAAATCTGTAGCACAATGGAAGTCCTAGTTCAGGATTCTATTAAAGTTAATATGCAGCTTCAGTTGGCAATTAAGACGACCAAAGCAATGTTAACATTCATTTCAAAAGGTGAGAATACAAGAGCAGAAATGTACTGCTGAGGCTATATAAGGCTCTGGTCAGATTGTATTTGGACATTGTGAGCAGTTTTGGATCCTACATCTAAGGAATGATATGTTGGCATTAGAGGGGTCCAGAGGAGGTTTCCAAGAATGGTCCTAGGGAAGATGATCTTGGCATACGAGGAGAGGTTAAGGACTTTGGATCTTCACTAAGTGTCAGTGGTGGAGGGATTGGAGTTTTCTAAATTGCAACCAAGTTCACTTCTCCTTATCTAAACTCTGGTGAAAACAAGCTAAAGGTCTCCTCATAAAACAACCTGCTTATTTCAGGAATCAATCAATCTCCTCTGAACCATCTTTGAAGCATTTACATCCTTTCTTAAACAAGTAGACCGAAATGCTATACAATATTTGTGATGTGGTCTAATCAATGCCCTGTATAACTTCTTTACTTTCATGTTCAATTCCTCTTGTAATAAAAGGCAAGCATCCCACTAGATTTCTTGATGACATGCTGTACCTGCATACATGCAGCACATGTACAAAATCTCTAAGGACCCCATGCACTTCTGTATTCTTCATTGCATCAATATTGACCTATCACCTAACTTAATATTCCATCTTAATTCAGTGGAGTTACAGGTAAACAGAGTGGTAAAGAAGGCAGATACAAAAACAGAAAATCTTAGCCGGTCTGCCAGCATCCACAGTTCTTTCAGTTTTTGATTATGTGGTGATGATGATGTTTGGCATGTTCGCCTTCTTTGGTTAGTGCATTGAGTATAGGAGTTGGGGCATCATGTTGTGGCTGTACAGGGCATTGGTGAAGCCACTTTTGGAATACTGTGTTCAGTTCTGGTTTCCTTGCTATAGGAAATATGTTGTGAAATTTGAAAGGAATCAAAAAATACATACAAAATCATTGCCAGGATTGGAGAGAGACAAGTTGAGCATGCTGGGGTTTTTCCCCTTCTGGAACATTGGAGGCTGAGGGGTAACATTACAGACCTTTATAAAATCATGCTGGGCAAGGACAGGGTGAATAGCCGTGGCCTTTCTTCCCCCAGAGTAGTGGAGTCCCAACCTAAAGGGCATAGATTTAAGGTGAGAGGAGGAAGATTTGAAGAGGTACTGATGGGCAATGTTTTGACACAGAGGAAGTGGTGGAGGCTGGTACAATTACAACATTTAAAAGACATCTGGAAGGGTGCATGAATAGGAAGCATTTAGAGGGATATGGGCCAAATGCTGGCAGATGGGACTAGATTGGTTTAGGATAGCTGGTTGGCATGGACAAGTTAGACTAAGGGGTCTGTTTCTGTGCTGTACAATTCTATAACTCTCACTCAGCTTTCATACCAAGATAGTTACTTCTTGTTCAATTTAATTTGTGAGCCTTAGACCCACATTCCTCCCTTTCAAACTGCACATAAAATTCAATTTTATTATGGTCACACTGAGGTGCCTTCATTGTGAAGTAATTGATTAATGCTGTTAGATTGCACAAAACCAGATCTATTCTGGCCTGCTCTCTGGTCATTCTAGAACATATTCCTGATAGAAACTATATCAAGAGCATTCAAAGAACTTGGTTATTATTACCTCCCTGAGTTTTCCAGTTTATATGCAGGTTAAAATCAATCACATTTCTGTCCCCTTAAAAAAAAATTCATTTTGTGTAATTTATCCAATATTTTGATTATTGTTCAGAATCCTGTACATCATTCCCACCAGTGACATTTTTCACTTACTATTCCTCATGTCCACCCACACTAATTCTATACTCTAACCTTCCAAACCAGATTTTGGTCTGACCGTTGCATCAATGATAGATTAGATATGGAATGGTAGCATTTCTAAACAAGCTTCCAATTCTTGTTGAATGTCTCATACCCCTTAATATTTAGATCATCAGATCATATTTCTTCACTTCAACTTGCCCTAACTCTTATGAATGTTATGCTCATTCAGATCGGATCCTTTAGCTTTATTTGTTACATTTGTATCATTTGTCTTGACTGCTGATTTTTTTTAATGTTTGGTCTCTCAGTCCCTTTCTGCAATTTTCTTACTTGGTTTTTCCTTTGCTGTCCTACCTTGACTCTACTCATCTGATCTGCAAAAGCTTGATTCCACAGTGCCCTTGTTTACTTTAAAGCCTTCTATACTTAGCGAGTTATGTGGCTCAGAGGAACATCATTCCAAGCATGGTTCAGGTGTAGATGAGCTGAACACTGCAGACTCCGCTTTCTTTAGTCCTGAAGCAATGCCTCATGATTTGGAAATCACTTTTCCCCGCAGTCTTTGAGTGGAGCATTCACCTCTCTAGTTTGATTCATCCAATGCCAAATTGCATGCAGCTCAGTTAGTAATGCAAACAGTAGCATCAACTTTGAGGGGCTGCTTTCTAATTTAGACATGAGATATAGAGAGTCCAGAGAAAGTATATTCCTATTAGGGTGAAAGGAAAGGCTGGTAGCTATAGGGAATGCTGGATAACTTAAGAAATTGAGGGATTGATTAAGAAAAAGAAGGAAGCATATGTCAGGCATAGACAGGATAGATCAAGTGAATCCTTAGAAGAGTATAGAAAAAGTAGGAGTATACTTAAGAGGGAACTCAGGAGGGCAAAAAGAGGACATGAGATAGCTTTGGCAAATAGAATTAATGAGAATCCAAAGGGTTTTTACAAATACATTAAGGACAAAAGGGTAACAATGGAGAGAATAGATCCCCTCAAAGATCAGCAAGGCGGCCTTTGTGTGGAGCCACAGGAGATGGGGCAGATGCTAAATGAATATTTAGCATCAGTATTTACTGTGGAAAAGGATATGGAAGATATAGACTGCAGGGAAATAGATGGTAACATCTTGAAAAATGTCCATATTACAGAGGAGGAAGTGCTGGATGTCTTGAAACACTTAGAAGTGGATAAATACCTAGGACCTGATCAAGTATACCCTAGAACTCTGTGGGAAGCTTGGGAAGAGATTGCTGGGCCTCTTACTGAGATATTTGTATCATCAATAGTCACAGGTGAGGTGCCGGAAGACTAGAGGTTGGCTAACGTGGTGCCACTGTTTAAGAAAGGTGGTAAGGACAAGTCAGGGAACTATAGACCACTGAGCCTGATGTCAGTGGTAGGCAAGTTATTGGAGAGAATCCTGTGGGATGGGATGTACGTGTATTTGGAAAGGCAAGGCAAGGGATAGTCAACATGGCTTTGTGCATGGGAAATTATGTCTCATAAACTGGATTGAGTTTTTTGAAGAAGTAACAAAGAGGATTGATGAGGGCAGAGCAGTAGATGTGAACTATATGAATTTCAGTAAGACGTTCAACAAGGTTCCCTATGGGAGACTGGTGAGCAAGGTTATATCTCATGGAATACAGGGAGAACTAGCCATTTGGATATGGAACCGGTTCAAAGGTAGAAGACAGAGGGTGGTGATGGAGGGTTGTTTTTCAGACTAGAAACCTGTGACCAGTGGAGTGCCACAAGGATCGGTGCTGGGTCCACAACTTTTTGTCATTTATATAAATGATTTGGGTGTGGGCATAAGAGGCATAGTTAGTAAATTTGCTGATGACACCAAAACTGGAGGTGTATTGGACAGCGAAGAAGTTTACCTCCGATTACAAGGGGATCTTGATCAAATGGGCCAATGGGCTGAGTCATGGCAGATGGATGTGAGTTGCTGCATTTTGGGAAAGCAAATCTTAGCAGGACTTATACATGTAATGGTAAGGTCCTAGGGAGTGTTGCTGAACAAAGAGACCTTGGAGTGCAAGTTCATAGCTCCTCGAAAGTGGAGTCGCAGGTCGATCGGATAGTGAAGGCGGCGTTTGGTATGCTTTCCTTTATTGGTCAGAGTATTGAGTATATGAGTTGGGAGGTCATGTTGCAGCTGTACATGACATTAGTTAGGCCACTATTGGAATATTGCATGCAATTGTGGTCTCCTTCCTATAGGAAAGATATTGTGATACTTGAAAGGGTTCAGAAAAGATTTACAAAGATGTTGCCAGAGTTGGAGGATTTGAGCTATAGGGAGAGGTTGAATAGTCTCAGGCTGTTTTCCCTAGAGCAAAGACTGAGGGATGACCTTAGAGGTTTACAAAATCATGAGGGGCATGGTTAGGATAACTAAACAGTCTTTTCCCTGGGGTGGGGGAATCCAAAACTAGAGGGCATAGATTTAGGGTGAGAGGGGAAAGATATAAAAGAGACCTAAAGGGCAACTTTTTCACGCAGAGTGTGGTGTGTGTATGGAATGAGCCGCCAGAGGAAGTGGTGAAGGCTGTTTCAATTACAAGATTTAAAAGGCATCTGGATGGGTATATGAATGGAAGGGTTTGGAGGGATATGGGCTGGGTGCTGGCAGGTGGCACTAGATTGGGTTATGATATCTGGTCAGCATGGATGATTTAGACCGAAGGGTCTGTTTCCGTGCTGTACATCTCTATGACGATATTACCCAACTTCACACAGTCCTTCAGGAAAACATGCTTTTTCCTAGCTCTTTGTATGGTGTTGGGACCAAAATGGAACACAATCACTGAATCCTTCTGTTTTAATTGTAAATTCACCTCCAACCCAGAGAAGATATCTGGAACTCTGGCATTGGGCAAGCATTGAGAGAGAATAGAGAATCCCTCACAATGCCAAGTCCTATTACAATTTTACTTTCTCTTACTCATCCCAGTTTTGACTGACTTCCTGTACCACATTGCAATGACCACTTAACTCATCCATGTGGCAACACTCACTCATATTCAAACATGTTCTACAATTGCAAATTGTCTGCCTTCTGGATCCCTTTACCTACTTCACTGTTGTCATTCCCTCCTTGCCTTTGCTACCAGGATAGTCAATCAGGAACATTTATTCAAAGAGTTGTGACTGCTTCCTGGAATAATGTTTACCAGTAACATTGTCCTTCCTTGATGTGTCCTAGCATCTGCAACTTGGCCTCTCAATAACTTTGAGTTAAAGATCCTACAGCTGCACATACTTACCTTAGGTATGAATACCATGGATCACACAGATCCCATATTGTACATTTATAGAGCCATACAGCTCAGAACCAAATGAACCCTACTATCCTTATTGTGTAAATTAATAAATAAATACTATTAATACAGTCTGTACCTCCCAAGATATTTTATCACTACCAGTCAACATTCCAATGCTGGTGAAACAATAGAATACTTGCAATACTGTTAAAAACTTACATTTGCTAACAGTGTTAGCTCCTACTTTTTCTATCTACTGCACAAAATTAGAAATCAAATACTAGAGGCTGAAGAAATAATGAAGTAAGAAAAAAAACATCTTCTCCACTCTTCACCAAATTCCCCACTCAGTACAAATAACTTATTTCAGCACATATTACTTTAAAATAATGCTTTCTCCCTAATACTGACCCCTCACTTTAAACCAAATTCCCACGTGTACTTACTTACCTCTCTTCCCCCAACCCCCTATTCTTTCTCAAGTTGTGACGAGTTACTATGCAGCTAAATGTCCTGCTACAATAATCAACACCTATTCAGACCCTTCCACAGGCAAGTGATTAATGGGTAACTGTGATTATCAACAGCTGCCTATTGAACAAAGCAATCTTAAATTACGTAAGACTATTAGTTCTCGGCCAGAATCTGATTCATATTGAAAAATTGAATGTAGGGATAGAGATTTACTAATTGCATTCCTACTTGGAACTAAATTCTTAGATATACCAATTTGGTCACCGATTCACTCAGGAAAAGTTTCCCTTACATTGACCATGCTCCTTACTGAAACAAATAAATCAACAAGAAAAATGTTTCTACCCTATAATCAGTATTATGTTAACGAGATTTGAAAAACCTTTAAAAACTGAACTCCTGCTTTCAAGGCAACAGTGATATGCAGATCTGTGTTCTGTAGAAATCTATTTTATTAAGGTGTCACACATTTGTATGTTTCTAAGACATAAATAAGAATGATTAATCTAATTAGTATGTTAATTGAACAGGTGCATTAAGTAACAGCAAAGACAAGACTTTACAAGTAAAATCTTTGGGACAACTGCATTCAGCCTTATTAACAGCTCCATATATCACCATCTTCTAGTACTGTAGATGAAAATGCACATATCAGTTGAAAAACAGAACTTTATGATCTGATTAAAATACGTGGCTCAACTGGCTGCTTTAATGTCATTTGTGATCCTAGAAATATGGTGTAAAAATAGACTCACTTTTGTATTATTTGCAACTCAGGATAGATTTAACTCTGTGATCCATTTTAATTCAAACTTCTCATCTATCATCTTAATTGGAAATATGTATATATATATATATATATATATAGCTTTTGGAACAGCCCTTAAACAATATTGCATCTGATAGATGCTATTTCCAGCAATTTAACTGCTAAAACCTTCAGTCTTATGAATTTTTTTTTGTCAGAAATGTGTCTTCCATATCAGTTAACAGAAAAAAATCCATATATTATTTTTAACTATCTACCATAATTATGGGGATGTGGTTTTCTCAATACAATTCAAGGAAAACTACTTCAGTCAACTGTTATTGGTTTATAATGGCAACTTAATGAGAATATTTGTCAGAAACATTATTGACAAAGGCCCCAACCTTGATAGCACACATTGCCAATGTCATAAAACAGCTATTATGAAATGAAGATTAGTTTCTGCAAATTATACCTTTTTGGCATTAAGCTTGAATTTCAGGGTATATTGTAGTGACCATTCCAATTTTCTTGCTATAAATCTTTTCATATAGTCAGTATGACAAGCCGTTGAGTTACAAATGTTCAAATTTGTTGCAAGTTGTGACTGAGAACATAATTGAGAAACAATTCTGAATTTTCTAAATTTCTTTGGTCCCTCAAATTAAAAAAAACCAATTTGGATTAAGTATCTTTCTATACCTTTCTTGATTTTACTCAACTTCAAGAGAACATGATTCATGAGCTAAATAAATAGGTTATTCAATCCTTTTTTATGTTGTTCTCTTCCTAATTTCCATTGACTGTTCTCTTCTTTTGGCCCAGAGTCCCACTTGGGGCCTACTTTTGTCACTTGATGACCAGGTAGGGCTGTTCTCACCATATTCAATGGCACCAACAGATGGTTGGTAGTCCCTTAAACCTCTTATGTTGCAGACTTCGCCATGATGGTACATTCTCAGTGCATTACTTCTCATGAGCATTCAGATCGTTTGAAAGCTGGGACATTGATGACTAAATCAGGCTCCAATTGCCTGCTAGATTTACAAAATGAGTGTGTCAGAAGAATGTTAGCTTCTTTCAGGAGGAAACATTTGTAAATACATTTTCTCAAAATAATATATTTTGTACCTTCTTTTGGGAGTGACAACAGTTGCAAACTGCAAAATGCTGTAAATAATAAAGACTTTGGAAATTTCACAGATTCATTCCTGCTGAAAAGAGTATTATAATGATATTATTACATACCAAATGCAAATGATGACTACCACCTATACATATTCCTGAACTGCTTTACTTACACAAATAAATACTTAGCTATAATGCAAGGTGAAGGAAGATCATTTTATTATTTATTTTTATAGATTCATGCCAAGAATTCTCATGGAGTATTTAGGTGGTAGATGGGCAAATTCCCAGTTAAATGGTCTATACCACTGAATAAGGTCACTGAGGTCAGTCTCTCATTTTTTTTCTGATTTCCTAATAGAGAATTAGTGGAATGAGTAGGAGAGACCCACAAGGAAGTTCAGGGCCCGTTATTTGAGTGGAACTCCTCTTGTTCAAACAAGAGAAATAAACTGGAAACACAGATGCTGTTACGTCTCACGTGGATAGTGTGCTGGAAATCAAGTTCTACTGGCTAGAGTTGTTATAAGAGTTAAAGATTTTATAAATGTATGCAAAATTCTCCAATTTACCTGTCTTTTAGACTCCGCTTGACAGAGAATATCTACTAGGTTTCTGTACTGAACAAAAATGTATTCACCATAAACAAATATATTCCAGTGACAGATACAGCACACTGGTTCAGTGGTTAGCACTGCTGCTTTGCAGCACCAGGGCCCTGGGTTCACTTCCAGCCTTGGGTGACTGCCTGAGTGCAGTTTGCATGTTCTTCCTGTGTTGGCATGGGTTTCATGTGGGTGCTATGGTCTCCTTCATAGTCTAAAGATGTGCGAGTTAGGCAGATTGGCCATTCTGAATTGTCCCAGGATATGTAGGCTAGGTGGATTAGCCATGGGAAATGTGAGGTTACGGGCACTGAGTAGGAGGGTGGGATGGTCTGCAGAGGGTCAGTGCAGATTTGATGAGCCAAATGGCCGCGTTCCACACTGTAAGGATTCTATGATTCAAAAACAATAATGAAGTGTTGACATATAGCTCTAATAGTTAAACTCTAAGCCCTTAAAAAATTCCTCCAAAGGGCAGACAAAAATAAAGCATGTATGGCATGTATGTTATGGATGGAGGGCAAGACTGGGAAGGCAGTCCAATGATCCCAGTTCACAGGGTTTGCTGAGATTATCCTTTTGCTTTGTCAGGACTTACTGCTCCTCAATCGTCCATCTCCAGGTACTCTTGTTTGCTTGCAGCAGACTTACAGCTACTGGTTCACACTTATATAAAGTTTTCTGCTTATTGGTTAAGAGCCACAACTTGCAACCACCTGATGAAGGAACAGCGCTCTGAAAGCTAGTGCTTCCAAATAAATGTGTTAGACTTCAACCTGGTGTTGTGTGATTTTTAACTTTATACACCCCTGTCCAACACCAGCACCTCCAAATCAGCAACTAATGAGGGAAATTAAATAAGGATTTCTTCTTCCTTTCCAGAGTTAGACAGCTATTTAGTTGTATGGGAGCTGATCATAAAGAAGAGCCTTGGGAAAAGTTGATGGGCAGAGACATCTGGGAGTGCAGGTTCATTGTACCCTGAAGGTTGCTGCACAGGTGGATAGAATGGTCAAGGAGGCATATAGTATGCTTGCCTACATTGGACGGGGTATTGAGTATAAGAGCTGGCAAGTCACATTAAAATTATATAAGACATTGGGTCGGCTGCATTTAGAATATTATGTACAGTTCTGGTTGCCACATTACCAAAAGGATGTGGATGCTTTGGAGAGGGTGCAGAGAAGGTTTACGAGGATGTTACTTGGTATGGAAGCTGCTAGCTATGAAGAGAGGTTGAGCAGGTTACGTTTATTTTCACTAGAAAAATGGAGATTGAGGGGGGACCTGATTGAGGTTTACAAAATCATGAAGGGTATAGACAGGGTGAACAGAGACACGCTTTTTCCCGAGGGTGAAGGATTCAATAACCAGGGGTCATGCTTTCAAGGTGAGAGGTGGAAAGTTCAAGGGGGATACACGTGGCAAGTACTTCACATCGAGAGTGGTGGGCGTTTGGAACGTGTTGCCAGCAGAGGTGGTAGAGGTAGGCACGGTAGATTCATTTAAGATGCGTCTGGACAGATGCATGAGTAGGTGGGGAGCAGAGGGATACAGATGTTTAGGAATTGACAGATAGGTTTAGGCAGTATATTTGGATCAGCTCAGGCTTGAAGGGCCTGTTCCTGGGCTGTAAATTTTCTTTGTTCTTTGTTCTTTGTCAGCAGGCAGAAAGTCTTTGTCATTGACAACTCCGCAGACCAATCAGCAGGCAGAAGGCCTTTGTCATTGACAACGCCATAGACCAATCAGCTGGCTGAATCAGTTGCTGGCTGAATCATCCTTCATACACACAGTCCTGACTCCAGCATGTCTGATTAACCTTTTTCACTGCTTGAACAATTAGCAATACAAACAGCACTTATAATAAGTATCAGGTAAATTGCTTTCAGTAAGTCTAGTAATCCTTTCTACAATCCTTGTTCTTTTAAAGCAGTCATTTTCCCACTTCACAATCAAAAATATAGAAAAATAAAGAGATATGGCCTTTTCAGTGCATAAATTTATAACAATGATCAATGCCACCAATCATGTAATGAGTTTGAAAATTAAGTAAATGATCACACAAGTATTGATATAATTGTCTCTAGCCTATGAATGATTAATTTATTATGCATTCAATTGTATAATCAGCATCTGTTGTAATTATGCAAACACACTTGAATTTATCAGAGATGAATTAACTTTATTTGATCAATAAATAACTCGTTGAAAAATAAATGTTTTAATATTTATTTCATGAAAAATTATTCAGTGATTTTCAGTATTATAGAATGTGTGTTGGGGCTTCTATCTAATCATTAAATTTAAGAAGTGTGTGTGTTAGAAGATGTTCTTTAATAAGATCATTGAACCTTTTTGTGTTAATAATAGCTCTGTCTAGCTTGGTCATGCTTGGTTACAGACAGCACGACCTTTGCAAATTTCGTTGAAAATTCAGATTGTTTCATCGGATTCAACATGAATGAACCAAAGAAAGAGGATCATGAAGTGTTAGTGAATTACATAAATTTCCAGGTTACAATGAACTTTGCCTGGAAGAACATCTGTGTAGTCAGATCACGTACATCTGTTCCAATAATAAAATATCTGTGCTAGGGAACAATGGTTATGATGTTTCTTATGATAGACAGGGGTGATTTTATTTTCAACGTCTGCAGTGAGTGAAAAAAATTGTTCACCCAACGTCAGAAATTCTAATACTCTGACATCCACACAAGGGAGGATTTTAACTTGTAGTATATCCATTTTATAAAGACAGCATTTGTGGACATTGAATAGATTAATTGACTAAGGTGAAAGCTCTATTTAAGTTATTTCCTTTTCTTTATCTTTCCACTCACCTGGCATTCCCATTCACCAAATTGTTGTTCTCTTCCTCGTGACCAACAACATTTTGGATGCCTATTTTGGTAACATTAGGCAATGTAACCACAAGATGTGGGAGCAGAAGTAGGTCATTCAGCCGATTAGCTGTGTTCTGCCATTCAATAAGACTGTAGTTAATCTGATCATCCTGAAACTCCATTTTCCTGCTTTTTTCCTATAACCCTTGATTTCCTTACTGATGAAAAATCTGTCTACTTCAGCCTTGAATATACTTAACAACTCAGCCTTGACAGCCTCCTTTAGTCAAGAAATCTGTAGATTCCCTACCCAGGGAGAGAAGGAACTTCTCATCTCTGTCCTAAACGTGTAACCACTTATTCTGAAATTATTTCCTCTGGTCCGAGACTCTTCCAGAACGGGAATCAACTTCTTCACATCCACCCTGTCAGGTCCCAGAAGAATTTTATACATTTCAATAGGATTGCCTCTCGTTCTTCTAAATTATAATGAGTACTCAACCTCTCCTCAATCAACAGTACCTCCATACATGTATCAGCTGAGTGAACCTTCTCTGGACTGCCTTCAATGCCAGTTATCTCACCTTAGATCAGGGGTTGCATTATTCCAGTTGTTGCCTGACTCATCCCTTTGTACAGTTTTAGAATAGACTTTCCACTTTCATACTCCAATCCCTTCGAAATAAAGGACATGTCTCCATTTACTTTCCTTATTACCAGCTGAACATGGATGTTAGCTTTTTGTGATTCATGGGTAAAGACCCTCAAATCCCTCTATTCTATAGCTTTCTGCAACCTTTTGCCATTTAATTAATATTCAACCACCTCCATTCTTCCTGCATACTATCACATTTCTCCACACTATATTCCAATTGACAATTTTTTGCCCACTCTCTGAATCTGTCTATATTCCTCTTTGTTTATCCTCACAATTTATCACCCACTTTATTTTACATCATCCATAAACTTGAGTATAGTATATTCACCTTCCTCATCCAACTCACCAATAAATGTTTTAAGTAATTGTGGCTCCAGCACTGATCCCTGTGCGCTCTACTAGATTTAGGTTGCCTGACCAAGGCTGTTGCTTTGTACTATGAAAGTGGCCAGGTTTCAATCACTCTCATTGAGGAAGTGACTTAATCTACTCACAGCCTAGAGAATATGGAGTGAAAAAGTGGAGGTTTCTCACCACATCACATCTGTATGTCCAAACCTCCAAATGATTGATGCAGTGCCAAACAGTACTTGCTTAGTTATGAAGGTGCCTAGCAATCTGTCTGAACTATGATAAAATACTACATTACTCCAAGCTGTAGGAAGAGTGAAGAAGGCTATTACTATTTACAATGATTAGAAGAGTATTACTTCTACTCCCTCAAACAACACCTTGTGTCTTTCTTATTATTACATCCAGGAGAAAAAGGGACACAGTTGGTCCTGATGGAAGTCTGGTCATGATGTGTATCAACATCACTTCAGACTACAAGGAGAAGGGCAGATATACTTGATCTTTCTTCTAACCTAGTGGCATTGCTGATCATTAGACACAAGTTTTATTATGTTTTATTTATCACATCAGATTTAATCTTTTTTCCCCTCCTGAAGAAAATCTAATTTTAAATCAATGTAAGGTATGGTCACAGTTGAAACGTCGGTGTACAGTTTTTCTTTGAGAATGCCTTAGTAGCTGTTCTCAAGGCATCTGGATGGCATTTTACTTCTAGATAATCTTCTTGCTGCTTGTACCTGCAATAGTGACATTCCTGGTATTCACAAGTTGTTAACTTAACACTAGATAATTCCTTGAATGGAGAAAAAAAGCATTACAGCAATTACTTTTCAATGTATTTTAACTTGGCTTTCCTTTCTAGCTTTTAAATGGAATATCCCAGACAGTCTGGAATGAAAGTAACTATTTATTTTCACATCAATTTGAGTATTTATTTGGATGTTACTTAAAGACAGGCTCCCACAAGAAAAACAGGAAGTAATTTTGTCACAAAAAATTGAAATTGTTTTTCATTTCACGTACTTTTGTTGAATTCAATGGCTTATAGTAACTATAAGTAACCCTCAGATCTCATTTAAAATTATAAAAAATTGCTGTACTCTGCTGTACATGTCATTCCTGATGTGTCTTTGCCCTTCTGAGCTCCAGTCTTAAGCTCCCTTCTTTCACTCCAGCTACAAAACTTCCCAGTTCATAGATGTATAGTTAGTAAGTTTGCAGGTGACACCAAAATTGGAGGTGCAGTATTTTGGGACAGCAAATCAGAGCAGGACTTATACATTTAATGGTAAGGTCCTGAGGAGTGTTGCTGAACAAAGAGACCTTGGAGTGCAGGTTCACAATTCCCTGAAAGTAGAGGCACAGGTAGTTAGGATAGTGAAGAAGGTGTTTGGTATGCTTTCCTTTATTGCTCAGAGTATTCAGTATTGGAGTTGGGAGGTCATGTTGCGGCTGTACAGGACATTGGTTGGGCCACTTTTGAAATATTGCATGCAATTCTGGTCTCCTTCCTACCGGAATAATGTTGTGAAACTTGAATGCATTCAGAAAAGATTTACAAGGATGTTGCCAGGGTTGGATGATTTGAGCTATAGGGAGAGGTTGAATAGGCTGGAGCTGTTTTCCCTGGAGCATTGAAGGCTGAAGGCTGACCTTATTGAATTTATAAAATCATGAGGGGCATGGTTAGGAAAAATAGACAAAGTCTTTTCCCTGGGGTGGGGAGTCCAGAACTAGACGGCATAGGTTTAGGCTGAGTGGAGAAAGATATAAAAGGAACCTAAGAGGCAGTTTTTCATGCAGAGTTGTGCATGTATGGAATGAGCTGCCAAAGGAAGTTGTGGAGGCTGGTACAATTGCAGCATTTAAAAGGCATCTGTATGGGTATATGAATAGGAAAGGTTTGGAGGGATATGGACCAAGTGTTGGCAAATAGGATTAGACTAGGTTGGGATATTGGTCAGCATGGACGAGTTGGACCGAAGGGTCTGTTTCCGTGCTGTACATCTCTATGACTATGACTCCCTCTACTCTTTTCTCCTGCAATATGCATAGTTTTTATTATGAACTTAGCTGTTGGTAATATATTGGATAAGTTAGATCCTGGAGTGAAAACTGGCTTGATAGACTCAAAATGTTATCTTTTGTTTGTCTAACACGAAGATCAGTCATTTAATATATTCATAAGAGACTGCTAACATTTACATTTTATACTTATACAATTTAAAAAAACATAAAGGTTTAGTTCACCAAAGGATGAACTATAGTTCATTACAAAAGGAAAAATAGATGAAAGATCTTATTACAAACATCAGAGAGCTGAATTCGTCACTTTGATACCAGCAATATCTTTACAGATGCTCAAACCTTAGTGAAGACTCATGTCTAATTCACAATAAAGTTTCTGGCACAGTCATAATCAGCTTCCTTCTGTCAAATTTCTGTACGTTTACTAGACACTATTTTCTTCAGTACATGGTTTTCCTGGAGACCCTTAAAACGGATTGCCAAGTCAATGCGTTGTTACTTAATATGGATTTGCTAAATTAACGTCTGCCTTCATCTCTGACAATCTCATTTGGGTCTGAAGATTCTTTTCTCACTGATTTCTATGTACCTCAGGATTTCTCTCTCACCCTGATTACTTGGAGCTTGCTAATAACAACAACTCTGCTATTGTGGGCATCTTCTCCCTGCATCAATATGTTTCTGCCTCTTTCTCTTTTTCTCTCTGATAGGCATAAAACCCAAACCTGCAAAGAGCACAGCAATTGTCTTGGCAGGTTGCTCACTGAGCATTTAGCAGAAATCACATGTGTTTTAATAAATGCCGTTTTGAATTCAATATCCGAAACCCCTTTCTGACTTCCAAAAACAACTGAACAGAGCATGACAGAATTGAAAAAATAAAATTCATTTCCCACCACTTTAGCACCTAAGTTATCAAATCATGGTAATAAATTAAGAACCTTCATAATCAGTTTGGCATTCTCTTCTCAGCCAAATCAAACCTGAGACATCTTACTTTAGAATCACTACACTCCAATATACCCTCTCCCTCCACTAAACATCCCCTTAACATTTGATTCAGGCAAGATTACATGAATTTATTTTAAGAACAATCTGCATCCTGTACAGGCCATACTGCTCCAGTGGTTGATGATTAAGCTCTGCAACAAGCCACCTCAGCCAATTTTGCCAATTAATCCTTCTATCCCTTTCTCTCTCATATGTAAGTTTTTTTAAAAGGCATTGCCACAATCAGAGGTCGGGAGTATGGTGAATATTAGTCTGTAATTCTAAAAGATATTCACATGGTTCTGCTGGAAACTGCAGACATATTTTGTGCTTTCTCTTTGAGGAATACATTATCACAGGGGTTACAAAAAGTTAGTTTGCACTTCATGGTGAGGACCAGTGAGACTGAACCATAATCAAGTGTGAGCATATTTGGAAGGTTACATTCAAGAACTATCTCCTCGTTCCCCCTGTGTTATAGTTAGAGAAATGCCTTCTCCTCATTCAAATGATCTGAACCAGTTAAACAAGCAATCAGGTGAAAGGAACTGCCTTTAGCCTAAAAGATCACGAATATAAAAAACTCAACTGCCAGCAACATCATTATGGGTGCAACCCTGTAATGGTTGTAATATGGATATATCTGCTCTTCATGACCAATTCAGATACTGACCCATATAATCTTTTTCTTTTCTTTCAAGTCTTTGCTCTCAATTCTTAATTCTAATCTGTGTGCATGGGTGATGAAATAATATTTCTTCTCACCTGTAGAAATTAATAAACCCTCACTTTTTGTTAACAAAACAAAGCATCGTTAAATGGGCTCCTTTAAAAAAATAAATGCTCTGTGAGAAAGGTATCAACAAAGGAAGAGATTCTAGTCAAAGCAACCAAGTGAGGGGGTAGGTGAATGAAGGTGAGTCAGTTCAATTCTCCTCACCTTGAACTTAACAACTTGGGGTATTCCACTTAGAGCAGTAACTAATTGTTAAACTTCAGCCAGGGTCTGATTGTAACAGCATTTATGCCAATTACCTCAACGAACTTCATGTCGTACTAAGTTCCACACTTTGAATCCTTTGAGTAAATAAGTTTCTGAATTCCTTATTTACCAGTGATAATTTCATATTGATGGCCTCTAGCCCTTAACACTGACAAAAATAGAAGCATCTTCCAAAGATCTACTTTAGCAAACACCTTGTTAATTCTAAAGGTCCCTATTGAGTCATCTTTGAATCTGCTCTTTTCTAGTGGAAAAAGCTGCTAGCTTGTTCAGTGTATTCTGATTATTGCAGCTATGAAGTCTGTAATAGCCTTGGAAATTATCATGCATTTTCTTAACTGCCTCTAAACTGTCTTAAAACGTGGAGATTGTCTGCTCAGTGTGATCTAATCAATGTGGTATACAAGTTTAACATACTCCTTGGCTTTCATAAGATAGCTGCAGTACTGGTGTGAAGTGAAATCTGTTATTCAGTTATATTGACTGACACCAAGAAAATTGAGAGCCAGAAAATGAAAACTTCTAGAGATATGACACCTCAGCTTGACTCATTCCTGCCATGAGAGAGATTGCTCTGTTGTTGACCATTGACACTAATAAAGAAATCAGTAGTTATGTGAGGTAATAACTTCTGAATGAAAGTGAAGATTACTTGGGTCAGATTTGAGAGGACTCTAGAGAGAGTAATATAGCTGCCTGCCCAGGAATCTGACCTTTCTATGTCATAAGACTGACGAAACAGCAACAGACCATTATTCATAGCATCATTTCGTACTAAAGAGGCTCTTCAGCCCATCAGGTCTGCACTGACAAAAACTACTCTAAATCTACACTCCAGCCCACATTCCAGCACTTGACCCATAGATTCGATTCCCTACAGTGTGGCAACAGGCCCTTTGGCCCAACTAGTCCACACCGACCTTCTGAAAAGTAACCCACCCAGACCCATTTCCCTCTGACTAATGCACCTAACACTATGGGCAATTTAGCATGGCCAATTCACCTGGACTGCACATCTTTGGACTGTGGGAGGAAACCCACGCAGACACAGGGAGAAATGCAAACTCCACACAGTCGCCTCAGGCTGGAATCGAACCTGGGACCCTGGTGCCGTGAGGCAGCGGTGCTAACCACTGAGCCAGTGTGAATGTTATAACATTTCAAGTGTTCTTCAAAGTATTTTTTAAAGATTGTGAGGTTTCCTGCCTCAACTGCCTCTGAGGTATTGCATTCTAGATTCTCACCGTGCTCTCGGTGAAAGGTTTTCCTTAAATCTCCTCTGAACCTCCTTGTTTTTGCTTTAATATTATGTTTCCTCAATATTGATCCTTCAACCTGGGGGGTGGGAGTCGGTGTTGTTTTTATTCACTCTGTCCATGCACCTCCTAACCTTAAACACCTCAACCATGTCCCCTCTCACCCTTCTCTGCTCTAAAGAAAATAACTCAAGCCTCTCTTCATAGTTAAAATGCTTCATCTGAGGCAACATCCAGGTGAATCTCCTTTGCATTCCCTCCAGTCCAATCACAACCTTCCTTAGTATGGCAAGTAGACGTACAAAGAGCTCTATCTGTAGTCTAACCAAATTTGAAAGTTACAATAAATGACTGTGTTCTTGTGTGTTAGAACTTCCATAATGGCTATGGAAAGTCCGCGAGAGCTCCTAAGCAAGGAACAAGTCTAGGTGGTTAGAGTGCTCAATTTGCTCACCCTTGGTGGGAAAATGTAATATTCTCATTACCTTAATGCATTGCTGTCAATGTTGGACTGGACGTTCGCAGCAATATAGTAAAACAAATGGGTGTTAAATCTGACAAAAAAAATGGTAACATTTCTTAAACTAAAGTTAGCCTGAGCATATTAGGGAATTCCAATCATTACAATCAACACTGGCAAGGGCTCAAGGGAACTTAGAATTTCGGTTCAGAAGAAAAACTTTCAGTCCTGAACTTTGGAGAAAGGATTACTGAGAAACAATACCACTTAAATCTTTCAAACAATGAGAACATAAGAGATTGAAGGAAAGAGTAGTCTACTTCTTAGTCTACTCAAAATTTTAGTGCCATAAAAAGCATATATCAAACACAAGAACATAAAAGAGTCAAGGATAAGAAATAACTACCCAGCTAATCACTCAACGACTCGAATACACCAAGCCTAGTGTCTAATTACATTTTGAACATCCCTAAGCTCTTTGGTCAGGCAGATTATACTGTTCTTATTCATTGCTTGAGTGAAGTATATACATGTTACATTTTCCTTTCACTAGCTTAAATTTATATCCTGCTTTAACCTTGAAATAATGTCCTCTGTTCAGCTTATCTGCACCGGTTAATACTTTGTGAACTCCCCAGCCTTTTTAACTTCATCCTTAGCTACTTCAACACTGTTTGTGCAGTGCATGTATCATTAGTGCATTATTTTTATCATTGTAACTTGCAACACTTTATCTTTGCTTGCATTTGATGTAACCTGTGACCTCTTCAATTTTTAAAAACAGTTAACTTTGATAATCGTGAGCAATTTGCACCAATTTCCTCTTGGTTTGCTTTCACCTGAAAATCTAGCCACTTTGCATTGAGTTCCTGAATCAAGGGCATTGATATGAATTTAAGGTAGTTGTGTTCCCAGCTCTGAGCCCTGAAGCATTCCACCCATTACTTCCTGCCCAATCTGATGTTACTCCTTTACTACTTCCTACTCTTTTTAAGTTTCCAGTAAATCTCTTACCTACTTCCAGGATTTACCCTGGTCTGTAATAAAAGCATTTAGCAATCAGATTGAGCAACTCAAGACATGTGCTAGCACAAGTTTTTCACTAACCAGAAGCAATGGGCCTACTTATCATTTCAGAAGTCACAGCCTAACTACATCATTGGTACTGCAACAATCTTATACCTAGTCAGAAGTCACAGGCCACCAGGTTATAGTTCAACAGGTTTATTTCAAACCACTAGCTTTTAGAGTAGTGCTCCTTCATCAGGGGAAGTCACTTGTCAAAGGTGCGGCACTCTGACAGCATGTGATATCAAATAAGCCTGTTGGATTATAACCTGGTGTCATGTGACTTCTGATTTTCTCCACCCCAGTCTAACACCAGCACCTCCACGTCAAGTTTATACCTGATATGTCACGTCCGATGGCATCTGTTGCCTGACAGCAATGATATAGTGGAGGAGGCTGATCAGAAGAGATGTGGGTAAGATGCAAAGGTTTATTTGTCTTTAAACTCCTTGTGAACCAGAATGAGCATGAGTGTTCCCCTCAGGCCTACCATCCATCAATTGGCCTCCCTGGTCTCAATTATGTGTGAACCTCTTGTGCCTCCTACCCTCCCAATTGGATTTAAAAAATTGATACTTTTGATGTGAATGTCACTGGCAAAGCTACCAGTTATTGCCCATCACTAACTTTCCTCAAGAATGTCGTGGTGAGTTGTCTACTTTTACCTCGTGGTCATTAGGCTAAACCCATAGTGCCATTAGGGTAAGAGTTCCAAGGTTTGGACTCAGCAACAGGGAAGGAATGGTCATCCAATCGTAGTCTGGATATTGTGCGACTTGGAGAGAATTATTTCATGCATCTGCTGCCCTTGTACTTATAGATGGTGAAGATCACATGTTCAGAAGGCAATATTGGATGGGCCTTATTCAAGTACTACATTACAGCTTGTACTTGGTATGCACATAAACATTGCTAAAAGGAGACAAAATGTCAAAGCTTTTTGTTTGTATTAATAAGGACTAGATGCAAGAAACCAACTTGAGAAAAGGGGCACCACTTTATAATATCCTGGAAAGAAGGTGCTGTTTAAGTGGGTTAGTGTTTGCAAGGAGATGTAAACACATTTAACAGTCAACCTTAGTTCTCAAACCCAACAGGTAGACTCTAATTAATTGGGGTATTATCAAGGGAAAGCTGCAGAAATTGGCAGCATCTATGACCCCATTTTATTTTAATAAGAATGGAGCAACATATGTGCAAATTTCTATTCTGTGAATAAATCAAGGACTTGTATGTTAACACATAGGTTTAGGGTGAGAGAGGAAAGATTTAAAAGGGATGTAAGAGGCAACCTTTTCACACAAAGGGTGGTGCATGTATGGAATGAGCTGTCAGAGGAAGTGGTGGTGGCTGGTACAATTACAGCATTTAAAAGATATCTACAGGGATATGTCAATAGGAAGGGTGTAGAGGGATATGGGGTCTACATTAGATTGGTGTTGGAAAAGCACAGCCGGTCAGGCAGCATCCGAGGAGCAGGAAAATCGCAAAAGCCCTTCTGCCCAAAACATTGACTTTCCTCCTCCTCAGATGCTGCCTGACCGACTGTGTTTTTCCAGCACCACTTGAACGTAGACTCTGATTTCCAGCATCTGCAGTCCTCACTTTTGCCCTGTAGACGGATATGGGCTGAGTGGTGGCAAATGGGACTAGATTAATTTAGTCATCTGGTCGGCATGGATGAATTGGAGTGAAGGGTCTGTTTCTGTGCTGTGCATCTCTATGACCCTATGACTCTGTGGGCCCAAATGATAATCTTAAATTTGTTTCTGGTGTAATTCATAATGTGGTCCAGAATATTTAATACATGATGTCCAATAGCAGAATCATATTAATGGTGTTAGCACTGAAATTGCCTCATGGGTTTACTGTAGAGTAGCAGCGTGAGACAGCTAGCTTCATCTCCTGTTCAAATGTTTTGAGATTCCTTCTCCTTCCAGGGTAATCTGAAGTTGACTGAGCAATGTTCATAGCCAAAAATTGTGGGATATATGAAAGGGCCAATGAAAAGGCCTTCTGTTGGCTTGGGTGCTGCTGACAATTTGAAAAGAAGACACATTTTACCTACATTACAAATGACTAGGCTGATATGTGAGTTTCAGTGCCAGTTATGAAGGTCAGACATTCCAGTGACTAGGATACCATATCAAACAGCACATCCTATTGCCCAGTCACAGCAGGCAGCCATGCCAGTCATGTTTCAGCTTGATCATGTCCATGCTTGCCAAGCTCAGAGCAGTATGTCCATTGGCAGACAATCTTTAAGTTTGTATTTGCTTCAAGGAATATTTAAGTACTGCACTGTTAAGCAACTAATTATGATTCCCACTGCTGTGTGGTAGGAACTAAATGTAAAAGATAGTGAATAGGACAACAATTAATTGGGCCACTTTGGCCTGAGGAATGTCTCTGGGTAAAAGCCCTGGAATAGCCTCCCTAACAACATTGTGGATCTACCTACAGGACGTGGACTGCAGTGGTTCAAGAAGGCAGCTCACCATCACCTTCTCAAAGACAACTAGACATGGGCACTAAATGCTGGCCTAGCTAGCAATGCTTCTGCACTATAAACAAAGTAAATTTTTAAAAAATCACTATCACACTCTTTCAAACTAACACACAGACTCGATAAAGGATTGTGATTACAAAAGTCAGCATGCAGTTCGATCTTAGATTTCTTTATGATCTATTGTAAAATAAGGTTCAGAAGTTTAGGAAGACAAATTTGCTATAGTTAATTGCATGCCATAGCAGATATATCTTATTCCATTCTAAACAAGGTAGAATTGAAGTTGTGAAATGAAACATAGGTTCAGTTTCTCAAATCAAAGCAGTAAAATCAATACCAAGTGTTTACCCACTTTTGGTTATTAACCAGAGCCTTGTCCCTTTGTGACCTAGATGTTACTTCTTTTGCTGTTCCAAAAATGTGCATATTCAATGTTTAATTTGATTTGATTTATTATTGTCACATGCACCAAGATACAGTGAGAAGTATTGTTTTGTGTGCTTATCAGACAAACGATTCCTTGCAGAAGTACATCAAAGCAATAGAACAGAATGCAGAATACTGTGTTGCAGCGACAGGGAAGGTGCAGAGAAAGATCAACTCTAATACATGAGAGGTACATTCATAAATCTGATAACATCAGGGAAAAATTTGTTCTTAAATTTGTAGTCAGATTTACATGTTTTCAACCCAATGGAAGAGTATTGAAGACAGTATAATGAGGATGGGAAGGGTCTTTGGTTATGGCTGCTTTCCCAAGGCAGCAGGAAATGTAGCTGGAGTCAATGGATGGAAGGTTGTGATGGACTGGAATGCGTTCACAATTCTCTGTAATTTCTTGCAGTCTTGGGCGGAGCAGTTACCATACCAAGCTGTGATACATCTGGATAGGATTTCTTTCTATGATGCATCTATAAAAATTGGTTAGAGTCATTGTGGACATGCTGAATTTCCTTTACCTTCTGAGGAAGTAGAGGTATTGGTTTGCTTTCTTGACTGTAGCGTCAATGTGGCTGGACCTGGATAGATCACCTTTATCTAAATATTAGTTCTGCCATGTGACTAAAGCGTATCTGTCCATTATCCTCACAAATGGTTCCTGACAGCTTGACCATTGTCAAACAAATAGAATCCAATTATTATCCCTTCACGTGCCATAATGTTAGAATAGAGTCTTCTCACATCCATTCTCTGGATTGTAAACAGTCTTGTGAATACAGCTTATTTAATTATTTGTAAGAGGCAACCATTAACCACAGGAACGATCTGTTACAATTTCATGACTTCTCAAAGACACAACCAAAAAATGAGTTTGCATGTTAATGACCACTTCAGAAATGCACGTTCGCTCAGGATCATATACCATTTGCTAAGCTTACATGTCATTTACTTGTGGAGGTCAATGGAATATCTCCCTCCCTCACACAATCCTGCTGTACTGGAACATTCTGTAATTTCCTAAAGAGTCTGACCAGTGTTTTACTAAAGTTAAGGTGGACTAAATGAACTTTCAGATCTTAACCTTTAACAATCCTACAGATCCAAGCCTGGAAAATAATTCAATGTACTGTTTCTACATAAGAATGTTTTTTTTTCCTGGATTGGAAGCAAAATTAAATTGATTGAAAGAGAAGAAAACAATATTAGAAAGAGGAAGTCAAGCTCCTGCATCTTGCAAATTTGGGAAAATAAGGTAGTTTAAGGTTAGAAGGAAAAGAATAAAAGGGAACCCGAATGGCAATATTTTTTACTCAGAGGGTGGTATGCGTATGGAATGAGCTGCCAGCGGAAGTGGTTGAGGCAGGTACATTAATAACATTTAAAAGGCATTTGGACAAATACATGGATAGGAAATGTTTAGGAAGGATATATGCCAAGTGCAGGAAAATGGGGTTAGCGTGGACGCACATTTTGGTCGGCATGGACCAGTTTGGGCCAAAGGGCCTGTCTCCATGCTGTAGGACTCTATGACTCTCTAGTATGAACTCTTGAAATCATAACTACAGTAATATAGCATCAAAGAAATCTTAACCAGAGCTATATAGCATGAAAAATGATCAACAATCTATACAGCAATAGCAGAGACTGGAAAAGTCACCTTGGCCTTCAAATTCTACACAAACGATTTGTTTTGTCTCATAATGATGACATCTGCAGTCTCAATAAATTTGCTACCCAACTATGTGTCAAAAAATAAACAAAGGGGAGTGATTTAATGTAGCAAATAACTTATTTCAATTTCTTCAGTGATCAGCAATAATTGTATAAAACAATATATTTTGTATACAGTTCTACAGATATTTAAAAATATTCCTTTGCCTTTGTTCTGCAGCAGTTCACAGTGCCATGATGTCAAATCAAAGGGTGACTATGTGGGCTATCTGCTGGTGATGTGGCTGCTTACTCAATCTGTGCCCAATCCATGCGTACAGCTACTGTGTGCCCAACCATGCGTACAGCTACTAAAAGCTGCACTGCTATATTCCAGTGCAGCTTTGGTGTTTGGCGCACTGAAAGACCACACTTACTGTCTGGACTGTACTGAAGGAGTCCTGCAGTAGTTGGCAGTAGTCATGCTGTGGAAGCTTACTGCATGCTGGAAACCTTGTCATAATGAAGTCACAGGCCCTGCCACACCCAACTTTACAGTGAGCAGCTGAGAAGCAAGACTACAATGAGGAAGAGAAGAGAAAAGAGGAAGCATTCATGACAGTCTTTGTTTTACACAGGCTACATTTAACTGATTTGAGCGCAATTACAGATGCAGTCCGAATTCTCCATTCACGTATAGCCTGACATGCCTTACCTTTCTTTGGCATTGACAATCACCTTGTGTGCTTGGCCATAGGGTGAAAACAAAAGCCACCACAAAACAAGCTTTCCAAGCAAATGTATACACAAACTCATGCCATGTTGCATAGAAAGTCATCCCCATGCATTGCCTAGTTCCTGTCTTCTATGTACCTGTCCCAGGTATCAGTGCTAATTGCACGCCTGGTGGATGGCTGCCGATTCGTGGTGGATGAGGCTGAAGATAGACTTAGAGAGTCTAGAAGACCCAGTTACAGAATGCAGCATTTCAACACGGGTGACAGTGAGCTGGTCTGGCTGACAGACAACAGTAAGGGCACTGTCAGAATGGAGGTAATGACAGAACAAATACCATCATCCTGAGGAAAAGACAGAGCTGGTGTTCCAATGGACCCATGCCGCTTCCCCAAGGTGAAGCCTCAGCAGTGTGCAGGGTGATAGAATGCTGAACTGCTCTAAAGCTCTGCAAGCCCAGTGACACACTTGCAGCCTGGATTGAAAGCAAGTTGTCTTTGCATGACAACTCTCTGATCTTCCACTGCAACACTCAGATGATGAGTAGCTGCTGTTTGCATGGTGAAGGAAGCTTTGATTTGCAATGTCCAAATATAGTTGGCTATCTCTTCAAAAGTGGAAAATATGTGTTCCCTGAACTGTCAATGAATCCTTCAGCAAGTTGATGCAAAACAAATCTACTTCTTGATATTGACAAAGTTATTCTTGCATCTGCAAATTTTTCTGTGATGTTGATTGAAAATGATGATAGCATCAACTTTGTTAGTTTCAGCCTTGTCACTGACTACAATCTCAGCAATAGGCATCTCTATAATGACTGGAACCATCGGCCCCATCTGATTAGAACATGCCGGCATCCCTGTCATCCTTCAGTTAGCTCCTGCTGCCAATGCCCTTGTGCCACATTGTCCCATAAGATGTGCATCTGTGAGTAATGGACAATTTGTTTGGATAATTTCCCAATGTACTGCAGCTAGCCAAGAAAGCCTTTTGAAGATTTGCACCCAAAGCCTCGGAAGAAGAATTCATGGCAGATGCAGCTTCTTTGCCTTTGATGTGTGCCACTGAGGGTTTCACGGCAGATGCCACAGGAGTTTCCATATGCTCCGTGGCAGACTGGCACTATAGATCAATCATTACTGCAGAGATTTTGTTCGTCATTCTACATAACCACTTCTTCAACCCAGCAAAGCGTTTTTGATGAAAACACATGTCTCATTAGAGACAATTGTGTTCAGAAACTGATCCACATTTTCAAACAATCCTTTTTTTGCCTCAATCGCAGGCAGGTTCAGCAAAGACAGAAATCAGGTCTGAAATATTTTTCTAAATATGTCTCTCCTCGACTGTCTGATTTGATAGATACAAGTGTCTTTCCAATTTTCCCCTGCAGTTCTTGCACCAGGTACTGCTGGGAGGATAGCCACCTATGCCATAGTGTGTTCCATTTAGTCCCTCAGGCTGTACTTCCAGAGTTCATAATGAAATGTTGTTTCCCTCTGTCTGACAAAGCACAACGTGGCAATATTTCAGCAACAACAGCTGTCCAAATCTACTGTCTTGTTATTGGCTGATTTTCTTTATTAATAGTGATAACTCTAATGAGTGTATGGTAATGTGTATGGTATATCACTTCTTGGTTGGCATCACATCCACTCCCTCCATTACCAAAACGCAGTAACAGCAGTGCATACTATCTACAAGGTGAACTACAGAAATTTACCAAAGATCCTTCGACAGCTCTTTTCAAACCCATGATTTCTCTACCTAGAAGGACAATGGCAGCAGATACATCGGAACATCACCACCTACAAGTTTTCCTCCAAACCACCCAACATCCTGACTTGGAAATGTAACACTGTTCTTTCAGTAATTTTGGGTCAAAATTATGGAATTCCCTCTACAACAGGATAATGTGTCTGCCTATAGCACATGGACAACAGCACCTCAAGGACATAGCTCACTAGCACCTTCTCACGGGCAATAAAGATGGGCAATAATTGCTGGCCCAGGTAGCAACTTTCACGTCTCATGAGTGAATAAAAAAGAACATTGTTGTGCTAAGGTCATGTTAAAAAATATATTTTGGATAAATATAGCAATAAATACTTGTTAAGATGAAGATGAACAGGCCATTTTATTCCTAATTAGACAGTCCCATTAGATCCTTCCTCCCTAATTCATCATGCTATACTTGAACCTCTAATTCTTCCACCTATTTCTCAAAGTGATTTTGAATTTCCAAAAAAGAGCATCCCCAAAAAACATGTGGAAGGGATTTATAGTGACTGAAATCCTAAAGATTGACCACCTCCAGTCCCCACTCCAAACAGATAAGGGTCCAAGCTGATATACCATTTCTGTAAAATCAGCAAAAGTCTGTCTAGTCAATGGGTTTTGAAAAATCACCCTTTGTGTAAAAATAGTTCAGCCTTTGGTCCCTTCTTATTTTTAATTTTCCAATTTATAATTTGGTAAGATCAAAAAGCCATGAATTGACACTTGATTTACATCACTGCTAACTTTATTCATTTGGCTGATGCTGGTTATTTATTTTGTAACTTAAACATAGATTCTTCTATTTAAATAGTACAAAGTGCAAAGATTCCACATGTTGTTTGCTCAGTGAGTAACTCTTAAAAAATGGAATCCACAAAATGAAAGATTAGATAACCAAGCTTAGGTTTACATTCACAGATTTGGCCGCTTCCAAATACAAAAACAATCATAGGACAATGTTTGATTGCTATTAGCATGGAAGAAAGATTAAAACTTGCCCAAATCAGAGATATGTATTGAACAGTGGATCATAAATTGTTTGGTTCCTTTGTGTTGTAAGATAGATCTGCAATAGGTTAGCATTCATGGTCTTACAACTCCAGCCTTCTACTCATCCTCCCTTCCCTTCTAATTCCCCTTCACTGACTACATTGGTTGTGCTTTCTGGAATTCTCTCCCAAGCTCCACACTGTTTAAAAACAAAATCATCTTAAAATCGATAACTTTAGGAAAGCATTCTGCTTTTAGCCTTTTTATCTTCCTTGTTCAGAATTCTTTCCAAAGCCTATCTCTGAAGGGCCTTGGGATTTTTTTTGTTTGCCCCATTAAAGGGGATTCAAACTTCTTTTTCTTTGTTCTCTTCAATAAATTTTCCTTTACAACTCTATGAGTGAGTCACAAGCTCTTTTATCCACCTTCTCAGCACTTATCCACAGCAGCCTAGTTATTCAATTTACTGAAAGAAGGTTTTGACAAAGTATAACTCCCGGATCCAAGGCAATCACTAACATTGAAGCTTGACTTGCTGTTCTCTACAGGTGATGGATTGCGAAACTTAGAGGGATATGACTCTCCATTGATCATCTCTGTACATTATTCTTAAAACTCAATTCAAACTAAGTGTTCATTAATTTCTTTGTTGAAAGAGGGAATTGATAGTATATTATTTTTTTGCTTTTCCACTAATTAAAAGAAACACAACAGCTTCTATTACTTAAAATATAGTGTGCTTTAAGCCTGTATCCTTTATTTTACATTCCCAGTTCAAGGTGTGTGATGTTTATCTACATTTTCAATGTTTTTCAACATTTTAAAGACCTGATGAAGTCCTTGTTCAAATTATTTCTTTCCAATGTCCTCATGTTAATTCTAATTTATTAAAATGTATTAAACTCTATTTTAACTTTTTTTTTTCATTGAAGGCAACTCGTCTGACATTCTCATTAGTTAAAAATCACATAACACCAGGTTATAGTCCAACAGGTTTACTTGGAAGCACTAGCTTTCGGAGCGCTGCTCCTTCATCAGGTGGTTGTGGAGCAAAAGATGGTCCTTCTCCACAACTACCTGATGAAAGCCAGTGCTTCCAAATTAACCTGTTGGACTATAACCAGGTGTTGTGTGATGTTTAACTTTGTCCACCCCAGTCCAACATCGGCCCCTCCATATCACTGTCATGAGTAGGAATGGCTTCTGCCAAAGAGGAAATCACTGAATGATCAAATCAGCATCTCATACCTTCCACTTTTCTTCTAACAGTACAATGAAATTACGTGGCATAAGTTACCTCGATCTAAAGAAATATTTGAAATAGGACAATAACTCTGGAATAGGATTGATGCATGACCATAAAATGTAAACCACTTTAATGAGTTCTATTTAGGATCACCGGTTACACCAGACAAGCCTGACATTTCCATCCATGAAGGTCAAGTCCTGCTAAAGCATAAACTCTGCCAAACACATCATGTCATGGGAGCTGCATTCATACAACACTAGAAGGGATTGAAACCTATTTTGTGTATCATATTTTGCTTTTCAAGAAATTATCTGTTACTTGCCCATGAATCCAGTGTGCTAGGTTCAATAAGGCTAATTCAACTTGAAATCAATTCAGATTGAGAGTAATCTAGCTTTAATCTCTTTACAATTCACCTCAAATGGTATCATCTGCTGATAACAGTCCAAAACTCCCACTTTACTTTTAGGTCTGTATTGAACTTACATTCATAGCTGCCAGACAATCCCCACCATAGGGGAACAGTTATCGAATAGAAATTGTTTATTTGACCATCTACAGCACAAGCTCCAGACAAAGTTTTATTGAAAAATATTTAGCAAATGATCGTTCACAATTGCATGGCAACATCAGAGTCAGGACTGTTTCATGATTTCAGAACATGTTGACATTTTACAATTTCATAGTGGCAACTATGAGATTTTTGTGCTTTCTTCATATATTGTCTGCCATCAACCTTGGTCAAATACTTATTTAAATATAGGTCAGTGAGTCGTTAACCAAAAATATAGACATTCACGAGTACCAACAAGGGATGGGTAGGACTTTATATAAATATAAGCAGAGGCCTGTAAGAACATTTGAGGGAGAGAAATTGACTAACCCTAAATCATTGTACTCATGTATTGAATAGCAGGCATCACTGTAAATTGCTGCTACCCGCTGGTTTATGTGATTGTTACATGCTACCAGCACTACTGTACTTTTCACTGGTTGCCCACTACAACAGACAGGGCAATATTAGTTAAAACTATTACAACAGCCTGAACATTGTAAATGAGTCTTAATCTATGCTGTGTTGTTTTGAGGTATGTCTGAATATGAGAAATCACATGCATTAATGTTTATAATCACTGCGTAGACAGTTTTAGTTCAAGACGTGTGGAGAATAAGTTAGCTGTGAATGCAGGTGGACTAACAAGCAAGTGATCAGAAAGCAGTGAGAACAGTTATTAGGTACTTTGTGTATCTTTTAATATGTAGTATTTGAATTATTAGAGTTAGTCATTATAAAAAAGTGTAAGATCCTTTGTTCTTGACTATTTCTTGATCAAATCTGAAAGAACCCCAAGGCAGTTAAAAGCCTTAACATTACAGTAGCAAAATTAGGAAAGCAGATTATTATTTGAATGGTTGCAAATTGAGAGAAGAGAAGGTTCAATAAATGTTTTCATGTGCTGAAAGTCACTCAAAGCAAGGCTTCAGGTATAGCAAGCAGTAACGAAGGCAAAGTATATGTTGGCTTTCATAGTGAGAAGATTCAATGCCAGATGTAAGGACGTCTCACTGCAATTATACAGGGCATTGCTGAGACCAAACCTGGATTATCTTGTGGAGGTTTTGGTCTCCTAATCTGAGGAAGGCTGTTCTTGCTGTTGAGGATGTGCAGTGAAAATTTAGCCAATTAATTCCTGGGATGGTAGATCTGATGTGTGTAGAGATTTGGTAAGGATTGTATTTACTGAATTTTATATGAATGGGAGGAGATCTCACCGATGTATTACTATTATTGCTGTGTATTACTATTTTGTTGCTTGCCTTACTTGGATAAAGAACAATTGGGTCGGAGATGGCCTTGGGTTTTTGCTATCCAGACCGAGAATGGAAGCCTACAACTTGTTCATTTGCTGGTTTCAGGCAGACGAGACTCCTGCAGATGAGACCTCTGGATGCAGAGTTGCTTGAGGTGCCCACCAATGCCATCTCCAGTATCTTCAATTGAATATCAACCACATTCTGTCACTACAATTGGGCAGCTGCTGGGAAAACAGCTTATTTGGCTAAAGGACAAACAAAGGCACATATAATGTGGGGACTAGGGTATTGCAACAAGAATTTTAAGTTAAGTTTAAATATGCCTGACCTATAAAGTTTAGTGGAAATTGAATTTTCTGGTGACTTCTATTGTTGGCCTTACAACAACGAGAATACTGTGCTGGGTTAATGATAGAGCACGGGACATCTGGCAGTGCTTCGAAAGGAGAGGGACAATATTTGCCACAAACTGGGGCTCATGGCAAAACTACATGTAGACCTTTTAACAGGGGAGGCTGTTGTCATCTGCTTACAACAGGGGTTCTGGCTAACTAGGAAACTTCCTGCCAACCATCAGGCTTATTGCAAGGATTTTCAACCTGTTTAGCCAAGATGCAAGCAGACTTTCCATGGCCATCAAGTTCTGATGTGGGAATCAACCTAAAACTTCCGGCTCAGAGGCGGGGACACTACCTGTTGCATCATAAGACCTTGACTGTGGGTCGACCGATGAATGAAGATTTGTGATTGAGCAAGGCAACATCATTACTGAATTGCATCATTAGAGTCCATTTTGTAATCATACTTCCATTTCCTTTTACTTCACTTGCTCCTATACTTCCCCCTACATCTTGCCATCCTCATTTTTAGTTTCTAGCCAGTTTTCTAATGGTGGCTGTCATAATTCCCACATAATGGGTAAGCTGTGAAGTATGCAGCAAACCAATGTAGCTTCTAATATCCACTGAACTGTGCAAAGGACGCTGTCCCAAAATAGTCCAGACATAGAATCCTGGAATCCCTACAGTATGGAAGCAGGCCATTCAGCCCATGAGCCTACACTGATCCTCTGAAAAGTATCCTACCCAGATTCAACCTCTTACTCTATTCCTGTAAACTTCCATTTTCCCATGAATAATCCACCTAGCCTGCGCATCCCTGGACACAACGGGACAAGTTAGCACAGCCAATCCACCTAACCTGCACGTTTTTGGACTGGAAGTGGAAGTGTTATTTGAGGACAAAAATATATTGCTTGTACAACATAAGTTTTATAATGTGACTGTGCATCTGAATGTGTGCATGGGTCCTGGAGCAGATTAACAAGCAGATTCTGGAACTGTCGCTTGCTACATAGTGTCAAATGGAAGTAGCACAGAGGACTGTTACAGAATGACTACTATTGATATAACATTACATTGTGGACTGGCTACCTGCATACAAGGGTTGAAGTGAGGAAGACCCTTTTGTTTG
Source organism: Chiloscyllium punctatum (assembly GCF_047496795.1). Taxonomy (NCBI): domain Eukaryota; kingdom Metazoa; phylum Chordata; class Chondrichthyes; order Orectolobiformes; family Hemiscylliidae; genus Chiloscyllium; species Chiloscyllium punctatum. The sequence continues at coordinate 134,916,440 of NC_092741.1, read as the reverse complement.
TTAAAATGTTCAAATTGTGCAGATTAGGTGAATTGGTCAAACTAAATTGCCCATAGTCAGGGCTGAATATGGGGAATGGGTGGGTTACTCTTCGGAGGGTTGGTAACGACCTGTTGGGCTGAAGAGCCTGTTTCCATACTGTAGGGAATCCAATCTAATCTAATCTTGTCATAAGATGCATTTTAGGTATCATGTATGCAATCAATTGCACTTTACAGTTGTGTAGCTTTGAACTACCAACAATAAGAAATTCTGTGTGCAAAGATTGCTGGAGAAACTCAGGAGGTCTAACAGTATCTGTGCAGAGAAAACAGAGTTAACATTTCAGGTCCAGAGTTCTGAGGAAGGGTCCTGGACTTGAAACAGTAACTCTCTTTCTCTTCATACATGCTGCCAGACCTGCCGAGTTTCTCCAGCAATTTCTGCTCTTGATTCCAACATTCGCAGTTCTTTGTTTTATATTCTTGTAATACAATGACCATTTGATGTCAAAACTGCCATTTCCACTGCAGCATTCAACCTATGCCCCCATTAGCAGGACTACTCAAACTATTTTGAGCTTACTCTGACTGCTGGTGCAGCTGCAAATGTTTGTAAGAAAATCTTTATGCTTGCCCAACACTTCCTTAATTTACAGAGAGTAACTAGGTAATTGCTGAGGTTATTTTTTTAAGAGATTCCAGATATGAGTGGCCTGGTATGCCTTCCTCTTGGAATAGAGTAGACTGAGAGAAGGAAGAGAGATTGCAGAAAGGAAATCCAATTGATAGGACAGGGAGAAGGAGGAAGAGGAAATGCCCATCAGTAGCAGGTCATATGCAATGTGAGTTATTAAGAAATAATTCACCTACTACGGATGCACAATGTTTGAGATAGCTTTATTTTGCTGCAGACTGAACAGGCTGTGACTGAAACCTGCCATCTGCTTTACCATGTAATTCAGAAGAAAATAAGAATTGGAAGCAAAGGGAAGATTTCAATTGTCTGTCTGTCCCATATAACTTTGACCCCTATGTCAATCAAAAGACTATTCACCTCAGCTTTGTATATATTCAATGATCCAGCCTCCACTGTTCTCTGGGACAAGGACTGCATTGCCTATGGTTGTCAAACTGTCTGTTGTCCTTAATATTTACGCCCCGGCTCTTCCCAGATGGATGCCAAGATATTAAGAATTCCTAAACAAACAAAGAACTGCAAATGCCAGAAATGTAAAAGTAGGAACAGAAATTGCTGGAGAAACTCAGCAGGTCTGGCAGCATCTGTGAGAAAGCAGAGTTAACATTTCAGGGCCAATCATTCTTCTTCAGAATTTTTCTCAAAAAGAGTCACTGGATTTCCACAACACATTTAATGGTAAGGTCCTGGGGAGTGTGGCGAACAAAAGGGCCTTTGAATGCAGGTTCATAGTTTCGGAGTCACAGTTAGGGAGAGTAGTGAAGAAAGCATTTGGTATTCTTGCCTTTATTGATTTTATGAGATGGGAGGTCATATTGCAGCTATACAGGATATTGGTTAGGCCACTTTTGGAATTCTACATGCAATTCTGCTCTCTTTGCTGTAGGAAAGAAGTGTTAAACTTGAAAGTGTTCAGGAAGGATTTACAAGGATGTTGCCAGCACTGGAGAATTTGAGCTATAGGGAGAGGCTGAAGAGGCTAGGGCTGTTTTTCCTGGAGTGTCAGAGGCTGAGGGATAACCTTATAGAGGTGTATAAAATCATGAGGGGCATGTTTAGGGTGAATAGTCAAGTTCTTTTCCCCAGGGTAAGGGAGACCAAAACTGGAGGACATAGGTTTAAGGTGAGAGGGTCAATATTTAAAAGGATCTAAGGGGCAACATTTGCATGCAGAGGGTGTTGCTTGTCTGGAATGAGCTGCCAAAGGAAGTGGTGGGGGCTGGTACAATTATAATATTTAAAAGGCATCTGTATTGATATATGAATAGGAAGGGTTTGGATGGGCATAGCCAAATGCTGGCAAATGGGACAAAATTAATTTCAGATATCTGGTCAGCATGAACAAGTTGGACAGAAGGATCTGTTTCCATGCTGTACCCTAGGCCAAACCTGCCGAGTTTCTCCAGCAATTTTGATCAGTGTATGACCATTATCCTAATCCAGCTCCTCCACATACTGTTAGGTGGGCCCATGGACATGCTCCACCTCATTCCAAAATTGCACATGCTACTTCATCGTTATGTTCAAGCATTAGCCCAATGACAGGTTGCCACAGAGCCCAATTTTTCCCCGGGATGCTTTACCAGAAATAATGCTGGAAGTCTCATGTCTAGGTCTGTTCTAGGTCAATTGATAAATACATTCTAGTGATTATTTAGTAACTTCATGGTCTTTACATCATTTGACCAACCATAAGGAAAAAGTCAAACTTAATACACCTTGGTCTTTTCTCATCTTGTAATTCTTACATTTCTATGATTTTGTTCCAGTCACAGCTTTTGAGTCAATTCAAATTGATTCTGACCAAAAGATTCAATTTCGTCCAGTATTTGTTATTAACATACTGTGAAAGGCAAGAGGAATAAATCAGTGCTGAAGCAAATTCCTTGATAATGTAAATAAAGTTCGCCCACTCCCCACACTGAAACAACATTTCCACGGTTTCCTCTCATGCCTGTGACCTTCACAAACTGCTGAACCAGAACCATTTAATCTTGGATGCATGGCAGGTTTCTGCCATGCATTATCCACAGGGAGTCAGGTTGAGACTGAATCAACCTCTAATGCTACTAAAAAAAACACAAAAGAGCAGCAATAGTTCTTTTGTCAACAAATTTGTTCCGATTTCTGCAAACTCAGCAGTCAATGCACAAAAGAATCTTTAGCAAAGTCCTCATACCACAAGCTAGAATTTAGATTTGAATAGTTTAGATGTCCCTGGAAGTTGGTTGACTCACCTTGAAATTATCACTTCAAAGTGCATTGAAAATGAAGTATATAGATTAGACTAGATTCCCTACAGTATGGAAACAGGCCCTTGGGCCCAACACACCCACAGTGACCCTCCAAAGAGTAACCCACCCAGACCCATTCCCCTACCCTATCTTTACCACTGACTAATGCACCTAACAGATGGGCAATTTTGCATGGCTAATTCACCTGACCTACACACCTTTGGATTGTGGGAGGAAACCGGAATACCCGGAGCAAACCCATGCAGACACAGAGAGAATATGCAAACTCTACACAGACAGTCACCCAAGGTGGGAATCAAACCCAGATCCCTGGTGCTGTGAGGCAGCGATTTCATGCAATAATACAATTTAAAGATAAAATAAGTTTAGCTGCTCAAAACTGTGCAATTGTATTTAACCACAATCTGTAACCCTGAGGCCTGGTATGTGTGTTATTCTATTACCAACAATCAAGGGGCCCAAACTGAGACAATAAAACTGGAAGAGTATGCCAGGTACTGTACAACACACAGCCTAAGCTGAAGTGTTAACCTATGAAGCTATGATTTAGGATTATCTGCGAAACAATGGAAGCAACATACAATATACAAAGCAAAATAAGTGATGCTGAAATCAGTGGATCAAATCAAGGCTTCACAATCATGATACAGCTGATGATAGACAATTAAAGAGAGGAGCAGGAGACTTCAAAAACATTTGCACCCTCAATAATGGGGAGCCCATCATGTCAGTGCAATAACAAGGTTGAAGTAGTTGCAACCATCTACAATCAGAAGTGTCCCTCCAAATCAAACCTTGTACTTCATCTCTGTCCATCAGTATAATTGAATCAAATTCCTGGAACACCTTCTTCAACAGTAAAGTGGACGCTCCTATAATACAGGGGAGAAAGTGGGGACTGCAGATGCTGGAGATCAGAGCTGAAAATGTGTTGTTGTAGCAGGTCAGGCAGCAACCAAGGAGCAGGAGAATTGACATTTCGGGCATGAACCCTTCTTCAGGAATGAGGAAATTGTGCCAAACAGCTTAAGATAAAAGGTAGGGAGGAGGGACTTGGGGGAGGGGCGTTGGAAGTGTGATAGGTGGAAGGAGGTTAAGGTGAAGATGATAGGCTGGAGTAGGGGTGGGGACGGAGAGGTCAGGAAGAAGATTGCAAGTTAGGAAGGTGGTGCTGAGTTCGAGGGTTGGGACTGAGACAAGGTGGGGGGAGGGAAAATGAGGAAACTGGAGAAATCTGAGTTCATCCCTTGTGGTTGGAGGATTCCTAGGCGGAAGATGAGGTGCTCTTCCTCCAGCCGTTGTGTTGCTATGGTCTGGCGATGGAGGAGTCCAAGGACCTGCCTGTCCTTGGTGGAGTGGGAGGGGGAGTTGAAGTGTTGAGCCACGGGGTGGTTGGGTTGGTTGGTCCGGGTGTCCCAGAGGTCTTCTCTGAAATGTTCCGCAAGTAGGCGGCCACAAGTAGGAGACAGGCTGCCTTCCACCTATCGCATTTCCAACGTCCCTCCCCCAAGTCCCTCCTCCCTAACTTTTATCGTAGACTGCTGGGCACACTTTCCTCATTCCTATAATACAGACTGTTACAAAGGCAATTAAGGAATGGGAACGAATAGTGGACGTGTCAGTAATTCTTACATTTCCAAGGACAAAAAAGTAAAGAGGATTATCAGAAGAGTAGTTTAGTTGGGTTGCCACTGGTTATATTTGCAAGCAATGAATGTTATAATGAAAACAAGTAAAATTGTAAACACAGAGCTTCCATTTTGGTGTAACTTTGTTATCATTATAATACTCTAATGTGTCGCAAATACATCACAGTGGAAATGTGCTAGATGGCAAATCATCCTCTGATATCAACAGTATAGAATTCTGTAGATTTCTGTCTCTGGCTTTTTAAACAGAAGTTGGACTTTGAAAATCAAATATAACTGACAATAAATAGAATCAGACAATGAACCATGTGGTAGATCTATTTTAACTAACATGAGTTTCTGCATAGCGTACATTGAATTAGATGGTGCATAACTTCAGGATCAGAATGAAAATACAGATGATGAGCAAACAATTCTCATTGCCTGAACTTTCTGTTCAAGGATTCACTATCTCCTCCACCAGTGTGACATAAATTGTTTCATGGTGCATCACTGAGGAAGTCGTATCTGGAACTCATGATGTTTTTACTGGAACATTGTCCTGAAGAGGAAATTGATACATTTCGAACAGAATCAGATAAGAGGAACATCTGAGTCAAGGACTTTAAGATCCTTAAATTAAGTGGAGAAAGTTACTGAGAAAAGCCTTGGTCCAGCTCTTCAAATGGCACTGGGGCACTGATGTTTGAGCAGTTTATGAGGTTGCTAATTTAGTATGTCAGTACATAAACAAAGGGTATGGCTTTAACATTAAGAAGATCAGCTGAGAGAAGAAACATTAGACCACACACCCTCCACTGCACTCCCTGCATAGTGCAATCGATGTGCAAAACTATGTAGGAGGTCTGATCGGTAAGTTTGTAGATGACATGAAAATTAGTGATGTGGTAACTAGTGAGGAGATCACCTTAGGTTACAGAATAGTGAAGAAGGGTTGAACATTGGCAAATGAAATTTAATCCTGATAAGTGTGAGGTGATGCTTTTTTGGAGGATTAACAAGGTGATGTTGAAATTGAATAATAGGACCCTAGGAAGTACAGATGTAGAGTTGCACTGAGTCATAGAGATGTGCAGCATGAAAACAAACCCTTCGGTCCAACCTGTCCATGTCAACCAGATATCCCAACCCAATCTAGTCCCACCTGCCAGCACCCAGCCCATATCTCTCCAAACTCTTCCTATTCATATACCCATCCAAATGCCTTTTAAATGTTGCAATTGTACTAGCCTCCACCACATCCTCTGGCAGCTCATTCCATACACGTACCACCCTCTGCGTGAAAACGTTGCCCCTTAGGTCTCTTTTATATCTTTCCCCTCTCACCCTAAACCTATGCCCTCTAGTTCTCGACTCCCTGACCCCAGGGAAAAGACTTTGTCCATTTATCCTATGCATGCCCCTCATAATTTCGTAAACCTCTATAAGGTCACCCCTCAGCCTCCAAAGCTCCAGGGAATACAGCCCCAGCCTGTTCAGCCTCTCCCTGTAGCTCAGATCCTCCAACACTGGCAACATCCTTGTAAATCTTTTCTGAAACCTTTCAAGTTTCACAACATCTTTCCGATAGGAAGGAGACCACAACTGCAGATAATATTCCAACAGTGGCCTAACCAATATCCTGTACAGCTGCACCATGACCTCCCAACTCCTGTACTCAATACTCTGACCAATAAAGGAAAGCATACCAAACGCCTTCTTCACTATCCTATCTACCTGTGACTCCACTTTCATGGAGCTATGAACCTGCACTCCAAGGTCTCTTTGTTCAGCAACACTCCCTAGGACCTTACCATTAAGTATATAAAGTCCTGCTAAGATTTGCTTTCCCAAAATGCAGCACCTCGCATTTGGAAACAGTAGAGTCTGATGACACTACCAGTTCGCAAGGCGGCCATGTTTGTCAATCAAAAGTTGCCGCAGAAGCAGAGCGGAAGAGTCGGACATCACATAGAGCCGTGGTAATAGGGGACTCCATCGTGAGAGGAACTGACCGGGGTTTTTGTGGCAGCAGACGGGATTTAAGGATGGTGTGTTGCTTTCCTGGTGCTAGAGTGAAAGACATCGCGGACAGAGTGCAGGACATCCTCAAGGACGAGGGTGAAGAGCCCGAGGTGGTGGTACACGTCGGCACAAATGATGTCGGGAAGAAGAGGAGGAACATACTACAGCGAGACTTCGCAGAACTAGGAAGAAGGCTAAAAAGCAGGACGTCCAAGGTGGTTATCTCCAGTTTGCATCCAGTTCCTCGGGCTAGTGTGGCCAGAAACCGGGAGATAATGGACTTGAACGTGTGGTTGGGGAACTGGTGCAGGAAGCAAGGTTTCAAGTTCTTGGATCACTGGGGTATATTTTATGGTAACCATAAATTCTACAAGAGAGATGGCTTGCACCTTAATAGAACAGGGATCGGCATTCTGGCAGGCAGGTTTTCTGCTGCAACACCGCTACATTTAAACTAAGTAGCGGGGGGGAGGGGACAAGCTGGATGTTTAAAAAGGAAATTGAAGGGGTAGTTAGAACAAGAGAAGTCAAGAAAGACAACTGTATCAAGGAGGCAGAAAACTGGAAAAGGCATCATGCTGTAAAGTTGAGTGAAATAAGGGTTGAGGGGAAGGGTGAGAGCAGTAACAAATTAAAAATTCTATATATGAATGCACGAAGCATTAGACACAAGGTGGATGAGCTTGAGGCTCTTTTGGAAATTGGCAGATACGATATTGTGGGGATAACTGAGACGTGGCTTCATGGGGACAGGGCCTGGGAAATGAATATTCAAGGCTACACGTGTTATCGTAAGGATAGACTGACGGGCAGAGGGGGTGGGGTGGCCTTGTTGGTAAGGGAGGATATTCAGTCCCTTGCGCGGGCGGACCTAGAGTCAGGGGATGTAGAGTCAGTGTGGATAGAGCTTCGAAACACTAAGGGTAAAAAGACCCTCATGGGAGTCATCTACAGGCCCCCAAACAGTAGTCTGGATGTTGGAGGTAAGTTGAATCAGGAGCTGAAATTGGCTTGTCGCAAAGATGTTACTACAGTTGTTATGGGGGATTTTAACATGCAGGTAGACTGGGTTAATCAGGATGGTATCGGGCCTCAAGAAAGAGACTTTGTGGAGTGCCTCAGAGATGGATTTTTAGAGCAGCTGGTGCTGGAGCCGACCAGGGATAAGGCGATTCTGGATCTGGTATTGTGTAACGAACCAGAATTGGTCAGTGACCTCGAAGTGAAGGAGCCATTGGGAAGTAGTGACCATAATACAATAAGCTTCAATCTGCAATTTGAGAGGGAGTGGGTACAATCTGAAGTGACAATATTTCAGTTGAATAAAGGGAAATATGGAGCTATGAGGGAGCAACTGGCCAAAGTTCAATGGTTTAATACCTTAACAGGGAAGACCGTGGAGGAACAATGGCGGATATTTCTGTGTATAATGCAGAAGATGCAGGATCAGTTCATTCCTAAAAGGAAGAAAGATCCCAGGAGGAGACATGGGCGGCCGTGGTTGACAAGGGAAGTAAAGAAACATATAAGGTTAAAAGAGAAAAAGTATAACTTAGCGAAGATAAGCGGGAAAACGGAGGACTGGGAAGCTTTTAAAGAACAACAGAGGATTAGTAAGAAGGAAATACGCAGAGAAAAAATGAGGTACGAAGGTAAACTGGCCAAGAATATAAAGGAGGACAGTAAAAGCTTTTTTAGGTATGTCCAAGGCAAAAAAATGGTTAGGACAAAAATTGGGCCCTTGAAGACAGAAGCAGGGGAATATATTACTGGGAACGAAGAAATGGCAGAGGAATTAAATGGGTACTTCAGATCTGTGTTCACTGGGGAAGACACAAGCAATCTCCCCGAGGTAACAGTGGCTGAAGGACCTGAACTTAAGGGAATTTCTATTTGCCAGGATTTGGTGTTGGAGAGACTGTTAGGTCTGAAGGTTGATAAGTCTCCGGGACCTGATGGCCTGCATCCCAGGGTACTGAAGGAGGTGGCTCGGGAAATCGTGGATGCGCTGGTGATTATTTTCCAGAGTTCAATAGAATCGGGGTTGGTTCCTGAGGATTGGAGGGCGGCTAATGTTGTGCCACTTTTTAAGAAGGGTGGGCAGGAGAAAGCAGGAAATTATAGACCAGTTAGTCTGACCTCAGTGGTGGGAAAGATGCTGGAGTCTATTATAAAGGATGAAATTACGGCACATCTGGATAATAGTAACAGGATAGGACAGAGTCAGCATGGATTTATGAAGGGGAAATCATGCTTGACTAATCTTCTTGAATTTTTTGAGGATGTAACTCGGAAGATGGACGAGGGAGATCCAGTGGATGTAGTGTACCTGGACTTTCAGAAAGCTTTTGATAAAGTCCCACACAAGAGGTTAGTGAGTAAAATTAGGGCGCACGGGATTGGGGGCAAAGTACTAGATTGGATAGAGAATTGGTTGGCTAATAGGAAACAAAGGGTAGTGATTAACGGCTCCATTTCGAAATGGCAGGCAGTGACCAGTGGGGTACTGCAGGGATCCGTGCTGGGACCGCAGCTTTTTACAATATATGTAAATGATATAGAAGATGGTATCAGCAATAACATTAGCAAATTTGCTGATGACACAAAGCTAGGTGGTAGGGTGAAATGTGATGAGGATGTTAGGGGATTACAGGGTGACCTGGACAAGTTAGGTGAGTGGGCAGATGCATGGCAGATGCAGTTTAATGTGGATAAATGTCTGGTTATCCACTTTGGTGGCAAGAACAGGAAGGCAGATTACTACCTCAATGGTATCAAATTAGGTAAAGGGGCTGTTCAGAGAGATCTGGGTGTTCTTGTCCACCAGTCAATGAAGGCAAGCATGCAGGTACAGCAGGTCGTGAAGAAGGCAAATAGCATGCTGGCCTTCATAACAAGAGGGATTGAGTATAGAAGCAAAGAGGTGCTTCTGCAGCTGTACAGGGCCCTGGTGAGACCACACCTGGAGTACTGTGTACAGTTCTGGTCTCCAAATTTGAGGAAAGACATTCTGGCTATTGAGGGAGTGCAGCGTAGGTTCACGAGGTCAATTCCTGGAATGGCAGGATTGCCTTACACGGAAAGACTGAAGCGACTGGGCTTGTATACCCTTGAGTTTAGAAGACTGAGAGGGGATCTGATTGAAACGTATAGGCTTATGAAAGGACTGGACACTCTGGCAGGAGGGAACATATTTCCGTTGATGGGGGAGTGCCGAACCAGAGGACACAACTTAAAAATACGGGGTAGACCATTTAGGACAGAGATGAGGAGAAACTACTTCACCCAGAGAGTGGTGGCTGTGTGGAATGCTCTGCCCCAGAGGGCAGTGGAGGCCCAGTCTCTGGATTCTTTTAAGAAAGAATTGGATAGAGCTCTTAAAGATAGTGGAGTCAAGGGGTATGGAGATAAGGCTGGAACAGGATACTGATTAGGAATGATCAGCCATGATCATATTGAATGGCGGTGCAGGCTCGAAGGGCAGAATGGCCTACTCCTGCATCTATTGTCTATTGTCTATTGTCTATTGTCTCGCATTTATCTGAATTGAACTCCATCTGCCACTTCTCAGCCCATTGGCCCATCTGGTCCAGATCCTGTTGTAATCTGTCTTTGCTGTCCACTACACCTCCAATTTTGGTGTCATTTGCAAACTTACTAACTGTACCTCTTATGCTCGCATCCAAATCATTTATGTAAATGACAAAAGGTAGAGGGTCCAGCACCGATCCTTGTGGCACTCCATTGGTCACAGGCCTCCAGTCTGAAAAACAATCCTCCACCACCACCCTCTGTCTTCTACCTTTGAGCTAGTTCTGTATCCAAATAGCTAGTTCTCCCTATATTCCATGAGATCAAACCTTGCAAATCAGTCTCCCGTGGAACCTTGTTGAATGCCTTTCCGACGTCCATATAGATCACATCTACTGCTCTGCCCTCATCAATCTTCTTTGTCACTTCTTCAAAAAACTCAATCAAGTTTGTGAGACATGATTTCCCATGCACAAAGCCATGTTGACTATCCCGAATCAGTCCTAACCTTTCCAAATACATGTACATTCTGTCCCTCAGGATTCCCTCCAACAACTTGCCCACCACCGAGGTCAGGCTCACCGGTCTATAGTTCCCTGGTTTGTCTTTACCACCCTTCTTAAACAGTGGCACCACGTTTGCCAACCTCCAGTCTTCCGGCACCTCACCAGTGACTATCAATGATACAAATATCTCAGCAAAAGGCCCAGCAATCACTTCTCTAGCTTCCCACAGAGTTCGCGGGGACACCTGTTCAGGTCTTGGGGATTTATTCACCTTTAACCGTTTCAAGACATCCAGCACTTCCTCCTCTGTAATCTGGACATTTTGCAAGATGTCACCATCTATTTCCCTACAGTCTATATCTTCCATATCCTTTTCCACATTAAATACTGTTGCAAAATATTCATTTAGTACCTCCCCACACAAAGGCCACCTTGCTGATCTTTGAGGGGTCCTATTCTCTCCCTAGTTACCCTTTTGTCCTTAATATATTTGTAAAAACCCTTTGGATTCTCCTTAATTCTATTTTCCAAAGCTATCTCATGTCCCCTTTTTGCCCTCCTGATTTCCCTCTTAAGTATACTCCCAATTTCTTTATACTCTTCGAATGGTTCACTCGATCTATCCTGTCTATACCTGACATATGCTTCCTTCTTTTTGTTAACCAAACCCTCAGTTTCTTTAGTCATCCAGCATTCCTTTACCTACCAGTCTTCCCTTTCACCCTGACAGGAATATACTTTCTCTGGATTCTTGCTATCTCATTTCTGAAGGCTTCCCATTTTCCAGCAGTCCCTTTACCAGCGAACATCTGCCTCCAATCAGCTTTCAAAAGTTCTTGCCTAATACCATCAAAATTAGCCTTTCTCTAATTTAGAACTTCAACTTTTTGATCTGGTCTATCCTTTTCCATCACTATTTTAAAACAAATAGAATTATGGTCGCTGGCCCAAAAGTGCTCCCCCACTGACATCTCAGTCACCTGCCTTGCCTTATTTCCCAAGAGTAGGTCAGGTTTTGCCCCTTCTCTCGTAGGTACTTCCACATACTGAATCAGAAAATTGTCTTGTACACACTTAAGAAATTCCTCTCCTTCTAAACCTTTAACACTATGGCAGTCGCAGTTGATGTTTGGAAAGTTAAAATCCCCTGCCATAACCACCCTATTATTCTTACAAGCTGAGATCTCCTTACAAGTTTGTTTCTCAATTTTCCTCTGACTATTGGTGTGCATGTTAATAGATCCTTGAAGGTAGCAGGAAGGGTATATAGGGTGGTTAGGAAGGTATGCAAATACTTCCTTTTATATGGCATTAAATACAATAGCAAGGAGATTATCATGGAGTTGAATGTATAATGTTATTTAGGCCACAGCTGGAGTACTGTGTGCAGTTCTGGTCACCACACTTATGGAAGGATTTGACTGTATTAGACTGTATTTGACTGTACAGATGAGATTCATCAGGTTGATGCTTGGGCAGGAGCAATTCAGCTGTGAAGAGAGATTATATAGGCTAGAGTTTTCCCATCAAGCAGAGAAGGATTAGGGGGATTTAGTTGAGATGTACAAAATTCTGGGAGGCGTAGACTGGGTAAGATAGGAAGAACTTTTCATCTTAGTAGGGAGGTCATTAACCAGGAGGTATGGTTTTAAAGTAAGCAGCAAAATGTTTAAGGGGGAGTTGAGGTCAAAAAAGAATATCTGGAAGTCACTGCCTGAAAAGATGGTGGAGGTAGGAGTCTTCAATACTATTGGGGTGGGTACTTGAAATGCCATAGAACACAAGGCTATTGGTCAAGTGCTGGAAAATGGAATTGGAACAGATGGATCTTTGATGACCACCAGAGTCAGGATGGACCTGAAGAGTCGCTTTCTGTGCTGCAAAAACTGCATGACTATATTTCAAAAAGAACTTTAAGCTGCACCAATGACTGAAAGTGGGAACATATATTTTGTAGCAACTTCCTGGGGAATAACATCTCAAAATGCAAAAAGAGAAGGTCAAGAGAATGCCAAAGAGAAAGTGAAGAGACAGAGCAATAAAGGTAGCCTATGGGCATGGTCGAAGAGCTAGGTTTTCAAAAGGATTTTTTAAGACATGGAGAGTTAAAATGATTTTGGGAAAGAACTTTAAATTGCAAAGTACAGTGGGAGCAAAATCTGTTGGTGTTCAATTAGATCATGGCTAATTTTCTTTGCACAATCAAAAGAAAATCTAGGGTATGAAAAAAGGACTACCATGATGTATTGGTTTTGTTCTACAAGCCAAGACATATTTCACCTCCAGTGACTGAGGCAGAAGCTGCAAATATGGAGTAAAAAGAGAGTAAATAAATAACCAATTATCCAGATTAAAGAAGCTGGGCATGGTAGCTGGGATATGCAACTGGAAGAGATCATGCTACAACCACTGGCCTTCCCAAAGGTCTCAATAGAAGTATTTAATTGAAGTCAGGTAAATGCAATTGGAAAGAAAAGATGCCCACGGTAGCTGGAAATTTCTAAAGAACTGCTCAATGCAGGTAACTTAGCACGAGCAGTAGGCCGTTCTGTCCATTCAGCCTCAAGCATTATTTGGAGATGATAATTTCAATTCTTTTACCAATACTATTCCTTTGCATCATTGGTAATCAGAAAGCTAGCAATTTCTACTTCAAACATATCCAAAATCCTAACTTTCCACAGTCCTCAGCGTAGAGAATTTCAAAAGTTCACAACCCTAATTTTCTAAAACCCAAAAGTACACAGCTCCCTTATTTCAAAATCATGTTGCCTGTTTCTAGATTCCCCAGTCAAGTCTACCTGTCCTTTTAAATATTTTATATGATTCAATGAGATCACCTCTGTTTCTTCGAATCTGTAGAGTACAGGTCCTGTTACTCAATCTTTCTTCATGGATCAATCCTGCTATGCCACAATTAAATCTGGTTAACCTTTGTCATAGAACTTCTATCCTGAGTTAAGGAGAACAAAACTATACGTAGTACTCCAGGTGTGATTCAATCAAAGCTTCTGTACAATTGAAGCAAGACCTCATTAGTCCTGTACTCAACAAGGCTAACATTCTAGTAGCCTTCCAAAAAACTTGCTGAACTAGCATGTTAGCCTTCAGTGACTTATTAATGAGGAGACCCTGATAATAATCTATATTTTAATACTTTTAAAAATTCATTTATGGGATGAGGGCAGCGTTGTCTTGATCAGGCATTAATCCCAGCCAGATTTCCTGGAAAATGAGACAACATAAGAAAAGAAGCACAAGTCTTGAGAAATCAAGATCTGCTCCAATTTTTTCGCATGGAGAAAAGAGACTGTTCGGTTTCTGTTTTAGCACAGATCACAATACTGTGTTCAATATTTTACAACTCAATGTGTCAGAACACCTGAAAAGATTCGCTTACTTCTGGAGACAAAAGCAATCCACCAATTCCTTGCACTTCATGTGAAGAATATCACTTTCAAAATGGGATTGAAATTTATAGAGAATATGGCCAGTGCTTGAAATAATTTAATGTCCTGCAAGCTCCAGTGATATTTGTTTTGCTGGAATGAAGTGTGGAAGAGGCTATCGCTTTGGGAGCCAGAGGAGACCAGGACTGAATTTTGATGTGAAGGTAGGTAAATATGATTCAGTTTTTCTTCATAATCTTTGGGAACTAAGGAGCACAACTTTCTTTCAGAAGATTAAATGAAAAAATAATTGAACTCATAATCATGTGGATGTTGCATGGGGTGCAGAAGCATAATCCAAATAGACCTTCCTCCATTGCATATCTTACGATCCTTTACTTCTGTGAACAAACCTGAAGGTTGTCACTGCTAAGTGAGCAGTGTCTCATTTTTTTTTCACCATTTTCTGTCAGCAGAGCATTCTTTACTTTAGGAAACAAGAGCCGACTGACAGAGCAAACAGTAAGATCATTCATCTCCCTAGCCCAGCTGTAGACATCTTCCATAATATTTAAATATTTAGCTGATAACAGCCTATTATTTTCACAAAAGGTTATATTAATTCTGATAATGACAGCATGAGAAAAGTAAAGGCAGCTCAGATTGGAAAATATAAAAACAATTATTCAAATTCCCAAATAGGAACTTGCTGCTTATTTACACAAAAAAATTTAAGTGAAGCAGGCAACTTGACCGACTAATAAAGCATGAGTTGGTCATGTTATTAGGAGCTGGTATTAACAGACTGAATAATTTCTAAATAAACACCAAAAGAACTATGGATGCTGGAAGTCAGAAACTAAAACAAAAATTGCTGGAAAACTGAAGGGTCACTGGGCCCGAAACATTAACTCTGATTTTTCTCCTTAGATGGTGAGAGGCCTGCTGAGCTCATCCAGCTATTTCTGTTTTTGTTTACGAATAATTTCTGGGATGGGCGTGAGATATTTTCAACAATGTGGACTGGAAATGGTTTACAGACATCTCGATTTTTTTTGTTGATATTTTATCACAACTGCTATGTCAGGTTTTGAGTTCTTAAGGGATTGAAAAGAAATTCACCAGTTAAATAATTATATGATTCTGCAGGAACTGAACTGGTCAGTGATGTGGTGGCTGCCAAACCTATGTTAAATATAGAAATGGATGAGTTGTATGAATCTGCTGAAATTGGAAAATGATGACACATAAATCAGAGAAGGTTCCTAGACCTGGTGATATTGCATCACAAGGATTCAGCACACACATGGAAATCGGACATAAGTCTGTAACTGTAAGAGTTCCTGTCCAGTTCGCATTATCTTAAGGAAAGTTGAGCAAGCTTTTCACTGTTTAATTTTCCCGTGTTTGCTGTTCCATGAAAATTCAACAGTCTCAAACAAAGACAGTTAACAGAGAGAGTGTCCTAATTATTGACAAATCAATGTATTGGCCTAGTGTGACTTTGTGCTACGAATAGAGAGATTAATTGACTGTTCTTTATGGGTTGTGTATTTGTGTTGATGTTTCACTATTCCTTCCTTCAATATGATGTGGAGATGCCGGTGTTGGACATGGATGGACAAAGTTAAAAATCACATAACACCAGGTTATAGTCCAACAGGTGTATCTGAGAGTACAAGCTTTCAAAGCACAGCGCTCTGAAAGCTTGTACTTTCAAATGCACCTGTTGGACTATAACCTGGTGTTGTGTGATTTTTAACTTCCTTCAGTATGTTATCATTCTGTGGAAACTTTGGCTCCACAATAAAATATTGAACTTTGGATACTTAATCTAAAGCAGGAATGAGGTCATGAAATATTCAGTTAGTAAACTGAAGAAACAAGACCGAAACCCCTTCAGCAGCACCTTTGAAATCCATAACTTTTACCATCTAAGAGGACAAGGGCAGCAGATACAAGAGAACACTATCACTGGCAAATTTCCCTCCAAGCCATACAGCATCCTGCTAGACTTGGAACTATATCACTGCTCCTTCACTGTCATTGGATTAAAATCCTGGAATTCTCTTCTTAGCATCTCCTCTTTTGTAGGTGAATAAAAGAGTTCAGGAAGGTGGCTCACCATCAGGGACAATAAAAGCTGACTCAGCTAGCAACACCTACATCATATGAATGAATTGATCAAAAATAGATGGAGATAAAGAGGTGAACGCACTTTATCTTGAGTTCAGCAACTATAACACATGATTCTCCACAAACTATGCATTGACATGTGCTTTATCCCTGAGTCCCTTTTCTCAAGAATCGCAATCTATAAACAAAGGCCTTACATCTAGAATCTGCACAGAAGACAGAAAGACAGAAAGAAATAGTAAGAAAAAATATACTTTTTAATGTGCATTTCAAATTAGATAATGTAGCAGCCAATATATGCACAGCAGGCTTTCAGGACAAGATTGTGAAAATGATCAGGTCAACAGGTTTTAAACATTAGCTGAGAATTAAACGTTTATTGCGACAACAGATAAATCTCCTCTGCTGCTCTTTGAAATGGTGTCATGGCATTTTATTTGTCCACTTATAAGGCCCATTGGATTACTGTCTCAATTAGTGTTAATTTCAGCAACGGAGAAAAAGTGCTGTGATAGACAATTTAAAATGAACACACAATTGTGCAATGTTACTCTCTTATTGATAAAGAAAACAAATTAACTTACGGTATTTGTAGAGTTTCCATTTAAATGTAAACCACTGTCAAACAAAGGAGAGGATGCCCCACTACTGTGGTCACTGGATGGCCCTGGTGAGCCTGCAAAATGAAAGAAACAATATATATTTAATAATTAGGAGCAATCAGGTGAGCAGAGATTAATTCAGCATTTTATAACCTTATTAGAATCAGAGAACCCTACAGTGTGGAAGCAGGTCATTTAGCCCATACCACCCCTCCAAAGAGCACCCCATCCTCATAACCCTGCATTTCCCATGGCTAATGCACCTAAATTGCACATTTTGAGACAGTGGGGAGGAACTGGCACACTCAGAGGAAACTCATGTAAATACAAGAAGAATGTGCAAACTCCAAGCGACCAGTTGCCCAAGGGTAGATTCAAACCGAGGTCCGTGGCGCTGAGAGGCAGCACTGCTAACTGCAGAGCCACCGTGCCACCATTTATCAGTTAGCATTGTCACAATCGGTGAAATGATAGTTAGAACAACTTATAATCTTCTTGCGTGGAAGATGTTTTCTCACCTCCCCTTTTAAAACACAAATGCATTTCCAAAATTGTAGTTGTCATTGTTTGACAACTACAGTGAAAAGTCAGGCCATTTGGAAATTATGTCTCGCCTTCTTTTTACTTCACCTTTCCAATTTTGTTTTCTTTCGGACACCATTTTTCTGCGCAAGTGAACAAACCTGACAGACAAATGCAGGTAGCTTCATGACAAGTTCAATACTCTGGGTAATTACTAATGTGCAACTGGAGAGTGACATTTTATTTTGTATGTCATGACTCCAATGTACATAGAATGTAGGAAATGGATGTTCTTTTCCTGGTCAACATTGCAGTGTATTTTTTTTTCTCTTTTCTTGAATTCATCTTTTTTAAAAAGCTGTTAACTTTTTAAACTTACTCGGGAATGGAGGAGATAACTCCCAGACCAAAAGCCGTTCCCGGGAGACAAGTCACAGATAAGAGGTAGGAGTGGAAGATAAGTTTCAGATCAGAGGCAGGTGCGGGAGGCAAGTCTCAGACTAGACGCTGTTCCCAGGAGATAAGTCCCAGATCAGAGGCTGGCATGGGGAGGTGAGTCCTGGAGGCGAATCCTGAACCAGAGGGCATTGTAGGGAGGTGAGGCCCTTGCAGACTGGTGGTAAGTCCTCGTGTTTTGGAGCCCAGTGTGGTTTGGAGGCTCCCGCTAGCACAGACTGGTGGGAAAGGACTGTGAATTGAGCACTTTTTTCCCTTTTATTCTGATGCTGGCATTTTATTATTATTCTTTCAATTTTGTACCAAATACTTACGTATCTGTACCTAGGTGTCTTGTACCTAAGGTGGCGCCATAAGTGGCGACATTGCAAACTGTTCACTGCACTCTTTCGAGTGCATGTGACAATAAAGCTAATTCATACATTCATTCGTGAGGATTACAATGATATCTCATCAAAGTCCAAAGTAAACTAATTTGCGGTTTAATTAACTTCATTATCTGCATTCTTCAAATGGTTTTCAAAATACTCATACAAGACTTAACAGCAGATTATTGTGATGTTTATGTCTGCCGTCAACAGTTGGAAAATATATATAAGTTCTATTAGGCTATTGTTCAATAATTGATGCTTAATAGGAAAAAAACAATACTTTGATTTGTAAGTTCAATAATAATGGTGAAAGAAAATAAAGTGAATTATTTTCTAGTCACTGTCAATTGCCAATTTACCAGATAGCAAAATGAGAATTGGATTCTAAAATCATCTGGATTGCAATTCATTATTGTGTCTTGATGACATTCTGCTGAATGGAATTTTTCTGAAAACTTTTAATTCTAACATTTTCTAAAATATCATGTAATGTTCATCCTGGTTCTACTTTTTTCTAAAACAAAAGTAGTTACCGTGAACAATGGAGGCTTACACCATGCGAGACCATTTGGATTATCAAGCCTTTGCTGCAGTAATGTTTGGCGCTCTGTCCTTATTTGCAGTTGTCATTACTGAGATGTCTTAAGTAAATCTTATGTAACATTTTCTCAAGTGAATATTGAGAGGTCAGGCATCATTTGGAGGACAAGATGGTGTTCAATATGTACGTACATGCTTGTGCTGCAAATCACGCCGAGCATCACCTTGATGACCAGCGATGTGCCACAAGGATTGATTCTAGTTCCACTGTTGTTTGTCATTTATAATCAATAATTTGGATGAAAGTATAGGAGGCACAGTTAGTAAGTTTGCAGATGTCACAAAAATTGGCGGCATAGTGAACAGTGAAGAAGTTTATCTAAGAGTCCAACAAAATCTTGATCACATGGGCTAGTGGGCCAGGAAGAGGCAGATGGAGGTTAATTTAGATGAATACAAATTGTTGCATTTTGATTATATTAGATTACTTAAAGTGTGGAAACCAGGCCCTTTGGCTCAACAAGTCCTCACCGACCCGCTGAAGCTCAACCCACCCAGACCCATTCCCCTACATTTACCCCATCACCTAACACTAAGGGCAATTTAGCATGGCCAACTCACCTAACCTGTACATTTTTTTGGACCGTCAGAGGAAACCGGAGCACCCGGAGGAAACCCATGCAGACATGGGGAGAATGTGCAAACTCCACACAGTCAGTCGCCTGAGGCGGGAATTGAACCCGGGTCTCTGGCGCTGTGAGGCAGCAGTGCCAACCACTGTGCCACCATGCTTTGCCAAGTCAAACCAGGACAAGACTTCCACAGTTAATGGTAGGACCCTGAAGAATGTTGTTGAATACAGAAACCTAGAGGCGCAGGTTCATAGTTCCCTGAAAGTGCCGTTGTAGGTAGACAGGGTAATGAAAAAGGCGTTTGGCATGGTTACCTTCAGTAGTCAGAGTGCTGAGAATAGGAGTTGGGATGTCATGTTGAGGTGTACAAGACATTAATGAAGCCACTGTTAGAACACTGTGTACAATTCTGGTTACCATGCTAATATGAAGGATGTTATTAAACTGGAAAGCGTGCAGAAAAGATTTACAAGGATGTTGCTGGAACTGGAGGGCTTGAGTTATAAGAAGAGACTAGATGGATTGGGGCTTTTTCTTTGCAGCATAGGAGAATGGGGGTGACCTTATAAAATCATGTGGAGGACAGATAAGGTGAACAGCTAAGGCCTTTTTCCCAGGGTAAGCAAGTCCAAAACTAGGGGGCATAGATTTAAAGTGAGAGGGGAAAGATTAAAAAGGAAACTGAGGAGCAACGTTTTCACACAGAACATGGTGCGTGTGTGGAATGAGCTGCCAGAGGAAATGGTAGAGGCGGGTACAATTGTCACATTTAAAAGACGTTCGGACAGATACATGAATAGGAGAGGTTTAGAGGGATAGGGACCAAATGCCGGCAAATCAGATTAGTTCAGTTCAGGCAAACTGGTTGGCATGGAGAAGTTGTATGAAAGTGTCTGTTTCCATGCTTTATGATTCTATGAGGGCCTTAGTTTGGACACAGTTGGTCTATACTGGGAGAATTGTAGAGCAGGCAGGTTATAATATCAAATAGCATGCAATATTAAGTTGACACCAGCAGTGCCATTGTTGAAAATCAAAATTCCAGCCAATCTCTTCTCTTAATCTGCACCACTGGAGATGCCATCCAGCAGCAGGAATTAGTGAGTTGTTTGTTTTCTGGCTGTTGCTTTGATTCTAAAAAATATTTTCTCCTTTCCAATGGCTCTTTCAAATTTCAAAGGTCTACAAATGGTGTGACAGGACCTTTTTGAATTATACGACTTAGAGTCATAGAGTCACCAAGCTATCCAACACAGAAACAGACTCTTTGATCCAACTCATCCATGCATCCAGATGCACTAATCCAATCTAATCCCACTTGCCAGCACCTGGCCCATATCCCTCTAAATCCTTCCTATTCATAAACCCATCCTGATGACTTTTCAATGTTGTAATTGTACCAGCCTCCACCACTTCCTCTGGCAGCTCATTCCATACATGCACCATCCTCCATGTGACAAAGTTGCCCCTTAGATCCCTTTTAAATATTTCCCCTCTCACCTTAAACCATTGCCCTCTAGGTCTGGACTCCCCCACCCCAGGGAAAAGACCTTATCTATTTACCCTGTCCATGCCGGTCATGATTTTATAAACCTCTATAAGGTCACCCCTCAGCCTCCGACGCTCCAGGGAAAACAGTCCCAGCTTATTCAGCCTCTCCCCATGGCTCAAATCCTCCAACCCTGACAATATCTTTCTAAATCTTTTCTGAACTCTTTCAAGTTTCACAACATCCTTCCATTAGGATGTTGCATGCAATATTCCAGAAGTGGCCTAACCAATGTCCTGTACAGCTGCAACATGACCTCCCAACTCCTATACTCAATGCTCTGACCAATAAAGGCAAACATACCAAACGCCTTATTCACTATCCTATTTACCAGTGACTGTACTTTCAAGGAACTATGAATCTGCACTCCTACTTCTGCAGAAACCAGATGCATAATTCGATATACCATTTTGAATGCAAAATAACTGAGAAAATCAACACAGGCCATGAAGCGTGGGACAAACTGCTGGGGAAGGGAGTGAGAAGAGACAAGAGTACATGGACAGTGACTATATTCACCCAGGGTGTTCAGGGAGCAATTTTCCACACTGAGCCTTCGCAAGGGACAACATGCATCGTCTTAACCTGGCCATTTTCGATGAAATCTGACGCTGGTGCAGCCATAACTGCAAACCCAATGCAGAGTAAAGGCAACATTGACAATGGTTGAGAGAGTGCTTTTATTTTAGTCATCAGACATGAGCATGACTGTCAATGCCAGAGGTTGTTGTGTAACCCAAACTGTCCTTGAAGATCTGTTTGTGTTCTTGCACCCCTGCAGTCCTATAATGCTTAGGTTTCATAAAGAAAGTTCTAGGATTTTGATCCAGCAACAGTCAAAGAATGGAGATACAAGTTCCAAGTCAGGATGGTGAGTGGCTCAGAAGGGAACTTTCAGGTGGAGGTGTTCCTATGAACTGAGGGCCCCTTATCTACCTGGATAGCAACGTCACAAGATTGGAAGGAGATTGGCAAAGGAGGCTTGGCAAGTCTCTGTGAGTCAACTACAACTCTCACGAGCTGCTTCAGTCACAATGCACCATCTCTTTAACAAGCGTTGGCAAACATTAGGTGGAAGTTGCAATCCTGGGTCTACTGCTGATGTGTGTAGCAATTGTACAAAGCAATTAGTGTTGTATGCACTTGGAAATCATTGCAAAGAGCAGCCTGCTCAACGTTATTGCGATGCTTGGATCACATTGAGCAGACACAGGTTAATTGAACATTGCAATTTCTTGTCTGCTTTCAGGGACTATCTAATTTATCCCCCATACATATTAGCTGTGAATGGGAATTGTTACTGCTGATTCTAATTTTGTTTTTCTCCTCCAGTGAACACATCTTGCTCAGCACTGTCCAATGCATTTATGCTTTGTCTTCTGCTCACTTCAGTTAAATTAAATGTTAAACTGCCTTCTTAAAAAAACTAGGTACTAGATATAAAGATTGCACAGAAAATTAAACCTGAATTTGATGGATATTTTGTAATCAACTTGTTCAGGGATATTATTGCACACATCTGAAGCATATGGGACTTGAACCTAGATCCCATGGTGCAAATGTAGGAACTCTACCACTGTCCCACAAGAATTTCTAAGACCATAAGACATAGAAGTAGAAATTAGGCCATTCATCCCATTGACTCTGCTCCACTATTCAATGATAGGCTTTTCCACCCCATTTTCCCACTTTCTCCCCATAACCTTTGATCCCTTGGCAATCAAGAACTTATCTATTTCTGTTTTAAATATACTCAATGACCTGGCCTCCACAACCCTCTGTGGCAATGAATTCCACAGATTCATCATTCTCTGGCTAATGCTGTTTCTCCTTATCTCTGTTCTAAAGGGTCTTTCTTTTACCCTAGGGCTGTACCCTCAGGTCTTTGTCGCTCCTGCCAGTGAAAACATCTTCCCAATTTGATGGAATCGGTGACATGAATGCCTTGACCCTCATTGCTGGGTATTCATTCCAGGGCTTTCCATTGGGAATAGGGTTGAGAAATCCAAGGTCAGTATAGGCCTAACAACCAGTTGACCAAAAAGTCCTTGAAGAAAAATAAGACTCTCGGCTTTTAAACCATTTCCCCTTGAGGTTCGTGCCCCTCAATCTTCAATCTGAGGGAGCTTTTGGTGTCAGGGCATCTCCACCATTGTCAGGTAGACCTGCACTTGGGCACTTTTACAGGGAAATTGCATGAATTACAAGTCATGATGCAATCCTCAAGGGAAACTTTAGAAATACAAGAATAACATACTGGTGTACAAATAATTAATTTGTCAAGGATAGTTTTAGCCCACCAAAAGTCAAAATTGCATGTTCATGCAAATTTCTGTTGTTGATGATACAAAGTTCACTGACTTGTTATTTTAATGAAGTTAACCCAAATGGATTAGTACTTTGTTAAAGTAGTGGGCAGAAGAATTCAGATGAATGTGTTGCCTATTAATAGTACAGTCTATGATTTACACACATTTTTGAAGTGGGCAAACTCCCAAGTGGCATAAGAACATAACATTTCTTCAAAGGTGTTTGAAATATATTTACAAAGGTGCTCAAAATAAGTAAATAATACAGACCACACATAGGTACTAATGTGGGCTGCAAACTGAGACAATACTTATTTCTAATGACATTCTGTGTAGTGCTGCCTCAAGCCCTTCTGTGTCACTCTCAATAAAGCAATCTTTGGAGATTGCTTATGTCAATGCTGTTCTAATTTAATGGCATCAAAGCAGAAAAGAACAATAAACCAATCTATATCGTGCTTCTGTCTTACCTAGCGGGAGTTTAAGGAAGGAAGGGGCTTCCCTGAGGTACTGAACGGTAATGGTCACTTCATCTCCAGCATTTCGCAGGAGGTGCACCTGTCAATGTGATTTATAACATTAGTTTTACTGCAAAGAAGTCACGAGTTACAGCAAATGCAACAAAAAAACCATAATTCTTTCACTGCATAAAATGTTGCCACTTGCAAATTCTTTCCAACTAAAACATATAGATTAAACAAAATTAAGACAACTGAATTTAACAAAGGTATTCAGAACAATTATAAAGCCATAAGTAACAAATAAAGGATACTCATTCCATCTGGTATACAAGCAAAATATTCCATATTGAAAATATGATAGAAAAGCTTCAATGAGATATTTTTCAGATGCTGCAAGATGTGGATGTCTAAAAGATGTGTAATTCATATAATATGTGTAGAAACCCGCCTCCCCCCCACCCTACCCCAACATTGACCACAAGCGGTGCACATGAATTTGAATTCCCTGTAATTATGCTTGCTTAAAATCAAATTAGATGCACCATGAAAAATCATTTTCACATGTTTTATTGCTTTTTATTAAGCAAGCCTTTTATTTATCTTCTCCGAGACCTTTTCTGTAATTTATTTCATTGATTGTTTTTATGGTATCTATATGAAACACATTTAAGATTAAAAGGTTTTGATGCTTTTACTTCATAAACATGCTGTACTGGACTAATACCTTCAAACTTTAATTTTCAAATTGGAGAAGGAATTTCTGATAAGAGTTCCATACAGTTTTCTAACTCCACTTACTTTTCTTAAACTAATTACTTAATTATTCTTTCATTTTTAGGTTTTACTGAATGCTAGTTAAGATGGCTAGGAAGTTCAAATGTAATCTTATTTTGGGCAAAAAGGAATATAACAGGGTGCAAATGATGATTTTACACTCATATGATATTCCAGGCTGACATATTAAATTGTTACTGTAGCCGACAGTTGAGGTATGCATAAAATATGAAGTGGTGGTATGGGGGATTGCATAGAAATCTATAAAGCTCTAACAGGAGTGGGCAGGGTAAATGTAGAAAGGATGTTCCTGATGACCAGGGAGTCCAGAAAAAGGGGTCGCAATCTAAAAATATGAGAAAGGCCACTGGGACTGAGATGAGTAAACGATACTTCACCAAGAGAGTGATGAGTCTCTGCAATGTAGTTCTTAGGGTTAAAGGGATCAAAAGGTATGGGGTGAAAGCATGAACAAGGTACTGCATCGAATGGTCAGCCATTGAATGGATCAGCCATTTAAAAGCCGAATGGCCAACTCCTGTGACTGCTTCCTATGCTTCTGTCCCAGGACACTGATTTATTGCTTCACATTTACCTTTCAACCAACATTAGCGAAAAAAAGAAGTTAATTGGTCATTTATCTAATTGTTATGTGTGCAACGTTGATGTTTCAGGTATATAAATATATTGTCAAGTAAGACAACATGCAACCATAGAGTCATAGAACATGGAAAGAGACCTTCAGTCCAACTTGTCCATGCTGACCAAATAATCTAGTCCATTTGCCTGTATTTGGCCCATATCCCTCTAAATCTTTTCTATTTATGCACCTGTCCAAAATGTTTTTTAAATGTTGCAATATCTACCAATTCCTCTGGCAGTTCATTCCACATAAGAAGTATCCTCTGTGGTGAAAAAGTTAGCTCTCTGGTTCCTTTTAAGCCCTTCTCCTCTCACCTCAAATTATGTCCTCTAGTTTTGAACTCCCCTACCCTATGGAAAAGACATTTGCTATTCACCATATCTCTGCCTGACATGATTTTATAAACCTCAAAAAGGTCTTCCTTCAATCTTCTACATTCCAAGGAAAAAAGCCCCAGCATATCCAGCCTCTCCTTGTAACTCAAGCCCTCCAGCACCAGTCTCATCCTTGTAAAGTTTTTTTTGGCACCCTTTCCAATTGAATAATATCCTTCCTATAGCAAGGTGACCAGAACTGTGCACAGTACTCCAAAACTCTCACCAATGTCCTGTCCAGCTGAGGTATATCATCCCAACTCCCAAACTCAGTGCTCTGAGCATTGAAGGCAAGTGTCCCATACGCCTTCTTCACCACCCTGTCTAATTGTGATGCCACTTTAAAGGAACTGTTTATCTGAACTCCAGGTCTCTCTGTTCAATAACATTCCTCAAGGCCTTACCATTAACTGTGTAAGTCCAGGGCTTGTTTGACTTACTAAAATGCAACACCTCACATTTATCTAATTAAACTCCATCTGGCACTCCCCAGTTTAATTAATCAAAATCCAGTTGTATTCTTAGATAATTTTCCTCACTGTCTAATTTTGGCATCATCCGCAAAGCTACTGACCATGCTTCCTATATTCTCATCCAGATCATTTATAATACACAAGGTTCAAATAGCTACCTTGTTCACTCACATTATAAGAGTGATGTGTTACAAAATAACTGTGTTACAAAATTACAAAATGGCTGTGATTCTCCAAAGTGCTGGCTAAGTGTGAGGATGGTTGAGTTCAATGGCAACTGACTTGACATTCCACTCCCAAGAAAGCTTGCCAAGTCGCAAACTAATTGACTTGTTAAGAGCTGATGGGTGAGTTTCTCTGCTGATTGTAGACCTTGACAAATGAGGTCCTGCCTTGTCAGAAGTCAATCAGAAGCAGGTATTTTCTTGGATCTCAGAACCATTATTTGAAGCCAACTCTTCAGTGAATCCAATGGCAAGATTGCGGTATGGGGCTGGGGATAGGGTTGTAGTGTGGAGGGCATGAGCGAGTTGAATGCATGGGCAGTGAGGTGATTGTTAGATATCCTACCATTGCCCCCTATCTGTACTTTCAATTGCTACTAGAAGGAGGTAATTAGAGGCTGCCCACTTCAAAATCTAGCAGGCAGGTTTTTCCAAGTCTGGATACAAGCTACTTTTCTCACCTGTTAAAACAGCAGCAATCGGAGCCATGGTGAGTTGAGGCCCTAAATTGGCCATTAATTGACCACTTCATAGACTTAATTGCTGGCAAGTTGAAAAAATTCCCAATGGACCCTCTTGCCCAACACTTGATTGGTGGGGTAGTGAGAAGGTCTGGAGTTTCTCTCCAGGGTCAACTTGCCCAATTTGTTTCTCTTCTAGCCATCTCCAAGAAGGAAAAAAAAATACCCATCAGTTCTGATGTGATTTGAAATATCTGAAAATGTGAAACATTCTACATGAATGTATGGTTGAGTGGGGGTGATTCATATCATCAGGATTGTCTAATTAAGTTTTCTTAAACGTTAAAAAAAAGGCAAGGTTGTTATAATTTCCCCTGGTTGGGAAGTCCAGAACCAGGGAATGTATTCTTTAATCTTCATTCATGGATGTGTAATCATTCTCTACCATCCCGAATCACAGCAACCATTTTGCTAACCAACACCTGTAGGACCAGGAGTATTCTAGTTAATCAAATATTCTGGATAATCAAGAGGTCCACATTGCGCAATTTAAAAACTCATTCTCAGCAATAGAAATATAATGGAGGGGGTATACACAATCACTGTTATACTTTATTTACAGCATAAATCACTTCAATAATGATGCAACTTTACGTTAAATAAATCTTACCAGTGGAGAGACTTCTTACTCTTACCCTTGACTGACTACATGGATATCACAGTAGATTTTGAGAAAAAAAATGACTCAAAATTGAATCAACTGTTAATACTTCATGTGTCCATTCAATTAAATAAGTGGATTTACAATGGGGTCAACAAATTAAAAATCTATAATAATTGGACAAAATAATACGGTAAACTTCACACGGTGTTTGAGGATCTAGAATTTTTGCCGGTTTGTTGCGAGTGGCAGTTCATAAGGTGCCTGTCAAAACAAAGTTTGCTGTACTTGGAGACAAACAAGGGTCAGCTGCATTGCTGTGGGCCTGGAGTCACATGTTGGCCAGACCAGGTAAGGATTGCTATTTTCTACACTAAAGGGCATTCATGAACTATATGGCTTTTAACTACAGACAACAGTCGGTACAGTATGTTTTATTTAATTTTAATTAGTTTTATTTCCAGAATTTCTTAAACTAATTTTAAATTTCTTCATCTGTCATGGTGGGACTTGAACCCATGTCGTCAGGATATAAGGAGACAGTGAGGTCTGCAGATGTTGGAGATCAGAGTTGAGAGTCTGTTGCTGGAAAAGCACAGCAGGTCAGGCAGCATCCGAGGAGCAGGAAAATCAACATTTCAGGCCAGAACCCTTCATCAGGATTCCTGATGAAGGGTTCCAGCCAGAGACATTTTTTTCCTGCTCCTCGGATGCTGCCTGACCTACTGTGCTTCCTCAGGCTATAAGTCTGGACTTCAGTCACATAACCATTACCTCACCACCTCCGCAAAGTCTTACAATAATAGCTAGATCATTTCAAAGGGAAATTCAAAAATACTTTTGCCATATGACAGCAGTGGAAATCTGGAATTCTAACCTTAAGGTCAATAGCAATATTCAGCATTGAGATTGCTTGATTCTTTTTGAGTAGTCAGGGTATTACATTGAGTAATTAGAATTGAGATGAAGATTAGCCATGAATTCACTGAATGGCAGAACTAGCTGGATGACCTGTTTGTGTTCCAAGAGTTTTCCACTATCCCAATACCAAAATGCTTGCTTTAGTATGAAGTAACAGCATTACCTATCTCTTATCCATGAATTCTTCATCCTACTTATTTGATATCTATTAGATAGATTTACTCCTAAAATTATTTGGAATTTATCATTACTTGGTGACTCGATATTTATACTACTGCTAGTTACATCGTTAGCACTTATCATCTATCATTCTAAGATTAGTGGTGATGCCAAGGTTTATGTTGACTTGCCCTATTTGTTACTAATGTTGCAATCAATGGAGTATGCACAACAGGACAACACAAATAAACCTGCAACCAACATAGTGCCTTCCCCCTTGCCTCATGGACAATTCAGTTGTAAAACATGGCCACTCATTCTTTAAGTAATTATGCCAACAGATATTATATTGCTCTAAATTATGGAATGTAACCTCTAATACGTGAATCAAACTATTTAATACTCACCACCTCTTCATGTGTTGCATTTTCAACATTAATACCATTAACCTGCAAAAAAAATCTATATTTATATGCATATTTGCTATATGTAATTTTAGATGAGTCAAATGTATATAGCAATCTTAAACAGAGAAAAATATATGACTGATTTAAATGATTTACTAACTTGCAGCACAGCATCTCCAACAAATAACATCCCAGTCTGGTCAGCTAGATATTGAAAGAGAAAGGAAATATATGTCAGAAAGTGAGGAGGACAGACATATGCAGACAAGATATTCCCAAGAAGGACAGTTTAAAGACCAGTGTTAATTCCACTCTGAGAAGAGTGTTGCAAATGGTTGCCTGAATCATGAGCTCTAGCCAAAATAATTGAGGTGGATCATGGCTTGCTGCACAGGAGTAGAATGGTTGAGTGAGTGTTGACAGTCTTTCTCCCACCCTCTTGATTGATTATTATCTTTGATGAAAATAGAAACCTTGAGGGGAGCAAAATAGGTTGCCAACTCATCGTCATCCTTTGTGCTCTATTGCATAAAATCAATGACAATCAAAGGACTTCAAAAAATGAAGATGAAGTTGCTTTGGAGACTGAGAAACATTGTGAACATTTAAATATTTCCACTACCTAATAAATAAAGTTGAAGTGTAGCACACATCATGAGAACTGGCAGTTACAGATATTGATTAGCTTTTTGCACAAATGTACAAAGTATGAAATGTGTTACTTTTGTTTGTCCTGCAGGAGGTAGTAAATTGAATAAATGTTGAAAGTGAAGTGCAAAATTATTTGACTCTCAACAGGAAGAAAACAACATTAATCAATCTGAAAGTCCCAATGTTGTTTATTTTCATGCTTGCAAGCAAAATAAACATCAGAGTGGTGAATAAATCAATACATTTTTATTTCAGAAACATAAAATCCGATACTTAAATGTACTTGTAAAGGTGCTTATTTTCCTGTAAATGTTTTGTGTTTTTAATTATTGTTAGGCCCAATTTGTTAATACTTGACTATAATGAACCAATTTGGGAATCATATAATTTATCATTGGCATCCTCTAAATATCTTTTGCAGGTTTGGAGCCATTAAGGACAAATAGGCATTGTACATGGAGAAACACAAGCATTAAAACAAATATTGAAGCATGTACAATTAAAGGATATGATAACATTAAAAATCTGTGTTGTAAAATGTACAATTAACAGAATCTTTTTACCAGGCCATATGTTGCAATTTACTTAATGAGAATTGAGACCAATATTGTATTCATTAACTTATCTGCTTCCTACAAATATTTCCAAAACAGCCTGTGTGAAGGAGAACAGCAGTAAGACTAATACTATGCAATATCGCTAGTTCAGATAAAATAAGTGAAAAAAAATGCATTTGGTCTTGTCAGAAGTCTGTAAACAACACCGACAGTGTAACACTTGTTAAGTTTGTATCGGCAAACATTAACAGTCATACTGCAGCTGGCACATCCCAGACAAAAACAGATGATTAATCAGGTAATCTGTCATTGATGGTATTGCTGGAATATGATGACAATGCTTTTCTATTGTAAGAACATCAGGTGGGTGTAAAATGAGATTTCCTTCCTGATGGAATATCATTCTCAGTGTGGGAGCTACCATTGTGAGAAACGGAGACAAATGCTGTAAATTGGTTGTACCTATTAAGGGTTATTAAAGACCAAAGCAATCCATGTACAAGTGCTCATGAGATGTCATAAACAGAATTCTCAATCATCAACAGTTTATTGGTGGATTGGGACATAATTATAATAATGCAGTTTAAAATTATTGGGATTCTGATGGAGAATTTTGGGAAAAATTGATCTCACTGCTGGGAGGGTCATTAACCAGAGGACACAGATATAAGACAATTAGCAAAAGAAATGAGGGAAATCAAGGAGAATGAGTAAAATGTTTGATCAGTTACCTTCTGGGTGGTACTGCCTGCAAGGGTGACGGGAGTAGATTCAAGAGTAACCTTCAAGGGGAATTTCAAGAGATCACTTACAGAGCCATGGGAAAAAACTTAGAGAAGGTAAATTTAGATTGTCCTCTCAATGTTCCTATACATGCATGATGGTACAATAAAACTCTATCATTTGATGAAAGTCAAGTCATTGTTTCAGAATTAAATAAAAATTGCCATTATCCATAGAAGAGAGGATTTTTAAAAATTACGTTTAACTTCAACCCACAGATGAAGTGGAACCAGTCTGCCTAGACAGAAAGATTTTGAGAGTTCAATAGCATGCCAACTTCACAACACAGAAAGGATGTTAATGTGTGTGACAGTGCTCCAACTCAAGGTGTGGGGCAGAATATTTTGTCTGTACATGAAAAAAAATGAATTGAGATATCAAAACAATAACAATAATATTGCTCGAAATTGTAATACAGCATAATGTTAAAGAGATTTTTTTGAATAGAACCCCTATGGTGTGGAAGCAGGCCATTCGGACCATCACGTCCATGCCAACCCTCCAAAGAGCACCCCAGCCAGCTGCACCCTATCCCTGCAAACTCACATTTCCCATGGTTAACCCTCCCAGCCTCCACATCACTGCACACCATGGGCAGTTTAGCACGGCCAATTCACCCTAACCTGCACAGCTTTGGTGGGAGGAAATGAGGAGGATATGCAAACTCTACACAGACAGTCACCCAAGGATGGAATCGAACTCTGGTGGTGCAAGGCAGCAATGCTAACCACTGAGCCACTGTACTGCCATGATGATGTTTCTTGTTGATTGAATATATCCCAGAAACTTTTATTCTCAATACATCTCAAATAGGAGTGAAAAAGAATGCAGTTAGCTAGCAGCAATGAGGAAGAGCTAAGTTTTAACAAAAAGATTGATGGCAATTTCAGGGAATTTTGAGGAAAGTTTTTCTCTTTGTGAGTTCTATTGAGTTATCTCACTCAGTTCCCAACTGCTCACCTCTGGATGTATGCAACACTCCGCTAGCACCATCCTCACATTTTCATATACCCATCAGTGTGGATGTATTTACCGCTGGCAAGATTTTATGGAATTCATATCAGTGTTTTATGATTCTTCCTGATGCTAATACCTGGCAAGTCAGATTCCAGACTGAAATCTCTCTTGGTAGACAATGTTTTGTTTTATTTTTGGCTTTAATGAGTTTGTCTCTCAGTTGCAAATGTGCAGTCCTACAGGTTCAGGTTTAACAATGAAACAGAAGATTTTTGCATAAGATGGAAAGATAAAATAAAGAAACTAAACTGTTTACTTTTAGCACAAGTTTATACATTTCAAAAAATTGTGAAATGCAATTCTATTAATCCCCAAAATGCTTCTTTTCATTGCTTATTACAGAGAAAATTTCTTCTCTTTCAATTCTACAGATCTTAATTTAACTGGGTCTTCATCGCCAATCTCTCTGGAATCTTTTTGGAGGCTTCATAAAATTGAACAGCGACTTTCCAGTTTCCAATAGCCTCTTCAGAGTTTTAACCAAATACTTCTGGTCTGGAACATTTAAACTAAACTCCTAACATTGAGGTAAATTTTTATTAACTGTTTTAAAGCTCTCGCCCTTTCTCAAGAACAACTCTTAGTACAGAGACATTCACCTCAGTATAATCTATCTACATTATGCATAGAATCACATTATGGTGAGTACAGCACAGACATGGGCTCAAAGTGAGAGAAAGATGAAATGGCTGAGGCTACCAATAGAGAGGACTTCTGGAGAACAGATCCTTCTGAGCCCAATACTGTCAATATGTCTCCAAACTCAGCATTAATGAGCTGGTGGAAATGTACAGATAAGCAGGGAAATGTCTGTCATGAGTTCCAGAGATGACGTGCAGACTGAACAAAGGGAAAAGGAATCCAACCTAGATCAGTTTGATGCTGTGGACTCTGTGTCCATGGACCATGATGTAAGGAAAGCCAGGTCCAGCAGAATAATCTCAATCTATTGGATAAATGTGAAGACCTTCAGTCAATCACTTAAGCTACAGGTGTATTAATTCACTGGCTGGACAAGAGGAGCTGTGGGATTGTGACCTCCTTCCTAGTGCCCATCCCATCAAGGGGTGATGGAGATGCCACTACAACCAACAGGGAGGAGGGGTGACAGACAAGCACTCAGGGATTATATCCTTAAATCACTTTGAGAGGTGCTCTGCCACATTAAATCCCCTCTGCTAAGGGCTAATGACTATAACGGATCAGGCCAAGGAGGATGCAGAGAGCACACTAGCGGACTGGAAATCTTTAGGTTATCGACCACCAGAGTGTACCTGTCAAAGGCATCTTATGCAAACTAGCGAAAAAGTCAGCAGATGTCCTCCAACTAAGCAGATTGGGAGGCCAAAGTGAGACTTGAATTTTATTTACAAAGTAACACATGCAGGCAGAATACCTCAAATAGCCATCTGAAATACTAAAAGTGGGCAGTCTAGCTAAAGGATTACTGATGAGTCAAATGCATGACATCAATTCCAATCTGAACATTCAGTTTGTTGGAGTATGATAACAAAATGCAGCTCTTACTCCATTAAGGAGAAAGGATTTTTGACATACATAAATTCAAGATTATCATTAACATTATCTTGCAGACAGTGGCATCAGTTCATTTATTATCCATCAGAGTTCTTCCTTTCATGGGAGTTCACTTTCAGGGCACTATATCTACCTAGGATGGAATAAGCATCTTCTTGTACTCTGGGACAGATATCAGTGACTTTTAAGCATGCATTTCTTCAATATCACTGAAGGCATACCAAGTACATATTAATGTGATGAGTGCTAATCCAAATGGTTGAATAGTTATATTTCAAATCAGACCAATGTACAGAAAAACATCGAAGATCAGATTAATTGATGTCATAGAATCCTAACGGTGCAGATAGAGGCTATTTAAATATGCACTAACCCTCTGAAGAACATTTAACCTAGACCCATCTCTCCCATCCCTGTAACCCCGCATTTAGCATGGCCAATCCACCTGTGGGAGGAAACCCATCCAGATACGGGGAGAATGTGCAAACTCCACACAGATAGTCATCCAAGGCTGGAATCTTGCATCCCTGGCACTGAGAGACAGTAGTGCTAACCACTGAGCCACTGTACCATCCAATTAACACAACTTGTTTTCATGTTACATAAAATTGAGGAAATGCCGTAATTTCCATTTCAGGCTGTTAGTTTGTATCACTCAAGCAAAAGAAAAGTGAATTTTAAAATCTCGGGCCTGGTGCAAACAGAACTGTAGTTTCCTGAAAAAAGTACTTGTCAACCCAATGACCAGCTATTGCTGCCATGGCAACTATATTCTCCTGAGCATTTGACTGGGCAAATGGAATAGCCTCTTTTTTTAATGTGATCATCCATTACTATTACATTAATCATGTAAAACATTAATCAGAGTCCTGTAACCCATACAGGACGCTGGCAGGCATAAAAACGAGCAGAAGGGACACTGTGCATCCTCTGCCCAATATTGATTGGTGACCTAGATGACAATACCCAGCAGCTATAAGCAGGAGTGTGGAAGAGGCGAGTCTCTTTCTGCCAATATTGTGGAAAGGAATGAACTTCATCCACTCTATTAACCTCATCGACCCTCCTACCTCCCCCATTATCTAGATTTCTACTGTGATTGCAACATCATTGACAACTCCATATTCAGACCCTCGTTCTTATAATTCTGGATTAGTGGTGCTGGAAGAGCACAGCAGTTCAGGCAGCATCCAAGTAGCTTCGAAATCGACGTTTCGGGCAAAAGCCCTTCATCAGGAATAAAGGCAGTGAGCCTGAAACATGGAGAGATAAGCTAGAGGAGGGTGGGGGTGGGGAGAAAGTAGCATAGAGTACAATGGGTGAGTGGGGGAGGGGATGAAGGTGATAGGTCAAGGAGGAGAGGGTGGAGTGGATAGGTGGAAAAGAAGATAGGCAGGTAGGACAAGTCCGGACAAGTTATGGGGACAGCAAATGTGGCTGTGGTAGCGAGTCTGTTTCACGACATGGTTGAAGAGCTTCAGGGCAGAGGAAATGACCTGGGAGTTGCAGTGGGAGAGGGACTCCCTGAGATGCTTGTAGAGAGAGGAGGAAAACTTTTTCAAGGCAGGCATCCTTGCAAGAGGATTCGCAGTAGGGTTAAAATCAATGAGGTAAAAACAACGACTGCAGATGCTGGAAACCAGATTCTGGATTAGTGGTGCTGGAAGAGCACAGCAGTTCAGGTGACCTGCAAAGGCACTTCCTGAAACTGAAACTCCTATCACTCCCTTTGTGACTGACATCTACCGCCACACTCCCAAGCCCCATTCCGGATCAGTATCAATGCAGGAGTGATGTCTAGTATTTTATTCGCTGTTATTA
Organism: Chiloscyllium punctatum; assembly: GCF_047496795.1. Lineage (NCBI taxonomy): Eukaryota > Metazoa > Chordata > Chondrichthyes > Orectolobiformes > Hemiscylliidae > Chiloscyllium > Chiloscyllium punctatum. The sequence continues at coordinate 134,881,388 of NC_092741.1, read as the reverse complement.
TTTTCTTGGTCCCCTGACTGGACTTAGGAAACACTACCCTTCAGCAGGTATGCTGTATTTCTGGGGCACAATGTGACAAACAACTTACAGCTACAAGGTGGAATTGGTAATCAATTTAGATCCAGTGGATTATTGACAGATTTTGCTACTTCAGCGGAATTCAGACATTATTTAGTTTCTGACACGGGGTTTTGGTTGCGCATCAAAGGAGATGTTCATGTCCCAAGGCAAGAGCACTATATCCTCTCCCTACACAGACAAACTCCTGAGCTCAAGGGAGAGTATTTCTGTAGGCCCATCTAAATCTGGAACAGAAGCTGACATAAGAAACTTTGACATTGCCACCAACAAGTTAGTTCATCTGGGTTGATAGCTCTACTGATTTCCCTATTCTTCCAATGCTGTTGAGAACAGAATGTTGTCTCTGGCACAGAATAACTTCCTGTTCTATTTATATAACATCATGGGATGTTTAATATCAACCTGAACACACTTAAGCAGAATAATATATTATACTTATTATGTTATAGTAATGACAGATAGTGGCACAGAATAATGTATTGTAGCCAAATGTACAGACAATACAAACGTTGGAAGGAAATGCAACTGGTAAGGACGATACAAAAATTCTGGGAAGGGATTCAGACAGGATGAATGAATGGGCAACAACTCAGCAAAACAAGAATAATATTGGAAAATGTGAGGTTGCCCACTTGGGTAAGCAAAAAGGTAAGGAGAAATATGATTTAAATGGAAAGATTACACAATACTATTCCGCTGAGGGATCAGGGTGTCTTCAAAGATAAAGTATAAGTTAACATGCAAGCACCACAAAGTATTTGGAAGGAAAATAGAATATTGCCATTTATTGCAAGGTGGTTAGAGTGTAAAATTAGGGAAACTGGTGAGACTACAAACTAACATACCCCATACAGTTTTGATCTCCTCGTATGAGGACAGACTTATTCCATTGTAGGCAATTTGGAGATTGTTTAATAAGGTGATTCCTGAATGAAACGATTTAGTGTGAGAAAAAGTTCAGAAGTTCAGTCTTTACTCATTGGAATTTAGAAGGAGAGTTGATTTCAGTAATATGTTTTTTGATTCTGAAGGGGGGGCTTGATGGATTGGATAATAAGAGATGTTCCACCTTGTGGGGAAATTTACATTTACAGCGCATAGTTTCAGAATTAGGGACTGCCTGATTAACGGAGAGATGAGGAAGAAATTTCTCTCTCAGAGTGTCATTAATCCTGGGAAATACTTGACTGAGGGCAACGATGCCGAATTTATTTAATGCTTCAGAGCTGAGTTTGACAGATTATTGAACAGTAGGGAAGTTGAGGGGTTAAAGAACAAGCTAAAGAGCGATGTTCATGCTGACATGATTTTACTGAACGCAGGGCATGCTCAAGGGGTCAAATTGCACAGTAGGCTCAAATGGCTGAATAATCCTAGTTTCTATGCTTCTATCTGATACTTCACTACTGAATTGGTTTAGAACTACCTTTCCACTGCCACCTATCTATTGACTGATAGATGACTTCAGTCCCACTGTCTTGGAAAGTGGTAATGTAACCTATTAGTATGTATGATTTGGAGATGTCGGTGTTGGACTGGGGTGTGCAAAGTTAAAATCACACAACACCAGGTTATAGTCCAACAGGTTTAATTGGAAGCACTAGCTTTCGGAGTGCTGCTCCTTCATCAACCACCTGATCAAGGAATGGCGCTCTGAAAGCTAGCGCTTCCAATTAAACCTGTTGGACTATAACCTGATGTTGTGTGATTTTTAACATTAGTATGGAGCGTAACAATAAGAATGCTCACCAGGTTTCCTGGGAAATTGGAGATAGGGTAATCAAGAATTAAAGTTTTCAATGACTGCACCATTCAGCACCTTGGGATAAAGAGCATTTAGTTGGAGCTTAAGGACTTTGTATTTCAAGCAGTAAATGTAAAAATGTGGGCAGCACGGTGGCTAGCACTGCTGCCTCACAGCGCCAGAGACCCAGGTTCAATTCCTGCCTCAGGTGACTGACTGTGTGGAGTTTGCACATTCTCTCCGTGTCTGTGTGGGTTTCCTCCCACAGTCCAAAAAATGTACAGGTTAGGTGAATTGGCCGTGCTAAATTGCCTGTAGTGTTAGGTGAAAGGGTAAATGAAGGGGAATGGGTCTGGGTGGGTTGCGGGTCGGTGTGAACTTGTTGGGCCGAAGGGCCTGTTTCCACACTGTAAGTAATCTAATCCAAGAGGTGAATCATTTTTAACCAAACCGCTTGAGAGGTTACTCTCATCAATACATCTCCCTGTTCAGAAACAGAATGTTTGTAGCATTAGTAAGACTGAAAAGGACCTGCACTCTTTTCCTTTGATTGAGAAATAAATAAACAAATCAAATATAAAGGATAAAGTTAAAAAAAATCGCACATCACCAGGTTATAGTCCAACAGGTTTATTTGGAAGCACTAGCTTTCGGAGCTCTGCTCCTTCATCAGGTATTTGTGGAGCAGGACCATAAGACACAGAATTTATAGCAGAAGATTACAGTGTCATGCAACTGAAGTCATACATTGAACAACCCTAGATTGTTGTTAAGTCTTTCATCTTTTAGACTGGGTTGCAGGTTTTAATTCATTAATATGTAAATCCCACAATTTCTTTTAAGTCACATTCTTGCGATAACTTAGGGTCTTAAGAAAAGGTGACATTCCAGCTCAGACAGGTGTGAGGTTACAATCTGTCTGTAGTCCAATCTTGAGTCATACTATTTCTATTTCCAGAGTAGAATTTACAAAATATTACATGGATTGACTGCCTGCATTGATTGCCTGCAGATTATGCATTTCTTGAGCAAAATGGAATATATCTGCAAGTATTATTCTGCAAATATAAGTTCATCCATAAGTTATATGTGTGTGTACGTGCTTGAGAGAGAGAGTGTGTGTGCATGTGAATGAGTGCACGTGAGAGAGTGTATGTTTGCGTGTCTGCAACTTGGTAAAGTGTATGTGGAGTGTTGGAGTATAAGCCTGTGAGAGAGTGTGTGCATGGGTGTGAGTGTGGGCGTTATATGTGTGTGTATGTATGAGAGAGAGCATGTGTTTTAGAGTGGGTCTGCATGAGTGTGTGAGCATTTAAGAGAATGTGTGTGTGTGTGTATGTGTGCTTGTGTGTATGTGTGTGGGAGATTGTATAGTGTAGTAGGGTCACCTGTAGTGTGACATGAACCTAAGGTCGTGGTTGAGGCCATCCTCATGGGTCACCATTTTTCTATAAAACGTTAAATTGTCTCGAGAACGTGACTTAAAAGAAGTTCTGGGATTTACATAAAAATGAACTGAAACCTGCAACCCATTCTAAAAGATGAAGTACTTAACAACAATGTAGGATAAAGGTTTGTTCAACATATAATTTCAGTTGCATGACATCTTTTGCTATAAATTCTGTGTCTTATGGTGCTGCCCCACAACTACCTGATGATGGAGTACCGCTGCGAAAGTTAGTGCTTTCAAGTAAACCTGATGGATGTATCACCTGGTGTTGTGTGATTTTTAACTTTGTCCATCCTCCTCCACCTCAAGGACAAAAGCACAGGGATGCTCAGTTAAGAAAAAAAAATCCAAACTCTCCTCACCATTTAACAGAAGAAGCGAAAATATGTTGATTGAATTACATCAGGGAACTGGTGTGAAATTCGTGACACATTGACAAAGTACACTTCAAAATGGAGGCTGCAATCTTGGCCCAAATATTCACTGGATTAGTAATCCAAGGGTTTGGGTTAGCTAATGCTTTGGACAACACATGTTCAAATCCTATCAAGGCAGCTGGTTGAATTTAAAATTCAATTCATGAAATAAACGTGAAATTCAAAGCCAGTATCACTAACAGTGACCATGAAACTATCAGTGATTGTTGCAAAATCCCATCCGGTTTAAGAATGTCCTTCATGGAAGTGAACACTCCAAACTTTCCGATCTGGCCTACAGGTGACTCCAGACACATGGGAATGATTTTTAACTACACACAGATAGGCTTAGCAAGTCCCTCAGTTCAGGAGCAATTGGGGACAGGCCAAGAAATGCACACTTGACAGGAATGCCCAAATCCCATAAAATAATAAATGAGAAAAATAAATGGTCTTTCACTTATTATTAGTCTGGCCCTCTCAAAATTGGGAAGCTCGAGTATTGAGCAGGTATGCAGTAAACCCTTGCAGACAGTGCACAATTACACTGACAAAAACCTGTCATACCTTTGTGCAGTGAGGAAGACCATATTCTTCCTTCTGGATCACTATCAATGTAAGTGAAATAAACCTGTTTTGGATTTTATACAGACATTCCAGAAGATGTAACAATACATATTGAGAAGAAACTGTAAAGGTAAAATGTTAAGGCCAGCCAATTAAAAACATTAAAATGTATGAGCCAATACTTTCTTTTCTTATGATATTCTCACAAACTGCATTCCATTTTTATTTCGAGGCAGTCTTTTCATCTTTAGTAGGAGTTTGGATTCTGTCAGTAAAGTAGCAGCCAATCTATTCAATTACGTACAGATAAGACTTGCAAACCCACTGAACTGCAATGAAACCTCTTGAATCTTTGAATCCACTAGAATATCTATTGGAATGGTTAGTTTTTCATAAAATAATTGGAAGAGCTCTGTTTGTCCAGAAATGTGATTCTCAATGGATTTATCAAGACAATTTTTACTAAATTAACAAAATCTAACCTGAAGCTTACAATTTCCTCCAGAGCCATAGGCAGTTCCTGTCTTTATAATGCTGCATATTTTGGAACTAAAATGGCTCTAACAGTGAAACATATACCTTATTAAATACAAGACATGACACACTACCGGCAACAACATAAAGTCACTATACAGCAGACTTGATGCTAATCAGCCTAATTTTAACTACTCTAAGAGCTTTAGTGTACATAAAAAACAACCGCTGTAAGCAAACTTTTAAGTCACTAGATAACTCTGGATGGGTTCCCATCAACCCTTTGATTTCCAGCATTTAATAGCTACACAATGCTTGGTGGACACTCTACCGAAGGTGGGATATGAAAATAATCCTTGTGGTCAGGATCTGTTAGTTTATCTTTAAAATGTAAGGAGTGAAGGAAATGTCAAATAAAATTTCACAAGTAATTGAAATTCCAATGTATTTTCTGTATTTGAAGCCCACTTCAACCAGTTCACTCCACTCAGGTGCAGTTTTCAACAGGGAGATGCATTCTATTTCTCGCATGCATTTTGGCAGTGGTGGCCATAGTGATTAACAATGACAATCATAAACAGCACCATCTTCTCCAATCAATCCACATCCAATAAGGTTCCTCGTTCCTGGAATCACATTTCTGGATTTTCTCTGCATCCTCTTAAAGCCTTCATATTCTTTCCAAATTGTGATACCAGAACTGACCAAAATAGTCTAGTTGCGGCCAAATCAGCATCTTACGCAAGCTGTCATAATTTCTTTTGCTACTGTAATGTATGCCCCATTTGTAAAGTTCTTAAAACCTGTCATATCAGTTTCAATGATTTGTGCATACAAATTTGTCCAAGTTTGTGTGTACTGAGGCATCCCCTTTAGAATGATATCCTTTATTTTATATTGTCTCTCCTCATTCTTCTGACCAGAATGAATAACTTCACATTTCTCAATGCTACATTTTATCTGCCACCCACATACCAACGTGTTGTTTTTGAAGCTGCACACTTCCCTAATTAATATTCAGAATGCTTCCAAGTTTAGTGTCAACCACAGGTTTCGAAGTAGCTCCCTGATACCAAAGTCTAGATAATTAGTACATATCAGGAAGTAATGGTTCTGGGAAACTCCACGATAAGCCTTCCTCTTTCCATTCTGTTTCTTGTTATACAGCTAATTTTATGTTAAAATTACTGCTATCCCTCTTAATCCATGAGCTGTAATTTCGCTCCTGGATCTGTCGTGCAGCTTTTTCACAAATTCTTTCCAGAATTCCACTATCAACATACCACCTCGTGACCTGCACTTACCCAGCCTAAAAGAACACAAACAAGTTAGTGAAACATGAAACAAGTCATACTATGGTATGGTACCAGCTAGTGATCAGAATAATTAACTGTGGTCGCATCCATTCGTGGCAGTGACCGTGGCACAATTAAATGTGCCGTGATCTATGTTCTGGCTTCCTTCACTTAAATAGTTAAGCAGGAGATATTATGGGAGTTCAAATGTGTTCTACTCATGGCTTATTACTAAATTGATGTACCTGTTTCATCACTGACCCTGCCAGCTCCTCTCAGATATCTGACACCCACTCACTGACTTGATGCCCTCTCTACACTGACAGCCTCCTGACCTAATACCTCCAGCTTGGACCCAGCCCAGTGGACACACAATTCCTCCATCTGACATGATCACCCCTCCCGGCGGACTCATCAAGACCCTGACAAATATCTAGCATCATCATCTGATCTAACCCAGACCCAATCACCCTCCGTATCCAAGTGTCAAACACCCCTAAACACCATGGCACCACCAAACTATGCCTGCCTGACATATTCCAACTCCAGCTCCATCTCCTAGCTAACCAGCTCAGCCTTCCCTAAGTCTTCAACCACTTGCCAATTGCTCTACCTACAGCCACATGCCACACTACACACCCCAACCGCTGGGCTCCACTCAGTTGCCTCACACCCTACTTCTCTCAGTCAGCCTCTCATCCACCTGCCAACTTACTACCCCAGTACCTCACACCCTATACCCTCACTCAACATGGGGAGACTCTGGCAGAGTGGTCAGGTCACAAGAATAGTAATCCAAAGTCCGATGCTGGTGTTCGTGGGGGCAAGGGTTCAAATAGCATATGATGTGAAATTAAAATCAAATAAAAACCTGAAATTAAGAAAGTTATCCCAATGACAACTGCTGTTGATTGTTGTAAGAGCTATCTAGTGCCTTAATGTCACTTTGGGAAAGAAATCTGCCATCCTTATCTGGTCTGGTCTACATGTGACTCCAGACCCACAGTAACGTGGTAGACTGTTAACTTCCCCCTGGACAATTAAAGATGGGCAATAAATGTGGGCCTAGCCAGAGGTGCCCTCATCCAATAAATGAATAGTAAAAATAATTATACTTGAAGGTTATGGACCAGTTCTCAAGGATGGATGGACAGGCAGATTAACTTTATGGCTAAGCTATGAAAATGAATCATTCAGTGATTTCAAGTTGGTCCTTCTAGTAAATGATGGCCAAAGATATTGGGTGAATGGAGAGATTTTATCTTGTTAAACATCTTGATTGCTCTGAGCTAATAACATCCAAAGCTCCATGATATATAGTACCTAGATGTCAAGAAACCTTTTCACGTTAACTCGCATGAAAAAAAATGACATAAAGTGAAGTTACTAGACAATTGAGGTAAAACATGGAGTTTCATAGCATAATGGTCGAAAGGGAGGGAGCACTGAGACTATCGTTCGAGCAGTGATTTTTGGATTGGGGAGATCGATTAAGTGGACTATTTCATAAATTGATGATGAATCCCAGACAGCTTCTAGGTGAGATGTATTTCTAAGTGCAATGGAATTTGATCAAATTTAAGGGTGAAATTAAATTAGTGAGGTGACAATATGTCTGGCAAAGAAGCTAGGCCATAACAAAAGAACAGAAACATAATTTGTAAGTAGACCGGACTGTGGCAAATTATTAGGCAGGTATCTAGTGTTCTGTACCAATAATGGAGAATGTAATTATTCAATGAATGCTGCTCAACTGGCTGTAGAAACATTAAGTGTAGCCAGGAAATAATAATAGAAAAAGCAATTATCAATTCCAGGTTTTAGACATCAGCAGTCAACAAAATAAACAGAATGGAGAAAGTGAGGACTGCAGATGCTGGAGATCAGAGCTGCAAAATGTGTTGCTGGAAAAGCGCACCAGGTCAGGCACCTTCCAAGGAGCAGGAAAATCAACGTTTTGGGCATAAGCCCTTTAGATTAGATTACAGTGTGGAAACAGGCCCTTCAGCCCAACAGGTCCACACCGACCCGCGACCCGCAACCCACCCATACCCCTACATTTACCCCTTACCTAACACTACGGGCAATTTAGCATGGCCAATTCACCTGACCTGCACATCTTTGGACTGTGGGAGGAAACCAGAGCACTCGGAGGAAACCCACACAGACACGAGGAGAACGTGCAAACTCCACTCAGACATTTGCCTGAGGCGGGAATTGAACCCGTGTCTCTGGCGCTGTGAGGCAGCAGTACTAACCACTGTGCTACCGTGCCGCCCACTGATTCCCTTCTTCAGGAATGAGGAGGGTGTGCCAAGCAGGCTAAGATAAAAGGTAGGGAGGAGGGACTTGGGGGAGGGGCGTTGCGAGTGCGATAGGTGGAAGGAGGTTAAGGTAAGGGTGATAGGCCAGAGATGGGGTGGGGGCAGAGAGGTCAGGAAGAAGATTGCAGGTCAAGAAGCCGGTGCTGAGTCTGAGGGTTCGGACTGAGACAAGGTGGGTGGAGGGGAAATGAGGAAGCGGGAGAAATCTGCATTCATCCCTTGTGGTTGGAGGGTCTGCATTCATCCCTTGTGGTGGTTGTGCCTTCACCTCCCCCCTCACTTCCTTCCAAGGCCCCAAGGGATCCTTCCATATCCGTCACAAATTCACCTGCACCTCCACACACATCATTTACTGCATCCGCTGCACCCGATATGGCCTCCTCTACATTGGGGAGACAGGCCGCCTACTTGCGGAACGTTTCAGAGAACACCTCTGGGACACCCGCACCAACCAACCAAACCACCCTGTGGCGGAACACTTTAACTCCCCCTCTCACTCCGCCAAGGACATGCAGGTCTTTGGCCTCCTCCATCGCCAGACCATGGCAACACGATGCCTGGAGGAAGAGCGCCTCATCTTCCACCTAGGAATCCTAGGGATGAATGCAGATTTCTCCAGCTTCCTCATTTCCCCTCCCCCCACCTCGTCTCAGTCCCAACCCTCGGACTCAGCACCGCCTTCTTGACCTGCAATCTTCTTCCCGACCTCTCCACCCCCTCTCCAGCCTATCACCCTCACCTTAACCTCCTTCCACCTATCGCATTCCCAACGCCCTTCCCCCAAGTCCCTCCTCCCTACCTTTTATCTCAGCCTGCTTGGCACACCCTCCTCATTCCTGAAGAAGAGCTTATGCCCGAAACGTCGATTCTCCTGCTCCTTGGATGCTGCCTGACCTGCTGTGCTTTTCCAGCAACACATTTTTCAGCAAAATAAACAGAATGTACAGCAATAAAACATAACTCTGAGGTGATCTGCAGCTCCATAATGATCTGGTCTGATTAGACCTTAAGCTGTGTGTAATTTGCAGAGGCACAAGGGAAGCATCCAGGTCTTGAAAGCTGCACAGAAAGCAGTCGAAAGCCGTTGCTGAATGTTAGTGTCGTCACTGCAATATGAGGAAAAGATTGGGAAACTGGGGCAAACTTTTACAGAACCTGAGGAACAGGAATAGAAACAAGAGAGACCAATGACATTGTGAACAGCCATGGAATATTAACTCCATGACCATGACCTGCCATGAGTGACTTTTATTAACACCGGGACAGGAATCAGGCAGTCTGCCCACCAAAGGGAGCAGGCATGCAGGTCATGTATAAAGGAAAGGATTATTTCTCTCGGGTAACCGCAAAGTTTCAATGGTGAATTGCTGTCCCTATCCCACCTCTCCAGCCACAGAGGGATTTTTAACACGTTTTATTTCAAATTTGTTTTTATTTCAAAAATATGGTCGTGGCGAGGGAAGGTGGCACCTAATGACAAACCCAAGAAATATCTCACCTCTCAAAATTGGACCTTCAATTTGTTTCTAAATTTCTTTTCAGCTTATGTAGTTTGCACAGGCACTTGTCTACCTTAGCAGTGCCCATCCCTCTGTTGTGGCGAGCATATTCCTAGGTGGGAGTTCAAATCATGGAGCAGTATTTTGAGATAGCAAATAGTGTATTGGTGCCAACTCTTCGGACTACAGCCATTTTCATTCATGAAGAGCCAGGAATTGGACAGAAGGTGAAGTTAAGTGAGAGGTGGGCTCCCAAGGCTGTAGAAGAGGCAGCACCCAATAGGTTGGGTAGACCTTTTTGGTGGAGAAAGGGGGGTTACACAATCAGAGAAGGAGGTTGATAAGGGAGGAGCTGCTTCACCACCCCTTTGCCTGAGGCCTGACAAGGCCAACCTACCAAGCATCTCCCATACTCCTGACCACCCCCAGCAGCCTAAGAATTGCAGCAGGCAGGAGGATAGACTGAAGTGGGCCATTAATTTATTGAATCAAGAAGTGTGGTACTGGAAAAGCACAGCAGGTCAGGCAGCATCTGAGGAGCAGGAGAGTTGATGTTTCAGGCATAAGCCCTTCATCAGGAATGTGGGAATAGAACATAGAACATAGAACATAGAACATAGAAAAATACAGCGCAGTACAGGCCCTTTGGCCCTCGATGTTGCGCCGATCCAAGCCCACCTAACCTACACTAGCCCACTATCCTCCATATGCCTATCCAATGCCCATTTAAATGCCCATAAAGAGGGAGAGTCCACCACTGCTACTGGCAGGGCATTCCATGAACTCATGACTCGCTGAGTAAAGAACCTACCCCTAACATCTGTCCTATACCTACCACCCCTTAATTTAAAGCTATGCCCCCTCGTAATAGCTGACTCCATATGTGGAAAAAGGTTCTCATGGTCAACGCTATCTAAACCCCTAATCATCTTGTACACCTCTATCAAGTCACCCCTAAACCTTCTTTTCTCCAATGAAAACAGCCCCAAGTGCCTCAGCCTTTCTTCATACATGGGGAGAGGTGGATGGGGGGTCAAGTGATTAATGGGAAGGTGGGGTTGGGGCTGGGGGCAAGGCAACTGGGAATTCAATAGGTGAATGTAGGTCGGGATAATTGTGATTGGATAGTGGGGAGGGTTGAGTGGATAGGTGGATAGGAAGATGAACAGGTGGGGCAGGTCAACCGGGGGGTGCCAGGTTGCAGGGGGGAGTTGGCTCTCGGATGAGGTTGGGGAAGGGAGATTTGGAAACTAGTGAAGTCGATGTTGATGCCGTGTGGTTGAAGGGTCTCAAGACCGAAGATGAAACATTAATTGATTGGCCAGGTGGGCAACCCAAAGCCTCACCCGCCTGCCATAAAGTCATAGCAAGATCCAGGGTGTGAAGGTAGGTGGTGGGAAGGATACTGAAAAAAAACATTCACAGCATTTCCCCCACCCACAAATCAACTGGAGTGGTACAATAAAATCAGCCAATTAAACCTCAGAGCATGTCATTACCAGCTCTCTGTGACAAGAACTCGGATAACACCACTCTCCCATCTTTTTTCGGTAACACTGCAATTTATTTTTCCTCTTTAGATAATTATCCAATTCACCTTTGAAAAGCAGAATTGAATGCCTCTCCACTACACTCTCAACAGTTCACAATGCAGCCCAACTAGTTATTGTGTGCAAAGCATTTTTCAATGCCTCTTTTGAATCATTTGACAATCACCGTAAATCAATATTTGCTGGTTCTCACCATCTCCTAATGGGAAGAGTATCTCCCTATCCATTCTGTCCAGACCCCTTATAATTATGAACGTCTAAGTAGCATGACTTTGTATTGCACTGTCTGAGGGACCACAATCTAATCTCTCAGGCTGCAGTAGGTCAGTTTGGTAAGCTGTATTGATTAAATATTTTTCTAAAGATTTTAAAAATTTATGCTCAATAGTTTTACTTCAAGCGATTTTGGACTATAATCAAAGGCTCCATTTATGATCAAATTTACACTGAATTTCTTTTTTTAGAGAGAAGAGAACACATCGTAGGATACATGAGAGAACGAGAAGAAGTAGATGGATGAAGAAATATAGAGGCACGAAGAATTGCAGAGACAGCAAGAAAGACTGGAATTTTAGATAGATAGTGCTGGACGAACATTCTGTTCCAACTTCAACAGGGGTACAAAATATTAATAAGGGATTGAGCAATTTTCACAAACTCTGCCTAATTTTCCTTTCCATCAAAGTTGAAAGTGGGGCAGTATGCAAAATAAATAAAAACAAAATATTGTGAATGCTGGATATTTGAATTTTATTTTTAAATCAGTACTGAAGAATCTCAACGAGTCTGGTGGGGTCTGGGGAGCGAAGGCAAACTTATTGTGAGCCTAGTTCGAGTTTTTAGTCTCCAAGGATTAACTGGGTGGAACAACTACAGTCTTTTTAGCTGACTTGAAATGTTGAATTTTATCACGCAGAGTCGTTCCTCACTTTGATAGTTCCAGTTTTCACATTTTGAAGCCAATAATTTCTCATCTGGGCTTTATTGGCATTTAGAAAATACAAATGAATATTATTTGTCATAGTGCAATGAATATTCTAAATCTTATGTGTAAGCAATAGAGACAGAGGGCACACTGTATTTTAATGTTATTTTCTAAAAATAAACAAATGCATTGAATTTTGAGGAGAACATTAGGAAGAAAGCCTTAGAGGAGATGATATATAAATTGAAGATGAGGAAGTATCTGAGAGGGAAGGATGGAGAGGTCAGAGCGTTAATGGGGTGGAGCATTAAAAATAAATTGAAAGTAAACCATTGTTTGCAATCTACTTCAGATTTGTGCCATCCAGTCAATCCTCCTAAATATCTCACTGATATCTCTATTGGTATAAGAAAAAAATACATTTCACATTTCTGTTCATGGGTTATTTTAAGTGAGCCTGAGATTATTTATAAATTCGATGAGCACGTGTTGGCTGGAGTGGGTTATACGGCAAAAAGTACTTAAGATATTCATTATTTTTAGAGCAATGTTTTGAATGAGAGTTATTGCTGATATTACACTTGTATAAGCAGTGATTAATGAGGTATTAAACTGACAAGTTGAGCTGAAGAATAAGTGGATTAGTCTTTTGAAGCTGAAAATTTATGGCAGGAAGACTATTTATATGTATATTGGACTATAAGAAAATCTCCCTTATTATGATAGAATACTTCCGTAGCAGTAAATGAGTTATTCTAATTATAGTTCCTGATATATTTATGGACCATAAGCATTTAATTAAATGTATACAAGTCAAGGGATTAGATTACATGAATCTTGTGAGCACAACTGCAGAAGGACCTGAAAATAAATTAATGGTCAGAATATTTTGAATGCACTATTTCAAAAGGACATTTTTATTGCAACTTCAGCTCTTGCAGCTGACTCCAATTTGAAAACAGCTGATTGTAAATGGGGACATTAAAAATTAGGTACAAAAATAGTCTGCTATAACAGATATTGAAGGAATATGCAAGCTGCTTAAGAAAAAGGGATTTACTTTATTACTTTCGAAATTATAAAACCTTTTTTAGCATGGCTTCATTCAGAGGGATTAAGAGCAAGTGGCTAATGTTATCCATGTGACTCCTGTTTTTCAGGAAAACTACATCAAGAACAAAAATATAAATTGTATTATGTTTTGGTCAAAGAAGTTACGGTCATCTTTGTATTACATGAATTATGATGCAGAATGGTTCTCATCACCGCAGTGGCACTTTGAATCCTGTTTCCTGACCGCTTGTATAATCCTCCATTCCATCATTGAGTTAACCTCTGCAGGATTAGAACACATTTTACCTTTCTCTCTTGAACATGCAAACACACAAGCACGGGCACAATAAATCCTCAATTAAAAGAGAAACAAGTATAAAGAAACTGTTGCTTTCACGAGTGTTTTACCTGCTTGATCTTTAAAGATTTTTGATATAACAACTGGTACACCATGTTCAGCACCTCCCTAAAAAAAAGTTGCAGAGTGAACAATGAGAAAATGTTTCCACAGAATGCTATTCTTGTAAAATAAAGATAAAGGACAGAGAGAATGGCACTCACCTTAATACTTAAACCCATTCCACCAACAGGCTGCCTGCGAAGTGTAACAGTTCTGTGCTTTAAAAAAATCATACAAAAGTTAAATTTAGTAGCGATATTAGAAGAGACAAAAGATGTGAAATTGATCTTTGTTTGCACTATGAAAACGGCTGGCCATAGCATAGTAGTTGATTTTTCACCTGCATTTATTCTTCTTCCCACTGAAATGCACTCCATCCTTTAAACTCTTTGTCTGGAAACTTATTTAGCCTTACTGTCACTTCTATTTGGTTGGTAGTTAAAAAGTCAATGCAAACTAAAAATTGGTGTGATGAACTATCGGTTGCCAATTTGCCTACAGGCCATTCATGTGATTGGCGCAGATCAGTTTCAATCCCAGTATATGACATATTCTGCGTTTGTTCTTCACTAAGCCACACCTCAGAAATGGTACAAATAATACACTTAGGCTCATAGAGATATATAGCACGGAAATAGATCCTTCAGTCCAACTCGTCCATGCTGACCAGATATCCTAAATAAATCTAGTTCCATTTGCCAGCACTTGGCCCATATCCCTCTAAACCCTTCCTATTCATTTCCCCATCCAGATGTTGACAGTTATAATTGCACCAGCATCCACCACTGTCACTGACAGTTCATTTCTATACATGCACCACCCTCTACATTAAAAAGTTGCCCCTTAAATCCCTTTTAAATCTTTCCTCTCTCACTTTAAACTTATGCCATCTATCTCTGTACTCCACCACCCTTGAAGAAGACCTTGTCCATCTACCCTATCTATGCCCCTTACGATATTGTTAATCTCTATAAGGTCACCTCTCAGCCTCTGGTGCTCTAGGGAAAATAGCCCCAGCCTATTCAGCCTCTCTATATAGCTCAAACTCTTCAAACTTGGCAACATCCTTGTAAATCCTTTCTGAACTCTTTCAAGTTTCACAACATCCTTCCTTTTGTAGGGAGACCAGAATTGCACACAGTATTCCAATAGTGGCCTAATCAACATAGAGCCACAACATGACCACCCAACTCCTATACTCAATGCATTGTCTAATAAAGGCAAGCATGCCAAACATATTCTTCACTTTCCTATTTAACTGCAATTCCACTGGCAAGGAACTATGAACGTACACTCCAAGGTCTCTTTGTTCAGCAACACACCTCAGGTACTTACCATTACGTGTGTAAGTCCTACCCTTATTTGGCTTTCCAAAATGCAGCACCAAACATTTATCAAAATGAAACTCCATCTGCCATTCCTCAGCCCATCTGATCAAGATCCCATTTTACTCTGAGATAACCTTCGCTGTCCATGTCACCTTCAATTGTGGTCTGATCTGCAAACTTACAAACTATACTTCCTACGTTCACATCCAAATAATTTTTAAGAGCCGCATGGTGGCTCAGTGGTTAGCACTGCTGCCTCACGGCGCCAGAGACCGGGGTTCAATTCAAGCCTGGGGCAACTGTCTGTGTGGAGCTTGCATATTCTCCCCGTTCTGTGTGGGCTTTCTCTGGGTGCTCTGGTTTCCTGCCACAGTCCAAACGTGCAGGTTAGGTGAATTGGCCATACTGAATTGCCCATAGTGTTCAGGGATGTGTAAGTTAGCTGTATTTGTCATGGGTAAGTGTAGGGGAATGGAGTCTGGGTGGGTTACTCTTCAGCGGGTCAGTGTGAACTTGTTGGGCCGAAGGGCCTGTTTCCACACTGCAGGGATTCTATGATTCAAATAATTTATATAAATGAAGAGTTTTGTGAACAGAATGGATCAGGAAAGTAAGTGAACTCTGTTTTCTCAAGTAAAATATACAAAGATCCAAATGCACCTTTTCATGGTGGACAATTCTAGACCTCTTTCTGTATTTCTGAAGACTTTCCACCTATTTCTTATATTTTGAATTGCAACAGAAGTACACACTAAGATTCCCCCCGATGCCATATGCAGAGAATTACAGAAAAATGCATTTATTTTTAGAAAGCTTCATGGTTACACACTTGTCGGGGGAGATTTTTCTTTTACCTGAGGACAAGGTAACAGTGCCCTGAAATTCAAGGGGAAAAACTTATTGTTTTGTTCCCACTCCAACTAATTCTGACTTGAAAGGGAAACCAGATGCCCACCTATTTTGGACACTTGGTTATTTTAGAACCAGAGAAGAAGCAACAGTAAAGGCAAACAAAAAAAAAGAACAAACAATACATCAGATAAATTTCTGTTTGAGCTGTTATCTTCCTTTTAATAAGCTTTCACAATAATGACACTTTAATAAAACTGTATGGAATTCAACAGCAATATTATCAACATTTATTAAACTCATAAAGAGCAGCACAATATGATAACTTTAGGAAGGTCAAAGTTCAGATTGCCTTCTACATGGAATAAAAATGCAACGCTTGTTGTGCTTTTTGGAAACAAAATAGTGAAAGTAAAGAAAATTCCTAGTCGAAGGCTTGGCTACAAATCTTTGATACAGACATTGTTTAATCTATGCTGCCTCTATGTACTGTCCTCTGGCTGATTTAGACACAAGATCATTGGTAAAATAATTGCTGCAGTAAAAAGTAATCAGTTCCAAAAGAGTGAGAGAATGACAGCTATTCAACATGATCCAACAGACTCGCGAAAAGGCTGTTAATTTGAAAAGGTGAAATTCAGAAACACTAAATGGGCATGTTGCAACAATGTATTAATCAAACTCATTCATGTTTTATTCATTCCCACACCTGAATGGCACTGGTAGGCAAAGTATCCATTATGTATGCTGCATCTACACTTTTACAGTCTTCGTGTATTTAAGTCTAGTCACATCAAGCCAGTTTACTGATTATTCATGTCAGAACACAAGAATGAAAAATACTGTGTCTCCTATATCTGCAACTATGGTGGAAGGAAGTCAGCGACATTTGTTCTGTACATGAAACTTTTCCATCTCTAAGAAAATCAGTCATTTTTTAAAAAAAAGTTACTCAAACCAGAAATGTGCAAACAAACTGGATACTCCCTGAGACTGGAACTTGTCTAATTTTGAGGCTTGTAAAATATGGATTTTATGGCTATTTTCAGTTTAAGTGGTTGGTTGAATGAGATTCATCACACCTGGTCCATTACTCAGAGCAACTTTTTTCACATTATCTCCTGGGCTTCACATAATTAATTGTGAAGCTAATAGTTAAACCCACAGCTGTTGGGTGCCCTTCTCAGAGAATTGTGTGGTTAGAGTGGAAATAACGTCAACTACTGCCTGGCTTCCATTTTCAAAATCTTGCTAGAAGCCATTTCAGACACTGGAACTAAGAACTGACACTCAGACTGCGGTGCTTAACCTTTACTATTCAATGCATTGCCAAGGGAAAGAAAAACTGGCTTTCTGTTTAGTGGACAGGGACCTGGTGGTAATGTAAAGGATTGCAGACCTTTGTTCAGGTAACCAAACGGGGAGGGTGTACTATCCAAACTAGTCAGCCTAGACACAAATGATAGTGTTGTATCCTGAGTGAAATGGGAGTGATAGGGTGGTCACCTATCCATTGCACTCTGTAAGACTTAATTCCAACATCTCTCTGTTACCTCCCACTCCCAGTGCTACAACCCACTCTAATCTGACAGTGTGCATACATATCTCAGCAGGCTTACAGATTATAACTTTCATCATTGCAGGCTTCATATTCACTCAATAGTTCTCACCTTCCCAAGCTTCTAATCCTTCCTCTGCCATCCTTTCACTCACTGCGGACACCTCGCCAGCTCTCCCGCTCATGCATCACCATAACCATTCTTGCATTCACTTCCAACAAACTCAATCGCTCTCTTTGTCTCATTGGAGGAAACGTAAACATCCTTCCTGACCTCACCCTCTCCCCCTCCTCTGGTTTCCAACTTAGAATAATGTTTCAACATCACCCCAACGGACAAACTCTTAATCACTGGCCTGGGCACACTTGACTTGCAGCACTGACGGTGGCACAACTGGGGTGGCATGGAGGCTCTGTGGTTAGCACTGCTGCCTCACAGCACCAGGGTCTCTGGTTCGATCCCAGCCTTGGGCGACGTCTGTGGGGATTTTGCACATTCTCCCAGTGGCTGCGTGAGCTTCCTCCGGGTGCTCCGGTTTCCTCCCACAGTCCAAAGATGTGCA
Source organism: Chiloscyllium punctatum (assembly GCF_047496795.1). Classification (NCBI taxonomy): domain Eukaryota; kingdom Metazoa; phylum Chordata; class Chondrichthyes; order Orectolobiformes; family Hemiscylliidae; genus Chiloscyllium; species Chiloscyllium punctatum. The sequence continues at coordinate 134,863,312 of NC_092741.1, read as the reverse complement.
GGTCAGGTGAATTGGCCATGCCAAATTGCCCACAGTGTTCGGTGCATTCGTCAGAGGGAAATGGGTCTGGGTGGGTTACTCTTCGGAGGGTCAGTGTGGATTTGATGGGCCACAGGGCCTGTTTTCACACTGTAGGCGAATCTAATCTAATCAAAATCAAAACTGCAAGATTTCCAGTGTGGAGTGCTTGGGACCGTTGGACGTTGGCCCTTTCAGACACTGAATTTAGTTGAGCTTCTCCCATGCTTTCAACCACCAACAAGGTCACCATCACGAGATCCAGTTCATCTCTGCTTGCTGATTGAAGCAGACTCCCCATTGCCTCAACCTTCTTCATAACAAATTTAATACCTTGGGAATTCATCAGAACTTTTGGTAATCCAACGATTATACAGTAAGCAGAGGAATTCTTGCCTCAGCCCATTGTTGCTGTATAATAATTATTTTCAGAGCCAACGAGAGCGGTACACTGACAATTAGCTAAATAAAACTTGGAAGAAAAATGCATAAGCAGCAGCCCTTAATCTGTGCAACGATAGTGTGAAATTTAGAGTTTCATCATTCAGCTGCAGGCTTTGGCCCAGGTCCAACAGCACAGCTCCTCCCTCAGAAAGATATTAATAGAAATAAATACAGTCAGCATGTTCAAATTAATAATAAATGTTGCAGAAGTTAAACGGCCTACTTTGGTTAATTGTGAATGTTGTATCAGTTCATCTATGCGAGTTAAAGATATTTCCCTTGTGTAGTCAGTATCTGATAATATTACAAGTAGCTAATCAATTGTACTAACATAGTTCCAGACACGCAAGGTGGAATTTTATGATCTCCCATATTCCCATTGGAGACAGACCAGGAGGCAGGAATTTGCCAGGTAATGGGTAGGATATAGAACATATTGTTTCCTCAACCACACCTCTCCCCTTCAAATAAGGCCAACCTTCTCGATTTGAGACCAACTGAGGCCTTCAAGTGTCCAGTTGAGAACCACTCAAGTGCCTTATTCTGCCCTTGCTCATATTCCACCACCAGTGGAAAAGTGGGCAAGGGGGTCATGCCATCAAGTATATCGGGCAGAAGGGGCCAGGGCTGACTGTGGGTGAGGAACTTGCAATCATCAGTCCTGTTTAACTCAGCCATTAGCATTCCTGATCAATCTAACAGCACCCTGTGCTGATAACCTTCACTGGTCAATGGCAGGATTTTGGTTCACAGAGAGGCCCTGGAAAGGGTGAGAATGTGTAAATCTACCCAATATTGGTCCTTCATGAAGGAAGCAGTTGGAAGGAAGCAATGCATAAGGAGATTTTCTCCAACTCTTCCCTGCTGGTGATGCTGGAGGTAGTGAGGGTTCATAAGGAAACCTTGTTTCCCGAGAGTGGAAGGAACCTGTGAAAACAACAAAACATTAATACAGTAAAGTCCCCACTGTCCTGCCCCGAGCATCCGGAATCCTCGTGTAACTGGCATCAGAAAGGGAATTCCAGAACTTTGGGATTCTGCTAACAGATACTTAGCAATGGAAAGGGAAGAATGGATCTAGAGATGTTTTATGAAAGCTAGTTCAAGACATACCCGTATCAATAAAGACAGAAGCATCTATTGCAGCCAGGTATACTGATATTTCTGAAAACATGCGTTCACTTTGTGGCAATGATAGGTTGGGTTCTCAAACCACCGCACGTATTTCTCAAGCAATCAGCAGATTCAATGAACAGCACCCACCATTCCCCACATGTGCCAGACACTGGAGAGGTGATTGTAGTTGGAAATGAATGCATTGATTGTACTGGTCCTCCAGTTTGAAGCATAAAACTCATGTCAGAGAGGATGCATTGTTGGTCACTTTTACTCGATGTTTCTTCTGCAGGCATGGCTGGGAGGCGCAGGAGTGTTCAACAAATGGGGTTGGGAGGGATGGGGTGGGGTGTTGGTGATCCCTGCATTCTGGATTCAGTTCCACAAGAGGTTCCTAGATGCCATAAGGACAGGAAAGACAACTGGCATCCCACTTTCCAATGCATGACCCCACACTCAGTGCAGAAACCTCTGCTCTTTTCAGTTAATTGAGCTGGATGACACTGACCCATAAGGCAGCAAATCATGCCCCTGAGTTTGTCACTACGTTGTACGTAGCCAGCTTTTCACCTTCATCCAGCTGGGGTGGAGTATGTGAAGGCATGGGAAGACAGTGAAAAAGGGCTTGACCATCAACAGCCATCTTACCTTATCAAAGGTCTCAACATTGGAAAGAGAGGAGAATTTGTGGAAAGTCACATTCCTGACCTTGCTGCCAATATCCTGTAGTCCACATCATGAACTCCATCGCCACAACCTCAACCCAAATGACATACTTGTGATGCATGTCAGTCCTCAATCTTGGAATTACAGTGAGGGTTTTTCAGATTGCAGCCACTGTCTCCTGACACTCAACTTCATCCTATTGTTATTTCATGCCTATCCCTCACAGTTTGCCTCCATAAATGCTCTCTTCAGACATTCCATTTCTGATACTCCTGCAGGAGAAGGCAGTATACAATTTCAGAGAGCTGCAGGGAACCGCGGAAGGCCAAGTGATTATACCAGTGTCCCCTGCTATCTGAAAGTAGAGTATTCCTATGAAACTGTAAGCTGAAATGGCGTAAAGCGAAGCAATTACCATTAATTTATATGGGAAAATTTTTTGAGCATTCTCAGATCCAATAAAACCTACCAAATCATAACAAATAACACATAAAATTTCAACTAACATGAACATATTGTAAAGGCCATTGGAGGTTGGAGTGGTGGGAGGTATAGCCTACTTTGGAATACATCTTGCTAACGGATGCAAAAAAAAATCGAGATGAAGCACAGATGCTCCCAGACACAGTTCTTAGCGATGGCGGCTTGATGCTGAGATGCTGAATATAGTTCCCAGGGAAGGAGCTTGGAAGTCCTTTTTCGGTTAGCGAAAACGTAGGTCTTTTGTAAAAATGAATTGGCGTAAAGCCGAAGTTCGAAATGAGAGAGATACCTGTTGTCATCCTGACTGCCATGAGAAATGATGTTGTGTATTTCAGCAGAATGACTGAGTTCATAATCATTGGTGAAAGAAAAGTAAGGGTCATTCAAGGTGGCCTTGGGTAAATGTGCCACTGATCATCACAGAGAAACGTTAATCGTGAAATCCTGCAGGTATCTCCAGCAGATGAGGAGAAGAATTTCAGGGGTGTGATTAACTTGATTATTTATAATGCATGCTCACCTGCACCTGTTTAAAGAGGAGATATTGTGCAAGGAACCTGGAAATGTCAGCAGTGTCTCTTGAGGTTCCTCCATCATGTCAAAGACGCTGACTGTTGTCAATGATATGCTAGGAAATCACCTTCTTCATTTCCTGATAGCTCTTTCCCACCCGCCTACAGACTTGCCTCAGTAAACACTCCAAGTGGACAGGATCATGTTAGGTTTCTGACACCCTAGTATTTTCTTGGGATCTAAACACTGCTCGCACTTGAATCCACACTTCCTTGTTAATTAAAATTATGCCCGATTTCAGAGCAGTTAGTGATAGAGGAACACAGGCAATAAAGAATCACAAGAAATTAAGTTAAAGTATTAATGGGCAGCATGGTGGCACAGTGGTTAGCACTGCTGCCTCACAACGCCAGAGACCCGGGTGCAATTCCCACCTCTGGCAACTGTCTGCGTGGAGTTTGCACATTCTCCCTGCGTCTGTGTGGGTTTCCTCCCACAGTCTAAAGATGTGCACGTTAGGTGAATTGGCCATGTTAAATTGCACGTAGTGTTAGGTGAAGGGGTAAACGTAGGAGAATGTGTCTGGGTGGATTGTTCTTCAGAGGGTTGGCGTGGTCTTGCTAGACCTGTTTCCACACTGTAAGTAATCTAATCTAATTTCATGGAAAAATAGGGAAGCCAGCTAGGGAAGTTGAAACATTAACTAATTGGATACCACAAAACAATCTGGATAATATATTAATGATGCTTTAAATTGCTTTCTAACAGAATTAGAATTTGAAGAAAGCAGTGAGCATTTGAAAGCACCTGTTTTTGAAATGTTATTGCATAGTGTAATTCTAAGTATTTATAGTGATATTGGCTGAGAGGCAGGCAAGAATATGATCTTGGATTTAAGAATAAGTTTGAGAGATAGGGCAATCTTAAATGCTGTATGATAAATGAATGATATAGCAGAAAATAAGAATGAGAAATGTAAATGCAAAAGAATCAAGAAAGTACTGAGATGAGATGAATGAAATGAACTAACAAAATCATGAAACAAAAGACAAGGTAATTTGTGGAGTACCAGGTAACCATCCCAGGTAAAAACCATCCCAGGAACAAGATTTGACACTAGATACAGGACTGAGGAATTGAAAACTTCTTGTAAACATAAAAATATATGGTAAAGGAATCAGGAAAATTGAACCTTCTAGCAGCATAAATTAAAACAGGACATTAAGAGACATTGAAATGAGTCATCTAACAAAATTCACAGAAGATGCAGGTGAAATAATAAAGTGTGTGGACAATGTGACATATTAAAAAGTGGCAATGTAATCAGTACGCAAGAACTGGCAACCTCATAGAGGCGGAAACATTAAATTCATGCAATGGAACAGAAGCCACCTGAGGAACATTATGTCAATGTAGTGGGACAAAATAACAATGGCACAGCTTGGATATTTGGAGTGAATAGTTCAAAAACGCAAACCAAAACAGCTGTACAGGTGAATATCAGATCTGAAAAAGATTAGAGGTGACTGCAGAATAAAGCAGATTTACAGTCGACCAAAATAAAATTGACAGACCACCCAAGGTCAAGCATTCCACAGAGAGGAATGGGTTCTCCAAGAATGCATGTAGCAGCACCAAATACAACTTGCCATTTACCGTGGCTTGTGAAGGCGTAAATGCAAGTACAAGTCTGAGTGCTAGTGAGAACATACTCTGGAAATAAAGATGCTTGTAATAAAGGACAAAAATTATATAGTAAAACAAAACAAAAATCACAATAATGCATGAATTTAGTTCCAAGATGAGTTTGTTTGTCAGCAGGTTATAAGATCAGGATCTGTAAACAGATTATGTCAGTAATCCAAGGCACAGGGGAAAAGAAGATTCCTGAATATAATGGAAAATTAAATCACTGGGATCAACCAATGGAAGACCAATGCTTGTTGTCTGCTGACTGACATAAAAGTAAGTTGTACACACAAGATTCCATAACAAAAGTGAGTTAAGAATTGAGGTTATCTGTTTTCCTCCAATGTTTTAAATATTGGCCAGGGTACTGGACAAGTTATTTGCATTCTGCAGGAAGTATAATGGAATCCTGAACATCCATGTGAAAGAGCAGACAGGGCCTCGGCTTGCTGTCTCAACTGAAAGATGGTACATTCAACCATGTAGTTTTCTCTTTAGTATGTGACAAAACGAACACAACTCCTCGTGTCTTTGAAAGAACTTTGAAAGACTTAATGTTTCCACATGCACCTGCTGAGGTTCCCCTTCATGTCGCTATATTATTCCCTTTTGAAAGTTATTATTGAATCTGCTTCCAGAAACCTTTTGGGAAGATCACAATAACATGATGTGTAGAAGTTATTTCTTTATCTCACTTTTTGGTTCCTTTGCCAATTATCTGTCACATTTGATCCATGGCTACCACCCACCAGGTGCAATTTCTCCTTCGTTACTCCATCAAGAACATTTATGACTTTTACATCTCGACTGAACCTCCCCATAACATTCTCACCACAAGGAGAAAAACACAAACTAATTAAGTCTCACCATGTAATTGAAATCCTGCATCCCTGTATTATTCTCACAAATCTCCTGTGTCTCCTCTCTCCGACTTTGATATCCTTCCTAAACTACGGTGCTCAGAATTTGACTCTAAGCTCCATCTGGGACCCAATCAGTAATTATTAAGGTTCAGTTAAAATAGTTTTTTTCATATTCCATAGCTTTAGTTATGGCTATCAGCTGTGCTTCACAATGGCATGTTCATCTCTACGTCAGAATGATGTGCATTCAATGCCCGGCATGGTGGCTCAGTGGTTAGCACTGCTGCCTCACAGCACCAGGTTCGATTCCAGCCTTGGGTGACTGTCTGTGTGGAGTTTGCGCATTCTTCCCCGCGTCTGTGTGGATTTCCTCCGGTTTCCTCCCACAGTCCAAAGATGCGCAGGCCAGGTGAATTGGCCATGCTAAATTGCCCATAGTGTTAGGTGCATTAGTCAGAGGGAAATGCAACTGGGTGGATTACTCTTCGGACCTGTTTCCACACCGTAGGGAATCTAATCTAATCTAATCCCATTTCAGAATTCTGAGCACAAAGAAAACGTAAATTTACTCTCCTGTGATGCATTAAGGGGCTACAGCACTGTTTAAGGTGCTGTCTTTCAAATGAAACTTGAAATGGAGGCTCTATCTGCTTCCTGTTTTGGAAGAAATCCTGTAACACTATTGTGAAGTGAATGTTTCCCTAATGATTTTCTGAATATTTATCCTTCAACCAAGATCATCAGAATCAGCTGATCCAGTCATTATCACATTGCTACCTGTGGGAGTCTGTTCTACAAAAACTGGCTACTGTTTCCTGCATTACAATAGTAACTAATGGTCAATAAACCATAACTGACTGTAAAATAGTCATGAAAGGTGCTTTTTAATTCCAAATCTCCTCTTTTTATTTGCTGAAGCAACCTTCTTAGTTTGTGCTATCACCTTGAGAGATTTAGGTGCTTGGATCAATACATCGCTCTGTCCTTTCACCCTCTTTAAAACTGTATCATTTAGTTTACATTGACTCTCCTTATTCTTCTGACCAAAATTGTTATGACCTGATCCTGGATGAGATTCCCCAAGTTATGATGGTTACAGGAGGGGTACCACAAATTGTTAAACTCCTGGGTGAAGAGAGAGTAAACTGGCTCCCTCTTTTTATTTGATTATGGATTGGAGAGATGTATTTTGTCCTTTGTTTTGTTTGAAGAGAGGTTTTGAGTCAGAGGTTTTAAGATGGAGATGCTAAGCTGTCTATTGAAAGCCAATAAAGTAAACATCTTGCCAAGTCTTGAGTTTTATTTTAAAGTAGGAACAATACAAGCAGCCTGAATAGATGGGGCAATCTCCCACAGAACCAGGATTTTTAGTTTTAGGTTTTCAATAAGGGCAGTTGCTAGGTCTTGAAGCTGGGTTTGGAAATGACACAACTTTCAGAGTTTCCCCTTGATATTATTCTTCTTGGACTGGAGAATTGCCAAGGGTGTGTTCATGGGATGTTACTACATTGGAACAGTTACTGTTTCGTAGTAAAATATTCCATTATTCTGTTAAGTTTTCCAATAGAGTTAAGTTATTCCAATTTCTTTCTTTTTCTATCTTAACTATAGTGTATGCATAAAGATGACTTGTTACAAATCTGGTTGTTTGACCAATCAATTGCATTTGGAATGCAACATCTGGCACTTACCTTTAAAATAAGAAAAAGTTAGGATCTAGACAATATTCTTAATAATATTTTGAGGGAGTTTGGTCTGGTCCATAATGACCACAACAATGCTAATTTGAAAAGAATCCTTTCCCCTTGTAGATATCTTTCTTGCACACCAAATGCATTGGTGTTTTAAAGAAGCCAATTTAATCAAGCTTTGTGAGTTAACTAAAGTGTGAGTTTTTACTTACCATGTGTGAGAAGAAATAATAATTCAACATAAAAGAGATTAGAAATAAGAACGGAGTTCCAACAACTTGGATGTGAATGACATATGGATTGGTCTCTGAGTAGATTGTGGATCTTTAATACTTTAGCAGTTGATTTTGAGATTCTTAGCTGTGCAGTTCAGTCAAAATACTTTGATCTTGTACCATTTGATGGTGGATAGCTGACATGATTCAGAATGAGAAAGTTTTTTTTGTTTTGTTTCCATTTGACTGGCTTGCTGGCCTTAGCACTCAGAGCAAGTGTTCTCTGAAGGATAATGTAGTGGTGATTAGTAGATATTTCTTCAACTCTGACTTTCCCAGCACTTTAGACTCAAACTGTGCCTATTACACACAAGTACCTTATCCCATTAGCCCAAATGAGCCACTCAGGTCACTCACACACGTTCTTATAGAAATCACACAGACTAGGGTTGGACTGGCTTCTAACCCCAGTCTTATAGCTTCTTGAAAGAGGAAAACACAAAGCATGATTCAGTCTTGGATTTCTCCCAAAACGTTCATAGTCCAATTTCAGTTCAGTTTATAATGCATGTCTCCCGCTTCCTAAAGTCGACCCCTTTAAAGTTTCCTTGACATCTTACAAGGTGTGACATTCCAAGGTATCTCTTCAAATGAATCATGAATTTATATCCACAGCTAGCTTTTGACTATATGTTGTAATTGAAAATACAGTACAAAAATACTAGATCTGGGTTTATGATCTGTCATTATGACAAAACACATTAAGCTTCACCTGCATCCCCCTATTCCTATTTTCATATGAATTTCTTCTCTCAGAGGGTGGTGAACATGTGTGATTGTTTACCATAGAGGGTGTAGAGACTGTGTTGTTAAGTATTTTCAAAGCTGAGGTAGACTGATTTTTAATCATAAATGAATCATGGCAAGTGGGATTGAGGATCATAAGACAATAAGACCATAAGACATAGGAGCGGAAGTAAGGCCATTCAATCATGGCTGCTGGGCACTTCAACTCCACTTACCCGCATTCTCCCCGTAGCCCTTAATTCCCCGAGACAACAAGAATCTATCAATCTCTGCCTTGAAGACATTTAGCGTCCCGGCCTCCACTGCACTCTGCAGCAATGAATTCCACAGGCCCACCACTCTCTGGCTGAAGAAATGTCTCCGCATTTCTGTTCTGAATTTACCCCCTCTAATTCTAAGGCTGTGTCCACGGGTCCTAGTCTCCTCACCTAACGAAAATAATTTCCTAGCATCCACCCTTTCCAAGCCATGTATTATCTTGTACGTCTCTATTAAGTCTCCCCTTAATCTTCTAAACTCCAATGAATACAATCCCAAGATCCTCAGCCGTTCCTCATATGTTAGGCCTACCATTCCAGGGATCATCCGTGTGAATCTCCGCTGGACAGGTTCCAGTGCCAGTATGTCCTTCCTGAGGTGTGGGGACCAAAACTGGACACAGTACTCCAAATGGGGTCTAACCAGAGCTTTATAAAGTCTCAGTAGCACAATGGTGCTTTTATATTCCAACCCTCTTGAGATAAGTGAAAACATTGCATTCGCTTTCTTAATCACAGACTCAACCTGCATGTTGACCTTTAGAGAATCCTTGACTAGCACTCCCAGATCCCTTTGTACTTTGGCTTTACAAATTTTCTCACCATTTAGAAAGTAGTCTGTGCTTTTATTCTTTTTGCCAAAGTGCAAGACCTCGCATTTGTTCATGTTAAATTCCATCAGCCATTTCCTGGAACACTCTCCCAAACTGTCTAGATCCTTCTGCAGCCTCCCCACTTCCTCAGTACTACTTGCCTGTCCACCTAACTTCGTATCATCTTCGGATGATCTGATCAGCCATGTTCTAATTGTATGGTGGAATAGACTTGATAGACTGAATGGCCTGCTTATACTCTTATGTCTTATGCGCTATCGTCTGCCCATTGCACCAGTTTTAATCATCCATTGGCCACTAAATTATTTAATGTTTACTATATTAAAAACTTAGATTATGAATTTAGGACTTAGAATGAGGCTTGAACCATGTTACCAACTGAAAGCATAAATGTGCATTAATTCAATAAAAGCCAACATTTTAAACTAGTGACTCATTGTAAAATGATAGCATTACTCTCTGATTTAATCTTTATGAATATGACAACTACTAACTAGACTATAGAAATATGACCTCATGTACTGCATCCCCTGGGAAAATACATGAATACATAATGCTGGTGCTTTATGATGAGCAAATAACTAGACTACAAACCATTGAATAACTTGATGGAGGTTATTCTAGCTTAAAGCAATTAAGTGATAATAATTTTCTGACTAGTAAATTATTAGATCTTTGGAGCCTCAAGGAAACAGAAATGTTTATAAATATATAGCTCCAACTGATGTTACTACCAGACAAGTCAATTCTCTACCACAGAAAGCTGTGGAGACCAAGTCTTTGAATATTTTAAAAGCATCAAAGTGTATGGGGAGAAAGCAAGAATATGGCATTGACTTCATTGCGCAGAGTGTAGGAGTTGGGACGTTATGTTGAGGTTGTACAGGATGTTGGTGAGGCCTCTTCTGGAGGATTGTGTCCTGTTCTGGTTGCCTTGTTATAGGAAGGATATTATTAAGCTGAAGAGGGGTCAAAAGAGATTTAACAGGATGTTTCCGGGAATGGAGGGTTCGAATTAGAAGGAGACATTGGAAAGGATAGAACTTTTTTCACTGGAGAGTACAAGGTTGAGGGATGACCTTATAGAGATCTATGAAATCAATAGGGGGATAGATAAAGTGAATGGCAGTTGTTTTTCCTTGTGGTGGGGGATTTCAAGACGAAGAGCATATTTTTAAGGTGAGAGGAGAAAGATTTTAAAAAGACCTGAGGGGCAAAATGTTTTGGGCATGGAGGGTGATTCATCTGTGGAATGAACTTACAGAGGAAGTACAGTTGCAACATTTCAAAGACATTTAGATAGGGACAGGTATAAGAAATGTTTGGAAGGATGTTGGCCAAGTGCAGGTACGTGGGACTTGTTTAGTTTATGGATATGGTCAGGATGGACTAATTGGACCAAAGTGTTTGTTTCCATGCTGTATGACTCTATGATCAGACACAATCATATTGATTGGCAGAACAGGCTTGAAAGTCTGAATGGTCTACTCCCACTCCTGGTTACTGTCCACTGAAACACAAGCATGTGATGCTGCAGATATTGCTTTAATAACCAAAACATAAGTTTATTACCAAAATAAATGAAGAAAAAACATAATGATCCAAACCATCAACTGATAATACCAATGTAAACATTTGTTTAACACAGTAAGAGTATAATTGCATTAATCTCAAAACTTTATAAATTGAATTGAATATTGTATAGTATGTCAAACATACAGAAGCTAAAATAACATTTATATAATACTAAAAGCAGAACCCAAATTTCCAATCCCTTGGTAAAATTAAGTCACAAGAGACTTCAATGCCTAAGTGGGAACTGCAGATAGCTTTTTACTGGATCTTTCATACTCCTGAGCTTAAATATACTCAGCTTCAAGTAACCTCTGCAGGGTTTTATCCCAACACTTCTGGTCTTGACCCGATATTAACTCCTCACTATATGAGAACCTAGTTCACTACATATCTTGCCCTTCTGAGGAGCCATCCTATTCCTAGAACTTCACGGGACTGCCCATTCAAAGTAAAATGCTGAAACCAAAAGTCATTCTCTCAAAGTTATGGGTATTTCCCTTAAGCTTAATTTTTTTTTGAAAGTCTGTTGTAAATATTCAGGCCCCATTATTTACCTTGTTGGATCACAAAGGAAACTAAAATAAACAAAAGCTCATTACTGGTACACAAAATCAGTATAAAGAAATACAGGTTAATTACGAATTTCAAACACAGAAAAAAATCACATTACTAATTCAACACAAGAATCCCAAACTTTCAATATACAATTAATTTATAAACCACAGTAAAATTATAACATTTATAATTCCTGGTGTTTGAAATATTATACAGTTTGTGTTTTATGATATGTTAGTCCATAAAATATACTATAGGTAGGTTCATCTTGACTCAGATAGCTGAAGTTAATTTACAATACTAACTACTTACAAGGCTATAATATTAGAGGCTAATGCACATGATATAGATTCTCTGTGCACTGATGTTATTTCTCATTGTGGATACATAACTGACTAGCTACATAAACTCCATTTCACAGACAGCATGACTGAAGTCAAATGAGTAGCTGCGTACCAAAACGTTACATGTCATGTAACTGTCCTAAAGGAATATTGCCTTTGTGGTCAGTGTCATAATACAACATTCCCCCTTTTTTACACTTAAGGAATGGGAATCCTTTTCCGAGAACACATGCAAGGATGTATGTATATGTAATTGTCATTACATAGACAAGTAATACCTTGTGAACCTATGATCTAGTCCTTATACAGCTGTTACAAGTCATTAGATTCATCTATAGTATGTTATGTGTTTTTTGGTTGGATGTGTATATTTTGCTGTAGATATGTGGTTCCTTTCCAGTATGATAGCTTCAGTAATTTGGATGTCAACCTATCTGGTAAGTGGTTGATGATATGCAATTTAGATATATCCTCTACTTTCTGTCCATTAATGAAGGCATGAACCTTTATCATTGAGAAACGACAGTACGCATAGCCTGGATGGACTCCTCCACTGTTTTCTCAAGGCTACGTATAGCTTTGAACATTAGATGCTTCCCTGCTGATCGCTGTATCTTCAGCAGGCTTCTTGCAGCAATTCCCAAATATCATCAGTATGGGATTAAACATAGGTCTATTCTTTCCCTAAAGGACATTAGTGGATAATCGGTAATGGATTCATGGTCATCATTAGACTCAAAACTCCAGATTTTTATTGAATTCAATTTCCACCATCTGCTGTGGTGGGATTCAAACCCAGATCCCCAGAACATTACCTGGATTTCTGGAGTAACAGTCAAACAATAATACTACTAAGGCCATTGCCTCCCTTAAATATGAATAATGCAAAGGCCAAAAAATGTAGGCATGCTCAGCTGAAGTGACTTCTTATCCACGTACTTCAGATCACGAGAGTTTGATAGTTAAATTAAAAGGAATTCAATGGAGACCTGCAACAACTAAGCTGCAGTCAGATTTGATGCAGCTGAAATATTTTGGCCCATCATTTCCCTTCAAGCAGTGAGAAGGAAGAAGCAACTGGAAGATTACTAATGCCCCTTCCCCAAAGAGAATATCCCTGTAAAATGGAACAAGGGGCAAAAAGATCGAGAGTGAGGTGTTGCTGAAAGCAACAAAATCCCCCACTCACTGTTTCTCCAATTAGGAGTGACACATTTGTGCCAGTTTTACACTAGTTTGCATATTTTGTCGGTAAATTGATCAGTGAGCACTATAGGTAAGTAAGTTCAGTGTAAAATGCTCATTAATAAAACTGACAGAAAATTATCACAATTGGGAATATAATTTAGATTGAAGAACAATTCAGGAATTTCAGCCCTATGTGTCTACATTCAAATCTTCTTCCTTTTGATTCCAACTGTCTCGAAGGATGAAAGGTGTGTTGGCATAACTTACACATGCTGTCCCATTTCAGTGAGTCTCAATTCTTTACATTGATTTAAATTTATAAGTTAGAACTACTGCATTAACAATCGACATCTTTCAGTGTAATTACCAGCTGAGGGGATTGAAGCTACTTTTTTAGACAGAAATACCACACTGAAGAACATCAACATTCATGTACTCTTAATGCCTTAAGAAAATTATTCAATTGCATTAAAATTGAAATATGTCCAAGATATGAATATTATTGTATGTTCTTTTTGGCAATAACTCCTTTCTGCAGCTGTGGATAACTTGTTAATGTGTATAAAAATTGAAGAAGAGGTATCAAATGTCAAACTAATTACGAGACTGTAATTATTCTCAAAAAAATTAGCATTCATGTTTTTCAAAATTATACCACACTTGGCAGTAATATTGCTGTTTCCCATTAAATTTCAAATTTCCTGGGAAATATTTAGTAGCTTTTTTTTGCTTGGTCAATGTTTTATCTATCATTCTCTATTTTTGTTTGTTCGCCTTTTCTTTAAAATCTAACACCTGCTGATTTAATGATAAGCCCAATGCATATTGACCTGACTGTTAAATCCTGTTCATTGTGAACCTGCATACTCCCTCCTCCAATTCCTCTTCAATTTATATTCACGTCCTTTTACAAAGTATCTTTGGAGATTATACTTCAGTAAAAGATGTAAATTGCTTCTGTTCAACCATTTCCTCTTTTTTTTTTAGCTTTCCCTTTTTCCTTTACATCTACTATAGTCTAATTTCCATTGCAGTCAGTTTTTTTCTAATACATTGAATCTTTGCTCTTCTGGATATGTCAGAATACAGCTCATGGTATGACATTGTGCAAACAAGAAATAGCTTGCCAGTGATAATCGACTATTTTGATCTGATAATTTGGAGTAGTCTCAGCAGTTCAACAACATTTTATCAGCAAAAATTGAAAATTAAACATTGGAAACTTGGGGGGTTGATGGTGGAAGGAGATTCTGAAGCACCCTTTCTGGTTGAAGGGAGATGGTAGCTCCCAGAAAATATGGACTATCCCTTTTCAAGATTACTATTTTACTTGGGTCTTCAAAAATACGGTCAGGCAGCCCAGGAGTCCTGAGGTGAACATTTGTTTGCTAGTCATGGTTCTCTCTCTGCTCAAAGTGGACCATCCATTCAGTGATCTACTTTATTCAGGCCTGCAGGCCACTTTATACTGCAGCAGTCTGGAAGTTAGAGGTTGCCATGGATGCTTCTCTTTTACTTGACAACATTAAATTAATCAGGCTATGAGGTCCGAATGCCCTATGGAGCAAACATGTATGTTTCGAAATGCTTTTTAGATGAAAATGTGAACAGAAAGAAATTAAACAGTCTTGGATCATTGGCTCTCCTTCTGCTTAAAATATTGCTCAATAATTGTCTGCATCTTCAAAAACGTCATTGATTTTGGTTCAAGGAGGATCAAAAAGGAAGAAGATCTTTCCCCACCACAATGAAAGTCAAATATCTGCTGATTTAGTGATAAGCTTAATTCATATTGACTTGGCTGATAAACCAGCTACACCACACATATGTGACTTTGCTGGCTGTGAAATTGAATTTGTCTGGTCTGAGACTAAACCAAATGTCTTATTTGAAAGATGGGTTAGGGTTTAACATTGCTTCAGCTATACCACACTTAATCAGGATTGGAAACAAGCCTCGGAAACATAACCTTTAAAAGTGGGCACTTCATCATTCAGCCATATAAACCCTCTTTTCAGAGTGGTACTTACTTGCAAACTATTCTATTGCCAAACTCCACTACTGAAATGTTGGTTATCTTGCAGACCTAACAATTTAGCGATACGAGTTTTAATGCTACCATGGAAGTTTGAGAATTCAAGTTCAGGTTAAAAATAATCTGATGATTAAAAAAATTGGTAATAGATTTAAAAAATGTAACGATAACACTGATACAGTGTTGTAAAAAGTGTACATATGCCTTTTCATGGTCGGACATAGATATATGTTATAATCTTAACAGTCTTCTTGTTTGACCAAACAGGTCTCTGGAACAAAAGCCTTGACAAAAAAAATGGACCAGATATTTGAGTGAGTGACAATGTCATGCTAATTGTCATTGATCCCCTTTTTTCATGAAAGATTGAGCTCCACAGTTCATAGAGGAGACAACATGTGCAATTCCTTTAGAAATGCAGAGCTGTACTTCCATTCAAAGTTCTTTTGGAGCACAGAACTATCTACAGCAGTCAGATGCCTTCAAGTATCCTCACAGCCACTTTGACAGATGCTGTCTGGGGTCAAGTGACCACAGGCCCAAAACTGGACATTCTAAATTGGCCCACAGCTGGAAAAATTGGGCCTGACAGAAAATTGGTCAAATTAAATTAAACAGCAGACAGCAGCTATTGGCTACAGAGAACAGTGGAAGCCAAAGTCAAAGAGGTCACAAAGTTTCAGGGGTATCCAGTTACAACCAGCCCAAGGGTTGTGTATTGAAGGAGTAACAATCAGATATTGTGGCAACTTGACTGCCTGAGTAAGTGACCTTTGCACTTCCTGGTATGGCAACAGTGAAGGCTGTTGGCGTGACACAATTCGATGATTTCAACTCAGTTCATGACCCCCACTGGCCAAAGTCATAGAACATTCTGGAAAGTCAGGAGTGAGCAGGGATAAAAGCACACACACATAGTAGCCACCTCATAGTGAAGACTCAGTGAAGACTCACAGGGAAGATTTGCAGTAAGCCTCATGGCAGAAGACCATGGCAAGGAGATCCAGGAGAAGATCCACCCTGACCTATGAGACCCACCTTCATGGAAGAGAGCAGCCCTACATCGAAGAGGAAGGAGATTCCCAGGGCCCAGCTCAAACATGTGGATTGTTGTGGGTAACATCCTTTTTCGCATGGATAGAGCTAGACAGAGTGTAAATTTTGTGAGAATTTTGGAAATGCTGACATAGTGTTTTAAGAAGGAATATTTTGTTAATAATATCAAGTTGAACTGCAAACCAAATTCTGTGTTCCTTTCACTGCCTGACTGACAAGAACGTTTGCATAAATTCCTTTTAATATACTGATTAAAGTGTCAAAATATGGACAGTATGTCAAATGGTAAAACTTAAGGTGTGATGTTTTGGTGCCTGGAGAGTAGGGTGCCAGATAGCTAGGAGGTTAGGATGCCAGCCAGTCAGGATATGAGGTGGATAGGCAGACAATTGGCTTAGGGTATTGTTCGAGAGATGAGGGAACTAGATATATTGGATGCTATGTGGTTAGGACATGGGGTGCCAGGGGGTAAGTTGTAAGGATGTGAAGTTGCACAGAAGCCAGGTAGTTAGGTTGGATTAGGTGGACAAGCTGAAATTGGTTTAGCTCGGTAGGGTGAGTGTCAGGTCATGGAGTGAGGGTCAGGTTCAGCAGCATGGAAAGGTGAATTAGGTTTTCAGGATGGAGGCATCCAGGCCCCTAGTGGAGGGGTGTGGGAAGGGATCTTAGTTGCATGGAGGCAGATCTGGTTCAGACTGGGGGAATGGGAATTGGGCCAGAGCAGGTTTGGGGAATGTGCAGCATACTTCCTTCAGGGTGAATGGGTGGTTGTCGGATCAATAGCTGGTGAATAGACGGTGTGTGTCTGTTCAGATACAGAGTGGGTAAAAGATCCAGACTCAGTAAAGGGGATTTAGATCCCATTGGGTCATTTCTGGAGTGGGTGAAAGTGATTCATGGCCAGAGCAGGTGAAGGGAGTTGGGGTTATGTCCAGAATGAGGGAAAGAGGTGAGGGAACAAAGGTAGGATCCCTATTTTTCTCTTGATCCACAAGTGACAAATTGAGAATTTCACCTTTTAGGAATGACTACCTTCCTTCCATGCATTTGCAAAGGCCCAATGCACCTTGTTTATATACCAAATCCAATTTTCCTATCCCTCCCCAAGAAACTAGATGGTTCAAATTCGAGACATGTAAACCAGAGTGGGTATTAGGCAGCTGCAGCTTGCTGAATCCTTGCTGCAGCCATCATACAGCCACTTCTGCAGAACAAAGTCCCTGCACCCTCCTTCAGCCTTCACTCAACACAAGTCGGCATCAGCAAACCACCAGCCCCACCACTCTCATGCCTGACCTCAGATCAATTCACACAATACTTCAGCATTTCAACACTTCAGTTGGGAGATCAGGGATACTTTAGCTTTTGCTTGCAAGAGTACACACGCGTCTACAAAGTTTGCATTTTCTGGCTCTCAGCTCCTTTTCTTAGTGCTCACTCACATTGCTCTTATTTGAAGGCTGCCAGCCTCTGTCTACTGCTCATTGCTTTCTTAGCACATACTCACTGACTTCAGCACTGACCTAAAGGTTGTTTCAATTACTTTCTTAGCACTCAAGTGCTCAGTCACAGTTTGCCAGGCTCTATGACTTGCATTGCTTCTTCATGCAGAGTGAGAGACAGGAGGTTTCTGATGGTGGGGAGCATTGAACAGCACACGTATCAATCAGATAGGGGTGAAAATATTTCAGTCTGGCTATGTCAATGTCAAACCTGCAACGTGAGCCAGTAGTTTATGCAACAAACACACTGTAGGTGCTTGAAGAAAATGGCAATTTGTGAAAATCAATGGGGAGGAATTCTTAGTGGAGTGAAAGGGGAATGCCACAGTCAATCAGCCACAGTCAATCAAAGAGCTTCTCTGATTACAATACGGGGTTGGCCACAATCAGTCAGGCACTTGGTCGTACCAGAGTCTGGGGATCTGTGGCCTTGCAATTCGGGGATTAAGCCATAGTCAGTCCTGCAGGTCATATGCAAATAGTTTGGAGATTACAGGTAGGTTAATCAGGGAGATGTTGAGGCAATAATACAAATGGATGGGCCAGTTATTTCTAAACTAAGACAACAAATCTTTTCAAGGCTTGATTAGAGTGGTTTCATCAAGCCTCATGATGTTTTAGTAAACAAGGATGTCTAGACTTCAGTGGTCTTACCACAACAGAACTTAATTACCTGCCTTTTGTAGTCAGCTGGAAATACACAGAATATTTAACCAAATCACTGAATGAACATGCATCTACTATATGGTCTGTCAACATCTCTTAAAAAGATGCAAGTCTCAGATATTTTGATGATTATGCTCCTTTAAGCTAAAATATGGAAACCTCTGCCAATTGTGCAATTGATGAAGTTCAAATGAAGTTTGGTTGACTCAGAATGTCTCAGTTTCTGAAAATGCAACAAATGCTTCCATATTTTAGCTAGATTTTCCTCAAGCTTACATGACATGGCCTCAGGCTGTAACATGACAATCTTGTTTCTTTATCTCAAGGGGCTGTATTTTCTATGCTAATTTTAAACAAATGACAAAAATTAGAATATTCTCACATCTGTGTTTTGACTAACGTTAGCCAACTGAGATAAGGAGGCTGCTGAAATACATTTCACTTAGACAAGAGTAAGAGTAGAATACATTTCATGATCCTGCCTCTCTGGTATTGACATGTCCCGCTATTCAATGGAACCTAAATCAGCTTTTTTAGAGCCACACTTAATTAACTATGCTATTAAAATTACAGAGTATGAAAAACTTAACAATAAGTACTGCCTGAAAAACAACCTGGTGATTTCTGAATCTCATTAAGACTGGAAACTTCTCAGGCCCCATATGACTTGGGCTATGATGAGAAATATGGAAGAATCGTACACAATGTCAAGTGAGGTCTTTCTTGGCATGGGGTCAGATGAGTCATGTTTCCAACTAAGACCCAGATGTCAAACTGAGAGTCACACTAGTGAGCAGCAAGCAGCCTATTCATGAGGATTATCATTCATTATCACACTCATTATTACTCTGGCAATATCAGTCTTGCCTCAATAGTAGTCACTTTCCAATTCTACCACCTGCCAGGTAGAAGGCAGATGCCGAGAATTTCAGAGTGTGTACTCCAGCTCACTGCTTCCTTTTCCAGATCCCTGTTGGACGCCTAGCACCATCTCAGAGCACTGGCCTTCCTGTACCCTACCCAATGTCCATGGACACTGGCGTCTGGTATGTGCCAGTCTTTCCACACCATCAGAACATATCTCTGATCCAATTACAGTCTACTTCTGCACTTCAGTGCTGCACTTTAAAATGCATTGGCAACTACCATTGCAATATTGTTGTCAGAACATTTCACACATAGGGTGAAGCTACATTGCAGGCTGTATCTCAGGGCTGCCTGCATGCCCTCTTAAGTGCTGACTTAAGTGCTCTGAGCATGTTGCATAATCCTAAGATGGTAAGACGGTATGATGGTATGCTCTTCAAACCTGGAACAGGCAACAAGAGGATGTGATGGATGCTGAGTGGGAAGCTGAGCTTTCTGAGGAGGTGGCTGAGGATATTGAGCAGGGGGAGCATCAACTTTTGCATGATTAAGTGCATCACCATCACACACGACAGGCCAGACAGGACTTCACTGACACCCAGATACAATAGATATTAACTGGGCTAAATGAACTTTCATTGTCTGTATAATTGTTGGTGCTCAACATGTAGCTTCTTTATAGTCTGCATGACAAATATTTCTGTTTGCATTTGGTGTTTGAAAATAAAGGGGTGTTTGAAAATAAAGGTGTGTTTGAGGTGGCTGAGGGATTTCTTGCATATCATGATCC
Source organism: Chiloscyllium punctatum (assembly GCF_047496795.1). NCBI lineage: Eukaryota > Metazoa > Chordata > Chondrichthyes > Orectolobiformes > Hemiscylliidae > Chiloscyllium > Chiloscyllium punctatum. The sequence continues at coordinate 134,843,358 of NC_092741.1, read as the reverse complement.
TACATTAAACAACGATAAGATGCTGGGCTATGCTGGGCATTGGGGAAAGAATAGCAGTGATTAGAAGTAGACAGGATTGTAAGATGAACGATGGCTAAGAATGGGGTCTGGTGCTTAAAAAGTAATTGGCATAGGAATGTGCAATCATATGTGCAAAAGTCAACCTTGCCACTAAGTGCATAGAGCAGGTCAACTCTGAATGGAAAAAGCTAGACTGGGTGCAATACTACGGTTCCAAGATGGTTTTGGTGTTAAGAATGCTGAAGTGTCCCAGTCTATTTCTCAACGGCACGTACGTCTGGTCACAGCAAGTGAAAGAATTAACTGGCATTGGACAACGGGAACACCACAGGGTGTAGCAACAAGTCTATGAGTCAAGTTTGAGACAGCATCATAAGCAAACCTGTTAGATCTCATGGAGAGAAACTCTTCAAATATCGCAATAAAAATGACACTTTGCTGTAAATGACACTTTGCTGAAATATGGTAAGACTCAGCCCTATGTTTCAGGGATAGATTCCAACTTGCTTAATTAATCTGCCTAATCAAAACTGAATATTCTCTTCTCTTTCCTTTTGTACTTATTCATTTTGTCCTTACATGACAAGCACACTAATCTTTTCCTACAGGTAATTAGCTCTCATCATCAACAACAACAGAGGGTGTTATGGGAGCTGCTGAACTTGATTTAAAACAAATAATTCTAAGTCGCACTCTCTACTGCCCTTCAAGTATGAAGACAAGATGCTACCATTCAGGCATTGCCAGTGTCTCTGTTTGAGGTCAATATCCAGAAGGGATCATAACAGGTACTGACCAATGTTGGTCAACTGATGATTCACTGGTCCAAGTGACAATTAATCTTACGCATGATTTTGTCAGGAATCAAACATTCTACTAATCAGAATTTAACCAATATGATTGACAGAATAAGATCAACCATAACTGATCATTTTCTTACATGTGAGTTTTTTTTAAAAAATGATATGAGATAATTTATTATCTTTAAATTAGCTCCAAGTAGCAGGAGGCTTCATTTGTTCATCACTTATGGCGAAATTCTAAACAGACCCTGCATAATTGTGTACAATTTTGCTACATGTAACGAAATGTGAATATCTGCTCCAGACATCAATTTATAACTGTTATCAGTTTCAACTTGAATTGCTCATTTTCCATTACATTAATTGGGTTTATGATCTCTAGACACTGTTATCCAATTTTGTTCTTGTAACATGGAACTGAATTTTTGATTTTTCATAGTAATTTTGTTAAGACTGAGAATGAATATGACACTCAAGGGGGAGAGCTGATTTTGTTAAATTTCATTCATCCATTATCGGTACATGGATGAGACCCTCCAAGATTGGGTCTAGGTGGACAAATATCGAACAAATCTCTCATTCTTCTACTTCAAACCTCAGAAAAGAATTATAGCATCTATTTTGTCAGTTTGAAGCTTTCTGTTTTCTTGCTCCATTTATTATTTGTCTCCTCCTAGTGCTCATTTAGTGCTCATTAATTTAGTGCTCATTAATATTCACTAGAAATGGTTTAATTTTGTTCAAGCTTTTTCATATGTGTCCTTTTGGCGGCAAGATGGAGAGAGACAAATTCAGGGATAAAGTCTGGGATGGTTTTAAGACCATAGAGGGGAAAGGTTGACACTTAAACAATCAAATCAGTCCTTTGCCCTGACTTAGTCCATTTGAGATGTGTAGATTCAAAACATCTTGCACTGAAATAAACTACTTACATTTGAATCAGAATCACTTCCACTGACACAAACGACATCTTGCTTTTGAATTGTGATAACGTCTTTTGATAGCTTTAATCGGATGTCATAGGCATTCTCAGACTCTTCATCAAAAAGACGTGCTATACCAGTCTTAGTCTGTAAAACAAAAGCAGTTTTGTTTATGAATAATTTTATAATAATCTCATTAATAAAACATGAGGCACTTTCGCACTTTCTCACTTTGTGTGATTTGGAAGTTATCCAGTTGATTCTCCTGTCTTTTTAAAGTGCAGAGCCACATTGGAGGATAATAGTCTAGATATTGCCAGCACTCACTGTCTAAGCTGAGAGTGTGAAGGCTATTTATCAATGGAATGCCTCAAGTTACGATCACTGTTGTGTTCACCTAAGATGTACATAATACCGTTTCTAGGAAGGGTCACTCAATGATTGCTCACAGGAATCTTAATCTTTTCTCCCTCAGCAATCCAGGTGCATTGATACTGCTCCAGTTGAAAATAAAATACTAAACATAATCAAAGGATGACATCTAAGGTCTTCTGGTTTGCATCATTTTGTACCACTGTATCAAGGTAAAAACAGTGACTGCAGATGCTGGAAACCAGATTCTGGATTAGTGGTGCTGGAAGAGCACAGCAGTTCAGGCAGCATCCGAGGAGCAGTAAAATCGACGTTTTGGGCAAAAGCCCTTCATCAGGAATAAAAGCAGAGAGCCTGAGGGTGGAGAGATAAGCTCGAGGAGGGTGGGGATGGGGAGAAAGTAGCATAAAGTACCTGGAAGTTGCAGTGGGAGAGGGACTCCCTGAGATTCTTGTAGAGAGAGGAGGAAAACGTCTTCAAGGCAGGCATCCTTGCAAGAGGATTCGCAGGAGGGTTAAAAATCAACTAGGTAAAAACAATGACTGCAGATGCTGGAAACCAGATTCTGGATTAGTGGTGCTGGAAGAGCACAGTTCAGGCAGCATCCGAGGAGCAGTAAAATCGATGTTTCGGGCCAAAGCCCTTCATCAGGAATAAAGGCAGAGAGCCTGAAGGGTGGAGAGATAAGCTGGAGGAGGGTGGGGGTAGGGAGCAGCACCTGTACTCTGTGCCCCACCATTTATCTTATGTTTCATTTAGCTTATATAATTCATTCAAATTATTTGCAGTAAAACAAATCTGCTGGACAGATACTGTCACAATGCTACTGTATTTACTTAAGGTAGGCAACAGGTTTGAGAGGTAAGAGATGAAGAAATATGCTGAAGGTGAAGAAAGTGGACAAGTTGTGATTGACAGATTTGATGTTTTTCTGTTGGTAAAGATAACATAATTGCAATTACAGATGACCAGTGCATCCATGATCTCCATAATTCTGAGACATGAACAGAAATCACGGGCTCAGTTTTTGCTCCTAAACCGGGTCCCTGTCCTGAACCCAGTGGGTCCCCTGGGGCCACATGCCCTGGTTATTGGGATTTGATGTACCCCTTCATCCTGGATCTGATTTCAGCTGCGTCCTTCAAACTTCTGAGTTGCAGCTCAGTTTTCCAAGGAATATTTCAACCTTCAGCCCAATTTACTTTTTAAAGTACAAGCTCACCAATTGCTCTTCAGTTTCACAACTCCTATGGTTGCCTAAGATTTGTGGGAAATTTTCTGCATCTGCTTCTGTGAAGACAGAGACAAGTGCTAGATTTTTAGTAGGCTCTGAATGGTGTGGGCTATGGTGAGATGAATGGCAGAATTGGATGAGATCTTCAGTCAAGGCCCATCTTGACATTGAGATCATCTTGCTGCCTCTTATTTGCTTTTCTCAAATGACGTGGAGAGATTGTCACAAGGCATTGGCGAGTTCACAATTGATCTTGTAAATGCTTTATTAACAGTCAAACTCTACCTTATAAAACTAGCCAGCGGGAAAACTCAACATGGAAATAAGAACAGGTTCAACTTGTAACTAAACATTTTGATGTTAACCATTGGGCACCAACATCTTGGGCATTCCTAATGGGCACTGGCCACACAACCCAGACTCACAGATATTGGTATCGGATATGGTACTGTTACAACGCAATGGTGAACCTCTCTGTTAATTAAACCAAACACCCAGAGAGGCTCACCTTGCCTCGCACTCTGTTAAAATATGAGTGACACAGAACTCCCAAATTCTAATATTCAAAGAAAATAATATTAATTTATTCCTTAACTCTAAGAGTGAACATTAAACAACATTTATTCACAACTCTAAGCCCCCCTTTCTCTTCATGTTTATTATCTGCCTCCAACTTTTTAACAATATGCTGTTCCAATAAACACTTAGTAAAATTACATCAACTTAATTTCAAAACCATACAGCAGCTGTCATCTCTGGTATCTTTCTTCTTCCAAATGAGATCTTCCTGGGTCATCTTCTTTCTTTTACTGTGGATATGTTTCATATGAAAAAGTATCTTTGATAGAGAGAGAGTTTGGGTCTGCTTTATGGCAGTTACTGTCAATGGCAGTTACTCTTCTGATAGCAGTCACTCTGTCTGACTTCCAAACTGCTTGCCTTTTTTATTCCCCCAATATTGGATCATCTCATCGATTCAATGTTGGCAAAACAATTCATTCAAACTTGATTGGGTTTTAGTATCCTGGGGCATAATTTAAACTGAATGAATTGTTGTCAAAACAGCAACCAACCCAGGTATCTATTTCACAGCCAAATGTGCATATTTTCAACTTTCCAGTACACTCTGAGACTACTAGCTTGGAATATGTTAGGTCTTATAAGGTCTCAGTGCAAAACAGCATTCTCTTTCTCATAAAGGTATAGTACATGACTTCAACTTTGTAACAGTACCAGTCTCTATCTATCCACCTCTGATCCATTTGCAGGATGGTTCTGCACTTCGCTGATGCAGCTCAGCTGCAATTGACAATTAACAATGTAAAACTGCAACCAGGACACTTTGAGCTCACCTGTCTTTCCACCACTATCTCTGGCAGCGTATTCTATTTACTGTCAACCTCTCCATAAAAGATTCGCCTCTCACATCTCCTTTAAACTTACCCCTTTTTACCTTGTCCCTAGGTGATTAACATTTCTATCCTGGGATTTGATTATCCATTCTGTCCATGCTTTGCATCATTTTGTAAAGTTCTATCAGGTCGCTTACCACCACCAGCATCCCCCTACCCCCACCCTGCACACCCATCACCACCACCCTCAGATGTTTAAGTGAAAACAAACCAAATTTGTCCAATCTCCTCCCATAATTGATACACTCCAAACCAAACGGCATCTTGGTAAACCATTTCTGTACCCTCTCCAAAGTCTCCACATCTTTCTGCTCGTGTGGCAACCAAAACTATATACAATATTTCAAATGGGAGCTAACTAAAGATCTCAACAGCAATAATTTGACTTGCCAACTTTTATACCATATGCCCTGTCTGATGAAGGCAAACATACTGTGTGCCTTTTTACCCGCCTTATTTGCATATGTATTCACTCTCAGGGAACCTTGGACCTGTACACCTAGATCCCTTTATTTGTTGATACCAGTGGTTCTGCCAATTACTGTATACTTCCTTCCTGCATTCGATCTTTCAAAATGCATCACCTCACATTTGTCCAGATTGAACTACATTTGCCATTTCTCTGCCCGTGTCTCAAGTCTATCTATATCCTGCTGCATCCTCTAGTAATCCTGCTCACTATCTGCAACTCCCCCGATCTTTGAATCATCGTCAAACTTACTAATCAGACCACTTACATTGTCCTCTGAATTATTTACATATGTTACAAAGAACAGGGGTCCCAGCACTGATCCCCATGGAACACCACTGGCCATAGGTCAGCTAAACACCCTTCCACCACAACTTTTGTCTTCTATGACTAAGCCAGTTCTATACCCATACAGCAAAAGATTTGATGGTAGATAAGAAATTTAAAAAAGAAAAGGAAAAGAATAAATGAACACAAGTTAGTGAGAAACATAAAAATGGAGTGTAAAGGCTTTTTTTAGATATATTGGAGGTAAAAGATTAGTTATGATGAATAGGGCCCATCAAAGGTAAAAACAGAATAATTTATCATGGCAAACAAGCAAATGGTAGAGAAGCTAATCAAATACTTCGGATTTAGTCTTAAGGACTTTGTTTGTGAGTCACATTGGGTCGAGTAATTCTCACCACAAAACATAACAGACTTTCTTGTCATATCTTTAATCAAATTTGCCCTGTTAATTGGCATACACGAATCATTGTGAGGATCAGGTCCAATTTTCACCGTAACTTAAAATGGGCAATCCGTGGAGCAGCTAATTATGATCCCAGAACCGACTAGCATTCTTGGTGCTAGCACCATATTTAAAAGACTGTTGTACACCTGAACAAACATCGTCAGCTGGCAGCTGTGCTACATGGTTCCTGAAAATTACCCCTGACATGACAGATGGGGATATCTGCACCCTGCTTTATGGGCAGAGATCCGGCTAGACTGGGGTGGCACACACGCAAGACTTTCTTCTCTGCCAGGTCTAGCAGTGTGGGCCACAACACCATATCATGCCAACATGGTTTTATGTTGCTACCAGAGTTCAGATTATTAAAAGTTCATCCATATGGATGAATGCTGCCTCAGAATTCGCAATTCCATTTTCAAATGGTGTGCATTGGTTGAGTGGGTCTATTATTATCAATAGATAAAAGTTGCTTACATTTTCAACAATTTGCCTAATTTCTCATAATGTATTTTATTTCTAGACTAAGCCTACTAAACACAACTGATCTTCCTTTTTACTCCTAAGCGCCTTTGAAGTTTCATTTAACAGAAAATTACTCAGGGAAAGCAAACATTTTCTTAAAGAATAAAACCTTGTAATGTGAATAGATACATTTGCAGCTGATGTCAACTAATTTAATGGCAATATCAAAGAAATGTGGTGAGGGTCTTCTGACACTGTTATCGTGTCCCCACCTCTACGCCAAAAGGTCCAGGGGTGGCACATTGGTTAGCACTGCTGCCTGACAGTGGCTGGGACCCAGGTTTGATTCCAGTGACTGTCTGTGTGGAGTTTGCACAATCTCCCTGTGTCTGCGTGGGTTTCCTCTGGGTCCTCCTGTTTCCTCCCATAGTCCAAAGATGTGCAGGTCAGGTGAATTGACCATTCTAAATTGCCCATAGTGTTAGGTTTCATTAGCCAGAGGGAAATGGGTTTGGGTGGGTTGCTCTTCAGAGGGTTGGTGTGGAATGGTTGGGCCAAATGGGTCTGTTTCCACACTGTAGGGAATCAAATCTTATCAGGTTCAAACAGGTTCAGCTATCAGGAGGAATGCTCAGCACTGTAAGAAGATCAATGCCCTTTCCACTCGGCTAGCACAGGTGTCACCATTTTTGCTCTAATACCCCACAGTCACTCTATCTTTGCTATTGGTCCCACCTCCCGCCAAGGTTCACTGTCACCTGTAACAACTGTCCCACTCACTCTCAAACATGCTAGCTCCTGATGATACTAACAGTAATAGTTCCGTCACCCATTTTCAGGTCCCCACATTACCTGCCTCTCTCTCATTGGAAGAGCAACACAACCCATGATGGTTTTGTACTCTCTGCCAAGGGAAACCTTGTCTGTCTACCCTGTCTGTATCCCTCACAATGTTTTATATCTCAATCATGTCACCCCCTCAGCCTTCTCTGTACCATGGAAAATAACCCCAACCTCTTTAATCTCTCCAAAAGAGAAAATGCTGGAAAATCTCAGCAGGTCTGGCAGCATCTGTAAGGAGAGAAAAGAGCTGACATTTCAAGTCTAACTAACCCTTTGTCAGCTTTGACAAAGGGTCAATTAGACTTGAAACATCAGCGCTTTTCTCTCCTTACAGATGCTGCCAGACCTGCTGAGATTTTCCAGCATTTTCGCTTTTGGTTTTGGATTCCAGCATCTGCAGTAATTTGCTTTTATCCACTCTTCAATCTCTCCTCGTAGCTACAGTTGTCCAGCTGGGGCAACATTCCAGTAAATCTTCTCTGTATTCTCTCCAGAGCAATTACGGCCTTCATGTAACATGGATTTCTCTATTTCTTTTAAACATATTGAGAACAGAAAAGTCATGATTTTTAATACAAATAAATATTGCAACTGTATTGTTTACATTACCACCAGCAGATTGCTGTGTGCATTGCAGACATGCAGTTAGAAATCTCTAAGGATAAATCCGAACAACATGTTACAATGCAGCAGGCAATTCATGCTGTCTGAAACCAGAAGCAAATACTATAATTTTATTACATGCAACCTGTCCAAAGACATTTGCACAACTTAATCCATCACTAAAATTTCTCCAAGACTAGTAATCAGCAAAACTATCAGTTTATGTTTTGCTAATAGAAATTTGCTGTGCAATGCACATTTACAATGGACAAGAAATGTAAATATGTAAGGACACAATGTTAACTCTATGCCCCCTTCAGTGAGAAATTAAGTCTCGATATCTACCTTCTCCATGCTAACTCTTTGCATGTAAATTTGGTCTGGCATTGAGTATCTATTATTTGAAATTTCAAATTTGAATGATAAGGTCAGTGATTTAACAGTATAAGATAAAAGTACCTAATTTACATACCGTAAAGTATACTTTATACTAATGTATTTACGTAACTTGCATGCTGTCTTTTTATTTATGTGCTTTATAAAATTGTGCATTGAAATGGGGATCAACAATTTTAGGATCACTGTTTTCGAGGATTGCTGTATATTTTGAAAAGCAAGTAATCTGACAGTTATGTGAAGCACTGTGTAAACAGCTATGTGAACAAACAGTAACTGAAACAGTAGCAGATGAATTGGATTCAAATGGTTCTGTCTACAGACGCAGCTGTGTGGCAACAAGATGTCGATTGTTAATCGGTCACTAGTCTATAGACCAATGATAAAAGCCTTTTGCCTTCCAACCAGAGGTTTGATTCACAGGTAAATGAACAGCTTGGGGCTGGGAACAAGATAAAGAGAAGTGTTTTAATTTCTACCAGCACAAAAGTTGTCTCTCTATTCTCTACAGTTAAAACCCATCAAAAACCTAAACAAATTCAATTCATCTTTCCCTCAGCAGTTGTTGGAATCTGTGCCTTTTCACTGATGAGTCAGGACATGTTATAAGCAAACCAGCCACCTTACGTCTGTTGCAAGCCTTTGGAAGCATCTAGAAAAGATGACTGAGAATCAACATTCTGACAAACATAAACTTTCACAATTGAAAGTGAGGCCTTGCATAGTATTGTAGAACAGATAAATCTAGGGGTTCAGTGATATAATCCTTTGATGTTTCAATCACAGGGTGGTTAGGAAGGCATTTAGCACACTTGCCTTCATTGCTCAGACCTTTGAGTATAGAAATTCGGACATCATGTTGAGATTGAACAGTACATTGGTGAGACCTCTTCTGGAGTACTGTGTCCAGTTCTGGTCACCCTGATGTAGGAAGCTGGAGAAGATTCAGAAAGATTTGCTAAGGTGTTGCCAGAAGTGGAGGGTTTGAGTTATAAGGAGAGACTGCATAGTTCGGGTAGTTTCTCACTGGAGCATAAGAGGTTGAATGTGACCTTATAAAGATTTATAAAGTCATTAGGTATATAGATGAGGTGAATGGCAGGAGTCTTTTTCCTAGGATGGAGGGATTTCAAAACTAGGGTACATTTTTTAAGGTGAGAGGAGATAGATGTACAAAAATTGAGGGAAAATTTATTTTACGCAGAGAGTGGTTCGTATATGAAATGGACTTCCAGGGGAAGTGGGGGATGAGGATACAGTTATAACATTTAAAAGGCATTTTGATAAGTACATGAATAAGAAACGTTTGGAGGGATATGAGCCAAATGCAGGCAGGTGGGACTGGTTTAGTTTGGGATTATGATCAGCATAGACTGGTTAGAGCGAAGGATTGATTTCCAAGCCGTATAACTCTGCGACCCTATAAAAATCATAAGAACCCTCTCAGCAACCCATGAACTGAAATCATTGAAATGCATCTGAATTTTCCTCTGCCAATTAACCAATGTTTCCCTATCTGTTCCTCTGTCTGTGTGCATAAACAAGAGTTTATAAGGAGATTAGAGTTTTAATTTGTAGTGTTACATTCTGATGGTTTACAACTATTTGCTGCCTAATTACTTGTAATAAATACTAATTCTTATTAAGTATAGAAAACTGATCTATGCTCTACATCAATCTCTGGGTGTGAAATTCTGAGAAATTGGGACATGTTGTGTACTTAAGTTAAAATCTTTAACATGTGCTACCCCAGTGAGTTATGGTAATGTTGGAAAGACTATATATTATAAATATCACTAGTATATCCATCAAGTAAAAACTTGTTGAAACTTTTGACTAGTATTCATTCTTACATGCCTGTAGCTATCCATACATAAGAAGAATCTTTGTATCTCTTATTTTGGTCCAGTCACTGCTGTATATCTTCAGCTCATTAAATGATCCAAGAGTAGGAACTCTACTTGCTGTCTTGGTAATTGCCCACAAGTCAAGATCTATATCACGTAATTCTAACAGAAACTTGTGCAAAGCTCGGTCAATAATATATTGAAACAGCAGCTTTGAGATAGGAGCTGTTCACCTCAAAGGGTCACTGAAAACAAATGACAAAACATAAAGCCAATTTCAGGCAGGCAAAAGAAAAAAAAACAAGCAATCTTAACATTTGACAGTAGATAATTTTCAATCTCACTGATTCTAGTGTTTTCAATTTCTTTGTCCTCAGGCTATACACGCTATACTGACCTTAGTGTAATATGACCTTTAGTAAAGGCAAATTGTAATATTCACAATCACCTGCCGTAAGAGCAGAACATAACACAAATGTGTATATACATTTATATGCTTCTGCAATATAAGATTTTTGTGTTTTGCATAAAGTGGCAGACAGACTATTTGTTTTTATATGGATTCAATTACGTTGTTATGTTGACATGTGTAGCAATTATTTAGTTTCATAGATTTGCATAAAAGCTTGCTCGGTTCTACATGAAGTAATCTAATATCATTTATTGTTGACTATCTTATTTATGTTAATAGAGTTCTTGAAATATTGTTTCTTTTTCATCTTCTCCTGAATGTAATTGCGAGCTTGTGTGAAGTATTTGTAATTTGGAAATGAGCGCAATGATTTTTACATTTTGAAAAATAAAATAGATGAAGTGGAATTTAAAGCTGCTGCTCGTTGTGCCTTTTATCCCTTAATTAAGTTGCAGCTCTGTCATGATAACAGAAACCTGAAGTACTACAGACATTTTACACATTTAATTCCAAAGTGCGTACATTAAAAAAGGACTGCTACAGACATAAGAAGAGACTGTGGTTGTAAATTCAGTGCTGTTAGCAAACCTGTGTCTGGTTCCCATAGAAAGTTCAATGACCGGGGCTTGAGATTAAAGCAATTAAAGGATTAAAGGATTAAAGAGGAAGTGAGGAATACATTTTCCATCCAGTGAGCACTGGAATTCTGGATACCCATTTAACATGCTGTAACCTACAAGACAAACCAAGAGCTTGAAAGTTAGATTAAATTGGATAACTCCTTTTAAGACAACACCGAAACAATGGATGAAATGGTTTCCATTTTACTTTCCTGGGTAACAAATTTCTTAAACTAACTAACTCATACTCTTGTGTTGAATCAGAAGGTGCATTTCATAATACAGAAATTCTATAAATGGTAATCCTTCTTCCTATTCCAGCAACTTTTGGCAAAGCACTATGAGATCTTGTGGAAATGGACTGCAAGGTCCAAGTTCTACAACTGGGGTCCTCTAAATGAGTGCGATATTAGAACAAAAATTAACCCAGTACCTATTTCAGATGGGCATTCTAGGTGATTGAAAGTGGCCTGATCCACAATTAGGCTAAATTTTGAGTGTCGTTCTAAAAGCATAACTGTGGCGTATTTTAAGTTTTTACATGTTGAGGATCCTGGGATTGTGTTCATTAGAGTTCAGAAGGTTGAGGGGAGATCTAATAGAAACTTACAAGATAATACATGGCTTAGAAAGAGTGGACGCTGGAAAATTATCAGGCAGGGATATAGGACTCGTGGGCACAGCCTTAGAATGAGAGGGAGTCAATTTAGAATGCAAATGAGGAGACATTTCTTCAGCCAGAGAGTGGTGGGCCTGTGGAATTCACTGCCATGGAGTGTAGTGGAGGCCGAGATATTGAATGTCTTCAAGGCAGAGATTGATAAATTCTTAATTTGTGAGGAATTAAGGGATATGGGGAGAGTGAGGGTTATTGGCGTTGAAATGCCCATCAGCCATGATTGAATGGCAGAGTGGACTCAATGGGCCGAATGGCCTTACTTCCACTCCTATATTTTATCGTCTTATGGGTTCTAAATGAAGAAAAGGCTCTCAAATTTCTTCCACATTCTGCATTACTTAGAAAATTACTTGCAAAAGATTATCTTATCTTTGTTTTCCATTGTTTTGCATTGTTTTCCACTTACAGGACCAAGAATATTTTGCTGCAACTGTACAGGACTTTGGTGAGACAACACCTGGAGTATTGGGTGCCATTTTGGTCTCCTTATCTGAGGAAGGATGTATTGGCCATGGAGGAAATGCAATAAAGATTTAACAGACAGTTCCCAGGATGGCAGGACTGACATTTGAAGAGAGACTGGATCAATAGCACGCTGGACTTTAAAACAATGAGGGACATCTCGTAGAAACCAAGAACATTCAAATATGATTGCACTGACTAAACATGGAAATGATATTCCCAGTGACTGAGGAGTCCGAAACCAGAGCTCACAATTTAATAATAAGTATGGACCATTTAGGATTGATTGATTGATTGATTGTCATGTGCACTGAAGTACAGTGAAAGGCTTTGGTGATGAGCAGTACAGGCAGATCATGGTAAGCAAGGATGTACAGATCAGAGGTTGTAAAGCGACTTCAACAGCGATATACAGGTTATATTGTACAAGGTGAGTGCTAGGTGAGATCAATGTTAGCAAGATCACCATTATTTGAAGCTTGAGAGTTTATTTATCAGTCTAATAACAGCTAGGAAAAAGCTGTTCCTAAAGCTGATGTGTGTGTTCAGGCGTCTGTACCTTCTGCCTGATATGAGGAGAAATTTATTCATCTAGAAAGTGGTGAGCCTGTGGAAGTCTCTACCACAGAAAGTGATTGAGGCCAGAACATGAGATGTTTTCAAAAAAGGAGCTAAATAGAGTTATTAGTGCAAAAAATATAGGGAGAAAGCAAAAACAGAGTACTGAGTTTGATCAGCATTGATCACATCAAATGTTGCAGCAGGGTCCAAAGGCTGAATGGCCTCTTCTGCCTCTATTTCTTATGTTTCTAAGCTTAATATATCCACTTGTACAGCTGAACAGCATTGTAAATACAAGCACAGCACAAGATGTTGCACATTTGGTTGCTCCATTATCTTTTGTAAATTAAATTTGCTTGATGCTTTCGAACTTAAAATAAAAGAATGTTATGCTTGTCCACTCCTGTAGGAGAAAGTGAGGTCTGCAGATGCTGGAGATCATAGTTAAGAGTGTAGTGCTGGGAAAGTACAGCAGGTCAGGCAGCATCCGAAGAGCGGGAGAATCGGTGTTTTGAGCATAAGCCCTTCATCAGAAATGAGGCTTGTGGGCCAGGATTCTGAGAGATAAATGGGAGGGAGGTGGGTCTGAGGGGCATTGCAGCTGAGATTGCAATAGGTTGGTGATGGTGGGGGAGAAGGTGATAGGTTGGAGATGAGGCTGGAGTGGATAGATGAGGAAGACGATGGACAGGTCAAGAGGGCAGTGCCTGAAACGTCGACTCTCCTGCTCCTCAGGTGCTGCCTGCTTTTCCAGCACCACCCTCTTGACTTTGACCACTCCTGCAGACTAGAGTGAAATCTATAGAGACACAAGCTGAGTCAAGTCGGTGGAAGCAATTTCTTGGCAGAGTTACAGCTTCTTTTCAACTTACATTATCCTGATCTAGAAGTACAGATAAATGAATGCAGAGTTGCCCTGAGAGTGATGTGAATTTCTGGGCTACATGCCTGGCCTGTGCCTTCTCCTGCTAGTGTGGTGACTGAATGTGGCCATTAATTGAATACTTCAAACCTTCCATGGGTCCAAGGATAGGCAGGCTGCACACCTTCTTCAACTCCCATATTATGACAGACAGGCCAGGATGAGAGGAAGGGCAATAGGAAGACCATATGCAGTATTTTAAAAGGGTCCTTCTCCCTCACTTTCAAATGTGCAGGCAAGGAACTGTCAAATCCAGCCCACCAATTCAACTTTAAAAATACAAGGAATTATGTACTAAATTACTCTTTACTGCAAGTTGACATTTAATACCATTACCATCATTGAATCACTGACTATCAATATCCTGGAAGTTACCATTAACCAGAAACTAGCCATATAAATACAATGGCTGCAAGAGCAAGTCAAAGGCTAGGATTCCTGCAGTGAATAACTCACCTCCTAATTCTCCAAAGCTAATTATCCACCATCTACAAAGCACAAGTCAGAACTGTGATGGAATACTTCCGTGAATGAGTGCAGCACTTACAACACATAAGATGTTCAACACCATCCAGGATCCAGAAAAGCAGCCCATTTGTTTGACAACACAACCACAGACATGCATGCCCTCTGCCATTGATGTTCAGTAGCATCAGTGTACCATCTACGAGAAGCAGAAATTCACTCAGGTTCCTTAAAGAGCAACTTCTAAACTCATGATCTCTACCATTAAGAAGGACAAAGGCAGCACCATCTGCAAGTTTCCCTCCAAGCAACTCATTACCCTATCTTGGGTCTGTTGGTGGGTCTGAGCCTGGTCTCTCGGCTACTTGTAGCAGATCCTGGCCTGGTCTCTTGTTGACACGTGGTGGCTCCCAGTTGGTCTCTCAGCAGCTCTTAGCAGGGTCAGGCCTGGTTTCTCAGCAGCTCCTAGCAGGGCCTGGTTAGTCTCCCAGCAGCTCCTAGTAGGTCCTGGCCTAGTCTCCCAACAGCTCCTAGCAGGTCATGGCCTGGTCTCTCAACAGCTCCCTAGCAGGTGCCTGTCTGGTTTCTCAGTGACTCATAGCAGGTCGCAGCCTGGACTCTTGGTGGCACGTGGTGGGTCATGGTCTGGTACCTCGACGGTAGGTCGGCTGATCTCTTGGCAGTTCATGGCGATGTCTCAGCTCATTGTGCGAATGGATCCTGCCCAGACTTGTTCCCGAGGCACCGGGGGAGTTCGGAGAGGTGGCGGTTTCAGTAGCAGCAATAGCATGTGCGACAGCGACACTGAGAACAGACAACTGAGATAAGCGGAGAATTCAAAGACTGCTGAACTTTTAACTTATTACTTTTTTCCAAGTTTAAACTATGAAAGAATTTAATGTGGACTATTACCTATATGTTTACTTTTCTACTATTCTATGAAGAATTACTTAACATTTTAACTCTAATTTCTCTTACTACTTTGAAACTAAGCTTTTTTTGTACCTAGGTACCTTGGTTTCGAAGATGGCACCATGTGTGGTGAAATTATAAACTTTTCACTGTACTCCTGAACTTGGGTACACGTGACAATAAAAATCTAACACCTAAAAAAACTTTATCACTTTTCCATTCATCATCTTCTCCAGGGCATTTGGGGATGGGCAATAAATGCAAGTCTTGTCAAGAGCACCCCCGTTCCATGGGAAAATAAAAAGTTAAGAGTTTGTAAGTCATAAAAAGTTAGAAAATATTATTTAAATATACTGTAAATCACGTGTTAATAATAAACTGGAATAAAAATAATGCTACTTAGAAAGCAAAAGAGACAAATTGACCTCTGCCTTTCTTTCTTTCTGCAGTTTTCCTATATATCTCTAGTTCTGTACTCTGAGCAAAATTACACAAAAGTACAGTAGAAACAGACCAGACAATCCAATAACATTTTCCTGCTCCTCGGATGCTGCCTGACCTGTTGTGCTTTTCCAATACCACTCCAATCCAGACTCTGATCTCCAGTATCTGCAGTCCTCACTTTCGCCCAGACAATCCAATAAACTGACCAATGCTTGCATTAATACACAACATGAAACAAGTCTCCTCTGACCTCTCTTCATCAAACCCTTATCGGTATAAACTTCGATCCTTTAGCCTGCACTGTTATCCATTTCCAGTCTTTCAGTGTCTAATCAAGAATCACTCTTTTATTTCAGTTTACCTGAATGTTTTGCCTTCTTTAAACTGTGTTTAATGTCGCCATAGTTTCTGATCAAAATGACAAATACGTTTAATTTGGACAGTTGATAGCCCTCACTTCCTCAGCAACTGAGCTGCTGAAAAGTGTGTGGGAGTATGACCTTCATCTGACATATATTTTGGCATATTTGTTTAGACTGTCTAAGGAATCATATTTACATTTTAGAATCAAAAAGCATTACAAAAATGTGTTTAATTAGTAGTTATATGCCATTCAGATGCATTTGATTATTCAATTGTGTAACCTACCAATCAACGAGAGAGAAGTATTTATCAAATTATTTAACTATTAATCATTGTAGTCAGAAATTATTGAACAAATAGTGCTTCTGGAAAGGAAGGATGATGTCCATTTTAATTAATTTGGAATAAAATAGAATGGGAGAAAGGATTCCCTAAAGAGAGCAAATGGAAAAGCTTTCTTTTTTTGGTGCAGCATTCCTTACAGGTAATAGAGAAAAAGGACAAACTTGGTGAACTATTGATATTGAGTTTGAAAGACTGGACTGCTAAAGATAATATATCATTGACTAACAAAATCATAGGAGCTACAGTGCAGGAGGAATTCTTTATAGCTATGTTGATACTATTAATTGCAGCTACTTTTCAACACTCATTAGTGTGTCATCTCTCTTCATTCATATTCTTGTATAAATTAAATAGAATTAACATGATAGAAACAAGTCATTCAATGCTCATAATCTGGTTATTGTTTAATAGATGACGACAGTCTATTCCCATTCCATCAGCCTTTTACCATTTCTTTTCTCACTCATGTACTTGTATAACACAGCCAGAAAGCATTGTCATTATTTGATACTTCTACATTCTAACTATTCGCTGAGTCAGCAAATTTCTAATAATTTCCATTTTCTAGATGAGGAAAAGATAGAATATAATTTCCCCTTTTCTCATTTCTCAGTTGCATGTCATGAGCTGTAGTTTTGAGAAGGAAGGTTTTAGCTATTTGAATACTGAGTGCCCAGAACATACACAAAACAAGTTTGGTTGCAAGCTTAACTCTGTATGCTGCAGGCCTAAAATGCTCTCTCATTTCACTGAAAACAATGGAGGTTCGAAGCTTTTGCTGATGCTTATGGCTCACAACTCATTTTGCTCACATTGAACTTATAGGCGAGTTCCCATAGAGAGGGTATATCTAGCAAGTAAAAGAAAGTATACCGGTTTCATTGCATATGGTATATGTTTTGGACAGGATCTTTTCTGTTGCTACACAAGGTGGCTTTCTTCTGATCTTCAAATCACAATATTGCCTCATGAATTAATAAGATATCTCCTGATCAGTTTTACTAAATCATCAGAGACTGAGAGGTGACCTGATAGAAGTAATTAAAATTATGGAAGGCATGGATAGAGCTGATAGAGTCTTTTTTTTTCCCCAGAGTGGAAATATCAAATACTAGGGGGATAGGTTTAACATGAGAGGGGGAATGATTAAAGGAGATACGTGAGCAAAGTTGTTTTACACAGAGTGTGGGAACTGTCGGGAATTCCCTTGCCGGTGAGGTGCAGAAGCAAAGATGATATCAACATTCAAGAAGCATTTAGATAGACACATGAGCAATCAGGGAATAGAGGAATATGGACCATATGCAAGCAGATGGGATTAGATTCGAATGGAATCATGGTCAGCACAGCCATGATGGGGTGAAGGGCTTATTTCCGTGCCATTCTGCGTTCTATGTTGTTAGTACATCAAGTGCTGTCATGTTCCAGTCTGCACATAATGATGTGATGGCATAAATCATTCTCACATAATGGGGAAGAACAACAGCCATTCATATTTTCTAATGATAAAGTGGTTTCTGTCATTCCATTTTCCAATTTGCACACAGCAATTCTGGGAGTTGGAGGCTTTTGTATCTCAGTCTCTGTAAACATCCAGCCAATATTACCTGTTAATTCCACATGTGGTCTGCTACATTCTGATTGTTTCTTCAATTGAAAGGTCTCTAAGAGATCATTACATTGTATTGACTTTCCGGAGAGATGCCAAAACATGAGTTAATCCTTGTCTTTATAGAAACCGCAAAAAAGATAAACTATCCTTCTGGAATCCATTATGTCAAAGTAATTTGTTTTCTATGCCCCTTTTAAAAGTAAAAATATTCATTGTCTTCATGGGCATATGATGTGAGGATAAATCTCCACTGAATTTATTAGCAACTAATTTGCTTTTTGCTTCAAGTGTTGGATTTTCCCACGAACATTCAAAACACATCCAACCGACCAAAGGTGTGTGGAGTTTAAAATGCCTCTCACAGACTGTCTCTGTCTGTTCTAAAGAAAATCTCTGAACCTGCTTAACATTTCTAGAGAGCTTATATCTGACGAGTTTGATGCTATTAAGGATTCTTGCACATCATGTGACATTTATTTTCTTCAGTTACCTGGACAGGTTGAAGAAGTTGGGACTGCTTTCCTTGGAGAGAGGAAAGCTAAGAAGAGATTTGATAGAGATTTTGAAAATAACGAGTGGACTGGGTAAAATAAATGGGCAGACGTTGTTCCTGTTTGTAAAAAGTAACCATAATGAGAGAGCAGATATTTAGCGTGATGTGCAAAAGAAGCAAAGGTGATGTGAGAAAAGAAAGCTTTCACATCGTGAGAAATTAAGATAAGGAACGCACTGCCTGGAAATGATTCTGCTGAGGCAGGTTTGAATGATTTTCTTGGAAAGAAGTTGTGAGCAAGGGTATAGATTGGGAAAAAGCAAGAGATTGGTACTGGGAATAATGCTGCTTTCGATGGACAGTGCTGCAACAAATGAACTGAATGGCCTTATTCTGAGCTGTAACAATTCTCTGATTCGGTGTTGTTAAAGTGGAGATTAGAATGCAGCAAGTCCTCTGATTGAAGCCTAACCAGGGTGCTATACAAATTGAAGCATAATATTAGATTGAAAGAAGTAGTTGATAATCTTGCAAAGAATAATCCATCCTAGTAATGGACACAGGCCACAGAAGTGTGAAGGGGGGATAAAGGGGGCAACCTAGAGCCCCAGCTCACTCTGCTTATGCATCTTTTCAACAGCATGTCCAGAGAGCACTGACAGCCGACTGACAGCCGACCTGCACATTATCTCCAGCTCCTTGTACATCATAGTGAGCATCATCAGATGACTCCGGCAAGGCGACCGGAAGACCAGAACCAGCCCTAGATAAGAGGGGAAGTCCAAATTGATGACTGCAGATCTTGAACCATCAGCCAACCCTTAAAGACTGGGAAGCAGCCTGTCAGAACCTTAATGACAGTTCAAATACATTGGTAGGGACCTGTGGATCGGGTGTAGTGAATTCTCAGAAGCATGTGTCAGGAGTAGAATAAGTCCCGTGAAAAGATTGATAGTGCAATAGTAAAGTCTGCTGAATGCTGTTGTTCATTGATAAAGTGTTTTATAAAATTGTGTTGGACCTTCCCCTCACTCTTGGCCCATTTGTCCAACGCACCGCATAACGTGCCTGAGTTAGAGTCACTGCAAACCTGTCAAGGTTAGTCAGATTACATTTACCCAAACTTTCACTTTAAAACGGCCCTTATTATCTGCATTTTTTTTTTGCCAATTTGCTACCCATTCAATTATTTGCCCTGTGAATCCCTATGTTATCATCAGCTTACCAAGTGTACCTTAGTAATATCCTTTTAAAAATCCAATTATATGACATTGATTGCATTAATCTTCTCTAACTTCTTCTACATCCTCACATACTCACTCAAATTCCTTTTAAAATTACATTATGGTTTCTTCCTCAATTCACACTCAAACATTTAACATTCTGATCATCCGTGAAAAACTTTCACCTTTGTTTTCCTTGGATATCAACCTTGTCTCAGTGATGTCACTATTACCTCTGAGTCTGAAGATTACAAACGTAAGACTCCCTCACTAGTCTTGAGATGCAATGCAGCTTGTCATTCCAGTAAAGTATTGAGGAAAATCTGTTGAAAGTTTTGTCCCTCAGATGACAGTACCCCTGCCTTCCCCCCTGTAAGCAACCCCCACCCCCACCCCCCGGTCTCTGTCTGTCTTTCCACACGGAAATAAAAGGCTCTGTGCTATTATTCGAAGACAAGTGGTAAAGCTTTCCTGATGTCCTTTACCACTCCAAGACAACACTCAAAACTGTTCAAAGGTTTCCAAATTTCAAATAGGTTTTAACTTTCACTTCCAATGGAAATACCTTGATTATTTTACAAACTTCTGATCACAACTATACTTCCTATTCCTGGTAACATTTTAGTTAAAATTCTGAAATGATCCAGCACAGAAGGAGGCCATTTAGACCATCATAACTACCCTTTACAAAAGCAATCCAATTGTTCCCACCACTAGCAGTGCACTTTTCTCATGCACTCATTGATTTCAAATGTTATTATTAATTCTGCTTTCACCATTCATTAAGTAGTGAATTCAAAATTATAACTACCATACAGTGAAACAAAAGCAATTTGGACTTCAAACACTGTCAACGCAGCTGCATCTGCTGTTGCATACAAGTGTTAACAGCTTGCACTTTCTTTCCAGGTTAACAATGTATCCTTCTTCCCCACCTCGATCTTTAACAACCACACAATCTGAGTTTGTCGTGAGGCAGAATACAAAACCTGCATTTAACCTAAATTCTAGTCACAGTCCCAAAAACACAACTTTATAAACCTAATTTTTGTGGCAATGTTTTATAATCAAATTTAGACTTAGTAAGATTATTCCATTCTTGGTTATATATTGTATGTTTCTGAACCTGGGTAAAATTGACAGCATTGATTAGAAATAATGGCTTTTAGTCAAAGGTATTTTTCGGAATAGCTTGAAGTCACTCTCTCTTGCTGGAAAATCAAGCAATTCTATTCATTTTAGAACCAAAACAAGGTTATGTCAAAGCTCAAATTTGTGCTCTACATATTGAAGTCACTTGAGTTTACAGGCATACCTGAACAAATGACAGTGGATTTTTCAAGCCCTGTGTACACCTTATTTATGCAAGAATTGGGAAAAGGCGAGCAATTGGCCTCCAGATAAATCAAGCACTAACCCCAAGCAAAAGGAATGGACTGGGGAGGTGACTATCTTTGCATCTTGGGTTCCTGTCGTATAATTATTGCTTGGAAAGATTCAAACAAGTGATTGCCACAGGGTAAGCTCAGACTCTGTAGAAATAAAATATAAATAGCAGATGGCAGAGGTTGTTATCATGTGAGAGTCTTCCTCAGGCAATCACTTTCTTCAGATGGAAGTTGGGACTCAAAAGCCAAGAGTTTTCATTATAGAGCAAAATGTGACATCAAAAGCAACTGAGACTAACACACTCCAAACCAGGTATCCATTTGTTCTCTGGAATCAGTGAACAGCTCTCACTAATCATGCCTTTTATACTTTTCCCATCTACCTGTATATTGCTCATGCATCATATCCAAGCTGTTGCTTCTGAATAAATTGAGTAAAGAATGTTAAAACAACTCAATACTCAACAGCATCTTTTAAGTATCTGTGGTTAACCATTCCAAACTTTACACAAAAGTGTTAACCTCCATTAAGGATCTTGATTTTGGGAACAATGTTACTGGACCCTATTTTCAAGGAGACTGACCATCTTTTGATTCTCTTGTTCATTTGATTCGACTCTTCTAACTCATCAGCTTAATTAAACATCCCCTGAGGACTCTCTTTTCTGCTCCCCCTGTGGAAATATCCCTGACATTCTGGGTGTAGTTATCCGCAAACTGGCAATATCCATCCTTAGACCAGAGTCTTCATCATCCTTCTTCACACATGACTAAAAATGCAGAGAAACTCACTGGTTATGCTATTTGTTAGGATTCAGTTGAGAGAGAGTGCATGGAGAGCACCAGAAAGTCTTCCTGGTTCATCAGGAAAATGAATTAAAGCTTGTGCATTCCTTAAAAAGACACAATTTGTGATGATTTAAATGAGGTTGGAGTATTCACCTAGTTTGATTAGATTAGATTCCCTACAGTGTGGAAGCAGGCCATTTGGTCCAACAAGTCCACATTGACCTTCCGAAGAGTAACCCACTCAGACCCAATACCCTCTGACGCTATGGGCAATTTAGCATGGCTAATTCACCTGACCTGCACATCTTTGGAGTGTGGGAGGAAACCCGAGCACCTGGAGGAAACCCACGCAGACAAAGGGAGAATGCGCAAACTCCACACAGACAGATGCCTGAGGCTAGGATCAAACCCAAGGCCTGGTGCTGTGAGGCAGCAGTGCTAACCACTGTGCCATCATGCTACCCCATGGGGACATGGAGAATGATGGAGAATTTCCAAGTGAGATTTAACTGTGAAAGACAGTTCTGGAGTTAAAAATTACCAAGCTCAGAAAGTCAAGAGCTTTGTATTCTGAGAGCATTCTGTCAATAGTACTGATGACTTGTGCTCCACAGCTAGCTGCACACCCAGCCATGCTGCTCCAGTACAGTCACAAGACTGACACTTGCAAAATTGCCTGGTTGTATCCTCTGTTTAATCAGTAGGATAACCATTCAATCCTCGGCAAAGTGTCAGAAGGAATTGTGGCCATTGCTATTAAGCAGCATTGGCAAAGGAAAATCTGCTCACTGCTCTGTGATGTGTTCCACCAGGGCCCTTCAACTCCTGCTGTCATTACAGCCTTGGTCTAAATATGGATGAAAGAAGTTAAGTCCAGAGGTTAAGTGAGGAGCCAATGGGAATTTGGGGATAAAACACTCTACTGGCTGGAGTCATATCTGTACAAAATGGAGATAGTTGTGATCATAGAATTCCTGCAGTGTGGAAACAGGATATTTGGCCCAACAGGTTCACACCGACCCTCCGAAGAGTATCCTACCTAGGTTCGTTCGCCTACCCTATTACTCTACATTTCCCATGACTAATGTACCCAGCTGACACAACACTGAACACTAGGGGGTTACCATTGAACTGGAATAGCCATATAAATACTATCGTTACAAGAGCACCAATAACACCACAACTTGTCTTCTGTTTCCCAATGCCACTCAGCTCTCTATGAATCACCAGTCAGAAGTGTAATTGAATACGTTCAACTTGCCAAAATGGGCACAGCTCTGGCAACATTCAAGTGGCTTGACATTATCCAAACTTGCTTAAGTAACATCCTATGTACCACCTTCAACTATCACACAACGCACAGTGAGAGTAGCGTGTGCCATTTGCGAGACACAGCAGAGTAACTGTTGGTTGTCTCTGTGTGTAAACAATGGCAAGAAGAACTAGAAAGAACACCCAATTCGTTTCTCTTCAATCCTGTCTTTGCAGGAGGGGGAAGCAAAGATAAAGGAAGTGGCATTGAGACTGTGTCAGAAATGGGTAAGACGTGTAATAAGAAGTTATGGTTTTAGGATACTGCCTCCTCTTTGAAACTCTCAAAATGTGTTTGGCTTTGCATAGTGGCATTATGCAGAGCCCATTCAAAATGCAATGCCAGTACATTTATATTGCTTCAGTATCCTTTAACAAAAATCTTAGCAGGACTTATACACTTAATGGTAAGGTCCTAGGGAGTGTTGCTGAACAAAGAGTGCAGGTTCATAGCTCCTTGAAAGTGGAGTTGCAGGTAGATAGAATAGTGAAGAAGATATTTGGTATGCTTTCCTTTATGGATCAGAGTATTGAGTACAGGAGTTAGGAGCTGTACAGGACATTGGTTAGGCCACTGTTGGAATATTGCATGCAATTCTGGTCTCCTTCCTATTGGAAAGATGTTGTGAAACTTGAAAGGGTTCAGAAAAGATTGACAAGGACGTTGCCAGGGTTGGGGGATTTGAGCTACAGGGAGAGGATAAACAGGCTGGGGCTGTTTTCCCTAGAGAATCCAGGCTGAGGGGTGACTTTATAGAGGTTTACAAAATTATGAGGGGCATGGATGGGATAAATAGACAAAGTCTTTTCCCTGGAGTCAGGGAGTCCAGAACTAGAGGGCATAGGTTTAGGGTGAAAGGGGAAAGATATAAAAGAGACCTAAGGGGCAACCTTTTCATGCAGAGTGTGCTACGTGTATGGAATGAGCTGCCAGAGGAAATGGTGGAGGCTGGTACAATTGCAACATTTAAGAGGCATTTGGATGGGTGTATAAATAGGAAGAGGTTGGAGGGATATGGGCTGGGTGCTGGCAGGTGGGACTAGATTGGGTTGGGATATCTGGTCGGCATGGACAGGTTGAACCGAAGGGTCTGTTTCCATGCTCTACATCTCTATGACTCTATGACTCTATTGGCTGTGCTCTTTTTGGATGCCACAAAATCTGCAAAAAACATTTTAGGTTAGATTAAGATTAAATTCCTTTGCAGTGTGGAAACAGGCCGATCAGCCCAACAATTTTACACATTGTGATAGACAGATTTTCACTTAATATTTGAGATCTCACTGAAAGTTTACCCTGCAACCTTCACTGAGCCTCATCCAGTCAAACAGATCAATTCTCAATTCTTTCGAGTAGTCATACCAATGAGCAGAAATTTCAACCTAGCCCACATCAAGCAGCAACTGTGCTTTAAAGAAAATATACCTCCAAATATTGTAAGCAATGTAAGTAAACACATCAGTAAAAAGATCAGCATGCATGTCAAGATAAATATATTGAAGTAGGAATTCATCTTAGGCAGTAATGCAAAACAGATGGCATGAAGTTGACCAACTGTCACACTCTTCCCTTGATATTCAGTCCTATTGAAGTTGCTGCCACTTCAATAAATCATCTTGCTCCCATGTTAACATTTCCATCCTGGGCCTGCTGCAGTATTCCAAGGAACCTCATTGCAAACTGAAGAAACAGCACATCATTTTCTGCTTAGGCACTTTATAGCCCCGAGCACTCAACGCTGAGTTCGACAACTTCAAAGCATGAGCTCTGTCATACATTTTTATCAATGTGCTCCTACACTCACCCTCAGGCACATCTTGTTGGCTTTCCTCTCTGAAGAATAGACCCACTTTCTCCTTTTCATGCCTATTATTCACACCTACTTTTATCTCTCTCACTCTCCATAATTATTACTCTCCTCTTTTGCTCTAGATACCCTCATGATCTGTTACACCCATTCTTCCTGCCCTTCCATCCACAGCATAAAACAACCATTTTCCCTTTTCAGTTTTGAAGAAGAGTTATATCACACTCAAAACATTAACTTTGTTTCCCTTTCAACAGATACTGCCAAACGTGCTGAGTTTCTCCAACACGGTCTGTTTTTAAGACAAATTTGAATCCTCTATATAGCTGTTGCTTACTCTAGATATGTCATGTAAAAGAAGGATCGACGTTCAAGTATCTTTTAGAATTAAAATGGATCAATACTCAGTCATTGTTAATCACGTCAGAACAGGCTGCCACATTGTAAGCAAAACTTTTCATTATAAGCCGGATCATTTGTTAAAGAGATGACAACTTCCTTATAAAATGTTTGGCAAATCCATTCTCATTAATTTATGAACACAAAATGATAACAATGTCATGTGATCACGAGAAACTGACACGTGGATTTTCAGCCTTTTCTCTCGCCAAACACAAAAATGGGATGTCATGGACTTTCGATTTTTTTTATTCATGCTATTCATATAATTAGTAATTTTTTATGGGTAAACACTTGTAAAACTATGATTTCAATTATACCAATTCTTACTCAATTCTTAACATTAACAAATATAATAATGAAACAATTATGAAACATATCATAAATGTTGGATAATAAATACTGAAAAATGCTTGAAATGTGTTACAACGGTAATTTTACCTTTGAAGAAAAGATGATCAATATCACGGAAAAAAAATATGTTGCCAAGGTATTTCATGTTGCACTCATCAGACTAAATGGAGGAATGCTAAATTTCAAAAGTGATCACAAGTTTTTTTAGATTAGATTACTTACAGTGTGGAAACAGGCCCTTCAGCCCAACAAGTCCACACCGCCCCGCCGAAGCGTAACCCACCCATACCCCTACATCTACATCTACCCCTTACCTAACACTATGGGCAATTTAGCATGGCCAATTCACCTGACCTGCACATCTTTGGACTGTGGGAGGAAACCGGAGCACCCGGAGGAAACCCACGCAGACATGGGGAGAACGTGCAAACTCCACACAGTCAGTTGCCTGAGGCGGGAATTGAACCCGGGTCTCCGGCGCTGCGAGGTAGCAGTGCTAACCACTGTGCCACCGTGCCGCCCACAAAGTTATACCACAGGAGTGAAGATTAGATTCCTTACAGCCCAAAAAGTCCACACCAACTTTCTGAAGAGTAACCCACCCAGACCCATTTCTCTTTGACTAACATAGCTAACACTATGAGCAACTTAGCATGGTCAACTCACCTGATCTGCACACCTTTGGACTGTGGGAGGAAACCAGAGCACCCAGAGGAAACCCACACAGACAGTCACCCAAGGTCAGAATCAAACCCAGGTCCTGGTGCTGTGAGGTAGCAATGCTAACCACTGAGCCACCGTGCCACTGTGCAACCCCACGGTGCTAAAGAGATGCTAAATGCTAGATAAATCAATGCTGATCGACGCTCAAATTAAGAAAAGTACAAGGCTTGAACATGTCCCTTTTATTGGCAGAGAGTGGATCCATGATGAATGTACGCTACTTCAAACAAGCATAAACTGTTTGAAGTAATCAGTTCAACTGATTATTTTAAATTAGTTGCTATGTAGCAATTTGCATACTCAGGTTTGTTTGTCAGGTGCTTTCTAATGGAGGATCACATCTAAGACTAAAAGTTGTGTTTTGGATTTTGTGAGCAAAAGCTGACTGCCTATCATCTGTACTCTGTCTCCAGTAAACAGCTCGAGGAACACCTCTTTGACTCTCTTTTCTTTGTAATTATACCTTTGTAATTTCAAAGGCATGTTTCCTTATGCTTTTATCATTTACCATTTTATTTATGGTATTCGGTTTCATATACAATACCACAACAATGCAGTTGGGGGCATGACCACAGTAATGTTGGCATCTAATGCAGGCATGCAATATATAACAGACAACTATATCCAGCGTGAAAAGAGTTCTGCAGTCATAACTTTTTCCCTTACTCTGGTTGAAATTAAAGACAGCTTGTTTGTCATAACCATTCCAAAGACCAGTCCTCTTAATTGTTGATTTCACTTATTTATGAAAAAAGTAACATTCTGTTGCAACTTCCATTGGCAAAGTCCATGGCATGCTAAGATGAAACAGATATGCAGCATACTCATCCAGAGGCATAACGTTCTAAGATGCAGTACCCACACTGTACAGTTCTTTAATGACACTTCCTCGTGTTAGTGGTACAATTAGAGAAGCACTAAGCAAAGCCACAGAATTTCAACAATGAATGAAATAACAGTAAACCATACTTCACAATGCCATGTACAACAACAGAGAATATTAACCAAAACTGACCAACAACTTAAAAATACTCAGTGCTCATAAGTTGAAAACTCAAATGACGTAACTTAGAAGTGTAACATTTATACAAATTGGCCGCGTTATATTCTTCCTACCAATATCAGAAAGAGCTACTGTATATAACAAGTAGCGGAGTGTAGCTCTGGCACAATGGGTAACATTCTTGTCTCCAAATGCATGTTGATATCAAATCAAAACCCTGATGTACCATGGAGATTGTTAATTCCTAACTCCAAAATTTGTGTAATTCATTTAAATAAGTCTGTTACAGCCAAACCATGACTACAGCTGTAAATTCAGTCGCTTACTGCTGAAGTCCTTGGGGCCCAAGCATGTGTAGAGTGTCAGTAAAATGTTAAACAGAAAGACAAGCATCACAGTAAGGGATTAAAATGAGAACTGATCATCTACCTCCTCTCATCAGAATGCCACTTGAACATACATAAAAAGCATTGAGAACTGACCGTAATGTGTGCATATTTGTGCATTACTGGTCTGACATCATAGTGTGTGAGCTACTGTACATCACCATTCAAAAAGTAACCATTTTTAACACATGCGCTGCAGCTTTAGAAAGTAAAAAGACTCTATCAATCTGAGTGCTGCTAGTCAGCCACCTCCAAAAGGAATCAGGACAGAAGATTTTCAATCAATCATTTGAGTGTGGACAATAGCATCCACAAGTGAAACAATCCTTTGAAAATCAACCCTGGTTAATTTGAGAGACCAGTTGAAAAGCCAAGGAAGCCATACATCCCAACACACTCAGAGTTTACGAGTTTGAGATGTCCCCATCTGAAACCATACAAAATTATCAGATGGCTATTAATAACAGTCAGAAGATTTTTGGTTCAAATCAGCTCCAGATACTTAAAGTTGACACTTTAATTGATACGATAGTGATAAATGTGAACTGTCAAATTTCAACTTATAACTTCTGATTGTTATACCTAAGACGATTAAAAGATAGCTTGTTTCTTTGGAAAAGAAGAAATATGAACCTAACACGACTGAAATAGTCATCTCATCACAGATTGAAGTTGCCTTTGAAAATATGAGACCAACTGCACTGAAATTTCCATTTTTAATCTGAAGACGTGCAACCCAGATAATTGAGTCAGAACCAAGAAATTTGCAACTGCTGTTTAATTCACCCATATGTGATGAATTCATATTGACAGGAACCTGCCAGTTGCTTAACTTGTGACCAAACTGAAGCTCGACTTCAGAACACACATTGAGCTATATTTCAACAGCTGCTTTTAAGCAGCAGAGCAAAGAGAAAGAAAATTACTTTGTAAGTAAGAACTGCATCTCTCCCTTTCCTCTATCCACTCCCCCTCTTCCACCCTTCACCCAGCCTCTCTTTTATCCATTTCCTTCTCTCTCATCTCTGGTTACAATATTTGGACAAAAAAAATGGGAAAACAACAATTCACCAAGAAATCAAAGATATTTATAGATTTTCTACTGATACTGATATAAAATCAATGGCTAAACAATTGATATTAAGAAGATAACACTTCATGGACTCTTCGACTGTGTAATCTTTATTTTCCATTCCACACATTTGCTTTTAAACTCATTCTTTGTTTATGAGCTTGCTATTGCATTATTATTAATTTTAGGAGGTTAGTGGGAAATAAAATTCCTCTTTTTTCACTCAAAAACCTCCATCATTTTCTAATAAAGTGTGACAGCAGTGTGTTAAAAGCAAATAAAAGATATTTGTTGTAGTTGACTCATGAGAGACTTAAAAGAGAAGGGAGGTGTTTCCCTTGCCTCCGCTGGTCTTAACACTGAGTTGCAATGAGGGATCACGACACTCTTGGAGATGGTGACCTTTTGATGAAATACTACATAGAGGCACTGCTCTCTCAGGTGGGTGCAAAGCATTCATTCTGCTCACTTATGAAGTGCAAAAACGCTATTCGTGTCCAGGTCAATAGTTAGCCATTAAGCAATGTCAGTAAAAGACATAAATAATTTGCTCATCATCACATTGATGTTTGGGTTTCCTTGCTGAGCACAAGTTGATCACTGGATTTTCAGTACAACAGGGGACAGCAATTCAAAAGTGCTGTGTATTGCTTTGGGACATCTCAGATCATGAATGGAGCTATGTGCAAATATTTCTTTGTAATATGGCTCAGAGAAGATAAAGATAGCTTTTTATGCTATTACTCAGTTGAAGATATATTAACAATAAAATTCATTGAATATGAAAAACAAATCATTTCCGCTGATATATAAATCACTTAAATGACAGCACAGGAGGTGTCAGGTTCAACAATTTGATGATCCATGCCATGTGATATCACAACAGATAGGAATTGGTTATAACTGACTACAGTAGCTCTGTAATCTGAAGTTTATATAATTGTAAGAATGGTTAAAGTTTAACAATGAGACTGTAAGTGCTGTCCTGTTATAACAGGGTGAAGTGAACAGTAACTCCTGATGTTGAACCTGCTGACTGATTGATCTAATATTGTATAGGGAAACTACTTGATATTCCAGCAAGAAGAAGCTCTTGTCTTGTGGTTTATTACATTGACAGAAATCAGGTATATGTTACATTGTATGGTGGACACTGTGAATGGAAGCTTGTAGGAAAATGTATCTCCCTCAAGATCCAGAGCTAATCTTCCACCCTTGTCTGTAGGACATTAGATCATCATATTGGGCAGAGCTCAATATACTGCTCAGCATTAGCAATTTAAGAACTTCATACCTTATACAACATAGAGCTGCAGAATTAAACTCAGAAATTGAGGAAATAATGTCAGGAGTATCCTGCTCCTTCTGAGGATGTATTGTTGAAGTGACATGGAGCTTAAATACTTTTCTGCAAATTCCCCAAAGATGGCTGAGAAAGTAAGGACTGATGCCTTCAGGATTAATGAAATTTTAAAATAGTAAAATAAAAATTAATTTCTGCCAAACAAATTATCTGACCCTATCTTCACTTGTCTCCTCTAAATTGTAAGATTCTGAATTCTGATGTAGATGATGTAATATAATCTTTGAACACACCAGTTTATCTAAATAACAACCTGCATTTCTCAATTGTCATTGAGCAAACCTCATTTTTGAGGCCATCTTTTAAGATAATTCATTCGATATTGCAGCATAGATTGATTATTGCCAGAAACAATCATTTTATGCATGCAGAGCAATATTGTTATTGAAATGCAACACAAATAATAAACTTCTTTTTCCATTAAAGCTACACATTTTAATCAGAAATTTGAGAGTTTTAAAATACAACCTGGTCAGAATATGGACGGGCTCATATGAAACTGCCCATAATGCAAATCTGCTCAAGTTACCCTCAATTCTCCAAAGCTGTTATTTATTTCCATAACATTTTGAGCTTACAGCATCCCATTACAAAATCTAATCAAGTTTGGCTATCTCCAGCTATCTTTATGATTGAATACATCAGGTACACCTGTGAGAGACAGTGCTGGAATATATTAGGAGCTAGAACATATTAAAAAGTATAATGTGCATTTTAATGCTTAATCTTCTACGCCTGCACTGTACTTTAAATGATTTATATCCTTAAAAAGTTCTTCCATATCTGTTTTCTTTGAAATTGGCACCTATGTTATACAGGGCCTGAAGTGATCTGAGTTCCCACAGAGTTGACAATGCCACATGCTGAAAGTTCAGGCTGTAGACTCTGTTTAATTCTACCTTCTACCTCTACCTTCCATGATATTTTATTTCTGAAGCTCAGGAATGGTGTTAATATTGTAGAAAATCTTCCAAAGGCTAATGCAAAGCTGATATAGAGTTCTTTGTATGTGATATTAGTTGACCCATTTTAATAGTGTTTCATATGATGATGGTTTCATCTATTAGAATGGAGGCCTCACTGTTAACCACAGCCCTCACCAACATTGGGAGAGGATTGGAAATGCTGACCATAGTTTGCCCCTTTCACCCATTCAGCAAAACCCTCATATTTGTGAAATAACGGCACAGGCGCTGGTTCCCATCACTCTTTATTTACCAGTGGCCAGCCAACACAGAATCTAAATTAGTGTAGTTCTGGAAAAACACAGCAGGTCAGGCAGCATCCGAGGAGCAGGATAATCGATGTTTCAAGCAAAAGTCCTTCATCAGGAATAAAGTCAGTCCTTAACTCAGGAGATTCTAATCTCCTGGTTATATTGTTCAGCCAAGGGTTTCCTAATGGGCACAGGTTAAAAACCCCAATCAAGAACCTTGTAGTCAATGAGGTCCACCTGGTTCCAATCACTACAATTTGGTATCTGCAAGCATGTCAAAAGGAGATTTCTTAATATTGATTTTCCTGTCTGAAAAATACACTTAACAAAAAATGTTTTTGGAAAAAAATTAATATGAACAATGTGTTAACAGTAGTCGAAATGGCAAAGTAATAAAAAGCAGTAATTATGTAGTGTCTACACAACACCCCAAACAATTCCCAACCAATTAATAAATATTTGAAATGTAGGCACTCTTGTTGAAAGACATTGAATGGCTGACGATAACAGTTCCTACTTCCTTCTTTTACAGCCAAGTTTCCCAAACCTCGGGAAACTTGTGCATCAACATGCATGGAAACCTGATTTAAATACAATAATACAAAGAACTGCAGATGCTGGAGATCTGAAACAAACAAGAACAGAAATTGTTGGAGAAACTCAGCAGGTCTGGAAACCTCTGTGAAGAGCAAAGAGTTAAGGTTTTGACCCAGTGAACCTTCTTCAATTCTGGGCCACTGCAATTGTTTCCCCAGAATTCCTGATCTAAATATGTTAATAAAGTGTACACAGCGAGAAACGTGATCGACAATAAAGGAATATATGCATATATGAAAAAGTCAGACTTCGCTTCTCCCTTTAAAAAAAATATCCTCCTGATCCTTCCTATGGGCCATATATATATTAAGACCTGAACATTTATATTTTACACTGGCCTCTGATCATTAACAACGGGTTACACTGAGCCAGAAAATTGTATGTTTAAGCTTTACTGTCCACATATACTGGGCTAATGTGTCAATGCAGTTCTGAGGAATGCTGCACTGTCAACGGTGCTGTCTTTCAGGTGAAACACTATACGTTGATGTGCATGTAAAATATGGCAGAACTGCATTCAAAGAAACGATGTGCGATCTCTTCAAATTCTGACCAATATCTATCCTTCATGAAATGCCACTGTAAACAGCTGATCAATATGCCATGATTGTAATTTATATGTAAATTAGATATGTTTTCTACAATATAACAATGACCACACCTCAAATTTAATTCATTGTGGTTTGGGAAACATTTAGTGCTATATAGATCATCCTTGACTCATTCGAAGTAAATCTTTCTTGATAAGTTTGTTGAAATAAAAGAGCAATGATCATGCTGTGAGTGACAGAAAGGTTCAAACTGGAACAAAAATTGAAGTCTGCCTGGTGCTTTTGTCTCCCACATTCAGGCTTAGTACGGCAGAGGCAATTAAAACTCTGTACTGATTCGAGACTGATTTTACAGTTCTTGCAAACAATTCAATGGCAATAGCTTCCTGACAATGAAAAGGTTAAACATTTGAAAGGGACAGGAATTAGAGGTTTTGTGGCAGAGTTAATGATTATGAAGACTCTTATAGTATGAATGGGGAGCCAATGACAAGGAGTAACCAAATTGAAATTATCTTAGAGAGAGACTGTGAGAAATTTAGACATACATAGATATTTTGAACCACGTGATATTTTGGTATTGAGTTGCAGAGCCAGACCTTTGTACCTTTTCAAGGAAAATTGGCTGGGTATTTGAACTAAATGAAGATAGAAATCAATGAGAACAAATTAACAACAGGATTACCCAAATGATAAATGGACGTAGTTACAATGGACTTCTCAGCCATAACCTTCTTTACTTCTTTGTAGCTATGTTTTAGCTCACGTAGTTTGCATGAATTTATTAGAATAATATAGTTATACCTAGAAGAAAAAAACAGTAAAACTTACAAATAAGAATTACTGCTTTGACTCACCTCGCATACTTCAAAATAGAGCTTCCATATGCCAATATATTTATTTCCAAGTATTACTTAAATTTTGCTTTGTTCTCTGAGTAATATAACTAAATTAAAATAAGAAACAATCAACCAGACTTCATGCACAGAAGACATTAGGAGTCAAATTTTGTATTCAGTAGAAGTACAAACTAGGCAGGCGAAAGTCATTGACTGTAAAAGGAAATTGTGCGCAGTGTGAAGCAGACGGCCAATTCACTAAAGTTCATTCCAGGAATTCATTAAAGAAGAATTTCATACATTTTGTCTGACCTGGGCACCAATATAATAACCCAGTTAGTGTCACATTTATGGCACCCACATGTGGTAAAATATTTTTAATTCATGCTGTACTATCCCAGTGGAGTAGACCTTTGGAAAGGTCTAATCACAGCCTAAAACACATGCAGCATGTGTATGTTGAACAGTAATCTATTGACTTATTTATATTTAACAGAAGGAATTTGAGTTTCAACTGCTATCTGCATTAATGGTTATGGTAGAGCAATAAAAGCCAATGATGGATCAAAAATATATATGGAGGGAATCTCTGGACTATAAGCCAGGGAAAAGAGAGCAATTAAGTAGACAAATCACGATGTATGCTGCATTGTTTTGTACAACAGCTATTGAATTAAATATTTTAAACATATTTAGGCTTTTTTTGTCATGATTCAAAATTTTAAATCACATAATGTAATAACAACTTAAATAACATACTGGGGTTTATTAGGTGTGATTTATGAGAACAAAGGAGGACATAGCTGCAAAGTCATGCCAGATTTTTGCCACTTCCAGGAAGCTGTATTTCTTTATAAAGCCATGCTACTTTGCTCTGTTACCCTGTTCATCATTGAATGTTGCCTGTTCCCACACTACTGCACGGCTAATAAAAAAAACTGCTGTTTTGAGCCCTAGGTTTTATACTGTTGGAAAGGTTGATGTTTTCAGTAGTCCGTCATCATGATTATCACTGCAAACACAATTGCTGCAGCTGCATTCCCACTCATGACAGTTTGATGTGACTGTTCAAAACAGTACTAGACTGTCTTGGAACTATGCAAGTCAGCTGGTGGTTCTTGTATATTGGTCATAAACTCAGTACTGTAAGATTGAATTGCCTACTCCTGCTCCTAGTTCTCCTATACTTAAATTTGATCAGTGCTCTTGCCGAGATATAACATTTTGCAATGCTGTATTTCTTTTAATGAAATGTTAATGAGAAGAAATTGTTTGTACTGTAAAGCTTTATTTTAATTAACAGCAACAAATATATGTAATGTAGGCACTTCCATTGGTTTTTATTTAAGCTGGGGTCACTGGACCTTCATATTTACTTGAGAAAATTACCCTTAGAATAACCTTTATCACAAAATTAGGAATTGGCAAATTTCCAAAACCTGTCTTGTAAGAACTAACAGTTACTTGACAAGCTTGTCATTGCACGTCCTTCCTTGTTAACACAAACTAGGATGGGAAGAGAAGGAATATTAGTGAGATTTCAAGGTGTATGAAAGCTCTCAGTAAGTTCCAGCTGTGAACCTATCTGATTACGATTCCCTGCTGATCTTCGGCACAACAAGGATAGCATTCTGGAATACTGTGCAGCATTCCTAAAACACATTCATGCATGAATATAACTTTTGCTATGAAGTGGACCCTCTTTCAAGATAATTCTACATAAGGTGCACAAATAAATTCGATGATATATTGATTGCTCTCTAAGCCTGGTCTGAGCATGGCTAGGAGAAAAAACAATTGATGTGATCTATAATCATTCCCAAGTTGGCCCTTACTTCTCAAGTAATTCTAATTATATCTTTAGTGGCTCAAAGCCCAATCAAGCTCTTATTGTTCACACACAAAGAAATTGTTATTCAAGCATGACAACATATGAATGTCACATGGGGCTTTTGTGACATAGTGGTCATATTCATATACCTGAATCAAAGTCCAGGTTCAAACCCCATCTGCCCTGAAGGTGTGCCACTGTCGGCTGATTGAATTTAAAAAAAATAATTGTCACTATTTTAATGAAACTTAGATTGGTCTTTGAACATGAAGAAACAACCCTGCAAGAGTAAAACAAAAAGGGTGACACAATTCACTCTGAATTCTCTCACTGTTGAAGGCGGAACCTACTCTAGGCATGGGAAGTCAGTATAAAGTGCCGCAAAAGAAAATCAATTGTTATAAGAGATACAATCTCTAAGGAAACTATGGAATCACTGAGCATCACTTGGCTTGGGATTTTTTTTTCTGCAAATGGTCTTCTTGCTGACTTACCTTCAAGTGATGTTTACGACTTGTTCGTAATTAGATACTAGCCCTTTGCTGGGACTTTAATGTCGCGTTGAGGTAGGATGAACCTTTCTGTTTGAATCAATGAACTGGGTCCTCAGAAGTTCAGCTGAAGAAATATCTACCTGTTTGTGTATTACAAGCTACAAGAATAAAGCTGAATAAATTGGGTAGAATGCACAACAATACAATGTATTTAGAGGAATTCAACAAGATCAAATTGCCTCTATTACTTTGGCTCATGTGGATCAGGAAGTAATTATTTTGCACCTGTTGCGAACTAATGTCATTCATGAAAAGCAATCCATAATGTACCACTGGAGCAGCCTTGAACAGTGGCAACTTTTAATATGCACCAGCTCCAGTTTTACTTATTAGGAGCCATTTTCCCTCTAAACTCAACTTAAATTTGCATGAGTTTCTATGCTAAGGCATATTTGAGATAGAAAAATTGAATTACTTAAATTTGCTAAACTATTGGGCAAATGGCTTTAAAGTAAATTGGACATGTGCACTTGAACACAGGTATAAATAATTACCTGGTCAACTACAGATCTCTGATTCAGAATGCTAGAGACGGAAAAGTCAACAGAATTGAGGAATTGCACCTGAACAAAGTTGAGTGCAGTCCAATTCCAGTCATTATATGGTTTTAGTAAACAGGTCCACTGGTTACCAGTACTTACAACAATAACTGAAAATCATTTATGTGAGCAAACACATTGCCACGAATGTTCAAATGTTACCACATTCTTCTTGGAGGTCACACGATAGCTGACTAATCTCAGTTTGGAAGCATGTGGGGTACGTATCTGTTCAGTGCTGAGAGTGAAGGCTGAGAAACCACTGAAGGTAAATAGCTTCAGCACATCATTTGGTTTCATTGTGTATAATTAAAACTGTACAGGGACTGTTTGCTGAGAGCTAACATCAGGACGCAGTACCATATAAAGCATGCTTTGACCTTAGTCAAAAATCAGGCTGGATTGAGAATGGAGTTAGGAATCGAATGTTGAAGACTGCATCGGGAATGCTAAAAAGTTAATAATAATATGAATAAAATTCCCATAGGTAAGACATAGACTTGGAGAATAATAACTTCTGTTAAAAAGCAAGACAGAGATTCATTGTCTACTTTATTAAATTTTGAGAGAATTATTCAATAAGTAGCAGTTCAAAAAAACAAGGCAGTTAGCAGATTGACAAAATTTACATACAGCTAAAGAGACAGCATATGAATTATGTAAATGGTGACATCGCAAAATGTTGGATGCCTGAATACAATATTAGCTCAGGATATTGTTAAAAGTAACATTTTGAAAGGAAATAAAATATAAAAATGCTCCTGATCTTTGTTTCATTGTGAAAGCAACAACAGTGTCCCAGGATACTTGCAGTCCTGTAATCTCCATGATAATTAAGTTTTGCTTTCTTAATACAATCGAAACCATTGTAAATTCAACAACAGGATTCTGAAGAAGGATTACTGGACATGACACATTAACTTTGCTTTCTCTCCACAGATGCTGCCAGACCTGCTGAGTTTTTCCAGTAGTTTTTTTGTCTGTTTTAAATTTCCAGTAACTGCAATCCTTTGTTTTATGACTTTGTAAATTCAGTCAGGTACAGGTCACTAACCCACATCTTCTAGGATTGAACTTTGTTAGGGTGAAGGAGTTTCTGATTATAGACAAGAAGCTGCAATAAATTCTCCATAAGTTGGTTTGGAGAGCTAGCATGGGATCATTTGCAAAAAGGCAATTGATGTGCTCTTCTTCCTTGAAAGGGTAGGTGGGCATGGAGTGATGGGGTTTGGATAGTTGATGAGGTTAAGAGGTGGGCATTGTTTCAACATTAGCAATAAATGCCACAAGGTCCTTCAATGGGCCATAAAGTGCCCAGGTAAAATTATCCTCACAAGTCCACAGAAGGGTAGCCAGAATACACCAAGGAATTACCCTGACGAAAATTCATGGGTGAGAAGAGTGACAAAATTGACCTCTGAGTAGAAGGGTCATCCTTCACCCTCTCTCCCCATTGGCAAAAATGCCATGTGCATTGGGACATTGGTGGGGTTGCCACCTCCCTGGCCTCTTGGCCCGGAGTGTTCTGTTTTGTTACAATGCCATTTCTGGGAAGGAGGTGAACTGGAAACTTAGAAGGATGAGAAATCTTTAGCCTATGTTTTCACTCTTTCATTGACTGGGAAGATTTTAACTATTCAACATTATTAGGACAGTGAAATGAACACAAAAGGTGGTAGTGTCACTGGAGGTAATGTCACTGGATCAGTAATCCTGAACCCCAAGTTAATATTCTGAGAATATTAGTTTGAATCACATTATGGGCAGATGGTGAAATTTTGAATACAAAAGAAAAAGTTGGCTTAATTGTAACTACCATTGTCAATTTGTTGTTTAAAAAAGTCCTGATGATGCACTAATGTGCTTTAGGGAAGGAAGCTGCCAACCTTGCCTGGTCTCACCTACATTAACTCCACACCCACAGAAATGTGGTTGACTCGTAACTCCTCTGGACAATTAGTGATAGACACTAAATGCTGTTCTAACCCACATCCCATGAACTTTTTAAAAAGTTTGCATATATTCACCACACTTACAACACCAAATAAAATCCAGAGTGAGAAACTCAATGACCCAAATGGAGATGTTGGATCAGTCTCTTTAAAGCATGAGATTCTGCTTCTTGCCCTCTAATCACAGTAGCGGGGCAGGAGGCTGGAAGAACACAGCAAGCCAGGCAGCATCAGAAGGGGGAGGAGTTAACATTACAGGTGTAACCCTTATTCAGGATTTCTAATCACAGCCTCAGCAGTCCCACAAGAAACAATAGGCTCCACCTTTCGAACTATGTCGGTGATGCATGAGCATGCTAGTTCACTACACTGTATAAACTGTTTCTCATGATGATGTTTGCTGTGTCCATTGAGTTTAAGTGTAAGAAATGCCTGTATGCATTGGAGGAAACCACTTCCTCATCTTTTGTAGTAAAGAAATGATTTATTGTATGCTAGCAACAGATTATAAATTATATCAATTTGATATATATAGTTATCGAGACTTTGAGAAGGACCAGTTGTTAGGTCTAACTCATTTGAATCCAAAGCTGTTTTGCCCACAAGTATACATAATACCATTCTTGTGGGTGCTTCTCAGTATTAGTGTTTTAAGAATCATATACTAGAGATTGAAATGTATATTTTAAAAAACTTGCTTTCAAAAGTGCCTTCATAAACTTACAACATCAAAACACTTTACTGTCAATGAAGCACTTTAGCAATGTAGGTTGCATTGTAATGTAGGGTGTATAGCAGCTAATTTGTGCACAGAAAGTTCCCATAGACAGCAATGTAACAATGATCAGATAATCTGTTGGTGTCTTCTGATTGAGAGAAAAAATAGAGACCACAGCACAGAGATAGCTTCTCTACTCTACATCAAAATACCATTCAAACTTTTACCTTCACTGTCGAGAGAAAACAAAACTTTGTTTAAAATTGCATCCAGCAATGTAGCTTTCCCTCAGTTTTACACTGCAATGTTAACCAATAAAGCAGTGCTGCATACTCTCGAGTGAGACTTGATCTTTAAAGCGCACAGGTAAAAGTAAAACCAGCTGGGCTGCAGCTGCTATCTCTGTTATATCATGTTCTATTAATATTAATTTAGAAAATGCATTAAATTTTCAGGAGGACTATTTGATTCATAGGAGATCCAATTGATTGCTAGGAAGATGTAGTTTTTGTAACTGGAATGATTTTTAAAGTGCTAGTTTAGTTGCTAAGTGAGCAAACCTTGATGAATGAAATAGTGCAATCTGTCAATAATAAAATTACACTGCATCTTCGGAGTGACATGCAAAGCTAGAGAGAAAACAATTTAGCTTACCTCACCACTATGCTTCAATCCTTTTCTTTTTCAACTTTGTTTATATCTCTCTTCTATATCAGGACTGATGTGGAGGTGCCAGGGTTGGACTGGAGTGGACAAATTCAGAAGTGACATGACACCAGGTTATAGTCTAACAAGTTTATTTGAAATCTCTAGCTTCATGAAGGAGCAACACTCCAAAGCTTATGATTTCAAATAAACCTGTTGGACTGTAACTTGTCATCGTGTGACTTTTGACTACATCAAGCAGAAGTACTCACTGATCCTGACAGCTGAGACTCAGAGAGTAGGAATGCAAAAGTAACCAAGCTGACTTCGATATAATAATAATTTGTCTGACTGGGCAAGTAGTTATGGTTCAATGTGGAAGTTGACAATTTATTTATTGCCTTCAACTGACAAAGTGTGAATGACAGTTGCCATCACAAATTAATCTCCCAGGGAAGGAGCTCAGAACACAGGCAATAGCTTGATTTAGGTCACCACAGTCATAATTTGAACTGTTCCTCACTTTCCATTTGTGGAGCCACTGATCATATTTTCCTTGCCCAGTTGAGCATTGTTCGCATTTTCTCCACAAAGTTGAATTCTGAGACTTCAATCTGCTCATGCCCCAGTTGATGCCATTTACACTCAACCAGGCAGTACATCCTCAGGAGTTGGGACTGGTGTCAGTTTGTTGGCTGCAGAGTGTGTTCCAGTAGGACTAACATCTGTCTGTTTTTTTGCAAGTCTTGTTCCAGTGGGAGTGATTCATTTCCTGTCAGCCAGTGGTGTACTTTGAGGAGGATGTTTAACCTGTGAATCTCAGGTCATTCAATATGCATTAGCATAGGAAATTGCTGAAGCTGTCTTGATCTTAACATTCCAGAAATGAACCTTATGACTTCCTGGAAATTCAGACTGACCAAATTTTTGTTAGAGCTCCCTTGGGTCAGGAGAGGCGGCTTTATGCTAATCACCAGGGGAAATAGAGTCATAAAGAAGCACAGCACAGAAACAGACCCTTCAGTCCAACTAGTCCATGCCAACCAGATATCATAACCTAATCTAGTCCCACTTGCCAGCACTTGGTCCATATCCCTCCAAATCCTTCTTATTCATATACATATCCAGATGTCTTTTAAATGCTGTAATTGTACAAGCCTCCACCACTTCCTCTGGCAGCTCATTCCATACATGTACAACCCTCTATGTGAAAAAGTTGCCCCTTAGGTCCCTTTAAGATATTTCCCCTCTCACCCTAAACCTATACCCTCTAGTTCTCGACTCCACCACCCCAGGGAAAAGACTTTGCCTGCTTATCCTATCCATGCCCCTCATGATTATATAAACGTCTATAAGGTCACCCTTCAGCCTTCAATGGTCCAGGGAAAACAGCCCCAGCCTGTCAGCTTCTCCCTATAGCTCAAATCCTCCAACCGTGGCAACATCCTTATTAATCAT
This sequence comes from Chiloscyllium punctatum, assembly GCF_047496795.1. Taxonomy (NCBI): domain Eukaryota; kingdom Metazoa; phylum Chordata; class Chondrichthyes; order Orectolobiformes; family Hemiscylliidae; genus Chiloscyllium; species Chiloscyllium punctatum. Next base: position 134,802,225 of record NC_092741.1, on the reverse strand, counting down.
TTCTGAACCCTTTCAAGTTTCACAACATCTTTCCGATAGGAAGGAGACCAGAATTGCATGCAATATTCCAAAAGTGGCCAAACCAACATCCTGAAAAGTCACAACATGACTTCCTAACTCCCATACTCAACACTCTGACCAATAAAGGAAAGCATACTAAATGCCTTCTTCATTATCCTATCTACCAGCGACTCTACTTCCAAGGAACTATGAACCTGCATTCCAAGGTCTCTGTTCAGCAACACTTCCTCAGACCTTACTATTAAGTGCACATCCTGCTCTGATTTACTTTCCCAAAATGCAGCACCTCTCATTTATCTAAATTAAACTCCATCTGCCACTCCTCAGCTCATTATACATTGAGGGCCCAAGGCTCAGGCAGCTTTGTTGTAAATCACCTGGAAGAATACTTACATGTTCCACATGTTCAAACGGGGTCACATATATACAAAATTACTGAAATATTAGTTACAGTCAGCCAGTTTTGTACCATTGTTATTAAATAAGACAGAATTCATTTCTGCAAATTGCCAAAAGTAAAAACAAATCATTCTACCTGAAATCGTTTAAAATCTATTAAAATAAAGATGTTTTTGCTTAATTGGGGATGAAATTGGTCTTGTCCAGCAGTGCAGAACAGATTCATAGCATATCAGCAGCTCCATTTATGTTGCACCTGACTTGCTTTTCTATTGACTTCATTGTATTAATGGCCCAAATTTTCCTGCCAAAGAAATACTGAACTTAATGGGTTTGCCATTATTAATATGAATCACCTGCATTTTTTGTTGAAAGAGCGATTTCTTCTCAACTGCAGGATGGTTAATGCTCCTCTACCCTTAGTCTCACAGCAGCTCACTCTTAACATCTCCATGTATTTCATAAAATTATTACATTCACTCAATAGTGATCATTTACACTCGCTGTAGAAAGTTATGTATAGAAAGTTGCAACATAAGGACCTGCACAATGACCTTCCTGAACCAAAACATTAAACCATGAAATTCCTACAGGTAGTAAAATGCTATGATGTATTTATAAAATTTTACATTTCCTTTTTTTAAAGCTTTGTCTTTCCTTTCTCGTTGCTTTCTCTCCATAGAGTACTTCTTTCCCTCAATTCGAAGGAAGCCTAGAAAAGATGATGGAAAGCTACCTTCTTGAATTGCTGCAGTCTATGTTGTGTAGATACTCTCACAGCACTGTCAGAAATGGAGTTTCAGAATTTGAACTCAGGGACAGTGAAGGAATGTTCAATGTAGCTTTAAATTGGGATGGTGTGTAGCTAAAGAGGGAACTTGGAAGTGGTGATGCTCCCATGCATCTACTACCATTAACTTTCCAGTTGATAGAGATCACAGATTTGGCAAATGATGTTTAAGACTGTCTTGGTAAGTTACCAGAAAGCATCTTGTGAAGTGCATTCATTGCTTTCGCCATACATCAATTGTGGAAAGAGTGATTATTTAATATAATGGAAGAGGGACCAATCAAGCAGGCTGATTTTTTTTTTGCTGGATTGTGTTGAATCTTGTGATTCTATATCCTTTAATATCATTTATTTTAGATTCAGAACTAGTGGCATGTAGGTTCTCTGTGTCAATCGACATTTTATGGTTAACTTTTCTGCAGCCATGGTCACTTCTGTTGCATTTCTGTAGCTATGGCGATTTCTTGTAAAACACTGTATGAGGAGATGATTTGTGAAGGCTAATGGGAATGTGTTTGCATTGGGAATGTGTTGTCTGAGTGCAAACAAAAGAGTGAATTGAATTAGGCTTCTGGAATTTTTCTTTAAGTTTAGTGGAAACACGCATAACTTGAAAACGTTTCTGTTTCAGTTTGAGAAATTTTTGAATAACTCTTTTGTTGAAGCTAGATTACAGAACACTTGTTGTTAAAGAAGGGAGATAGATTTAGAGCTGCTTCTTATTGTAAGGAATTTAATTTTAAAGCACCTAAGGAGGTTATTTAAAGTTGAGGAGGTCTAATCTCAGTTGTATGAAGGTTTAAGGAAGAGGCTATCAGATTATCCAGACTGGGAACTAAAGACACAGTAAAAATGATGTAGATGCCCCAGCTAAAGTTGTGAACTCTCCATACAAGTGAAATGTATCTTAACAGTTCATAAACCAGGCAATTAGTGTATTAACATGACAGGTAATGTTACCAGTCATATCAACGTTTAATATAATTTTAAATACTAAAATTGCCTTATTTATTTTCTTATAGGAGAATAAATCCTTCCGTAGTTATTTTATTGCAACAACTAAATAGTGTTTGGTGTATTCAGGCATAACACTGAGATATATTATTCTAATAAGATTAAATTAAGCTAACTCAAACTTTGCAGCCTCCTCTGTTCCAAGTACATTGTGAGTGTAATCTGTCAGGAGTCTGGATGTAAGTTTGCTCACTGAGCTGGAAGGTTCATTTTAAGATGTTTCGTCATCATATCAGATAACATTAACAGTGATCCTCCAGTGAAGCACTGGTGTTATGACCCATTTTCTATTTATGTGTTTAGGTTTCCTTTGGTTGGTGATATCATTTCCTGTGATGATATCATTTCCTGTTCTTTGACTCTGAGGGTGGTAATCGGGGTCCAAGTTGATGTATTTGTTGATAGAGTTCCAGTTGGAATGACATGCTTCTAGGAACTCATGTGCATATCTCTGTTTGGTTTGTCCTAAGATGGATGTATTGTCCCAGTTGAAGTGGTGTCCTTCCTCATCTGTATGTAAGGATACCAGTGATAGTGTGTCATGTCTTTTTGTGGCTAGTTGATGTTCATTTTTCCTGGGAGCTAGTTTTCTGCCTGTTTATCCAATGTAGTGTTTGTTACAGTTCTTGCAGAGTATTTTGTCAATTACATTTATTTTGCTTGTTGTCTGTACAGGGTCTTTTAACATCATTAGCTGCTGTTTTAGTGTGTTGGTGGATTTGCCAAGAGGTCTGAGTTGTCTGGCAGTCTTTTCTGAGATGTCTTTGATGTAGGGGAGAGCGACTGGGGGTTCTGGATGTGTTTTGTCTGCTTGTTTGGGTTTGTTGCTGAGAAATCGGCAGACTGTGTTCATTGGGTATGCACTCTTTTTGAATACGCTGCATAGCTGATTTTCCTCTGCTCTACATAGTTCCTCTGTGTTGCAGTGTGTGATGGCTCATTGGAATAATGTTCTAATGCAGCTTTGTGTGTGGGTGTTGAGATGATTGCTTCCGTAGTTCAATATTTGATCTGTATGTGTTGCTTTCCTGTAGACACCCGTTTGAAGATCTTCATTGGCTGTTTGCTCCACTGTGACATCGAGGAATGGCAGTTTGTTGTTGTTTTTCTCCTCTTTTGCAAATTTTATACCAGTAAGGATATAATTGATGGTCTTGAAGGTTTCTTCTAATTCGTTTGTTTAGTGATGACAAAGTTGTCATCTGCATAGCGGACCCAAAGTGTGGGTTGGGTGGTTGGCAGAGCTGTTTGTTCAAGTTTCTGTATTACTGCCTCTGCTAAGAACCCTGATATTAGAGATCCCATGGTTGTTCTGTTGGTTTGTCTGTAGGTTTGTTATTGAAAGTGAAGTGGGTGGTAAAACATAGGTCCACTCGCTTGACTATGTTGTCCTTGCTGATGAAGTTGGTGATTTTTGGTGTACATGTCTTTGGTTCTTCTAATGGTGTAGTCAGTGTTTCCTTGGCCAGGTTGATGTTGATGGATGTGAAGAGGGCTGTTACATCAAAGGAGACCATTATTTCATCCTCTTCTATCTTGGTGCTTTGATGTTATTCAGGAATTCTTAGGTGGAGTAAATGGAGTGGTGTGAGCCTTCTACTAACTGTTTTAGTCTATGGTGTAGTTCCTTGGTTAATCTGTACATTGGTGTTCTAGGTAGTGAGACTATGTGCCTGAAGACGGCTCCTGGTTTGTGAATTTTGGGTAATCCGTAGAAGCGTGGGGTGTTGGATCCATATGGTTTTATTTTTTGGAAGTATGCCTTGTTTAATTCTCCAGATTTCTGAAGTTGCTTGAGTAGGGCTGTGATTCTGTTCTCTAGTTGTGGGGTCAGGTCTATCGCTACCAGTTGGTAACTATCAGTATCTACAAGCAGTGTGTTCGCTTTCTCAATGTAGTCTGTCTGGTTTAAAATGACTGTCAAGTGTCGTTTGTCTGCAGGTAGGATAACAATGTTTTTACCTTTTATGAGTCCTTCTAGTGTTTTCCTTTCTTGTGTACTGAGTGTGTTTCCTTCCTTTTTCCTGTTTAACCTTGTTGTGATTATCTGTCTGATGGTTTGCTGGGTTTCTTCCGTGAGTTGGTTGTCTTTCAGTGTTGTTTCTAATGCTGCTAAGAAATCTTTCTCGTCTGCATCCCGGAAGTTGCAATTTAACCCTCATATTAAGCCGGCTTTTTCAGCGTCTGCTAAAGATCGTTCAGATATGTTTTTATCCATGCTTCTAGGTTGGCTGTGTTGTTATTTTGTATGAGTTTGTCGAGCTTTATCTGCAGGTCTAGTTTTTTTTCATTTTCTGTGTTTGTCGCTATCTAATGTCTATGACTCATTCTACTGTGTCGCATTAGTGAGTAAAGTTTTTTTTGGCGCAAGCTTTGTGAGGAATCTACACAAGACAGCTAATTTATCAGTAATTAATTCAAATGCAAGTTGCGCATCACTAGGCACCACTGTTCAATCAACTATTTAAGTTAGATACTTTCAGAAGGATACAAAATTAAGATAAACATTTATAAGTGTATCTGTCTGCATGAGGAGACATAATTTCTCACACGCTCATTGTTGAATCATATTTCTATGGAATACATTGTTTTTTTTCCCCACCGACCTAGCGATAAAGCTGTCCAGTCAGGAATAATGTGAAAGGGGCTGCTCTACAGTAACAATGCTGAAAGCACTTCTGAAACTATGTTGTCATGTCATTGCTCAAAAGGACATCCTCTCCTGCACATGATAACATTTCTGCTGTCTGCTCTATAAAAAGAAACAATATCTACTTTTTGGGCTGATTTTGGATGCATTTTAAAACTGTCATTGATAAAAAAAAACTAGACGACACGTCTTTTAACCTATGCTGTTTTCATCTTTAGGTTGCCAAAGAATGCCTACAGACAGCTCATGACTTTGGTTGTCACCTTCTCTGACTGAATATATTTTAAAATAGTTTGCATGTTGCATAGAGTCTGAAAGAGTTTAAATTTCTGCCATCAAGCCGATTAAGCAGAGTCAGATGCAATTCACAGCTCCTTCGAAGAGAACCCTTTGTACAATTACAATATTTAAAAGATATCTGCATGGGTTTATGAATAGAAAGGGTTCAGAGGGATATGGGCCAAATGCTGGCCAATGGGACTCGTTCAGAATGGGATGTCTGGTCAGCGTGGATGAGTTGGGTCGAACGGCTGAATCTCTGACCCTGAAAGCACTGGTGTGGCATCTTAATGGCCTGGATGCTGCAATCAATGGCAAAGCAAGGACTCTGCCCTTAAAAATAGCCTCACTGAATGATCGAGTGATCTTGTGGTGAAAACATAGCCTCTCGCATTGTGCAATACGTTCAGTTGTTTTGAATACAGACTCCCAGTGATAAACTACAGTGATGTCATTAGGCTGATCAAGCAGCCATACGCATTAAAGATTTCTCATAGACAGCCAACTAAGTAATGAAAGGCATTAAAATTAATTCACTTTAAAAAAAAAGCATGGAGCAAAATCAAAGAAAGATGAGGATGCACATGAGATTAAGGTAGAAGCTGTGATATTATGAAACCATAATATTTCAGAAAAAAATTCCTTGGTCAATTAAAATGGAGACATTTATTAACACTCCCAAATCTATTTTTCCCACCTTAACTTTGCTGCTCAGCAACAGTTATTACTTAGATTGATACTAAAAGCCCAGTTGCAGTTGAAAAAAAAGGTTTTCTCAAATGCATTTTCTGACAGCAATCTGAGTGGATGAGATAATGAAATTCTCACCACATCAACTGATTTCATGGATTGCTGGCTTGGGTGGAATGGGTGTGTGGGATGAGCATGGTAAACCTGGTAGCAGAGCAATAAATGACAGGCACCAACTGCAGGCTTGCCACATTAATCTTCACTTGCTCTATATCTCGATAAGTTGCAATCAGTTTCCCAGCTGTCAGGTCACCATCAAATACACGCCTTGTAAAAGCCAGACCGTGTTCCCCCACATTGGATAAGTGTGCTGTATAATTAGTAGCAGTTTGGTAACCTGGGCCCATATCCACTGAAATTGGACTAAGATTGAAACTGGATTAACTATCAGAAAATTGCTTACCCCGTCAGTTTTACATGAATTTGAATCCTGGGCTTCCGTAATGAAACAACCAGAATTGAACCCACTACACCACCTAGCACCACTGTATAACAAATGCCTGCACTATTTCTATTGGTTTATTGCAATTAATGCTGCAGTCTGACAGTGGTACTTTGCATTAAGAAATCTATGAAATTATGGCCTAATAAATTTCAAAAAACCTCCACAAGAGTAATCGAAGGGCATATTAAGCTAGGAATTTAGTGACAAAAGTATACGCTGCAGCTAATTTATTCCTTACTTCATCAGCCACGGAATAATAATTGCATGAGCATTGAGAAATTACAACTGTTTCCAGGTGGCTTAATTCTTGTATTGCATTAACTATACCTACATAATATATGAGTGGCTGACTGAAACAGAAATTATTTAGCAGATGGAAATAGAAAGAAAACTATTAAACACAAAGCATGTTGGCTTAAGGCTACTTATTGATGTCCTGGTAATTAAGCCACATAGAGAAAGTAGCTATAAATTTAATTGATAAATTGAATACGTTCATTCAATATTTTATTTTTTGTGCATGTAAAGTTATGACCTGTAAATTGGGGAGGGTGGGTCCAGCTTAAATGGGGAAGCAATTAATATGTACATGTGCTGCAGTAGCTGGGCTTTACAAATTTAGAACAACACAATTGTCCTGATCAATTTACAGGCAGCTCTCCAACCTTTAAGATGATTGTTTGTGCCACTGTGGTCAATTCTGTGATAAGCATTGCCAGCTGTGGTTCAATAACTAACCCTGGCATGGAAGTGTCTGTGACATTTGCAACTCCATCTGTTTTCTCTGGGTCAGTTGGTAGCACCTTTACTTCTGACTCATAACGTAATGGGTTCAAGTTCCACTCTGGGAATTGAGCACAAAATCAAGCATGACACACTATGACAGTATTGAGGGAGCACTTCGTTGTCAATGGCCCGGCCTGCTCTCTGAGGCAGGCAAAAACAATTCCATGGTACTAGCTTGATGGAGTGCAGGGTAATTATCACCAATGTTCGAGTCAACAGTTTGCTTTCAGAAAGAAAATCACAAAGCTTATCCAGTCATTCTTTCATTGTGGTTTTTGGGAGTTGTCTGAGCAAATAAATGACCACCATATATCTACAGGATATATTAGACTACAGGAGTACCTCAATGATTGTAAAATGCATTGAGATGTGGTCAAGTACAGAAGTCTTTATTTTTGCTAATACATTGAAAATTGCAATCGAATTACACCTTAACTTTCTAAATTTCAGCAAAAGATATCTTGAGTTCACCAGGATTTCCTTGTAATTTAACCATTGGAGTCCAGGTTTAATTCTGGTAAACCTTTTGGTAAACTATAATCTCTCCCGACCTAATATCTCCTTCTTATGTTGTGCCCAGAACTGCTTCCAGTATTGCAATATTGTATAACCAGGGTATCGCTTTGCCACACTATATTTTCTAACCATGTTAATCAGAGTCTTCAAGATCTACAGGTCAATCTTTCATTAACCAATTTTCTGCAATGTTTCCCTGTCACTAACTTTTCAATATCAAGATAGCACCTTGTTTTATCCTTTCTGAGTCCAAAGTGAATGACCTTGTACTTGCTTTTATTGAAATCCATTTCTTTCTTTTTTGTTCACTCATGTGATCAATTAGAGTCATACTTTCATAAGTGGTTACAGCACAGAAGGAGGCCATTCAATTCAGTGTCTGTTCTGGCTCTCTGAAGCATCTCATGCCACGATTTTGCCTTTTCTCCATAGCTCTGAATTTTCTTTCCTTTTCAGATAATGATTCCATTCCCTCCAGAAAGCCTCACTTGAGCTTGCTTCCACTGTGATCGCAGGCAGCCCATTTTGGATCCTAACCGAAGTGAAAAAAGATTTTCCTCATGCTTGTTGCGTCAAATCAAATAAAAATGATGTTGTCTTGTTATTGATTCTTAAACAACGGACACAGTTTCTTCATTTCTAATCTCTTCAGGCCACTTGTGCTTTTGAACACCTCCATCAAACTTCTTGCCACTCTTCTCTCTTCTACAAAGAAAACAGTTCTAACTTCTCCAATTTTTCTATGTAACTGAAGTTCCTCATCACTGGACCATTCTCATGAACCTTTGCTAAACCATGTCGAATGACTTTGAGAAACTGATGGAATGTTCCAGCTCAGGCCAAACCTGTGTTTTATACAGATTTAACCAAGCTTCCTTGCTTTTATTACCGATGTGACCATTGGAAAAGCCCAGGGTGTTGTCTGGTTGATTAGCTGCTTTTGCAACCTATTTAGTCACCTTAAATCATTTAAACTCTTTTACACTCTGTTCTCTCTACAGTCCACTCCCTTTAGAATTTTGCTCTTTCTGCAACAACACTAAATGGGCGAGTGTTTGGTGTGGCCCTAATGATTCTATTTAAGATCTACAATGGAAATATTAAACAAGTTAATGGGCAAAATAGAATGAATAAATATCACCTGGTGGCTTTAATGGAGATGAGATTGCAGGGTAACCAAGACTGAGAACTGAATATTCAAACATACTAAAAGTTCCAGAAGAGTAGGCATAAAGGAAAAGGAGATGGCATAGCTTTGTTAATAAGAGAACCTATCAGAGAATTACTTTGTATGGAAAAAAAGGAATAGCAAAGGAAACAAATCATGGTTTGGAGTTGTCTGTAATTCCCAAAGAGTTGTCAAACTGTCTTTGAAATTATAAAACAGGAAATAATGGAGGCACGTCAAAATTGACATGACAGATCAGATGGATAAAGATAACATTGAAGTTAAATCTGCAGAATGAATCTGGGGTTGCTTCTTAGTGCAATACATTTATAACCTACCTAGTAATAGGCTATTTCAGACCTAGCATTATGTAAAGAGATAGGATTAATAAGTGATCTCATAGTTAAGGATCCGCTTAGGAGCTAGCAATCATAACACGATAGAGTTCAAATTCAGTTTGAGGGAGAGCAACTTGGTTCTCATACCAGCATTCTCATCTTCAATAAGGGCAATTACAAAAATCACATCCATAGTAGTCTGGGGAAATAGACAAACGGGAAAGTAGATAGATGGTCAGTGGCAAAAAATTTAAGCAAATATTTCATAATGCTCAGCAAAAATTTACTCTAGTCAAAAATAAAGACTCAATGAGACAGATGAACTATCCATGGTTAACAAAGACCATCAAAGAGGGTATCTAACCAAAACTTAAGGCATATAAATTGGCAAAAACTCATGGTAGGCCAGCAGATTAGGATTTTTTGCTGAGGAACCAGCAGCAGATAATTAAATAGTGAAGAAAAAAATTAATTGTGAAAATAAATTGGCAAGAAATATAAAAATAAAGAGTCAGAGCTTCAACAGGCCTTTAAAAGAAAATAGTTAAGGTAGTGATGGACCCTTTGAGGGTGTGACTGGGAACTAAGAACGGGGTACAGGACATTGGAAGATAATTAAAACTAATATTTTGCATTGGTCTTTACGGTGTCAGACATATAAACATATAAGGAGTCAAGACATTTAAATATGAATTAAAAAATTACAGCTGCAGCTGAGGGAAAGTCAAGGTAGCAAGAGTTGTATTGCTTTTCTTTGCAGTTACAGAGCAAGTCCTCACAAAACTATTGGAAAGCACTTAGATATATTCATCTCTGTATACGCCTTCATGAGATACCCACTGAAGTGACTTGCATGTATACAAATACAATCAAGAATAGAAGACTGAATCATTGAATTTAAAGCTAATCCACTAAAGCCAGGAGGTAAAGACCTTATGAAATATGATAGTCATGTTGAAAAGCAAGCAATTCTCTGTAGCATCCAACAATTTGATGTGACCAACTGAGGAGTGATGACTGTTAAGCGTGGTTCAGAAACCATCACATAAAGAACATTATAGTCGAAACAATGAACACACCATTCATAAACATTTAATATAATTCTGGCATCACCCTTCAGATGAAGAACAGTGAGAGTACAACTGATGCCAGATGATATTCAATACACAACAGGATATCCACACCACGGAAATAATTATGTTTCAAAGTGAATTATTTTTCAATTGATAAACAAAGTTTTTGATTGCGTATATCTGAATACATTGTCAAATTCATAGAAAATTTATAATATATCAGTGCTATTGGTGAACTTTATGGTTTTCACTTTTGGAAATAACCATTGAAACATACTATGCCTCCCAGGTACTACACAGAGTGATATATTACATAGAAAATTGCATTTGCGTTTTGTCCATTTATGGATAAAATGCAAACATAATAGCAGGTGGTGAAAAAGCAATCTATGATTTAAAGGTAAAAGCAGTTCTGGTTCTCACGTTCTACGTTTTATTACACAAGAGTTACACAAGGCCAAAATTTAGTTGTGGATTCAAAGGGAAATTTTATAATTAGGTAAAAGAGAAAAGAAAACAAGAACATGTGGTCATGTTGTGGAGAATGAATATTTTATATGTTAACAATTCTATGATTCTATATGTCACCATGGGAGATCCACTTGACTGAGATGGGAAAATTATAAAAATATTAAGGCCCAATGCACATTTTGCTGTTTATTTCCTTATGCCACATCCTCAAGTGTCACTTATGTTATGAAAAATGTCATAGGATTGGTTCAATCTAGGTATTCCTAAATCATAAAACAAAAGATACAGCAAAAGATTTAGGGATTTAAGAATCAAACATGAAATCACAGATGTATAAGATTTCAATGAGAATATACTGCAGATGTATAAAAATGAATAAATGAACTTAAAGTCAGAAAAATCCATCAATAAGAGGGGGGAAAAAAATGAAGCGATGAATACAACCTGAAAATTTGAGAATCCTTTTACCCAAGCAAGCTGAACTCTGTTACAAGAAAGATTTGTACAATGAAAACTATTTTTTAGAGAAATGAAACAGGACTTATTAAACTTAATTATACAACTCACGTTGCCTATCACAATCTTTTCTAGCAAAAGGTTGTTTAGTGACCATAACCCTATGTTTCAAAGTCATGATGGAAACAGATAAGGATTATGGAGAGGTTAAATGTCGAAGTTGGGGGAAGACCGATTTCGATATTATTCGACAGGCTCTGGCAAACATAGACTGGGTGCAGCTATTTACTGAGAAGTCTATAGATATAAAGTGGGAGTCTTTTCAAAGTAGTATGGTGAGAATTCAAGGTCAATGCAATCCTCCTAACAGCAGAGGCAGCTGGTCCAGGGAACCTTGGTTGTTAAGAGATAAAGAGTTTAATAAAGAAAAGGAAGGAAACCTATGACACGTATATTGCATTAAAAGTATAGAAAGGGTAGGAGGCTATTTAAAAAGAAAATTAGGAGGGCAAAGAGGGGCCATGAAGTATTTTTAGTGGATAGGATCAAGAAAAACCCTAAGGCTGTTTATAAATATATTAAGAGGAAGAGGATTACCAGGGATAGAGTGAGAACTTTTATAGACCAAAGGGCAATCTGTCTTTGGAGTCAATGGATGTGGGTAAGGACTTGAGTGAATACTTCTCACTCATATTGAGGAGAAAGGCATGGTAGCCATGGATTTCAGTTGCAATGGTGAGGGTCTAGAACATGTTAAGATTAATAAGGAGGAGGTATTAGATGTTTTATTAAGTGTACAGATGCTTAGATCCCCATGGCATGATGAAATGTATCACAAGCTGCCAGGGAGATAAAAGAGGAGATTGCTGCAGCCCAGATGGAGATATTTAACACCTCGTTGGCCATAGGTGAAGTGCCAGATGACTGGAGGGCAGCTAATGAAGTTCCTTTGTTCAAGAAGGAGCAAGTAATTACAGACCAGTTAATTAATGTTGATGATAGAGAAAGTATTGGAAGTATTTCTGAAGGATGGGATTCATCAGTAATTGGAAAGACAGGGATTGATCAGGAATAATCGACACAACATTGTAGCATGGGGCAGCATGGTGGCTCAGTTGTTAGCACTGCTGCCTCACAGTGGCAGGGAACTGGGTACGATTCCATCCTTGGTCTGTGTGGAGTTTGCATATTCTCTCTGTTTGCATGGGTTTCCTCTGGGTACTCCGATTTCCTCCCATAGTCCAAAGATGTGCAGGTTAGGTGAACTGGCCATGCTAAATTGCCCATGGTGTTCAGGGATATGTAGGCTAGGTGCATCATTCAGGAGAATGCGTCTGGGTGGGATACTCTTTAGAGGGTTGGTGTGGACTTGTTGGGCCAAATGATCCGTTTCCACACTGTAAGGATTCTATGAAAATAGAAGGAGGACGATCCTGTCTGACAAGCTAAATTAAGTTATTTGAAAAGTTGATGAAATGTATTCATGAGGGTAGTGCAGTTGACATGATTTACATGGACTTCAGTAGACCTTTGACAAGGTCCATGCGAAAGGTTGGTCCGAAAGGTAAAAGCCCAAGGTATCCAAGGCAAGTTTGCAAACTGAATCCAAAACTGGCTTACAAATAGGAGGCAAAGGGTGATGGTAGTGGGTTGTTTTTGTAATTGAAAGCCTGTGACCAGCAATGTACTGCAGGATTGAGAGTGTGTTGCTGGAAAAGGACAGCAGGTCAGGCAGCATCCAAGGAACAGGTAAATCAATGTTTCGGGCCAGAGCCCTTCATCAGGAATGAGGCTGGGAGCCTCAGGGGTGGAGAGATAAACGGGGAGGGGGTGGGGTGGGGGCGGGGGGGGGGTGGGGAGGGTGGAGCTGGAGAGAAGGTAGCTGAGAGTGTAATAGGTGGCTGGAGGTGGGGGTAAAGATAATGGGTCAGAGGGGAGGGTGGAGCGAATAGGTGGGAAGGAAGATTGACAAGTGAGACAGGTCATGAGGGTGGTGCTGAGCTGGAAGTTTGGAACTGGGGTAAGGTGGGAGGAGGGGAAATGAGGAAACTGGTGAAGTCCACATTGATGCCCTGGGGTTGAAAGGTCCTGATGCAGAAGATAAGGCGTTCTTCCTCCAGGCGTCGGGTGGTGAGGGAGTGGTGATGGAAGAGGCCCAAGACTGCATATCCTTGGCAGAGTGGGAGGGGGAGTTGAAGTGTTCAGCCATGGGGCAGTGGGGTTGGTTGGTGCTGGTGTCCTGGAGATGTTCTCTAAAGCGCTCTGCAAGAAGGCGACCAGTATCCCTAATGTAGACGAGACTGTATCGGGAGCAATGGATACAATAAATGACATGTGGAAGTTCAGGTGAAACTTTGATGGATGTGGAAGGCTCCTTTGGGGCCTTGGTTGGAGGTGAGGGAGGAGGTGTGGGTGCAGGTTTTACAAATGTGGTGGTGGCAGGGGAAGGTGCCAGGAGAGGGTGGTGGGTTGTTGAGGGGCATGGACCTGACCAGATAGTCACGGAGAGAACGGTCTTTGTGAGAAAGCAGATAGGGGTGGGGAGGGAAATATATCCCTGGTGGTGGGGTCCATTTGTAGATGGCGGAAATGTCAGCGGATGATGCAATTTATGTGGACATTCGTAGGGTGGAAGGTGAGGACCGTGGGGTTCTGTCCTTTTTGCGGTTGGAGGCGTGCGGTTTGAAGGTTAAGGTGCAGGATATGGATGAGATGCGTTGGAGGACATTTTCAACCACATGGGAGGGGAAATTTTGGTCTTTATAGAAGGAGGCCATCTGGTGTGTTCTGTGGTGGAACTGGTCCTCCTGGGAGCAGATGCGGCAGAGGCGGAGGAATTGGGAATACGGGATAGCATTTTTTCAGGAGGTAGGGTGGGAGGAGGTGTAATCCAGGTAGCTGTGGGAGTCGGGTGGGTTTGTAAAACGTGTCAGTGTTGAGTCAGTCCTCATGGATGGAGATAGAGAGGTCTAGGATGGGGAGAGAGGTGTCAGAGATGGTCCAGGTGAATTTAAGGTCAGGGTGCAATGTATTGGTGAAGCTGATGAGCTATTCAACCTACTCGTGGTAGCACGAGGTGGCGCCAATGTAGTCACCAATGTAGCGGAGGAAGAGTAGGGAGTGGTGCTGGTGTAACTCCGGAAGATGAACTGTCCAAACTTCCAGCTCAGAACTGTCCCCATGACCTGTCCTACCTGCCTATCTTCTTTTCCACCTATCCACTCCACCCTCCTCCCTGACCTATCACCTTCATCCCCTCCCCCACTCACCTGTTGTACTCCATGCTACTTTCTCCCCACCCCCATCTTCCTCTAGCTTATCTCTCCACCGTGGGCGGCACGGTGGCACAGTGGTTAGCACTGCTGCCTCACAGCGCCAGAGACCCGGGTTCAATTCCCGCCTCAGGCGACGAACTGTGTGGAGTTTGCACGTTCTCCCTGTGTCTGCGTGGGTTTCCTCCGGGTGCTCCGGTTTCCTCCCACAATCCAAAGATGTGCAGGTCAGGTGAATTGGCCATGCTAAATTGCCCATAGTATTAGGAAGGGGTAAATGTAGGGGTATGGGTGGGTTGCGCTTCGACGGGGCGGTGTGGACTTGTTGGGCCGAAGGGCCTGTTTCCACACTGTAGGTAATCTAATCTAATTTACATTGTAGCTTCAGGCTCTCTGCCTTTGTGCCTGATGAAGGGCTTTTGCCCGAAACATCGATTTTGCTGCTGTGCTCTTCCAGCACCACTAATCCAAAATCTGGTTTCCAGCAATCTGCAGTCATTGTTTTTACCCTGTTCTACATAGCTGACAAAGAAAAAGGCACAGCTGGGGCCCATGCGGGTGCCTATGGCTACCCCTTTTGTGTGGAGGAAGTGGGAGGATCTATGAGGTTGGAAGCTGTGGGTGAGAGATCCCCTGAGGTGACGAGGTTGTGTATGGTCTGGGAGATGATGGTTTGGTGATGGGGTGTAAGGTCATGGTCAAGCGGGTGATTGGAGGAGGTGTCTTCGAGTTAACACCTAGCTTCAGTGGTGTAGAGGTCAGTGTGCCAAACTACCACTGCACCCCCTTTGTCTGCTGATTTGATGGTGAGGTTGGGGTTAGAGTGGAGGGCTGAGTGTTGTACAGCAGGGATCAGTGCTGGGACCCTTGCTGTTTGCTAAATACATCAACAATTTGAATACAAAATGTTATAATTAGTAAGTTTGCAGATGGCATGAAAATTGGTGGTGTAATTGATAGGAGGAGGATGGTCTCAGGCTGCAAAGCGATATTGATCAGCTGGTAAATTGGGCAGAGCAATGACAGGTGGGATTTAATCCTGTGGCTCAGTGGTTAGCACTGCTGCCTTACAGTGCCAGGGATGTAGGTTCGATTCCACCCTCTGAATTACTGTCTGAATGGAGTTTGCACATTTTCCCAATGTCTGTGCGGGTTTCCTTTGGGTATTCTGGTTTCCTCTCACAATCCTCAAGATTGAAGGGTTTGAGCTGTAAAGAGAGTCTGATTAGGCTTGGGCTGCCTTCCCTGGAGTGTCAGAGGCTGAGGGGTGACCTTGTAGAGGTTTATAAAATCATGAGGGGCATGGATAGGGTAAATAGATACGGTCTTTTCCCTGGGGTGGGAAGGTCCAGAGCTAGAGGGTATTGGTTTATGGTGAGAGGGGAAAATTTGAAAGGGATGTAAGGAGTAACTTTCAAACAGAGGCTGGTGTGTGGATGGAATGAGCTGCCAGAGGAAGTGATGGAGGCTGGTACAATTACAACATTTAAAAAGCATCTGGATGGGTATATGAATAGGAAGGGTTTCAAGGGATATGGGCCTGTTTCTATGCTTTTTGACTATGACTGCACAAACACTAATATCCAGCTGCCAGCTGAAACACTCAACAGGTTAACATGCACCAGTGCTTGCAACAACTTCAACATTTTGGGATTGACAGCAAAGATAGTTTCTTGACAATACGAACATTCACTGTTTATAAAATCTGAATGAAAACCCCTAGGGAAACTATTAAAAATAACCTGGCTTTGTTTTGTTTGAAATAAGGCAAGCATGAACTCTTCAACTTCTTCCTGAAGTATTCCTGAATACAAAAATCAGCATGCTAGATGTGGCCTGTGGTGTTACATTGCATCTGGTAAATAGTGAGAATCCCAAGCATAGTCACAACTGTTAAAAGCAGCAACCTCGAGAAGGTGGACTGGAATAACTAGGGACTGAGTCTTTATATTTTGTCATGTATTTAAATTGCTGTCACACTTGCAATTATTTTATGTTAATAAACAGATTCACACTTCAGGGAAAATGTGAAAGCTTTAGAAGGTGTTTACAAAAAAAAATAGAGGAGTCTTTCGAGGCAGGAGGCACTTTAATTATGGGTACAATTTGGAGAAGCATAGATTGCTCTTCTGAAAGAGAAGTTCAAGAGAGGATCCAATAAAGGAGTTCAGATGGAGATAAATAGACAGAAACTGTTCCTCTTGAGGCAATATTCAAGAACCTGAGATCACAGATTTAAGATGAATTGTGAAAGAAGGAACAGTGACATGGGGAAAGTGTTTTTGTTTACACAACTGGGGATTAGGATCTGAAATGCACAACCTTAGTGTATGGTGAAGGCAAATCCAATCAAGGCTCTCAAAGAGAAACGGGATAAGCACCTCAAGAGAAATTCAGGGTTATGGGCAAAGGAACTAGCTAAAGTGTTTGTGCACAGAGTCAGCATGGATAAGACAGACCAAATTGACTTTTACTATGCTGGACCCATTCGATAATCATATAACTCAGAAGGCACTACTGATAGCAGTGCCAATCTCTGCAAAAATAGTCCCACAATTCAACTTGGAAGAATAAAAGTCCTGTACTGATAAATTCACTTTCAGTCACATTAAATCCTTGTATCAATTATGTTTGCACTTTAGAAGAGATGATGGCATGGTCACTGAACTGGTAATCCAAGGTCAATGGCCAACGTTCTGAAGGGATGAGTTCAAATCTCACCATGGGCAGCTGGTGGAATTTGTAATTAATTAATAAACTCTGGAACTGAAAAGTTAGTCTCTATAATTGTGGCAATGAAATCATCATTGATAGGTTTTCCTCATAACAATCTGTTTCACTGATGTCTTTTAAGGAAGGAAAGCTACCACCCTTAATTGGTGTGGCCTACATGTGATTCCACAACCATAACAGTATGATTTACTCATGTGTCCTCTGAAAAGACCAGACAAAAATGGGTAACAGATCCCACATCTCATTAAATAATTTGAAAGTCTAGTTAAAGTAGTAAAGGTGTGAAATTAGTTTACTATTTTGTTACTCTGTGTTTGCTGTAAAATCCATCCTGTTGAATAGACTGTAAAGCGAAAACATTATTCTCCTATATTTCATGCAGAGGTCTCCTTTGCAAATTAGGTGTAAGGAATTTCCATCATGCTATGATCAAATCCCAAGATCAAGTTATTAAAGCTCCTTAATTTCAGACACCTCCATATTTTCAGCATAATGTGCATGACCTATGATAAAGACTCATAATATATTATAATTTGAAAACTTTTGTTCTAGAAAATAAACAGTAGTTTTCAGTGCTGAGAAGGCCTGACTGTGTTTTTATGTAGACCAAGAAATGGGCAACCTTTACTTCTGCCATTGCATGGGAGAGTCCTGTGAGGTTTTGGGGAGGTGTTGAAAGTGAAGGAGGAGTGGACCAGATTATCCTGGAGGGAACAATCCCTGTGAATTGCTGATGAGGGAGGAGAGGGAAATATATGTCTTATGGTGGAATCGTGCTGAAAGTGACAGAATTGGATGTGGATGCTGGTGGAATGGTAAGTGATGTCCAAAGGGACCCTATTAATTTTGTAGAAGGGAACAGAGGAGTGAGGGCATAATTTTGGGAAATAGTCAGACATAGAAGTAGACTGCAATTTCCCCCCAGACATGAAAGACTGCAATTTCCCCCCAGGCGTGGTCAACGATGCTCTCCACCGCATGTCTTCCACTTCCCGCTCCTCCGCCTTTGAGCCCGTCCCTCCAATCGCCACCAGGACAGAACCCCACTGGTCCCCACCTACCACCCCACCAACCCCCATATACATCATGTCATCAGTTGTCATTTCCGCTACCTCCAAATGGACCCCACCACCAGGTGGACCCTTACCTCCCTTATCATCGTTCTGAAAAGACCACTCCCTCCATGACTCCCTTGTCAGGTCCACACCCCCCACCAACCCAACTTCCACACCCGGCACCTTCCCCTGCAACCGCAAGAAATGCAAAACTTGCACCCACACCTCCCCCACTTACTTCCCTCCAAGGCCCCAAGGGATCCTTCCATATCCGCCACAAATTCACCTGCACCTCCACACACATCATTTACTGCATCCACTGCACCCAATGTGGCCTCCTCTATATTGGCGAGACCAGGCCGCCTATTTGCGGAACGTTTCAGAGAACACCTCTGGGACACCCGGACCAACCAACCCAACCATCCTGTGGCTCAACACTTCCAACTCCCCCTCCCACTCCACCAAGGACATGCAGGTCCTTGGACTCCTCCATCGCCAGACCATAGCAACACGACGGCTGGAGGAAGAGCGCCTCATCTTCCACCTAGGAACCCTCTAACCACAAGGGATGAACTCAGATTTCTCCAGTTTCCTCATTTCCCCTCCCCCGACCTTGTCTCAGTCCCAACCCTCAAACTCAGCACCACCTTCCTAACCTGCAATCTTCTTCCTGACCTTTCCGCCCCCACCCCCACTCCGGCCTATCACCCTCACCTTAGCCTCCTTCCACCTATTGCATTTCCAACGCCCCTCCCCCAGGTCTCTCCTCCCTACCTTTTATCTTAGCCTGCTTGGCACACTGTCCACATTCCTGAAGAAGGGCTCATGCCCGAAACGTCGATTCTCCTGCTCCTTGAATGCTGCCTGACCTGCTGCGCTTTTCCAGCAACACATTTTCAGCTCTGATCTCCAGCATCTGCAGTCCTCACTTTCTCATAGAAGCAGGCCCAGTCAACCATGATGATGTGGAATCCTTGGTTGAAGAAAAAGGTGGATATTTCGGAGGCCTCCTGTTGTGCAACGCAGTATTATCAGAACAGGTGCAATGGAGGAGATTATGCTATGTTGATACAATGGCTGGTCACTTTTTGACCCACACACAAATCAAAAAGCGGTACTCATATTTAAAACACAGAAGCAGATAGATTCGTGCACAACAGATAGGTTACTACTTAGACTATGCTTTAAAGTCATGTAAAGAAATTACATAACCCAGTGATTATAGTTTTTAGATTCCCTACAGTGTAAAAACAGGCCCTTTAGCCCAACAAGTTCACACTCACCCCCCAAAGAGGAATACACCCAGACCCATTTCCCCCCCCCCCAACCAATGTACCTAACACAATGGGCAATTTAGCATGGCCAATTCACCTGGCCAGCACATCTTTTGGACTATGGGAGGAAACCAGAGCACCTGGAGGAAACCCACGCAGACATTGGGAGAATGTGCAAACTCCACACAGTCAGTTGCCTGAAGTAGGGATTGAACCTGGGTCCCTGGCTCTGTGAGGCAGCAGTGTTAACCACCGAGCTACCATGCTGCCCTTTTTCTTTAAACTTAATTGAATATCCATTTGCTTTTTTAATGGTAGATTTCAAGACTGTGTATACATTTTAAGCAAAATGGACATGATAAAGCAATTTTGATATTCCGTGGTACAGCATTCATTATTATAATGCAAATTTGATTTTTTTTCTTGCAACAAATACTCCTTTGGAATTATAAAAAGCTTGCAGTCTCATGCTTTAAAATTCTCACAAGCCCTATCCAGATAGCAAATCTTGGAACTAGTAAGTTAGGATCCAAAGTGCTAATATTAATAAGCTTAAAAAAAAAAGTTGTTTCTGCTAGAAAACATCTGTAGCTACGTTCTACCTTGAGATAATTTTGGGGCTTTGAAAACTCATGAAGGAAAGAACATTTCATTCTAGGACATTAGTAAAGCTAAGCTGTTTGAATACACTGAAATTCTTTTTACTTGACAGCTTTCAACTGACAATATGTTTGATTGTTTTATCTTGCTGGGGGTTGAGGGCTGTGGGGAGATGGTTTGGTAGTGGAGGTGTAAAGAAAGTGGAACCATTAATACCAAGTATGCAATTTGTGTGTAATGGAGTGAAGGAATCTGAAGGCTTGTTTCTTTATTCTATGGGAACTAATCAGCAACATGCTTCACTGACTTTGGAGTTGCCTGTTCAGGATTGCTATCCAGGGCATATTTTGCTTCCCTCCACCAATTCTAAGTTCCAAACACCTCCACTCCTTTGCTGCATTCTTTTCTCTGACTCACTCTGTGCAATACCACAGGAGATTTTCCACCTTATACCTTGATGGGAGATGACAGCATTGTGTAAAAATGGAAAAGTACAATATTTGCTTGTGCAAACATTTTGATAAGCAGTATCAACTGGGTGGAGTGGAAAGAGGACAATCAAATGTTCATATGACTGGCCCAATTTTACAGACATTGACAAAATAATTGGTGAGGTTTTCTCATGAACATAGAATCCTATTTGATTTTCCTCTGATCATTTAACTCTGGATGAATGAGTAGAAATATGCGCATTTTTCTATCAAAATGTCAGAAAAGTAAACTATGTGGAAGAGCAGCTAACAATTGTAATAAAATCATGAGGGGCATGGATAGGATAAATAGACAGTCTTTTCTTTGGAGTGGGGGAGTCCTGAACTATAGGGCATTGGTTTAGGCTGAGAGGGAAAAGATTTAGAAGAGACCTAAGGGGCAATGTTTTCACATAGAGAGTGGTGCATGTATGGAATGAGCTGCCAGACAAAGTACAGCATGGAAACATACCCTTCAGTGGTGGAGGCTCGTACAATTGCAACATTTAAAAGGCATCTGGATTGGTATATGAATAGGAAGAGGTTGGAAGGATATGGGCCGGGTGCTGGCAAATGGGACTCGATTAGGTTAGGGTATCTGGTCAGCATGGATGGGTTGCACTGAACGGTTTGTTTCCCTACAGTACATTTCTAGGAATCTATGGCTGTATAAACTAAAGTACTTAATTTGCAAATAGCCATCACTAATGAAACTGATGAGTAATGAATCTACTTTATGCTACTATTGACTAAACAATAATTTCTGATGCAAGGACTATGTAATGCTGATTCTCACAAATATTGTGTTGCTGAAAGTCACCATCATCACAAAGGATCATATGTTGTTCTCTCAGTAGAGAGAGAAAACTGGTGGTCAATTTAACGTGAGGCATCAAACGAGTGTGAGAAGACAGGTCCATGGTGACCTCACCCAACATGGGAATTGATCATGCACTGCTAGTGCTCCGCATCAAAAACCAGCTGTCTGGCTTACCAAGATAACCAATATCCCAATTCCAACATTTCCCACCACTTGTATCATCTTAGCTCCTTCTTATTCCTTACCTATGTTAGCAAGTGGTGTTAATCATTTGCCATGTGAGCAGTGAATGGAATCGCATGAATGCCGCGATTAAATTAAATCCTCCACACAAATAAAACAGAGAAAAATGTGGAAATACCTAACATGTCAGGCAATATTTATGGAAAGAGCAACAATGTCAATGTGTCAAATCAATGACCTTTTGTCAGTTTGGTGAAAAGTTTAATTGTACTAGATATCCAAATTCAAATTAAGTTTTATTGTCACATGTACTTAAGTACGGGGATATAGGAGTATAGTGAAAATTGCGCAAAGTCCAGATTCTCTAGAGCCATCTTAGGTGCAAAGGTAGCTAGGTGCAAAATCTTAGGAACAAAGTAGAAAAATAAAGTTAAAAATTCAACATTACAGTTCTTCTTCCGTACTTAGCTATGGACCTCAATCCAGGTTTATTCACCTCAATGTTAAGATCAATGCCAGCAGGAAGCAGTCAGCTAGCCTAGAGTCCCTTTACCAGACCACCGCAGAACCGTATCATCACTCTTCGGTGCCATCTTGTCTCTACTGACAACCCGCTGCAATGGGTCCATGGTGGACTGATCTCAACAAAGTAGCCGCTGCTGAAGCTGTCGGGTTCTACACCAGGCACTGGGCCTAAACTCAATTCTCTCCAACTCCGCCAGGAACAAACCTTACCTCTAAAGCGCTGGACACCTTGATGCCATCCGGGATCTCCACAGAAAGTAAGTCATGTCAAAAGGGAAAAAAAGCAGAAAAAGAAGAAAATAAAGTAAAAATGGATAGAGATGATGAGCTCTGGGCTCCTGGGCTTAGCCCTTTTCCTGAAGAAGGGTTATACCCCCAATAGATTGGACTACTCCACCTCCTAATGCTGCCTGGCTTGCTGCATTCTTCCAGCCTCCTCCTTGCCTAATTTGGATCCCAGCATCAATCGGTTTTTGGCTCTAAGTTTGAACTAGGGAATCCAGTTTACATACGAGTGGGACTTGGTCAGATGTGATCACACATAATGACAGTTCTGGCACCTTTGTCAATTGTTTACTTCGAAAGAAAACATGTTCATTTGTGTGAGAACTGATTGCTATGCTTTCAGGAACTAGCCCTGCGTTTGTGTGCAGATGTACAGAGCAGCTTGAAAGTTTTGTTGACTGGCCTACTGGCAAATCTCACACCTGGAAGAGTTGAAGTCATAGTTGGTGTCAACACAAAAGAAGGAGGCACAAAGTGATACTTGTGTAGTTAATGAGGTTTTAAACAGCTGACAAACGCATAGTGGAATGCTGAACTCCGAGCTAGAAATAAAGGTGAAAGAGGTCAGATTTTACAGTTCAAAGTTGCTTAGAAGGTGAAGTCAAACTGAAAAAAAGTAACAGGGACAGTACATGGATTATTTTTCTTGCTCTTTGACAATTAATTTTGACTCTGTGAGGTCATGTGTTATGGGTATCAGCAGGCCATTTCACATTCCTCCTTTTCCCCATGTTTACTTTATAGACTTCAATGGAAATAAAAAATGGGGAAGACGTGCTGACAACTTGTTACAGCACAGCTTACACTTTCTCACAAAGTCAAAAGATGGTTCTAGCATTAAACTTCTAAGCTGGACGAGAGTGGTGCAGGTCAGGCAGTATCCGTGGAGTAGGAAAATCGATGTTTTGGGCAAAAGCCCTTCATCAGGAATGAAGGCAGGGAACCTCCGGAGTGGAGAGATAAATGGGAGGGGGTAGGGCTGAGGAGAAGGTAGTCAAGAGTACAATAGGTGGATGGAGGTGGGAATGAAGGTGATAGGTTAGAGAGGAGGGTGGAGTGGATAGGTGGGAAGGAAGATTGGCAGGTAGGACAGGTTATGAGGATGGTGCTGAGTTGGAAGAGTTGAACTGAGGTAAGGTGGAGGGAGGGGAAATGAGAAAACTGATGAAGTCCACATTGATGCCCTGGGATTGAAGTGTTCCAAGGAGGAAGATGAGGTGTTGAACACTTCAACCCCAGGGCATCAATGTGAACTTCACCAGTTTTCTCATTTCCCCTCCCCCTATCTTACCCCAGTTCAAACCTTCCAGTTCAGCACAATCCTCATGACCTGCCCTACCTGCCAATCTTCCTTGCCACCTATCTGCTCCACCCTTCTCTCTGACCTATCACCTTCATCCCCATCTCCATCCACCTATTGTACGCTTGCCTACCTTCTCCACCATCCCCCCCCCCCCCCCCTCCCATTTATCTCTCCACTCCAGAGGCTCCCTGCCTTCATTCGTGATGAAGGGCTTTTGCCCAAAATGTCAATTTTCCTGCTCCTCGGATGCTGCCTGACCTGCTGTATTTTTCCAGCACCACTCTGATCTAAACTCTGGTTTCCAGCATCTGCAGTCCTCACTTTTGCCTTCTAAGTTGGACTATTGCATCACTAGATACTGAGGACCCACCAACTTATATTGGAACATAGGCGAATGACCAACACCTCTGGACCTAACTGTGAAAGCTGTATCAGTCCATTATCACCGAAATGCTATCATTTCATTTGAAATGCTGTGATTAGCCAGGCAAGAACATGTTGAATTATCTTTGTTTAAAAATACTGAACAAAAGAGAATGACATCATAACAATGATGCCTTAAATGTTTTTTGTCTAATATCACGAAAAGTAAATAACAGCCTTCACTTTGCACAGATTCAAGAGATAGTACTTTTAATGACTGTCTCCAATGGTTTTCTAGTGTGGGGATAGGGTAAATTATGCTAAACAACTAAAATTTAGGAATAATAGAATGTTTAATTACTACTTGCATTAATCTATTGAATGCACTACAATATGAAGAATCCTTTTGTGTCTCTTGCAGCAAAATCTAATTTAAATCCATGAACTACTCAGTGAATGTAGTGCAGCTCCCTTAGTTACTTCCCAATGTGCTGTGTCTCCTGACAGAACCTGTTATTGCAATAGCTACATAAAAACCTGAAGCTGTTAAAAACCTACACTGAATCTTAAAGCAGCAACTTCTAATAATAATTTATTCAGAAGTGGAAGTAGAAGAACATGGAAGGAGCAACATATAATACTATTAATGCAGCATAAATGCTACAAAAATACATTCTTGGAATTAAAGATAATTTTGAAAATTAAAATTTAGCATTTAGCCTTGAAATCATTGCAAACACAGAAGTAGCATGCATGTATTTACATTCCCATGCTCTTTTTGAGGGGCTTGGAGTTCACAGTAATTCAAACATCTCTCCTGAATTTTGTCTCAATAAACAGATTATGATCAGAGTAGTGCTTTAGAATTCATGTGCTAGGAACAAAAATAAATTGCATACATTGGGTGGCATGGTGGCACAGTGGTTAGCACTGCTGCCTCACAGTGCAAGAGACCTGAATTCAATTCCCGCCTCAGGTGACTGACTGTGTGGAGTTTGCACATTCTCCTCGTGTCTGCGTGGGTTTCCTCCAGGTGCTCCGGTTTCCTCCCACAGTCCAAAAATGTGCAGGTTAGGTGAATTGGCCATGCTAAATTGCCTGTAGTGTTAGGTGCAGGGGAAGGGGTCTGGGTGGGTGGGTTGGTTGGTGTGGACTTGTTGGGCTGAAGGGCCTGTTTCCACACTGTAAGTAATCTAATTTATTTCAAGTGCAGGCAAATCCCATATAGATCATGCCATCATACAATGCAGAATCTGTATCCAAGCACTGCAATTAAAATGAGGCTAAAAAAAAATCACAGATTTCAGTTATCTCTGTCTTTTTACATTGTACTAATTTTTCTTAAAGCCTCACAGTCCTGGGTTAATTTAGCTTTGTCCATGACTGGAACTGATCCTGGATACACTGAATCAATACTCAGCCCGCTTCAGTGTAAAATACCCAACGTTGCCTACATGGACTTCAGTAAGGTTTTTGATAAGATCCCTCATGACACACTGGTCAAGAAAGTGAGAGATCATGGGATCTAAGGCAAAGTGGCACATTGGATCAAAAATTAGTGAAAAGGTGGGAAGCTCAAGGTGATGATAAAGGATTGTTTCTGTAACTGGAAGGCTTTTTCCAATGGGGTTTCTGCAGGGCCCCTGTTATTTAAGATGTACATTAATGACTTGGACTTAAATGTAGGAGGCATGATGAAGAGATCTGTGAATGGTATGAAAATTGGTAGGTGGTAAATAACGGAGATGATAGCCATAAATTGCAGAAGGTTATCAATGGACTGGTCAGCTGGGCACAACAAAGACAAATGGAAGTTAACTGGAAAAATGTGAGGTCGTAAAAGTGTGAGGTGCACAGAGAGAGCTTCCAGCCAAGGGAACATACAATGAATGGTGGCACCCTGGAAAGTACTGAAGATCAAAAGGATCTTGGTATCCATATCCACAGGTCTCTGAGAGTAGCAGGGCAGGTCAATAAAGTGTTTGAGAAGGCATATATGACAAATGAATTTGATGCCTTAGCTGACAAAGCAAGATAGTTATAAATAAAAATGAAGAATTGCAGATACTGGGAATCTGAAACAAAAGCAGAAATTGTTGAAGAAGTTCAGTAGGGCTAGCAGCATCTGAGGATGCATATCTAGGATGCATAGGTGTAAGGTAGGAGGCAGAAAGGTTAGCTGTTTTCACCCAGACAGTCATGGGAATCTGAAACTCACTGACTGAAAGAATGGTTGACTTAGAAACTCTCATAACATTTACTCACTATTAAAATGGGTCAAGAACTGAAATTTGGGATTACTGTCGTTAGATTGGTGTTGAGCAGCATGGAAACAATGGCTGAATGGCCTCCTTCTCTGCAGTAAATATCTGTGAGTCTATAAAGCATTTTGCACCAGATTTTCATGAATCTAATCAACACAGAAGGCCTTTAAGTATGGCGATGGGAATGTGATTCTAATGTGGGACAAGCATAAAGATTATAAGCATACACCCTGTACTCCAGGCTGAGGCTGTTAGTGGGGGCAAGATTAGAGTAGTTCTAAACCATTGTCAGAATCTTCTAATTTGGTAAATACAGAAGCAAGATATTCATTTACGATCACTGCCATATCCTTTGCTTCTGTGAGTGCACCACAGAATCCGTGCGGTGTGGAAACACAGTCTGTTCTTAATCAGTTACTGATTTTTAAAATCCCTTTCCAACTTAATATTTCCCAATGCTCCCCTACTCTGACATTCTCTTTTTGCCCTGCCTGATTTCCTAGGACCAGCTTCCTTCTGGTAGAACTGGAAATGTACTATTGTCGAAAATTCTCCTGTACACATTGAAGGAGTTTCTTCCCTTCCATCCCCCACATTCTATATTTTCCCCAGTCTATGCTAGAGTAATTGAAACCACCAAGTGTTACAACCATAACTATCCTGCAGATTGCCATATTCCGCCTACAAATCTGTTTTCTACTTTGTCCCCACTATTTGGAGGTCAGTTATAAATATCCAGCAGTATTCCCTTCCTGTTGCTCATCTCTAACTATATAGATTCTAATTCAGCAGCTGTTTCGTGTTCAAGGACAATGATACCATCTTTGACCAAGAATGTTACATCTCCTCCCTTTCTACACACCCATCTTTCTATGAAAAGCCTTATAAGGCAGAATTTTAAGTATTAAGTCCTGTATTGGCTTGAGCCACATTTCTGTCAATGCACCTATGTCATATACTCCTGGAGCAATTGCTGTTTCCAGTTCCCCAGTTTTGTTCACTACACTCCATGCATTTACCTCCAGACAATTCAACCCTGCCCTTATCTCTTTCTCGCTCATTGGAAGGCTACAATTTCTTTGTTCACTGTTAACGTTCAAGCCTTCCCTCCTGTCCTTTGCCCCATCTTTTCTCTTTTTCCCTCCGAGGTACTTCCAAAACTAGGCCCATTAGTTTACGCACACCCCGCTTTACGAATTTAAATCCATCCACTCTACACTATTTACTCTCTCAACCAGAAAATTTCAGCTAAGGTGAAACTCACCTCTTTTGAACAGCTTTATACTCTTCCAAATGTGATCCCAACATGTTCAAAAATCAAAAATCCTTCCTTCTGTACCATCCCGCACACCACACGTTTAACTCCCTGACCTGCCTTTGTCTAAATGGTGAAGCTCATGGAATGGGTAGCAATGTTGACATTTCTATTGTGGAGGCCCTGCATTTCAACCTACTCATTAACTTGTGAAACTGATCCTGTCAGTCCTCCAAGTTATCCTTCCTATGTTATTGATTTCCGCATGAATGTTTGGTGCTGGAAAAGCACAGCAGGTCAGGCAGCATCCGAGGAGCAGGAGAGTCAATGCTTCGAGTATAAACTCTTCACAGGAATGGCGGAGAGGGAGGAGGAAAAGGTGGGCATCCTTGGAAGAGGCTTCGCAGTAAGGTTGTAATCAACCAGGAGAATGTGATGATTGCAGATGCTCGGAATCAATGCTGCAAGCTATAAGCTGTTCATCAGCATTCCTGAAGAGCCTATGCTCAAAGTGTTGACTCTCCTGCTCCTCGGATGCTACCTAACTGGCTGTGCTTTTCCAGCACCACACTTTTTGACTCTGACCTCCAGCATCTGCAGTCCTCACTTTCTCCCATTCTCACTTGAACCTCAATCACTGATGTTTACCTTTAATTTCTAACGATTTATCCAGCCTTTTTGTTATGTCTAGAAACCTTGTAAATATGAGGCAACAGACCACACAGAACTGACAATTTTAGTTGCAAACGAGACTATCTATCCCTCAAACTAATGCATCTCCCATCACTCCTACCTTGCTTATCTACCCTCCATTCCCTCTATGTTTTCCCAGAGTAGCTTGGGTAAAATGGTTCTTTGTTTGTCTTTCTGGTTGTTCACCCCGACTCAGTTGTGTTGCTCACTAAATAGGCACTGCAAACTTGATCCTGTTAGAAAGCTCCAAGGAATCCTGGGTTATCTGGACCTACTGTCTAGTTTCCTTTCAGCAAATGGTCACCCACACTCCTCCTTGCCTGAATTTCTAAAATGACTCCTTGGGCTTGATACTTGAAATGTTAACTCTGTTTCTTTCCGCTGCCAGACCTTCAGTACTTTGCTTTTTATTTCAGATCTTTAACATCTGCTTTATTTTGCTTTTATTTTAGCAATAACTTCCTTGAACTTGTCATCTATATTCCTACTGATAAAGTCCGAGATTCTGTACACTTTATTAACTGCTTTCCACTTGACCTTTCACTTTCACTGATCTTCATACATTTTCACCAACACCCCACATTTTGAACTATACCCCTTATTTTATATTGTATGGCCATGTTCTTCCTACCAAAGTGCATCACTTCACACTTCTCTGCATTAAACTTCATCTGTCACCTATCCACCCATTCCACCAACTTGCCTATGTTTTTTTTTTGAAATTCCACACTGATCTTCTCACCATTTGCAATGTTTCCAAATGTTGTATCAACGACAAGCTTTGAAATTGTCCACTGTAACCAAGATATAGATCAGTAATACAATACAGGAAAAGCAATGGTCATAAAGCTGACCCTGGGGAACTCCAATACAAATATAAAATATCTCTTGGCTATTACACTGCTCCCTATTACTGGTTTGAATTTGTCCCCAAGTTGTTGCGTATCTTGACCATAATGTAAAAGTTATCGAACACATTTTACTCAATTACAAAGCTAGATCACGAGCATTTCTATCTGACTAGATCTGATCTTTGAAACTTTCATTAAGAATTTTCACAGCTTATACCAAGTAAAAGAATGCTTCCACAGGTTGAATAAGCAGCAACCAATTTCCATATAAAACACCTATTGTTGTACTCAATCAATAATATTCAAGAGAAAGAGGGGGCAATAAATGAGCGAAAATGTTAATTAGCCATTGCAGCTCAAAACAAATTCAATTATATCATGCAACTTCTATTCTAATGATTGCTCTATTTCATTTGCACTTTCTTCCAATTATTGGCTAATCAATAGGTGGATGAACATTTTGGAAGATGCTATTCTGCTATGTCAATACATGTGTCATACATTTGCAATTGTAACATAATGGAGGAATGGTTGCACAATTTCATGACCATGTCTTTATAAGACTACCTACAGTGTGGAAACAGGCCATTCAGCCCAACAAAGGGCCTCCAAAGAGTAACCCACTCAGACCCATTTTTCTCAGACTAATGCACCTAACACTATGGGCAATTTAGCATGGCAAATTCACCTGGCCTGCACATCTTTGGACTGTGGGAGGAAACCAGAGTACCCGGAGGAAACCCATGTAGACACAGGGAGAATGTACAAACTCCACACAGACAGTCACCCAAGGCAGGAATTGAACCTGGGTCCATGGCATTGTGAGGCAGTAGTGCTAACCACTGAGCCATTGCGCCACCCCTTATCTGATTCTGAAACAAAATGAGCCAAATGACAAAAGGCATTTGCTGTCCTATTCCCATAAAAATATTTCCATCAAATGATTTGGGCTTGAAATCATCTGGAGTGTCACTTCAGTAAGTCTGCTTTAATAAAGTGCACAAACATTTTTGGACCTACTATGACATAGGTAGGGAAAGGGAGGAGGACCTGAAAAGAGAATATAAGGTGTTAGGTTGGAAGGTAGAAGACAGGATGAGCAGAGTAGTGATCTCGGGATTGCTACCGGTGCCATGGGTTAGTGAGGCTAGGAAGACAGAGTGAGTGCAGATGAACACATTGCTGCAGGGCTGATGGAGGAGGGAGAGCTTCAGATATGTGGATCGTTGGGATACCTTCTGGGGAAGGTGGGACCTGCACAAGAAGGATAGGTTGCACCTGAACTGGAGAGGCACATATATCCTGGCTGGGAGGTTTGCTTGAGCTCTTTGGGAGGGTTTAAAATAAAATGGCAGGGGGGGGCGGGAACCTAACCTACAGATCAGATGACGAAGTAGGCCGTGAACAGCCAGATACAGTGTGCAGAGTCTGTGAGGAGGGATAGGCAATTGAAAGGGCAAAGGTGAAGTCAGTATGATGGGTTGAAGTGTCTATTTTAATACAAGAAGTATCAGAAATAAGGGTGACGAACTCAGAGCATGGATCAGTACTTGGAATTATAATGTTGTGGCCATTATGGAAACTTGGATATCACAGGGGCAGGAATGGTTGTTGGATGTTCCATGATTTAGATGTTTCAAAAGGAAAAGGGGGTGGGGGGGGGGAAGATAAAAGAGGTGGAAGAGTGGCATTGCTAATCAGGGATAATATCACAGCTGCAGAAACAAAGTCGTCGAGGAGGGTTTGTCTACAGAGGTAGTATGAGTGGAAGTCAGAAACAGGAAAGGAGCAGTCACTTTATTGGGAGTTTTCTACAGATCCCCCAGTAGCAACAGAGACAGGGAACAGGAGATTGGTAGGCAGATTTTGGAAAGGTGCAGAAGTAATAGGGTTGTTGGCATGGATGACTTTAACTTCCTTAATATTAGAATCATAGAGTCATAGAGATGTACAGCATGGAAACAGACCTTTCGGTCCAACCCGTCCATGCCGACCAGATATCCCAACCCAATCTAGTCCCACCTACCAGCACCCAGTCCATATCCCTCCAAACCCTTCCTATTCATATACCCATTCAAATGCCTCTGAAATGTTGCAATTGTACCAGCCTCCACCACATCCTCTGGCAGCTCATTCCATACATGTACTACCTCTGTGTGGAAAAGTTGCCCCTTAGGTCTCTTTTATATCTTTCCCCTCTCACCCTAAACCTATGCCCTCTAGTTCTGGACTCCCTGACCCCAGGGAAAACACTTTGTCTATTTGTCCTATCCATGCCCCTCATAATTTTGTAAACCTCTATAAGGTCACCCCTCAGCCTCCGACGCTCCAGGGGAAACAGCCCCAGCCTGTTCAGCCTCTCT
Source organism: Chiloscyllium punctatum (assembly GCF_047496795.1). NCBI lineage: Eukaryota > Metazoa > Chordata > Chondrichthyes > Orectolobiformes > Hemiscylliidae > Chiloscyllium > Chiloscyllium punctatum. The sequence goes on along the minus strand of NC_092741.1, from coordinate 134,770,760 downwards.
CTGTAGCTCAGATCCTCCAACCCTGGCAACATCCTTGTAAATCTTTTCTGAACCCTTTCAAGTTTCACAACATCTTTCCAATAGGAAGGAGACCGGAATTGCATGCAATATTCCACAGTGGCCTAACCAATGTCCTGTACAGCCGCAACATGACCTCTCAACTCCTGTACTCAATACTCTGACCAATAAAGGAAAGCATACCAAATGCCTTCTTCACTATCTTATCTACCTGCAACTCTACTTTCAAGGAGCTATGAACCTGCATTCCAAGGTCTCTTTGTTCAGCAACACTCCCTAGGCCCAGCACTGATCCTTGTGGCACTCCACTGGTCACAGGCCTCCAGTCTGAAAAACAACCACCACCCTCTGTCTTCTACCTTTGAGCCAGTTCTGTATCCAAATGGCTAGTTCTCCCTGTATTCCATGAGATCTGACCTTGCTAATCATTCTCCTATGGGGAACCTTGTCAAACGCCTTACTGAAGTCCATATTGATCACATCTAATATTGATTGAAACTTCCTTAGTTCAAATAATTTGGATGGAGCAGTTTTTTTTGGATGTGTCCAGGAGGGTTCCTGACTCAAAATGTAGATAGGTCAATTAGAGGGGAGGCCATATTGGATTTGGTGCTTGGCAATGAATCACACCAGGTGTCAGATCTCTTGGTGAAAGAGCATTTCAGTGACAGTGATCACAACTTTCTGTCTTTTACTATACTCATGGAGAGAGATAGGAAGAGGAAGAATGGGAAAGTACTTAATTGGGGGAGGGGAATTACAATGCTGTTAGGGGCACCTAAATTGGGAACAGATGTTCTTAAGGAAATGGACAACAGAAATATGGAGGCTGTTTGGAAAGCACTTGATAGTGCTGGACAGTGCTATCACACTGAGGCAAGGAAGGGATGACAAGGATCATGGAACATCTCGTCAAGAGGAAGAAGGAAGCTTACTTAAAGTTGAGGAGGCAAGGATCAGACAGGGCTCGACAGGGTTACAAGGTCACCAGGAAGGATCTGCAGAATGGACTAAAGAAAGTTAAAAGGTGGCATGTAAAAATTTTAGCAGGTAGGATTAAGGAAACCTTTAAGACATTCTACATTTTTGTGAGGAACATGAGGATGGCTGGAGTGAGTGTAAGGCCAATCAGAGATTGGAGCGAACTTGTGCCTGGAGTTGAAGGAGGTAGCGGAGGTTCTTGAATACTTTGCTTCAGTATTCACTACTGAGAGGGACCTTGACATTTCTGCTGACAGCGTGATACTGATATGCTATAACAGGTTGATATTAGGAAGGAGGATGTGCTGAAAATTTAGAAAAATTTAAGGATAGATAAATCCCCTGTGCCAGATGGGATACCTTAGGTTAAGATTAGAGTGGTGCTGGGAAAGCACAGCAGGTCAGGCAGCATCCAAGGAGCAGAAAAATCGATGTTTTAGGAAAAATGAAGGCTTCCTGATGAAGCCCTCGGATGCTGCCTGACCTGCTGTGCTTTTCCAGCGCCACTCCAATCTTGACTCTGATCTCCAGCATCTGCAGTACTCATTTCCACCTATATCTTAGTTACTATAGGAAGTGAGGGAAGAGATTATTGCACCTTTGATGGTGATCTTTGGGTCCTCACTGTCCACTGGAGTAGTGCCAGATGACTGGAAGGTGGCAAATGTTATTCTCTTGTTCAAGAAAGAGAATAGGGATAATCATGGAAATTACAGACCAGTCAGTCTCACGTCTGTGATAAGCAAGTTATTGGCGAGGATTCTGAGAGGCATGATTTATGATTATATGGAAAACCGTAGTTTGATTAGAGATAGTCAGCATGGGTTTGTGAGGGGCAAGTCATGTATCACAAACCTTCTTGAATTCTTTGAGAATGTAATTAAACACATTGATGAAGGCAGAGCAGTGGATGTAGTGTATATGGATTTTAGCAAGGCGTTTGATCAAGTTCCCCATGGTAGGCTGATTCAGAATGTAAGAAGGCATAGGATATTTGGCTGCCTGGTTGCAGAATTGGCTGGCCCATAGAAGACAGATGGTATTAATAGATGGAAAGTATTCAGCTGGAGCTCGGTAACCAGTGGTGTTCCACAGGGTTCATTCTGGAACCTCTGCTTTTTGTGATTTCTATAAATGACTTATTGAGGAAATGGAAGGGTGGGTTAGTAAGTTTACTGATGACATGAACGCTGGTGGAGTGGTGGATAGTGTGGAGGACTGTTGTAGTTACAAAAGTACATTGACAGGATGCAGAAATGGACTGAGAAGTGACAGATGGAGTTCAATCTGGAAAGGTGTGAAGTGATTCACTTTGGAAGATCAAATTTGAATTCAGAATACAGGGTTCAAGTCAGGATTCTTGGCAATGTGGAGGAACAGAAGGATCTTGGGATCTATGTCCATAGATCCTTCAAGGTTGCCACCTAAGTTAATAGCATTGTTAAGAAGGTGTATGGGGGTGTGTTGGCTTTCCTTAGCAGGGGAATTATGTTGAAGAGCCATGAGCTGATGTTACAGCTCAATAGAGCCCTGGTTAGACCACACTCAGAATATTGTGTTCAGTTCTGGCTGCTTCATTATGGGAAAGATATGAAAGCTTTAGACAGGGTGCAGAAGAGATTTACCTGGACTGGAGGGCATGTCTTATGAAGCAAGCTTGAGGGAGCTAGGGCTTTTCTAATTGGGGTGAAGAATGATGAGAGGTGACTTGATCGAGATGTACAAGACACTCAGAGGCATAGATGGAGTGGATAGTCAGAAACTTTTTCCCATGGTGGAAATGTCTTTCACAAAGGGGCATAATTTTAAGGTAATTGGAGGAAGGTTAGTAGAGACATCACAGGTAGGTTCTTTACACAGAGAGTGGTGGGTATGTGGAATGCATTGCCAGCAGTGGTACTAAAGTCAGATACAGCAAGCAACTATAAGATAGTACAATGGAGGGTACAGAAGTCAGTCTGATCTTAGAGTAGGATTAAAGGCCAGCACACATTGAGGGCCAAAGGGTCTGTACTGAGCTGTACTGCTCTACGTACCGAACACAACCTGAACAAATGCACAAAATTCTCTTCTTGCAAGTGCGAATTAAAGCTGGGTAAAGTCTGAAGTATTATACAACATTGTAGTTACCAATAACTGAAATGCTATATAGTATGATTGCTTTCTTTTAATTATTAAAGCAGAGTGCACCAAGTTCAACAAGTGATTGTGATGTAGGGAAACATAGCTTCCTCAGGTTGGTTAGATTGTCCTCTGAAATTTGCCGTATCATTCTTGCTGCAGTCAGCACTGTGGCACTGCAGACTGACAAGTACAAAATAGGAGAAAATAATGGAAGAGGTAAGTATCACGGGTCCAATAATCTTTCTCCCTTTTTACCGATGTCGGCAGCACTATCACAGATCAATACATTATGTACAAACCATTATATTAAAAGACCCTGTGCATTCGGTGACAATACTAAATCCCTATCTGTTTTGAAAGAGAATTGATGTTGAAATAAACTTTTTGGTGCATGGTTGTTGCATAAATATCATCAGGAAGAATGATCTGTCTATTACATCTATATCTCCAAACTGTCCAGTTCCATTTATATTCAGCTGCCTTTCTTTAATCTTCACTATCCTATTGGGAGATTATTTCATGCCCTAATTCCTCTTTGGGACTAATATTTAACTTGCCAAAATGGCATCACATGTGAGCAAAGACCTGAAATGGATGGATGTGCCTTGGACGCGCTTATTATTGGCTGGATGGGTTTTCTGCTGGTGGCCTGGAATAGTTATTTTGATTGGTTAATTTAACTGTTATGGTTGATCCTCTTTCATTTGTTGTTGAAATATCCATGCTGAATGAAATCACTGCATTCATGGGAAGAGATTTACCCCACCAGTAATGAATGTTGAAGATTTCAGGATTGGAGTTTGATAATTTGCTTTCCCCATGCTTAACACTTGTATCCTTCAAGATCTCATTTCCCTCATTTGAAGAATCCAACAAGGTCAGGAATCTGCCAACAGATCCCCAAGTTCACCATTTTACAGTGTTCAGCAATCAAGAAGACTGACAGAAAGCACTGGCAGCAGCTCAAATTTGCAAGTATAAGAGATCCAGACAACTAAAGAAATGATGCATAAGATCAAGCATAGCAATATTGATCAGCATGTCTTGGTTTAATACCTCCTAAAGATGGCATCTCTTCAGTACTGTACAGTCAACTTTGGATTTTGTGGAGTAGTACTTGAGCGCAGAGGCAGAATAAAACAACAGACTGAAGTCTGATACTTTACCAGCCATTTGTTACTGAGGAAAGGCAAAATTGCACTCTATGAAGGAGTTGTTCCAGCCTAAGTAGTCTGTCAGTGCATAAAAGAATTGTAATTAATGTTCCTCTCTGCCTTTCCAATGTTTAAAGAGATTAGCAGAAACATTTTGCTTACAACATGCTTACATTTGGGCAATGATGTTCTTATTAGATGCAATAGTGGTACCATGTTGGTAGAGTATTCTGATTTTTTTTTGGTTTTGTTTAGTGTGGTAACAGGCCCCTTGGCCCAACAAGTCCACAACAACCCTCTGAAGAGTAATCCAGCCAGGCCCATTTCCCTACCCTATTATCTTACATTTTCCCTTGACTAATGCACCTAACCTACACATCCCTGAACACTATGGGCAATTTAGCATGTTTAATTGACCTAACCTGCACATCTTTGGATTGTGGGAGGAAACCCATGCAGACATGGGGAGAATGTGCAAACTCCACACAGATAGACAGTCACCTGAGGCTGGAATCAAACCTGGATTCTTGGTGCTGTAAGGCAGCAGTGCTAACCACTGAGTGACTGTGCCACCCCAATGACTGCTTATTTTCAGGAGTTGCACAACCATTTCTAGATTCTAGCCCAACCTTGGCTTCCAGCACATAAACTGGAACATACTTGCAAGAGGCAGCATTCTGACTGGTTGCTTCTGGCACCAAATTACTGCTGGCATATGGGTTCCTGAACCAGTAAGCATCCACTCCTTTGGACAGTCATTCCACTGAGACAGATAGGGAGGGCTCTGGCAGAGAGGGGCATGAGGGCACCTCAAAGTGGCAAAGATTCATAAAATTGATTAAATGAACATTAACAGCCTCTGGATATCCAAGTACACTTGACAGTCAATTAATTACTTTTGAAGGAGAGTCATAGTCATAATTCACAAAATACGACATTCAGACAGTTGGGGAATTTAGAAATAGATGAAATTCATGAACATAGAAGATCATCAGCATGAATAGTAGAACTAGATTCACAAGTACCCAACAGAAAATTAAGAGGAGTTATTCGAAGAGAGGGTTAAATAACCAAGCATTTTTTTAAAAAGTCATTTTTTTCATAATGTGAAATGATATTCCTATGGATTTTTAAATAAAGATCCTACAATTTGCTCTGGTCCTCTCCTCAGTTCATTTCCCAACCCCGAGAGGGTCCTGTGTACCGCTTCCCCCACCCTCACAATACTCTCAGTTTCTTTTCTTCAACCAAAAAGCAAAAGAAGCACCATCAAACAGTATTTATAAACAGCAACAATCTCCACAGGACACAGGGCATAGTATCTTCCCATAGACTGATATTGTTGCAGTATATGGAGAAGGAGTTTCAGATTGGAAGGAAATATAAGACAGAAACAAAAGCCAGCAACATAGCATTGCTTAATGTCTAGCTTGCAGCAAGCAGTAAATGGTCAGGGAGATAACAAAAACTGAACCTGGTGACAATGATATTTTTAGACAGTTAAAAATTACACAACACCAGGTTATAGTCTAACAGGTGTATTTGAAAGCACTAGCTTTCGGAGTTCTGCTCCTTTATCAGGTAGCTGTACCCAAACCACCTGATGAAGGAGCAGTGCTTCGAAAGCTAGTGCTTCCAAATAAACCGGTTGGACTATAACCTGGTGTTGTGTGATTTTTAACTTTGTACACCCCAGTCCAATGTCTCCAAATCATTTTTAGATTGCTTGCACTTCTCAGTACCCTCATGTCTATCAAAGTCGATGTATACATGTGTCATCATCCAGCAATGGCCACCAGCCACTGCTGATGTTTTCACTCAGAAATCAAGCATGTGTGAAAAAACTACATTTAGATTTACATAACTAAATGTTGCACAAAGAATATAAACACCCAATCTGAAATCCTGTAGATTAGTACAAGTATCGTCAACAGAATTAATAGCAAGCATGAAATTACAAATAACAGAGAGAAAAGGAGAGGTTACAGAGAAACAGTGATGAAGATTTTGAGAGCTCTGTGGTCTGGATAAGCTTCCTGTCATTCAAAGCAGAGCTTCACTGATTTGAAAAGTGAAATGGAAGATCAAATGATATTACTGTCAATCAGCAGAACACTCTCCGTGCTGATTCTTCACTGATTAAAGTCATACGCTCAGAATGACAAATGGAGGAAAGTAACACTCTTGCATGTATGATAGTTACAGAACAAGACTTTCATATAATTGTCCTTTTGGACTTGAAGGCAATCTCTAACTGAAATAATACTTAGACTGCTCATATTATTGGTGATAATGATAGCAAAAATAGGATAATGTATAAAATATCCTTGCAGTGTGTTCTCATTTTAGTAAATTAACTGATACAAAATAGTTGTTTTATCTTCCGAAAGAGCCGGGAAACACCTAGCTAAAGTGTGTGATTGTTATAATAATGAATTTATTTTCTCCAACTTTCACGAATGTTATGGAAGAACATAGACAGGTGAAGAATGCTGAATTTTACATTTTATATCACACCTACACATTGATAAAAAAAAAGCTGTCTAAGAACATTTAAGCTTCAAATCAACTTGAACATAATTTGCTCCACTAAACAGGTCTGTGAAATAAATGTGTACACAAGGAGCAGGAGTTGGCCATTTGGCTCCCTGAGCCTTCTCTACCATTTAATGGGATTGTGATTGATATGATTACAACCTAAAACCTACATTCCTGCTAACCCCAATAACCTTTCACCCATTTGCTTACAAAGAATCCATAAACCACTGCTTTAAAAATATTCAAAATTCTGCTTTCAGCATCTTTTCTGAAAGAGAGCTACAAAGACTTTTTTACCCTTTGTTGGAGCTTTCTTTTGTTCATCTCTGTTTCAAATGGGTTATTTATAAATTGTGATTCTTAGTACTAGATGCATCCAGAAGAGAAAAGATCTTCTCCATATCTACCCTCTCAAGATCCCTCAACATCTTGTATGTTTTGGGCAAGTTTTACTTTTCTAAACGCTCGCAGATAAACTGACTAACCCTTCCTGATAAGATGTCCTGTCCACTCCAGGTATTAGTCGGGCAATCCTGCCTGAATTGTTTCTAACACATTCATATTCTTCCTGAAATAAGGTGACCAATGGTGACATGGTGGCTCAGTAGTTAGCACTGCTGCCTCACAGCGCCAGGGTCCTGGGTTCTCAATTCCAACCTCGGGTAACTGTCTGTGTGGAGTTTGCACATTCTCCCTGTGTCTGCCCAGGTTTCCTCTGGGTGCTCTGGTTTCCTCCCACAGTCCAATGTTGTGCAGGTCAGGTGAATCGGCCATGCTAAATTGCCCATAGTGTGAGATGCATTAGTTGGAGGGAAATGGGTCTGGGTGAGTTACTCTTCAGAGGGTCGGTGTGGATTTGTTGGGCCAAAGGGCTTGTTTCCACACTGCAAGGAGTCTAATCTAATGCTGTACACAGTATTCCAGATGCAGTGTCCTGTATAACTGAAACATAATCTCTGTTTTTTCTATGTAATTTCCCACACAATAAATGATAACATTCTATTAACTTTCCTCACTACTAGCCTTTTGCAGTTTATGCTCTGGGGTGCACACACTGTTGCATCTCAGAGCTCTGAAATCTCACACCATTTAGATAACATAACTTTGTTACTCTTCCTGCCAAAATGAACATTTTTCTATTTCAATTGATTGATTTATTGGCCTGTGTATCAAAGTACATAGAAAAGCTTTGTTTATGAGCAGTAAAGGTAGATCATAGTAAGCAAGGATGTATAGATCAAAAAGACTTAGAGGCAGACAGGTTACATTGAACAGGACATGTACTAGGCAAGATTAGTGTTAGCAAGACCAGCATTACTTGAGGTGAGACAGTCCATTCACTATAAATCAGCTGGGAAGAAGCTTTTAGGAATTAAAAGTAAAAAGGATGAGGAGTAACAGGATTCATTGTGGAGAAAATTACAATATTTTAGAGAGGAGAGAGGGTGAGAGAAGATGGCCTAAAGCAATCAATGCCAGAAACTTTTTTTGGAGTCAAATAGCATTGAGCTCACAGAACATTGTTGATTCTATTTTATTGGATGTCAATGAATGAAAGTATTGAGGAAAAAATTTTCAAGGAAATTACAAAATGAGAAAAGAATTCCAGAGTAAGAATGGGAGACCTGAAACCAGGGTGAAATGCCTGTGGGTTAGGAGAGGCCTCCACTTGTCCAAATCAGGGGGACAATGTGAGGCAAGGATGACAGACAAGTGGATGACCTCAGAAAGCCACTTTCCAGCCCTTACCACCTGTCCTAAATATCCCCACACTTCAACCTCCAACCTGTGACTGGAACAAAGTACACACTTTCCTTACTGCCAGAGGAGTAGGCAGCTTTAGGACACAGAAGGTAATGGCTTCTGCTCAGCCAAGTTCTCATGACTGAGACACCAGTGTCAATTCATGTGATTCATTGAGAAACCTGCATAAGCTTGGCCTGTCAGCTTTTAATGAACTGACTGACAAACCATAGGTTGATTTATCTCTATAATGGGGGTGGCGTGTTAGGTGCTACCCAATATAGTCATGGCATGGAAAAGAGTCTCCTTTGTCTTGAATTCTAACTTGCCATGCTATCTGACTAGGAGATTGCTTAAGCAAGAAAGAAAACCTGAAAACTAGAAAATAACGCATACAGGTCAAACTCATCTTATAAACTTCAAGATGGAACTCTAGTACACCAAATACAAAAACAGTAATAGATGGAAAAGAAAGTATGTCTTTTTTAATGTTACACAAAAACCTAACGCTCCAATGTAGTTGGAAATGCAGCTCTCTGGAACACATGTGCACAAAATTGGTTTCTGGCTATTTAGACCCTAGCTCTTCATACGCTCTGCAACACCTTACGTTAGTAATAATTCAAACAACAGAGAGGAACAAGGTTTTTTTGAAATGTCTCTGGAAAGTTTTCAGCCCAAGGAAGAAAGAGGCATTCCTCAAACTTATTCTGGGAAAATGGTGGATCAAGTGGGTTATGAGTTGGTAAGGAAACATTTGGGGAATTGTAATCATCGTATTATATGGTTTATATTATCGATAGAAAAGAATAAAGAGTAATATATAGAAAAACTACATAAATGGTGGAATGCCAAATTCAAGGGGCAAGTCCCTATATAACCCAGGTAATGGAACAAAGTGTTGCCTTTAAAGAGAAGATAATTCAGGGACAATCAAGCTACATTCCAACAAGGAAAAATCATTGGGAAAGTTATCCTGAGCTCCCTGGAATGACAACAGAGATAGAAAGTGAGATGAAGTTGGAAAAAGGTGTGTGTAAACAGATATTAGGTGGATAACACAACTAAAAGCTGATTGATTTCAAAATGTTCAAATGGGAAATGAAGAAAACATTAAGATTTGCAAAGGCAGTGAGTAAATGAAAAGAGACTTGCAACTAGCAAACTAGAATTCAAAAAACCTACCAAGACATAAAGACATAAACAGCAAAATATGTTCAAAGTTTGGGAGAAGATTTGTAGCTCGGGTGCTCGTTGTAGTGGTTCTGTTTGCCGAGCTGGGAATTTGCGTTGCAGACGTTTCGTCCCCTATCTAGGTGACATCCTCAGTGCTTGGGAGCCTCCTGTGAAGCGCTTCTGTGATGTTTCCCCCGGCATTTATAGTGATTTGTACCTGCCGCTTCCGGTTGTCAGTTCCAGCTGTCCGCTGCAGTGGTCGGTATATTGAGTCCAGGTCGATGTGCTTATTGATTGAATCTGTGGATGTGTGCCATGCCTCTAGGAATTCCCTAGCTGTTCTCTGTTTGGCTTGTCCTATAATAGTAGTGTTGTCCCAGTTGAACTCATGTTGCTTGTCATTTGCGTGTGTGGCTACTAAGGATAGCTGGTCATGTCGTTTCATGGCTAGTTGGTGTTCATGGAAGCCGATCGTTAGCTGCCTTCCTGTTTCTCCTATGTAGTGTTTTGTGCAGTCCTTGCATGGGATTTTTGCATATTACATTGGTTTTGATCATGCTGGGTATCGGGTCTTTCATCCTGGTGAGTTGCTGTCTGAGAGTGGCTGTTGGTTTGTGTGCTGTTATGAGTCCTAGTGGTTGCAGTAGTCGGGCTGTCAGTTCAGAAATGTTTTTGATGTATGGTAGTGTGGCTAGTCCTTTGGATTGTGGCATGTCCTCATTCCGTTGTCTTTCCCTTAGGCATCTGTTGATGAAATTGCGGGGGTATCCGTTTTTGGTGTATATATTGTATAGATGTTCTTCTTCCTCTTTTTGCAGTTCTAATGTACTGCAGTATGTTGTGGCCCTTTTGAACAGTGTCTTGATGCAACTTCTTTTGTAGTAGCCACACACTCAGATGACAAGCAACATGAATTTGACTGGGACAACAGTACTATTATAGGACAAGCCAAACAGAGAACAGCCAGGGAATTCCTACAGGCATGGCACTCATCCATAGATTCAATCAATAAATAAGCACATTGACCTGGACCCAATATACCGGCCACATTTGTTCACGTTTGTTTTGTGCCAGAGTCACACTGGATTTGAAATGTCAACTCAGTTTCTGTCTCTGCACAGATGGTGCCAGACATGTTGTGTTTCTCCACCACTTTCTATTTTAATTATTGATGATAGCAGGACAAGCTTAGAAATTGATTAGTAAGGTATGCAGATTCCTAGACTTTAGAAATAAGGCAGAGTTCAAAAACAAGAATGTTATGATACCGCATCTTGCCTGGAGGTTTGGCCTCAGTTCTGGGTGCCACACATTAGGATGGGCATCAAGGCATTAAAGAGAAAGTACAAGAGATCTATTTAGGATGATTCCAGGAATGAGGAGCTTCAGTGTTGGATAAGTTGGTAAGACTGGAGATCATCTCCTTTGAGAAGATGAAGAGGATATTTGATAAAGATGCTCAAAATCATATGGGGTTTGGACAAAGTAGATAGAGATAAACTGTTTTATGGAAGGAAAGGGCCAAATGGTACCGATTTAAGGTGATTGGTACTAGAAGCAATGGTCCCAAGGGGCAATATATTTTTAAAGGGTTTATGAACTATTCAGGTACTTTTGAAGTGTAGCCATCTATTAACGAGTTTTGAGAAAATTTGTAGCTCAGTTTGAGCTACACCACCAGAAATGACATCACCAACCCAAGGAAACCTAAACACATAAATAGAAAGTGAGCCATGCCACCAGTGCTTGATCCAGAGGCTCACTGATGACGTTACTAGTATTGTGATGCAATGTCTGAAAATGAACCCTCCAGCTCAGTGAGCAAATCTATATCCTATAGCCACCTATGTTATATGAAAATTGTTCTTGCATTGGTGCTTTTCTTTTCATTGATGAAACAAAAAATGTCTTTCAATGTTCTGTTTTGCTTTCTTATGTTATAGTGCACTGCCAGTAGGCCCTGTCACTTCTGGATGTTTCCTTCAAGCATTCTTCTTATTTGAGAGTCTTGATAGTGTGTTAACTGTGGGAGACAACATGAGGACAAGTTCTGTCCTTAACTGATATTCTCTGGTTACATTGCCATTCAGAGGTCCTTCTGAAAAATGGCTATCTGGTGTAACTATAACTGATTTCCTTTACCTGTTCACTCCAATATCAACTGCCCAGTTTGGCATACTTCAATGTTTCACAAGTAAAGTCACTATGGTACCAGAGAACTATAGGGCTGCTTTCTCATCAGTCTGAGGGGTGAGACTGAGAAGCAATGTCAGCATGTGTAGGAATTGATCCCAAGCTGTTGGCATCACTCTGCATTATAAAACAGCCAACTGAGTTATCCAACCTCCTTCAATTTCACAGCTTTTTCAATTCTACTGTGCTAACTTACCATGACAAGGGAGTGAATTAAGACCTTTCTCATTGAAAGGATTTCATTCCACACACATTCAAACATTTACTCAGTAAGCTATCAGGAGAGCTCTACCTGTGAGTATTTGACAGCTTCTATCTTTTGAGAATAGATTTAATATTTACAGATGGTCTTTCTGATTTTTAAGAAATAAAGTTGGTTTCAAAACTCTGGCCAGAAATAATGTTAAACTCATGTTCTTTGGCAAGGATCCACAATCTTACTAAATATCACAGACAGGAATCACAAGAGGATTCAAGACTTGAAATAACAAACTCAGCATGATGAAGCAGAACAATTCAAGGTATCAGACAGCGCTGTGTAAGGATCAGTGATCTCCCTTAGGTTAAAACTGGACACATTTCTGACAAGATTGATTTGTGCTGAAAGACAAAACATTTGAGTTTCATATTGATTAGACTGTTTCATCCAGCCTCACACAATGTAAGCTTGAACTGAATAAAGATGGCAACGCAAATTTCTTCAGGGCCAGAGATGGAAACTCACCACAAAAGGAGGAGGGAGCGACTTTGTGTAAAATCAGGCTGGATCTTGAAACATTGGATTATACTCCCCAAGACATCAATTCAAAAAGGTAATATTTCTGCCCATTCTTGAATCGCCTGATGTTTACAAGAAAACTGGACTGTTGGGATGATGTTACTAATCAGGTTTCTTGAAACATGCATCTCCCAGCATTCAGTAATCTGGATTCTTGAATGATAAAAGAAGAAAGAAGGAAGAACATTGCAGTATTTCAATACATTTTACAAATTTGGATGGTCACATAATACCAATACAGCCAATGAAATATTTTTGAAACTCAATTGCTCTTGGATATAGGCAACAGCCAATTTGCATGTAAAAACAGCAATGTGATAATGGCTAAAAAAAAAATCTATTCTTGTGATATTGCTTAATGGATGAATATTAGACAGGCCACCTGGGACAACTAACCTGCTCAACTTAGAAATAGTGGATGTTCCTAACTCATTTAAAACTAGAGGCAGGGCATTGGTTTAATATCTCACATAAAGAACAGCAGCTCAGATAATGCAGCATATACTCAGTACTGCAACAGGAATGCCAGGTTAGGTACTGTGAGGTTTGCAGAAGCAAGTTCAAGCACTTAAAGAGCCTTCAAAGTGTCTAAGATGGGATCTTGAGATGAATCCATGTTCCTCCTTCATTTAGTTCAGTTTGTAATCTTAGTAAAGAAGTTAATTTCTCTGCCTGAAACTGCTGCCCAGAGCTGATTTCTACAGGAGACATCTCAGCAGGCTGTGTGACATGCACCTGACCTGATATCTTCTCTCAAAGGAGTTTGGGAATAACATCACACTAAAATGGATTTCAAGCATTGAGTTAAAGCAATACTCATCAGGTCAGGCTCACTCCTGCAGAGTCGCGAGAATGAGCTCAGAGATATGCCAGGAGACTTTGACAAAACACCAAGTTATAGTCCAACAGGTTTATTTGGAAGCACTAGCACCTGATGAAGGAGTGACGCTCTGAAAGCTAGTATTTCAAAACAAAGCTTTTTGACTATAACCTGATGTTGTGTGATTTTTAACTTTGTCCACCCCAGTCCAACCCCAGCATCGCCAATCAAGGAGACATTTAGAACAATTTATAAAGACTACACCATCACCTGAGCAGAGTTCAGTTTGGAAATTCTTTGTGAAGTTGCCCTGAACAGAGTAAATACTGGGCCACTCTGTCTTATACAAGTCACAAGAAGAAAGGGAGTGCCTGGCACTGGGCTTCTTCCTTGGCATCTTGCTAAATTTGATGAGAAATAGGAGCAGGCTATGATGCCAGGCAGAGGAGAATATGAGGCTTGGTGAGATGGAGTCATATTTGCCCACACACCACTCATCTCCCATCCGCAAGTACAGGACATCCACATCCTCTAGAGCGTCTCCAATGGAACCTCCGAAGGTGGGTCCATCTCTATCAGTTTTCTTGCTATCCTGCAATGTGTTGATGTAAGCCAGCCAGGACATTCCACACCTTCAGCAGCAGTGGTTTCACATACATTGTTCCACAAATATTGCACCTAATCGGTACTCTATGATTACTTATTACCATTATTATAAACTACTGGTTCCTGTTTCAACACTTGCACCTCCATAAATTTAAATTATGGCAACTGGCAAACAGAATCAAAACTGTCAGCTAAATCCAAACTTACAAGTATATCTTACTTGTGTAGTCCATCTAGTATCTGTTTTCATCCTTTCACCAAAATAATCCCTTCAATGTACTCAGATCTCTGAAGCGTGACTTGAACTCAAGATCTTCTAACTCTGAAGGCAAATAGTTCTACCACTCGGCTTTAGTTAACAGGAAGATGCTGTGCCCATCTGTGGGCAGCATGATGGCTCACTGGTTAGCACTGCTGCCTCACAATGCCAGGGACCCGGGCTTGATTCCCACCTTGGGAGTTTGGAGCTTGCACATTCTCCCCATGTCTGCGTGGGTTTCCTCCGGGTGCTCCGGTTTCCCCCCACAATCCAAAGATGTGCGGGTTAGGTGAATGGCCATGCTAAAATTGCCAAGTCAGGGGTAAATATAAGGTAGGGGAATGTGACTGCATGGGTTACTCTTTGGAGGGTCTGTGTGGACTTGTTGGGCTGAATGGCCTGTTTCCATACTGTAGGAAATCTAATCAAAGTGGAGATGTCCATTCAGGAGTCCAGGCCTCGGTCTACCCTCAGACCTGAGATTCCCCAGAAGCATTAAGACAGAAACAAGAAAGATAGTCCTTCTGTTGCTAAATTTCTCCAGTTTTCAGACTTTACAGCTGGTAATGTAGCTGCTAAACTCCCAGTAGGTGTCATTCAGCATCTACCCACATCCCACTTCCCATTTTTGATGAACTCCTTGATGAGGGAGGAGTGTTACTGTTTATCAACAATCCCTAATTACCCTAGAGAAGGTTGAAGCAAACATTAAGCTACCTAATCCCATCTCCTCCCTCTATTTTGGGTTCAGTGACATTAGAACATGTCAGAGGGTGGGATCATGGACTCAAGTCCCAATGCTTACAACTTAGATTTCTTGTGATATTTATTGCCGCAAAGTTCAGATAAAATCCTGGCTTTATCTTCTTCTAAAAAAAATCAGTTGTCTGCTCAATGAATAATTACATTTCCAGGATGGTTATCACTAACATATCTATGTATGTGTTTCCAGTGATTTCACTGTTGCTGTAATAACTCGCAATTTAATTTTTACTCATTCATCACTGGGTGTTCCATTATTTGCAATGTGTCCTCAACCCATTCTATGTTTTTATCATTTGACCTAACCATTGTTCGAATGCCCTTTTCTCCCTTGAATGTTTTATTTATTTTGCTTATATAAGTAAAATTAATAACCACTCACATGAAGACCATATGTACTCACACATGGAACAATATACTCATATGCATTATGTATTTATGGTTTTAAAAGTTCATTTGGAGGATTTGTGATACAAGTGGTCATCACAACTAATTTAAATATTATGACAAGATCAGGCATTTTGATACAAGAAGCTTAAAAGGGGCACTCAAAACTAAATAAGTAACAGGAAAAAAATGCAGGGAGACCAGGTGAGCAAAGAAATGGTGCCATAGAATCTTCAGAAGATCACATGACAGAGGTGATATTATCCAGTGGTTGATCACAAGCCAAGTTGAAATTGATAGCTAAAGTGCAAAATTAATTTGCTATTGGTAGCCTAGCCATAAATAGCTTAGTGAGTTTTGAGAAGATTTGTAGCTCAGGTTGAGTTTTAGATGTAAGTTTGTTCGCTACTTCTGGAAAGATTCATTTCCCGATGCTTCGTACCCTACTAGGTAACATCTTCAGTGGGTCTCAGGCGAAGCAATGCTGAAAATTCCTGCTTTCTATTTATATGTTTGAGTTTCTTTGGTTTGGTGATGTCATTCCCTGTGGTGAAGTCACTTCCTGTTCCTTTTCTCAGAGGGAGGTAGATGGGGTCTAACTCGATGTGTTTGTTGATAGAGTTTCGGGATGCCATGCTTTTAGAAGTTCTCGTGTGTGTCTTTGTTTGGCTTGTCCTAGGATGGCTGTGTTGTCCCAGTCGAAGTGGTGTCATTCCTCATCCATATGTGAGGACTGTAGTGAGAGAGGGTCATGTCTTTTTGTGGCTAATTGGTTTTCATGTATCCTGGTGGCTAGTTTTCTGCCTTTTTGGCCAATTTAGTGTTTGTTACAGTCATTTCCAAGATGTCTTTGATGTAGGGGAGAGTGGCTAGGGTTTCTGGATGTGTTTTGTCTGCTTGTTTGGGTTTGTTGCTGAGAAATTGGCAGACTGTGTTCATTGGGTACCATTCTTTTTGAATACATGGTATAGGTGATTTTCCTCTGCTCTGCGTAGTTCCTCTGTGCTGCAGTGTGTGTTGGTTCATTTGAACTAATGTTCTGATTCAGCTTCATTCAAATATTGAACTACTGAAGCAATCACCCCAACACCTACAAACGAAGCAGTCTCCTCTACATTGGGGAGACAGGATGCCCACTTGTCGTGGGCTTCAGAGAACATCTCCGGAACACCCGCACCAATCAACCCCACCACCCCGTGGCCCAACACATCAACTCCTATCCACAGCCCCCCCACCCCCCATTCTGCCAAGGACATGCAGTTCCTGATCCTCCTCTATTGCCACACCCTGACCACCCAACACCTGGAGGAAGAACGCTTCATCTTCCACCTTGGGACCCTCCAACCCCATGGCATCAATGTGGATTTCACTAGTTTCCTTATTTCCCCTCTTCCCTCCTTATCCCAGTTCCAACATTCCAATTAGCACCGTCCTCATGACATATCCTACCTGTCCATCTTCCTTCCCACTTATCTGCCCCACCCTCCTCTCTGACATATCAGCATTACCCCCCCATCTCTATCTACCTACCGCACTCTCAGCTACCACCCCCCCTTTTTTGCATTTATCTGTCTACCCCCTCGGCCCACAAGCCTCATTCCTGATGAAGGCCTCTTGCCCAAAACATCGATTCTCTCCTGCTCCTCAGATGCTGCCTGACCTGCTGTGTTTTTCCAGCACCACAATCTCGACTCTGATCTCCATTTCTCCTGGTCACACAGATTATTCAAGCTTCAATGAAACTTATGTGGAACAAATGAAATTATCAGAATGAAAGTCAACATTTTGATCAAATTGGTTTACTTTTTCCTTGTTCCAATTTCAAATGTGTCGCTCTTATCTCAATTTGATCCTTTTCCTAGTCCACGCTTTTAACTCTAACACCAACTCTGATAACGTAGCCTTGTTTTTCTTTTGTAAATCACTCAGGGAGAAATCTGCAATCACAAGCAAGGCCTTAGCAACAAAAACTATTTTGATATAACAATGTAAAAGAACCTCATGTATTTCTTTTATCCTTCTCTGATTGTTATTACCTGACTTCTAATTCAATGTTTGACATTGCAGACAAGCCCCCACTATTATATTTTATGATTGAAATGGAAGGATAGCACTGTCTTGCTCTCACCAACCACTCCAGAGGTCAATATATAAATTTAATTTGTTTTACCTAGTTCCTGCTCTGACAATTGTATGCTCCCTTCATCTTAGATTCCATCGGAGCTTTGGGAGCAAGTACTTAGGGGCTAGTGCATCAGCAACTGGAGCAGGTTTCAGGGATGGCAGTGGCGGTGAGTTACCAGCAACTCTCGGAAGGATGTTGTGAAAGTTAAAAGGATTCAAAAATGATTTACAAGGATGTTGCCAGGGTTAGAGGGTTTGAGCTAAAGGGAGAGGCTGAGTAGGCTAGGGCTGATTTCCCTGGGAGGGTCAGAGGCTGAGGGGTGACCTTATAGAGGTTTATAAAATCATTAGGGGCATGGATAGGATAAATGGACAAGGTCATTTCCCTGGGGTTAGGGAGTCCAGAACTAGACAGCATAGGTTTAGGGTGAGATGAGAAAGATATAAAAGGGACCTAAGGAACAAATTTTTCATGCAGAGACTGGTGTGTGTCTGGAATGAGCTGCCTGTGGAAGTGGTGAAGGCTAGTACAATTACAACATTTAAAAGGCATCTGGATGGGTATATGAATAGGAAGGGTTTAGTGGGATATGGGCCGGGTGCTGGCAGGTGGGACTAGATTGGTTTGGGATATCAGGTCGGGATGGACAGGTTGGACCGAAGGGTCTGTTTCCATGTTGTACATCTCTATGACGGTCTGACTTGTGACTTCATGAATAGAGGCCCACTTACCTTATGGAGATAAGACTTTAAAGTATGGATGTTTCTGATTCTACTTGGCTCTGTTTCTTGTATATCTGCATTTTTAAGAAATTCTGTATTTTGTATATAAAATGATTGTTTTGGTTTTGTACTTAGGATCGTTTGTTTCTGTTAAGTCTGTTCTTTTTTTGTTGTTAAGATGGCATCAGGGAATGGCGACATTGGATACTTTACACTGTACTCCCTCTTGAGTACACGTGGCAGGAAAACCTAAGTCGCATTCTAATTCTAGACCTAACATAAAAAATCTTCAATAAACACAAAAGTATTAATTTCTGTGAAATAATTTTTTTGTTGTATCAAAGTGTAAAACTGTTCAACACATGTCATTTCAGTGTGTAAATATAAGTATTTACTCCTGCAAAAAAAATCCTAAAACAAATGCACACATACACACACACTCTCTCTCTCTCTCTCTCTAAAGGTTAAATAAAAATAGGCTTCTCTCTGCAGGGAGTCCCTTTGGGAGAAAATCTCTTATGGCCAATAAGTCTTAGTTCCTGAAGGTGAGAATGTTCAGCTATTGGCCTGGTATTCTGGCACATGTTGATAAGTGTCAATCAACAAAGGCAGATGTATTTGGGCTTTGTGTAAATGCAGCTCACTCAGGAAATACAGAATCGAGGATTTTGTGGATGCACTTCAAGAGGACAATCAGGTTTCACATTATTTCACCACCAAATTGTTGCAGAAACAGAATGCACAAGAAGAGCGATTTGCCTGTTCACCAACTGAAAGTGAAAACCCATTCCTAAGCCTGCAAATCACTGTTCAAATAGAACAGTCATAAAACCATGTTGTGAAAATGCATGTCGGGTGTTTTCCCTGAAGTGAGTTCAAGCAATCAAGGTGAGCAATTATCTGGAACCATGTTGTTTCAAAGAAATGTCTTGCTAAATAGAAGTTCCAATATCCTTTCATTGACATTTACACAAAAAATCCACTTATCTTTGCAATCCTTCAAACTGAAGCTCACAAAAATGATTTCAATATGAAGACATCAAAACACACCAAGTTCAGGTCATTAATATATATCAAGAATATATATCCTCACGCTGACATCGATGGAATATCAATGTATCCTTCTTTCAGCTGGCAAAATCAACAGTTTTCCAATGCACTTTCCTTTCTGTCCTTTTGACAAGTTCATTCCTAATGTGCTATTGTCTCTTAATTTTGTTAGTAAGCCTGTTGAGTGACATGTTACCAAATGGCTTTTGAAATTTCAGCAACCTTCCACTTTCTCATCAAAATATTCAATCAAGTACAGTAATTCAAAAACAACTTTCATTTAATACATCCATGTTAGCTGTGGCTTATTAACTCATCCTACTTGGTGACAAGTAATTTTGTTCCATATTATAATCTGTAGTAATTAATCCAACATTGGAATCTAGAACTACTCATTTTGAAACTGGAGTATTAGGCTTGCAACCTTCCACAGTTCTGACATCACCCCCTTATCCAAAGATGATTCAAATACCTTCATAGTTTCCAACTCATACATTCCTCAATAACTTAGGGTGAATTCCATTGTGATCTGGTGGCTTTTCCAACTTAGGACTGATGACCTTTTAAGGAATTCTTCTTTATCTAATTTTTGTTTTAAATTAATGGACTATCACTCCTTTGACTACTTATTCGGACTTATTTTCAGGTTATTTTCTTTCTTATATGTCTTCTGTATTTTTATGCTCAGCATTGGCTCTCTACCATATTATATCCTTAACATTTGTCATAAGTTTCCTTCCTCTATCTCAGCTCATCTCTATGGAGGCTATTTTGATGAAAATGTGAACATGAGTGCTAAATGGTTACTGCACTAATAAGATATTCATTTTAGTACACAAATTTGTCCATAATTGATGATTACTATGGTGTAAGCCTGTGTTAAATCAAACAGTTACAAGCTTAGCACTCAAATACTGATCAGAAACAATTTTCCTGAAGCAGTTCATATGAGTAGTTTAAACTCCTCAGTACAGTTTCTTCTCAATCAGCATTTTCAAAAGATAATAGGCCCAGTATTTACCAACAAAACTGTGTAGTTTTTTTAGTGACCACTGCCAGGCACTTTTTGTGACAATCAGTCCCTAATGATCTTTCAGACATTCTGATCTAGTACTTAGTTCCTTTATGAAAGTGACATCTTGTGTTAAATATCGGCTGCACTGACATTTGAACTCAAGTTACAACTTGGCCATGTTGGAAGCTCTTTCTCACTAGAAGGAGCCATTACAAGTTGGCCATGTATCTTTCAGCATCTGTAGAGTTTCATATTTGAAGCCCCTTCCTTTAACCCTCATGGAAAGAGCCCATCCCTTATCTGGACCATTTCATTTTGTCAGTCTCCCTTTGTTCAATCCAGTTTGCCTATCATTTGTGATTCTAATGCACTGGAAAAGGCAGTGCTGAAACTCGCCCTTTGCCTTACACTTGATCATATTCTATCCTTCTACATTATTTTTTCAAAACTTGTTAATCTTCTCACTATTCTCCAAAGGCTTTCCCCCTGAAACATGCTATATTTGACCTCTTCACTCCCAAATACTTGATCAAACACAACAAGTGGACTGGAAATGCACTAATCATAAATGCTTTATTCTACATACTAAAAGAATTCCAAGCTGCCCCCATTCCTCTCATCTACTATTATCCCACTGAACAATAAAATAATTGAATCAGCCATTCATGTAACATTTCTAGATTCCATTATGCAATCTGAACAATCGCACACACGTGACTGGCAAATTCTAAGTATGTTTGATTGATTTAAAATACATACTATGCTATAAGTTAGATTGACAACAAAGTTTGTATTCAGTAACAGCTGCAATTACAGCTACATTCACAATACTGATTGGTAATCATACAATGTTACACATCTGGTTCCTCAGACATGTATCATTTCCATATTTCCTTGAAATGATATCTCAATTATCAGTAATGGCAATTCTTGCTTCTTTCTGATACTTGCATGAAACATTGCTCTCCATCTCCTTCCTTTGGTGGATACTTGCATCAGCTTAATAGGTGTTCTATAGTCATGGACTATATTTTCACATTGAGGTTGAAAATCAAAGCCAGTATTATTTCTTTATCCCAACCCTTGGGGGCTGGCGAGAGGAGACGTGGGTATTACAAATGCCACTCTTTTATTTGGCAGGGAGAGAGGTTCCCTGCTGTTTGAATGGGAGTGGTTGGGCTGTCAAAGTAAGAGCACCAGAGACCTCACAGCTTCAGAGCAGTAGCTGGCTGCAATAAATAAGTAATGGATAAGATATATCACCACTAAGGTTGTCTTTCAGCAACTTCAAAATAAAATTGAAGAAAGAGTATAACCACCATTGAGAGGGTGCTATGAAGTCTCTCTATAGCTTGAGTTTTGGCTGTTCCCCAATCCAAGTGAGCAAAGATGTCTTTAGACCTGTTTGAAGAGCTGGCATCCTGGGCCTGATGCTGGATCTCCCCCTTCAAGTGTCTACACTTCCCCTCTGTGCATCAAAAAACCTGCAAGCAGTCAAAAAACCCAAATTGGCCTCTATTAACTATTCCAACAAAGGTCTTAATGACTTTTATTTGCTGGCCACCTCATGGAACATGAGCTGTCTTCCTGGGCCCTAAAGCTGCTTCAACTGAAATAGTTCTGTTTCTTACCTCAGTGGGGCATTGTAGCAGCATTGGTTAATTCCATGTCCATGACATAATCAAAATAATGCATATGGTTATATTATCCAAACATGAAATTACATGCTCACCCTTCATATTATTAATACCATGCTAGTTACAGAAAACCTGTACTGCTTATTTCTCCCTTCTAGCCAATCTTCCTATTGCCTCGCCCATCAATTTTACTTTTCACTCCAACTTTGACCGCTTCCATAAATTCCTCTTTAGTGCTGAAACAGTTAGTTTGGTCATTACTATTTCACTCTCCTTTCTCTTGAAGAATTTGTAGCAAGGAATATCAATTCTGAATTATCCCTTTCTTTGAGTCATGCGTACATCATGACCAATAATTTTTAACGTGTTTGTTTGTGCTTGCAGCACTTCAAATTTATTGACCAAGTTAGGAAAGAATGAACAGGCAGGGAATATTTTCTTCAGACAAAGCCAAGGAGTGACTTGAGAGGTGTGTAAAATGTGAAAGAATTTGAAACAAGAAGATAAAATATTTTCACATATGGGCAGTCCAAAGCTATACCTCAGAATTGTAAGATATTCACTATGTTAAGACTCACTGGAGTAGCATGCTGGAAATTACACCCCACTATCCTGTGAGTCATCACAAATGTGACCATTTGATTAAGCCACCAAATTGTCCAATATTACCCAGATGTCCATTACCCAGGTTAAAAAGGCTATAGTGAATTTTGAGAAGATTTGTAGCTCAGGTTGAAGTTCTGAATGTAGGTTTGCTCACTGAGCTGGAAGGTCCATTTCCAGATGTTTCGTCACCCTACTAGGTAATATCTTCAGTGGGCCTCCAGGTGAAGTACTGTTGATAATTCCTGCTTTCTACATCTTCAACAGACTATGCACACTATCAACTGCATAGCCACACTTGGTTTCCAATTGACAAGAAAATAACTACTTTTGTGATCAAACTGTTTTTTAACTAATAGTATACAGAAGACTGGTTGAATTGCTCATCTGTAACTCTATAATTTAAACTCTACCACTTTCTTAAAATTCCTATACATACACGTACAAACAAACAGAGAAAACAAGAAACAAATATTGTTGGGTTGGTTAGTTAAAAAAAAATCATAGAAGCATAGTTCTTGCTGTAGTTCCTTCCAATTCCTTGCTGATGACACAAGGTTGTGAATATACCAATTCTCAATCTTTCTTTCATTAAGGATGCTTTCCTTACATGCCCGTGAAGGTGGAATTTTCTTCTTCCTTGCAACATGATGTTTATACAAAGAGCAGTTTCAGAGAAAGTTAAGGGAGGATAGCAAACTATGAGTTTTTTTTAACTCCTCCACACAGAAGTGATAGAGAGAGAGTTGAATGCTCACTCATGGATGTTTCTGCTGCACTATCCACAGAAGTCTGTCACTACTTGCCCAGGAATGAATCAAATGTCTGTAACTGTGCTGAGTCTTCCTCAGCCTGCAAGAACTATTTCCAAATGAAATGCCAATTAAAGGACAGTTTACCTGTACAGACACAGGCAGTGCTGATTTGTCTGGAATTCTCCCACAATGCTGAAATAAGTCAACGTTGTATATCAAACTCACAATGACTTGACTGTAAAACCGCAAGCATTTTCTTACCAAGCTTCCTTGGGTTAAAGCAGTATCTTAACCCATTTGTCCTCCATTCAAAATAGAGATGGTTTTTGCACCAAATACATCCAATGTGTTAGCTTTTTCCCCAGAGAGCAGTTAGAATATAGAACACACGACCAAGAGATTTCATTAAGATGAATAGCATAGTTAGACTTAAGAGCAATGCTAGATAAACACACGTGGGATAAACTCACAATAGGATGCTATACTGATGGGGTAAGATGAAGATGAATGGTGGAAGGCTCGAGTACACCATAAACATTGGAATAGAACTGTTAGATCTCATGACCTTCTTTGTACATTGTGTTACTGTGTCACTACACAGTGAAGGAAATTCTAAAAGTCCAATTGAAGAAAAATAACTCAACTAATTAAATCAAGTTGAGAAACAACAAAGCAAAAGGTCTCCTTTAAAACTTACTCTCAGAATACCCATTAACCTAAATGATATAACAGCTTTGGTTTTCAAAGCCTTATTTAAGATGATAACTGGTCCCATGGCTTTTCTATTTCAACTCTCCCTGTCAATTGGTGTGATCCTATTTAAACAGGAAAGGGTCAAATTTAGTTCTCAAAAACCATCAATGAGTTTAATTGCTGCTGATTATATCAAAGTGAGTGAGAGGGTTCTGCTATTACACTTAAAAAACATTCATCTGACAACTGAACATAAATATAGACTCTGAGCAAATCATCTCAAATCTCCAGAAAAGGATCAATTCTTTTGGTGTACATTATGTATTTGATACATAGCAGGAAAGTTTGGCAGTTGAAGTCTATTGTTAACTGAGTTGAATTCCAACAGCATATCTAGGAAGTTTCCCAAATGCATTCCATGAGGAAACTGACCTTAGATATCATATTGTGATGAATCATTTTGTAAATATTGCACAGATTTTCCTAAGGGAAATGTACTCAATTGCAGTCTGTTTTACAGATTGATTAATAACAGCTCACAGGATCTAATGGATAGAGACAAGTTAAATTCAAATGAAAGCAAGTAAAGGTCAATGAGTGATTTGTATTTGCATCAGAGTTCTGCAGAGCTCAGTACTAATTCCCTTGCTCTCTGTGCTCTAGATCAATGATTGAAACTTAAATATAGAGGGCATGTTTGCAAATTATACCAAAATTGGTTGTGCAGTTGATATAGTACAGAAGAAAGTTTTCGACTGTAGGAAAATGTCAAAGGATGGGTAGGCAAGCAGAGAAATGGCAAATAGAATTCAATATGGACAATTGTGAGCTAATGTATTTGAGGAAGAAAATCAAGGGAAGGGGATATATAATGAATGAAACGATAGAAAAAAAATAGAGAAACACAGAAGGCTTGGCACGGATGTTCACAAATCCCTAAATATAGCAAGACAGTTTAGTGAGGTGGTTAACAAGGCAGATATGAACATTTATGAGCCAAAGTATAGAATTTAACAGCTGGTATCTAGAATTGTATAATACACAGGTTAGGCCACAACTGGAATATTAGCTACAGTTCTGGTTACCACTGTTAGTTGCTATTAATGTCGAAAGAATAAATCAGAACACTCTGCAATTAAACTTCAGAATTATGCCATGACATTTTACATTTATAAACAAAAAAACTCGTAAATCAAGAGGGGATAAGCACTAGTAACTTAACATGATAATTTGTAAAGACATACACTATATAAAAAGCAAATGTTGTGGTAAATCAAGAGAAGGAAAGCACTATTAACATAAGAGTTTATAAAGACATACATTATAAACTTAGCTCTATGTTTTACATGGAGGAAGTGAGGACTGCAGATGCTGGAGATCAGAGCTGAAAAATGCCCAAAATGTCGATTCTCCTGCTCCTTGGATGCAGCCTGACCTGCTGCGCTTTTCCAGCAACACATTTTTCAGCTCTATGTTTTACATCCACTTCCTCCAAACGTTTCCTTAGCTTACAAATTTGCAAAGGTTCATTGGCTTTTCCTGGATCCAATTCAAATAGTAAGACAGTCCTTGGAATCTACTTTAATTTTCCTTAGCGTTTAACTATTCCTTGAAGTACCAATTGCTTGAGAGCCTTCCATTACTGTTAGCTACGCAGGTCCTCGAAATTTCTTTGCCTGCCTGACTGACTGTCATTATACTTATTGTTATCATGCAATAAATGTTGATATTTTAGAGCACTGACTTTTCTGTAGAAACTACACAGTGGTGTATCCTCTACCACTAATCTCTGTGTGAATTCAAGGCAATGAAAGAAATGGAAGATTGGTGGCAGCCAACTTTTTCAATAACCCATAGCAGTACTCCATACTGATAAAAGGTGGTTAAAATGACAAAGAGCAGACATCTGAGTACCAAATTCAGCAAATCATGCAACTGCCTTTCCCTCAGTGAATCCAAACTTTCTACTTAGTCAATGATGTAATTAGCATTTTATCTGCTTGAAATGCAGAAGTTTAAATGTTTTATGTACCACCTCCTCTGATAATCAAATCTGCTTAGTGTCATCCTCACCATAGCAAAGATACTACTGCTTCTGTCTGTTCCCAAGCAGAAATGTCTGTTTCTGAAATAGTTAAATTGAATAACAAAAGA
The DNA here is from genome assembly GCF_047496795.1 of Chiloscyllium punctatum. NCBI lineage: Eukaryota > Metazoa > Chordata > Chondrichthyes > Orectolobiformes > Hemiscylliidae > Chiloscyllium > Chiloscyllium punctatum. The sequence continues at coordinate 134,744,467 of NC_092741.1, read as the reverse complement.
ACACCTTGTCAAGGCTCCATCTTTAAGCACCATCCTCTTGGCAGTGGGCCACACACAGACTCTCCCATGTAGAAATGCAGATAAAATAACATGTAATTTCAAAGTTTTCCTTGATTCTGAGTAATTATGAATAATTTCAGTTTCTAACTGAATTATAATTCTTTTGATTGACAAAGATTCATGGACCAAATCACCTCCTATTGTCGTGTACTTTTCAATGGGTGGAATTTTCCATTCCATTGGCAATATTCAGAAAGTTGAGAAAATAAGTCAAGAGAAATACTTCCATCTTTCCTCTTAAGGTTCAAATTGAGAGTCCTGGTAATGGGCAAACATCTTATTAGGAAGCAAATGCAAGGAAATATGAGTAGAACTAACTCCATTCCTATGCAACTGGTAATTCTGCACTGCTTCTCAAGAAACAAGACCTTTCCAATTCCACAAGGATTGTGGAAAGGATAACTGCACTGTTTAAAAGCTGGCTTCTTAGCACTCAATGTAGGTACTGTTTACACTCTAGTTTGTTGAAGTGGTGAATGGAATCTAATTGCAGACAAGCTGATAACAAAGCATACAAAATGGAGATTTGGCTGGCAGCAAGTAGCTGATTGGTCTGTATTGGTGACAAGTTGTCAATGAAAAGGATCTTCTGCCTGCCAACTACAATGTGATTGGCTCACAGGTTGCTAAATTGCTATGTTTAGTCGTAAACCATCAGCCTTCCAAAAAGGAAGCAGCTGTTCTTTCTCTACAGTGAAAAACACCTCAAGCCTGAAGAAAGACAGTTTATATCTGACATCAGTTGTAGTAAATCGTGGCTTTTAAAAAATGTTGGAACATTGAATATAGGAGTTCGGATGTCATGTTGCAGCTGAATAGAGCATTGGTGAGGCCACTTTTGGAATAATGCACACAATTCCAATTGCTCTTCTATAGGAAAAATGTTGTTAAAGTTGAGAGGGTGCAGAAAAGATTTTCCAGGATCTTGCCAGGACTAGAGGGTTTGAGTTATGGGGAGAGGCTGATTAGCCTGGATCTATTTTCCCTGGAGCATTGGAGACTGAGGGGTGATATTATAGAGGTTTATAAAATAATGAGAGACTTGGTAGGGTGAATAGCCAAGGTCTTTTAGTTTGGCTAAGGGAATTCCAAAATTAGAGGGCATCAGGTGAGAGAAGAAAAATTTAAAAATGACCTAAGGGGTAACTTTTCACTCAGAGAGCAATGCATGTATGGAATGAGCTACTAGAGGAAGTCATGGAGAGGAGTACAATTGCATTTAAAAGTCATCTGGATTGATATATGAATAGGAAGAGTTTAGAGGGATATGGGCAAATGTTGGCAAATGGGATGGGGTCAGTTTGAGATGTCTGGTGGGCATGGACAAGTTGGATTGAAGGGTTTGTTTCTATAAGTCTGAAGCATTTACCCTCTGCTTCCTGCAAGCAAGTCAAATTCACTGCAGAAGGAAGATCAAGGTGCAGCAAATCCTGCAAACCAAAAAAGATCTTCTCAGTAAACCCTGTGGGTAGAAACTACTTAACTGCCTTCCCAGTCTTTCCCTCCGCCTATAACACAGAAATGTTTTATGTCTACTTGTATGTGTGTAGATGGAGCTTTACTAAGGGATGAGAATTTTAACTAATAGAGTTATATGTTGATCATTTATTCATGTTTTGTTGCTAGAACTAATTTATTGTTAATAAATGGCAATCCTTGTTTAGTCCAGAAGCCTGTTCTTGCTGTTAACATGGGTCTAAGGGTCTGGTAAGTAGGGTAATATTGTATATTTTTAATCAGCTCTAACTTTTGTCATGACCCTGAGAAGAACGGGGCCCAGTTTCCAGAGTGCTATACTAGTGAGATGTAACACTAAGGTCAAACATACCTGTTGGCGCCAAATCTTTCCAGGAATAGACCTGACAAGACCAACAAAACAGTTCCTGTTCTGTCAGTGCCCGTATCACTGATATTATTGAGGTACAGCATTAAATAGATTATGCTTTCCTGACAGACTACCTGAGACAGCAGTTGTGTTAGATCAGTTGATAAAACTCAGTCATGTGCCAATCAATATTAATTTTGCTCAAATAAAATGTACCTATTTCCAGGCAACCAAAATCAATTTATTTTGGAACTATTCATGTTCTTTCATATTGGCATTTATAAACCATTGTTTAAAAAGTTCTATGCTTATACTTTACTTTGTTAATTGGCTATTGCATATTTATAATTCACTAAATTATAAATACTTGCTAAGTGCACTTTTCCGTCCAGTCTCAGGGCTTGCAGAGTAAAAGTCTAAAAACTGCTATTAAGTCAAGTTGAGCTGAACAATGATTCTTGGGAGACAATAATTGCCTCTTCTGTTTTTGTTTCAGGTTTTTAAATTGTTAGAAATTGGTCACATCGATATTTTGTGCAATGTCACGATCAATTTTGCTATTTCTGCATCAACTTTTTTGACTTTATGAATTTTCATTGAGTGGAAAGATAAAAGGTCATTCAACATCCTTTACCTAATGCGTTTCATTGCACACAAGAGAAAGCTCTTCATAAATGCACCGAATTCTTTCAGTAAAACTAAAAAATATTCATTTCCCCAGCATGTTGAATTTTAAACGCTGGCTTCCAACACAATTTTGAAACCACACTTCTTCCCATACATGCCAACATACAGATTGAACTGTTAATGAATAAACAATTGTCTGTGTTTACAAACAAAAATGGGGCTGCTCCAAGCTCTCACATGCTACTTTTGCTGCGAGAGACCAAATTGTCACATGTGAGTCTATTGCCAGAATTAGTGATCCTCTGATGAAATCAGAAACTTAGCCAGATGTATTGCAGCCCTTTTCCTATGAAGTAATATGAATACCTCAACTCCTCTCAGTCACAGGTTTCACCCACAACTCTCTTTTCAATGTCATCCTTGGAGGAAATGGATATTCCCATATATCAAAGTTTTATTGTTTCAAACACCATCGCCTTACTGCATATCCCAGAACCTTGAACTTGGGAGAAAGAAAGCATCTTTTCCCCATACTGCAAAGTACTGAATTGTGCATAAGATTGTTTGATTCTGATTGCATACTGTATTTTTTTTGTAGCAGAAAATAAGAAAAGTGCCACAGATATTAAAATATTTTGGAACATGCCAAGATATTTCCAACAGTCTTCTTGGTTAGCTCATGATTTGTTATGAAAAGTCTCTCTATTATTAAATTGTACAAAATGATATGTCCTAGTGCTAATCTTCCTGTTGCACATTTCAGACCATTCTGAATGCAATTTTAATGTCCTTGCCTCGTTATAAAGTCAGCAAAATTTCTCTCATAATGTCATCCCAGAGATAACTGTAATTTCTCTCCATTGTGAAAGAGGTCATGATTATATTTGCCAATAATCCAGTTTGCCGGACACCTTGATGACTAGATACTAAATTCAAATAGATCCTTTTGTATGAACTAGATTAAATACAACATGAGGCCCTGCAAGTCATTGATTGAATCCTGTTTGTAATATTGGTCTGTATAATCTGGTGAACAGACTCTCAGAACAGTTGTTGAGGCTGGCATAATTAGAGCGGTAGTCCAGATCCTTTATTTACTTGCTTATGTATAAGTTAGCTCTGACATTTTGATTATTTGATGTGTATCTTTCTGTTTATTACAAATATTGTGACAGTTCTGACAAACATTCTTTAACACTACCCTAAGTTAACAATTCCACATCATGCTCTCTCCCTTTATATTGTACTCATTACATGATCTTGCACTTAAAAATGTAAGATAAATGCATTATGGAATTCCAAGGTTTGGTACTCACAGGTCTAGTTTTAACAAAAACCATAACGATGCCCTAAAATTTAATGAGATGAAAAATATATTAGAATATAAACAGCAAGTCTTTCTTCCTTTAAACATAATTTCCAAAATATTTAACTGTCTGAACAGTCTGCCATAAAGCAAATGAAAACCAAAGTATTGAAAATGACTTGCATCTCATGTCCCTTTTTGAGAAGGAAACTGTTACTCTTATCTGATGCCCCACAAGGCTGCATTCTCAGCCTATTCCTGTACCTCTCATACACTTACATCTGTGTGACCAAATTCAACTCTAACTCCATTTACAAACTTGCTGATGACAACAGCATAATGGGTCAGATCTCAAACAGTCACAAGACAGAGTACAAAAAAAGAGATAGACAGCGTGGCAGCATAGTGTAAAGTCAACAAACTCTGTCAACATCAACAAAACAAGAGAATTGGACATCGACTTCAGGAAGCAGAGTGGGGGATATGTCCCTGTCTGTGTCAACTGTGCTGAGTTGGAGGTGGCCCGAGCTTCAAGCTCCCAGGTATCAGTATCCCAACAATCCGTCTTGGTCCATCTGTATTGATGCTACTGTCAAGAAAACACATCTGTGCCAGTACTCCCTCAGAACGTGAAGGAAATTCTGTATGTCTACAATGTTTCTTAACAATTTTTATTGATGCACCATAAAAAGCATCCTATCCTGATGAATCACAGCTTGGTATGGCAACTGGTCTACCAAGACCACAAGAAATTGCAGAGAGTCATAAGCACATCCCAATCCATTACGAAAACCAAACTTCCTTCCATTTACTCCGTTTCCACGCCTCATGAAAGCAATCAACACATCAAAGACCCCTCCTAGCCTGGTTATACTCTCTTCCACCCTCTGCCATCAAGTAGAAGAGATAAAAGTTTGAAAACATAGATCAAAGGATTCACAAACAGCTTCTTCCCTGCTATTATCAGACTTATGAACAGACCTGTCATATATCAGAGTCAACCTTTCTCTGCACCTTCTCTACAGCTGTAATACTATGTTCTATATTCTGTTCTATTACCCTGATATACTTATGTATGAAATGATTTACTGGTTAGCACACAAAACAATACTTTTCACTGTATCTCGATACATCTGACAATAAGAAATCATTCAAAATCTGCCCTACATGTGACTCTGGACCCATAACAAGGCCGGTGACTCTTAATTTTCCTTAGGCTATTGGGGATGGGCAATAAAATGCAGACTTAATAGTGATGCCCACATCCAGTGAATGAATTTTAAACATTTAAAATTTCAAAGACATCCCCACACTGACCAAGTATAGGGCTGAGATGGGCCAGCCAGCGAAGTTTGCAGTGCTGTGTCAGGGTTGGCGATTGCTTTTGGGCGGCATGGTGGCACAGTGGTTAGCACTGCTGCCAGAGACCTGGATTCAATTCCCACCTCAGGAATTTGCACATTCTCTCTGTGTCTGCGTGGGTTTCCTCCAGGTACTCCGGTTTCCTCCAACAGTCCAAAAATGTGCAGGTTAGGTGAATTGGCCATGCTAAATTGACTGTAGTGTTAGGTGAAGGGGTAAATGTAGGGGAATGGGTCTGGGTGGACTGCTCTTCTGAGGGTCGGTGTGGACTTGTTGGGCCGAAGGGCCTGTTCCCACACTGTAAGTAATCTAATCTAATCTTGAAAAACGACGATATGAACAGCATAATGCTTGGTATGGTCCTATGAAATGTTATTTTGTTAGATTAATCTAAAGCAAACTTATTTTTCCAATAAGGTATCAGGCACAGCAATTTTAAGCAAACACACTGAACATGCTAATACAGGGCGACCCCTGTTTCCACGGAATCATTTTCATGGTTTCTGTTACCCGCGGTTTACCGCGGTCCAAACATATTATTGGGGATGTTCCTGAACCAGGCACCAGGAGACTGCTGGGAAAGAACATTTCCTATTTAAATAGATGGGTTCACTTGTATCGGTGGTTTCAGGCTTCCCTGTAGGTCTTGAATGTAACCTCCGCAGATATGGCGTGGGTGGGCAATACTGTATACTGGATTTGAAATGAGATTCATGGTGAATGTCCAATCACAGGAGGAAGGAAAATCTCTCACAATGAAGTACTTCCCAAAGAACAGAAGGAAATGTTGAAGGTAAAGTGAAGACATGTTTTAGGTTGCAATACATATACTGCAGCAAGAAATCAAAAGAGAAAAAAACAAAAGAAAGTAAAATTTTTAAACTCAATTTCATTCTTCATTTCCTTCTTCACTCTCAAGGAATAAATGGTTTAATGTTTGCTAAAGTAACCAATAAAATTTTGTCATGTGAATATCAGGATTTACCCATTTATAATCAGCAACATTCATTTTTAGCTCTCATCTCCTCTACTGAAAAGACACCTTTGTCTTCAACTTCTGGGAATTTTTTCTCCTCTCTCTCTGGGGTTCACTCACTTGTTGCAAATGCTAAAATCTTTTCTCAAAATTATCAATTGCATTTCTATCCTCATTTTTTTCAGTCACAGTTCTCCTTGCACACTGTTGATTGCAATCTGTATCTGAGCAGTTTCGCCAAACATTGGCAAGTGAGCATTGTGTCCTCTACTTTTTGTGATTTCACCGATTACTCCCTTTGTGCTATGAATGTTGTTGGAAAGGAATGCTTTTCGAGAATTTTTTTGAGAATTTCCTTCAGCAGTGTATGCTTATTCACAAATATAATTCCTTTCAAAACTGGAAGTCTGTCCATATTTAATAATTTGGCACAGTCCAGTAACTGAAATGCCAGCACTGGTTGGGGGAATTTCCATACAAAATTTCTAAGCAATTTACCAAACTCCACCACATACTCTTTGATGATGCTATACTTAGTCTTTCAAAAGGTGTTAAAATCCGACGTTTTGTATCGTAAGCCATCAATAAATTAACTTTTTGACGAATTTTATCCATGAAAGTTAAGGATTTGTCCAAACTTTCATCCATGTTTAAATCATCAGGCTTCAAATCTTAGGACAAAAAAATTCTTCTTATGCTGCTTTCGTGTAATAACATAAATGCTATTACTTCAGAAAAGAAGCAATCCAGGTTGACATTATAATTTCATTCTTCAACCGGTCATAAGGCTCATTTTCAAAAACGGAGGTGAGTAAACATAACCCGAAACTTTACATATTGACTCAACCACCCAATGTTATGCTCAAGATAATTGTATTTTAATGGAGTTCAAGTCCATACTTTTAGTGGTAGTTTTATATCCGTATTTCATTCTACAAATTCAGACGTCACTTATTACTAGCTCCTCATATTTACATAACGAATTCACACCCAATTAACACTTAACTTATACATCGATCATTTGTTCTCACATGCCATAAGGTGTTAAGAATTTCTTCAGACTATATTAGATGACAACCTGTTTAGGTTTATAAGCTATATGAAGACAATATGTGAATTGAAATCACTCCTTATGAACTGTCTTACCTATGTAGCATGCATCACAAATTTTCTGATTTGTATGATACCCAACATTACTAATCCTGTTGGTGGTTTCTAAACACCTCCCATTAATGTTTCTTTACTCTGGCTGTTCCTCAGCTCCACCCAAAACAGCTCTATATTTGGATGGCACAGTGGCTCAGGGGTTAGCACTGCTGCCTTATGGCACCAGGGACCAGGGGTTTGATTCCTAACTCAGGTGACTGTCTGTGTGGTGTTTGCATATTCTCCCTGTGTCTGTGTGGGCTGCCTCCCACAATCCAAAGATGTGCAGATCAGGTGAATTGGCTATGCTAAATTGCCCATAGTGTTAGGTGCATTAGTCAGGTCTAAATATAGGGTAGGGGAATGAGTCTGGTCGTATATTCTTCAGAGGGTCGGTGTGGACTTATTGGGCCAATGGGTCTGTTTCCTCTCTTGCTAATGTACAGATCTCCTTAATGAATAGCCTCTTGAATATTTCATTTTCAGTCTTGGTCACCCTATAGCCATACGTCTGGAATGGTTATCAAATCACAACCATTTACTTCAACCAGTACCTTCAAATCAATAACTTTGCAAGCATTCAAATACAGAGCCGCGAATTCTACCTTTTTAACATTATTCTACATTCTGATTCTATTTCATCCTTTCCTTTGGTTTGTCTGTCTTCTGATTTCTGAATTCTGACCTTTCTACTTCCTGTCACCAGTTTTGCTTCCCTCCAATCTATTCACTCTCTCTCTTTCACGTTTCCAGCCATTTCTAAACCTACTTTCGATTCCTCCCAAATGTTATAGAGAACCTTGCTGTGATAGCGTTCTTGCTGAGGTGTAACCTGATCATATTGTACAGGTTCCACTACCTTAGAATCTCTTCCAATGCCTCAGAAATCTGAAGTCCTCTGATGCTACACTGGTTAGCCAGTCACAATATCATCATCATTATCATAGAATCTCGATAGTGTGGAAACAGGTCATTCAGTCCTACAAGTCCACACCAACCCTTTGGAGAGTAACCCACCCAGACCCATTCCCCGACTACCTACTTTAACCCCTGGGCAATTTTAGCATGGCCAATCCATTTAACCTGCATATCTTTGGACTGTGGATGTTCATTTGCTCAATTGACCCATTTCCATGCACACCTGCAGGTAAGAATTGGAGAAATTTTGAGATTAAGACTTTTAAGGTCCTCATTTTTAATCTCCTTCCTAGTTCCCTAAAATCTGTTTTCAGGGAAAATGGAGGAATAGGGGTGTTTTGGGGAACGATTAAATCTTTTGTCATTGTGAACCGTGACCTAGCTGCTAATCCTCTCGTGGAGAAATGTCTTGCAGTCACTCAGTTACATCTTAGTTCCTGATGAAGGGCTTTTGCTTGAAATGTGGATTCTCCTGCTCTTTGGATACTGCCTGACCTGCTGTGCTTTTCCAGCACCACACTCTCGACTTTAATTCTCAACATCTGCAGTCCTCACTCTCGCCTACACCTGAGAACCTGACAATGGTGTAGCAGCATTCCAGCCTGCAGTCATACCTATAGCTAAATTGAAACACTTCTCTTTTTCCCCAACTCCAAAATTTCCTATTATTACTGCTCTGCCACATTTCTTCCTATGCTTTCAGTGCAGCTGAGACATCTGTCATGGCCATGGCTGTGTTCTTCTGAGGAACCACCACCCTCACAGTATCAAGAATGGAAAACTGAATAGCAAGGAATATCGTCTCAAATTACTCCTGCATTGCCTGCTTGGTTCTTGTAAACTGCTTGGTGATCACCCATTTTTTATGTCCCTGTATGCTTGTAATGTTTGGTGTGACCACCTGCCTAACACATAATTCTGTCTTGCTGATGCACTACAGTGACTCCAGCCAGACCTGATTTTCAAAACTCAGCTTGAGACTCTTCCTACAAATCTGTTTGGCTGGGGCATGTGGTAGGAAAACTCAGTCAATTGAAATGCACAACCTGTGGCGTGTGAGAAGTCATGGATGTACTATTAATTCTAGTTTAAATATCTTATTTGTAGAATTGAACAGTAACTCACCAAGCAGCTCTGTCCACTGCACTAATGTAGAAAACAATACTGATGGGTGAAAAAATAGGTAAAAAGATAAATAAAGGAACACTTACTCCCTCCCTTGATAAACTCATACCTCCTTACTCTGCTTGAAATCTTTACTCCAAAGTTCGAACCAAAGTCTCTAAGGCACAATGTGCTATGCAATTTGAATCTTGGCCATTAAATGGATGGTACCTGCATTGACATCACTTCTCATTGGAATAATATTTAAATGGGTCAGTGCACACCAGGCAAAAGGACTCTGCCACCTCCAGGAAATGCTTAAAGTGCAAGTGGAGCCCAATGCTGTAACATAATGAGGCTTTGTATCAGATCATATGCTTTCCATCTGTGAAGTAAGGATTCAGCAGAGGGAAATTGGCCTACATGCTTTTATGATGTATTGCTCAGGCTGCTGTTCAGTATTCTCAGTTGGAAACTGTGTCCTCATGAATCTTGACTGAAGTTCAGGTTCAATATAGGACCTCATGCAGGAAGCACCAAATGTAGTTGCTGCCTGTGGAATTTCAACTACATTATGGAGCAGCCTCTTAAGGAAACAGGAGAAATAAAGGGCAGAGAAACAAAAGTATAAATTTCATGTTTAATTCTTTATGAATAGATCCACTTGCTAATGATTCAGACATCAGTCAGTTCAATTACTTTAAACACAAACCCTTTGGGTGAAAATGAGTAATGAAAGTACATATAAAATGTAATTTGTTACTTTAACTCACTATTCTGCATTGAAATAGAGGCAATTAGAAGAGATCAGCAAAATTGAATAAAAATAATTCTTTCTATATTTAACAATAAATGGAATATTGTGACAGTCTCAGCATTTGCAGAATGAATGAATGTCGACACATCTGGCAGAAAACCATTTAGCACATATTAAAAACTAAGAAAATATGCGACTTTCATAATTTAGTATTACGATGGAATTGAATCATTGCAGGTTTAACTCTCCAAGGGAATAGGAAGTGAAAGTGGGTGATCTGGAAACCTTGTTACAATGCATAGAATTGAAAAGCTCTGAATTCATTTTGAGAGAGTCAACAATGTTGAAAGCACAGGAATTTCAAAGTATTTCAACTAATTAATGGCTGGACGAATGAAGTACAATGTTTGGAAGATTTCAACTTTACTGTTGAACTGAAAGTAGAAAATGTAAAGAAGGTTATTCAGCATCTCAAATGCATGAGTCAATGTTTTAGATGTTTCCAATATCAATTCTGATGGGAAGCTGTTCTAGTGAAAGGTGACCTTTCATTTAGTTGAGGTGTTGATCAAATGCATATACCCAATATTTTACTTTTAAGTTCTGAGGAAAGGTCACTGCACCTGAAACATTAACTCTGATTTCTCTTCACAGATGCTGCCAGATCTACTGAGCTTTTCCAGCAACTTCTGTTTCGATTTCACTTTTAAGAGTTGTCTTATTTTCAGCCCAATTATCCTTTTGCTGTCTTTATAATAATAATTACAGTAAGCACTAATTTCACAGTAAGTAGTGCTGTGGTCAAAGCAATTACTTGAGGGAATTGGATGGCTACACATTGGTGAATCTTTTTGATGTAATTCTTCCATGTCAATGATCTACCGCACAATACTATGATCAACTAATATATTAAATGACTCTCCAGCTCCTCAGATGCTGCCTGACCTGCTGTGCTTTTTCCAGTGCCACACTTTATCGACTCTGACATTTCCAGCATCTGCAGTCCTCATGATCTCCTAATATTTTAAGTTGAACATTGGCAGAAAACAAAAGAGAACCAATGTATAAACATAAATGCAAACCACTTCTGAACTAGGTGCCAGTCAGAACATTTGATTTTGGGTTGAATTTAGAGCAGGAAAAATACCCAGAGTATATGGAAAATTATACTTTTCTGCACTTCCCCTTAAATCCTGACCAACATATTAGCCAGTCAGTGAGTCAAAACATCAGGAGGAACATGCAATTACCATTCTCCCATATGATAGTAGGTATCCCCTTATCCCTCACGCCAGATAATTCCCATTCTCCTCCAGTATATTCAGAAACTATGCTAGGAACAGCTTTGCACTAATTTCCCGTTCCTGGATGATAGAGCATTTGTTCATTCATTGTGAAAGTGGGGAAAGGGAGCACTCCAGAATAATGTCTTCAAACATCAGGGATTCTGTAGCCCGTATTCATATAAATCTGAAAGGACTAATACGGAAGACTTCCATACGTGCCACCTGTTGTCACAGGGATGTGTAAGCAGAACAGGTTAGGATCTTGATTGCGTGAGACCAAACATCTGGACTACCTCAAAGTCTCTACATCCAAGTCTATTTTATCAACGTAATCTGTAACATCTATAGTTGCTAACACGCAATAAATTAATATTGCTAATTACAAGAGACTCTTTTAGCCAGGTCAACAATTCTCTTCTACTCTAGACCAAGCAGACCTTGCAGTCTCCTAAACTGAAAGAGGACAGTAGCAGCAACTTTGATCATCAGCAGCAACTCTGACAGCACTTGTTGTATGGAATGTCTATATAACACTCAGATCTTCTGCAGGTTGTGGCTGATGGCCAATGCAAGTCCATGCAGTGAGATCTCATATAGCAGCTAACCACATGGTGAATGTGCGGGTCTAGGCAAAGTATAGGGCCGAGTCACTGGAAGATCTAAATTTTTTTAAAAACAGAAAACAATTGCTACAGAGGCTCCTAAGTATGTTTTTAAATGTAAATTCACTCATGCGGGAACCTAGCCAAAGACCTAATCTTCTCATCCAGAATTCTTAAACTAGCCTATGTTGTCTCATCATTGGGAGTCTGAGTAATTCTCAAGGTACATTATTAACTCATCAAAAGATATGCAAATCAAATGTCTTTATGATGCAATGAACTTTGAGAAAGAGTCATCAGAGGAAGTCTATGAAGGTTGTAGCTTAGCACTTAGGCTTTAGGTTTTGCAGGGCCATTACAACTTTGAAAATGATTAAATGTTTAAGATTGAGAATGGAGGACAGTGAAAGAGAGGATTGCTACAGGGTCCTTAAGTACAAGGACCCAAAAACTCTGATATAAATATTACCAAATACCTAACTCAGTGATCAATTTGATTAAAAAAAATCTAAAATAAATTATTGAAAAGTATTAAAAGTAATTGAGGGTATATCACACAAAGAAAAATGTAATTTATTCAGATATCTTAGGACCATTTATCAATTTTGACATTTCTAAAAATGTCTGCTCAGACTCAGTTTTGACTGACAAAAGGCAATTATATCCATTTGGAAGAAATTGGATGTACCATAATGTTGAGAGTTAGAGCAGAGATGGGTAGCAGAATTCAACCATATCCTCTGCTGATACAAAACTGAGAATAATAAGCCTCAAATTGTACCTGTCTTATATTTTTGTTTCCTTTAAGTTTTCATTCAACTTCAATTAGATGTCACCAAATGTAAACCTGGCATGCATTTATATAACTGGGCATTAAATGTAACGTTACCCCAAAAGCTGTTTCTCAATATAATTATGTGGTTTAGTGAGGCAACTATGTTTAGTTTGAAAACAACAGAAATTTATTTTATCATGAAAATAAGCATTTATAATCATGTTGTGGATCTACCATCTGCAAGTAACCCAATTTTAAAAGCCAGAAATGTTGGTTTAAAGGTATGATAAACTCTTTGCTGGGGCACAGTTTATCATCTTCTTAGTGAATTAAATAAATGGTAACGTACCTTTAAAAAGAATTCTGATCAGCATCCCTGTGCCGAAAAGAATGAACTTAATTTTACGGAGATTTTTTTGAAGACCTAAAACTTGCACAAATCGTGGAAACTCCCAGTGATGATAAATTCAAATGAGGGGTCAACAGTTAGATTTGTGACAGGGGTGGCTTCAAACGTGATTGTTTATACTTGCAGAAACGACCACAGAAAACTGAACGCGTAATACTGAATTCTCAGTGTAAATTCAATACAATGGAGTGGAATTTCTATTTGTGTACCTTAAAGCATGTCACCGAGGATTATCCTCAACACTGAAGTTTATCAATGATAGTCTCAGTTCAAACTATAAGCCTAATATTGGTAAGCTATATTGCAGCTTTAATACTGAATACACCATTGCAATATTGTTGACAGGACTCACTTAGCTGATATGATGTTATACTTAAGTATTGTGTTTCCTCTGGTTAAATAGGATTTTTTTGAACAGTAAAGTTCCAGTTAGCTTATCAGAAAATTGTATGCTCAACCTTGCTATGGTGTTTACGTACGTGCTGTCATCTGAAGGATTATTAGTTACTTTGGCCTCGGATGTTAAGCCTGGTGAAATTACTGAGCAAGATGGAGTTTGAGGCTCAATGGGGTGTATCTCACTTCTCTGGGTTAGCTGGGTGCAGGTCCCAATTCACATGTAACTCTGCCTCATGTCATGCAAAATATGAATCCTGACTGTTATTTGTTGAAGGTTGTCTCAACCTTCTCAGGGTGATTCAGCATGTGAGGAATTACTTAAGTTATTTCTTTTTATTGTTACCTTTAATTTCTGGAGTCTAGTGTGCTTACCTAGCATGAAATTCTCTGGCAGGAGCCACATTTTACCAGACTTTCAGTTTTAGTAACGTGGAGAGAAACTGGGTTCATTTTCAGCTGAGAAATCTTGAGGTGTAGTCATGATCATCAATGTTACACAGGTTTTGGTAGGCAAGTAGAAATTGGTGACAGAAGCGTCAGCAATCAAAGGACTCAGTTTTAAGATAACTAGGTAAAAAGAACCAAGGTTTTATTATCTAAAGAATTAATATTATCTGGGAAGGTATTCATTTGGTGGTAGAAGCAGATTCAACAATAACTTATCAAGAATTTATTAAAGTATTTTTTCTGAAAGAGAAAATTTGCAGGTCTAATGGAAACTGAAGTTATTGCACAGCTCTATTAAAGGGGTAGAACAGACAGAGTTAGTCAAATGATCTCATTCCAAACTGTCTGATTCTATGAGCACCCAGCAAGCAGAATAGGCTCTAATATTTACACTATATGGATACAAAAATTAGATTCAGAGGTAAGTATGCTTTCATAATACTTTTCCATAAATTGTATAGGCCCAGTGACTGGTGTCTATCATGGCTGTAGAAAAATAATGGCGCTTGTAAAAGGTAGTGTGATCCTATTTAACCATAACATACTAAGGAGGGGAATGGAAATTCTATACCTATATACAGATAAATATATCTTTATATTTTATATATTTAATTTACAAAGTTTTGATTAGAGCACAGGATTGTGGAAACACTTCAGCTGGCTTTGTTGCTTAAGGGTTATTAGGTCTGACATTGTGAGATAAAAGCACACAATGGCAGTTGCTCCTAACAACCAGAAAAGCAATTTGCACTAACACGCTGCAGCTGGGAAACGGTCACTGTACGCAGAGCAGAAATTACAGCATTTTTCACTTAGTTAAAAGTAAGCATGATAAGATGTAAGGCAATTGGTTTTTGAAAAATTAACAAGAGACAAGTGATAAAAGATACATCAGAAACATAATGAACTGGCTTACTTTGAATTTCAAATTGAGAAATTAATTCATCAATCAACATGCTGCAAAAAATTCATTTAATTCTGGAAGTGTAATCTACTATTTTCATTAATGCACACACACTTAGAAACATACTTTGTGATCTACCATGCACTGTTGTCATACAGGTTCAGAGAACGTGTTTTAATTAGGACATGAATAGAACCCAAAAGTATTAGTTCAATATTATCTGAGGATACACTGACAATTTCTGTTTCAGAAACGGAGTGCAGAGGATAAAGCTGAGCTGGCCAACTTGGAGCTCTTTCTGATGTGCTGTGCATTTTAATTCCCTTCAAAGTACACATTTTGCCAATGTGTAGTGAATTCTCTGCAGGGTTTACACTGAGTCATAATTAAGGTGACTGCTATGAAAACTAGCTTTTCAATGAATTGGAGATATTAAATTCCAAAGAGTGAGAAAGAGAGATCGAGAGAGGAGTTTAGTTAGAAACAAGATTTGTGCAATGATTCTAATGCACTGAACAACAAAAACATTAATTGGAAAATGACTTAATATTGGCCAAGAATGGGTTTTGCAAGCTGATCCCCAAGTACTTGCTGTGAGAACAGGAAGATTAGGAAATTATTCATCATATTATCAAATGTTATCATCTTAATGCAAAACTTGCTCTATTCTGGGTCTGCAAATAATAAGGTCAATTTTCCAATCACCGCCTCTTAGAGAATGCCCATGTCAAGGAGGTAAATCTTAGGAAAATCTCAGGAAATCTTAGGAAAGTAAGTTAAAAAGCAAAAGAATATTGGAAAAACTCAAACAGATCAGGCAGCAACTTTTCATCATAACTTGTTCGGGTGAAAGTTTATTGAACTAGGTTGGGATGAATTGATTGCTGGGTTTGGGAAACGCAAGCTGTGCACTTTTCCAGCAGGGAAAAAAAACACAGACAAGATTCATAGGTGGTATCACATGGATTTTTGTCTTTTGATGCTGGGGTTGGGTTTTCAGTGCAATTTGTGAATCACAAACCAATGTGTGAGGAGTCTGGGTGTCGTGGTAGGCTGGTCAACCTCAGCACTCCGACACAGTAACATAAAATAAACAAAACTACTGTGGATACTGACAATCTGTAACAAACAAGAACAGAAATGTGTTCTGAAGAAGGGTCGCTGGACTCAAAACATTATCTCTGTTTTCTCTTCATAGATGCTTCCAGACCTGCTGAGTATCTCCAGCAATTTCTACTATTATATATTCCCACCAGTGCTTCCAACAGTCTTGGAATGTCTCCTAAATCTTAACTTTCATTTCCACCAACCCCTTCCCGTTTCATGCCCTGTCAGATTGTGTGTGCTACCTTGATGAGCCCCATGGAACCTTCATAGCTACATATAATTGGAAAATATTTTACATTCCTTGTGAAAAGGACATCTCTCACCATATTTAAAAGGCTCTAACATCAGTACTGAAGGGAACAATGGACTCTTCCAAGTGTATTGTCGGTCCAGGGCAGGTGTGTCCCAAGCTACACTTGCATTAGCAGGAAGAGCAGTCCTGTCCTTCCAGGAACTGTAAGAATGGTAGAGGCTGAAATCCTCATAACATTTAAGTAACATTTAGATGTACACATGTGAGGCCAAGGCATACAAAGCTATGGGCAAGTGCTGGAAAATGGGATTAGAATAGTTTAGTGCAGGTTTTTGACTGGCAAACACTTGATGAGCTAAAGGGTCTTTTCCTGTTCTGTAGATTTCTATGTCTCCATCTTTTTATTAGATTATCATGGCTTCACGAAAAGGATGTAGCTGGCCTGCGCTGAGGTTTGGAATGTCTGCAGGACCAAATTTGGAAGAAGTGCTTCTGGAATCCAGTCTTGCTTTCCTGCATTGTTGTTGGCTGCACTGTCAGTACTGAGCTGTTCTCCCATGAAACTTGATGTTGCAAATTACCTCTGAGCATACGGTTTGCTTACCGACAGGCAAAGCCTTGTGGTGCATCAGTAGGTTTGTCTTCAGAAAATAAGCGAGTTCTATTACTAACCTGCAGTAACAATTCCTATTTTCAAGATTTGACATGCATCTATAGGTCAGGGACACTTACAATTACACTTATACTTGTTCTGCCTTCTAGTGATACCAAAGGTAGGCCCACGTTGGGGTGTACATGCTTTTGATGAAGAAAAGCAGATCTCATCGGAGAAGATAATTGTCCATTATACTTTGCATTACATTTAAGAACATAGGAACTAGAAGCAGGAGTAGGCCATCGGGCCCTTCGAGTCTGCTCCGCCATTCAATAAGATCATGGCTAATATTTTCATGGCCTCAGCTCCACTTACCTGCCCTCTCACCACAACCCTTAACTGCTCAAAAAATAATCTATCTTAGCTTTAAAAACATTTACTCAAGAAGCCTCAACTACTTCACTGGCCAGTGAATTCCATAGATTCACAACCCTCTGGGTGAAGAAATTCCTCCTCAATTCAGTCCTAAATCTGCTCCCCTTAATTTTGAGATTGTGCCCTCTTGTCCGAGTTTTACCCAACAGTGGAAACATCCTCTCTACTTCTATCTTTTCTATTCCCTTCATAATATGTTATGCTTCTATAAGATACCCCTTCATATTTCCAAATTCCAATCAATATAATCCCAGTCTACTCAGTCTCTCCTCATAAGCTAACCCCCTCAACTCCAGAATCAGCCTAGTGAACCTCCTCTGCACCCACTCTTGAGCCAGTACATCTTTTCTCAAGTAAGGAGACCGAAACTGCACACAGTACTCCAGGTGTGGCCTCACCAACACCCTATATGACTGCAACATAACCTCCCTGCTGTTAAACTCAATCCCTGTAACAATGAAGGATAACATTCCATTTGCTTTCTTAATTACCTGTTGTATCTGCAGACCAACCCTCTGTGATTCATGCACAAGGACCCCCAGGTCCCTCTGCACAGCAGTACACTGCTATTTCTTACCATTCAAGTGAGAACCCTTTTTACTGTTTTTCCTACTGATACGGATGACTTAACATGGTACTCCATCTGCCAGGCCTTTGCCCACTCATTTAAACTATCTCTGCCCCTTTACAAAGTTTCACAGTCCTCTGCACACTTCGCTGTACCACTCATCTTAGTGTCATCTGCTAACTTTGACACTCTATATGTGATCCCCAACTCCAAATAATTTATGTAAGTTATGAATAATTGCAATTTTAACACTGATCCCTGAGGCATGCCAGTAGGAACTAATTGCCAACCAGAATATACCCACCCTTTGCTTCCAGTTGGTTAACCAATCCTCTGTCCATGCTAATACATTGCCCTTAACATCTTGCATCTTTATCTTATTCAGCAGCCTTTTGTGTGCCACCTTGTCGAATGCCGTTTAGAACTCTAGATGCACCACATCTACTGGATTCCCATTGTACACTGTGTTCGTAAGATCTTCATAGAATTCCAAAAGATTGGTTCAGCATGACCTGCCCTTCATGAACTCATGCTGCGGCTGCCCAACGGGACAATTTCTATCTAGATGTCTTACAATTTCTTCCTTGATAATACACTCAAGCATTTTCCCCACTACTGACATTAGTCTAACTGGTCGATAGTTTTCCATCTTTTGGCTAACTCCCTTTTTAAACAATGGCATCACATTTGCTATTTTCCAATTTGCTGGAACTGTCCCAAAGTCCAGTGAATTTTGGAAAGTTACCAAAAATGCATTTGCTATTTCTCCCACCATCTCTTTTAGCACCCTGGGATACATTCCATCAGGGCCATGAGACTTGTCTACCCTTCAATACATTCGCTTGCCCAAAACTCCCTCTTTCGTGATAATGGTTGCTTCATCTCATTGCCAATTACTGACATGTTATTCATGTCCTCCACTGTGAAGGCTGACACAAAATACCTGTTCAGTGCCTTGGCCATTTCCTCATTTCCCATTACTAAATCCCCCTTCTTATCCTCTAAATGACCAATGTTTAATTCAGCCACTCTTTTTTGCTTTATGTATTTATAGAAACGTTATCTGTCAGTCTTTATATTCTGAGTTAGTTTTATTCTCATGTTCTATCTTACTTTTCTTTATAGCTCTTTTTGTGATTTTCTGTTGACCTTTAACTCTTTCCCAATCTTCTAGTTTCCAGCTGATCTTCGCCAGTTTGTATGGCTTCATAGATCACAGAATCTCTATAGTATGGAAACACACCATTTGGCCCAACAAGTCCATACTGACCCTCTGAAGTGTAACCCTCCTAGACCTATCCCTTATGTTTACCCGTGACTAATGCATCTAACCTACACATCCCTGGACACTATGTGCAATTTAGCAGGTCCACTTCACCTAACCTGGACTGTGGGAAGAAACTGGAAACCCACACAGACACGGGGAGAATGTGCAAACTCCACGCAGTCACCTGAGGCTGGAATCGAACCTGGGTCCCTGGTGCTGTGAGTCAGCAGTGCTAACCACTGAGCCACCGTGCCACCCTGCACTGAACCACTGTGCTGCTCCTTCTCTTTCGATTTGATTGCGTCCCTTATTGCCTTTGACATCCATGGCAGATTATCCCTTTTCCTATATTACTTCCTTTTCACTGGTATATACTTTTGCTGAGCACTTTGAAAAATTGCTTTGAAAGTCCTCCACTGTTTCTCAACTCTCCCACTATAAAGTCTTTGCTTCCAGTCTACTTTAGCCAACTCCTTCCATCCCAGTGAAGTCTCTCTTGTTTAATCACAAGACCCGATATTGGATTTTATCTTCTCATCTTCCATCTGTATTATAAATTCAACCCTACTGTGATTGCTCCTTCCAAGAGGATCCCTAACTATGAGGTCATTAATTATTCATGTCTCATTACACAGAACCAGATCTAGGATAGCTTGTTCCCTCATCGGTTCCATGACATACTGTTCAAGAAAATTATCACTGATACATTCAATGAACTCCTCTTCATGGCTACCGTGACTGACCTGATTTGACCAATCGACATGTAGATTAAAATCCCCCGTGATAATTGCCATACGAATTTTACAGGCATTAGTTATTTCTTTGTTTATTGTCCACCCCAATGTGATATTATTATTTGGTGGCCTATAGTCTACAACTATCAATGACTTTTCGTTCTGAGGATTTCTAATTTCCACCCAAATGGACTCAACCCTTTTCCCCTTAGAACTGATATCATCTCTCACCACTGCCTCAATGTCGTCCTTAAATATCAGAGCTAAACCATCTCCCTTACCTCCCTGTCTGTCCTTCTGTATAGTCTTATCCCCTTGGATATATTCATGACCATCCTGCAACCATGTCTCCGCAATGGCTACTAAATCAGATTCATTTGTGTTGACTTGTGCCTTTACCTCAGCTACTTTGTTACCTGAATGCTTGTAACATTCATAAAGTGCCTTTATGCTAGTTTTTGTACCCTCCCTATGAATTCCAATATCTCCAATAATAATATATTCTGAGTTACCCTTCCTTTCACAGGATGCCATGTAGTTAAACCGTCCTGCATGCATGCTAACCTGCAGCTTTTCATTTTGTTTAGCACCATACTTCCTGGTGTTTTCCTCTTCCCTTCCCCCGACTCACTAATTTAAAGTCCGAGAGACCACCCGATTTATCCTTTTCGCTAGAAAACTGGTTCCAGGTCAGTTCAGGTGAAGACCATCCCATTTGTACAGATTCCTCCTGTTCCAAAACTGATGTCAATGCCCCATGAAATGGAACACCTCTTTCCCATATTACCCCATTAGCCACATGTTTACTTCCCTAATTTTCTTATCCCTAAATCAATTTGTACACGGCTCAGGTAATAATGCAGAAATTATAATCTTTGAAGACTTGTCCCTTAATTGTGTTCTTAGTGCTTGGTAATCCCCAAACAGTTCCTCCATCCTACCCTTGCCTATGTCGTTTGTCGCAATATGGACCACAACAAATGGATCCTCCCCCTCACACTCCAATATCCTTTCAAGTCAGTCAGAGATATCCTGCACCTTGGTACCAGACAGGCAACATTTCATGCAGGACTCATGCTTCTGCTTACAAAGGATACTATCTATCCCCCTAATTATAAACACTTTTATGCAAAACACAGTCAGTTGAGTGTGGAAGAGAAGCAATGCATAAACCTTCGTCAATGGTATTTTTTGCAAACTTGATACAGAGGTATCAAAGAACTGATCGAGAATCCTGTGTAGTTGTTGTAACCATGAATGTGCTAGGGCGAACATGTTACACCATAGTGATGATAGCTTTATGAAGGATTGATGCTGTTTAAAGAGATGCAGGAATACGGTTTAAATAGATCTCTACATCAGTAACATGCTTTCCAGCTAGCTTTATCATTTCTTTACACCATGGTAGCTTAGATGTAATGAAAAAGGAAAGGGACTCACTGTTTGTAATTGAAAAGAGCCAAATGCTATTACAAATTGCAAGGGACTATCAATCTTTCTTTACTGAGCAGTTGGCTTGGTCTTTTCAATAATCAAGGTAACACAGTCCTATTTGTCTGTGCACTGTCCCATTCTGTCTCTACCTGGTTGCAGTGATTCAATTGCTGCCCATCCATCTGGTGAGGAGTTAATTACTCTCTAAAGGGTGTATCTTCATCATTAGCATGGAGTCACTTCAGATGCAATTTACTAGGTCAAGGATATCCAACAATTGGAACCGAGGGGTAGACACATGTATCACCACATAGACTCCATATAAAGAAAGAAATGTCCAATTAGAAAATAGAGACTCCTAATAACCAAATACCAACAAAGAAAACCCAAGCAACTGGAACCAAAAGCATTGCTTTTAGTCTGGGAAATGAATTAGGAGCTAAAGTTGGTGGTGGATCGTCTCCTCTCTCCCACTTGTACTTTTGTCAGATGGGAATCAAATCTTGCTGAGGTCAGATATTATGGCAAGGCTCAGTTCCATCTTCGCGCCCAAAGAAACAGTGCCCAGAAACACAAAGGGAAAGCAAGTAGTGTATGCTTGGTCCAGGGTTGGTGGGTCCCAAGCTCTTCATGCATTTGCAGAAAGAACTGTCCTGTTCTCCCAAGCCCACAAGGACCCTTTGATAATTGTTTGGTTTTAACTCTCACTCAGCTGGGCCTCCTTTCAGGATCATTGGAGACAAATGCCTTTTTCTAGTGAGTTTGAGAACATACTGGCGTTATGAAGGCTCACAGGTGAATTTGCCTGTTTGGCCCAGCAATGTCACTGAGACACAACTTTGCTAGAGAGCTTAGGGCACCAATATTGTGGGCCATGCATACTCCCTTCACCTTAATTCAGAGGCTAAAATGGTGTGACAGGATCAGAGTGCAATACCGCAAACCATCTTCATACTTTGTGCTATGAGTAAATCTAAATACTCATTCAAGTCAAAGTGTCTTTACATCATGGAAAAAGCCTTTCGGCCCACCATGTCCAAGCCATCATTAAACATTCATTTATTCTAATCCCATTTTCCTGGCCCATAGTCAAATGTCTTTTTAGACAGTGAATGTCAGATAGCCACAATCTTCTGGGTGACAAAGTTTTTTCCTGAAATCCCCGTTGAACCTCTTGCTCCTTAGCATAAAACTGTGTCCCCTACTTATTATTACTAAAGTGAAAGGTTTCTCCCTAATGACACTGTTTATGCCCCTTATAACTTTGTACATCTCAATCAGGTCATGCATCAGCTTTCTCTATTTTCTGAAAAAGCAACTGCAACCTATCCAGTCTCTCTTCATCGCTGAACTGCTCCATCCCAGGCAATATCCTGGTGAATCTTCTCTGCACCCTGTCTAGCACAATGGTATCCTTCCTATAGTGTGGTGACCAGAAATGCATACAATAATCCAAACATTATGTACAGCTCCACCAGAACCTCATTGCTCTGTATTCAACACCTTGTCTAATAAAGGCAAGTATCCCATATACCTTCTACCTGTCCTGCTACCTTCAAAGATTTATGGACAAGCACGCCAAGGTTTTTTTGATCCTCTGTGTTCCCTAGTTTTCTCATGCCTTATTAGTCCTCCCAAAATGCAGCCCTCACACATTCCAGCATTGAATTTCATTTGCCACAGTATAGCCTATCTGATCGTCTCATTGTTTTGCAGTCTGAGACTTTCATTCTCGCTTTATACCATGTTGCTGATTTCATCTCATCTGCAAATTTACTGAACGTAACTCTTAAGTTCATGTCTACACCATTAATATGTACTTTCAACAGCTAGGGTCCCAGCACTGAACCCTGTGCAATGTCACATTGGACACAGGTTTCCAGTCACAAAAACATCCATCGATTATAATCCTTTACTTCCTACCATGAAGCCAAGTTTGGAACCAATTGCACTGGATCCCATGGGTCTTAACTTCTTAACCAATTTGCCATGCCAGGCTTTATCAACATCCTGACTGAAGTCTGTGTAAATTATATCAACTGCACTGTCACCTCCTTGAAAAAATTCAAATTTGTGATACATGATCTCCTCCTGACAAAGCCACGCTGACTATCTCAATTAATCCTGGCCTCTCCAGAACTGAGATCCACAGAATTATTTTTCCAATTATTTCCCGATCACTGACATGAGACCTTTTGGCCTATTGTTTTGGCCTATAGTTTATCTATACTGCCCCTTTTAAATAACGGCACCATATCAGCTTTCCTTCAATCCTCTGGCATCCTTCTGATGTGCGGAGAGGATGTGAAAACTAATGTCAAGGTCTTGGCACTTTCTCCCTTGCCTTCCGCAACAACCTGGGACAAGTGGGCGGCACGGTGGCACAGTGGTTAGCACTGCTGCCTCATAGCACCAGAGATCCGGGTTCAATTCCTGCCTCAGGTGACTGACTGTGTGGAGTTTGCACATTCTCCCAGTGTCTGCGTGGGTTTCCTCCGGGTGCTCCGGTTTCCTCCCTCAGACCAAAAATGTGCAGGTTAGATGAATTGGCTATGCTAAATTGCCCATAGTGTTAGGTGAAGGGATAAATGTAGGGGAATGGGACTGGGTGGGTTACGCTTCGGCGGGTCGGTGTGGACTTGTTGGGCCGAAGGGCCTGTTTCCACACTGTAAGTAATCTAATCCAATCTAAAGTCGCATTTGGATCAGGGATTTATCTACATTGAAGCCCACTAAAACCACAAATACTTAGCATCTGAGCAGCAAATGCAAAATTCATATGTTACATGGATAGTTGAAATAAAGTATCTGTCCATGGACAAATCCAAATAGAACAAGTCAATAGAAGAATGTATGATTCCCCATCATTGGTGCTCAGCCACATAAACTGGTTATTTAGAGTTGTCAGTTACTGAGTACTACTTTATTCTGAGAAAGCATTCTATATTTTCTTGGTCCCTGAGAGAAGCCTTGATGTTCAAAGGATTGGGCTGTCTGTGCTTATTCCTCCCAGACATTCACTTTTCCAACCATTCAACAGTCACAATGTCTATCACTTTAAGCTGTTCAAGTCATAAGGCAGCACATGATTAACTTCTCAAAATTCCAGTTTCTATAACCAGCAGGTCCCCACAATACTAAAATTAGGCTGACAATAGAAACATATACATTTGAAAGACATCTGATCTGTTTATGTGATCAGAAAATCTTGATTTATACTAAAATAGTAATTGCAAAAAACTAAATCAAAACACAAAGTGCTGGAAAAACTCAGCAGATCTGGCAGCATCTGTGGAGATAGAAACAGAGTTAATGTTTTGAGTCTGATATGTCTGCTCTAGTCCAAAGTTGTCGTTGGATTCAAAACATTAACTCGGTTTCTCTTCATACACGCTGCCAGAACTACTGAGTTCTTCCAGCACTGTCTATTTTTATCTTATATTTTCTGCATCCATAGCATTTTGGTTTTAATTGTGCAACACTAATGCTCCTCTGATCTTCAATCTTATTTTAGTTTGCGCTAAAAGTATTGGTGGCCATCTTTCCTTTACCCAGCCTCACTGTTACATCCTTATTGACTTGAATTAAATACCTATCCCTGGTCCTCAATTTTTTATTTAAAATAAAACCCTTGACTTTAAAATATAGATTCCTTTTAGACTTCACTCCACTCTGCCTCTAAAATGTTCACTTTCTCATTTTCATCCGTCCTCTTGTCCTCATCTGGACTTCTTTACTTCTGATGACAGGATCTATGCTTTGAAACACTTTCCCCAATCTTTGTTCCAATCTACTTCTATATCAAGGCCTCACAAACCCGATCACTTCAATCAAACAAGAGACTACAACTAAAGAGCAGAGAGAATATGGAAATTTCAATCAAAGAGAATAGTACAGATACACTTCAGGTGAAATAGCAGAATGTTGCAATTTTTAGTTGAAGTGTTTTATCAAGTGAGATTTATGGTGTCCAGTCTGGCATGGATCAGAGTTCCCTTTCTCACAAAATCTGCCACTTCTCTCTTATTTATTCAACTAGGCCATTGGACACATTTCTTGGAGAATCAGCAGGCCTTAGCTGCTTTCACCTCCAGGAGTTTCTGCTGCTGGTGCCTTAGTTAAAGCCCAGCTACACACCACTTCAGATACTACAAACCAGGAACAGACCCTCAAGTGCGGTGCTTGACTTTTACCACCGAGGACATGGACCAGCGGAAAGAAAAGCTCACTTCTCATTGGACTGGGTGGTAGAGAGGAAATGTATGCTTTTTCCCTCTAAACCAGCACTAATGGCCAAACCAGCTTGGACCCAGGTAGCAGCCTGGGTCAGTGTGGTATCGCAGGTGAAGACAGATTGGCAGTAATTTGGAAAGAAGGTCAAGGATATTCTACACTCCCCATGTGTAAGAGCCACTGTCTTTTCTCACACTCACCAGGGCTTCCATTCATTCAAATGTTTCCATTATACATGCCACTCACCAAAGCTCATGAGCGACAATGCCCACTATTGCATACATTATATCAGCTCAATTGCTGTCACTGACCTCATCTTCTCAAACGACAAAACCTTCCTGCCCTCAGTGCTTCCTGATGAAGAGCTTTTGCCTGAAACACCGGGTTTCCTTCTCCTCAGATGCTGCCTTACCTGCTGTGCTTTTCCAGTAGCACACTCTCGACTTTAATCTCCAGCATCTGCAGTCCTCACTTTTGCCTACATGATGGTTGGGACAAACGGTCAGCAAAATGCAGCACCCTGATATCTCCTCAGATTTACGTGTTGGTGCTACATCTTAGTTTCTTGTGGAAAGACAGGCAAATTGGATGTGGTATATAAATATAATGAGTCAGATCTTCAATGAGTTATGAACGAATGGAAATAAGATAGTTGGTACTCAATGGCGAGATTTTGAACTCACCAATTAAGCCCTGAGGACAAATTGCAAAACATTTTCTCAATGTCACAATTCTGACATATTTCCACTTTTTTCATGCCACACCAAGGGGAGGATAATTCTACCCATAAAGGAGAAGGGAAGTGATTATTAAAAATGTATTTTTGCATGACAAAAGATGAGAGAAGGTGTGAGTAATCAATGGGCACTGTTTGGGTTGAGAGGCCTGTCTATGTGTTATTCTAATCCTGTATAACCATTTCTCAAAGGCTTGACAGCCAACCTTCCAACCCTGTAAATGGCCTGGGGAACTTTTTTGGCATTAAAACTACTACTTAACAAAAGTTATTGATGATGCATCTCAATTAAAATCTCACTAATTATGTTTAGTTCCTTCATTTGTTTCCAGTTAATTAACAAATGCTTCTGTTCTGTTTATTCTGTCTTAATAATCTGAACACCTCATAAGCAACATTATTACTGTTTTCTCTTCACAACTCATTTTACATGCTTCCATTAAACTTCTAAAAGAACATGTATGGTCAAGAAGTTCAGAATTCTCAGAAGACGTTCTGGAAGTGTACTGAGCCTTAATAGAGCCAACTGCAAAAAAAAAATCAGACTTGACTATGAATTATGCTCATCTACGACCATAATTAAATGATGCATTCTCAGATCTCTAATATTCGAGGTCTTAACACAGTAGTCACGAGAGAGGAGTATTTTCAAAATAACAGCCTTTCTGAATTATTTTTAACTGGGCACAGCATTTTACAATGTATCAGCAATTTCTATTTGACTACATTTTTTTCTTTCATCAAAATGTGTTTCTTGTTTAACAAAGCAGAAGTACTCCCCTGACTTCATGATTAGATTAGATTACTTACAGTGTGGAAACAGGCCCTTTGGCCCTCCGAAGAGCAACCCACCCAGACCCATTCCCCTACATTTACCCCTTCACCTAACACTACGGGCAATTTAGCATGGCCAATTCACCTAACCTGCACATCTTTGGACTGTGGGAGGAAACCGGAGCACCCGGAGGAAACCCACACAGACACAGGGAGAATGTGCAAACTCCACACAGACAGTCGCCTGAGGCTGGAATCGAATCCGGGTTCCTGGCGCTGTGCGGCTGCAATGCTAACCACTGAGCCACCAGGCCACCACGTGGAGAAAGACATGGAGGTTGGGGAATTGGGGAAATGAATAGCAATGTCTTGAAAGGAGTCCACAAGAGTCCGGGAGCTCTGGCGACATGGCATGGTTTGTGATGCCTAGAGCAGTACTGTCACGGCAGAGAAAAAAAGTTGGACTCTCTAAGTTATTTTTCTATTTTTTTATTTTATTTTAAATTAATTAGATTGGTGCCAATTCATGGTGATGCTATAAACTTTTCACTATTTTATATTGTATAGACATGACAATAAATGTTCCAATTCAATTGCAGAAGATTAGTGCTGAAGGTTTTAAAACATGTAAAGAAAACTGATCAGCTGTATCCAAAAACATTGTGGGAAGTTCGGGAAGAGATTGCAGGGCCACTGGCAGACATATTTGTATCAGAAACAGCCATGGATGACATGCTAGAAGACTGGAGGGTGGCTAATATTGTACCATTATTTAAGAAAACCTGATGGGGAACTATAGACTGGTGAGCCTTGTGTCAGTGATGAATAAGTTGTTGGAGGGGATTCTGACACTCAGGATTTACATGCATGTGGAAAGGCAAAGACTGATTAGGGATAGTCAGCATGATTTAATGTGTGGGGGTTCAGGACTCACAAACTTGATTGAGTTTTTTGAAGAGGGACTAAGAAGATTGCTGGAGGCAGAACAGTAGATATGGTCAACTTGAACTTTATCTCACCCTTCAATAAGGTTATGCATGGTACAGTGGTTAATAAGGTTAGATCACATGGGATCCAGGAAGGGATCTCCAATTAGGTACAAAATTGGTTTGATGGCAGAAGACAGAGAGCGACGGTAGGGGGTATTATTCAGATTGGAGCACTGTGACCAATGGTGTGCTTCAAAGATTGGTTTTGGGTTCACAGTCATTTGTCATTTACATTATAATTTGCATAGGAATATAGGACGAATGGCTAATAAGTTTACAGATGACACCAGTATTGGTGGAATAGTGGACAGTGCAGAAGATTATCTAAGAGAACAATGGGATCTTGATCAACTGGGCCAATTGGCCAAAGAAATGGCAGATGGAGTTTAATCCTTTGACAAGATTCCACATGGTAGACTAATTTGTAAAGTTAAGTCACATGGGATTCTAGGTGAGCTTGCCATTTGGATACATAATTAGCTTAACAGCAGGAGAAAGTGTACTGGTAGAGGGTTGTAGACTGGAGGCCTGTCACCAGCAAGGTTGCATGTTCTGGGTCCTCTTTTGTTTGTCATCTATGTAAATGATTTGGATAGTACTAAAGCAGACATGACTAGTAAGATTGTGGATGACACCAAAACTGGTGGCATAGTAGACAGTGAAGAAGGTTTACAAAAGGGAACTTGATCAAATGGGTGAATGGAGATTAATTTGGATAAATGCATTTTAGTACAACAAGCAGGGGCAAGACTTATACAAGTAACAGTAGGGCCTTGGGTAGAACAGAGGAACGTAGAGGTTCAGATACATAATTCATTGAAATTTGTTTCACATTTCGGTAAGTTGGCTAAAAAGGTGCTTAGCACACTGGCCTTCATTGCTAAGTCGTTTGAGTGGAGGAGTTGCAAAGTCATGTTGAGGTTGTACAGGACATTGATGAGGGCCCTTCTGGAGTACTGTGTTCAGTTCTGGTCTTTTTGATATAGGAAGGATATTATTAAGCAAGAGAGGTTTCAAAAGAGATTTACCAGAATGTTTAAGTTATAAAGGAAGGCTTGGACTTTTTTCACTGGAGCAGAGGAGGTTGAGAAGTGACCTTATAGAAGTTTATAAAAGTATGAGCAGAATAGATAGGGTTAATGATAGATGTCTTTCCCCTAGGATGGGGGATTTCAACACCATGAAGCATATTTTTAAGGTGAGAAGAGAAAGATAAAAAAAAGACGAGTGGTTTTTTTACACAGAGGGTGGCTCACACGTTGAATGAACTTGCTGAGGAAGTGATGGATATGGGCAGAATTACCATGTTTAAAAGACACCGATAGGTAGATGAATAGGAAAGGTTTGGAGGGATGTGAGCCAGGAGCAGGCAGGTGGGACCAGTTTAGTTTGGAATTATGTTCGGCATGGACAGGTTGGATTGAAGGGTGTTAGCGTGCAGTATGACTCTATGACTAAAGGTTAACTACCTGATGAAGGAGCAGCGCTCCGAAAACTAATGGTCCCAATTAAACCTGTTGGGCTATAACCTGGTGTTGTGTGATTTTTAACTTTGTACACCCCAGTCCAACACCAGCATCTCCAAATCATGACTCTGAATATGATGCCAATTTCACATTTCTTGTTTCGGGTGCTCAATATCATGACCTGAATGGGAAGCTGGAGTCCTCCCTCACACTGAGAAATTACCAGTTTAAACTCCTGACAGTTTATACAGCACCAGGTGAGTGAATTGGGAGAATTAAAAACAAACAGACTGGGGCATTCTTTTTTAAAATTGAGAATATGTGAGGTGCCTTGTAGTGATTGGAGTTGGGATGTGATTTATTATTACCTAGGTTCAACTTGGAAATAGGAATTTTCATTGTCTCTGCCAAACGGAATTAATTAATAATTAATTAGCACTTGTAAGATGGTGTTCAGAGTTGAACTTTGCAGAATGTCTCAATTGTCTGAACCAGATGGCCCATAAGACTGATCTGTGCCATGTCTGATTCAACAAGGAGGTGATGTGTTGCAGGGTGAATATAGTTACCTGTACAGATTTCACCTTTTATCTTGCCAACCAGGATAAAATAAAATACCTATCATTGTACAATTACTAAAATATTCACCTCAGTCCAGACATCCGAACTGAAAGAGACAAATGCTTCAAAATTCGAAAATGGACTCAAGGAATAATGACATGATCTTCTGATGCTACCAAATAATTTTAATCGTTGCAGAGTACAAGCAAGTCTAAGCTTGCTGTTATGTATGAAAAGGCATTTCAAAACATTGAGGGGTCAACACATGGCCAACACATGTTTTTGCATGTGAAACTGTGCAAGGTTAGAACAATGTAAAAACCAAGAGCTTGATCTCTAAAAAGGTAGTGTTGGTATCAAATCAAGTTTATGTGGCTGGCCTACTCTGCTTAATCCCAGAAGTCCACAACAAAATGAATAGCAGCAAAATTGTGTGCCCGTTCAATTTTAGACTCAATTATAGCACTTTTGGCAGCGATAAGTAAGTGATTGCATATCCACATTTTGTGGCAAAATTTGACATTTAGTACCTAGAGGCCACTTGACAATATTAATAGAACACAACAATAGAACATTGCATCTGACAGAGGAGCATTGCTCTGAAAACTTGTGATTTCAAATAAACCTGTTCGACTATAATCTGGTGTTGTGTTATTTTTCACTTTTTCCATCCCAGTCCAAACACTGTATTAATTTTTTAAATTTGCATGGTAATAGACAATTAAAGTAATAAAATTTGCAACACTGGCACCTTCACATCACAACAATTCAATATTAAAGACAGTCTTAAAGCATTTTTTTGCCATGAATGGTCAAATTATTATCGAAGGCGAGATAGCTAAAATCACAAGTACAATTCTCAATAACAAAGATTCAAGCAACAATTGTTGTAGCTGTTTCCTACACTATTGCAAATTTTATTACTTTAATTGTCTATTACCATGCAAATTTTAAAAATTAATACACACAACATTATGGAAGCTTAAAATGTGCTTCATTCTCATCATGTGCAAAATCTGACAGATAAATAATGGTAAAATGCACAGAACTATACAACAAAATAGCCATTAAAACCATGAGGAAATGGGAAAAATAAGTTTAAAAATTACAAGTTACAACTGAAGCATAATTTAGATTGATCAGAAGAGAAAAATAAAAACATGCAAGTTGAGGTCATAACATTCAAAGAAAATGGCTAGTTGCCAGAAACTACTAATACAAATGAATTGGTTGGAATAAGTTTACTTCATTGACAGTTTGCCACCGTAGTATAAATGCACACACTTACTGGCAAATCTCCAAATATGCAATTTATGGTGGATTGAAGAAAATGTTTAGGGCAATTTTAACCCAATTTGCCTGCAGCTGACAATTCTCAGTTTGAACGTGCTAATGGCAAGGATATCCATATAAAGTGCTGGGCTTCATTTTCACATAAGCATTATAGGTTGAAGTGATTTCATGGGTTTCCAACTAGGACTTTAACGGGTCGACATGAGCAAGAAGCAATAGTTACCTGAAGACTGAAGGATTAGGACCAATAAAAGCCCGAATAGGTCATTGTGTGTGTTTGCCTCTTGGGGGCAGAAGCAACAGGAGTGTAGCTCCACATCTCACAAGAAATCTGAGGCTCCTCTTGCTGAAAACTGGTGCTATTGACCTGCAGCCACTCCACCCACTCTGAAATCAGTACTGAGATCTCAGATATTTTGTGGGCTGTGAGATTTTTCACAGGCTCCCATCTGAAGTGCGCAAGAATTACGTGAATAATGGCCACGTCTCATTCAGCTGAATAAAAGCCAATGCAGCATGATGGGCTGAATGGCCTTTCTCTATGTTAGAACAAATACTGTAATTCTGCTGCCATACTCAAGACAGCAATATAACCAGAACAAACCATGGTTGAAGTTTTCCAGTCTGACTTGGAATTACTATTTCTGACACAGGTCAGACAAAAACTTATGTACCTAGCTTCCTCCATTTTTTTGGACCTGTCTTCAAATGCAGGATCTTTCTCAACAGTGACAGCGCAACAATCCTCACAGGGCCAAGGGTCCAAATCTTTATGGAAGCCATATCTCCTTTTCTTCAGCTCTCACTGCTGTATTCCGGTAAGTAGCAAGTTTAAAGGTATACAAGGCCTCTTCAAGATGCTACTGAGAAAAGGTAAGGGAGAAGGATGGTGGGTGAATGAGGGGCAGTGTGGAATTAGGTTGGTGGAGAAGGGGTTAGAAGATGGGTGTTGGTCTGGAGTAGCAGGGTAGGTGAGTGTGTCAGGTGGTAGATGGGTAAGGGTTTTGTATGGCGGTGTTGAGGTAGAATGTCAGTGGATGAAAGGTTTAGTGACAGGACAGGTTAGAACATGGTGGTCAAGGGAGTAGGATGACAGGTGGGTGATGGGAAAGACTCAGAAAGGTCAGTTCTATAGTTACTCTGGAGTTAGAATGAGATTTAATCTTTTTAAGATTTTATAGAAGCCCTAGTGTGTGGAAGCGGGTCATTGGGCCGATCGCGTGCACACTGACTCTCTGAAGAAACTCCCATCCAGACCCACACTGGTCCCTGTAACCTTGCATTTCCCATGGCTAACCCACCTATCCTGTACATAACTGGACACTGTGGGTAACTTAGCATAGTCAATCCACCTAACCTGCACATCTTTGGATTATGGGAGGAAACTGGAGCACCTGGAGGAAACCCACGCAGCCTCAGGGAGAATACGCCACACAGCCTGAGGGTGGAGTCAAACCTGGGTTCCTGGCACTTTGAGGCAGCAATGCTAACCACTGAGCCACCGTGCCACCCTATTTCTCAGGTAACTCTCCAGGTAGACAAGTCAAAACTCTCCAAAATCTTCAACTCCAGCTCAGAATTGGAGAAGTTTTTGGAGAGTAGTTGATGCAGGTTAATGGAACATTAGATGTCTAAATTTCCCAAGTGATTCCTTCTTGTGCATTGTGACTTTTTGGGGTATGTCGAAGCACTGACTATCTGAAGATAAGACAATCTGGACTTATGAGTTTCTTAAGCTGCTAAAATGGTTTTCTAAGTGATTTAAACATGAAGAGTACAAGTTCAATTGCTGCACTTTTCTGGGCTCCATTGAAAGGTTAATTGTAGATGATGTCATTTTACCTTAAAACTGATTTAATTGTGAAATAAATTTGGAGCATTGGGAGCATCATCCTATTAATGAGATGTTTCTATATGTTAGAAATGAGATTATCAAAAAATAAAAGCATCTTTTATTTTATCTATCAAAGTGACACTACATGACTAGAAGATGATGCCACCACTGTGCACCCCTTTCCTCACTGAGCACGACCCCAAACCTCCCAGCTCCCCAAAAGGAAAAGAGTCAGAGTCATTGGGGTAACATGGATTTTTACATGCAAGTTGTTGGCTGGAGCTATGGATAGTGATGGTAGAGGTGCCAATGTCTTTACAGACCATGTTTGATTAAGAATCTCTCCTGCTTTTCGCACTGCCATTGGTGTACATTGGAAGAATTTACAAGTTGAACCTCAGTCTGTTTGGCTGTGTTAAGAATGTACCTTCATTGGCTATCAAACCTTGGATTAGGACTTGAACCCAGAGCTTTGGCTCAGAGGCTGGCATGCTACCCAATGTATCACAAGGCCTTCACCCCTCATGTATAGAGAAATCCAAACATTTGCGATTCTCTGCATGAAGAAATTTCTCATTTAGTCCTATATTGTTAACTCCTTATCCTCAAACTTTGACCCCTTAATTCTTGAATTCCAAACCATTGGAAATGTCCTCTCATTGTCAAATCCAGCAAGCCTTTTTAAGAAGTTTATATGGTTTAACAAAGATCACCTCTCATTTTTCTGCATTCCAGAAAATATTGGCTCATTCTATTCAATCTTTCTTGGGAAGACAAGCTCCTCATCTTAGCAATCAAATGAACCTTTGTTGCACCCCCTGTAAGTATTCTCCTCCCACAGGTAGTAAGACCAACTTTGCTTCTCTCCTTTTTACATGCAATGCAAGATTTACATGCATGGTAGAATGGTACCAAGTACAATTACGACTGATATAATATCGATACAAGTTTTTATATGTAAGTATCAGTGAAACTCTTCTTCCATGTAGAATATATAACACTACACTTTACAAATGTATTGCCAAGTTTCATACTTACAATGCACAAGACATGTTTTCTCACTAATGTTGCTTCACCTGATCTTTTGCTGTCCTTTGTTTGCTGAAGTAGTAAAGCTGAGTTCCATTATTTTGTGATTAAATAAATATACTTTGGATTTTTAATTAGCATGCAACATAATTCATGAATCTGTTGCAAATCCTTTCCTAATTATGGAACCTTTTGATCACAAAAGCTGAAACAAAATATAAACATTTCTTTTCTGTGGATCACAGCATACAAAATATGATTACTACAAAAACACCTAATCGAGACTATCATGCATCATCTAACCATTCATCTTTGCAGCACTAATGGAGTCCATTTTATGGGTGTCTTCAGCTTGACTCTTTGCTACAGTATCCTTGATTAATAACTCTACATTTAGAGACAATAAACATATACAACTACCATCTTGGGAAAATTTTAGTGCGTGTAATTGAATAGCAAATCTTCTGCTAATCTCGGACCAATGACTGTACTCTGAGGACTTCCAGTTCGACTGGTAACCAAATGTTCTCTGTCACATCTTTGGAGAAGTGCATAGTGTCAGGAATAGTCGGATAATGTCCATTGGATCTATACTTCTCTCTGTGTGAGATAGTAATATAAAGATCAAAAATATATATTTAGGAAAATATTAATACAACTGAATAAGGCATGAACACATAATTTTTTTCAAAATGTACTCATCAATGGGATTTAAGTTCATTGGCTCTGCCAGTATCCATTATCCAACATATTGCCCTCAAGAAGATGGTGTCAAGCTGTTTTTTTAAACATTTGCAATCTTTATTGTGAAAGAACACCACAGTACTGTTAAGACGGTAGTTCAGGATTTAGACCCAACGTTAGTGAAGGTACAGTGATACATTTCTATGTCCAAGTTATGTGGGTGGCCTCAGTGGTTAGTACTACTGCCTCAAAGTGTCAGGCACCCGGGTTTGATTCCACCCTCTGGCAACTATCTATGGAGTTTGCACATTCTCCCTGTGTCTGCGTAGGTTTCCCCCAGGTGCTCTGGCTTCCTCCCACAGTCCAAAGATGTGCAGGTTAGGTGGATTGACCATGCTAAATTGCCTATTATGTCTAGGGATGTGCAGCTTAGGTGGGTTTACCATAAGAAATGCAGGCATAGGGTGGGGGTGGAGGTGAATCTGGGTGGGATGCTCTTTGGAGGGACGGTGGAGACTCATTGGGCTGAATGGCCTGTTTCTACACTATAGGGATTCTCAGATGATAGTGTTCCCATGCACTTGCTTCCCCTGCCTTTCTCGAAAGGAGAAGCCATGTGTTTGGAAGATACCATCAACAGCTGCCCTTCTGCATTGGTGATGAAAGGGTGCAATGTTTATGGTGACATTTTGCATATCAATCACAGAGCTGCTTTGTCCTGGATTGTGCAGAGTTTCCTGTTGTTGGGTCTGCGTTCATTGAAAATATTCCATGGCATTCCCGACATGTGCCATGGAGACAGCAGATGGTTTTGGGGAGTGAGGCAGTGAGATTCCCAGCATCTAACCTGTTCTTGAAACACAGCATTTATATGGCTGGTCCAATTTATTTTCTGGCCATTTTCCAGTTTCTCAGGAGATGGTTAGATTGTCTCTTTTAGGGAATGATCATGATATGGCAGTTGTATAGTGCGAATGTAACTTACCACTTATCAGCCAATGCCTGAATATTGTATAGTTCTCGCTGGACATAGGTGTCAACTGCTTCAGTATCTGAGGAATTGGAAATGGTGCTAAACATTGTGCAATCATCAGCAAACATTCCACTTCTGACATTAAGATGGAGGAAATGCCCTCAATAAAGCAACTAAAGATAGTATCCTGAGGAACTACTGCAGTAATAGAATAGAATAGCCTTTATTGTCATGTGCACTCCATTGAGTACAGTGAAAATTTTGTAATGTCATCACTTTGGTGCCATCTTAGGTGCAGGGTACCTATGGAATTGAAAGAGTAAAAAACAATCTAACATAGGAATACGGTGATGTCCTAGAACTAAGGTAATGCATCTAAAATAATCACAATAATGTTTGCTTTGTGCTACATATGACTCTAATCACTGATGAACATTCTCCATGATTTCCATTGATGCCAATTTTGTCAAGGTTCTTTGATGCCATACTTGGTCAAATGGTGCCTTGAATATAGGGACAGTCACTCTCGCTCCACCTCTTGAAATCACCTATTTTGTTTATAAGACCATAAGACAAGGGAATGGAAGCAACGCCATTCAGCCCATCGAGTCCACTCTGCCGTTTAATCATGGCTGATGGGTGTTTCAATTCCACTTACTCGAACTCTCCCTGTAGCCCTTAATTTCTTGTGAGATCAACAATTTAGCAATCTCTGCCTTGAGGACACCCAACTTCCCGGCCTCCACTGCACTCTGTGGTAATGAATTCCACAGGCCCACCACTCTCTGGCTGAAGAAATGTCTCCTAATTTCTGTTCTAAATTCATCTCCTCTAATTTTAAGGCTGTGCCTATGGGTCCTAGTCTCTCCACCTAACTGAAACAACTTCCCAGTGTCCATCCTATCTAAGCCATGCATTATATTGTAAGTTTCTGTTAGATCTCCCCACAACCTTCTAAACTCGAATGAAAACAATGCCATGATCCTCAGCCGATCATCATATGTTAGACCTAACATTCCAGAGATCATCCATGTGAATCTCCGCTGGACATGCTCCAGTGCCAGTATATCCTTCCTGAGGTGTGGGGCCCAAAATCGGACACAGTATTCTAAATGGGGAAGTTGGATGTCCTCAAGGCAGAGATTGATAAATTGGGCTAAAGAAGTTCCATCACTCAACAAGCTCAACTATTAGTATTGCACATAACTTAGAGCTTAGTATAGAGTTGAAAGCATGAATTGGCTTGAGCTTAGTCAAAGGTAACAAATATCTCTTTCACAGCTCTCCAGAAGGCAAGATAACTGGTGGGTTCTGTCTCAATGGATTATCTGGACTTCGGTGAGGCATCATAAAAGGAAACCTCTGAACAGGCATAAACACTCAAATGCTGAACACATAGGAAGGTGCCTGAGAGGCCAGCCAATCACTATCAATGCCCATGCAGGAGCCTGCCTCTAGGTTGATACAAGGCTTTACACACAGTTTACTCTTTCTGCAGTTTCTACGCCATGTCCCTGCAACATTGCAGACCCATTGGCACGGTCACCCTTCCGACATACGTTGTGTGGGTAGGTCACCTAAATTCTCACTGCTTCGTGACAGCTGGCAACAACAATCTTCAGAAAATATGCCAAAAAATACAATTTCCAGCACTTTTCAATGGACGCCGCTGGTAATTTTTACTGAACTGCAATCAGGTTTTCTGCTGTAATGCTACTGAAATGTTTGCTGCATCATCATGTTGCATTTTGTTCATTCGTCGTTAAAGCGGGTATTTCCCATGGCATCTTTTGGTCAATTTCACTAACTTGACATCGCATTATCCAGCTGTGTTCTATGATGGAAACATAGTGCCATTCTCTCCTTCTTGGGTTCAAACAGTGGTAGCAACAAGACATCCCACTATCAATGATGGCTATTGCAAAGGTTGCACTGTCTGGCCCTGAAGAATAGAAACAAGCTTGCTTGGTGCCACTAAAAGTGATACAATCCAATTTTTCATTCTGTGTGCTTAGAGATCTATCGGAAATTGGAACGTTAACCTAAACTGTGCTACGTTGAGCACAATTTCCCGTTAATGCTCAGAGCAGAAACTCTACTCTAACATACCTCCATTTGAAGACATGAGATTCAAGGATGGACAAGAAACGGAACAGTAACTGGTATTTCTAGAATGCAATGGCAGTGTATTAAAGTAATTTAGACCAATGAAGAAAACGAATGGATGCTGAACATGTGGGGAAAAGCACAAAGCAAATGAAATTTTGCAACATTCTATGAGCAACAAAAAAATCAGAAGAATGGAGATGTACAGGTAGAGCTGCAGGAAGCTGAGATATAAAAGCTAAATGTGACTGACAATGTTGTCATAGAAGGAATCAGATCAAAGAATGAACAGAAACAATCCGCTCAACATTTGGAGCATTTTCTGCTCTTTTTTAAAATGAATATGCACGTTCAAAGGTTCATTTCACAATACTTTTACTGAAAGAGTTTGATGTATTCATCAGGTCTTACATGTGAAGACACAGTACTAACATTGAACTAGCTTGTGAGGGAATCAACAGCATCTGAAATATAAAACCTTTCAAACCCACTAAGAAGAAGGGGGCTAATGAGTACAAATAACACCTTAAAGAGAAAAAAATAGCATAAAGAAATTGATTGCAGGGAACAGAAATGTAATTCGACTAAAATTAAACAGAATAAATGTGACTGGTACAGTGAAAGCCCGAAAAACAGTGGTCAGATTCATCAGGTTTTGAAAAGTCAGATGCTCTGAAGGATGTAACAGTTCAACAGCTTATCCACACTTACTTCCTTAATTCAATTGTATGAACAGAAGGAAGTGCTACAACATGGTTTGAATTTGTAATCTGTCATATTAGTTGTATTGATGACAATTTGAAAGTAAAAGTTCAAAGGGTCCACTGAAAGCTAAATTAAAGAATCAAATGACAAAATTCATTATCTTAAGAAGAGACCAGAATTAGAGATCGAATGATATGTAACACGTGTTGGTAGTCTCAGTTCCTTCTGGCGATCAGATAACAGTTCAGCAATGTTTTCAGCTCTTGAATGACATAAGAATTGAGGGCAGCATCCAAGTACAGAGAAATTTCTCTCAGGTAACAACACCAAACAAATGGCACTTCTTTGCTTTGTCTCTATATGCCCCCTTGATTTCAAGAAAACTCACCATAGGATGGAGGATGGAACTTGTAGTCAGGACCATAATGTCATTGACTTATCAAGTTGAATTTCTGTCCCTACCTGGGATTTTGTAGGACATTTACGAAGGATGTTGATAATCCAGAGAGGGGATGGTGTGATTGTAACATTACTGGACTAGTAATCCAAAACTCCAGGCTGATGTTCTCGGGTCATGGATTCAAATCCAACTGTGGCAGATGGTGAAATTTTGAACTCAACTTAAGAAAAAATTTTGAATAAAGATTTAGCTTAATGTTGACCATTGTCAAGTGTCTGAAAAACCTGTCTGATTCACTAATGTTCATCAATCTACCACTCCTGTCTAATCTACGCACAAGTTCAGACTCACAGCAATATGATTGACACTTAACTGTGGGAAAATAGGTATAGACAATAAATTCTGTCTTGATCAATGATTCTCACAATGCATGAATGAATGAAAAAAATAAAATGTTGCTGCTTATATCTCTGGTCAGTAGCAGACCAGAGTTATATTGGTGGGCAATGACTGCCACAGTTCATGTTTGTGCAACTGGGAAAGCAAATCATAGGTCTTGCTGCAAGAGACTGTGACAACAGCCTTGCAGCAGTCCAGCCTCCTAATACATTGCTCCTTGAAAAACTAAATATAGCTGCATAGTCTTATGCCCTTTAAAAATAATCCCAAATTGTCTGTGAAAACACATGAAGAAGGTCATGAGGTATTAATCTGTGGCTGCAGCTTTTGTAGTGGAATGATAATGACTCTACCTCTGAACCACAAGGCCTAGGTTTGACTTTTACCTGTTCCAGAGATGTATTTTGGAGCAAGTTAGTTAGAAAATACCTATATTTGTGATTTGCTGATCCCTGCAGTGGTGGGAGGATCTGAAAGAGGTCTTGCAGATGTCCATGACCAGGTGTCTCCAAGCACCTGATGGGCTTTTGCCTCAGTAGACAACCTACCTGCCCATCGTCATCCCTAGAGGTAAAAACAATGACTGCAGATGCTGGAAAGCAAATACTGGATTAGTGGTGCTGGAAGAGCACAGCAGTTCAGGCAGCATCCAACGAGCAGCAAAATCGACCTTTCGGGCAAAAGCCCTTCATTAGGTCATCCCTAACCAGGGGCACATTCTAATTTGTTATCCATTGTTACAAAGCAGGGACCAGGCACTGGTAATGACCTTCCTCTGGAACAGATCAGACAGCTAAATTGATACCTTCAATTTCTAAATTTCTTCCTTATCCAGCCTCGAACCCTGCATCTGCAAGATCAGAAAGATTTCACCACCTTTTATGAAAAATCACTGATTGTGGCCGATTCCAGATTTTGCCTCAAAATCAAAAAGGTTGTTGGGTTCAAACATCTTTCTCGAAATTTGAGGGAAAAAAAAATCTACCCTGATGCTCCAAGTAGTACTCAGGGAAAGCTACCCTGGTGAAGGTGCCTTCTTTTTGATGAGTTGTTAAAATCAAGGCTTCATCTGCCCTCTCTAGAATTATAATTAGAATTGGAGTTGGATTTTATTGTCACTAGTGGACTGAGGAACACAAGTAAAAAAAGTAGGCTACTCAGTCCTATAGTGATTGTAATAAGGTCAGCCAGGTGAACCTCATAGAATATGAGTTCCTTGATTGAGGCTGCCAATCTGGTCCAATCAGGAAGTCCTGGCTGACAGATAAGAACAGGAGTGTTGTGTCTTTCACTGTGTCTCACACCTGCACACACACAACATGGGTGCTGGGGAAAAAATAAGCACTACTGCAGTTGAGAGTAGTGTGGAGAAAAAAAAAGAAAAAAGGGAGAAAGGAACTGGAGTTTTTAGAGGTACTGTTCACTTTGAGAATTGGCTCTGAGGGAGCTGAATCAATGCCAAGAACTCTCCAAGTGTAAATAAAGGGTGACTTGGTGATGGAAAGCTGGCCTCTGTGGAGTTATTTCATGCCTGTCAAACCTGGTTCACTATTTTAGATCATGGTTGATTATTTCGCTCAACACCATTTTCCCAAACATTCCTCATATCTCTTGATTTCCTTAGTATCTAGAAGCCTAAAACCTGGTGGAAATGTGAGTTGTGAGGAAGGTTACAAGATATTTCAAGGGATTTAGATCAATGTCTGTCTTGAAATTACTTAATGTTTGAACTTCCAAGGTCCTAAAGGGTTGCAAACAATGGAGAACACATTCTTCTGAGTGAAGAGGTTCCTCCTCATCTTACCTGTAAATAATCTTTACTTTTATTCTGAGAAAGTATCTCCCAGTTCCAGACCCCACAACAATAGAAGTTTCCTTTCTGCATCTATTCTGTCTATACCTTGATGAATTTTGCAAGATTCCATGAAATCACCTCACATTCTTCTAAAGTCCAGAGAACAAAGACCCAGTTTCTCCAATCTCTCCCCAGCACACAGCCTCACCATCCCAAGAATCAGTCTAATTGACCTCCTCTCACTCCCTCTATGGCAAGTATATCCTTCCTTAGGCAATGCAGCCAGAAGTGCACACATTAATCAGGTACAGTCTCACCAGGAGTCTATACAGTTGAAGCAAGACTTTTTTTGCTTCTACACTCAAGCACATTTGTAATAAAGGACACTGTAACCTTTACATTCTGTATGTCTTGCTGAGACTGCAGGTTAACTTTCACTGATTTATGAACAAGGACACCTCATTGGACATCAACACTTCCCAGTATCTCTTCATTTAAGAAATACTTGTTACCTTTGTTCCTCCTATGAAAATGGATAATCTACGCTTATCCACATTATATTTCACCTGCCATGCACTTGCCCACTCACTCAGCCTGTCTAAATCCCCTTATAGCCTCTTTTAAGTTTTGGATAACCCACATGATGTTGATAATGGGTGACTTAGTGATACTGATGCCATTGAATTTCATGGGTGGTGGTTAGATTCTACCTTGCTGGAGATGGTCATTGCCTGGTACTTGTGTGTTATGAAGTTCACTTGCTATTTGTCAGCCCACACCTAGATATTGTTTAGAGTCTTCCTGCATTTGGACATGGACTGCTTCAGAATCTGAGATGTCATGAATGGTGCTGAACATTGTACAATCATTCGTAAACATTCCCAGTTCTGACTTTATGATGGATCAATCATTGAGGAAGCAGCTGATGATGGTTGGGCCTGGGATATTCCCCTGTGGAACTCATGCGAAGGCATTCTGG
The DNA here is from genome assembly GCF_047496795.1 of Chiloscyllium punctatum. NCBI lineage: Eukaryota > Metazoa > Chordata > Chondrichthyes > Orectolobiformes > Hemiscylliidae > Chiloscyllium > Chiloscyllium punctatum. The sequence goes on along the minus strand of NC_092741.1, from coordinate 134,702,215 downwards.
ACCCCCAACTATCAACAAACATTTTTCTTTGTATCAGTTATGACTCTAAGCTGTGAACAGTTTTTCCCCTGATCACAATTACTCCAGTAGATTTCCTTGATAACACACACAGTCAAATTCAGCCTTGATGTCAAGTGAAATCATACTAATTTCACCATTGGACTTCAGCTCTTTTGTCCATGTTCCAACTAATGTTGTAATGTGTTAATCACACCTTGAACAGTCCTCTTCATCTGTCTTGGATTGAGGTTTCCTCTTTGGCTGCTCCTCTTCCTTCAATTGTATTGAGGTAGAGCTTAACAGATATCTGATTGCCAATGATATATAAGGTTATGGGATGAAGGGAATAAAAGGCATTGAGATGTTCGATTAGCCATGATCAAACTGAATCGCAGGATATGACCTATGCCTATTCTTATGTTTCCAATAGAATTTCCAGAATGATCTATAGTTTTCAGTTTGATATATTTTTGTCAAAAGAAATATAATCATGAACTCTCAGATATGAAAAAAAGACATGAATAAATCTAACTCGGTGAATTATGCACAGGTGCCAATGATCTTAGCATTTGTAGGTAAGTGTCCCATTAAAGAACCCTTGCGATTGCTGTTTCAAGTCTGCAAGACATCTCAACATACTGCGGGTTATGTCCAATATATACTTAGGGACCTATAAATGTTTTCATTGGCTGCATTTACACTGTTAAGGGTATAGCTCATCTCATGCCCTTTTCAAAAGGATTTTCTGCTATATACTGGCAAGATGTGTCATCTGTAACCGTTGGGTAAAAACTCTAATCTTATCTTTTGCCATGAGGTTTTGGAAGGATTAGTAGACTGACCATTAACTTCTTGGCATGTTGGCCACAGAGGTGCATTCATGACAAGTGCTGGAGCTTGAGGACCAACTTGAACTTGGAGCTTTTGGTTTAAAGAGAGGGGCATTACAGGGGTGCACTTGCCACATCACAGGAATATCATTTAAACAATTTGCTGAAGCTTCCATCTGCTTCAGGTATGTGCCTGGGCTGTCCTAGTCAAGGCCTGTGGAAAATCGCATCAACTGGAAATTAAGCAGAAGTTGAACAGCATTGTGATTCATTGACTAGTAACAATCTTTTGATCAGGCAGTGTGTGTGAAAATTGGACCAACGAAAGCTATAAGAGTGTTAATGGAACACCTTTACCCATTTTTGAAGGAAAACCTTGCACTTTTTAGAAATCTATGCACAATTAAAAATTATATTTTAGAAAAATCATTGAACTGCTCAATTTATTACATTTCTCATCAATTACGTCTTCGATGCGTTAACTCCAAAGAATCATTTTATGTGCTAAGCTAATTCTCAATTCACAACCTTGTCTTATTTTATATCTTGTACAATCACCCTCAGCAACAGCCACCTTCTACAATCTCAAAACTGAGCTGCAGGCAATTACATTTCTGAAACCTCTTCTCTTTCGTTTGATAAATGTCCTTTCCTTCTTGTTGGATCTAAACCTGTTTTTCATCACCTGACATTGATTTAGAAAAATATGATGTACAGTTTAATGCATTTGTCACCAATAAATGGAAAATACATGAAACAAACTTTTTTTGTGTGTCAAATGACTGCTTGGAAGATTCTGAGAGATTTTATCTGGTGCACATTTTTAGCGTGGTGAAAAATGTTGGGCCTGTGTTAAATAACAGAGACTAAATCAATATTTTCATTTTGTATTTGGGAAGTCTAGCATTTTAGTGCTTTATCATTGGATATTCACACCAGGTACATAATATAGAGCTAAAATTATTCTGCCTGACAGCATTGCTATCTCTCACAAATAAAAAATGTTAATCCAAAGCATTCAAATATATTTTTAAAGTAGTCTGTCATTGATGAAGAAACATAATGGTGTTTGTAAATGATATGCAGTAACAGAAAAACAAAATGCAGAAAACAAATACCCTTCATGTGGATTAGATGTTCAGATTTCATTGGACTTTTATTGGAATACTTGAATTTTTTATACGCAATAGGGCATTAGCTAGGGCTGAAGTCTCTTAAGTATGAACCATAACTGTTTGGAGGACACTGCACTGCATTTCATTAGGATGACATCTGGAAGGGAAGGGAATGATTGAATATATATTCTTTTGTCATTCATAAATTTTGATTTTGGCATCAAGTTATTGGAGGCAATAGAAGGGAATTTTGTTTCGTTGGTTTTCTAATTGAAAGAGATTAATTTAATTCCTTGGTACTTCAATGAGAGTTCAGCAATTCCCTGTTGGCTTAGTGTCAGAGGTAGCAATCTGCACAAATAACTGCATCAAAAAATGGAAGAAGAAAAACATCACTGTAAGATCAGATTGGAAGATGGAGCATTTACATTTTTATTTTTCCAACACAATTCCAAGTATCTGCCATGCCTTTCTGCAAATAGTTTGACAGGTTTTAACACCATAGAATTCTTATTAAAATATTATATTCAGAATCCTAATTTAATTATGAAAATACTGTTTGTACGTTTAATGTGAATCACTGGCACGAAAATGTATTACATTTCATAGATAAAGCTATGTTTTGGTAAATGCAATTCCTTATGTGATAAAATGTAAAAATCTAAATTCCACTGCTGAATAGGTTCCAATGACACAAACTGATCAGTTTTCAATAACAATATTGTACTTTCTTATCTACAACCTTTGCTTGCATTGCAGGTAATAATACATTTTATAAGACCCTGACCATAATTGAATTAGCTTTATCATTTGGCTTTTTGAATACCATATTGATCAATTTTTGAAGTATTGCCTTTCTCTGATTGCTGTAATTTTTCAGATCATTACTTTTGAAATGGGATTGTTTGACTGGAGTTTTTAGGTTGGATGTGAGAATTTTTTTTCCAGTTGTCAAAGTAGAGAGAGGTTCTACAATGCACAACATCCAACTATGTTCAATGCTTTGAGTGGGTGCAAAGTGGTTTTGAATTTTTATCGGCACAAAATCAGAAGTAATATGATATACTCAAATGGGTGATCAGATAGGTCAACCAGCAAAGCGCATCTTCACAGGAATTAGATGATTGTATTGTTTTGTTTTGTTGGTTTTCTAATTGAAAGAGATTAATTTAATTCCTTGGTACTTCAATGAGAGTTCAGCAATTTGTATGTGAAATGACTGCTTGGAAGATTCTGAGAGATTTTATCTGGTGTAGTTGGGTCATGGTTGGATGCTCTTGGCAGGATAGGTGTGGACTCAATAGGCTGAATGGCTTCTTTCAGCACTACAGGGATTCTGTGAGCAAAGTCACTCGTGCTACTTAATAGCTGTTGGAGGATAACAAATACACAAACTTCGAATCTAATAGAGATAATCTTGGAAATCAATGTAGATATCATTGGTTCATCCCAAAAATATTTAAGTAGTTTTTAGCATCATCTGCAAAACTAGTTAACATTTTTATTCATTGATGTGATGAGGATATCACTGGCCAAGCCTATAGTTATTGCCATCCCAAATTTACACAGAGGGCATAGCATTATAGAATGGGGCAGCATGGTGGCTCAGTGGTTAGCACTGCTGCCTCACAGCGTAAGGGACCAGGGTTCAATTCCCACCTCAGGCAACAGTCTGTGTGCAGTTTTCACATTCTCCCCGTGTCTGCGTGGGTTTCCTCCGGGTGCTCCAGTTTCCTTCCACAGTCTAAAGTTGTGCAGGTTAGGTGAGTTAGCCATGCTAAGTTGCCTGTAGTGTTAGGTGCATTAGTCAGGGGTAAACGTGGGTCGGGGTGGGTTGCTCCTCGGAGGGATTAGATACCCTACAGTATCGAAACAGGCTCATCGGCCCAACAATTACACACCAACCCCCCTGAAGAGCAACCCACCCCAACCCATTCCCTAACCTACATTTCCCATGACTAATGTACCTAACCTACACATCCCTGAACACTATGGACAATTTAGCATGGCCAATTCACCTGACCTGCACATCTCGAATTGATCCCAGGTCTCTGGTGCTGTGAGGCAGCAGTGCTAACCACTGAGTTGCCCCTATAATTCAGCAGTTGAGAGTCAACCACATTGCTGTTGGTCTGGGGTCACATGTAGGCCTAACCAGCTAAGGATTGCAAGTTTCCTTGCCGAAAGGGACATTAGTGAACCAAATGAGATTTTCCTGACAAATAGGAACAGTTTTGTAGTGATTACTGGACTTGTAATCCTAGACTTTCTTGTAATCCAGATTCTGCCATCTGCCATGGCGGGATTTGAACCCAGGTCCCCAGAACATTATCTGGGTCTCTAGATTAATAGTGTAGCAATAAATCCACTGGGCCATCATCTTTATGTTTTGATTGGGTTGCATTTTGGTCAGATCAAATGTCACCAGGACTCAACAAATTGTAGCAGCATATGGTGTTATGACAGAAACAGACACTGTTAAAATATAAACATGCATGTTTTAATCTCCATGACACATTCAGTGTGGAAAATTTGTATTATCCAATAACTCTTAATGACTTGTAAAAATCCTCATTAGTGCAATGGCGTCACAACACTCCTGTATTATAGCAAGTCCTGACTGTCTCAGTGAAACATAGGAACTCTAGAGAACTCCATCAGCAATGTCTCTGCCGCATCCTTCAACTTCAGTGGGAGGAGTGTCGAACCAACAATGGTAGGCTTTTTAAAGCCAGTTCCACAAGCACTCAGGCAAAAATCCAACAAAGTCAACTTCATTGGACTGGATAGTGTGTCCAGATGGAGTCCCTTGCCTCCTCTTGTTTATTCAACTTTCAAATGGCTGACCTTCCAGGTCAAGACAAATAAAACCCTTAAAAGGTACACTCTGAAGTCTTCCTGGAACACAGCAATATTGACATATTGACTGACAGGAGTCGGTTTACAATCATTTTAACTTGCAGCAACTGGAAAGATGTTGTGAAACTTGAAAGGGTTCAGAAAAGATTTACAAGGATGTTGCCAGCGTTGGAGGATTTGAGCTATGGGGAGAGGCTGAACAGGCTGACAGGTTTTCCCTGGAGCGTCAGAGGCTGAGGGGTGACCGTATAGAGGTTTACATAATTATGAGGGGCATGGATAGGATAAATAGGCAAAGTCTTTTCCCTGGAGTTTGGGAGTCCAGAACTAGAGGCCATAGGCTTAGGGTGAGAGTGGAAAGATACAAGAGACCCAAGGGCAACGCTGTCACACAGAGGGTGGTATGGGTATAGAATGAGCTGCCAGAGGAAGTGGTGGAGACTGATACAATTGCAACATTTAGGAGGCATTTAGATGGGTATATGAATAGGAAGGGTTTGGAGGGATATGGACCGGGTGCTGGCAGGTGGGAGTAGATTGGGTTGGGATTTCTGGTTGGCATGGACGGGTTAGACCGAAGGGTCTGTTTCCATGTTGTACATCTCTGTGACTCTATGCTTGGAGTCAAAACATTTTAATGATGCAGAGGGACAGCAGAGAAGGAAAGAAATAAATGCTGCAATTCAGATTCCACTGTCCAATCTGCTGAAAGATTTCTGGTTCATAATATGGGTCTCTCCCATAAAATTAAGTCACAAAGCAGAAACTTCCAACTCTGATCCTCAATTTGAGGAAAAGATGATGAACCATTTTGTTCTTGAACTTGATTTCTTCCATGGTCATATACCTCCTCCCTCAGCCCAAAAATCTCTGAAATGTCTATGTTTCTTCAGTTCTCATATATTGATCATCCTTAATACATCACCCCTATCATTTGCAGATGAATTTTCAGCCAATTACTCTCTAAGCTTCAGAATTTTCTCCTCAAATCTCTTTGACTGTCTCTCTTTCCTTTAAGCTGCTATTGAACCTGTCCAACTTGGCCAAGCTTCTAGTCATCTACTCTCACGTCCCAATATTTGGCTATTGTCAACTTCCACCCCAGCTGCCTCCTGTGAAGCACATTGGGACATTTTTCAATCATAAAAGTGCCATAAAAATGCAACTTCCCATTGTAGACTTTCAAAATAACATTTAACCAGCTCAGCAACTATGGTGCATTTCAACATTTGTTTGATGAATAAAAATAGACAACCGCGTAGGCCTGAGTGATTTATCATATATAGGCTCATACATTTTAGAATGACTGGAACTGAGTATCATCGCTAAACTATTTGGTTTATTCTGTGGTTGATCTGGAATTATTGGATCCTGGAGGGCACTTTCTGGGACACTAAAATGATATCAATTGAATAAAGGTATCTGAAGGGTATTTGAAATATTGCTGAGAAATTATGCCAATAGAAATGTATTATATTTTGTCATTGTGTTTTGAAGTTGGAAGCAGAGTACAGAATTTTGAGAGGTATTATGCAAGGTTAACCACATCACCTAAAGTACTGTTACAATTTATTTTGCTCTCTCATTCAAATGCTGATATTCAAGGATACAAAATCATGAGAAATTAAGCAAACTTACATCATTAAGGACAGTGGGCAAGCTTCAGATTCTGTGATCCCAGAAGTTTTAGAGTCTTGGCAGACCAACCTGATGACATGAGCAATGCTGAGGCAGGTCGTGAACCAAGAGACCTCTTTAACAAGACACACATTCACTGACCTGCACATCAATCATTAAATAACTGGAAATGGGAGAGGTAGATGAATTGGGAAGGAAATGTTGGATAGGTCCCAGCCATGATGGCAAATTTGTGAATGCAGTGCCCTTTTAGTGACACAGAGCCTCCAACACTCACAGCAACCTCCTCTCCTCCTCCTGCTGATTGTCATCAGCTGCTGCTTCCTTTGGGCGACTGGCCTTTGCATACAGAACAGAAGAGCTACTCAACTAGTGGAAAAGTGCTGGCAAGGCTGTACAAACAGCCCTAAATTGGAACTCAACAATGTTAATTGTCCACTTCATCGGAGGGAGCAGCTGGTCTGCTTCCCAGGCCATGTCTGGGAAAGCTGCTCAGCAACAAGAATGCATCTGTACAGGGAATATCCTGGTGTGATTACTCACTGTTTTCAACTTCAAACCCATCACCACAGGAGTGCAATGTTACAGATTGATGACTTTTCATCAGAACTGTTGAGACTCAGTGTTCTATTGAAAGACCCACTTGCCTGAAATGTTAACGCTGTTTCTGTCTACATCAATGGCACCAGAACCATTGAGTTTCCAGTAATTTCTGTTTTTATTTCAGGATATCCTAAAGCAATTTACCACTAATTAAGTGCTTTTGTAGCATAATTTGTGAACTGTGGCAATTAATGAACAGCAAGCTCCCACAAACTAGGTTGAGATAATGATTAGATCGGCTTTTTGTGTGATGTTAGCTGAGTGATAAATTTTGGCAAGGATATCAGTGCCTCTTCTACCTTTCTTCAGATAGTACTGTGGGCATCTTTTATGTCCACTAGACAGGGAAGTTGGAGCCTCAGTTTTAGATCTCAACTAAAATATAACATCTCTGGCAGTGCAACACTCGCTTCGTACTGCTTTGAAGCATTATCCTTGATCTTGTGCTCTGGAGTGGAAAGTAGTGAAATGTTGCACTTATTACTTGAATTAGGAGTGAAGGAATGTCAGAACGCTGGTCCATGGTTGTTGCAGCATCATTAAGCTATTTCTAGAAGAAAAAGTGAATTATTTTTCCATTTTATACCAGTATTTGAACAGTAAAACCTAGGAATTGATTGTTTAAGTTCCTGTCTCATAACTCAATTGGTATCAGTTGGATTGGGTTGTTCTTAGACAGTTTAAATGTTGATTAGCATCTTTTTCTACCAGGTAAACTGTAAGTGTAGAGACCTATTGCTATTAAATACAAAGAAAAATGCAGGAGGTTAAGGAGATACCTGATTGAAGTTTATAAGATTGTGAATGTCATGGATAGAGTGGAAAGTATGAAGCTTTTCCCCGGAATGGAGGAGTCAATTACTAGGGAAAACAGGTTCAAGGTGCTGGGGTGAGGGGGAATTTTAAAAGAGATGTGCGAGGCAGGTTTCTCACACAAAAGGTGGTGAGTGCCTGAAATGTGCTGCCAGAGGAGGTGGTTGAAGCAGACACAATAGCAGCATTCAAAAAGCACCTGGATAAATACATAAATTGGAAGGGAATAGAGGGATATGGATCCTAAAAGTGAAGACAGTTTCAGTATGAAGGGCAAAATCTGTCATTGTGGGCTTTAGGACCAAAGGGCTTGTTCCTGTGCTGTATTGCTCTTTGTTCTAAGCCACTGGTTAAGCAGAAATAGATGTTTAGGAAAAAAACAAAATTGTCAAGACAACTCAAAATTGACAAGATCTTACTAAAAAATGTTTACTAAAAATTGGTATTAGAAGTGATAGCATAATGAATATAGTGATTACAGCTTAAAGCAAGTTTTTTTTTAGGCTCTGACATTGGATTGGATTTTTGATTTGAGCCAATATGATTTCCCCCTCATGAAAGAGCTCTGATGATAGTCTGCTAGTTGTATTGTTTGCGAGGACCAGATGTTGTTGCGTTGCTGTGAATGTCACCTGCTGTCACTCTGTAGAATTCATTGGTCCGTGTAGTGAATGCATTTGGCAAGCTTCTATGGAATGTAACAAAGCTCAGGGCTACGCAGTTTCATCTCAATGTGCCATGCCTCTCTTTTGAATGCTTCATATTAAATTTGAAAATAATTGCAAATATCTTGCCTTGACAGGACTGACTTATGAAGAATCTTCAGTTCTGACATTTGCAAAAATAAGAGCTCGTTATAAACAATACTTCATTGTGTGATGGTTAGCAGATGCTTGGGTTTCAATGATCCTTCATTTCTCTTTGAATAACTTCTGGTGGAGTGTTTTTCCCTGACATAACTAAAGGCAGCTCATAAAAAAAAACAGGATTAGCTGACCAGATGATTTGTGTTTCCTTTTTTCTACAGACTATATGTGTAAGAAGTGCTTTTCATTAACTGACCAAAATTCACCATTAACTTAGTATAGATGTGTGAGTGGAAGGATATTTTATTTCTTTTAAATTATGATCTTTTGCACACCTCACGGTTACCACTATTTTGGATACCTATAAGAAGATACATAATTCTCAACACTACAAAATAAAGAAATCAGAATGATATGTGATGAATGATTGGCACATGTATGAACTCCCCTAATTAACTTTGTCGAGTCAGGCATGTGAGCGATAGCACAATCTGAGGTACAGTTTAATGTCATGCTGAGCAGTTATTTCTATTGATTACAAGGCCAAATAGAACATTGTATATTGGCAAAGTTAGTATTTAAACTTGGAAATCATGTGCAAAGGATACTTGACTTTGAGAAATTGTGTTAATGTTACCTTCAACCTGTCCTCTTTCTGTTTCAGTTCAAGCTGAGAGCATTGGAAATAGCAGCCACACAACATGTTTGTGCAGCAGAACTGCAACACATAAATGAGCTAGCACATACATAAACGCATATTTAGTCAATGGGTGTGTCAGTGCAAATGTAATTGGGGGCAGGTGTGATGTTCAGCTAGCTCAGGAGAAACTTTGGCATTAAATGGAAACAATTAAATAATTTCATCAGTAGTTGTTGCAAAATTATTTTTCTTGCAGATAGGGGTTGGGAAGAGGTGAATTATGATCAGTCAAGGTTTGTTAAAGAAACAGATGTGTACGGTATAGGACTGTTGTGGTCCTTTTAAATTAAAAATAATACTTTGAATATGCAACCTTAGATGATAAGAGGCAGTTCTGCCCCTTTGGGGAGATTTATTTCTTCAATAGTGAGATTTTAAGCATCACTGGCTGGGCCATGCATGTACACCTAGTTGCTTTTGAGAAAGTGGTGGTGGGCTGTTTTCTTGAAATGCTGGTGTAGATAGACTCACAATGCCCTTATGGAGGGAATTCCAGGATTTTAACCCAGCAACGATGAGGAAATAGCAATATATTTCCAAGTCAGGATGGTGAATGGCTTGGAAGGCTATTTGCAGGTGGTGCTGTTCCTGTCTATCTGCTGCCCTTGTCCTTCTAGATGGAAGTGGTCAAGGGCTTGGAAGGTGCTGTCTAAGAATCTTTGGCATATTTCTGCAGTGCATCTTGTCAAAAGTACACACTGTTTGTACTGCGCGTCAGTTGTGGAGGAAGTGGGCTGCTTTGTCCTAGATGGTGTAAATCTTCTTGAGTGTTGTTGGAGCTGCACAGGTAAGTAGGGAATATTTTACCACACTCCTGACTTGTCCCTAGATAGTGGACAGGCTTTGAGGAGTCAGGAGGTGAGTTAGTTATTGCAATCTTCCTCACCTCTGATTTGCACTTGTAGCCTCTGCATTTATGTGGTGAGCCCTATTGAGTTTCTAGTCAATGGGAACCCCCTAGGTTGTTGACAGTAGGGGATTGTGATGGTAACATGATTGAATTTTAAGAGATGCTGGTTAGATTGTCACTTATTGGTGACGGTCATAGCCTGGCATTTGTGTGGTGTGAATATTACTTACCACTTGACAATACAGGCCTGGCTATGATGTTGCATTTGAACATGGACTGCTTCAGTGTCTGACTAGTCACAAATGTTGCTGAAAATCGTGAAATCATTAGTGAACATCCCTACTTCTGAGCTTGTGATGGGGTAGAGGTCATTGATGGAGCAGCTGGAGATGGTTCGGCCTAGGACACTACACTGAAGAACTCCTGCAGCAATGACCTGGGGCTGGGATAACTGACCTGCAAACAACCACAATCTTCTTCCTTTGTTTGAAGTCAGGGAGACTGCATGCCCAGGCTGGGCTGAGCTGACCTGCACATTGCAACCTGTTTCTCATTTTCTCCACAGGTGGAGGTGTCAGGTGGCTTGCCTGCCCTTGGACTTATCTGTAACTGCCTTCTCTTAATGTGACCACAATTGTATCCATGGCAGGTGAAGGGCCACTCCAGGTGGGTCAACTGGCAGCTTTTACTGAGTGTATTTGTGTTTGCCAAGATTGTATGGACTTGTTTTTTGAGAATTAGGGAGATTAGTCCCTATTCCCATTTGGAGACACACACCACAACCAACACCACTCAATACACCCTCATAACTCTACCAACTACCCCTTTCCCCATCAGCCTCTCAAAGCTTAACCCTTTCAGCCTCCCAGTTTTCCAAGCTGGCCGCATCAAAGCCCCAGACTTGCTAAATCCAGCCTCCTCTTGATCAAGGGCGGCTTGTAATCCCAGCAGGTGTCATTGCTCAATCCTAGCATTACAAAATGCCAGGGAATCAGATTGGCTGGCAGCCATTGAGGCAGGACTATCTCCCGAGTGAGGGGTGCACTTCCTGTTTACAGACAATTAAGGATCCGTAGTGCATGAAGGCCAGTATTAGCTGGGATGAGTTCCTCACCCATACCACAGAGTGAGACAAAACAAGACCGTAGGATCATTGAATTGTTGCAACTTGCGAGGAATCTGAGCCTGTAAGGCATCTGCAAGAATAATGTAGGTGGTCCCACTTTCTTCCCCTTCTTTCATGAGTCTGCAAGTTTATTTTTAACAAATCCTTATTCATTTCCATTTGAATCCACACTTGAATGTGTTTTCCTGAGTTGTCAAGCAACACAATTTATATCATATCCACCCGCTGAGTAAAATATTTTTCTTCAAGTGACCTTTTGATTTTTGGTGCAAATCATTTTATCTACTCTGCTTATCTGTGCAAGGATTTTCAAAATATCCATATTAACTATAAATTTAACCTTCTCTTCTCCAAAAGGAACAATACAAGTTGTGAAAGTGCCACTTGATAGCAATATTAATGGCCCCTTTTCCCAAGATGCTGATGACCGAGACTAGGCTGATGGGATTTGAGCTGCATTTTGTGTACAGGACAAACCGAGGCAACATTCCGCATTGCCAGGTAAATGCCAATGTTGTTGTTTTATTGGAACAATTTGCCTTGGGTCTGAGTTTAGTAGCACAATTCTTCAGTACTGTTACCTGAATGTTATCAGAGTCCATCACCTTTGCAGCATCCAGCATTTTCAGCCATTTCTTAATATCATTTGAGCTGATTCATTTGGCTGAAGACATCTGATGCTGGGGTCCTCAGCAGGCCAGGCTGGATCATCCACTTGATACCTTTTTGTTTGAAGACAGTTGCAGATGTAGTAACCTCATCTTTTCCACAGTTGCGCTGACCTCTCACATTATTTAAGCATTGGAATACTTGTGGAGTCTCCTCCTCCAGCTAGTTATTTAATGACCCACCACCATTCATGACTGAATGTGGCAACACTGCAGAGCTTAGATCTGATCTGTTGGTTCTACACTCGGAAAGCTCCAGCTGTCACGCTGCTTGACATACACGTTTTCCTTTGTTGTAACCTCACCAGACTGACACCTTTATTATTAGATATGCCTGGTACTGCTCCTGGCTTGTCCTCTTGTACTCTTCATTGAACCAGGTTTGATTCCATGGCTTAGTGTTAGTTATAGAGTGGAATACATTTTGGCCCATGATGTTATCAACTGCAGTTGAATATAATTCCATTGCTGTTGATAGCCCACAGTTTTGCATTGCTAGATTGTTCAAAATCTATTCCCATGTTTGCATGGTGATAGTCTCATACAGAACTGTCTCCACAGTGACTGTGCAGTGCTCACTCCTACCGACAATATAATGGACAGATGCATTTGTAAAAGGTAGATTGATGAGGATGAAATCATATAACTTTTCCCCCTTTTATTGGTTCCCTCATTTCCTGCTGCAGTTCCAGTCTATTAGTAATATTCTTCTGCACTCGGCCAGCTCTCTTGACACTGTTTTTACAGTACCACCCACAAATGATAAAAGCAGCTAAAAGCAAAAAAGGATGGCTCAAATTCCAACATGTACTCTGGTCTATATTGCACCCGTGAATTTGCAATGACATTACAGCAAACACTTTCTTCAGCTGTTATAACTGTTCATCCTGAGTGCTGAAGGAATAACTGCTGTCGGTGAATCGCATAGATATTGAAAGCTTATTTCCTTATCATTTTCAGATTTGGATTTACTCTAATGATGTTTTGTTTGTTTGCATCAATTTCCTCTTGCCTACCATCTTTACCCAGGTGCTAAAACACACATAATAAACCATCACTCAAGGATAGATTACCTCACAATAAGTAATAGAAAGAGATTTGGAGTGACTTTCCACTTGTAAATCCTTCCTCCTCAGAAGCAGGTGATGAGGCATCCAGTTTTGGATCGAAAATGATATATATTTTGTGACTATCCTGACCCAGATAAGTCAGGTAACATTTTCACAGGATGAGCAGGATCTTCAACCAAAGTTATCAGTTTTCTGTGCCATGCAATCAAGATTCAACTCTCAAAAGCCCTTGTAAACGTTAAGTTAAAACTTGTAACATTCTAGTTTCATATTAAATTAGTGCCAAAGGCAGAATTTAATCCATTTAAAATTCCAGAGAAAAGGCACTAGGCTTATTTGATTGGCCAGTGGAGACAGAAGAATTTCAACTAATACACAACTATTTCATACCTTGTAGACTATTCCCTTTATATGCTCATAATATGAAATCAAGAATCAATGACAATATACATGAGGCACACCATTGGCTGTTGCAGGGATTGTGCCACATTTTCCTTTTTTGATTAAAGGCATATAAAGGTGTAACCAAAGATTAAGGGCAGTGGAATCAACAGCAAAAAATACAAGGACGGACTGTATCCACAATGTCCATTATTGCTGCAAAGACAGAAAACCACATGGATTCCCACCCCAGCATGAAGGAACCTATCTGTTCTTCCCTCTTGACCAGTTCTCCCTTCTGAAGAAATATGTATTTTGAGTGCAGAGCTAGATTTATAGTAGATAGTCCAAGTACTTCAAACAAAATTTAAAACTGGGTAAAACTCTGAATCAGATTCATGGATGACACTTTTGTAATTATTAAGAGAACAGAAATCGAGAACACACACCAGATTATCAACACCATGCTCACAGGGATCAGGTTTATGAGGAAGGAGGAAACCAACAACCAACTCCCATTCCTGGATGTGATGGTGGAAAGAACACAGAAGGGTGAATGCACCACAAAAGCGTACAGGAAAACCTCACACACACTGACCAGATCCGAAACTGCACCAGCAACCACCGAACACACACAAGAAAAGCTGCATTAAGACCCTGTTCAAAAAGGGCTACAACACACTGCAGCACTACCGACCTATGAAGAGAAAGACAAGAACACTTCTTAAGGGTCTTCACCAAGAACGGATATCCCCACAACTTCATCTGCAGGTGCCTAACAGTCAAATGATGTGACGAGGACATTTCATGATCCAACACACTAACCACTCTACCTTGTATATAAAAAAAATCTTGGAACTAACAGCCAGACTTCTACGACCATTCAGATTCATAATAGCTCATAAACTGACAGCCACACTCAGACAACAACTCACCAGAACAAAAGACCCTGCACCCATCATGTGCAAGACAGACATAATTTACAAGATTCCATGCAAAGACTTCACGAAACACTACATAGGACAAATAGGCAGATAACTAACAATCCACAACCATGAACACCAACTAGCCATTAAACACCACGACCAGCTTTCCCTAGTAGCTATATGCACAGTTGACAAGGACCACAGAATTGACTGAAACAACGCAACAATCATAGGAACAAGCTAAACAAAAAACAGCCAGAGAATTTCCAGAGGCATAGCACTCATCCACGGACTCCATTAACAAGCACGTTGACCTGGACCCAATATACCGATCACTGGAACCAGCAACTGGAGGCAGCAGGAACTGAACCAAATAAATTCTAGAAATCAGGCTGTAAGGGTTTTAAATGTGTTAAGTTTTCACCTTTTCTCGGGTTGTCCTGGTTCAGGTTTAGGGTGAGAGGGGAAAGATACAAAAGAGACCTAAGGGGCAATCTTTTCACAGAGAGGGTGATGCATATGTGTGGAATGAGCTGCCCGGGGAAGTGATGAAAGTGAGTACAATTACAACATTTAAAAGGCATCTGGATGGGTATATGAATAGGAAGGGTTTGGAGGGATATGGGCCGGGTGCTGGCAGATGGGACTAGATTGGGTTGGGATATCTGGTTGGCATGGACGGATTGGACTGAAAGGTCTGTTTCCATGCTGTACATCTCTATGACTAAGACACAATACAGCAGCCCTTCACAGGAGGCTGCAAAGCACTGAAGATGTCACCTAGACAGGGACTGAAATGTTTGTAAATCAACCTCCCAGCTTGGTAAACAAATACCCATAACCACGGCAACTGGCACATGAGCTATGAATCTTTACACAAACCTTGAATCTAAATAGATCATGTCCACTGGTTTTCCTAACTTGCTTGTTACCTCCTCAAAGAATTCTAACATATTTGTCAAGCATAGCCTTCCCTTGATGAAGCTGTGCTGACTCAGCCGTATTTTATCACACACTTCCAAGTACTCTGCAATCTCATCCTGAATAATGGACTCTAAAATCTTACCAATAATTCAGGTCTGGCTAACCAGCCTATAGTTTCCTATTTTCTGCCTTCCTTCCTCCTGAAACAATGGTGTTACATTATCTATTTTCCAGTTCTCTGGCACTCTCCCTGACTCTGTTAATTCTTGAAAGATCACCACCAGTGCCTTTACAATCTCCTCAGTTATCTTGTTCAGAACCCTGGGGTGTAGTCCATCTGATCTGAGTGATTTATCACTTTCAGATCTTCCAGCTTCCCTGGCACATTTTCCATCACCTCTGCCCTGGCTCTCTCAAAGTTCTGATATGCTGCTGTGTCTTCCACTGGGAAAACTAATGCAAAATACTTATTCCGTTCCTCCACCATTTCGGTGCTCCTCATTACTACTTCTCCAGCCTCAGATTCCAGCGGTCCAATGTCCAATCTTACTTCTTAGATCTTAAAACATTCTTGCAATCTTTTGTTATATTACTAGCTAGCGTACTCTCATATTTTATCTTCACCTATACACACACACACAAAATCTTGCTCCCCACTACCGAACTTTGATCCCGAAGATCTACTTGCCCAACAACCAGCCTCTCAATCTGGTATCAAGTGAGAATAGGATTGAATTCAACAGGAGTGTCTCTATGGATCCAATTGCTTTGTCACTGTTTCAGCTCACACATAAGGAATAACTCCTGAGCTGCATTAACAAAAGGTTCCTGCTGCTCAGAAAACCACAGACACCATCAATCATTTTCTCAGGATTGGAGGAGTGAAGTTGTCAATATTTACAACATTTCACATTTCTTACAGCATAGACTCACTGATGTACCTTTTATCAGGAGTCTAACATTTTTATTAAGAAAGACCTCATAGGAAGATATTGGAAAGAAGCACAAAATGATGACATAATTTGTATGTATTGGAGAAAACAACAAATGACCCTCACAAAGGTCATTTTGAAAATGTGCTGTAAATTCACTTAAAACCTTCAGATTTAAAGCTTTGTTCTGTCGAGGTTCAAAAGTAAAACATCATTTCCAAAAGTTCTGTTTGATGTCTCATTTCCTCTAACTCTGATGTTGCCTTTTATCATGAATTATTAAAGCAGAGCATAGTGGATCTGCAAGTCAATATATACATATGGAGTGCAGTTTCTGTGATACGTTTGTCAGCAGGCAAGTGAGAAACTTTAACAAAACTGCTGAGGGTGCAATTTGGGATCTCTACAGTCATAAACAATCTGACAGGAATCTTGAGATTTTTTAAAAAGTCTAAATGCATTTCTTTTCTAATGGGAGATTGGAGGCTCATTCTTGTGATTTGGCTTGATTGATAGGATCTTTGGGTCAATATATTGAAAGGTAAACCCACAACCCAGCTATGGAACCTATCAGCAAAAATAGAGACTTGTATTTAAATCGTGCTTTTCACTGCTTCAATATGAACTAAATTGCTTTGCAGCCTTAAGGCATGATGTAATTGATGCAATATCGGTAATGAAATTGGCAGGATCAGCATGGGGATGGTCCAAATTATAACTGTCCCCTACTTGGTTTCCACCAGACTGAATGAGTGATAAGTGGGGCACTGTTTCAGTGAGGAGGGGAGAGAATTGCGGAACCAATATTGGGGATATGCAAATATAATGTGGAACAGTGCACAATAATGTTGCACGCTCTAAACTGATCTAAGAAGAAGTTGCAACATTTATAGCTGAGTGAGAGCGATAAATTATTGTGTGATGCACTTGGAGAAAGATTGTCCCTTTTCAACTCACCCAGTAACTATGGGTTCGAATATTAGTATAGCCCAGACTGATAGAGAGCTAGCTATTCCTGGACTCACAATAAATTCTCCTATTTCATAAATGATTTCTTCATACAAGGTTTTCTGGCGTGTTGTCTCTTTTCTCATGTCTGTTCACTGAAAAAGAATGGGTGCAATTTTAGCATCAGTGTGTTACTTAACCTTACTAGATTCTGGTGGCTTTTGTTTCCTTTTCATTAGCAAGCAAAGACAAATTATACTAATGGGTAATGATGAGATATAACATATAATGCATTTTTTTAACTTCTCTCTCTGGTTACCTTCTGCATTTTTTTAATGACCTGAACTCTTAGAATACAACCAAATTATGCACTTCTTGAGGCTTCAATGCATTTTCTCCCCATAGAAGAGATATAATTGAACATGAATTACAAAATCACTCAGCAACTTGTCATAGTTTTTGTGGCAAACAGACAAAAGCACTGGAAGCATACAGAAGTCAAAGTGATATTGATGCATAAACATTTTCTATTGACTGGTTTCTCCAGAAACTGTCTCTTATTCATTCGTCTACAATAAAACTAAAACAAAGTATGGTGGTACATGGGATTTGGCACAATTATCAAGGGGTTCTAAGCTTGCATTCACCTATACTAAATAGTTGAAATCTCTTTTCTCAGATGGCTGTAATGATCCCAAATGCAAATTGAAAATATTCTCTCAAAGTATTCCTTCTGAAGATTGGTGTGTGAGGAGAACCATCCACAGTTCTACACTAATTGACATTTAATTATCGATCACGCACAGCAAGGTTATTGATATGCACTCAGTCTAATTCAGTATTGTCTGTACTGCATCCTTTATTAAAATATTGCAAGGTGGGGGCTCCACATCAGTGCATCTGATAGAAGTCACAGGACTACAACACATCAGAAGTACATTGGTATAGTATGGCATTTTTATCCTAAACATCTCCCTTCTCCTGCAAAAGAAATGCACTCATTGTCAGTTACATTTTTAGTTACCCACTATACATATAACTAGACTCACGTATTAGCAGTTTGCTATTGTCATCAGCACAAGTATGGCATGCACAGGGCTGAATCTTACACTTTCTTTTGTGAATTTCATCCAGGTGTTTTGCCATGACACCTCCAAGATTTGGATATCTTACCAAATTTGCCTCATTAACTTTCCTCATTGCTCAGAAGCTGCAGGAATTCAGCATCTCCTGTGATTGACTGGCTGCCTGCATGGACGGGTTGATAATTACCAATCACAGCCATGTCCAGCAACCTCAGACCAAACTGAACATACTTTTCTAAGGATGGTCTAACCTGGTGTCCATTCAGTTGAAGCAAAACACAACTACTCCTATACTCAAATTCTCTTGTGATAAAAACAAACACATTAGTAGCCTTCCTAATTCTCTGCTGCACCAGCAGATTACTATTCAGTGACGTTTTGACAAGGACAACTCGGTCCTTTTGTAAATCCGTGCTTTCTAATCTCAAACTATTTAGGAAATACTCACAATTCTATTCCTCCAACCAAAGAGTCCTCATGGTTTTCCATGTTTACATCATGAAATTGCATGGGAAGGTGCCATGTGAGGTGGATGAAGTGTTGGCATGATTGAAGAGTGAACAAGGTATCACAAAGGGAATTGTACCTTTGGAATACTGAAATGGGAGGGGTAAAAATGGCATAAACCATTCTCATGGTGTAAATATGCTCTTCGCTCCTCACTGTTCAAGGACCCAAACACACCTTCCAGGTGAAGCAATGGTTTCCTTGCACTTGTTTTAATATAGTTTACATTTATTTACTCTGCACAGTGTGATCCTCTCTTCATTGAGAAGAACAACCACAAACTGAGTGACCACTTTGGGGGAACACCTCCACTCAGTCTATAAGCATAACACTAATCTCCAGCTGCTGGTTATTTCGAGGGACCATTTCAGTCTCATGCTCACATTCCACCTCAGCCAGGCGTAGTGTTCCAGTGAAGCCCGATTCAGGCAGTATGAAAAGCACCTCATTCTTTTCTATTGAGACTATGCTACAGCCTTGCAGGCTCAGCACTGCATTTAACAGTCCATGAACTCTTTCCTCCATTTCATACCAACTTCAACCTGAGCCCCCAAACTCTGGTATCTGGTTTTTTAGGTTGGCTTTCAGCACAGCTGATCTATAATTTGCTATTAACACCGACAATCAACACCTACTCCAATCCTATGTTCCTTCACTATAACTGTTAACTATCTATTTGCCTTCTGTTCTGTGATACATGCGTACCTAATCTCCTGAGATCTCGAACATTCTCAAATGTTGCACACATTCCTCCCCAACTTTTCCTCCAGTAAAAAGTCCATCACTTTTACACTTCTTTATTCCATTCTGAAGATAAGTTATATTATCTCAAACCATGACTTCTGTTCCTTTCTGTATAGATGCTGTTGAGTTTCTCCAGCACTTGCTGTTTTTGTCTCAGCTTTCTAACTTCTG
This sequence comes from Chiloscyllium punctatum, assembly GCF_047496795.1. NCBI lineage: Eukaryota > Metazoa > Chordata > Chondrichthyes > Orectolobiformes > Hemiscylliidae > Chiloscyllium > Chiloscyllium punctatum. The sequence goes on along the minus strand of NC_092741.1, from coordinate 134,682,519 downwards.
CAGTTTTTTTGTGTTGTTGTAGAAGAAGCTTGCTCTCTCTAACTGCCCTCACTCAGGAAGGACGGAACAAACAATAATACCTGAATACTGAAAACTTGAAGATATCTGTAATATTCATGGCTGCTGCTGGTTCAGGATTTCACTAAGCAGCTGTGGTCTCAGGTTAATATCTTACACCTCCAAGATACCCTAAAAAAAAGCCACATCCTTTTATTAAAAATACCTATGGTTCTACGACCTTTCTGTACTGTATGCCATTCACTTTTCAAACTTTGTAGTTATGCTTGTGTTTGGATTTACATTACGTAAAGTCCTCAATAGAGTGTTTTTGTTTTAAATCTGCATTTAAAAGAGCTAGGTATTTCTCAGTTTTTGTAAGTAATAATTTTCCTCTTTCTTTCATTCCAGAAAACCTTGTATTTGGATCCTTAATGTTTTTGGTGAGCAAGGGAACCACTTTTTTCAAAATTAAATTAAAATGCTAAAACATTCATGAACTCTTCCTGACCTGGTCATAATACACTTGGAAGTCCTGTCCAGGAAATTATTAAAGTGACCCCAATGTCCATGTGAATGCTCAGTTCCCCCATGTTACTGAAATCAGGTCTTTCTCCCTTCTGATCAGATACCTGTGCAAGATTTCCTATATTGGACACTGGTTGAAAATATACAGAAATGTGCCAGCATGTAGTTTTATTCCCTCTGCAGAGTTAATCTGGAGATGTACCTAATATGAGGTAATGACGTGGCCTGCAATTAGGAAATCAGTGTAATTGTTTCAAATTAGAAATTCTGAATATTAAAGTGATAAAAATAGCATTTGTGATTCATTCTGAAATCGGTGATCAAGTTTAGAAAATGCCATCAATTGGAATTTTGATTAACAACCCTGTGGAATGTTATATGATGAGGCATCATTAAAGCAATGGAGTATCTATATAATCAGCAAAGAACTGAGTGCAAGATGTGAGAATAAGAAAACAACATTGCACTATGTTGTCGTGATCTGTAAAAGATTGGTTGATTAGTTCTCAAAAATCGGCATTTAAAAGAGCTAGGAATTATTCATACACAAATAAAGTTGTAGGGTTGAACATTGCTTTATTTGACTAAGTGTCAGTTTGCCATGTTTCATTGAGAGCTTCTCTCTGCCAATTACAGTTAGGTTTCTCAATGCATGTGGCCAAATTTATCTGATCAACTACCCATCCTCATTCCACCTGAAACAATTCATCACTGCTGGGATATCCCAGAATTCACCAGGATACCTTAGCCCTAAGTCATGTTAAAAGCCACTCGTGAAACTGGACAAGCATTATTAGTCCAGAGCTGCTCTGTGCAGTTTGTAACATTTTCTTCGGACCTGGCAGGCAAAGGGGAATTGGTGCCCAATTTGCAGGCAGGAGGACCTTGTGAATGGGGAGATGCTGAGTTGGAATGCCTTCTTCTCCCAGGACTAACAGTAGACTCCATGACATCAGATCATGCCAGCCTGGTCTGAGGATAACACCCATGTCAGCACAGACTCAGCTATCAGGAGGAAAGTAGGAAAAAGGTCAATGATCATCTTCACTCCAGCAGTATAAGTGCCAGGGTCTTCTCTCTTCTCCCTCCCAGTCACTATCCCTGCTACTCCAACACCTCCCACCAAAGCTCATGTTCTACCACTCTCATTATTGTCTGTAACACCTTCCTTCACTCACGATCATCCATTCCCACCACTGACACTTAAAATAGTATGCCTTTTATGTGTCATCTATTGTCATCTCCTTTATTCTATGCCTCTCTCTCAACAGGGCTGAAAGAGTCAAGATGTTGGACTGCCATACATTTGCTTCCTCATCCATTATGAGAAGAGGGACCCAACTTTGACCACCCCAAGAGGTTGACTGACCATCTGTCAGCCACTGAACTGGTTTTGGATAATTGATTAACCCTTGAATAACTGACCAAAGGCTATCATTCTTGACTTGACTGAGACTTGTTGACAACTGCAACAAGCTTCATGGCTTTGTGGCATGAACCAGCATGGCAATGCAGCAGAATAGTGAGCTCACTATCACGGGATGGGGGTAAGATGCGAAGTGAGTAATAAAAGGACAAATGACCATCCCAGAGAGGGATTTAAAAAAAAGAGCCTGCTAGAGAAACACAGCAGGTCTGACAGCATCTATAGAGAGAACAACAGCTTCTGCAGCTTTTTGAATTTGTTTTAGACCAGAGATACAGCCTGGTCCTATCAATGAACTGGGTATGTGTCACTGAGGGTAAAGCACCCTTTCTGCAACATTACAATGGTAACTACCACTGGGCCCTGAGGTGCAGCATTAATGTGCAGATATGACCTATAAGTGGATCAGATATACATCACAAAGGTTATTGGAGGATGGTAGATGCCAGATGCCAATATCCTTGAACATGAACTGTGTGTAGCTGATGGCTATGGAGTATTCCTGGAGATGTTGATGCTTAGTTTCTAACATGGAGGTCCTTTGGAGCAAGTGGCAAGCTGTAGTCACCAGACAATCACTCTGGTTTCCATATTGAGAATTTGAAACAACTTGCTTGTGGTGCACAGATTTTAGAGAGCTGTACATTAATGAGGTGAGATCTGCAATTAATAATGTATTTAGTAATAAGTAATGCCCTTAATAGGAAATTCATTGTGACCTTGCAAGAATCTGGTCTTGGCACCCAGAACTTAGCTAAAAGATGCAACAAGTTTTTCCAGACATCAAGGTAGGCTTTCCTGGATATTCTGTCATATTTCTTTGCCATGTAAGATTCCACCTATTAACTCATTTCTTGGCAGCAAATTTTAATTATGCATATTTCAGGCCTAAGGCTAAGTGGCCAATCACTTAGGTCTGAGATGATAAGTTTATTTGCAAAAATATCATGAATATTACAGAGTTTCTATCTCATTGGGCTGTAGATGCTCCAAGTTGAATATATTTAAAGCAGAGGCAGATAGATTTTTGGTTTAAGAGGGAATAAAGAGAGAGGGCAGGTGAGTGAAACTGAGACTGAAAGAGCAGTTTTTATATATTAAGTGGCACATCAGCCTTGAGGAGCTACATGGTCTACTGATGCCAACCTATATCGCAAACCAACCTCCATGATCTCTTATATCTCTTATGCTCATTTAGGGGCATATTTCTCTTCATGCTAATGCCCTCCATGCCAAATTGCACAGTATCCATCAAAGACCAACCTCAGGAGTCATACTGAGATTACAGCAAGTTCTAAATATCTCTTACAAACTTTCATAAATATGAACAAACTCACATTCACAAATACTCATTTGATGCATTTAAATCCCTTCAAGTGCTTACATTCCTGTAAAACAAACATTTGTATTCATAATCTCACATCAGAGACTGCTAACCCTTTAATCATCTTTTCAAGCTATCAACTTGTGAATTTTCAGACCCCCACCTCCCCCCCATGTGATAATGAAAGCAGTCAACCAATGACAATATTATAATTATAGCACTTAACGTTATATCAACAAACAGCCATTGAAATTGTTAGCACAGATTCTTTTAACAACTCAGTTTTTTGAAAAAAACAGAGAGCTATTTAACTAACTTTACAGCTCAACAGAAATTATCCACCTCCATGAACATTTACATCTACTCTAAATATTCATATGACACTCAGCAGGACGTGGTCCTCATTGTGACAAAAAAGGAGTCTGTTTGAATTAAAGGCCCCTACTAGGTTAGGATTTCCCTCAGTAATTCTCATTATTGCTTTCACCCAGCTCCTTGCCCATCCCCTGATGAAAACAAACTGTGTCTGAAGTGGGAACAGAACCCTTTTAAGCTTCCTGGAGCCTTCACAACTCTATGAAAATTAGGCATAAAGTTCTTGCAACAGAAAAAATAGTATAAATGTGACTGAAACATGTTGGCACAGCTATGATAGTGGAGGTTGCACCATTTCAGTGACTGTTTTGATAAAATGGTATGTAATTCCCATGAGCCGAAACTACCTAATACCATAATTTTCTAGTGCTTATGCAACATAAATGAAACCAATGCTATTGACACACAAATCTCCTGGAAATTTCATTCTACAATATAATTAGTAAAATCTTATACTGGAGGCTGACTTGATTCTGAGATGCAACAATAACCATGCCTTTCTGGTTAAGTCTACCAGACTTGTAATCTTCGGTCTTCCATTTTTATTGTTAGTACAATACAATAGAAACCTCAGCCTTCACTCAACAGACAAAATGAAGGCTTTTATTGTGGTTTATGGTCCACCTGAGTACTGTACAAGTGTGGCTGCAACTGTAAGATACATGAACTTGAATTTTCCACTTAAGGAGCCTCACCCTGCTTGCATTTCTGGCACGGGAGCATTCGTTTAGGATCTGGCATCCAAGCAAACTGAAACTATTGTGTTGATGTGTACCTAAAGCCCAAGGCCAAAGTGCAGTATAATTACATCCTAAAGTTCCAGAATAAGCTCAAGAGGATACGAAATGAGCACATGTCTTCAATGTTGAATTGAAAATCTCTCAAATGAATCAAGTAATTCACAGGCTCTAGTTGGATTCCATGAGGAGAAGGTTAATTAATATACATTCCCCTCTGGGAAAAAAAAGATTTGCAAAAATGAAACTTCACACACAAGTGACTTTTTTCAAACACAACACAGAAGTAATTGGACATATTTTCACCTATGTTGCCATGAGAAATGCCAAATATAATCTTGATTGTTCTGTGTACTTCCATAAAGTACCTGATTAAAATGTATTCATTCATAGAACCGGCTTTATTTCCTGCTGGGCCTTTGCCACAATGAGGCTACTGCTTTTATGTTTCATGTATCGTCTCATCAAATGAATGATCAAGAATCCAGGTGTTATTTTAAACACTTAATGAAATCTAAATCTACAGGCAAAGGGAGGAAGGCAATGAAGAAAAGAATTGATGTTAGACTTCCCAGAGTAATATGACATCCATACAAATACCTTGGAAGTGTAGTCAGCATTGAAGTGTAGGAAAAGGAGCAGCTATTTTGAACTAAGTAAGCAACCAGAAACAGACAAGAACTGGCATCGATGGAGTATATTTCATAACCTTCACAGCCTGCATGTGCACACATATAAATTTATGGGGTGGATCTGTAGTTGCAGAATTACATTTTATTTTGCTCAAAAACTACATAAATCCATGTAGGATTCTGAAAGTCTCACTTTAGAAATAAAAATGACTCAACATTGGGATAAACTTTAAGTTCACACCTTTAATACATTGTCTGAGCTGAGATAATACATATTGTTAGAAAAGCTGAAGCCACTTGAGAATGTAACTTAAAAAGAGTTTTCAAATTTACATATTAAAGTGCCTAAAGCTGCATATCTCATCCAAAAAGATGCAAGACTTAATCTAAATTTATTTAATAGATTAGATTAGATTAGATTAGATTACTTACAGTGTGGAAACAGGCCCTTCGGCCCAACAAGTCCACACCGCCCCGCCGAAGCGTAACCCACCCATACCCCTACATCTACCCCTTACCAAACACTACGGGCAATTTAGCATGGCCAATTCACCTGACCTGCACATCTTTGGACTGTGGGAGGAAACCGGAGCACCCGGAGGAAACCCACACAGACACGGGGAGAACGTGCAAACTCCACACAGTCAGTCGCCTGAGGCTTCATTTTATATCATTACAACTCTGTGACACTATAACCCTTTTGCTATCAGTTCTGTGACCTATGGTCCTGCTCCACAGCTATCTGGTGAAAGAACGATTCTCAAAAGCTAGTGCTTCCAAATAAACCTGTGGGACTATAACCTGGTATTGTGTGATTTTTAACTTTGCTCACAGCCAAAAATGTACTTTTGAATTTCAGTCACGGTTGTAATGTTAGATTCTAGAATTGAACTTCAAATTCTATCTTCAGTCCATCACCAAAGCTATCTATTTCCACTTCTCACCTCTTCATCCTTTCCAGTCATATCCATCTTTATTTCTTGCACTTGCCATTCTAAACTCGAGTCAAACCAATTTCACCAATAGCCTCCTGAGCTTTATCCTACAGAACCTTTAACTAATTTCAAAACTCCTCCCACACTTGACTTCTCATTCAAATAAATAAATGCTCAGTTCATCTTTTTCAGGTATTATCTGATGTCTAAATACTGATGAGCAGACTGGGGAATATCTCCTCCACTCTTTTGTAAGGAGATGTTTAGGATCTTTTATCTATACTCATGTGAGTAGATGGGAGTCCCAGTTTAACATGTTGATATGAAGTCAATAACTGTGAACATATGATACTGCTGAAGTGTGCTATAATAGTGATGAGATGCCTTGCTTCCAAACACTGGTTGCTTATGATTGGGTTGGCATGGATATTATCTTTCCTATCCCAGTCTAAGAGTCTGTTCAGTTGTCTGTGATGGAGGATGTACTCAGCAGAAGATAGTCTTCTGATGCATTTCATAACACTGATTTTACATAACACTGATTTTTATCTATGAAGATCACTAGGAAGAGGTAGTTACGTATTCCTCCATCAGAGACCATGACAGAGACTAATCAATTCCAAAAAGGTATGCTTCAGTCTTTGCCTAATGGCTATGTTATATATCAGACTGGATGGGGCTTCAACATAGTCAGAGCATCAACTCTTTCATGATTATTAGCTTACATAACAGAGAGTCAGTCAAGAGTATGTAATGGTCTGGACTTTACCATTCCAGGGTGAAGAGAAATTCGGTATTTCAAACATGCATGCTGCTTGTTCCCACTCTGCCTTTCCAGCTAATTGAAATAAATGTCGGCTGGTGAATCAGTGACCATTTGTTCTCAGTGCTTTGGACATTTCAACACCAGTTTTAAAAATATATATCCAAACACACTTGTCAGTGAGGTGGATTAAGGAACACAGAAGAAAAAATGCTGGAAAATCTCAGCAGGTCTGGCAGCATCTGTTAGGAGAGAAAAGAACTGATGTTTCGAGTCTAACTGACTCTTTGTCAAAGCTAAAAAAGGGAGTAATAGGGAGGTATTTATACTAGGCTGAGAGAAGGTGAGTCATGGCTCCAGAAGCAAAGGTAACAATAAAGAGGTGATAATGACAGTGCATAGAGAGATTATAGGGAGATTAGGAGCTGTGAATGACCAAGGCTGAAGCTAGTGCTATGTAACAAATTGTGTGGGAGATGGGGGGGATGGGTGAAGCAGAGGCAAAATGATGAGAGAGTGGGGAGCGAGAGAAAGAGAGACAATCAAGAAATAAGAGGTACAGAGCAGTGAAAAAAATAAAATTACGGAGCAGAATGAAAACAGAGGGGTCGAGATGGGATAATCATCTGAAGTTGTTGAATTCAATGTTGAGAGCAGCAGGCTGTTATGTGCCTAGTCGGAAGATGAGATGCTGTTCCTTCAGTTTGCGTTGAGCTTCACTGGAACATTGCAGCAGGCCAAGGACAGACATGTGGGCACGGGAACAGGATTGGGTGTTGAAGTGGCAAGCCACGGGAAGGTCCAGGATCTGATTGTGTACAGACCGAAGGTGCTCAGCAAAGCGATCACCCAGTCGGCATTTTGTCTCTCCGATATAGAGGGGACAACATTGGGAGCAACAAATGCTATAGATCAAATTGAAAGAGGTACAAGTGAAATGCTACTTAATCTGAAATTAAGTGTATAAATCCTCCTAAGATTTTCTTTCCCAAAATGCAACACATTGCAGAGGGTGGATGTGTATGGAATGAGCTGCCAGAGGAAGTGGTGGAGGCTAGTACAATTGCAACATTTAAAAGGCATCTGGATGGGTATATGAATAGGAAGGGTTTGGAGGGATATGGGTCAGGTGCTGGCAGGTGGGTGTAGATTGGGTTGAGATATCTTGTCAGCATGGACCGAAGGGTCTGTTTCCGAGTTGTACACCTCTATGACTCTATGACGTCACGTTTATCTAAATTAAACTCTATCTGCCACTCCTCAGCCCATTGGCTCATCTGATCAAGATCCCATTGTAATCTGAAGTAACCTTCTTTGCTGTCCACCACACCTCCAGTTTTGGTGTCACCTGCAAACTTATTAGCCATACCTCCTTTGTTCACATCCAAATTGTTTATATAAATGACGAAAAGCAGTGGACCCAGTACTGATCCTTGTGGCACCCCACTGGTCATAGGCCTCCAGTCTGAAAAACAACCCTCCACTATCACCCTCTGTCTCCTACCTTTGAGCCAGTTCTGCATCCACACGACTAGTTCTCCCTGTATTCCATGAGATCTAACCTTGCTAACCAGTCTACCATGCGGAACCTTGTCGAATGCCTTACTGAAGTCCATATAGATCATGTCCACTGCTCTGCCCTCATCAATCCTCTTTGTTACTTCAACAAAAAACTCAATCAATTATGTCAATCTATAAAAACTGAACAGGTATAGTCTACCAACAGTCAGAATGCAGCCATCTTCAGCAGCAAACTCTGCTGTTACAGACTGCCACATTACCACTTATAGACCTTTCTATCTCCCTTTGTGCAGTCTCTCCTTATTCCTGGTGTAACTCATTCTCATTAAATAGCAAACAAGCTGCAGTTGACAAAGACAAATTGCAATCAATTACCTTTTTAATAAGTTCAAAAGCTTGCTTAATTTGTAGCTGTGATTTCTAGTTCAATCTGATCAAAGTAGGACTTGAATCTAAAATATTCTGACTTAGAGGAAAGATTGCAACCATTGTCATTGCAGTTTATGCTAAATATTTTGACAGAGGGATAGAAAACAAATTCAGAGCTACAACCTTTAATATTCTGAATTTGTCCTTCTAATTGTGGTTCAAGTTGATGCCTTGCCTATGAAAAGAAAGAAGGAAATAATGTGAAATAAAGTGGCCTTGGGCCAATATAGGTGTTTCCTTACAGTGGAATTCAGAGCAGGATAGCTGAAGGCTAACTTGGCCTTTTAGTTAATGATGTGAACTTTTCAGAAGATATAAGAAAGATGAGCAGGAGAAAATATATTAAGGTGGGAAGAGAATTCCAGAGTGGAAGGGCAAGTGTCCTCCAACTGCCAAAGTAATAGTTGAAGGAAGAATGTGACCAGTCCACTCAGAATTAGAGATATAAAAGGTCCAAGAGGATGTACTGATAGAAGAGAATTCAATGGTGGCAAAAGAAGCATTGGACATATTTTTACATTAATGTAAAGGCATTGAAATCAATGTATTGAAAAACAGAGATCCAATGAAGATTGTTAAGAGGAGTGAGGATACAATGCGAGAGGATTAGCTACATTTTGGGTGACAGGAAAGCTCAGGAGACCAGCAAGATTTCAATGTGGTAAAATATGGATTAGGATGGGCAATATTAGCCAGGTAGAAATTTACCACCCAAATAATAGATTGAACTACTTGAATCTGAGTTTTTGCATCGACAAGGGCAATAAATTAGTATATTTGCCAAGCTCAGGTTTTTGAAGAGAATTCTTAGCAACAATAGTTTTGTTATCAATTTCACAAGTTTCCATTTTAAAAGACCATTTTTACAGACCATGTTGAAACAAATGATACCTGGCAACAGTGATATGACTGCTCAACTCAGCAAAACATCTTTGAAGGGCAAAGCACTGACAACTGTGATATGATAGCCTTGTGTAGCCCTAATCATCTAATCAGTACAATTATCTATTGGACAATTTTATGTGTACCTGTTCTGTACATCTGCAGCTGTGTTTTAAAACAGGACCTACTTGGCGAGTGATATTTGAGGAGACAGTAAAACCTAACAGTCTCCTAGTGATAGGATGGAAGTGATAACATTATCCTAAATGTTAGGAAGGATTTGAGCATTAACGATACTACAACTGAACTCAGCCGCTGCAGTGTCCTTTGCAACCTTTTAATCATCATTTGTAGTACTGTATTGTTATGAATATAATTCATTCTAATAAAATACATATACTAAAACTTTGTATCTTTCATTCCTGCCATAGAGAAGATATTTCAGAGTGCCTCTAACTGGTAGTATTAATTAAAAACTAAACATAATTCAGACAGACAGAGTCTGTCCCTATTCCTCACAAGGGAAGGGGGAAGAGGATGTTAGGAGGACAGATAGGAGGTTCTGTGGGAACGAGAGAGACTCACCTCTGGTGTGTTGCCTCTCAGGTGCCAAGGCTTGCGACGTCTCGAATCGTGTTCTCGGGATCCTTGAGGAGGAGGGGGTGCAACCCCAAGTCGTGGTCCACACAGGCATTACAACATAGGTAGGGAAAGGGGTGGGGATTTAAGGCAGAAATTCAGGGAGCTAGGGTGGAAGCTTAGAGCTAGAACAAACAGAGTTGTTATCTCTGGTTTGTTACCCGTGCCATATGCTAGCAAGGCAAGGAATAGGGAAAGCGAGGAGTTGAACACATGGCTACAGGGATGGTGCTGGAGGGAGGGTTTTGGATTTCTGGATAATTGGGCCTCTTTCTGGCATAGGTGGGGCCTCAACACACAGGGCAGTCTTCACCTGAACCAGAGGGATACCAGTATTCTGGGGGAGAAATTTGCTAATGCTCTTCAGGAGGGTTTCAGCAGGGTGGTGGGAACCCAAACTGTAGCTCCAGTGGCTAGGAGGTTGAGATTAGTGAGGTCAGAAATAAGATTTGAAGGTCGCAAGAGTGAACCGGTAAGCAGGAAGTTGGTTTGAAGTGTGAATACTTCAATGCCAGGAGCATCCGGAATAAGGGGGGTGAACTTGCAGCATGGGTTGGCACCTGGGACTTTGATGTTGTGGCCATTTCAGAAACATGGGTAGAACAGGGACAGGAATGGTTGTCGTGAGTTCCGGGGTTTAGATGTTTCAGTAAGAGCAGGGAAGATGGTAAAAGAGGGGGTGGTGTGGGATTGTTGGTTAAGGACAGTATTACTGTGCCAGAAAGGACATTTGAGGACTCATCTACTAAAGGAGTGTGTGCTGAGGTTAGAAACATGAAAAGAGAGGTCACTCTGGTGGGAGTTTTCTATAAACCTCTAATTATTTCCAGAGATGTAGAGGGAAGGATAGCAAAGAAGATTCTGTTCAGGAGTGAGAGTCAAAGTGTAGTTGTTAACTTTCCAAATATTGACTGGAAATACTATATTTTGTGTACTTTAGATGGGTCAGTTATTGTCCAATGTGTGCAGGAGGGTTTCCTAACACAGTATTTAGACAGGCCAACAAGGGATAATGCCACATTGGATTTGATACTAGGTAATGAACCTGGCTAGGTTTTAGATATGAAGGTAGATGAGCACTTTGGTAATAGTGACCAGTTTGGTTATGTTTAATTTCACGATGGAAAGGCTTAGTTATATATTGCAGGGCAAAAATTATAGCTGGGAAAAAGGCAATTATGATATGATTTGACAAGATTTAGGGTGCATAAGATGGAGAAGGAAACTGCAAGGGATGGGCATAATTGAAGTGTGGAGCTTATTCAAGGAACAGCTCCTACATGTCCTTGATAAGGATGAACTTGTCAGGCAGGGATGAAGTTGTCAAGCGAGGGAGCTGTGGTTTACAAAAGAAGTTTAATTTCTTGTCAAGAGGAAGAAGAAGGCTTATGTAAGAATGAGACATGAAGGCTCAGTTAGGGTGTTTGAGAGTTACAAATTAGCCAGGAAAGACCTAAAGAGAGAGCTAAGAAGAGTCAGGAGGGGACATGAGAAGTTATTGGCAGATAGGATCAAGGAAAAACCTCAAGCTTTCTATAACATATATAGGTATGTCAGGAATTAAAGAATGACAGAGTTAGATTAGGGCCAATCAAGGACAGTAGTGAGAAGCTGTGCGTGGAGGCCAAGGAGATAGGAGAAGTGCTAAATGAATATTTTTTGTCGGTATTCACACTGGAAAAAGACAATGTTGTCGAGGAGAATACTGAGACACAGGTTACTAAACTAGATGGGATTGAGGTTCACAAGGAGGAAGTGTCAGCAATTCTGGAAAGTATGAAAATAGATCAATCCCCTGTGCCAGATGGGGTTTATTCTAGGATTTTCTGAGAAGCCAGGGAGGAAATTGCCGAGCTGTTGGCTGTGATCTATATGTCGTCATTATCTACAGGAACAGTGCCAGGAGACTGGAGGATAGCAAATGTTGTTCCCTTATTCAAGAAGGGGAGTAGAGACAACCCTGGTAATTATAGACCAGTGAGCCTTACTCGGATGTGGGTAAAGTATTGGAAAAGGTTCTAAGAGATAGGATTTATAATCATCGAGAAAGAAATAAGTTGATTAGGGATAGTCGACACGGTTTTGTGAAGGGTAGGTCGTACCTCACAAACCTTATTTAGTTCTTGGAGATGGTGACCAAACAAGTGGATAAGGGTAAAACAGTCGTTGTGCTGCATATGGATTTCAGTAAGGCGTTTGATAAGGTTTTCCATGGTAGGCTATTTATGAAAAGATGGAGGCATGGATTGAGGGTGATTTGGCAGTTTAGATCAGGAATTGGCTAGCTGAAAGAAGGTGGTTGATGGGAAATGTTCATTCTGGAGTTCAGTTACTGCAAAGTTCAGTTTTGGGGCCATTGCCATTTGTCATTTTTATAAATGGCTTAGATGAGTACGTAGAAAGATGGGATAGTAAATTTGCAGATGACACTAAGGTTGGTGGAGTTGTGGATAATGCTGAAGGATATTGCAGGTTAAGCTGCAGAGTTGGGCTGAGTGGTGGCAAATGGAGTTTAATGTGGAAAAGTGTGAGGTGATTCACTTTGGAAGGAGCAACAGGAATAAAGAATACTGGGTTAATGGTAAGATCCTTAGTGTTATCTGCAAATTTACTATCCCATCTTTCTACATACTCATCTAAGTCATTTATAAAAATGACAAACGGCAATGCCCCAAAACAGAACTCTGCAGAAACTGAACTCTCGGATGAACATTTCCCAACAACCAGCTTCTTTCAGCTAGCCAATTTCTGATCCCTGAAAGTTGCCAGCCAGGTTGATAGGGTTGTTAAGAAAGCATTCGGTGTGTTCGTTTTTCTTCATAGAGGGATTGAATTTCGGAGCCATGAGTTCATGTTGCAGCTGTACAAAACTCTGGTGCAGCCACACTTGGAGTATTGCGTACACTTCTCGTCACTACATTACAAGAAGGATGTGGAAGCTTTAGAAAGATTCAGAGGAAATTTACTAGGATGTTGCCTGGTATGGAGGGAAGGTCTTATGAGAAAAGGCTAAGAGACTTGATGCTATTTTTGTTAGAGAGAAGAAGGGAAGGTTGAGAGGTGACTTAATTGAAATATATAAGATAATCAGAGGGTTAGATAGGGTGGACAGGGAGAGCCTTTTTCCTCGGATGGTGATGCCTAGCATGAGGGGAAATTGCTTTAAACTGAGGGGCAATTGATATATGGCAGATGTCCGAAGTAGTTTTTTTTACTCAGAGAGTAGTAGGGGCGTGGAATGCTCTGCCTGCGACAGTAGTAGACTTGCCAACTTTAAGGGCATTTAAATGGACATTGGATAAATATATGGATGAAAATGGAATAGTGTAGGTAAGATGGGCTTCAGATTGGTTTCACAGGTTGGCGCAATATTGAGGGCCGAAGGGCCTGTACTGCGCTGTAATGTTCTATGTTCTCTAATTCATGCCACTAATAGGTGGCAAAAATGTCTCACTATATTACATGAAATTAAGGAAGTATTGAGCCAGTTCAGTAATACTTGTTGAATGGAAATGTTTGTGAGAAGGTAAAACTCATTATTAGATGGTGGAGGATCAATAATAGATCACTGGGGTATATCGGAGTTGGCTGCACAGGCTTAGGAGGAGTAGCTATTGTAAATCTTCTCTGATTACATAGAGATAATTAGGAATGGTTTGGGTAGAGCCTTGGAACTACATGATTTAACAGAAATGAAAAGGCCCAGATACTAACCACTTTAATCCTTCTTCCTGTCAAGCCCAGGGACTTTCTCGTAGTGTGTCGTGATAGATGAATCATAAGTAATTCTCAACAGAAGATGCACATGCCTTACATAACAAGAAAAGGTTTATGATGTAGTGGGAACCACATAATTTTAAATCTTCAGCTTATGAACTATTACTAATACGAGGGATCTGGGAGTGCTAGTCGAGGATTCTCTAAAGGTAAACATGCAGGTTGAGTCTGTGATTAAGAAAGCGAATGCAATGTTGTCTCTTATCTCAAGAGGGTTGGAATATAAAAGCAGAGATGTACTACTAAGACTTTATAAAGCTCTGGTTAGGCCCCATTTGGAGTACTGTGTCCAGTTTTGGTCCCCACACCTCAGGAAGAACATACTGGCACTGGAACGTGTCCAGCGGAGATTCACACGGATGATCCCTGGAATGACAGGTCTAGCATATGAGGAACGGCTGAGGATACTGGGATTGTATTCGTTGGAGTTTAGAAGATTAAGGGGAGATCTAATAGAGACGTACAAAATAATACATGGCTTTGAAAAGGTGGATGCTAGAAAATTGTTTCTGTTAGGCGAGGAGACTAGGACCCGTGGACACAGCCTTAGAATTAGAGGGGGTCATTTCAGAACGGAAATGCGGAGACATTTCTTCAGCCAGAGAGTGGTGGGCCTGTGGAATTCATTGCCACGGAGTGCAGTGGAAGCCGGGACGCTAAATGTCTTCAAGGCCGAGATTGATAGGTTCTTGTTGTCTAGAGGAATTAAGGGCTACGGGGAGAATGCTGGCAAGTGGAGCTGAAATGCGCATCAGCCATGATTGAATGGCGGAGTGGACTCGATGGGCCGAATGGCCTTACTTCCACTCCTATGTCTTATGGTCTTATGGTCTTATGGAGGTAGGTAAGACACATCTCGATAAGGAGACTGGACCATTACCTTCCACCTAAAGCATCTCAGATGGCCTAAACTGTCCCAAACTGCTTGATGCTCCACCCAATGTTTGTGTGATCTATCACAGAGATTGAAGATTCATCTTAGCTCAGATTAACTCTTTCATATCCGTTATCTAATACATCAAGGACAACATGAATAACCATGGGATGACAGAGACTAGTCCAGATTTCTTCAAATTTACTAGAATATTTGTGGAAGTTGATCTTTGGAAACATGATAAATTTAAATCCCTGTGGACTGCTACACTGTTCAAAAATGCTGACTTTCATCCACAGCTAAGCACTGCTGTGCTTAAAACTAAAACAATCAAAAAAGGTTCTATGGGAGCACTTCTATAAATATAGGAATTGAAGAGTCAGCTGGAACTGCAGCGTGCTGGAAAAAGATCAGCTCGGATGAAGCAAACTGGCTGCAGAATCAACTGAATTTCTACCTGTGTCTAATTATTGCTTCCGAGGTTCCTACCTTTTCTTTTTCCAACTATCAGAACAGATCTGGCTTCCTGTTGTTTTCAGCAATTCCAGTTAAAATGACTAATACGAACAAGGGAAAGAGAACTCCTCAATAAGTTCACAGAGAGAAGACAATACAAGAGAAAGCCTATGGGAGGAAGGGAATGAATAACAGAAGAGCGATACACAATGTGTAGGCAAAGGATGGTGGGATAAGAGGGAAAAAGGAAGGGAGAATGGGGGTGGGGGAGAGAGAGAGATAGAGAGATAGGGAGATAGAGGTATAGATAGAGAGAGATAGAGAGAGAGAGAGAAAGAGAGATAAAGAGATAAAGGTACAGAGAAAGTGAGAGAGAGAGGTAGAGAGAGAGAGAGAGATGAGAGATATAGAGAGAGAGGTAGAAAGAGAGATAGAGGGAGATAGATCGAGAGATAAAGAGATAGGGAGAGAGTATAGATAGAGATAGAGACAGATAGAGAGGTAGAGAGACGTAGAGAGACAGAGATAGCGAGAGAGAGAGATAGAGAGAGAGAAATACAAAGATAGAGAGATAAAGAGATAGAGAGTGAGGTAAAGATAAAAAGAGTGAAATAGAAAGAGATAGAAAGAGAGATAATAGAGAAGTAGAGAGAGAAGTAGAGAGAGGTAGAGATAGAGAGAGAGATAGAGAGGGAGATAGAGCGAGATAGAGAGATAAAGAGATAGAGAGAGGTATAGATAGAGAGAGAGAGAGAGAGACAGAGAGATAGAAAGAGAGTGAGATGGATATGGAGTGAAAGAGATAGAGAGAAAGAGATAGAGAAATAGAGAGGTAAAGAGATAAAGAGATAGAGAGTGAGGCATGGATAGAGAGAGAGTCAGATAGTCAGAGGTAGAGAGAGTGAGATGGAGATAGAGAGAGAGAGATAGAGAGAGGTAGAGAAAGAGAGAGGTATAGAGAGGTAGAGAGATAGAGACAGAGACATGGAGAGAGATAGATAAAGAGAGAGATAGAGAGGGCCAGATAGAGAGATGGAGAGAGAGATAGAGAGAGACAGATAAAGAGAGAGAGATAGAGAGAGGTAGAGAAAGAGAGAGGTATAGAGAGGTAGAGAGATAGAGAGAGAGATAGAGACAGATCGAGAGATAGAGACATAGAGAGAGAGAGAGAGAGAGGCAATAAAGCGAGAGAGAGATAGAGAGAGCGATAGAGAAAGAGAGATAGATAGAGAATTCGAGAGATTGAGAGTCTGAGTAAGGGAGAGAGATAGAGAGGTAGATAGATAGGGATACAGAGAGACAAATAGAGAGAGATAAATAGAAAGATAAAGAGATAGAGAGTGAGGTATCGATAGAGAGAGTGAGATAGAGAGAGATAGATAGAGGGAGCGAGGTAGAGAGGTAGAGAGAGAGAGAGAGATAGACAGATGGATAGAGAGATAGAGAGGGAGGCAGAGATAGAGAGAGAGATAGAGAGGGAGATAGACAGTGAGAGAGATAGAGAGATAAATAGATAGAGACAGAGAGGTATAGATAGAGAGAGAGGTAGAGAGAGAGAGGGATAGAGAGGAGAGAGACATACAGACAGAGAGATAGAAAGAGAGTGAGATGGACATAGAGAAAGATAGAGAAATAGAGAGATAAACAAATAGAGAGTGAGGTACAGATAGAGAGATAGAAAGAGAGAGATAGAGAAAGGGAGAGAGGTAGAGAAGGAGAGGTAGAGAGAGGTATTATATATATATATATATATAGAGAGAGAGAGAGAGAGAGAGAGAGATAGAGAGGGAGGTACAGAGATAGAGAGAGAGAGACAGAGAGATAAATAGATAGAGACAGAGGTATAGATAGAGAGAGAGAGAGAGACAGAGAGATAAAAGAGAGTGACAGATAGAGAGAGATAGAGAAAGAGAGAGAGAGAGAGATAGAGAGATAGAGAAATAGAGAGGTAAAGAGATAAAGAGGTAGAGAGTGAGGTATAGATAGAGAGAGAGTGAGATAATGAGCAATAGAGAGAGAGTGAGATGGAGAGAGATAAAGAGAGAATGAGTGAGATAGAGAGAAATAGAGAGACAGAGAGTCAGAAAGAGAGGTAGAGAGAGGTAGAGAGATAGAGAGAGAGAGATTGCGAGAGTGAGAGAGAGAGAAAGGGATAGAGATACAGTAAGAGAGATACAGAGAGAGAGATGGAGACATAGAGAGAGAGGGAGAGATCGAGAGACAGAGACATGGAGAGAGATAGATAGAGAGGTAGTGAGCTAGGTAAAGGGAGAGATGGAGAGATGGAGACATAGAGAGAGATTGACAGAGAGCTAGAGAGGGAGAGATAGAGAGAGACAGATAGAGAGATAGAGAGAGGTAGAGAGAGTTAGAGAATGAGTGATAGTGAAAGAGAGAGACAGAGACAGATAGATAGATAGAGAGAGAGTTGGAGTGAGGCAGAGAGAGAGATAGTAGAGAGAGAGAGTATCTCTCTGTAGCAGAGAAGGGAGAAAGTAGGTAAAGGCAAAATAAACCATGTTATCAAAAGGCCACATTTTTATCCCCCAGTTTTGTTCTTTGTAGTCTGTCAATTATTGAGAAGACAGTAGTGTAAAAATATGCAACTAAGACCAGGATGAGCTCAGAAGTCACACGACACCAGGTTAAAGTCCAACTGGTTTATTTGAAATCACAAGCTTTCAGAGCACTGATCCTTCTGTTGGACTATAACCTGATATCATATGACTTCTGTCCTTGTCCACCACAGTCCAACACTGGTATCTCCATGTCAAGACCAGGATAAGTTAACAACTCAGTAGAGTTCATGATTTCTATACCCAATTTTGAATATAGAGTCAGATTATGTTGATGATCCCATTCAAATCAGGCATCTAAATTGTTAAACCATCCCATCCATTTGAAAATAACGACGTTAATCTAGATTGCTTGCTTTCTGCAATAAAAATGTTTGAGCTTCAATACCTCAACTTATGGTGTGAATTGTACACCTTGACATGTTCATATGGTTAACATTTGGCAGATAGTTTTATGGGTAGTTTTATCCAATTTTCAAATGGATGGGATGGTTTAACAATTTAGATGCCTGAGTTGAATGGGATCATCAACATAATCTGACTCTATACTCAAAATTGGGGGACAGAAATCATGAACTCTGCTGGGGTTGTTTACTCACCCTAGTCCTGATGTGGAGGTGCTGTGTTGGACTGTGGTGGACAAGGTCAGAAGTCACATGATGTCAGGTTATAATCCAACAGAAGGATCAGCGCTCTGAAAGCTTGTGATTTCAAATAAACCAGTTGGACTTTAACTTGGTGTTGCTGACTCCTGACCTCATCCTGGTCTTACTTGCTTCAACAAAGTGATAGCAACTGACATGACACTGACTTTTAATATTCTGCCATATTCAGAATTATCAACTGATGTGGAGAAAGTGGCTGCTGCACAAAAATCTGACTCAAGGATAAGTTCAGGTCTCTGTGTCATTGAGCTTTATAAAATGAATATCAAACATTCTACTGTTACAATACCAATTCTACCCTGTTAATTTATATCTAATATCTGATTTTGTTCTGTTTCAGTTATTTGTGTGACATTTCCCTCCAGACATCAAGCTTTACCTTCGATCAGTGTTGATTCAGCTCCAGTGAGCAGAATGTGTGCATGAACAGTAACAAAGAGATAAATGCATACATTCTGCCTGAAGTGCAATACTTAATTATTGCGAGGCATTCTAACCAGTTGCCTGGCTGAATCAAAAATGCCAATTGAGTGACAAACACTGCACTTTTACTAATCACCTTTTGGTTCCTTAGTGATTTCATATTAGCTGTTCATCAGGATTGACACAAATCTCTCGCTCTCCACAAAGAATGAAAACTCACTCAGATGCCGATTCTTTCCGCAGCATTATAATTAAGTTTGTTCTAATGAAAATGTTCTGACAGTGGACAACATCTAACCTCTCTCAATTACATTTTGTCCTTCATCAGTTTCTGGTGCTATGTCCCATTTAGCACCTTAACTAGATAGTTGTCAGGTATGCATTTGAAATTTTCTGTGCTAAACCATTGCTAATTCTGTCTCCAGGAAGTGAAGTTGCCTCTCTAACCACATACATTTTTCCCCCCCACTGTAATCTTCATTCTTCACATTGCTCAAGATTGCCCTCTATTCAAATATTAATTTCATGTTAAGGATTTATTTTCAGCATCGCTTCTGGAGTTCAACAAGAGAAAGGTCATTATCTCATAGACAAGAGGTAAAAACAATGACTGCAGATGCTGGAAACCAGATTCTGGATTAGTGGTGCTGGAAGAGCACAGCAGTTCAGGCAGCATCCAAGTAGCTTCGAAATCGACATTTCGGGCAAAAACCTTTCTGATGAAGGGCTTTTGCCCAAAACGTCGATTTCGAAGCTACTTGGATGCTGCCTGAACTGCTGAGCTCTTCCAGCACCACTAATCCAGAATCTCATAGACAAGCCCCATTGCAATTGATTTCGATTTTTGCATCATATTCCTACTTGCTATGATGTCACAATGAACATACAATAAATGGCAGTCAGGAATGCTCCTCTGCTCCATCCAACATTTACCACACATTTCCCATGTTTTTCATCTTATAATATCTCCACTCGACCAAAATCCAAGTCATCTCCTGAGCGAAGGTGGAACATTAGAGAAAAAAAGCCCAAGCCAAATTGCTGGAAGAATTTTTCATTGACTTCCTTGGATTATCAAGACCACTCTGGGTAATCACTCTGGTCCTAAACATTCTAGTAGTACCTACCTTACATAGACTACATGGTATATCCTGCATAGAAAGAGGCTGTTTGGCCTATCTGGTTTATATATTCCCATGTTTACACTCAACATGTTCCCCCTCCCAGCCCTACATTTGCTATATCATCATATCTTCATATCCTTCTTTCCATCATGTGTTTTCCAGCTTCTATTTCCATATATGTATAGGATTAGCTACCACAACTTCCTGCGGTAACAGGTTCACATTCTCACATTTATTGCCTATTCTCCAAACCTGTTTTTCTAACTTACAATAACTTCCAAATAACCTGCTTTCACACTCCTCTTTCATTGGTTGTCAAAGATCTTGGAGCATTCGGAGTCTCTAAAAATTGCTATAATACTACAAGCGTTCGTTTCTCCTTCACTTGAATCTTTCATAATTTAGAACGCCAGGTCTCATCACCAGGAATGGTGTACTGCAACCTGAAAACAATCACCCTCCGGTTTTTCACCTTCTTTAGGGAGGTTTCCTGAAAATTTGGCTGCAACATGCATCATTCTTTTACGCTGTTGCCAAGAGAATGTGACACAGTTGAAATATACCTAGTTCGAAAGGTGACATCGTGCATAGTAACTGATAGTGACCAGTGATACAGGGTAATACACATTCTTTTGAAATTCAGAGCACAACTGTGTGATTGTCAGAGGATGCACGATGCATTGCACAGCATGTATGTACTCTGCACAATGGTGTTCAAAACTTCAGAGGAAGTCACAAGTCTAGTTAATCATGATCAGGATAAGTTGGTGGTGCGAATGCAGCATATTAATAATGGAATATATTTTTCTATCAAAGTAATAGTACAGCTAATGACTTTTGCAGAAGTGGCACAGCATCCTCAGGCAATGGCTGTCGGGTAGCTAAATAACAAAATCCAAAAACGTTACTGTTTGAGTTGTGCCGTCCCTCCAGTTTCTTTATTTGAA
This sequence comes from Chiloscyllium punctatum, assembly GCF_047496795.1. Lineage (NCBI taxonomy): Eukaryota > Metazoa > Chordata > Chondrichthyes > Orectolobiformes > Hemiscylliidae > Chiloscyllium > Chiloscyllium punctatum. The sequence continues at coordinate 134,661,489 of NC_092741.1, read as the reverse complement.
TAGCATGTCTCTGTTTGTTGATCATTGAAATGCACTGAATAGTATCTGGTTGCTCTATTTATGCAGCAGCACATGCGGCCAACTGCAGAAACTTAAAAACTGTATTTAATAATTTAAAAATCCTTTTAATAGTGTGATAATGCTCAATTGCTGCCAATCATCTTTTCCAACTGAAATTAACCGGTGCAATTATGAAATCTTATCCCTCCAAGTTCCAAATTTCTTAAGGAGATTTTAAAAACATCATTTTTTATTTTCTTTTCTTACTTCTCTCTGTCTCTATTTTCCTCTATCTCATTTGCCAACCTTTAATTCCTTCTCTCTTTCTTTTCTCTGTCCTTGATTTGACTTTGAACTTATTGCTATTATTTCACCCACTTTTGACTTTTGTTGTTTATTTCCTAATCATGAAATCACGTTGGTTCAGGAAATACATAGTTGCTTAAGCCAATCACTCAAATACCCAGTTTCTGTTGGCAAATCTTTGCCACTTTTCACAGCTAACAGCTTTTGTGTGGAAAAGTGTTTTGAGCAGAACAATGCTGAGCAAGTCTAACAAACGACAGAGTCCACTTGGTTGTCAGGACACCACAAATTCTGGTCCTATTTTTAAACCTTAGCACATGGCTGGTGTGGACATGATGGGCTGAAAGGCCGTTCCTGTGTTGTCGATCTCTATGAGTATGACTGCATATGGCATAGCCAGAGAACATTCTTATAGCACCAGTGGTAGAGCAAATCCATTTTCTGTATGTGGATAAAGCATAGTTCACTCATCTGTCAGATAAGTGTGAAGCAGTGGAAGCAATATCCTGCTGTGTTTAGGGGTGGGTAAAGGTGGTTAGCAGCAAGGGGAGGGAGTGTGGATCTCAGCAGGAAGCTCCCTTGCTCGTGCTGGGTCACTCAATCAATTGGATATTGAATGCCTTTAAATTTCTTAGAGACTGTAAGAAACCAGGCACAGGTTTGCTTGCCATGCTGCCTGCATACAAAATAGAAATAGAAGACTCAGTTCCTCAATCTTGTTCTATTATGTAATAAAATCATGGATGATCTGTTTGGATTTTGATTTCTACATTCCCATCCAGTGATCTTTCATTCCATTGCCTAAGAAGAATTGATCTAGCACTGTCTTAAAAAACTTGAATGACTCTACATCCAGTGACTTAGAGTCATAGAGTCATAGAGATGTACAGCAAGAAAACAGACCCTTCGATCCAACTTGTCCATGCCAAAAAGATATCCTAACTTAACCTAGTCCCATTTGCCAGCACTTGGCTTGTATCGCTTTAAACCCTTCCTATTCATATACCCATCCAGATGCCTTTTAAATGTTGCAATTGTACCAGCCTCCACCACTTCCTCATCAGCTCATTCCATACATGCACTACCCTCTGCATGAAATAATTGCCCCTTAGGTCCCTTTTTATCTTTCCCCTCTCACCCTAAACCCATGCCCTTGAGTTTTGGACTCCCCCACCACATGGAAAATACTTTGTCTTTTTATCGTATCATGCACCTTATGATTTTTTTAAACCTCTATGAGGTCACTCCTCAGCCTTCGATGCTCCAGGGAGAACAGCCCCATCCTATTCAGCCTCTCCCTATAGCTCAAATCCTCCAACCCTGGCAACATCCTTGTAAATTTTTTCTGAACCCTTTCAAGTTTTACAACATCCTTCCGTTAGGAAGGAGACCAGAATTCCATGCAATATTCCAAAAGGAGCCTAGCCAACATCCTGTCCAGCCAGAACATGATCTCCCAACTGAATACTTATGGTTTATGTTTTTAAAATTTAATTAAGAGACAGGTCCCAATAAAAACATATATTCAAGAAAGAATCCAATCTACTCATAATTGTAGATTTACAGCAAGGCTATACTTAAAACTATTTACTTATCTGTTTCAGTGCTGTGGCCTCTCCCAAACAGGTTCCTCCAAGATCAGTTGGGAATTTCACTGTTTGTTAAATTTTCCTGGACACACTCCAATGTCCAGCGATACATGAATTCAAACAGCAAAGGCAGTAACTGTGGAGATTCATTACTGTGTCAGTTAGCAGTGAGGGTTTCTTTCTCTCTCTCCCCCTTACAGGCCATGTGCTTGCTGCCTTTGTCTGTCTTTCTCCCTTTTAAAAGTGCTGTGCTTTGACTTTTTTTTCTTTCAAAGTTCCAAAACAATTGCAACAGCATTAAAAATAGTAATTGCTGCTCCTGGAATTCAAGGTAAATCCGTTCCAACACCTCAAATGCCTCCAGAAAAGGAGCAGTCTATTACAGTCAGAAATCTTTCCCGTCCTCCATTTTGGATTACCCAGAATTTCCCAGACTTCTGAGGCAGAGAGTTCCAAAGGCACACAAACCTCAGAGAAAACATTTCTCTTCATCTCGGTCCTAAAAGGGTGACCCTCTAATTTTAAAATGGTGTCCCAGTGGTTAGGACTTTCCATCAAGAGGAAGCATCCTTTCCACACTCACATTGTCAAGGCTATTCAGAATCGTATACACTTAAATTGAACAAATCTCACTATTCTGAACTCCAGAGAAAATAAGCCCAATCAATCCTCAAGACAACTCACTCATTCCAGGTGTTAGTCTAGTAAACATTAAAGAGGGCTCCTGACTGAGGCACATAAGATTATGATGGATGTAGACAGGGTGGATCGAAAGCAGCCATTCCATTTAGTTGAGGGGCAATTAGAAAGAGGTATAATTTTAAGGCAAAAAGCAGGAGATTTAGAGAGGTTTTGAAAAATGTTATCATACACGGGTGGTGGGAATCTGGAATGCATTGCCCAGGAATCGAGATGAGGTGGGAAAACTCACAACCTTTAAAAAGGACGTGGATGAAATATCATAACATTCTAAGTTATGGGCCAAATGCTGCAAAGAGGGACTAGTATAGATTTAAATTTATTTGTTGCTGCATTTTCAACAGACTGAAGGGTCTTTTCAATACTTTATGATTCTATGAATTTATTAATCTCCCTGAATAACTGACCAAAACATTGACAACTTTCCTTAAATAAAGAGTCAAAAGTATACATTTTACTTGAAAAGTGATTTTAATAATACTTTTTACAACTGAAACAAAACAGAAATTATTGGAAAAACTCAGCAAATCTAGCAGCATCTGTAAACAGAAAGCAGAGTTATCATTTCAAGTCTAGTGATGCTTCATCTGAACTAGACTCAAAATGTTAATTTTGTTTTCTCTCCACAGGTGTAGCTAGACTTGCTGAGTTTCTGCAGAAATTTCTATTGATATTTCAGATTCCCAGCATCTTCAGTTTTTTTTCTAGGTTAGCCTTAATTTTATGTTCAATTCTTCTTAATGATAACTTCCCATTTGGTATCCTAATTACAAGCTATATTTGCATATTAAATTCTGTGACTCACGTATGAGAGCACCAAGATCATTCTTCAACTTGGAATTCTGCAGTTATTCCCCATAGATGTAATTCTCTACTTTATAATTTTTCTTACCAGACAAGGAATTTCCCAAATTCTATCCCATCAGATTCCTACAACCTCAAATCAATCTGTTTTTATATATCTGTAACCTCCCTAGATCTTCTTCGCAACATACTTTCTTACCTGCATGGCAAAGCTTCATTCAATGTTTATCTGTTTTTTTTAACATCAGCCTGTTCACAGGTATTATTACATACTAATAAAGCAAGTAAGATAGCCCAGAGGTAAGGACAGTGCACTCCCACTGTCCCACAAGAGCCCTCTACCCATTTTGCACAAGTCCTGGGAGAGCCCTTAAGTAGATATTTGTAGCCTACTTAAACATCTCAATCTCCAGCAACCTCTCGTCTGATTATATAACATCCATCACCTACTTCATCATGAGAGAGGGCATTAAATACTGTCAAACAAGTTAATTTGTGTTTGTACAATAGTTGCAATTTGTTGGCTTGCACTTTTTAAAATCAGAAATATTTTTAATTGACTCATTTTTAATTGATTGGGCAAATGACCCAATTAGCCAATGAAATAATTAAACTGTCAACAATGCTAGTTGAAAAGATAGTTATTATCTGAGACAATCATGGTTTTTCACTCCATGAATGACAATCTGAAATGCCACACCATAGGCAGGAACGAGGAGGTCACTCGGGTGAAACTATAGTATCATGAAATAAAATGTGAATCATATTGACGATAATTTGACATTATAATATTCATATTTTGAAAGGTAAAATGAACAAACTAATAACAGTACATTTGACTTGGACTTTGAAAGCTCAAATATGTATGTTAGTTTGTCTAACAGTATCAAGTTTAAATAAAAGAAAATGAACAACAGATTATAGTCAAACAGTTTCATTCAGCTTCGTGAAAACAAAAGTGCAGAGAGCAAGATGAATGGGGAATCAGACTTGTCAGACAAAGTGATTATGGAAACCGTATGGATTGTCTCCGCGATTCTTTCTCTTTCTCTTCCTCACCCCATCATTGTATAGCCAATGGCAAGAGCTGTACTGGTGAGATGGTGATCTTGTGTAGTATTGACTGACTGAAATCTTGTCACGTGCTCTGTTGCATTCTGTCAGGGGCTCCACTAGATCCACCCAGGCAGCTGAAACATTGATAAACACACGTGGTCTACTGTTTCATATTTTGTATGGCAGCATCGTGTTTGCTATATAAAGTGTGTGTGGGCTGAAGACTGAAGTCATGAACTATATGTTGAGTAGATAGCCCTGGTTGCCCAGTAAAGACTCTCTTTTTGTTACAATGGCTAAAATGCAGAGGCAGCAGACTGTCATAGAATGAAGGCATCATGATCACTGCCAAGATCATTGAGCTGCATGTTACATTGCACACCCTGAAGAAGGAGAGGAATTTCTTCCTTCATAGTTAAACACACAGTGTTTGAAAAGTGATGTACATTTCAACAATGGCACCACAGGTAAGCAAAAATCTTAGCTATCTGCTCACCCTGCCCCCTTTTGTGTGAAAAGAAGAAATCACATGTATTTACCTCTCCTCGAATACAGAGCCCCAGTTCGAAAGCAAAATGTGAGGTGCTAAATATCACCTGCTCCAGTATGGAAGAAGCCCAACACATCAAAGCTCATTGCCATTATCACCTTCCTAGTCAGAGTCAATGATGTCCTTAACCTGCTGAAAAGTTTTGGCTGCGGCTGCAGCTAGGGGAAGATTTCAATGAGGGTGCCTTCAATATAGCACAGAACTCTTACATATGGAGAGCTCTCTCAGGTTTGTAGCTGTGGCCTCTTGTCAAAAGCCTTCTCTCCCTGCACCCTTGTGCTTTTCTAGCAGCTTGTCCTTCTTTGCAGCACCACAGTTCACTCTCCCTGTCATGTTGTTGGAGGGAGTGCAAGCCACTGCATCCATGTTTGGAAGGAAGTGGTTAGTGCAGATGTCTTATGGTCTGACTAAAGCCTTAAGGCACATGTCACATCACTCCCTACAGGCTTCGTTCTGCAAATCACCAAAACCTTTTAAGTGTAACAAGACCCAGTAGAAACTGATGAGTAATGAATTTGGAAACAGTTGTTAATTCTTTAAGTAGCACTGGTGGGAGGCTCTTTCCTGTTGTTCATTGTATGTTCTGCCTTCATTCTGTGGCAGTCTGCTGCCTCTGCAAGTTAAGAGATAATAATGGCTGGAGCAGTATGCTCCAAAATAGTACTGACATCAAATTGACATTACACACAGAAGAATGTCATGGTCTGCATCCCTCCAGCAGGCACTCCCATGACCTAAATGGCAGCTCACAGCAGGAAAACGTGTGCTCAATGCACGAGCCATTTCCAAGGCGAAACAACATTTATGGCAAAACGATAAAATCAGGTGCTATTGAGCTGAATTTAATCACCAATGCATTTTATTTTGAACACATCAAGATCTGACAATGACACAGCAGAAATAAGAAAGACACAAACATATTGTTTGAAGTATTCATAGACTGAGTTGAATGGGGATCTCACTACTTGTTGTCAGCTGCTTTAATTAAAATGCCAATCTCTCCAGTTACTGGACGATGCCTTCAATAAAAGTTTATTTCTTCCAGAAAGCAATAGGGCCACAATAAAATAACTCTGAATAATTAAGGAAGGAAGTCAGCAATATTTAAAATATGGCAAAATGTCTTTCTTATTTGTATGGTGCTATCAATCACTGTGTCACGATGCTATGATTACATCATGTTTCTCATGATTAATAATCAGCGTTTAGCACCAAGATCATTACAAAACGTCAAATATTCTGTTGGAACAAGTGCTGAATTTGAATTACATATCAGGCTGGTTGATATTTCTTTGGCAAAATATATATGTTGGTTCGTCAGTCTACTTTGGATTCAAATGCATTTGCCTCTAATGGACGCAGTGGTTTTGCATCAATTATGATTGTGATCGATTATGATTGGACTCGTTTAGGGATAGCTCTTCATGTTTTACATTTGATCTCATTTCATGACTGCAGTGAAAGTGCCTTAAGTTCACTGGAGTTTGAAGTCTTCAATAATTCAATGAGGTTTATAATAAGTTATAACCCATGCAAGTAGTGATTTTCATTAAAATCCTGCTGATTTTTATATTGTCATGGTCCCTACCCAGATACTACCCATCCTTGCCATCTGTTTTTCTTACCTATAGTCAAGAAACACAAATAGAAGTTACAATGCCTGAGAAAAGCTTGCAAGTTGTCTGAAACATGTTAAGTCGTTGTTAATGGCAACATGAACTTATTAACATGGAGCATGGTGAGATTTGCTGATAGGGCATACCATGAACATTTCCAGATAATTCCAAAATATAAGAAGCTCAGACAAAATCAAGCTGCAAAAGAAATTTGGTAAATTTGTAGAATAATCTGAAAATATTGCTGGATGGTATTCAGTCATTGTTTGACGTGATACATTTGATTTTTAAAAAAGTAGTTACATCGTGGTTACATTTCTACCAAAGTGCATGATGTTACCTTGCTGAATAGATGTAGGTGTTGTTTTAGAGAATAATATAATACTTTGTGGGAAGGTAGAGGTCTACATCAGGTCAATAAGGTTATAAAATAGCAATTGAAAGTCTCAGCTTTTATGTGTGTTCTCGATATTTGCAATTAATGCTGATCCTATTTAAAACATGACTGAGATGATAGAGTGAACAATTACTTAAAAAAAGTCATTTTCCCTTCAGGTAAATGTAGGTTATGCATGATTGGAGTGTTTGAAAATTTGTAAGATTAAACTTGTGTAAATATATGACAGTTTCTCAGAGGTTAGGGGTCAAGAACAGATCTATCCAACCGGATTAGATGCTCAGAGAAGATTCTTTGCACTGGATGGTTAATTTTGGGTGGCAGTTTGTCTCTTACCTGGTGCAATCTGCTTAAGTTTTTTGGGTTAAACCCCTTTAGTTTGAATGAGATGGGAATCTGTCTCAAGGAGGATGTCTCTTGCCAATCTGATGTCAGTTGCTCTGTGCTACACCTGCATAAGTGTCCACTTCCGGTTTTGTAGGAAGGTTAGGAGGAAGAGATAGATGCCAATGGGTAAGTCCCATTCTCACCAGGGACTGACTGGCAGACCCATATCCTTCTTAAACTCTTCCTATTGAAATGCTGCAATTAAACCAGCCTCCACCACTTCCTCTGGCAGCTCATTCCATACATGCACCACCATTAGTTTGAAAACGTTGCCCCTTAGGGGGTTTCCTTTTATATCTTTCCCCTGTCACCTTAAACATATACCCTCTAGTTCTGGACTCCCCACCCAAGGGAAAATACCTTTCTATTTACACTATCCATGCCTTTCACAATTTTATAAACCTCTATAAGGTCACTCCTCAGCCTCCGATGCTCCAGGATAAACAGACCCAGACTATTCAGTCTCTCCCTATAGCTCAAACCCTCCAATCTTTGAACTATCCTTGTAGATCTTTTCTGAACCCTTTCAGATTCCACAACATCCTTCCATTAGGAGGGAGACCATTGTACACAATATTCCAAAAGTGGCCTAAACAATATCCTGTACAACCGCAACATGACCTCCTAATTCTTATACTCAAAACTCTGACCAATAAAGGAAAGCATGCTAAATGCCTTCTTCATTATCCTATCTACCTAAGACTCCACTTGTAAGGAACTATGAACCAGCACTCCAAGGTCTCTTTGTTCAGCAACACTCCATAACAGCTTACCATTAAGTGTATAAGTCTTTACCTGATTTGCCTTTCCAAATTCAGTACCTCACATTTACCTAAATTAAACTCCACCAGCCACTCCTCGGCCCATTGGCCCATCTGATCAAGATCAAGAACCCGTTGTACTCTGAGATACTTCTTCACTGAGATACTTCTTCATTGTCTACTACACCTCCAATTTTGTTGTCATCAGCAAACTTACTAACTATATCTCCTATGTTCACATCCAAATCATTTTTATAAAATGACAAAAAACAGTGGACCCAGCACCGATCTTTGTGGTACATCACTGGTCACAGGCCTTCAGTCTGAAGAGCAACCCCCCCACCTCCACCACCACCTCTGTCTTCTACCTTCAAGCCAGTTCTGTTTCCAAATGGCTTGTCTCTCTGTATTCCATATGATCTAACCTTGCTAATCAGTCGACCATGAGGAACCTTGTTGAACGCTTTACTGAGGTTCATATATTTCACATCCACCATTCTACCCTCATGAATCCTCTTTGTTATGTCTTCAAAAATTCAATCAAGTTAGTGAGACATGATTTCCCAAGCACAAAGCCATGTTGACTATACCTGATTAGTCCTTGCCTTTTCAAATACATGCATATCCTGTCTCTAAGGATCCTTCCAACAACTTGCCCGCTCCCAACGTCAGGGTCACTGATCTATAGTTCCTTGGCTTGTCCTTACCACCTTTCTTAAATAATGGCACCACATTAGTCAAGTTCCAGTCTTCCAGCATCTTACCTGTGACTATCGATAATCCACATATATCAGCAAGAGGTCCAGCAATCACTTCCCGAGCCTCCCACGGAGTTCTAGGGTACACCTGATCATGTCCTGGGGATTTATCCACCTTTATACATTTTAAAATATCCAACACCTCCTCCTCTGTAATATGGACACTTATCAAAATGTCAGCATCTTTTTCCCCACATTCCATATATTTCATGTCCTTCTCTATAGTAAATACTGATGCAAAATACTGACTTAGTATCTCCCGCGGTTCCACACATATGCTACCTTGCTAATCTTTGAGGGTCTTATTCTCTTCCTTGTTACCCTTTTGTCCTTAATGCATTTATAAAATCCCTTTGAATTCTCCTTTACCCCTATTTGCCAAATCTATCTCACGTTCCCTTTCTGTCCTCCTGATTTCCCTCTTATGTATACTCCTACTGAATTTATACTCTAAGGATTCATTCAATCTCTGCTGCCTATACCTGACGTATGCTTCCTTCTTTTTCTTGACTAAAATCTCAATTTCTCTCATCACCCAGCGTTGCCTACACCTACCAGCCTTGCCTTCACCCTAACAGGAACATACTGTCTCTGGACTCTCATTATCTCATTTTTGAAAGTTTTCAATTTTACAGACATTCCTTTCCCTGCAAACATCTGACCCCAATCAACTTTTGAAAGTTCTTGCCTAATACTATCAAAAGTAGCCTTCCTCCAATTTAGAACTTCAACTTTTAGCTCCTGTCTATTCTTTTCCATCACTATTTTATAACTAATAAAATTATGGTCGCTGGCCCCAAAGTGCTCCTCCGCTGACAACTCAGTCACTTGCCCTGCCTTATTTCCCAAGAGTAGGTGAACTTTTGTACCTTTTCTTGTCAGTACATCCACATACTGAATCAGAAATTTTCTTGTGCACATTTAGCGAATTCCTCTCATCTAACCCCTTAACATTATGGCAGTTTGGAAAGTTAAAATCCCCTAACCATCCTATTATTTTGATAACTGATAACAGGTAACTGAGATCTCATTACAAATTTGTTTCTCAATTTTCCACTGACTATTAGAGGATCGATACCACAATCCCAAAAAGGTGATCATCCCCTTCTTTCTCAGTTCAACCCAAATAACTTCCCTGGATGTATTCCCAGAAATATCCTCCTGAAGTACAGCTGTAATGTTAGCCCTTATCAAAAACACATCTCCCCCTCCTCTGTAGTCTCCCTTTCTAACCTTCCTATAGCAGTTGTATCCTGGAACATTAAGCTAGCAGTCCTTTCCATTTCTGAGCCTCCTTTCTGTAATTGCTATGATATTCCAGTCCCATTTTCCTAACTATGCCCTAAGTACATGTGCCTTACCAGTTAGCCCTCTTGCATTGAAATCAATTCAGTTTAATTTACCTGTGTCTGCTTTATTCCTGCCTGCCCTGATTGTTTGAGTTGCTCTTTTCCCAGTTGTACCAGTGTCAGACTGATCTCTTTCCTCATTATCTCCCTGCCTCCCACCCACCCCACCTTACAAGGTTAAATTCTCCCAAGCAGCTCTAGCAAATCCCTTTGCCTGTATATTAGTCCCCTTCCAGTTCAGGTGCAATCCACCCTTCTTGTACTGGTCACTTCTATTCCAGAAATGATTCCAATGATCCGAAAATGAGAACCTTTCTCCTCTACACCAGCTCCTCAGCCACGCATTTATCTCTTCTATCCTCCTAATCTTACCCTCACTAGCCCATAGCACTGGGAGGAGTCCAGATATTACTAACCTCGAGGACTCCCTTTTTAAATTCGTATATTCTCCCTTCAGAACCTTATCCTTTTTCCTTCCGATGTTGTTACTTCCAATGTGTATAACAGCCTCCTGCTAGTCCCACTCCCCTTTGAGAATATTCTGCATTCTCTCTAGATATCCTTGATCCTGCCACCAGGGAGGCAACACACCATTCTGATTTCTCACTGTTGAATGCAGAAACATCTATCTGTGCTTCTGATTAGAGAATCCTCTATCACAATCAATTAATCCTTGGAACCTGACATACCCCTCACTACACAAGAGTCAGTCTAGGTACCAGAAACTTGGCTGTTCATGATAAATTACCCTGAGAGTCCATTGCCCCCTACATTTTCCAAAACGGCATACTTGCTTGAGATGGGGATAACCACAGGAGACTCCTGCACTACCTGCCTCCTTCTCCTACCTTTCCTGGCAGTAACCTATCTACTGACTGTATCTGTGTTTTTTTCTCCCTTCCTATAACTCCCATCCACCACATCCACTAGTCCCTGTAAATACCTCATTGTCCTATCCAACAGATCCATGCGATCTGATAGGATTCACAACCAAACATACTTAGTGCAAACATAATCATCAGTAAAATGGAAATTCTTCCTTATCTCCCACATCTGACAGGAAGAGCACCTTACTCTACTAAAGGCTATCATTGCACCTTAACAATCGACAAAAAAATAGCACAGTCTTACTGGTCTAGAAAAAACCATACTGATCCAGGCTAACTTAATACTTATGATTATATTTTTGAATTTTGATCAAGAGTCAGATCTCAATAAAATATATAACCAAAAAGAACCCACTTTACTGACTATCAAAAAAGCCAGCAAGGTTAAACTTTAAAACCATGTACTTATCAACTCCAGGGCTGTGAGGTCTCCCACACATATTCCTCCAAGGTCAGCCGTGAATTTTGCTTTTGTAAATTTTTCTAAGAAACACTCCAACTTGCAGAAAATCATGAATATATGCAGATTCACTGCTGTGTCAGATAGCAGTGTAGGATGGACGGACGGATGCGTGGATGCGTGCATGCGCACATACGCACACACGCACGCACTCTCTCTCACACACACACACACACTCACTCACTCACACTCTGAGACCATGTGGTTGCTGCCCTTATTCTCTTCCTCCTTTGTAAAGTGCCGTTGTTTTAATCTTTTTTCCCCAAAAGTTCCAAAACAATGCAACAGCTTATAAAACAGCAATTTCTGCTCATGGAATTTGAGGAAATCAATACCTAAAAAATCCTCAAAAAAAGGAGCAGCTCTTACAACCACAATTTTTTCCTGTCCTCCATCTTGGATTACCCAGAATCCTTTCTCCCTGGATAGAAGATTAAATTTCAGAGATTTTGAACATCAAGCATCTTTACACGAAGAGTTGTGAGACTGTAGAAGTCAAACTCATGGTCCGTGGCTAAATGGGAAACTAGGCCAGAATTCAAATTATATTCCCGATAGAATAAGTGTTTGTTTATCGTAATCATTAAGGTCAAATTTTAGAATTACTAACCTAGTTATATACAATGTATTTGCTGATAGCAATCCACACTGATCAGAAAGCCACAGTTTAGACTCTATCCCAAAGACTTGAACACATTAACTTAGGCATACACCTAAGTGAATGCACAGAGGGTATCCTGAACCAATGAGGGTAAATGAAAAGGTAAACCAAAGCCCTGACTGCTCTCTCAAGTGATTAAGGGGCATCATTGAAAGAAGGTTGTTCAATGTGTTGGCTAAATTTTCATACCCAAACAATCATTATTAAAATAGATTATCTGATTGTTTATCCTTTTTATCCTGTCTATTTTACCCTGTTTATTCTTTAAAATATCTTTACAGGACCTTGCGATGGGCATTGTTGTTGTTGCATATTCTTACATAACCGTAACTACATTTCAACAAATATTTCTGTTACTCAGGAGTATTTTTGGATGTCTTGAAGACATGAAAGGCATGGTAGAAAATACAAATAATTTTTGGTGGTGTAGTGCATTGTTGTGAGTTTTAAATATGCAGTTAAGTTTGCAAAATTGATTGTTGTTGTCGTCAAATTAGAAACCTCTATTACTTCGCTGATTCATTTGTTTAAAAATCGAAAGAACATGCAGTTCATTACAAATGACAATTGTTAATATTCACTGTTTCCCTGGACTGAGCACAATTAAATGGGAGACAAGAGTTGGTGCTGGAAAAGCACAGCAGGTCAGGCAACATCCAAAGAGCAAGAAAATCGATGATTTGAGCAAAAGCCCTTCATCAAGATGCTGCCTGACTTGCTGTTCTTTTACAGCGCCACTCTCTTGACTCACCTTCGCACAATTAAAAGGGAGAGAACCTACAAATTCAATGGTTTACATTTTGTAGCCATGGTTTCATAAAGCTGATACCCTTGATACCTCAAGCTTGACAACAGAGGAGCACTTTATTTCAGAATTTGTTTTTGAAAATGAGGTAATGTGATAATTTTCAACAATGCTGATTTACATCTAATAACATTCTTAACATAATATAACTCCTGTGAATAAACTAATAACAATCTGGGGCTATCATAAAAAGTAGAATGACACTCAAGACTGAATTCTATGTTTTCCTTTGCAAAGTACAAGTTTAATTGGGTTAGTCCTAAGATATGAGGTGGTGTGGATGAGGGGATTCCTCTTTCTAAGACTTTGGTAGCTAGATTTGAGGAGATCACGTGGTATCCAAAAGTGCAGTACGAAGATCAATGAACCTCTGCGCTCTGCCATACGAAATGCCACAATCTTTTTGCTGTGAGCTCACACCCACTCCAACTCTGCTCCTGCACCCTTGGCTCACCAAGGCTCATGCTCTGCCACTTTCACATTTTCATGCAACATCCTCCTTCATTCTCTCTAACCCTCAGTAATTCCACAACACTGCATGACCTCTGCACTGTGGGCCAACTTGGTTAGATTCCAAAAGACTTAAATAAAATTCAAGTCCACACTTGCAGTGCATTTCAATTTGCCACACTTTGTAAAATACTCACCTCACCGATTACTCACTCGCCATTTATATAGTTAATTCAAACCCAATATTTTCTTTATTAATATATCTATCATTTGCTCCCTCATTTCATTTGGGTCACAGGCATTCCTTAAGACCAGATAAAATGATCATAACCTCTCCAGCTTTAAATGACCAGCCATGCTACCTACTTTCATCCTACTCTGTTCCTTCCTTTCTGCCATTCCATGGGAGGACAGCCCATGATATGCACACTCTGGTTATTTGACTTCCCAACTTCTACAAGGAGAAAGTTCTGACTCTCAGAGAAGAAAACTGGGACTGCCCCACAGGGCTGCATCCATGTCCTGTTATCCAAGTTAATACAACCTCTCATCCCATTGTGAGTCTCACAGAAACCCCACGGACAGTCACATTCTTTGATAGCCCATACCCCAAGGTGCCCCTTCCTCACTAGAAGAGAGGGTGATGTCAGGGGCCACCCAGACAGAGACCCCTCCAAAGTCCCCTCTCAGGACACTCTGGTTTGATTGGGGTCTCCACCTCCATCATGTCTGTCCCCTTTAGAAGTTACAGCTGTGGAGGGTTCACTTCCTTCACGTACATGTCCTCCATTGCATTAATCCTAGTCACTAGACTGACTATCACCCATTTGCCAGACAGCAGAGACACTAATTCCCAGACTAAGCACACACAGTCCAGATGCCTGACCTGGACAATGTCCGACATTGGTATCAGAGTTTGCCCTTGACTTACTGTGCTGTGACCCATATTGGTGGATGCTTTCATGGACATTCTGTGCACTACTCCCTTCAGAGTTTGAGGCACAGCTACCTGTTTGAGACACATGCAGTGTATTTGCTGTGTAAGATGCTGGCTATGGCATAGGTAAGGGATTGACATTGTATACTGCTGTCCAACAAGATGTTTGCCCTTTCGACTGAGGAATGTTGAACATCAGGCAAGCTGGCTGTTGTGTAACTGCGATTCATATGACAAAGGAAGGTAAGGCCAGGTATGGGTAAGTGTAAGCATACAGATCAGGTAACTGTCTGTGTGGAGTTTGCACATTTTCCCCGTGTCTGTGTGGGTTTCCTTTGGGTGCTCTGGTTTCCTCCCACAGTTCAAAGATGTGCAGGCTAGGTGGATTGACCATGCCAGATTGCCCATAGTGTCCAGGGATGTAGAGGCTAGGTGGATTAGCCATGGGAAATGCAGGGTTACAGGTAGGAGGGTGGGTTTAGGTAGAATGCTCTTTGGAGGTTCAGTGTGGACTCAATGGGATGAATGGCCTGCTTCCATAATACCGTGATTCTATTCTACGAATGTATGCTAAGAGAGCAAGCGAGCAGCCCTGAGATGCAGCCTGGGTATCTCCATGCACTGGATACCTGTCCAAGCAAACAAAGTGTTCTTACTGCAGCCTTTCAACCTTAGTTGAAGGTGCATCCTGTGGTGCATGTCTGTGTTTCCTGACAATCCCCGCAATTGTACCTGAGAGGGGCCCTATTAATTGTGAGGGATTGGCAAATGTCAGATACCAGTGTATGGTGATGAGGGATGGTGCCCATGGATACCATTTGGTGCTGAGCAACATGAAGACTCCTTGCAGCCAGTGGGCAAGCTACGCTGTCAGGGACCCACTTTGATTTCCATGGGGAGAATTCTCAATATCTAATGTTTTTTGGCATCTTTGGTAAGATAAGAAACAGAATATTAATGAGGTGAAGTGGATAATTAATAAGGCAATTAACAATCTATAATGCCTAGCAACCTAGCGAGAATCACACCTCAGCACTTCGCAAAGGCATAATAAGATGGAGTGAGATGCTCTCAACATTGGAATAGACCTTGTTGGATTCATGTCCGATTCTCCCATGAATCTCATCTTTGCCCAAGTCCCTTATAGAGATTCTGCTCAACAAATCCTGAGCACCCTGTTGCCTGACAGCCTTTTAAGCTCATCTGTATTTTGTATATTTTAGATTGGACTTTTCTTGTTATCTCATGAAATATGAAGTGAGCACAGTACCTTTGGCCAACTTCATGCCTGGGTGAAAATTAGCCTCATCACATCCTTTTTTTGAAATTTTGCTTTTAAACCAAAAAAAAGTTTAAGGAGTTTTGTTTTCATTTAAATTTGTGATTCTACAAGTTTATAATATATGATATAAACTGATGTTATCACACTGTTGATTAAACAAAGCAATTATTTTAAAATATTGAAGAAAAAGCAAAACTATGAAAATTCTTCACTTTCTAAGATATTATGCTGTCTAATATTCATTTTACAAAGAGATTATTTACATTCTAATTGTAATTTTTGTTTGTTTATTCATTTTATGGGATATGGGCATTGCTGGCTGGCCAGCGTTCATTACCTGCCCCTAGTTGCCCTTGAGAAGGTGATGGTGAGGTGCTTCTTGAACCGTTGTAGCCCAGCTGCTGTGGGTTGACCCACAATGTCTCATGGAGGGAATTCCAGGATTTTGACCTAGCAATAGTGAAAGAATGGAGATATATTTCCAAGTCAGAATGGTGAGTGACTTGGAGGGAAACTTGAAGGTGTTGGTTTTCCTATATACATGTGTTGCCCTTATCCTTCTAGATGGAAGTGGTTGTGGGTTTGGAAGGTACTGTCTGCATATATTCGGTGTATTTTTGCAGGGCAGGTGCTGCTTGATAGCACTGTTGATGACTCCTTCCATCATCTTACTGATGATTGAAAGTAGCCTGTAGAGACGGTAATTGCCCAGGTTGGATTTGCCCTGCTAATTATGTACAGGACATACTTGGGCAATTTTCCATGTTGTCGAGTAGATGCCAGTGTTGTAACTGGACTGGAACAGCTTGGCTAGGGGAACTGGAGGTTCTGGACCACAAGTCTTCAGTATTATTGCCAGAATGTTGCCAGGTCTCGTAGCCTTTGCAGTATCTAATGCCTCCAACTGTTTCTTGATGTCATGCAGAGTGAATCGAATTGGCTGAAGACTGATATCTGTAATGCTGGGGACTACTGGAGGAGGCCACGATGGATCATCCACTAGGCACTTCTGGCTGAAGATTGCTGCGAAAGCTTCAGCCTTATCTTTTGCACTGATCTGCTGGGCTCTTCCATCATTGAGGATGGGGATATTTGTGGAACCTTCTCCTCCAGTGAATTGTTTAATTGTCCATTACCATTCACAACTGCATGTGGCAGGACTACTGAGCTCAGAAATGATCGGTTGGTTGTGGGATCACTTAGCTCTGTCTTTCGCTTGCTGCTTATATTGCTTGGCATGTAAGTAATCCTATTTGATGGCTTCACCAGGTTGACACCTCACCTATGTGTGATTGTGGGCCAAATAATGAGCATGTTTGTAGACATAAGTGGAAAGAAATGTTAGATCACCTTAGCTCTCTGCAGTTGATATATATACATGTATAAATGAGGATGCTTATTTGTAACTACAGTTTAATGTTTTAGATACATACTGGACAAAAAAAAAGACTCAGTAGATAGATCAAGGCAGTGCAGTAATGTAGCATTGTATTTTCCTCAGCAACCTGTTCAGAAATATTATTATGCAACTTGATGGCAGGTGGGACTTGAAGCCAGGGGTCATGGTTCTACCATTGCACCACAACAGCCCTTTCATCTGAGCTAAACACCCACAGCTACCATTTTTTAAAAACTCCAAAGTGCTATCACACACAACTGAGCAACTTTCCCATCAGCAAAATCACTGTGACACATTGTTATTTTCCCCCATTAACTATCATCCATGCAGCCAATCAAGTATTTACAAGCAAAGCCAATTTTGGATGATGCAGACCATTGAAAGTGAGGGGAGTTAGGGAGAAAGGGGCTAAATCAAAATGGAGTTGGCAGGGGAAATGAAGCAGCTTTTCTCCCATGGTGCCCACCCCTTTCTCTAAAGGCATTGAGAGCATTGATGGACATCGCATGCTCCCTTTCCAAGAACACCCGGGCATGAAGGTAACAGTGGAAGAGGAGCAGACAATCGGCAGTGATAACCCCCTTCACATCCCTTGACCTGTCTATAGCCAGCCTGGCCCAGGGACAGAACGATGTGCGGATCCTCTGATCCATCCACACCTTCCGCATTGGATGCCCAAAGATCAGGAGAGTGGGGCTGAAGTGCTATCAAAAACGCAATAAAAGATTTTTCAAATAACCAAAAAGAATATGCAATCACCCACAAACAATGCAGTGCTTTTTATGGGTGGACATTAAATCAACCTCCCTGTAGGAAACCAGATGGGAAAGTAGTTTAAATCCAATGCCTCACCAAATCATACCCAGATCCTCTGGTTTCCAGTTATTTTTTTAAATGGGGGCTCTAGCAACCATGATTTTTCCAGCAGATGAAGGCTGGTCAGAAAAGAAACAGAGGATTCAGTTCAAAGACAGACATTTTCCTTCCTTTTCTGAGCCACCAGGACTGGGATTGATACGCGATTGAACCTCTTATCCCCACATTCAATTGACCAACACGAGATGGCCAAGGGACCGGCTGATATTTGTTAGGCTGTCAGTGTCCAGCAACATAATTCCCACGTCAGCCAGCAATTGCTTAGTGAGACTCAGTGATTAGAGTCTGTATGGTCTGAATCAGAACAGAGAATATTGCAAAATGAGATTCAGAGTTCGAAAAATCCATGACAGCCATGCAAGTTATAGGTGAAGAAAATCATTAAGTTAATAAAACATGGGTGAGAACCGCATGCTAGAAATGGTAGACCACAGTATTACTTGCAAAGTCCTTGGCCTCAAACAGCTAAAGAATACGATGGAAAGTTCAAATAATTTTTTTTTAGAAAGTCATTCGGCCCAACAAATGGTGCAATCCATTTTTACTATAGGTTCCATTCAAACTCGCCTCAATTAATGAGTAAAAGTTCTGCATCTTGATTTTCCATTATTTATCATTAGGTGAAAAAAAGGCAAAGCAATTCTCTGAAGTTTTTTGCGGTGTACATGATTAATATTTTCTTTGTCATCTCTATTTCATTTCAGCTCAGGTAATATAACAATTTCGCTTTCCATAAGCCAATAATAAATAGGTGCAAGAGTAGGCCATTTGGTCCCTCAAGTCATCTCTGCCATTCAACAGGATCATGGCTGATCCTAGACTCTTCACGTCCACTTCTTGCTCTTTCTCCATAACCTTTGATTCCCCTTCAGATCAAGAATTTATCTCAGCCTTAAATATACACCAGGACTCTGCATCCACTGCTCTCTGTGGCAAGAGCTGAGAAGTGGCAGATGGAGTTTAGTTTAGATAAATCTGACGTGCTGCATTTTGGGAAAGCAAATCTTAGCAGGACTCATACACTTAATGGTGAGGTCCTAGGGAGTGTTGCTGAACAAAGAGACCTTGGAGTGCAGGTTCATAGCTCGTTGAAAGTAGAGTCACAGGTAGATAGGATAGTGAAGAAGGCATTGGTATGCTTCCTTTATTGGTCAGAGCATTGAGTACAGGAGTTGAGAGGTCATGTTGCAGCTACACAGGACTTCGGTTAGGCCACATTTAGAATATTGTGTGCAATTCTGGTCTCCTTCCTATCAGAAGGATGTTGTGAAACTTGAATGTGTTCAGAAAAGATTTACAAGGATGTTGCCAGGGTTGGAGAATTTGAACTATTGGGAGAGGTCAAATAGGTTAGGGCTGACTTCCCTGGAACATCAGAAGCTGAGGGGTGATTTTATAGAGGTTGATAAAATCATGAGGGGTAGGGACAGGATAAATAGACAAAGTATTTTCCCTGGGGTGGGGGAGTCCAGAACTCGAGGGCATAAGTTTAGGATGAGATGGGAAAGATATAAAAGAGGCAGAGGGTGGTACATTTGTGGAATGAGCTGCCAGAGGAAGTGGTGGAGGCTCGTACAATTACAGCATTTAAAAGGCATCTGGATGGATATATGAATAGGAAGGGTTTGGAAGGAACGGGCTGGGTGCTGGCAGGTGGGGACTAGATTGACTTGGGATATCTGGTCGGCATGGACGAGTTGGACTGGAGGGTCTATTTCTGTGCTGTACATCTCTATGACTCTATGACTGATAAAGACTCACAACTCTCTGAGAGAAAAGATTCTGCCTCATTTCAGTTTTAAATTGTCACCTCTTTATTTTGAGACTGTTCCCTCTGGTCTAAGACTGTGCCATCAGAGGAAACATCCTCTCAACATTTATGCTGTCAAGCCCCTATGTTTCAATAAGGTTATGTCTCAGTCTTCTAAACTCCAGTGAGTGGAGTCCTAATCTGTTTAGTGTTTGTTCATAAGACAATCTCTCCATACCAGGAAACATCCTACGGAACAATGTCTGAACTGTCTCCAATGAAAATGATACCTTTCTGTCAGTAAGGGAACCAAAACTGCTAACAGTACTCCACATGTGATCTGTAGTAAGATTTCCCTATTCTTATACTCCAATCCCCTTGAAGTAAGAACCAGCATTCCATTAGCCTTCCTGATTACCTGCTATACCCATGTGCTAGCTTTCTCTACATTGGACATAAGTATCCCCATGTCTCTTTATGTTGCAGCTTTCTGCAGTTTTTCTTCATGATTTATTGTCATGTGTAATCAATATAAAGTACAGTGACAAGTGTGTACTGTCACCATGCATAGGAACCATTCACATTAACTTAAAATTTTAAAAAATGACTTCAAGAGAGTCTAGCTTCTCCTTGCTCGCTGCTACAATCCCACGCTAGGCTTCACCAGCTCGCGCCAGGCTGCTGCTTCGGGGCCCACTCTACATGGAAGCAAGGGTCCTGCTCCAGGCTTCATAGGCCAACTGACCTTGTAGCCACCCCTCCAAAGCCGACCGAAGCTGCCTTCCCACCGAAGAGCACACTTTAGCAGATATGTTTGAGCGAAAACTAAATAAAACTGAGAAAAGAAGAAGGGGATAAAAAGCAAAGAGAAAAAGTGGACAGAGAGGACAAGCCCAGACATAGGAGTACAGACAGTGCCTACTTCACCACCGCCGTCATGTAAATCGTATTCAGCTCTTTTGTTCTCTAGGGTAATCCTGTTCAGGTCCTAGGGATTAATCCACTTATATGCATTTCAAGACATCCAGCACCTCCTCATCTGTAATATGGACATTTTTTTCCCTACATTCCCTACATGTCCTTTTCAACAGCAAACACTGATGCAAAATATTAATTTAGTATCTCCCCCATCTCCTGTGGCTCCACTCAAAGGCCGACTTGTTGATCTTTGAGGTGCCCTATTCTCTCCCTAGTTACCCTTTTGTCCTTAATGTATTTATAAAAACCCTTTGGATTTGCCTTAACCTGATTTGCCAAAGCTATCTCATGTCCCCTTTTTGCCCTCCTGATTTTGCTCTTCAGTATACTCCTACTGCCTTTATACTCTTCTAAGGTGGGAAGCATTCAGAAATGAGATAATGAGAGTCCAGAGGCAGTATATTCCTGTTAGGGTGAAAGGAAAGGCTGGTAGGTGGTTATGTGATCATATTCATTTAGCTCAAATTGCAATGTCAGTTTGTTACCTTATTTTGAATGTCTCATACATGAATATACAAAGCCTTTACGTTTATTCTATTATCGAATTTCCCTGCACTTTTATGGTTCCTTGGGATAAAATAACAAAAATCATACAGTCTGTCACTTCCTTTTATTTTCTGGTACCAATCAACCTCATCACTAACTTGAAATACTGCCTTCTCCTTTACCTTTGACTTTATATTTTTCCATACAATTGAAACCCATACCACTCCAATATTCAGTTTGAAGGCCTATCTACAGCCCTCATTATGTGATTTGCCAGGACCAAAGCATCCTAGCATGATTTAGTTGGGGCTTAGCCCATCAGAACAGAATCCAATGCCATCTCGCCACATTTATTTCAAGTGCTCTCTTTCAGGCAGTAGACAGAGGAATCATGGGAAGGTCCAGACTGGATCCTGAAACTGGTGGACAGAGCTTCTAATTCACTCTAACACCCAATCCTTGTTTAACTAGAGGAAAGTCTTTCTAATCTCAAGTGTTTTGTGTGGCCTGCACTTGGCCTCTAGTTATTGGGTTTGACATTCTCAATTTCACTCTGCATTTTGAAGTCTTTGTTGATACTGCCTCCCATTCTCTTGTGAAAATAATATCAGCAAGGTAATTTTCATCAAGATTTTAAAATCCAGGATCATCTTTTCATTTTATTTTGCCTTCTTATTGTCTTAAAGCGAGATTGCCAAACTTATACACATTTGAGGGGATGGTGAAGAAGGAGTTTGATGTGTTTGCCTTTATTGATCAGTGCATTAAGTATAGGAATTGGGAGGCCATGTTGTGATTCTACAGGACATTGGTTATGCCATTATTGGAATACTGCATGCAGTTCTAGTCTCCTTGGTATGGGAAGGATGGTGTGAAAGTTGAAACAGCTCAGAAAAGATTTACAAGGATGTTGCCAGGATTGGAAGGTTTGAGCTATTGGGAGAGGCTGAATAGGCTGGGGCTGTTTTCGCTGGAGCGTTGGAGGCTGAGAGTGACCTAATAGAGGTTTACAAAATTATGAGGGACATGGATAGGTGAATAGATAAAGTATTTTCCCTGGGTTGGGGGAGTTCCAAACCAGATGGCATAGGTTTAGGGTGAGAGGGGAAAGATTTAAAAGGTACCTAAGGAGCAACGTTTTCTCACAGAGGATGGTGTGTGTGTGTGAAATGAGTTGCCAGAGGAAGTGGTGGAGGCTGGTACAATTACAACATTTAGGTAAAAACAATGACTGCAGATGCTGGAAACCAGATTTTAGATTAGTGATGCTGGCAGAGCACAGCAGTTCAGGCAGCATCCGAGGAGCAGTAAAATCGACGTTTCGTGCAAAAGCCCTTCATCAGGAATATAGGGCTTTTGCCCGAAACGTCGATTTTACTGCTCCTCGAATGCTGCCTGAACTGCTGTGCTCTGCCAGCATCACTAATCCAATTACAACATTTAACAGGCACCTGAATTGAGTACATGAGTAGGAAGGGTTTAAGAGGGATATGGGCCAAGTGCTGACAAATGGGAGAAGATTCATTTAGGCTATGTGGTCGGCATGGATGAGTTGGACTGAAAGGTCTGTTTCTGTGATGTTTAACTGCATGATTCCATAAAGATAAATATAGCCCACAAATTATAAATGTTAGAATAATTAATTCTGACTTCGGGTTAAACTCGTTAGAGAAATTTTGATGAGAATTGGATGAAATTGATGAAGAGTGATCGGGAAGTGAGAAGGAATTGATCATTGTTTCTAAGTAGATATTTTCTTAACTTATAATTCTGTATTCAACAACATTTATCTATTTTCCTCATTTCCAAAAAGAAATTAGGAACTTTGCGGAAAATTTACAAATCTTCAGACACAGGGTTGGAACTGAATATCACAGAGTGAAGTAAAATGATCTGAGTGAATTCCTGATAAGCATTAAAACCCTATTTTGCATGGCTTTTGAAAACCTGTTACTACACAATGACCGTTGAGCAAAATACATCTGTTTCATTGCTTACACTGAGTTCTCCTTTGTGAGCAGGTTAGCTCGATAAGAAGGTTGATTGGGAATACTTTGGAGCAGTTTTGTCCCACAGATACTGTGCTAGGACTGATACTTGAGAGTGATATGGAGCCATTAAGTTCACATTATATTCGAAACACCATTATCTGGCCAGGGAAATGGACATGTTTGCATTAAAATGCTATTGTGAGCAACAAGTCAATTGAAGATGGGACGTCAAAAAACATTGTTCAAAGATATGGGGTACTCTTTGTTTATGGTAGCTTTACATCACTTGGCTAAATCTAAGGCACTTTTAAACCAAACAAATTCAAAACATGTAGTGTAGTTGGCCTTATCTAAAAGGATCTTGTGGGATGATAAATGAAAATAAAGTTAATTAATTGATGACAGCAGATATTTCAAGTGCTGCAAAAACAATTCCATCCAGTATTATTTAAGGTGGCATTCCCAGCTCTATCTGAAATGGAAGGCTACCTTAAGGAATGGTGTCTTGTGGACATTGCAGGAGGCTCGAACCTGTAAACTTCCCTCAGGTTTTTACAGAAGTGTTCTTTGTTACAATTCCCCAGTGGACCTTATAATAACATTATGATTGACAGACGACTGCACTGGAAGAACAGTATCCAAATATTAAATTAAATTCAACAAATTTCTGTTTTAATATCATGAGAAAAAAGAGAATTAAATTGTGTCTTTTTTGTGAGAACTATTTACTTTGAGAACAATATTGATTTCAGAAACAACAAAAATGAGTGCTCACAATAAGATCAAGTCTTTACCAATTCAGTTTCGAAAATATAAATGTAATGCTTTGTGGAAAAGGCATGAACTGTCATCCTTTGTTTACTGTTTCCCTCTGTAGAGACGTTCTTATAAATAATCCAGAAACAAACAATAGCAAACAGAACATTCAGATATATTGATTTGTATAATATGTCAAGCTCATCTAAGGGAATGTTACAACATATTTATTATCTGTATAACTTCGCTAGTTTCCACAACTGGCACCTGTTATACTTCTTTTTTAAACTGGTATGACTTAATCTTTACAAAAAAACACTAGCTCATAGGATCAAAGAGAAAAGGAAAGCCTATGTATTAACTTTCCAAGTTTGATTGAGCATTTTTAAAACTTAACCAGACATTTTAGCAAATTGTTATAACTATCCAGAAAGCATTCTGTTTTGTACCTCATGTCTGGTTTATTGCAGACACTTATGATTATTGCCAAGGATTTGACATTTACTTAGGTTTACAGTAGAATCTAAAAACGTATCACACTGTTCTGCAGTCAAATAAAAACCTCTGGGTCAGCCATCTTAAATATTAGTTCATTTTAGCATATCTTAAAAGTTGCATGTCACAATAAGCTTGGGAAGGTAACAGAATTATTGTAACTTTTTATAGATATTAGATAGGGAAAATGACAAAGTTTCTTCTCAGGTGATCAGTTTAAATTGAGAACGCTCCACATTGCCTTTAAAAGGCCACGTTTTATAGAAAATAAAGGGCTCAATCATGGGAAGGTGGTGAAGTTCTCAGTCACTGGCTGAAGAGCTAATGAGACATCCATGTCGCCTCGTCAGTCAGGCACCTGACAGGCCAGTGGAAGTCTGTTCCCATGGATCAAAGACCGCAGGGGAAGAGATTTCAGGCACCAAAGACTGATGACTGATGAGGTACTGCAGCTACCTCAAGGTCATGGATTACACAGGTGGTGAGGCAATGATGGGTGATTGGGGTGATTGTTACAGTGCTGGGTTATGGGCAGTTGACGTTGGATATCTGCAGTGATGGCAGATGGAAAATGGTTTTCTGTGGACCCTTTGTTTCCAAAGTCTGATCCCTCAATTGGGCAGTGAGTGCTTTTAAATGAGGGACTCCCCAACCTTCCAAGAGTCTATGATGAATACACAGGGCTTGCTGGTCAACCTGTCTGCATGATGAGCCTCGTTTTTTCTCCTCTCCCATCAACACCGCCACAGGGGATTAATGTGGGAGTGGGATGAGGCACTTAACTGGGCATTATTTGCTCACTTAATTGCATCAATGGACAAAGGGCTCACAAGCCTGTCCTCAGGCTTTATCAAGGTTGAGAAAAGAAGATAGTGTGGTGACAAAAGGATGCTGCCAGGGTTGGAGGATTTGAACTATAGGGAGAGGCTGAATAGGCTGGGGCTATTTTCCCTGGAGCATTGGACATTGAACAGTGACCTTATCAGTAAGTTTATAAAATCATGAGGGGCATGGATAGGGTTAATAGCCATGGTATTTTTCCCAGGGTAGGGGAGTCCAGAACTAGAGGGCAGAGGTTTAAGATGGAATGGGAAAGATTTATAAGGGACCTAAGGCCCATCTTCTCATGCAGAGGATGGTGTGTTTATGGCATGAGCTGCTGGAGAAGGTGGTGGAGACTGGTATAATTATAACACTTAAAAGGCATGTGAATGGTACAGGAAGGGTTTACACAGATATGGGCTAAATGTTGGCAAATGGGACTAGATTTATTTAGGACATCTGGTTGGCATGGACGAGTTGGACCGAAAGGTCTGTTTCCATGTTGTACATTTTTATGACTCTATGACTCTAGTCACCTCCTACTCAATTAAATGTCTCCACTGCCTCCTAATCCACTATGGAGAAGGACATGAGCTTGTAAAATGGGTGCAAACAATAGGTGCAAAAAAGGGAAAATGTGTCAGCTCTGCGAAGAGCAATGTGAACAAAACACAAGTAAGGAGATTCTGGAACCTTTGTGGATGATTTGGATTCAAAAGAGGAAATTGGCCAAGAATCTACATTCATGCTAAATGTAATGAGGATTGAGTCAAATAACATTTTATCTTATTTCAGAGGGTAGCTGAATGGATGAAAACCCAAAAGAGGTTTGGACATTAATGTTACAAAATGTTTTGACAGGTAAAGCTATGACCACACGTCAGTTTTGGAAGATCAATCTGCAGACTACAGAACTGTCAAAGAGGCAACAGTCAATCCTTATCAGCATGTATCTGAAGCTCATCAATTAAGATTTACGACCACAAGAAAGAAACCAATTTCAACATTTGCTGAATTTGAAAACCAAAAAGAAATGCTGTGGGACCAGTAGTTTAGATACCTCAAGCTAGAGAAAATGTTTGAAAATGTAATTGAGATTGTGGGAAGTTCAGAAATAGCATTTCTGTAAAGACCTCATTCCTGTAAAGACCTCATTTGGAAGAATGTCAAGTATTCAAGATGAGGGAAGCAGCAGCAGGTTCTAACCAGTGCCCTATTATATTTCACACAAACAATTATAAGCAGAGATATGGTCATATGGAAATCCACAAGGAAAGTGCAGGAATAGAACATGTGTGGATGGAAGAGAAACTCGTTTTTTGAGAACTGACTGAAAGACATCAAAATAATACGGTGAAAGGTTAGAATCAAAAAGTGGTGTAAAGAAAGTATCATTCTTCCTTTGCTATAAGATTAAATGTACCAAAGCCAATTATTGAAAGTTAAATGGGAGACCAACTGTAGTCATAGAATTGTCTCAGGAATCTTCTCAAAAAGGGATCATTAGGAAAGAAAGTAGGTGGTACAAGTAAACTTATCTCCTTGGAATGTACTAAGAAGGGAGAGATAGCTCAGGACAATCATGGAAGTTTATTTTTCAACATTAACTATGAGAAACAGAATTGTGGAGGCTCTGTGTATTTTTTTTCCGAAAAGGGGAATATTTTCTTCTGCCATGAATCAAAAAGATAAGCCAATAAAAATATTGAGATACTCAAGCAATTAGTCAATGACGCTGTCTGGTGGTACATTTCATCTTCCAGAGGGATTAAGAAAAAAGAAAATATTAATTGTAGGTATTCATGGAGAGTACAGACCGGTATCATTAAACAGAGTTGGATTAAGAGGTGACTTGGCAATGGAAAAGTTCTAGTCAGAGTAGTGAGACAATTTCCTGTACAGTATACTGAATTGGTTTTTCTTTGGAAAGTTTTTGAACTTGGCAGGTGCAAGAATAATGGCTTCACCAACTGTGATGGAGCAAATAGTGCAGGTAAAGTGAAGCTGATTGTGATGTGACTAGATCTTAGATCCCTAGGATTAGACTAGAAGAAAAGGAGTCTATGCAAGAGAGAGATGGTTTGGAAATTTAATTATTAGATACAGTTTTAGAAAATTTAATTAAAAAGAATAAAGGTGAAAAGGATAAGGCTGAAATGTTTAGCTCACGTTTAATAAAAGTGCAAGAAATGGATTTGAACTGAAAATATTAAATTGAACAGGCTACTCAGAAATTGAATCAGAAACAAAGATCTAATTAGGAAATTAAAATATCCTTAAATACCAGCTAACAAAGAATAAATTAAAGTCCATCATGTGGTCATCCAAACTGAATGTCCAAATAAAACTTTGAGTTTCTCATAAAATTCCAATGGTAGGTCATTCGGTTATTAGGTAAACATGGGCTAAAACATTGAACAATTTTTTTGTTGGCGAGGATTACATAATAATGGAGTCAAATATTGCCAGGAAAATTAGCATTAATTTAAGCTCAATTAAACCTACACATTTCATTCCAATAGCAGTTTCTGAAGAGTCATTAAATTGAACTTTAATACATTGTGTCGGACCTCTACCTAAAAACAGGAATGGGAACCAATATCTCTAATAATTGTGAATGTTTGCACAAAATTACTTGTAACTGTGCCTTTCAGGAAATATGCAACCAAAAATGACATTGGAAAAGTTAGTTCAATGTTTTTGACAAGATATAAATCACCCAAAGAAATTCAATTCAATCAAGGTTCAAATTTTGTCACAATTAGTCAGAAAATGTTGACTAATTTTCATAATAAAACAATTTACAACTTTTGCTTATCACCACAATCTCAAAGTGCATTTAAACTTTAAAGAGATAAGAGTTTATTGCCAAGAACATCTTAACCATTGAGATAAGGAAATTCCTTTGTTCCTATTTGCCTTTAGGAACACTCCTAATAAGTGTATATGGCCTAACCCTTTTTAATTAAAATGAAGTGAGAGAACCACTTCAATTGATTAAAACAAATTGATAACCCATAGCTTAGAAACTACATTTCCACTCTGTGTCTTGAGTTTCAGATAAACTGATCAAAAGATGAAATTGATGATTGAATGGGAAATCATGTCTCACAAACTTGATTGAGTTTTTTGAGGAAATAACAAACAGGATTGATGAGGGCAGAGCAGTAGATGTGATCTATATGGACTTCAGTAAGGCGTTCAACAAGGTTCCCCATGGGAGACTGATTAGCAAGATTAGATCTCACGGAATACAGGGAGAACTAGCAATTTGAATACAGAATTGGCTCAAAGGTAGAAGACAGAGGGTGGTGGTGGAGAGTTGTTTTTCAGACTGGAGGCCTGTGACCAGTGGAGTGCCACAAGGATTGATGCTGGGCCCTCTACTTTTTGTCATTTACATAAATGATTTGGATGCGAGCAGAAGAGGTATAGTTAGTAAGTTTGCAGATGACACCAAAATTGGAGGTGTAGTGGACAGCAAAGAGGGTTACCTCAGATTAAAACAGGATCTGTTCCAGATGGGCCAATGGGCTGAGAAATGGCAGATGAAGTTTAATTCAGATAAATGCGAGGTGCTGCATTTTGGCAAAGCAAATCTTAGCAGGACTTATACACTTAATGGTAATGTCCTTGGGAGTGTTGCTGAACAAAGAGACCTTGAAGTGCAGATTTATAGCTCCTTGAAAGTGGAGTCGCAGGTAGATAGGATAGTGAAGAAGGCTTTTGGTATGCTTTCCTTTAGTGGTCAGAGTATTGAGTTGGGAGGTCATGTTGCGGCTGTACAGGACATTGGTTAGGCCACTGTTGGAATATTGCATGCAGTTCTGGTCTCCTTCCTATCGGAAAGATATTGTGAAACTTGAAAGGGTTCAGAAAAGATTTACAAGGATGTTGCCAGGGTTGGAGGATCTGAGCTACAGGGAGAGGCTGTTTTCCCTGGAGCGTCGGAGGCTGAGGGGTGACCTTATAGAGGTTTACAAAATTATGAGGGGCATGAATAGGATAAATAGACAAAGCCTTTTCCCTGGGGTCAGGAAGTCCAGAACTAGAGGGCATAGGTTTAGGGTGAGAGGGGAAAGATATAAAAGAGACCTAAGGGGCAACATTTTCACACAGAGGGTGGAACGTTTATAGAATGAGCTGCTAGAGGATGTGGTGGAGGCTGGTACAATAGCAACATTTAAGAGGCATTTGGATGGGTATATGAATAGGAAGGGTTTGGAGGGATATGGGCCAGGTGGTGGTGGTGGGACTAGATTGGGTTGGGATATCAGTTCGGCATGGACGGGTTGGACTGAAGGGCCTGTTTCCATGCTGTACATCTCTATGACTCTTTGACTCTATGAATCCGCCAGTGAGGGGAAAGAATCAATGGGTGTGTCTTTTGTATCATGTTGAAAATATATTCTGCCAGCGACGATAGCAAAAAAGTGTACTTATGATAATGAAAGAGGTGGGGAGTAAAATAGAAATATCAGAACAATTGGAAAATAAATCCAAAATAAAAATTCAAAAGTTAACCCAGATTTGAAAAATCGTAAAAGGTTCGATAATATCATATTTTATCTTCCAAAAAACTTTGAGATGACTTACAAAAGCTATTACAAAATTTTGAATCAATTTTCAGGAAAAGGCCAGGAAATCATTTTTGGCTGTTCATAATTTGAAAATGGAGGGTGTGCATTACCTATAAACAACACCCTTACAGACTCAATCCAATGAGATTAGCTCAAGAGCATGAAGAGGTCAAATTCTTAAAAGACAATGGCATTATTGAAGTGAGTGATAGTGGCTCCAGCTCACTTATTATGACAGTACTGAAACCAGATGGGTCACAAACATTCTGTATTGCTTATCACAAAATCACAGGGATGAAAGAAGCTACACATTCTATTGCAAAATTGGCACACTGCAATGAATGAATTGTATGTTAAAATAGACTCACTAAAAGGATATTGGCAATTTCCATTGACTAATTGAGCCAAGAAAAAAAATAGGGTGTTGTAAGACCAGATGGATTTTATCACTGCAGAGCCATGCCTTTTTGGAATGAAAAATACACCAGTGATGTAACAATAAATAACAAATAAAGCCATGGAAGTAACGTGTAAGTATGCTGTTTACATCAACAATTTGTTTGTTTTGAGCCAAACCTTGGAAGAACAGTTATATTACTAGACTGAACAGTTTGACTGGCTGCAAAAAGTTGATTTGATTCTAAATCTAGCTATAAGGATTTGACAAGGCAAAGATGTCTTATTTATACCACATTGAGAGACAAGGTGAAATAGCACTAAGAGAGGTTAACATTTGGACTTTTTTGGATTTTCCTATGCTTTGGTCAAAATGTAAATGTTTACATTGAAAGGTGCGCTGTAATCCACACCTGTTTTAGCCTGGATTGTGCAAAGCCATTCTAACTGGTGCCAGTGACATTGCTGTTTGAGTTTAAGACATTTTCTTTTCAAAGAAACTGACCAGATTTTAGCAAAAATATTCTATAGTGGGGAAAGAAACATTCAGTTTTTTGTTATTTCTACATAATTTTGAAATACACATCAGCAATTACTTGGAAGAAACAATTATTTTTACAGACCATAATTTTTTGATTTTCTTGGAAAATTTTTGGGACAAGAACTTATGATGTTTTTAGATATATCTTAGTTATCCAACCATATAATCTGAAAATCATTCATGTGCTTGGAATAGAAAATAATATAGTAGAGTCATCGTGGAGAGCATGTCTGAAGGACATTGAGTAATGTGGCGCCCATGGATTTATACAAACTCTGGTTTTAGTATAACTCATTGCAAGCTTAATGACGTTATCATTGTTAGTATGACACAGAAATATTAATATTATCTTAATGAGAAATGAAAATGCATCTTAAAGGTATATTTTCATTCTTCTTGTGATGTAAGGTGTGTGATTTATATATATATATATAAATATCATTTAATTTGACTTTTTCCATTTTGAACGAGTAGCATATAGGTTTTTTCTAATTCTGAAGTTTTCCATTGACTAACTTGTAAACATTTAAGTAGCTTTTCTTTTAAAATACAGTATTAGAGAGAGAATTTATATACCTCATATTCTGAACCTCTGATATAAATAAGACTGTCAACTTGTACCTCCACAGTGTGGCTCAACTTCACGCGAGGAGACAGTAAGACCAAAGCAGTCTCCCTCCACTGACACCTTCATTTCCCTGGCAGAACTGGTCCTCACCCTCAACTATTTTTCATTTGATTCCCCCCATTTCCTACAAATGAAAGGGTTACCCATGGGCACCTGCATGGGCCCGAGACATGCCTGCCTCATTGTAGGATTCACGGTACAGTCTCTCTTCCACAACAACTCTCGCACCATCCTTCACCTCTTCCTCTGCTGTATTGATGACTGCATCAGTACTGCCTCCTGCTCCCAAGAGGAGCATGAATGGTTCATCAACCTCATCAACACCTTCATCCTGCCCTCAAATTCATCTGGACCATTTCTGACACCTTCCTCCCCTTCCTGGACCTCCCCATCTCCTTCTCTGGAAATAAATATACCGCTGACATCCACTTCAAACCCATTGACTCCCACAACTACCTGGTCTACACCTCCTCTTATGCATGCTCCTGCAAAAATGCTATCCCATACTCCCAATTCCTCCCCTTCTGTTCCCAGGATGATTAGATTAGATTACTTACAGTGTGGAAACAGGCCCTTCAGCCCAACAAGTCCACACTGACCCACCAAAGTGCATCCCACCCAGACCCATTCCCCTACATTTCACCCTTTTACCTAACACTACCGGCAATTTCGCACGGCCAATTCATCTAACCTGCACATTTTTGGATTGTTGGAGGAAACCGGAGCACCCGGAGGAAACCCACGCAGCCACCGGGAGAATGTGCAAACTCCACACAGTCAGTCGCCTGAGGTGAGAATTGAACCCAGATCTCTGGTGCTGTGAGGCAACAATGCTAACCACTGTGCCACCGTGCCGCCCATGAGGTGTTCCACTTCAGAGCATCCCAGATATCATCCTACTTTAGGTACCATAATTTCCCCTCCTCAGTAATTAAGGGTGCCCTCAACAGCATCTCCTTTATCTCCTGCACCTCTGCTCTCAAACCCTCTTCCCCAACAATAACAATTGATTTTCCTTAGTCCTCGTATATCATCCTAACAAACCCCCGAATCCAATACAGAATTCTCTGACATTTCCACCATCTACAATCAGACCCCACCACCAAAAAGACATTTCTTGCCCCACCGTATTTGCTTTTGCAGGGATCGTTCACTCTGCGACTCCCTCATCAACTTTACACTCGCCACCAACTTCTCCACCACACCCGATACCTTTCCCTGCAGCTGCAAGAGGTGCAACATCTGCCCCTACACCTCCCCTCTCACCTCCGCCAAGGCCCTAAACAATCCTTCCAGATACGATAGAGATTCACTTGAACGTCATCCAACCTCATCTATTGTATTTGTTGCTTCCGATGTGGTCTCCTCTGTATTGAGGAGATAGAACACAGACTCGGGAACCAGTTTGTGGAGCATCTGCGCTCTGCTCATATTAACCAACACGACCTTCCAGTTGTCATCCCTTCTACTCCCCTGGCGATATGTCAATCCTTGGCCTCTTCCACTGTCAGAGTGAGGCCCAGCGGAAACTCATAGAATCATAGAGATGTACAGCATGGAAACAGACCCTTCAGTCCAACCCGTCCATGCCGACCAGATATCCCAACCCAATCGAGTCCCACCTGCCAGCACCCAGCCCATATCCCTCCAAACCCTTCCTATTCATATAACCATCCAAATGCCTCTTAAATGTTGTAATTGTACCAGCTTCCATCACTTCCTCTGGCAGCTCATTCCATACATATACCACCCTCTGCGTAAAAAGGTTGCCTCTTAGGTCTCTTTTATATCTTTCTCCTCACACCCTAAACCTATACACTCTAGTTCTGGACTTCCTGACCCCAGGGAAAAGACTTTGCCTATTTATCCTATCCATGACCCTCATAATTTTGCAAACCTCCATAAGGTCACCCCTCAGCCTCCAACGCTCCAGGGAAAACAGCCCCAGCCTGTTCAGCTTCTCCCTATATCTCAAATCCCTCTACCCTGACAACATCCTTGTAAATCTTTTCTGAATCCTTTCAAGTTTCACAACATCTTTCCGATAGGAAGGAGACCAGAATTGCATGCAATATTCCAACAGTGGCCTAACCAATGTTCTGTACAGCCGCAACATGACCTCCC
Source organism: Chiloscyllium punctatum (assembly GCF_047496795.1). Lineage (NCBI taxonomy): Eukaryota > Metazoa > Chordata > Chondrichthyes > Orectolobiformes > Hemiscylliidae > Chiloscyllium > Chiloscyllium punctatum. The sequence goes on along the minus strand of NC_092741.1, from coordinate 134,627,913 downwards.
AACTCCTCTACTCAATACTCTGACCACTAAAGGAAAGCATATCAAACGCCTTCTTCACTATCCTATTTACCTGCGACTCCACTTTCAAGGAGCTATGAACCTGCACTCCAAGATCTCTTTGTTCAGCAGCATTCCCTAGGACATTACCATTAAGTGTATAAGTCCTGCTAAGATTTGCTTTCCCAAAATGCAGCACCTCGCATTTATCTGAATTAAACTCCATCTGCCACTTCTCAGCCCATTGGCCCATCTGATGAAAATCCTGTTGTAATCTGAGGTAACTCTCTTCGCTGTCCACTACACCTCCAATTTTGGTGTCATCTGCAAACTTACTAACTATACCTCTTATGCTCGCATCCAAATCATTTGTGTAAATGACAAAAAATAGAGGGCCCAGCACCAATCCTTGTGGCACTCCACTGGTCACAGGCCTCCAGTCTGAAAAACAACTCTCCACCACTACCCTCTGTCTTCTACCTTTGAGCCAGTTCTGTATCCAAATGGCTAGTTCTCCCTGTATTCTGTGAGATCTAACCTTGCTAATCAGTCTCCCATGAGGAACCTTGTCGAACGCCTTACTGAAGTCCATATAGATCACACCTACTGCTCTGACCTCATCAATCCTCTTTGTTACTTCTTCAAAAAACTCAATCAAGTTTGTGAGATATGATTTCCCATGCACAAAGCCATGTTGACTATCCCTAATCAGTCTTTGCCTTTCCAAAAACATGTACATTCAATCCCTCAGGATTCCCTCCAACAACTTACCCACCGCCGAGGTCAGGCTCACCGGTCTATAAAAACTGGAGGAACACCACCTGATAATTTGTCTTGGAAGTTTACAGCCCAATGGCCTCAACATTGACTTGCCCAGCATCAAAGTCCCTCCTCCCCCAGTCTTATCCCATGTCTGAACTCCCCTCCTCCTCAATTTCCTGACCTGTCCTAACTTATTCAGCTTCCTACTCACTTATCTGCTCCACTCTTCCCGCTGACCAATCACAATAACCCCCTACCTGTACCCGCCTATCACCATCCACCTACCCTTTCCCCCAACCCCACCACTCTTCCCTCTATTTATTTCTGGGCTCCCCTTCCCCACCCCAGTTCTGATGAAGGGTTTCAGCCTGAAACATTGACTTTCCTTCCCTGGATGCTGTTTGATTTGCTGTCCTCTTCTTGCTTCACATCTATTAACTCAACTTCACCCTATCTGAGTTCTTATGCTGCTCAAACATTTGTTTATCCTTTGTTACCCTTGGACTCATTGCAGTGCAGATCTTAGCTGCCTTATTTAAACTTGTGATCACCTAAAATGAAGATGGCCATATCTTTACTCACTGGAATAGGTTGCTGTATTATTGGCTCCCAGTCAATAATATCTTGATGTCAGAATTCTCATTCTTGCTTTCAAATCCCTCTGTAGCCCCAGCTCACTTTGTCACTGTAATCTCTTATAGTCCTGCAACCTTCTACACTTTTCTAAATATGGCCTCTTGTGCATTCCCAGTTATAAATATTCTACTTTTGGTGCCTATGTCTTCAGCAGCCTGTTTCTCTGGCTCTAGAATTCTCTTTTCACATCTTTTTGTCTCCTTTACTTGCTTTCCTTCTTTAAGGCATATCTTAAAAAAAAAACCTCTTGGACCAAGTTTTTGAGTCACCTTAGCACCTTACATGATTTGGGTGTGATGCCTTGCTTCATCATTCGCCTGTGAAACACTTTTGGGAGACTTTGATGTGTTGAACTGCTGTGTAAATACAGGTTGTCCTTGTTTTGTCATAGTTTGTTGAGCTGGGTCTTCCTGTCTGAGTTTTGTCAAACTTCCAGGATGTTTAGGGTCCATCAGGAGTGGGAACTTAGATGGAAGGAGCCTGAAAGTGTCAGTGCTGGCTAACATAGTAGATTTCCAATCCAGCATCTACTGTCAGCGTTTTTGATGATGAGGTGAGTTGGGTGTGACTGGACCCAATGCAAAGCTGTGCTAACTCCAAATGAAGGAAGCCAGATAGACTTTTCCAGTTCACCCCAAGTTTCTCAAATCAACAGTGACCTATTGCTGCCACCATCCTCTTTCCCAGTAAGGATTGACAGGGCCTAGTAGGTATAATATGGGAGAGGAGAGGAGAGACACATCATCTAAAAAGATAGGCTTTTGTCTTAAACAAGATGCAATGTATGACAAGATAGTAACTGGATAGAAGTTATATTGTTATGAAAGATAGAGTTACTAAATCTGTGAGGAGAACTTGATGTTAGGTATCATTTTTAAAAGTTATTATCTCACCTAATCTCATAAAACATAATACACCTGTTGCACTAAACCTTTCAGATCAGTGTTCCCTCTAAATTTCTTTCTGGCTGTCCAATAGTAACTTCCAGAACAGGTGGTCAATACTGCAACTGACATGCTAACTCTAATGGCCATGCCCAGAATCTTGAAACAGTGGTGTGAGCACACTTTAGAGGGAATTTTGTGTTACATCCTTACATAACAGCAGCACCTTTTAAATTTGGATCTAATAAGAGAAGAGAAGATTATTTTTGAAATGGTAACAAATTATTAATCTTTCACACAGAGAAGGATTTGTGGTCCTTGTATAAAACAGCATTGAAGTTTATACAAAATACTAAAAATCGGAAAACTAAACAGAAATGCTGAAAATATTCAGCAGGTCTGGTGGCATTTGGGATCTTCCTTCATAAAGCGAGGTCGGAATTGTGCATTCCTTGAGGTGACACAGCTGGGGATGGGAAGGCAACTTAATTTGGTGGGGCGGCGCTGTCTCAGAGGCTTGCAGCCTGTCCACATCTGACTAAAGTTCTGGCTGAGAGCTTTTATCTTCCTGCTCTGCTGCCAATTGAGACTTTGAGGTGGTCAATTAATGCCAACTGAATGACCAATTTAGAACCTATTTCCCACTTGGGTTGCAATGATCTCAGCTCTGGGCAGGACACAATGAGTCAGCCCATTTAACTAGTAAACCAGTATGAGCAGTCTATCAATTGAGGGAAGACTGGTGCTTTGGTCTACCCGATATATGTGCATGATTGAGGGACTGGACATGTGGTGGTCAGTGACTGCACTGAGCTTCTGAATCCCTAGTCCACTTTTTGCAACCACAATCATAGAAATGCCTCCTCCAAAAAGGTCCTGGCGATCTTGGTGTCCTTCAGCAAGCAGCTATAGTCTTCATGGTGTTGCTACTGGGTGTGAGAGCTGTTAGCCCCAACACCGGACAGGCCTTTTACTCCCTTCCAAGGACCTGACTTCTGAAGCAAGCCGCTGTTCACCAAACTGCCTGACTGGAGGGAAAGACAGCTCTGAAGAGTACACTCGGGAGATTTAGAATCTGTACAGTGTGGAAACAGGCCAGTTGGCCCAACAAGACTACAATGAACCTCCAAAGAGTATCCCACCCAGACCCATTCCCCTACCTTATTACTCTACATTTACCCCTGACTAATGCACCTAACCTACACATCCCTGAACACTACTGGCAATTTAGAATGGGCAATTCACCTGACTTGCACATCTTTTGACTGTGGGAGGAAACCTGAGCACCCGGAGAAAACCTATGCAGACACGGGAGATGTTCAAACTCCACACAGACAGCTGGAATCAAACCCGGGTCCTGGCATTGTGAGGCGGCAGTGCTAATCACTGACCCACTGTGCCATTGTGCCATATCTGCTACCTTTTCAGAAAGTAAGCAAGACACTGAAAGAAAACAGAAGTTTCCACCCTTAGGAACAGTTAATTAGGAAGGCAAATTGTGTGTTAACGTTTATTATTTATTGTAAGGAAAATTAAGTCCTAACAATGGAAGTCTTGCTACAATTTGGTGAGATCATGCCGAGAGCCATGTATAGTTTTGGTCTTGGGTACCTGAAGTACAAAAGACTTTTCTAACTGGGGAAAATCAATAGATCAGTATCGTGTATAACAGGGTGCTCTCTGTGATTATATGAAGTAGAATGGATCTATACAATCTGAAATTTACAAGAATGTGAGGTGATCTTTCTAAAACAACACGATTCTGAGAGGATTTGGAAGTTAGATGCTGAGGAGTTCCTTTATCTCAAAAGTCTAGATCAAGGGGAAATGGTCTCAGGGTAAGGAGTTAACGCTGAGTGAGGTGAGACTCCTTCACATAAGCGGTTGGAAACATTTGATTTAATATTAACTGTTAATGCTATATTCATCCCCCCACCCAAATATCTCTAATTCTATTCAATATATTATCTACATCAATCTCGAATGCTGTAATGTTGGGCTGAATTACAGAGATATCAGATCCCAGTGCATCCAGATAAAAGTCAAAGCTAGTCTGTTAAGCAGAAAACCAGCATTTGTGTATCTACTTAGGCTGGAGGCAGGAGTTATATTCCTCAGGAATGGAAGGCTCCATCTTATAGACCAATCAGACATCTGAAGGATAGGTGTGTGATGTTGCATTGGGATTTAAGTAAGAAATGTAATGGTGTCTGGCTGAGTTCCAAGCTGGCAGCCCCTCATTGGAGTTGGGGGAAAAGAAGAAGAGAGGGGGGGTGAGGAGGTTGTAAAGGCTTTGGTAGGACAACTTGGACTGGGTGAAATCTGCAGGGGAGCCTCCGATACAATCATCCTGCCAGAGTGACGAGTGTCTCCCGCGAACAATTAAATCCTGAATCAGCATTATGCACCCCCCAAGTGGAAATTAATAGCTTATTTAAGAGCCTCAATTAGCCCAAGGGACTCCCACCACCACCCTTGCCGCTGATACAACTGTAGCGATGGCAAGTAGTGACAGGTAAGTCACAAAATTCATTTAATCTGACTGCATGAACTTCATTCCTGTTTAAAGGTTGGAAAGGAACTGGGTACAATCCAGATAAAGTGTCGTTCAAATAGCTGGACACGTTTTTGTCCCATAAATCTATTCACAATCCATCAGTGCCCTCAACCAAGAGTTTTTGGGATGGTGAGGAGCTGGAGGCTGGATATTTTGCCAATAAGCAAAAGAGATTTCTAGTCACCTATTATCATAGTTCATCCAAGAGCTATTTACACACTACCTACCATTGACAGGCTGGGAACACTCTAAAGAAGCTGAAACTCAGTGCAGAAATGTCTAGTGGGAGAGAGAAAACTGATACAATCTGTTAACAGGGCAATTTCCTCTCCTATTTACAGCTTTATTGCTTCCATTCAATTCGATGTTTCAATTAGCACTGCTCATGTTCTTGTATAAAATTCTAATGCTCGAACGCAAAGTCCTTTTATTATTATTTTGGTTTGTTTATTTTAAGTTAATTTATCTCTTTTACTGAGTTGCTTTGCTTACATCTGCTTTCATTGCGTCTTTTTCTATCTCTGCCTTTCCTACAATGGGGATGGAGAATGGAGTCGTAATAGAACATTGCTTCCCAAGCTGAAAGAATTCCTCTGCACTTGTTCTCTGGAGCTGCCTTCTTTGCTTCTTTGTCTAATGGAAAATGAAAGAAAATGGAACAACATTTGATCCCAGTGCTGCCAACAGACCTTAGTATGTGTTCCTTCCCATCGGGAGCACAGAGAAACAACACAAACAGCAAATCTGTATTGGGATGACACTGGCCACATAAGTGTTAAACTTTAAAGAATGCATGATTGGCCTCATTTTGTTTTTGTACCCAAAATATCTGTGCAATTTTACATCACCAATGGACACCAAGTATAAAATTAAATGAGCCAGAGAACACTTACAAATAGATGCTGCACTTTAAACTGTTAAGCAAAAAAATAAAAGTTTTCTCTTCTTTTTAATGTTAAAGTAGGTTGCTTGCCAACTGATCATATTTTCTACTGGCTGCTGTCTTTTTGTTATTGCACACAGAAGGACAGTAAGAATGAGATCATTTTCCACTTATTGAACCAACAAAGAACAGCCAACTCTTCATGATTTAGATGACAATCGCTCGCTACCTCCTCTCATCTGGCTTTAAGATTTTGTGCCAATTGTCTTCCATCTCCACTTCCCTTGCAAAGATATTGATTCCTGATCAAGAAATTCCAGCTTCACTGGCATTCATTACTTTGGTCAAGTGACTCACTGTGTGTGAACTTTTAAAGGTCAGTACTCATGCAAGATTCACAGGTCAGCCCACATCAGCTCTCATCCAATCTCCACTTAGCAGGGGTAAGCTGCAGTGACCGGGTCTCTGGCATGAGGTCTGGCTCTGAGGCTCAGAAGGGAAAGGGGGAGAGGATGAGAGCGCTTGTTATAGGAGACTCTATAGTTAGAGGGACAGACAGGTGGTTCTGTGGACATGGGCGAGACTCTCGGTTGGTTTGTTGCCTCCCGGGTGCCAGGGTCTGAGCCGTATCGGACCGTGTCTTCAGAATCCTTAAGGGGGAGGGTGTGCAGCCAGAAGTCGTGGTGCACATTGGCACCAATGACATAGGTAGGAAGAGGGGTGGGGAGGTCATTCAGGAGCTCAGGGAATTAGGCTGGAAGCTGAAAGCTAGGAGAGACAGAGTCGTCATCGCTGGGTTGTTGTCGGTGCCATGTGACAGTGAGGCAAGGAATAGGGAGAGAGTGCAGTTGAACACGTGGCTGCAAGGATGGTGTAGGAGGGAAGGCTTCAGGTATTTGGGCAATTGGACTGCATTCTGGGGAAGGTGAGACCTGTACAAGCAGGACGGGTTGCACCTGAACCAGAAGGGCACCGATATCCAGGGAGGTAGGTTTACTAGCACTCTTCAGGGGGGTTTAAACTAATTTGGCAGGGGGATGGGATCCGGACTTGTAGTCCAGCAAGTAGGTTAGCTGTTTTTCAGGATGTCCAAGAATGTAGGGAGGCTGTGGAGAAGGTAGCACTGACAGGGAATACTTGCGGACACAGAGATGGGCTCAAGTGTGTATACTTCAACGCAAGGAGTAGCAGAAATAAGGTGGGTGAACTTAAGGTGTGGATCGGTACTTGGGACTATGATGTGTGGCCATCACGGAAACGTGGATAGAAGAGGGACAGGAATGGTTGTTGGAGGTTCCTGGTTACAGATGTTTCAGTAAGATTAGGGGGGGTGGTAAAAAAGGAGGGGGGTGGTAAAAAAGGAGGGGGAGGTGGCATTGCTAATTAGACATGGTATAACGGCTGCAGAAAGGCAGTTCAAGAGGAATCTGCCTTTGGAGGTAGTATGGGCTGAAGTCAGAAATAGGAAAGGAGCAGTCACCTTGTTGGGTGTTTACTATAGGCCCCCCAATAGCAGCAGAGATGTGGAGAAACAGATTGGGAAACAGATTTTGGAAAGGTGCAGAAGCCACAGCGATTTCAACTTCCCAGATATTGATTGGAAGCTCTTTAGATCAAGTACATTGGACGGGGCAGTGTTTGTACAGTGTGTCCAGGAAGCTTTTCTAACTCAGTATGTAGATTGTCCGACCAGAGGGGAGGCCATATTGGATTTGGTACTTGGTAACGAACTGGGACAAGTGATGGGCTTGTTAGTGGGTGAGCATTTTGGTGATGGTGACCACAATTCTGTGACTTTCACCTTGGTTATGGAGAGAGATAGGTGCATGCAACAGGGCAGGTTTTACAATTGGGGGAAGGGTAAATACAATGCTGCAAGACAGGATCTGAGGAGCATAAGTTGGGAGCATTGGCTGTCAGGGAAGGATGTCGTTGAAATGTGGAACTTTTTCAAGAAACAGACACGACGTGTCCTTGATATGTATGTACCTGTCAGGCAGGAAAGAGATGGTCGTGTGAGGAACCTTGGTTGACGAGGGAGGTTGAATGTCTAGTAAAGAGGAAGAAGGAGGCTTACATAAGGTTGAGGAAACAAGGTTTAGACAGAGTGTTGGAGGGATCCAGGATAGCCAGGAGGGAGCTGAAGAAAGGGATTAGGAGAGCTAAGAGAGGGCATGAAAAATCTTTGGCAGGTAGAGTCAAGGATTACCCCAAGGCCTTTTATGCGTATGTGAGAAACATGAGAATGATGAGAACGAGGGTAAGTCCGATCAAGGACAGTAGTGGGAGACTGTGTATTGAGTCGGAAGAGATAGGAGAGGTCTTGAATGAGTACTTTTCTTCAGTATTTACAAATGAGAGGGACCGTATTGTTGAAGAGGAGAGTATGAAACGGACTGGTAAGCTAGAGGAGATACTTGTTAGGAAGGAAGGTGTGTTGGGCATTTCGAAAAACTTGAGGATAGACAAGTCCCCCTGGCCTGACAGGATATATCCTAGGATTATGTGGGAAGCAAAAGAAGAAATTGCAGAGCCGTTGGCAATGATCTTTTCGTCTTCACTGTCAACGGGGGTGGTACCAGGGGACTGGAGAGTGGCGAATGTTGTGCCCCTGTTCAAAAAAGGGAATAGGGAATTACAGGCCAGTTAGTCTTACTTCAGTGGTAGGCAAGATAATGGATAGGGTACTGAGGGATAGGAATTATGAGTATCTGGAAAGACACTGCTTGATTAGGGACAGCCAGCACGGATTTGCAAGGGGTAGGTCTTGCCTTACAAGTCTTATTGAATTCTTTGAGGAGGTGACCAAGCATGTGGATGAGGGTAGAGCAGTGGATGTAGTGTACATGGTTTTTAGTAAGGCATTTGATAACGTTCCCCAAGGTAGGCTTATGCGGAAAGTCAAGAGGCATGGGATAGTGGGAAATTTGGCCAGTTGGATAGAGAATTGGCTAACCGGTCGAAGTCAGAGAGTGGTGGTAGATGGTAAATATTCAGCCTGGAGCCCAGTTACAAGTGGAGTTCCTCAGGGATCAGTTCTGGGTCCTCTGCTATTTGTAATTTTTAATAATGACTTGGAAGAGGGAGGCGAAGGGTGGGTCAGTAAATTTGCAGATGATACAAAGATTGGTGGAGTTGTGGATAGTGAGGAGGGCTGTTGTCGGCTGCAAAGGGACTTAGATATGATGCAGAGCTGGGTTGAGGAGTGACAGATGGAGTTCAACCCTGTAAAGTGTGAGGTTGTTCATTTTGGAAGGACAAATAAGAATGCGAAATATAGGGTTTCCGGTAGGGTTCTTAGTAAGGGGGAGGAGCAGAGGAATCTTGGGGTCTATGTTCATAGCTCTTTGAAAATTGCCACTCAGGTGGATAGAACTTGTAAGAAGGCCTATGGTGTATTAGCGTTCATTAGCAGAGGGATTGAATTCAAGAGTCGTGAGGTCATGTTGCGGCTCTACAGGACCTTGGTAAGGCCACATTTGGAGTACTGTGTGCAGTTCTGGTCGCCTCACTTTAGGAAAGATGTGGAAGCTTTGGTGAGGGTGCAGAGGAAATTTACCAGGATGTTGCCTGGAATGGAAAATAGGTTGTACGAGGATAGGTTGAGAGTGCTAGGCCCTTTCTCATTGGAATGGCGAAGGATGAGGGGTGACTTGATAGAGGTTTATAAGATGATCAGGGGAATAAATAGAGTAGACAGTCAGAGACTTTTTCCCCGGGTACAACAGAGTGTTACAAGGGGACATAAATTTAAGGTGAAGGGTGGAAGGTATAGGGGGATGTCAGGTGTAGGTTCTTTACCCAGAGAGAGGAATTGGCAGAGTCAGAATCATTGGTGACCTTTAAGCGGCAATTGGATAGGTACATGGATAGGTACTTAAACTAGGACAAATGTTCGGCACAACATCGTGGGCCGAAGGGCCTGTTCTGTGCTGTGTTGTTCTATGTTCTATATTCTATGTTCCACAGATTGAGTGTGATTAGGAGCAATGGACAGTTTTCATTTCCATACCCAAATGCCGTCAGCTCTCTAAGGCCTGGAGACTGAACTTGGGACTTGCTGGAATGATATCCCTTCAATATCAGGCTCTATTGGTCTGATTCATTCAGGACCCACATGAACACACAATCAAATTAGCCTGGATTTAATCCTGCCATCAAAGTAACTGCCAGCAGGCTGAGAACAAAGTGGAAACTCTGGCTGAGGAAGGATGTAGATACCTGAATCCCTCCTGTGGCTGCAGGCTTATGTTCCAGAAAGATTATGGACACGTGTGACATAGGTTTGTGGACACATGTGGTACAGGTTTGTGGACACATGTGATACAGGATTGTGAACATATGTGATGCCAGGTTTCCTGCCAGATCATGTGACAAAGTAGTTCTGATGCCAGGACCATGCAAGTGAAGGTGCCATCTTTAAAAGCCAGAAAGACAAGTTCAAAAGCTGAAATTCTGCTGTGCAGGCTTTCTGACATAGGACTGCAATTGAGATTACAACATTTATTGCAACCAGAGAGCATTTGGAGGATCCAGATTGAAGAAATCTCCACCTTTGCAGACGTTCAGCTGGTGTAACCAATAAACTTAGCTGTGTTTCAGGATACCACAATTCAGTCAGCCAATTGCCCCATTGGAATCATGGATTCATAGAATCCCTATATTGTGGAAACATGCCATCGGTTCATCCAATCTACACCAAACCTCCAATGAGTATCCCAACCAGACCAAACTCCCCTACCCTACCTCTGTAACCCTGCATTTCCCATGGCTTATTTAGCTCACCTGCACATCCCTGGACACTATAAGCAATTTACCATGGCCAATCCACCTAACCTGTACAGCTTTGAACGGTGGGAGGAAACCGGAGCACCCAGAGGAAACCTATGCAAACATGGGTGAAAGTGTGCAAGCTCCACTCCATTAGTTGGCTCACTGTACAGCTATCACCATGCAGTTTGGGAACAAGGAGGAATTCCACGTCCAGCAAATGGTCACAAAAGGTCAACACAAATGGTAAAGACTGCCTGGATGGAGGTTTTTAATGGATTAAGGAGGCTCCATCTGAGGGGTTAGGTCCAGTGCTAATAAAGGATGAATGATCTCCCCCGCACCACAAGGGTTAACTCACATTTCATACAGACAGTCAAAGCAAATAAAATCTGAGTAGGAAAAGCAGGAGAACTGAACAGTTAATGGTGTTGAATTGTGAAATGTCCTCCATAGTCGCATATGTGTACATGTCATTGGAATCTGCATCTTTCTATGTACTCTAGCCTGAGAGCAGCTAGGAACCCTGATGCCTGACCAGATTGGTAGGTAGTCAGGTACTAGCAGATTGTACTGGAACCCTTACCTGTTTCTCCCTTTTCTCTCATAGGGCAAGAAATCCCACAATGCCAGAGAGTGATCCAAGATCAGATGTGAAATGTCAGTGATTCATCTGCTGACAGAGGCAGAGCTGGAAGTCTTGGTGCCGGATGGGAACCGGGATGATTAGTCTATCTCATACGCTGAGTCTAGGTTGGCAAGTATAGAGAATGAGGAGGAATTGCGCTTACCCATCACCTTTGGGTACTGCAGCCACCTGCTGCATCCATGGATGGTAGTGACACATCACATCATTGTTTCAGTACTTGGTTTCATGCATCTTTTATCAAGCTCATAAGTTCATAAGATATAGGAGCAGAATTAGGCCATTTGGCCCATCGAGTCTAATCCACCATTTAATCATAACTGACATGCTCCTCACTCCATTTTCCTGCCTTCTCTCCATATCCCTTTACCAATTAAAAATCTGTCTAACTTCTTCTTAAATTTACCCACTGTAATGCACCAGAGAGTTGTAACCAGTCCTCATGTTTGATTTTCCTCTTCTGAGATGTACACTTGTTTAACATCATGTGTATCGGCTGCTTTCTCACAAACTGGGTTGCGGGTCCGTGTCTGATGATCAAGAAGAGTACTGAGTTCTCTGAGGGAATGGTATGGCCCATTCATGGTTTAATGCCACTTAATGTTGATCAATAGGTTTAAAGTGGTTAAATATGATATGGTTCCTTACTTCCCATGCATTAACTGCCATGGCAACCACATCAGTGGTAGCTGACTGATGTGGATAGCCTTTTGTTTCATTCTTTTCTGTATCCTCCTCACAAGATGAGGCTTCTTCCTGCGGGTTGTTATTTGTGAATGCCTTACATGGCAATTTCATGGAGTGCACAATGACTGTCGAAAACATCCTCATTTGAGTCACACTAAACAGCACGGCCAGAACAATCAAGGCACCGGAAGTGCATCTTCAACAGATTGATGGCTTTGTCGATGAAGTTTCTTGTTGTCACATGCCAGACGTGGAAACTTTATTCTGCCCCAGCCACCTACAAACAAAGTAACCCTTGTCACCTCAGATCCATCTGTCGATTTGTGGTTTCAGTATAAACCGGGCAGCACTTGCGAGTGTAAAAATGCTTGGCACCTTGTCGAAAGCCAGGATAGTGAATAAACACCGGCATGACATTTTAACAAACTTGTTAATGGGATGTGACTGGGCCACTATTTATTGCCCAGCCCTCATTGCTCCCTAGTGGAGATGGCCTTCCTGAACCTTTATAGTCATTGGGGTGTAGGGACATCCATAGTGCTGTTAGGAAGGGTTTAATCTACTAACAGTTAAAGAATGCCAATATGTTCCAAGTCAGGATGACACTTGAACTTTGTAGGTGACAGTGCTCCTGTGCATCTGCAGTCCTCGTCCTTCCAAATGGTAGAGATCATGGATTTGGGGAGTGATGTCAGAAAGCCTTGGTGAGTTACTGCAGTGCACCTTCTAGATAGTACACACTGCTGCCATTGTGTGTTGGTGATGAAAGCAGTTAACATTGAATGTGCTGGATGTGGATGCATCAAGCAGGCTGCTTTGATGATGTCTTAGGTGTTGTTGGAGCTATACTCATCCAAGTGAGTGAAAACTATTCCACCCTCCTCCTGAATTGTGCATTGTAGATGGTGGAAAGGCATCAGGATTCAGGAGGTAAGTTACTCACCATAGCATTCCTAGTCCTTGATCTGCTTTTGTAATCATGGTATTTATATGGCAAGTCTAGTTCAGTTTTTGGTCAAGATGTTCATAGTGGGGTATTCAGTGATGGCAATACCATTAAACATCAAGAGGCAATAATTAAATTCTCTTATGTTGGGGATGGTGATTGTATGGCACTTATGTGGTACAAATGTTACTTTTCAATTATCAGCCCAAACCCAGGTGTTGTACAGGTTTTGCTACATATGGGCATGGATTGCTTCAGTATGTGAGGAGCCACAAATGATACCAAACATTGTGTTATCATCAGTCAATATTCCTACTCATGATTAGATTAGGAAGGAATGTCATTGAAGAAGCAGCTGAAAACGGTTGGGCTAGAACATTGATCCGAGGAGCACCTGCAGAGATGTCCTACAGTTGAGATGACTGATCTCCAACAACTCACAATTTTCTTTGAAGCCATGTAGGACTCCAACCAGCAAAGAAATTTCTCTCTGCTTCCCATTGTCTCCAGTGTGGCCAGGGTTCCTTGATGCCGCACTCAGTCAAATGTGACCTTGATGTTAAAGGTTGCCACTTTCATCTAACCTCTGGAATTCAGCTCTTCTGTCCATCTTTAAACTAAGCTGCAATGAGGTCAGAAGCCAAGTGGCACCTTGCAAAATCCATGCTGAGCATCAGTGAGCAGATTATTCATTTTAAGTGTCCCTCGAGAGCATTATTGATGACACCATTGCTGATGATGGTAATAAGCTGGATTTGTCCCAATTTTCCACATTTTTGGGTAGATGCTAGTGTTATAGCTACTGGAAAAGTGTGGCTAACAGTGTCGCCAGTTTATGGAACATGTGTCTGCAGCACATTGATACAATATTATCAGGGCCGTTAGCCTTTGCAGTAGCCATATTTTAAGCCATATTTGACACCACGTGGAGTAAATCAAACTTGTTAAAGACTAACTTCTGTTATGCTGGAGACCTACGGACAAGGCTGGTTCACTTATTGTGGTCACAAGTTAACTGCAGATTGAGGGAATAAAATCTGTTTCTGTTAATAAGCATGACTCTCTGCTTGGATTGTGCCTTGATAGAAACATGGTGCTGTTAGCTACTCAAGTTACATGCTCAATGAGGAAATGGCCCTCAATCTCACTGCCTTCTGCATCTGACTGTTCTGGTCAGTCTGAAACTTTATAAATGTTCCAGCTGTGTTGTGCAATCCATCTTCTTGACGTTTTCCGGTCTGAAGTGCAGATTAATGATGATCTCATTGGCAGAAATGACACATGGGCTGAATTGCCCCTTTTAATTCCTACGTTTTTCTGTCACTTTTACTTTCTTCTGTCGATGTGTGTTTCACACTCACTCCTCTCCTATGGTATTGTTTGGATTCAAGTATTTTTAAAAATACACTTCTCTATTACATCCAATCTCTCTAGCTGACTCACCCAGTTGCTAACTTCATGAAGAATGCAAGCATCTTTTAGATTTCAGATCTGTTGGAAGATACACATCTGGAATGTCAATAACCCATCATTCTCTTTGCAGAAACTCATTCTCCAGTTGTGTATTTGTTGCATTTGCTGTTTTCATAGCCAATTGTATGCATTTTGTTTCTAAATGAAAGATAGTGGAGTCATTCAAGCTATCAAGGTGCTGTGAAAGAATCTTTAAACATTTGAAAGCCTCTTACTGGGTTATAGAAGATGAGTGAATCTATCGCACCTCAGTGTTTCCTTGTTGGTAGTTTGTTACCTAGAGACCATAGCCCCAATAAGATTTCATTGTTCTTTGTTAGTGAATTTAATTTATTGTTTCGGCAGACAGGCAAATAACATTGGAGCAATGCTTTAATGGAGCTTTGTTCGCTACCAATAAATTATAGAGCAATAGCTGCATACATATAATTAAGTTTGTAAGGAGAAAGATTGTGACAAAGGAGAGAAAAAAAATGAAGGAAGAATGGACTGCATCCATATCACATCTTTGATGACCTTAGAGGATTTCAAAGTGCTTTGCAGCAAATTATGTACTTTCAATGTATTGTAGATGTTGTAAAATAGGAAGTTTTCAGTCAATTTATGTTTGGCACTGTCACAGAAATAGCAAGATAAATGGCCAGGTAACCTGTCTTGCCATTAATGTTGAGAGAAAGCTATTAGCCTGTAGACCAGGGAGAACTTCAAATTGGTGTTTAAAATCTTTTGCATCCATCTGAGGGAGCAGATGATTAAAGATCTAAAGACAACTTCTCTGATATCATATTTCCTCACTACTGTCTCAGTTGAGTATGAAGCTGAATTATGTGCTTAAGTTGCTAGAGAGGAAGTGAATTCCCAAATTTCTGGTTCAAAGGTGAAACTGCTACCAACTAAGCCCACTCCCCACAACACCCCTGCCCCAGGGGAAACATAGGGATAAGAGGCCTGCAATTAGCTGTAAAGAGATTGATGGAGTAATCCTAACCAATATGCTTGCCGTCAGATACTTCACTCTGCAACATGTGGATTGTGAGAAGAGTTGTGCTTCATGCAAGTGCATATGATTTGGATGGAAAAGCAAATCTTGTCCTTTCTGCCATTAGTCAAATTTTTGAAGCTTGCAGTGGCATTGCCTTTACAAGAAAGACAGGCAGTTAGAAAGGAAGTTAGTTTACTTTGGGAATGAATGAGCAGAACTGGGATAGATAGAAAGGTTAATAAAAACTGAAAGAACTGCAGATGCTGTAAATGTGTTCTGAGGAAGGGTCACTGGAGACGAAACATTAACTCTGACTTTTCTTCACAGTTGTTGCCAGACCTGCTGAACTTTTCCAGCAATTTATTTTGGATAGAAAGGTACTTGAGGAAACTGCATTTGTTGATATAGTGGTATGGCTAATGAGAATGGGAAAGTTACTTCATTGATTGGCTGTCATCCCAACTACAAATTCCAATCATTGTAAGCTATCCTTCACAAACAGATAATGATTTTCAGTAGTTTAATGCCTCAAAGCATAGGTAGACGGATTAGCCAACTATGGATTCGATTTTTAGTGCAATCATGTCAGAGATGTTTACAAGCAATTGATTACACAAATCAAATGTTCCATCTTTACAGGTTAGAAGAGAACACCCCTGAAATCTTACATCCTGCTAACCATTGTGGATCAAGATCACGTCCTCTGATCCAAGCTGCCTGAACTTATCTACTACCCTGGCGTCTGATCTCTTTCAGATTGTTGTGGGAGGGATGGGGCAACATAAAGATTTGTTGTATTTATGGCTGCTGGAGCAACCATTAGGTGCTGAAAGGAGGGGGAAAAGAAATTCACAAAGGAGAGATCTGGCTCATTTGAAAATCAAAGGACCTGTTCCAATGGCACCAGACATTTAAATGGTGTGTGGATATTTTGATAACAATCAGTTCAGCTTAGTACAGGGCATGAAAGTGGAAAGAAGGAAGAAAAATCCTCACTGGCTACTTTGGAAATGATAGTAAATGTTCAAAGTCAACAGAGTCAAAAATCTTGATTTGTCCTTAATAGTTGCAATATGAGCAGGTATAAACTGTGTGCCTCATGCTGGAAAACTGTATTATGGGTTAAACAGAGTCAAGTAGTATCTCAGTTCCACTGCTGGCTTTGTAACAAACCCATCTGTTCTCTGTGAAGTGGGAAGATGCAGGAAGTACACATTCTCACACCTATAGGATGACACATTGAATTGGTATATGATGGAGTCCAGCAGAAGTAGGCCATGCACTAATATCCAACGCTGCTTGCAACCACCCAGTGCCAGCCACAGTCTGTCAAAAACACCACTGAAATTCAGAACCAATATGCTTACAGATTGCAAAGAATGCAAATTATTAGGAATGGCTCCGAAAGCTGTTGTAACTATCATATCAAATGTTCTTTCTGTTGGTTTTGAGAAATTTTACTCAAGTTTTACTCATTGCATGTTTTCATGAAAGTCTTATCAATAATAATTTCTTGTAGCATGTTATCATTCTTCGAATTGGTTAGGCCACTTTTGGAATATTGTGTGCAGTTCTGGTCTCCTTCCTATCGAAAAGATGTTGTGAAACTTGAAAGGGTTCAGAAAAGATTTACAAGAATATTGCCAGGATTGGAAGATTTGAGCTATAGGGAGAGGTTGAATAGGCTAGGGCTGTTTTCCCTGGAGCATCGGAGGTTGATGGGTGATGTTATAGAGATTTATAAAATCATGAGGGGCATGGATAGGGTAAATAGACAAAGTCTTTTCCATGGGGTGGGGGAGTCCAGAAATAGAGGGCATAGGTTTAGGGTGAGAGGGGAAAGATATAAAAGAGACCTAAGGGGCAACATTTTCATTCAGAGGGTGGTACGTGTATGGAACGAGCTGCCAGAGGAAGTGGGAGAGGCTGATACAATTCCAACATTTAAAAGGCATCTGGATGTGCATATGAATAGGAAGACTGTGGAGGGATATGAGCCAGGTGCTGGCAGGTGGGACTAGATTGGGTTGGTCGGCATGGATGAGTTGGACCGAAGCGTCTGTTTCCTTGCTGTACATCTCTATGAGTCTATGACTTTGTGAATATACCAGCCCAGATCTTCTGATCAGAAGAAGAAACCTAATTTCCAATCCTGATCAAACAAGAATTATATAGTGAACCTTCGTGAATTTTTTTATGCCAGGAGCCATCTCAGCCAAAGCAGCAATCCAAGAAGTTAGCAGCAGAGTGGATTGGTGTTGAAAGCACACCCCTTTTCCATGACAACTGTCACCCATTTTCAATATTTAAATTCCTGATGTCACTTTCACACCATTGAAAGAAGGTGTGGAAAGTAAGAAGGCAGTGGGGTGGCAGGAGAGTGAGGGGATAGAATGGAGGCTGCGCAAGGGGATAGGGTGGCAGGTGGATGAGGAGTAGAGTGGAAGATTGGTGAAGGGGTATGAACCAGGCAAATAAATGGTAGGGTTAAGGATTAGGGTTAACTGTAAGTGAGAGGGTAGAGTGGCAGACAAATGGGCAAGTGTCTGTGGTAATGAAAATACCACATCTTTCTGTTTCCGTTCATTTTGGATACTGGATGAATAAAGAAAGATATTGCTTGAAATTAAGGACGAAAGAGATGATTGCAGTTTTAAAAATCATGTTTGCTGGAAACCCATTGTAATTTATATACAAGGTTATCATTTCTGGGAACAGCGGGACTGAAAGTAGACAAAACAGGATCAATGGGCACTGGGTTCTGTAGTTGGAGAAAACTGCTTCAGAACAATGTTCAGATTGCCTCCTAACCAGTTGACCATTGTTTGTATAGGGTTAGTGTTGCAGAAGCACCTAACCTGCAAAGAGAATACATTAGAAAACTCACTCTGTCTCTCAACTATTCCGAAGGAGCTGACAATCTCCAGCAATAGCTAGTTAGGTTCCGGTCTTTTCTCTGCAAACTCCCATTGAAGGAAGGATAAAACACCTGCAGAGCTGTTGAAAGGATTCTCAATGGATGAATGAAAAATTGAACATCGGTGTACAAACAATCTTGTGTTAACATCGAAGAGTCAAAGGAAAATGAAAGAAAACAACTTATCAAATTCTGTGATCCGGTCTGGTGCTATCAAAAAGTGTTACCCTGATTTTTAGTTTCCTTCCCTCCCTTAATATCCAAGTCTTACCCTCTCTATGTGTCTGGCTGTTTGCAAAGGGAGGAATTTCAGAGGAAGCAGAGTTTAAGTTATTGAGTTAAATGTTAGCAAATTTCCTTTTTTTTCCCATTTATTCAAGATAATGCGTTAACAATAAAGAGCTATGTTCTTGTAAAGTATACACTAACTATGTGAATGTATCCTTTCAACCTGAGTTTGTCAGCAAGGTAACCTGACAGTTTGAATGAAGTACTTTCAAGGATGTGGCAACTTCAGGAATTGTGAGCTTGACCTCCGATGCATTTTCCGATGAGCTGTGACAGTGAGCCAGATTGGCTAGTGTTGTGTGGGTGAGAGAAGACAGCGTGGTGGTAGGGCAGAAGAGTTGGATGCCATTGGGCCATGTTCTACTCAGGTGGGTGGGGAAGGAGGTGATTTTGGCGATTGAAGTGTTGGACACTCTCAGGTGATGAGAGTTTGTAAATACAGGGAAGGTTTTGAGTTGGGATTTGGGTCTGTTTCAGCTGAGTATAAGGGGAAATTGGGGTCCAGACCATGTCACGTTTGATGTAGGGTGTTGGATACAAGGGGTTATGAGGCAATGTATCGAATGAGGTATCAATGGGGAGAGTAGTTATCTGATCCGGTTGTATGATGAGGTGGTGGGAGACAGAGGAGGGCTTGAGTGTTTGGTCCAGCTGATGAAGGTGAGTGTCAGACAGCAGGAGTCATGGGGTAGGATTTCAAATTTGGCTTTGAAATGGTCTGGTATCTATGAAGGGTTAAAGAGTGGGTTAATAATGAATTGGTAGGGGCTGCCTGTTTAATAGTTACCCAAGGGTTAGAGCAGGTCTTAGTTCCCTTCACTTTTCCTAGGTGTCTAAGTCAGACCCTCCAAAGTCTCTGACTCCAAGTCAGGTTGGGGATTTGTTTTTGGAGGCTTCCAGGCACTCAGTCTCTGGCCATCAGAAGTTCCAACTTCCAGGGCAATTCTCAGGGATTCAGCTACATCATAACTCTGTAGTACACCAAAAGGTAACTCCTGTCTACATTGTTGCAATGGCTATGTTCCCACTGGAAAATCTGGACGACTATTACATGACTCTTTGCAATTCTAGGCAAAGAAAGTGCAGTTTAGTGCTCCTCTACAAATTATACAAAACAATTTGCTCAATAAAAATGTACAAGGAAGGGACTCTCTTGTGGTACAGTGGTATCATTTCTATTCCTGGATTGGGAGGCCCTGATTCAAGTCCCACCTGCTTCAGAGATGTCTAATAGCATCTCTGAGCAAGTCTATTAGAAAAGTAGGTTAAGTAAAAGTTAAATACAATGAGTACAAAGGCAGTGTAAATCTTAGAATTGGATCTGCCATTTTCCAAAAATCTTATCATCAAAACACAAGAAGCATTGCAGGAATAACATTGAACAAGATCAGTGATTTTGAATGATCTGTGCTATCAGACACCCCTAACTTTTAATGGTGTTTATTTTCAAACCTGATTGACTTCTACAGTTCAGCATAAGGCTGCCTTTTTGATTTAAAATTCTAAAGAGTTACTTTGAATCACTCCAAATGCTGCTCTGTGCAGACAGAAACGTAAGAGATAATGATCTGGTCTATGATGTATGGAAGCTAATTGCTATGTTTAGTTAGCTGAAAGAATGATCTTTTCCAGTCATAAATTTCAGGAGATGGCAAGCCTCTTTACTTTATTTCTCTTTCTATATCTTTATCTTAGCTGGAGTTAAAGATGTAGTGGATTGCTCTTGGCAAAAGTATTCAGATATACATAAGACGTTGCAAATTTATCTCTTCTTTTCAAAGCAGTTTCTTAATCATGTTTGAGAGGTGAATCTGTTGAATGTTGAAATTTATAGCAGTTCCATGCTGTTTTGGCCACTCTGGACTCCGGGATCCGAATCTTCCAATCAGTGTAGCATCCAATGGTTCCAATGCTAATCAGGCAAAACAGCTCTACACTTACAAATTATATCGAAGAAAAGCCAAATATTCGATTCGGCATCCAGAAGCTCAAGTTCACAAAGGGGCTTACAACAAGGATCAGTGCAGCGGACAGACCCCTTTTTAAGGCAAAAACACAAAAACCAAACCAACTAAAGGAAGGGTCTGAAGAAAGGTCTCTGGACCTGAAACATTAATTCTACTTTATCTCCACAAATGCTGCCAGACCTGCTGAACTTTTCCAGCAATTTCTGACTTTGTTCCCCCTTTTAAGGCACTATCTGCTGCATTCTGGTAAGTTACTCTATTTAAAGGCTCATTTTTTTTAAAAAATGAATGAATGAGTTCATCAGTGGATGATTGGGTGAATCAGTGAATGAGTTTGGATGAATATTTGATTAGACAACAAGGTGAGAGAGGTAGGTGTGTGTGAGTGGGTAAGTAGTAAGTAGCTAGGAGCACAGGCTGGTGGTGGTGAGTAATTAGTAGACAGTGAGGACTGCAGATACTGGAGAGTTAGAACTGATAAAGTGTGGTGCTGGAAAAGGCACAGCAGGTCAGGCAGCATCAGAGGAGCAAGAGATTGACATTTCAGGCAGGACCTGTTTTCTGGACTGGTGAGGGGAAGGGAGTTGAGGGATAAATAGGGGGAAGATGTTGGGGCTAGGGAAAATGCAGGCAATGAGGTGGGTGAAGGTAGGAGATAATACAGATAGGTCAGAGACAAGGGTGGAGCAGATAGGTGGGAAGGAAGATGGACAGGTAGGACTGGTCAAAATGGCAGATCTGAGTTGGAGGGTTGGATCTGGGATGGAGTTGGGGAAGGCGAGATTTGGAAACTGATGAATTCAATGTTCATTCCATGTGATTGTAGGCTCCTAAGCCAGAAGATGAGGAGCTTCTCCTCCAGTTTGAGGGTGCCCTTGCGTAGGCAGTGCAGGAGGCCCAGAATGGATACGTCCTTAGGGGAGTGAAAGGGGGGTTTAGGTGGATGGCAACAGGAAGGTGGGATTTGTTAGTGTGTATGAACCAGAGATGTTCCCTGAACCATTCTGAGAGTTTGCGCTCGGTCTGTCCGATGGAAGTGGATGGGTTGGTGAAGGGGTGTTGTGTGATGTGGGTGATTGAGCAGTTGTGGGATATTCAAGTTGAGGTGGGATAATTGACTGAGAGAGAAATTGGGGTCAAGGATTTCAGGATTAATGTGCTTGGGAAATAGTCAGGCCCAAATTGGGGCAGAGTGGCAGACTGGTTGACTGAAAACAGAATTGGGCGCAAAAGAGACATTTAACATAGGATTTTTACCTTAAACCTAAGGAACAGGATAAATTAAAATCTCCAAGCTCTCCTTCTTCACAGACTCTGGGAATCTAAATTAAACCATTTTTTTTTCCCACCAGATGCCTGCAGAATGTTAAAGTTCACCCTTTATGTTTTCAAACATCACATTTTCTGCTGTGCAGGGGAACATACACAAAGGCAAAAAGGTCAGAGATAGACCATCTCTCTCAAAACTTTCAACAGTTACAAATAACATCTATTGCTCGTACTCTATAATTTCAAACACTACATAGAGTTAATGCAAGCCAAAAATAGGTGATGTATATTTTTGATACTTTGAGTCAAGGAAGAGTGAAAATTGCTTGTACATTACATATCATATCCTCATGCTGTCCAAAGAACATTTCTTCCAATTAACCTTTTTGAAGGTCATTTGCAGTTGGTCCATAGGAAACTATCACAATCAAAATGTGCACAGATGCATCCCACAAACAGCAAAGGAAAGAACAAGCAGATAACATGCTTTTGTTTTGAAGAGGTATATTCAACCAGAGTGGCTGAACTTCTACAAATTGCAGAATAAAGTCTTTTAAATCTACTTCAATTTATTCTCTCTTCTTAAAAGCATCAATTCAGACAATGCTTCAGTTGTCCACTGACGTGACAATAGATCGATAAGCATTTAACTAAGAGGCAAAAATGCTGTCAAATGAACAAGCTGAATTAAGTTTTTATTTACTTAGAAAACAAATTGATCAAAGTTATTTTTATCCCCAATGAGTGCCATCAAGAGAAAGTTCAATGATGCTGCCAAATATAAAACACAATTTCTGAAATTTCAACAACATTTAAAATCAGATGTTTATGTATCTATTAAATTAACATCTTTGTTAAATTGGAAGAACTAAATCCTTATTTCTGTACTCCTGGACTTTGACACAATTTCACATTTCATATGTTTACAATTTTATATTCAGACACATTTAACTCGTTCCCTGGATGAGCCCGTTCCCATTTCTATCAGTTCAAAATATGTTTGTAAAGATTGCTTCATGTGTTAGTTAAGTGTTTTTTTTTAATTTTTAAAATAACTTTTTTTTTGCCAGTGCATCAGAGCATCAGATACTGGGAATGCTTATAGCTTATCGGAAAAGTAGGACACTATTTCATGATTCAGTGCCGAATAGGAAAAAAGCACTAAAGAGAATTGTGCCTGATAATAGTATAATCAGTACAGAAAGTACTTGGAAATGCAGTATTGCTCTCATAGGATGCAATGAGGTTAAGACAGTTGGAATTTTATGAGGAAATATATTGTATATAATGTACAGTCCTGATGTTTTGAATAAATGGAACAGTTGCATTCTAAAGGTCTTGTATTTGTTAGTCATTCATTTGTAGATAATGATTGATGTACCAGCTCCTGAACAAAAGATTTAGAGATGTTTTAAAAAACTGATGTGATAGTTTTTTTTCCTAAGGAGAAAAAATTTGCTCTTTTGAGACATGTATGACAGAAATGAATGGTAAAAATCTACTCTCAGGTAATAAGGCCAAATCTGTTTAGATCCATTGAACTAGGCCAGACCACTCAAAACATTCTTAAGCAGGCAGCCCAGACCATAACTTTGCTATTTGTTTCAATAAGTGTGCAGTGAAAATTACCTGGAGTAAGTTAGCTTGGTTGATTAGAGGTTTTAAAATAGACAAAAAAATCACAAAATTACAGAATGAAACACAAAGGACAGAATATAGAATACTCACAGAACTCAGTCTATCCAAACTAGACTTAATTATTCTGTTCTGAAAATACACAACAGTCCAGTAAACAAACTCCCTTAAACACAGAGTAAAACTGAAACAGAGGCTTACAGGTCAAAGTTAGAAGGGCAGAAGGAGAGAGAATTTAGCAGCATGTTTCCACACAGCCCACTGCTGAACTGAACTGACTGACAACAAGAATTCAGCTTCCAGGACTGACCACTCCCCTTTCATTATACGGGTTACTTCTAAAACAGGAAAACTTTGGCCTAAAGTCTCATTTGTTTACGTATAAACAAAAAAAGCCTCCCAATACCCTTTTCATCTCTGTACCAAACCAGTCGTTTCATAGCTGGACTGTTTTATGACCCCTCTGGAAAAAAAACCAAGGACACAGTATCCTTGAGAAAAGGAACAATTTTCAGGAAAGAAAGACCAGCTTTATGACACACCAAATAGAAAACCAAAGTTCCACATACCTATGGCCTTTACTTTTTAAATTATTTGTGGTATTTCTCATAACTAATTTTATATGTATGCAATATGGTACCTCCTGCTTTGACAATATAACTCAAGAACATCTTTGACAAAATTGTTTAAATGGAGTACTTAGTTCAGGTGTTACTAAGGGATAATCCATTAAAAGAAAATTGACACACAAGAGACAATAATGATATGGTTTGTGATCTGTGCACAGCAGCTAATTATTGTGTCTTAGGGAACTATGTTTTATTTTAGCATTTAAAATTCAGATTCACGTCTTTCTTGTGCATGAGATTTACATATTCATGGAAACTCAAACTGAGGTTTGCAAGACATTAAGTGAGCCAATCATTCACCTTTGGGAGCTAATTTAGAAAAGTAGTCAAATTTATTTTTGATTATTGACCATTTGCTGTAGGAAACTGAAATGGAATAATCAGATTGTAAAATTATTGCTTCAATAGGCTACATTCTCCCTACTTCTGCCAAAGACAGAAGGTTTGTCAAGGCAGGGAGAACAATTTTTCAGATGGCTCACACGGCAGTGGTGAATATTAAGGTCACAATATGCTACAGAGCAACATGATATGTGCCAGCTTTTGTGCATCCCATGATCTGAATTTTCACAAGAACGGAGGAACGGAGGCAGTGCATTACTCATGAGTGG
Organism: Chiloscyllium punctatum; assembly: GCF_047496795.1. Taxonomy (NCBI): domain Eukaryota; kingdom Metazoa; phylum Chordata; class Chondrichthyes; order Orectolobiformes; family Hemiscylliidae; genus Chiloscyllium; species Chiloscyllium punctatum. The sequence continues at coordinate 134,603,374 of NC_092741.1, read as the reverse complement.
AATAACCACGCTTCACCCAGTAATGTATTGGAGTGACAGAGACCCCAAAGACAGCCACCTGATGAAGGAGCAGCGCGCCGAAAACTAATGCTTCCAAATAAACCTAATGGGCTGTAACCTGGTGTTGTGTGATTTTTAACTTTGTACACCCCAGTTCAACACTGGCACCTCCAAATCATGCCCAAAGAGTATGCTTTCTCCCTGCCCAGTTTGCTTTTCAGGGAATGAGACTGAAAGAATTAGCATGGGAGAAGGATGGAAAGCTACAGAAGAGTAAATAACAAAAAAAAAACAATTTAAAAAAAATTATTCATGAGGATTTTGAAGTATGCTTGTTATTTCCTAATATATTGTCACTCCATTTATAAACGTTTGGAAATGTGTTCGTTCTGTGAGCTGCCTTCCAGCACTGTAGCAGCCTCTGTCGCGCTCTTCACACACAGTCCTGTCAGTGAGGGAGCTCCACAATTTTGACTCAGCAATAGTGCATGATTAGAAATATAGTTCCTCATCAGTATGGTGTGTGTCTTGGAGTTGAACTGGCAGTCAGATAGTTCCATGCATTTATTGCCCTTATTCTAGATCATAAAGGTTACAAGATTTAAAATTGCTGTTAAAGGAACCTGATTTGGAGGTGCTGGTGTTGGACTGGGGTGTACAAAGTTATGAATCACACAACACCAGGTTATAGTCCAACAGGTTTATTCGGAAGCATGAGCTTTCAGAGTGTTGGTCCTTCATCAGGTGGTTATGGAACCTTGCTGAGTTGCTGTACTGCACCTTATAGATAGTTAGATGCATTGTTTTCATTCATGGTAATTGTGGAGGGTTTGAATGTTTATCGTGGAGGATGGAGTGCCAATCAAACAGTTGCTTTTTCCTGCAAGTTGTTGAGCTACTTGTGTGTTGGAATTGCGCTCATCTAGGCAAATGGAGAATATTTTATCATACTCCTGATTTATGCCTTGTAGGTTGTGAGAAGAGGTGAGTTACTCACAGCAGAAATTCCTCACTTTTGATCTGCTCCTCAACCCATAGTATTTTTGAGACTGGGCCAGTTTAGTTCATTGTCAAATCGTACCTATCATTATATTGGGGATTCAAAGATCATAATTACCATATGAAGGAACAATTGCTAGATTCTCTCATTTGAGATGATCATTGCCTTGGTGCTCATGTGCCATGTATATTGTTTAAAATCAGAAGTTGTCTTTCAGAGTGGTCAATTTAGCTTATGTCATCAAAGTTCTTCTTTTTTAAAGAAGGGCACTTTTTTTGTTAACGCCAACATCATGTTGGGAAGGGGCATGCAAACCAGGAAAGCTAGGATAGGATTATCAGATTTATTTTGTTACATGATCTCCATTCTATAATGTCAACAAAATCCTTAGATCTCTACATAATTGCTACTGTTTGCTGACTGGAGTGCTATCATTGATTCATTAGAATCTGCAGTGTCACAGAATCTTCCCTGTTTAAGTAAGTGTTCTGTTTGGAGTAAAAATTCACAGTTATACTTAGGTGTCTCCTTGCTTGTAGTCCTGTGACTTATGCCATAAGGCTCTCACTGTAGGTATTCAATTTATAGCCAGTTCAAAATAACAAGACAAGCCAGATTGATTTCTTGGGGGTTTGTAATAAGTTGAAAGAATGCAGTAGAATTAAATATTATAAAGCCACATAGAAGCACAGCTACTAAAAGAGGAACATGGGGATGTTCAGAGCTGCTGAAATCTAAGAGTGACAGAAAATCAGAGAAAAGGGAGAATAAAGAAACAGGACACGACTGAAAACACTGGGGAAAACAATTTTCCTCTCCTGTTATGCTCAAAATGATTGATGTGCTGCAAAAATGGAAGGTTTTCCACTTGCAAAGTCAAAAATAAAAAGTTACAAAGATTTAATTAGCAAAGCCGATCAGCTACACTTCTAACACGCCTGGGAAGAAATTGTTTCAAAGTATATTCTCCCCTAAATGTCTCTGAAGAACAAAGAAAAGGACATCAGAAAGTTTTGATTTGGATACAGACTTTAACCTCACGCTTTCAATGCATTATCTGAGCTGACATGGCACTTTTTGTTAATGTCACTTGAGAATGTAACTTTAAAAAAAGTTCTGAGATTTACATATATAAGAACTGAAACCATCATGTTCATTCTAAAAGATGAGAGAATTAACAAACATTCCTGGTCTTTTCAACACATAATTTGAGTTACATCACACTGTAAACCTTTGCGATAAATTCTGTGGACAATCTTACACTCCACTGCCTCCTGAAGGACCTGTGTTCCGAAAGCTAGTGCTTCCAAATAAACCTGCTGGACTATAACCTGATGTTGTGTGATTTTTAACATCAGAAAGTTTGAAAGCCTTAAGGGTATGTTTTGAACCCTAAGAGATAGGAATTTAAGAAGAGTTATATTCAGTATTAGAACCCAAGTGAAAAATAGTCCACTGATCAACATATGACTGCCTAACATAGTTTGCAGAATTCTGAAAATTTGCACAACAAAAAATTTATTTATTTAAAAACAGGAGTGCATAAATCAAAAAAAGATCTTGCAGTGAAAATATATCTAATGAGAGATGAGAAACTTGCTCTTAGAAAAAAGTTGACAGATGTAAAACACCAGCATTGCAAATCAACAGCTAGAGTACATTCACGTCTGAACAGACCATGCCTTGCAGTATGACATGTTACATTCCAGGTGAAAATACTATAGAGGATGTCATAAAGGAAAGGGAAACATGTCCAGCATGGGGAAGGTACTGTTCTGACTATGAACTGAAATATTTTGCACACAGTATTGGCTAAAATGAAGCACAATAAACAAATATAAATGGCTGCAAGAGGGATATCAGCTAATGAATCACTCTGTCTCACAATAGCTTGACTTAATTAGGTCAATGAATCATTTTGATTCTTGGAAAGATGATTGCAGGATACTAATGCCCAATCAACGTAGAGTGTCAAATAGACATTGGTGTGTCATGCACACACGACAACATTCACAGATCTTACAAAGTGGCTCAACAGGCCAATCCAAGAATGAAGCTCTTTAAAATAAAGTTGATGTTATTTGATATACCATGCTTGATAACAAATTACCCTGAGAGACCAATCCAATGGCAAGAACGAAGATCTGGAACTTCAGATCGTAGACAACAAAGAAAAGCCATGTGTCTCAGACAGAGCAAGGCTAAAGCTTCAACTGGTAACTCTCAATGACTCAAGAGATACGTGACCTACACAGCACATTAAACCTGCACATTGACTGCAGAACAGATTCATGTATGTTTACAGCTTTGGAATGTCTTCTAGAAAATATAATCTCAAAGAAGAAAATGTAAGATCAATTCAACATCTGCCAAGGAGTGTTCCAGTTACCCTCAAGACCAGCCTGAAAAACAAGATAGAAGAGCTGGATAAACAAGCAAGTGACAACTCCTGTGGAACTGATTAGCAGCATGGTAGCAGTGAATTAATCTGGAAAGCTAAGAATATGCATCAACCCAAAGATTCTAAATAAAGCTCTGAAGAGATCTTACTATCCCATGTTAATGATCAAAGGCATTATGCCACAATTTTCAAAGGCAAATGCCTTCATTACACAAGATGCAAAGGATGGTTATTGGCAAGTGAAATTGAATGAAAGTTAACAGCTTTCCAACAACATTCTGGATACTGTTTGGGAGATGCAGATGATTGTGCATATTGCTTAGCATTTCACAGCTCCCAGGGAGCATCAGCGCAGATAGCATAGGTTAGTGAGTGACTTATTTGGAATAAAAGCTATGGATGATCCATTAGTCTATAAGTGGAGAGGCCCATTGATAACTATGATCACAATTTAATAGAACAGTGAGGCAAAGATTGTCAGATGAACCTGAAGTGGAAGAAGAAAATATTGCAATTAAATATGCACTGATTACAAGCAATATTTGCCTGAATCCCTAAAAGCTAAGTCCAATAGTATGAATGCAGAAAACCAACTGAGGAAAGAACAGTACAATTTGTTGGATTCATCAACTTTTCAGCAAACTTTTGGCAAATATGTTTGCGAAGTGTAAAGGATTACATCAATTCACTGCCAAGGACATGCAGTGATATTTGGGCTCAGAACAAAAGCAATACTCACTAAAATTAAGCAGCTAATAATGTCAATGTCTTTGCCGAAATGCTATTCTGAAAATGATAAAGTCACCCTGCAATGTGACTGCTGTGAGATGGGACTTCGAGCAACACAGACAATGTTATTGACATGGAAACAGTCAAATCAAATCAGCCTCCCTATTCACAACACAATAAAATAACATATTCAATGACCCTCAATATTGACCCCAATGGTTCCTAAAGAGACTTGTTAAAAAACCAACAACAGACTTTGTGAATAAATGATACAAAATATCAAGTTTATAGTTTACATAAAGAATTAACATATTACCAAAACTGTAGTTTTAGCAGAGCAAAGTTAAACAAAAAGGTAAGCTAATTTACATCTCTGATTTAAACCTAACCTTCTTTGATTCTCGTTCTCATTCACACAAAGACAGACAAGCAGACTCAGTTCAGGGATAAAATAAAAAGGAAAAGCAAGTGCGATACAACTGGCCAGTTTACTTAAACTGTTTCCATAATCTGTAGAATTACAAGCATGTGGAATTGTATCTTGCTTAGTTTCTGACAACACTGGTCAATGCATGTCGCTTCCAGTAGGCTCTGGGTAATATTCACTGATCCTTATAACAGTGATTCTGTTCTCCAAACTTTTACTAAGTTGATAAAGGGAGGATAACCAGGGAGCAATCAAACCTCCATTTTGTAGCTATGGCAGCAACAATCCTTCTGACAAAAAAAATCACAGTTCAAAACCAGTGCAAATATTGGTTTCTCTTTTATCTTTGAATATTTTCTTTGTTAGGCTGATTGGTAGCATAACTTCCCATGAAGCTTCAGTTAATATTGAAACATCTGCTATCAATTTGAGCAGATCTACAGCATTCTTTGAAGATGGATCAACCTGTAGTTAGCTTCTAGGCCCGGCCTCATGAACAAAAATCAGTTTGTTTATTCTTCTCTTTTTTCTTAAAAAAAATCAGGCTGCTGCTCACAACTCAAAGGTCACCTTAAGCTCTTAGCTCACAGTTCACAGCTCTGTCAGAAGCAACACTTCCTCTGAACAAAGTAGAGTGTACTACCACAGATTGTGAAATCTTTCTTTTCCAGCATGAATTAGCAGTTTGACACACACTAGCAGTCTCAGAGACATAGAATCTAACATACAAGAGCTTTGTTCAAATTAGTAAAACTACCGAATAAGATGCAACTCTTTCTCTCCATGGATGCTGCCTAACCCACTGTGATTTTTTGTTTTCAGTACAGATTCTAGCATCTACAGTAATTTGCTCCAAAGATGCAACTCTCCATGTGTTGCAAGAAATAGTAAGGAAATGAGAGAGAAAGCAGCAAGGGTATTCCTGTGGTTACAAGGACATATTAAGCAAAGACAGATGAATTGTTAGCTCAAGAAAGCATATTGTGCAAAGGAAATAGAGTCATCATCATAAAGGATTTGAGAGGAGAAATGTTAAAGAGCACCATGCAGTCACAAGGAATTGATCAAAGCTGAGGAAGGGATGAGAAGAGCTTTACTGACTAAACTTGACCAATTAAATCATGGATCTCCATTCTCCAGTTCAATACTTACAATGTATACCAAACTAAGCAAGCTAGAGAGATATTGAATTCACATGATAGCCCAGAGAGACCATGGATGAGCTGGGAGTAAACCTATTCAGTCTTATCTTGTTTCCAATAACTATGATTCTGAACATTGAGAGTTTGACAATCTGAATTCAGTAACTACTGGAGAGATGTTGAATGCATGAAACCACACTTCAGTCATCGTGGCATTACAGATTCCTTCACTGAACAATAGTAGCTTCTGTTCATGAGTGTACTCTTCACTTGTGTCATAAAATATTGAGAAATTCAACACCATTGAACCCCAGTCAAATGGAAAGGTTGAGGCAATGAAAATTGCAAGAGGAATCATAAGATATTGAGCCAGACCAGCCTTGATTTAGATGATGTAATCCTCAAGGGGAGAAGCACACATACTGAAGGCATGGACAGTACTCCAATACGAAGATTAATGTCTTGTTGTACCCAAACAAGTCTTACAAAAGCAAACTATCAATTGAATGCTTATATCCTAATAGATGTGAGTGACAAAATCAAGGTAAACCAGCAGACAGTCATATTTCATTTTGACAAAAACTACCAAATTATTGCCAGAGTTGAACATTGAAAAGCCAATTAGAATGCAATTGTTCAATGTTCTTAAAACCCTGGTGGCAATTTGAGACTTGTGTAAAGTGGTTGTCACTTTAATCAAAAGGATAGAAACAAACAGTCAAATAAAATGGTGCAGCCACAGGCAGAGATGCACAAGTAGAAAACCTGTTCCTTTAAAGCAGTTAGTAGATTAGGAAGATTTGAATTCATCATCTGTACAGACCACAGATCACCACTGGGCCCAGAGATCCACAGCAATTCGACAATAGAAATGGAACAACAGAAATTACTGTGGCAATGGGTGACATGGGAAAGACACTCCTATAGAAGGTGCATCACACAGATAAACAACCAATGAGAGTATAAACATGTACCATATGAGACCACTGCAATTTAAAGAACAGTTGTGTCTACAATGGGTCATTTGAGGAACACATTATGGAAATAGTAATGCATATATTTTTGTTTGTTTTGTATGAAAGGAATGTGTGCTATATAAATGTAATTCTGTGTGATCATTTGCTACCTATATTGCCATGTCATGTGACATCTATGATGAGGTATTGTAGACAGGCAGCCATCTTGCAGACAGTTCAATAAAGACATGGTAGAAGCCACATTCTTGTCCTGGGAGTTTGTAACATGCTCTATTCCACTATGGATGCATCTCCATGCATAACCTAGTGAAGAGAAGGGCGTGTATTGCATTAAGGAGGAGAAAGTGAGGACTGCAGATGCTGGAGATCAGAGCTGAAAATGTGTTGCTGGAAAAGCGCAGCAGGTCAGGCAGCATCCAAGGAACAGGAGAATCGACGTTTCGGGCATCAGTCCTTCTTCAGGGTGTATTGCATTAAGGCTTGAAGCCACTTGAAAACCCCAGGTTGTTATCTATATTTTTCATTCTAAATCCACATTAATTTCCATAATTGTATTCTTGTTATATGTCAGTATAGCCCTGGAAACAGGCTTGAAAATCATGGTAAGAGGACACTTTGGTTCGTATAGTGATTGGAACCAGGGCTGGGTGGAACTTATTGACTATGAGATCCTTGATTCGGGTTGTTAATCTGGGCCATCAGGGAGCTCTGATGGACAGATATAAACAGGAGATTCAGAAGGTCTCCTCAGTCTAGGGACTGACTTTGAGCTGGCTAGTCAGAATCCATAAATTGTGCATATGTAAATAAAGGGTGGCTTGGTGACAAGATATTAGCCTCTATGCAGTTATTTACGTCCTTCTTAATATTGTGTCATAACATATTTTTGAAAGATTTAATGTTGATATGCATTTAGCCCTGCCTAACCTGATGCTGTTACATGTTCATAGGGTCTTTCATAAGGTCCCACTGGGGACAGATGTTACATACCTGGTACTGTTAGTTATAATTATGTCTTACTAATTGATGTTAATTATACCTACTGTTTTTGTGTAATAAATGACACAATATTATAAAAGGAATATTTCCCTGTTATTTCTCTATACTGGTTTGTCTTCTATCACTGATTAAGTAACAGACCTTTAAACTCAGCTTAGAAAGGAATATTGAAGACACGGACCTCCCTGGCCTCAAGGAACTGGTGGTTAATGACAAAGAAATATGACACTCATCTTTATTCACTGGAAGTGAAGGTTCAATGCAGATTGGCACAACAGATGTGCCTTCAAATAATTCTCTTTCAGAGTATCAGCTTCTCAGGTATGCAATCAAAGTGTTTCCTTCATTTTGTGTGCAAGTTTCAGGACAAAGGTGTGAGGTGGCTTTGTTGCACGATCAGCAAGTGAGATATTTGGCATGTGTCAAGATGGACATCAACATCAGAGAAACTGTACCTTTTTGCCCAGTTGAAGTCATTGTTAATGTTTAAGCCTACTGTTCTCAGATGACTAGAGCATCAAGGTAATTGGTATTCTACCCAATGCAAGATTATTATATCATCAATGACAAGACTCTAACATGTCATCAGAAGGAGATGATAACTAGAGATAGCTTAGAAATGTTCAGTCATATTTACAACTATTATTTACAGCTGCTGCAAAGTGCCAACTTGTATAAACCCTGCACTTTCATATGGCAGAACATTGGAGAATGGGAAATGGTGTGTGCCTGTGTCATACTGTGACAATTGGTGGAATGTAGTTATCCATCGTCTGACAAACTGCTCTGATCTCTGGTGTGTATGAGGAACCAATAAGCCTGCACCAGAGAATCTTTTTGACAAATTGAGGTCGAAGTGGTTCAGAAATTACATCTTAGATTAGATTACTTACAATGTGGAAACAGGCCCTTCGGCCCAACAAGTCCACACCGCCCCGCCGAAGTGCAACCTGTGGGAGGAAACCGGAGCACCCGGAGGAAACCCACGCAGACACGGGGAGAATGTGCAAACTCCACACAGAGAGTCACCTGAGGTGGGAATTGAACCTGGGTCTCTGGCGCTGTGAGGCAGCAGTGCTAACCACTGTGCCACCATGCCGTCCACTTGTATTGAAAATTTGGAATCAAGTCAAATTTTTTGTGGCACATTTGGATAATTTCATAAATGATCAAAATAAATGTCAAGTAAATCAAGGAACTGTTGATGAAGAAACCCAGCAAGTCTGGCAGATCTCTGAGAGAAAGCAGAGTTAGTGTTTTGAGTCTAGTGACCCTTCTTCACAACTGACCGATAAGGTTAGTTACATCAGCCAAATTACTTGGCTGTTTCTCAACTGATTATAAGTAAAGCAACAAAAAAAAACAGTATTCTACACTGACAAATTAAGTTGTTTTAGTTGGTTTACTACAGTTGATTTGAATGTTCCCAAATCTGGTCTTTGCCCATCATTTCTGTAGCTTGGAGTTAAGAAAGTAAACTTCGTCCAATCAAGAGAGAATTTTATATTGCAAAAATGGAAAATTCAGTCTGAATATTTTAACATGGCAATGATTTTCTGTATGTATAACAAAATGAGGTTTTGTTTCTGAAATTCCTAATCTTTTGTTCATCTACCTTTTTTCATCCATACTAACCGAACTTCAAGAAAGGAAGATGATCTCAATGGCACAAGAATGTAAACCACTTAATTTGGTCCTGAATACAAAATAACTCCATGTATTTTATAAAAACTGAAAATAATAATAATTTGGGAATTCTAGGTATTGCTTATGCATGGAGAAGAATATTGAAAATGCCATACTGATGTCTGCCCTAATTATTTCACCTTTTACTGATGACCTCCATCTGTTGTCATTATTTTCATGCACAAATTTACTAATAAATTGCATCTATTTGCTCTGACTTTCCTGTGACATCGAAGATTGGTATTACTCTTATCACCATTCTGCTGCAGCAGACAGTAGAATAAAACATGTGCTTGTTTATTAAAATGATTTCGTTGCAAATGTAAGAGAAAATTTCTGAGGTAAAGTGTATGTTAACATATTGGAATTATCATCAAATTTGGATTGTAAGTCAAAACTGTAAGAGTCTTTCACATTATTTGCAAGATATTGCAGTTCAAAGTGAATTAATTGCAATAATGTTGAGATCCAATAATATGCCATGTAAATGCAAGTTTATTCAGGCACTTTTGAAAAGTGTCGGTTCATTCATTTTACTGGTAATTTAATCTATTCTTCTAGTCTGGAGAGAATAAATGTTTTGGACTATAGCCTCACTGTTACTGTTCTCTGTTAGCACACTTGTATTCACGAGTTATTTCTGTGAGCATTGCAAAGACCTGACATACTTTGTCACTCAGACCTTCTACTGAAAAGTTTAAATTTGAATCTTTCACCATAAATAGTCAGATTTAATTCCGAACTATCTTCAAGTAATCAATTGCAATATATCTATTGAAATCTGGCCTCAGACATTCAGGCACCCATTACTCTTATTTACAACTTCTGTACAACTTACAGTGTTTAATAATAAACATGAAACCACACAATGGAAAATTTACATATAAAATTTGAAACAGAGAAAATAATAAACATACACTTGTAAAAATCTTGAAACATTTCTGAATAATTAAGAATTATTTTAAAACATTTTTGAAAGATGTATCAACTGTAAATCTCAAATCATTGATGCTCACTTTTTGTTACAAACAGATCGGTGGCACAGTGGTTAACACTGCTGCCTCACAGTGTCAGAGACCCAGGTTTAATTCCCGCCTCAGGCAACTGTCTGTGTGGAGTTTGAACATTCTCCCCGCGTCAGCGTGTGTTTCCTCCGGGTGCTCCAGTTTCCTCCCACAGTCCAAAAATGTGCAGGTTAGGTGAATTGGCCATGTGTTAGGTGCCCATAGTGTTAGGTGAAGGGGTAAATGTAGGGGAATGGGTCTGGGTGGGTTGTGCTTCGGAGGGTCGGTGTGGACTTTTTGGGCTGAAGGGCCTGTTTCCACACTGTAAGTAATCTAATCTAATCCACAACTGTCTAATAATGGGAGGGTTTTAATATCACTGTAGATCCTCCTTCAATATAAATAGCCAGTTACTGTTGTAATCATTCTTTGACAACAATTGCTACAGATAAACTGAAATACCCAAGCAAGCATTGCCACTGTATTTCTAAAATCAGAATTCGAACAGTCAAAACTTCAAGTGGTTTATTGAATTGACGTGCTTGATTTATATCATTAAGTATAAAGTGACAAAGCAATTTCCTGTTCCATTTGATAAAGGTTTGGGATTTGAGGATCATAGTCAACAAAACCAAACCAACTAACCTTTTAAGGTTCTGAGTCAATCTGATTGAAGTAAATTATTCAACAGAGAGTCTACATAGATTATTCAGTAGAAATAGAAGAATTAAAACCATCAACTTGATGACTGGCAAATACAAATACAAAATACAAATACAAATACAAATAAAAATAGCTGTCTACATGTGATAATTTGGAAAGGAAATGATTTAAACCACCTTACTCAACAGTCTGGTTTATATAAATCAATGAACAACATAATCTGTCATATGCGCACTGCAAGCATTGTTCCATATATACCCACTGAATTAAATTATTCTTTGCACTGCATTCATAACCTCCGAAGAATGACTAAACTGAAATAAGCACTCTAGATTTAATTGGGGTGTATGTCCCTTGGAGAGATCAGCCATTTCAGACCACAGAAGCCGAATTTCGGTGTGAATTTGCTCTGTAGCTAAGCTTGAATACTGATTTTTGTAATGAATCATACAAAAAAAAGACTGTTTGCTCCAATACTCCTTGAGCAAGGTCTCTTTATGATTATTGAGCAAGGATGAAGAGAAGAAGATGTCAATGTTGTCAAAAGACAAAACACTTACTAACTCAATTCCGACTGCAATTAAATCTTCAATATCTTTCCAAAGAAAGGAAACTTGTTTTGAGTGAGTTTCCACCTTAGTGATTGACTATATAAAGAAATAGTACAACTTTACAGCATTGCTTCAGCATGCTAATAATTTCCTGTTTTGTTGCTGATGCCCATCTATTGTCATTACTTTTGTACAGGATTTTCATTAATACACTGCGCCTGTTATGGGATGATTTTTCTGTCACAACAGAGTTGGCATTCTTATCTCCACTATTTTGATGTAGCAGTAGCTAAAATATGAAAAATAATTAGTCCATTTTGTCACGACTTTAGTTCAAATGGACCATGTAGAATACTTCTGAATTAAACTATAACATAGTGAAACCATTGTCAGATTAAGCTAATAAATCAAAATGAGAAAAATAAGTACCTGCTTATAGTGTTTACTAAATATTGTGGTTTGAACAAATTCACTGTAAGTGCTTGGGATATCATGAAGATGAAATAAGATGCATTGTCAATTCAAGTTCATTCAGTCAGTTTAGAACGAAGTGACCTAACTGTGTTTGTTGATTATTTCATAGAATCCCGACAGTGTGGAAACAGGCCATTTGACCCAACAAACCAGCACCGACTATCCAAAGAGTAACCCATCTAGACCCATTCCCCTACCCCTATTACATGTCTCCTGACTAATGCACCTAACCTACAAATCCCAGAACATATGGACAATTTAGCACAGCCAAATTACCTAACCTTCTCCTCTTTGGACTGCGGGAGGAAACTGGAGCACCTGGAGGAAACCCATGCAAGGCATGGGGAGAATGTGCAAACTCCACACAGACAGTCACCCAAGCTGGAATTGAGCCCGTGTCCCTGGCACTGTGAGGTAGCAGTGGGAACCACTGAGCCACTGTGCTGCCCAATGATTTATTAATTTACTGTTTTGGAGGAAACAAACATAGTACTTTTATCTCTAATTTTGCCTTACAAATTCAATTATTATGCCACTATGATTTCATCACCACTGTTAAGCATGCTTGCATTTATGTCATATATTTCCACAAGCACTTTAAAGACTTGATCTTGTCACCACACAACTTTGAGAGGCAAAAATTTAGTTCAATTTAAAATTGTCCTGTGTAATCAAGCAGTATTCTTGATCCTGAACTGTCTTTAACTCAGGAACAATCCTTTCAATTGACAACAATCTGTGGAAAATGTGGTCTTAGCATTTGTTGAGTAGGGAATAAAATTTAACTTTGGTGGGCACTATAGCTGAACTTCCTGTCGATTGACTTTAATTGTAGGGCTATCCAGAATGAGAGTACAACTGACAGTCGATCTGACCCTAGCTGTTTCAAAGTCCCAAGGAATTTGAGCTTTATTTGCACAAGAAGTCCCCTTAAGAAGCATCTCACTGTTTTTTTAATCTACTGTATTGCTAATGTTTGCACAACTTATTTTCCTAAATCTGCATGATAAATAATTATTATAGGAAGATTTGTTTTTATATTTTCCAGTATCAAAATTGATACATCTTGGTCTGTTATATTCAATAGGTCATCCCTAGTCAGAATAATTATGAATTATTCAACTCTATGAAAGCTGAGTAAATTGTCAATTTTAAATCATCACTGCTCATGAAGAATTGCAAGCAGTTTAATAATGAAGCTGCTTTAATGACTTCCTCAGTTTTCCTCAATCTGAATTATTTGCAGCATTGTAATCACTCTATCATCTGCTGCTCCAACCGAACACAAGAAAGTATTTGAACAAGAAAGGTCCTTATAATGCTAAAATCCACAGAATGAATCAGTAAAATTTCAAATCAGTTAACTCAGCCAAACAAGCGAAAAAAAAGAAAAAAAAAAGACATGCTCAAATCAGTAAATATTTGATTTTGAAAATTATCATCTATTTCTAAACAATTTGTCTTAAGTTCTTTAATCAATCCAATCAAAGTAAATTATTTAATTAAACTTGATTGTAGGAGGATTTATATTAACAGAAAGTACAAGAGAAACTCAGCAGATCTGGCAGCATTGGTGGAGAGAAAAAATAGTAAATGTTTCATATCTATATTGGACTTAGGAAGGAACTAGTGTTCACGCTTCAAGTGATGCTGTCAGATTCATTGAGTTTCTCTAACACTTTAGTTTTATTTCAGATTTCTAACATCGACAGTATTTTACTTTCATTAAAGGGCTAGACAGTATTACATATATGTAAGGAAGCAAAGTGTGCAAAGGATCAGGAATGTCCTCCTCCAGTAGAAAAAAGAGAATTGGTGACTTTAAAGCCTGGGGGCAAATACTCTGCAAGTGTGAGGTAGCTTGAGCAAATAGGTTCTACAAATTGCCACAACGCATTCAAGAATTGAACTAGCACCACAACTGGGCTCAAGTGAGATAACTGGCCTCCATATACATGCACACTTATTATATACAGAGAGATACATGCATATACAAATGTTTAACAAGGTGCAGAGTTAAAATGACAGACTTTACAACAGTCTTATTTTTATATAATACAGAAATGCAAATTCAAAGTAAGTTTCTACGTTCTAAAAATTCGAAAGCATTGAAATAAAATACCATGATAATCCTTAAAAACACTTTCATATATATCCAGCACATTAATCTGTTCACTGCATTACACCCATGACTTTAGCAGAGTTACTAAACAGACTTAATTCAAGCAATCCTCTCCTTATTATCCTTAATAAATTAACATTTACAGACGTTGAAAGGGTAACTACTTGCCATTAGGATTTTGATGCAGTACAGAAGAAAATCAAATTTAGAATATAACTTGGTCTGTATAATCATAAAACAGTACTAGTGGCAGAGTTAAAAGGCATGTTAATGTGTGCCCATATTTTTCTTGCATGATATAACCTTTGTTCAAAGTTAATTGATGTCAGCACCCTCTGGTGGACTGGAAAATGAACAGTTGCATTTGATCACATGGAAAATCACTCCTGACATGTCTTTTTATTTTTTCATATCTCAATTTTTAATTGCTGCAGTATTAGCATTGTAGTTGCCATCTGCCTTGGCCCTATACTCAAGAATTTTCTCCCCAGAACTTTTCACTTGTCTACTTTTCCTTTTGCCATGATGTTGCTTCTTTAAGCTTAATACTTTTGAACAAAGTGTTGCTTATTAGTCTTGGTATACTGTTCTATGATGAGTGAGCATTTATTTTTATTGCTATTGATCTTGTTAACTGCTTTTGACTATTTTGCTACATTCAAGGCACTCTATGAATGTGAGTTACTGTTGGGGTTAAAAACAGGAATGCAGTTTGTGTTAGTTCATAGTTAATAATTGGCCTGGATTTTGAAGTTGCAATGACAGTGAAAATTAAGAGTCCACAACCATTTCAATTGTGAGACTTCCAGAAACATTGACTGCCCATACATGGGCAGATAAATGCGGCCAGATGCTACAATGACTTGTTACCACTCCATTGTCCATTTTTGAAGGTCTTGCAGTGGCAAATCATTTGAAACAAACTTTTAACTTTATACCGCCAATTCTGTTAATGAGGTCTAATTAGGTTTGTAACTGCATATTATGTCGCAACCACTGCTGACCAGCATCTTAGGCTCTGACAACTAAATTTCTATTTGTGGAAGTTAAACCTTTCTATCCTCAAAAAAATCAAGTTTTTAATGTTTTTAATGTTCACATGTGCTTATAGTCTGTTTATGATATTTTGGCTTATACCATAATCCCATGAATATTTCCCAATCGTCATTTTACTCTCCATGTTTTTTTTTACAAAATGAAACATCATAGATGCTTTTTACTTTCTGGTTTGCTACCTGACAGAGTTCTTCAATGCACAACAATAGTATCGTGTTTCTTGACATCAGAGGTACTGTTTATTGGGTCCAGGAATAAATGAATTCTGGGAAATATAAAGATCCTACCAGAGAGTGGCTGCAAGTTTATGGTCAGCGTCAATGAGAATAGCAGCAAGTGCCATCACTTTGCCGTTGATCTCAAAATCCAGGCTATTTGGTGATGTCTCTCCATTTAGCATCATCATACTAAATGTATTTTCCACCGCAATATAGGCGTTCAAACAACTGGCTTTCCAGGATCTGTGTTTGCCTTTTTTGAGTCTGTGAGGAAACAGGACTAAGATACTGTTGATACATTAGTGTTCCTTTATACTTCTGATTCCTAAGTAGGAATATCTAACTAAAGTTGACTCAATTTCCCTTTCCCCATCGATATCCTTCCTCTCTGATGGCATGGCCAAATAAAGGATAAGCACATAAAGAATGATTGTTATAGGCACCATCTCATTACTATGAACAAAGAAATATCTGTGTCACTGCCATTTTCAATAATGTTGACTTTAAATGTGAGTGAGTTTATTCGTTTCAAAATTACCAGACAAAAAATGGCAGAACTTAGTTATTGCTAAATGAAAAGGTCTGCTGCCTAAGTGTTTTTTCATCCTGCACTCATCAGGCCAGATACAAGAATGCCAATCTCAAAGGAAGCAACATTTCTAAAGCACGCAACATTGGGTGCTGATTGTTTGTCAATTTGACTTTGACAGTCAAGGTGTTGCCATGGAGAATGCACCAGAGAACTATTGTTCTCTATGCGTTGGTTCTATTTTAAGAAAAGTGAAATGACTGGACAGGTTATTTTTGCTACAGGGTTCAGATATATTTGGGAGCTTCTTGCCACCTAAAATGAGACACATTGTGAGCCTGAGTGATCATTTCAGATTGATTGTTCGTGTCATGCTTTGTTCAGTCATTAAACATTACTTCATCACCAGTTTATTCAGATTAAGAACTCAAACCCCGACTACACGATGTTTATATGAAAGGAATTTTACTCTCCTCTTGCAAATCAATATAAAAATGAAGAAAATCCTGAATATACACCAATGCTAGACACAAATCTATCAATATTAAATATATTTATGCCTTTGATTTCCCCAGGATGAGAGGTAAATATAAAGGTTTTAACTATGACATTTAAGATCTGTACCCAATGTTATTGTCTTACAGTTTGGGAAATTCATCTCTCTAACCATAGTTGATAGGCATACCACCCTATGATACACATGCAAAGGCTAGCATATTGATTTTAGATGCATATTTGACAGACACTGCACCAGTTTATTAATGTAGATATACATTGCTTTAACTACTGTTACAGACCAATGCTATGAAGTAAAATGTTGCCAATATAGTTTTCAATCTATTCTCTTATTAACCAATACAAAAATCCTCCATTATTGGCAACCTTTCAAGTAACCTAGATGACTAGCGTAAAGCAGTGATGTGGCAAATTTATTTTGCCAATCTCCATATGCTGGTAGTTGCCGCCAAGGAGTTATTATAAAACTACTGGCAACAGAGAGCTTTATTTTAAATTGTGGATCACAATCAATCTTTGGAAGACGTTTTCTGGAGGTTTCTTCAGAAGTTGACATTACAACAGCAGCAGTTTCACTGTATTGCAATCTGAAAAATGGTGATAATTTTACAGGGAAAATAAATACAATTTGCTTAGCAGTCTCTGGTTCACTCTAAACTCAAAATAGAAATGATTATGTTAACCAGTGATTCGTTTGGGAAAAAAATTAAAATAAAACAAAAATCACTGATTCAATTCAGTGTTTTCAAAAAAAAGGTCCACACTGGAATTTGTTACAATGAATTAGCTATTGAATGTCCATCTTACTTCTTAGTTTCAGTCTTTTGTATTCCTGACATTGTAGTATTATCTATCAAATATGGATTCCTCAGTTCTACTGATGGCACTTGCTGCTACTCTCATTGACGCTGACCATAAACTTGCAGCCACTCTCTGGCAGGATCTTTATATTTCCCAGAATTCATTTATTCCTGGACCCAATAAAAGGTACCTCTGATGTCAAGAAACACGATACTATTGTTGTGCATTGAAGAACTCTTTCAGGTAGCAAACCAGAAAGTAAAAAGCATCTATGATGTTTCATTTTGTAAAAACAAATTAATAGTTTCCTTATGTTCAGAGAATTGAGAGATGGGAATTTTCTCCAGAGAGCAGAGGAACTCAACAGAAGTGTTAAAAAATTATGAAGGAATGTGAAAGCATAGATGTGAGTGAAAATCTTGCCATGAAAGTATGGTATGTATTCAGAGGACAGAGATTTAAAGTGATTGTCCACAGACTCATTAGAATCTGGAAACCACATCCTGAAACATCCCCCCTTCTGACCTATGATGGAGGGAAGGGAATTGGATAAAGAACCAAAAGAAAGAAATATATATGAATATATATGTATATAAATGTATATGGGGAAATTAGGGGACTGGGACTAATCAGACAGTAGTTGCTGCCAGGGTGGTCCAACTGGCTCTATGCTTCCATGATTTAGCAATCATCTCTGTGTTATTGCATAAAGCGACTGTTCTAAAAGAGCTTATGTTACATTGACTCCACCCATTCATCTGATGACACACAGAGTTTGTAGTTGGAGACAAGGAGTTCTACTCAAACTTTCGGAGGCAGCAGTTCAATACTTATCAGCTACCTAAGATCTTAGTAATTCTGTTTGATCAAATATCATTGCACTTGTTGCTGTCATGCAATAAAACTTCCTATTATTCAACAACATTGCCTCTTCTGTAGATATTGTATCCACTGTCATTAATCACCAGGCTCAAGACAAAGCAGGATCTGCAGTGAGTGATCAGTGAACAACCTGAAGCAAAATCTACTTGTACCACACAAAATACCAAAAGTACCTGTGGTGGCATTCAGGTTAATACTATATGATTACAACATTGAGGATCTGAGTTGCCCAAAGAGAAGAAATCCACAAAAGACCCAGAAGAAATTTTTTAAAAATCAAGTGAGTTCACAACTTTAAGAAAATTCCCGTCTCAAGAAGAAATTGGAAGGCAAAATTAGAGATAAAAGTACTATTTTTGTTTCCTTCAAAACAGTAAATTAATAAATAGTTGGGCAGCATTGTGGCTCAGTGGTTAGCACTACTGCCTCACAGTACCAGACACCTGGGTTCGATTCCCACCTTGGGCAACTGTCTGGAGTTTGCACATTCTCCCCGTGTCTGTGTGGTTTTCCTCCGGGTGCTCCGGTTTCCTCCCACAGTCCAAAGATGTGCAGGTCAGGTGAATTGGCCATGCTAAATTGCCCGTAGTGCTAGGTGGATTAGTCAGGGGTAAATATAGAGGGGTGGATTTCTCTTTGGAAGGTTGGTGTGGACGTATTGGGCCGAAGGGCCTGTTTCCACACTGTAGGGAATCTAATCTAATCTAATCTAAGAAAGTCAGTCAGCAGCTGCAGTGTGGTTTATAGCAGCTGTGGAAGCAGTGAAAGGGTATGCTCAGCACTCCAAAACAAAACTTAATTCAGAAGCTGGTAAGAAGCACCAAATCAAGAGGCTCGGAAAAGAGATCAAAATCAGTAACACGGAAGAAAGACAGAAACCTTCATGAAAGAGGCTCTATTAGGAGCCTCGAAACCTCAAAAAAATAAAGTTACAGATCTCTGCAAAGAAACACCTTATATAAAAAGAAACACAATGACAGGAATGTGAAATCAAGGGTCAGTAAACGAAAACAAGCAATGCTGCCACTGACATTAGACTCCACAATGTACAGCTGCAAGTAACAGTGAAAGAGCCAGACATGAAATTTAAACCAGAGCTACAATCTGAAAGGCATCAATTTATTTTTCTCTGAAAGTAAACACAGCGAAAGAAATCCAATGAAAATGGTGTACCAGAAGAAGAAAAGAGAGGAAATGTTAATGATTCAAAAGGACTCAGTTATTAAGCTGTACTTTCAACAGGAAGATTTAAAAAGGTCTAAAACATATAGCTTCATTTCAAGAATTAGGCAGTGAAAAGATTGCTTAGAATTTGTAGCTTGTAGAAGGTAGATAAACATTCATTTTCCTGGAAAGAAGCTGGAAAACTCCACCTTGCATGTAAATCGTGAGGACACACTGGATGAAGTAAATAACTTGATCATTGAAAATGTGCGAAAAACTTAGGAAAGGATAGAAACCCAGTAAGCATTGTGCCAATAGAGTACTACAATGGGACAGATTTAAAAGGAAAAGCTTCAAAGCAGTATGTCCATACAGAATAACCAGTCATTTTACTTCGAGCAATAGTGAAGAAGTTAATATGGTTACGGCCAAGGCTACTCAGCTCCTGACCTCATTACAGCTGTGGGTTGAAACGTGGACAGAGAGCTGAATTCTAGAGGTAAGGTAAGATTGACAGCCCTTGATGTCAAGACCGTATCTTACCAAGTGTGGCATTAAGGAACCTTAGCAAAACTGGAATCAATGGGAATCAAGGGGAAAACTCACCATTGGTCGGAGGTATACCTGGCAGATTGGATGCTTGTTGTGATTGTTAGAGGTCAGTCATCTCAGCTTCAGGACATCTCTGCAAGAGTTCCTCAGAGTTACATATTTTCTAATCAATCTGTTCAGTGGTGTTATTACATGCCTCTGGAAAAGGTGAAAGTTGAATCTGGGTCTCCTAACCTACAGATAGAGAGACTACCATTGTGTCAAAGAGCCCTCATGAAACAAATTACAGAATTTTCTAATTAGCTTTTTCACACATGTTATGTTGCACATCTGGAACGGATGGACCTTGAAGCCAGACTTCAGCTGCTTCATCAATAACCTTTCCTCCATCAGAAGTTCGGAAGTGGGGTTGTTGGTGGTTATTGCACAATCTTTAGCACCATTCATGACTCCATATTCAAATGCAACAAGATCTGGAGAATATTCAGTTTCGGGCTATCAAGTGGCAAGTAACATTTAAATGACACAAAATTACCATCTTTAATAAGGGACAATCTAACCAAGGCCTCTTGACATTCAGTAGTGTTACTACCTCTGATTCCTCCACTATCAACATTCTGCGGGTTACCATTGACCAGAAACACAACTGAATTCATCATATAAATCCAATTGCTACAAGAGGGGCTTAGAGGCTAGGATTACTGCAGCAGGTAAATCACCTCCTGACTCTCCAAATCCTGCCCACCATCTACAAGACACAGGTCAGGAATGTGATGGAATTCTACCCACTTGCCTGGAATGAGTACAGTTCCAGCAACACTCAAGAAGCTTGACACCATCCAGGACAAAGCATCATGCTTGATTAGCACTACATTCACAGGTATCCATTCCCTTCACCACCGATACTTTGTAGCAGCAGTGTACTAACTACAAGAAATGCAGAAATTTGACAAAGGTCTTCAGATGGCTGCTTCCAAATCCATGACTATTTCCATTGAGGGGAACAAGACTGCAGATGCATGGGAACACCACTATCTGCAAGTTCCCCACCAAGCCACTCACCATCCTGACTTGGAACTACATTACCATTCCTTCACTGACAGTGGCTCAACATTCTGAATTTCCCTCCTTAACATTGTGGGTCTACCTACAGCAAATGGACTGTACGGTTCAAGAAGGCAGCTCGCCACTATTCTCTCAAGGGCAATAAACGCTGGCCCACACCCTAGCTGTGATTTTTTAACAAAGTGTCATACAGTAAAACCGATTAATAAAATGCTGAGAATGGTACACAGAATCTGGCAACTTCTACAGAAATTTAATTTAAAACACCATTGTTGAATGCAAGTTTAGAGAACAGCATCTTCTAGCAACATTGAAACCATAGATTTTATTACTTTTCCAGCAATAAGATTAATCAGCACATCAAGAAATTAGAGAAAAAAAAAACTTTGTCACAGATGCACAGTTAGAGAAGGTTCACACAGAACATGATTGGCATTCGGGAAAACGATAATTCTTAAAATAGTACTTTGCATCCGAATTAAACATTAAGACTGAACCCATCCAATTGAGTGCACTTTAATATTCAATGGGATGAATTGAGGATGATGATATCAAATAACAAAGCATGAAGAGAGTGACAACACCTTTTGAAAATGGCTTGAATCTAATTACTTTTGGCAGTTACTTAAATTTAAGAACAAATTATTGAATGAGCAAGATTAAAAAGAAGTGTTCAGCTTTGCAGAGAATCTGTAGACAATTTTATGATGACCGCTACAGATTACTGGGAAACTGTGAGTTCTCAGCTTTGAAATCAGAATTTGAAAAGACCAGAATTGTAGTTAAAATCTTTGATGGAATTTTGTCAGCTTTCTTACAGTCCAACAGAAATTTAACTTTAAAGAAAGATATCCAGATTGTAATGGAAGCAGAGGTCAGAAAAACCCATGGACAGATCCGAAGAGAACAACAAAATTAGTTCAAGAGGTCATCAGAGTCTATTCACTTTCTAAAATATGGGCACTCACAAGAGATATGCAACATGTTTGTACAATGACGATGGAAAACACCTGACATTAAAAAAACAGTGCCAGCACAAGACAGCAAGGCCACATGTATACACACACACACACACACACACACACACACACACACACACACACACACACACACACACACACACACACACACACACCTACAGCAACATCCAGTGGTCATTGAAAAATATCTCATATGCAAAACTGCAGGGCACTTCCAGAAGATGTGAAGATATATTCAGAGTTGAAAATATGTATGAATTAAAAATTGCTCATAATTACCACTCTACTTTGAACCTGCATGCATATCTCAAACATAATATCATCAGAACAGCTTCAGGAGACTGACAAACTCCTCGGGAACAATCAGTCCAAAACCAAACTGATCTATGAACGAACCCCTGTTGGTCAACTTGTCAAGGAGTCATCAGTTAAAGGTTTGATTCCTAGACTCATGCTGGACTCTAAGAAGATGAAATAATCCAGTGAATTTACTTATGGTGGCATAAAGAGCTGTTAAACATGGTCAACATCGCGGAAATCACATATCCCGCAGGCTTGGTAAAAATGCTCAATCCACTCTCTTCTAAAACAATCAATGCCAATGACAGAGATAGTGATAAGTGAGCAGATACCATTCAGTAACATGACTGAGAGGGTGAAAAAATTGACTTCACTAGTTACACAACCACAAAGGATGACTCAAGTCGTCCAGTCTGATCAATAACTTGAGAGGGATAAACTGCATATGACTCTATGGAAGTTAAACCAAAGTCTGCAGATCCAGGACATGACCAAGAAGAAGAAACTGTCTATTCCAAGCATTAAGTACTTCAAAAAAGTGACTACATCTTCCAATGTGAAAACAATTGCTTGAACCTGAAATACAGGATACGTCAAGGAAGAAAATAATACCTTAAAAGAGCATTGGGCTTCCAGAAGAGAAATTCAAAAGATTAAGGATAACCTAGATAAAGTAATTGATCAAATATCACAATGTGCCAATAATGGTTATCTGGGAAAATATCACATGTGCAAATCCAGTTTAGGTATGTGTTGAATATTGATAACTTTTAATTGTTCTTTATTCAGTATTTAAACAATATCAAGAAGAACTGTATACCAAAAAAAAATCAATCTGAGACCAATTGTAAATAGGCCAAAAAATAAGTGAGAAAGTAGTATGTTTGTGGCTGCCATTGTAATTTGAACCTTATCTTTCTCTGTTTTCTCCTCATGTTTGTGAGATGTCCTTTTCAGGAATTACAAACATAATGATGTCACCAAAAGAAAAGAAATGAAAAGCCCTTAATACAACATGGAGTGTGAAGATACCATCAGGTTTAGTGGTACTTCCCTTGTTCATTCTCTTGTTATTCTTTTATTCAAGAAAGGGAATAGGGATAATCCTGGGAATAACATCAGTTAGTCTTCTGTCTATGGTGGGCAAATTATTGGAGAGGATACTGAGAGACAGGATTTATGATTACTTAGAAAACTATAGTTTGATTAGAGATAGTCAGCATGGCTTTGTGAGAGGCAGGTCATGCCTCTCAAACCTTACTGAATTCTTTGAGGATGTGACAAAACACATCAATGAAGGTGGAGTAGTAGATATGTTGTATATAGATTTTCGCAAGGTTTGGTAAGATTCCCAATGGTAGGCTCATTCAAAAAGTAAGGAGGCATGGGATTCAGGGAAATTTGCTGTCTGGATACAGAATTGGCTGGCCCATAGAAGAAGAGGGTGGTAGCAGATGGAAAGTATTCAGCCTGGAGCTAGGTGACCAACGATATTCCACCGGGATCTGTTTTGGTACCTCTGCCCTTTGTGATTTTTATAAATGACTTGGATGAGGAAGTGGAAGGGGTGGGATTGACAGGTTGCAGAACTGAGCTGATAAGTGGCAGAAGGAGTTCAACTTGGAAAAGTATGAAGTGATTCATTTTGGAAGGTTGATTTGAATGTAGAATACAGGGTTAAAGGCAGGATTCTTAGCAGTGAGGAGGAACAGTGAGATCTTGGGGTCTATTTCCATAGATCCCTCAAAGTTGCCACACAAGTTGATAGGGTTGTTGAGAGGATATATTGTGTTTTGGCTTTCATTAGCAGGGGGATTGAGTTTAAGAGCCACGAGGTTATGCTGCAGCTCTATAGAGGCCTGGTTAGACCACATTTGGAATATTGTGTTCAGTTCTGGTCGCCTCATTATAGGAAGGATGTTCAAGCTTTAGAGAGGGTGCAGAGAAGATTTACCAGGATGCTACCTGGACTGCAGGGAATATCTTATGAAGAAGGGTTGAGGAAGGTAAGGATTTTCACACTGGAGTGAAGAAGGGTGAGAAGCAATTTGATAGAGGTGTACAAGATGATGACAGACATAGATAGAGTGAACAGTCAGAGACTTTTTCCCAGGGCAGAAATGGCTATCACAAGACACAATTTTAAGATAATTGAAAGAAGGTTTAAGGGAGATGTCAGAGGTAGGTTCTTTACACAGAGGATGGTGGGTGCATGGAATGCACTGCCAGCAGTGGTAATAAAGTCAGATACTAGGGACACTTAAGCAACTCTTGGATAGGCACATGGATGATAGAAAATGAATGGTATGTTGGTTAGTTTGATCTTAGAGTAGAATAAAAGGTCAGCACAACATCGAAGGCTGAAGGGCCTTTACTGTGCTATATTGTTCTAAGTTCTGTGTTCTATGTTCTATTTTATGTTCTGTTAGCTTGTTGAAATGATACTGAGATGCACAGTCAGTAGTCGTTTTCTTCTATCAAAGAAGAACATGCATGCTGCTTGTAAGCATTACATTGTGAAAAGATGTTAACATTTGAAGATGCCCCGTTAATCAATCCTTATTCATCATCACAAACCAAAATGATATTGATGGTGACAAGCTTTGAAAGTTTAACAGTCTGTTCAGCGGAGGATCTCAAGTCATGTAGTACAACATTGAAATATAAATGTCTTCTCAAGTTATATTCCAGATTTGTTCATACATTCTCACTGATTACGATCATGGATGTTCACAGAGAAACAGGTTGCAAACAGCTGATAGATATTAGCATCAAGTGTGCATTGCAGATTGTCAACATGTGTTAGAATGGCTGAGGAGTTTAAGGAGTAGGTTGAAATGTTCATCAACCAATGCATGAGGAGAGATTAATATTATTTGCCCTTGCACCCACACTGGCAAACATTAGGAATGTAGTTGTTCTTGCAAACAAAGCTAATAAAATGACCTTAGATCATACGTTGGTCAATTTCCAGGACTGGAAAATGTGAATAAATCATTTTAATGTATTTTGCAAGAAAAAAAGACTGTTGTAACCATTCTGCATATTGCATAATCTTAACTGCAGTTATGAATATTAATTTTGTTAAATGTTTACTTTAAGCATTGAATTGTGCACTTACATTGAATAGAAATGCAGATGAATTGACTTAAACTCTTCCATTTCACACCTCTCAATGCACATCTCGACAAGGGTCTTTTCCCTTGTTTTTCAAAAAAAAATGCTGTGTTTACAAGTGATTGTTTTCCTATCCAAACATTTTCCACAACTCCGGAATGCTAACATTCAGAAACCTACAGTGAAATTAAAACTGAACTGATACAAAGATATGTGAATATATAAATAATGTAGAAAAAATGTCAATTGCAATGTCAATATGCAAATTTTAAAGTTACGTATATGCTACTAACCAACAAAAAACTGCTTAAGTACATTTATCATTGCAGTTGAACAACTTATGAATATGCATTTTTAATACATTTGAAAATGGAATCTTACCTTGCATGTAGAAATTGCTATTAAAAATATTTTTCAATGCCATTTTAAACAAACCTCAAACCCAAGAGTTTTATTTTATGAAATTCTTCCTATCCCCTCTTCTCCTCAAAATAAGGTATATTTGCTATGACATTTGCCCAGTCAGTGATTGTAAAAGAGCCAGTTATTCATGAATCTTCAGAACATTTATAACAATCATCAATAATTCATTTGGCAAAGATTGAGTTTGAAACTAATTTGGTACTGAGATGAATAGCCTTGCGTCACATCAGGATTTGCTTCTACAGTCGGCTGTGCAAATGAAAATTCAGCTGCAGTTCTTTGATGCAAATTTAAAATGTTTGAATGTTATGTTGTCTATTTAAATACAATGTTCAAAGGGGACCCAAGTTCGGGAGCAAAATATAATGAAATGCCTTATCAATGAAATATAAAATATATTTCATAGAAGTAACACCATCATGCAGAGAATGATGAACAGCATGCAACACAAATGTCAAGAGAGGCAGAAACTTGAATAAAAATGGCAGATGGGTTCAGCAGCTGTATACAACTGTGAAAAAATGTTGTTTTAAGACTTATTGTTATTATTTCTATGGAACAGAATGGAAGTTCTTTATCCAGATGAAGCAATTATTCTTTCCAATTCTGTTCATTCCTCCCAAAATGGAACACAATCTCACTCCCTCAGGTTGAAGTGGCAGAAACTTGAGCATATTATGACCTATAACTGATTTAGCCATCTGTCACCAGATATGGCTAGCTATATTATTGGACTTCACTCTCTCCTGCAAAATCTTTCACTTTACAAGATCATTTTCTGCAGCACAGAAGAACATGCCTTTTATTTTCCATTGCTAATTGTCTCCTTGCACCCTTTGCTGCTAAGATTGTAATCATCATTCAACTGCCTGCAGCTCTTTTATGCCTTCCATTTCCCATTAAACCAAGTCATTCCTTAGGTTCTCCATACCCTGTTGCTTAAACTAAATCTAACTCCAGTTTAGCTCCAATCTTCCCATATGCCCTATTTGAGATCATCTTGTCTACAAAACCAAACATTTCTTCTTAAACAAGGATCCTACATCCTACAATAGGATGAGGGAGGATTTAGCTAAAGTAGACTGGAAGCAATGACTTTATGATGGGACAATGGAGGAAATGTGGAGGGTTTTGAAAGCAATTTTTCAAAGTACTTAGCAAAAGAATATACCAGGGAAAAGGAAGGACTATAGGAAAAATGGTAATCTGCCATGGGTATCCAAGGAAGTAAGGGAGGCTATCGAACCGAAAGAGAAGGAATGCAAAGTGGCAAAGATTAGTGGGAAACTAGAAGATTGTGAAAACTTTCAATGTCAACAGAAAGCCACAAGAAAAGCTATAAAGAAAAGTAAGATAGATTATGAGAGTAAACTAGTTCAGAATATAAAGGCAGCTAGCAAAGGGTTTTATAAATATGAAAAAGGGAAAAGAGTGGCTAAAGTAAAACATTGTCCTTTAGAGGATGTGAAGGGAATTTAGTAATGGGAAATGAGGAAATGACCGAGGCATTGAGTAGGTATTTTGTGTCAGTCTATGCATTGGAAGACATGAATTACAAGCCAGTAATTGGCAAGGAGATGAAGATAGGTGAGGGCCTATAAACAATTATTATCACGAAAGAGGTAGTCTCGGGCAAGCTAATGGAACTAAGGGTAGACATGTCTCCTGGCCCTGAAGGAACGTATCCTAGAGACTCAAAGAGATGGGAGGAGAAATAGTTCAGGCACTTGTGGTAATTTTCCAAAAATCGCTGGCCTCTGGGACAGTTCCAGCAGACTGGAAAACAGCAAATGTCACACCACAGTTTAAAAAAGCAGGTAGATGAAAAATGGGAAGTTTTAGGCTGGCTAGCTTAACTACTGTTGGGAATCTCAAATATTCACAATTTACATTGATGATTTGGAGTTGGGAATTACAAGTAGTGTGTCAAAGTTAGCAGATGATCTTAAGGTGAGTGGTACAGCAAGGTATGCAGAGGACTGTGAAAATTTGCAGAGGGAGATAGATAGTTCAAGTGAGTGGGCAAAGGTCTGGCAGATGGAGCACCATCTTAATAAATGTGAAGTCATCCATTTTGATAGGAATAACAGTAAAAAGGATTATTACTTGAATGGTAAGCAATGGCAGCATGCTGCTGTGCAGAGGGACCTGGGTGTCCTTGTGCATGATTCACAGAAGGTTTGTCTGTAGGTGCAACAGGTAATTAAGGAAGGCAAATTTAATTTGTCCTTCATTGCTAAAGGAATTGAGTTTAAAAGCAGCTGTACAGAATGCTGGTGAGGCCACACCTGGAGTACTGCGTGCAGTTTTTGTCTCCTTACTTGAGAAATGATATACTGAAATAGAGGGGGTGTTCAGGAGGTTCATTAGGTTCTGAACTTGAAGGGGTTGGCTGATGAGGAGAGACTCAGTAGACTGGGATTACAATCACTGGAATTTAGAAGAATGAGGGGGGAATCTGATAGACACATATAATATTATAGGAGAACATGAGGACTGCAGAAGGGCTTTTGCCCAAAATGTCGATTCGCCTGCTCCTCAGATGCTGCCTGACCTGCTGTGCTTTTCCAGCACCACACTCTCGACATATAATATAATGAAGGGAATAGATAAAATAGAATTAGAGAGGATGTTTCCACTGGCAGGTGAAACTAGGACAAGAGGGCAATACCTCAAAATAAGGGGGAACAGCTTTAGGGCTGAATTGAGAAGGAACTTCTTCACCCAGAGGGTTAAGAATCTATGGAATTTCTTGCCCAGTGAAGTAGTTGAGGCATCCTTATTGAATATTTTTACAAAGTTAAAAATCACACAACACCAGGCACCTCCGAATCATCAATATTTTTACAGCTAGGATAGATGATTTTTTTTTGAACAGTAGAGGAATTAAGGGTTATGGTGAGAGGGTGGGTCAGTGAAGCTGAGGCCATGAAAAGGGCCAGATGGCCTACTCCTGCTCCTGATTCTTATGTCATGTTTTGTAATGTTTGTATTTTCTTAACACCAACCCCTTCTAAATTGCTCACTCCACAAACTCCAAAAGTGGCTGCTATATGAATTAACATTTTAATAGCTTCCACTGTTAATTTACTCTGCCCCTCTATTTTGGCATCATCACCTTCACTCCACAAAACCCTCCCCTCAACATAATAAATTTGCAAACTATCATCCTACCTTCAGCCAATCATTCCTCTCCAAAGTGGGTTATTATCAACTAAATCTTTGCTGACTTTTAAATAAATTTGGATTTGATTATTTCCTATCACGTTTCTTGTCACAACACTCAGGCAATATTAATCAAAGGCTTAAAAACAACAGTGTTAATAAATGTGAAGTCATCCATTTTGGTGGGAGTAACAGTAGAATGGATTATTACTTGAATGGTAAAATGTTTCTGCATGCTGCTATGCAGAGAGACCTGGGTGTGCTTGTGCATGAATCACAGAAGGTTGGTCTGCAGGTACAACATGGAATTGGGAAGGTAAATTGAATTTTGTCCTTTATTACTAAAGGGATTGAGTTTAAAGGAAAGAGGTTATGTTGCAGCTGCACGAAGTGCTGGTGAGGCCACATGTGAAGTACTGTGTGCAGTTTTGGTCTCCTTACTTGAGAAAAGATGTTCTGGCACTGGAGGGGGTACAGAGGAAGTTCACTAGGTTGATTCTAGAGTTGAGGGGTTGCCTTATGAGGAGAGACTGAGTAGACTGGGATTACATTCAATGGAATTCAGAAGAATGAGAGGGATCTTATGGAAACATATTAAATAATGAAGGGAATAGATAAGATAGAAGTAGAGAGGGTGTTTCCACTGACAGGTGAAACTAGGACAAGAGGGCATAGTCTCAAGATTAGAGATTTAGGATTGAATTGAGAAGGAACTTCTTCACCCAGAGGGTTGTAAATCTTTGGAATTCCTTGACCAGTGAAGTAATTGTTGCTACTTCAGTAAACGGTTTTAAAGCTAAGATGGATACTTTTTGAACAGTACACGGTTACAGTGAGAGTGCAGTTAAGTGGACCTGAGTCCACGAAAAAATCAGCCATGATCAAACTGAATGGCATTGCAGGCTTGAAGGGCCAGATGACCTACTCCTGCTCTGAGTTCTTATGTTCCAGATGACATTCTCTGTGATTGTAGTCATGATACTCTATCACTCCATTTTGTTTGCATTCCAAATCAATCTCGATTTGATCTTTCATAACCCATGTCATCTGCATCTGTAATTTATCTCCACAATATCACATACTATCATATCGTTTGAGATCAGTTTTTACTTAGACTTGGGCAGTGAAGAAGGAAATCTTAGAATACAACGGGACCTTGGTCAGATGGGTTGATAGGCTGAGTAGTGGCAGATGGAGTTGAAGTTAGATAAATGTGAGGTGTTGCAGTTTGGAAAGGCAAATCATGGCAGGACTTATACACTTACTGAGAGGGTCCTAGGAAGGGGCGGGATGGGGCAGGGGTGTGGTGGTGGTGGTGGTGGTGGTGGTGGTGGTGGGTGGTGGGTGGTGGGTGGTGGGTGGTGGTGGTTGCCCAACAAAGAGACCTTGGAGTGCAGGTTCATAGTTCTTTGAAAGTGGAGTCACAAGTAGACAGAATGGTGAAGAAGACATTTGGTACTTTTGTCTTCATGGATCAGTGCTTTGAGCGTAGGAGTTGGGGTGTCATGTTCAGCTGTACAGGACATTGGTTAGGCCATTTTTGGAGTACTGTGTTCAATTCTAGTCTCCATGCTGTAGGAAAAATATTGTTAAACTTGAATGGGTTTAGAAGAAATTTACAGTGAGGTTACTGAGGTTGGGTTTGAGCTATAGAGAGAGGCTATATAAGATTAGATTACTTACAGTGTGGAAACAGGCCCTTTGGCCCAACAAGTCCACACTACCCCTTACCTAACACTACAGGCAATTTAGTATGGCCAATTCACCTGACCTGCACATCTTTGGACTGTGGGAGGAAACCAGAGCAAACTCCACACAGACAGGGTCGCCAGAGGCGGGAATTGAACCCAGGTCTCTGGCACTGTGAGGCAGCAGTGCTAACCACTGTGCCACCGTGCCACCCTGAGGCTGTTTACCCTGGAACATCAGAGGCTGAGAGGTGACCTTATAAGGGTTTATAAAATTATGAGGGGCATGGATAGTGTGAATAGCTGAGGTTTTTTTCCCAGGTTAGGGGAGTCCAAAACAAGAGGGCATAAGTTTAAGATGAGAGGAGAAAGATTTAAAAGGGACCTATGGGGCAACATTTTCACACAGAGAGTGATGCGTGATTGGAATGAGCTACCAGAGGAATTAGTGGAGGCTGGTAAACTACAACATTTAAAAGGCATCTGGATGAGTGTATAAATAGGAAAGGTTTAGAGGGATATAGGCCCAGTGAGACTAGATTAATTTAGGATATCGGGTTGGTATGAACGAGTTGGACCGAAGGGTCTGTTTGCATACTGTACAACTCTATTACTCAATAACTCTAATACTTTTATAGACTCAACAATTCCAATTTTGATTGAGCTAGCCTTTCCTTGCAAACTTAAAATTTATTTTGGCCGTCTCCTATTGGACATAAAATACCACTCAGCTGTCATATTTGTCCTGTTAATCTGGATTGCTCTCTGGCTTCAAACATTAGGTTGAGTATTTTCTATGAAAAACATTGGGGTGATCACTCATCACAACAGCTCCTCTCAGTCTCTGACTACATCGCTTCTGTTCTCTCATCTCTTTTCTAACTTTTCATACATCGCCCTCCCTTAGTGTCACTATTTCAGGTTATGCTTTAAACTGCTTTAATTCCAAGCTCCGGATCTCTGCTTAAACCCTTCTTACATAAACCAATAGATTACAACCTTTCTCTTTGACTGAACTTCTGGTTTTCTTCCAAAATATTCAACGTTTTTAGCTTGACTTCTATTTGCTGTCGATTCTACCTGTTAAGGAGTGTGGAATTTCTTTTTTAATTAAAAAAAGGCACTTGTTATTTTTGTTGTCTTGCAATGGGGAACAAAATCAATAATCATTGTCCCTGCGCTGGAAACTGTACAGACATACAAACAAAAGCTGTCACTCAAAATTGGCAGGTGTTGTAGGCAGGCTGCAGGTAGCAAGGCAACATAATGCATAAAAACATAACAGAGTAGTACAGAGGCATTCAGTTTAGAAGAAATTTTGTTATTATTATTTAATTAATTATGACCTTTTTTCTAGATCTGTCTATCAAGAAGAAGTTTTGTTCTTGTCAAAAATCTATTAATCCATTTTAAATCATTATTTCTTGTTGTTGCCACCTCCCTTTATTATCGTTGGTCATGTATTTGCTTACACGGTGGCAGAGTGGTTAGCACTGCTGCCTCACAGCGCCAATAGACCTGGGTTCAATTCCTGCCTCGGGTGACTGACTGTGTGGAGTTTGCACATTCTCCCTGTATCTGCGTGGGTTTCCTCCCACAGTCCAAAGATGTACAGGTTAGGTGAATAGGTCATGCTAAATTGCCCATAGTGTTAGGTGAAGGGGTAAATGTAGGGGAATGGGTCTGGGTGGGTTGCACTTTGGAGGGTCGGTATGGACTTGTTGAGCCGAAGGGCCTGTTTCCACACTGTAATTAATCTAATCTAATTCATTTACTTCTGCTGAACAATTAACAATAGCCCAATGCTTCCTCTGTCCACTATCTGATTAAAATTGTTCTTATGATGAACAACTAGCTGTTATGGCCAATATTGGAGGGATGCATTGATTCTATTCTTAGTCAAATCCTTTGCTTTTGAGAGCAAATATTAAACTTGTCCAGGCCAATGAAATTGCCAAGTTAGACTGTATCCACTTTTGTGTTAAAAATAAGTGAATCAGGTTGCTCTGGTCAACAAAGAATAACGCATGCATTACAAAGAAAACATTGCAAAGATTATTGACTAAAAAGATTTGCCCTGTGCAGTTCTGAGATGGATACAGCTTATATCCTAAGATGCCAAAATTAACTTGAGGCAAATATGGATAATAGATAATCTGTGATTCAACACTCCACTGAACACATTAAAACTAAGTGCAATTGAAACATATTTCATTAATTTCTCAGCAATTTCCATTGGATGTTAGTGAAATTGTAGGTCACCAGAACTTATTTGTAAAAGGGATTCCAATTGTTCACTATTGACAACTTGGCTTTGAAACTCTCTCAAAGACCATTCTGTCATTGACTGTTCACACTCAAGATTCACCTTCCTTTCATGGATTTATGTTCACCTATACTTAGGAAATGATGTTTTGGCACGCAAACAAAAGCATAACTCCAGTTTTATTTTTCCCATAGACAACTAGCTTTCACAATCTAGTACTGCCTCTGGATTTGGTTCCTGATCCCAAGCTGCCTCAATAGCAGCAGATAATTATAGAATTAAGGCTGCTTTCACCCTCATTCTCAGTTGCATGGAATTATTAATAGCCAACGTTTTCTTCTGAGCCCCATAGTTGGCAAGATTTATCATAAATCTTAAGTCCATCCCCGAGCTGCCTACAAACACTTCGTACTTCTTTCTGAGTTCTGATCATACAGAGTTGTTTAACTGTTCATGTTTTCTCACTGAATCCCTGACTAAACACACCATTTATTTGCCTTTTCAGTGGCCTAACAGTTCTCTTCTGCATGGAGTGTAACCTCTGTCTTTATCTGTCTTCATTTCAGACTAACTGACCCCAGAACTATTCTGAGAGACCTATTGAAAATCCTTGTAACAGGGTCTTTGTTCTTTACCTATATTGGATGGAAATAATATTTTAGAACATGCCTTGGAAATGTCTGTTTCCTGAGTGCTGGCTGCTATAGCAGTAAAATGCATGCAAAAACAAGGAATTCATCATATGATCAAATAAACAAATTTTCTCCTTCATAACACATAAGGGTCTTAACCTATCCATATCTTTAATTGGTATCTTGGATATTATTTGCTTCATTTGTATTCATGTTCCCTCCCTAACCTCTGTTTCATTAAAATTAGTAACTATGTCAGTACTTTTTCCTGGTCTTCCCTGAATTGTCTTAATTATGCTTCATGTTTGTCCCATTCTGTGCTTTTTAATGGCCTATTTCAACCCTTTTTTCCTTTCCTGGGGTCCTCTGTCCATAAATGAGCTTGTCACTGCCATGAGCCAGAAGATCAGTGGCTACTTCTACGGTGGTCAACTGAATCTTCAAGTTCGATCTCGCCCACCTCTGCTGAATCCATCCTGACCCCCTCACCGAAAGACCAGGTTCCCAATGAAAATATGAGAATTAGCTCGACCCTCATCTGCACCATCCTGCCCTTATCTTAAGCCTGCTCACAGGATTTCTGATAAGCTTGGAAACATCAACCATGGATGAATGAAGCCTCTACACTAGGATTTGCAAGTAGGAATAGTTCACCAGCTCAGCTTAACCCAAAATATAGGTATCTTGACTCTAATTACCAACCAAATGTTTCTGTCATTTTTCATGCGGTTGTGGTACAGACTCTCCAGTGAGGAAAAACTGTGGCAGTGGCATTGCTAAGCAAAGACTTTTATGGCCTCAAGACTAGAATAATACGTGCATGATGTAGAGAACCTCGTTAAGTATAAAGAAACTGTAAGAATGGCCATTTCATTATTCCAATTCTTCCACAAATTAATTAGACACATGCTATCATTTATTCAACACAAATTGTTTCTCTCCTGAATAAATAAAAACATAACAACCCTAATGAGGACAACCAGAGAAAATGAATATGCTGTGTCTTTGATTTTCTTTGTCTTGCCATTGGTGGGTGCATTCAGCTGTCTTTATTTAAATTTGTTCATGGAATGTGAACTTCACTGGGATAGACTTGACTAAGGTACAGAGTTTAATAATAAGCTGGGGGGGGGGGGGGGGGGGCTCCCATTTAATTTGGAGCTGAGGAGATTGCTTTTTCTGACAAGGCCATTGCTGTCTGGAATTGCTATCTTCCCAGATAACAATGGTGTTAGTGTCATTGAATATTTTAAGGCTGAGTCAGATAAATTCATGATTGTGATGCAGTCAAAGAGTATCGGGGTCAACAAAAAACCTGAGTTGAAACTGGGTTTGTGTCAAGTAGCACAGCAAGCCAAAAGGGCTGACAAAGCTTTCTAATAAACATCTCTGCATGTACATTCATATGCATGAGCAGCATTCATTGCCCATCTCCTTGGGAAGTTTAAAACTAGCAATAGAATTTCATGATTACAAGAAAGCCAATTAGGACCTAGATTAGGAGGAATATTTTTGCTTAAAGGGCTGTGAATCTTTGGAATGCTTCACAGAGTGCAATGGAAGCTCAGTCATTATCAATGTATAGAGATTGACAAATTTCTAAATACCAATAATATAAAGGGATAGGGGCATTGTGTGGGAAAAAGGCAACAAAGGAGGTGATCAGCAATGATCATGTTAAATGGTGGAGTAGGCCCGATGAGCTGATTGGCCTATTCCTGCTTTTATGTTTCTGTCCTTAATTATTCTTGAGAAAGTTGTAGTGAACCGCTGCAGTGTATGTGTGTGTATGTGTGCGCACTTGTGTGGTGTAGGTACACCTACACTGATGTAATCAAGGAAGTTCTTTGACTTTAATACTGCAGCAGTGAGGAAACAGCGATATAGTACAAAGACAGGATGCTGCTTGACTTAGAGGAGAACACGTGTCAGTCATGTTCTCATGTTCCTACTGCTCTTCCTCAAGAAGGTAAAAGTCACAGGTTTGGAAGGTTTTGTTGAATTAATCACAGTGCAATGCAATAAGACATTTTGTAGATGGCACATACTGCTGTCATGGTGCATTTGTGAAGGAGGAAGTGAATTTTTAAGGTATTAGATGGGGTGCCAATCAAGAAGGCTGCTTTTCTTGAATGATGTTGAGCTTCTTGAATATTGGTGGAGCTGCACTCATCCAGGCAAGTGATATGAATTCCCTTAAACTTCCAACTTGTGCCTTGTATGTAGGTGGCTTTGAGGAGTCAAAGCTTGGGCCATTTGTCACAATACATACAAACTTTACTCTGCTCGTGCAGCTACAATATTTATGTAGCTTATCCAGTTAAATGTCTGGTTCATGTTAGCCATGAGAAATCTGGCAATGAGATTCTGTGATGGTGATGCAACTGAAAATTGAATGGGAACAGTTTGAGTGTCTCTTGTTACAGAAGATCGAAGAGCTGCAATTCCCCTCCTAAATTTCTTTACATCTCTGCCTCTCTCTCCTCCATTAAAAATTCTGCTTAGAAGCTATCTCTCTGACAAAGCTTTTGATCACCCACCCTAATAGCTCCTTAGTAGGCTCAGTGTAAACATTTGTCTGATAATGTTACTGTCAAGTGCTTTGGGACACATTCATTGAAAAAAAGACTGTTAATTTTCTCTGAATCTGTTATAATGATGCAGCGGGATAGGAAATCAATATTCTGCACAATACATTTGTGCCAGTTGTGAGGAGGTTCATGCCCAGTGTAAGGCACGTTCTCTACCAGAGTGAGGCATTCCACTTGCAGGTCATCCATCCAGCTTCTCTGCAACTTTTAATGGCAACCATTAGGTGGTATTTGATGATTCATAATGCCTACTCTCCCGATTGAAGCTTTTTTTGACATCAGGAAGTAAACAGTGTAACTGCAGAGGTGAATACAGACAATATCAAACAACTTAAAATGGAGCTATGTTGACTGGAAAGACTGCATATTGTGTGATATGGATTGTCAGTATGTGGTAATTTCTCTTAAATTGTTGTCAGATGGCAGAACCATCAATTCCAATAACTTCCTGGCTGGCTTTCCTGTACCCTCTATAAACAAAGTTCTGCTGCTCATTTCCGAACCTCCGTCATTTCTCCACTTGCTGACCTCCATTGGCTTCAGGGTCAGGTGCATGCCAAATTTGAAACTTTTATCTCGGTGTTCAAATCCCTCGATGATAATATTCTTTCATGGCTCGGGCACTCGCTATCTGTAACCTCCCGAGCCCTACTATTTACTCTGATAACTCTGTTTCTTCAATCCTGAACATTGGTGCATGCCTAATTTCCTTCACCTCACCATTAACGCCATGCGTTTTACCTTTAAAGCCTCATGCTTTAGAGTTCTATTCATAAAACTCACCACCATCTCTCCTCATTGTAATCCTTTCAGACACTACTTCAAGTTTAACAAGAGTCATATCGGACTCAAAATCTTAACTTTGATTCTCTCTCCACTGACGCCTCTAAACCTGCTGAGTTTCTCCAGCACTCTTTAATATTTCAAACATCACAAGTTAGCTAGATGCTCCTATATAACCGTTTGCATTCAGGTATCAAATGTTGTTTAATAACTTTACTAATAAATAGGCTTGGAATGCATTATGACCTTGAAAAACATTAAATTACAGTGATTATTGCTATATCTGTGAAATAGACCTGTGTGAAATTATACAAGATAAAAGTTCTGTGAATATCAGTCTTGTGAAAATACCACCACCTCGACCAATAATGACCATCAGAGCTATGGACAAAATATTTGCTTGAATATATATCCGAGAAATATGCTACATAGTAATAATGATGATGAGTTAAATGGGAAGACAGCTGCTCAGTGCTGGGTTTGAAACAGAGTTAGGAATTTCTTTTCTTGTTTGGTAGTTACACTACATACGTACCTCACAACTGAAATGATGAATGAGGCACTATTGATTGAATTTTGCCAAAGAGCTCTAAGATTTCAAGGTTATCCTTTGGAGAGTTAGAAAGCTCTTGAGAAAATTTCCCTGCTGATCTACACAAATAATGACTGGCATTGGGTTCTAAGCACAGTGCCTGGCTTTCTCTGGAGAAACCACCCACTGTTCTTCCTTTGAAGTACTTGCATATTGAAATGCTGCACAATAGCATCCTTGAAATACTTTTATCAGTCCTACATCCTCCTGGGCAAAATTAATCTTTCCGTGACGATACCTATGCAGAATCAATCCTATCCTTCCAAATTCACTAGTTCTCCTTTCTTGCTTCATGACATGTCTGAAATATATAAGTAACTAATCTACTGTTTGTCCAATGCTTTGATAACAAATCACAGGAGCAAATCGCCACAAATTTAACCTGATATTTGACTGTGTCAAATAGTTTTGTTCTTGGTTAGAGCTGAAGTTACAATTTGCAATAACTACCTTGTAAAGGTAATGACTGCTTATATATAAAAACCGTTGCATCCAGAAAAAAAGGCATTAGTGATTCATTAATTGAGACTCTCAGTAAGTTCTTTCTGTACACTGAATCAACAATTTTCTGGCGCAATTCATCACATGCAGATAGTTAGCAGCTGAATAAAACAAAATCTATTAAAATACTCAATCTAACAATAAGACATAATAGATGAGCTGAAGAATACAGTAGCTGAGGATTAGTGATGGCTATATGCAAAACATTGCTCTAGTTGCATATACCCTGGTTGACAGCATTAAGAGAGAGAAATCCCTGTTCAGCTGGCCTAAATCGGCTAAATTTACCATCTCCCAATAATCCATCAGCCTTCAGTCAAAACTCCAAATGATCCAGCATAGCATCATTTTGATTTAATTTAGTATGGAATCCAGATAAGATCTAATTGACATAATGTTTGCAGAAATTTGTATTGTTTAAAAATGCTAACAAGGCATGCAGTTATGTCTCCTCGTTGAGAGAGAGATTGTGTAGGATTTACTCTTTTGAGTTCTGGATGCTTTCCATTCAGGGCTCTCTCTCTCTCTCTCTCTCTCTAACAACTGAAGGTGAAGCAATGTCTATGTCTTGTTTCTGGACGATCAGGCACAAATATCGAAGGCATGTCTCATTGTTCAAAATAAACTGGATAATGTTTTCAGGCTTCACATTGTGACTCACTGGTAAGTCTTATAACATCGGTGTATTTTAGGAGAGACGGTTATGAACTCAAGTGTAATGAACAGTCCTAAATGTGCAACATTTTATTTAAGATTTGATTTAGAACAATATTATGATATTTTAACCAATACAAAGATGAAGACATCTTTTAGTTAATATGTTTAGCTTTTTATCAACGTTTTTGGATGTTAGACTCAGGAGTCATTAAGCAACTTGCATCCTGCTGCTGCATGTTTGAAGCTGTTACCTCTCTCCAATTCAATTTAAATAAAAAGTCTTCCATAACAAAAACACAAACATGTTTTCAGAGCAACTAAAGGGTGAGACGTGTTCAACAGCCAAGTAAATGCCTTCAGAATAGATCTACCAGAATACAATCGTCGCTTTTATCTTGGCTATGACTTTTATGTGCTTCCACTGAACTTTACATTTATGAATAATCACAGAAAGAAAGCGATACACAACATCAAAGGAAGCAAAAGTAGCTGTAAAATTACAATGGGCAGCTGCACAAAGAAACAAACAGCTTTTAAGGCAGCCTCACTGCGACACTAAAAGTGGATAATTTGGTACTACTAAAACTGGCTTTTGAGTATGTAAATACAGATAAATAAATTATTGTACTTGCCCAAGTCGGTACAAGAAGGCTGATGGGGCGCTCAAGCAGTGGTGGAAGGTGCTTCCCTGCAACATTCATTTCCCATACAACTGGAGGCTCTTGCGTGGAGAGCACAGACTGGCTCTATAAGTCATTTATGCAACTGGCCAGCTAATGAAAGGCCGTAGTTATTTAATCCAAGGTAGAAAGCAAATGAGAGGGTGTCCGCAAGAGAAGGAGAGCAAGGCTGGTTCAGCTTGCTCCGATTTGAGGCTGAGGAAAATTGATGAGATTGTCCCTTGCTGCCACCAGGATGGCGTCAGAGCACTTTAAGTTGACAGAGGTTAGTTTTGCCTACAGGCTAGTAAGGAGTGAGAGAGAGAAAGATGAGGGAGAACAGTCGTCCAAACACTCGACAAGTTCATTAACTCCTGAGGGTACAGTGGTGTAGCTGGATCGTCGATCTGACAGCTGTGTGCCTATTTTGTGCTGTGCTCTGCTCTGCATGTAGTGCAGGCTGTTACTGCAGCAAGTTACTTCTCCACCTGCTGGTAGTTACAGAACACCTCCAGTGGATGATTATATATTATTTCATCCTTTCTCAAGTTCCAGTCAGGCAGAGATATCAAAGGACCAGCTGCACTGGATGGGCCTAAGGTGTACGGACTTTAATACCTTATTTGCAACCAGTGACACATTCTCCTTTGATCTCACTTGCAACTTATGCCTTGGAAAGGGAAGATGCTGGCCAAAGGGAGTTATAATCAATATGCAATGCAGTACATTTAACAGTGCAGTTTCTCAGCCTATGTGCTAGGTTAACCTTTTTTTCTGCAAAAAATACATTCAGGAAAGCTAACAGGTTGCTGATATGAACAGGTCAACAATGATTAGGCTTCCTGTTGCATTATTTGAACTTTCAAATTGCCTACGGGCTTTATTTACTTTTATATAATAGATGTAAAACAGAATAGTTTGCAAACAATACTTATGAAGTTCAGTGACAGAGTGAAGTAAGAACATGTTCTAAAAACAGAAGTCACATGCTGTCCACATCCCTCGTTGCCTCATACCAAAGCAAGAGAGAAAGACTTAAGGATACAATTTAAGGAAACTGGGAAGAGGGAAAAGTACCAATGGACATCAACATTGTGAGAGAAAGTTTGTCACCTTCTCAGACAGCTAGTGACGGCAATGAAATCTGACCGTGCCGCTGCAGCTGACACAGAGCAAACACTTCCACACACTCCACCACAAACAGGAGACTTAAACACTTCTCCATAGACAGAGTGCTTCTGGAAAGAGAAATTAGCAGCTCAATGTGGGGCTAATGCTGAGGAGGGTAGGTCTATTAACTCATCGAAAATACTGTACTGACTGCCAGGGAGTTGGCGATGTCATATTCATGACAGCACTCTTTTCTTTTCAATTTTAATGTTTTACTAATACCTCATAGGCTGTAGTCAATCATATTTACAAAATAAATAGAATGGATTACATGACATGCATTTTTCCCCCATTTAAGCAACAATATTCCTTCAATGACCTGAGCTTCTACCCGGGGTGG
Organism: Chiloscyllium punctatum; assembly: GCF_047496795.1. Classification (NCBI taxonomy): domain Eukaryota; kingdom Metazoa; phylum Chordata; class Chondrichthyes; order Orectolobiformes; family Hemiscylliidae; genus Chiloscyllium; species Chiloscyllium punctatum. Next base: position 134,562,552 of record NC_092741.1, on the reverse strand, counting down.
GGGAATTGGATTGAATCTTACCTGGGCTATGGAATCCTGACATTGGGACCAAATGTGGGTCTGGTGTTCATGGCAGTGGAACCATTCAGTGACTTTCCAGGAGCCAGCTTGCTCATTAAAGAATTAAGCCAAATTTCCAACAGCCAATTGACAGAATGCTGCTGATGAAATCACAGAAATGTTCCATTGCACCACAGATGTCATGAACAGTTGTGTACACACAGTGTGGATTGAGTGCATAAGTGCATATTTCTGGAGCGCTTTTCGACCGGTAGCAAGAGATGCAGCAGGTTTGATTGCATTCTTACTTATTTCATATGGCTGTTATCAGTCATTATTGTGCACAGCTACCTGAACTACACCTCCTCCTACCCCACCTCCGGTAAATATTCTATCCATTACTCCCAAATTCCCCGCCTCCACCATATCTGCTCCCAGGAGGATCAATCCCACTCCAGGACATCCCAGATGGCCTCCCATTTCAAGGACCGCAATTTCCCCTCCCACATGTCATCAATGTCCTCCAGCACATCTCCTCCACTTCCTGCACCTCCACCCTTGAACCCTACCCCTCCAACCGCAACAAAGATTGCCGCCCCCCCACACACCCAGTTGTCACCTTCCACCCGACTAATCTCCGAATACAGTGCATCATCCCCTGCCATTTTGTACTCAGACCCCACCAAGAAAGATATATTTCCCTCCCACCCCTATTAGGATTCCGCAGAGACCATTCCCTCCGCGAATCCCTCATTATATCCACACCCCTCCACCAACCCACCCTCCACTCTCGGCACCTTCCTTTCCCACTGCAAGCAGTGTAAAACCTGCGCCCACACCTGCCCCCACCTCCATCCAATGCTACTAGAGATCGTTCCACTTCCAGCAGATATTTTCCTGCACCTTCTCTACTGTGTCTGTTGCTCTCAATGTGGTCTCCTCTACGTCGGGGAGACAGGACACCGACTTGCGGAATGTTTCAAGGAACAACTCTTGGGCACATGCACTAAACAACCCCACCACCCTGTGGCTGACCACTTCAACTTGCCCTCCCACTCCACCAAAGATATGCAAGTACTGGGCCTCTTCCACCACCAAATTTAAGCCACCCAAAGCCTGGAGGAAGAGTGCCTCACCTTCCAAATTTGGACCCTCCAACCATATGGCATCAAAGTCGATTTCACCAGTTTCCATACCTCACCTCCCCCCACCTCATCCCAGACCTAATCCTCCAACTTGGCACCACTCTCTTGAACAGTCCTACTATCCATCTTCCTTCCCACCTATCTGTTCCATCCTCCCCTCCAACATAATACCATCACCTATTTATCTCTCAGCCCACTTTCCCCACCCCCTACCCACCCTCCCACATTCCTGATGAATGCCTTCTGCCTGAAACATTGATTCTCCTGCTCCTCAGTTGCTGCCTGACCTGTTGTGCTTTTCTAGTGCCACATTTTTCGACTCTGATCTCCCACATCTGCAGTCCTCTCTTTCTCCTGCATAGGTTATAATTCTGATAAATCCTAACACTGCTAGTTTGCTATTTTAACAGATCCAGTAGAATGAGGTTGGATACATTAAATGGAATTGTCACCTCTTCTTTTTATATGTACAAACACTCATGCAATTATCTTGTTTGGATTAAAGACATTTATATAAAATATAATGTATTACTCAAATACATTCTTTGTATGAAAGTTGGGCTTGTTAAAATTGCCAAATTATTACCACTTTTAAGTTGACAGGGCCCCATTGTTCACAATATCATGTGGTCGAATATGCATTGGGTGTGAGGACACTTGCCAAAGTCAATAGGGTTCTCCTTTCACTAGCCATGTTAGGTCCTGATACCTCTGGGGATTTACCATGACTTTAGTTTAATGCTGTAGGCTTTTATTCCCACTTTCCCTGGTCATCAGGTTTACTCAATAACCAAAGGTAGTCCAAACAACAGAGACTACACAATCATTTGTTATTGAAACAACGTACAAAATATGGCAAAAATAGGAATGCATCAGAAGCTTATCCATACAATACTTACCTAGTCTATTTGACCTGGTTTACTTGAACTTGCCCAAGGATTGGACCAAAACAGGTGATTAGCCAGTTCTATTTCAACCACGACTCATAGACTTCATACAACATGGAAACAGACCCTTCGGTCCAACCAGTCCAAGCCGGACATGTTATCAAATTAAACCAGTCCCACTGCATGTGCTTGGTCCATACCCCTCCAAATCTTTCTTATTCATGAACTTACCCAAATGTCTTTTAAATATTGTAACTGTAGACGCATCCATCATTTTCTCTGGTAGTTCATTCCACACATGCACTAGTCTATGTGTAAAAAGGTTGCCGCTCATGTCCTTTTTAAATCTTTCTCCTCTCACCTTAGTTTTGAACTCAGAGAAATTGAGAACTGCAGATGCTGGGGATCAGAGTCAAAAAGTGTTGACACTGGAAAAGCACAGCAGATCTGCTGCATTTTTCCAGCAGCACACTTTTTGATTTAGTTTTGAACACCCCCAACTTAGGGGAAAGACCCTTGTTGTTCACCTTATCAATGCCCCTCATAATTTTATAAATTTCAATAAGGTCAACCCTCGACTTCCTATGTTTCAGTGAAAAAACTCCCAGCCTTTCCATCTCAAACCCTCCATTCCCAGCAGCATCCTAATAAACATTTTCTGAACCCTCTCCAGTTTGATAATATCCTTCTTATAACAGGATGACCAGAACTCCACACAGTACTCCAGAAGAGGCCTCATCAATATCCTGTACAACATCAACATGATGTCCCAACTCCTATACTCAAACTCTAAACAATCAAGACAAGCGTGCTAAATGCCTCCTGTCTAACTGTGATGCAAATTTCAAAACATTATGCACCTGAACCCTGAGGTCTCTCTGTTCTACAACACTACCCAGGGTCTTACCATTAATTGTATCAGTTCTCACCTTGTTTGATTTACCAAAATGCAATACCTCACATTTAGTCAAATTAAGCTCCACCTGCCATTCCTCAACCCAGTGACCCAATTGATCAAGATCTCTTTGTAGTTTAAGATAACGTACTTCATTGTCCTCTATTTCACACTATTTTTTAATCCTCCTTTCAATACAAGCAGGTTGTGAAATCAAATCTTGATGCTGTCCAGTCATCAGTAATTGATCAGTTTGACCATTGGCAGACACCACCCGTGTGTTGTTCCATGTTTGGTTAAGTTTCCGTTCATTAAGACAACTGCCTGCTTTTTTGGGAAAAACACTTATCTCTTGGTTTTAATTAAACTTGTCCTCAGGCCAACTTGCTCATGCTGCTGTTCTATAAGCTGTTTCATTGTAGCTTTAGTGCCATTCGATCAACTGTATGATGTTTCGGCAGCATACCCCTGTGCTCTTGATGACAAATGGTCACTGACTGAGTTTGTTTAAAATCAGAACTTCAACCAGGCGTATGGTGTCACTAGTTCAGTTCCATCACCTGCTAAGTTCTAAACAGACATATCCCTTCAAAGAACTCGGAAAACATTTAAGATATCATTGATCTGATCATTCTTCCAATACACCATTTGGTCTTTTCTCATGTTAACTGAAGCAAATTTCAGCATATTTAGGGTTATGGCCTAAAATGCCTGTACAAGAAACTTCAGCAGCTTTCCTGTTAGGCAAAGAAAGCAGGAGCAAAAGAGTCACAAATAGATATAGTTTTTGTTCACTTTCACTCAGAGGCCAGGAAGACCAAAAATGTTCCAGTGGACCATATAGGAGGGGTGAGGCCTTTGCTGCCAAGGACCTACTTTCCATCCAAGTATCTCTCAATTTTTTTTTTATTTCAAAATATACTTAATTCATGGAAATAAATCTCTGGTACTTGTACAATTTTCCATGTTGTTCATAGTTATATACATTGCATGTCTTAACATTACAAAGAACAAATTGAATTAATCAAATTCACAGTTATTCTATTAACAGTTACCTTTATTAAATATCCAGTCTCTTGGTATTTGGCTGTGGCTTCAGCGGAACCCACCTAAAGAGTGGGTCCCCTGTTATATGAAAGCAAATGAAACTTCTTTAACCCCCAGTTTATGGAGTTACCATTGTCCATTTGACTGTCCTGTCTCTGGGGTGGCTGTCTACATCCCCAAGGTAAGCACGAACTGCTGGACCTTCGCTGGCCTGAGGTAGCTATCCAGCTCCTCACTGGGGTCATTTACCCGCTCTGGTGTCATTGAGCCAAGGCAAGGGTCCTCACTGTCCAGTTCTGTGTCTGACAATGGGACTGTCAGAGGATCACAGCTCTCGGTTGCCTGTAGTTGTGGGGCAGTGGGTACCTCCTGGTTCTCACTGGGTGGAGGGTGGACTTCGGGGGTCCGTTGTTTCCTGGTTGGGAGGAAATGCCCTCCTCTTTACCAACGGTGCTCTGTCTCTTCTTCTGGTGGTGATGACCTTCTTTGCGTCCATCTTCCCCCTCCGAAGAGCTGGCCGTCCCTCCCTCGTGCAGCTGTCTTTTCCCCTTTTGCTGGGAGGCTTTGGGAGCCTTGCAAGATTTCCTCTTCCTGTTTTTAACAGGTATCCACTCCTCTGCCTGCTTGATTACCTCCTCCTCCATTTCTTCAATCTGCCCGGCTAGAGCTAGGATCAGCTGCTGTGTCTCTCCGCTGGCTGCTGCCTCCTCCACTCCAGCCTGTTCTTCTTTCTGGGTGCCACCAGACTCCGTTTCCCTGCTGTCCGGGTGGACCTTACTGGTCTTTGGGGGTCCACGGCTCACATTGTCACCTCCAGCCATCTGTGCGTAAGTGGGGCCCCCCGTCTTGGGCAGGTCTTATACATATGGCCCGCCTCTCCGCACAGGTTGCAGCTCTTTTCTTCCTGACAGTCCTTAGTCAAGTGACCCTCCTGTTTGCAGTTCCTGCAGATGGTCACTTTGCAATCCGCCGCCACGTGTCCCGACTTCCCGCAGGTTCGGCACACTTTCGGCTGTCCTGCATATGTCAGGTAGCCTCTGCTCCCTCCAATTGCGAAGCTCGAGAGTGGGTGGAGGATGTTCCCACTATCATTGGCCCTCAGAGTTACCCTGACCTGCCACTTACTGGTCCAGATCCCAAAGGGGTTGATCACACCAGTGGCTTCTCCCTCAACTTGGACGTACCTTCCCAGGAAGGTCAGGACATCAGCCGCTGGAATGTAAGGGTTGTACATATGGATTGTAACAACCCGATTCCTCTGTGCAGGAAGCACACACAATGGGGTCGCTGACAAGATGGAAAACAGCGGCTCCCCTTCCTTCTCCTTGAAGACCTTCAGGAGCTGTTCACACTGCTTCACGCTTCTGACGGTCACATCGAAGTAGCCTGCCCCAGGGAAATCCTGCAGGCAGTACACGTCCGCTGCAGCAAACCCGCAGCATCCCAACAGTACCTTCTTAATAAACAGGCTGCGGTCAAGTGGTGTATGATCCTCAATCTTCTTCACAGTCACCCTGACTGTGTTTCGAACCCCCTGCCCAGGGCTGCAAGTGGCTGCTGAGGCCATAGCTCTGAGGTTGGCTGTTCCCTGAATTGGCGTTAGGCTGAAGCCAGCATGAAGATCCACCAAGAGCAGGTCAGTACAACCAAACGATCCTCCAACATCCAATCACAATCCAGCGATGATCTCTTCACTAGCTCTGATGACTCGCAACTCGACACCTGTCCTAATAAGAACAGACACTTGATCTTAGCCAAAAGGGCGAGAAGCGAGAAGCCTTTGCTGCCAAGGACCTACTTTCCATCCAAGTATCTACCAATTACATCAATCCAGGAAAGGAGCCCCAATCCTGTTATAACATCTACCTAGTACTGGCTGGTGGATTTGGGGCAGTGCAGTGATCTGCCACTTCCTGGTGATAGTGAACTTAGATCTTAAAATCGGGCACAGATGTCTGTGATAGGATTCTGCCACAGGTTTAAAGCCTTCTATTACTTAAAACACAGGCCCAGGTTAAGCTATAATTTTGCCCATTCTACTTCCAAAAAAGATTATGTACTTTTAATTAACATGCTCTTCACAGGCTTCCTTTATAAATGCAAATCAAGGTTTCCTAATGGATCACTGTCACATCGCATAATTAGCTCATGTAAAGAGACACTGGGAAGAGCTTCTATATTTTTACTGGGTTGCACAGCAAGACACCATAGATATAATCAAGACAATTTTAACTTTGCTGAATGAGTTTCGGTGGACTAAAAAATAAATGTAACATCTGACTGCAAATTTCATATAATTGTTATAAGTAATGGTGTTACCTTCTTGGCAATGGATTGGACAAGATGAAATACTACACACACTGAATATTAACAGACTACAACACTGGTATCCACCCAGTCATAGACTCACAGAAATGTACAGCATGGAAACAGACCCTCCGGCTCAACTCGTTCTGATATCCTAAATTAATCTAGTCCCATTTGCCAGCAGTTGGCCTATATCCCTCTACACCTCTACACACTTTCTATTCATGTACCATTCCAGAATCATGTGGGAAATTACACAGGTTTATACTGTACACAAATATCAGGGAAAATCCAACCTGACCAATTACTGCTTCTCAATTATGCTTCTTTAGTCTACTCTCGATTATTAATAAAAAGAGACGGAAAGTATCAAGCAGCACTTGCACAGCAAAGTACTGACACCCAATTTGGGTTCTATCAGGTCCACATTGCCCCTGACATCATTATACACTTGGTTCAAGCATGGACAAAAGAGCTGAATTCCAGAAGTGAGGTGAGAGTGACTGTCCTTGACATCAAGGCTACATTTGACCAAGATTTGGAGATGCCGGTGTTGGACTGGGGTGTACAAAGTTAAAAATCACACAACACCAGGTTATAGTCCAACACATACACTTTCTCACACTCACAACCCCCAACCCAGACAGACACACAGACACAGACAGACAAAGACCCACTTGCACACATATATCTTGTGGGGTAAATTTGTACTTGTACGGTTACATTGTACTTTGCTCAAAAACTGCATGAATTCATGTAAAACTCAGTTATCTCACTTTTTAGATTAGAATCAATCTAAACATCATGCCATAGACAGAGAACACAGGGGGCTAACACCTTCAACATATTGTCTAGCTATCACCATCGTTAACAGCTAACCCGAGAATGCAACTTTTTAAAAAAAAGGTTTTGTGATTTACACATGAAAGAAGTGAAACTATCATGGTATTCTAACAGATGAAAGGCTTAACAGACAATCAATTTTTCAATGTATAATTTCAGTTACATCACACTGTAAACTTTCGCTATAAATTCTGTCTTAGGATTGAGCCCTCCACTACCATCTGATGAAGGAGCGTCGCTCCGAAAGCTAGTGTGCTTCCAAATAAACCTGTTGGACTATAACCTGGTGTCGTGTGATTTTTAACATTTGACCAAATGTGGCATCAAGGAGCATCAAGGGAAAACTGTCCACCATTGTTGTATTTGAGTTGGCGCATGTGAATCAGTAAGATGGAAAATATCATGCATAGCTGGAGTACTTTGCTGCAGTTTGCATAATGATACCTGTGCTTCGCTACTTGCTGAATGTTAGGGATGCATAAATTGTAGGATGAAAGTTACATGAGAGGTCTGTATCTCAATATACTTGAATGTTAGCTTCACTCAGATTTGATTTGTTTTTACAGGCAATTTTGACTGTGAGTTAAGAGAAATTTCAACCAAGCATGATCCAGTACTTTAAAATGGTTCACTGGAGAGTGCTTCTAAAATAGTTCTCCCTTAAAACAGAGGTGCTGAGGCCATATAATAGTTCTACAGTTACCCTTATTGAGGTCAGTAATCAAAGAAATTCTCCTGCTTTCAGTCAATTTTGACTATTTATGACGAGTGAAATATGAAGTAAGTGGCTTCAAAGTATCAAGGACCTCCCATATTCAGCTGGAACGTTCATTGAATGCCAGTGTTACTGACCAGGCGAAATAAAAGATAATCAGTGAAAACAAGCTGCTACCATCCAAATAAAACACAACTTATAAAATTGGCAGTTGCGACTTCTGACTATTTGATCTCTACCTTACAACTACACTGTTAATGTGGTCGCATCCCATTAATTCCCATAGGATATTATCTTTATCATTAGCCTCACATATTAAACATAATCATGTTTTAGAAATATCTTGAGTACGGATACAGTGCAACTTTTCAATGTGACTTGAAATTTACAACAAACAGTCTGTTTCCACAGTAGATGAAAAACTTTCACCATACCTTATTTAAAATGTTTCTAAAACATGGCTAAGGTTAACAGGAACAGAGGAAGTTGGTGGATCTGAAGACTTGGAATGTGAAGGAGAGGATACCTCTGTGACTACCTGGTCAGGTCCACGCCCCCCCCTACAACCCACCCTGCCATCCTGGCACCTTCCCCTGCCACCGCAGGAATTGCAAAACCTGCGCCCACACCTCCTCCCTCACCTCCATCCAAGGCCCTAAAGGAGCCTTCCACATCCATCAAAGTTTTACCTGCACATCCACCAATATCATTTATTGTATCCGTTGCTCCCGATGCGGTCTCCTCTACATTGGGGAAACTGGACGCCTCCTCGCGGAGCGCTTTAGGAAACATCTCTGGGACACCCGCACCAATCAACCACACTGCCCTGTGGCCCAACATTTCAACTCCCCCTCCCAGTCTGCTGAGGACATGGAGGCCCTGGGTCTCCTTCACCGCCGCTCCCTCACCACCAGACGCTTGGAGGAAGAACACCTCATCTTCCACCTCAGAACACTTCAACCCCAGGGCATCAATGTGGACTTCAACAGTTTCCTCATTTGCCCTCCCCCCCACGTCACCCCAGTTCCAAACTTCCAGCTCAGCACTGTCCCCATGACTTGTCCTACCTGCCTATCTTATTTTCCACCTATCCACTCTGCCCTCCCCCCACCCCCGACCTACCGCCTTCATCCCCTCCCCCACTCACCTATTGTACTCTATGCTACTTTCTCCCCACCCCCACCCTTCAGGCACTCTGCCTGTATTCCTGATGAAGGGCTTTTACCCGAAACGTCGATTTTACTGCTCCTCAGATGCTGCCTGAACTGCTGTGCTTTTCCAGCACCTCTACTCCAGAACTTGCCTTTTTACCTAGGAGAGGATAAGACCTTGCTTATGTTATAGATATAGCTTACACATATTGCACACATTGGGAAGCTATCGTAGGAAATCTATAAAAAACAATTGAAAAGGTGCAAAATAGATTTATGAGTGTTTTAGCAGGAAAGAATGGAAAGTTGATACTTGAAAAGACTAAAGCTTTTCACTAAAGCTAAGAAAATTGAAGGCTATCTTGATACAGGTCATCAATTTTATTAAAGGCGATAAGATAAATTGATTGGTTCAGGTGGCAGGCTAGAAAAAAATCAAGAGGCAAATATACATTTAAGATAATGAAAAAATAAAGCTAGTAGTCTGTATTAAATGTTACCATATACAGAGTTAAATTGCTGACCTGTAACACTTTATGATTTTAGGATTATTGAACCTTTATTCCTAGAGCTTCACATTACACCATTGTTTAGAAGGCAATTATCATTAGGAGACCTTCTTCAGACAGGTGAACAAATATCTGTAAGGTTTCCTTGTACCAGAGGTGTGGAAATTATAGTAAAAACACAACATAACCAAATATCATCATCAGAGAGGTCATAAAGACAGAAGTATTGTATCTATGGTAGGAGGGCCATCAACTTATGTTAGAGTCTCTCAAACAAGTGTTGTCAGCATAAAACTGTACCCGACAGTATCATGACCCAAGGAAGAAGACAATCCTGGAACTAGGTGCTTCACGGAAAGACTAGAAGCATGCGTCACATCAGACGGCAAAATAATTGCATTAGAATCCAGAGGTCTGTAGCAAGTGCAATCCAATTATTCAAACAAAGCCTGAAACCCTGACATTGGCATTCAGTATTACATAATTATATTCATCATTGTTTAGTGAACAATTCAATGTGGAAATGGGTCACAAACGATGGAAATGATTTGCTGCAAACCTTTGTCAAAGTGCATCATCTCGATCATAGTGACTCCTTTGTAAAAGTACAGGGTTATGATTTTGATGTCTGCTACAAACCTGGGACAAATGTTGCACTGAGATGCACTTAGCAGGTTGCCAAACATGAACAAAGAATGGAGGTGTTCTACTGGATCGACAAGTCAATATCATGGTTGTCGAGGTGGATGATGTGCTTGAAATTGATCTATTGAATTCTGCACAGCATGAATTTGACCAGATTCAATTGGAAACAGATAATAATCCAAACTGGAGACACAGTGGAAAGTTATTACTTAAGGATGGCCTGACACAATAAAAGGTGATTCAGATGTTCTTTGATGCTTCTGGCCTTACAGTAGTAAACTTGCTATCTCAAGGGGGCTATCTTCAAAGAAAACTAAGCATCAATGCCTGAAGGTGGCTGTCAGGAGATAATGACTACACCAAGCATACATGGTCATGGATTAAATGTAATGACTGATATGAAACCATCTATTGGCCATGGGTTAATGGTGACATTGAAATATTCGTAAGGATGAGCAAGGCATGACAAAATCACAAACAATAACAACAAAGGTAATCACTATTGCTGTACAAGATTCTTAGTCCCTTGTTCCAAAATCATTAATATTCAATTTACTGTGGAAGGAGATTACTTCATCTTTGTCACCAAATATTTCTTCAAATTTCCAATTGTCAAAGAGATAAAGAAAATTTTGAGTGTGTCCGAGTCATCTTTGGATACGGGTTTACCAGCAGCAGCAGAGACCATATCAGAAGGCAAGGGTGAGTGATCTTCTCATGCCATCTAACTACACTCTCAGATATGTAGGACATACTTGATGAGAAAGGGAGGATGACTGGCATGTAGGTGCAGAGCTACTTGAATTAAACAAATTACAAAAGGACAGCATCATATATCCACTGTGGAAATCTAGTCATCCTCAAATGTTTCCAAAGTGCATCGTGACCCCTTGTCTAATGAAATCATGACACCTAACGGTGCAAGGCTGAAGAGTAACTAAATCGAAAGCATTCCAATTGTGCACAGCAAATATGAAAGAATGTACCCTGATAACGGTAATGTGATGCAACACCAAGACAGCAATCAGTGCACTGGCAACATGTCATCACATCAGGAAAAGCGAAAAGTGAAATCCACATTGCAGTAGATTATACTGTAAGATATGGTCAAGTTCTAGAACTACTGATCTGATTAATAGACAAGTAGACTTCTCCACTTGTAAAATTTACAATCCCAATCAGTATGTAACTAATTTTGCTGTTATCCAATGTTTAATTGTTTTCACTTGTAGTATATGAGAGTATATTTGGAAAATAAGAGAATGTGTTTTTACATTTGGAGTGATGTCCCTTAACAAGTTCAACATGCAAATGAGTTATCTACCCAGACATTATTATATAACCACAGATTCTCTGCATTTTAGCAATCAAGGGGCTGCATCTGAATATTGCACTATATATATTTGGTTAGCTGTAAATAAATGCACCAGAAGTCTCCAAGCAAATGGAGATTTATGTTACATTTAGATAACACAAGAATATTAATACAGTTAGCATTTAGTTATTCAGTCATTTGTTCATCCAGTTTATTTGTTAGTCGTTCATTTTTAGTCTTTCATTTGTTGGTCTTCCATTCAGCAATTCAACAAGATATCAATGCTGTTCTTCACTATTTTCTACTTGTGAAATCAGCTGCTCATCTGCTCATCAGAATGTGGTACTCAGGGCCATTCACACTCTAACAATCACAGTGAACACACTGTTACACTAGACGATACTTGCAAATTATATCACTTCAATAAGAAATATTTACAGACTGAATCACTAAGAATAACTAATTTTAAATCTCATTTGAATTAAAGCATTACTATTCTGCTACAACTAACCAATAGTTTAGTTCCTCAAACAATTTTTTTTCCAGTGTAAGAAGAAGTTCTGATGATTTGGAAGAAAAACTTTGAAACTTCCTAAATATACATTGCATTTGGAACACATTGTGATATTTCCATTCACATGAAAATGTAATTTATGCATATGCTGGTAGAGTTCCTATTACTGAATTCACAGTAAGTTGCAGGATACACTTTTATAATAACAGAAACACAATGGCATGTAATGTACCATATATTACACAACCTGCCTATATTAACAATCCCATTGACCCGTGATCGTTATACACATACAGTCCAATGTGCCTCAGTTAAAACTAGAACCAGGCACATTGGATTAATGCTGTGGCTACACTTCATTTCTGTCCCATTTCAAGTACATACCTGTCCTCAACCCTCCCATTCTTCCATGTGACATTCATCCCTGTAACATGAATTAATTTTGCCACAACCTTTTGAACAGGCTAACCATACGAATAGACAAGGACTAATATTATGAAGGTAGTTTCCTTGATGTAGTCCTGTAGATTGCACTTGTGAAATGTCCAAAGCCAAGGCCTATTAAACTATTTGATCCTCAGTGTTCAAAATTTAAATGTCAGTTAGACAGGTTAAAATTGAAAGTAGCTGGAAATGTGTTGCTGGAAAAGCTCAGCAGGTCAGGCAGCATCCAAGGAGCAGGAGAATCAATGTTTCGGTCATGAGCCCTTCATTCCTGAAGAAGGGCTCATGCCCGAAACGTCGATTCTCCTGCTCCTTGGATGCTGCCTGACCTGCTGCGCTTTTCCAGCAACACATTTCCAGCTCTGATCTCCAGTCCTCACTTTCTTTGATCTGCAGTCCTCACTTTCTCCTAAAATTGAAAATATCCTGTTTTGCACTTGAAATGTTTATCAATGCTTCAGAAATCTCAATTGTATTTGTTAAGGGTTGTGCCTCATTGTATTACTAACCAAAGAGTGAAAATAAAGTCAGAACAGTCCCCATTTCAGCATAATCTATTTATTAAATGTCATAAATTGTGCTTGCATCATCAAAACCTTGCCTCCACAAAAACAAAACATCTTCTAATGTTGGTGAGGCCTCTTCTGGAATACTGTGTCCAGTGCTGTTGGCCCTGCTAAAGGAAAGATATTATTAAATTGGAGATAGTTCAGAAAAGATTTCACAGCACAGAGGTGGAACGAGTGGAGAGTGCCCTGGGAGTGGTCATTCCCAACAAGCTTTCTTGGACTCTCCACATGGACGCACTGGTTACAAAGGCCGAACAATGTCTCTTCTTCCTCAGGCAGCTGAGGAAATTTGGCATGATGGCGACTACCCTTGCCAACTTTTATAGTGTGCCATAGAGAGCATCGTGTCTGGATGTATCACTACCTGGTATGGCAACTGTACCATTTAAGATTGGAGATGATTACAGAGAGTGGTGAACTCAGCCTGGACAATCACAAAGGTCAACCTCCTATCTCTAGAATCCATCTACCAGGCCCCCTGTCCAGGAAAGGCTGCCAACATTCTCAAAGATCCATCGCACCCTGGCAACATTTTTGTACAACCTGTACCATCGTGGAAAAAGTACAGAAGCCTGAACATACCCACCAGCCAATTCCAAAACAGTTTCTACCCTATAGTTGTTAGAATACTGAATGGATTCACAACCTCTTAACATTTGCCTGCACCTGTGTTTTTGTTTTTGCCGCTGTTTACCTATTATTTGCTTACCTATGCTACTTAATTACAGGATCTGCCTGCATTGCTTGCAAGACAAAGCTTTTCACTGTGCCTCGGTACACGTGACAATAAATTCAATTCAATTCAATTCAATTCAACTCAAGATTTACCAGGATGTTGTCAGGAATAGAAGGTTTGAGTTATAAAGACTGGGTAGGCGGAAAGTTGTTTTCACTGGAGCATAGGAAGTTGAGGGGTGACCACATAAAGGTTGAGAAAATCATAAAGGGCAATTTTCTGATTCAGTATATGGATGTACCTACTAGAGAAGGTGCAAAACTTGACCTACTCTTGGGAAATAAGGCAGGGCAGGTGACTGAGGTGTCAGTGGGGGAGCACTTTGGGGCCAGCGACCATAATTATATTCGTTTTAAAATAGTGATGGAAAAGGATAGACCAGATCTAAAAGTTGAAGTTCTAAATTGGAGAATGGCCAATTTTGACGGTATTAGGCAAGAACTTTCAAAAGCTGATTGGGGGCAGATGTTCACAGGTAAAGGGGCGGCTGGAAAATGGCAAGCCTTCAGAAATAAGACAACAAGAATCCAGAGAAAGTATATACCTGTAAGGGTGAAAGGGAAGGCTGGTAGGTATAGGGAATGCTGGATGACTAAAGAAATTGAGGGTTTGATTAAGAAAAAGAAGGAAGCATATGTCAGGTATAGATAGGATAGATCAAGTGAATTCATAGATGAGTATAAAGAAAGTAGGAGTATACTTAAGAGGGAAACCAGGAGGGCAAAACGGGGACATGAGATAGCTTTGGCAAAGAGAATTAAGGAGAATCCAAAGGGTTTTTACAAATATATTAACGACAAAAGGGTACCTAGGGAGAGAATAGGGCCGCTCAAAAATCAGGCAAGGCAGCCTTTGTGTGGAGCCACAGAAACTGGGGGAGATACTAAATGAATATTTTGCATTAGTATTTACTGTGGAAAAGGATATGGAAGATATAGACTTGCAAAATGTCCAGATTACAGAGGAGGAAGTGCTGGATGTCTTGAAACAATTAAAAGTGGATAAATCCCCAGGACCTGAGCAGGTGTACCCGAGAACTCTGTGGAAAGCTAGAGAAGTGATTGCTGGGCCTCTTGCTGAGATATTTGAATCATTGATAGTCACAGGTGAGGTGCTGGAAGACTGGAGGTTGGCAAACGTGGTGCCACAGATTAAGAAGGGCAGTAAAGACAAACCAGGGAACTATAGACCAGTGAGCCTGACCTCGGTGGTGGGCAAGTTGTTGGAGGGAATCCTGAGGGACAGGATGTACATGTATTTGGAAAGGCAAGGACTGATTCGGGATAGTCAACATGGCTTTGTGCGTGGGAAATCATGTCTCACAAACTTTATTGAGTTTTTTGAAGAAGTAACAAACAAGATTGATGAGGGTAGAGCAGTAGATGTGATCTATATGGACTTCAGTAAGGAGTTCGACAAGGTTCCCCATGGGAGACTGATTGGGAAGGTTAGATCTCACGGAATACAGGGAGAACTAACCTATTGGATACAGAACTAGCTCAAAGGTAGAAGACAGAGGGTGGTGGTGGAGGGTTGTTTTTCAGACTGGAGACCTGTGACCAGTGGAGTGCCACAAGGATCGGTGCTGGGTCCTCTACTTTTTGTCACTTACTTAAATGATTTGGATGTGAGCATAAGAGGTACAGTTAGTAAGTTTGCAGATGAAACCAAAATTGGAGGTGTAGTGGACAGCGAAGAGTGTTACCTCAGATTACAACAGGATCTGGACCAGATGGGCCAATGGGCTGAGAAGTGGTAGATAGAGTTTAATTCAGATAAATGCGAGGTGCTGCATTTTGGGAAAGCAAATCTTAGCAGGACTTATACACCTAATGGTAATGTCCTAGGGAGTGTTGCTGAACAAAGAGACCTTGGAGTGCAGGTTCATAGCTCCTTGAAAGTGGAGTCGCAGGTAGATAGGATAGTGAAGAAGGCATTTGGCATGATTTCCTTTAGTGGTCAGAGTATTGAGTACAGGAGTTTGGAGGTCATGTTGCGGCTTTACAGGACATTGATTAGGCCACTGTTGTAATATTGCATGCAACTCTGCTCTCCTTCCTATCAGAAATGTTGTGAAACTTGAAAAGGTTCAGAAAAGATTTGCAAGGATGCTGCCAGGGTTGGAGGATCTGAGCTACAGGGAGCTGGGCTGGGGCTGTTTTCCCTGGAGGCTGAGGGGAGACCTTATAGAGGTTTACAAAATTATGAGGGGCATGGATATGATAAATAGACAAAGTCTTTTCCCTGGGGTGGGGGAGTACAGAACTAGAGAGCATAGGTTTAGAGTGAGAGGGGAAAGATTTAAAAGAGACCTAAGGGGCAACATTTTCATGCAGAAGGTGGTACGTGTATGGAATGAGCTGCCAGAGGATGTGGTGGAGGCTGGTACAATTTAAAATTTAAGAGACATTTGGATGGGTATATGAATAGGAAGGGTTTGGAGGGATATGGGCCGGGTACTGGCAGGTAGGACTAGATTAGGTTGGGATATCAGTTCGGCATGGACGGGTTGGACCAAAGGGTCTGTTTCCAGGCTGTACATCTCTATGATTCCAGACTCTATAAAGTGAATAGCAAAGGTCTCTTCCCTCTGGTGGGGAAGTTCAGAAGAAGGGAGTGTATTTTTTAAGATAAAAGGTGAAAGAATTAAAAAGGACAACTGGGGAAACTTTTTTACACAATGTAGTTGATATGTGGAATGGACTGCCAGAGGATGTGGTGGATGCAGATATGGTCACAACGTTTAAAAGACATTTGGATAAGTACATGAATAGGAAAGGTTTGGAGGGTTTTGGACCAAATGCAGGCAAGTAGGATGAGTTTCATTTGGAAACATGTTCGACATGGATTAGTCACACCGAAGGCTCTGTAATGTGAAAAACAGCACTTTGACAAAATTATATTTTACCTTTGGAATAACTAGTATTGTCTTTTAGAAGTAATTCCTTACTTAAGATGCTAGAATACTCTTTAAGAAACTATATATGTGTAAGAATTATCACAGTTATCATTAAAGGAGATTTCCTTTAAAGAGTTTCAATTCATCAGAGAGCAATGTCTTTAAAAATTGATCCAAAGTTGAAAGGTTCAAAGGGTTTAATTTACTTTTGGCATGCTGAGAGGGGAAAATAAAAATAAATTGTAATTTACATCAGATAGCACAGGTAATTGCACCTGATGTTACTGTGAAAATATTTTTGAGCTATATTGCATTAATATAACACAGAAACTTGTAAAATCACATATGTTATATAACTGATGTTTGACCATTAAAGTTGGTCTGTACGGCTTATAAATGAAATAATAGGACTGAGAACATTTAAAAAATTATCAAGCCAGCAGATTACAAAAAGCAACGTTTCCTGTTGATTTCATACAGATTCTCCCAATAACATGAGGCAGGGCGAGGATGGCTTTTATGGACTTGAAGACAATCCAATAAACGAGCCTATAAAAACTGGTACAGTCATTCTGTGCTCACTCCAGGGAGTGCTCAGAATATGCTAATGTTTGGGTAAAGTCATGTCTTAATTATATTAATGACCCCAAGATGAGACCACTGTCAGGGGATATCTGATACAAGAAAGTGAGGACTGCAGATGCTGGAGATCAGAGCTGAAAATGTGTTGCTGGAAAAGCGCAGCAGGTCATGCAGCATCCAAGGAACAGGAGAATCGACGTTTTGGGCATGAGCCCTTCTTCATGCCATTCTTGAAGAAGGGCTCATGCCCGAAACGTCAATTCTCCTGCTCCTTGGATGCTGCCTGACCCGATATCTGATATGCCAAAGATCCAGCCTAATTGTCCAAAATGCAATAAGCGAACTAAAACTTTGAGTCGAAGTGTAATCTCATTCTTGGTCAGTTCAGCTGCTTGGTATATTTCAAGCATTTTGCTGTCAAAATTAAGCCAATTTAATTACAAACCACACAAACTTACACCCGAAAGTTAATAATGAGGAAAAAAAAGGTGTAATCTTTTAGAGGTCTGAATGACAAACCCATAGAGATTATTATGCCGCAATTGTGCAAGGCCGATCTTGCTATTGTGGGTGACTTGTTCCGAACTGATAGGACTTATCTGGGTGCACAACAGACTCTTATAGATGGGGCAGGAGGTGGGGAGATGCCTGTGAATTCTGGGATTTTTCTCTAATTGGTGAATAGTTCTGGAACAGTGAATGGCAAAATGGATCAGAAATTGGATATGGCAGAAGCTATGGGTAAACAGTTAATGCAGCACTTTAGTAAGATAGGCCTCATGGCAAAAATAAAACCCTTCAAAAGACACAATGCAACTTAGACTTTGCCAAAAATTGTAAGATTCAGCCCAGAGTCTTGACGTTTGACTGTACAAACATATTTCTAGGTGTATATATTTTAAAATGTTAATTCAGACACTTTAAACAGTCTCTGAATTTTAAAATGCATTTTATGATATGATTGTGCAACCTTAGCAATTCTCCCAGATTGTAGTATAACTCCTTTATTCCTGGTGATTATAGCATATACTTTTTTTTCCTGTTTATATTGCACTGAATTCCAATCCCCAATGAGACACCACATTTACCTTGAGTGATTGTCTATATTTTCAGGTCTTGTTTTAACTAAAAGCCCCATGACTAGTTAAGTTCATGTTTGCCGCTACTGATTATTAATCTTATCATTTATAACTTCAATATTTGTCTTTTTGAACAAAGACAGCACCAGCCTTAAATCCTGAATGGAAATGGACTATAGAAATGCACTTGAATAAAGGTGCAGTAGGCATCTGTTCACTTGAACCAGCATTATAGATTTTGCATTTTTTTCTGATATAGTTAGCTTGGGAAGCCTTGTGCAAAATAAAAAAAAGATCTAACCCAAGCTTAGTAGATACAAAATCAATAAAGACTTTGACTGATGTGATATGAATGTAATATTGGGCTCTGCAGTCTTTAGCTCAGTTAACTGCATAGAAAGAATTCAAAATATAGAATCAAGAAATTAGCTTGTAAAATTGCATTTAACTAACTTCAGAAGATGATTAACCATTCCTTCAACAATCCTTAAATGCATTTATTTGCCAGACTGTTACTGATCTTCCTCAATTTGGTTTGACTTCCTTCATCTCATTATTATAATCTTACTTCCCTTTTCCAGGTAACCCCAAATGTAACATTGTCTCTTCTTAACTGGCAATAAACAACATGAACACAGTTCCTTTCAGAAGTCTGAAGTTCTGATGAAGAGTCACCAGACTAGAAATGTTAACTCTGCTTTCTTCTCACAAATGCTCCCAGATTTGCTGAGTTTCTCCAGCAATTTCTGTTTTTGTTGCTTTCAGAAGTCAATCTGTATTGCCTTTGAAATCCTCACCAAGAGTTAATATCCATGGAATGTTCTTAACACTCTCTAAAATGAAGCCAACTCAATGTAATTCCCTGTGAAGGAGATGGATGTTATACAAATCACCAGCTGTCATCCTTTGAAGGTTAAAGATTCCTTTACATGTATTCTCATTCTATCTGTCACCTTCATTTGTTTGACACATACTACAGAAATAATGTAATAAACAAAAGTTAATGACTACAAGATCTGCTCTCTCAATATGATAGTGTTCCAGGGCTTATTCTGGAGTGAATACAAGCCAGAATGTTTGCAATGCAGTAGGAAGGTGAGGTGTTTATGGGCAGATGTCTTATGGAGGGTGGGGGTGGGTGGGGGTGGGTGGGGGGGGGAGGGGAGCAGGGAGGACAATCATGGTTTGGAGGGGCCATGACTGGGGAGAGTCACTGTGAAATCAGGATCCTAAGTCTGTACGTGTGTGCGTGCATGAGAGAGAGATCGGGCTGGTCAGTGTTTTCGAGTAATTTGGTGATGGCAAGGGTGATTACGGTGAGTTGGGTTAAGGTGGAGGAGATCAGTTTATGCAGTGGGAGACCAATCATGTGATAGAAAAGAATTTGCTTGGGGATCATAGTGAAGTATTGCTGTTCCATGTGGTCACTGAGTAGTACTGCATAAGCATTATGGAAGGGATTAAATATAAGGCATAGAACCTCCTTAAAATATTCAAATAAGTGACTCAGCTACTTGAGGATAAATCTACAGGTGAACAGTGGAAGGGATTCAAAAAACTTGAAGGGAGTAGAGGAGCAAAATGTTCCCTTTAGGGTGAAATATAAGAATAACAAGCCCAAGAAACATGAATATCTAGGAATATTCAGGATTGGATAAAAAGGAAAAAGATGATATATGATAGTTGCAAAGTGAGCAAAATACCCTAGAGGGCTGTAGAAATTGCAGCTCAGAAAAGCAATTAGGAAAGCAAAGAGAGGGCATAAGAAAATACTACCGTGCCAAAATAGGGAGAGTCCCAGCATAATCTACACATACATTGAAGGGAAGAGAATAACCAGGGAGAGAGCAGGACTTACTAGGGATCAAAGAGGTAAGCTGTACAAGAAGCCAGATGACAGTGTTGAGTGAATACTTCATATCTGTTTTTCTTGGGAGACAGAGGACGCAAGCACAGAATTTGAGTAGATGGACAGCAAAGGTCTTGAGAAGATTGATTTAATAAGCGTGAAAACATTGGAGGTTTTGGTGGATTTAAAAATAGACACATCCCCATGTCCTTATCAGTTGTATCGCAGGCTACTGTGGGAGATACTGGAGGAAATTACAGGGGCCTGACTGAAAATTTTAAATACTCTCTGGTCATACAGGAGGTACAATACTCCCTAATTGGAGTTGTTAGACTGGTCCAATCAGGGATCCCTTGCTGACAGATTAAAAATAAGTGTTTTCCCCCTCTAACTCTATTTTGATTTAGTCCCTACCCTCCCCTTCACTGTTTTGATCACACAGCATTGCCCTTTGATGTGAAGGGCAGTGCTTGTCACTGGCCACTCGGGTGTTTTCCTATCTTCCTGGTGGTGGAAATCGAATAAAGATTTGTGCACTTTGTGTCTCTCACTGTGTCTCACACCTGCACACATTCACCATGGGTGCTGGGGAAAAAAAAAGCACTACCGCAGTTAGGCAGTAGTGTGGGGGTTTAATATATACAAAACAAAAAAAAGAGAAAAATAAATAAACAGGAGTCTCAGGGGTAAAAGAAATAAGTGTCAGACATCCTGTTCACTCTGTGAGCTGACTCTGAGGGAGCTGAATCAGTGCCAAGGACTCTCCACATATAAATAGAGGGTGAATTGGTGATGGGATACCAACCTCTGTAGAGTTATTTCATGTGGGATCCAGGCCAACTTGGCAAAGTTGCATGATTCTATGATGTCCTGCAGGTTCAGCCACATTCCCTACCATTAAAATATAACTGGGCAGATTTAAAGGCAGTGTGTTTTGGTGTGATTTTTAAAACTATTTTAACGTCACACCAGACATACCACACCTCTTTTTGGTTAATCTTTTGATACTAAAACTAAATTGAAATGGTCTATGTCAAAATTATTTCAAAATTCAATACAGAAATAATCTTTGAATATAACAAAACTAACGTTACTTCTACTGGATGTGAAATGGGATAACAAAATGATTACAACTGAAAAGGATTGACAATATGAGTTTGCTGATTTTCTAATCATCTCCAAAACACCACCTCACCCATCAAAACCCAAATCAGTGTTTTCATCATCGTAGGGCTTGGCTTAGCCAAAAGTGTTTTGGCTTATATGCTCCAAAAATGATCACTCAGCAAAGCTGTAGTGCCTTGTTTTATCCACAGTCCCAATCTAACTGGTCTCTGAAGGTTAGCAAATTGAATTTCCCTTCTTTATCCACTCTGAACACTTTCTGAACCACTGGACACACAGTACACCTTCAATCATATATTCTGAAATATAATCTGTGCTGCTTTGGCATTGTCCAAATTTTGCATTCCTTCTCCTATATCAGAATGAAGGTGGTGTGATTTCACAATGGCATATGCAACCTGGTTCTGGGATTTACACCCCTATTTTGGTCTTTTAGAATTTTTGTGGTCCCCAGAATAAGGATGCAGGTGCCAAAGTCAAAATCTTTGATCCTGCCCTGGCATATTCCAAGGCCATTTCATCCACCCCACTCTGGAGGGAGACAGATTTTTTTCAGGAAACATGGTTCACACCTCCTCAGAGGATCATAAACCTATCCTTTAGTGATTGTAAATGTGCTACCAACTTCACCTGTCATAGTTAGATGGAGCAGATACATTGAAGGCTGTTTCAATGCAATGTTTTAGAGTGGGACTTCGTTCTTTAAAGGTGACTGTCAATTAAATTGACCAGGACTGTAAAGTCATAGAGTTATTACAGCATGGAAATGTGTCCTTGTCGATCATCAAGCATCTATTTGTTCTAATCGCATTTTCCAGCACTTGGCCTGTCCTTCAATACTATAGCATTTCAAGTACTCATTTAAATACTTATCTTTCTCAAGGGTTCTTGAGCCTCTACCACCCTTTCAGACAGTGATTGTCTGATATCCACTACCCTCTGGGTGAAAAAAGTATTTCTTCAAATCCCCTCTAGACTTCTTGCTCCTTGTTTTAATTCTATGCATCCCGAATATTAATCCCTTTACTGAGGAGACAGATTTCTCCCTATCTACCCTGTGTCTAGACCTCCAAACTGTCCCCATCTTAATCTGATCAGCCCAGGCAACATCCTGCTGAGTGTCCTCTCCACCTCCTATAGTGCAGCCACATCCTTCCTATAATGTTATGACCAGAATTGCACACAGTACTGAAGCCATTGCCTAACATGCCATACAAAAGCAACATAACTTTTTGGTTCTTGTATTCAATGTCTTGACTAATAATGCCAATTACCTCATATAACTTCTTCATACTTTATCTACCTGCATGTTTATGCAATTATGCAAACGTTCACACTCATTTGAATATTTTCTCCATTGGAGTAAATTCTTTTCTGCATTCAAACCAAGAATGAATCTCCCATTTCAATAACTCACATTGCACTCATGCTATTATTTCTGGGCCTGCTGAAAATAGGATCATAGAGTGACAGAATCATACAGCACAGAAACAGACACTTTGGTCTAACTTGTCTGGGCAGCATTTGGTCCATATCCCTCTCAACCCTTTCTATTCATATACCCATCCAGATGCCTTTTAAATCTTGTAATTGTACCCGCCTCCACCACTAAATATTCCAATAAAACACAACATAAGCTGAAGGAACAACATCTCATGTTCTGTTTCGACATGTTACAAACTCTTGGGCTGAATATTGAATTCACAACTTATGACCCTTACCACATGACACCTGCCTTCCATTTTCCTTCCATTATTACCTCCCACTTCCCCACAGCCTTGCTTTGATTGTGTTTTGTTTACTTTGCCCTCAACACAGAGATCCCATTTTCTCACCCTCAAAGTTTGTCCTGTGGGCAGCACAGTGGCTCCATGGTTAGCACTGCTGCCTCACAACACCAGGGTCCCAGGTTCGATTCCAGCCTTGGGTGACTGGAATCATGTCTGCGTGGGTTTCCTCCGGGTGCTCCGGTTTCCTCCCACAATCCAAAAAGATGTGCAGGGCAGGTGAATTGGCCATGCTAAGTTGACATAGTGTTAGGTGCATTAGTCAGAAGGGAAACGGGTCTGGGTGGATTGCTCTTCGGAGGGTTGGTGTGGACTGGTTGGGCCAAGGGGCCTGTTTCCACACTGTAGGGAATCTAATGTGATCTGTATTCTTTTTAACAGTAACATTTTTTTGAGTGAATTCCATGGGTAAGATTTTCCCCTGTCTTTATGGAGTGAGAAAGGTGGCAGGAATGGGGAAATAATGGGGTGAGTTGTCCTGGGAGTAAAACTCACCCCTTTCTTGCAACCTCACAAATTCATAGAATTCCTACAGTGCAGAAAGAGGCCATTTGGTCCATTGGGTCTGCACTGACTCTTCAAAGAGCCTCTTACCCAGATGAATCCTGTCCCTCCTAACTCCATGGGGGGGGGTTTACCATGAACTACCCACAGAACCTGTATCTCCCTGGACAGTATGGGCATGTTTACCATGACCAATCCACCTCACCAGCACATTTCCGGGCTGTAGGAAGTTAGGTGGATCACTCCCGATGGAAACCCATGCAGACACAGGGAGAATGTGCAAACTCTCCTCAGTTGCCCAACAATGGAATTGAACTCAGGTCCCTGAAGCAGTCGTGCTAACCACTGAGCCTATGTGCAGCCCATTAGTTATTTAAAGGCGGGAAGGTTGACAGATGAATTTTTTAACACACCACCAATTAAGGCCCCGAAGTGGTCAACTTTGGCTAGTTAAGGGCCTCAGGTTGTCACCCAGTAGTTGAGAAAGGTGTGTAGCTTTTTAAATAGGAGACTAGGGTGGCCTTTCTGCTGGGTTGGTGGAGAGGGGGATGGGTAGCAGGGGCAGCAGGCATAGTCAAAGTCACAAATCTGGGACAAGTGGTAGCCACTGAAAGTCAACTCCATCCTTGCTTCTGACTCACCACCCCCTGAGAAAAATATAAAAAACCTTTTATGACTGGATCCCCTGAAGCTTTGGCCTCCACCAAAGGGTTTTAGGACCCAGATTTAGGCCTTCGGTTGGTTAGCAGCTTCCCCTGTTATCACCAGTGATTCACCAAGGAAATTGCTGAAGTGCTGCCTATCAGCTCTTAATGAACTGATTGGTGGAAGATACGGCCAATTTTCGTAATGGTAGGGGCAGTGGATTCATTGCCAACAACATTTCCAGAGATATTTCATAACAAAATGAAGAAATTCCATCTTAGGTACACTTAAACATCATGAAATAACAGACTTGCAGTACTTTGAACTTCATGTGCTGGTACCCAGAATTCCTACAAATGGTCTGCAGCAATATCAAAAATAATTTAATAAAAAAAAGATCAATTTTTCCTTCTAAGGTGAATCCTTCTCATTCACTTATAAAAATGATCAATTTTATTTTAATGGGTTTGGCATTTTCGACCATCTATTGACCTAACTAGCTGTCTTTCTATTTGCATAACTAAAAGTCTTGCATCTGAAATGTGATCATATGTGGCATGGGTAAGAGTCTTATTTCAAGTCTGACATTTAAAATACCAATTGACTTGAATACAATTGTCATAAAAAATGACACTTTTGAGCAAACCAGTCGATTTAATAAAATAACATTCATAATTAATGAACATCTTATCGCAGAAACAATGGGGCAGAATCTTCATTTATCCCAGAGTAAATGTGCAGAGCAGTCTTATCCTTCAAAATGCATGAGATACTAATTGCCTCAAATCTGAATGAACTCACATGAAAACTATTCATGGACAACCAACAAATCAGAAACATAAGAACTCTGAATAGTGATTATAAGATCACTAGTCTTATGATAGATTGAAAGTAGTGTTGATGAAAGTTCATTAGCCTGAAATATTAAAACTGTTCCTCTCTTTTCCTCTCATACTTTCTCTCTCCCTCACTTTCCCTTTCTCTCTTTCTTTTTCTCTTTGTGCATCTTTCTCACTCTTTCTCTTTCTGTCCCTCTGTTTCTCTTCTTTTTCCTTCTTTCTCACCTTCACTTTCTTTCTCTCTCTTCCTTTCTCTTTGTCTCTCACTCTCTTTTTCAATCATTTTCACACTCTTTCTGACTGTGCACTTGGATGCACAGGATGAAGCAACACTGACAGTACAAATTGGAGAAACATCCATGGATGGCATGGTGGCTCAGTAGATAGTACTGCTACCTCACAGCACCAGGGATATAGGTTTGATTCCAGCCTCAGGTGACTATTTGTGTGGAGTTTGCTTGTTTTCACCATGTTTGCATGGATTTCCTCTAGGTGCTCCAGTTTCCTCCTATAAGTCCATAGATGTGCAGGTTAGGTGAACTGGCATTCTAAATTGCCAATGGTATTCAGGGATGTGCATTAGTCAGGGGAAATGTAGTGCAATAGGGTAGGGGAATGGGTCTGGGTGGGTTACAATTTGGAGGGTCGATGTGGACTTGTTTGGTCAAACGGCCTGTTTCCACACTGCAGGGATTCTATGATCCAAAGACCAAGGACTCAAATAAATTTACAATATTCATAGCTGCTACTGGTCTACTTGAGGTTTGTCTAACACCACATCCACAAACGTTCTCTTCCTCCATCACTGACACATGGGGCAACAATGTGTACCATCTCGAAGATAAACGACAGAAATTTACCAACGCTCCTAAGGCAGTATCTTCCAAACCCATGACCACTTCCATCAAGAAGGTCCAGGCAGCATGTGCATGGGAACACCACCACCACCACCTGTAGGTTCCTCTCCAAATCACTCATCCACCTGATTTGGAAATATATTGTTATTCCTTCACTGTCATTGGATCAAAACTTTGAAGTCCTTCCCTAACAGCATTGTGGGTCTACCAACACCAAATGGATTGCAGCAGTTCAAAAAGACAGTTCACAACTACCCTCTGAAGGGAAATGTGCATGGGCAATAAATGAGGCCCAACTAACAAGAGCCCTTATCCCAACAATGAATGGAAAAGAAAATTAGCTATGGGCAGCATCTCCCCCTCCCTAAACACATGTGTTCAAGAAAGAAAACATGGAAAAATGCAATGAGAATGAAAACACAGATTCTTAATGTCAAGGAAAATAAAATTTCTGATTTTCCACTCGGGGGTTTAAATGGTGACTTCAGAATCTCATTGCTAAGAGGTGTGTCTTATTTACATGTGATTACATGTCACTAAAGCCCTAACTTGCCTTATTTATTTGCCACTTCTAAAGTCTTTCACCAACAAACTAGATGGTGCAAATTTGACCATATATCCTTATGTATGTTAGCTGAGTATTGGGTGCCTGTGGCTTGTCATGCAACTGCTTCTTCATAATAATGTCCCTGCACGGTGTATTGCTACCAAACCTTCCTGAAATCTTCACTCACCCAAGTTGGTAACAGCAACTCAACAGTTTCTCCACATCAACCGCCTACCCTCAGACCAACTTGAATGTCACTTCAGCATTTCAAAACTTTACCTTGGCCTGAGGTATATCCATGACTTGCATTCCAGATTGTATTTGCATGCATGGACACACATTAACACAGGATGCATCTTATGTATATTTGCATGATTTCTTAACGCTCACTAACATTGTGCTTACGTGGAGACTGCCAGTTTTTGCCTATTTAAATTGTTTCTTAGCACGTATTCAGTGACTTCAGCTCTGACTTACAGTCTGCTAGCTTCTGTACTGTTTCCATCATATTTTTTACATTGAGGGAGAGGCAGGCAGCGTGTGATGGTGAAGCATGGTGTGCCCTGAACTTTTATCTCACCAAGGCTCACAGGCTATGAAAATCAAAGGGAAGTGATCCATTATGGAGTGAGGGGAATTAAAGTTAGTCAGTGGGGTAGGGCAAAGTCAGTCAGGCACTTATTCCTACCAGACTTTGAGGATCTTTGTTCATACAGCCTAAAAATTGGGCTATGGTCAGTGCTACAGGTCAAACGTAACCAGACTACAGATTAGAGGTAGATCAGTCAAGCTGCTGTCTGGATTTCAGTCAGAATCTGGGTATATTTCCTACAGTTAGACCAAAGAAGAGATTGAATTGAATGGAAAAGCAATTACTGCTCATGCATGACAAGAGAGATGGTAAAGCATCTTCAGTGAGTGAATAGGGAATGCAGAGGGCAGGATGGGCGAGTAGATTGGGTGGAGAAGATGGGTGACAGTCATCGAATGGACATGACACATGTTTTAGTGAGGGTTGTAGTCAATGAACCTTAGTGAGATATATGTGCAATGGCAGTTTTGGAGTGTAATGAGTACAGGAGTTGGGAGATCATGTTGTGGCTGTACAGGATGTTGGTTAGGCCACTTTTGGAATATTGCTTGCAATTCTGGTCTCCTTCCTATCGGAAGGATGTTGTGAAACTTGCAAGGGTTCAGAAAAGATTTATAAGGATGTTACCAGGGTTGGAGGATTTGAGTGAGAGGGACAGGTTGAATAGGCTCGGGCTGTTTTCCCTGGAGTATTGGAGGCTGAGGGGTGACCTTATAGAGGTTTATAAAATCATGGGGAACATCGATGGGATAAATAGGTCTTTTCCCTGATGTGGGGGAGTGCAGAAATAGAGGACATAGGTTCAGGGCAAAAGGGGAAAGATATAAAAGAGACCCCAGGGTTAACTTTTTCACGCAGAGGGTAGAACATGTATGGAATGAGCTGCTAGAGGAAGTGGTGGAGGCTGGTACGATTACAACATTTAAAAGGCATCTGTATGGGCATATGAATAGGAAAAGTTTGGAGGGATATGTGCCAGGTGCTGACAGGTGGGGATTAATTGGTTTGGATATCTGGTCAGCATGGAGGAGTTGGAAATGAAGGGTCTGTTTCCGTGCTGTACATCTCTGTGACTCTATGATCCTGTGTGAATGAGGTAGCAGAGAGAGGATTGTGGTACTCATCTTCACAGAGCATGTAATGTCATTGACATAATTCCTGCACTAATGGGGCTTACATTTGGTGCCAGACACTGGAAGTGGCTATACTGGAAGGCCTTTCTAGACCTCTAACGTTCCAAAAGAGGCAACGGAGAGACACATTGCATAATTAATGAGGTGTAAAATGGAAGATTGAGTGTGAAAAAGCACTCTAAGCCACGATGAATCTCTCAAAAAAAATTTAACTGAAAATTGGAACATTGTAATTGGTTCTTCAATCTTTCTGGCGAGCTGGTTAACTACATTTTAATTGGAGTGACATACAAATGCATGCTAAAAGAATCATTAAGTCTTTCTTGCAGCTATCCAGAGAGGTTGGAAAGGGGTGAGATTATACACCCCTCCTCACTGAGAAATAGGCCAGTATTTTAAGCTCTACTCCATTTTCAGAGTTTGTAACACATACAGGTATTCTTGCTGATCCAATGTTCAAAGCAGGTCAGACATCAACTTGCAGCCTCCACTTCTTATTAGGAAAAGAGATCATTCTTCACTGCTGCAAAATATGAACTGAAGTGATGAGTTCATACACTTTGTACAAGGCTAAGGGGAGGATGGGATGGGATCTGAGGGGGATGGAAATAAAGATAAGGTGGAAGAACAGAGGTTGAGGTGAAACAGTATGTCCTTGCAAAGATTAAAGGATAGAAAGTGAATCAAAGTCCCTATCTCTGAGCCAGGAGGCCCAAGTTCAAAATGGACCAGCTCCAGAGGTGTGTCATAATATCATTGAACAGATTGATCAGAAAGTAGAAAACCAACATGATAAGATTGGAATAGAGTGCCCAGTGATATCAAAGAGATGGATACACTGTTAGGTATTGGCAGAGGAAAATGTCATGGTAATGGATATCTCAGAGAGGAAATGGTGTTAGAAGTTCTGATATGTTCAAATAGACTTTGTCAGATTTCGTTGGATTTTTATTTTTGTACATGTAACAGTTAATGATCCACCATATTGCTTGAATCATATGTAGTCAAAATTTCACACTTCTCGAGTAAGTCTGTATGCTTCAGGCATTATATTCTGTGTAAAACACTGGACTGGACACACGCCAAGTCCACATTGCCTCTTGCCTGCCCCTGACAATTTTGCTTGGAATAAGGCTGGATATCACTGGATAATTGGTCTGTTAAGCCTATCACTCATCCTACCTAAGTCTTGACTTCCACGTGTGCACACTCCTTCCACGCCCTTCTAATCTAGGTGCCAACAGAAGTCAGCACTGTGTTGCTGATTGATTTTTTCACCATCTATTCTATTCCAAATACTCTGCTCCCCTAACCCCATCCCTCCCCATCACCCCCCAGGACTTTGGTAGGAGTGCTGTCAGTCCTTATGGTGGCAACATACCAAATTTGAGTCTGTTTATGAATTGCTCTCGACCTTACCTTGACATTTTTAACCAGAGCACTGACTTGTTTATTTCCACTTTAATAATGACCTGCCTCTTTTTGGCAGGTCTGGAAAATGCCCACTCCATGTAATAAATTTCTAAGTAAGAAAACAAGTGAGAACTACTTTAGAAGGTGTGTTTAGTCACTTCCCAATCGTAAAGACAAAAAATAATTGAATACTAGATTACTGATGTTACTGATTTGCAGGAGACTGATTCATCAAAGCAGTTTACTTATATTCAACTCATCTTTGGGTTATGTAAATGTCTACCAATTCTTGAATACCCATGAGGAATCCTTGAGCAGTGACTTTTGTTCATTTGTTTACTATTTTCCCAATCATAACCAGAACCAGAGCTTTCTGAGATAAGGTGATAGCCACTGCTGCTGTACAGTTAAATTTCACAAGGCTCATTAGACAACACCTTCCAAGTCCATGACCATTAGCATCTAGGGTGAATAAATAATGATAGGAAATCAGAAAACCACCTATACTCCAACTTCATGTGACCAGTATCATTGTGTGGCATAATGTTACTTGCCACTTATCTAACCAAGCCTGAATTTTTACCACATTATGCTGCAAATGGACACAAATGTTTCCCCGTTGCTTAATTGGGTATCCATTAATGTACTTTATGACCATAGGATTTCCTGCTAACTTCAGGGAATATAAACCTGGAGTAACGGCGTTGCAATTGTTAATCCTTCAATATAAATGCTTTCATCAGCCAGTCAGGTGGTGTATAGTCACTGTACTGACAACCACCCAAGTGAATGTACAACAACATTCCAACCGGCATCAAATTGCTGTTTTACTTGAAAGGGATTCATTTATATACACTAATATAATATTGATGTTAGAACGGCAATTACAGAATTCTGATTTTTCCTTTTGATGCCTTACAGTGTCAACTGACTCTTTCAATGAGAAGGGAGCCTTGTCTTCAACCTGTGCAGCCATTATTCTCCATTTTACCAATAAAACGTATTATCATTAGAAGGTCCTTGAGTCATGAAGCTTCCATGTATATTTTAGCTTCTTTAATCCCCTACACTCTGTATTTAAATGCACATTTCTGCAGCTTTCAATTCTTTAATATAAAATTGTCTTTCAGAAAAGCACTGACTGAATATTGGTCATTATAGATGAATGCAAAATGCTTCCAGGCAGTTTTCTGATAGGCAGTCAATGGTAATCACCTGGACACAAAAATGAGCAGATTGAATGTTATTATTCGCTGCAGGGTACTCTGCAGGGATTTCTTTTGACAAACTGTGAGCAAATATTACATGTGTAAAAATCAAACTCAAGCTTTTCAAGCCTTCCAACTGAAACTTTGAGTAATTTTCCATGGATAAGATTTTAAACATTGATAATATATGAGCTTAGACAAAATAAAAACAAATCATTGATATATCTGTAATTGCAAGTGAAATAATTATTTTGGAGATGCTACTATTATTATTATAATGTAAAATACTAACACACTTGTCATTAACTTGTGAAGAGAATCATGATTGACTTATTGTGCTGTATTGTCTCTCTCTGAATGTAAAATTGCCAAGCAGTGAAACAGGGATTGTGATTTATGATTTTTAAGAATTCATTGATGGGATGAGGGCATTACTGGCTAGGCCGGCATTTATTGCCCTGAGGGCAAGTAAGAGTCAACCACTTTGCTTTGGGTCTGAAGTCACGTGTATGCCAGACCAAATAAGGACGTTAGTGAACCAGTTAGGCTTTTCCCCAATAATTGACTATGGACTCATGATCATCATTAGTCTTCCAATTCCAGATTTTTATTGAATTCTATTTCTACCATCTGCTGTGGTGGGATTAGAACCTGGTTACCTGGCACCATACCTGAGTCAGCAGGACCAGCAATAAATACCACTAGGCCGTCATTGCCCCTAAGTAAGCAGGGTATACATTCAGAGCAACTATTCCTCCCACCCCGTACCCCACCATCACCACTTTCTAATAAAGGCCACTTTATGAAGCAAATAAGTCATCAGTTGAATGATTGATTCCTTTTGCTGCTATTGTGATTTTACGATAGCTCCAATGAATTCACATGGAGAGGGAAATCACAGTGAAAATGACTCACCTGCACAAAGGCTGGGTATAAACTTTAATTAAATAACACAGTGAAGAGTTGAACTGCATGAGAGATGAAGGAATTGGTCTTGTGTACACTTTATGCACACTTCTGAAGGGGAGACGCCAAAGAGTTCAGCAAGAATAAAGTGCATTAGAAGAGGTGTTGCAGCTATGTGTACCCTTATACTAACAGAAGGAGTCAAAGTGAGCAGGATCCAGTAAGATAGCACTCTCTGGGGGTGGATCTTCAAGCAAGGAGGAGAGCAAGAGATGAAGGGAGAAGATGGTAGCCTGTCTAGGGCAGCAGCACCCTGCTGACCACTGACTTGTGTGGTTTAGTGACACTGAAGGGCCAGAGGGATCCATGGACACCATCATCTAAGAGGAAGAGCTTTCCTTGTTCCAAAGTTGTACAGGCAATGCTCAAAGTACCTCCAGATGTCCTATTTTGCTAGACAGATGGTCCTGTCTCTCCAGGGAGGCAGTCTCAACACTTTGCAACGTACTTGTACATAACTCAAATAATGTGGGAGTAGCCATCTAATGTTTGTTGCAAACATCTAAAGATGACAGCTGAATTCAATTTCCAGGTTTCAGCATAGGTTCAAGGATTTGCTGAAGACTGCTGTGGAATATTGCATTCAACCAACCATTATTGTACCAGGCTTGTTACTACTGAAATGTATGGGACAGAGAGCAGCCAGGTTAAGACGTCATGTGGTTATGGAGCCATCGTGGAATTCCCTAAAGTGAGCAAGGCAATCAATTGTACATGTGTGCCTATCAATATTTTAGTGAACAGCGAGAAACATTTGTCAACTCAGGGGGATTTTCCTTGTTCAATGAGCAGAGTTATTATGAACATTGCCTAAGATTCTTGCAGATATTGCATGGAAACTTTGGATTAGCCATGACGATTATATCCTCAGGTATTCCAAAGTCCCACAAATCTTTGTGCCAGCAGCGCAACTGGGTGGTTGGCTACTAGAGTGCAAGGTTTATCCATTGTAGCAATGGTTCATGACATGGATTAGAGAAATGATATATTGCTTCAACCAGAGGGACTATTGGGAGGGCCATTGCTTGTGAACCCAATTGGCAAGTTACTGATAGCATTGTGATAGCTCTTATCTGACATCTCTCATTGAGGGAATCTCCAACGTCCTTTGGAAGAATAGCTTGTTACTCAATTGCCACAAATTACCTTTATGAAGGTCACAAGATGATATGATGACACAAACATTGAAGATGACCATCCTTTAATGAAGTGAGTTACTGTAACGTAATGTGTTCCTCATTAGGCTCCACAGGGCCTAGTGCTGGTGCCCTCGTTTCTGATGTACATTGATGATTTGGACTTGAATGTATGAGGCATGATCAAGATGTTCATGGATAACACCAAAAAATCAGTAATTTGGTAAAGATAAAGATAATAAAGATAGCTATACACTGTAGGAAGATGTTAACAGATTGGTTAAGGGGGCAGAGCGGTTGCAGATGAAGGGCTAACAAGACACATGATTATGTTATGATTGGTAGGGTCCTTTAAAGTACTGGAGATGAGAGAGACTTTGGTGTGCACATCCACAGATCCCCAAAGGTAACAAGGCAGATAGATAAGGTGGTTAAGGAAGCATTTTGGATACATATCTTTATTAGTCATGCCAGTGTGGGTTTCCTCTGGGTGCTCTAATTTAATTCCACAGCTCAAAGATATGCACATTAGGTGGATTGACCATTGTAAATTTCCCATAGTGTCCAGGGATATGCAGGCTGGGTGGATTAGCAATGGGAAATGCAAGGTTACAGAGGTACGGTAAGGTGGGATGCTCTTCAGAGGGTTTGTGTGGACTTGATGGGCTGAATGGCCTGCTTCTCCACTATAGGGATTCTATGACACAGAATACAGGAGCAGGGTGGTTATTCTGGAACTATGTTAAATGCTTAGACCACAACTGGGAAATTGCATACAATTCTGATTACCACATTATAGAAGGATATTATTTCACTACATAGGGTGAAGAAGAGATGTATGAGGATGCTGCCAGCTGGAGAAACTAGCTATGAGGAAAGAATGGATAGGCTGAAGTTGTTTTCCTGCGGTCAGCTAAGTTTGAGAAGGGATTTTACAGAGGCGGATAAAATTATGAGGGGTAGAAGAAGGTACATCTTCCACTTTGGTAAGTCTAGTGACATTGTTAGAGAGAGAGAAGTACAAATTTTATGTATCAAATCCAAACTAACTCTTCTTCAAAATGAAATACTTCCTAAGATGAGTCACACAAGACTCAAACTATCCACAGTGATACCCCCTTGTTAGATACTGTCAGACTTGCTGATTATTTTTCCTGTATTTTCTGTTTCTGTTTCTGATCTCCAGCACCTACAGTATTATTCTTTCATTTTAATGCTGACTTCAATGCCCTGTTGGACTAGCTAATGTTGGCAGCGGTCCTCTGGTTACTGAAGTTTTGGGAGGACACTGTCATTGAGAGAATCCTGCCAGGATACAGGAGTGTCCTTTATCACCTCAGCATTCAGAAGCTTTTCCATCCCTGTATAAAGTCTTCTGGAGCAATTCAAATGTATAAACGTGTTATTTTGCATTTAGTGACCTATGTTACTAATCAAGTCAAAAAGGTACACCACTTTTATCTTTTTATCTAAGTTAAAGATGTAATTCAAGCTATTACTTCTCCCAGAAGGATGGGGGGGGGGGGGGGGGGGGGGGGGATCTGATTGAAACTTACAGAATGCCAAAAGGCCTGGACAGAGTGGACTTTGGGATGATGTTTCCATTGGCAGGACAGATGAGGACACAAGGATGCAGCCTTAGAGTATAGGGAAATCCTTTTAGAACAGAGACAAGGTGAAACTTCTTTAGCCAGGGAATGGTGAATCTGTGGAATTCATTGCTACAGAAGGCTGGGGAGACCAGGTCATTGAGTATATTTAAAACAGAGATAAGTAAGTTCTTGACTGCCAAGGGGATCAAAAATTACATTAAAATGGGGTTGAAAAACCTATTAGCCATGATTAAATGGCAGAGTAGTCTCGATGGGCCGAATGGCTTAATTTGCTCCTCTGTCTCACGGTCTTATGGAATCTCATCATCAATATCTCTGTAGGTTCCAAAGGATTCAGCAATTCTTGAGGCTGTTCACGTAACGATCAATTGCATTTTTAGCTTTGATTGTTAGTTTTATCTTTATGGATGTGATTTTTTTGATGCCTTTGTGTTTATTTCAATAAAGATGGCTAAAGCTTCCTCAGTATTTGAAATATTTATATGTTACTGAGAAAAATATCTCTTTGAAGTCCTTTTATAAATAAATGTTTGCTAACTTGGATGGTTCATTCAATAATTCCCATTGTTATTAGGTGGCTATAATGTTCATGAATTCTGGCAAAAGTGAATACTGGAAGGGTGCTTCAAAGACTCAATGGATCTCTTAACTGGAAATTGTTCTCAAAGTGTAATTATAGCTCTTTATTTTTAGTCCTGGGATGGATGTGCAGAGATAGGAGAATTTCTGGCTTAGAGAACCCAACCTTTCAAGATTGCCCAAAGACGTTCAAAGGAGCACAAATCCTGTCGACAATGAATTTTTCAAGTACATTAATCATCCAAAATAAGCTAAGGAAGATCCTAAGCATTCAAACTAAGCTCCTCCAAATGTTTCAACATTTTATTTTGCATTATTTTCAATTATATAGCAGCTGTATAATGACAGTCCATTTGGTCAGCAGCATATCCACCACCTTTTTCCATCATTTGTGCATGATGGGAGTAGTGTATCATTTAAAGGAAATCCATTCAATTACGTTAAACACATCTTCTCCCAAACCCACAACAGGTCCCACCTAGAAGAATAAGGTCACCCAGTGCTTGGGTACATTACTACCTTCAGCCTCCTCTGCCTTAGAATTATATCAGTGTTCCTTCATTGTCTCTGGGTCAAGATACTGGAACTCACTGTAGATACACCATCACCACATTGCGTCCCAGGTAGACAGAGTGGTAAAGAAGGCATTCTTCGGACCACTGAGTATAGAAGTTGGGATGTCATGTTCTTGTTATACAGGATGTTTGGTGAGGCCACTTTTGGAGGACTGTGTACAGCTCTGATCACCCTGTTGCAGTAAGTTTACTATTAAATTGTAGAGAGTTCAAAAAAGCCTTATAAGGATGTTACTGGACTGGAGGGTTGCGTTATAATGAGAGGCTGGATGCACTGGGACTTTTTCACTGGAGTGCAGGAGGTTGAGGGCTGACCTTACAGGGGTTTATAAAATCATGAGGGACATGGATAAAATGAATAACAAAGGTCTTCTCCCTCGGGTAAGGGACTTCAAACTAGAGGGGTTGGTTACGGTGAGAGAAGAAAGATTTAAAAGTGACCCGAAAGGCAACTTTTTCATACAGAGGATGGTTTGTATCTAGCTTGAACGGCCAGAAGAGGTGGTGTAAGTAGGTACAGTTACAACATTTAAAGGCATTTGGACAGCTACATGAATAGGAAAGGTTTAGAGAAATATGGGCCAAATGAAGGCAACATTAAAAGATGTGTTTAATATAATTGAATGGATATCCTGTTACATGATACATTGCTCCAATAGTGCAAGAATGTTCGAAAAAGGTGATGGATATGCTGCTGACCAAATGGGCTGCCATTATACAGCTGCTATATAACTGGAAATAATGCAAAATAAAATTTTGAAACATTGACAGGAGTTTACTTTGAGAAACATGGTTAGCATGGATGAGTTGGGAAAAGGGTCTGTTTCCATGTTGTATGAATGTATGACTGCATCTGAATTCCAGAGGTTCAAGAAGATGATCCATCATCATCTCATATCAAGATGGCGGTGGAGTAGATGAATTAAGCTTGGGGGTCATCTGCTCCAGTCAGATTTTGTTCTTTTTTTTTGTTCTTTCATCTTTGGCTCTGTTTCTTTTCATTTTTCTTTCTTTTTTCATTGCTTTCTTTTCTTTTGGGTCTGGAGAGTGGTGGGTGAGGGAGGAGGCTTCTGGCAGTGGTGACAACACTGGTGTGAGCCGGAAATGGCTTGATCCCAGCACAGGCTGCCCTGGTGAGCAAAGAATAGATCCCACGGTTGATACCGCAGGCCAGGCCGAGGCTCCAGGTCCATGGCTGGGGCACAGGAGCCTGAAGCAGGAGAGGTGGTGGTCTTGGCCTGAAGGTCTCCCAGTGTGTTGGTCTTGTTGCAGTGGGTAGGTCTCTCCCTTGTGTAGAACCTTCATCACGTTTGGCTTCCAGGTATTCCAGCATCCTGGCACACTGCAGCACCAACAACAAGACTCACAATTGCTGTAATGGTGCTCATTACAGATCAATTTATTCTTAATCATGTTGCAATTTAAAGGATAAGAGTTTAACACAACATGCCAAGATTAGAAGTACCCAGGCAATTGAGTATTCCATTAACAATGTCAAAGTGAGTCTATTCAACTTACCCTAGGGAAAAGACCTTTATTATTCATCTTACCTATGTTCCAGTGGCCTGCTATGTCCTAGACCACCACTTGTCCAGCAGTGGTGGTCTCAGCCCAGTGTGGCTGTCTTCTTCAGCAGAGTCTTCCAGCCCAGCGTTCCAGCGGCCTAACATGGCTGTTTTTTCCTGGAATAGTGACCTTTTCCCAGAATGTCAGTCTCCGCTGCATCTTCAAGATATTCCATCATTCCTCAATCATCTTTCCCTCTGCCCAGGAGCCATTAACTGAACTGTGATTAACTTTGTTTTAGTTTTTTTTTATTATGTAAGACTTCTGTCATTGATGTAGGCGCCACCTTGTGGCAGCTTATAAAACCTTTCACTGGATTTTTCATGAATAAATACAAGACAATGAATTTCTCTTCTATTCTATTTTCCTCAAGGGCGGACAGAGATGGGTAATAATTACTGACCTAATCGGTGACGCCCATATTTTTTATTATTTTAGGTTTTTCATAACTTGTCACAAATCAGTTTGACTAACTCCACTCCAAATCTATAATATCTTGCTTGAACTGAAGATGGGAAATTGTTCATCTGCACACTGGGTAACATAACCAGCTGTTTAAAAAAAAATGCTTGCTAATATTCAACTCTGTACACTCTCCATTTAATAGTTGGAAAGTAATTAATGGCAGGAGTCAAATTTTGAGTGTGCTGAAAATATTTCATCACTTATTCAGCGGAGGTCCCTTGCACATATTGCTTTTCAATCTATTTACAATGTTTCCCCTCTGTGTTTTGTAAAATTGTGCATCATCCACTAAGAATTAAAGGAGGCAAATAATGCACAACAAAAAATGGGGCCTATTGCAATCTTCATCTTATTTCTAATTGCAACTGCAAAGCGTGCTTTCTATCAACAGAAGTCACTTGTCAACCATACTCCAGGTAGAATGAGAGAATCCTTGAGAGGGGTGCATGCAAGTTTACTGCAGTGATTCCAGGGAGGGAGATAGTAGATAAAGGTTAGATTGGAGAATCTGCTGTAGTTCCTCTGGTTGTGAAGAAGATCGAGGCAGGAAATATATAAGATAATGACAGGTTTAGAGTAAAACACACAAAAAAAAACTGCTTTGAGTAGCTGATGTTATAGACACTAGGGGGCACAGTGTTTGGGAAATAGATGTAAGGGAAATGTAAGGAAAACTTTATCATGGAGCAAATGGGAATGGTCTGAAGCTCACTACTTATGAAGTAGGTAGAAGCAGAGGTATGAATGATAGTAAAAGGATGGTAACTGAGAGACTTAAATCTACAGGGCCATTGGGATAGAATGGTAGAATGGCATCATTTAGAATGGACTTAAGGCCATAGTGCTTCTGCTGGGATGCTATGACTCTATTGCAAGAAATCACTCTGCTAATTCAACTTTAGGCTCAGGACCTTCATACTGTGTTTGCGAAAGATCCACCAGGGATTTTACAGGTGCTGACCACAATTAATAATGGAGTGGGCTCATCATCTAATTAGTTCTGACCATGTGGAAGTTGATAGCCTGATGATATAGAAGGAGACAGGGAAGCCTAGGTAGTTGTTATTATACCTTTCAAAGGGTACAACATCCTGGCCATGATCCAAGAAGGGAAGCCTATCTTGGGAATGATGAAATTGCCATTACGTGCAAGACGGAGAATCCTGCTGTGATTCATCATGTCCCTACTTTCCCACCCATCCCCCACCACCTCACATTTACAGCCTCCAACCACTCCCACCCCCCATCTCCTTAGCCCATCATATTGGTGAGACAAAGTTCAAATTACTTATTCTGCTGACAGCAAATCTCAGTCAGAGCAGGAATAGGGACATAATAGGTTCTCAATATGTCATTTAGGATTTTTACTGGAAGGTTTTGATCCTCCAAAGTCCCTGTTTAGATATTATCCATGATCATAACATCCTCCATAAAACACAGTACACCGCGTGCATGCAGAGTTACATCTTTACTTTTGTACTTTGCTCTCCTACTTATAATACCCAAGACCTCATTCTTTTATTAGCAGTTCTATTAAATTTTCCACTCTGTTTTGGATATCTAAATGCAACGAGGGCCAGTTTTAGCCACGAAAAGCTGTTGAATTGGGATCAGTTAGACTGCCAAAATTCAATTAAATTTGGCTCCCCTTGAATCCACCTGCTTCTGAGTTCAATAGAGGTGGCCCAGCAGGGATTGATGACAAATCAATCCCCCATCAGAAGATTGCCCTTTTAAATATACTCCTGGTCCTGTATGCAGTAGATTTTACCTTCATTTTAAACTGAGCGCTGGCTGGCTGGCGGTTTTCGTGCCTTGGGAAACCTTAAAGATCAGGGGAGATAAGGACCCCTGGATCCAGTCATGTCTATAGACCAGGAGGAGTGGCAGTGTCTCGCCTAGTTTGCAGGTTACCCTGTTGCTGCTGCCTAGGGTTATCAGATCCTTCCCATGCTCTTCTTTGATTGGATCACACCCTTGTAATCCAATCACCTCAACAAATCACAACTTTTCCCTGAGCCATTGTCGCTCAAACTTTTTGACCTTCTAGCACCTGACTTTTCATAAACCTCCCATCCCTTTCACTCCCTGGCCATCATGTTTGCTCTCCACCAACCTCTCCAACCTCTCCTCCACTCCCAACATACGCTTCACTCCCCCTTCTCCATGGTCACTACCTACCCTTTTCGCCCACCTCATAGCGTCACCTATCCTGCCACAATCCCAACTCAAAAATGCCCATGCTACTCTCTTTGTCCCTGTAAGTATTAGGGTTAATGTGTCTCTACATTTCTGTTCATTTTAAAGTTTGATCATTTATCAAGTACTCACTGTCCCCAGTCTTTCTTTCCAAGATATGTTTCCCATTACCCTACGTGGATGAAAGAATTCAATCACCTGGTCTATTCATATATGTTGTCCTCCACTTGTTCACCGTCCTTTTCACTGTTATTTTGTTTTTTTTAAATTTTATTTGTATGACTGAATACTCCTCCATGTCTAACTGTGTTGCTATTGCAACAATTTA
Source organism: Chiloscyllium punctatum (assembly GCF_047496795.1). Taxonomy (NCBI): domain Eukaryota; kingdom Metazoa; phylum Chordata; class Chondrichthyes; order Orectolobiformes; family Hemiscylliidae; genus Chiloscyllium; species Chiloscyllium punctatum. Next base: position 134,522,344 of record NC_092741.1, on the reverse strand, counting down.
TGTCATTTTCTCAAATTTGATACTCTTGGAGTTGAATTTCAAGAAACACCAAGGGCAGGATAAAGGGTAGGATTAGAAAATTAGGATGTTGTGCCAATTAAAATGTACCCATCATTAATTCACCCATCTGCTCCTGAGTTTTACAGGCGGCCAGGAAGTGTCAGGTGGGTCATCCATGCTTGACTCAATTGAAGCATTGGATCCCCAATTAAGGACATTCGTCCCACCGCGTTGAAAACAGTGGCAAGTGGGATAGGGATGCTCCCAATATATTACTCAACACAGTTTAAAGCTGAAACCTACTGATCAGTGAGAGACTGAGTGCCTCTTTCCAGAGGACCCTTCTACAGTTTTGCCTCCCCAACCCACCGTCACCCTCATCCTCTGCCTGTCCAACATGCCCAGCAAAGCCTTCTCTTTGAGGCTTGTCACCTTGGTTCCAGTGAGATCTCTGACTCATCCGAATGTTCAGATCCATCACTGAAAGTCACCTCCTTGATTAGTGCCTACCACTGAAGATCAAAAACATTGTTGTCAGATACACTGCTGTTTCCTAACTGCTGTAACCCAATCTTGATTGTAGATTTTTACTGAAGGTTTAAAAAATGTTCAAATTTCTACTATAAGTAGGTAGTTTGGATTATTCTGTCTACCTTCACTTCTTTCGTTCACACACTTCTGTTTTGTTCAATTTATTTATTTCAATTCATTCTATTTTACTTAAAGCAAATTCTTTAGCATTGTGTTTGTGTTTCAGCAACAGACCACTTCATTAAAATGAAAAATAAACCATTATATGATATATCAAGCCAGGTTTCTGTCTGCGATCTGACTTGTCCAGGAATAAAATCCATAGGATTTAAAGATCTATCAAGCCAGGTTTCTGTCTGTGATCTGACTTGTCCAGGAATAAAATCCATAGGATTTAAAACTACATACTGCAATTTGTAGTCTTTATCTGGTGATTATGTTATTGCTGCTGAATCAAATCACAGAATCCCTCCAGCATGGAAGAAGGCCAGTCAGCCCATTGAGTCCACACCAACCCTCGAAAGCATCCCACCCCAGAACCCCTCCACCCCCACAACCATATTCCTGTAATCCTGCAATCCCCATGGCTAATTCACTAACCCTGCACACAATGGGCAACTCAGTATGGCCAATCCACCTAACCTGCACATCTTTAGACTGTGGGAAGAAACTAGAACACCTGGAGGAAACCCATACAAACACAGGGAGAATGCACAAATTCCACACAGACTGTTGCCCGAGGCTGGAATTGAACCTAGCGCTGTGAGGCAGCAGTGCTAACCACTTAGCCCCCCTGCCGCTCTAATGATATCAATTGATATCTGGGAGACTGGCCAGCCAAAGTCCCACATTGTCAATGCAATCCAGTGTTACAGCTTTAATAAGGGTGTGATACAGCAAATGACGGACGGCTTTGTAATATTTAAAAAGAATGTCTTGACAATTAGTAAAGACTCCTTTGAGAAAAACTGTTTTGCCTGAACAACTATCAACAAACACACACAAACACACACAAACACTTTCACTTCGACTTGTCAAATTGATATTAAAAACTGGGCGATTATTTTTCACATGCTAATATTTAGAAACTCACATGATTACCATAAAGGCATGATTATTTTTAGATTTGTTTTAGTGGACTAGAAATCCTAAGGTTTCTAATGATTCTACAGAATACAATTACAAATACCAACATATCAATTTTAAAATTAAATCGCTTCGATATAAAAATGTAGCTGGTACTAAAAAATAAACAATACTTAACGCTATCAGATTGTTGTGAGAATCAAATTGGCTCATAGCCATCATTCATCCTTACCCAGACTGGCCCATTGATGAATCCAGTCCGACACCATTGTGGTTGATTCATAACTCTAAGCCATTCAGTTATGTCAATGCATCAGTGTCCTTCCTATCTGTGTCATGTCAACATCCTTCAAACAACAAGCCTACCTTTGGCCAAAGCAAATTTTCTACCTGCATAGAGTCATAGAGATGTACAGCATGGAAACTGACTCTTCGGCCCAGCCCGTCCATGCCGACCAGATATCCCAACCCAATCTAGTCTCACCTGCCAGCACCCGGCCCATATCTCTCCAAACCCTTCCTATTCATATACCCATCCAAATGCCTCTTAAATGTTGCAATTGTACCAGCCTCCACCGCATCCTCTGGCAGCTCATTCCATACACGTACCACCCTCTGCGTGAAAAAGTTGCCTCTTAGGTCTCTTTTATATCTTTCCCCTCTCACCCTAAACCTATGCCCTGTAGTCTTGTCTGAATTTTTGGAAGTTGCCCATTTCTGATGATAAAAAAAAACAAATATGTACATGAATAAAAACTTTCATGTCTCTTTGGTCCAATACAGTACTTTTGAGATGGTGTTGTAATGGTAATGTGGGAACATAGCACAACCAAGTTCTACTCAGCAAAGCTCGACAAAGAATAAGAAGATAAACGTCTACTTGTTATGCTGGTTGAAGAATAAATTTTAGCCATGGCACCATTCATGACACTAAGGCTGAGAGTAGCAAACTAAAAAGAATTGCAGTAAAACAAAATAAATAACTTGTCAACTCCAGGCTTTTGCTAACTTTGTCCAGAATGCCAATAAATGTCAATAAATACATGTAAATAAATTGTTAAGAGTGCATTCCTCTCACTTTTGAATATATTTGTTTGTTTTCTCAGTACGCCTCATATGGAATCTTAACCAAGTAATTATTTTAAAATGGAACGATTAAATGTAATAGTTCATTTCCACAGAGGCTCTCTGTGAGGACAGATACACTCATTGTTTGTCAAGGAAACACAAACGTGTCAAAAGTAAACATTATACCTGACTAATGTCTTATTGACTGACTTTATCTTTTACAGACAAATACAATTATTATTCATCAATTAGCTATGTACCATTCACTCACCAATATCAATGCATTATTAAACGTGTTATGTTCTGCACTTTCTCATTCAGAAATCGTTTGTTCACATTTTTTCTGCTCTTTTCAGTTTTATTGTGACCATTTTAGACAGTATCATGTGTTGTGACCGAGAAAGATCTTGCACATTTAAATGGAAACGAGGTGAGTATATAAGTGAATGAAATAGAGGATATATGGATAAGATAGTTGCAAGGAAATGGGAGGAGGCTGATGTGGAATCAGAGAGTCGTTACAGTGGTCAAAAGTCTACAATAAGCAATGTGTATCATGTACAACCATGGATGAGGTGCCAAAGGACTGGAGGGTGGCTAATGTTGTGTCTTTATTAAGAAAGACTGCAAGGAGGAGCCTGGGTACTTTGTACCTGTGAATCAGACATCGGTGTTGGGTAAGTTGGAGGAGATTCTGAAAGATAGGATTTACATGCATTTGGAGAGGCAAGGAATGATTAAGGATAGTCAGCATGGTTTTGAGTGAGGGAAATGGTGCCTCACAAATTTGATTTAGGTTTTTGAGGAAGCAATCAAGAAGATTGATGAAAGCACAGCAGGATATTGTTTACTTGGATTTCAGTAAAGCCTTTGATAAGGTTCCACATGGGAGACTAATTAGTAAAACACAATGACATGGGATTCAGGGTGAGCTTGCCGATTGGATACAAAATTGGCTTTAGGGTAGGAGACAGAGGGTGGTGGAGGAGGGTTGTTTTTCGGATTGGAGATCTGTGGCCTGCAGTTCCACAGATTGGTATTGGGTCTACTTTTGTTTGTCATTTATACATATGATTTGGATAAGAAGGAAGTATGATTAGTAAGTTGTGGATGACACTAAAATTGGTGGTATAGTCAACAGTGAAGAAGGTTACCAAGATTACATAGAGATCATGATCAAGTGGGTCAATGGGCTGAGGAGTAGCAGGTGGAAATTAATTTGGATAAATACAAGGTATTACATTGTGGTAAAACCAACAAGGGCAGAACTTATACAAATAATGATAGGGTCCTGCATACTATTGTAAAACAGAGAGACCTAAGGGTTCAGGTGCATCATTCTTTGAAATTTGTGTCACAGGTAGACAGGGTGGTTAAGAAGGCATTTTGCATGCTTGCCTTCATTGCTCAGACCTCTGAATAGAGGCGTTGGGATGTCATGTTGATATTGTACAGAATGTTGGTGAGGGCTCTTCTGGAATATTATATGCAGTTCTGGTCACCTTGTTATATGACAGATATTACTAAACTGGAGAGGGTTCAGAAAAGATTGACCAAGATGTTGCTGGGAATGAAGGGTTTAAAATACAAAAATAGGCTGTTTTGTTTCAGTTCCCTAAACTGAGGAGACTCAAAATCTCCTGGTTATTTTAAAAAACAATTTTATTAAACAATATACAATTTACAAAACAATTAACATTAACAGCCGTATACAGAGAAACAGCAATACTACAAGGGAGAGGAGTGGCAAAGCCAGGCCTCAAACCCTACCACTCAACCAGTTTTCAGGAACTGAGGAAAAACCTCAAATCCCAGTTTCAATCACCACAAAATAGTAAGACAGTCCAATTACATTAGAAAAGTGCATAAAATACAGACACCCACCCCCCAACAGAAACACAACAAGCCACCCATCCCTCCCACCTAAAAGTGTGCTCATTGTAGTGATTGAAACCAGGTGGATCTTGTTGACTACAAGATCCTTGAGGGAGTTGTTAAACTGTTCCAATCAGGAAGTACTGGCTGACCAATACAAACAGGATATTCTCAGACTCTGCTAATTGCTTTTGTGGTGTTCATTACATTCTACAGTTCATTGCGTGGGATGTACATTTGAGGTCAATCAACTGAGCACAAATTGATGATTCAATGTCACACTATATTTTAAATATACAATAATAAAAACATATTGGAACTTAAAAATAACAGGATATTATCACACAGCATTGCCATTTGATGTGAAGGGCACTGCTTGTCACTGGCCACACGAGTGCTTTCCTATCTTCCTGGTGGTGGAAATTGAATAAAGATTCGTACACCTTGTGTCTCTCACTGTGTCTCACACCTACACACACAAACACCATGGGCGCGAGGGAAAAAAAAAAGCACTACCGCAGTTAGGCAGTGGTGTGGAGGTTAACCCAAGTAAAAAAAAAGAAAAAAAGAAAAAAAAAGAAAAAAGAAAGAAAAATTAGACAGGATATTCTCAGACTCTGCTAATTGCTTTTGTGGTGTTCATTACATTCTACAGTTCATTTCGTGAGATGTACATTTGAGGTCAATCAACGGAGCACAAATTGATGATTCAATGCCACACTATATTTTAAATATACAATAATAAAAACATATTGGAACTTAAAAATAACAGGATATTATCACACAGCATTGCCCTTTGATGTGAAGGGCAGTGCTTGTCACTGGCCACTCGGGTGTTCCCTTTCTTCCTGGTGGTGGAAATTGAATAAAGATTCGTGCACTTTGTGTCTCTCACTGTGTCTCACACCTGCACACACACAACATGGGTGCAGGGGAGAAAATAAACACTGCCTCAGTTAGGTGGTAGTGTGGGTAATGAAAAAAAAGCAAAAAAGAGAAAAAGAAAAGAAAAAAACAGGAAAAGAAAAAAAAGTAAAATTAATCAGGATATTCCCTGCCCTCCCCTTCACTGTTTTGATCACACAGCATTGCCCTTTGATGTGAAGGGCACTGCTTGTCACTGGCCACTCAGGTGTTTCCTATCTTCCTGGTGGTGGAAATTTGAATAAAGATTCGTGCACCTTGTGTCTTTCACTGTGTCTCACACCTGCACACACATACCATGAGTGCTGGGGGGGGGGAATAAGCACCACGGCAGTTAAGCGGGAGTGTGGAAAATGAAAGAAAAAAATAGTAGTATCAGAAGTTCTGTTCATTGAGAGCTAGCTCTGAGGGAGCTGAATCAGTGTGTGAAGGACTCTCCTTTTTGTATCGGAGGAGGGGACTGACTCTGACCTAGCTGGCCCACAGCCAGTATATTAAGAAGAAGAAGAGTTCTCTGAAAAGAAAACAAAAGAAAAAATATAAAGAGGAGATTTGTCCTTTGATGAGAAGGGCACTGCTTGTCACTGGTCACCCTGGTGTTTCCTTTCTTCCTGGTGGTGGAAAATGAAGGAAGACAACACCTGTTGTCTTCCACTGTGTCTCGCATCTGCACACACACAATATGGGTGCTGGGAAAAAAATAAGCACTACCGCAGTTAGGCGGTAGAGTCAGGAAAAAAATTATAAACAAGAGGCACCCGGTGTGGAGGGGGAAGGGTAGGTCAGAGAATCTCCTTCTGGGTCTGCTCCTGGGCCTGGCCAAACTGGCCATAAATATGTCCAGGCAGCGGGCCGTGGAGGGGGTCATTATGGCCGATTGCCTGCCCCTCTTCTGCGATTATGTCAGAGCCCGGATGTCCCTGGAGAAGAAGCACGCAGTGTCCACCAACCCCCTTGAGAATGTTGGGGAGAGGTGGGCACTGCATGGGTTAGAATGTTTTATTTCCCCCTCCAACTCTATTTTGATTTAACCCCTGCCCTCCCCTTTACTTTTTTGATCACGCAGCTTTGCCCTCTCTCGAGAAGGGCACTGCTTGTCACTGGCCACTCAGGTGTTTCTTTCTTCCTGGTGGTGGAATATAAATAAAGATTTACACATTTGTTGTTCTTCACCGTGTCCGACATCTGCACACACAGAAAGAAAAAAAAAATAGGAGTGTCAGAGGCTCTGTTCACTCTGAGAGCTGCCTCCAGGGAGCTGGATCAGTATGTGAAGGACTCTCCATTTTGTGTTAAGGAGGGGGGACTGACTTCTGAAGTGCCTAGACCACACAGTCAGTGTGCTTATTACTGAAAAGTAAACAGGAGATTTAGAATCTCCATAGTTCAGTGGGCTGACTCCAAGCTGGCTGGCCACTGACAGTGTACTGTGCAGAAATCAATAAAGGGTGACTTGGTGATGGGATGTTGGCCACTGTGCAGTTATTTCAGTGACTGTGGAAGAAAATAAAATGTGCCAGAAGAACATTTGCTCAAACAGTCATCTTGGAGTTGGGGGTAAGTATTTCTGGTATCATGCCTTTATTTGGGAAGCGTGACTCATTTGATCCTGCTGTTGAAGACGATGTACACTATGTGGAAAGAATGTGATTTTTTTTCTGGGGAAATGACACCGGGGCAGATGAAAAGCAACGAACAACTCTACTGACTGCTTTTGGATCTGCAGCACTTTCGGTTGTAAGGGGCTTAACTTACTCAGAGGTACCAGATACTAAAACCTTCCAAGAGTTGATGGAGCAAATTACTGCAGATGTTGGAGTTCAGCCCAGAACAATGGTGTGTCTACCTGCCAGATCTGAAAGATCAGGTAGTCCCACTGGGGTGGGGGAGGGGAGAGAGGATGTGGTGACAGAATGTAACAAGCAAAGCTAAAAGAAAGGGAAGGGAAGGGAAGGAATGGGAGTGGGTTCACAATTTAAAGTTGTTGCACTCAATATTAAATCCAGAAGGTTGTATTAGTACCCAGTCTGAAGATGAGATGTTCCTCCAGTTTGTGCTGTGACTCGTCTGTTCTCTCCAGTCTGGCAGTTACACACCCCATTGTTCTGTCATTCTCACATTCTGATCATTTAACCTGAATTATCAACATCCTTTCTCTCCCAGCACGCCACATTCAATTGTCCCTCTCCCACTCCCCCATAAATGCTGTTCACTTCACATTTCACATTGCAGGAAAATCTACAAGAGTAAAACAAGACCTAGATCCCCAGACTCAGAGGGGGAGGGATGTAATAATTGGAACCAGCTGCATCTTCTTGACTCAGAGATCCTTGATTCAGTTTGTTAACCTAGGCCAATCATAGCCCTGCCTGATCAATATAAACAGGAGATTCAGCAAAAAAAAAAAAAAGAAGAAAAAAAGAAAAAAAAAATAAACAGGAGATTGAGAATCTTCTCTGTGCAGGGAGACCGGCTCTGAGCTGGTTAGCCACAGCCAGTATACCATGCACAACGAAATAGACATTATTTGGAGATGTTGGTGTTGGACTGGGGTGTACAAAGTTAAAAATCACACAACACCAGGTTACAGTCCAACACACACTCACACATGCACCCCCTCACAGACTTAAGACACTCTGCACTCACTATACACACACACATACACTTTCTCACACTCACAACCCCCAACCCAGATAGACACACACGTACATACAGACAAAGACCCACATGCACGCATATATTTTGTGGGGTGAATTTGTACTTGTAGGGTTACATTGTAATTTTGCTCAAAAACTGCATACATTCATATAAAACTGTGAGCTCAAATACTGCATGAATTTATGTAAAACTCCGTTATCTCACTTTTTAGATTAGAATCAATCTAAACATCATGGCATAGACAGAGAACACCGGGGGCCAACACCTTCAACATATTGTCTAGCTATCACCATTGTTAACAGCTAACCCGAGAATGCAACTTTTTAAAAAATAGGTTTTGTTATTTACACATGAAAGAAGTGAAACTATCACTGTATTCTAACAGATGAAAGGCTTAACAGACAATCAATTTTTCAATGTATAATTTCAGTTACATCACACTGTAAATTTTTGCTATAAATTCTGTGTGTTGGGATTGAGCCCTCCACTACCACCTGATGAAGGAGCGTCGCTCCGAAAGCTAGTGTGCTTCCAATTAAACCTGTTGGACTATAATCTGGTGTTGTGTGATTTTCAACTAAATAGAGGGTGTCTTAGTGATGGGATATTAGCCTGAATGCAATTATTTCTCTGGGACATTTTTACTGAAATGTCGGAGTTTGAGGTGACCTCAAGAAATCATGACAGTCATCGATAAGCCTAATAACAAAGGTCTTTTCCCTCAGGTGAGGGAGTTCAAAACTAGGGGGCATATTTTTAAGGTGACAGAAGAAAGATTTTAAATAGGACAGGAGGGTGAATTTTTTCGAGTTTAGTGTATGAAGTGAACTGCCAGAGGAAGTGATGGATGCAGGTACAGTTACAATAGCCAAAAGATATTTGGTTAAGTACATGGTTGGAGGAATATGGGCCAAATTCAGACAGGTGGGATGAGATTAGTTTGTGAACATGATGTGGATTAGTTGGAGCAAAAGATCTGCTTCCATGCTGCATGACTGTAATTCAAAGACTCGATTGCACTGTTTTTTGTCTCTTAGCTCTAGTCAAGTCAACTCTGTTCTCAAGTCATGTGTGACATCCTCTTTCTGCAGCAGTACAATACTCTCCTTAATCAATACTGCCACCACACTTACTATCTTTCCGAAGCACTTTGTAATCAGGAACAGTTAAGTCCCATCCCTGCATTTCCTTGAACAATGTCTTGGTTATAGGTGCATAATCATTCCACACCTCTAACTCACCAGGCTTATTGACCAAACTGTGTGCATTCACATACATGTAGTTTAACCTTGCTGTAGACTCTATTAATTTACTAGTCTCTATTGCCATGCTATCTATCCATCCCAGTGTTCTGTGCACTCTGATATGACACTGTAATATACTCCTCTGCTTCCCATACCACCACCGACTTAATTTAAGGGTCCCACCCCCCCAAGTAAAACATCTGCAAAAAATTCAATCTCAGCTCTGTTCAGGTGCAACCCATCTGATTTATATAGGCACAGGCTTCTCCCATAGACTGTCCTGGGAATTTAAAACCATCCCTTCTGCATCACACATTCATCTGTCATATCTCCAGATTTCTGCATTCACTTGCACATGGCTCTGGGAGCAATCCATAAATTACTACTTTCGAATTACTACTACCAATTTAAATTACTACACCCCCGCCCCCAACACACACACACACACACACACACACATATTCCTGCTTGCTAATATTCTACCAAGCTCCCTAAATTCTGACTGCAGGTGCACATTCCCCTTCCGAGCTATGTCATTGATACCAACATGAACCACAGCCCCTGGCTATTCACCTTCTCACTGAAGAATGTCCTTTAACAATCATGGAGAATGCTGGAGAAACTCAGCAGGTCTGGCAACACCTGTGGAGAGAGAAACAAATATGGCCAAGATTTGAAGTTGAGGCATACCAACTTCAAAATGTTAACTCTGTTTTTCTCTCTTCACAGATGCTGGCAGGCCTGCTGAGTTTCTCCAACATTCTCTGTTTATTTCAGATTTCCAGCAACTGCAGTAGTTTTACTTTCATTCGAAGAATGTCCTTTAGCTACTCTGTGATATCCTTGAGCCTGACCCCAGGGAGTGCAGCGACAATCATGTCTATGGCCACAGAAACATCTGTTTCCCGAAGTAATGAGCCCCCTAAAAATTAAAGCAAAATGTTGCAGATGCTAAAAATCTGATACAAAAGCAGACAATGCTGGAGAAACTCAGCAAGTCGAGGATCATCTGTGGAGAGAGAAACAGATAATATTTTGCATCTGATACAAATTCAGAACTGCTGTCCTGAAGAAGTGTGTTCTCTCTGTTTCTCTCCCAGTTGATGCTGCCAGACCTGCTGAGGTTCTCAACCATAACTGTTTATTTAATGAATCCCATATCTCTTCTGGTCTCCCACTCAACTTCCTTCTTTCGTGTACAGATGAATTATCATGGGCTTGACATCTGTTGAACATTTCCAAGGAACCACCACCGCCATTAGGATCCAGAATGAACAATCAATTAATAAGTAGGACCTTTGACTCCTGCTGTACTTGCGTGGCACCCTTCAATTCATGGTGGAACTAATATCCATGAAATTCTCTGCTTCTCAGATGCACCACAACCTCAGCTTAAGGTCCAAAACCAGTAGTTTGAGTTTGCACAGATAGGGACACTTCCTATACATGTGTATGTCTAAATTAGGTGGTGTGTACATCTCACTATGTGTCACAGGATGCACTTTCCACTTGGCTACTGTACCGTATGTTAATAATGCTTTTGTGTTATTTACTATAAACATATTTATGCTTAGTCTTTTTAAAATTTTTTTTTTAGAATTTCCAGGCTTTGAGACAATCCTGAGCAGCAGATGCTCATAAAGGAACATTTCCTGCCCTCTTTACTGAGATTCCCAATCAGCAAACTTAATTCTTTGCAATAATTACTTCAGTAACTTCTCACGCACTGAACTGCTACTTCGAATCAAATTCCCAAAAACTCACTGCCTCATCTCACTCCCTGCTTGTCCGATTGTCTGCTCTCACTGAGCGTAAATACATCAGTACCAACCTGATCGGCTAATTGGCTTGTTTTCTGCCATAAATTATATTTAATTCTACATGCTGACCACAGGGTCAACATTTGAATGAAATTCACCAGTGATTTGCCTAAGAACGCTAAGTAAAACCGTGACATTTGAGAGAAGGGCAAAAATGAATCATTTGGCAAGGAAACAAAATATTTACAAATTGAGTTTTCACTCAGATAGCTGAAATTCAAAAGAAAGCTTTATCTTCATCATTAATGCTTATCATAAAAATAAAGCAATTAAATTGCTCCTTATGTTGCCAGAAAAGGGATTTTTTTGTTGCTGTACCTCTCTAGCATTTCTTGTAGAAATTAAATGTAAAATCAATGGAGATACATTTTGCACAATTATGAATTTTACCATTGTTTCATTTTACAATTCTGGTTTTGCCTCTATCTTTGTGGGAAGTTGAACAAGAAATGCAATTTAATTATCTTGGAAGTCACTTCAGAGAAGCTCATGACCAGATACTAAACTCTCCGATAAAGCAATTACATTGAGAGAAGTTTTCATTCAATTTCAAAACCTCAAATTCTTTTTCTCCATAAATTGATAGCAATGTGAAATATTTTTGCAGTGCAAACTGGTTTAGAGAGACCATAAAATGGAGGCTGCTGCTACAATAATGGTATTGCTGGGTACTATTCAGTCTTGATGTGGCTGATATAGTTTCATTGAAGTTTGAAATGCATTTGGATGTTCAGACAAAAACAGCATCCTTCACCCATGCCTGCTAACTGGTAAAATTTCTGCGCAATGTCTCTGGTGAACAAATTGATGCAGCAGAACTGTCAAGTAAGCTATCGATCCTCCAATACAATACAGCGTACTTTGGAAAAATTGTGAAATATCAAGACTTTGTGCATTTGTGAAGTCAAACTTGGGGGAAATGAGGCAATAACAAAGGAATATGGGTAAAGGATGCTGTTTTTGTTCATATCAATATGGTGGTGAAACATTACAATTTGACATTGTCTAGCACCATTTTAGGACCTTAGGTGAAGGCAAAATATGTGCTATGTAACCCAATAGCTAAGTCAATAGAACCATATTGATACTTTACAGATTAAGTAAACCTTAAAACACATAACCAGATATCAAGCCCATTTGGTTTGTGATCCATGTTTGTCTGAACATCCAAATGCATTTCAAACTTCAATGAAACTATATCAGTCACGTCAAGACTGAATAGTACCCAGCAATACCATTATCGTAGCAGCAGCCTCCATTTTATGGTCTCTCTAAACCAGTTTGCACTGCAATAATAGGTTACATTGCTATCAATTGGTGTAGCCTCACCAACAACTTGTACAGTTCTGATAAAATTTACCTATTTTAAAACCCAACCCTTTGGCAATAACAGCCAAAGCTCCTTTTGCTTTCAGATTACTTGTTGCATTTGCATGCTGACTTATGTTTCACACATGAGAACAACCAGATCTCCCTGTCCTGCACTTTTTTGGAGTCTTTCTCTCATTGACAAATGCTCTGCCTTTTGATTCTTCTTATCAAAGTACACACCTCACCCTTTCCTATGTTTAACTCCATCTGCCAATTTTGTACTACTCACTCAGCCTATCTATGGTCACTTATAAGTTCTTTATGGCCTCATCACAATATGCTATCCCACTTAATTTTGTATTGTCAGCAAATTTGGATGTTGTTATTATGCCTTGCCCCTCAGAATCATTAATATAGATAACAAGTAATTAAGAGTCAAGGACTGGTCTTTGTGCCATTCCAGTTGTTAGATCTTTCCAAACTGAAAAAAATGCATTAATCCTAACTCTATCTTCTGTATTGTACATTTCTGGAGTCTTTGACACTTCACTTGATTTACTTAGAGTTATACACTTGAGCAAGTATTACACTTATTTGAAAGACTCTAAATCAATGCAAAAACCAGGTTACCTATATGACAAAAGTCCTAAGTTTGTGTGGTTCTGCCTGTTTAATCCCACTGTTGTTAGAATCATAGAGCAATCTGGACAGGTAAAACCAGTAATTGAAAAGTAAATCTTCCTGCATAAGTACGTTGGATGTGCTTACATGGGAACTTCCTCAGGGTCCTAAGACGCAGCAGCAATGTAAGTGAAGTTGGAGACCTCTCTCCACATCACCATTGGATCTACTCTGAATGTTCCTACTAATTCCCTCTCCAAGTTGAGTAATGCTGCAAAGTCCATGCTTTATCAGTTTCATCAGTTTAATCACATTCATTTAAAATTCAAGTTATTCAAAGGTACTTTTAGTTGCTATATAGGCAGAAGCATTTATCAAACATTTCATTTTAAAATAACTTTTGTTTTAAAGTATTAACTGACTGTTCTACATGTTTAGTTTCTCCAATGAGTTATCAAGCCACATTGAACAGGAAAGTCTGAAGCAGTGGTAGAGACAATCCATTTGCTTTCAGTGCCTTTGATTTATGGAGGAAAAGAATAGGTTCAACATTGAATTGTGCTGCACTTTGGCAACTTTTGCTATAGTGAAGGCTCTACATCAATGCAAATGTAATTATTCTTGCTTGTTATTCTGTTAGCCAAGGAAAAGACAATCATAAAATATCAACTGGCCATTTATCTCTTTGCTTTCTGGTGCACCTGAGTTGGTTGCTGCTTTTATGCACAAAACAATGGATACTTCAAACAATAATTCACTGGCTTTGAAGCACTTTGTGACATCCTGGGGGCAAGAAAAGTGTTATGTAAAGCCTATATAAATGCAAATCTATGTTTTGTTTCAAAGAGAACTGTGTAATTATGGATTGGTTTGGGATTAGCTGTGGTACCCTCTGAGAAGCTTCACAGTACACCTGCAAGTATGTACATGGCAGTGTTTACAGAATTCATCAGTGAACAACAAGACAATGTGTCTGACTGCCTTAAATCAGTCACATCAATTGGCCATTGGAATTATACTCCCAGAAAGCTACCATTCATTGTTACCATTCATGCTAAACACACGCTGGCAGATCTAAGCAGTTTCACAATTATCCACAGTCCTAACTTTATATCAAGAAGCAAAACCACCATAAAAATGGTAGCAGAAGTGGTGCAGTCTGTGACGGTCTCTGCATTGAGGAAGCAGCCACTGAAGAATTTGATTGAATATGTCTCAACCAATTTTTATGCCTTTGGGTGTAGGCTTGCTCGTTGAGCTGGAAGGTTCATTTCCAGACATTTTGTTACCCTACTAGGTAACCCTCAGGTGCCTGAGGCCTACTGAAGATGTGTTTTTTGCCCGAAACGTCAATTTTGCTGCTCCTTGGATGCTGCCTGAACTGCTGTGCTCTTCCAGCACCACTAATCCAGCTACTGAAGATGTTACCTAGTAGGGTAATGAAACATCTGGAAATGAACCTTCCAACTCAGCAAGCAAGCCTACATCCAAAACTTCAACCTGAGCTACAAATCTTCTCAAAACTCGCTATTATTTATGCTGGTTTGGGCTCAGCCACTTCACTGATGAGTAATTTTTCCAGCTACTTACACAGTTCATTCCAGGAGAGAATTACTTTTTGGATTATATTAGATTCCCTACAGTGTGGATACAGGCCCTGTCCCCCCACAAGTCCACACCGACCCTCCGAAGAGTAACCCGCCTGGACACAATTCCCTCTAACTAACCCAGTGAACACTATGGGGCAATCTAGCATGGCCAATCCACCTGATCTGTACATCTTTGGATTGTGGGAGGAAACTGGAGCACCTGGAGGAAACCCACGCAGACGCAGGGAGAATGTGCAAACTTCACACATTCGCCCAAAGTGGGAATCCCACTGCCAATCTTAATTCCTTACAAAATTCAAAATCTAGGTGACAAAATCAAGATTCAAGTAGATACTTACGAGGCCAAGACAACAGAAACCAGCCTTATATTGAGCATATTGTGTTTCTTTGATTGAACTTTGATTGAAATTAATTACAATTTAACATGGGTACAAAATAGATATCTGTATTTCATGCTTATTTTCTTGTGAATTTCATTCAAAACAGAATATTGAAGAGCTGCATTATTTTCTAAGCTGCCTCCACAGGGAAATGACAAAAAAAAGAAGGTATTAACAACACAAGGCAAAAACAGCAGGTCCACAATCTCTGTGCTACAGTTGTCTAAAAACTAATCCTAATGCCCTGTAACTCTCTCCATAGCCTGGATCCTTTCTTCACATTAAATATTTCATATTCTAACAATCTTTCAATGTCCAGGCTCTCATTCACCCTTTGGGCAACATGACGAAAACAGATCATCTGCAATGTTACTGTCCAGAAATTGGCTGCGTGATTTCCTACATCACCACTGTTTAATGATTCCTTCACTTGCTGTAAGGAGGTTATGAAAGGTACTACATAAATGCTTTTTTAAAAATTACTGATTTTACAAATGAAAGGAAGTCCCCTCCTGTTCATACTTCAAAGATTTGCCGAATTTAAACAAAAATCTTCAGAATTTATAAAAGCCAAATCAAGCTTCCTTAGAATCTTCCTTGCTACAGTGCACCAGACCCAGAATTTCAAATGTTTCCTTATAATGATAGTTTCCCATTTCTGATATCATTATAAATTGATGTTGCATGCGCTTTTTGGCTTCAATGATCTTTGCATAATGTGATGCTCAAAACAATGCAGCACTGTTAAATGTGGCAAATGCAAATGCACATATGATGCTTTCAGTAGTGCAGAGATAGTTGGGTCCTGGACAGTACTGAATGAAAAACTATGGATCCAAATTGTCCAATATATAAAGCATCTTCCAAAGTGCATACTCATCTTGAAGTTCACATTCCATTCACCCAGCATTAAGGCAATCACTTCATCACTCTAATTTTCTAATGGTACCCAAGAGCTGCCTGATGATTAGCTGTGCATCATTTATCCAAAAGACTATAGCAGCCAAATGGACAATTTTCACGATTGATGCAAGGACATAAGCAACTGAGGATAAAGCCACCAATTTTATCATCTCTGACAGGTATTTATTGATCATTCCCAAATTCTTCAATATTTTGTAATTTTAAAATGCAACCCTTAAGAACATAGAAATAATAGATTTGGAGGTGCCGGTGTTGGACTGGGGTGCGCAAAGTTAAAAATCACACAGCACCAGGTTATAGTCCAACGGGTTTATTTGGAAGCACTAGCTTTCAGAGTGCTGCTCCTTCATCAGGTAGTTGGAGTATAAAAACGTAAGACACAGAATTTATAGCAAAAATTTATAGTGTGATCCAACTGAAATTATATGTTGAAAGACACCCGAATTGTTTAAGTCTCTCATCATTTAGAATGACCGTGTTGGTTTCAGTTCTTTCATATGTAAATCCTACAACTCTTTAAAGTTACATTCTCAAATGAATTTTAACAATAGGTGCCATGTCAGCTCAGTTAATGCATTGAAGGTGTGAGGTACCCTGCGTGAGATTGTTCATGTCCCAGTGTTCAGACTGATTCTATTTCGAAAAAGGGAATTTACAGAATCTTACATGGATTCATGCAGTTTTTGAGCAAAATATAATGTAATTCTGCAAATACAAATTGACCCCACAAACTTATACATGTATGCTTGTGGGGGGGTGGGGGTGTGAATGTCTGTGTGTAAAGGGATATAAGTCTGTGAGAGGGTGCGTGAGTGGGTAGTATGTATGTGTGAGCGTATGAGAGAGGGTTTGTGTGAATTAATGGGTCTATAGGAGTGTGCTTGTGTGAGTGTGTCGTGCAGTGGGGCCACCTGTAGTGTGACATGAATCCAAGGTCCCCAGTTGAGGCCATCTCCATGGGTAAGAAACTTGACAATCGGCCTTTGCTTGGCCACTTTGCGTTGTTGCCTTTCCTGAAATCTAGCTTTTGATGGTCATCCAAAGGTCCGAGGCTGAATGTCCTGGACCACTGAAGTGTTCCCCGACTGCGAGGGAATACTCCTGGCTGGTGATTGTTGTGCGGTGTCCATTCATCTGTTGCCATAGCTTTTGTTCGGTCTCGCCAACGTACCAGCCTCAGGGCAACCTTGCCTATAACATATGAGATAGGCAACGTTGGCCGAGTCAAATGCGCACCTGCCAATTACATGGTGGGTGGTGTCCCCAAGTGAAACAACAGAGCAGTTTTATCCTAATTTACCAGGTAGGAATCTCTCAGGATTGGGTGAAATGTCAATTTTGTGCTGTATCCAACATTAGGATAAGTTAAAATGGTTCCTCTTTCCTTATAAAATGGAAATCCTAAAATACACTACTTGCTATATCAACAGTATTGTGTGCTGCAGAAAACTTTTACATGGAATTGTCTTTCTTTTAGTAAACAGTTTTTTCCATGGAAGATGAGTTGCGTAATAACTGGGTGTCAGGGAATTTGTTTGTCAGCATGCAGATAAACTTAGAATTTCTGGGAAGGGTGGTAAAGTATGGAAGGTGAGGGATAATGGGCCTCACTGTTGTTAAGAAGCCAAAGTAGGCCACTTAAGTAACCCACCTCAGCTTCTGGAGCAGTCCCTATGGCTTCCTTCAACTCATTCCAGTGTTGACCGACCGAATTGCAATCCACACCCATAGCAGATTCTCAATGAAAATTGCATCTTGATATGATCTTTACTTAAGACTTGCATGCAGGGCTAAGAATTATTCCACCACTCACCTCAAGGTTGTAAGTCAAGCCCTTTAGGTCATAGTGTGAAAGCCTTGGTCAAAAAAGTAGCCCTTAGGGAGTGTTTCAAAGGAGAAAAAAGTGAGGAAGAGAATCAGTGAGCATTTGGAAGGGAATTCCAGAGCTTACAAATGAGGCAACTGAAGGCAAGGCTTCCAATAGGGGTCTTACAATTGAGAATGCACAAAATATCAATGGGAAGATAGCACAGATATCCTAGGTAGGTGGCTGAGGGCAATTACAAAGATAATGAGTATATGAAGGGAATTGAAACAAGGATAAATATTTTAAAATTAATATGTTTGTTGACCAGTAGCCAATGTAGATCAGTGGGGAGGCAAGGAAAATAGGTGTTGCTGACAATTAAGGCACAGGAGTAGAGTTTTGGATGACCATAATTTTAATGGGGCTAGAATGTAGATGACCAACCAAGAGTGCAGTGTAACCATTGAGTGAAATGGCATGAGTAAGGGCTTTAATAGCAAAAAGCCAAAACAAAGGTGAAGGCAAAAGATCTTCCATAAGTGGAAGTAGGCAGTTTTAGTCATGGAAGGATTAAGGCATTGGAAACTCATCTTGGGATCAAATGTGAGAAGATTACAGACTGACTGACTTAATCTCAGACTGTTGCCAAGGAAAAGACTTCTCAGAGAGGTGCAGAACTCTCTGAAAGGGGAGAGGGACCAGCATGAGGTCATTGTTGTTCCAATGTGTACATAGGGAATGATACAGATAGGATTTTGAAGGGAGAATATAGAAAGTTAGGCAGGAATTTAAAAAGGAGGTCCTTGAGGGTAGTAATATCTGGATGGCTCCCAGTGCTACGAGTTAGTGAAGGTGGGAAGAGGGGGATAGACCAGATGAATGCGTGACTGAGGATCTGGTGCAGGGGAGAAGGATTCACATTTTTGGATCATTGGAATCTCTTCTGGGATAAAAGTGACCTGTACAAGAAGGACGGATTGCACCTAAATAGCAAGGGGACTAATATACTAACAGGGAGGTTTGCTAGATCTGCTCGGGAGGATTTAAACTAGTAAGGTGGGGGATGGGGGGGGGTAGTGGTGGTGGTGGGACCCATGGAGATAGTGAGGAAAGAGATCAATCTGAGACTGGTACAGTTGGGAAAAGGAACGAATCAGGAAAGGCAGGATCAAACCAGAGAACAAGGTAGGACTGATAAATTAAACTGCATCTACTTCAATGCAAGAGGCCTAACAGGGAAGGCAGATGAACTCAGGGCATGGTTAGGAACATGGGACTGGGATATCATAGCAATTACAGAAACATGGCTTAGGGATGGACAAGACTGGCAGCTTAATGTTCCAGGATACAAATGCAATAGGAAGGATAGAAAGGGAGAGGAACGAGAGTTGGTGAGTGGTTTTTTTGATAAGGGATAGCACTACTGTTGTACTTAGCGAGGATATTCTTGGGAATACATCCAGGGAGGTTATTTGGGTGGAACTGCGAAATAAGAAAGGGATGATCACCTTACTGGGATTGTAAAGGATAATAGTTACTGGGATAATAGTTAGCGGGGAATTGAGAAACAAAATTTATAAGTAAATTTCAGTTATTTGTAAGAATAATGGGGTGGTTATGGTAGGGGGATTTTAACTTTTCAAACATAGACTGTGGACTGCCTTAGTGTTAAGGGTTTAGATGGAGAGGAATTTGTTAGTGTGTCCAAGAAAATTTTCTGAGTCAGTATGCGGATGTATCTATTAGAGAAGGTGCAATACCTGACCTAATCTTGGGGAATAAGGCAGGGCAGGTGACTGTGATGTCAGTGGGGGAGCACTTTGGGGCCAGCAGCCATAATTCTATTAGTTTTAAAATAGTGATGGAAAATGATAGACCAGATCTAACAATTGATGTTATAAATGGGAGGAATGCTAATTTTGATGGTATTAGGCAAGAACTTTCGAAAGCTGATTGGGAGCAGGTAAAGGGATGGCTGGAAAATGGGAAGCCTTCAGAAATGAGATAACGAACATCTCCAGAGATTGCATATTCCTGTTAGGGCAAAAGGAAAGGCTGGTAGGGGTAGGGAATGCTGGATGACTAGAGAAATTGAGGCTTTGGTTAAGAAAACGAAGGAAGCATATGTAAGGTATAGACAGGATAGATCAGGCGAATCCTTAGAAGAGTATAAAGGAAGTAGGAATATACTTAAGAGGGAAATCAGGACGGCAAAAAGGGGACATGAGATAGCTTTGGCAAATAAAATTAAGGAAAATCCAAAGGGTTTTTACAAATACATTAAGGACAAAAGGGTAACCAGGGAGAGAATATGCCCCTCAAAGATCAGCAAGGCGGCCTTTTTGTGGAGCCACAGGAAATGGGGGAGATACTAAATGAATATTTTGCATCAGTATTTACTGCAGAGAAGGACATGGAAGATGTAGAATGTGGGGAAATAGATGGTGACAGCTTGAAAAAATGTCCATATTACAGAGCAGGATGTCTTGAAATGCATAAAATTGGATAAGTCCCCAGGACCTGATCAGGTGTACTCTAGAACTCTGTGGAAAGCTAAGGAAGTGATTGCTCGGCCCCTTGCTGAGATATCTGTATCATCAAAATTCATAGGTGAGGTTCTGGAAGACTGGAGGTTGGATAATATGGTGCCATTATTTAAGAAAGGTGGTAAGGAAAATCCAGGGAATGATAGACCAGTGAGCCTAACATTGGTGGTGGGCAAGTTGTTGGAAAAATTCCTGAGGGAAAGAATTTACATGTATTTGGAAAGGCAAGGACTGTTTAGGGATAGTCAGCACGGCTTTGATTGTGGGAAATCCCGTCTCACGTACTTGAGTGTTTTGAAGAAGTAACAAAGAGGATTGATGAGGATAGTGTGGTAGACATGATCTCCTTGGACTTCAGTAAGGCATTCAACAAGGTTCTTCATGGGAGATTGGTTAGTAAGGTTAGATCTCATGGAATACAGGGAGAACTAGTGGGTGGCATGGTGGTACAGTGGTTAGCACTGCTGCCTCACAGTGCCAGGGACCCAGGTTCAATTCCTGCCTCAGGCGACTGACTGTGTGGCGTTTGCACGTTCTCCCCGTGTCTGTGTGGGTTCTCTCTGGGTGCTCCGTTTCCTCCCACAGTCCAAAACTGTGCAGGTAAAGTGAATTGGCCATGCTAAATTGCCCATAGTGTTAGGTGTGCTTTGGTGGGTTGGTGTGGACTTGTTGGGCCGAAGGGCCTGTTTCCACACTGTAAGTAATCTAATCTAAACTCGCCATTTGGATGCAGAACTGGCTCGAAGGTAAAAGACAGAGGGTGGTGGTGGAGGGTTGCTTTTCAGACTGAAAACCTGTGACCAGTGGAGTGCCACAAGGATTGGTGCTGGGTCCATTGTTTTTTTGTCATTTATATAAATGATTTGGATGTGAACAGAGGAGTTGTAGTCAGTAAGTTTGCAGATGACACCAAAATTGGAGGTGTAGTGGAATGCGAAGAAGGATACTTCAGATTACAACAGGATCTTGATCAGATCCAATGGGCTGAGGAGTGGCAGATGGAGTTCATTTTAGATAAATGCGAGGTGTTGCAGTTTGGAAAAGCAAATCAGAGCAGGACTTTGATACTTAATGGTAATGTCCTGGGGATATTTGCTGAACAGAGACCTTGGAGCGGAGGTTCCTATCGGAAGGATGTTGTGAAACTTGAAAGGGTTCAGAAACGATTTACAAGGACGTTGCCAAGGTTGGATGATGTGAGCTACAGGGAGACAGAGAACAGCATGGGGCTATTTTCCTTGGAGCATCGGATGCTGAGGGGTGACCTTATAGAGGTTTAGAAAATTGTGAGGGGCATGGATAGGATAAAGAGACAAATTCTTTTCCCTGGGGTGGGGAAGTCCAGATCTAAAGGGCATCGGTTTAGGGTGAAAGGGGAAAGATACAAAAGTGACCTAAGGGGCAAATTTTTCACACAGAGAGTGGTGCATGTATGAAATAAGCTGCTAGAGGATGTGGTCGAGGCTGATACAATTGCAACATTTAAAAAGCATCAGTATAAGTATATGAATAGGAAGAATTTAGAGGGATATAGGCCAAGTGCTGGCAATTGGGTCTAGATTACGTTAGGATACCTGGTCGGCATGGATGAGTTGGTCTGAAGGGTCTGTTTCAGTGCTGTACCTCTCTATGCCTCTGACCCTATGATAGCTAAGAATGGAATTTGATATGGAGACAAAAATGTTGGCATTGGTCTTTTAATGTACAGGTAAAAGAAAATCTTATCCAATCAGTACTGGATGCCAGATTAATAGTCTAATAATTAAGCAATAGAGGAGAGATGGCGATGGTGAAATAAAGAATAGAATCTGAGTCGTAACTTTCTCCGGGACCAATGGAAGAGGACATACGTGTGCACACTTGAAGATCAAAGCCAGTTGTCAGGATAAGTTTGTTCAGGAATGCTTTTCATTTTGATCAGATATATGCAATATTGAGCTTGGCAGAAAACCAGTATAATGATCACATAAATTGTTGAAAATTGGGGAAAAATACATTGTCTGCTTATTTGGAAGCTATTGACAATTCAGAACAAGTTAGAGGCAAGATCTTAGTTGAAGATTAGTAATCACTCAGAATGACGCCACTAAAACCCAATTTGTGTGTATAAATTTGTCACATTTTGTGAAGAAACATTGTTTGGTTTGTATATCCCTAGGGCAGGATAATACCTGTACAACATGTCACATTACAATAACTAATGAAAGCCTTGAAAACAGAAATTGGAAATGTATGTCAGAATCACAGCTCATTTGAATATAGATAAAATGCTTTCCTCTGGGACATAAAATTTTAAAAATGCAACAACAATTTTTACCAATAATTCTGTGCCTCTTGTGACAAAAATCATCTAACTGCTCAGTTGCATATAGCACACAGTTCAGTACAAGCCATTACCTTTTAATTGTAAGAATATCGCACTTGAGATAAATCATTTTTCCATTTCAGAACAAAATCAGAGCACAGTAATAAGCAAATACAAAGTTTACAATGTAATGTATAAAATAGTGGCCCATATAAACATATTATCTTCATAATCTTCTTTATTTCAATTGAGTTTCAACAGAGGGCAAGCCAAGGACCAGAGATTACACAAGTAATATCAGATCTGTTATTCAATTTTCTTTACTTATTCTGAACGGGCTTTCAATGGACTTGTTTGAAATGTGTCAGATTAATCAGATATGAGTTTCTGTCATGAGCTGTCCACTGCTTGAATTATGTGGAACGAAATTCCAAAAGAACACTGATGCAATTTAGAGCATTAAGGCTTTTTATACATAATATATTTTTGCAATAAGTTCCTTTATGTGTAACAGCAGACTGTGCCTGACGAAAATTTCTCCTGAAATATATCACTTTATGTTATCTCCAGAGGACATCCAACAAAGGTCATTCCAGTGCACACTATCAATTTGCAAAAAAAAAAAAAATTGCAGTACTTTCTGAGTCAGATTGAAGCTATTTGGCTCTGTACTTCTATGAATTGATGACTTGAGAAATAAAACATTTTGGTGTTCAGTGACTCAATGAAATTTAACAGGTTATAACAGGATTTAAATACTGCAGATGACCATAAGATGAAGCAAGCCTTCAAACAGAAAGCTTTCCTTCTCTTCCTCTTCCTAATCTGCTTTGACAGGGTTTCTTCATGAGTTCAGTCATACTGCATATTCCTGAAGTGTGCTGCACCACTAATGCTGTATGTGTATTGCGGTAACTGTGAACATCAAAGCAAATAGGGATACAATTCATTAATTGTATCAAGTGTGCTTATGCCATGCATCTGCTCTATTTTGTGAAATACATGCACATCCATACTCCTGGAAAGACAATGAACAGTGAGAACACAAGATGGTCCTGAAATTCCAATCTGGTTGTAAACTCAATTTCCAATCCTGATCAGATGATAAAGTTGCCATGTGTCTGTTGATGATATCTGTGCTGGAGATTCCTGCACAGGTACCTGTTGTTACAAGGCTTTCTGGGAATCCCCACATCCAGCAATGGAGAAGATCATGGTGAAATCACATCCACTTTTACTGCATTTATCGCTATAATCTGAAGTTCAGGTGTTTAGCAGACACTTTGAAAATTATTGTGAAAGGATAAGCATGAAATACAAGTGAGAGGGAAAGGTGAGAGATGGGTTCAAAGTGCAAGAGGCAGGTGGCTCGAGGCTATACAGGGCAGGTGGCTGAAAGATAGTGATAGGGGTGGGGAGGGCAGGGAGAAGGGTACCAGGTGGGTGTAGGAAAGTGGAGGTGCCAGGTAAGTGATGAGTGTTTTGTTTGGTTGGATCAGTCATCTTGTGGTGTAAATAGGGCTAAGTGATTGATTCAGTCAGGTCTGGGGTAGGGGTGGTAGTGGTTGAAATGTTTAGTTTTGTAGTCAATGGTGTGAGGAGGTGGTCAGTGGTAAGTCAGGTGCTGAATTTCATAATTACCCAGGAATTTCATAATTACCCAGGGATTTGAGCAGGTTTTTAATCCTCTAACTTTCCTGAGTAACTATTAAGCTGAAGTGAGTCAAACAATTTCAAATTCTCTGACTTCAAGAATTATTGTTGAGGGATGCTAGAAACAGGGCCATTGCCCATCAGAATGTTCATTTTCCAAGGCATTTTCCACACAGTCAGCTGCACCGGAATGTCCATGTGTTCCTGACACACAAGTTTCATCTATGATGCTATTAACAGCTTTGTGGCCACCAGAACATCTGGGACAATTACTTTTTTGCCTTTTACCCCAAGGTGAATCGGAGGATTGTTCATTCTCAGCTCAACTCTGGTAATGCAGGTTAAGGAATCATTGTAGGATGTTCCGACTTTACATGGTCTAATATCATATTGATCCGCTGATGTTGGAGTGACACTGCTGATTGAAACAGACATCGTGGTGCTGGAAAAGCCTTATTCCCGATGAAGAGCTTATACCTGAAACATCGATTCTCCTGCTCCTAGATGCTGCCTGACCGGCTGTGCTTTTCCAGCACCACGCTCTCGACTCCGAAGGCAAAATGTGATTGTGTACATAAAATGAAAGAAAGTTTTGGCCGTTTTGATCTTTCTTCAGTGACCACGAAGATTCAATGCAGGTTTATGTTTGTGGCTTACAGAGGAAGGATGTTAAGAACCCGCAAGTATGTATTTGACAGAGCACTTCCTACACGTACATAGTTCCAAATTGGAACTACGAGATGGATTTATAGCAAATTGATGAAATCAGTTCCAGCAACCAGTTCTTTGAATGAACTGGAAAGAAAATCATGCCTGTGAAGGCCACTTTGCCAAGATTCCTTGCAGGACAACCTGGACTGATCATTTGGTAAGCCTGGTACATGACACTGAACCACAGACTCATTTCTGTGTAGAGAAAGTCTGTTGTACATGGACCATTGCATTTGTACTGGCTTTACAAATAAGCAATTCACTTAGTGCCATTCACCTACCTTTCCCTTGTAATGTTACTTATTCTTTCTTATCAGAAAATAATCCAATACCTTTTGAATACTTCATTTGTCTTACTTTCACCACACTCACAGTGTTTTCCAGACCTTAACTAATTTCTTCATGAAACAACTTTTATTTCGTAAATTGCTTTTACCTCTTTTGTCTGTACCTTAAACCTGTACCTTTCAGGTGTGAGAACAATTTCTCCCTAGTTATGCTTACCCAGTATCTTATGATTTTGAACACCTCTATTAAATCACTTTGCAGCTTTCTCCTTTTCTGAGGAAAGCAGTCCCAACTTCTCTAATCTATCCTTATTACTGAAGTTTCTTACCCTTCATTCTTATTAATCTTTCCTGCATTGTTTCAAGCATCTTTACGTTCATCCAAATGTGAGATAGCTAGAATGTATTGCAATAATCCAGTTGAGGCCAAACTTGTATCTTACATAAATCCAATGTCACCTTTAACAAAAACAGAAATTGCTGGAGAAACTCAGTTAGTCTGTCAGCATCTGCGGAGAGAAAGTATAGTTAAGGTTTTAACCTTTCTTCAAAATGTTAAATTTGCTTTCTCTGCATAGATGCTCACAGGCCTACTGAGTTTCCCTAGCAATTTCTGCTCTTTCATATCTGCAGTTCTTTGTTTCAGGATAGTCTGTACATTTGTATTCGATGCTCTTATTAATAGAGCATGCAGTGTCCTAGTCTTTATTAGCCATGCTATCAATCTGTCTTGCCACTTTAAATGAATTACATTTAGCACAGCTCCTACACCCACTTCAATTTTACCCTATGTTATGTATTTATCAATTATTTCACATTTCTCGACATTCCACCAGGAAGAAGTACTGGCATCCATATTCTAAAAGCTCTAAATGTAAACCTGCATTGAATCTTTGTTGTCACTGAAGAACGATGAAAAAAATCAAAAATTGTCAAAAAAATCAAAGAGACTGGAGGTAAATGCTGCTGGAGGTTCAGGCAAGTGTCCCTCTGGCACAATGCTTTGACTATTTCTTCATGCCATATCAGGAAACGTCCAGTTATGATCATTTAATTAATGATCATGTATTTAGGGGCAGATGGTGCTGGATGAGTAATCCAAAGGCCCAAGCTGTTCTTATGGGAGATTCTAATCCTTCAATCGAAAAGGTCATTTCTTATTTTCAAATGGTTTTCAAATTTTCAAATGGTTCTGACTCACTAAAAGACATGCAAGTATCTGACTTATCAATCTGTGCCCCCTACCCCTCTCCTAAAATGGACTTTGGGAGGTACAGCTTTTCCGTTATCATAAGCATGTTCAGGGAAGATCTCATGAGAACTCAGAGCTGGCAAAAATTCAACTGATGCTTTTTAAATGCACCACTGAATAATGTCCTTGAAGGATAAGGTAATTGATTCCACAGAGGATCAGTTAGCTTGCTAAATTATCTTTGGAGCTAAAGATTCTCTTGCTCATTAGCATTGAGAAAGAGGTATGACCAGCTCAAGCAAAGCAGTCTTAGACCACCCCAGAGGCAAACTTTTACATTATTCCAGGAGCAGGTTGGCTCGGGGGCATAATATCATATTCCATGCTTTTGGTGCTGTTACCAGTAGCAACCTGCCTGCCCACAATTCCACCATAATTTTGAGAGGGATCTGACAGCTCTCCCAACCGTGAGCTAATTGATACCCTGACATGTCTCTTCCCATCCAACAACAATTTTTCTCTCGGTTCACAGAAACTAGAGTCAAATGAACTATTTGTGGGTATGATGGATAAAGATGGATCTCTTTCAGAGATCCCTGGGACTATCAGAGGTTATTCCAGGGTTTTCTCATTTTACTGCTCCCCCTGACCGCAGCGTATAGCCCTACACCTAATCCTCACACTGTATTGTCAGAACCTCCTATCATAGCCCTGTTGGAAGTGTCCCACTGATCTATCTTCCTATCAAATCTCCATGGTGCCCATAATTTGGCATCACTGTTACTACAATGGGTAAGCCCTCCTGCTTAATTTAATCCAGCAACACGGAAAAAAATTATCCCGTGCAGTAATCTGTGAAAGTTCAATCGATCGAGAAATAAAGTAAAAGTAACAACTTTAATTCTTAAAGTATAACAGAGAGTAATTAACTAACAACCATTTACAACTCCTTTCTCTCACCTATCTTTTACCTTCCCTTCTATAATACCAGTCCAATTAAAACCCCCGATTAAGATATACCTAAATTCAACTTATTAAAAACCATCCAGAAGTTGAATCTTTTCTTCTTCTGAGGGATTTCTGCTTTATGGGTTACTGATCAACAAAGATACTTTTGAGAGAGCTGTTTTTGGGCAATCTTTTGACATGCTGGTGGTTTGGCAGTTCTCTTCTCAGCTGTTCAATTTTCCCCGGTCTTATACCCCAAAGCTTTGGAAATTGTCATTGGCTTTTAAGAGTGTCAATATACTAATTCAAATTGGATTGAAGTTTAGTATTTTCGGGGTATAATTTAAACTGGCCTAATTCAAATCTGCCGTTTCATTTCCGGGCAACCATCTATGTTTGCTATCCCAGTAGCTGGAGCACATGTTACATTGTGTCTTATTGAAAACACTTGATGCTGTCACTGCTAGCTCTTAACTCTCTCAAAAGTACAGTACACCCACATCTTCCTAATACCATCCACTTAAGAAAAAATGAGCCATCATAATGAAAGGATGGCTTCTTTGTTTCAACTTTTTAAAAACATTATCTTAATATACAGATAACTTTAATATGAGTTCACCTTAACTTCTTCCTATATACCTATATATATAAAACATTAAATAAATACAAATCTCATCTAAACTCGATCAGTTAAATCCACGATAACGCATCTGCAATTACATCTTCCCACCCGCAACATGTATCAGCTTTAAAGTAAATGACTGTAACATAAGACTCCAACAAAGTAGTCTCACATTCTTGTCTTTAAAGCATTCTAAGAGTGTAAGTGGGTTGTGATCCGTGTACACACCATTTCCGACACATTGTTTGTGACATACCCATTAAAATGTTGTAAGGTCAGTACTAAACTCAATACTTCCTTTTCAATTGTGGAGTACTTCCTCTGGTGGATGTTGATCTTCTTTGAAAAGTAATCAATTAGCAGTTTAATCCCATCCTCATCTTCCTGTATCAGGACAGCTCCAACTCCTATGTTACTAGCATCAATGGCAAGTTTCAAAGGTTTTGAAATGTTTGGTGTAACTGATTTGATGGTTAATATGGCATTCAAATGGTTGAATGCCTCCGAGCATGTTTCTATTCCACTGAAACTGTGTTCTTCTTCAGCAAATCGGTTAACAGTGCCACTACACTGCTGAAGTTTGGAACAAATTTCTGATAGAATCCGCTGAGTCCTAAGAATCGAAGCATCTCTTTCTTTGAGGTTGGTCATGGAAATTCCTCGATGGCTTTTGCCTTTGCATTCCATGCAGTCAACCTTCCATGACCGATGTTATGTCCCAAGAACATCACCTCTGCTTTTGCGAATTCCGTTTTATTTAATTTATCACCAGTTTTGGTTCTCATAGTCATTCAAAGAGTCCTGCCAACTGTACCATGTGATCTTTCCAGGACTTGATAAATAGGACATAATCTAAATAGACAGCACAGTTTGTTAATCCAGCCACAACTCTGTTCATGAGTCTTTGGAATGTGGGAGTTGCATTCTTCATTCCAAAGGACATCACTTTAAACTGATAGAGCCCATTTGGGGTTACAAACACAGAAATTTATTTTGCCGTTTCTGATAAAGGTACCTGCCAGTAACCATACATTAAGTCCAACTTGGTGATGTAACTGGCTTTTCTGACTTTCTTGGTACAGTCCTCCAATCTAGAAATTGGATATGAGTCTGATTTTGTAACAGCATTGACCTTTCAATAATTCAGAATCGGTGAGTCCCATCTGGTTTGGGAACTAAGATGATCGGCGAACTCCACTCACTCTGGCTTGGTTCGATGATGTCCTCATCGAGCATGGCCTCCACCTCCTTCTAGACCTATCTGGCTTTGAAAGGATTAAGCCGATAGGGGTGTTGCTTTATTGAAGCAGTATTCCCTACGTCTACTTCATGTACAATAGCATTAGACCTCCCCATCTGATTCTTACATCTGTCCTTATACTGCATGAACAACTCTTTCAACTGTTTTCTCTGCTCCTGAGACAGAAAGCTGACTAACTTATCCCACTCCTCAAGAATTTATTCATTTTTTAATCTATTCTGAGGCTTCTCAAAATCCACATGATCTGGATTTGATTCCTTAGTCTGCAAGGCAGTAACTAACATCTGTTTCTCCAGTTCTTTCTCTCTAGTATAATACGGTTTCAACATGTTTACATGACATACATGATACCTTTTTTCTATCTGGATCTTTACTAAATAGTTCACCTGACTCAACTTTTTCTCAATTTGATAGGGATCATTAAACCTGGCTTTGAAGGGATCTCCGATCACTGGTAACAGTACTAACAAATAATCCCCTCAGGAAAACGTCCTAGTTTCAGAGCTTTTATCTGCCATCTGCTTCATTCTATACTGTGCCCTCTTTAGGTGCTAATTAGTGAGCTCACCTACTCGATTTAGTCTCTCCCTCACCTCCGATACATAATCTAAGTGTGAGATCTCCCACTTTGGTCCTGTCATTTTTTCTTTAATTAATTTCAAAGGGCCTCTCACTTCATGACTGAATATTAACTTGAAGGGAGTGAACTGAATAGATTCATTTGGAGCATCTCTAATGGCAAATAATATAAACGAGAAACCTTTATCCCAATCATTTGGGTAGTCCTGACAGTATGCTCTCAACATGATCTGATGCCACATTTCCAAAGCTCTCTGGGATTCAGGATGATACGCATTGGATTTAAAGTACTGTATACCTAACCTATCCATAGCCACCTCAAATAATCTAGCAGAAAAAAATTTGACTCTTGGTCCTGCTGAATCTCTCTGGGTATCCTATGCAACAATCTAAGAAAATTCGATAGGCCAAGAACTAGTTGAAGTAAAAGTAACAATTTTATTTCTTAAAGTGTAACAGAGAATAGTTAACTAACATCTATTTACAACTCCTTTCGCTCACCTATCTTTTATCTTCCCTTCTATAATATTAGTCAAATTAAAAGTCCCTGATTAAGATTTAACAACATTCAATATATTCAAAAACCAGTCAGATTTCAAATCTTCTTTTCTTCTACTTAGGGATTTCTGCTTCACAGGTCACTGATACATAAAGGTATCTTTTGAGAGAGCTATTTTTGGGCAGTGTTTTTACATGCGGGTGGCTTGGCAGTTCTCCTCTTAACAGTTCAATTTTCCCCTGTCTTATACTACCAAAACATTGGATCATGTCATTGGCTTTTAAGATTGTCAATATACTAAATGCAAACTGGATTGGAGTTTAGTATTTTCAGGGGTATAATTTGAACTGATTGGCTTAATTTGAATCTGTTTTGTTGTTTTCAGGCAACCAGCTACCCTAGCTCCCCAGTAGCTGGAGCACATCTTACATTGTGTCTTATTGAGAACACTTGGTGTTGTCACTGCTAGTTTTTAACTCACTTAAAGGTACAGTACACCCACATCTTCAGAGTAATCATGAACATGGCCAATTGGTCCCAGTGAAGTTGCTGGCCATTTGATTGGTTGGCACCTCTTGGAGGTGATACTTCCTCCTCAGATGCTGGGGCATAAATCTTGCCCTGAACCAATTAATATCCCTCTGAGCATTAAATGGCTGTGGCTAGCATGACTGAGATCACATTATAGACCAGGGAAGCATAGACTAGTGAGTTTAATATTGCTGGGAAATTATTGGAGAAAATAGTCAAGAGGAAAGTTTATCTCAGTTTGCAGAGGCATGGTTTGCTCAGGGACAATTGCATGGTTTTGTCAGAGGGAGGTGATGCCTAACAAATCTGGGAGAGTTTTTCCAAGGAGGTGATTAAGTGTTTGGATGAAGATAGAGTAGTAGATGTATTTTATAGGGTTTTCAACAAAGCCATTGACAATGCCCCACACAGGGAAATTGATGAAGGAGGTGAAAGTTCATGGATTCAAGATAACTTGGCAAGATGGATCCAAAATTGACTGAGTGGTAAGATCAAAGGATGGTGATAGAAGGTTGTTTGTGTGCCTGGACCCCAGTACGTAGTGGTGTACCGCAGGAGTCAGTGCTGGTCCCTTATTATTTGTGATATTCATAAATGCTGTAGATGAGAATGTGGTAAGTAATCATAGATGATATAAAGATTGGCTGGGAGGTTGAACAAGAGGAGCATAGTGTTAGGTTACTGGAGAGTATAGACTCATTGGTCAGATGGGCAGATCAGTGACAGATTGGTTCTGATAAGTGTAAAATGATACACATGTTTATCAGTCCCAGCATCTTGGAACTTGGGTGCATGTGTGTCCTGGCAAAGGAATGTCTAGAAATTTAGCTGATTGGGAACTGACTGATGGGAATGGGGTAAACCCGCTTCAATGATCATTTAGATGAAGCAAATTGCTAGGCTGAGGAAAGGAAAGTGTACATGGAATCCACCTTGTGGCTTGTTTGATCTGCAAGTCTGTGATGATGATGTTGGAATGGCAAAGAAATTAATAAAAGCCTCTATTCTCTACTGTGAAGAAATCAAACTTTAATAAATAGACCTGATTTATTGTTGTAAGGCAAAACAGTTTACTATTTGATGATTTTTACAATGTCAGTTAGAAATAATAAAGATCAATAAATATGTCTGGTTCACTAATGTCCTTCAGGGAAGGAAATTTGCCATCCTCATCATGTCTGGCTGACATGTGACTCCAGACCTACAAGAATGTGGTTGACTCTGAACTGCCCTCTGAAATTGCTGAGTAAGCCACTCAATTGCATCAATCGCTGCAATGTCTCAACAAAAAATTAAACTGGACAGACCACGTGGCATCAAACTATGCACTGGAAAAAACAACGGCAGAACCAGCCCTGTCAATCCTGCAAAGTCCTCCTTACCAACATCTGGAGGCTAGTGCCAAAATTGACGGAGCTGTCTCACAAACTGGTCAAGCAGCAGCCTAATATAGTCATATTCGCGGAATCATACCTTAGAGACAATGTCCCGGATACTATCATCACCATCTCCTGTTCCACCGGCAGGACAGACCCAGCAGAGGTGGCAACACAGTGGTACACAATTGGGATTGAGCTGCGCTGGGAGTACTCAACATTGACTCCAGACCCCAAGAAGTCTCATGGCTTCAGGTGAAACAAGAGCAAGAAATACTCTTACTGATCACCACATACCATCCTCCCCTGTTTGGTGAATCAGTACTCCTTCATGTTGAACAACACTTTAAGGAAGCTCTGAGAGTGGCAAGAGTACAAAACATACTCTGCCTTGGAGATTTCCATGTCTACCATCAAGACTGCTTGGTTGGAATACCACTGATCGAGCTGGTTGGAACTTAAAGGACATAGCTGCCAGACTAAGTCAGTGGCAGGAGATGAGGGAAAAGCATACTTTATCTCATCCTTACTGATCTGGTGGTTGCAGATCTCTCTATGACAATATTGATAAGAGTAACCACCACACTGTCCTTAAAGAGACAAAGTCCTGCCTTCATGTTGAGAATACCCTCCATCTTATTGTGTGGCACTATCATCATGCTAAATGGGACAGACTTCAAACAGATCTAGCAACTCAAGGATGGACATCCCTGAGGTGCTGTAGGCAATCAACATCAGTAGAATTATACTCTGACACATTCTGCAACCTCATGGCCCAGTATATTCTCTATTCAACCATTACCATCAAGCCAGGGGAGCAACCCTGGTTCAATGGAGAGTGCAGGAGGGTATGCCAGGAGCAGCACCAGACATACCTAAAAATGACGTGTCAACCTGGTGAAGCTACCAAACAGGACTGTTTGCATGCAAACAGCATAAGCAGTAAGTGATAGACAGAGCGAAGCAAAACTATAAAAAACAGATCAGATCTAAGCTCTGCAGTCCTGCCACATCCAACCTGAATAGTAATGGACAACTATTTAACATACTGGAGGAGGAGGCTCCACAAATATCCCCATCCTCCACAAGAGGGAGTGGAGTGTTTTATTTCCCCTCCAACTCTATTTTGATTTAACCCCTGCCTTCCCTTCACTGTTTGATCACGCAGCATTGCCCTTTGATGTGTAGGGCACTGCTTGTCACTGGCCACTCGGGTGTTTCCGTTCTTCTTGGTGTTGGAAAATGAATAAAGATTGGTACACTGTCTCTCACTGTGTCTCACACCTGCACACACACAACATGGGTGCTGGGGAAAATATCTACATTACCACCAGGCAGTAGTGTGGGGGAAAATAAGAAATTAAAAAAAAACATGGCTCATATATCTAGGACAGGGTCATGTCCTCGATCCAACCATCTTCAGTGGCTTCATCAATTATAAGGTCAGACATGGGGATGTTCACAATGCACAACATCATTCACAGTCCTCAGATAATGAACCAGTCCATGCTCAAAAGCAACTAGGTCTGGACGATATCCAGGTTTGGACTGACAAGTGGCAAGTTGTTGCCATCACTGAATCATCCACTATCAACTTTCTGGGGATTACCAGTGACCAGAAATACAACTGGATTTGGCATATAAATATTGTGGCTACAACAGCAGGTCAGAGGTTAGGAATACTGTGGCTAGTAACTCACCTCCAAACTACCCAAAGCCTGTCCATCTTCTACAAGCCAGTAGTCAGGAGAATTTTCTGCATTTGCCTGAATGGGTGCAGTCCAGTTTGACACTATCCAGGGTGAAGCAGCATGTTTGTTTGGCACCACATCCATAAGCATGCACTCCCTCCACCAACAATGGTCAGTAGTAGCAGTGTGTACTACCTACAAGATGTATCACAGAAATTCACCAAAGGCCCATAGATAACACCTTCCAAATCCATGACCACTTCCATCTAGAGAGACAAGGGCAGCAGAAGCAGGTGGTGGTGTTCCCATGTATGTTCCTCTCCAAGCCACTTACCATCCTGACTTGGAAATATATCATCGTCCCTTCACTGCATCTGGGTCAAAATTCTGGAATTCTCTCCTTAAGGGTATTGTAGGTCAAACTACAGCAGATGGACTGTAACGGTTCAAGAAGGCAGCTCACTATCACCTTCTCAATGGCAGTTAGGTCTGAGCAATAAATGCTTGCATGAGTAAATTAAAAAAAAATAATGTTACTTTAGCCACAGATTTATTGAACAAACTCTGTTCGCCAATTTACCAACACGACAGCAGCAGTAAATATGCCAAGAGCAACCTATAGTATTTAAAGCTTCAGAAAGGAGGCTTTGGGTTGTTGATTTCTTGCTTGTTATTTATGACCCTCTGCTGAACTATTTGAAGTTGAAGCCCATTTTTGCCAAATCATGTTTAATTTAGTGTTAATATATCATAGCACAATGAGAAACTAAAGTAAGTGCTGTGAACTGACTTTGGTGTATGAAGGTACTTTATTAGAAACTTTATTACATTATTACAAATACAACCACAAGGTTTAATCACCATGATTTGTTTTTGTCAGCATAACAAAACTAACCTGCCACTTCTAGCAGGGATGAAGGAGATTCCTAATGGAAACTGAGTGGACATCAAAGCAACCCATCTGTGTTCTGCTTCCACTGTCTATCTGGGGGTCCAACATTCATCCATTTTACAAACACATGTTGGCTCTCATTATGTTGCTGGCTCTGAATAAAACATGATCCCCAAGAGATGATGAGGTGACTTCCCAAACAGGAAAAACTAGGGGAATAAAGAGACTGGGGGCTGAGGAGGCCTGGAAAAGTAAATCTTACATGGGTTTTGCTTTAATTCTTTCTGGGCCATGGTGAACAAGACAACAGGAACAGAACTCTCTGCTGAGTGTCACAAGGAAACCTTGGGTTTTCCCAAACCTATTGTGCACTGAATTTCAGATTCCTCTTTGAACTAATTCCCTCAGTGAAAAAGACCATTCTCTCAGTTACTTAAATTTGGACTTCTTCCACCATTGGCTGGGTAATTCCTCTTGCCATTTTAAGTAGAAAACCTATCTTGATCATACCATTGAACCTTGGCAACTGACTGATGTCCTCAGTATTTTTAGTTGACTTATTCCATTCTTCACTTGTTGCTATAAAGAATTGGATATCAGTACCTTGGTTCTTCTTGACTCCTTGGTCCGAAAATGCCTTTCCTGAAAAATTGAAAGGTGCCTATTGTATCCAATGTTATTAATGATCTACAAATGGAATTAAAGGATTACATAGCATTAGAAAAAATTTTTCATTAATACAATCAAAACTAAACTTTCATTTGCTCTCACTTAAAGAATAAATCTTTATACAGTGGAACCTTGATTATCCAGCATTCGATTATCTGAATATCAGATTATCCAGCAAGATCGCAAGGTCCTGATCCCTTGGCTAAACAATGTTATCCAGCATTCAATTATCTGGAATTCGATTAACTGAACAAAATATTCCCTGCCAGTGTCCTTTGGATAATCGAGGTTCCTCTGCATTACTCCTGTGATTGTGGAGCTATGGGCTGGACTCAGAATTAGGCTCTGAAACTACCTTTCTCAGATCCCAGGTTTTCCATTGCTCCAGAAGTCCAATACTTGGCCAAGCTCTTTATTGTGTTGTGGCAGAACGGCGAATTTCTGAATCTTCGAGCCAGGGAGCTTCCACTCCCATTTGTGCCATTATGTGAATCTAAGGTTTCACGGTCTAAAAGTATGACTCAGAGGACACGGACAAATCCTCCTTCTCCCCATTGGCCGGTGTGATGAGGTTTGAAAGCATTATTATTTCCTTCACTCAGGTCATCAACTAACATAGCCCCGCTCACGATCCCTTCTTTGTCATCCATTTTGGATAACAAACTGGGAAAATTAGAGTTGAAGTCAAGCATCATTATGTAGGAAAGCCTCAGAGCAATGCTGGACATGGTCGTACAAAGCAAGCGATTGCGAAAGCAACAGGTTAAGCGGTATGGTAGTTTTGCTCTCCATTGTAATGTAGGAAAAGACTCAAATCAAATGAAGGAATTGTAATCTGACATGTTTACTTTCACAGACACAATTTTTTCATTGCTAATTTCAACTGAGCAGTTGCTTCATGTCAGCAGAGGAAGCAAGGAGGAGCAAAAGGCTTCCACATGCAAGTTGCAGCAGTAAAAGTGAAATTGGATGAAAGCAGACAGTGCTGTCGGCCAGCAACATCCTCTTTAAGAGTTATCTTAATGAGATCTCACCCGAAATTCCATGCTGTATGGCTGATCTCCAACACTCTGTCCATTAGTACAAATGGGAAGAAAATAATTAATCATGTGTCGGCTTGCTCTTGTTGAATTCTTAAAGCTGGATTTATGTCTGGGTTCAGAAGATATACAATTTTGCAAATTTCTTAAATGCAGCTAATGTGACTTTGGCTTGGACTTTTGACTTTTCATAAGGGCAATTTGTAATTTGCGATAGAGTGCATGAGCAAGACTGATTAGAAGGCTTTCGTCAGTTCTCCAACACACCCAAAGATTGGCCATGCTAAATTGCCTCAGGGTCCAGGGATTTGCAGGCTAAGTGGATTAACCATGGAAGATGCAGGTTTAACAGGGATAGGGAAGGGTAAGGAGGGGGGGTGAGTCTGGGTAGAATGCTCTTCAGAGAGTTGGAGTGGACTTGTTGGGCCGAACGGCCTGTTTCCATACTGTAGTGATTCAATGAACAGAACTGCCCCGCAAAGGCCCTCTAAATCCATCTTTCACTCCTACCCACTCCAATGCCATCCCAAACCCCCTCAGTTTATTATTGTTAACCTATGTCACCAAGATTGTCCATGCTATCCCATTCCCTCTCAGGTTTCCAACGCTACCCCATGCTTGCAATAGTAGTTCTTATGAATATTATGCCCCCTTGTATCATTGGTAGCCACTCACCAAGCATCCACAATGCTGCCCACTGTATCCATGTAAATGCAATGGGAATCATTAGAATAAAGATCAAACACCTCACAACAAAAAAAAAACACCATAAATTCAAACACACAACTCAAAGGTAAAGTCAATATAGATTTACCAAACCTAGAGTTAGAGAGAGATGACTGGTGGTGATTTAACCTATGGGTCAGACAAGGGAAAGGTTGAGAACGAGAGTCCACCAGGCTAAAACTCAGGTAATGAATCCATGTTGTTGGCATCACTCTGCATTGTAAACTAGCCATCCAGCCAACTGACGTAATTCCCACCACCCCTTTTCCCAATCTCAACTTAAAAAAAACACCCTACTATTCAGACTGAAAAGAAAAATAATGACTCTTGTGGATAAAACAAGCATAATTCTTGAGAAGCTAATTTGGTTTTAGAGAAACAAGAAACCACATCAAAAGCATCATCTTTAAGTCGTAGTCATGGGCGACTTCAACTTCCCAAATATTGATTGGAAGCTCTTTAGATCAAGTAGATTGGATGGGGCGGTGTTTGTGCAGTGTGTCCAGGAAGCTTTTCTAACGCAGTATGTAGATTGTCCAACCAGAGGGGAGGCCATATTGGATTTGGTACTCGGTAACGAACCGGGACAAGTGGTGGGCTTGTTAGTGGGTGAACATTTTGGTGATGGCGACCACAATTCTGTGACTTTCACCTTGGTTATGGAGAGAGATAGGTGCGCACAACAAGGAAGTTTTTACAATTGGGGGAAGGGAAATTACGATGCTGTAAGACAGGATTTGAGGAGCATACGTTGGGAGCATAGGCTGTCAGGGAAGGATGTGGTGGAAATGTGGGACTTTTTCAAGGAGCAGATACGACGTGTCCTTGATATGTATGTACCGATCAGGCAGGAAAGAAATGGTCGTGTGAGGGAGCCTTGGTTGACGAGGGAGGTTGAATGTCTAGTAAAGAGGAAGAAGGAGGCTTACATAAGGTTGAGGAAACAAGGTTCAGACAGAGCAGTGGAGGGATACAGGATAGCCAGAAGGGACCTGAAGAAAGGGATTAGGAGAGCTAAGAGAGGGCATGAAAAATCCCTGGCGGATAGGATCAAGGATAACCCCAAGGCATTCTATGCGTATGTGAGAAACCTGAGAATGACGAGAACGAGGGTAGGTCCGATCAAGGACAGTGGTGGGAGACTGTGTATTGAGTCGGAAGAGATAGGAGAGGTCTTGAACAAGTACTTCTCTTCAGTATTTACGAACGAGAGGGACCGTATTGTTGAAGAGGAGAGTGTGAAACGGACTGATAAGCTAGAAGAGATACCTGTTAGGAAGGAAGATGTGTTGGACATTTTGAACAACTTGAGGATAGACAAGTCCCCCGGGCCTGGCGGGATATATCCTAGGATTATGTGGGAAGCAAGAGAGGAAATTGCAGTACCGTTGGCAATGATCTTCTCGTCTTCACTGGCAACTGGGGTGGTACCAGGGGACTGGAGAGTAGCGAATGTTGTGCCCCTGTTCAAAAAAGGGAATAGGGATAACCCCGGGAATTACAGGCCAGTTAGTCTTACTTCTGTGGTAGGCAAAGTAATGGAAAGGGTACTGAGGGATAGGATTTACGAGTATCTGGAAAGACACTGCTTGATTAGGGACAGCCAGCACGGATTTGTGAAGGGCAGGTCTTGCCTTACAAGTCTTATTGAATTCTTCGAGGAGGTGACCAAGCATGTGGATGAGGGTAGAGCAGTGGATGTAGTGTACATGGATTTTAGTAAGGCATTTGATAAGGTTCCCCATGGTAGGCTTATGCGGAAAGTCAGGAGGCATGGGATAGAGGGAAGTTCGGCCAATTGGATAGAAAACTGGCTAACCGGTCGAAGTCAGAGAGTGGTGGTAGACGGTAAATATTCAGCATGGAGTCCAGTTACAAGTGGAGTTCCGCAGGGATCAGTTCTGGGTCCTCTGCTGTTTGTAATTTTTATTAATGACTTAGATGAGGGAGTCGAAGGGTGGGTCAGTAAATTTGCAGATGATACAAAGATAGGTGGAGTTGTGGACAGTGAGGAGGGCTGTTGTCGGCTGCAGAGGGACTTAGATATGATGCAGAGCTGGGCTGAGGAGTGGCAGATGGAGTTCAACCCTGCCAAGTGTGAGGTTGTCCATTTTGGAAGAACAAATAAGAATGCGGAATACAGGGTTAATGGTAGGGTTCTTGGTCAAGTGGAGGAACAGAGGGATCTTGGGGTCTATGTACATAGATCTTTGAAGGTTGCCACTCAGGTGGATAGAGTTTGTAAGAAGGCCTATGGAGTATTATCGTTCATTAGCAGAG
Source organism: Chiloscyllium punctatum (assembly GCF_047496795.1). Taxonomy (NCBI): domain Eukaryota; kingdom Metazoa; phylum Chordata; class Chondrichthyes; order Orectolobiformes; family Hemiscylliidae; genus Chiloscyllium; species Chiloscyllium punctatum. Next base: position 134,482,677 of record NC_092741.1, on the reverse strand, counting down.
GGATTTAATTCAAGAGTCGTGAGGTGATGTTGCAGCTGTACAGGACTTTGGTTAGGCCACATTTGGAGTACTGTGTGCAGTTCTGGTCGCCTCACTTTAGGAAAGATGTGGAAGCTTTGGAGAGGGTGCAGAGAAGATTTACCAGGATGTTGCCTGGAATGGAGAGTAGGTCGTACAAGGATAGGTTGAGAGTTCTCGGCCTTTTCTCGTTGGAACGGCGAAGGATGAGGGGTGACTTGATAGTGGTTTGTAAGATGATCAGAGGAATAGATAGAGTAGACAGTCAGAAACTTTTTCCCCGGGTACAACAGAGTGTTACAAGGGGACATAAATTTAAGGTGAAGGGTGGAAGGTATAGGGGAGATGTCAGGGGTGGGTTCTTTACCCAGAGAGTGGTGGGGGCATGGAATGCGCTGCCCGAGGGAGTGGTAGAGTCAGATTCATTGGCGACCTTTAAGCGGCATTTGGATAGGTACATGGATGGGTGCTTAATCTAGGATAGAAGTTCGGCACAACATCGTGGGCCGAAGGGCCTGTTCTGTGCTGTATTGTTCTATGTTCTATGTTCTATGTTCTATCTTATTATTGAGTCATAGAGATGTACAGTATGGAAACAGACCCTTCAGTCCAACCGTCCAGATATCCTAAATTGATCTAATCCCATTTGCCAGCATTTGGTCCATATCCCTTCCTATTTGTATACCTATCCAGATGCCTTATAAATGTCGTAATTATACCAGCCTCCACCATTTCCTCAGGCAGCTCATTCCATACACACACCATCCCATTAGTTCTCTTTTCAATCTTTCTCCTCTCACCTTAAACCTATGCCCTTTAGTTTTGGACTCGCCCACCCCAGCAAAAAGACCACTCCATCCATGCCCCTCATGATTTTCTAAACTTCTATAAGATTATCCCTCAGCCTTCAATGTTTGAGGGAAAACAGCCTCAGCCTACTCAGCCTCTCTCTATAGCTCAGATCCTCCAACCCTGGCAACGTCCTTGTAAATTTTTTCTGAACCCCTTTAAGCTATAGCGGGGAGACCAGAAGTATCCTAAATATTTAAATCAATCTTTGATATAGAGACCATCTGTTTTGAAAGTCCACCAAGTATTCTTAGTGCTGTAACAGATTTAATGAAATCTTCCATCTACATTTCTTGAATGATGACCATTTACATTTCAAATTAATGTGGCCTGTCTATCATTGGAGGAATACAGTGCAAAAATTTATTTTTTACTTTCAATGGCCTTTTTTTGTCAAACAGCTGACACTATCAGCCAATTTAAAATTTAAATGACAGCAGAATATATGACAAAACTGAGGCTGCCAGGATTATAAAATTGATATTTTAGTGCCTAGTAATGTTTCTGATAATTGGAAAAGTGCTGTAATGCTTGACAACATTTGCATATTTCTACTCAATGCCATTGCTGGGCAGATCCTATTGATGAAAAACTATATTAAAATCACACTTACATTGCAACACAACTGCTAAGAATGATATTTTATACAGTTCAATTATTCTCCAGTGGTCCCTGACCTGAGAAGAAATGGGCTATGTTTTGCACCTAATCTCTTTCTAACCCACCATAAGACCACAAAAAAAGTATAGGATCAGAAAGACACAGGTAAATTGCTTTTCCAATGAAAAAAAATCTAAGTTTGCTGTTTCTCAATTGGATTTACACCTACTTTAAGAGTTAAAAATCCAGGTTTTTTTTCTAAGTACATTGAATTTTATGGATTTTAATGGAGGCTGAGCTTTTGTTAAAATTTTACTCATTCTGTCAGCATTAACTTTCAATCCCAAGTTGTTCTTGAGAAGGTGATTGTGAGTCTTTTTTAAAAGCATTGCAGCCCATTATCCTTCTTGGTGATCGAGATTACAGATTAAGAAGGTGCTACTGAGGAAGCCTTGCCTTGTTGCTGCGATGATTCTGTGGATCATACACACTGAAGCTATGATGTGCCAGAGATGGAGAATGCGAGTTTTAATGTGCATTTTTTGTTCTATTTCAATGCTTAAGTTACAGAAGCCGTTTTTGTCCTAACCATTCCTACAAGGTAGGTGGTGGCTGCCTTTATTTCCACTTCCCAGATGCAGAAGATCCTGTGTTGCAAGTTTACTGATGGAATCTACTTACCACAGTTCTAGTGTCTACATTTTCTTTACTTCCAAATCCCAATTCAGAGGAATTATATAAGATACCAGACATCAGGGTAGCTTACTTTTATTTCCTAGTAGAGAATTTAAAGTTTTTCATCTTATAATTACCTCACGTTCCACTTTGAACAGTCAATAAATTTAAAATTTACCATTGTAAAGCTGCACATACTTAAAAACTGTAAGCTCTGATTAATTGACTAATATACACATGCTAGAATATTAACACCTGCTGCAACTTTTCCACTGTCAAAGAAGACTGTATTTTGATGAAAACGTTCACTCCCTGGGAGTATTTTTAAACTTCATCATGGGGAGAAAAAGTGAGGGTAGCGCGTTGATTCCCTGTTTTCACCTCACCAAACATTTCTTCCATTGAAAATTGATGAAAATCAGGAGACATATAAAATAAGTTTTGATTCACGATCACCCAGGTTACACTCATGCAAAGGCAGGAGTTAAGTCATGTCAACATAATAGGATCACAGCACCAAATGCCAAAAGGTCTATGCTTAGTTCATCCCAATTAGTATAGTATAGAGAACATGTCAAAAAAAAGTCTGGAAACTTATAAAACAGCTCAACAGGATACACAATTATAGCTTTAGTAAGTTGTGTTTAAACCTAAATGAGATAAACCATATCATTCTTTCATGTGTAACATCTAAGAAACATTATATACACACACACAATGGCATTAAGTGAATGCGCTGATTTAACATGCAAGTTTTAATTCTTAATTGTTACCATGCAGCAAAGTTCAATTATCCGAACTTTGGTTATCCCTAATCCCTTTGTGTGTAGTGAGTTTCAAAAATTATTTCTGCATAAACCAACTCAGGGACAACTGATCATTTTTAATTGAAATGTTAACAGACTTTGGATGATGAATTTCACTGGATAATGGATCTTGTTGGATAAATACTTGTTATATGGATCCCAACTCTTCTCATAATTTCAATTTAAAACTGAAAATCCTCAATAGTGTACACAGGTACAATGAAACAATTGCGAAACATGCTTGCTGGAAGAACAGATTTATTATTGGGCTGGGGGGAAAGAGCAAAGCCAGAGAGGGCAGAAGAAAGGTGGGGACAGAAGAGGAGAAGAAGGGCAAGAGGAAGAAAGGGTTGGAAAGGAAACTCAGCATGATAGCCTGCTATTTAATAGTATCCATTTTTACACCATTTTCAGAACTTAAGGTTAGCTTGAAGGTGTTTAGTTTTGAATTGCTGCTAAATTTAGCATTAGTTTCACATATTGGGATAAGTTCTTGCAAGTATGTATGTGGATTTCAGATATTAATGGGCGTGACAGATGCTTTCAGAGAATTAAACAAGAAACAATAATAAGTGTATAAATTCTACTTCACATTTTGGTGTCAATTAATTTTACAAATTATAATTCATATTGAAATTAACATTTGAACCATGTAATTTCAATCATCCTTCTTATTTGCTCTTGAAATATCAGGAGTATGAACTGGACATGAGCCTCCAGGCATCTACATCTGACATCAAATCTATGACAACAATGTCTGAAGCAATGTTTATTATTTTGCAGCATAAATACTTTCTGAACAGCTTTTCATTAGTAATTTAGACAAAAGAGGCATGTGATGAGTGCTTTTGAAGTCAACAGAAATGAAAATCTGGAGAAATGTATAATGGGTAATTGAATCAATTTCGCCTAATTTCCATTATCACAAATTCACATTTAGCCGTATTGGTAGTTTTGGGTGTAATCCAAAATTGTGATTTTAAATCTTCATAGGCAGTTCAGTAGAAATGTCCACCATGAGCAACAGGACTTATGTGATAAATTATGATACGCATACATTGTAGTAATGGCTGTCTGTTTCTATGTGTTGTTATTCTTCAGTATGATAGCAGGCTCTTGGACCATCCCTGCAAAGAATGCAGCTTACCAGTTATATATGACTTTCCTATACCTTTCATAGCAAGTGCCAGGTTTGATTAACACTGCTCCCAAGTTGATCCTCACACAATTGCAGCACAGATAAAGGTAAAGTTGCCATAGTCCAACGGGATCATTGGGCTGCTTTCTCATTAGAGAGAGAGAGACAACTGGTGGGGGTTTAACCTGAGGGTCATTATGCCTCAGGTAGAAGCGAGATTGAGATGGAGAATCATTCATGATAACCACTGCTGATACATAACATTACACATGCTGTGGGCATTTAACTGCATTGCAAACCAGCTATCTATCCAACTGAGCTAGCTGACCCAAAGAGTTTAATGCAAATGCCAGTGTGCTTGATTTCTAACATTAAGGTCATCGATTACAATACTGGAAGTTCAGGAGTACTCTCAGATAGCCCAATACCGCATCATTTTTATTTGCGGTATTTTTATAGGCAGACCCGATAAGTGAGGCTTAATGGTGTTATCATCGAATTGCTTTATTTTGTGGACTAAAATGGAAAGAAAAAGGATTGCTTCCAAATCAAAGATTATGGAAAAAAATGGTAGCACTTTTATAAAGCAAATTGCTGAAACTGATTTTAAGTTGTGTTTTCATTCTTGCTTTGTTCAAGTAATTGGGGGAGCTGCTAGCGATAAGCCCATATCGAGAGCTATGTACAAGGTCAGACTGAGCTGCTGGGAGTTGTGACCAGTTGTGGATCCCAAAGGTCATCAACCTGGCAACAACTATCTGATTGGCTCCTGGATAGCAGAACAATTTGTGGGCGTGAACATGTTTGACAGATTATTGAACTACTGAAAGGATAGATGATATCCTCCAGCCCCTACTTTCTCCACTAAAAAAATTAAAGTCTGAAGAAAGCTGATTTTCTCTCATCAGGTATGGTAAACTATAGCTCTTAACCAATAAAGCAGAGATTTTGTAGCTCATGAACTAGTTGCTCTGTGCTTCAAACTGAGAAGTGAATAAACTGAAGGATTTGGGAAGCAAATGTTCCCTCCATCGAATTCTGAGGATGAGCATAATTGTCCTACTTCCCAGTTTTTCTTCCTCCCTCCACCCACAACATTAACATAGTTTTCTGTGTGTGTGTGTGTGTGTGAGAGAGAGAGAGAGTGTTTTGGAAGTGGACTGGAGTCTTAAGTAATAGAGTTATAAGTCAACAGTTCATAGTTGTTTACCACTAGCTAAAAACAATTTACTTGTAATAAATAGTAATTCTTGTTAAGTACAGAAACCTAGTTCATGTTTGCTATTAACCTGAGTCTACCAGGCAAGTAAGTTCAGGAATTTTATGTATTTTGATCAACTTTTTAGAACTATTGTGAGGACTGTAGGAATAGCAGGGCTCAATTTCCAGTGCATTATCACAGTAAGGCATTGCTAAGGAGCCTGACTTTGTTTCATACAGTTTTATTGGTACAAGTTCATTTAACATTTAACAAGTTGAAATGTACTCAGGCACTAAATTAACAGATAAATGTCATACTACATATGTTCAAAACTCTCAAAGTGTTTCTAACAAATTTCTCCCATTTCTTCATCATTTTAAATAATAAAGCAAGCTGTAATCTTCTCTTGCCTAATTGATCAGTAAGTTTCTCAACATTTCATCAGAGCAGACAACATGCTTATGAATCTATGTTAGATTTCCATTTCATTGCCTCAACATCTTTCCTACAGTTCTGGTAAACAGTACTCTATGCCTCCCAGCAGTGTGAAAAACAAAGGTTTGCCATTAATCAGGACTGAAAACAAAAAGTATTGAAAATGACAGTGGGTCAGATAGCATCCATGGAGAGAAAGCAAGCTAATATTTTGAGTTTATATGACTCTTCAAGAGACCACTAATGTCTGTTTTCTGTCTCTGAGTTACTGTCTGTTTGATCACATGGATTTTGATTTTGCTTGCAAGTCCCTTTAAGGGGAACTTTGTCAAACATCTGTTGGAAGTCCAAATACACACTTACGATAGCTAGGAGAAAGTGATGAAGGACTTATGCCCAAAACATCAAATCTCCTGCTCCTCAGATGCTGCCTGACCTGCTGTGTTTTTCCAGCGCCACACTTCTCGACATTTACAATAGCACCTTAATGAAACCTTTATTGATCAAAGACTTCAACCAAGTTAGTCAAACACAAGTTGACTTTAAGAAATCCTTTCTGACTTTCAGGTATTAACTGTTATATTTCCAAATACAATGAAGTGCTTCCCATATAATTTTCTCTAAAAAATACGCCGTAGCAAAAATAGATTGATTGTCTTTCAATTTTCAGGTTTACACTTTGCCTTTCTTTTAAAAGAAATTAAGGTTCATAAAATTTGGAATCTACCACCTTCTGGCAACAATGTAGTATCCAACAAGGATTGACCCAGAACTTCTGCAATTCCCATCCTCACTTCCATCAATAGCGTAGGGTGCATTCCATTCTGACTGGGTGACATTTCTACTTAGTGCCTTGCTAACCTTTTAAGTAAATTCTCTATATCAATATTTAAACTAGAATGATAGCTGGTTCTTCTTAGAGAAGAAAGGTGCAACATTTTAATTGAAACTTCAATCACAACCTCTGCCTGCACAACCGAAAATATTCCTTCTGGTCCCTAAGTAGCTTTGAAATTTCACTCTGCACTTCATACTTCTTCTCTGGAAGTCTCCCATGCCTCGATTACAAATTTTTGATTTGAATAAATGTAAGCAAGATTAATTTCCAGACAACTGAACTTAGCCCTCCACCAATTAATTTACTTTATCCACAATTGGATCATTTTCTTTGCATAAATTTTCTAAACCTGATAATATTGTAATCGCTGTGACCTAAGTTATCTCCTACTGAAAGATACTTCATTTATCACATTATTTTACCAGAACCAGACACAACACTGCTTCCTTTCTCTTTGGACTGGAATGATGCAAATTTCATGAATTCTTCCATCTCTTTACTCTTGTTAATATCCTAACCTAAACTATCATAGCTGGAATCTCCCATATTACTGCTCTGTGGTTCTTCAAACATTTTTGTAATCTTCCTGCAAATGTTCTCCCCTATATCTTTCTCACTATTTGACCACAGATAAAATGAAATAGCATAATAGCTACTGAAATTTCTCAGTTCACTAAGTAATTACCATGGTATTTACAAGTGACTCCATTCAGCAGCCTCCAATTTCTGCATGTACAGCTTTCACTGCACAATAGATTTACCACATGAATTCCATAGCTATGATTGCCGCTCTGAGTTTGAGCATTTTGGGATGAATAGCTCAACTGCTGACTCATACGACCATAAAACATAGGAGCAGAAATTAGGCTATTCAGCCTATTGAGTCTGCTCCACCATTCAATCATGGCTGATAAGTTTCTCAACCCTATTCTCCCACTTTCTCCCCATAACCCTTGAATCCCTTGATAATCAAGAACCTATCTATCTCAGTCTTAAATATACTCAATGACCAGGCCTCCACAGACACCTGTGACAATGAATTCCATAAATTCACCACTCCCTGACTGAAGAGGTTTCTCCTTATCACCATTCTAGAAGGTGTTGCTTTTAGTCTAAGGCTGTGCCCTTGGGCCCCAGTCTCTCCTACCAATGGAAATATCTTCCCAAAATCCCCTCTGTCTAGGCCATTCAGTGTTCTGTGAGTTTCAACTGGATCCCCCCTCATCCTTCTAAACTCCATTGAGTCCTCATATTTTCCTCATATGTTAAGCTTTCCATTTCTCAGACCATTTCTGGGACTACCCAAAGTATCTCTAGCATTTACAACATACAAGCCAGGAATGTGATACCGTAGTTTCTATTTGACTGAGTGGGAACACCAATCATGGCACTTAGGAAACTTAACATCATACAGCAGTTCATTTGATTGTGCACTTTTCTAAATATCCATTGCATCCGATATGAGTATGCAATGAGTGCGCACTATCTTTCGGATAAAGCAGTTCAACAGAGCCCACCATCACCTTGCAAGGAAATCTAGGATGGTCATTAATTGTTAGTGAAGGCCACATTCAAGAATGAATTAATGAAACAGAATTTGTCAATAAGTAAACTGAATAGTCAATGTTGGCCTTGGACATGTTGCTAAACTTTATTGGCATATCACAAACCAAAGTGCATAGATGAATAATTGATGTCATATGAGCAACTCAAAAGCTTGCTGATGGGATTCATCTGAAATGATGCTCTCATAATCATAATCAAGACTTGGCAATGAGCTTAACTTAAGTAAAAGAAGATGAGTTGATGTATCTGAAAGCCTACACATTCAACCAATAGAGGTACTAGTAAATGGCTGTCATTTGCATTCACATCAGTTAAAAGAACATAAACATACGCATATTTAAAAGAAACAATGGAAAATAAAAGAGCAAATTCTAAAGGGCATACACAAGCAGAAAAGTGCAAATATGTACAACTTATTGAAGGTGGTAAGGGATGGTGGGTTATTGAAGCATGGGAACCCTGCATTCTGATAACTAGAGGCCTGGAGTACACAGATCCTATGGTGAACGTTTATAAAGCAATGATTCTGTCTCGACTGGAATAATGTGTCCAGTTCTGGGCACTACACAATAGGAAGGATATGATGGAATTTGAGAGGCTGCAGAAAGGATTCATAAAGAGTCCTAACAGGGATGATGAACTTTGGTTACATGGATACATTTTTTAAAAAAACTGAGGCTGTTCTCCTTAGAGAAATAAGATTAAGTGGAATTTTGACAGAGCTGTTCAAAATCATGAGGGATCTGTCGAAGCAACAAGGAGAAATGTTTCTTTTAATGTAAAGGGTCAAGAATTAGAGGACATCAATTTAAAGGAGTTGGTAAAGAGCAATTGTGACATGAGGAAAAGGCTTTTTTAATGTGGTAAGTGGCGAGGATTTGGAATACAATGCTTGAGTTTGTGGTACGTCAATTGAAACTTTCAAAGAGAATTAGATAATAGTCCAATGAGACAAATTTTGCAGGGCTCTAGGGAAAAGGTGTGAAAGTAGCATGAGATGAGTTGCATTTGCAGATAGCCAGCATAGATTCAATGAGGCTGTGAGGTATTGTGGTGCAGTGATAATGTCCCTACCTTCAGGCCAGGAGATCTGGATTCAAGTTTCACCTGCTCCAGAGCCTTGTAAAAGCATCTCTGAACAGGTTGGCTAGAGGGGTAAAAAGGGACACAATGTGGGGTCTATTATGGCACAATGGTAGTGTCCCTATCACTAAGTCCGGAGGTCCAGGTTCAAGTTCCACCTGTTCCAATGGTATATAATGAAATCTCTAAGCAGGTTGATGATAAAATATTATACTTACACTGAGTTGATTTTTATTTGTGTTATAGTCATTTTATGATGTCAAGTTCTAATCATTATGTTGCTCAGCAGGACATCCAAGAACCTGTAACAGCCTATATTCTTCATTTCAGTAACTGATGTGTAAACATTGCAGGAAACTTTAGAATGGCTAGAGATTAAAGAAGGTGAGAATAAAGTAAGCTAAGTCTCTCGTGTTGATTGGTCGAGTACTGATTTACAGAGTCCTGCCTATGAGCTAGTCATCAAAGGCTAATTTGGCAACATGAAATCATTCAGTTATCTTCCTAGTATTAAGTGCTGTTGTATTATCAATGGGCTTAGAAAGGAATAATTTCAACGATGATTAGGTTTTTTTTCCTCTCATTTCAGATTATCCTGCATTATTTCTCAACAGAAAATGTGCAAGTACACTGAAACCTGACCACAACAATCCAAACCAAGGCATTAACTGATGGTTAGATCAAAGCTGGACAATCCAGATCATTTATATCCTGTGCAGGTATATTGCATTTCATTTCATCTAGTTGAACTCCAACATTAATTTGATCTGTAGTCAGCAAATCCACCTGTCCGGCTCTTGAGAACAACTGCTGTGCTCCTATTTATAATTGGCCTTTCTCCCAACAGGGGAGAGTGTGCACTAAACACAGAACTGCATGTGGGGATTTATCAATATTTTCACTCTAAAAACTCTTAAACAGGACAGTTGGCTACAGGCCAGAAACTCAAACAGCTAAAAGAAGATGCAAAGAGTGAGGATGCTGTAAAGGAAAGCATAAGCAGCTGCACAATAAGGCAGTCGACTACTTTTTGCCCGAGAGTGATATTCCCAACTCTGGCAGTCTGCGTAAGTAAGCGTTATTGTATTGCCTGTCCTGTGAAAGAAACAAAGACATCCCTTCCACACAAATTAATGAATTTTTATCATATGGTTCGAACGCAGGATTCAATCAAACACGAGGCTCGTTCATTATTAAAATCAAATCTTATGAGAAACACATGAACTGAGAAAACATCATTTCACAAAAGTCTTTGAATTAAAAGTCAGTCTGTTATGTTCTGATGCTGATGCACATTCTTCTCCTCTCTTCTCTAATTGTCTACCTACTGAGGTATTTGGCAACTCAAAGTAACAAGATTGTACAACTATAACACCTCTTATGCACGGATGGAGTGGCAGCTTGAGACAAGTCCACTGCTATTGTTTATCTCATAAATTGCTTCAAACCGATGTGTATCAGGACAAAGAGAAAATTACCTTCATAACCAGAGAGAGGTGAACAAGGCTAATTTTATTGTTGTTATTGTCAGGACACCTCTCCTAAAAGTGTAACATTAAATATTCAATCAACAATTCCATCATTACTATGTGAATATTGATGCAGCAGGTAGCTAATTTCAAAGATAGTCTTGTACTACACTATAAGAATCTAACATTTTTTAATCTGACTTTGTCCAAATTTGGAAAAGGTCAACAATCATTACCATTCCCAGACAAATGAAAAATATTTGCTATTTCGGTTTATAGTAGTAAGTGAATGATCTGATGATGGCTCTGAAATTGCCATGGCATAAGCTTGTATCGAAAAGTTGAGATGTGCTTTGCAAGTTTCTTCCTCCAGGAGACAGTGAGGTCTGCAGATGCTGGAGATCAGAGTTGAGAGTGTGTTGCTGGAAAAGCACAGGGCTCCGGCCCGAAATATCGATTTTCCTGCTCCTCGGATGCTGCCTGATCCGCTGTGCTTTTCCAGCAACACACTCTCAACAAGTTTCTTCCTCTGCTGTTCCAGAAGCAACATTTAGCTATGTTGCATAAACAAATTTAAATCTCTTTCAAACAAAAGAGGAAAGGTTTCAAACGTTTTGTACCGAGGTATATTTTGGGATGCAGACTGAAAAATCATCCTATTGGGGATCTGGTGAAAATGGGGCATAAGTAACTGGATGGTGTAGCATAAATTATGTTGGTCATCTTATGAAGGAAGATTAAAATAAGAAGCTTTAATTTTTTTGTGATAGAAAGATTTATTCAGCCTTAATGGAATGCAGGGGGAGGAAAATAATAGGCTTGATTTAATGGGAATGACTGGAGTCTTGCCTGCCAACTTGGTGAGATCCTTCACCTCTCTTCTAAGGATTGACTCAACTAAGGGCTACTCAGGAGCTTGGGTGGATAGTAGACAGCCTTTTACGGAGGAAACGAGGTCTGGTTAATCAGACGTCAGCATATAGAAGGGCAACACTATCAGGAATGTGGGGAATGCTGCCAGTATGAAATCAACCTGAGGCACAGCATCATTGCTGCATCCTAGGTCACAGCTGAGTGATGGAGGAAGAAGGCATTGTCTGAAGGAGGTGCATCATGCACAGGAGTGGTGAGGTGTGTTATCAAGGAGAGGAGAGTGGCTTTCAGCAGGCTACCCTTCCGGATGCTGGGTACTTCGATCAGGCACTTCCTCATCCTTGCAAAAAGGTGGCACGGTGGCTCAGTGGTTAGCACTGCTACCTCACAGTGCCCGGGTACAATTCCGGGCTCAGGCAAATGTCGGTGTGGAGTTTGCACATTCTCCCTGTGTCTGCATGGGTTTCCTTCAGGTGCTCGGGTTTCCTCCCACAGTCCAAAGGTGTGCAGGTTAGGTGAATTGGCCATGCTAAATAAATTGCCCATAGTGTTCAGGGATGCATAGGTTAGGTGCATTGGTCAGAGGTAAATATAGGATAATAGGGTAGGGGAATGGGTCTGGGTGGGCTATCTTCGGAGGGTCAATGTGGACTTGTTGGGCCGAAGGGCCTGTTTCCATGCTGTAGGGATTCTAGGATTGTTAAAAAAAGAGATCTCTTAGCAGCTTCCCAGGTAGGGAACGAAAACAAATGTCTGAACTAACATTGAAAAATGACACAGTCTAAGAATCCTTCAATGCCACAGCACATCCACAAGGTTAACAGTATCTAATGATGGTTAAACCTTGAACCCTGATAATGTAAAGACCTGAATCTCAAGCTCCGTACTCTATTACACTTTGTTCTTACTTTTGTTATTAGTATTTTATAGTTTATCTGGAATAATTGATTTAAAAACTTAATTCAGTTTGGTGCTTAGCTAGAAGGATCAAATGGAATGCATGCCTATATTGGATAGTTACACTGTATCATGCAAAATTGTTTTTGATGCACTTCTATGCACAACCATTACTACATAACGTGAGACACCAGGAAGCAAATTGCAATTGTTCAGGTTTCAAATTGTGGTATAACTGCAGTCCAGTGTGAGACAAGATTGAGAAATATCTGAAATTTATAATCAATATCTTGAACATTAACAAGGAGACAATATGCTTTATGTACCAGAGTTGCCAGCATGATTAAAATGCATCAGGTTTACACTGGTGAGATTCACCCGGACTGTTGTGGATATTTCTAGCCATTGTCTAAGGAAGACTAACTATACTTGCGACAGAGGAAGTGTAGCAGTTGTTCACTAGGCTGACTTCTTGTTGGTGAGGCTGTCCTGCGAGGAGATATTAAAGAATCTAAGCCCGTTTTCTCTGTTGTTTAGAAGAATGATAGGCAATCTCATGAAAAGAAAACCTTACGCAATATTTGAATGGATAAACAAGTAAATGCAGAAAGGACATTTCTCCTGGCAGTGGGTTCTAGAACTAACAAAAGGCGAACCATTTGAGTTTGAGCTGAAGAAGAACATCTTCACTCAGGAGCTGGTAAATTTTTGAAATTCACTACTCTACATGTTGTGGAAGATCAGTTTTTAAGTAAATTTAGGACAGAGATTGACAGATCTCTAGTTACTATTAATATAAAGGTTAAAGAAGTAAAGCAGAATTATTGTATTGAAGTAGATGATCAGTTATGATTTAGAATGGTGGAATAGGCTTGAGAGGCCGAATGGCTGACTGTGTACTTATGATCCTTACTGTGCACCACTATATGGTCGCTACTCATTTTATTGGCTGAAGCAATGTGGAACTATAACTGAACTTCCACAGCTCTTAGATGCAGAGAGACCAGAAATTGCTGCTGCTGTTTCAATTTGAAATCTATGATTAGAAGTATTATTCCTGAAATTTGAAGTTCATTACCTTAAAGCCTGTTGTATATCATTCAGAAAGATTGGAGAGAGTGAAAGTAATAACATGGCAATTACTACTGACGGTTAAAGATGATAGGTATTTATATAAGATAACTATCCATGGTCTCCTATTTTAATACTGGCATTAATGCTTTCTGTAAATATTCACATGACAATCATTTAAGTCTTCCTATGCTAATACCAGTAACAGTAGTTTCCAAGTCAATAATTCCAAGCCAACTCATAAAAAATGGCCTGTGCCTAATGCACTTAATGGGATCTTTTGAAGATAATTTAGAATTGGTAGATCAAATGGGGAGGATGTTACATAGTTTGATTTTCATGATAATAACAATTGCTGGTTATGTGAAAGCTCCTGGAGATAAAGACATAATAAATTGGGTAATATATTTGCTCCATAATAAGAAGCTGAGAGTAGCGATCAATGGTAGTGGTGCTAATTGGATTGCTGTGACCAGAGAAGCATTTCAGCAGAACCTTTGATGTTTGTATTGTAAATGATATCAATGAAATGATTAGTAATAAAATGTCTCACCCTGTGGGTAGCACCTATTTGTGATGAACGGTAGATTATTCAGCAGAAAGAATAGGATTGGAATCAAAAATTATTCATTAATTGACAGACTTAAAAAAAGAGCCACAATTATCATATAATTGAATCCTGTGGGAATTCAACTTTAAAAACTTAAGATGGTATAATTGGAGAGGGTTATTTGCCCCTTCATGGATAAATGGCTATTCAGCAAGTTCCTAGATAATCACACCTCCATTTTGTACACTATCACCAAATCCCTGATCTCATTCATATTTAATCAGATGTTGATTGCACAAAACTCTGCATTGACAATCTTCTGGTGCAGAGTATTCCAAAAATAAAGTCACAACCTGTCAATTCAAGGATTTTCTCCTCTTCAGTCCAGAGTAGTAATTCATTTTAAAAATTGGTGATCCTAATTATACAATTGCCCAGCTAGAGGAACCATCAGGCAGAATAGTGTAAATATGTTTGGGGTCCGAACTATCAGCAAGGACTCTTTATGTGTTAACCAGACACTTACCAGATTGACAACAGATATAGTTCCAGGATCAAGGATTCTAGAGGTCCAAATCCCAGCCACCAAGACTTTTCTGGGCAATCAGAACCCATTGATGCTGCAGATAAGTTAAGATACCACCAGTATAACACCACTCGAGACCTATGACCATAGATGGCTGGAGAGTCTTTCAGAAGCAAGTTCTCAATTACCCATCTCCCTTTCTAAATGCTGGGTCTTTTGATCAAGCAATGAATGCTTTGGAACAAAGGGTCCTCTCATTACACCAATTATCTCTCCCACTGCCTCCGGGAAGTAAGCAAATAGCTATCCTATAATGCAATTCCTTTTAACAAATGCTTATGCATCATATTCAGTTGCTACATTCTTGTTATTGCCATTGGTCATCTTGCTATGATTCAGTTTTAAGAAAAACCAAGTTGTTATTCTGAATATGAAAATTTCCAAAACTCTTATTTTATTATTTATGTAAAGAACATCTGTTTTAAATCGAATAGGAAACTGATGAAATACTCAGATGTAAAGAGCTTTGAAAATGTTTATGCAATTTCCATGGAAGGGTCCATCAGTCTATTGTTAGAGTTATGGTGAAAGGCCAGTTGGTATGATCCCAGCTGAATTTAATATTGGAAAAGTCAAATGCCAAAGGCCAAAAGTCAAATCTGGCTTATTAGAACCTAACCTTGCCTTTTTTCAATGTGGAGGTCAGTTACTGAACTTATTCATAAGAGTCTACTGGTGTACTTTTAGCATAAAGCAAAAACTATTATCAAACAAAAAAAAAGTTATACTACATGAAACAAAATGGTTGAAGAGATTCTAGTACAGACATTGGAACATAATTCAATTCATGCTATTAACTTTATCTCAACAATATACTTACAAACACCAAATTCTGGTGAAAAGCTAACATTGTCTCCATACCCTGGTTTCTTGTTTAGATTAGCACATCGGCACCTGGTTTCCTGCTGGCAAATTACTGTAAATTCACTGGATGTTTGTCATTCATTTGTCTAGATGTATCCCTGGATCCCTGCAACTCACAGAATCATAGAATCCCAACAGTGTGGAAGCAGGCCATTCTGCCCATTGAGTCCACACTGACCCTCTGATGTGCATCCTATCTAGACCTTACCCTATCCCTGTAACCCTGCATTTCCCATGGCTAATCCACCTAGTCTACATATTTTGAACTGGGCAATAGCACAGTTATTCTTTGAATTTACTGCATGTTTGTAATAGACTAAACTGCTAAGCCCATTTCTTCACTGCAGGAATATAAAGCCTAAGAATACATTAAGAATACATGCGAACAAACACGCCTCCTGATTCCTTTCACCAAGCCCATATGATAATGCTAAAATGAAAGACAATACCCTCTCGACAAACAGAATACAGAAGTGTAAAACAAAGTCATAATTATCCTTTGTTCCCGCTAAGTAGAATCCTTTAGAATTCCTGGACCATAATAACTGAATAGATGATTCTCAGAGAGCACCACAAACAATTAATAAGCAGATATTTAGTAAATGAACCATGATGAGAATCCTTAGAATTATAAACCCTGAGCATGCACTCACACTATTGAGTCCTTTATGTAGCATTAACACATTTCTCATAATTGTCCACTCAGCGAATTAAAAGTCATGGGATGCAAGTCTACAGTTTGCAAATATATATCCCAGGAGGCCAACGTCCTCATAAGGAGTGCATATTCAGAATGTTAGCAGAAGAAATTATTGCACATATACTAGCAATGGATTACAAAATAAAAGATTTGGCTTTAAACAAGTAAAATCAAGAGAAAGGGTGGAGTAATTGATTATAATATTTAAAACCAACCGTCATTGTAAAGGTAAACTAAATGTTATAAAGTATAAATAGCTTCAGAAAATTAAATTCAAGCTTTATCCAATTGCAATGAGTGTGTTAACTAACAGATCTCAAAGCAGACAAATTGATTCAAAGTGGGACATGAAAGATGATTTCAAGTGTTAAATCATTGAGCTCCAAAAGAAAAAAAAAGGCTAAGTCCATCCTTATTAAAAAAAACAGAACAATGCTGAAAGCAATATGTTGAAAGTTTACAATGTAATAAAGGGAATAAATAAGATGTAGTTTGAAAGGCACTTCAAGCAAAACTGTAATTGGAGATGTAATAAACTTGATTGTGTGTCATCAGTTAAATTTACAAATATGAGTTTGAGACCCTTAAAGCACAGTGGTAGTATCTTTGCCTCTGAGTCAGGAGGCCACTTGCTCAATAAGTGTCCAAAGCTTATCTGAAGAGGTTAATTAAAAATAAGCATAATAAAGTAACAATTGCACAATTGATCTGTAAATATATTAGCAGCTACTATATTTACTGTAAGTCAGTTCCAGTGTTCCAAGAAGAAAAATTCAGCAGGATATTAACTTAGTACAAGAAAAAGTATAAACAAATAATGTCAAGTTGAACACTGAAACTAGGGACAGGTTCACCTTTCCAAAGTGACTGCTTAAATTTTAGGATAGTCACTTCAGTGTTGTAATTTTAGATGATACTATATAATCAGATTGATTCCTTTTTGAGTTATGATCACACTGCATTGAAACTAGAACAACACTTTCCCTGAAAAAAAATTAAATACTTCAAAATATTATTTGAACATAAAATGACAGTCTAGTGAAACAGTGCACAGCAAGTATTCTGAAAGAAATTGAACTTATTGAAGAGCAAATTGAATTCAAGGTCATTCTTGTTAACCCAACTGAAATGGGAAATTTGCATTCCTTCCTATTTTGAAACTTACCAACCTCAGCCCCTGCAAAAAAAATTGTTTACTATCTACAAATAAAACAAACTCCGATTATACATTTCAATATATAAGGCTTATTTAAACAATTCAATTAGCGTACCAAAAGGTGCCATGAATGGGCAGTCTTTGCAGATAGTGTAAAATAAAACACTTCTGCAAAAAGGAAGACACTATGAGAATGGATCAGTAGGCTATATTAAACGTAGCAGGAATATGACCTTAAAGAAAACATCTGATGTACAATGTAATGATTGTGAAAGGGTTCATGTTGAAGATTGCAATCAGCTCCACCCAGTCTGATGATCTTGTAAGAGCTATTTTGTTTATTTGTTCAAGGCATACTTGCTCTGCAGAAGGTGATGGTGGTGGTGGTGGTGAGCTGCATACCGGAATAGCTGCCATCCTTAGGAAGTAATAGAAACACTTAAGAGTGCTGTTAGAGTTCCAGGAATTTGACACAGCAACTGTGAACAAATGGTCTGGAAGGTGCAAAATTTGCATTTTGGTAAAACAATCATGTGGCAGGACTTGTACAATTAAAAGTATGGTCTTGAGTAGTGTTTTAGAACAGAGAGACCTAAGGGTTAAGGTACATAATTCTTTGAAGTTTGCATTACAGGTAGACAGGGTGGTTAAGAAGGCGTTTAGCATGCTTGCTGTCATTGCACAGACCTTTGAGTGTAGGAGACGGAACTTCATACTTAGTTTAGAAGATTAAGGGGAGACTTAATAGAGACGTACAAAATAATACATGGCTTGGAAAAGGTGGATGCTAGGAAATTGTTTCCGTTAGACGAGGAGACTAGGACCCGTGGACACAGCCTTAGAATTAGAGGGGGTCATTTCAGAACAGAAATGCGGAGACATTTCTTCAGCCAGAGAGTGGTGGGCCTGTGGAATTCATTGCCACGGAGTGCAGTAGAAGCCGGGACGCTAAATGTCTTCAAGGCCGAGATTGATAAATTCTTGTTGTCTAGAGGAATTAAGGGCTACGGGGAGAACGCTGGTAAGTGGAGCTGAAATGCGCATCAGCCATGATTGAATGGCGGAATGGACTCGATGGGCCGAATGGCCTTACTTCCACTCCTATGTCTTATGGTCTTATACTGAGGTTCTACAAGACATTGGTGAGGCCTCTTCACGTGGACTTGTCCAGCTCTGGTCACCCTGTTATCGGAAGAATATTATTAAACTGGAGAGGCTTCAAAAATATTTGCCAGGATGTTGTCACAAATGGAGGGTTTGAGTTAAAAGGAGAAGCTGGAAAACTGGGACTTTATTCACTGGAATGGAAGAGGTGGAGGACTGACCTTATGGAGGTTTACAAAATCCTGACGGATATAATTAAGGTGTATATCAATGGTCTTTTCCCTAAAGTGGGGGAGTTCAAAAATGGAGGCATATTTTTAGGGTGAATGGAGAAAGATTTTAAAAATGAAATGAGTGTCATTTTTTATTCACAGAAAATGACTCGTGTGTGGAATGAACTTCCAGAAAAAGTGATACATGTGGATAGAGTTACAATGATTAAAAGACATTTGGATATGTACATAGATAAGAAATATTTGGAGGGATATGGGCTAAGTACAGGCAGGTGGGACGAGTCTAGTTTGAGATTATGGTTGGTTCGACCAGTTAGACCAAAGGATCTGTTTCTGTGCTGTGTGACTCTATGAGTTAGAGGGGATCCTGCAGGTAGTGACATGTATTGTTTACCCTTCTAGGTGATAGACGCAGCAGGTTTGGAAAATGTTCTCAGAGGACTGGGTGAATGACTGTGATACAATTTTCAGACAGTCTAATCTGCTATAATAATGCATAGATGATAAAGGAACAGATGCTAAAGGTGGTGGATGAGACAAACATCAAGTGTGCCATTTTGGCCTGGATAGCGTCAAATTTCTTAAGCATTGTTGGAAAGTAATTTGGAGAGCATTCCATCATATTCCATCTTCTTTCCTGTGGATAAGATGCCTTCTCAGAAGATGGGCAGGAAGTGGGGAGACAGGAAGTGAATTACCTTCTGCAAATGTCCAAGACTCCGACCTGTTCTTGCAGCCACAGCAGTTATGCGGGCTGTTCGGTTCACTTTGTGTTCTAAGGTAGCTCACAGGATGTTGACAGTGAAGGAATCAGTAATGGTAATGCTATTGAACACATGATCTGATAGTTAAGTCCATGCTTGTTGGAGGTGATCATTGCCTGGCACTAATGTGGCATGAATCTTACTTGCCACTTTTCATTTCAAATCTGGATGTCATAAGTATATAAGTTGATCGAGTCTAAAGATTCTGAAGGGAGAGGGTGAGCAGCCAGAAGTTGTGGTGCACATTGGCACCGATGACCTAGCCAGGAACAGGGATGAGAATCAAAAAAGTGATTTCAGGGAGTTAGGTTGGAAGCTAACAAACAGGACGATCAGAGTAGTAATCTCAGGATCACTACCGGTGCCATGGGCTAGTGAGCCAAGGAACAAGGTGTGAGTGCAGCTAAACACGTGGCTCCAGGGCTGGTGCAGGAGGGAGAGCATCAGAAATGTAGATCATTGGGGTGCCTTCTGAGGAAGGTGGGACCTGTACATGAAGGACGGGTTGCACATAAACTGGAGGAGCACCAATGTCCTGGGTGGGAGACTTGCTAGAGCCCTTAAGGAGAGTTTAAGCTCGTTTGGCAGGGGGGATGGTACCCAGTGGTACAGATCAGAGGATAGGGTATTGTTAAATGGGCAGAAATAGAATGCAAAGAATCTGTCAGGAAGGATACACAGTTGATAGGGCAAAGGGATGGGTTAAGGTATGTTTATTTCATCAGGAATAAGAGTAATGAATTCAGAGCATGGATCAGTACTTGGAACTACCATGTTGTGTCCGTAATGGAGACAGGGGCAGGAATGGTTGCTGAATGTTGCAGGGTTTAGATCTTTTAAAAAAACACGGCGGGGGGGAGGGTAAAATGAGGAGGGGGAGTAGTGTTGTTCATTAGAGAGTGCATCATAGCTGCAGAAAAAGAAATTGTTAAGAAGAGTTTGTCTACTGAGTCAGTATTGTCGAAGTCAATATCAGGAAAGGAGCAGTCACTTAATTGGATGTTTTCTATAGACCCCCAATAGCAGCAGAGAGATGGAAGAACAGATTGAACACCTTGGAAAGGCGCAGAGTTGTTGTTATGGGTGACTTCAACTTCCCCAAAATTGATTGGAACCTCCTTAGTGCAGATGGTCTAGATGGAGTCAATTTTGTCAGGTGTGTCCAGGAAGGATTCCTGACTAAATATGTAGATAGGCTGATGAGGGGGGGGAGGCCATATTGGATTTGGTGCTCAGCAACGAGCCAGGACAGGTGTCAGATCTCTCTGTCAGAGAACATTTCAATGATGGTGACAACAACTGCCTCACCTACATAGCCATGGAGAGGAATGGGAACAGACAGTATGGGAAGGTATTTAATTGGGACATGGCAAATTATACTGCTATATGACTGGAACTGTGGAGTATAAATTGGAAACAATTGTTCTGGGGAAAGGCACAACAGGAAAGTGGAGGCTGTTTAAGGAGAATTTATTACGAGTGTTGGATAACTTTGTCCCACTGAAAGAGGCAAGGAATGGTAAAGTGAAGGAGTCTTGAATGGCAAGAGCAGAGGAGGTTCTCATCAAAAGGAAGAAAGAAGCTCACTTAAGGTTGAAGAAGCAAGCATCTGGCACAGCTTTAGAGGATTACAAGATAGCTAGGAAAGAACTCAAAAATGGACTGAAGGGAGCTTGGAGGGACACAAAAAAGCCCTGGCAGGAAGGATTAAGGAAAGCCCAAAGGTGGTCTACACGTACGTGAGGAATAAGAGAATGATCAGAGAGAGGGTAGGGCCAATCAGGGATAGTGGAGGGAACTTGTGCCGGGAGTCTGAAGAGGTAGGGGATGCCCTAAATGAGTTTTTTGCTTCAATATTCATGAGAGAGAGGGACCTTGTTGATAGTGAGAACACCGTGAACCAGGTTAATAGGCGTAAACAGTTTGATATTAAGGAAGTGGATATGCTGGAAATTCTGGGGAGCATCAAGATAGATAAGTTCCCAGGGCCGGACCAAATATATCCGAGGTTACTATGGGAAGCAAGGAATGAGATTGCTGCACCTCTGGCGACAATCTCTGGCCTAGCGCTGAAATACCACAAGAGGAGCTACAAAAATATACCAGCCTATGCCCTTGGACTCAAGGTGATTGTATTAAGGCGATAGAATCTGAGTTTCCTGATTGGTGCTGTTAATCTGATCCAATCAGGGACTCCTGGCTGACAGATAAAAACAGGAGTGTCAGAGATTCTGTTCACACAGAGCTGGCTCTGAGGGAGCTGGATCAGTATCAAGGACTTTCACATGTAAATAAAGGAGTGTTTTGTGATGGGATGTCAGCCTCTGTGGAGTTATTTCACTGATAAAAAGGTGAAGGGATGAATTTTTCAAGAAGATGGATTTTGTTGGATGCAGAATGCACTATAGAAAAATGTGTCAGTGGGAATGTGAAAATAGATACCATAAGTCGAATATTGATTTGACATTTTGCAGAATGCTGAGAGCTGACCAATGTTCCAGACTTAGGATCAGTGGTTGGATGATTTTGGAACATTTTGTTCAAAGAACATTAGTTATTACGTTTAAGCACAGAGTGGCCAAGCCGAAAATAAGTTTTTAAAAAAAGATTGTCTGTATTCAGGAACTGATTATGTTACAGTGGATATAACACAGTGGATGAAAAAATAAATCAAAGTCTCAAATTTATTTTTAAACTTTCCCATTCTTGGGAGGTGTTGCAGTACACTGCAGCCATTGAACTCATTTTGAAATGAAGACATTATTGTAACGCAGGAAACATAGGAGACAACTAACAGTCAGCAAGCTTTCATGTACTGCACTGTAATTAAAATCAGATGTTTACTGAAGTAATATTTGTTGAAGTACCAAATAATAATATCACATTGGGGTGGGCAATAAGCAAAGAAATAACTACTGTCTGTAAAAATGGTACTGCAATTATCGTGGGGGATTTTAATCTACATGTTGATTGTCGAACCAGGTGGCTCAGGGTAACCTTCAGGAGGAGGTAATTGAATGTATCCGCAATAGCTTTCTTGAACAGTATGTAATGGAACTGACGAGGGAGCAAGCTATCCTAGTTCTGGTCCTGTGTAATGGGACATGAATAGTTAATGATGTCATAATTAGGGATCCTCTTGGAAGGAGTGATCACAGTCTGGTTGAATTTAGAATACAGATGGAGAGGATGAAGATAAAATCCAATACCAGGGTCCTTTGCTTCAACAAAGGAGACTACAATAGGATGAGGGAGGGGTTCGCTAAAGTAGACTAGAAGCAAAGACTTTATGGTAGGACAGTTGACGAGCAGTGGAGGGACTTTCAAAGTAATTTTTCAAAGTGCTCAGCAAAAGTATATACCAGTGAATAGGAAGGACTGTGGGAAAAGAGGTAATCTGCCATGGATGCCTAAGGCAATAAGGGAGGTTATCAAATTGAAAGAAGAGGCATACAAAGTGGTCAAGATCAGTGGGAAATTAGAAGATTGGGAAAACATTAAATGTTAACAGAAAGCTAAAAAGAAAGGTAAGGTAGATTATGAGAATAATCTAGCTCAGAATATAAACAGATAGCAAACATTTCTATAAATATATAAATCCGAGAAAAGAGTGGCTAAAGTAAGCATTGGTCCTTTAGAGGATGAGACGGGGCATTTAGTTATGGGATATGAAGAAATGGCTGAGGCATTGAATAGGTATTTTATGTCAGTCTTCATAGTGGAGGACTCAAATAACATGGCAGTAATTGACAAGGATATGAAGGTAGGTGAGGACCTAGAAACAATCATTATCGTGAAAAAGGTAGTATTGGGCATGCTAATGGAACTAAGGGTAGACAAGTCTCCTGGCCCTGATGGAATGCGCCTCAGGGCAGGAAAAGAGATGGCGAGAGAAATTGCAAATGCAATTGTGGTAATTTTCCAAAATTTACTGGATTGTGGGGCAGTTCCAGCAGATTGGAAACATGTGATACCACTGCTTAAAAAAGGAGGTAGACAGAAGTTGGGGCATTATAGACCGGTTAGTTTAACTTCTGTAGTGGGGAAAATGCTTGAGGCTATTACCAAGGATGAAATAGTAAGACATCTAGGTAGAAATTGTCCCATTGGGCAAATACAGCAGGGGTTCATGAAGGCCAGGTTATGCTTAATTAATCTACTGGTTCTATGAAGATACTATGAGCATGGTGGATAATGGAGACCCAGTAAATGTGAATGTAGATTTCCAAAAGGCATTCAACAAGGTGCCGCATAAAACCTGCTACATAAGATAAGGATGCAAGGCATTATGGGCAATGTATTAGCATAGATAGTGAGTTAGTTAACAAATAGGAAGCAAAAAGTGGGAATAAATTAGTGTTTTTCTGGTTGGCAGTGAGCAGTGGTGTGCCTCAGGGATCAGTGTTGGGACTGAAGTTATTCACAATTTACAAAGATGATTTGGAGTTGGAGACAACTCATAGTGTGTCAAAGTTTGTGGATGACACGAAGATGAGTGGTAGAGCAAAGTGTGCAGAGGATTGTGAAACTTTGCAAAGGGA
The DNA here is from genome assembly GCF_047496795.1 of Chiloscyllium punctatum. Classification (NCBI taxonomy): domain Eukaryota; kingdom Metazoa; phylum Chordata; class Chondrichthyes; order Orectolobiformes; family Hemiscylliidae; genus Chiloscyllium; species Chiloscyllium punctatum. Next base: position 134,458,660 of record NC_092741.1, on the reverse strand, counting down.
CATAGATAGTTTAAGTGAGTAGTCAAAGGACTGGCAGATGGAGTAAAATACTAATAAATATAAAGTAATCCATTTTGGTAGGAATAACAGTAAAAAGGGCTATTACCTGAATGGTGAAAATTTGCCAAAGGCAAAATTGAGGACTGCAGATGCTGGAGATTAGAGTCGAGATTTGTGCTGCTAGAGAAGCACAGCAGGTTGGGCAGCATCTGAGAGCAGGAAAATTGACGTTTTGGGCAAAAGCCCTTCAACAGGAATGTGCAGAGGGTTGGCTTATGGGGAGAGGCTGAGTAGACTGGGATTATATTCATTGGAATTCAGAGGAATGAGGGGGATCTCATAAAAACATATAAAATTATGAAGAGAATAGACATGATAGAAGTAGAAAGGATGTTTCCACTGACAGGTGAAACTAGGATGAGGGCATAGCCTCAAAATTAGGGGGAGCAGATTTAGGACTGAGTTGAGGAAGAACTTCTTCACTCAGAGGGTTGTGAATCAATGGAATTCCCTGCCCAGTGAAATAGTTGAGGCTATCTCAGTAAATGCTTTCAAAGCTAAGATAGATAATTTTTGAACAATAATGGAACTAAGAATGATAGTGAGAGGGCAGGTAAGTGGAGCTGAGGCCACAAAAAGATCAACTATGATCTTAGTAATGGCAGAGTAGGCTTGAAGGGCCCAATGGCCTCCTCGTGATCCTGGTTCTTATGTTCTTATTGGACTGAATACTGAGTAAATGCTTCCCCTTTTTTGTTTCAACTGGTTTTGTGCAGCAGCAGAAGATTTGGATTCAGTTTGATGTTTGATCCAAAAGTTGGGATTTCTAACAATGTGTCATTCCCTCACTGCGACAGTGGCATGTCAGTCTAATAGTTGTGCTCAAGTGTCATGCAAGATTTGAATGTGATTCAAAAAGTAATGGTGCCACCAGCTGAGCAAAAGTTGTGTATATAATGAAATAATAAATGAGATGGAATGAGTCCCAAATAGTAAATAAGGGTAAAGCTGAGATCAAGAGGTGACATATGGGAGAAATGTGAAATATGGACAGGAACTGCAAAAAATCTGGTAACTTTCTCAAGAAGAAAAACTTATGGATTAGAAATGTGGGCCACTGGGGTACTTTTTGTACAGGTAATTTGTTCATGATACATCAACTGATAGTTCATCTCTAAAACAATTTGAAACCTTTCTCCAAAGACGACTTAAAATTCTCACAGCCAACTATTGTTAGTTCAGTAATTTTTGGTTTGCTAAACATTGACCTGCTTGAGTTTTGCTAATGTTCTTCTATTCCTTTCCCATCTCGAAGGTGGCGGACTCCTCTCATCACTCCAGAGAGTATTAGCATATCTCTTCCTGTGTTTAATGACTAGGAAGTCTTCTCCAATCTCAATGCACTTTGTTCTTCTTCCCAAAATGTTATTACTTCCTTCTTTATTTCTCTTTATTTGCCTTGACTAACTATCTTCTCCCAACCTACTCATAGACGCAGAGTGAAATAGCAAAGAAACAAACCCATCAGTCCAACTTGCCTGTGCCAACCAGATATCCTAAAATAATCTACTCCCATTTGCCAGCATTTGGCCTACATCCATGTAAACCCTTCTTATTCATGTACTCATCCAGATGCCTTTTAAATGTTGTACTTGTACCCACCTCCACCACTTGTTCCATAGATGCACTAGCCGCTATGTGAAAACATTGCGTCTCAGGCTACTTTTGAATCTTTCCCCTCTCACCTTAAAGATATTCCCTCTAGTTTGGGATTCCCCTATCCTTGGATAAAGACCTTGGCTATTTACCCTATACATGCCCTCCTGATTTTCTAAAACTTTATCAGATCATCCCTCAGCCTCTGATGCTCCAGAGGAAAAAGCCCCAGCCTATTCAACCTCTCCCTCTAGCTCAGGCTCTCCAAACCTAGTAACATCCTTGTCAATCTTTTCTGAACGCTTTCAAGTTTAACAATACGAAGCATTCTTCTCTTGTATATCCCCATCTTCTGAAATGCCAAACTCTTCCCCATTCTATGTTTACGGTCCTGTAAGACATTTTGCTGGTTACATAACTGAGAGAAAAATTTCTGTCAACATAGTGGTTTTCCATCCACAGTACACATGCAAATTGCTGCATCATTGCGTTTGTGATAGCTTTGCAACAGCGCTGAGTGGTAACACCATTTGCACTGATAGTTACTCACAATTGAAAACAATCTTGCTAATGTAACAATGACTGCTGGCTAGTGACTCATGAGAAGTGGATATGTACAGACCATGGATATACATGGGATTGCTCTGGTTTTACCTGTTCCAAGGCCAGGCCAACTTATTATGAACCAGTGTGCCTGGTAATGTTCTCCTGAAATAATTTACTGCATTAATATTACCTGAGGCATGAATATCCATCTGAACACTGGGGAAATGTCCCCTTTTGTCTTCGGAATAGTTTTGTGGAGGAGGTGAAGATTAGGCTTCTGTTTGTCTTTCAGTGTAGGAAACTACAAGACCTGTTTGGTCTACAGTGCTAGAGGGAAAACACTTGCTGTTCTAATTGGATATTTCCAGGTTATAGTGACATGATGATTTGCTATAGAGACTTTGAGGAGAATCAGATTGTAGGTCTCACTTCAACATCCAAAGCTATAATGCTGCAAGGGTGATGTGGAGGGCACTCCTCATATTAACCCTTTGAGACCATTATACAACATGAACATTTCTGATGGGGTATCATAATGCCATTATAATGATAGGATTCCGGCATAAACAATGGACCTTGTATAAGATGGGAACCTCGGTATTGTAAGCCAGCAAGACTCAAATGGATCGATTTGCAACTTGTCTTCCAGTTGTAAAATTGGCTTAATGAATTGATCTCCAGAGCAAAAAGCCTTCTTATTTCCATTTCTGTTGAATTAAGTGGAGAAAAAAAAAACAAACTGAAAATCTACCCCATGGCATTCAAAAGGAGGAGGAAAGGGGGAGTGGAAATTAGTAAGGAAAAACATCCAGCGCATTCAGGCACAATTCAGTTGGAGTTTAATGCTCAGGCAGCATGTATCCTGTTTCCATGGAAACCTTCTGAATTCAGCAGAATTGAAGAACATTTTTTCAAAACCTTTATGAGCATGCATTTTTTTTTAGGAATTACAGTAATAGGCAAAGGCATTTGAACTGAAATGATTATTCCTTTTCAGCAACAATAGCTTTATGCTTCACAGCGTTAATACACAAGGTCGTGTTTAAAACACATCTTTAACATGGGTATTAAAACTTTATGTTTTCTACTGAAAAGGGTAAATGTGTAGAACTTTAGAAAAACTATTGCTGTAGATGACATTTGAAAGAATGGCCTTGAACACTAAGCATTTGGTTATATCAGGAACGCTGGAAACAGAAAGAATTGCACCTCAGGGTATATGTGCGTGACTTTTAAAGGTGCAATGGTAACATGATGGCAAGTTGTCAGGTGAACACTCTGTTCCACAAATTACTCCAATGCCAGTATGTTGCTTACAACATGACAACACTGGCATCTACCAGACAATATGGAAAACTGAAAAGTTTATACTATGCATTAAAAATCAGCACAAATCCAACCCAGCCAATTACGTTCCATCAATCTACTTTCAATCTTTGGTAAAGTGTTGGAAGGTGTCATCAACAGTGCTGTCAAGAAGCACATTCCCAGTAATAACCTGCTCAGTGAGGCCCTGTTGAGGTTCTGCCAGGGCCATTCAGCCGTTGGCCTTATTATAGTCTTTGTTCAAACATGGACAAAAGAGCTGAATTCAAGGAGTGAGATGTGAATGTTCATCTTTGACATCAATGTGACATGTGACAGAGAGTAATAGTGAGGAGTCCTGAGCAAAGTTTGAGTCAATGAGAGTAAAGGAATGAACACTCCACTGGTTGGAGTCATATCTGACACCAAGGAAGATGGTTGTGGTTGTTTGAGGCCAATCAAATCATTTCCAAGACATTTCTGCAGAAGTTCTTCAAGGAAGTGTTTATGGTTCAACCATCTTCAGCTGGTGCTTGAACGACCTTTTCTCCATCATAATGTCAGAAGTGGAGATGTCTACTGATGATTGCACAAAGTTCAGCAGCATTCGCGATTCCTCAGATACTGAAGTCAGCCATGACAAAATGTAGCAAGATCTGGACAATTTCCATGCTTGAGCTGAATGTGACAAGTAACATTTGCACCACACAAATGTCAGGCAATGACCATCACCAACAAGACAGAATCTAACTATTATCCCTGGGCATTCAATGGTGTTACCATCACTGAATTCTCCACTATCAATACCCAAAGGGTTATAATTGACAAGAAACTAAATTAGACTAACCATATAAATATGAGAGGAAGTCAGAGGCTAGGAATACTGCAGCGCATAATGCATCTCCTGACTCCCCAAAACCTGTCCACCAGGTGATTGAATACCTTCCCCTTACCTGGGTGGGTGCTGCTTCAATAACACTTAAGAAGCTTGACACCATAGGGCAAAGCAGCTTGATTGATTGGCACCACATCTCAAATATTCCCTGCCTCTACCAACAAATGCAGTAGAGTAGTGAGTATTAGCTACAAGATGCATTGCAGAAGTTCGTCAAGCTACTTAGGCATCACCTTCCGAAGCCACCATCACTCTCATTTGGAAGGACCAGGACAGCAGCTACATAGGATCACCACCACCTGCAAGTTCCCCTCCAAACCACTTGCCATTCAGACTTGGAAATATTTCTGTTTCTTCAGTGTCACTGCCTCAAAATCTGAGAGTTCCTTTCCAGATGGCATTATAAGATCTAGCTACCTTATAAGGACTGCAGTTCAATAAGGTACCTCACCATTATCTTTTCATGGGCAACTTGAGATGGGCAATAAACATTGGCTCACTTTCCATGAATGAACTAAGTAAATAATTACATGTCAGCAGGCCTCAGTTAAGTCAAGGGGGATAGTTTTCAAATCGAGGATCCCATTATAGGAAGTCATGGGAACATTCCTGATGAGGAGCTTATGCTTGAAACATAGACTCTTCTGCTCCTTGGATGCTGTCTGACTGGCTGTCCTTTTCCAGCACCACACTTTTTGACTCTGATCTCCAGCATCTGCAGTCCTCACTTTCTCCTAATCAATTTCAGATTGTCAGTCAGGCATACAAGCTGTGCATGTAAATTCATTTGCACATCAAGGCCTTGTTCCTAGTAGACAAAAAGAACATGAACATTCAATGTGATTGTTACAACTCAACAAAACAGATGATGATCCTTCATTGGTTTATTTCTCAGGGCAATATCTTATAAACATCAGAGTCAACCTGTCTAGTTTAAAATTTGAACAGAGTTGAACAGTCAACTGCCAGTCATCAATAACCAGTACATTTTCCATTGCAATGGCTTGACCAGAGAAAGTCTACTTAACATCCATTCAGCATTTTCCTGTCATAGTGTAATCATTAGTGTTCGTGTGAATCCCCTGATGAGTACAAAACAAAAAGCCTTGACAAACTGTATCATTTTTTATGCAAGCTTCAAACCACCAAATAACTATTTTTCAAACTTTTTAGCTTGATCAGCAAGTACAGTCAAATTGAAAAACAAATATCTCCCATATTTTTCCTAATTACGAAAGAGCTGAACTGAAGCAGGCATATTGATACAATAGTTTTGAGTAATATGTTTTCTTCTCCTGCCCTTGATAGTTTTAAGCATAAGTTGGCATCTGATGTCAATGTGTTGCCATGTTGACAGAGCAGTTATATTCATTTCACTATTTCTCTACTGTGCAACAAGGTTTGAGTGGTTGGGTATGGTATGGGGAAAGGAGGGTAGGAAGTGGGAAGTACAGGGTGGGAGATGATGGGGAAATGGGACAGGGAAATCTGTGGTATGGTTAGTTAACATCCTCATTGGTACACCTATCTGTTAACTTTTTGATAAAATATTTGTCTATGCTTAGACAAAGTCTGTTTTCTGTTATCCAAGTCATCACAGTAATTGTTAATTGTGTACACAATAGCAAATAACAGGTTAAGTTATTTGGTTAAGTTGAGCATTCTTGAATTCATAAACCAATGCATCTTTGCAAGGATGAACTGTATGTTTGAATGCAGATGCAGATTCAGAAGATTTTTTTTGTCAATACCCCAGTCAGTGCTAAATCTTTTGCCCTCACATGGCTTCAGTGCCTTTGGACTTGAGGAAGGAAGAAAATGGAGATAAACCTCTGCTTCTGGTTTTGAGACAGAAGTTCCTCCCATAACATTGTGTCCAGCTGGCTGGAAAAAAATAGATTCATCCATGATTATTCTTAAGGCTACCTACACTCCATCTATGAATCATGCTTGGGTGATTTAGTGAAGATTGCAGAGTGAGTGAGGAATGGGATCCCAGAACACATCAATGCATTGAAGAAATGTGGATAGAATGTCAGTAAGGTAAAATACAGTGAAGATATACAGCCATGAATACAGGTACAATCCTAGAGAACTTATGGATGTCAGTTCCTGAAGACCAGAAGTTGCTGGATGTTCATTCAGATGCGGGCATCAACAGAGGCAATTGCTTCAATATGGCCAGTGACCGGATGAAATGATCACACAGATGACTGCTCTGATCAAAAATGTCACAAGTAACTAAAAAAGACCCAGAGAAAATTTCAAATTGCTGGTTCTATTCAGCATCTGCTGTCAGGTCGATTTGGGTCCACAGCTGATGTGATGTCATGCTGCTTTGAGAATACTCAGAGATTCTCCAGTTGTAAAAAAAGCCTTTAAATAATAGAGGTGGCAAATTCTGTAAGATGACAAGTAGTTTTGGATGGGCTTGAGCATGCAAAGAAGATCAATGTTTTAAAATGAACTGTTGACCTGTCAAACGTTCTTCATTTTGAGTTTTGCCATTTCAGAATATTGCAAATACATAGGAGAAATGACAATTCAGAGAGATATACAACAGGAATCTGATAAGATAGAATCCACTTTAAACTCAGCTATAGTCAAAATCAGTTCCAGAGACACCAAAGCAGTATGAGCTGAAAATAATGCCAAATATTCTAAAAGAACCTCATACTGATCACTAGATAAAGGAAACATATGAACAGTGCTTGGTATCCCAGTTGTGTGAACTCTGGGTACATTTACTAAAGACCGAAGAATTGCAACTGAGCACAACTGTAACTTAGCACTGAATCATTTGGAACACAGACATCTTAAAAAGTTCTCACTCGCAAGTCTTTCTGGCAGACTCCAACTGTGCTATAATTTACCATGGACCATCACTTGGGTTCTTGGGTGTTGTCACTGTAGATGTTGTTTCAATGGCCTCCATGCACTTGCGGCACAAGAAAGTACACAACAGAGGGAAGCCTCTGGAACTACAAATCTTTCAAACGGACAGTGAAAGTCACTTTGAAAACCTTCAAGTGGATAAAAATGGGAACTATTCTGAATATAACAAACAGTACTCTCCTTCTCCTGTTCTTTTCTTTCGAATTGCTCACTCACACTGTCACTTATATATATCTTTAAGTTCTTACTCTCTATAATACTCAGTATATTATGTAAAATATTGTTTGAAGAGATGAAATACAGTCATCATTATAATAAATTACTGTACATTTCTTTAGCAATCCTAAAGAAAAAAAGCCACATTTCAAAAGCCCTTTGAATAAGCCTTTAATTTTGACATTTGGTCCTTTCGATCTAAAGCAGAAGTAGATTATTGTGGGAATTTGATAAATAATTAAAGAGAAAAAGAAAATAGAAGACCAAAGAAAAAGAGTAGAGCAGTAGGACTAATTAGATAGCACAAACTCTACCTGAAGAGGTAGCACTGAAACAATAGGTGAATCTTTTGTATTGTCCCATTCTATGACTCTGTGTACAATTGTCTTATGCAGTCACTGGAGGCTTTCCAGAACATTCTCTATACATATAGTGACAAATTAGAAGGAATTCACTGATCACATCTCTGAATTGGTGCATGGATACTCTCAACAAAGTGATGATATTTGGCAACTCTGAAGGTATCTTTAATAGAGATCGAATTGACCATGGTGATTAAAATCATGATAATCTCTCTCACGAATAATCAGATGACGACTTCTTTTCACATGGCTTGTCTGTTTTCATTGGCAGGAGATTTTTCAAAAAAACATCATTACCAAGTCCATGATCTGCCAATTAGCGTACTTGAATTCTCCAATCCTTGTTTTTTATTACTTTAGTTAAGCTTTATATTCCAGTGATGAATAGATACTACCCTTGGAAGAAAGCTAAAAGGTAAAGTCGCCATAGAGCTGCCAGACCACGCCACTGCTCCTTCATTAGTGAGAGACAGCTGGTGGTGGTTTATCCTGAGGGTCACTACACCTCAGATGAGAGGGGAGGCTGAGAAGGAGAGTCCTTTATGGTAACCTCAGCCGATGCGAGTACTGAACCCACATATTATTTTGCATTGCAAACCGACTATCCAGCCAATTGGCTGAAAGCAGATCATGTGTGGTATTGTTCCCTAAGTCCATAGTAATTCTCTTGCACCTGAATCCAACTGCCATGAGTCTAAGCTTGACTTTTGAACTGGACTAACTAATCAAGGCCACCTCTGAAGTACCAACTAAGTGTTGCAATGTCATAAATACCATATCTCAGTTGAGATTAAACTGAGACTCCAACTGTCCTCTTTGGCAGGCATAGTCAACATTGCCTCTCAGTCAACATCAAAAAATACACAACCATTAACTCATTGCTGGCTCTGAGACTTTGCTCATGACAGTGACCACATTTCAATCTTATTTTGTTAGCTATGAAATTCTTGGAGACATTTGTAAGGACAGTGTACAAATGCATTTTATTTTCCTTTTGAGCTTTGATTTCATACAGACTTTTTTGGGTTGAACAAGATGGCAGGTTGGATTGGTAAAGCCACTCTGCAGGGTTTCATCTGCTTAATTTCTCGACCAGTGGTTGGCTCCCACATGAATTGTTGTAAAAGCGCATGTAGTGCATAAATGTTCCCAAGGGCCACATGACTACTCATTTCGCATTCCATCACCGTAAATGCACTGAAAAGTCGACAGACCAGGCATTCTCTGTAGAAATGGATAAAACATTTTTTTTACTCACTTAACAGGGAAAAATGTTGTGTTTGTAACATCTGCTGTACAACACCAACACAATGTAAATGAATTGGCCTTTCACAAGCCAATCCAACCGTATAGATAGAATTTGTTTAAATTGTCCATATGAAAGTCAACTTAAGTAGACTTTCGTGGCAAAGGGTCACTGGACTCAAAATGCTAACTCTGTTTTTCTCTCTACACATGCTGCCAGAACTTGCTGTTTTTGTGTTAAAAAGAAGGCCCTTGATCTTGGAGAGATCGAACATTCTCTACAACACACATTGTGCCAAGCATTTTTATGATATAGTTTGCTATTGAGTTGGCATTGGGGTAAATTGATAATTTAGTAAAGGCAATGAGTTTAACATTGAAGGCAGGCTAGAAAATCAGCTGGCTGATTGGAGACAGAGTGTAGAGATTGCAGACAGTTACTTTGATTGACAGAATAGGATGCAGTGAGTGTAACAATGCATCACTATTCTCATTAATAACTTATGATGGGATAACAGGCCACAGGGTCTTTGAATATTTGGAATATTTTTAAGGCAGAGGTAGATGGATTCTTGATTAGCAAAGGGATATAGGGTAAGGTATATGGAGTAATCAATCAACTATGATCCTCCTCTGAATTTGTATATTCATATAAAGAAGTTTACTAACAACGCACTGATAGATAGTATTGTAAGCAGTGAATATAGAAACAAATCATCAATAGATATAGATAGATTAAATTAATGAGCTTACTGCATCAAATGGAACTCAATGGATGCAAATATGAAACCATCCCCTTTGGACCTATGAAAGATGAAGCTGGGTACTTCCTAAATTGTAGAAAGCAAGAAATAGCTGTAGTCCAAAGACAGTTGAGGTTCAGGTATGTGAATAATTGAAATGTCATTAAAATGCTCAGAAAATAATGAAAAGTAGTGATGGAATATTGACATTTATATCCAGAGAATGAGATCACAAATTTTATTTGGAGTTGAAAACTCATTGGAAGACTTTATCATTTCAAGTGGAATGCTCTTAAATGACAAATCTGAACCTACTGCACTGTGTGCAGAATTAATGAATCCAGTCAGCTATAATTGATTCAGGAAGAAACCCAAGTGCTGATATGTTGTATGCAAAGTGCTCTGACTGCAGACCAGCATATGGATAACCTGTGATTTTTAAAAAAAATCTTTATCTGTTACTTCACCAAAGTAATTATAAAGTAACATTCCTTAAAATTTGATTTTGTTTTCCCCAGGCTTGGAGGAGGTTATTTTATTTTCCAAAAACGTCAGTTGGATCATGTTTATGCATTGTTAATCTTTAGTTAGTAATCTTTGCACCTTTACTTGACCAAGTTTTGCTTGCAACAAATTAGTTATTTACTTAAGTTAAACAGACCTGGCTGACTTGTTTCTGAGATATAGATGTTGTAGCGAATATAACAAGATCAGCCAGAAGGACAAAACAAAATACAAGTTTCCTGTTTGGAGCTGTTATTCTGGTTCAATCAAACAGCCTTGGCTGACAGATATAGTCTAATATATGATTGGAATTATTAACTCTCTTTTCAATCCAGTGTCTGCTGTGGCCCATGAAGGTGTGAAATCATAAAATGAATCACTCCATCCCTCCTAATTTGTAATAATACTCACTAATGAATAGAAGGATTGATTTATAACTTGCCCTCAATTCTCGATGTTGTGCAACTATACAGCTTCTGGACACAAAAACATCTTTAACCATTGTCCTTTAAATCAATACTCAAACCATTGTTTTTGTATTTTAGTAGCATTCCTCTCACAAGGAACTCACCTGTGTTATAGCACAACTATTTACATAAAATCTGAACGAAACTTAACAGCTAAAAAGACATTTTGTTGATTACCACTGAGGTGGCAGGCTCCATTAACATGCCAGATGGCATCATTACTTTTAGAAAGCAGAAAGGATATGAGCTGTGGCAGGCAACGCCACAATGGCAGAGGGCAGGGAATTGGTCAGGGGAGATCATTAAAATTCCCTTCCATGAGAACGGAAACAAGGTTTGTCTGAGGTAGGTTGTGAAGGATCGTAAGAGCATGAATCTTACAAAATTATTTGAAGGTGACACCTATCCACTCCTAATCTTGGTTCTATGAGGCCTGAGATTACTCATAACTGAATAATTATCCTTCTATGTTTCACACAGTGGAGACTAAATTGGATTGTTCACAAAGATGAAAGTGGGGATTGCTGTACACAGTCAACCCATACCCATTCAATTCAAAGCAGGCAGCACACCAATTTTATGCTGCTTTCTCATTCTAATGACTTTTGCATGAACACACCATATGTATCGACATGTGTCTGGATAATGCAATTTAGGAGAACTATTGCCTTTGCCTCTGAGACACGAGGCTGCAAGTTCAATTACCACTCCAGGGCTGGAACACAACAATCCAGGTCATTCGTCCAGAGCAGAACAAAGGAAGCATTGCACTGTCAGAGGTGTAGTCCTTCCGATGATACATGAAAGTGAGACCCATATCTGTTTTCTCAGGACCTAAATAATTCCATGACACTATTTCAAAAAAGAGCTGGGGAGATTTTTTTTGTTGTCCTAGCCAATATTTATCCCTCAATTAACATAACAATAATAATAATTTATCACATTGTTGTTTGTTGAGCACAAATTGGTTGGCACATTTTCTACATTAGAACAGTGGCTACACTTCCAAAAGTACTTCCTTATCTCTAAAGCACTTTGAGATATCCAGTGGACATGAAAAAATGCTATAGAAATGCAATTCTATATTGTTCTGTCTGTTTAAAGCTCTCTATATCCCAAGCTGCTCATTCTTGAACTCAAACTATCTGAAAGCCAGTAGCCTTCATGTTGTAGACACTGTGGTAGCAGCATGAAGCTGCATCAGTGCGGGCAAAGGTACATGAAATGCAGGCATGATTCACAAGGGGGTCATTATTTGATTTACTTGGTTGACACAACATAATTTCATTAATGAATTTGATTTGAAATGTTTATTCGTTGCCATGTAAATCAATAACAGAGGCAAGAACTATTGTCAATGGATAATGAGAACTGTTTACGACTTGCTGGCATGAAGTTTTTTTGTGGACTCAAAGCACAATGGGAGACAAACGTGCTATCTAGGTTATCTCTTCTCTGCTGTCCTCTTCCTTCCTCTTTTACTGTTGTACCTCCCCTGACTGCCATATAGTTGTTGGGAAAAGGCTTCCTTTCCTTCTGATGAGGCTGTGCAGCATGCAGAAGATGGCCAGTGAGTCATGACACCCACTTTACACCCACCCACTGACTCCTCCAGTACAGTCTAGACAATAGAAGTGTTTAGATTAGATTAGATTAGATTACTTACAGTGTGGAAACAGGCCCTTCGGCCCAACAAGTCCACACCGCCCCGCCGAAGCGTAACCCACCCATACCCCTACATCTACATTACCCCTTACCTAACACTATGGGCAATTTAGCATGGCTAATTCACCTGGCCTGCACATCTTTGGACTGTGGGAGGAAACCGGAGCACCCGGAGGAAACCCACGCAGACATGGGGAGAACGTGCAAACTCCACACAGTCAGTCGCCTGAGGCGGGAATTGAACCCGGGTCTCAGGCGCTGTGAGGCAGCAGTGCTAACCACTGTGCCACCGTGCCGCCCACCGTGCCACCGTGTTGTTGAATATCATGGCAATATTCTGCTGTAACATATCTTGTATGCCAGATTGGATTTCATCATGAATGTGCTATCTACACATATATCCAGTGCCCCTATCATCAGTATCCAACATTTAAAATGGTCTGGTGATTCAACTAGTACAATGGACTGCACAGAATAAAATCTTCATGAATCACTGTCAACAAATTCAGTCTTGATGTTGATGGCATCCTGAGCCGAACATCAGGGGAGTGGACTTGCTTATGTTTTCACAACAGGATAGAGAGTTGACACGTGGTGCCTGCGAATCTACATTCTTACTGTCAATCCTCCCACTCCCAGAGTATTATCTACTGTGTGGGAGAAACCGTTTTTTCTGTAGAAGCCACAGTAAAAAGTACTGCTGTTCTTTCCATAAGATTTCCTGCAGACTTTTATAACTTGAAGCAATTGTAGAAACCACCAGGCAGCAACAGACAAGAGAAATCAATTAACAATTAATTGTAAGGTGCTGTTGATATCTATTAATAGTGTTGGTCAAGACTCTATTCTGCTGCTGAATATGTGTTCAGCTGTGTAAACTTTAGATGGGAGTTAGGTGAGGTGTTGAATTCCAAGATGGTAGATTTGTATTGAATCAGTGTTACAAGTTGACAGTATGTTCTGCCTGTTTTGTACACTTTTAGCTGACATATGTTGCACATTCCAATGCCCATGCCCATCACTATAGTGTTTATAGTGATTTTCCCAAAAAGCTTATTTGATGCCATTTTGGAACTATATAGGCTCTTGAGCCACCCAACAAACCAACATCAACAGACACAATTTCTTGCTCTGCTTTAACATGAAGCAGTAAGTATTTGTATCCCTGATTTTGGGGAAGTGAAGGAGTTTAATTAAAATAAGCACTTATGAGATGAGTTAACATTAAGACACGTTTATTTTGAACAGTGTTACTAAATAAGTTTGATGTTTAGAATAACTGAAAAGGAACAATTGAGTAAACACGTACCACTGGTGTTGTGTTTAATACTCGGGCAGCATGTTCAATCTGCCACCCATAAGCCACACGTGGCTCTCCATGTGCTGGCAGCTTGGTGTTGGATAACCCAGAACAATCAATTTGCATTTCTGTCTCTTATTTGAAATTTATAATTCTGGAGCTGTGCAAAATTCTTTTTCAGCATTGCTGCCTCATGATAAATAAATATTCAGCCAAGAACTACTGACATCAGCGACTTGAAATAAATCCAAATGAATGGGAGCATAGATTTAAATTTCAGAAGCGATTTTCAAGGCCCCAATGTAGCCCACAGAGACAAAAAGGCTTGGTCACCCGAGGATAAGATTTGTTATTCCTTCAATTCAATCCTTCCAGGATTCCTCCTTGGATGATTTATTCCAGTTTAAAATACTTGAAAATAGAATCGTGCAACGATAGGTGTAAATGTGTGAAGCTTTTGCTTTGGGATATTCAGCCAGATAAATTCACTTGCTCAACTCATCTCACAAAGTAATTCTTATCTCTTAGCCTGAAACTCTAAGACTATTGATGAAGAACAGAGGACAGGAAAAGCCAACCTCAAACCTACTCTGAGTTGGAGAAGGGTAGAAGTGATTCTGACTTTGGATGATAGCACATGAACCTTCAGTTATGCACTACCCCCAGTTTTTACTCAACAGGGTTCAATAATAAGTGAGTACTTCTCATAGAGATAGTTTCACTCTGTTGCCCAAAGACTGATTTACTTCATGGATGTTCAGGTATAAACTACATTGAAGGGTAACATGGGGAGAAAATGTGCATGCCTAAAGAATTTTGGGGTGCAGAATTGACAAATGAAATACTCAATTTGAAATTTAGCATGTTTTCTTTGTCTTAACAGCTGAATGGTTCCATTTCAGAGCTGAAATAAGCCAAGAAAAGTTCCTTTTCCAAAGGGAGAGTAAGATGTGATTCCAGGATTCTCAGCGCAGGCAATTTTTTAGCAACATGGGAGTGTGTATAGGTAGTTCTCACTCAATGTGTCTAATTCCATTGCAAGTGTAAGTTTCTCATATCTCCTGCAATTTTCATGATTGGTTCATGGATGCTCAGGAAGTCATGAACCATGGTTGGGCTATGTTGAAAAGCTCTTGCACATTGCCTTCCATATCCCTCATGTCCCCCTCATTGTTTCCATGTGTTTCCATGGAAATCCCGTAATATCCATACTTGTACCCATATTTCCTTGTAAATTGTGCACTTATAGATACAGTAACCCATACAGAGACAATGCCAAGGCTCTATGCCAATGGACTCACTTTCCTCTTCTATCCTTTTTATTGGAATGAATTGTTCACTTTAAGAGTTTAAAGACTTAGTTTAAATGTATGTATATGAAACAACCCAAGTGCCACTAAAAAACAAAACTTTCAAATTAAACAGAAAACCACATCTTCCCCATTTTACGATACAAAAATACAGAAAGCTAACTTAAATTTTATACATTGTTCCTACACTTTAAAATGCAGGGTCTCAAAGATTAATAAGATTCAATGCTAGGAGACACATTTTTAAATTGAGAGGAGAGAGATTTTAAAAAGAATGAGGGGCAAATTATTTACACAGACGGGTTCATGTGTGGAATGAACCTCCTGAGGAAGTGGAAGATACAGTTGTTTCAAAGATGTTTAGATAAGTACATGAATAAAAAAAAGTTTGGATGGATATGGGCCAGAAAAGGCCGGTGGGATAAGAGTTTAGCTTGGGATTATGTTCAACATAGACTGGTTAAATCAAAAGGTCTGTTTCTGTGCTGTATAATTCTATGATTGTATTATGAACCTTCGTGTCTCCACATCTTCATTTCTACTTGAGTAAATGCAAATGAAATATCAGAAGAGAGGCAATACTGGTCATTGAATTGAAATCTCCAGCTTCACTTTGTTGCTGGAATCAAAATCGTCCAATAGGCCTAAATTTCACCTAAGGTTCAGCCCAACTCCTTCCAATGTCTCTCCAGGTGCAACAATGTGTTGTGTTCCGACTTTTAAGGAATGACAGCAATGGCTTTGCATCAAGTCAGAATTCCAAACAGATTGGGATCATCCACATTCCAAAGAACGTAGTAATGAATACTACAATGAGGCACCAACCATAGATCATGTGTATAACCTCCTATCTCACTAAAGCAAGACCATTGTAAAATCAGAGCCAAGAGTAAATCCATACACAGAGTGTCTGTGAGCTGCAGTCTCATCAGGATGGAGTTTCTTCCACAGTCAGCTTAGTTTCAAAAATGGAAGCAGCTATCTGTCAATGGTTTTAAGAAACAGACAAGAAGGCAGAAAGTTATAAGAATAGACAGCGAATTTTGAAAGACAACAGAGTGATATTGAGCTGTTGGGGAAGTTTATGCCAACCAATACAGACCCCATCCTCCAACATTTAAGTTGTCCGATAATTTGCTTAATATGGGAAAGATGAAATAACCCCTAAGGAAACATGGCTAAAGTGCTATTCAAAGGTAAATTCAAACATATTCAGTCTCTGGATTGGGTATTAGTCAATGATGTAAATGATTAGGTCTGGGATTGCAATCACAAAGGCCAATAGAAAACAAAGCAGGAAGGAAAAGCACTGATTGCAATATTAAAATCCATGAGTGCAACACACTTTCTGCCTCAGTGTTAAAATTCCTCAGCACATAATGTGACAATAGTACAACAGCTTTCAGAGAAAATATTGGATCCTGATCAAAAACTGTCCAACCAGTAATAATATACTTTATGAAGTAATGTATTCTAGTATAAATTGGATGAAAAGATTGGTTGACCATTTGTTTGAAATTGCTAACATAATAATGTGTATCAAGCATCATAAAGGACTGCAAATGTCAATTTTAGCAAGAATTACAATCCTCAAGACCACAGATTTGATCTGAAAAACAAAGGCAGTGCTGCGTTGTAAGGTAACTTGTCAAAGTTTTAAGGGGATTCATTCAGAGAGCTTAAGCAATTTTCTTGTTATATTTTTGCCCTCTCCATCATCACTAGTTTGGATTATAAACTCATAGAGTCATAGAGATGTACAGCATGGAAACAGACCCTTCGGGCCAACCCGTCCATGCCGAACAGATATCCGAACCCAATCTAGACCCACCTGCCAGCATCCAGTCCATATCCCTCCTAACCCTTCCTATTCATATACCCATCCAAAGCCTTTTAAATGTTGTAATTGTACCAGCCTCCACCACATCCTCTGGCAGCTCATTCCATGTGTATTACCCTATGTGTGAATAAGTTGCCCCTTAGGTCTCTTTTATATCTTTCCCTTCTCACCCTAAACCTGTGCCCTCTAGTTCTGGACTCCCTAACCCCAGGGAAGAGACTTTGCCTATTTATCCTATCCATGCCACTCATAATTTTGTAAACCTCTATAAGGCCACCCCTCAGCCGCCAATGCTCCAAGGAAAACAGCCCCAGCCTGTTTAGCCTCTCTCTATAGCACAAATCCTCCAACCCTGGCAACATCCTTGGAAATCTTTTCTGAACCCTTTCAAGTTTCACAACGTCTTTCTGATAGGAAGGAGATCAGAATTGCACGCAATATTCCAACAGTGGCCTATCCAATGTCCTGTACAGCCGCAACATGACCTCCCAACTCCTGTACTCAATACTCTGTTAGCCAACCTCCAGTCTTCCGGCACCCCACCTGTGACTATCAATGATACAAAAATCTCATCAAGAGGCCCAGCAATCACTTCTCTAGCTTCCCAAAGAGTTCTACTGTATAACTGATCAGGTCCTGGGGATTTATCCACCTTTACGCATTTCAAGACATTCAACACTTCCTCTTCTGTAATATGAACATTTTGCAAGGTGTCACCATCTATTTCGCTACTTTCTATATCTTCCAAATCCTTTTCCACAGTAAATACAGATGCAAAATACTTGTTTAGTATCTCTCCCATCTTCTGCGCCTCCACACAAAGGCCGCCTTCCTTATCTTTGAATGGCCCTATTCTCTCCCTAGTTATCCTTTTGTCCTTAATGTAGATGTAAAAACCCTTTGGATTCTCCTTCATTCAATTTGCCAAAGCTATCTCGTGTCCCCTTTTTGCCCTCCTGATTTCCCTCTTGAGTATATTCCTTTCTTTATGCTATTCTAAGGATTCACTCGATCTATCCTGTCTATACCTGACATATGCTTCCTTCTTTTTCTTAACCAAACCCTCAATTTCTTCAGTGATCCATGATTCCCTATACCTACCAGCCTTCCCTTTCATCCTGACAGGAATATACTTTCTCTGGATTCTCGTTATCTCATTTCTGAAGGCTTCCCATTTTCCAGCCATCCCTTTACCTGCGAACATCTGCCCCCAATCAGCTTTTGAAAATTCTTGCCTAATACCATCAAAATTGGCCTTTCTCCAATTTAGAACTTCAACTTTTAGATCTGGTCCATCCTTTTCCATCACTATTTTGAATCTAATAGAGTCACGGTCGCTGGCCCCAAGGTGCTCCCCCACTGACACCTCAGTCACCTGCCCTGCCTTATTTCCCAAGAGTAGGTCAAGTTTTGTAGGTACATTCACATACTGAATCAGAAAATTGTCTTGTACACACTTAACAAATTCCTCGCCATCTAAACCCTTAACACTATGGCAGTCCCAGTCGATGTTTGGAAAGTTAAAATCCCCTACTATAACTACCCTATTATTCTTACAGATAGCTGAGATCTCCTTACAGGTTTGTTCCTCAATTTCCCTCTGATTATTAGGGGGTTTATAATACAATCCCAGTAAGGTGATCATCCCTTTCTTATTTCTCAGTTCCACCCAAATAACTTCCCTGGATATATTTCCAGGAAAGCCTCCCTCAGCACAGCTGTAATGCTATCCCTTATCAAAAATGCCACTCCCCCTCCTCTCTTGCCCCCCTTTCTATCCTTCCTGTAGCATTTGTATCCTGGAACGTTAAGCTGCCAGTCCTGCCCATCCTTGAGCCATGTTTCTGTAATTGCTGTGATATCCCAGTCCCATGTTCCTAACCATGCCCTGAATTCACCTGCCTTCCTTGTTGGGCCCCTTGCGTTGAAATAGATGCAGTTTAATTTATTAGTCCTACCTTGTCCCTGCATGCCCTGACTGACTCGCTTCTGTTCTCAACTGTACCAGTCTCAGATTGATCTGTTTCCTCACTATCTCTTTGGGTCCCACCCCCCACCTTACTAGTTTAAATCCTCCTGAGCAGGTCTAGTAAATCTCCCTGCCAGTATATTAGTCCCCTTCCAATTTCGGTGCAAACTGTCCTTCTTATACAGGTCACTTCTACCCCAAAAGAGATTCCAATGGTCCAAAAATGTGAATCCTTCTCCCATACACCAGTTCCTCAGCCATGCATTCATCTGCTGTATCCTCCTATTCCTGGCCTCACTAGCTCGTAGCATCGGGAGAAATCCAGACATTACTACTCGCGAGGACCTCCTTTTTAAATTCCTGCCTAACTTTCTGTAATGTCCCTTCAGAATCTCAACCTTTTCCCTTCCTATGTCATTGGTTCCAATGTGGACAATGACCTCTTGCTGGCCCCTCTCCCCCTTGAGAACATTCTGCACCCTCTCTGAGACATCATTGATCCTGGCACCAGGGAAGCAACACACCATTCTGATTTTTCGCTGCTGGCCACAAAAACGTCTGATAGTACCTCAGATGACAGAATCCCCTAACACAATTGATCTCTTCGACCCCGACGTATCCCTCATTGCATTAGAGCCAGTCTCAGTACAAGAAATATGGCTGTTCATGCTACGTTGCCCTGAGAATCCATCACCCCCTCCATTTTCCAAAGCAGCATACTTGCTTGAAATGGGTATAGCCACAGATGACTCCTGCACTAGCTGCCTACCTCTCTTACCTTTCCTGGAGTTAACCCATCTATGTGACTTGCCCCCCTTCCTATAACTGCCATCCATCACATACTGTTGCTGTTGCAAATGCCTCATTACTTCTAACTGTATCTCCAACCGATCCATTCGATCTGATAAGATTCGCAGCCAACAGCATTTATTGCAGATATAATCTGCAGTAACCCTTAAACTCTCTTTAAACTCCCACATCTGACAAGAAGCACATATCACTCTACTAAAAGCCATTTTTGCTCTTTCACACTCGACAGACCCAGAAAATAACACTGTCTTATTCCTCTACAAAACACTGCCCCTGGTTAAATTAATAGTTATGACTTATATTTTAAGTTTAATATAGAGATATATCTCAAAAAGCATATAATCAAGGAAGAACCCACTTTTCTCACTACTGCAGACTTTCTGTAAGTCCAATTTAAAAACAATATACTTATCTGCTTCTGTGCTTTGAACTTCGTGCAAACAGTTCCTCCAAGATCAGTTGTGAATTTCGTTGTTTGTTAAGTTTCCCCGATGCACTCTGATGTCCAGCGATACATGAATTCAAACAGCAAGGGCAGTAACTGTGCAGGTTCACTACTGTGTCAGTTTTGTTCTCTTTCTCTCCTACACTGACCTCACCATGTGCTTCCTTTGTATGTAGATTTACAAGCAGCAGTCAATTTAAGGCCTTCATTATGGCAGCCACTATCTTGTTTTTCCAATTTTCGTTCAATTTAAAATGAAGCTTTTAGATTGAAATGCCCTTTTTATGTAGGATATATCCTATTCAGTGAGTGCTCTCACTATATGGTAATGGCCTTTGATGATGATTGGGGTGCAGAGCCACTGAGCACCTGAGGAACTCTGTGCATAGAAAACATTTTCTGTTTTATGTGGTCTATGCTGCAGCTAGATTGTAGATCAATGTGGATACAGAATAATTGTAATGAGACTGAGTTACTCTGTGAATTAGACCTTGGATTAATCTCCTCAAGAAGAGTTCCTTACTCCAAGTCAATAATGAAACTTTTTAGCTATTTCAGGAAAGAAAGAAGCAGCATCCATTAGCTTGTCTTGGAAAGGTCATAGTTTTTGCTTTCACTGCTTGGAAACTGCTTTACTGTGTTATTTTCCTTAACGCAGAATTACCACTCGAGACTGATTTCTTAAGTAGCGTAGTTGAAATAATGAATAGATTTGCTTAACAAATACCCAGATAACTTCCCAAAATAAAACAAAGAACTGTGGGTACTGGAAATCTGAAACAAAAACTGAAAATGCTGAAGAAATTCAATGTGTCTGACAGCATCGGTGGAGGGAAAGTAGAGTTAACATTTCCAGTTCAGTAACCCTTCTTCACAACTGATAGCAGCCAGAAAAAGACTTTGATGTCTTGGGTCTAAACCTGCCATAATAGTTCCATTCATCTTCAATATGCACAGAACACAGCATTACCAATCTATGAGATATTCCTAGGAATAATACTATTAAGTTCCATATACTGTACTAATCATTCTAGATTTTCTTTTTAGGAATAAAGTGTATTTTTGAAATATAAAAAGAATACTGCTCCTAACTTTATAATCTATCCCCAGTACCGGATGGTTCTGATAGTTATAATTGTGATGATAATCCTGACAACTGTGCAGAAAAACACAGCCACAAACATCTAAACAGAAAGTGCCTGCAAATAGCAAGGATAAAAATCATTAGTTCATTGTTTCAATGACATTGCATAAGGTGGGGGAACTATACAAATCTTCTTCAAGTTGTGCCATGGACTATTTTAAACCAACATTGACACACAGAATTTCATGCCATATCCAAATCTTCACTTTCAGCTTGTTCTCACAGCACAACTACTGGTTAATGGGTATGATCATACAGCCATTATACACACTTACAAGGAGTTCAAAGCCAGGAACTAAATATTCAGAGGTATATGACTTTTCAAAAGGACAGGCAGGAATGAAAGGGGTGGCATTGTTCAGACTGGGTAGTATAAATATGATCATAAGAAATGATCTAGGGTCAGAAGATGTGGAATCCATGTGTTTGAAGGGTATAAACCTTTAGTAAGAGTAGTTTATAGGCCCCTTAAGATTAGCTATATAATGGGCAGAAAATAAATCAGGGGCAATAATGAGGATCTACCAAGAAAGGTAATGCATTAATTATGGGTGGCTTCAAACATCATGTACATTGTTATATTAGATTGGCGGAGGTCGGGCCATGAAGAATTCATAGTGTGTATTCAGGATTGTTTTGAATCTGGTGATATGTAATGAGGCAGATTTAATAAATGATGTCAGAATGACAGATACTTAGGAAGCAGTAACCAGAATGAGAGGGAAGAACATCGATCAAAAACAAAGGTGGTAAACTTTAGTAAGAGTAATTTTAAGAAATGAGGGCATAACTGCCTGGAATAGTTTGGGAAAGGATTTTAGCAGCAATGATGGAACTATGGCAGATGTTTAAGAAAATAGTTCATGTTTCACAGCAAAGATTTATCTCAGTGAGGAAGAAGGATTCCATAGAAGAAGCTCAACCATAGTTAACCAGGCAAGGTAAAGACATCATCACATTCAAAGACAAAACGCAGAACATGGCAAATAGTAGGAATCAGAAGATTGGGATTGTTTTTATATCCAACAAAAGAGAACCAAAAAAAACAATAAAGGTATAGAAGATAAACTTTGAGGGTACACATGTCAATAATATTGAGAAAGAAGGCAAGAAGGTGGCACGGTGGCTCAGTGGTTAGCACTCCTGCCTCACAGTGCTAGTGAACCAGGTTTGATTCCAACCTCAGGTAAATGTCTGTGTGGAGTTTGCATTTTTTCCCCATGTCTGTGTGGCTTTCCTCTAGGTGCTTTGGTTTCCTCCCACAATCCAAAGATGTGCAGTTCAGGTGAATTGGCTAAGCTAAATTGCCCATATTGTTCAGGGATGTGTTCGTTAGGTGCATTTGTCAGGAGTAAATATAGGGTAGGGAAATGGGTCTGGGTGCATTACTCTTTGGAGGGTCGGTGTGGACTTGTTGGGCTGACTGGTCTGTTTCCACATTGTCGGGATTCTATGATTCAAAGAGCGAGGTCAAAATGAACATGAGTCCCTTAGAAAACAGATAATACTGGACTGAGGAAATGGCAGAGCAGATGAATGAACAGAGGAACCTTGATTATCCGAAGGACATGGGCGGGGAGTATTTATTTGGTTAATCAAATTCCAGATAACATTGTTCAGCCAAGCGTCGGGATCTTGCAATCTTGTTGGATAATCAGATGTTTAGATGATTGAATGCTAGATAATTGAAGTTCCCCCGTACATTGCATGAGTCTTTACAGCAGAAGAAATTAATAACATTCCTAAATTATTAAATAATCAAGGGGGGAAAGAAGGAGATGGAATAAATACAATAACTATCACTAGAGAAATTAATGGGGCTAAAGGCTGTTAAAGTGGACTCGATGGCAGTATTTTAAAGTAGCAGCTATGAGGTTAGTGAATGCACTGGTAGTCACCTCCAAGAATCATTAGATTCTGAAAATGTTCTAGGAGATTGGAAAACTTTTTTGCAGCACCTTTACATAAGAAAGGAAGGAAAACAAAACAGGGAATTATTGACCAATTAACTGAGCATCTGTTATAGTCATAGAGTTTCTCTTATTGAGAAACTATCAGAGAGACTATTATTAAAGATGAAATCGCTGGGTATTTAGAAATATATTACATGATTAAGCTGTCAGCATGGTTTACCAAAGAAGAAATAACGTCTGACAGATTTATTAAGAATCTGAGGAGGTAGCAAGCAGGATAAATAAAACGGAAGCAATGGATGTAAGTATATTTGGATTTTCATAAGAGATTTGATAATACATTACATGTTAAGTTACTTAAAAAGAGCCCATGGTATTGGCGACAGTATGTTAGCATGAATAGAGAATTGGTTAACTAATAGAAGATAAAAATTTAGGATAATTGAGGTACTTATAGAATGGTAGCCTTTAATTAGGGGAAAAGTGCAGCAGGTCAGGCAGCATCCAAGGAACAGGAGAATCGACGTTTCGGTTATCAGCCCTTCTTCAGGAGCTGATGCCCGAACCGTCGATTCTCCTGTTCCATGGATGCTGTCTGACCTGCTGCGCTTTTCCAGCAACACATTTTCAGCTCTGATCTCCAGCATCTGCAGTCCTCACTTTCTCCTTTAATTAGTGGAATACCATAAGGAGCAGTGCTGAGGCCACAATTATTTACAACATATGTTAATGACTTGGATGAAGAAAGTGAATGTACTATCGTCAATTCTGGAGATGGTATGAAAATTAATTGGAAGGCAAGTTGGAAGCATGACACAAAGAGCCTGCAGAGACACCTTCTACTTTTATATTCCATTCCCTTTGAAATAATTGCAAATATTCCCTATTATCTGCTGATCCCAGACGCTAGACATTTGTGCTTTATGTATGAGATCTCCTAGATTTCGCTCTACTGCAGCTTTCCATAATCATTCTCCATTTAAATAATTTCAGCTCCTTTATTCTTCACATCAAAGGGTATCATTTCTCCTTTACCCACATTATATTCCATCTGAGAAGATTTTGCCCATTCATTTAATGTGTTTAATGGCAAATGGAATGTCTGCTTTTATTTCAAAGGGAATGAACTATAAAAATAGGGAGATTTTAAGTCCGTAAGTTAGCTCACTGAGCTTGAAGGTTTTCTTGCTTATAGCTAACTTACAGTCTTACCATGAATCTGAGCTATAAATCTTCTCAAAAATCAGTAATTGAGAAATTTTGTTAAATCAATATAATCCATTCGTCAGACCACAATTGGAATACTGTGAACAGTTTGGGGTCTCTTATCTAAGCAAAGATATGCTAGCATACGAGACAATACAGACAGGATTCAATAGGCTTATCTAGGTATGAAGGGAGTGTCATATGAGAAGAGGTTGAGTAGATTGAGCGTGGACTCATTGGACTTTAGGACAATGAAAGACACCCTTATCACAACACACAAGATTCATAGGAGACTTGACCGGGTAGAAACAGAGATTGTCTCACCTTGTGGGAGAGTCTAAGATGAGAGGCACAGTCTGTGAATAAGGGGGTCACACATATAAGACAGAGGTAAGAGGGAACTTCTCTGAATTTGTGAAATTTTTCAATCACAGATTGCTGTTAAGGCTGTGTTCAATAAATATATTCAAAGCTGAGATAGATAGATCAGTAAGGGATTGTCAAATCAGCCGTGATCTTATTTAATAAAGTCCAGACTTGAATCGATGAATGGCCTGTTTCTGTTTCCATGGTTTATATGCCAGCCCAGATTATGTTCAAATCTATTGTGGGATTTTAACCCAGAAGTTCATTTTCTCAGAATCATATTGAGCAAAGGAGTCAAGAATTGTAGTTGTGTATAAATAATTTGTTAAACTCAGAAAAAAAAACAATTCAAGAAGATTAGAGCCTGCAATCCAATATCAAGTTCTTCCTCCTCAGGACTTAATAGCATTAAGAGAAATGCCTGCTTAATCATATTGTGTGATAAATATCATCCAACCGGGACAACTTCTGCAGATTATACATACTTTAGCTAGAGTTTTGTCAAATGCATTCTGTAAATCCAGTGAAGTACAATTATCTTTGTATGTACAATAGAAATTGGGTAGTCATGTTTGCTACTTGAAAATCAAACAACGTGAGCTATTGGAATAGGTGCTGGCTCAGAGATTTCAACCTTCACCTAAAGGTTTCAGATGCTCTATTTTGCTACATTTCTCTCTGGCAAGATATAGTGGCTCTATGACAGCTAGTCTGGAGGCTTAATACAGGAGCATCTCCTACTGCGGGATATTTAACTTCTATTTCTTCCACTCCCAATAAAGTGCCCAAAAATGAGCACTTGCAAATTTTTAGGCCACTGATTTTGAAGGAGGATGTTTTAAATGTGAAGAGCCATGAAATCACCAGCTGAAAATGTTGTGCGTCCTGTGAGCATTATTAATTATAAATATATCTATTAAGAATACACATGCAACTAACTACATGATAGCTCCTTGCCAGACCCCCTATTCAACTGCAATTCCTATAAAGACAATGTAGTTGCAGGCTAAGCAGACCACACAAAGTTGAAACAAATCATTTCAGTGTGTTCTGGGCCAGACCAGATCTCCTGAAAATATTTTAAGAAGGTAGCCTATATCCTAACTTATTCTTAATTCAAAGGTAGATATGAAGTACTATGTTCCAGATACGATGTTTCGGTCAAACTACACTATAGTTAAAATGCAAAGTAAAGAAAGAGGAATTTACAATAACTTACTTAATGGAAAACTTAACTGAATAGTAGGTACAGCACTCATTACTAATTAACTGTTCCAAATATGGTAGCATTTCATAAACACACCTCTTGGCAAAAAGGTAAATTCAGATACAGATTCTTACGTGCAATCCTCCAATCCAGGAGGAAGAAATATCTAGAGAAAATTCAGAGTATAGCACCCAAGAGACATTCACTAAGCTTCTAACTCCTTTGAGACCCTAAACAGCTTCTGATGTTACTAAAAAACAAAAATCCAGAAATCTGGATCTGTGAGAGCTGACCACACCCATTCAGACTGCTTCTATTGTTTTAACTTCTAAAAAAGAAACCTAAAGGCCTCACAGGTTGTTTATTTAAGTCATGCTCAAGTAGCCCATTCGGTATCTCTGCTGTCATTTTAAAGGGTTATTTTGTCCTGGTTTTGTTTTTGACGAGAGGTTGTAAGGCATTGTCACAAGTGTATGGACTTCATGAACAAAATGGAAATTATTTATTTCTGTCCAATCATCTCTCTGACTGTGAAGATTAACTTTAGCCAGTGATGCATCTAATTCCTTCACATTTTATTTATTTTTAAAGTTTTTGTTTTGTTATTAAATTTGTTTCCACCTCATTACTTTCTCTTAAACAACCCTTTAATTTCTCATTATTTTTCTAACTGTACCCACATTGACAAATTTCACAAATCTGATACTTGCTACTTCAGAGTCAGCATGGCCTCAGAATAATGCTTCAATCTAATGAGTCCAGGAGGTACTTGGTTACACTGTTGATTCAGATCTCAGATCTCTAAAATTTAAGCCATGCTATTCATATGTCCTCTTGATCAGGACTTGTCATGAAAAAAAACGAAAGTGCGAAGAAACTGAATAATTCTGACAAATGATCACTAGACTCGAAATGTTAAATCTGATTTTCTCTCTATTAAATCTGCTGACCTTTTCCAGCAATTTCTCTTTTATGTTTCAGATAGCTGCAGTTCTTTGTTTTCTTATTATTGTTAAGTGAAAGGCAATGAGTGGCTTTTATTAACACAGAATAGTGTTGAGGCTTGAAAATCCATGGCTCTTCACAATAACTGTTCTTAAATATAAAATAGACACAAATCAAGTTGTCATCTTGCATTTCATTGGAATTTCCTCAGCACCTTTCATCACCGTAGAATGTGCTGAGAGGTTCCAGACTTAATGGGGGTCATTAATAGTGCCGTATGTCAATGAGGTTAGTTATATTAACTCAACAGTTGGGTGTTCTGAGTTTGGGTGGGTGATGAATGCATACCTTGATTAATACCTCTCTACAGATGCTGTCAAATTTGTTGAGTACTTCCCATGTTTTGTGCATTTATTTCTAATTTCCAGAATCCACGGGTGTGTTTCTCTTGTAGATGCATTATTCTTGCTATTCATGAGTTACTTCATGATAAAGTGTTGATTTTTTTAATCATAAAGGTTAGTTACAGTTAGCTTCATAAATCTGGGTGGGTTGCAGAGGGTCCAGATATAATTCACATAAAACGTTTCAAGGGGATTTTTGTTATTATTCTGAAGACTGAGGTGGAACTTTTCACTCCTTCAAAGTAAATTCATGGCATATTCTGTTAAAGCCATTGCTGCCTTACCATCAACTTTAAAACAAGCAAGACTTTTTTATTAACCTGGGCAAAAGGCAGTGCTTGAGATGGACACATCTTCCTGTAATTAAGATGTTGGCTCAACAATTTCTTCTCCCTCATATTATCTTAAAATATTGTGAAATAATAGCTTTTCTGCTTTATTTCAAACTCACTTTCTCTCATATGTATGAATTTGCCTTCTAGCAATGCCAATATTTGCTTAATAAAAAATCAATATATTCCATTGAATTTGCTGAGAATGATGCACTGTCTATATTACTTCAGTTAACTGGCTTCATATCTAATAATTTGGTATAATTAGTGCAGTTCAAACAAAAAATCACTTCATAAACTTTGGGATCAAGAAAGAATGATTGCTGAATTGTATTTGAAATGAAGGCAGTTCATTAGAATCTCTTTAAGAAAAAGGAACCAGCTGCCCTTTAAGTGTAATTTTATAATCAAAATTGGTAAATATTAATGCTATCAAAGTAGCTTCTTTAGAATTAGTGTTCTGTCTTTTCTCTTATGTGCTGACAAGTTCCTGTGCATTACTGATATTTCTGTTAATGACTTCAGAATGCGAAATGAACAGTTCAATGAATTTGAATAGCTATTAGTGGGAATGTCTGCTAATGATTGTGCATTCATCAGCACCATTCACGATGACTTCGATGCTGAAGCAGTCCAAGCCCAAATGCAGTAAGTCCAGGACAATATCCAATTTTGGCTGACAAGTGGCATATAACACCCATTGATCACAAATGCCAGGAATGACCATTTTCACCAAGAGAGAACTTAACCATCATCCCTTAGCATTCAATGGCATTGCCATAATTGATTCTCCTGCACTCAATCTTCAAGGGTTGCCATTAACCAGAAACTGAATGACAAAAATACGATGGCTCCAAGAGTAGGTTGGATGGGAGAAACTCTGCAGGGAGTAACTCACCTTCTAACTCCCCAAAGCCTGTCTACCATCTGCAAGGGACAAATCAGGAATGTGATAGAATACTCCCCAATTGCTGTTAAGGTTTGCAGCACTAACAACACACAAGCTTGATATAATCTATTGCAAAGCAGCCCACTGAATTGGCATCACATCCTCAAACATTTACAATGATGCACAGTAGCAACAGTGTGTACTAACTATGAGATACACTGTAGGAAATCACTAAGGATATACGGTCAGCACCTTTCAAATCAATGACCACTACTGTCTAGAAAGACAAGGGCAGCAGATATGTTGGAACACCGTCACCTGCAAGATCTTCTCCAATCACATCCTGACTTGGAAATATTCCATTAATATGTCTGGGTCAAAATCCTGGAACTGCCTCCCTAATGGCATTGTGAGTGTACCACACCAAATGGTCTGCAGCAATTCAAGAAGGCAGCTGAGTACCACATTTCAAGGGCAATTAGAACTGGGCAATAAGAGCTGGTGCAGTGAATAAAGCCCATATTCCCTGCATAAATAAACAAAAAAGACAAAGTGCAATGCTTTGCTTACAATGTCACGGTTCAAGAATCCCATTAACTTTGGTTTCAAAGTCTCTATCATTTGAGAAGTCCCTACCTGGAAGTAACTGAAACCTCAGCTCCCCATGAAAGGGATTTGTGTATTTGGATGCCTAGCTGTGATGAAATTATTTATGTAAAATCATTCTTTACTCTTGGATTACTAAGAAAGCTGAAGCTGACTGAAACCAAAACAAAAACAGAACCATCAGACATCAGACTTCAAAAGGAACAGTGCTGGAGTTTGTGGATCGTAATGTCTGGGACAACTGAAAAGAAAAGACCTGAAGACTACATTTAGCAATGGGCACCACAAAGTAAAATTACTGCTGCTGCTACTTTAGTTGTTTTTAAGGGATTCATGAAACAGAGCAAGTCATTTCAGTGAACACTGTGTGCATGGAACTCAATTGGTTGTGTGTGGCAGCGGTAAGAGAATTGGCTATTTGAATCGTGTGTGAAATTTGTGACAGCAATGTTACCAAAGGAAGAAGGAGTTTTGAAGGACTTTCTGGCTGAATAGGATGCCATATGTGTTTAGAGGATTGATAGTAAATCTATGTCATCTGCTTGTGTTGCATTGCCCACTGAATAGAGTTTGCCTGTTACATTGTGGTTGATTTATATGAAGGAAAATCTTATCCATTTGGTAAGTTGTTACTTTAGGATATTAGTCTCATGTGCATGATAACAATATTTATACAATATTTTTTGTGTCATATGTTTATTCACACAAACTCATCAAGATATTCCTCCACAGCTCTGTTTTAATAGGCATTTATCTTCAATTGTCAAAGCTAAACTACTTTCAATGGTATGAGACTCACTGATAGAACATTTGGGTCAAGTATAGAACATTTGGGTCTAAGTGAGACCTCCTGTAGTCTACAATGCTGAAAAGATTAAAAGATGTATGTACACAGGAACATGACATTTGCCCCCTCTTTTTCATGCCAGTGTTTCAGTTCCACATGAGCCATAATTTATTTACTCCCTTTTCAACTCACCCTCCCCCATCATATTATCCTTTTTATTCCTTTCTGCATTGTCTTCATCCTGTTTCACAATTCTGTAAGATTATCATCTAATCTAATCATGACCTCAACTCCACTTTCATGCTTTCTACCAGCTCACTGTCCAAAATGACCCACAACTTCCTTGTCATTCCAAATCTAATTCAGTATCCTCTCCTCTTGGGAAGAGAATGCTGCAGATTAACAATCCCAGTGGAAAATAAATTTATCCTTATTTCTGTTGTGAATGGGAGATCCCTTATTCTGGAACTCTGCCCACCCCCAAATCTAGATTCGCACATGATAAGGAAGCATCCTCTCAACATCCACCTTGTCAAACCCTAATGAGCATTCTAGCCATTTCAATCAGATTACTTCTCATTCTTCTACATTCCAATGGATATAGGCCCAAATTCTCAACGTTTTCCTGTGTACAGTGGCTCAACGGTTAGCACTGCTGCCTCATAATTTCACAGAGTTGGGTTTAGATTTTACAAATTCTCCCCATGTCTGCATGCATTTCCATTGGGTATTCCAGATTCCTCCCACAGCCCAAAGATATGCAGGTTAGGTGGATTTAGGTGTTAAACTACCCTGTAGTGTCCAAGAATGTGCAGATTAGGTGGGTTAGCCATAGTAAATGCAGGGTTACAGGGATAGGATTGAGATGCACTTCAGTTTGGTGCAGACTTGATGGCCAAATGGGCTCTATCTTCTATGATCAGGTGCACTCCTTCATTCCAAGAACGGTTTTCCATTTTCTTCCGACACTTGCTTCCAGTTCACAGAGAAGGCTATGTAAGTGAGGTGTGTGGGGAGGGAACACTATGTTGGGAAAGGAGTATCCCTTACATCAGACACTTATGTCCTATCTTTATGTTGTCAAAGTCTGTGAGTGTGGTTATGAATGCTATGGTCTTGATTTGGGACATGGATCAAGGTAATCTATTTTTAAAACATCCTGTTCTTAATTTACTAAATAGTGTATGAGCAAAAGTTCCAAAGAATAAATCAGGTACAAATCATGTTTAATAATAAACAAAAAATCTGTACTGGCTGTGGTGATACAGTCTGCCATGCATGTACTGACTTCATGTTCTTTACTTGCTACAATCTCATTTCATTACTTGATCTGAAACATTAACTTGATTCCTCTCTTTACAGCTGTTGGTAGACATGCTGAGTATTTCAAGTCTTTTGGATTTTAATTTTCTATTTCACTACTCTTGAACATAAATCAATTTTTCTTCCAATTTTTCAGTATATATGTTTTCTCTTTCCTTCATAAGTGCTGTTCATATTTTTAAAGTTGCTGTGATATAAAGACAAGGTTTAACAAAAATAAAATCAGCAAGACAATTTTGAGCTGTCTGTGGTTTCAGTATATGCGGGAAATACTGATTAGTACCAGGCATAAAGAGCAGAAAGATCGCAGACTTAAACACCAGTGTGCAGGGCACTGTATCACAAATAGGAAAGCAGCAGGGAATAACAAGTGGTCTTAGGTCCCAGTCAGAAGAAAAAATATTCCTCTTGCTTTCTCCTTGCTGTCTTTTTAAACATCAGTTTAAAGCATCATCAAATGTATCGCAAAATAAAGTTAATAATTTTTAATGGAAAAGTATCTGTTTTTTATCATTTGTTTTATTAGATTGACAATTGCACCTTCACACTAGTTGGTTGAAAAATAATAATAATATCACTCAAGACAGGCACGGATTTGGAAAACAGACTCCATCTTTTGTGAATGTATGCAGAAACTTTCAGTCAAGCCCCTCTTTATTCTGAACTTTCAAACCAGTTGAACTAATTGAGAATTTCCACCTCAGTCAGTTTCCACCCTGCGTTGAGAAGGAAAGTATCAAGGAGCTGAGGTTGATCAATTGTTGAAGTAGAAACAGATTTAAGAAGCCATCTGTAACTAATCTCAATGATAAAAAAATTACACTTTATAATGAAGTAACTCATGAAAAGCAAGAATGATGCATCTACAAGAGAAAAACACCCATGGATTCTGGAAATTAGAAATAAATGCACTAAACATGGGAAGTACTCAACAGATCTGGCAGCATCTGTAGAGAGGTAATTAATCATAGTATGCCTACAGGGTGAAAGCAGGCCATTCAGCCCATCAAGTCCATAGCAACCCTCTGAAGAGCAGCCTACCCAGACCCTCACCCCTACTCTATCTCCCTGCATTTCCCATAGTTAACCCACCTAGCCTGCACACTGTGAGAGAATTAGCGTGGGCCAACCCACCTTTGGACGGCGGGAGAAAACTGCAGCACCTTGAGGAAACCCAGGCAAATGTGGGGAGAATGTGCAAACTTCATACCTGCAATTGCCTGAAAGTAGAACCAAACCCAGTTCCCTGGAACTGTGAGAGAGCAATGCTGACCACTGAGCTATCCTGATGAAGGGCTTTTGCCCAAAACGTCAATTTCGCTGCTCGTTGGATGCTGCCTGAACTGCTGTGCTCTTCCAGCACCACTAATCCAGCACTGAGCTATCATGCCACTTTGATAAAGGAAACAATTTCTTTGGATATTTGTAAGTAAATTTCAGGTCTATATATAATTCCTGAGTTTGCATTTTCATTAAGGCATCGGCCATCATGACTTTGTCTGAGATGAGCTTCCAATTGTTCACCTTTTTGTTTACCAACTAATGAATGACAGTGGTTGGATTTCTCATGATGATTGGGCCTGTCTAGGGGATGTAGGTGCTGTTGAACCAGACAAGTGAGCACAAAGTCTCTTCAAAACTGAAGTGCTTTCAGAAGCCTGATGAAAATGTGAAATGAATGAAACTCCATAGTTGTAAGGGCCAATCAGAATGGAGGGTAATTCTCACCCATCACACCAATGAGGAGAACTTATAGTTGGAAGTGCCTCCAAGAATCTACTGCCTTTCTAGATGGTAGTGGCTGTGAGGTTGAAAGGTGCTGTCTGAAAATCTTTGGCAAATTTCTGCTGCGAACTTTGTAAATGATACACACTCCTACTAGTGTGTCAGTGATGTAAGGAGTGAATATTTGTGGATGTGGCATCAATCAAACAGGCTGCCTTGTCTTGGATAGTGTGCAGCTTCTTCAGTATTGTTGGAGCTATGCTCATCCAGGCAAGTGGAAAGTATTGTATTACGTTTTTGACTTCTGCCTTGTAGATGCTGGACACATTTGGGGAACTAAGAGGTGAGCCATTTGCTGCAGTATTCCTAGCCTTTGACATGTTCTTACAACTACAGTATTTATGGACTGTCAACCTCAGAGTGGGTCACATTGCTTCCTTAGTATGGAGAGTCTCCAGCACTTAGTTACAGGATAGTGGTCTTTTTGGCTTGTACTGCTTTATTTTGCAGAGGGACAGGGAGACAGCTTGCTGCAGGGGGGAGCACTGAGTTGTCAAGCAGTAACTGTGCTACATAAACATTAAACCAATAGCATGTGCCAGCAGTTTATCTGGCAATCACACCATGTATACCTCAAGTGAATATTCAATTATCAAAAGTGAACAGTTTTAATGGGGTGAAGAAGTCTACAGTCGGTTAGGGGGCCCTGCAACCCCTATTCTAGTCCAGGAAGTTGTCCAAGGTCAGTCCTGCAGGTTAAGTAGGGTAAGAGCCTTTAACTAGAGATGATGCATACAATTGTGAGAGCAGTAGTCCAGGATACTACACTGTTGAAGCCAGGTACCAACTCGCAGACACATCCTCCTACTGCCCACTTGACCTCAACCTCACCTCCCATCACCAAACCATCATCTCTCAGACCATCCACAACTTCACCACCTCTGGGGATCTCCCTTTCACAGCCTTCAACCTCATTGTCTGTGAACTCAGCGCCACCAGTTTCTACTTCCTACCAAAGATTCACAAACCTGACTTCCCCGGTCGACCCATTGTCTCGGATCTGCTCCTGTTCCACTGAACTCATCCCTGCATACCCTGACACCATCCTGTCCCTCTTAGTCCAGGAACTCCCCACTCATTCCTGTAGTCCAGGCCCCATGAGCGTGAGATATCAGGAAGAAGGTGGTAACACTTGCCCTTGGGAAGCATAGAAGATCATTGACCTTCCTTCACTGCCAGAATTTCTACCTCTGCCGGGACTCCAGCTACAATTTGGGTACAGACTAGCTTGGTTTATCTGTGTAGCTACCTCTGGCAGTCTGCAGGTAAAAAGGTTGCCTCACCTAACCCATCCACCAAGACTACCAGATGTCTGTCTGTGAAGTAAAAAGTGAGTTTTCCTTTCCTCTGGGTAACATCTATGGTGGTAGTGGTCAGACACCACAGTGTGAGGGCCCAGTCATTGCTTGCAGCATCTGAAGAATGTATTTTAAAGTCTTTAAAGCTGGTGCCAACAAAATGAACCCAGCTGTGGCAAGCACTTCTGCTTCTTTAGCCTTGTGATTCCCCGAGAAGGACACCAAACTGCCTCATTGCTTATTTAATGAAGGGAAGAATGGAAGATTGCATGAGATAAATCATCCTGAACCATTTGGGACTGGGCTCTTGATAAAACATTGAAAATGGGAAAATTCTGCCCCTTGTGTAATAAGTGGAGCATTACACATTCTACTACACAGCATATTACGTCTCAAATTGCTGGAATTGAATTATAGTTATTGCTTATAAGATGAGTCCTTTTATAATGTTGTCTTTTATTTTCTTCCTGTTACCTGTGTTTATTTCTGTGTTAGCATATGAATCACAATTTTGGCTTTGCTTTTTGTGGTCTCTTTCTGTTGATGGAATAGGTAACTTGATGAAAAGTTTGATTGCTTGGTGGAAAGACATAGTGCTTAATGTTAACTGGACAAAATAGGCACATACTTATCCTGGGAGTCAGCTAAAACTACTGTAATGAATCTGAATTATCTGACATGCCAGAATCAACTGAAAAATGAGCATGAATACTTTTCAGCTTGTTATCCAGTGATTGGATTTAATACATGTGGACCACATACAGAATCATACTTCCATAAAACTTTATGTTGAGAAATAATATACCAATAATACTTCATGAAGACATCGTTGGTTGGCAGAGTGCTAACAGAGCCAGTGAAGGACATTGTTTTTTATTCTACATTTTGAGTATGGAAGCTGGGTTCACTTGACGCTCAGAAATAAGATTGAAGAAATCATAGAATCAGAAGAAATTCACAACACAAAAAGAGGTCACTCAGCCCACTTATTCATGCCAGCAATGAGGGGAGATGTCTCGCTTAATTCCATTGTTTGGTTCTTGGTCCAATTATCTGTGCTTCACCAATGTCCCAAGAAATCCTTCTAAAAAAAATCTCCATAAGTACAGAATGTAAAATGAAACTTATTCTAGGCAAACAAGGATAACTATTTCAACTATAAATGGATGAGACTTTGTTATATTAATTCAGTCCCAAACATAGGAAACAAACAATACCATAAGACAGAGGAGCAGTAGTGTGAAGAAGTCTTCCTCAATGTGACTGTTTCAAGACACATAACTAAAAGCAAACATTTTTTCTGAAAAATGAAGTGATAAAAGATAACAAAGCATATATGGTCAATTTTTATTTTAAAAAGTTACAAAATTAAGTAAATGGATTTATCTAGGGACATTGATGTAAATTCACAAGAAGAAAGATCAGGATTCCCAATAGGATGTTAGCAGCTAACTACAAGATCATCGAGCAAATGACTACTGGTTATCTCATTGATGCGAGTCAAATTCTTTCAAGAAAGAACAAAGAACAAAGAAAATTTACAGCCCAGGAACAAGCCCTTCAGCCCTCCAAGCCTGAGCCGATCCAAATGTACTGTCTAAACCTGTCGGTCAATTCCTAAGCATCTGTATCCCTCTGCTCCCCACCTACTCATGCATCTGTCCAGACACATCTTAAATGAATCTACAGTGCCTACCTCTACCACCTCTGCTGGCAACACATTCCAAACACCCACCACCCTCTGTGTGACGTGCATCCCCCTTAAACTTTCCACCTCTCACTTTGAAAACATGACCTCTCGCTATTGTATCCTTCACCCTGGGAAAAAGTTTGTCTCCATCATGGGAGGAGGGCATGCATTTGGCCAGAATTTATTGGCCATCCCTAATTTCCATTAAAATTCAACCACATTGTTGTGGGTCTGAAGTTACATGTAGGCTAGACCAGGTAATAATGGCAGATTCCTTCCCTAAAGGACATTAGTGAATCAGATGACTTTTTCCCCACAGCAATCAATTAACAGTCATCAGTAGTCTCTTAACTCTAAATCTTTATTGAAGTCACATTAAACCATCTGCTGTGGTAGGATTTGAAGCCAGTTCCCGAGGATGTTACCTCAGTGTCTGGATTAGAAGTTCAGTGTTAATACCACCTGGTCATCATTCCCCTTTAATGTGTGAGACTTGCATGTGGGTAAGCATATTTTAATTCAAGACTTAACAAGACACGGACATGGCAAATATATAAATGAAATGCCACATATAGACAATTAATCAATCACACTGTTCACCAGATATCATCATGTGGGACGCACAACCATGTTAACATTCCACAAGCAAACAGTGAGCATTAGTAACCAGTTTGGTGATCAAATGGATTTGGCAGAAAAGCCAATGGCTTCTTCAGAAGATTGAGTTAGAGGTTTGGTCTATAATTACCCAGGTTGAGGTTGAAGGTGTTGGAAGGATAAGCGACTAGTTGTAGGTGCAGGGAGCCACAGGCTAATCAGCAGTGGGTACAAACACTTTTGTGGGTCTAGTATTTGCCCCCTTAAACTCATATGAACCTTTGAAGATCCAGATATTTGAAGTTGACTTGCACCATCCCCCTAAAGGACTGCTGGGGTTGTGTCACTCAACCAGTTTCACTCTGATCTGTATCTAATGTTGTGAAAGAGGTTCCAACTCTTTTGCTAGAATTGTGATCAATATAATTTTAAAAGATTATGATCAGCTCATCCTGAGGTTCTTTTCATTCCTTGGGAGTTGGCAAATCAGAGTCTCAAAACTCAACAGATCAAGTAGATTCAAACTGAAATACGTCAGCATGTCTAATGAATTTTTAATAAGATTACAGTATATCTATCTGTTCGCAAAGTTTAACCAGGTCACAGTCGTTGCTCTGGTGCTTCTTGTTTCATTCATCTATAATTGTGTCAAAGTGCTCACACTCCATGATGGAGCATTGGGCCTCAAATCACCACCATGGAAAATCTAACGCAACTGAAAATTGTAGAGCACCAGAGGAGAAACTGCCTATTTTGGAAGCAAAAGGGAGTACAGATTGATAACATCAGGATCATCAATAATTTGTTTTGTTTTTCAATTGACTTGTCAGATATGGGTGTTGTTGGCTGGTCAGTATTTATTGCCCAATCTAATTGTCTTTGAGAAGGTAATAGTGAGCTGTCTTTTTGAACTGCTGCAGTCGATGTATTGTAGGTACACCCACAAGTCTTTTTGGAATGAATTCCAGGATTTTGACCCAGCGACTTTGAACGAATGGTGATATATTTTCCAGTCAGGATGGTGAGAGGCTTGGCGGGAACTTGCAGCTGGTGATATTCCCATGTATCTGCTGCCCTTGTCCTTCTAGATGGAAGTGGTTATGTGCTTGGAAGGTGCTGTCTGGGGATCACCGGTGAATTTCTGCAATGCATCTTGCTGTTAGTGAGCATCAGTCGAGGTAGTGGATGTTTGTGAATGTGGTGCTAATCAAGTGGCTGCTTTGTCTGGATGGGGTGAAGGTTCTTGAGTGTTATTGGAGCTGCACTTATCCAGGAAAGTGGGGAGTATTCCGTCATATTATGCCTTGTAGATGGTGGACAGAAACATTGTGACATAGAGCCTATCAAGTTTGGAGTAACATGTTAGCTGTGCTAGGGGGGACAAGAAGCAGCAACTGGTCCCACAACTCTCTCAAATTTCATCCTGAGGAAAACCAAGATGTTGATTTATTGTGTCACTGACTATTTCACAACAGATTGATATCAGGTGCGAAATTTTGATCATGACGGAAAAGCTAAAGAATTGATGAGGTATATTTGAAGTATGGATCATGAATTGCATTCCATGTAAATTGGAAAATAATATAATGCCAATTTGATACAGTGGAGATGGGATTTGCAAAACAAATTTCATTTCTGCAAGATGTGTGCAGATAATTTTAGCCCAGTTATTTTATCCTCAACTTTCAAACCAGTTTAAGAGATTGAGATTTTTCACTGCAATCTGTTTCCACACTATACCCAGGAGAAAAGTCTTAAGAAGCTTAGGCTCATCAACTGTTGGAGCATAGACAGGTTTAAGAAGTTAACTGAAACTATGCATGACCTTTTGGGACTTGGAGCTACCTAGTGAGAACTAACAGTTGTCTCTTATTGGCAAAAAATACATTGCATAATGAAGTAAATCAAGAAAGACAAGTGTGACAAATCCATTCTTTACACCATCAGGGAGGTAAATTTGTGAGAAACACTATTCAAGGTTGATCTTTATTCAAAACAAAACACTTTTTTTATTAAATTGATGGTTGTTCACTTCAGCATTCCAAGAAGCTAACACAATAGTTGTTGATATATAGTTTGATTACATCCTGAAATGATAATTTGACATTGCAAAAAGAACATAACCAACAAAAGAACATCACTAACAGAAAAGTGATCCTTTGTCAGAATATGCTTAAGGCATGGCAAGTACAACTTTAAAGCTAATTAAAATTTAAGGTGCAGACTCACCATCTAAAACTAATCAATGGAATGTGCTCCAATATTTACAAAAACAACCTGAAACTAATACAGAATGTACTGACAGGTGCAAATCTATTCAACTCTGTCTAAATCTCAGATTGGATCTGGCTAAACCTGTTCAAATCACAAATCCGAGACCCAAACTGTTCAAATCCTGGTGACAAGCCCACAAACTGTAATGACATGGGTTAAACCCCTCTGCTAATTTAAATCCAGCACACAGAGAAGCTCACCTAATGATGTAATCTGTTCAATTTTGAGAAGCAAAGAACTATCCCAGATTTCACTATTTAAAGTAAAAATTAACAATTTTATTCTTTAAATCCAAAAGAGAACATTAAACAATTATTTACAACTCTTTTCTCTTAAACCTATTTTTTACCTCCCACTCTACAATACTGGTCCAATAAATTTCCTCTTAAATTTATGGGAAAATCAATTTCAAAACCAGTTATCATCTTTGGATGTCAAACGTTCCCTGTAGATTTTTCTAGGCAAAAACAATGACTGTAGATGCTGGAAACCAGATTCTGGATTAGTGGTGCTGGAAGTGCACAACAGTTCAGGCAGCATCCGAGGAGCTTTAGGTCAGCTTTAGTATTCAGCTACATAAATTTCTTATGAACAGCTATCTTTCAGACAGTTATTCTGCTAGCAATCTTTACTTGTGGGTGCTCTTTGCTGTTTTCTCCCTAATTATTCAAAATGTCCAGTTTTATACCCCAAAACATTAGGTCAGTTCATTGGTTTGATGGCATCAAAACATTATATTCAAATTTGATTTGGTATCTGGGGCATAATTTAAACTGATTGGATTAATTTGAATTTGTTATTGTACCAGCTATTTGTGTCAACCAAATGTTATATTTTTTAATTGTTCGGCACTCTCTGTGCTTTTAGTCCTTGCCAGCTACAGGTTGGACCGAAGGGTCTGTTTCCATGCTGTACATCTCTATGACTCTATGACCTACACCTTCATAACACAGGGGCCTGCTACAATACTGGATGTCAAAGAGCCCTACACTTTATTAATGTCTTTGATCCTGTTGTAAAATGTTGTGTATCTTTTTCTCTTTAATTATGATGTAAAATAGTGGTCAAACTGGAGTATTATAATGGACAAAATGTATTACTTATGAGTTGCAATAATTGCTTGAACTTTACTGATTTGATTCATTCTGTATACAGAACCTCTCAATCTTGGGGAGGTGGCTTAGAGGTAATGCCACAAACAAAAAACAGAAATTGCTCGAAAAGGTCAGCAGGTCTGGCAGCAACTGTTAAGAGTTAATGTTTCAGGTTTAGTGAGCTTCCCTCAGAAGTAGCACGCCACGTATTGTGTCTGGTCACCCAAGAAATGAACCACTTATTCCTACACTTCATTCCCATTAGGAAAGACCACCTGCTATCCATGCCAATATGTTATCCTCTACACCTAAGGCTTTTATTTTCCACAATAGCCTTTGATATGGCTCCAATCAAATGCATTCTGGAAATCTTTCTTCATAGACCATTTACTTCTTCAAAAATAACGCCAATAAATTGCCCAGAAATTAGACCAAACTTTATAGCCTTTTTATATTGATTATACAAATGGTAGCTTACACTGAAATATCCTGTCAACCTTTTTAATATAAATTGAAATGTAAAACAAGTAAAAAAAAAATGAACTGTGACCTTTTGGAGGCAATTTGAGCCAGAATCAAGTATAAACACTGCCAGAGTATGTTTAAAGGAACAGGTATATGCATTAGACATAGAATGTGGCATAAAAAGTTTCAAGTGTAGTCAAGGAGTCAGCCAAACTACCTTAACTTTCTAACTAACAGAATTGGCTCTCCCATCAATTCATTTTTAGCGTCAGAAATTTAATCTGCAATTTTATAGAGGTGACCAAAGTTCTTTACATGTGCACAAAGACCTGTTTTCTATACTTCAACAACAACAGCACAAAAAGGTCATGTAATGGAATGACTCCTTGTATCACTCATAAAAATGCTCCCAACAATGAAAGATCTACTAGGCTTCATGCTAACACTTAGGTTCTTTCATTACAAACACAGCATTGGTGTAACTTCTGTCCTCCATTCCTCCAACTCAGCTCTGACATTAACAAGAGAAAATGTAATTACATGTCTGAGTTGGATTCCATTTCAAAATGGTGATTACAACACTGAATATAAGTGTTGTGACATATCAATTTTATCAAAAAATATGTTAATTCTAGTGATATGGTGCCTAGTTGTGGCAGTCATTTGCATATATCGCATCTCTATTTCTTTCTGTTCTTGTGTTTTCTTTTTCTTTTCTCCTTTGTTTAATGTCCTCTATTACACACTTACATTTCTCTTTTCCCTTTAACATAAATGTTTTGTCCTGAAAGATATGCACAGACAATACACACCGGGTTCCACTTGTGAACATGACATTATTGCAGAAGCTTTTTAAAAACTTCTCATACCAGCTTGCGGCTTTCTCTCTGTTTTTCTCTGTAACAATATCCAAAGACTTGACTCATTCACAAAGCAGTGAGCAGCCAGCAGTATTATGGACTGGACGGACCAAATCCCAATCAAATATAGCTTCGACTCTAACTTGTGTCTTATTTAAAGGCAAGTGTGAGATGCTGTGTTCCAGATATGATTTTATTGGTCAAACTACTAGGCTTTAAGAAAAATTCTATTCTTATACCACAGTTACAATGCAAACAAAAAAAAGAACTTGCATAACTTTAACTCTATTGAAATAATTTAAAAAATAAGATATGATTTAACTGCTCCTCACCAATGCCAGAATCCATGAACAAAGCCAAATTCAGACAGATGAGATAGAGAGAGAGAGAGAGAGAGAGAAGAGAGAGAGAGAGAGAGAGACTTGGCATCAGGTTTCCCACATGCCTTTTCAAGAGAAACAGTGCAGAACAAATCTTTCTTAAAGGTACATCTCATCAAAACAGACATGCAATATCAAAATGCCAAACAATTGAACACAACGTCCAACCCTCTCTACTATTTTGAAAAATCTGATTTTTTGCTTGATCTTAAATAAATTTCAATGTTTTACTAGACTTGCTAATAAAATGCATATAGACATGAAGTGTTTTTGGCTTTATGTTATTTTTATATTGTGCACTGTGATTGTTTTCATGTATTCAGAAGCATTTACACAGAAATTCAGAGAACTGATAAGAGATAATATATTGCAAATATCTCTTCAGATTTGCTTAATTCTTCCTCTTAATATCTATTGTTTCTATGCATGCATGAAGCACATTGGAGTGTTTGAAGTCTGAAATGCATGACACAAAAGCAAATCTCTGACAGGGCGGCATGGTGGCACAGTGGTTAGCACTGCTGCCTCACAGCGCCAGAGACCTGGGTTCAATTCCCACCTCAGGCTGTGAGGAGTTTGCACATTCTCCCTGTGTCTGCGTGGGTTTCCTCCCACAGTCCAAAGATGTGCAGGTCAGGTGAATTGGTCATGCTAAATTGCCCATAGTGTTAGGTAAGGGGTAGATGTAGATGTAGGGGTATGGGTGGGTTGCGCTTCGGCGGGGCGGTGTGGACTTGTTGGGCCAAAGGGCCTGTTTCCACACTGTAAGTAATCTAATCTAATATTCCTCTTGCTGTTGTGTCATAGACAGGGAGGGAAAGTGTGAAGAGGAGAAAATCAGAACCTTGACTTTTAAGATATTTTACATGATGTTCTCCTTAGGCCTTGAATACCAAATTCAGAATCTCACCAGTGAACACTTTAGATGCACTTGTGTCCTGGGCATCCCTTTACACCCAGAACACAAAACTGACCCAGAGTCCAATTTGATTCCAGGCAGCCTTGATCTGGTTGGTAAATAGACCTGCCTTCCTCTCCACTCACCCTTCCCACAAAAACTTCTAGATCCCTGTTTGTGTACGGAGAGGGCTAGCCTTCTGGGTCATAGCCTCCAAGTCTTCCTGGTCAAGCCATATTGTGAAGGGCAGTTCCAGCCATATACTGTCTGAAATGGCGCTTGGCTTGGCTTTAAATATGGCACCAGTGACATGAGCAGCAGAAGATCCCTGCAGTGAGGAGTACTTCTCTCTTTCCTACAGTGCAACCTTCCCAAGAAAGTCATCCAAGAGCCCGGACTGCAGATTTGAGAAGATGAGTGGCAGAACATTGCAAAAGAAAAGTCACTCTGAGCCAAGGTGGACTGGATGTTTTGAATCTCACTCATTGAAACACCAAATGAAAATGGAGAAATTCCACTCTTAATTTCTTAATTTCTGTCATTGTACTATCTATAACTATCATTTGGACAGGTACATGGATAGGAAAGATTTAGAGGAATATGGGCTAAATGCAATGAAATGGGAGTAGTTTGGTTAGGAAACCTGGTCAGCATGGATGAGTTGGGCTGAAGGGCCTGTTTCTGTGATGTATGACTGTATGACTCGATCAGACCATGAATGATTTCTCCCATAAAAAACAAACAATGATAAGTTTGCTGCTGTTTGACCCATGATACTATACATCTGTAGTAATATAGTTACAGCATGTGTTGGTCCAATAAAAAATGGCAAAAATATGCAATAATAATTTAACCAATATGCAACAGTTAAAAAAATAGATTTTGAAATAAAATTATTTAAAAGGAAATTAATATGCAGTTTTTTCATTAAAGATTTTTGGAAGAATCTGAAATTTGTTACACATTGCAGTAAATATAAGGAGGCATTCATTAATAAGGTAGAAACTTCTGCCCCAAAAAATGTAATCTCCAGGTGTTTTAAGATACAATCCCCAAAACCAGCAAATGTGAACCTTCAAATATACCACTGAAATGAAGATTCCAAAAACTGAAAGCTATGTATGATTAGAGTAATTTAATAGTGTTTTAAATCAATGTATGACCATGCCTGTAACAAGTATTGAATGCAAATACAATGAAATAAATCTGTTTAAACAATAGGTACCATTTTAAGGTCACTGTTCAGATGATAGGAAAAAACATTAGAGGTTTTTAAGGCACACTTCAAATGATCTGATTTCATTATTTTGAGTTAGTCTTTAAAGTTACTAACAAGTAACTTGAATGGCACAGTGGCTCAGTGGTTAGCATTGCTGCCTCACAGCACAAGGGACCTGGATTTGATTCCAGCCTTGGGGAACTGTGTGTGTGGAGTTTGCACATTCTGCCCACATCTGCGTGGGTTTCCTCATATAATCCAAAGATGTGCAGATCAGGTGAATTGGCCATGCTGAATTGCCCCATAATGTTAGGTGCATTAATCAGAGGGAAATGTGT
The DNA here is from genome assembly GCF_047496795.1 of Chiloscyllium punctatum. NCBI lineage: Eukaryota > Metazoa > Chordata > Chondrichthyes > Orectolobiformes > Hemiscylliidae > Chiloscyllium > Chiloscyllium punctatum. The sequence goes on along the minus strand of NC_092741.1, from coordinate 134,414,467 downwards.
CTGGGTGGATTACTCTTCAGAGGGTTGGTGTGGACTTGTTGGGCTGAAGGGCCTGTTTCCACACTGTAGGGAATCCAAAAAAAAGTAGGAAAGCCCAATAAATATTTATGCTAAATTTACTATAGTCGCTATTCCATGTTCAACCTTTTCCCAAACTGAAGAAAGTACAATAGCAATTGAAGCATAATTTCAAATAAGTACCTTGCAATCTTTATTATTGTTCAGATAAATTCACGACAAGAACAGGAATGGCTTTTAAATTTCCTGTAATGGGTGGGGGGAATCATTCTTCATTGTTAACTTCAATGCAGTTGAAAAGTAGAATAACAACAATTCAGAGCTGTAGGAAGAATTTGATGAACACCTTATGCAATGCAAACTTCATTTTGTGAATTCAAACAAAGTGAATGACTAAGCAAAACCGATGAAAGGTGTAAAACAGACATTGGCTGTTCATGAGTCAGACTGTGCCCTGACAGAGGTCCTCTGTGGCTAACCAAGCTGTTGTTTATTACATAGTTAAGTGTAACTGGAAAGTTTTGCAATGATGTGTTCCTCTAATTAGAAGCTGTTTATTCCCTGTATTTCATAGAGTCATACAGTACAGAAGAGGCCCTTTGGCTCATCGATATCTGTTGCTGATCAGTTCACTAGTGAACCTCCAAGTGCAGGAGAAAAAAAAACAGCTTATGATTAGACAGCAGTGAGCAACATAATCTGGTTGGTTTAACTCATCCCAAGACCTGAAGTCACAGCACTGAGCCTGCAGCATGGAGACTGAGAGGGTTATGAGGCTTGGAGAGGAGTGACAGTGGGGTCAAGAATGGTGAGAAAGAGTGTCAGGCCACTAGCTGGTGGGAGAATTCAAGTCAGGCCATTGACTTAGTGAGGAGAAGGGTTCACGGGGAGCACTAGAATTACAAATACATTCAGGTCCTGGGCAAGAAAATGGGAGTTAGACCATAGTTTAAAGAACTAACGTTGGATGCCAGGTGGGAGGGGAAAAGAAAATGAGAGTTAACTGTCCATGAAGAGAGGGATAATGAATGTGAGTTGGTTGCCTGAGCAAGAGTTTGGACGGAGGCAAGAGGAACATTGGATTGCCAGTGTAGGGATGGTGGATGGAAAGGGAGATCATTATAAACAGTGCATGCAGGGATATCTGGGACATGTGTGCAGCTGTATGTTGGCAACTTCATAGGCATCCTATATTATACCAATGCAACATTAATAAGCAACCTTTCTGGTTTAGTTGAGCATGAGGGGGTGAAAGAAAACTGGCAAATAGATATGTGAGTGAGACTGAAGTCATGAGTGAATTGGTGATTGTGGGTTAGCTGGTGAGTTCAGTGATTTTGCTTAAGCAGGTCAGTGAGTGAGTCACTAATTGTGGGTGGGCTGGTATATGAGGGAGGGCAGGAGAGCTGATGTGGCAGAGTGGAGGTGGGCAGGTTGATGAGGGTGGTTTTGTGTATCTCCTCTTTCCTAAAAAAAACCTAGCCACATAGCAGACTAGAAAAGGGGAAAAACCAAGATGAAAGGCACCCGCTGCCAAATCTCACTCCCCCCAAGGTCATTTCATAGCACAAGATGAGAACCAACTGTTAGTAACACACACAACCTTACATTGGCCCCAGTCATACCCCTTTCCTAGGTGATCAGGACTTGGAGCTTAGTCATTTTGCTCTCTTTAGCTCAACGTTTTAACTATAAAGACAGAAAAAAATGATTTCACTTGTTAGCTCTGATGTTTGGGTCTTCTTCATGATCATTTTTTTAAAAAATCAATCTGTTAAATTATTTACTTATTTCTTCACAGTTTTTAAACAAGTTGTGTTTACTGTTGTGGTAAAACTTATCTTTCTGAAATTTGATTATTAATATCCCAAGTGAGAGAAAAATAAGAATATGGCTCTTCCATGTGAAAAGTTTGATCAATCCAGGTGCAAAAATTCTCCACTTACCCTTTCATATGAACATGAATTGACACTGCTGTTCTAACGTCATAGTGGTTTTAGATATTCATTGTATTGTTGAGCTGTATTTGTGGTGTGCTGGTGGAGAATCCTTCCGTTAAAATATGAATGACAGATTCTGCAGGTGCCGGGAGCATCAATTTTGTTTAATACAATGTACCTAAACAATAATATCCATTCTGCTTTCGATTCTGTGTGTGCCACTCCAATTACCTACACAACTCAAGGTTTGGTTTTATGCGTAAAATTTTGTGAAACATTTGGAGGACAAAGGTATACACAAACATACAAAGTGAGAGCAGATGAAGATGATTGTCCCCATGGCTGATTTGCTTTCTTTTCAAATTCCACATTCTCATGTTCCTCCTGATAATCTTTGATTCCCTGCCTCACCATCTATCCATGTATGTCTTAAAGTTGTTCAATAAACCCACCTCCATGGCCACTTGAGGCAGAGGGTTCCAAAGTTGCACCACCCTCTGAGAGAGAAAAATAATCCTCATCCATGTCCTAAAACTCCTACTTTTAAAGCAATGCCCTATAGTTCTGAACTGACCCTACAGAGGAAATGTAAATCTCATCAAGCCCTCTCAGGATCTTACACTTCAATCAAGTCATCCTAACTCTTTTAAATTGCATGTGAAAACAAGCCCAGCCCATCCAACCTGTCCTCATAAGGGAACCCAATCATTCCAAGTGTCAAAAGCTCCTCAGAACTGCTTCCAGCATATGTACATCCTTCCTTAAAGAAGAAGACAAAAACTCCACATAGTCGTGGAGATGTGGTCTCAGCAATGCCTGAATGACTGAAGCATAACATCCTTACCTTTATGTTCAATTCCTGTTATAATAAAGAATTGCATTTCACTGTCTGTCTTGATTATGTATTATATTTGTGATGAACCATTTGTTTTTCATGCACAAGCACACCTAAATCACACTGCACTTTTGAATTCTGCAGTGTTCTCTATCTCAATAATATTCTTTTTTTTATTATTCTTTCAAGAATTTCACTTCTTCCCACATCTTACTCCATCTGCCAGACTTTTATCCATTCGCTAAACCTATCTACACCTGTCTGGAACTCCATTATGTTTTCTTCACAATGTATGCTTCTATTTACTTTGACGTCATCCGTGTGAATTCAGTTATCATGTTTTCCCTCTCCTGATCTAAGTCAATGATGTATACTGTAAAATGTTGAGGGCCTGGTATATCGACTCCACTCCTCACATCCTGCCAGTCAGATGTAAACCCATTTATGCATACTCTTCACTTTCTGACAGCCAACTAATCTTCTTTCCATGCTAAAATCTTACTCTATATGCTACAAGCTTCTATTTAGTGCAATAACCTTTGAAGTGGCATGTTATCAAATATTTTCAGTATGTCTACAAACTTCACAAAGCATGCTTCCCCCTTCAAAGAACTCCAAAAAAAATGTTAAATGCGACTTTCTTTTGATGAAACCTAACCGACCCTTCCTTGGCCTTTTTCCAAGTATGCAACTACAATCTCTTTAGTGATTAATTCTACCAACTTCCCACAACACACATCCAGCTCACATGTCTATTGTTTCCTATATTCTCTTATAAATTGAAGTTTTATATTTGTTGCTTGCAGGAAGTTTTGGAAAATAAGTGTGGCAATTGTTAACACAAACAGAATCAGAATTTATTGGAAAAACTCTGCAAGTCTGGCAGCATCTGTGAAGAGAAATCAAAGTTAATGTTTCAGGTCCAGTGACCCTTCTTCAGAAGGCAATTAATACTTGATTAGCAACCACTTTTAAGCATATGATGAAGTCTACCTGGACCCAAAGTTATGTCAGCTCACGGTTTCACCAATTTGCTGAGTAGCACTTCCCTTGTGGTTGCAATTTTAAGTTGCTACTAATTTAGCTCTCACCTTCAGATTTATAAATATTACTGGAATGTTATTAGTATTCTCCATAATGAAGACAGAAACAAAATATTTCCTTATTATTTACTATCAATTCCCCACTCTCATTCTCTAGAAGACCAACACTCTTACTTTTAAGTACTTTGCTATAGTTTTTATATTCCTAGCTTCCTCTCATATTCTAATTTCTTCCTCTTGATTAACCATTTAGTTATTCTCTGTTATTTTTAAAAATTTTGATCAATCAAATGACCTGTCACTCACTTTTGTATATTTGTATGCTTTTCCCTTAAGTTTGACATTTTCCCTAATAGCTAAATTAAACATGGATACAGGTCCTAACTTTAGATCTGTTTCTTTATAACAGGAAGATACTTACTTTAAGTTTTCTGAAACATGCCTTTAAATGTCAGTGATTGTGTCACGATTAATCAATCCCTTAGACTGTTCTTCCAGTTACTTTTTTTCTGTAAACTCAGCTTTCATGCCAACATAGTTGCAAGTTATTAGGTTTAAAGTACTGGTGTTAGTCCTTAACTCTTTTCAAACCGAATGTAATTGTCAATGATATTATGAAATGGAGATGCCAGTGTTGGGCTCGGAGGGTCAAAGTTAAAAATCACACAACAGCAGGTTATAGTCCAATAGGTTTATTTGGAAGTCCTAGCTTTCAGAACACTGTTCCTTCATCAGGTAACTAGAGGGCCGGGATCAAAAGACACAGAATTTATTGCAAAAGATACAACATCATGCAGTTAAAATGATATATTGAACAGACAGCAATCTAGGTTTGCACAATATGTCATTTTAATTGCATGACACTGTAATGTTTTGCTATAAACCTGTATCTTATGATCCTGCCTGACTAGTTACCTGATGAAGGAGCAGTGCTCTGAAAGCTAGTATTTCCTAATAAACCTGTTGGACTATAATCTAGTGTTGTGTGAGTTTTAACTTAATGATATTATGGTCATTGTTACCCACAGATGTCTTTACTCTGAGGGTATTATTTAATACTGTCACATCCGAGAACATCAAGTCCACTGTGGCCTGCTTTCTTGTTGGTGCCAAAATATGCTGCTCGATCAATCTATCTCAAAAGCATTCGATGAATTTTGTATCCAAGCTGCTACTGCCAATCTGAATTATTTTCCAACTTATAACCAAGCTACCCTCGATGTGTCATTTCACCAATGGGCAACAGTTTGCGAATGAGTCTTCTGCCAATTTGCAGTCTTTTCTGGATGTAGGTGTGTTATAAGCTTGCTGAGCTACCCACAATAGAATGGGAAAGCTTCGTCTGAGAACAGAACAAATACTTCACCTTTGAAGAAGAATATCAACTTCTTTATGGCATTACTAAATAAGACTGCTCCAAAGCAGTCTAGCACCATCTGAGATGCTTACGTGCAAAAAGCTGAAGACATCTGCAGGACTATTAAGATGTGTACATTGCGAAAGGCTCTACCAGATGATTGTTATATTTAATAGAAGTGTAATAGGAATGGATCAGGGATTTGAACAAAAGGATTGTGTATTGTTTGTATGGTTGTAGGGATTATATGAAAGAACTAAAGAAATCCTATTCCATTGCAGATTAATCATCCATAATGGACGTAATGGGCAAACTCAGTGGGGAACTTGATAGCAGAAAGGACCTACAAACCTCAGAATGTCAGGAAGAGAGATAACGGCAATTTTTCAACCTCACAAACTTCCAGAATTCCAAATCCAAAAAGACGCATGCTGGAGAATAGTGAAACCTCCTGATTGCCTGAACTTGTACAGGTAGAAATTTGGTCAGTTATGAAATAGTGGAAAATGTAATTCTGTACAAAAATTTATAATATTAGTAACGAGATTTTAAAATAAAGTTTGTGTGAGATCTTGCATATTGGTCTGAAAGAGTGAAAACTGAGGAATGCTTTAAGTACCATCTATTCTGCCTTGTGGGCAGAACTGCTTAGTATCACAAAAGAGTGAGACCGAACATTGGAGCTGCCTCAAAATCTCTGCAGCAATGTCTAACAAGTTCATAGTGAGATGAGAATGATTGAAAAAGGGGCCTGAGGGGGAACTTTTTCACACAGAGGATGGTGCACACATGGAATGAATCTCCAGAGGAAACAGTAGAGGTATAGTGACAGGTACAGTTCAACTAAAATACATTTGGACAGATGAATGAATAGGAAATACCTACAGAGAGATGGGCCAAGTACAGGCAAGTGGGACAAGTTTAGTTTGGGAAACCTGCTTGGTATGGATGAAAGATCTATTTCCACGCTATATGACTCAATAACTCAATATTATCTGTAATTAGCTGTTCTTGTGTAATAAGCTTGAACTTGAAACTCTTCTAGTAAGACCAGGAAGTTGTTTTTCACTCTCACTAGCAGGCCCTCCAGTTTCCTACGCTTAAAAGGAATGGTGGCAGCAATCTACATCATGAGCAGCAGCTCAGACAGCTGACCATAAAACAAGAAGACAGAAGAGCATAAGTAGACCATTTAGGATCATTGGTTCTGATCCACCATTCAATGATATCATGGTTATTCTGATAATCCTCAACTTCACTTTCTAGACTTTTCCCTTTAACCCTCAATTCTCTTACTCATCAAAACTCTGTCTCTCTCAATACTGAATATACTTAACAACCCAGCCTCGATAAAAAGTAGTCATACTTGAGAGAAGAAATTCCTTCTCATCTCTGCCTTAAATCTGCAAGCATTACTTTCAGATTATGGGTCCTGTTCCTAGAGTCTCCCATAAGGGGAATCGTCCTCTCAGCATCTACCCTGTCAATCCCTTCAGAATCTTATAAGTTTCAATAAGGTCCCCTCTCATTCTTCTAAATTCCAATGAGTATAGACCAATCCACACAAGATGTCTTCCTAAGAAAATCCTTCCACGCCCAGGGTCAGCTGAGCGAAGCTTCCTTGGATGGCCTCCAATGTCAGTATATCTTACTCAGATAAGGGGATCAAAACTGTATTTATTTCACTATATTCTGTAGGCCATGTGTTTTAGCAAGACTTCTCTATTTTCATCTGCCATTCCCGTTGAAGTAGAGATCATCATTACATTTTGTCTTCTCCACTATCTTCTGAACTTGGATGTTAGCATTTTGATTTAAGCATGAGGATACCCAAGTCCCTCTGTGCTGTGGCTTTCTACAGTCTAGATAATATTTAGCTCCTTTATTCTGCCTGCTAAAAGCATAACCTCACATTTTCCCACACTTGGTTCCTCTGCTGGGTTTTTGCCCACTGAGTTAATCTCTCCATATCGCTCTGAAACTGTTTTTGTCATCCTCTCTACTTCCCATCAACGTCTATGGCATCCATAAACATGGTAATGATACATTCATATGGTCATTCAAACCATTAATATAGATTGTAAATAGTTGAGGCATCAGTAGCATTGTTTTGGTTGCAGTTTGCCATCCTGACTTATTGCAACTCTGTCTTGTGTTTATTAGTTAATCCTCTATCCATAATAATATACTAGCCAAATACATGGGTCTATCTTATTAAGTAGTTGAATGTGTGGTATTGTAGCCAATTCCTTTTCAAAATCCAAATATAGTATATCTACAACTTCCCCTTTCTCTATTCTGCTTGCTATTTGTTCAAAGAATTGTCATTTTTTCAGTCATGATTTTCCTTTCATGAATCAATGTTGATTCTGTGTGATTATATTATGTATTCCTAAATGCTGTGCTATAATATTCTTTATACAAGACTCTAATATTTTTCTAATAACAGATGTTAAGTTAACTGATCTATAGTTATTTATTTTCTTGTGACCTTCACTTTTTAAATAAAGAGTGTTACATTGTTGGTTTTCCAATCCTCTGAGACTTTTCCAGAATGTAAGACTTCTTGGAAAATTATTATCATCTCTGTAGCTAATTCCTTTAATACCGTAAGCTGCAACCCATCAATTCCAGGGGACCCTTCAGTCCCACTAGATTTTTTGTAGTATTTTTCTCTTTATTGTATGTATTTTCTCACTCCCCTTTGCCCCTTGATTATTTATTATTTTTGGAATGGATCAAATTGCTGGCATTGCAGGCTAACAAGTCCTCAGGTCCTAATGGACTTTGTCGCAGGGTCATTAAAGAAATTGCTGAGAAGCTTAATGCATTTATTTTAACTCCTGAGATTGGAGGAAGCATGTAACTCTTTTATGCAAAAAGCAAGGGACACAGGAAGCAGGACCTGCTGACCAGATTACTTAACATCGCTCATGAGGACTATGTTTGAAACCATTAGTAAAAATATTATAGTAGGCAATTAGAAAAGTTCAAGATAATCAGGTGTGGGCAATGGGGATTTGTGGAAAGCAAATCATGCTTAACCAGTTTATTGGAGTTCTTTGGGAAAGTAAATGAGCTGTGGATAAAATGAAACTGGTGAATGTATTGTGCTTAGATTTTCAGAAGATATTTGATAAAGTGTCACATCAATGTCTATTGTAGATGACAAAAGTTGATGGTTCAGGGCATGACATATTGGCATGGATAGAAGAGTGCTAGCTAATAGGAAACAAAGAACATGCATAAATCACTTGGTTATAAGAACCAATGGTAAGAGAACTAAATTTGTCCATGACACTAAAGTAGGTAGGGAAATAAGTTACAAAGAGAACATAAGGAGGCTATAACATGACGTAGATGTGTTAAGTGAGCAGGCAAGGATATGAAAAAGTGGGAAATTGTCCACTTTGGTAAGAAAAGTAGAAAAATATACCATCTAAATGGTAGGAGGTAGCAAAGTTCCAAGATGTAGAGGATATAGCTGACCTAGTACATACATCATAAATTTTATTATACAGTTGGTAATTAAGAAAGTTAATAAAATGCTATTGTTTATTGTGAGGGAAATTGAATACAACATAAGGAAGGTTATGTTTCAATTATACAGGGAACTAAAGACACCATATCTACAGTACTATTTATTAGTATCCTTATTGGAGAAAGGATGTAAATGTTTTTGAAGCTATTCAGAGAAAGTTTGCAGAACTTAATACCCAGGGAAGTTGTCTTATGAGGCTAAGTTGGACAACCACAACTTGTATTGCTGATATTTAGAAGAGTAAGAGACAATTTGATTGATGAATATAAAGTTCTGAGAAGGCTTGACAGACTGGACCCTAAAAGGTTATTTTTCTCTTGTGGATGAATCCAAGTAAGAAGGCTTCTGTTTCAAATTAAGGGATTGTCCACTTAGGGGAAGAGGTTTTTTTTTCTTTCAGAAAATATTGATTGTCTTTGGAACTCTCTTCCCCAAGAAAGAGAGTCCTCAAATATATTTAAGGCAGAGTTGGATGGAGTCTTGCTAAGCAAGGTGGTTCAAGGTTATTAGGGGTGGGCAGGGGTGGGCATAATCAGATCAGCCATAACTTTATTGAGTGGCAGAATAGACTTGAATGGCATAGTGGCTCAGGCTCCTAATTCATTTGTTATTATATATAGCAAGAAATGTTGTGCCAGTCTATAATCTGGGAAAACAATTGTGTTTGGTACATTCATTGCCACTTGAAGCCTCAACATAACAGTTGAAATTCTATAATAGTTATAGAAAGACTACAGAATAAGTGGATAACCTAACAAAACCAAAGAAGGCTAGAAATAGAGAAAGAAATAAGAATCAGAAAGTGATGTAAAAACTGGTTAGAAAGAAATAAATCTGCTTTTTGGTTCCCTCATTCCAGATAGTGAATTCTTCAGCTACCAGTATGTAATAAAGCTTTTATTTTCTTGCAACTGGTGACACATGATTACCTGAAAGCAGTCCCAGCAGAAAAATAATTTACACAAATCGCGATGTGTAATACACACGTTGATTTCTAAAGCACATTTGGTCGAGCAGTTTATTTTCCTCCCACGGAGTACTCTCAATAGTTTGCAAACACTAAACATCACGGTGAGACCAAATATTGTAGTGAGAAATAATTGTCAAAACTTTTTTCTTTAGATCTAGAAATAAATCATCTGAAAGAAGGAATAATAACAACGGTTATACAAAAACAATTGTTGGTGTGAAAGCTTGGCAGCTCATCAGAGAGAGACAGAAATGACTTATCAAGGCTTTACTAACAGATGTTATTCATGTATTTAACATTGCTTATCATGAGAATTTCCATATTACATTTTGTTTCCAGCGATTAATTTAAAGTTCATTTTCATTAAAATATAACCAACAGCGGACGTAAAAGCAACATGCTTTTACAATCTTTAATAAAGCACCTGAGCTAGCACATTCATCTTGTGTGAATCAGTTATCTGTCAAAATGGAAACTGGTGAGATTAAAAGATAAAATTCATGGTGGGGGTGTTGGTTTTGTACTTTGGAGGTGTGTTAGGGGAAACTGTCTTCATCCAAAGCTAACATAGTGAACAGTAGAGGACAGGAAATATTTCACCCGTGCCTTGGTAAGAATTGCACACATTACCAGTACAGCTCTATAAAGTTGCTTCATTTTAATTTCACATTGCCAGAGAGATTATATATTCATCTAGAAAGAAGCCGAAGCCTGCAAGAACAATTGGCTATGAGCCTTTCCCCAAAGGATCAATCAAAATTTTCAGTCAACATTCCCTTAATCCCCACCGCCTAGCTAATTGACACTCCTCCAGGTAGTGAACCCTCCCTCGTGGACTAGAAACTCTCTTCTTTAGTTAGCTCATGTTCAAAATGTGTGCATTATGATCATTTGAGAAAGGAAATATGTTTGGATAATAACTGAATTAAATTTAGTTAATTGTCTTCCCTTTCAATGTTGAAGGTAAAAGCATAATGTAAAGAAAATGGGATTGATAGTGAAGGTTTATTGGAAAAAATCATATGGACAAATAAAGTATCGATTGGAAATGTTACAATACCTTTACAACTGGAGAAAGAACATAATGGGAGAAATCCACTCTTTCAGTTAAAGTGTTTTGTCAAATGAGATACCTGACATTTGGTTTGTCATGGTCCAGAATATATTTTCATAAGTTATTCAACTCATGTATTATGTGGGCAGTCTCATGATTACTACACCTGCACAACTGGAGAGGCTGAAGTGCTTCTCACTGTTGGGACCTTCTAACTTTGTTAGCCCTGGAACCATATTTAAAACTCAGCTGCACATCTCTTAACCAACCCAACCACCCCGTAGCCCAACACTTCAACTCCCCCTCCCACTCCACCAAGGACATGCAGGTCCTTGGACTCCTCCATCGCCAGACCATGGCAACACGATGGTTGGAGAAAGAGCACCTCATCTTCCGCCTGGGAACCCTCCAACCACAAGGGATGAACTCAGATTTCTCCAGTTTCCTCATTTCCCCTCCCCCCACCTTGTCTCAGTCAAATCCCTCGAACTCAGCACCGCCTTCCTAACTTGCAATCTTCTTCCTGACCTCTCCGCCCCCACCCCACTCCGGCCTATCACCCTCACCTTGACCTCCCTCCACCTATTGCATTCCGAACGCCCCTCCCCCAAGTCCCTCCTCCCTACCTTTTATCTTAGTCTGCTGGACACACTTTCCTCATTCCTGAAGAAGGGCTGATGCCCGAAACGTCGATTCTCCAGTTCCTTGGATGTTGCCTGACCTGCTGCGCCATTCCAGCAACATATTTTCAGCTCTTTATTTCAAAGGGAATGGAGTATAAAAGTAAGGAGGTTGAGCTAAAATATTGCAAGTCACTTGTCAGACAGCTGGAATACTGTAAAGAATTTTGTGGCGGTGAAGGTTCATTAGTCTAATACCAGGTATGGGAGGACTGCTTTATGAGAAGAGATTGAGTAGGTTGGGCATGTATTGATTGAAACGTACTCATAGATGTGTGAGAGGTGACCTTATGAAAACATGCAACATTCTCAGAGAACCTGACAGGAATTGATTCCCTTGTCATAAAGTCAGGGACCAGAAGGCATAATCTTTGAATAAGGGGTTACATATTGAAGACAGAGATGAGGAGGAATTTCTTCTCTCAGAAGGTTGTGAATCTGTGGAATTCTTTCTGGCAAAATGCTATCAAGGATAAATCACTAAGTATGTTCAAGATTGAGATCGCCAGACTTTTCAATCAGTAAGGGAACCAAGGGAGGTGGGGAAATGTAAGAAACTGGAGGTGATTATCAGATCAGCCATGATATCTTGGAATGACAGAGCAAACTCAATGGGCTGAATGGCCTACTTCTGCTCCTACATCTTATGGTCTTTGTTGACAGATTGGTAGAGAGGAGAGTGGATTTTTGTTTTCCCAGCTGAAGGCCACACCATCAGACCAAACAAAACAGGATGTAGATTGCAGCTCCAGTCAGCACTGTGTCTCGGGAGAACTGAGATATCCAGCAGTGCAGGAAGAAGGTCAATGATGTTTTGTGCTCTGCAAGTGTAAACGCCAACAGCTTGTCTTTACTCCTTCACATTCACAGGCCAGCACCCTCTCTACCTCTGCCAATGAAAGGGCATCTCACCAAGGCTAATGGACTACAACTCTCAAGATTGCATGCATCATAGCTCCCCAAGGGCTCACACCCACCTCAGCCTCCCAAGTACCCTCAAGACTTCTGAGCTACCTGCTCACTCATTGGTGTCCCCTCACCACCTCTTGCTCATACATTACCATTGGTTGTTTTTGCATCCATTTCCATCATGCTCAATCCCGGACTAGAAGTAGAAAAGTATCATGACTGAATGTGACAATACTCTTTTACTCACCATAGATCCTTTACATCCCATTAAGGACTGCTCCCCTTTGACTTTTGCACATACCATTCGATTAAAACACATGTTGTGTGGTTGCTATGTAAACTGCTGGCACATACTGCAAGTGTGGCATTGGTGATGCATGGTAGTATGTCCTTTGACTTCCAGACATGGCAAGCTACCTGACTCTCCCTCTGCACTATAAACAATGCAAGCCACGTAAAGTCTGGCAGGCTGTATGTGACTGAGTGTGTGTTAAGACAGAAATATGAAGTATACATACGTTGGCAGCCCAGAAGTAAGGGCAAAGTAAGTGAACGTTAAGAAAGAAAACTGAGAGCCATAACAGGTATCCTTTGCTGATGCAAGGCATGTGCATTTAGATGTCCCTATGTGCAAAGTGACTTGGCAGAAGCATGCAAGTCTTGAGTGTTCCTGACTTCCAAAGCAAAGTGTTGCAGGGCTGAAGTAGAGATCAAGGTGGTCTGGGAGCACGCATGCTGATAGTGAGGGCTGGTGGTTTGCTGACACTGATTTGCGTGAAGGAAGGTTGGAGGATAATACTGGCCATGGAGGGACATTGTTGTGAAGAAGCAGTTAGATGATGGCTGGGGGAAAGATTCAGCAAGCCGTACCTGCCAGGTCCCTGCTTTGATTTATATGTCGGGAATTTATCTAGCTTCGAGATGGAGCAGGAAGTGTACAGAAATTAAGACAAGTCAGGACTTTGATGTGATGTAAATGTATGCAAATAAAAATCAACACTCAATTATGAATTCTGAAGTTGCCAAATGAAGCCTGAGAAGAAAGTTAGAAAAATTACTTCTTGATGCAAAATTCCAACTTTTTCGCTCTCACTGTATTTTGCCGCCTTTCATACCTTTCAAACCAGAAAGAGGAAAATTCCGCCCATTATGATCATGTGTAGGAGGTATGGTATGGTATTCTTTCAGCTCCATTCAAGATTGAGACTAAATGTAAATTACAAATGTACTTTGAATGATTCATCAGGGTGCAGAAATGGTTGACTGTTATGTAGTTACTTTGTTTCAGATTTCACTTTTGCAGATGACACAACAGGCTTAGTTGCAGAAAATACATGTGCACTAATAATGACCTCAGCAGAAACAACAGCAGAAGTACTCTCAGCCAAGATTAAGACATTAACATTAATTATTCCATAGAACGTCTTCCCATTTATTTCAGGATACTTCAGACAATTATAGCTGTTGTCCGTGATTCATGTGTTCAGTTGAGCATTGGAATCTGGACTTACTTCCATGGATTTAAGCAAGACACATTTGATTTTATTACTCACGAAAGGGTGAAATTGAACTTGGGGAATTATAGTCCCATTAGACTAGTTGTAGCACCAGTTACAACAAAGCTGTTGGAAAAAATCACCAGGGAAGTAATCATCAACAGTAAAACAGTGATTAGGGATTCCAGCACCACTGTGGTAACTCTGGAAGTTAATATATGTCCTACTTGACTAATCTGATTGTGTTTTTTATGGATGTGATTGGAATAGTCAATGATTGCAATGCTCTTGCTGTCTTACGTCTTGTTTTCCAGTAGTCTTCCACAAAGTGCTGCAAATAAGGCTACTGGTAGCAATTAGGTTTTAAGGGATTGAAGAATAGATATTCAACGAGATAAGTAGTTACTTGAAGAACAGGAACTTGGTTATAAACAAGGATGTGTTAGGAAATGGGCTGTTTATTATCTTTTGATTTGAATGAGAACATTAGTGGAATCATTCATAAAGTTACAGATGACATAATATTGTGCCACAGTTCATGATTCGATGGATTGAGTGACTTTAAATGGCATGGATCCACGTATCGTGTTTCAATTCATGTTGGATCATGATATTATTTTGGTGTTGGATAATTCAACACATCTTCACAATTAAATGGATGCCTATTGTGGAATCATTAAGAACTAAACAAAGGGCATTGTGCTTAGGCCAAATAAGACCTTGTTACATGCACACTATTAATATTAAGTCCAGTTTTAGTTTTTGCAACATGTCTATATTAAAACTCAGGAGGTAACTTAGAGCAGGACAACCAGGATGATGCTTAGAATTATTAACTATCAGGAGACTATTTACTTTAGATAAAGAAACGCTTAAACAAAATATGATTGATCATATAATTCCTATTGTGTGGGAATGAGAGAAGGCCATCTGGCCCATCAAGTCCACATCAACTCGTTGAAGACCATCCCACCCATACCCACCCCATTCATGTAAACCTGCATCTCCCAAGGCTAATCTACCTAACCTTCACATATGGGCAAATAGCATGACTATACACCTAAACTGCACATCTTTGGACTGTAGGAGGAAACTGGAGCACCCAGAGAAAGCTCACACAGACACAAGGAGAATGTGTGAACTCCACACAGACAGCCACCCGAGGGTGGAATCGATCCCTGGTTCTCTTTGGCAACAGTACTAACCACTGAGCCACTGTTTATGAAAAGATGATAGGATTGCATGCAGCTGAACAGATATCTTATCTGAAATGGAAATGTAGAATGATAGCGGATTTATTCACTATTATTAGGCTTTATCCTGCACTATTTGTATCTGGGACAGATTACTGGAGGGTTTTAAGTTTCATTAAAAGGGATCCCAAAAGGCTATTGCAGGAAGAGGATTTTTTTTAAACACAGGAAGTAATCTATTCGGTCACTGGGAGTATGATCTGCCTCAGCTTGCCGTACAGAAATTCACCAAGGCGTTTTAGTCAGCACCTTCCAAACTCATGACTTCTTCTCTCTCAAAGGACAAGAGCAGCAGATACATGGGAACACTATCACTTCCATATTTTCCTCCAAGCCATTCACCATCCAGACTTGGAAGATTTTTCTTCTGGCTATAGCTGTCAGCATTTTGATTCTAACAACAAGAAACTCAGCAGATCATGAGAATTCATCAAATTCTATCTTTTATTTCAGATCTTTGACAAAAAAGGATCTTCTTGTTCTTCTTTAAAATATGATCTCTACTTATTTCCATGTGTTACATCTCATATAGCCCAATTAGCATCACACTTCCAACTTTCGTCACTGCAATCAAGAAAGTCGACAGCACATAAACACCTCTGGTAAAAGAGAATGGGCATCTGGTAACTTGATGTGTTAGCATCTGTTGTAGCTGACGTAATGGCTGTGCTGACCAGTTATCTTCCCTTTTTACATGGAAACATTACTTCTGCACAAGGTGCCTCAGTGGTCAATGGTCTTACTCTTCCTGCACCTCCATCCAAGCCACTGAGCATTGGCAAAGCACAATATTTTCACGCGTGATCTCAGTCACGACTTCAAACTTTGGAACTTTGGAGCAACAGGACTTGCATGCATAGGGAAAGTTGTTTTGTGCTGAGGGACAACCAGGCATCTGATGGATTATGACAGGATTTTTAGCACTGACATGAAGCCAGACATTTTTTGCCTCTTATACTGCATCTAGGCAGACACAATCATTACCTTAGAATCAGACACAGGGGTATTTCTATGACTCAGCCTGCTTTTTACTGCACAAGATCTGTTACCCTGAGTTAGAGGCAAGCAGCCTCTGTCAGCTTACCTTTTAGCACAGCAGTTATACGTAAATGTCAGAATGTCATTGACACAAATGATGAAGCATGTCTCAGAAATCTGAACTGGCATTCAAAAGCATGAGGTGACAATTCCATCCCAGTGACTGCCAAGGTCATAGCTGCCTTTAATTTTTCTGCGAGTGGTTTGTTTGAGGTTAATAAGTAGGGACATTCACAGCAGCTCCCAATCCTCCAGTTACAAGTGAGTGCCGGATGCTCCCACTTTCATAGGACTCCACCTCTTTACTAACTTCAATGTTGATGAAGAGACTCATAGAGGTAGGGCATTAGCACTTGCCTTCATCTCTGGTTTTTCCCAGGTGCAGGGTGCTAACCATATTGTTCCGAGAACCCCCGTTACTAACCAGCAATGTTTGTGAACAGGAAAGGAGTCCAATCCCACTTCAACTGTTCAACTACTTTGTGACCATAAAAGCCACATTTTGGATGTATGTGCCACTCATCCTGCGGTCATCATGACTGCTGGAGTCAGACCACCTGGAGCACACTCACAGGGCTCCTGTCTCTTTCCAAGGTTCTTGACCCATAGAATGATGACTGCTGGGAAACAAGAGGTACCCCTTTTTGCCTCCTGAAGGTCTGGCTATGATGCCTGAACTGCTCTGATGCAGATTTCTGCAGCTTGAGTGGTCCTAATGTTCCCCAACAAGTGCAATTAGGAGGAGGAATTTCTTTCCAAGGTTTTGGAAGTAGAGTATTGGTATGGATAGTGAATTTGCTCATGGACCGGAAACAACGAGTAGGGTTATTTTTCAGGTTGGCGACTTGTCTCCAGTGGCCTTCCACAGGGGTCATTGCTGGGACTGCAACTGTTTACAACGTATATTAATGACTTAGAGGAAGGAAGCAACTATCCTGAATGACAAATTTTAAGATGACACAAAAATAGGTGGGAAGTTTCAGGAGGAGACAGGAAGTTTACAGAGAGGTACAGAGAGGTACTGATAGGTTCAGTTGACAAGGTGGGAATGTGTGAAATTGTTCATTTTGCAAAGGAGAACAAAAGAACTGTATTATTTAAATGGAGAGCAACTGCAGAAAGCTGCAACACAAAATGACTTGAGGGTACTTCTACATGCAACACACAATACTAACACACAGGTGCAGCAGACAATCAGGAAGGCTGATGGAATTATGGCGCTTATTTCAAGGATTTTGGAGTGTAAGAGTAGGGAGGTCTTACTGCAAATGTACAAGGTGCTGGTGAGACCACATTGGAGTACTGTGAGCAGTTTTGGTCCCCTTATTTAAGGAAAGATCATTTATGTGGACTTAGTTCAGAGAATGTTCACAAGGATGATCCATCGTAGGAAGGCATTGTCTTGTGATCAAAGGCTGAACTGGTTGGGATTCTACTCAATGGAGTTTAGAAGAATGAGACATTATCTCATTGAATCATATAGGTTTCTTAAGGGTCTTGACAGGATAAGTGCTGAGATGATGTTTCCCCTCATCGGAGACTCAAAGGCCAGAGGGCATATAGATTAGATTAGATTACTTACAGTGTGGAAACAGGCCCTTCGGCCCAACAAGTCCACACTGCCCCGCAGTGTTACCCCTTACCTAACACTATGGGCAATTTAGCATGGCCAATTCACCTGACCGGCACATCTTTGTGATTGTGGGAGGAAACCGGAGCACCCGGAGGAAACCCACGCAGACACAGGGAGAACGTGCAAACTCCACACAGACAGTCACCTGAGGTGGGAATTGAACCCCGGTCTCTGGCGCTGTGAGGCAGAAGTGCTAACCACTGTGCCACCGTGCTGCGCCATATAGGGGTGCCAATTTAAGATTGAGATGAGGAGGAATGGTTCTGGGTCTTTGTAACTCCTTGCCGCAAAGAGCTGTGGAAAAGAAGTCCTCATGTATATTTAAGACTGACATTGATAGACTCTTGATCATTAGTGGAATCATGGAT
This sequence comes from Chiloscyllium punctatum, assembly GCF_047496795.1. Classification (NCBI taxonomy): domain Eukaryota; kingdom Metazoa; phylum Chordata; class Chondrichthyes; order Orectolobiformes; family Hemiscylliidae; genus Chiloscyllium; species Chiloscyllium punctatum. The sequence goes on along the minus strand of NC_092741.1, from coordinate 134,396,332 downwards.
TATGGGGTAAGGGCAGGAAAATGGATGTAAGGAATATCAGATCATCCATGGTCCGAATGAATGGCAGAGCAGGTCAAGGAGCTGAAAGGTCAAGTCCTTATCCTAATGTTTATGTCTTGTGATCTGAGAGAGGATAGTAAATCTGGCGATTTCTTTATGCACAAGGCTGGAAAGCTTGGGCCATTTAGTGTAATCAAGGTTGAGATAGACAAACCTTTAATCAGAGAATCTGAGGTTATGGGGTAGGGCTGGAAAGTGGAGTTGTGGGTGATCATGGCTGAATAGTCCACCTCTGCTGCTATGACTTCTGGTCCTATCGTCAATTGGGAGTTCTGGACTTGTTTGAATGAGGTAGCAGAGAGAAGGTGATGATACTTACCAGAATGAGCACAGAAGACTATTGATTTTCTTGAGGCACTGCTGAGCATTCTTTTCCACAGTGGAGACAGTACTGTCCCATGCTGTTGTCTCTGCCCAGAATCTGGTCGGTGACCTTTTGTTGTGATCAGCAGGAAGGAGGACTGACCTTATGTTTGTCACCCTGCCCACCAGTCCCTCAACAGCTCTGGACAGCAAGCTTGTTGTTTCTCTGCACCATGTGTTTAGAGTTTTGTGACATGTTCACATGGTAACTGCCATTCACATCATTTATTTTTTTACCTAATTTGGCCAAGCTCTATTCACACTCAGCACAGTGAGCTGTTAGATTTGAAACAGTTCTTGTAATCATTAATCATGTGCATACTTAATATTCTCCCAACCTTTAGTAAACAGCACATTTACAAAGTCCAGGAGAGCAAATACCTATTCTATCAGTCATCCAGCTATTGATCTTCATCCCAAAGCTGTCTTTGTTGCTTTATTCAACAGTACATTCAATAATTGAAACACACTCAACAGCCATCTAGAAATTATCACTAACGTTGTGACTTCAGATCTTCATGGGGAACTATCTGTTTCAGTACAGGAGAAATAGAAAACATTTAGTGCAATTTGGATTGACAAGTAACAGTGTCATTGCATTAATGCCAGCTAATGACCATTGGCAACTTTGACAAATCCCTTCTTGGCATGAAATAGCATTGCCCTTGCTGATGCTCCTGACAACAATAAATACAGTGGCTGTTAGAACATTTTCATAGGTGGTTATTTTTGAGTATATGACTCATCCAATGACACATCCAATGCAACAAACAGAATGTCTCTGCTGACTACTTACATGGAAACACTACCTCTGCACAAGTTGCCTCAGTGGTCAATGGTTACACTCTTGCTGAACCTTCATCCAAACTACTCAACTGGGGAAGTCTAATTTCCCAGTCAGTGGGAATTTTTTTGTCTGTTGCTAATGTGATGCTTAAACACATTAGGGCTGATGTAGTAATCACATGATCCCTTGAGACTTCTCCACCATTCATTTAGATCATGGTTCATATTTGACATCAATCTTAACTTTCGGAACCAACTCAATATCCCTTGATGACTCCTCTCGAGTTAAAAAAATCTAAAAATCTCAGTCATGAAAGTAAACAATAGTTAAATATGCAAGACCTATTTGGGTGGAGACCTCTGAAGATTAATAACTCTGAGTAAAGAAAGTATTCCTCATCTCAGCCTGACATGATTTGTCCCTCTTCTGAGACTGTATGTCAGAGTTAGAGATTCTTCAGTCATCTCAGAATCTACCACAGCCAGTTCCTAAGAATTTTTGATTTTCAAAGAGATCAACATTCATTCTACTAAATTGTTGAGTTTGCAAATCATTCCTTCATGCTCTAGAGCCTTTTAAGCATGCCCTGTGCTTTTGGCTAGAGATTTAATTTCAATTATGAAGATGTCAAATATGAAGAGTGACAGTAATAGGGTGATTGTTATGGGAGACTTTAACTTTCCTGATATTGATTGGGAAAGCTATAGCTCAAGTTCGTTAGATGGGTCAGTGTTTGTGCAATGTGTGCAGGAGAGTTTCCTGACACAATATGTAGATAAGCCAACAAGAGGTGAGGCCATACTGGATTTGGTTCTGGGTAACGAACCAGGCCAGGTATTAGAACTAGGGGTAGGTGAGCACTTTGGGGACAGTGACCACAATTCGGTGATTTTTACTCTAGTGATGGAGAGGGATAAGTGTGTACTACAGGGCAAGAGTTATAGCTGGGGGCAGGGAAATTATGATGCGTTGAGGCATGACTTAGGATGTGTGGATTGGAAAAGTAGATTCCAAGGCAAGAGCGTAATTGATATGTGGAACTTGTTCAAGGAGCAACTATTGAGTGTCGTTGATAAGTACGTACCTATCAGGCAGGGAGGAAAGGGTCGTGTGAGGGAGCCGTCGTTTAATAAGGAGTTGGAATCCCTTGTTAAATGGAAGAGGGCGGCCTTTGTAAAGATGAGGCGTGAAGGTTCAATAGGGGCAATTGAGAGTTATAAGGTAGCCCGGAAGGACCTGAAGAGAGAGCTAAGAGCAGCAAGGAGGGGACATGAAAGGTGCTTAGTTGGTAGGATTAGGGAAAACCCTAAGGCTTTCTATAGGTATGTTAGGAATAAAAGAATGACTAGGGAAGGAATAGGTCCAATCAAGGATAGTAATGGGAAGTTGCGTGTGGAGGCTGAAGAGATTGGGGAGGCGCTGAATGAATACTTTTCGTCAGTATTCACTCAGGAACAGGACATTGTTGTCGATATGAATACTGAGGCACGAATAAGTAGAATGGATGGCTTTGAGATATGTAGAGAAGAGGTGTTGGAAATTCTGGCAAGGGTGAAAATAGATAAGTCCCCTGGGCCTGATGGCATTTATCCCAGGATTCTCTGGGAAGCAAGGGAGGAGATTGCAGAGCCATTGGCCTTGATTTTTGTGTCCTCTTTGTCGACAGGAGTAGTGCCAGAGGACTGGAGGCTAGCAAACGTGGTTCCCTTGTTCAAGAAGGGGAGTAGGGATAATCCTAGTAACTATAGGCCAGTGAGTCTCACTTCTGTTGTGGGCAAAGTCTTAGAGAGAATTGTAAGGGATAGGATTTATGCACATCTGGATAAGAATGATGTGATCAAGGATAGTCAGCATGGTTTTGTGAAGGGCAGGTCGTGCCTCACAAACCTTATTGAATTCTTTGAGAAGGTGACTAAGGAGGTAGATGAGGGGAAAGCGGTAGATGTGGTATATATGGATTTTAGTAAGGCGTTTGATAAGGTCCCCCATGGTAGGCTACTGCAGAAAATACAGAGATATGGCATTGAGGGTGAGTTGGAGGTTTGGATTAGGAATTGGCTCTCTGGAAGAAGACAGAGGGTAGTAGTTGATGGCAAAGGTTCATCTTGGAGTGCCGTCACTAGCGGTGTTCCGCAAGGATCTGTTTTGGGACCATTGCTGTTTGTCATTTTTATAAATGACCTGGAGGAAGGGTTAGAAGGTTGGGTGAGCAAGTTTGCGGATGATACGAAAGTCGGAGGAGTTGTAGACAGTGAGGAAGGATATGGCAGGTTACAGCGGGATATAGAGAAGCTGCAGAGCTGGGCAGAAAGGTGGCAAATGGAGTTCAATGTAGCTAAGTGTGAAGTGATTCACTTTGGTAAGAGTAATAAAAAGATGGATTACTGTGCTAATGGTAGACTACTTGGTAGTGTGGAAGAGCAGAGGGATCTTGGTGTCCATGTACACAGATCTCTGAAAGTTGCCACCCAGGTAAATAGTGCAGTGAAGAAGGCATATGGCGTACTGGCTTTTATTGGTAGAGGAATTGAGTTCCGGAGTCCTGAGGTCATGCTGCAGTTGTATAAGACTCTGGTGCGGCCGCATCTGGAATATTGTGTGCAGTTTTGGTCGCCATACTATAGGAAGGATGTGGAGGCACTGGAACGGGTGCAGAGGAAGTTTACCAGGATGTTGCCTGGTATGGTAGGAAAATCCTATGAGGAAAGGCTGAGGCACTTGGGGTTGTTTTCATTGGAGAAAAGAAGGTTTAGGGGTGATTTGATAGAGGTGTACAAGATGATTAGGGGGTTAGATAGGGTTGACAGTGAGAACCTTTTTCCACGTATGGAGTCAGCTATTACAAGGGGGCATAGCTTTAAATTAAGGGGGGGTAGATATAGGACTGATGTTAGGGGTAGGTTCTTCACTCAGCGAGTCGTAAGTTCATGGAATGCCCTGCCAGTAGCAGTAGTGGACTCTCCCTCTTTATGGGTATTTAAGCGGGCATTGGATAGGTATATGGAGGATAGTGGGTTAGTGTAGGTTAGGTGGGCTTTGATCGGCGCAACATCGAGGGCTGAAGGGCCTGTACTGCGCTGTATTCTTCTATGTTCTATGTTCTAATTCTATATATGGTTTCTCTAGGCCCAAATCTTTCCAGCTGTCCTTCATTGACCCATAGAAACAACATTTTGTTCAAATGTAGATGAGCTATTCCCTATTTAAATTCAGCAATTTTAAAAAATTTCATGAAAGAATGTCCACTCTTTCTAAATTACCTATCAAAATCAGCCATTGTCTTCATTCATTTCATCTAACTTCACCCAGGGGCGACACAGTGGCTCAGCGGTTAGCACTGCTGCCTTACATCGCCAGAGACCCGGCTTCGATTCAGACCTCGGGCGACTGTCTGTGTGGAGTTTGCACATTCTCCCCGTGTCTGCGTGGGTTTCCTCCAGGTGCCCCAATCAAAAAGATGTGCAGGTCAGGTGAATTGGGCAGGTTAAATTGCCGAAAGTGTTAGGTACATTATGCAGGGGAATGGGTCTGGATGGGTTACTCTTTGGAGGGTTGGTGTGGACTTGTTGGGTCGAAGGGCCTGTTTCCACACTGTAGGTGATCTAATCATGACCAACAACTTTTATTCTCTGTGCAATCTCTACCTTTACTGCAACTGTGGCAAAGCACATAGTTATGTTATTCATGCTCATAGTTCTAAAGCTAACACATGGTAAGACGACGACCGAAACAGTACATTTTCCCTAAGCTTCAGTACTCAGAGAGTTTTATACACGACCAATTTTAGGCTCAAAATATTATTACAGAAGTCTGAAAATTGGAATCTGTCTCTTCTTCTCGGGGACAAATTTTAACCAAGGTTGAAATAAAGTGGAAGCCAAATGCAGTTGTGAGGAAGATAGCAGATAACTTGTATGAAGCAAATTGTCAGTGTGACAATAAATAACTGGCGTGATAATGAGAAAATTGATTTTCTTTTATTTATATCATATTACTAATACATTGTAGCCATTGATACTCACTGTAGGGGTGTCTTTCTTACTTGGATTCAAGAATATTCAATAATAATTAGCTAGTAATGGCTTTTGTAACATGATCTTCTCAATCACAAAGGCTACTTTGGAAAAAAAATGTCACAGCTCTAGTCAATATATCTTATCTTGTAACGTAATTTACTTGAAAAAAATACAGTTCTACCCATTCACTAAAAACATCAATACTATCAAAGCATTTATTTTTCATTGCATCACTTCAGGATAATCGCAGTGCTGTCTATGCTTTAGGGCAGGGAATGATTTTCATATCCCTGTTTGCCCTCTGCACTTTAAACCTGTGCATATATTGGTCTTGAATAGTAGTCAATCAATAACATAGACTCAGCTTCTGCCAAAATGCTTCATGAATAGACCTTTATTGATACAATAATATTAATTGTAATCAGGTTGTGTTTATGGACTGGGACGAACTTGTGCCTACTTTAAAGTAGAATAATAATGGTTCCTGTGGTGTGGTAGTGTTGTCCTGACTGTAAGCAAAGTTGCACTTCATTTCTCTTTTTCCCATTGTCCTTGTGAACAATAATGGCAACTGGGGAAGGGACAGATAATTTGCATAAATAATGATGAACTGAGACAAATAAGTGTCTACTGGAAGGGTAGGGGAGTGGGTGGGTATGAAAGAAATGGAATCTGTGAGGTGGATTTCAGTTGATCCTATCAACTTGTAAGGACTGACATGATGTTTTGCTTGCGCTAAGCAAGCTGAAGTAGTCTGTGTTTAGACATAGGTAAAAACAATGACTGCAGATGCTGGAAACCAGATTCTGATTAGTGGTGCTGGAAGAGCACAGCAGTTCAGGCAGCATCCAAGGAGCATAGCAAGTCCAAGACAATATCCAGGTTTGGGCTGACAAGTGGCAGGCCATATTCATGGCACACAAGTGTTAGGCAATGACCATATCCAACAAGAGAGAATCTAACCATCGCTCCCTGTCATTCAATGGTGTTACCGTCACTGAATTTCCTATTATTAATATCCTTGTGTTTCCATTAAGCAGATAATGAACTGGACTAGCCATATAAATACTATGGCTACAGGAGCAAGAGGCCATAGTATTATGCTTCCAGAATGAGTGGTCATTGTTTTAGGTCAAGGGAAACCAGATTTAAAACAGAGTTGAAGAGGAATTACATCTCTTGAAGGGTCATGAATCTCTGGAATTCACTAGCTAAGATAATAGTAGATGCTGGGACATTGAATAAATGTTTGGAGGAGAGAGACAGAATTTTAATTAGTAATGGATTAAAAGGTTATGGGCAGTGAGTGGAATGCGAAGTTAAAGTCGAGTTGAGACCAGCCATAATTAAATGAAATGGTAGATCAGGCTTAAGGGGCTGAATTGCCTACTCCTGCTCTAATTTTCTACATTCTTAAAAGCAAGTCAGAGGCTGGGAATACTCCAGTGAGTAACTCATCTCCTGACTCCCCAAAGCCTATCCATCATCTGCTCAGGCACAGATCAGGATAGTGATGAAATACTTCCTACTTCCTGTAAGAGTGCAGCTCCAACAACATTCAAGAAGCTTAAGAACTTACAGGACAAAACAGCCACACATTCACAAACATTCACTCACTCCACTTCCATCAACATTCAGCAGTGTACTGTCTGCAGAAATTCACCAAGGCTGCTTAGACAGCACTTCAAAACCCACAACCACTTCCACCTCGAAGAACAAAGGTAGCAAGCAGATGGGAATGCCATCATCTGCAAGTTCACCACCAAGCCACTCACGATCTTTACATCAACATATTCAGTGTTGATGTTCGTTCACTGTTCGTTCAGTGTCGTTGGGTCAAAATCCTGGATCTCTCTCCTTAATGGCATTGTGAGTGTATCTAAACAAACAGGCCTGAGTGGTTCAAGAAAAGCTTACTATCACTTTCTGAAGAGAAATTAAGAATGGGTAATAAATACTGGTTCAGTCAGCATCACCCACATTGCATGAATAACTAAAACACATTGAAGCTTAAGTACTTTTTATGTCCTGAGGTCTGACACGTTGATTCCAAGTTTATACCATCATTTATTTGATGTAACTGTGCTAGTTTTATTGGATTGAAAAGACAAAAACTTGCAAGGTATCGCTCTCGACAAGATTCAGCGAGATTAAAGTTATTATTAAATTTCTAACAACATGGGTTGATTGCTTGGAAACTGAAACATTGGCAGAGATTAGATTATTGTCTTTTTTTAATTCTGCAAAATTTAAATAGATATGGACACAATAGTTGAAGGACCAGAATTTGGCAGATGGAGTTTAAGGTAGATAAGTGTGAGGTATCAATTTTGGCCAGATGTATAAAAAAGCAACTTATTATCTAAATGAACAGAAACTTCAAAATCCTTCAGTGTAGAGGGATCTGGGTGTTCCTTGTGCATGAAAAGCAGAAAGTTGGGATGCAAGTATAACTGATAATAAGGAGGACTAATGGAATTTTGGCATTTATTGTGACAGGATTAGAATATAAATATGCTGCTGTGATTGTACAAGGCACTGCTGAGACCGTACCTAGAGTCCCCTGACTTGAAGAATGTAATTGCAGTGAGGTCAGTTCAGAGAAGGTTCACTAGATTAATTCCATTGGTGATCGGATGAACAATGAAACATCAGAGCTAGGAGCAGGAGCATGCAATTCAGCCCCTCAAGGAGTAAAACATGAGGTTTGTTAGGAGTTGGATGCAATAGCAAAGAGAGAGCACATATGGGATATCAGAAAGACAATGGTGGAACGTATGTCAGTGGAGTGGAGTAGATCGTTGACCTTTCTCCTGAAGTGCTGTGAATTCTTTGAGACATTGAGACTGCACTGATCAGGGTGGCAACCTTAGATCAGATTGGTGTGGTCTGATGTTATTGCCTCCACTATCAGTTATGGAGGAAGAAGATGTCTTGCCTCTGCAACACCCCCTCCAAGTGGCATTCCAGGTTACTTCCCATAAACTGGGGCACCTATTTTCTCTTATCTGCCATATCCAGGGAGAATATCAGGAACCTGCAGGTAAATTCCCAAATAACAGAGCTGGCCCAAGTGCACAACACTTTATTTAAGATACCAGAGGCACCAGAGATGCCAGTCAATTCCAGGATATCCCACTAGTGATGAGTTGTTCTGCACAGTAGGTCACAGAATTGGGCTGGAATCAGTTTGAGAGAGGTGCCATAAGGGTAGGGTAAGTAGTGAATGAGGCGAGTTTGATAAGTTATGGTGAGAGATTTTTCTCAGCCTTGTGGAGACAAGCTGTTTTGTCAAACTCAACAAAAATGACATTTAGCCAAAAAGAAATGTTCCGCTCTGCCCATTAATCTATATTCTTCCACCGATAATGAATATTGTCAGAATTTCCTCTTTCTATATCACAATGTATGGTATTTGTGAGATTATGTGAACTTGTATTTTGGAAAGAAGTAAAACATTTTCAAGTTACACTGATAGACAAATAAGAGCAATTGTAGTTATGATTTGATATTATAAGATAAAATGCATAATCAAAATCACTTGATTTTTGATCCAGTATCCAAAAGGACCTACCACTGTGTATCCGCTTTAATATTTTTTCTGAAGTCCTCCAAGTTTAAAAAATCCTTTCTCCTACAATCAAAGTGGGTGGGGAAATTTGGTGAAGGGATCCATGTGTGCTGAGTTGGAGTAGAATTGCATGGTGGGTTGGGGCAGAGGAAGATGTAGGACTGATGGAAATTAATAGAAAGTGAGGACTGTGGATGCAGGAGATTGAATTCAAAAATTGTGGTGCTGCAAAAGCACAGCAAGATCAGGCAACATCCGAGGAAATTAGTGTATTGCTTCCACGAAGGAAATTTTAAAAGGGGTAAGATTGAGGTGCTGAGTCCCTTGGAACCAACAGATTGGCAAAATCTAATCTGGGTATTTTTCACCCATTTCTTCTTCAATATCTTATCTACTCTCCTATTGTTTTAAAGCATGATGGAGTCCTGTAGAGTGGTTCCACATTGAGATGACTCAATTAAATATATTATTTTTCCACAAATGCACAGTCAAGTACATACGATAAAGTTACTGCAATAAGAGAATAAATGGAAGTGAGAGTATTTGTGGAACAACTTTAACAGTTCTCTCCATTCCACGGTAATAGAAAATTAGTCTACAATAGCACCATATCAGTGAGTTAGCGTGACTCATGGAGCTCTGAAGTTAATTTATCAAGCAATAACACACCACTCCAGCAGCTCTCAAATACATACCATCATCATTCTCATTGCCTCAGTGAATTTATCTGATAATTATGTTTCAAGGCATGTTGTACCAATTGTTAGCACTCCATGAAATAGTACATAATTACTGCAAGAAGTTTGAACAGAACACATCATCACACCATTGGTTGCATTTTAATCATATTTTGGCTGCTATTTCAGGAAGTTTCATGAAAGATATAACTAGGTCAACTAGCTGCCCATCATAGAATATAGCAGCACCAAACATGGAGACCAGGCTGACATAAACGGGAGAATTCTGGATTAATGGTGCTGGAAGAGCACAGCAGTTCAGGCAGCATCCAAGTAGCTTCGAAAGGCTTTTGCTTGAAACGTCGATTTCGAAGCTACTTGGATGCTGCCTGAACTGCTGTGCTCTTCCAGCACCACTAATCCAGAATCTGATTTCCAGCATCTGCAGTCATTGTTTTTACCTTATAAATGGGAGAATGTTATGGATATTGGGTCCCTGAATGCTTGACTCAGTGACAGGCAGTGCTATTATCAAAGGCTATGCATTTGTAAATAAAAGGTGATTGATAATGGGTTGACAGTGTCATTTCTGTGAGTTCCCCTCATTAATCATGCATATAGGCTCCAAATCGTGACATTTTGCATTTGTCATGGTAGTGGGTGCTGAGAACTTTTGATGTTTATGCTGTGAGTGCCATATTTAAACCCCAGCTGTATACCACCTCAAATGCTGCAAGTCTGCCGGAAATTGTCATCCAGATCAGTGTGATGTTCACAGTGTGGATGAAGACACAGCAATGTCACAAGCAGATTCTATCTGCTACCTCACATTTACTGTGACTTTGCCATAGCAGACATCTCTCCACCCCTTCCATTATTGCATGCATTATCTTCACTCAATGGCTTTCAGCCACCTCATCTTATCCCTCTTTGTTGAATGCTTACCCAATAGTTAGCTGAACATTTGAAAGTACTTTCATTTATAAGTGGATAAGAATCAAATTCACGATAACTTAAACAATTAATTGAATTTTATTTCTCTCACCATAATAATTAATGACTGACTAGAGATGGAATTTGAAATTCTAATTCTAAAGTTTCTAAATCGATTTAGTAGTGCCTCTGACTAATTACAGCTGACATAATTGCAATGCCAACCTTCAAGATAATTAAAATTGCCATTCATCATCTGGTAAAATTGACCCAAATTACTCCCCCTTTCTTCTCATTCACCCAGAACATTTAGCCAACTGTCTTGATTGAGGATGGACCAGACACCGGTCTGGCCATGACTCCCCTTCACTGGATTATGGTCTGCTTCACTTAGACTTTGAGACTTGGCCACTTGTTTGAAACACATGCTGTGTGTTTGCTCAGTACGCTGCCACACATGATGAAGGTGTGACATTGATGTAACACAGTGTTGTGTGCACCCTGTTGAATATTCAGTGTTGGCAAACATGACAAACTGTTTGGTTTTCTGCCTGCACCAAAAACTAAGACAATATAGAACTACTGCAAGCCTTAAGTTCTGATTAAAGCTTCAATTTGCTAAAATGCAAGACAGGACAGAGATATTTTTAGTCTCAACCTTTAAACTTTGAGGTAAAAACAATGACTGCAGATGCTGAAAACCAAATACTGGATTAGTGGTGCTGGAAGAGCACAGCAGTTCAGGCAGCATCCAACGAGCAGCGAAATCGACGTTTTGGGCAAAAGCCCTTCATCAGGAATAAAGGCAGTGAGCCTGAAGCGTGGAACTTTGACCCCAGTGCTGGAACTGTGTGACAGGCTTTCTGTGTCATCCACCTGAGGAACTGATACTCTCTTGGACTCATCCTGAATTGCCTATCCTGATTTCCATTTGAGACCGCCTCTTACTATTCAAAATCAGAACTGCAGGTGGCCATTGTTAAATTTAGGATTTGCAAAGCCAGAATATGTCCAAGTTATAATTGGGACTTTAGTTGTCAAGTCCATACTGTCATTTTTCAAACAGCAATACCAGTCAGGGTTCAGGGTACAGAAATGAATTCAGATGAGGGAGATTAAATAGCTCATTGAGTTCCAATATTTATGAAAAATATACTCTATAGCCCTGAAACATGCCCCTCATTTCGATGGGCTGCATTCTTTTTGGATGATGTTGTTGCTTACCACTTCACTCCTGATGGCAGCACCACACCCACTTAATACAAGTAGAAGTTAGTTGGTTGAAGATGCACCTACCATACTGATTTAGGGAGGACTCAGAGAGCTCTCAGACACTGGATTATGCAGCAGCCCCACTGGGAGTGGACTTCATCACTTCCCACAGAACCAATGCTGGGATTTCAAGACAGAGCTAATTCCCCTTGGTAATTCAAGGAGAGAAGATCCCAGAAAGTGGCGGCTGGATTGCAAAAACCTCTATGGGAGTGTTTGAAAAAAACAACAATTCTGTTGCTTCTGCAAGTGATGCTGGAAGGAATGGAGTTACACAACAATAAATTTGGTGTGGTTGGCATGCCTATACATTCCACAGTTGGTGTTAACATGGCAAAAGGACACTCACCCCATCAGAACCAATACTTATGGTTCCGTTGTAAGGTACAGAATCCTGAAGAACTTCAATGAAAAACTAGGTAAAAAATATAGTACTTATAATTAAGAACCAAATTCAAGAGATTAAGCCAACTAGATTATCAAAGTATTATTTTCTAATTATTATGAAATAAAACAGTATTACTTTAGCTAAAAGACTTAACAATGATTACATGTTTGATGATGTTGGGTTAGTTTACATTGCAAAGTCCTCAATAATGCCAGTGATAATAAGCATCTCGATATCAAGGTGACTATAATGACCAGATTTATAATTTGATGGAAAATCAATGATGCAAGGACAGAATACTGAATCCTCAAAACAAAAAAAACATGGAATTTTGCAGTGAGTGACAAAGGAAAAGCTTTTGTTGCATTCCAGCTGAATGGTTACCCAGTAACCTTGCAGTCTGTAATATTTTTCTATTTTTCAGGCACTCGATCCAGAATGGTACCCTTTGTAGGAATTTGTTTCAACTGTGATCAGGGTAAGGAGCAGGGAAGATCCTCAGTAATCATGCCAAAGAATCCTCAAAATCACAGATGAGTTAAATAAAGCAACAAATATTGTTTGCAAGTAAATGCAATTAAATAAAGATAGGATTAACGTAGCTATGGAAGTGAATAACAGTACCGGTATTTTTAAAAATGGTTGATATATTTGAAATGTACTGCTTTTGATTTCTCCTCAGGAGTGAAAATGCACACGTTCTCATCTGTTATTTTTTGTTTAATCTTTCATGGGTTGTGCACATTGCTGGCTATTTCTAATTGCCAGTGAGAAGGTGGTGGAAGGTCAGTCACCTCTTTGAATGATCTTGAAGGTTGAATGGCATAAGAACAGCCACAAAGCTTTTAGGAAGGCAGTTCCTAGATTTTGACCCAAAGACAGTGAAGGGACAATGTTCCTGTAAGGACAGTCCATGATTTGGAGGAGAACTTGCAAGTTGTGGTGTTTCTACACATCCTATTCCCCTTGTACATCTAAGTGGCAAATGATCCAGATTGAAAGGTATTGACAAAGGTGACTTAATTGATGAAAAGCAACCTGCAGATGGTCAAGAAAAGGATAGATGCTACTGAGCATACCTTCACACCATTACAAGGGACCTCTGTACAGAATTCATTGGTGTAACTACAACAGCAGAACAATGAGGAACAGGATATCGCTATGAGCAATTCATCAATCTCTGTGCTGAAGTATAGAGTCATAGAGCTGCACAACACTGAAACACACCCTTCAGTCCAACTGATCCATGTCGACCAGATATGCTAAATTAATCTAGTCCCATTTGTCAGTATTTAGCACATATCACTCTAAATACTTCTTATTCATATACCCATCCAGCTCCCTCTTAAAGGTTGTATTTGTACCAGCCTCCACAACCTTCTTGGGTAGCTCATTCCATACACACACAAACCACCCACTACTTAAAAACGTTGCTCCTTAAGTCCCTTTTAACTCTTTCCCCTCTCACCTTAAACCTATGCCCTCTACTTTTGGACTCCCCTACTCTTGGGAGTATAACTTTGTCCATTTACCTTATCCATGCCCCTCATGATTTTATAAACCTCTATAAGATCACCCCTCAGCCTCTGATGCTTCAGGGAAAATAGCCCTGTTTATTCAGCCTCTGCCTATAGCTCAAATATGGGCGGCATGGTGGCACAGTGGTTACCACTGCTGCCTCACAGCGCCAGAGACCTGGGTTCAATTCGTGCCTCAGGCGACTGACTGTGTGGAGTTTGCACATTCTCCCCGTGTCTGCGTGGGTTTCCTCCGGGTGCTCCGGTTTCCTCCCATAGTCCAAAGATGTGCAGGTCAGGTGAATTGGCCATGCTAAATTGCCCGTAGTGTTAGGTGCAGGGGTATGGGTGGATTTCGCTTCGGCGGGGCGGTGTGGACTTGTTGGGCCGAAGGGCCTGTTTCTACACTGTAAGTAATCTAATCAAATACCCCAACCCTGGCAACATCTTTATAAATCATTTCTGAATCCTTTCAAATTCACAAAATCTTTCCCATAGTAGGGAGATCAGAACTGAATGCAGTATTCCAAAAGTGGCCTAACCAATGTCCTGTACAGCCGCAACATGACTTCCCAACTCCTATACTCAATATACTGACTAATTATAAAGTAAGCACGCCAAACACCTTCTTCACTATTCTATTTATCTGTGACTCCATTTTCAAGGAACTATGAACCTGCATTCCAAGGTCTTTTTGTTTGGCAACACTCCCCAAACCTTACCGTTAAGTGTCTAAATCATAGCATCATAGAGTCATAGAGATGTTCAGCATGGAAACAGAACCTTCGGTCCAACCCATCCCTGCCGACCCAATCTAGTCCCACCTGCCAGCACCTGGCCCATATCCCTCCAAACCCTTCCTATTCATATACCCATCCAAATGCCTTTTCAATGTTGTAATTGTACCAACCTCCACCATTTCCTCTGGCAGCTCATTCCATAAACGTACCACTCACTGCATGAAAATATTGCCCCTTTGGTCTCTTTTATATCTTTCCCCTCTCACCCTAAACCTATGCCCTCTAGTTCTGGACTCCCTCATCCCAGGGAAAGGACTTTGTCCATTTAACCTATCCATGCCCCTCATAACTTTATACACCTCTATAAGGTCACCCCTCAGCCTCTGACGCTCGAGGGAAAACAGTGCCAGCCTGTTCAGCCTCTCCCTATAGCTCAAATCCTCAAATTCTGGCAACATTCTTGTAAATCTTTTCTGAACATTTTCAAGTTTCACAACATCTTTCCAATAGGAAGGAGACCAGAATATTGCACGTAATATTCCAACAGTGGCCTAGCCACAGTCGCAACATGACCTCCCAACTCCTATACTCAATACTCTGACCAATAAAGGAAAGCATACCAAACGCCTTCTTCACTATCCTATCTACCTGTGACTCCACTTTGAAGATGCTACGAGCCTGTTTTCCAAGGTCTCTTTGTTCACCTCCAATTTTGGTGTCATCGGCAAACTTACTAATTATACCTTTTATGCTCACATCCAAATCATTTATATAAATGATGAAAAGAAGTAGATCCAGCACCGATCCTTGTGGCAAACCAGTGGTTACAGGCCTCCAGTTTGAAAAACAACCCTCCACCACCACTCTCTGTCTTCTACCTTTGAGCCAGTTCTGTATCCAAATGGCTAGTTCTCCCTTTATTCCGTGAAACCTAACCTTGCTAACCAGTCTCCCATGAAGAACCTTGTCAAACGCCATACTGAAGTCCATGTAGATCACATCTACCACTCTGCCTCTTCAATCCTCTTTGTTACTTCCTCAAAAAACTCAATCAAGTTTGTAAGACATGATTTCTCATGCACAAAGCCATGTTGACTATCCCTAATCAGTCCTTGCCTTTCCAAATACATGTATATGCTGTCCCTCAGGATTCCCTCCAACAACCTGCCCACCCACAACTTCAGGCTCACTGGTCGATTTGTCTTTCCAAAATACAGCAGCACACATTTATCTAAATTAAACTCCATCTGACACTCCTCGGCCCATGGTCTATCTGATTAAGGTGCCATTGTATGCTGAGATAACCTTCTTCACTGTCCACTACACCTCAAATCTTCTGCAAACTGTGTCATTTATATAAATGACAAAAAGCAATGGACCCAGCACCAATCCTTGCAGAATATTGAGAGGTCAATGAAACTGATCCATTTGAGTGGAGTTAACAGGGTACACATTGCCAGCCTTGGTCTGACCTGAGGAGAGCCTTTCCCAACAACATGTTTCTGCATGACAGCTTCTTCACAGGTTTCCTCCACAAGCAACTTCAGAACCAAAAACTACAGAGGCCAGACCGAGAATAAAGGAAGGCTAAACCAAGGGGCCCAGCTGAACAATAGATGTGAGAGAGGGGAAAGCCAATCAAGCTATCCTCCAAAACTGGGACTTTATCTGAACTCCCAGATAAACGGCACAGCCAGCAAGAAACTCAACAACTGACCACAACCATCCGAACTAAAGACCGACAACTCAAAGCAACTGGGGAAAGTGAGGACTGCAGATGCTGAAGATCAGAGTCGAGAGTATGGTGCTGGTCAGGTAACATCTGAGGAGCAGGAGAGTTGATGTTTTGAGCATATATCCGGTGGTGAGGTATGACTGTAGGTGGCAGAAATGGCCGAGGATGATGCGTTCTATCCCGAGGCTGGTGGGGTGGAAGCTGAAGACCGGGGGTGTTGTGGTTGGAGGCTTGGCGTTGGAGGGTGCAGAGATGTGGGAAGGTGCTGGAGGGCATTGTTGACCATGTGGGATGGGAAATTGCAGTCCTTGTAATAGGCGAACAGCTAGGATGTTCTGGAGTGGAATTAATCCTCCTGGGAGCAGATGCAGCAGAGGCGGAGGAATTGTGAGTAAGGGATAGTATGTTTACAGGAGGGAAGGTGGGGACAAGTGTAGTCCAGGTGGCTGTGGGAGTCTGTGGGTTTGAAGGAGATGCCCGTGTTGAGTTGGTCACTGGAAATGGAGATGGAGAGGTCCAGGACAGGGAGGAAGGTATCTGAGATGGTCCAGGTGATCTTGAGGCCAGGTTGGAAGGTGTTCATGAAGTTCAACTGTTCAACCTCCTCGTGAGAACATGAGATGGTGCCGATTCAGTCATCTATGTAGCAGAGGAAAAGGTAGGGAATGGTGCCAGTGTAACTGCGAAAGATGGACTATTCCACGTACCCAAAGTAGGCAGAGCTGGGGCCTATGTGGGTGCCCATGGCTACCCTTTTGGTCTAGAGGAAGTAGGGGGATTCGCAGAAAAAGTTGTTGAGGGTAAGGACCAGTTCACACAATCAAATGAGTGTGTTAGTGGAAGGCTACTGGTTGGGTCAGTTGGAGGGGAAGAAAGGAACGGCTTGGAGGCCTTCATCCATGGCGGATGGCTGTGAACAGAGACTGGATGTCTGTGGTGAAGATGAGGCATTGGGAGCCAGGAACCTTCCAGACTATCCACCACCCCACTAGCTCAGGGGATGTCCCATGCACAAACCTCCAACTTCATAGTCCAAGAACCCCACATCGCCCGGTTCTACCTCTTACCCACCAGTCATAGACCTGACTGCCCCAGTCTACCCATCAGCTCCACCTGCCCCTGCCCCATTGAACATATCTCCGCATAACTTGAGACTGTCCTGTTCCCCCATACATTCGGGACACCACCTACATCCTCCACCTCCTCCATGACTTTTGATTTTCCCGACCTTCATTCTTAAATAATGACACCACATTAGCCAGCCTCCAGTCTTCTGGCACCTCACCTGTGACTCTCGGTGATATACATAGCTCAGCAGCTATGCAATAAAGGATGTCAGAGGTTGCCGTGAGTTTTATCCAGTAATAATAGCATGCTGATTGCTTCACTGTCATTAGTCCAGCAAAACGTGGGCCTCCAGCTCTTTGATTAATCTCAATGTCATTTGCAGTGAAAGGCTTATGAGCTTGATTTGATTTTTTTTTTAACCAGCTGTTTCATGTTTGATTTCCAAGAAATTGCTTAATATGAAATCTTACGAGATGATTAATGGCAACTGTAATTGACTTGAAGGTTGCCGTTGCAATTACTTGAGCTGAAATTAGTTGAAGATACTTCCAAATTGATTTAGAAGAGTTTCAATCAGAATTCCAAATTTCGTCTCCTGTCAGTCACAAATTCTTATGGAGAGTTAAAATTCAATAACTTGTTTAATTTATCACAAACTTGATTCTCACCCATTTTTAAATAAAAGTGCTGTGATTTATTCAGCAAACTACTGAAACTAAAACTACTGGAATTAGACGTCACGGTTTCAATATTGGCTGAGCCATGATTTGTAACTGCGGAGGAGTGGGATGTTCGGAGAATGAGGTTCACCTGTGAAATCTGAAAGCTAAGAATTCCCTTCACACCATGAAGTTTTAACTCTATGAGCGGGTGTGTTTACTTTTCCACAGCATTCCTGTCTGAAACGTCAGCCTAAGTGATAGGTTTTACTCAATGTCAGATGGAAAGTATGACAGTGCAGGTCATAGAGGAAGGTTTGACAGAAACTGCTGCTTTTGCTGGTTCTCATGGGAAAATCATGATGTTACGAGGGGAATGAAAACATTCAAAGCAATGGAAGTAAGGACCAAAATTAATTCTGAATTCACATTAACCCTGTTTTACTGCAAAACTTGAGAATAGACATTTTTTCCACACTGCACTTAAATGGTAGAGATTGAGAACATGAGACACAATGGGTGGAAATTTATAGGGGCCTGAAGGAGATGGCCTACGGTGAGAAATGTGGCAGAATTGTGTGAAAATTCCAGTGAGGCCAATCTTGATGTAAGGAGCAGCTCGCTGCATCTTTTGACTAAGTTCTGGGCATTAAGGTGAGATTCTCACTAGGCAGTAGTGAGTTGCAAGAATAATTGCGTCTTAAAGATCTTATTAACTACACATCTCTCCTCATGAAAGTTCCTACAGTAAATTCCTACACTATTAGCCTCTGAGAGCAAACTAAATGCTGTGCATTCTTGACATGGAAGTCTGAGCATGTGTCTGGTGATTTCAGCACATGAGAAGAAAGTGAAGACTGCAGATGCTGGAGATCAGAGTTGAAAGATATGGTGCTGGAAAAGCACAGCAGGTCAGAAAACATCTGAGGAGCAGGAGAATCGACATTTCGGGTGCTGAAAGATAAATAGGAAGAGGGATGAGGCTTTCTACACCCAGCAGAGATTTCTTTTCTGCACATCCACTGTGTCCATTTTTCTCGATGTGGTCTCCTCTACACTGGGGAGGCATGACGCCAACCCGTAGAAAATTTCAAGGAACAACTCTGGGACACATGCACCAAACAACCCCATTGACCTGTGGCCGACCACTTCAACTCCAGCCCCCACCCCCACTCTGCCAAGGATATGCAAGTCCTGGGCCTTCTCTACGACTGAATCCTAGCCACCAGACGCCTGGAGGAATAATGCCATATTCCTTGATGAAGGGCTGATGCCCATAACATTGATTCTCCTGACCCCTGGATGTTGACTGACCTGCTGTGGCCTTCCAGCACCACAGTATTTGACTCTGATTTCAGCACACCACTGACTGTGAAATAGCATCTCAGGGCACAGTCCATGTGCACCAGCTGCATGCATGCTTTGCCATGGACACTGGCATCTAATACTTGTCAACCATCAGGATCCTCCTGGCACCTCTCCAATCCACTGCCTGGATGATGATCAAAATGCTGCTGCAAGGACACTTTGCACAGAGACAGAGGCCCAGCTCATGGATTGCAACAGGCTGCATCTCATTGCTGTTGACTCACGCCCCAAGATGTCAATCTAACACCTCCAGGATGTGCTTACTATCTACATAGCAAACACACTGCACATTTATTCAACCAAATGACCAGGTCAGAAGGTCAGTGGAGGTTAGTCCTTAGTCCAGCCAAAGGGATGCTGCTGTCAGTCAGGGACATCCAGTACTCTCAATCAAGGGCACAGTCCAGACACAGCCCATAGCCATTGTCAGTCGTCCAGTGGAGTTGGTCAGTGAGGGGATCTGGCAACTGAACAGTCCTTCAAGCAGTCAGGGCAATTGCATATCATTCACTTGGTGAGTTACAAGCACAGCAGTCAGAGTCAGTCTCATCTCGCAACTACTCATCAATATCGGTCAGAGGTTTAAGGAAAATACAATTCTTAGATTCAAATGTTCATTGGTGAGGAGGGATTTGTGAGTGGGGAGAGGGAGTCACATTTCCAAAGTGGTCTCTTTGCCTAAAGGGGGTGAGGAAAGCAGAGCCACGTGTTGAGGGAACAAAAATGGTGAAAGGTGTAATAAAGATGTAGAGATACTGTACTTTTAAGAGAGTTGAAAAGCTAGCAAGGCCTCTGCCTGACACAGCACAAAGTATTCTGAACAAGGTAACAATGTAACATTTGGTTGAAATAGCTAGCAGTAGCTAGGTTGCCATGAGACACAAACAAATTCAAATTTGGCCAATCAGTTTAAATTATGCCCCAAGTTACCAAACTCCAATCAACTTTGAATTTAGTATTTTGATAGTATTAAAACCAATGAAACAATCTGGTGTTTTGGGGTATAAAACCAGACTTTTCTGAACAAACGTAGGCTGCCAGTTTAAGAGTTCTCTGAGAGGCACCTGTCTGTGGAAGAAGTTTGCACAGCAGAACATAGAAACTGATCTGGAGAGAATCTACAAAAGAAATTCGGTAAAACTGACTGGTTTTGAAACCTGATTTTTTTCTTTTCGCAAATTGTAATCAGGATTTTTATCAGACTAGTATTGCAGAGTGAAAAGTAAAAGATAGTTTTGAGAGAAAGGAGTTGTAAATAATTGTTAGTTAATATTCTCTGTTAGACTTCAATAATAAAGTTGTTACTTTTTACTTTAAATAATAACTTTTGGGATAGTTCTTTACCTCTCGAATTTTAACAGAATACAGTACAGCATGAATTCTTTCTGTGTTGCTGGTTTAAATTAGCAGAGTGGTTTACCCCATGTCGTAACACAGGGGGCAAAGTCAAAGTATGTGAAGTCTATTCAGAACAAAATTGAAAGGCATGGGTGGGTGGAGGGTTTATTGACAGTGAGCATTACTGGTGCCTCCACAGAGAGAGTGGGGAGGACCCTGGTGGCTTCTTCAAGGTTTAATGTCGAGTCTCAAGGAGCAAGAGGAAGGTTGGAGGCAAAGTTCAGTATGGTGATCTTCCTCACGGGGGTCACTGTGAGAGAACTATGCTGGATGCTGAATGTTGGAGCAGCACCTGAGTTGTCTCGCAGTAGGTAATGTCTGTATTGAACTTCAATTCTATGGGCTCCTTCCAGGAAGCAATGGGTTACCTGTGTAAGATTTTTCAGTTACGCACCCCCAATGCATCAGGACTGTGATTGCTGCCATCTCCGCAAGGTCACACCAGTACATTTTGTTTCCACTTGACAAAGTCAGTGCTGCTGCCAGGCCAGTATAATTCAGAAACATAGCTGGTGCCAAGCATCATCAACTGCACACACATGGCACATGAATGCATGTCTAGCAGGCTACCCTAACAGCTGCCCGACACTTTATAGCTGGAGGAGGAGAGGGTGTTTTTGAGTCCATGTACCTTACAAAGCTGCTTACTGGGGTATAAGGAGTACTCAATGCAACTCTGTCTCATGACACCATTGTGCAACCCCTGATGTGGAGCACAAATATAATGTTGCCTGTGCCTTGACCAAGGCCTTGGTGGAACAGAGAATACAGCTGCTGAAGATGCAGTTCCACTGGAGAGGGGACTCTTCAGTTCAGTCCAGACAGTGTATGCCATTCATCCTGCACACCTGGAGCAAGCAACAAGGCAATGTGCTGGACACCAAAGACCTGGGGGAATGGGAGCAGTCTTCCAAGGATAAGGACAAAGACACCGGTGGTGGGAGTGGGAGAAAGCTCTCATTGTCCACGACAGAACTTAGCTGCACCTGGTGATAAAGCCAAGCAGAACCTGTTTGACACCTCCTTCCAGGATGACAGCTGGATGCAATAGACCATCATAGACTGTCAAATAGTTGGTGGTTATGATGCCAGCTTTTGGTTTGCATTATGAAAGCAAATCTGCAGCCTCTGTTCATTTTCTTTGTGTTCACTTCTGCTGGCTGTGAATAAAAAAAAACTCTGATTTGAAACTGTCTGATATCTTGCCCATGTGTGATATTTCCCTGTTGGACAATGACAAAAAAAAGGTCTACATTGGGCATTGGGAGCAGAGTAGCAGTGACATAGGTGGTTTGATGGGATTGTGCTCAGGGCATATAAACCATGTTTGAGAATGGGGCTGTGTAATGCTGTGAGCAGCATAGCTGTGAAGCTTCTGTGCAATTATATAGCCGTGAGGAGCAACATCAGATTACCAATATTTGACTGGGTGGCCAGAGGACCTCTAAAAATGGGGTGAGTGGCAGCAATGCTGACCTTTTGGTTGGTATCCACGGCAGTGAGAGGTGAGTTGTTCCACGAAAGGTACACGTTAAGATAGGATGAGAACCAGGCAAGGAGCCACCAATGGCATAAGGCTGTGTATTAATGAGGTGAGTTTGATAAGATACTATGACAAATCTCACTGGGCTTCAGTGAGAGAAACCATCCATAAAACTCAACAAACCTGACACCTTAACCAATAAAATGAAAAATTCCGCCCAGTGTTTTACAAGGTCGTGCTAGCATGGAACACTAAGACACAGGGAGTGGCTGAGGTTCCTGTTAGGGAAACATCAATATCGAAAATAGAGAAAAGTGCAATAGGTCAAGTGTAAGTAGTTGTTTATTGATCCAACACTTGTATGGTACATACTAACTATTGTAATATTTGTACACAATCTCCTGTTGTACTATCATTTCAGATATTATAAATACTTTTGGACATTTTACACTGAGGAAGATGTTGCAATTTTTGTTCTATTTTGTCATTATCTCTTTAACAGTGAGAACATATAATTTGCAATAATTGTACAAGGAGGGTAAGATTAGCTTTCCAATATGTTTCCTTGTGTTGTCATTTTTTACAATAAGTTCAATTTGGAAGTTTACTACTACAGGATCGGACAAAATATAGAAAATAACTCCATTCCTTTTATAGTACGAACATGACAAGTGCATTGTAGAATAACGTTTTTCATTAAATATTGACTTGGAGCAATTCCTTTTACTCAATAGAAATTCAGATGCACATTATGCATTCCATTTCTGCTGGCACTTTAACTCGTCTATTTATTTCAATGTCAGTTTACAACAGATTAATCTTCAATCTTTTTGATAGATATTATAATTAAATAGTTCGGTAATTCCAGAGCCATTTGGTATCTCAGGTGGACTGACCAGCACCAGTGTAGTAATTATTATTGACAACTGGAACCTAAAATAGTACTTCACTAATAATTTGTTACAGATCAAGTATTACAACTGATATTTGACAAGTCTCTCCCTTTAGTAATTTAAAAAAAAGGCCTTTAGAAACATCACACAAGAGGGAATACAGAGGAACCTCGATTATCCAAAGGACATGGGCAGGAATATTTCACTCAGTTCATTAAATTCCGAATAATCGAATGCCAGATAACGTAGTTTAGCCAAGCATTGGGACCTTGCGATCTTGCTGGAAATCCAATTTTTGGAAAATCGAATGCCGGATAATCAAGATTTCTCTGTAAATATTAACTTAAAACATGCTATAGAAAAGGTGTGTGGGATTTAGCTTAGTGAAAGCTCGGTGACCCCTCCTCATATCCTCTACCTGAAAAGTAATTGAAGCACAAAAATATATTTCCACCGAACATTCTTTGGTACATTCAGGTATTTCTCTTTTTGTCTCACAAAGACAAATTTGTTCTGGATAAAGAAAAATAGAACTGTCGAAGCAACTGCTTTTCTCTGTAAAATTGGAGTGGAACCCTTTTGGAGTAAACTTGAAAGATTTATGATTGGTGTAGTAAGTAGCAAGTTGAACAACCTCCCACGCAAGTCCCAATTTCCACCTAATCAGTCTTCAGTAAAGCTTAAATCAGAAGTGGTTTAAATTGCATGAGTGTTAGTCAAATAGAGTGCAAATTGATCAGCAGCTGAGCCAAACTGGTCTTGTTCTTGCAAAATGAGTTAGATTAAAATTGGGTCTAAATAATATTGTACAAAAAAGATCTTCAAGTACTTTTGTTATGCAGTTTGTTTAAATAATTTGGTACACAATTCATGTTAGACCTATGAAAAAGCATTTAAAGATGATATTGCTCAGAAACCGACAAGTGGGCTCAAGGCTGGGAGCAATGTATTTGCACTATAGATCGAGTAGTCTGCATTACTAATTGCAAGCATTTGGCACTAAAAATGAAACAAGGTGTGTGAGAAAATAATGTCATTATTTAATCATTGAAGATTCTATTCTATTACCCTCTGCAGCCATTCTAACAATCATTTTAACTTATTTGTTCTTTCTGGAATCTTGTACAGAAATTAGTTGTTATTTCTGTCTACTAAAAGGGCTTTGGGACATCCTAAAGATGGAGTGGGAGTATGGCCAAAAGGTGTTTCTTTACCGTAACTAAAGTGCTTTTCTATTTTGTAGTTAGTACCAATTTAGAAATGTAACTGAGCATTTCCTGATCAAAGCCAAGACAATGTATAATAGGAGCAGCAGTCACACAGGACATGGCCAAGCATTTCCTGTGAGGCATAGGTCATGTAGGGAAAGCCTTCTATCTTCTTGTGGACTTCAGCCATGGTCAGGGACATGCTCACTAAAATCCAATCAGTCACCATTAGGTAGAATGCTTGACTTGACATGATTGACATTTGACTCCCGAAAAAGATCATGAACTGATGTAGACTAAGCTCCAGAGGTACAAGGTACTTGGACTTTTCCAAATGAGGCAGGGATCTCTCCTTGGGGTACCACTCTACATTTATCAATAATTTGTTGGATGGTTGAGGTATTTATTGGGGGAATCAAGAACAGCTTCTTCCCCGCTGTTATCAGACGTTTGAACAGACCTCTCATATACTTAAAAGGATCTTTCTCTGAACCTTCTCTGTTGCTGTAACACTATATTCTGCATTATTCTATTGCCCTGATATACTTTTGTAAGGCATGACTTGCCTGGATAGTATGCAAAAAAAAAGACTTTTCACTGTATTTCAGTACAATAGTAAAATCAAATCAAATATTTGTTGCAGATGTTATTCGCCTCATTTCTCCTCACAGCCAAATTATGTCTGTCCTTGAAAGGTCTACAGTCCAGGGACCTCTCTGAAGGAGCTACACATCTTATTTTAAAACTGGGTCCTGTCCACAGGCAAGTAACTTTCAGAGTTTTATTTCATGCACGGACAAAATAAATGTAATGGTTCTTTGCATCTTTTATTCAGTTGTCCAAGAAGTGCAAATTACTGGCTTTGTGTGAGGACCACTTAGTGAAAATAATCCTATCCATATTCTCAACATGTTAAAAGAAAATAAAGAGGTTTAGATTAATGAGTATATAGTACAGTACTGATAGCCTTGGTTAAAATTATGCATAGCCTTGGTTAAAATTGGTTGAAATGACCAATTAACTGACATATCTATAAAGAATAAATTGCACATGAATGATATTTTACAATGTACTTAAATTGTGACAACTAAAAACTTCCAGGGTTCAGAATTGGTATTGTCAACTGAGTGTAATTTTACTTAAGCTCTATCTTTAACTGCTACATCAGTGACCAATGGTCATACATTCTTATATTGGCTTCAACTACAATATTGTAATAGAAAATCTGAGTGGCTTCTGAAGACATAGCTAAAGAAATATGAATGATGCCATGACCTGCACAGAGCTCCTGAATGTTCATAAATCCTCCTTAAATCATCTCTGAGACTTTCGGGTGCCTTAATGGGACTGGGTCAGGTGGAATATTGAAACCTTAAAAAAATCTTAAAATTGAATGTGACCTGCCTCCCAGAATGTTGGTTCGTCATTTAAATATTCTACTGAGGCTGCATGCTTCAGAATCGACATCACTTTTGGAGTTAACCCCTGCTGGCCAGCATTTCGCAAAAACACAGCAGCGAAAGTGAGACAAAGCCGACTGAGTGGAAGAGAATCATTTCATGTTCTGTTTGTGAGTCAGGAGGAAGAGGTATATTTCCCTTTTGTCCATTAAGATTCCCTGCTTTCCATATCCAGGACTGGTTGATCTGCATCCTGGAGTGGATTCCCTTCCCCGACACACAAACAATGATCCCAGTCAAGATGGAAGACTTAATAGGGTATGGTGAATGAATTGTGTTTCATAGGGTCATCATAATTAATCTGAATATTTTGCATAACTGCAGTCAATAACATGAATTATCTCAGATCGTCAGTCTGACATTCTCATGAAAATCATCCCAAACAATGGAGAAATGACAAAACAATGTATGTATTTCACTGAAATTTTAAGAGGTTTAGTTAACTACTAGTCACAATCTAAGCATATTATATACAGTTCTATTTGAGGCAGTTAAGCAAAAAGATATTTCTGCCATTAATTTACCTTGGTGCTTTTCCAGATAGAGAACAAATGTGTGGATATAATCCAAAACACCAGGATTTGTTAGTTTTTATTTACCTCTTTATCCACTTACATTTTAACAGTGTAGTATAGATGGAATATTCAATCAATCAGCAAGTTCTTGTTCTTTCCAGGTAACTTTATTCCAGTTGAACAGTGTGATGGAAGAGACATGCCAGAACACCCTCAGCTGTTGTTTTTCTTCTTGAAGATATTGACTGACATGCTGTATATGTCAGATTATTTTAATTTTTATTAAAGTTCACTGGCAATGCGTTTTATTTGCCAGTGAGTGTTTCTGAGTCTATGATTGACTTTGCAGTTGGCAACCCAGGAAAATATGAGAAAGTGCACAGGATATAGACATGTTATTTTTATGCATATACTTTGACAAAGGTGGATGAGGAGCAAGAGGGTAGATGGATTGGAAGATCCTGTGCAAAAGGCAAAGGGTTTGCTAATGGCAGTGAGAGAAGAGATGTAACATGGGTGTAATTTGTGAGAGTGAGAGAATAAGTTGTCTCTATGAAGTCTTCAAAATATTAGCAGAAAACAAAAAGCAAGGTAAAAAAAGGTAAATTATTTCCTCTACTTGGGGATATTAGAGTTTGGGGTGGACTCAAAATGGGCCCACCATGGTCTCAAAGTAAACTCAGCACGGTTAGGGCCAGATCATTTAAAAGAGATGTTAGTAAGCACTTCTAAACACAAAGGGTGGTAAAGGTTTGGAACACAAATTCTCTTCCACGAATTGCAGTGGATGCTGAATCAATTATTTATTTTAAATCTTAGCTCGATTAGTTTGTGCAAAGCAAATTTATTAGTCTGAAGGCAGGTGAATGGAGTTTAGCCACAAATCAACCAAGATCTCACTCAATGATAGAACAGGCTCAGGAAGCTGAATGGCCCACTCCTGTTCCTATGTTCCTAAGTGCAAACAAGATATAAACAAGACAAAGTTCTGGATGGGGACGGAAGACGTAAGAAAAGATGAAAAACAGACCTCGTGTGGTCAGTTTCCAAAGTTATGGAAATCAATAATGAAGCCTCAAGGCCTTAGGGTTGAAGCAGAAGATAGGCACTGTTCCTCATGCTTGCATTGTGCTGCTTTGGAACATTGCACCAAACTCAGGACAGAAGTGTTAGCATGAGAACAAGATGGTTTATTGAAATGGTAAGCAACTGGAAAGTCAGGGTCATTCCTATAGACAGAGTGGAGGTTATTGCAAAGCTATCACCCAGTCTGAGTTTGGTCTTGCCAATATAAAGGGGACTGCAAGGTGAGCAGCGAATGGAGGAGACTAGATTGAAAGAAGTACAAATAAAACATTGCATCACTGTGAAGATGTGTTTGCCTTGTACAGTGAAGCGGGAGGTGGTGAATGGACAAGTATTGCACCTTCTGTGAATGTAAGGAAAAGTGTCATGGGGAGTGAGGAATGTTAGGAGTGAACAAAAGGGAATCGATCCTGTTGAATGCTGATGGTGCAGGAGAGTGGAAGACATGTTTGGTGGTGGCATCCTGCTGGAAGTGGTGGAAATATCACTCTTATTTGAAAAAGTGGGGAAGGTCAAGGGCTGAAATGCAAGAGATGGATCATACTCGCTGAGGGCTCTTTCAACCACAACTAAGGGAGAGGGAAGGAGCTTTCTGTTGAGGAAAAATAGTCATGTTAGAGGCACCCAGAGAGAAGGATAGCAGCAACAGACCAACGGAATTGAATCCTTACAGGAAGCAGAGTGTGAGGAAGTGTAGTCAAGGTAACTATGGGGTTTGCTGGGTTTGTAATGGATATCGATGGACATCCTATCCTCAGAAATGGAACCCAAGAAGTCAAATGGGAAAACTATTTGAGGACCAGGTGCAAGTGAGAGAAGGATGGAAATTGGGAGAAAAACAGATGAATTTCTCCAATTCCGGATAAAAGCAGGAAGCATGACAGAAGATGACATTAATGTATAAGAGAAGGAGGTGTGTGTGTGTCTGTGTGTGTGTGTGTGTGTCTGTGTGTCTGTGTGAGTGTGTGTGTGTCTGTGTGAGTATGTATGCGTGTGTGTGTGCATGTGCGTGTGTTTGTGTGTGTGTTTATGTGCATGTGTGTGTATGTGTGTTTGTGCGTGTATGTGCGTGTGCATGCGTGTGTGTGTGAGTGTGAGAGTGTGTGTGTGTGTTTGTCTGTGTGTGAGTGTGTGTGTGTCTGTGTGAGTGTGTATGTGTGCGTGTGTTTGTGTGTGTGTTTATGTGCATGTGTGTTTGTGTGTGTGTGTGTGTGTGTGTGAGAGAGAGTGTGTGTGTGTGTGTGTGTGTGAGAGTGTGTGTGTGTATGTGTGTTGGAGCGGGAGGTGGGGTTCCCCAAACACAACTGGAATGTTTCACATAGCTGAAAAAGCAACAGACATCGCTGTGATCCATGCACGTACCCATGGCCACTCCTTTGTTTTAGAAAAAAAATGAGAAGAATCTGATGAGAAGTTGTTCAAAGCGAGACCAAGCTCAGTTAAGTGAAGGAGAATGGTACTGGTGGGAGGGGGGGAGGGAGTCTGTGCAGACAGCTTTTCAGGGAAGAAGCAGAGAGCCTGTAGACAATCCTGATGAAGAATAGATGTGTAGAGGGATTGTATAGCCACGGCGAACAGGAGACAGCACAGACCAGAACATTGGAAGTCATGGGACTGACAGAAAGCATCAAAAAAAGTTATAAATAGAAGTGAGGAGAGACTGGACAAACTGGAAAATATGTCAAGATAGGAGGAAATGGGTTGAGAGGGGCAGAGTCAGGCTGATATGATGAGTCTGCCAGGAAAGTCTTGTGACTGGATTTTTGCGTAGATGTAGAACCAGGCTGTGCAGAGTTGAGCAAAGGAGGTGGGACGCTGAGGAGGGAAGATCTCCAGAGGAAGTGAGGTTTGTGATGGTCCTGGAAATTATAGCGTGATTTTAGTAATGGGGTCATGATCCAGCAGGAGGTCGGAGGAAGTATTTGAGAGTAGGCATTCAGGTTCCGCCAGGGTAGAGGTCAGCACACAGACAATAAATGCACTATCTTTATCGACAGGATGGTTAACAAGGCCAGGGTTGAATCTGAAGAATCAACCATCAAACAGGGCAGCACAGGTACAGGTCTTATGGCCCAGCATATCGGTGCCAACCATGATGATATTCTAAACTAATCCCAACTGCCTCCTCACAGTGCATATCCCTCTATTCCCTACCTGTTCATCTGTCTGTTTAAATGCCTCTTAGCCTTTGCTATCGTATTTCCGTTTATCACCTTCCATTGTAGTACATTCCTATCACCCTCTATGTAAAAAGAAATTGCCTCACACATCTACTTTAAACACTCCCCTCTCACCTTAACCTTATGCTCCATAGTATTTGACATTTCCACCCTGGCAAAAAGACTCTGCCTATCAACCCTATCCATGCCCCTCATAATTTTATATACTTCTGCCATTTGCTCGTCAGCCTCTGACGGTCGAATATAAACAATCCGAGTTCGTCCAACCTTGCATTGAAGCAAATGCAATCAAATTCAGGTTACATCCTGGTAAACCTCTTAACTCTCTCCAAAGCCTTCACATCCTACCTGTAGTTCAGCGACCAGAACTGCACAAAGTACTCCAAATGTGGCCTGACCAAAGTCTTATACAGTTGCAGCACAACTTTCCAACTGTTATTCTCAATGCCCTGACTGATGAATGTAAGCATTCTATTTGCCTTCTTTACCACCTTATCAACTTGTGTTGCCAATTTTCGGGAGCTATGGGCTTATACCCCAAGAATCCTCAATACGTCAAAGTTACTAAGGGTTTGGCCATTTACTATATCCTTTCCTCTTGTATTTGACCTCCCAAGATGCATCACTTCACAATTATCCAGATTAAACTCCATCTGCCATTTCTCTACCCAACTTTCTAGCTGATCTATATCTTGCTGCACTTTTAAAAAATATCCTTTCTCACTATCAACAACTCCACCAATTTTTATGTTATCTGCAAACTTATGAATCAGACCACTAAATTTCCATCCAGATCATATATTACAAAGACCAGAAGTCCCAGTACAGCTCTATGGAACACCATTAGTCACAGACCTCAAGTCAGAAAAGCACCCCTCCATTTTATCTTCGATGGTCAAGGCAATTTTTTATTCAACTTGCCAACTCACCATGGATTCCATGTGATTTGATCTTCTGGACCAGTTTACCTTGCCCACCACAAGAGAAAGAAAGATTAGAGTGTTGGAGGAGAGCAGTGAAATAAAGGCAGCAGATGCCACATTGTCAGTTCTCAATGAAGAGATCAAGTGCAGACAAAAGGCCAGAGGGAGAGGTCAAGCCAAAGGGGGAGTATTGGCAACTGGTGTAAAGGTCAGTGTGGCAAGGGGAGGACTCCTGTCCAAAGAAATGGGCATGGAGACAAAGACAGTGGAAGCAGAGTTTGACATCATGTCATGCCCAAAGCTCATTGAGGTGGGGGTGTAATGGGATAAAATTAAATTAAAATAAGAATAGATTGTTCAGCATCAGAGAAGGGAAAGATCTGGTGAATATAAGACAAAATGTGAGATGTTTCTCAACAGCTTTACAGCTCTTTTTGTCTTTTACACTGGGAGTATACACCATCTGCCTTTGCTCCTCCTCCACCTCTGTCAAAAAATATAGAAATAACCATTATCCAACACCATTTGTTTTTAGAGAATAGTGATACTAGAATTGAAACATTACTCTGTTTCTCTCTCCACAGATGCTACCAGACCTGTTGAGTTTCTCCAGCATTCTCTGTATTCATTATCAATTAACATTTGCTTAATGTAAGCAAGATTTGTTTAAACTTTCAATCAACATCACATTTTAAAAATAAAAATTCAGCAATGACAATATTACCATGCAAAAATGAATCCAAGTACTTAGGAGATAAAAATGGATGACTTTATTTTGTAAGATAAAAAACAATAAAGTCATCACAGTCTGATCTCTATTATAGAGAGACAACTGATAATAGTTTAGCCTGAAAGTCACCACACTTCAGGTGAGGGGACGGATTGACAAAGAAAATACTTCATGATAAACACAGCAAAAGCAGGAAGTGAACCTACACTGTTGGTAGTGCTTTGCATTGTAAACTCACCATTCATCCAATGGAGCTAAACCAATCTTTTACC
The DNA here is from genome assembly GCF_047496795.1 of Chiloscyllium punctatum. Taxonomy (NCBI): domain Eukaryota; kingdom Metazoa; phylum Chordata; class Chondrichthyes; order Orectolobiformes; family Hemiscylliidae; genus Chiloscyllium; species Chiloscyllium punctatum. The sequence continues at coordinate 134,365,030 of NC_092741.1, read as the reverse complement.
TTGCTAGCTAAACCACCATAAAATCTAACGTTCAGATTATCTAACTTAAAAAAGAATTGATACCAGTTCAAAATTTGGAGCTGTGTATTCACAATTTACTGAATTGATTGATTGGCCTTAAGAGAAAGAGGTCGGCATTTCACAACCATCTTTGGAAAAAAATGTGGATGGAAATGATCTGCTCTGTCAGTTTACAAGCCAAAGAATGAGGTGAAAATTGTCTCCAGAGGTTTAGGATTGGAGTTTAAAAATGACTGATTGTTCACTTCCAAATTAATGCCTTTTTTGAAACTTTAATTATCTTTGGTAAGATAGGAAGAACAATTAGCTAAAGCAAAATCAAATACTTAATTAAGTGTTTGAGTTCACCTTTCATGTATTGCATTGTTCAAGATTTAGATCTTGAACTCATTTTCTTCTTATACAATTAGAGAGAACAATCAATTAAATAACTATTTATCCTCAGAATTTACATAAGGCATCGGGAAGAGAAAGCGGTATTACTGGTTAAATGGAGAAAGTAATGAAATTTACCCATTGAGAAAGGAAAATGCTTGGGCAAACCTTATACAGAATCCGAATATTAAATAGGAAACTACTGCAAGCACGCCAAGCAGGCCAAGTTTAAAACATCGATTTTCAGATGCAAAGTACCCTCCAAGCAAATTTATGAACTGAATTGAGAATTTGAGAAAAGACCCAGGAACAATTTAGGATACTCTTCTTTTATCTTAAAGACATTGACTGGAACCCAGACCAAGATGAAACTTCCCACACTTTGACTGCTGAAAGAAAAACCAGCTTTAACCTGGGTTCAGCGTATCAAACTATCCATAGTTTAGACAAAGGTGGCAAAAACCAACATGTCAGATAATTATTATCTGAGACCAGGCTAAGTTATATTGCAGGAACACTCAATAGAATTTTACTCTCTATTATGTGTATTAGACTTGGACCAGAAGTGCTTAATTTTTCTTGCATGAGAACAATGATTACAATTTTAATGCCTGTACAGTACTGGGAGGGATCTAGTGCATGTGCAGAGAGGTGGAAGCATGATTTTTTGATCTTTATTTGACAGCCAGATCAAAGTGGAAAGCTGCACCATTGTAAATGACTGACTCCTCTCATTAAAATCCAAATTTCACCCTATTTTGTTGTTCATTTTGTATTTTGATAGTACAAATTAAATCAGACAATAGGTGCTGAAAAGGCTTATTAGAAATGTTGTTGAAACAGTTTGCAAGGATAAAGCTGAAAGTGCATGAAAAACGTAGTTTGAGTGGAGAACTCCAGATAAATGTGAGGTGCTGCATTTCGGAAAGGCAAATCAGGGCAGGACTAACACATTTAATGGTAAGGTCCTGGGGAGTGTTGCTAAACAAAAAGACCTTAGAGTGCAGGTTCATAGTTCTTTGAAAGCGGAGTCTCAGATAGATAAGATAGTGAAGAAGGTATTTGGTAGGCTTTCCTTTGTTGATCAGAACAGGAGTTGGGAGGTCATGGTGCAGCTGTACAGGACATTGATCAGGCCACTTTTAGAATATTACATGCAATTCTGATCTCCCTCCTACAGGAAGGCTATTGTAAAACCTGAAAGAGTTCAGGAAAGATTTACAAGGATGTTGCCAGGTTTGGAGAGTATGAGCTATCGGGAGAGTCTGAATTGGCTGGGGCTATTTTCCCTGGGGTGTCGGATGCTGGACATTGACTTTACCGAAGTTTATAAAATCATGAGGGGCATGGATAGGGTAAATATACAAGATCTTTTCCCTGGGCTGGGGGAGCTAGAGGGCATAGGTTTAGGGGGAGAGGGAGAAGATTTAAAACAAACCTAAGGAGCAACTTTTTCACAGAGAGGGTGGTGCGTGTATGGAATGAGTTGCCAGAGGAAGTGGTAGAGGCCAGTACAATTATAATATTTAAAATGCATCTGGATGGATAAGTGAACAGGAAGGGTTTAGAGGGCTATAGGCCAAGTGCTGGCAAATGGGACTGGATTATTTTGGATATTTGGTTGACATTTGGATCGAAGGGTCTGTTTCCATGCTGTACATCTCTATGACTCTATGACAATGGTCAACACTGATCAAACAAATCTTCTAAATCAACCAATGGATTTAACAATTAATAATTTTAATAGCTGAGACCAAAATGGATCAATTTGAAAATGTTGATTGCGTAAGAATCATTGTTAACTTGCTGGCTCAGTCCAATTTTACTATTAGGATTTAAAAAGTGATTTGCACATTTGATGTTGAATGAGCTGCATGCGGAGGCTGGATCAGCTGGTGCTGTCAATTTTGATGCAAATTGCCTTGTAAGTACTTTTCAATCCACCCAAATTTTATACCCCCGAAACCAGAATTCAAGTGGTCTAATAATTGATCGAACCATACCCATTTTCACCAAACACATTAGGTTCAAAGAAACACTGGTAAGTACATTTAGTGAGGGATGTATTTGTCCAAGTGACGATTGTCTTTTTCAATTTTGGGAGAGTGTACTATACATTAAGGATGCTCATGGAAGGCTACTAGCTTGCTCAACATTCTCTTTCAGTCGCACTTCTACTTAAATCGCAAAGATATTTGAGACCAGCACACCAAAGGTGTAAAACTGGCCTCAATTTACTTTTGTAGTTGAACAATGAAAAGTGAAAAAATGTTGCAGCAGGGACATGATGGATGCAATGTAAAGAGTCTCATATAATGATGGAATAACGGTTTACAAATCTGTGATTTGGAGATGCCGGTGTTAGACTGGGGTGTACAAAGTTAAAAATCACACAACTCCAGGTTATAGTCCAACAGGTTTAATTGGAAGCAGTAGCTTTTGGAGCACTGCTCCTTCATCAGGTGATGAAGGAGCAGCACTCTGAAAGCTAGTGCTTCCATTTAACCCTGTTGGACCATAACCTGGTGTTGTGTGATCTTTAACTTTGAACAAATTTGTGAAGTTAGTTTTGTATTTTATGTATTGTTCTCCTAGTACATTAATAACTACATTTTGCAGTCAGATTCAATATAACATTATAATTAATCTGAACTTCTGATGCCAATCCATAGTTCTCCAATGATTTGAAAATTATCTGACACTTGTGCTTGAGCAGGCTTCTGTCTGTTTTGAAACTCATTTATTTTACCGAGAGTAATATAGCTGTTGGGGCTCTTCTCAAAGAAATGTATTTTTGTGATATTTCCAACTTATCTGTTTGAGGGAAAGTAATTAAAGTATGCCACATGAATTATATTTAATTAATCTATCCGATGTGAATGATTTCAGATTTGAAAATCTGTTCCTAAACTATATGGAATGCCTCTTACAACCTCAGAACTGTGCCATCAGGACTGATTTAAAGATCATGAAGTATTCCATTCCTTATTTAGTAATTGCGACTTTAGCAAAACAAAGCTGCTGCAAATAGAGAGAGCTTGATTAGATCAGATTCCCTACAGTATGGAAACAGGCCCTTCAGCCCAACCAGTCCACATCGACCCTCCGAAGAGTAACCCACCCAGACCCATTTCCCTCTGACTAATGCACCTAACACTATGGCAATTCAGAATGACCAATTCACCTGACCTGCACATCTTTGGGCTGTGGGAAGAAACTGGAGCACCTGGAAGAAACCCACTCAGACACAGGGAGAATGTGCAAACTCCACACAGTCACCCAAGGCTGGAATCAAACCTGGGACCCTGGTGCTGTGAGATAGCAGTGATAACCACTGAGCCACTGTGCTTCTATAGTACAGGGGAAGAAGGATTTTACTTGCAATATGTATTCTTCAACTCAGTGAATCACCTTTGTTGCTCATATTTACAGATGCTTCCCATTTCCCTCCTTATAATTTGGATTTTCAGTCCTCCTTTATTAACCTTCAGCACAGTTAATTGCTTTAGAATTACAGAATCATAGAAAGCTTCTTTTCCTTTATTGTGCCCTACATGATTTCTTAGCCTATTATTTTCAAAGAGATATATTCAAGGAGGCCATTCCTGCCCCTTGTGGCTTCTGAAACAAACATTCTTGTGGCTGATAGGGCAGAAGATATTGGATTTGATTAAAGGTGATGATTATAATCAGAGTATAGCTATTGGAGGGAATCTGCAGATGGCAGGAAAGACTGATGTTGAGTGAATGGGATAATTAGGACAAGATGAAACAATAGATGCAACAAAGTGGAGGGTCTCAATTTGGACATAAAAGTCAATAAATATATCAAACTTAAGGTAAAGGGGTGGCATGGTGGCTCAGTTGTTAGCACTGCTGCCTCTGTGCACCAGGGATCTGGATTTCACCCTCCTGCAACTGTCTGTGTTGAGTTGACATATTCTCCCCATGTCTGAGTGGGTTTCTTGCGGGTACTCCAGTTTCCTTCCACAGTCCAAAGATGTGCAGGTTAGGTGGATTGGCCATGCTAAATTTGTCCATAGTGGGAAATGCAGGGTTACAGGTGTAGGGTAGGGGGGTTCCGGTTTGTGTCGGACATTTTGGAGGATCGGTGTGGACTCCATAGGCCAAACAGCTTGCTTCCACATGGCAAGGATTCTATGAAGTGAAGACATGGGTTTGTTTGTTCTTTCCAGAATGACTCCAAAGTAAAATAAACTGCAATATTGTTCAAAATTAAGCAGGATGTTGTTTTGCACTGCACTGCTAGAGTAGCCATAACCATCCACTTATTTTATAGCCTGGATTTGAATACCTAGAGGTGGAGCTGTTAGAGCCGGGTAAATAGTAGAATTGAGGAGGTCATCTTAGACTACATGCGCACCTGATAAGAACAATGGATTCAAAATTAGAGACCCAGCAGCTATAAAACAAACTAGTAGAACCACTCACATTGGTATGGCTGATCAAAAGGGATTAATTGGCAATTAGAAATAATGTTTGTGAGGAAGTTGGAATTCAAAAAGAAGGGTATGAAAAACTTCAAGGTGTAAGGAAGTCTCTTCTGTAGATTTTTAAAAATGTTTTTGCAGCAGTTATAGTTACGTGTGGAGATGCAAAGTCAAAGCAAACTTTAACTACAGATTATATAAGACTGGCTATTGACCTGAATTTGAACGCCACAATCTTACCACGAACTAAAATGTGGACTCTGTTTCAAGAGAATCTGAAATCAGTTTCCATTAAAGCAAGTGATAAACTCATTGGATGCAAAAGGTTAATTATTCTTTATAATGAGTGCTATCAACATGTAAAATGAATGTTCTTTTTTTTAGTTGAAACTTTTGTTAATATAATTACAAAATCTCGTTTAATGAAATCCAGATAAGAATTTTTGCTGTTACCTATGAATTTGTGCTTATTCTGGCTACATTTAACTCTTGAATTTTCGTGATATCACGATCGAGGTATTGTGGTTTGAAATTTCAAAGTGTATTTAGAATACAATTATAACATCAGTGTAAATCTTTCTAAGATCATGCACAATTTGTGTAGATAACATGCAAAACAATACTTTTCACTGTATATGTGACAATAATTAATCAATCAAATCAAATCAAACATTGTACCAACAATGTCACTTTAGTTTGGTCCAGTCAGGTCAGGTATTAATTTTGGATTTAGAATTTAAATCCTCACAGTATCAGAATTTCCTATGTCTGCTTTGAGTATGTCACTTTTCCACAGGCACATCAGATAATTCACTTTCAGAATAGCTTGAAGGTCAAGAGAAATATAAATGTTACCTCATGAAGCAAAACCAAAAACCTGCACAATTTCCTGCTACACAGAAATTCCAAACGCCAATCCTCCCCCAACTGTTCGCACCTTCAATCCTCAATTCCTATCTTCACTATCAACAACGCTCTCCCACATTTTCATCAACCACTAACATTTTTCCTTGACTTTCCCCAACATTCAGAATTTCTTCCTGCCTTCTGCTCCTCCTCCAACACCTCCGAATTCATAACATCCCATACTTTACCTACGCTGGCAGAAGAATTCAACTGAAATAGTTAAAATAGTGCTCTGCCTGAGGAATCTGCAGCAAGATCAAGGCTACAATTCAAAAGCAGAACAGGATTTCAACTTTGCCATTTTGTACAGCAAGACAGCAGATCCAGGATTTTTGTTCTTGTTTACATCCTTTTGTCTTTCCTGGATGTACTTTTGAGAATTTAGTTTCTGTGTTTCATTTTCTTGTAATAGCACAGAATTGATAAGGATTGTTAAAGGAATGTTCTTTGCTTTAATTAAAACTAAATTGGATTGTAGATCCTACAGGTCTTCTAACACTCAAAAGTCTATTACTTCTATTTTAACTAGAAGTTATTGATTGCAATGGAGAAAATCTCTGTTTCATGTTTAGCGGAGATAATAGCATTCTTACTCCTGATTGAAATTCTACAGTACAAAAAATTACTTTATCTAAATGATGACCTTGGCACACAATAGCTTCACTAGTGTTGATGTTCAAATCCTTCCTTGTCATATTAATAATCCTTAAAATGGTCTTACTATGAATCATGCAGTATCTCCATACAGATTCTTATCTAATTCACAAATAGAATTAAAATGTGTGAATTCATTTCTTATTAACTGTAGTATTGCATTGACCTAATTTTTATTAACAGAAAATGCTTAATTAACAGAAAATAATAGTCAATTGGCATGATGTTCCCTTTTTGTTAAGGTAACTAATACCCTTCCCACAGCATAACTCATGCTAATCCAGGCAGATTTATTGGCCTATTGCAGGCTGCCGCACCAGGATTTTAAGTTGCCAGTTAACCTGAGACCAGCAGCTCTGAGTCTGAAGGACAACTGGTTGAGGCCAATGCCTAGGGAGATCCGCTAGTGAGAAGATAAGTAATTTTTACACTCTGTCATGGAGTGGGGAGGTCATGGGAAAGGGACGTCGAGACAGTTATAAGTAAGGGTAGAGGGTAGCTTTCATAGGCCAGCCCTTGCCTCCTTCTATGATTCCAATTATACATAGACTGGGGCAATGGGAGCCATCATGGATAATAAGTTAGAGGAGCAGGATTAGACCATTTGGTCCATGAGGTCTGCTCCACCATTCAATATATTTCTCAACTCCATTCTTCTGCCTTCTCACTGTAACCCTTGATCTCTTTAGTAACCAACATCCAGTCCATCTCTGTCTTAAATGCGCTCAATGATTTGGTCTCCACAGCCTTTTGCAGTAACGAGTTCCACAGATTCACCGACCTCTTTCTTAAAATGTTTCTCCTCGTCTCAGATCTAAAGGTTGAGGCTTTGCCTCTCCTACTTAGTGGAAACATCTTCTCTACATCCATTCTATCCAGTCTTCTCAGTATTCTGTAAGTTTCAATAAGATGGCTCTCATCCCGCCTCAGGCGACTGACTGTGTGGAGTTTGCACGTTCTCCCCATGTCTGCGTGGGTTTCCTCCGGGTGCTCTGGTTTCCTCCCACGGTCCAAAAATGTGCAGGTTAGGTGGATTGGCCATGTTAAATAGCCCGTAGTGTTAGATGAAAGGGCAGAGTGTGGGGGGATGGGTTTAGGTGGGTTGCGCTTCGGCAGGTCGGTGTGGACTTGTTGGGCCGGACGGCCTGTTTCCACACTGTACGTAATCTAATCTAATCTAATCCTTCTAAACTTCATTGAGTCCTGGGCCAGAGTCCTCAATCACTCCTTCATCCTCGGAATCATTTTGTGAACCTCTTCTGGATCTGCTCCAATGCTAGCACATCCTTCCTTAGACGTGGGGCCCAAAACAGTTCACGATATTCCAAATGAGGTCTGACCAGAGTCTTACGCAGCCTCAGCAGTACATTCCTGCTCTTGTATTCTAATCCTCTCAAAATGAATTAATACATTGCATTTGTCTTCCTAATTGCCAACTGAACCTGTACGTTAACCTTAAGAGGGACGAGAACTAGAACTCTTAAGTTCCTTTATGAATAAGAATTCCAAAGCTTTTCTCATTCAGAAAATAATCTATGCTTCTATTCTTCCTATTTGGGTAGCATGGTGGCTCAGTGGTTCGCACTGCTGCCTCACAGCACCAGGGTCTCAGGTTCAATTCCAGCCTCGGGCGACTGTCTGTGTGGAGTTTGTACATTCTCCCTGTGTCTGCATGGGTTTCCAACAGGTGCTCGGGTTTCCTCCCACAATCCAAAGCTGTGCAGGTTAGGTGAATTGGCCATGCTAAATTGCCCATAGTGTTAGCTGCATTAGCCAGAGGGAAATGGGTTTGGGTGGGTTGCTCTTCAGAGGGTCGGTGTGGACTTGTTGGGCTGAAGGGCCTGTTTGCACACACTGTAGGGAATCTAATCTAATCTAAAGCACATAATCTCACTGTTTCCCACATTATATTCCATCTGCCATTTCTTTGCCCTGTCTCCTAGCCAACCCAGTTTCCTTCTATAGCCTCCTGCAGCCTCCCCACTTTCTCAACAGTGCATGTCCCTCCACCCATGTTTGTATCACCTGTAAACTTAGCAATAATGTCCTCACTTCCTTCATCCAGTTCATTTGTGTATTATGTTAATATAACTGCACAACTTAGAAAGCAATTCACATTGGTTTTTAATATGGAAAACTGATCTTCATAGAAATTTAGTTTTAGACTCTAAGGGTTAAATTATATTTCCACACGTTTCAACGTTGTATGGAGCAAACCTTGTGCTCCTTAGAGACTAGCAGTAGTACACTCTCTGCTCGGCATCAGAGACAATATTAAAATCAGTGAAAGACTGGTATGGAAAGAGACAGTGTAGGCCAGACACTGATAAAACAAGAGGCAACAACAGTCTGACTCATTGAAGGAGACCTTAACGTTTCAACCTACGATTCAGAGGGGCATTATTTTACTTGCTGTATATGAAGGGTGATTGGAATGTGTATATAAGAAAGTTAAAAGCACAAAGATAATCAACTCTTTGTATTTTCCAGAGTTTTGCTTCAGTTTAATAACTAACCAGAACTTGCTTTGCATTACTCAAATGTAATGATCATAAAAGCGTATACTCAAATCTCCAGCAGATGATTATTTGAAATCAAGATGGCACCTGCCACATTTCTTGACTGCCAAGAAAACAGGTATTTAGGGATGTAGTGAGTTGTGGCTCTCAAATAGTAATTATCTGACCACTGAAAGTGCTGCCATTCGTGGTGGGTTGTACAGTTTGTCCACGGATCTTCTCATCCAGAACTAAATTGGTTAGGTGGCAGAAAAGATTAATATCTTCCTAATCGTTATTGTCTTTGCAACATTTTTTCACTATTCCCAGGGAGGGGAGAATTGCACTTACTTGATTTGTAATATTCAGTCACCATTGTCACATTTAACGGAGGAAGTGATACATTTTAGAAATCAGTTTTATGCAAAAGGAAACAATTCACTCGTCTCTAATTAGACGGAATTGAACTTTGATTTGTGTCAATATAAAAGAAAGATCAGGTTTAGGAGCTTAAGCAATGGTTTATCCATTTCTGTTCATTTTATGACCCCACTAATGTTTCGTCTTACTGCTAGGAGATCCCAGTCATCCACAGTAGGTGTGTCACCATGCAGCTTTAGCTCTACTGGTGAAAATCTCGAATCAGTGGCATAAAAAGCAAAAGTAAACCTTCCTTCCACAGTGGTTCACATCGTCATACCATCAAACATGTCAGAGACCTCCCTAGCTATCAAATAATAGAGACCATTTCCGTCAATCTGTACTAATTGAAAATGAACAATTTGGGGATACAATGAAGTTGAGATGAGTCAAATTTGGATATAGCTTTATGGTGAAATTATCAGCCATTCCTACCAGCAGGATCTTTTGAAGGATGTCTGTGTTAAACCAAAGTTCCCTGGCTGGTAGTCTGAATGAGAAAGAAGCAAAAGACGTTTCTATTATGGATGTTTCAGCATCCTTTACCAGATCATCACTTAATGTTTGAAGATGAAGCTAGTAATACTGGAGGGTGAAGCAATGAATGCTTGAGAGTGAAGCAAGGCATGTAACAGCGCTAAGAAATGCACCAACATACATGGCACCAGAGCGTTACTGCTTCCTGTGATAGCTGAGTACAAGTAGCCATGCTGCTTCAGAAATGGCACTGTCCATGCAGAGTGAAGTCAATAAAATTACATGCATAACCTTCAACATTTTTGAGACATGGATCAGGACTGTGGGAAAAGGTATCAACAGAAGAAAAGGAAGATTCTCAGGAAGAATGATCCTTAAGAGTTTGATGAATGCCTGCCTGCCTGTTTCCCCAAGTGAACACCCCAAAGTCTACAGAGGGACACTCGAGAATTGTACACAGCCAACAAGAGAATGCAGATAAAGGTTTGACAGCATTGATGATATGGCAACCATGACTAAAGACTGTGCTCTGAGCAAGAAAAGGCTACTGGCGTTTTCCAGAGCTAAATCCCAATGTTTTTCAAGGCCTTGTACAAAGTCAGCCCATTGTATGACAGAAAAAAGACATTTCTCACCTATTTACTAAATCATTGTGTTTTAATTTTGTTGGATTAATTGATCAGGTTTGTGGGCAAATTGGTTTACATAGGGGCTTCCTGGGCCAATTTGAAGCTACTTAACAGAAATTTGTGGGTGGGCTCCTTCAATTTGGCCATTTATGATTCTAATATAATTTATAAATAAAAGCTTGAAAGCATCAAATATGTTAAACAAGAAAAGTAGAAACAAAGTTCTCTTCCTTACTAACAATGAGTGAAATTGTACAAACACCTGCAATACATAAATATTTTTCATCAAATGCCCTGAAGTTATGATTAATCTCAAGAAGTATCGTCAGGGAATACTAAAGGAATTCCTTAAAACATACAGGACAGGTAACATTCAAACATTGCAGTTATATTCTGGCTCTTGGTAAATGGAAACAGTCTGCAACAAAACCAATATCATCTGCTGTTACAAAATTAGACTTCCTATCTTGAATATATACTTGCCACAAACTTTGGCTCAGTTTTTCAACACTAAGCTCTTTGTTTATTCATTTATTGGGTGTGCTCTTCTAGCCAGCATTTACAGAACAACCTCAATTATCTGAACGGGACGGCCAGGGAATATTTTGTTCGGATTATTGAATGTTCGGATAATTGATTGTTCGGATAACTGATCTAATCGTAAACAAAGGAAGCCATACTGAACATAATTATGTACAAAAGCATGTTTACAGAGTCTTATTTCATTCAATCAATAAAATGTGTACAAACACTGGATATTGCTTAAACATTCATGATATTTTACAAATAAAATAACTTTTTTGCTCGAGTTTGACTAAAGTCTATGAAATGTTTCGCTGACATTTTCCTCGGTTTTATCCTGAACCACGACAGCAGCTGGCATCTTTCTGCTTGCTGTTGTCCCGCCGTCCAGACTAATCAAGTGTTGTTCCTCCTTCCTCAGTAACCACCGAGCCCTGAGAGAGTGAGTGAGAGAGAGAGGTGCAAAATACAGGAGGAACACGAGAGGGAGGGAAGACTTTCTTGCTGACTTCAGTTTCTGTCCTCTCTTCAATTATTTTTCGGGGGGTAATGTTTTCCCCGTGTTTCATCTTGTCAAGTTTTCCTCCTGTTTATTTTCACATGTGCTAACTGACTACAATTTGCTCTCCCCCATCAAAGAAAAAGTTATATTCAATTTTCTTGTCAGCTGAAAGAAATTGAACCACATTTTGTTTGGAAAAATATAGTCATCATGAGATAATGGGAGGAAAAAGCAACAGAAACAAAAAGTGCAAGCGCATTTTTTGACTTAACTCTCTGGAAAATAAGCTGAAGAAGTAAATTGTCGGGTTTGCAAAACGGAGCGAGTAAATGTTGAGAGGGAATCTTGCTGTTAGAGTGCACAGCTCAGGCTTGCACATATGTTGTTTGTGTGAGTTCACAGTTGCAAACCTTTGTCCACAGGGAGAATGAGTATCAGAGAGCCATTTTAGAAAAAGGATAAGGCTTAACTTTAACACCACGTCTCAAGTATATATTTGAAGTTAATTATATATTAAAGCATACTTGCATCTATATTCCTGTTCAAGTTTACAAAATGATGCATTAAATAGATGAGAAATAGAATTTTCCTACTTCAGTTGAAATGCATATATAGGGACTTTGAGATCTTGTTTGGATAATCTCAAACTCTGATACTTGATGTTCAGATAACTGCGTTTTGTTCTGTGTTGCGTTTCCCTAATGTTGAATGAGAAGGTGATGGTGAACTGTCTTCTTGAACCATGCAGTTCTTGTAGTGGAGAGACATCCACAGTGCTGTTAGGAAGGGAACTCCAGGATATTGTTTTGACCCAGTGACCATGAAGGAACAAACAATATATTTTCAAGTCAGAAAGTCATGTGGTTTTAAAGGAACCTTTGTTCTCATGTCATGTGATGCCTGTTAGATGATGTTCTCAAGCATCTGCAATCTTTGTCCTTCTAGGTGTTAGATCTAATGCGTTTGGAAGGTGAGTGGCTGCAATTCATCTTGTAGATGTCATGTACAGTTGCGTCTGTCCATTAGGATAAATGGAGTGAATGTTGAAGGTTCAACAATTAAGCAGTCTAATTTCTCCTGGATATTGTTGAGATTCTTGAGTGTTATTGTTGGAACAACTGCAGTCCAAGGAAGTGGAAAGCATTCCATCACCCTCCTGATTTGTACCATGCCAATGGTAGGAAGTGAGTTACTTGCCACAGAATTCATTGCCTCTGATCTGCTCTTGTCATCTCATTATTTATACGACTGGTCCATCCACATCAATGAAACACTCCAATGCATTCCCTGGGCTCAACTTGTGTGGCACAGGCCTCAACAGTGGGCTTGAAAGCTAGGGACAACTCTTACGTGCTTGTTTCTGATGCAATTTTATATGTGTCTGGGGTCCCATCCCTTTAACTGCTGAGATTCAATGTCCTCAGTTCCAGAAACCTCTTCAGGAGTGGGATAGGTTCATGATGAGGGTGAGGTAGGGATTTTCATAGGGCAGCCCATGGCAGTTCCTTTGTGGGCTACAGTGTGCTCAGTTATGAGGAGCCTCTCAAGCCCACAGTAAAGTTGGCAGTTATTACTGGGCTATTTCCTCACATTGACTGAATTTCAATGATGGTGGAAGAGCCCTTAATTGTCTATTTGAGGATCTCGCTTGGGTAAGAAAGCTACCCTTGATTTTCCCCATGCCTGATTGAATTGGAGAGATTTGGGAATGCAACAGGTAGGTTGTACTTCTTGGGTATCCGAAAGAAGAGATACAAAGGGAAGAGATAAAATTAAGAGGTACATGGATAACCATTCACAGCATGTAAAACAGTGAGAGGTGGAATGTGAGAAGGGAAATTGGCAACGAATAGATGTCTCTTTCAATTGTCTATGGTAATTGCCTGTGCCCCCCCACTTGTCAACTCCTGCTATCTCTAGTTACTTGTCAACTTGTTCTACAAGGAAGATAGGGAGAAGTGTGTTAATGAGTGTGACACATGGTGCGTCTATCATAGTTAAACAATATCTAGTGTGTGCAATCTGAGAGGTGTAGGTACAAGGTTCCCAGCAGTGCTAAATGTATTCACGGTGAGGTGAAGCATATTAATATGACATATTTGAGAGTGATTCTTTTGGGAAAGGGAATGATGAGGGTATGGTCATTTGAGCAGTGTGAGAGGCTAGTATTGTGTATGGAGGATATTGTTGTGAATATCTGAATCATAGTCCATGTGTTTTAAAATATATTGTAGTTTTAGAACATAGCTTGTTGTTTTAAGACTTAAATATGTACAAAATTGCACAAGCACAACATAAATAAACGAGGAAGTTATTACACTTAAAAATTCAGAACAGAAGAGGATAGCTGAAAATAATAGTTGAAGGAACTTAAACAATACTTGGCTGACTAGAAACAAAAATAACTGCAATGCGAAACAGAAAGGAAACTGACCCACCCTGTTGGGAAGAGAAACTGAATCTGAGATTTGGAAATCTCAAACCTCTTGGTAGATTGATACTGGTTGAAGAATCACAGAAACATCTAAATGAGTTGTAGTTTGGGTCTGGTGTGGTTACAGCTTAGTAAGAGGTAGCTGAAGTAAACGACAGTTAGATAGACCTGAAATTGGACTGTAGGCAAACTAAACAATTAGCTTCATAGTTCATTATGTCAGATTGAAGTTTGTGAGGGAAACCTTTGTAGTTTGGAACTAGTGGAAAAGATTCACTTCCTTGAGTCTTTTGAGCAAAAAAAAAAGCAACCAGCAGATTAACTTGAAAGTATTGGAAAAGCTACCAAAGAAGGGTACTAAGGCATCCACAGTCAAATGAAAGCATTAACTTTGAAAATAGTTGGAGATCAGGTAGATTAAAGATATTTTTCAGACTGGCACTTCTGCACATATCAGCTCTGCTGACAAGGCATCATTCCAGTGGAACTATCTAAGAAATCTTGGGTAGATTCAATGCCATCCAATCATTTTAAATGGCGTTAATCAACGTTAGTGTCACCAAGTTGGGAATAATTCCCATCTGAAGTCTTCAGGAGAAGTAAGATTCAGTCTTGATAACAGAATATAGCTAGTTACATTACATCTATGTTACATGAGAGTATTTCACAAAATCTCAGATTTGACTGAAGAGTTAGTATACATTAATGCCACCTACATAGACTTATTGATTAACTGGAACCAAACTAGAACATATGGTGTTCTACTGTTTAGCTCCGCCCACGAATAGTCTTTCAAAAAAAGGCACTACACAGATTTTGTGCATTTTAATCTGTTGTTGGTGGAACAGCAAAGATTTGTTCTTGCCATCAACTTTTTCACACTAATAGTCAATGTTACTGTTGATTTAATGAATTTTTTAATGAGTATTCTCTTCTCAATGATTTTGTTTCACAGCTTTTCATGTTGAACAATGTAATAACAATGCACATTTATTAAATAACTCTGGAGAGTAAAAAACGTTTTTTTAGCTTCTCAGCCTGAAACATTTCTTTTTAATGCAAGAACTTTCATCCTTTCTCGATTTGTTTGGATGATTGGTATCATCATTTTAGAAATGTACAAACACAGAAAGTAGGAGCAGAAGTAAGTCATTTCACCCATCAAGCTCACTCTGCCATTCAACATGATTGTGGCAGATCCTCTATCTTAATACCATGTTCCTGTGCTGCTCCCATTCCCCCTTAACAACTTGACCTTCTCGAAATCTATTTCTTTCTTAAATATATTCAATGACTTTGCCTCCACAACCTTATTTGGTTGGGAGTTCCTCAGATCTCCACTGTCTGAGTGAAGGAATTTCTTGTCATCTTAGTCTGAGGTGGCCTACCACATACCTGAGATTGAAACCCCTTTGGTCTGGACAAACCTCAGCATCATCCTCAGAATGTGAACAGTCCTGTCTGAATTTTACACATTTCAATGAGCTTCCCTTCATTTGTTGACACCCCAGGCCCACTCAGCCCAATTTCTCCTCATAGGACAAATCACCTTCCAAGGAATCTGTCTGATCAAACTTTGCTGCATTCCCACCACAGCAAATATACCTTTTCTTAGGTAAGGAGACCAAATCCACAGAAAATGCTCCAAGTATGGTCAAACAAGTTAATAATTCCTTGCTCCTGTACACAAACTCTCTTGCATTATAGGCCATTTATCTTCCTAACTGCTTGGTCCACCTGAATGATTGTTTTCACTAACCACTATACAAGGACACCTGGATACTTTTGTGCATCAGCATTTCCAAATTTGTCACCATTTAAATAATAATCTGCTATTTTGTTTTCATCACCAAAATGGACAACTTCATATCTATGTACTAGAATTAGCTTTATTGTCATGTGCACTGAAAATAATGTCGCCACTTCTTATGCCATGTTAGCTACTGGAAACCTAGGTACAGATACTTAAGTATTTATTACAAAATTGGTAGAATAATAAATAAAAGTCCAGCAGAAGAATAAAAAAGATTTTAAAAAGTACTCGAATTACTCAAGTTCTTTCCACCAGGTCTGTGCAAGCACATAGTCTCCAGACCGCACTGAGCCAAGACCCTAGACCACACCAAGCTTCAAAACCTCAAAGCCTCACTTCCACTCTGCAAGACCTCCCCATCCTACAGCGGTCCGGTCAGGACTCCCCTCCACTGGAGCAACCTCTGGTCCAGGACACCCCTCCCCCACACCAGCCTCCAGTCAAGGACACACCTCCACTGCAGCAGCCTCCAGTCTGGGACTGCATCAGCCATCTATTAGCACACTTGCTGAACTTATCTAAATGTCCTTGAAGTTTCCTCAGATCATCCTCACCATTCAAACTCACCCTTTGTTTAATATCATCTCTAATCTTGGCAAAATTACATTTGATTCCCTCATCCAGGTCATTGACATGTGTTGTGAATTACTTGGGTCTAAATACTGATCTCTTGAATGTCCCACTTCACTGTCTTCCACTCTGAAAACAAACTTAGGTTTATGATTTGGAATGTTACCCTCGTAACCTTGAGACTTCTTGTGGTTATTACATGCTTTTTCAGTCGTTTTCATGAATTATGTCAACTCAGAGCTTCAGAATGGCTCTCGCTGTCAGTTCTGCAGGTTTTAAAAATGCTCGCTGCTGTCTTCACAGGAACCAACTGGTCCAATGTGCCTAAAGCTGCTGAATATATAAGATACACTGACTGGATTTTTTTCTTTTCTTCCTCTTTCTCCGCTGTAGCTTTTGAAGAACTGAAGATTTCTTCAAAAGTTCAGTGCAGGTGGCATGTAAGCCAGCGATGCTCATTGATTGCTACCCTGGTATACCTGGCAAAATCTACCGCTTTAGCAGCATGGCATATATTAGGAGACCAGCTCTGCTGCATGGTATCAGTTGTGGTCTTGTTGACCAGAATTATGTGAGATACCTTTGATAGATTCATTGCCATCAATCCCTTTTATTTGTTTTAGTCAGATATTAACAACTAATTTAGAAAGACATCCCCTTGAAGGCTTCAGCAGGAATGAGACCGTTTCTTGGTCAACACACTAGCTTTATTATGTTGTACATAATAGTTACATTCGAGTCCTTTGTAAGATTGCAGGTGTTTAACTTAAGAATAAGTACAGATGACAGATGCTTGTGGTCCCTTCATGCCTTCTACCCACCTTCTGGAACTAGATGTATCAGAGAACCATAGAGGACGCTATTTTCCCTTTTTACACAGGTTAATCATTGTCTTTCCTGCTCAGAATGTCACCCCCAGTCAAATACAGCACCTAGGCCAATCAGAGAGCAATATGTTTTTATTGTTTAATGGGATATGGGTGACACTTGCAAGGCCAGAATTTGTTGCCCATCCCTATTTGTTGTTGCACTGTGCAGCTGACTCCTCCATTTCGGGAGAGCAAACAAAAGTCAATCATATTACTATGGATTTGGAGTCATGTGGAGGCCAGATTGGTAAGGATGGCTAAAGGACATTAGTAAACCAGATGCATTTTTATGACAATCAATAGTTTTATGGCCGCCATGACTGAGGCAAACTTTCAGTTGAGAGCGTTGTGCTGGAAAAGCACAGCAGGTCAGGCAGCATCTGAGGAACAGGAGAATCGATATTTCAGGCATAAGCCTTTCCTGATGAAGAGCTTATGCCCGAAACCTCAACTTTCTTGCTCCTCGGATGCTGCCTGACCTGCTGTGCTTTTCCAGCACCATACTCTCGACTCTGATCTCCAGCATCTGCAGTCCTCATTTTCTCCTAGCAAGTTTTCAGTTCCAGATTTCATGAATTGCAGTGGTGGAATTTGAACCTGTATGCCCTGAGGCATTCACCTGACCCCTACTCTACTAGTCCAGGATTATGGGTCAAATGTAATGTATGTAAATAGAGTCCTGCACAAGTAAGAAATACCTTTGGCTTTTGCAAGTGCAGGGAATGTCAGATTCACGGTTTGTTTTTCTTGATATGCTCTCGTACATATATACTGGCATAAAGTTTTTTTTGTGAATACAGTGTATTTTTGCAATTAAAAAACAGTCTAGGATTGCAAGTAAGAGCATGCAGGTTTTAGATCATACTATACTTAGGATTTTTTACCTAAGATATGAAAGGCAGGAGCAGAAGTAATTCCTTGAGCCAGCTCCATTCAATAAGATGGTGGCTGATCCGTTTGTGTTTTTAGTTGCATATTTACATTTACCCCGAATAACCTTTGACCCCTTGTCCAACAACAATCCATCTACCTCTGTGTTTAAACAATCTTCAATGATCCCACCACCACTGGCTCCTGAGCTAGGGAGTTCCAAAGATGCATGACATTTCAAGAAGCAAATCCCCCTCACCTCTGTGCTAAAACGTGATTACTAATTTACAACAGTGCCCCATAGTTCTGGACTAGCCCTCAAGGAGAGACATCTTTTCCACATCAGCCTTGTCAAGACTATTCAGAATCTCATACATATCAAGTCACCCCTCACTCTTCTAAGCTCCAGCAGAAACTAGCCCAGCCTGTACAAGCTGTAAGATATGCTCTGTGATTTTCAGCTATCTAACAGCATACTTAATGCTCAATTGTTAAAGTTATTTAAATCAATATACTACTCCTATTGAAAGGAACAGGAATGGGTTAATCATCATTTCAAATCCCGACAAGAATCATATGGTCATAGAGATGTACAGTACGGAAACAGACCCTTCAGTCCAACTCGTCCATGCCGATCAGATATCCTAAACTAATCTAGTCCCATTTTCCAGCACTTGGCCTATGTCCCTCTAAACCTTTCCTATTCATATTCCTAGATGTTTTTTAAAAGTTGCAATTTTACCAGGCTCCACCACTTCATCTGGCAGCACATTCCATACACACACCACCCTCTGCCCCATAGGCCCCTCTTAAATCTTTCCCCCTCATCCTAAACCAATGCCCTTTAGTTCTGGACTCTCCACCCCAGGGAAAAGATCTTGTTTATTTACCCTATCTATGCCCCTCATGATTTTATAAATCTCTATAAGTCACCCTTCATCCTCCAAAACTCCAGGGAAAATAGACCCAGCCAATTCAGCCTCTACTTTAATTCAAACCCCCTTACTCTGGCAACATCCTTGTAATTCTTTTCTGAACCCTATCAAGTTTCACAACATCCTTCCAATAGGAGGGAGACTAGAAATGCACACGATATTCCAAAACTGACCTAATGAATGTTGTATACAGCCGCAACATGACCTCCCAACTCCTATACTCAGTGCTCTGCCCAATAAAGGAAAGTATACCAAATGCCTTCTTCACTCTCATATCTACCTGAAACTCCACTTTCAAGGAACTATGAACCTGCTCTCCAAGGTCTCTTCGTTCAGCAACACTCCCCAGGATCTTACCATTAAGTGAAAGATCCTGCCCTGATTTGCCTTTCCAAAATGCAACACCTCACAATTACCTAACTTGAACTCCATCTGCCACTCCTCAGACTATTGGCCTATCTGATCAAGATCACGTTATACTCTGAGGTAACCTTTGTCACTGTCCACTACATCTCCAATTTTGGCATCATCTGCAAAACGTTTGGAGGGGGATCAAATTTTGCCCCCATTACATTTTGAAATAAAATGGTTTATAGAGATTGATTCACTTATTAAGCAGACATCTTTACCGACTCAAAACAGAAACCCAATCTTTACCGGCTCAAAACAGAAACACGTATTAAAATTACGGATATAGTTTCCAGGTGAGATAATATTTTACTGAGGGACAACTAGACCGTTCTGATATTAATGCTAGCAACTTGAAAGATAAATGATTCCAAAGGAACACACACTGCCAAGGAGAGTTAACGCATGAATTAACATGCCTGGAAGCAATGTTTCAATGCTGGAAACTACGGTGTAAACTGAAGAAGAAATAAAGACTAATATACTGAGATGGACAGAAAATTACAAAACAGGATGGACATTGCAGCATGAGGAGAGATTAGTCGGAGCAATATGAAAAGACAGTAGTAATGGTAAACACAGGAAAGTAATAATTAATCAGAAACTAGACTAATAAGTGGAAAGAATGGTTTACCAGAATGATACCTGGATTAAGAGGGTTACCTTATGAGGAAAGCTAATCAGGCGAGACTTGTATCCTCGAGGAATTTTGAAGAGTCGGGGTGACTTAATTTCTGGACAGGGCCTTCAGCGAGGTTATTACACCAAGCATACCAGAAGGGAGATGACAATGAGGAAGGCAGAGATCAGACAAGTGCAAGAGACCCCGGGGGAAGTACCTGTCAGAACAGGTTGAATCTCTTTGAAACCGTAGAGACAGATGTCACTGTCAGTCCGAGAGGCAGTCAGGTCTGCCAATCAGAAATTGGCGTGGAGGCAGAGCCGAGGAGTCAGACATCACACAGAGCCATGGTAATAGGGGACTCTATAGTGAGAGGGACTGAAAGGGGTTTCTGCAGCAACAGGTGGGATTTGAGGATGGTCTGTTGCCTTCCTGGTGCCAGGATTAAGGACATCGCAGACAGAGTGCAGGAAAGCCTCAAGGGAGAAGGTGAAGAGCCAGACGTGGTGGTGCATGTCGGCACAAATGACATCGGGAAGAAGAGGAGGGACATTCTACAGCGGGACTTCGGAGAACTCGAAAGAAGGCTGAAAAGCAGGACATCCAGGGTGGTTATCTCCGGTTTGCTTCCAGTTCCTCGGGCTGGAGAGGACAGGAACAGGGAGATAATGGACTTGAACGTGTGGTGGGGAACTGGTGCAGGAAACAAGGATTTAAACTCTTGGATCACTGAGGTATGTTGAGCTGTAAGGATAAATTATACAAGAGGGACAGGTTGCACCTTAATAGGTGGGGGACCAGCATTCAGGCAAGTAGGTTTGCCACTGCAACACAGGGATGTTTAAACTAAATGGCACGGGGGAGGGGACAAACTAGAAGTTTAAGAAGGAAGTTAAAGGGAAAGTTAGAACAAGAGAAGTCAAAGCTGAAAAATGTGTTGCTGGAAAAGCGCAGCAGGTCAGGCAGCATCCAAGGAGCAGGAGAATTGACGTTCGGGCATAAGCCTTTCTTCAGCCCGAAACGTCGATTCTCCTGCTCCTTGGATGCTGCCTGACCTGCTGCGCTTTTCCAGCAACACATTTTTCAGCTCTGATCTCCAGCATCGGCAGTCCTCACTTTCTCCACAAGAGAAGTCAAGAAAGACAACGGAATCAATGGAGCAGAAAACTCAAAAAAGGATCATGCTGTAAGGTCAAGTGAAATATTATATTATATATGAATGCACGAAGCATTAAAAATAAGGTGGATGAGCTTGAGGCTCATTTAGAAATTGGCAGTTACGATGTTGTGGGATAACTGAGATGTGGCTTCAAGTGGACAGAGCCTGGGAAATGAATATTCAAGGCTATACATGCTATAGTAAGGACAGACTGACTGGCAGAGGGGGTGGGGTGGCCCTGTTGGTAAGGAATGATATTCAGTCCCTTGCGTGAGGGGACCTAGAATCAAGGGATGTAGAGTCAGTATGGATAGAGCTGAGAAATTCTAAGGGTAGAAAGACCCTAATGGGAGTTATTTACAGCCCCCCAAACAATAGCCTGGATGTAGTGTGTAAGTTGAATAAGGAGCTGAAATTGGCTAATAGCATGCTGGTCTTCATAACAAGAGGAATTGAGTATAGAAGGAAAGAGGTCCTTCTGCAGCTGGATAGGGCCCTGGTGAGACCGCACCTGGAATATTGTGTGCATTTTTCGTCTCCAAATTTGAGGAAAGACATTCTGGCTATTGAGGGAGTGCAGCATAGGTTCACGAGGTCAATTCTCAGAATGGCGGGACTATCTTACGCTGAAAGATTGGAGTGACTGGGCTTGTATACGCTTGGGTTTAGAAGACTGAGAGGGGATCTGATTGAGACGTATAAGATTATTAAAGGATTGGACACTCTGGAGGCAGAAGGCATGTTTCCGCTGATGGGTAATTCCCGAACCAGGGGACACAGTTTAAAAATAAGGGTAGGCCACTAAGAACAGAGTTGAGGAGAAACTTTTTCACCCAGAGAGTGGTGGGTGTATGGAATGCTCTGCCCCAGAAGGCTGTGGAGGCCAAGTCTCTGGATACTTTCAAGAAAGAGTTGGATAGAGCTCTTAAAGATATTGGAATCAAGGGTTATGGAGATAAGGCAGGAACAGGATACTGATTGAGGATGATTAGCCATGATCATAATGAATGATGGTGCTGGCTCGAAGGGCAGAATGGCCTACCTATTGTCTTTTGTCTATATAAGATCCAGAGGAGACTTGACTGGGCGTATGTGGAAAGGATGTTTCCTCATGTGGAACAATTTAGAACAAGGTGTCATTACTTATAAATTAGGGGTCGTCCATCAAAGACTGAGATGAGGAAGCTCTTTTTATCTCAGAGGGCAAGTGCCTTTGTAATTTCCTTCCTCAAAAGGCAGAGCATGCAGAATCTTTAAATATTTTTTAAGTTACAGGGAGATAGATCTTGATCACCAAGGGGATGAAAGATTATCAGGGTTATGCAGGAAAGTAGAGTTGAGCGTAAAATTAGATCAGCCATGATCTTATTGTTTAGCAGAACAGACCCGAAGAGTTGAATGGCTACTCGTTCTTTTTTCATAGGAACAGCTTTTTGTGGCTCATAATCAAATAGTGAACTGTTAGGACACAGCAAAAAGTTAATAATCATGGCAGATTTAAACAGTCTAGAGATATTAAGGACAACCTGACGTTACTGAGAACAGTTACAAGCACAAATTGTTTCATAGTAAGATAGTCAAAAGAGTAACTTGTTTCACAGAATATGTCAAGCCACGACTGGAGGAGCGGCAGAGGACAATGAAGAAGAAGAGCGAAAGATGAATTCTATTGCAGTAAACCTCCATTATATTCAGTGTTTCAAGATGATGCTGGATATGTGACACTTCGTGTTTAACATGCAAATAACCACTTTTCACTGCATTTATTTTACATCTATATGACAATAAATCTAAATCTCAACTTCAGAATGTCTGATCCAGTGAACTATTTGGATTGTACATCCAGTATTAAGATTTATATGTAGCAGCCAGAGAGCTGGCTAGTAATCTGAAACTGGGTCATTGCATAGTTGGATTTGACGTGTATTTAATGTTAAGACGTGTATATGCATTAGAATAACTTTATTTTTTACTGCAAAAGTGCTCTTGGGAGAAACAGATGCAAAATATATGGATGAAATTTAAACCAACTGAAAGAAATTATTTATTTTTGAGTCTAAGGGTGTAATACATTACTAGTGAAATAAGAAGAGAAAATATGAATATGAAAATTTCTGACTAAGGAAAATGAAATAATGGCTAACTTTTGAAAAGATACTAAGGGAAGAATTGTGTATACTCCCTGCCATGTAGTAGATTGTGAGATTCACAGTTAAACAGATAGAAGGTGGTGACACTACCACTCCCATCTCCAATTATTCTGCAGCAAAATGCCTTTAGACAATTGTCTTGCATCAACATCAACTGAAGCCAGTAAAGTGTACAACTAGTGGGCATGTGAGGAACACAGCAAGCAAACTCAGTTGGTATTGCAAGTTGGATCTTAGTACGCTGTATTGATTTAGGATGGAGTGGTGGTGGCTGGTTGTTCCAAGGTGCCCAGTGCCTTGATGTAGGTACCAGCACTGGGATGTTGGGGACACTGCCCTTGCTGCTCAATCGTCATACAACTCCCCTCTAATGTGTGTAATGCTCATGTAAACAAGCTGGTAGAGACAGCTGGTTAGGTAGTGTTTGGGCTCCTGGCCTGTCCACTCACTTTCAGCTGACAAGCCACATCATTCTTTTTAAAAATTATTTCTCATGATTATTATCATTTTTAAAAAATTTCACCTTGCGTATCAAATTAATCTTGTCTTCTTCCTGCGGCTGAGGCACTGCAGTTTCAGCAGGCCCCCCGCTCCTCAGCAGTTTCTTGGGGCCTTCGGTCCTTGGCAGTTTCGAGGGACCCTTAGTCCCTGGTGGTTTCAACAGGTCTCCAGTGCTCATCAGTTTTAGCAGGCCCCTGGCTCTTAGCAGTTTTGAGAGGCCCCTGATCCTCAGAAGTTTTGGCAGGTCTCCAGTCGTTGACAGTTTTTAAAAGTCCTCCGGCTCTTTGCAGTTTCAAGAGGTCCCCTATTGGGCAGGCCCCAGTTGGTGAAACCGAGAGGCCATGAAATGAACAACAATTATATTTGTTTTAACTTTGTCTCTTTTTAAGTATAATTTATGCAATTAAATGGTGATGTTTCTGTGGCAATTTATACACATTTACTGCATTTTTATAAAAACAAGTAACAATAACTTTCTACCTGTGTCTGTTCCATGACACCCCACCCTTCCAATCTGAACAAGCAACAAGAGAAGACCATTCACCGTATAGAGCCTGCTCTACCATTTAATAAGTTCATAGCTGACCTAACTTTAACCCAACCTCTTCATTGCTGCTTTTCCCTGGTAATCCTTTATCCCACTGGTAATCAAGAATCTATCTACCACTGACTTACAAAACATATAAAGATTCTGCATCCACTGCCTTTTGTGGAAGGGAGTTCAAAAGTCAAAGACAAATCTGCTCTTGTATCATATCACCTGTGACCCAGGATTCAGTGATAATCCTAGGTTTGAGTGGATGATGCACCGAGTCCAGATTCCCATGACATTAAAGGTAGAAATCTCTTGTTGATAAGTCTGTAGAAAAATCAAATGTAACTATGAGCTTTATATCAATAAGTATAGATCACAAAATAATGAAGCATTGATAAGATTTATTTAAAATCTGACTGAAACCTCCAATATAATACTGTGTGTTTGTGAGCTACACAAAGGAAGACATTCACCAGGTGGATTCCTAATGCAAGAAAATTCAAACATGACGGCTTGCAAAAATTAAATATTTTTGATGCTAGAAAAATGCAAATTACAGAACAATTTGAGAAGATTATTCAAATTCTGAAAGAATGGAAGAGGTTTAATAGTAATAGACATGTTGCAGTGTTAAAGTATTAGGAATGAAGAGGTATAGATAAAGAGTAAATATCAGAGGTTTGGAACAATGAGGGGAAACTTACTCACACAGAAAGTTGAAAGGCTGTAGAATTTACCCACAGGGTTTGTGATTAAAGCAGAAACAATGTCAACTTTCAAGATTCGATCGACTAAGTGGATGAAGAATTGGCCGAAAGGATAAGAGCAGAGATCGAGCTGACATATGTCTAGTTATATTGTACAATAAGTGAACAAATTGAGTAGATGAGTACTATATTTTCCATTCGCTCCTCAGAAGCTAGTCATGTTGCTTATTGATTGCAACGTGATGAAAATCTCTTGACAACCTGTGAGCAATTCTGTACCCAAAATCATTTTATTACAACCTGCCTGCATTTCTTTGACAGTCACAAAGGGCATAATTTTTTTTTGTTTTACACATAAAAAAATCAAATACCTATGGATTGCAGCAAATCAGGCACTAAAAAAAACCAAATAAATAGTGCCTACAAGAAATTTTGTTCTTCGAAATGAATTTGTGCATTCCAAGCAGCAAGTAACTTTCCTGAATTCATTGTGTGGTTAACTCAAGTAACTTGATCATTTTAGTTCAAGGAATAATCCCTTTTACCGAATCTTTATTGTAAATATGCTAGAATGTAATAAGTGTATAAAAAAGGATTTGAAAACAGATTTTTTTTGTGCATTTAAAGCTCAGCAACAAAGACAAATCAATCCCATACTGTTGAATTGTACGAGCAGATATGTCAACTGGTTCTATTGGATGAAAAACCTCATTGCATAGATTCTATCTGGATTTTCTCAACAGATATTTAATGCCTTTCCATCAATTACAATGATTAGAATTTGGTTAGTTTCAGGTCCCATGGATGGCAAGAATCCAGTTCCAAAGAAAACAATAGATAGATAGGTACCCTGAGAAGAAATTAAGATCACCATATTTGCGATTGTTGGTTTGTCTGCTGAGCTGGTAGGTTAGTATGCATCACCCTGTAAGGTAACTTCCTCAGTGCACCTTCCGATGAAGCATTGTTGTGCTATTCCACTCATTATTTATCTAATCCAGTCTGTTACAATGGATAGTGCCATTTCTGGTCCTACTCTGCAAAGGCTTGTATATAGGATCCGTTTCCACATGTCTGTCAATCGCTTCCCAGGCTGAGAACCAGGCCTCTGGAAATTCCTGTGCGTATCTTTGGTTAGCTTTTCCCAAGATGGTTACGTTATCATCAAAAGGGTAGAGGAAATACATCAACTTATCAACAACTTTTTCACCAGTATTAAATTCACCAGAGAAGAAGAAAACAGCAATGAGTTCCCATTTCTAGATGTTATGGTGGGAAGAATGACCACCGCTGAATTCCAAACTAATGTATACAGGAAGGCAACCCATACAGACCAAATCCTTAATTCCAACAGCAATCATCCCAACGTCCACAAGTAGAGCTGTGTCAGACCACTATCAAATTAGTAAGAACACACTGCAGCACCCTGGAACTATGCAAAAATAAAGAATACCTCCACAAAAGTTTTTGTAAGCAGCGGATACCCCATCAGCTTTATCCACCGATGCTGAAGGAACAGACACAGTACAGTCGGATACACTGGTCATCTGACCTTACATTAAGAACATTTTGGAAATGACAACAAGATTCTTACGACCATTCAGGATCATGGTAACACACAAACCAAACAGCCACACTACGCCAATTGCTGTCAAGGACAAAGGACCCCATCCCATAACATACAGAACCAATATAACAGACAAAATTCCACAAACATTACATTGACAGAGACAAGATACCAGAACACATGAACATCAGCTAGCAGTAAAACGACACAACCAATTCACAGTCATTTCCATATTCTCAGACAGGAAGGGCCATCAATTCAACTGGGATAACGTAACCATCTTGGGATAAGCTAACCAAAGAAACACACAGGAATTTCTAGAGGCCTGGTTCTCAGCCCAGAACGCTATCAACAATCATGTGCAGGGTTACATTGTACTTTGCTCAAAAACTGCATGCATTCATGTAAAACTCCGTTATTTCACTTTTTAGATTAGAATCAATCTAAACATCATGGCATAGACAGAGAACACAGGGGGCCAATACCTTCAACATATTGTCGAGCTATCACCATTGTTAACAGCTAACCCGAGAATGAAACTTTTTAAAAAAAGTTTTTGTGATTTCCATATGAAAGAAGTGAAACTATCACGGTATTCTGACAGATGGAAGGCTTAACAGACAATCAATTTTTCAATGTATACATCACACTGTAAATTTTTGCTATAAATTCTGTGTGTTAGGATTGAGCCCTCCACTATCACCTGATGAAGGAGCGTCGCTCCGAAAGCTAGTGTGCTTCCAATTAAACCTGTTGGACTATAACCTGGTGTTGTGTGATTTTTAACTTTGTACACCCCAATCCAATACCCACATCTCCACATCATAACAATCATCTGGAAATGGATCCTATATATAAGCCATTGCTGAGCAGGACCGGAAGTAACACAACACACCATAACAGACTGGGTGAGATAAATAATGAACGTAGTAGTTCAACAATGCTCCATTGAAAGGCGCATTGAGGATGTTACCTAGCAGGGTGATGGAACATCTGCCAACAACCCAACAATCGCATCCACATCCCGAGCTACAAATCTTCTCAAAAACCTTAAATTGCCATATTTAAACTGGATTCTACATCTATGCGTTTTCAGTAATTCATGATCACAATTCTACATCATTCACTCTAAATCACCCGGCACATCCAAAAGCTAGGGGTACATTGCAAACATCAAGAAATGAGTCCCTCTGGTGTTACTCCTTGTAGCCCCAAGGTACCGATAAATGTCATTGTACTGAGCACTGCACTCACATTTTCAATAATGAGAACACATTCAAAGTGTAAATAATTTCATAAAAACCAAGGCAGCGAGCAACAAATGACTGAACCTGACCTTGGGAAGAAAATACCCTCAGCTTTGATCAATGTTGGCTAATTGATGAAGGGCAACTAAATCTCATCACACTCCATTCACATTCCACTGAATTGATCCCAGTCTATCAGGGCTTCGTGAGTCTTAGCCTAAATCCCACATTTACATAAACCTTCTGCTCCAGGCCAATTTAAACCACATTATTTGCAACTGCTGGAAAAACACAGCAGGTCAGGCAGTATCTGTGAAGCGAAAGCAGAGTTAATATTTCAGGTCCAATTTTGTTTCTGATTTCAAGCATTTGCTGTTCTTTGTTTTATTTAAACCATATCATGATATTTTCCATAAAATAGAAACTTAAGGAAATGGTCAATATGAACCTTTCCAAAGGTGCTGTTAACCAAGTATATGGCTACTGTACGCATACGACAAAGTACAGTTAAGAAAACTGTAGTAAGAATTCCAGAAGAAGTAGTGTGATTTAGCAATGTTATGTGTTTTTTGTAATGATAATGAAAATACTCTCCAGAGCCTGCCGCAGTGCATACCCGCTTTCATCTTACACCTGTTAAATATATTTCTTGGATGCTGCAAGACGGCATTGCGCACAATGGGCTTAATTTGTCACGGGGGTGAGAAAAAGGAGTTAGGTTGTTTTGGGTCAGAAACCAGCTTTAGGGTGGGGAGAATTTGATTAAATAAGATTTTCAAATGAGTAAGATGTAAATGGCATGAACAGAGGTTTCCTGTCTAATGAAGTATGGTGGGTCATCCCTCAAAGCTGGAGGGCCAATCAGCAGCCATCCAGCTTCAGTAAAGTAGCCAGGTACTGTATATAGTAAATATCTTACCTTCCGAAGGCAAATGTTTCTCAGCTACATTATCAAAACTTCCACATAACACTTGCTGCTTGCCTCTCGGAGTTGATTAGTACATTGAAAGTGAATATGTCCAATAGATAAAACTGATGAAATGAGCAAAAACGTGGCAGATGGAGTTCAATGGGAAATCATGCATTTAGGAAACATGGCGAGGAAGGATTGAGAACTAAAAGTGACATGTTTTTGTAAATAATGCAGATAAACAGTGAAATGGAAGGTACAGATACTTAGAGATAGGTTGGCACAGTGGTGCAGAGAGGTGACACAGTAGCTCAATCATTAGCACTGCTGCCTCACAGTACTAAGGACCTGGGATTAATTCCACCCTTTAGTGATTGTCTGTGTGGAGTTTGCATGCTCTCTCTGTGTCTGCATGGGTTTTCTCTAGTGCTCTAGTTTCTTTCCACAATGCAGGTATAGGCAGGCTTGTTAGATGAACTATGGGAAATGCAGAGTTACAAGGATAAGGTGGGGTGGGTCTAACACAATCCCACTGAATGGCAACAAGTTCAATGAGCCTTTAAAGCTAATGTTGCTTCAATTTCTTGTGTTCTTTACATGAGGAGAGGAGAGAAAAGGTAGCACAGCTCCCCTTTGAAAAGGGAAGGATTCAAAGCGACCCAACAAATAATTTCAAGGTGATGAAAGATTTTGATAAAGTACATACAAAAAACAACCCTATTGGTCAAGTAGGGTAGTAACCAGAGGTCATAGGTTTAAAATTATTCGCAAAAGATTTGAGGAGAGCCAAAGAAAAATATTTTCAGTCAGTAAGTTGTCAGGTTCTGGAATGTTATAACTGCAAAGATGGTGAAAGCCAATAACTTTAAAGTGAGTTGGAAAGGCATTGAGGAGGAGGAATTTACACGCTTACAAACAAAAAGCTGGGATATGTGATTAATTCTGGTTGCATTTTCAACTCACAGCATATACAATTGAGCTAAATGATTTATTTTTGATATGCAGGTTTACTACATCTTTTCTCAAACAGGATCTTTTCGCCTAGATGATTTTCATCTTACCGTGAATCCTCTTTCGAGAATGCCTACCTTGAAGAAGTTCTCCTCCTGTCTCTACAAAGATCTCAGTGAGTCTCTCTCCCTCAATGCACCCCCCCACTCCCCCCCCCCAGATCATCTCCTCAGCCCGGAAGCTCTTCAGCCACCTCCTGAAACAGATTCACTACCACAGCCACATCTGCTTTGTCAATGTCTGCCTACGTAACCAATTGATCCCACATGGACTCCGGATACATCAGGCTAGACTGACAGACATGACCCTGTAGCCTGGGTTACTGAATTTATTCAGGGTAGAGTTAAAGTTTTAATAGAAAAGGGTGTCAAAGGACATGTGGAGAAGACAGAAAAGTGGAGCTAAGTCCCTAACAAGTTCAGTCGTGTTCCAGCTGAATGGCCCATCCAGCCCTTAACTCCTAAGTCCTACATCTTATCCAATTCAAGAAAGATGCAACACTGAACTTTTAATGCTCATATGAAATCAAATATAAATGATCTCAAACCTTATCAATACTTCTCAATTAAGACCACACACACACACACACACACACACACACACACACACACACATATATACCAATCACATTCAATAAACAATAACTCAGTTATTTAAAACTGCTAGATTGCCTCATTTTAGGACTTTTTTGGATAATTATGTATTGGGACTCAGAATTTGTCACGGCAACTTGAGAGATTTATTCCAGATAAAGTCCAATAATATTGCAACATGTCATGGCATTACAGTTGAAAATCAAATTACAAAGGTGTTGAAACAAATTCTTAAATAAATAATAAACAGCCAACAGAGTCATAGAGTTATAGAGCTGGACAGCGGGGAATCAGATCCTTCTGTCTAACTTGCCCATGCAGGCTCATCCATCCTAAATTAATCTAGTCCCATTTGCCAGCACTTGGCCCATATTCCTCTAAACTCTTTCTATTCATATAGCCATCCAAATGCCTTTTAAATCTTGTATTTTTATCAGCCTCCATCACTTTCTCTGGCAGCTTATTCATACATGCACCACTCTCTGTGAGAAAATATTGCCCCTTAGGTCCCTTTTAAATCTTTCCCCTCTCACCTTAAACCTATGCTCTCTAGTTCTAGACTCCCCCACCCAGAGAAAATACCTTGTTCATTTATTCTATCTATGACCCTCATGAATTTATAAATCTCTATAAGGTCAATCCTCAGTCTCCGATGCTCCAGGGAAAATAGGTCCAGTCTATACAACTTTTCCCTCCAGCTCAAACCTGCCAACTTTGGCAACATCCTTGTAAACCTTTTCTGAACTCTTTCAAGTTTCACAACATCCTCCGTTGGAAGGTGACCAGAATTGCTCACAATTGTGGCATAACCAATGCCCTGTGCAGCCACAACATGACCTCCTAACTCCTATACTCAGTGCTCTGACAAATAAAGACATGCATACCAAACACCTTCTTCACTATCCTATCTACCTGTGACTCCATTTTCCAAGAACTATGTACCTACACTCCAAGGTCTCTTTGTTTAGCAATACTGCCCAGGACGTTACCATTAAGTGTATAGGTCCTGCCCTGATTTACCTTTCCAAAATGCAGAATCTCACAATTATCTAAAGTAAACTCCATCTGCCATTCCTCCACCCATTGGCCCATTTGATCAAGATCCCGTTATACTCTGAGGTAACCTTTTGGCTATGCATTACACCTCCAATTTTGGTGTCATTTGCAAACTTACTAACCACACCTCCTATATTCACATCCAAATCATTTATATAAATGATGAATGACAGTGGACCCAGCACCGATCCTTGTGGCACACACTGGTCACAGGCTTCCAGTCTGATAGGCAATCCTCTCCACCATCCTCTGTCTTCTACCTTTGAGCCAGTTCTGTATCCAAATGGCTAGTTCTCCCTGTATACCTGTAGTCTAACCTTGCTAACCAATCTCCCATGAGGAACCTTGTCAAATGCCTTACTGAAGTCCATATAGATCACATCCAACACTCTGCCCTGATCAATCCTCTTTGTTACTTTTTCAAAAAACTATCTTTTTAAAAGTGGACTTCTGGAAAGTATATTGCTTCAGTTGATTCCTCTGATTCTCTGTAAAAATACTGCACAGTTGCATATAAATTCTTCACCAATAAACAAAGTAGGTCCTATTCATTTTCAGTTTTTATCCATGCAATCAAGTCCAATATTGCCAGCAATGAACATAAATTGCTTGGAACCTTTGAAACATTTATTCACAGGACATAGATATCGCAGGTGTGACAACATTGCAATCTAGCAACAACAAAAATAAGCATTAATGCAGCTCCTGTAATAAAAGAAAACATCCTAAGCACTGCGTAGGAGCACAAGTGGCAAGATTTGATGTTACCCCAATGAACTGTAGGGTAGGTGACCAAGCATGTTGTCAAAGCTAGATTGTCCCGAGAAAATTTGTTCCATTTAATTCAGAACAGCAAAGTTCCATTTTTTTTCTACTAAAAAGGATGGAATTTATTATGCAGTAAATTCAGTGCATGGGACATGTATTCAAGCAAAATCTAGTACAAGTACTGCCATTAGGTGGTAATACAATAGCACTTTCAACATTGAAAAGGCTCAGAATGTGAGTTGTTAGGCAATAGTGAGTCGTTGGCATTCTGGGATTGCAATAGCTGGCCCTAATTTCCCCAAAAAACACTCAAATACTTTCAAATTATTTTATTTCTTTGCGATTATTTCCTCAGCAACTGAAACCAATTATATTCAAAATATTGATTTTACCACATTCAGAAAACGCAAAATAATACGTTTCAAAGTAAGAAAATAATCAGCTCTGAGCATCAGACCTGAACCATTAACTCTAATTTCTCTTCTCAGATGCTGCCAGATATGCTGAGCTTTTCCAGCAACTGCTGTTCTGTTTAAAAAAAATAATTTTATCCAATGAATGATGTTCCGTATCATGAGAATACAAGTTAAAGTGATTAGTTGAAGGTGCAATGTCTTCACAGATGGCTGGGCACCAATTTGATATTTTGCTCAGAATTCGCTTGATATTTGTGTTTCCATATTAAATGTGGACTGAATAGTCTTAAATAAAATACTGTAGGTCATAAAAATTTGTAATAGGCATAGAAAATACTAAAAATGTTCAGCAGCCCGAGCATATATCTGTGGAGTTAAAGTTTCAGTTTGATGACCCTCATTAGAACTGTGAATTGTACAGAGTTTACCAAATTTCTTAACAGAAATCTTTGCTCTCCAGTCAGGTAGACAATTTTGTTTTTCATTAGAATCTTATTTAATAACTTTACTGTGAATAATTGTGAAAAAAAATTCTAAGATAAAATTTGAAGGCTGTATTTGAAGAAATGTTTACATCCAGTGTTTCTTTTTATCTGAGATGACGACTGGTATTTTTCAAACATGGTGACACGTTGAGAAGCAGGAAGGCTGGCACAATGATGGGAAACATGGCAGGCCATCTGCGAGGAGCCCATTGGATCACTTAAGCAGCAGAGTAGCTATTACTACCCTGTCATTTTTCCCTCAGACTGAGAGGGCCACCTTTATATGGGGAGAGCAATACATAGATTGTGGTGGCTTCTAGTCACTAGCAGTAAAGACCTTGCTTTGTTGCTACTCTTTGGGCCATGGAGGAAGCTTTTGGCAACTGTGTCATCTGCCCACAGCAATCAGGACCCCCTTAGAAACCTGCCAATGGAAGCTGCATATCCGCTCCACCCCCCCCCCCCCCCCCCACCCCCACCCCCGCCAGTACCCAACAACACACCTACCGGCCATTAAGGAGGTAAGGGTGCATGGTTAACAATGTATCATCACCCTATAGCTGCAGCTTCAGAAATGACCACCCTGTAGCAATGGCACTGATGAGGCTGCCATGTTGCTGGCCCTCTGACAAGGCTGGCATCTCTTGGGGCATGATGTCAGTAAAACATGGCTCAACTTAAGACTGCCACCTGAAGAATGACCACATTCCACACTACACCCTGGCAGTATATTTCCAGCTAATGTGCACTAATTGTATGCGTCTTGAGTGGAAGAATGTCGGAAGAACATGGTATATGAAAGTGGATGACAATGTTCTAACCATTCACTGTGACACATCTTCTGATTCCTGCCCGATAAACTTGAAAAACTGTTGACAGAAAAATGAATATCAAAAGGGAAGACTGAAGGTTGGAGAGTGAATTACTGTTAGCTAAAATTTTGAGAAGAAATGTCAGTTTTATTTTGAAGTAAATTAATGATCAGCACATATTTGCTGACAATACAAAAATAAAACTGAAAATTCCTTATAAACACAAGATTTAAAACTTAAATTCTGACATTGTGGAGAGGGTGACAAATAGAGTAAAACAAAAACTTGCTGTCTTTATTTTAAACTAATATGCAGGCAGCTTAAATAGTGAAAGTAAACCAGGCATATAGAGAGAGGAAAAGATAAGGAGGGAAGGAGAAGAGAAATAGTCTCAGGGTGGTGAAACCTCTGATATCTCATTAAACAACCTCTTGAGAAATTGTGGAACTGGAAAGAAAAAGTGAACAAAAGTAAACAGACTGATACCAGAGGAAGGTGACGCATGGGTACAACAGGGGAGACATGACTGATTGGTTGAGGAATTGGAAGATAAGCACTAAGGACTGTAATTTCTCTGCTGTCTTTTCCAAATGCACCAAGACTCTGCTGTACGGCTTACCAATCACCATCAGCAATCACTTACTAACAGCTATGATTGTCCTTCTCGGAAATTCCGTGCCACTGGTCATGGGTTCTATGGGTCCTTGTGTGACAGGTAAGCCCAATCCTAAAGCAGCATTTCTATCCACACATTCGGCAGCTAGTTCTAGAAGGTTGAAGTGGTCCCCATGAGATCATTGGCATCTTTTTCTCTGGTTTCTAAGGCATCTGAAGCATGTGGCCAGCCTAGTACAGCTGGTTTTGGATGATTATGGCCTCGCTGCTGGTGCTATTAGCTGCTGAAAGGATTAGCTGCTAGCCCATCCAGCTGTTGTGAACAATCCATCTTGAACAGCATTGTTGGGTCTTTTCAAGGGTCTTGAGGTAGCGTTTATACTTTGTCAAAGTTTCAGAGCCATGAAGAAAAGTAGGAAGGATGACTGTCTTATACACAAGGATCTTGGTATTAGCACAGATTCACAGTCATTGAAGGCACTCATCCTTTGGCATTTGAAGATGGTGCTCACAGATTGAGTACAATGTTGAATCTTTGCATTGATATCAGTCTTAGATAAGAGGTAGCTTCCCAGGTAAGGGAAATGTTCCACATTTGGGAGGGTCTTAATCAAGGGATGGATTGCAACTTGAATTGGAATATGTTGTTAAAGGATTTGAGTCTTCTTGAGGGGAAGGCTGAGACTGATCTTTGATATGCTTCTGCAAAGACAGAAAATTCTCTTCTGAGAGTATGAAGATGACATTATTATTCACATCCTAAAGTTCCACAAGCAAGGTTGGTATTCCTTCTTCCTGGACTTCAATTGGTTGAGGTTGAAAGTTTTTCTGTCCATCATGTCGACAATGTGCGCAGCATCAGGGAGCTTGTTCTTAACAAGGTGATGAATGGTGGTGATGTTTGACTCCTGTCTTGACTGAAAAGGATTCTGTCATATTACTGTCAGTGAGGATAATCGCTGACAGCTGAGGAGATGTTGATGAATTTCGCTGGAAAGCCAACCTTTGAGAATGTCTTCTGTAGCACTTCCTGAATGACTGAGTCAAAAGCCTTGATCAGGTTGGTGAAGGTTGGTGTTGTTTTTGGCCTTTCTCTTGGGGTTGATGAGCAGTGAAAATCATGTCCATAGTTTCAGTGTTTGCTCAGAAGCCACATTGGCTTTCAGGAAAGATTGCGTCAGAGAGAGCAGGAAAATGTGCTTAGCAAGGATTCAAGCAATGATTTTCCCAGCATTGGAGAGTAGGGAGATTCCTTAGCTGTTTCCATAGTTCACTTTGTCTCCTTTCTTGAAGATGGTGGTGATGGCAACATTTCTCAGCTCAACAGAAATTTCTTCTTTGTCCTAGATTTTCTGGAACAGTTGCTGGAAATGATAGGTGTGCTCAGCTCCTCAGATTTGAAAATATCCGCATGATACCCACAGCTGTCCTCTGATCCTCACATTCATCATGTGTCTAATGGTGCCTTCAAATTCTGCCACAGCAATTGGGTGTCTAATGAATTGGGGGATTTCCTCAACCACGTCCTTTTTGATGAATATATTGTGCTTTGGAGTTTTTTTGAAGAGTTTTCTCCAATAGAGGTTGATGTTCTCTCTGTCTCTTGAAAGAGTTCCATCCTTACTCTGGTCTAGTTTAAGGCCAAGGCTGTTTGGTCCATTTATTGCCTTAGTGGTAATGAAGAAACCCTAGGTTTTGTGCTTGTCAGCCAGGAATCACAGCTTCTTAGCTTTCTCGGTCCACTGTTGTTTCCTGATGTTCCTCGTTCTTCTCTGTATCTCTGTCTTTGCTGTTTGATGAGTTCTCCTGTTTGCCTCACCAGTGATGTTGTGTTGCCAGGCATGGAGAGCATTCCTCCTCTTCTTGACGATGTAGTCATTCTTGTTGAACAAGTCTTAGTATTTCCTAGTCTTGTCGATGGGTGGTTTCTTCATAGCATGAAATGATATCTGTCTTCAGCACTTTTCAGACTTCTTAGTAATAATGAGTTTTTAACTTAATTATTTCTTCATCTTCAGTTGTTTCTGGATAGAATTTAGTAGACATTGAGGAATGAATGAAACAGTGGTCTGTCCAGTGGTTGTCTGCATTGGTCATTGCTTTTGTAATGTGGACTTCCTTTTGACCTCAGGATCGAACAATGATGTAGTTGATCATGTGCTAGGGTTTTGATCATGGATGCCTCCAAAGTCTTGAACATGTCTTTTTGGTCAAACTGTGATGACCAACTGTTTTTATGCACATTTGGTGAGTGAAGAATCCCATTGGAGTTGCAAATCCCAACGCCTTCATTTCTGATGGCTCCTTTCCAAAGTCAGCTGTCCTTTCAAATCTTAGTGTTGAAGTTGCAAGGGATGATAATTTTATGTTCTTTGGGGAGGTTGGTGATTGTCGTGTCCAGAGTGGAGTCGGAGCTTTCCTTGGACTCATCCACCACTTACCAACTCCTACCCAAAAGGCACAAAGATAGAAAAGAGGGAAGGAAAGCTGAACATAACATAACATAGGCACTAGGAGCAGGCAATTCAATGCATGCACCTGCTTTGCCAATTGATATGGTTATGGCTGATCTCATCTTCTCCTCAACTGTACTTTCTTGCCCACTCTCCATTATCCTTCAACCTATCACTAATTAAAAATCTGTTTCTCTCATCCTTAAATTTACTTAATATCCTAGCATACATTGCATTCTGGGATAGTGAATTCCACAGATTCATGATCCTTTCGGAGAAGTAATTCCTCCTCATCTCGATTTTAAATTTGCAGCCCCTTATCCGAAAATTCTGACCTCTCATTCTAGACTACCTCACATGAAGAAACATCTTTTCTACATTGACTTTGTCAATCTACTTTAGCATCTTGTGTACCTCAATTAGATCTTCTCTTATTCTTCTAAATTTCAGACAGTATAGGGCTCAACGGTTCAATATCTCTTCATAAGATAATCCCCTTATCTCTGGAATCCATCTAATAAATTAGATCTAGAAGAGGAAAATGAGCTAGGAATTCAATACAACAGAGACAAACTACAATCTCAAGACTCTAGAGGCACATAAGGAGTTGCCTATTTACTCTCTGTCATTGACAATGTGCAACATCAAGGTGACTCCCAATGATGTTTTTACAATATTATCAATCAATCCATTTTGGATTGTATAGAGTCATAAAGTCATATAGCACAGCAACCGAGTATCATGTTCAAGTGAAGCCAAATTAGATAGAATCAGGAGATAGAGACATAATTTAGTCCTCATTTTGCAATCATATTTTTGAAATCATCATGTCTTAAATTTAAAATGTTTTGAATCGATGTAATGTTTGGTTGTGCAGTAAATTTTGAGGCTACTTGAGGAAGCAGAGAAATAAAATGCAATAGATAATTAGGATTTATCTACAATAACATCTAAGTGTGTTTACAGATTAACAGGTTTATACTGAAAGAATAAGACTAGCAAAGATTCCTTCAGGCTATGAGTGACTAGATAATTTTAATGAAGGTAGAACAGATAGACGAACTGTACTCAGTATATTTGCCCATTTAGAAACTTTAACTAAGCTCCTACAAATGTCAAAGTATAAAGATATTTCTAGGGTGCTAAGCCACAGCCTAAAATTGACATTTCAATCATGAATGGCTCCTTCTCCCTCGGTTACTTGCTGCCACAGATTCCTGTCATTGATGTCATTGGAGGGATTGCTCACAGCCGACATTACAACTGAGATATTTTGGAAAATAAAGTCTGTGTTTCTCATTACTCCACATTGGTGATCAAATATTCAGAGGATTTAATTTAATACTTTTCTATTCAAAGGTAAATAATAAGATGCACCATGTTTTAGTGGTTGCAATCAATAGCTTTATCCCTGCTTGTGAATAGCCTTATTTTACCTGGATGCTCCATGAAAAATTCAATTAGTGATTACATTAAAGACAGTGAATCACGTGATCAGGTATAGAACTCAAACTTACAAATGTACTTTTGAAATGTATATCAAAGAATGTCTGTGGTGATTTTCTTTAATGGAAACTTGAATTTAAGCCAGAGTATAGAGTGACCAGCAGGACAGAATCCAATCAAAAAACCACTATGGAAGAACTGCTCGATCCCAGCACACTTTGTGATGCAGCAGATAGCAAATTGGATTGCATGTGGTGTAATTTTAATATTGGTTGAAGTCTACTTGATTTTCAATGGTGTTTTCAGTCAGTTCAGCAATGAAAGGAGACCAAAAAGGTTTCACAGAATCAAACTGATGTAACAATAGAAATTATTACTGTACGTTGTACAGAGAGATTCTCCTTAGCTTGCAACAGTCAAGATCATATGCACTTGAACTGTTGGGGTTGAGTTTCCACTTGATAACACTTGGTTTGGCACAATTTATCCAAAATCAATGCAATCCATGTGGAAGAAGGTAGAAGTTTGCTATTGTAAAAGGGTCAGCGTTGGAAATGGTCTCACATCCAAGATGTAGCCATCAGAGAAGCGAAGAAGCGATTATCATCGTCTAAGGTCTTGACTCACTATGATCCCAAGCAACATCTGGTGCCGACATGTAATATTTCCCTGTATGGTATCGAGGTAGTGTTGGTTCATAGATGGCCCAATGGAGAGAAATGCCCAGAAGCGCATGCTTCCCAGACTTTGGCTGAGTGCAAATGGAGTTAGAAGGTTTTGGTTGTCATTGTTTTGTGTGAGCAAGTTCCACCAATACCTCTATGGATGTAAATTTGTAATGGTAACAGACAACAAACCCCTGACTACTCGAAGAAGACCAGGCCATGCCACCCATAGCTTCAATTCAAAATCAGCAGTGAATCCTCATTCTATACAATTACACGTTGGAACACTATCCGGGAGGTAAAGTGGCAAATGTAGATGCCTTGAGCACCTCCTGCTGGTAGATACTTCAACAGTTGTGCCACCCTGGAAGAGTCCATTCTGGGATTTTAACACTTTTGGACACTCTCTGGTCACTGCCGACAATATCAGGCAATGAATGCAAGAAGATCCAATCGTGGCAAAACTAAAACAGCTGGTGGTGATGGGGGAAACAAAAGGACCGTCACAACCAGAATTGAAACCTTTCCAAACGTGATGAGGCCAGATTACTGTGAAGGACAGCATTTTTATCATAGAGAGGAACAGTGATTATCCTGAGCCAAGGTCGCTGTCATGAAGATGTTGGCAAGTGGTCATGTCTGTTGGCCACGATTGGATGCAGACATAGCCTCCTTGGTGGGGTAGTGCCAACAAGGACAAAAGTTACCACCAGCAGCTCATCCACATTCATGGGAATGATTGGTTAAGCCCTGGTCTCAGTTATGCATCGACTATGCAGGTCTTCCATGGGCTCAATGTTCTTAGTCAATGTGGACACCCTCTCAAAGTGGCTGAACATGCACAGAGTTCATTTGTCAAACTTAGGGACCACGATAGAAAAGCTGTGAGCAATTTTTTGCAATACACAGGCTCTCCGAAGTGTTGGTCACAGACAATGGGCCATCATTTACCAGCAGCAAGTTTGAATATTTCCTAAAATTGAATGCCATTTGGCATATAAGGACAGTTGCAAACACGCAAACAGGGTAGGATCAAAGCAAACCTGGGCCCTCAGAACAGCTGGAATGGCTGTCGGAACCCGTGTGCTCTTCCCCCTCCACCTAGTGTTGAAGAAACCTCGGAATCTGAGATGGACATGATGGATGTAGCAGCTTCGGTGCCTTAACTGCTTGAAAAAGAGGATTAATTTCTTCTGAGGTGCTCTGGGCACAAGAGGTGGACTACAATCCAGAACATACCGCCTATATCTGAGACTGACTCAGAGTAATTGGACCTGGTGCGAAAACACGACAGGAGCAGCTACAAGAAAAACAATAGGCCTATGTCCCCAGACTTCGAGTGGGAGGGATGATGAGAGTGTAATGAGGTCAGCCAGGTGAACCTCATACAATATGAGTTCCATAATTGGGGCTGTTTATCTGATCCAACCAGGAAGCCCAGGCTGACAGACATACATAGGAGTGTCAAAGGTTCAGCTCATTATGAGACCTGGCTCTGAGGAAGATGGGCCAGTGCCAAGTACTATGTACGTACAAACAAAGTGTGACATGGTGATGGGATACTGGCCTCTGTGGAGTTATTTCATAGTATTCCTTTGATTTTGCATTCTGGAACTCTCGATTCTCCTTAATTCTCATCAGTCCAGTCAATGCTCTCCAAATAAAACCTCCTCTTCTCTGTGCTATAAAGCCTCCTCATGACAGCTCCACACACACACACACACACACACACACACATGAATTGAAAATAATGTAAATTCCATTTGCATAACTCCAATTCAGTTCTAAATTCACCTATGACTCTGTTGTTTATTAAAGTTCATGCAAGCATTTGGGTCTTTTACCGAAAATATCTGACTTCCTAACTTCAATCATCTAATGTGTGTGCAGAGCTCCCCCTGTAGCTTTTACAGATAAATGCACTGTCAATTGTCGAGCTCAGCTCAGTGAATGGCAAAGGGCTGGGGAAAATGGATGGACTGTGTTAAGTTAGGAAACCTTATGCACTTTGAGATAGGACTTCAAAATGAATCTCAGTCTGTCTAGGTTGATTGGGAGAGGAGAGTGCTGATCAAACCAGCCCTAGTCATTGTCCTGTTAACCTTGGCTTGAGCAAACCTGCTGAGCTTGGCCTCGGTTGTCAGCATTAAACAGATCTGGAAGGGGTTTTAAGGTGTAGCAAATGTGTCCCATGTCTGGACCAAAAAGTCTGGATTCAAGTCCCAACTGCCCTGGAACTGTCTCTGAACATCTCCAAAGAGGCTAATTGAAATAATTAACCTGGCCAGGTGCAAGACCAGTGTTCAAATTGTTGGGTTTTTTTTTCAGTTTCAACTAGAATTGGCAAATCAAGCATGAAAAATAAGGGGCTTCAAAAACACTTGCAAAAGACCAAGGAACAAGGCTGGCAGTTTTGCAGATGGAACAAGATAGAATAAACACTGATAATTCAGCATTGGGAATTTTAACAGAATTACGTCACGTGATAACCAAT
This sequence comes from Chiloscyllium punctatum, assembly GCF_047496795.1. Classification (NCBI taxonomy): domain Eukaryota; kingdom Metazoa; phylum Chordata; class Chondrichthyes; order Orectolobiformes; family Hemiscylliidae; genus Chiloscyllium; species Chiloscyllium punctatum. The sequence goes on along the minus strand of NC_092741.1, from coordinate 134,323,464 downwards.
TGGTCAAGTTTACGTTGGAAGGTTGAAACATTTGAAACAAAATGTGCTGGAGAAACTCCAAACACTAACATGGAAACAAAATATTAACTCAATTTTCTCTCCACAGACGCTGCCAGACCTGCTGAGTTTCTCTCGCACTGTTTTTGCTTGTTTCAGGTCTCCAACATCCACAGTTCTTTTTTATCTGTGAAATATTTAAAGTTACCTGTGTCTTGAACAATTTTTGTAAAGTCACAGGTAACTAGTAATATAATTTTAGATCCACAATTTCCTTTATCATTTTCAATGAAACATGTGTCATACAAGTAATATTTTATAGCTAATCTGACTGTGTTAACATGATTGCTGGATCAATACCACATTAAAACTCCAAACTATCTATGGACAACTCCATCAGAAATTTACTTGAAAATGCACCGATTAAATTTTGATATAATCTTTTTAGTAGTATTCAGTTTTACAGCTGTATATTTGACATCAAATGATGTTGGAATGGGGAAATGAAGAAGAAAGAAAATTGGGTTTAATTTTCACTGATAGTTGATGCCAAACACAGGCCATGTACAAGGATGCCTTGCTGATCTTAATGACAGAACCTTGCTTCTGAATTAACCTTTGGCGAATCTGTCTGGACACTCAAGTTGCCTATTTGATTGGTTGGCAGGAATGAATTGCTGGACGCAGGGCATTGTCAAATGGCAAAGGCTCTGGGCATGATTGGGTGAATGGAAAAAAGGATCAGGCTGATGAGAGCATCATATCTGGGAAGGATTGGGAGGGAGAGATGTCTATAGGCAAGTTATCAAATTGCTCTTACTTTTAAAATGCATATCCTATTGACAAGTATTCCACTGAATACTCTTTGCACAATTGACATATTGTAATTTGGATAGAAATACTTGCTCCACTTGTTCCAACAATGCAAATTGCAGCATTGTTGTGCATATCCTCTTTACATAAATCACTTCATAAATAAGTTTAAATTACTGGGCCATTTACTTAATAATAATCTTCAGACTTTGTGTTATTCCCTATCCAATCATTCCCCTATCAACTGGTATTCAAGTGTTCATGTATTGACCTGTATGGAGTCAAGAGAAATAAGTCTGTTCACTGGTCTTAGGCTATTTCTGTTGGGTTTTTTTTCTACATTCCCATCATTATTAGCACATACAAATCAAGTGGAATTGTACCAGACTATTTTTTTGCCCCAAATATTGTTATCTGGATTAATGAATAATTGAGTATTGGGAATGCATCTGGTTATTTTTATTTCTTAGTTCGCCTGGTGCTAAAGTAGTCTAAGTCTAAATATTGATGAACCGGTCATTCTCCATGGACATAGTGTTCCCACTAATCTAGATATTGATCTACTCTGAAAATATGAAATCATTTCTGCCTAAACTACTGTAAAAAGTGTAGCTTAATCCAGCAACTGTTTGCATGCAGAATGTTCTCTTGATCTCTTTACTCATGTTCATATTTCAATGTTGAATTAATGAGCACAGTGGCTCAGTGGTTAGCACTGGTGCCTCACAGCACCAAAGACCCAGATTCGATTCTGGCTTCGGGCGACTGTCTGTGTGGAGTTTTACATGTTCTCCCTGCGTCTACGTGGGTTTCCTCTGGGTTCTCCTATTTCCTCCCACAATCCAAAGTTGTGCAGGTTAGGTGAGTTGGTCATACTAAATTGCCCATAGTGTTTGATGCATTAGTCAGAGGGAAATAGGTCTGGGTAGGTTACTCTTTGGAGGGTTGGTGTGGATTTGTTAGGCTAAATGGCCTGTTTCCATGCTGTAGGGATTCTATGACAATAAACCAAAGGATATAGTCCTTCCCTATTCAGCAATTAATGTCCTTCATAATTTCAAAAGGTAGGTTTTATCAGCTTGTTCTGCTTCAATGGAAATGGTATCTTAGCTTTCATATCATAGCCTTCATGGATCTTCCATGGAAATTATCTTGTCTGGGATGCTCTGAAGATGACTAATAAGTAACTGCTGAGTAGCTGATGTTTATTGTAGCCAACCACTATATGCAAACACTTCATTCCTCAGGCATCTATGCCAAAGGAAATGAAGCTATGTGCCAAGTGCTGGTAAATGGAATTAGAGTAGATGGGTGCTTGATGACTGATACAATGGACCAAAGGGCCTTCTTCCATTGTGCAACACTCTATTACCCCAAGTATCTGGGCTAACAATAAACATATAGATTACAACAGAGGTGGATGTTTCAAGTGGAGTGTCATGCTTCCAACGATCTCCAGACAAGATGAATATACACCCTCAGGTCACATATCATCATGTCATCAGGAATGATGATATCATGATCACCTCTCTTAAAGTTAGACCCACATACTGACTGAGAGACAGAACATAAGGGCAAATGATTAGCATATACAAAGGCTTCAACACTCAAGGTGACAAGAAAGAAAGATTTTTATCTCATTGCAATATGGTATATATTTTATGATGGTTATATCCTTGATATGAAAGAGGCCAGTTAACTTAGTTAGCTATAATCTCAGTTTGTGGCTCAGAATAACACCAAGACCACAAGTTCAATTCCCATTCTCACTGAAGCAGACTTGAGATCTGATCCATCATTTCTCCATCCTTGATGTGAGTTGGTGCCTCATGGAGTGTACGTCAACCAATCTCTTAAGATAAAAGGACAAGTAGACAAAGTGATTAAGAAGGCCTTTGGGAAACTTGCCTTTATCAGCTGTGGCAGAAAGTTCAAGAGCAGGGAAGTTATGCTGGAATTGTATAAATGTTGGTTCAGCTGCAGCTAACATATTGTGTGCAGTTGGAATCTACATTATAGGAGGGATGTGAGAGCACGGAGAGGGTGCAGAGGAGATTTAGCAAGATGTTGCCTGGGCTGGAGAATTTTAGTTATGATGAGAGATTATTGGATAGATTGGGGTTGTTTCCTTTACAGCAGAAGAGACATAATTGAGACTACAATATGTGAGACATAGAGTAGACAGAAATAAACTTTTCTCCTCGAGGGATCGATAATGGCGGGCGGGGGGGGGGGGGGGGATTGATTTAACGTAAGGGGAAGGAGCTTTAGAGGGGAGGTGAGGAACTTTTTTCACTCAGAAGGTAGTGGGAATCTGGAACTCACTTCCTATAGAGTAGAAACCCTCATAACATTTAAGAACTATTTAGATGCCCACTAGTGATGCCAAGACATATCAGGTTATGGAGCAAATGCTGGAAAGTGGGATTACGATAGTTAGGGGATTGTTAGATTAGATTCCCTACAGTGTGGAAATGCAGTGTTCTTGGCTAGTGCAGACATGATGCGCTGAAAGGCCTTTTTCTGTACTGTGAACCTCTAACTAAGGCTAACTAACTTAAAAGACTAAGCCATTTAACCCATTGTTTCTCTCCATCAGAGATTATCTCTTTAATAGAAAGAGATGCCTACATTCTCTCATAGATTGTGGCTAATTACTTACCTACCCATTTAACAGGGCATTATCCATTCAAGACAGGAATTTGAACTCAACACACCCAAGAAAATGTGTCACAAACAGATTATAATGTTCAGCCAATTGTACAGGCACTTGGTTATCCTTAACTCAGATGCAGAAGCACAGCTCCTTTGAGCAAATTTGTGCAACTGATCACCAATTAATAAAATCTATGGCTGCATTAATGTAATTTAGCCAAATGTCCTTGAAGCAGTTTTGTATTATTTGTATATGTATGATTCAAATGGCGCAGAGAAGTGTGAGGAAATGCAATTTGAGTTGACAGTGGCTTCTAAAGAACTGGCTTTTCAAAGAGTCAAATTGCCTCCCTCTGTGCTGCGATTTTATTGAGGTGCATATTCATCTTAGGCAGCTAATGGAATGAAAATCGAATACATTATACATGTGGCTCATTCATCCAAATTAACGTTCAGGAGGGGAACAGGAAATCGAACAAATGGAAGGGAGAGATTGCACAAGCTCTCTGAAACATCGAAAGGCGTATCAATGTTTCCCAATATTTTTCAATGAGCTGCTCATTTTGACAGCCCCTCATATTTAGTAGTAATTGAAAAACTGAAAAGATTTGTTGAAGCTAGCAGTCCATTTCTCTTCTATACTGAAGATTCTGGTTAGAATTACTGATGTAAAATCCACTGGCATTAACTGTTCTCCAGTGAAAACATGGATCAAGAAAATCATTTGACAAATTATACTGCCCAGGTATGAATGTAAACTTGTGAGCACTCCTTCATTCTTTCAACTGCTCTGTTCTGATGATAAAAACATTTTGGCTTGTCCCCATTCATATTGGAGTAAACCCATTCACCTTTCCAAAATCAAATTGACAGCATTGATCCAGCCTTTGCAACGTTACATTACCCAAAATAAGAGGCATGGTCTGGCATATTTCACTAAAATTGGCAGTCCGAGACAATAATAGCAGTGTTCCCTGCCAGTACTGAATAAATCTCTTCACAAACCTACCGCGATTTGGGTGATGAGCATTTTGGCTGCTTTGAGAAATAATTTGTTCCTGACCTGGATTGTATTGAAGCCCAGCTTTTTGTTTTGATGAAGATGAGAAAGGTAGGCATGTTTCACAGTCACTCTCCCATACATATTGCAAAAAATAAAAGTCTACTGTGATCGTTTTAAAAAAAAGCATTGGAAAATTATTTTAAAAAGCTGCAAAATTTAAAATATTAACATTATTTCAGTAAACCAAAACAAAACCTTTTTTTGATAAGTACAATAACTTGGGTCAGATAATTAGTTTAAGAATTTAAATTTTAAAAATCTATTTAGTCATGTTGGAAAGTCAGACAGCTTGTTAATTTTATTCATTAGACTTAGAGAAAAGGTTTAATGCAAAACAATATCATTTTAAAGGTCAGGGCCTTTTCTTTAAATACTCATTAGTTGAGAGGGGAGCTTTTACCTTAGAAATGCTGTTGAAACATTTTAAAATGCAATTAATTTGGGTGGCATGGTGGCTCAGTAGTTAGCACTGCTGCCTCACAATGCCAGGAACCCAGGTTTGATTCCAGCCACAGGTGACGGTCTGTATGGAGTTTGCACATTCTCCACTTGTCTGCGCGGATATGCTCCGGTTTCCTCCCACAATCCACAGATGTGCAGTTTAGGTGAACTAGCCATGTTAAATTGCCCATTGTGTTCAGGGATGAGTAGAGTAGGGGAATGGGCCTGGGTGGGTTACTCTTCAGAGGGTCAGTGTGGATTGTTGGGCCAAAGGGTCTGTTTTGATACTGTAGGGATTCCATAATTTGTAATTATAGGACAATTAGACAACATTCATGTTGCTCCATACATGTGATTTGAAGTTTCAAACATCTGAGAGTAGTCCAGATTAGCCCACCACAACTTTCAGATTTATACACTATAGTACGGTAATCTCCATCATCTGTGTATAAGATTTATTGTTACAGATGCTGCAAAACCTAGCTCAAATTAGTTTAATTTGTGCTTCAGAGTAATAGTTTTTAAAATCCTTTGTCATGATATGGGTGCTATTGACTGGAACAATATTTATTTCACAATCCTAATGGCCATTGAGAAGTCCATGGTAAATCATTTTGTTGAACTACTGTAGTTCATGTGCTGTTGGTGTACTCACAGTGCTATTGGAAAGGTAGTTTCAAGAATTCTGATGCAGCAACATAGAAATATAGAAGATAGAAGCAGGAGGAGGCCATGCGGCCCTTCCAGCCTGTTTTGCCATTCATCACAATCATTCATGGCCGATTGTCCAACTCAATAGCCTAATCCTGCTTTCTCCCCATAACCTTTGGTCCCATTGACCCCAAGTGCTATGTCTAGCTCTTCTTTGTTACATGAAATGTTTTGGCATCAACTACTTCCTGTGGTAATGAATTCCAAAGGCTCACCACTCTTTTGGTGAAGAAATGTCTCCTCATCTCCATCCTAAATGGGGCACCCTAAATCTTCAGACTGTGACCCCTAGTTCTGGACACACTGACCATTAAGAACATCCTCCCTGCATCTACCCTGTCCAGTCCTGTTACAATTTTATAAGTCTCTATGAGATTCCCTCTCCATTCATTTGAACTTCAGCGAAAACAATCCTAACCTAGTCAATCTCTCCTCATACGTCAATCCCATTATCTCCGGAATCAGCCTGGTAAATCTTTGCTGAACTCCCTCAAAAGCAAAAGCATCCTTCCTCAGAAAAGGAGACCAAAACTACACACAACATTCTAGGTGTGGCCTCACCAAGCCTTGCATAACTGCAACAACACAGAGAAGGAACAGCAGTGTGGCTCCAAGTTAGGATGATTCGGGTAAAATGGTGGTGGAGAGGGGCTCCTGAGTCTGGTCTCATCTGGGCTGTCTGCTTTTCTTTTTGATTCGTTCCTTTTCTTCCTCTCTTTTCTCAACTATTCTTCTTTTTCCACTTTTATGTTACTCGCCTGTTGATGAAGGGCTCAGCCCAGCAACATATCGACGGTGCCAAAAAGGCCCAGCGCAGCCTCATGGTGATGGTGTCAGAGAGAGTTTGGATTCCCAGCAGCCTCTGCGTCTATGATGCAGTCCTTGCACTGACTCATGGCAACTGCAGTTGAGGCAGGTTAGGGTTCCTAGTGGCATCTACATCCAACGCAGACCCATGGAGGTGGTGGCAGAAGCAAGTTTGAGCCTCATACAAACTGCAGCAGCAGTAGTGGCTGCATTGGTGAAGTGGACCGGAGGCTGGATTATAGCGATGGTGGAGTCGCGTTTGAGCCAGTGGGATACTCGGAGGCATCAGTGGCATTTGCATTGGTGAGGGGTGATGGTGGCAAGGGCATTGATGGAGGCGAGATGAAGAAGGGGCTTGTGCCTAGGCACCAGGCCCATTGACCAATTCTCCAAACTCCATGGCAGAGCACTTAACAACCTGAACTATAAAGTTGAAGAATTTTTCTTCATTTCTTTATTCTTCTGACTCCATGTTTTATATTTTGATTTATTTTTTCTGTGTTGTAAGGTGGCACAGAGAGTGGCGACACTATACAACACTTTTCACTGTGTTTTGTAACAATTACATAAATAAGAGAATTTGCAGGTGTTTGCTCTCCCATGCCTCTGCTTCCCTTGTTGTTCGAAGTGGTATAGCTTATAGTTGTAGATGGTATTGCCAAAGGAACCTTGGTAAGTTGTGGTAGTACAATAATAAAATTTGCTAATTTTGATGATATAATTGATTATGCTACTTTAGCATCAGAGTTAACAGATGAGAAGCAGAAAATTAAGAGAGAGATGTAAGGCGCTGTGTAAGAGAAGTATTCAGTAACTTGTAATGTAGAATGTAAAAAAAACGTAACAGCACTGAAGAGAGTTGGAGTCTTAATTTAGGATAAAGATGAACTTGGGAAGCTGGAGACTCAGAAAAAACAGTAACCTAAGAGGAGCCAGTAACCTTTAAGAGTATGCATAATAGTTAAGAGTATACCCAGAACCCAGAGACTCAAAAAGGAAACATTTAACAATGCTAACAGTGGCATTGGTTTAAAACATCCAATAAATCTGTGTCAAGCTTCCTGAGCAATGTTGTACATGCACTCATCCGAGGCAAGTGGAGAGCATTCAGACTCTTGACTTCTGCCCCAGAGATAGTGAGCTACTTAGTTATTTCAGAATTCCCAATGACTCATCTGTTCTTGTAGCTATTTAAATGGGTTGAACAGTTCAGTTTCTGTCAATGGTAATTCCAGTGTATTGATAGTGGAGGCTTTAGTGGTGGAAATGTCACTGAATGCCAATGGGAGATGATTAGATTCTCTCTTCTCAGATGGTCCTTACCTGTCACTTGTGTCGTATGAATGGCTATTTGTCTCTTCTGAACAAGTTCTGAAAAAGGGTCACTGGACTCAAAACGTTAACTCTGCATTCTCTCCACAGAAAAAGTCACACTCGCTGAGTTTCTCCAGTAATTTCTATTTTCTGGTGTGTTACTTGTCTCTTGTCAGACACAGAATTCTCCGGTATCCAAAGAGTCATGAATGGTGCTGAACATTGTACAATCATCATTGACAATCCCCACTTCTGATCTTATGATAAAGGGAAAGTATTGATGAAAGAGCTGAAAATGGTGGTGTCAAGGACACTATAGGGATTTGTCAAGGACACCACCCTGACAGACCTGAAGTAATTTTGGGCACTGGAGTGACAGATGTACAAAACATAGTACTGAAACTTCCGCATGAACTTTCTGTTTTGTTCGAACTTCTTGACTGAGTCACAGAGTCATACAGCACAGAATCAGACCCTTCAGTCCAACCAGTCCATGCCAAACATAAGCCCCAACTAAACTAGTCCCACTTATCTGCTCCTGGACAATATCCCTCCAAACCTTTCCTATTCGTGTACTTATCGAAATGTCTTTTAAATTTTGTTATTGTACCCACATCCATCACTTCCCAGAAAGTTCATTCTAGATAAGAACTACCTTCTACATAAAAAAATTTGTCCCTCATGTCTTTTCTAAATCTTTCTGCTCTCAGCTTAAAGATATGCCCCAAAGATTTGAACTCACCCACCCTTGAGAAAAAAAACAACTACTATTAACTTTATATTTACCCCTCATTATTTTTCAAACTTCCAGAAGGTTGCCCCTCAACCTCCTATCCTCCAGTGAAAATGTTCCTACCATATCCAGCCTTTCTTTGTAGCTCAAGCCTTCCATACCTGGATAAATTCTGATAAATCTCTTCTGAATCCTTTCCAGCTTAATAATATTCTTCCAATAAGTGGGTGACAAGAACTGAACACAATATTCGAGAAGAAGAATTGCCAATGTTCTGTACAGCCTCAACACAATGTCCTAACTCCTATACTCAAAGGTTTGATCAATGAAGGCAAGCGTGCTCAATGCCTTCTTAACCACCCAGTCTAACTGTGACACAAGTTTCAAAGAATTATGTACCTGAACCCTGAGGTCTCTCTGTTCTACAACACTACACAAGGCCCTACCATTAATTGTATAAGTCTTGTCTTAATTTGTTTTACCAAAATTGAACTCCAACTATTTTTCAGCCATTGACCCATTTGATCAAATTCCCTTTGTAATCTTAGTAAACCTTTTCACTGTCTACTATGTCACCAATTTTGGTACCATCCAAAACTTACTAACTATGCCTTCTGTATTCTCATCCAAATCATTTATATAAATGACAAACAAAGTGGACCCAGATCCAATCCTTGTGGAACACCACTGGTTATCGACCTCCAGTTCGAAAAGCAACCCTCTATCACCACTCTCTGTCTCCTGTCGTCTAGCCAATTATGTATCCAATTGGCATGCTCACCTTGAATCCCATGTGACCTAACTTTACTAATTAGTTTACTGTGCAGAAGATTGTCGAACACTTTACTAAATTCCAAATAAACATCCTCTGCTGCTCTGCCCTCATCAATCTTTTAGGTAACTTCCTTGTAAAACCTCAAGTTTGTGAGACACCATTTTCCTCGCTTAAAGTCATGCTATCTACCCCAATCAATTTTTGTCTCTCTTAAATGTCCATAAATCCTATCTTTTAAAATCACCTCGAACATTTTACCCAAAACTAATGTCAGACTCACAGGTCCACAGCTCCCTAGTTTCTCCTTACAACCTTTTGTAAACAAAGGTACAAGATGTCATACTCTGTCAAAAACTACCTTGATATGAAGGACATTTACTTTCACATTACCTTCTGTTTTGATCTGTATTTGGATCAAGTCTTTCCAAACTGTGTCTCATTTAGAAATGCAATAGTTGAGATTTATGCTGTGCTTGTCTTTTGAAATATGTAGCTTCATTGTGCACTTTCATATCAATGGCAAATTCTCCTTTAGCCACTGTACGGTTTTGTTTTTCTCCTGGCCCTTGTATTGAGTGAAAGCACAATCAGAGTGGAAATATTTCCTATGTTTTTGACATCTAACTAAAAATGTTCCTTTAAATGGTTTTGATTTGAAATAGATTATCTTTCTATTATGTTTATAATATTGCTCACATAATGACTTGAAGAAATGTTCCCAATGGCGCAGTTAGAACAACTTTTATCAATAGGTCTTCCTTTCTTCGACCCATATTTCAGGCATGTTTATGTTCAATTAATTGTTGATTGAAATCTTTTAAAAAAAACTACTGCCAGAAAGATGGTTCTCCCCGGTACCAGTAATGTAAAGAGGTGCCATTGAGGCTAGTGGGATTTTTTTTATCATGTGTTTCAACATCTTTAAACATATGTTATGTGATTTGGTGTGTACGATTTTAGCTTCATTTCTTTGAGTGCAAACCTTTCATGTTGTTGTCAAATCAAATCTGTGGCATTGCATTTTTTCTAATGTACCAGTGAAAGACTACATTGTTAAAAGCAAAATAAAAAAAAAAGTATGACCCATCAAGCCAGGTTTCTGTCTGGGATCTGATTTGTCCGGAAATAGCAATAGCTGAGATCTTAAAGAAGTGATGAAATAAACCGCTTCACACAATGAGCAGTTAAGGTCTGGAGGGACCTGCCTGAAAAGATGATAGCAGCCCCTTCAATTGAAGCATTTTTTTAGATTACTTACAGTGTGGAAACAGGCCCTTCGGCCCAACAAGTCCACACCGCCCCGCCGAAGCGCAACCCACCCATACCCCAACATTTACCCCTTACCTAACACTACGGGCAATTTAGCATGGCCAATTCACCTAACCTGCACATCTTTGGACTGTGGGAGGAAACCGGAGCACCCGGAGGAAACCCACGCAGACACGGGGAGAACGTACAAACTCCACACAGTCAGTCGCCTGAGGCGGGAATTGAACCCGGGTCTCTGGCGCTGTGAGGCAGCAGTGCTAACCACTGTGCCACCGTGCAGCCCACAACGAAATGATCTAATTAGATTACATTACAGTATGGAAACAGGCCCTTCGGCCCAACAAGTCCACACCGACCCGCCGAAGCGCAACCCACATTCAAAGCTGTTATTTGAAAGGAAGAGTAAGACCATCAGACATAGGAGTGGAAGTAAGGCCATTCGGCCCATCGAGTCCACTCTGCCATTTAATCATGGCTGATGGGCATTTCAACTCCACTTACCCACATTCTCCCCGTAGCCCTTAATTCCTTGTGACATCAAGAATTTATCAATCTCTGCCTTGAAGACATTTAGCGCCCCGACCTCCACTGCAATCCATGGCAATGAATTCCACAGGCCCACCACTCTCTGGCTGAAGAAATGTCTCCACATTTCTGTTCTGAATTGACCCCCTCTAATTTTAAGGCTGTGCCCACGGGTCCTAGTCTCCCAGCCTAACAGAAACAATTTCTTAGCGTCCACCCTTTCCAAGCCATGTATTATCTTGTAAGTTTCTATTAGATCTCCCCTTAACCTTCTAAACTCCAATGAGTACAATCCCAGGATCCTCAGCTATTCCTTGTATGTTAGACCTACCATTCCAGGGATCATCCGTGTGAATCTCCGCTGGATACGCTCCAGTGCCAGTATGTCCCTCCTGAGGTGTGGGGCCCAACACTGGACACAGTACTCCAAATGGGGCCTAACCAGAGCTTTATAAAGTCTCAGTAGCACATCGCTGCTTTTATATTCCAACCCTCCTGAGATAAATGATAACATTGCGTTTGCTTTCTTAATCACGGATTCAACCCGCATGTTTACCTTTAGAGAATCCTCGACTAGCACTCCCAGATCCCTTTGTACTTTGGCTTTATGAATTTTCTCACTGTTTATAAAGTAGTCCATGCTTGTATTCTTTTTTCCAAAGTGCAAGACCTCGCATTTGCTCACATTGAACTTCACCAGCCATTTCCTGGACCACTCTCCCAAACTGTCTAGATCCTTCTGCAGCCACCCCACTTCCTCAGTACTACCTGCCTGTCCACCTATCTTCGTGTAAACTGCAAACTTCGCTAGAATGCCTCCAGTCCCTTCATCCAGATCATTAATATAGAAAGTGAACAGCTGCAGCCCCAACATTGAGCCCTGTGGGACACCGCTTGTCACCGGCTGCCATTCCAAAAAAGAACCTCTTATCCCAACTCTCTGCCTTCTGTCAGACAGCCAATCCTCAATCCATGCCAGTAGATCACCTCGAACACCATGGGCCCTCACTTTACTTAGCAGCCTCCCGTGTGGCACCTTATCAAAGGCCTTTTGGAAGTGTAGATAGACCACATCCACTGGGTTTCCCTGATCTAACCTACTTGTCACCTCTTCAAAGAATTCTAACAGGTTTGTCAGGCACGACCTCCCTTAATAAATCCATGTTGACTTGTTCTAATCCTACCCTGCTCTTCCAAGAATTTAGAAACCTCATCCTTAACGATGGATTCTAGAATTTTACCCACAACCAAGGTTAGGCTAATTGGCCTATAATTTTCCATCTTTTGTCTTGATCCTTTCTTGAACAATGGGGTTACAACAGCGGTCTTCCAATCATCCGGGACTTTCCCTGACTCCAGTGACATTTGAATGATCTCAACCAATGCCTCTGCTATTTCTTCAGCCACCTCCCTCAGAACTCTAGGATGTAGCCCATCGGGGCCAAGAGATTTGTCAATTTTAAGACCTTTTAGCTTTTCTACCACTATCTCTTTTGTAATGGCAACCATACTTAACTCCCTGACTCCCTATAATTGTTGGGATATTACTCATGTCTTCCACTGTGAAGACTGATGCAAAGTACTTATTAAGTTCTCCAGCTATTTCCTTATCTCCCATCACTAGCCTTCCAGCATCAGTTTGAAGTGGCCCAATGTCGACTTTTGCCTGTTGTTTGTTTCTTATGTATTGAAAGAAACTTTTACTATCATTTCTAATATTACTGGCTAGCCTACCTTTCATATTTGATCCTCTCCTTCCTTATTTCTCCCTTTGTTATCCTCTGTTTGTTTTTGTAGCCTTCCCAATCTTCTGATTTCCCAGTGCTCTTGGCCACTTTATAGGATCTCTCTTTTCCTTTGATATATTTCCTGACTTCCTTTGTCAGCCATGGCTGTCTAATCCCTCCCCGGATAATCTTTCTTTTCTTGGGAATGAACCTCTGTACTGTGTCCTCAATTATACCCACAAGCTCCTGCCATTTTTGCTCTACTGTCTTCCCTGCTAGGCTCTGCTTCCAGTCGATTTTCGTCAGTTCCTCTCTCATGCCCTCATAATCACCTTTGTTTAACTGTAACGCCATTACATCCGATTTTGCCTTCTCTCTTTCAACCTGCAGATTGAACTCTACCATATTATGATCACTGCTTCCTAAGTGTTCCCTTACTTTAAGATCTTTTATAAAGTCTGGTTCATTACATAGCACTAGGTCCAAAATAGCCTGCTCCCTTGTGGACTCCATGACAAACTGTTCCAAAAAGCCATCCTGTAAGCATTCCAAGCATTCCCTTTCTTAGGATCCACTGGCAACATTATTTACCCAGTCTACCTGCATATTGAAGTCCCCCATGATCAAGGTGACCTTGCCTTTCTGACATGCCTTTTCTATTTCCCGATACATGTTGCGCCTCTGGTCCTGACCACTGTTAGGAGGTCTGTACATAACTCCCATTATGGTTTTTTTGCCTTTGTGGTTCCTCAATTCCACCCACACAGACTCCACATCATCCGACCCTATGTCATTCAGTGCCATAGATTTAATTTTGTTCTTAACTAACAAGGCCACCCTGCCCCCTCTGCCCACCTCCCTGTCTTTTTGATAAGTTGTAGATCCTTGGATGTTTAACTGCCAGTCCTGAATCCCCTGTAACCATGTCTCTGTGATGCCTACCACATCATAATCATTCACGATGATCTGTGCCGTGAGTTCATCTACTTTGTTACGAATGCTACAAGCATTCGGGTAAAGTGCCTTAATGCTAACATTCTTATCATTAGAGATATTGGAAGTCAAAAGATGTCCTAAGTTATCCTTCCTTTTTGTTGCATTCCTAATCTGCCTCAAGGTTAAATCCACCTACATACATGCTATCCTCCTGCTTATCTTTCCATTTAACTCCATACTCCCAGTTGCTTTCACTTTCCCTTCCCCCCAACTCAGAAATTTAAAGTCCTACTGACCACCCTGTTTATCCTCTTCGCTAGAACATTGGTACCAGATCGGTTCCCAACAGTATAGATCCCCCGGTTCCAAAACTGATGCCAATGCCCCATGAAATGGAATCCCTCTTTCCCACACCAATCCCTTAGCCATGCGTTTACTTCCCTAATTTTCTTATCCCTATGCCAATTGGCACGTGGCTCAGGCAGTAATCCGGAGATTATGACCCTTGAGGACCTGTACTTCAATTTCCTTTCTAGTGCTTGATAATCCCCAAACAGGTCCTCCACCCTAGCTTTGCCTATGTTGTTAGTCCCAATGTGGACCACAACAACTGGATCCTCCCCCTCCGGCTCCAATATCCTTTCAAGCCGGTCGGAGATGTCCCGCACCCTGGCACCGGGCAGGCAACACACCATGCGAGACTCCCGATCCGGCTTGCATAGGATACTGTCTGTCCCCCTAATTATAGAATCCCCTATAACAACTACTTGTCTTTTTGCTCCCCCCTCTTGAATGGCCTTCTGCACCATGGTACCCTGGTCAGCTGGCTCGTCCTGTCCAGAGCCCTTTTCCTCATCCGTATAGGAAGCAAGAATCTCATACCTGTTGGACAAGGTCAAGGGCTGAGGCTCCTACACTCCTGAACTCAAGTTCCCCCTGCCTGCCTCACTTACAGTCACACTCTGATGTCCCTGATCACTAACTGAATGTGAATTACTTAATCTCCCAGGTGTGACTGCCTCCTGAAACAAAGCATCCAGGTAACTCTCCCCCTCTCAGATGTGCCACAGTGTTTGAAGCTCAGATTCCAGATCATCAACTCTCAGCCGGAGTTCTTCCAGCAACCAACACTCGCTGCAGATGTGGTCACTGCCATTCACAATGGGATCAGCCAGCTCCCACATCATACAGCAACAGCACATCACCTGCACAGCCATCTCTGCTTAGTTAATTACTTTATTACTTTGTATAGGTTTGAGTTAAAATACTTTCTAATACCTCTCTGCTATAGTCTTTTTCTAAAAACCAATTAATACATAAACCATAAAAAGTACATTTTTAACCATTCACCGATAAAGGAATAGAAAATCCTTACCTTAACAAACCAGAGTCCTATTTTTGGTGAGAGGAGGGGAGGGGGGGTGGTGTGATGGTGGCAGTGGGAGACACAACACGTGTAGTGTCTCAGGTTCAGTCACTGCCCACATATATAACCGGCAGTCCCCTGGTCGTCGCTCCCGCTCTTCATACTTATAAACTAGCTTAGAGGAGGAGGGCAGGTGGGAGACACTACAGTAGTAGAGTCTCGGGTTTAGCCACCTTGCTGATATATATGGTCACTGCTTTCCTTTCCGACTGCCCCTCCATTCCACGTCACTTCCTCCACTGCTCCCGCTCCTTCTCCGCTGCTGCTTGCACTTAAAATGGCTGTTGGCATTGAAGGGTGAGTATTTATACTCATTGCTTACTTTCCTGGCTACCCCTCTTGTCCCTGTCACTTCCTCCGCTGCTCCCACTCCTTCTGTGAAAGAGAAAAACACCACTGCCCACTACCGGTAAGTAATTTTAATAGAACTGCCTTACCTTATCTGCAGTCTTCCGAGTTTGTCCTACCTCCGCTGCTGCTCGCACTTAAAATGCATTGATTTATGAGGAGAAGATGGAGAATGGCATTAATAAACTGAACACTTGGAAAGATAGTACAGATATGATGGTCTGAATGGTCTCTTCCAGCACTAACTGTTCTATAATACTGTAACATAACATTTTATTTAGTACTAAAGTCTTCATATGTAGTCAGTTCTGATGACATTTTGCAATATATGATACCATTCCTATGATGCACTGATACCAAACAATTCAACAATATGAAGTGAAATGTAGCCGAGGAGTTGCTTCTGGTGAAATATGGAGGTAAGTGGGAAATACAGTAGTTTTCGACTTGCAAAGTATTTGGGTTAAGCAATTATTTTACTGTTTCCTGAAGCTGTTGTGCAATGCATTAGATGTTTTAACATCTAACAAAAACAACAACTTAAAATGATATTGTGTGCTTTTAATAAATTTTTTCGAAGTACTTCACAAGAGTTGTCCGAAAAAATAATTCTCAGTCATGTAAGTAAACACAAGGTCAGATTAATTGAAGCTTTATCAAAGAGGCAGCATGTTTTAAGGAATATCTTAAAGGGAGGAAGGGGAGACAGAGTCTTACAGAGTAAATACCATAATTTGGAACCCATGCAGCTTGAAGGCTTGGGCACTGATGGTGGAGTAATTAAAAGCTAGCTTTCTCAAGAGGCTGACATTTGTTACACAAAGATGATCAATTTAAAAGTGAGGTGGTTCTGACCTAGGAGCTGTTGTGCTTCAGCAAGGACTGGGTGAATTGGGGTTTGGTGAGATTAATGATGTTGGTAACTTCTCGAATGTTGTGGATGATGGATGGTTGGAAGCTGGTCAGGAAAGCATTTAAATAGTCAAGTTGACAAGCTACAAAGGATTAGATAATAGGTGATAAGTTATGGAAGTGGTAGAGATGGGTGCAAATACAGAAATAGGTGATCTTAGTTAGTTGCAGGTGGGCGATCTGAAGCCTCTACGTTTTTATGTAAAATCATGAAGTATTGTTACATAGATGATATATAAGAAGGGCCTAGGAATACTCCCTTGTAATAGTGTAGGGAAGGGAAGAGAATCTATTTCAGTTCTGTACTGAATCAAAAATGGGACCAGACATGTGCAGATTCACTTAGCTGCATAATGGAGAAAAGAGGTGTTGTAGCTAGTCTGTCAAGGTACCAATTCCCTAAATCTGGTCCCAATATTTCATGAATCTAAATCTGTTTCTCCTGCAACATCTTTCCAATCACCCACTTATCTATTATATTCGCTTATATCTAGACTCATATGTAAACCTGGGAATAATCCAAAGGTTACCACCTTTGAGGCCTTTCCAGTATCTTCTTTGCTTACTTCCAGTTCTGTCTGCAGGGCCTCATTACATTTTTTAAATCTTATGTCTTTTTTTAATCAGGATAGACCATAACTGCTGGTTGTTCATTCCCTCGCCTCATATTGTTCTGAAGCTACTTCGTGATCTTGGCAGCAGAGAGGCAAGATATCATCCTGCTCTTCTACTGAGTCATGACTTTATCAACTTGTTTCCTACCTCCTTATAGAGCTGAACTACTCATGAATCTGGTGGATCTGACTCTGGATGTTCACCCTAGAGGAAGTCTCATTAGTATTCAGAATGAAATATTAGTTAGACTCTGAGGTCATTTCAAAGGACTCCTGCACAAGCTGCTGCTCCCTCCTGCCTCCCTGATGGCTGTCTATTCTCTCTCTCCTTTCCTACCATTAAGCTGTGGGGTGTTCATATTTATAACGGCATTGGCCATGAAACTCTCAACTTTGCAAATGCACTGCAGTGATGCCAGCTTCTGCTCAAACTCTGAAAGGTTAAGCTGTTGTCGTTCCCTGCGAACTGTATGTGTTCATCCTGGAGTCCTCCATGGACTGGATGTGATACCATGGCTCTGACTCTCATTATTAGATAATTGATCCCACTGCTTAAATAAATAAAGACTCACCATCTATTCACTTATCTACTGCTCCTCTTGCAATGTTCTCACTTCATTTAATACAGAATTTAATTGATTTTCTTTACTGAACTCAAATGGTCTCAAAATGTCAGATTTTAATTTAGTGAAATATTCTCCTTAAATTTGAACGTCTGAATGAGCTGTTTGGTCATCTGCCTGATAGCTGCTTATGTAGTCTATAAAGTTAAAAATCACACCAGGTTATGGTCCAACAAGTTTATTTGGAAGCACTAGCTTTCTGAGCACTGATCCTTCATCATGGAAGAGCAGCACTCCGATAGCTAGCGCTTCCAAATAAACATAACGTGGTGTTGTGTGATTTTTAACTTTGTCCACCCCAATCCAACACTGGCACCTCCAAATTATGTAGTCTATGTCAGATTTTGCTTCACAGTGCATACCCAGTTGTCAAGCTGTCTGGGAACAGAATACATTTTTGACATCTTAGCTACTGTTTTTTATTCTATTGAATCCACGGTAATGCATTTGCTTAATTCGACAACTACAAATTATCCAAATTATATTCGATCGATGAATCTATTCTTCAATTTATTTAGGATTTGTAATCCTACTACTAAAAACAAGTCTCTGCTCATGTCATACCTCACCCAGCTTCCTGGCACTGAGGCAGAGCGATCACATCATAATATTACACTGTTCTACCATCCTGGTTTGACTCAAATTAATAATTGAAACAAACTCCTCATTATTCTCGATCTTGTGATAGGAATTGAGGTGGGGGAGGGGTGGTGGGGACACTCGGCAGTCCTAATGTGTAAAGGGATAATTGCTTGAAAATATAAGGGAGAAATTGTTGCAGTCTCTCCACAGGTATTAAGCTGGTCCAGTTTTATCCTTTAAACTTTCCAAAGACAGCCTGACATTATATAAGGACATAAGGGTCAGATAGCATTTATGCTGATAATTGCATTAAGCACCACTAAACAGAATGATGTAATATGGATTTGAGAACAGTGTTGGATCTCAAAGGAGATTGATAGATCTATCATCTAGATCTCCTTCATAGTCAATGTAAATTATATTTGATTGCTATCATGCAATTAACTACATCTAGGGTAACATGTTGGCTCTATAGTTGGCATTGGAGGAGAAAGTGAGGACTGCAGATGCTGGAGATCAGAGCTGAAAATGTGTTGCTGGAAAAGGGCAGCAGGTCAGGCAGCATCCAAGAAGAATTCCTGAAGAAGGGCTCATGCCCGAAACGTCGATTTTTCCTGCTCTTTGGATGCTGCCTGATCTGCTGCGCTTTTCCAGCAACACATTTTCAGCTCTATAGTTGGCACTGCTGCCTCATCGCACCAGGATTTGATTCCACCCTCACAACTGTCTTTGTGAAGTTTGGTCATTCATCCTGTGTCTAATTCGGTTTACTCCACGTGCTCTGGTTTCCTCCCACAGTCCAGAGATGTGCAGGTTAGATGGATTGGCCATGCTAAATTGCCTGTAGTATCCAGAAATGTGCAGGTTAGGTGGATTAATCATGGGAAATGCAGGGTTACAGGGATGGGGTAAGGCAATGGGTCTGGGTGGGATGCTCTTCAGAGGGTCGGTGTGGACTCGATGGGCTGAATAGCCTGCTTCCACACTGTAGGAATTCTAGTTTAAAACAAGAGCCTTTAATCATTTGACTACGAAGGTTTTCCTCTGTCACATGAGACTAAACAAACCTTGTAGATAACAAACTAAAAGGACAACACTGGCAGCAAATCCACCTGGTGACTGTGGTGAGGATCCAACATATAGCACCAGAGGCAAAAAAAAGTGATAAATCAAAAATGGTGGCTTGTTAAGATAGTCTTAGGACTGAAAAAAATCATCTCTTTTTATGTCCCCTAATGTCTGCTTTATGTTACCCAGGTGAAGGTGCAGCAGCATATCATGATTATGAAGCAGTTTATCTTGTTTTCCGCTTCCAAGGCTCACTCTGCAGCTACTAATGCTCGGAGCAGGTGGTAGCCTTGATCACAACTCTGCCCAACTTATGTCACCTGGGAACTGACGCAGATAAAATGACATATTTTAACAAAGCTGTCAAGATAAGTCTCCCTGAACAGTACCCTTCATCAGCTCTATGTCCTAATGTGCATGTCACAATGTGTTGCCTGTTAATCTGTTACTCATTTGCTGTTGGCTGATGCCTAGGTTTCATACAATATGGCAGTTCTTTCACTGCTGACATCAAATATGCATGAACATTCAAAGCTAAATTTGGAATAAAATGTATTGTATGCTCATAATTTAATGAAGCAGACATATTCTCTAAATACGCTGCACTGCATGACTTACTGAAATCTATTTCTTATGAAAGCTAACACTGATGGTCAATCGCTATCTAATTGTCAACATCTGAAGCTTTATGGTGCTTGCACAAAGGGTTATTTATACTTTTATTTCAAGAATAATGATGAGCATTTGTGAAAAAAGTAATGTCAAAATGGGATCGATTACCTTACTGTGCTATAAGGCATCAGCAACATTTCTTCTCCTGCCGTGTCTTATAAATAATTATCATTTGTAAAACCTGCAAATGGTCACTCACAAGAGCAGAGACATTGCATTTCCACGTCAGTAGCAGCAGTGATTAGTTCTGTGAAACTGGAGGTAAGTGGCAGTGGTATTGTTGCCAACAACAATACAACATTCTCGTTAAACCACAAGGGCAGCATAGAGGTCCAACAATAGAGTAGGAGAATTGCGTTTTTTTTAGTTCACTCAAGGGATGTGGGTGTCACTAGTGGGATCAGCACTTAAGGTCTGGTTGTCCTTGTGAAGGTGATGGTGAGCTGCCTTCTTGAACCTTTGAGTCCATGTGTTGTAAATAGACCAACAATGTCATAAGGGAGCGAATTCCAGGACATAGCGATGTTTCAAAGTCAGGGTGATGTGTGGCTTGGAGGGGAATTTATAGTCGGTGATGTTCCCAAGTATCTACAGTCGTTGGCCTCCTAGATTTACGTGTTTGTAGGTTTGGGAGGTGTTGTCCAGGGATCTTTGGTGAATTTCTGCTGTGTCTTGTAGATTATACAGACTGCTGCTACAGAGTATCGGTGTTGGAGGGAGTGCATGTTTGTGGATATGGTGCCAATCAAACAGATCATTTTTTGTGTATTGTCGGAGCTGCACACATCCAGGCAAGTAGGGACTATTCTATCACATGCCTGACTTATGCCTTATTAACAGGTTTTGCAGAGTCAAGAGGTGAGTTATTGTGTACAATACTTCTAGGCCTTTGGCCTGCTCTTGTAGCCATTATATTTATATGGACATTATAGTTGAGTTTCTGATCAATGATAACCCCCCCAGAATTTTTTTAGTTGGTATTCATGGTAATGCCATTGAATGTCAAAGGATGATAGATTGATTCTTTCTCGATGGAGATGGCCATTTCCTGGAATTTGTATAATGAGAATATTACTTGCCACTTCTCAACCCAAGTCTGGATATTATTCCAGTCTTCTTGCATTTGGACATGGACTGCTTCAGTATCTGCGTCATTTTCATTGATGTTGAACATTGTACAATCATCTGAAGGGAAGGTCAGTGAAAGTAAGTGTTCATTGAATCCATTCCAAGCTAGCTGGTGTGATTGTGTGGTGAGAGTTTATTAAATTCATCAGTCTCATTGCTCTCATCCCAAACTCAGTGGCACCACTGCTCCCTACTTATAGATTTTCTCTCATCATTCTGTGCATAGGTGCTATCACACACTTCTGGAGCAAATGGGACTTGAACCCAGGCCTCCTGATGCAGAGTAAGGACATTGTCACTGTCCGGAAGAGAAAGTGAGGACTGCGGATGCTGGAGATCAGAGCTGAAAATGTGTTGCTGGAAAAGCGCAGCAGGTCAGGCAGCATCCAAGGAACATGAGAATCGACGTTTCGGGCATAAGCTCTTCTTCAGGAATCATTCCTGAAGAAGGGCTTATACCCGAAACGTCGATTCTCCTGTTCCTTGGATGCTGCCTGACCTGCTGCGCGTTTTCAGCAACACATTTTCAGCATTGTCACTGTCCTACAAGAACCTCTCCATATTTATATGCATTTTATTATATTCAGAAATGCTTTCACACACATAACTGGATGCTTTTTGCTTCTTGCTTCCAACATCAAATCACCTATGTTTAAACATAGTTTACATATATATTTTCCAATCAATCTAATTAGAGTTGATATTACACAAATCAGGAGTAAATTTGAACTTAGGCTTCCTGGTCCAGAGATGGGAACATCACCATTATGCATAAGAGCCTCTCACTACTTATGTGTGCATTCAAAGGTAGAACTCTTAGTCACCAAACATGGACTTTGTGCTAATGAAATAAAGTTGGCCGTGGTGAGTTCTATTCTGTGAGTTCTATTCTGTGCACCCCCTAGGTCATCCCCAGGTCTTCAGCGTCATTTCCCCTCCCTCCACCTTATCCCAGTCCCAAGCCTCCAATGCAGCACCACCCTCTTGACCTGATCATCTTCCTTCCCACCTATCTGTTTCACCCTCCTCTCTGACCTATCACCTTTTCCCCCACCTTCCTCTACCTACCACATTCCCAACCACCTTCCCCCCAGCCCCATGTGTCTCTCATTTATCTCTCAGCACACCCCGGCACACAAGTCTCATTGCTGATGAAGGGCTCATGCCAGAAACATCGATTGTCCTGCTCCTCGCATGCTGCCTGACCTGCTGTGATTTTCCAGCAGCACATTCTCAACTCCTGATCGAGATGTAGTGACACTACCACTGTGCCATAAGAGCCCCTCACTTTGTTTATAAATTTTTTAATAACCTTTTTTTAAATGACCCGTTTTAAACATGTTATTTTAACCCCTCTCGAGCAGTTGAGACTTGATCCCAAGCTTCTCAGTCCAGGACATTACCACTACACCACAAGAAGGCCCACCATATATTTTATTGTATTTTTCTGTCTCACACCATTGGTACCAACTTATTTTACACAGCCATTGGACCATGTTCTAGTTTGTCATATTATTTAATTAACTTATTTTTCTAGCCAACCTATTCAGTGATGTTATGACACACCTCTGGAAACGGCAGAACTTGGGCCCAGGCCTCCTGATCCAAGGGTAGAGGGACTCTGCTGCTGCACACAAGAGAGCTCTCACCCTATTTATATGTTCTCAGACAATTAATAGCCCAAGTTGTTTTTCTTAATTCTCTATCAAAATAAATTAAAAATTTATATTATTAACCATACACTAATCATAAGAACCAGTTGATACTCCTCCCTGTAAATGACGATATAATTCATTAAGAAACTGCTGTTCGAGAGAAGACAAAGAACTCATGTCTCTGGGCGATTGTTCTCTCTCCCTCCAGGACCCAGAACAAAGATGGAGGAAGTAAAACTATATGGTGTCTCTGAGCATTTTGCTTCGACTGAGGCAGGAACAGGATGACAATATTGGCGCAGTCAGCAGAATCCAAACAAATAGTTACAATTGGATGGTGTCAGTGATTGCCCGGTAGATTGGTATCTCAAGATGGATGGGCTCACTAGGTAAGATTTTAAAGCTTGGTCCCTCTCGATATTCCTGTGTGTCAGAAACGGTCCCCTCATTCAATCACTCTCTATTCTACGGACTCCTCGAATGGTAAATAGTTTAGTCAAGAGACACTGCTCCGCATGCGCACTGACAAACAGAGGTTCAAGTCCTCTGTACTGTATTGGGGGATTGATTGGGGTTGGGTCCCCTGGGTTTAAGTGAGGTTCGAATCCTCTGCGCTGCATTGGGGTTTGAGTCCCTGGGTGGATTAAATCGAGGTTCAGGTCCTCTGTGCTGTATTGGGGTTCAAGTCCCTTGGGTGGATTAAATCAAGGTTCCACTCCTCTGTGCTGTATTGGGGTTCAAGCCCCCTGGGTGGATTAAATCGAGGTTTGGCTCCTCTGCGCTGTATTTGGCTTCAAGTCCCCTGAGTGGGTTGAATCGAGGTTCAGGTCCTCCATGTTGTATTGGAGTTTGAGTTCCCTGGGTGGGGTAACTTGAGGTCCACATCCTCTGTGCTGTATTTGGGTTCAAGTCCCCTGGGTTAAATTGAGGTTCAACTCCTCCATGCTATATTGGGATTCAAGTCCCTGGGTAAAGTTGAGGTTTAAGTCCTCTTTAATGTATTGGGATTTGGGTTCCCTGGGTTAAATTGAGATTCATGTCCTCTGCATTATACTGGGATTTGAGGCCCCTGGGTAGGTTAATTTGAGGTTCAAGTCCTCCGCACTGTATTGGGGTTTGAGACCCCTGGGTTAATTTGAGGTTCAAGTCCTCCGCACTGTATTGGGATTTGAGACCCCTGGGTTAAATTGAGTTTCAAGTCCTCTGCTGTTTTGAAGTTCAAGTTCTCTGTATTTAAGTGGAATTTAAGTTCTCTGTGTTTAATTGAGATTTGCGTCGTCTGTGTCTAATTGGGATTCGGGTCTTCTGCGTTTAATTGAGATTCGAGTCCTCTGTGTTTAATTGGGATTCGAGTCCTCTGTTTTAATTGAGATTCACGTCCTCTGTGTTTAATTGAAATTCAAGTCCTCTATGTTTAATTGGGGTTCAAGTCCCCACGAGTAATGTGAGAAAGGAGTTAAACTCCGCTAGTGGCTAAATATGAGGCTCAGCGAGTCTTTGGGGGAAGAGAGGGACTTGGACTGCAGTGCCATGTGGTCTGTTGCGAGGGCTTTCTCTTGTTCTAAGTGTAATTTCAGACAGAGATACAAAAATAAATAAATAAATAAATGAGAAATGCTGAAATTAAGGTTGTACTAATATTTGGGTTGAAAAAGGAAAGTTTCAATGTAAATTGTGTCACACTGAAAGTGTTTAATGTTTAAAAAATTTGGTTTGTTCAAATACTCTGTTTGGAAAATCCTTTTAAATAACTGTTTTGCCTTGTTTGAGTCAGAATCTCAATTCAATGTGTTTTGTGGGCTATGTAATGGGCTAGATTGCATTTTTACATTGAAATTGTACAACATTATGTCCTTTTTATAATTATCAAACTTGTAACCTTAAAGCAAATTGAGTGCCTTGAGCCCCTGATTTGTTTCAAATTCTACAATGCCTGTTTTAAAAAAAATCAACTGGGTCAGTATTCATGCTTTAACCAGATGAGGGTACTGTATTATAATATCATTTCTGCTGTGATTTTAATGCAGAATGTTCACAAAAAGAAGAGTGCATTTTGAGTTTAATGTGTTGTTAAGATTTTAGGGAATATTAGAACTTGATGCTGAGCCATTTCAGTTCTGTTAATTATCGTTAAGACTTCATTGGCCCCCTTCATATTGCAAATTCAAAGAATGTTGAATGCTACCAAAGTTGCCACTGTTTTATTTGGGTGGTTTCACTTGGAGAAGATGGTTTACAATATTCTGCATTTGTCTCCCATGAATATTTGAGTTTTAAGTCTGAACTGAAACTGCCTCTTCAATTGCTAAAGCACAGGAAACATTTTGTTGTTTTCTTGCTGTTCCGAACTTTTGAAATACTTTTCCTGACAGCTTTCACATAGCCAAGTACTAATTTGGAAAATTATTTTTGAATAACCTGAATAACCTGAATGGGGTCCCCTGAGGGTTTGATTTTAGGACCTTGATTGTTGTTTATAATTGACTGAAATTGTTTAGGCAGTACAATTTAGAAGTTTATGGATTGCATAAAACTTGATAATGTCATAAATAGGGAACAGAGGAGCAGACTTCAAGAACTCAAAGAATGTTGAAATTGGAAGACACAATTTAGTGTTGTTAAATGTGTGACTGTCTTCATACTGATAACCACTTTGGTAAGGAAGGAATGAGAGAGGAAATGCAAAGGTACTTTCAGCAGCTAACATCTTCTCCAGAGTTTCTTCATTCACTGGTAAAGCATGCTTTCAGACTAATGCCCACTTCTCCATAACCTAATCCAATGGATTCAATCAGCTCCTCAGTCATGAGCACGAAAGTGAAGAAACTAACAACAGGGAAGAGGAGGTTGGTACACATTTGACCTTCCTATGGACATTAACCCACATGAGCTTGACCTTGTCTCTTGATCTTTTAAGAGATATGAAGGTTCACTGATCAAGCTAACATCACAACAGCCAGTTGGCTTTGTTACATTTAACAGCAGAGCAAGAGCAGAAGCAGCAAAGAAAGCCTCGTTCACCGAGCCTGCTGCCGCAGCTGCTATACTTCGTGTACAGATGCACTGGTATCATCCATCTGAAGCATCTCCACATGGATGGAAGTTTTGTCAGCATTGTTAAGTATTTAACTGCCCTTATCCAAGAATTCAGATTTCTCCGTGGAGTGATGCAAAAGGACAGACTAAATTTTGTTTTCAGGTTGGACTTTATGAAAGGGGATTTTGGAGAACTGGCTCATTTCCACTCGACTTGGAGGGGATGGAGTGGTCACCTAAGGACTGTGGATTTATTAACTTTATTGGTGAATTTTTTCTACATGGGAGAATTCTTCAAATTCTATTCACTGTAACGGACAAGTATTTTTTGTTGTTATAATCATTGTATGCTGTGTGTCATAAATTGCTTAAATACTGGCTGTCAGAGTCTTATGAAAGCTGGTAGTGCCATCTAGGTGGTGTTCATGAAATGATAAAAGGAGGGAATGAGAAAGTGTAGAAGGTATGAGAAGGTAGGAAAAGAGTTAAGTTTAGAGTTTTGTGAAACAAAGGTTCAGCTAAGCATGACTCAGATCAGGTAAGAATTTGCAGTAAACAATGAGGGACTGGAGGCAAGGATAGTGGGTTAACAAGGTGAAAGGGCATTCATTTAGTAAAGCCACTTAACAAGATGAAGAAGCATTCAGTATGTAAAGTCAGTTAATAAGGTGAAAACATTCATTATGTGAAGCCAGTTATTCATTGTATAATGCCAGATGGCTTAATCTCTACTATTGACACTCGCTGATTGTAATGGTCACCCAATAAATATGTATGTTGTCTTATCTGGATACTCCCCCCTATAAATGACTACAAAATTCATTAAGAAACTGCTGTCCAAGAAAAGACCGAAAACTCATATCTCTGTGCACGTGGATGATCATTCTCTCTCCCTCCAGGGCCCAGAATAAAGATGAAGGAGGTAAAACTAAACTGTGTCTCGGAGCATTTTGCTCTGACTGGGTGGGAACAGGATGACAAGAAGATATATTTAAACCTTTTGATTCCTATTTTCATTTAAAACAAAGCTCCATCGTTAATTGACAAAGTTTATTCAATGTAGCCAAGACCCATGTAAAAACATTGACTCCTTTATAAACAATTTTGGGATTACCATGGATAATTGCCAATACAGAAATTTCTTGATAAAGGAAGTTTTTTAAAAAATTTAATCTATATTTCTAATCAATCTGTTCAAAGATGTTAGACATCTCTGGAGCAGGTGGGACTTGAACACATGTGCCCGTGTAGGGATATTATCACTACACCACAAGAGGGACTTCAAATGAACAGTGCACCCTCAGACTACAAGCCTGATGCACTACCAACAGAGTTATCCATGCTCTGTGTCTTTGATGTTTCTAAACGTTGAAACAACTGCTGTTTTGTTGAAGGTAGCAGACATACGAAATGACTCACAGGGCCTAGTAACATTCCCAACACCTGGTTGACAAGACAAATGCTCTAACTGCTGAGCAAGGGACCCTGAAAGCTAAACAGGAGCTTATTGTCATGCAAAGTTCACTGTGGTCAGGGTACAGGATAAAGGCTGGTCATGATTTTAACATTCTAAAGAATATCTCAAAATACTACAAACCATGTCATTCTCCATTCAGGCTGATCTCTTCAAGTGAATCAAGCCTCTTATCCGAGCAGACAGAGAGCTTCCTGTGATCAGGCTTCTAACTCTGACTCTGTCCAGTTTGTTAATCAGAGAACGGTTACTGCCTCAGCAACCACAAGAAGGAGGTCTCATTCCCACCATTGATATTTGTCCTCATTGTGGTGTGAAAACTCCACATTGATACCAAACTTACCCAGGCATCAGCACTGATTGTCACACATGGCATAACATAAACTATTTTTCAGTGTTTGGCTGAAGCAGCATTAAAATTTCAACCTATAGTAAGGACATTTCAGAACAGACTATGCTAGGTTGCCAATTACAAGAAGTATCGGCATGGACATGTTGGACCGAAGGGTCTGTTTCCATGCTGAACATCTCTATGACTCTATAAGTAATCACCACTGAGGGCTGATAAAGATTTTCTCAGTAAAAGTGACAATTTAGCAGATACTTAGCTGGGGACAAACTGTCAAGAGTAATCCTATCTCAGGATATGTTTAAGATGAGATTGATCATTCTCGTGTTCAAAGGTTAAAATTTGTTACCCGTTAAAAAAAGCCAAAAAAAGCCTGTAACTGAACGCTTTATGTTTAGAAAAAACCTCCAGAAGAAAAGAAAAAAAAGAATTACCAGAAGACTATCATGGTGATGAAGATTAGTTGTGGCATAAAGATGATCTTTTGATAAAAAGCTTAGAAACACACAAGGAATCATTTAAAATTGCCTTTCAGCCCACTAACCACTTTACTACACTAAAATCTCTCATAGATTGTGGCCCAGAAGTCTGGTTCCTCATTCATGATGATGTTCTTTGACATTCTGATTGAGTTCTGGAAAATTCAAGTTTTGAAAGAAGCTTCCAACTTGCTCCAAGTCTGTGCTTATTTTTCCAAGTAACATGAGGGAGCCTATGCATCCTTAACATCCTTTAAGAGAGCTGACAATGTTGTTGGAAGTTAACATCTTAAACCAAAGAGACTTGCAGGGAGGGTATGAAATGGGAGTAAGGAGTTAAATATTCATGGATATATATTGCATGTTAAATAGTATACTCGAAAATAACTTTGTGTTGATACAGAGAATGTAGAATAAATCTATGGCCATTACTGCATCTAATTGTGAACCTCTCAGGATTAGTCTTGTACTTGTAAATTAAAGAGTTAATTATATTTTTATGCTAAGAGCACATCTGAGAAAGAAGCAATATCATGATAATGTCAGATCACATAGAACATTAACCTGAGGCATTAGAACTTCAGCAGTATCTCCTCTTCTACCATACATTGTAAAGAGTCATTTTTGTTAAAGTCTGTTAACTTCACTCAGAAAAGCATAGACATCACATTTCTACACTTGATTGGCACATCACACAAGGAATCAAACATGAATCATATGAAGACTAACAAATCAAAAGCTCTTGACTCTTTTTCAGGAAGCCACTCCAGATCATATGTAGATTTATGTATTTATTTAAATGCATTGTCACATATACCCAGGTAAGTGGATAATGTCTCCACCTTCCAGCGCTATCTTGGATTTCAGAATAAATCACTGAATAAACTGTACAAATGATAAAACACCAAATAAATTAATGTTTAACTGATATTTCTAAAACTGAAAGAGCTTCAAAAGTTCATCTTTCCCTCTTGGTAGCCATCTCTCTCTCTCTCTCTCTCTCTGTTTCTCCAGTTACTGCTATCCAACATTGTCCCTGGATCCTGGCAATGCACTCCTTTTCTTTTGCCATGGGCACCATCACTTCCCATCCATTGCCTCTGAGCTGGAGACAGTCACACTGTGCAGGTCCTGCATCTCCTTGAACCTTTACAACTGACAGGTCCATGCTCCGAATTAACTGAAAGGTCCTGGTCATCTTCTGATGCTTACACCCGCGATGGAGTGGGGCGGGAGGTACACAGGCCCTGGCCTCCCACAAGAGATGGCACAGTGGTTCAGTGGTGAGCACTGCTGCCTCACAGCACTGGGGACACAGGTTCGAGCCCTGCCTTGGGCAACTGTCCATGTGGAGTTTGAACATTCTCCCCATGTTTGCATGGGTTTCCTCTAGGTGTGCTGGTTTCCTCCCACAATCTAAAGATGTGCTGGTCATGTGAATTAGCCATGCTAAATTGCCCAAAGTGTTAGGTGTGTTAGTCAGGGGGTGAATATAGGGAATGGGTCTGAATGGGTTACTCTTTGGAGGGTCAGTGTGGACTTGTTGGGCCGAAGAGCACAGCAGTTCAGGCAGCATCCAAGTAGCTTCAAAATCAACGTTTCAGGCAAAAGCCCTTCATCAGGATGAAGGGCTTTTGCCCGAAACATCGATTTCGAAGCTACTTGGATGCTGCCTGAACTGCTCTGCTCTTCCAGCACCACTAATCCAGAATCTGGTTTCCAGCATCTGCAGTCATTGTTTTTACCTTGTTGGGCCGAAGGGCCTGTTTCCATACTGTAGGGAACCTAATCTAATCAGAATAAGAGGACATCAGGAGGAGGCCCCACGGCATCCAAAATAAATCAGTTACTAAGCTGGAAAGACATTGATGAAACAATGATGGAGGATGTGGCAGAATCCATTGTGTGGGTCATGAGCGACCAGGCCCCTCAGGAGCCCAGTAAGTAAGTGTACATGGGGAGCACTAAAGATGAATCTGCAGACCTCCCACAAATCCAGCCTACTGCTATATCTTGATCTTTCCCTTCTCACTCTGTCATTCAAGTATATATGCAATCAAATAAATATCATCTGTCAGAAGGGAGATGTTGGAATCAACCAAATGACATTTATTTTCTGTTGCTTACTGTGTGGATAAGTAAATTACAGCAAGACAGAAAATTATATCAACTGTACATTTCTGACTAACATTTGAAAGTACTGGTAAAGCTACAGATTTTTGGAGGGTGCAATTAGGGAATGTGAGGAAACAGTATCTGATGAGTTACTGTGGCACTTTGTGGGGGAGAATGGAAAGTGATATAATCACATAAAGACTGAAAACTTGCAAAAAAAAGGGGTAGAGACTTTCCAATGATCAACCCAAACATTTTACAAAAAGGCATAATGACCAAAGAGCTGGGGGATTATGAGCGAATTAACTGAGAAGTGCCAAAGATGAGTAAAAGTTGGAGATTAAGATGAGAGTTCAGTTATGGTAAAAGGAGTATTTGCAAGATTCAGTAATTAGAAAAGTTAGTAAGGCTAAATACGTTCAAGTTTAAGTCAAAGGCTAGCCGAGTGGAATTTGCGACCTGTCATATGTGGGATGTCATGGACCCTACCAGCACCCTAGATGATCATGTTTCCAGGAACGACCTCCTGACTGCAGAAAAATGAGCTCCATGTGTTGAAGCTTGGGAGCTGGCTGGAGACACTGTCACATCAGTGAAGCTGAGAGTTATGTGGATGGCATGTTGAGAGAGGTAGTCATACTGTGGCTCGAGGGACTGGAAGACAGAAGGGAAGAGGCAACCATCATGCAGTCAAAGAGAATCAGGTAGGTTCTACAGGAGTCCTTAGGATTCCGGTCACAAATTGGTTTTCGATTTTGGAAGCTTCTGAGGATGCCATTTCCTCGAGGGAGCTCAGTTAGAGCCAAGCTTCTGACACCACAAGCAGACTTCCTGACTGTACAGGAAGTGAGGAAGAAGATAGCAGTGATAGTGATGGTGGTAGTAGATCCATTAGTTAGGGGAACAGAGAGGAGTGTCTGCAGTTGCAGATGCTTCTCCTGGAGTGTGTGTCGGCTCCCTGGTACCTGGATCAGGAATGCCACTGAGTAGCTACAGGGCATCCTGAAGGGGAAAGGTGATAAGATAAAAGTTGTAGTAGACATTTTGCTAGCAATGATACAGGTAGCATGAGGGATGAGGCCTTGTATAAAGAATTTGGGGAGCTAGACAGTAGACTAAAGTGCGGAGCCTCAAAGGTTATAAAGTCTGGATTACTGCTGGTATGACATGCTAGAAAGTAAGCATTAGGAGAACAGGGTCAATGAATGTGTGAATCAACCTTGGTGCAGGAGGGAGAGTTTTAGATTCCTGGATCACTGGCCCACTTCTGGGGAAGGGAACCTGTAAAAACAAGATAGTCTGCATCTGACCAGAATGAGACTAACATCCTTACAGGTGTGCTTGCTAATACTGTTTGGATGAATTTAAACTGGTTCTGGAGGGTGAGGGGGCACAGTGTGTTAGTACAATAGGGACAGAATATATCTTAATAAAGGATTAAAGATAGGGGGAGTTTAGCTATATTGAGTTTCAAGGAAGGAAGGTGAGGCTAGAGGGCCTTTACCAGCATGGAAACAGGTCCATCGGTCCAACAAGTCCACACCAAATCTTCAAAGAAAATCCCACCCAAACCCTATTGCTATAATCTTGAATTATCCGCATAGCTAATGCACCTAACTTACACATCCCTGGACACTATGGGCAATTTAGCATGGCCAATCCACCCAACCTGCACATCTTTGGACTGTGGGAGGAAACTGGAGCACCTGGAGGAAACCCGCGCAGACACAGGGGAGAATGTCCAAACTCCACACAGGCTTTACTTTTATACTAGAAGATAATAGTAAGACAGATGCATGAAGAGTATAGATTGATATGTGGAATTGCAACATTGTTGCCATCAAAAATGCTTCATGGGCTTGTCTCCATGCAAACTTTGTAATAGTCATATTTTTTTCTTCAAATTATTGCACTTGAATTAAAGGTAGCAATTTAAATCGCAATGTCTTATAAAGTTGGGCATCCATAACAGAATCAATTGCCTTGATGCCAATGCAGCTGCTATCAATAACCTCTTGTAGTTTGGGAAATGCAGATGTATGAGGGTGTAACAGATTGTTTGATTTGCTATTCAGCAAAGGAGAGTCATGTCCACCAATATGTTTGTCACCTATTTGATACATCCATAGGCAACACGTGGCTAATATCATAGTTGAACATTATGTTAAGGAAGTTAAGAAAGAAATACAAACAGTTTGATTGGGTATCTGTAAATTTTTGTCTGGGTTAAGATGGTTGGCCAAACCATGTGGTTGATGCAACACAATAGCCTCCTCAAAATGAAAAACTCTATGGTCATGTTCTTGTCATTCACAAACATCATCGTCATTCTAAGGGACTGACAGAAGCATGCACACACACACACATACACATGTTGAGGTAATCACTGATATTATCTTCCACCTTAAAGTATCATCTCTTTATGAATGCAAAGTCCTAGTGGTACATATATGTAACTGGCTTTACACTTACATGGTATGATCTGGACTAATCAGATCCCAGAGTGAGACATGACTTGAAAGAATATTAGTTTTATTTTTGATATACAGAACTATTCTGTTATTCATTGGTCAGTCACAGAATACATTCAGAAGAGGCTGTAAATGTACTTTTAACAAAAGAACATGCAAGTTTATTACACAATGAAAGATGGAAATTATGTTACACTATGTATGTATTATTTTGAAGTCAACATTATCACTATCAGAAACTAGCATTCAGCCCTTTTACCTTCAACAACCTAACAGAAATCAAAGCCAGATAGAGTTAATGATTGTTCTTTTTTTCCCTAGCATGGACGATTTCAAGACTGGGGGGGGGCACATTTTTAAGATGAGAGAAGAGAGATCTATAAAAAATGTAACAGGTAAATTTTTACAGAGGGTGGTTCGCGTGTGGAATGAATTTCCTGAGAAATTGATGGATGTGGGTACAATTACAATGTGTAAAAGATATTTGGATAGATACACGAATAGGAAAGGTTTGGAGGGATATGGATCAGGAGAAGGCATGTGGGACTAGTTTAGTTTGGGATTATGTTCACCATGGACAGGTTGGACCAAAGGGTCTGCTGCCATGCTGTATGACTCTATGACTCCATGACTATGACTCAGTAAAGAACCATGTGGTTTCCATTTTGAAGATCCTTGCTCAGTTGACATACCTGTATTCAGTTTTTTTTTTCTGATTCCTACATTTACTCTATACTGCTTCCCTTAGATTTTTTTTGTCTTTTCCTGAAATCCTTAAACAAACTGCAAACAAAGCTCACTTAATATTACTAGAGGTGCTTCTTAAACTTAAAATGTCTGCCACAACTTTTATTTCTTCTTAACAATGCAGGACATTTTTCTCAAACTTAAAAGCTTTGGAGACTGTCATTAACAGCTCATTTACTGTTGCCAACCATAGGTTACTCAAAAAACGTGCACACTACTTGACAGCTTTGGATAGTTCCATCTTTGTCTAATTTGTGACACCTGTATGAAGGTGACAGCAGTTTCTCATTACTTCTATTCATTCATCTTAATGAACTGAACTTTTCATCTCAATAGTTTAAACATTTCATTAAAGTGTGTGTCAACAAAAGATGTCAATTCACCTCAGAACCACATTCAGAACTCAAACTTGAAACTAAAGCTATGAACTCCCTTTTTTAACATATAAATGCAAATTAAAGATTATATATATAATGCATCTTTCTGCCAATTCATTTTCCTTCATTACACTTTTAATGTTGACCTTCTCAATAATCAGTGAGGATGTCAGTGTCTAGATATCTGGTTCGAGGCATAATGGGCATGTGTTGTGAGCCTAGTTTTATGAAGTTGTACCACTTTAAATATGAAGTAATCTAAGTGGGAATCTTGCTTACAAACAAGCCTCAATTTTAACTCTAAATGTTCCTGCAAATAAGCACAAGCCCACAATCAGTTCTATAATGCGATGGTTGCATTCTGGTGTAACCCCATTTTATAAAAAAATTGCACTTTAGAAACAGTGCTTAAAGTGTTGGTTCTGTAACCACATTATAGCCGACACACATTTTAACATTTTGTGCTGTAGAAAGAATGACCCAATTTGTCAATCGTGTTACAGCAAATTCGCGTTGACAAAATAGGTTTTATAACAGAACAACCTATATATGCCTAACTCAGGTCTCTGGGCAAGTAGACCTGGATTGGGCATGTATTGTAACATGTTTGAAAATATCTATATATCAAAGAGTTAAACTGCTTGTCACTTCCTTGGCTGGAGTGAATATATGAATATTATGAGCATGTTATCATGCATTATGTTATAATTTTACTCTGTTGGACTCTTGGAAATAACTTACACTTGGAAATACTAAACTTCTGCTTTGATGTGGAGACGCTTGTGTTGGACTGGGGTGGACAAAGTTAAAAATCACATAACACTAGGTTATTGTCCAACAGGTTTATTTGGAAGCACTAGCTTTCGGACCACTGCTCCTTCATCAGGTAGCTAGTGCGACATGATCATAGAACACAGAGTTATAGTAAAAGATCAAAGTGTCATACAACTGATGCGATGTATTGAACAAACGTAGATTGTCGTTAAGTCTTAATCACTCAGAGTGTGTTGCAGGTTTTGAAAGATTAATGTAAATCCCAGAACTACTATCATATCACATTCCTGAGATAACTTAAGGTTTTATTAAAAAAAAAGATGACATCTCAGATCAGACAATGCATTAAAGGTGTGAGGTTAGAGTCTGTCTGCATTCCAACCTTGAGTCAATCTGGTTCTATTTCTGAAGTTGGAATCTATAAAATGTCATAAGAGCAGGATTCAATGCACAACACATCGATCGCCAGTTCCAACATGCCACAGTGACAAACCCTAATGACCTCCTCAGGAGACAAACATGGGATATGGCCGGTAGGATACCCTTCGTTGTCCAGTACTTCCCTGGAGCAGAGAAACTCCGCCAAGTTCTTCGCAGCCTGAAACACATTATCGATGAGAATGAGCACCTCACCAAGATCTGCCTTTTGCCTCTACTTCTTGCCGTTAAACAGAATTTATACAAAGCAGTTACAATGCTTTGAGTAAGTTATGTGTGTATGGCCACAGACAGGTTGTCCTCATTCACATGAAACTGCTATGTCAGTGACGTCAAAAGTAATGGGGTGATGATGTTGGTGATGAATTGATTCTCTCAAAGAATCAATGAATGGAGACAGAGTCAGACTGCGGGCTGTACAGGAGAGAGATAACAGTATTGGGTTTTCAGCAGAATTCAATGAACTTGAATCAAAATTGCAGTGGATGTAATAATGCAGACGGTGTGTGCCTGTAAAGGTAGTGAGGAATATTTAATTATTCTAATGGTCAGAATTTTCAGAGTATTACAGGTTAAGACAAGTACCCTGTATGTGTGTCTGGAGACCTATGATTCATCCTTTAAGTAAGATTTCAAAGCTAGATACATTTTTTCAAGGTAAATAAGTATAGCAATTATGAAAGACTTTACATCCCCTGTCTTTGTTTTGAAATGATTTTCACTCAAGGGAAAAGTGTCTTGCTTGCTATTTGTCTAAAATTCATGCTTATGGTTTTGCTACAAATAATAAAGAGGAAACACTTCTTCTCTAATTCTTTGAAGGAAATGTACACGTTTTTTCTCAGTGGCTGTGCAGATCTTCCAATGCCATTGAAGCATCGTACATAGGAGTTGCATGTCGGAACTTTGTGGATGATTCAATGTAGCTGACTCCCAAAGAACAGATCTGGAAGTTGAGACTTCTGATGGGCAATTGCCCAATATTGGAAGCTTCCTAAAAAGTCCCAATGTCTGAGTTAGAGTTGGAGAGTTTGGAGGGTTCTGACTTACTTAGTTTCATAGTTACACAGGAAACATTGGAAGGAGTAAATCCTCCTCTAGCTCCTGGTTAATATTAAATGAATTCCACCAACTCAATACTGATTAACCACTTTGACACACCCCTAGACAGCTGACCCGACCCAACCCCCCCACCCCCCCCCCAACAAACAATACAACTTTCAACTCCCCACAAGTACCTCCCACTACTTCTGGATCTAACAACTGCATCCATTAGACTTGACCAATGACTCTTCTCTTGACACAACACCTCTCCTCTGCACCCAGCCTAACTTTGATTTCACCCTCCTCTGGACTCAACGTCCCTTTGATTTTGTCCACACCATTGCTGTTTGAACTCAACCCTAACATTGCACTCACCCATACCCCCACCTAACTCAACCAGGTCCCGCATGCCCCCATTATTAAATCCCTAAGGATCACTTCCCCAACTGACCCACCCTGACAGACCCAAATATCTTTCCTCCAACTTACTCAAACACTGACCCATCAACCTACCATGTCAACTTTGCACCTGTTGGCATGGCAACACCTGACATTCCTCTTCATTTTGAACCTGGCTTTCTATCCATTACCTAAATGGTACCCTCACCAACCTTGCAGTTTGGCCCCTCACACAAATCACACCTTAATTACCTGCCCACCTGCCACTGAACCACCCTTATTGGCCACCAAACATTTGCCAACACAACTCTTACACTCAACTACCACCTGAGCATCTCGTTTATCTTCTATACTTATGTTCTCTCATTGGCTATGGAAGTGGCTTCCGAGGCTTTAAATCATGTGACAGGAATTTTTTGAAAAAGGGCCATTGCTTCAACAGTGACCTACTACACTTGTTGGGGTTTGGAGTTCCTGGCCTGGCCTGATTTACATTAACTGGAAAGACTCCTGGATTAAAAGATGTCATGTCTCAAGGGTAAATGCATATAATTTTAATCCAACCCTGCTCAGAGGCTCTGGGCAAAAATCTCTTCTTTATCTTCTCCCTATTCAAATCACGATGTGCTACATTGCTTCTACTTTCAGGAAGTAAACTGAGAAAAACTTCAGGTCATACTACCATGTAATTAAAATTGAGTTAATAGCTATCTCTTCCTCAAACAAAGTATTAATTGAGCAGTTTGTGTATACTTGTATATTTCTCATTGCCTCTGTCTCTGTTATTCTCTTTGTTAATCAGTTTTGATCAAAACTGTACTCAGTCCATTTTCAGTCCGATGATGTTACAAGAAATTGAGTTCCACACATTTACCTTGGACATCTTTTTTTATGGGTTTTTAAATGAAGTTTTTTAATTAACTTATGGTAATTCTTTTCAAAGTGTATTTCTATTCTCAGATGTTTCATGCATTTTGTATGTTACTCACAATCCAACTCCTGTTCAACATACTGATTAAAGAAAAGGTTCACAGCCAGCATTTTTAAATGGGTCAGGGATTGGATGAGAGGCAAAGAACAGACAGTTTTGCTCAAGTAGACTCCATGATAATTGGCAGGGCAGATCTCAATCCAATTCCGTTTCTTATGATGGTGACTCAGGGATTGATCGATCAGCTGTCCATGAAGAATGTGGGCAACAACCAACAATGTAACCTATTGAGGCTAATTATTACAAACTGTTAGTACTCCAATCCCCCGTCGTCTAGAATTTCCAGATAACTACTTAGGCAGCTCAAGCTAAGCAGAACCGTGGCCCATTGGAGGGTCAAAGTAGGATGGTGTAGAGACACCAAGATTCGAACAAGGAACCACAGACTGACGTGACCATTGTACTATAGCTGCAGCTACTATCTATTCCTTGGAGGGGACACCTCTGTAGGATCTTGTTCAGTCAGTTGTGACCTTGTCAAGAATGAAGACCAACTGACGTGTGCTGGTCCCCAGGACTTTGTATCCTCAATTGGAATTTCCCACCTTGGGCAGTGGATCTCCTAATTCCTGATTGTTGGAAGGCCTACAGTTCCAACTATGAATGTCCTTCCCCAATGGTAGCCAACTCACCAATTGGTTATATGGCAAGTCAGCCAACTGGTCTTTAGTTGGCTGGAGGATTGAACATTATGTTCTACCATCCCACATGGGGACAGGATCCAGGTCTGAAACTTACTCAGTTCCCAACTTCTCAACATAAATCCACATTCTGAAAACATTCCAGAATCACCTCCTGATTATGACCTCTCACCTTGGTTGCTCTTTCCCGACCTTAATACAACCAAAGCTATCCATTATTATAATCTGGTAAATTCTCTGAACAGCCTACAATCCTCTATCCAAAAATTGATAAAAACTTTGCTGAATTTGAAAAGTATAAAAAGGGCATTAATTAACAGTTAGGTTGTTATGTGAAGTTTGCTTTGACCTTTGCATGGTGTATAGTATTCAATTCAATCAATGAAATCAGGTTATTCCTAATGATTACAACATTATATTATAATTCAAGTTATTTCTAATGTTTACAACATTGCCATTATCTAAGATTACAAAGAGATCTTGATGAAATATCTTGGAATATTTTGCTGTACTATACCAAAAGGATTCCTCACTGTGTAGGCAATGCATGCAGCATTTAACACAATCATTGTTACAAAGCCTTCTACTGAATCATAATGCAGGCTATGACGACAGAATACAG
Organism: Chiloscyllium punctatum; assembly: GCF_047496795.1. Taxonomy (NCBI): domain Eukaryota; kingdom Metazoa; phylum Chordata; class Chondrichthyes; order Orectolobiformes; family Hemiscylliidae; genus Chiloscyllium; species Chiloscyllium punctatum. The sequence goes on along the minus strand of NC_092741.1, from coordinate 134,284,713 downwards.
CTAAAATGACTACTTAATACTCCTACCACTACAAATTTAAAAATAGTAAAAGCTCAAAGGAAGCCAAGAATGCGGTAGAACCATTGATTTTTTTTATCTCCATCAATTCAAAAATGATCAAGCCAACAACTTCTCTAAAACAATGCACCAATCCTTTGAGTAATGGTACGTAACAGTCAAAAAGTGGTCAAGTGACTATGGAATGATTAAGGATAGTCAGCATGGTTTTATGTGAGGGAAATTGTGTCTCACAAACTTGATTGAGATTTTTGAGGAAGATCGCGAGGGCAGAGCGGTAGACATTGTTAACTTGGACTTTTTACAAAGCATTTGACAAGGTTCCACATGGTAGACTTACTAGTAAAGTTAGACCACATTGAATTCAAGGTGAATTTGCCAATTGGATACAAAATTGGCTGAATAATAGGAGACAGAGAGTGATGGGTGAGCGGAGTTTTTTTTGGATTGGAGTCCTGTGACCAGCAGTGTTCCATAGGGATCAGTATGTTTGTCACTTTTTTTGTCATTTATATAAATGATTTTGATGAGAATATAGAAGGCATGGTTCATAAGTTTGTGCTTAACACCAAAGTCAGTGGCATAGCCATCAGTGAGAAGATTATCTCAGAATACAAAGAGATTTTGATCAATTGACTCAGTCGGCTGAAGAGTGGCAAATGGATTATATCAGTTTTTGGATGGAGGATTGTAAGCCGTTCAGAGAGTTTACCAGATTATAATAATGGACAGCTTTGGTTATATGAAGGTCGGGAAAGAGCAACCAAGGTGAGTGGTCTAAATCAATAGATGATTCCAGAATGTTTTCTGAATGGGGATTCACGTTGAGAAGTTGGGAATAGGGCAAATATCAGATCTGGATCCTGTCCTTATATGGGATGGTACACCACAATGTTTAATCCTCCTGCCAACGAAAGACCAATTTGGATAAATATAAGGTAAAACTAACAAGGATAGGACTAATACAGTTACATTTTGGGCCTTGGGTAGTGTTGTAGAATGGAAGCACATAGGAGTTCAGGTACATAATTCTTTGAAGTTTGTGTCACATATAGATAGATGATTGGGAAGGTGTTTAGCATGCTTACTTCATTGCTCAGACCTTTGAGTATAGGATTTGGGACACCATGTCGAGGTTGTACAGGACATCAGTGAGGCTTCTTCTCGAGTATTTTATGCAGTTCTGGTCGCCCTGCTATGGGAAGAATATTATTAAGCTGGAGAGGATTCAGAAGAGATTTACCAAAAATTTGCTGGGAATAGAAGATTTGGTTCATAAGGAGAGGCTGCACAGGCTGGAACTTTTTCTCTGGAGCATAGGAGGATGAGGAGTAACCTTATTGATGTTTATAAAAGCATGAGGGGCAAAGATGAGATGAATGGCAATGCCTTGCCCCTAAGGTGGAGGAGTTCAAAACTATGGGGCATATTTTCAAGGTGAGAGGTGAAAGATTGAAAAAAGACTTGGGAGTAATTTTTTACACAGAGAATGGTTTGTGTTTGGAATGAGTAGGCAGAGAAAATATTGCTTGCTGATATAATTACAATGTTTCAAAGACTGTTAGATAAGTACGTGAATAAGGAATGTTTCAAAGGATATGGGCCAAGCGCAGGCAGGTGGGACTAGTTTAGTTTGGAATTATGGTCAGCATGGACTGATTGGACCGAAGAGTCTATTTCTGTGCTGTATGACTCTATGATTATGACTCTATGTTGTAGTTGAATTGGATTTGGAAAAGTGCTATTTCATCAATGACAGTTCTGAACCTGCATTTGCAATGGTCAAAATTGTGTAACAATTAAATTGTGTAAGAAATAAATCAAAATTGTGTCTTAAGTACATTCTATGTCTTATCATTTACAGCACTCTGCGGCATTGAGTTCCATAGATTAACAACTCTCTGGCAGAAGAAATTCCTTTGCATGTCAGTTCTAATGGGCTTTCCCTTCACTCTGAGAGTGTGCCTTCGGATTCTGGTCTCTCCTGCTACTAGAAATATCTTGTTCATTCTACCCAGGTCTCTCAGTATTCTGTAAGTTTCAATGAGATCCACCCTCATCCTTCTGAACACCACTGAGTGCAGACACAGAGTCCTCAGCTGCTCCTCTATGACAAGTCTTTCACCCCCAGGGCCATTCTTGTAAACCTACCTTGGACTCCTCTCCTTCCCCCTATCCCCCAATGTCTGCACATCCTTCCTTATGTGTGGGATCCAAAACTCACGATATTCCAAATGCAGCCTAACCAAATCCTTATACTGTCTCAGCAGTACATCTCTGCTCTTGTATAATAAGATTCTTGAAATGATTGCTAACATTGCATTTGCTTTTCTAACATCCAATTAAGCCTGCACATTAATCTTAACAGAATCCTGAACTAGAACTGCCAAGACCTTTTGTGCTTTGGATTTCCAAAGCCTTTCCCCATTTAGAAAACAAAATCCTTCTATTCTTTCTACCAAAGTGCACAACCTCACAGTTTCCCATGTTGTATTACATCTAAAATTTATTTGCCCACTTTCCTGGGCTGTTCAAATCCTTCTGCAGCCTCTCTGCTTCCTCAACACTACCTTTCTCTCCATTTACCTTTGTATCATCTGCAAACTTAGAAACAATGCCATCTATTCTTCTGACCAGATGGTTAATGCATAATGGTTAACGTAATGTATAATATATAATGTATAATGTGAATGGTTATGGTCTCAACACTGACTGCTGCAGAACTAGTCATTAGTTGCCATCCTAAAAAAGACCTCTTTCATCCCCACTCTCTGCCTTCTGCCAGTCAGCCAATCCTCTATCCATGCAGTAGCTTACCCCTAACACCATGGGCTGTTCTCTTTCTTAGCAGCCTTCTGAAAATCTAAATAGATCATGTCTATTGGCTTTCCTTTGTCTAACTTGTTCACTACCTCCTCAAAAAATTCTAACAATTCAGAGGTGACCTCCCCTTGATGAATTTGTGCTGACTCAGCCCGACTTTGTCATGCGCTTCCAAGTACGCTGCAATCTCTAAATATTTGCTTCTTGCATTTGTATTTACTTATCGTCTGAATCTCTGCTGCCTACAGGGGATGGGGATTGTCAGGTTTGCTAGCTTACTTTCCCATTACAACACAGTTGCGTTTATCTCTACTTTGTAACACCAAAGTTGCATCCTGAAATGAAACCCGGAGGCAAGCTCTCTTTGGATTCCTCTGCTCAGAGAGGGAACCTAAATCTTACCAATGACCAAAGTCAGGCTAACTGGCCTATAATTTCCTGTTGTCTGTCTCCTTCCCTTCTTAAATAGGGGTAAGATGTTAGCCATTTTCTGATCCTTTTGAACCCTCTCTGACCCCAGTGGATTCCTTAAAGCATTTCCTTAAAGATAACCACCAATGTGTCTACAATCTCCTGAGCTATCTCTACATATTCAAGAATGACCGAATTCCAGCATGATTATTCAGTATGGGACACCTATAAAATTATCATCTTTGTTTTCTCTTTGTGGCCTCACTCCTTTTGAAAGCAGAGTCTTTCTCGAGCCTTCACGTATCATCCCAGAATTCTCCTTTCCTCCAGGCCTGTCATTCTTTAATTGCTTAGCAGAGGAATCCAAAGAGAGTTTTCCTCCGGGTTTCATTTCAGGATGCAACTTTGGTGTTACAAAGAAGAGATAAACGCATCTGTGTTGTAATGGGAAAGTAAGCTAGCAAACCTGACAATCCCCATCCCATGCAGGCAGCAGAGATTCAGAAAATAAGGTAAATACAAATGCAAGAAGCAAACATTGAGGGTCAGATTTTAGCTACAAAGGTAGATAGCTTGAGGAAGGAAACATTCTGAATTTTTAGACTGGCATAGGCAATAAGTGACCCAAATTATGTGATTTTCATTAGCTGGGTTATGGGAGCCAAGTAGAAGGGGTGAGAGTCAGGCCTACTGATGCCAGAAGCAGAATACAAGCATTGATAGGGAAGGGGAGGGGATGGGGGTGGGGGAGGGGGAGCGGGGGCTGAATTATGAGTGAAGCAGGCTGGTTAGAAGGCTGGACTTGTTTCTTGGGGCTTCATACCAGTTGCTTCACAAGGTTCTACATTCTCTAGCCCTCCCTTTTCACATTCCCACAACTCACACACACCCCGAAGCCATTCATCTCTTGATTACACTCACCCAGTGTGCCACGGTGACTATGGCAAGTGTGGAATTCTGAGAACGGAAAAAAAAAAAGAAAATCCTCTTTTGGGAAAGAAAATCTTGGTTCTACAATGCAATGACAATGTCAGTCAGATGGAGCAATTGCTGTTTCAGGAACAGTGCCTTAAACCAATTCATGCATCTTAATTATCTCCACAAACTGTCCAGAGATTGACAAATGAAAAGTCATTGACAACACAGTGTACCATACCAGTTAAGTAAAGTCAACAATCCATTTCAGTTGTCAAATCATAACTCTTCTTGAGCTAATTTCATCTTTCAGTCATGTATTCCTGTTGGAGAATACCAATATCCAGCCATTTGTTTCTCCTGACCCACATGGTCATCATGAATAATTATCTGATAGTAAAATGTGGGAAGTCTATTAGCTCTGCAGAGTCTTTGTTTCCTTGAAAGAGCATTTCCAAATGGATGTTTCTTCTACACAGCAGTTCCACACTTGTCATTGTTATTAAAAAGCTTAGCAGTGCTGTGCTGTGCAGAGCACAAATGGCATGGAAGGCCCATGGAGGGCTATAGTACAACATCTTGATATGACACCTTCCACACACAACCCAAATCCAGATTATGGTTCATGGTTCCTCTGAGAATAAAGAAGCCAGTCCCATCATCAATTGCAGGGTTGATGAGATGTCAACTCCATTAATGGGGTGCAGGATATGGACTCGAGAAAATTGCCAGCCACCTGGAATGGTGACTGAATTCCCAGTATTGGGTCCAACCAGGCACTTTTAAATGACTGTAGAACTGTCCAAACTCTACAGATATCCAGCCATTTTACTCATACTATTGAAAAACTGTTGTCATTCAACAAGGATGCTTGTACCTTGTTTTGCCAGCCTGAGATCACACTGAGCAAGTTCCAGAAGTTGAACAGACACAACATGGCTCCTTTTGCTCATATCTTTCTGACAATTAATTTGTCTTCATCTTCTTTTTTGACATTTTATTTTTAACAGTTCTTTTTCCAAACGTCACGTTGGGTTTGGGAAAACAATGAACGCAAATTTGAAGAGAAGCAATGACTGCATTTTTTTGGTTCAGATTTTCAATCAAATCTTTTGTCATGCGCTGGGACACCATGGCTTGGATTTTCAGTCCGCTGTTAGCTGCCTGCTCTTGGGACTAGTTTCAGGACTTGACCCCAACTTGCATGTTCCAAACATGTCTCCTGTGATTTATAAAGTGTCAGGTCAGTTAATGGGGAGAGCAGACCCACTGTCCAGTTAAGATAGGTGAGCAAATCGTCCACCGACATTTCCACCACCTCCAAACAGACCCCGCCACCAGGGATATATTTCCCTCCCCACCCCTCTCTGCCTTCCGCAAAGACCGTTCCCTCCATGACTACCTGGTCAGGTCCACGCCCCCCTACAACCCACCCTCCCATCTTGGCACCTTCCCCTGCCACCGCAGGAAATGCAAAACCTGCGCCCACACCTCCTCCCTCACCTCCATCCAAGGCCCTAAAGGAGCCTTCCACATTCACCAAAGTTTTACCTGCACATCCACCAATATCATTTACTGTATCCGTTGCTCCCGATGCGGTCTCCTCTATATTGGGGAGACTGGACTCCTCCTAGCAGAGCGCTTTAGGGAACATCTTCGGGACACCCGCACCAATCAACCACACCGCCCTGTTGCCCAACATTTCAACTCCCCCTCCCACTCTGCCGAGAACATGGAGGTCCTGGGCCTCCTTCACCGCCGCTCCCTCACCACCAGACGCCTGGAGGAAGAACGCCTCATCTTCCGCCTCGGAACACTTCAACCCCAGGGCATCAATGTGGACTTCAACAGTTTCCTCATTTCCCCTTCCCCCACCTCACCCCAGTTCCAAACTTCCAGCTCAGCACTGTCCCCTTGACTTGTCCTACCTGCCTATCTTCTTTTCCACTTATCCACTCCACCCTCCTCCCTGACCTATCACCTTCATCCCCTCCCCCACTCACCTATTGTACTCTATGCTACTTTCTCCCCACCTCCACCCTACTCTCACTTATCTCTCCGCCCTTCAGGGTCTCTGCCTGTATTCCTGATGAAGGGTGGTGGAAACGTCGATTTTACTGCTCCTCGGATGCTGCCTGAACTGCTGTGCTCTTCCAGCACCACTAATCCAGAATCTGGTTTCCAGCATCTGCAGTCATTGTTTTTACCAAGATAGGGGAGCAGCCTCCAGAGTTCTAAGGAGCAATAGAAGTCCCTGCAGCACCGACGCACCAGCCAAGAAGCCAGTTTCCAATTCATGATGGAGAGGTGAGGTTTCCTTTCATTTAAAATGGCTGCATTTGTTTAGCTGCAAATGAAAGAACCTCTCCATGGGATGGTCAATGGCCACAGCTGCCAGTGAGGGATTTGTATTTGTACAAAAATGTGTAAGAAACCTTTCTACAATTAACTATGCCCCCATTTTTGAAATCCTTTCCAGCTATTTGCACCATTCAGAATTCTGATTAAATTTTCTTCACAGAATTTCAACATTCTCTGAGTAGCTCAGTAGTAATCTTAGCACTGTGCGCTTAAAAAAGTCTGCCTGCCAACCTTTGACATGATCCTCCATACAAGTTCCCTTGTGAACAGGTCGTTTTCACCAAGATCATTTTCATATTAAATAATACTGTGATAAAGTGGAAATAAATTTCCTACAACTTCAGATCTGTAATAATCATTGTTACCATCACAAAAAAACAAATTACATTGGAGAAGAAGACAATGATTCTGGAGTACATTCTGTCTTGATTGAGTCATATTAGCTTGTAACAATTTAGGATAAATTTTTTAAATTGGCTTATCTAATGACATCTGAGTACAAAGCTTCGAAATCCTGAATCTTTGTTTTTTTCCATTTTATCATTTATCCTTTACTTGTCTTACATCAACACTCAATCATATGATGACTTGGCATGTTTCTGTGTCCATTCTTAATAACAAATATTACAATGTAAATTAATAGAATGTTCACCATGGATGGTGAAGGAGTGGGAAAACAGGGAAGAAGAGACCAAGACTTTTAACTTCGGGCTTCGTGTCTTCCAATGGTAGCAGCTGAAGGGCCAAGCAGTCCAGGCAACCTCTTCAGGAATGGGATAAAAGTCATCATGTTGCTTTGAATGGCTTTAAACTCTGGTCTGTAATTAATAGTTGAACTCTCCACAGAGCATGGCAGGAGGCTTATTCTTGAGATTAAGATCACTGATCAGCAGAAAGATGGTGAGAAATGAAGGATGCCTCTCCTTCCACCTTTTCCTTTCCCAGCAGAGAATATCATAATTTCTATCCTCCTCCTTGATTTCAAGTCTGTGTGGTTAACATTGCCTGAATATCATATTTCTTTAGGAAGAAAGCTTGACAACGTCAAATGAGAAGGCATGGGAACCAACCACAGTAGCAGTGATGGAGTGATTTTGCAGGGACAAGAATGTGGCTCTTAACCTGATGGAGTGGGGAAGACCGTTGCCCTTCTTTCTGCATTGCTGGCTGTTAATCCACACCCTGGAGCCAGCACTGCCCTGGGTGGTGATCCAGGGTCGAGTTGCTCAAATCCTTTCTCTGATGCTAGTGTTAGGGTTTCCTTATAATTTATGGTGAAGGATGAACCATGAATTTGTCACAGCCAAAGAAGCAGTTTGCTTAGGTAACAGGATTAAACAGGAAAGGTTTGGAATATCGAAGACTAAGAGAGGAAAATAGTCATGTGGGAAAGGAGGGTTAGAAAATGACAGGAAGGGCCAGAGACCAAATAACCTAGGAATATGCCAAAAATTAAGGCTAGATGATACAAAGATAACAAAAGACAAAACCAAAATTTCTGATTTGAAATAGGTGTAACATTCATAACAAAATGAACAATTTGATACTGCATTTTAAAGTTACAATGATCTGATTGCAATAAGAGAGACATAGTCATAGAATGACAAGGATTGGCACCTGATTACTGAGGTGTTCATGACATAATAGAAAGCTACGTAAGGTTCAGGTGTAGAACTGCTAATCAAGGAAGTCATTTGTGCAATAATTTGAAGGTGTCAGCGTTGGACTGGGGTGTGCAAAGTTAAGAAACACCCAACAACGGGTTATAGTCCAACAAGTTTATTTGGAAGCACTAGCTTTCAGAGTGCTCCTCCTTCATCACGTGGTTGTCCAACCACTGATAATGGAGCAGTGCTCGGAAAGCTAGTGCTTCCAAGAAAACCTGGTGTTGTGTGATTTTTAAACTTGTTCAACAGCTCACGGTGTGTTAGGTTAAGGAGATCAGCCTGAATATATCAGAGAAGGGAAAATGGCACTGCAATTCTCTGACAGGGATTTGGATGGGGTGCTCCAAGGGAAAGATAACGTCTTCCTGGTGGACCAGTAGATGAAGTTTCACCACCAGATGCTCGCAACCTGGTCCGAGGTCACCACCTAGCGCAGTGCTATCTCCAGAGTGTGGAATAACAACCAGCGATGCAGAAAGATTAACGATCTTCCCAACTTCATCAGGTGAAATTATCCCAGTAAAATTCACTCCATCACTGCTACTGTACCATTTCCCAGCAAGGGTCTTGTTCTGCCTCTCTGACTACTGCATGAAACACGCTCCCTCACTTACTTTTGCTTCTACCACTGTGACCTCTCACATGCCTCAGCCTGTATGTCCTCTGTGCTGCCTCCTCAGTCCTTCGGAATTTCTTGCCACTGATCGCCCCCATGTACCAGCACTAACAGCTGTGCTATGTCACTCGGTGGCCCCCTTTTGATCATCACATGAGAAGACAACCCAGAACAAGGCAGAGAGAGCCCATACAATTGGGAGAGTACCTGATATTTTGTCCATGTTCCCTACAAAATCAAAATCCTGCCCTCACAGGAGAACACTGGGACTGTTCCCTTGGGATACAGAAATAACCAGGATACAACAAACAAGCAAGGGTCACTCTTATTCGATTACAACTCTCACAGTAACCCAACTGTCTCTCGATCATCACAGACCACAATGAATAACCACAATTCCATCCCCCAGTTTTATCTTACAGTTTCCCCAAGACTGCCCTGATCTCCCCAGAAGTGCAAAGAGGAAGGCCTCTGAGGAAGCATGGGCAAGGCTACTTCCTGTACCTTCACCAGCCCCCCAGGTACTGACATCTAAGTGGGACCCATAGTCATAAAGCGTGTGAGTGCACTGTGACAGCTCCTTGGCTGGTCAAGGGAATGACAGCCCAGGCCATTGACACTCAGAGGATTGCTGGAGACCAGGCATCTGCTTCGTCCAAGGTAGGAGGTGACCCAGCGGTGTCAATCATCTTGGACTTCTTCCAAATGCACAGGGAGAAACAACGGAGACAGAAAAGCATATGTGATGCAAGGGCACTCATTGCCCAGAAGCTGCATCAATGCAGTGAACCTTATGATCTGCCTGCATGGACAGGTTGGCAGCTGCCTTGGAGACCTAGACCCAGCTATGTCAGGACTTGCTGGAGAGGTGTGTACACACAGCCACTGGGCCCTGGACTGAAGGTATGATGATAGGGGACTAAGGAATTTGACTCCTAGTCCAGCAACCCCCTCCTTACAAGGGAAAAAGGCAGTGTCAGGAGAAACCCAGCCTAAATTGGAACCACACAACAATCCCTCAATAGTTTCCACTTCAGACACTGCAAAGGCGGTCAGACCCACTACTCTTAATAGCGCCCAAGCTCCTCATTTCCCCAAAGGTTCAAATCAAGGAGGATCAACTTGCCTCTTGTAAAAAGATCATCTGCATGTCTGATTCACATAGACACAAGTGTCTCTGTGATCGCCTCTCCAAATCTCCCAAGAAGTGAGATGTACTGCCAAACAGGCTACATTCACCCCAACTACAGAACCAGAAACTACGGTAAGAGGGAGTGGAAGGGATATAAAGAAAAATGAATGATTTGAAGGTACTTTTGTGACATAGGTGAAGTAAATGTGTACTTCTCCCTCAGTTTCTGCACAAATGTTCCTGTTGTTAATGGTCACGTGTTTATGAGTCTCTCTGTGAAAGCACTAAAAGCATTTTCACACCCTCCAGCATCCTTTCAAGGCCACATACAAGACTCTATGGAGGGATGTCTGCTCTGAGAGCCCGCAGCATCATGTGGAAGCAAGGGATCAATGTGTACACATGACATTGGGTCATGATAACACCTTAACCTTTCAGCATCCCTAATGTTTGGCTTGATCTAAAGAAGTTCCAAGAAAGGGTTTTGATTAGATTTGATTCCCTACAGTGTGGAAACAGGCCCTCCAGCCCAACAAGTCCACGCCACTCTCCGAAGAGTAACCCACCCAGACCCATTTCCCTCTGACTAATACACCTAACACTACGGGCAATTTAGCATGGCCAATTCACCTGACCTGCTCATCTTTAGATTGTGAGAGGAAACCAGAACACCCAGAGGAAACCCATGCAGACACGGGGAGAATGTGCAAACTTCACCGAGACAGACAGTCACCTGAAACTGGAAATGGAACCTGGGTCCCTGGTGCTGTGAGGAAGTAGTGCTGACCACTGAGCAACCATGCCATCTGTGGTTGCTGGACTTGAAATATTAATTCTACTTTCTCATTCTAGATACTGAATTTCTTCACAAATTCTTGTTTTTGCTTCTGATTTCCAGTGCCTACAGTTCTTTGGTTTTATTTCAGAAGAACCAGTCTTACTGAGGCTTAGATGAGCTCTTTCATCCCATTGCTTTATACAATAGAAAGCTTTATAGTTAACAAGGAATTCAAATTTTATCCATAGTGTTATTGAAGTACACATTATTTGTCACCAATTGAAAATGAAATTTTATCTGAACATTTCAGGGTGACAGAAGACTGGTTGATCTGAGTGATCTATTTCTGCACTGTTCATTTTGTTATTCTATCTTATGTTATGGGCCAGAACAGACCCCCTAAAAACATGTTAACATGTTAACAAGGTAGTGTAGACTCTAACTTTTTTCTTAGTTTAAAGGTAAATGTGAGGTGCTATGTAGCAGATGCAACCTACTCACCATTAATCAAAATACAATTTATTCAAACAATATAGTTAAAGTGTAACAAGAATGAGGAACTTGGAATAACTAAACTCAATGGGAAACTTAACAGAACAATAGATTATTTTGCTACTAAACAGTAACTATTCCAATATAGCAACATCCCATGGACACACCCTTGGCAAAAAGCAAATTCAGAAAACAAAATTGACTCCAGCAGCAGCACAGGAGGGAAAAAAATCCAGAGAAAACCCAGAGAGAGTATAACTGTTGGGGGAGATTCACTGTCTTTCAACCCTGCTGAGACCCCAGCAACAGTTGCCAAAGACTAGCAAAATAGCCTGGATCTGTAGCAGCTTGATCACAACTACTCAGGCTACTTTTATTATTCCAATTATATAAAACAATTCAAGGCTTCACAAGTTATTTATCTTATCACAGATTATTTGGCACCTGTCACTGAATATCCCTCTAAAATAAACCAGGATAAAACTCATCTTAAAGCCGCAGCATCATCACACTTACCATCGAGGTTCACTTCAAGATCAAGCAATTTAGGTTTTTCATTGTAAAGTTCTTAATATCTTTACTTTTAGATTCAATTACATTGAAACAACTCATTTGATCATATTCTATTAGCATCAAATACACTCAGGTTAAGACAGCCTGAAGTTAACAGTTCTTGACAATTGATGCTTAGTTGCCCTCAGTTATGAGATGCAAGTCACCCCCTGTCATCAATATATATACTACCTTTCCTTGCTACTATCTGAAGAAGAACTCTGAACCCAAAACGTTTACTCTGCTTTCTTTCCACAGACGCTGTCAGACCTGCTGAGTCTCTCCAGCAAGTTCTGTTTCACATCTTTAGCACCTGCAGTTTTTTGTTTTATTACAATGGAGTACAGACATTTGAAAAAACTCAAACTGGGAAAACTTGTTTTTTTGGAATTGTCAACAAGATAACCTGTCCTTCAGAGAACAGCAAGGTGATCTGCAGGAGATAAATGCAAGGGGTTTGACATGATCTTTGAAGTTAACAGTTTAATGTTAGATTAGACTAGACTTACTACAGTATGGAAACAGGCCCTTCGGTCCAACAAGTCCATACCGACTCTCTGAAGAGCAACCCACCCAGATCCATTCCCCTACCCTGTATTTACCCCTGACTACCCCTGCATCTAGCAGTATAGGCAATTTAGCATGGCTAATTCACCTGACCTGCACATCTTTGGACTGTGGGAGGAAACCAGAGCACCCGGAGGACACCCACGCAGACACAGGAAGAATGTGCAAACTTCACACTGACAGTTGCCTGAGGCAGGAATCGAACCCAGGTCCCAGGTGCTATGAGGCAGCAGTGCTAACCACTGAGGGGAATGTTGGAGCTTATGTGTAGTGTGTGCATTTCAACTTTGATGCATGAGATGATAGACCATTATGGAAAAAGCAATTCAGAAAGTAAGGCCTTAATTTTAACTAAGGATTCAGATCTTATGTTAATAGTCCAAGATCAAACGGACAAAGCTGCTGAAATGAAGTTGATTGTTAAATCCCATAAAGTACTGGAGACACCTGTTTTAGTTTACTTGTGATTCAAGTGAAAATGGAAAATCAGACCGCCTGTGGATGAATTAAGGATAGTCACTCAACACAGATAGAATAATGAAGGCATTTAGAACGACAAGGTAAAATGTCTCTCATGTTTCATAAACTCTTTTTGAATGTATGTTGTCAAGGCTCTTTTAAAACTAAATTTATATCATCACATCAGAGATCTGAAAGCTGAATATTGATTTCCACGTGCAAATATAAACATAGGGAGAGAGAATGTAAGATCTCAGCCATGACCCTGTTTTATTTTGATCACCGGGCTTACCTGAGTACTGGTACAATGGTGCCACCTGATCACCCTGATTAATAAATGGCCTGATGTAGATTTGATGGGTGGGCTGCACCTCAATAACATTGTCAATGAAGGAGTGTTTAGAGACAGTATGCTGATCAGGTGTAGCAGTGAAATGTCTGTTTGTATCTTCATGCAACCTGTCAGAACGTTGCACTTAAAAGGAAAGGAAGACTCTGCAGACAAGTTGGTGGGAGATGGGACCATTTCAGTGGGACTGATGGAAATAATAATGCATTCCTAGCCAACAAACTCAGGGGGATAGGTATTTTGCTGCAGATCATTAATTGTCCCTGACTCTCTGTTAGTTGGAATTTGAGTAATGCATTGAGGTTCAGAGAAGACAGCTCGAATGTATGTTCCAGAAAAACCTGGCAAAAATGGATAGTTGCCATTTTCCATAGCGATTCAGGAATATGAGCTCCTGCTCTAGCTCCACTTGGCTGAGTCTCTGATGGTCCCTTTCAGGTTTTCATTACAGTCTGGCTCAGCTTTGAGACAAGGAAAGGGAGAGAGGGTCTGTTGGAAGGAAGGAAGGAGGGTGGGAGTGAGAAGGGAATAAGAAAGGGTTAGGGAGAAAAAAAAGGGCGAATTACTGTCGGGAGTTAAGACAAAAGAAAAAATACAAAGGTTGTGGGGAAAGGGAAAAATGTGTGAGATCATATAACATAGAAAAAGTAGGTCCATTCTGCCCATTAAGTCTGCCCCTCTAATCAATACATCACGACTGATCTGATAATGCTCAACTCCAATTTCTTGCCTTTTCACCATAACCCTTGTTCCCTGACTGATGAAAAATTGGTCTATTTCAGCCTTGAATATACCTAATGACAGCTCTGTGTGGTGAAGAATGTATAGATTCCCTACCTCATCGCTGTCATGTAATGATCCAAGACTCTTCCCCAAGGAGAAACAACCTTGCTACATAGAACATTGAACAATACAGCACAGAACAGGTCCTTCAGCCCACGATGTTGTGCCGAACATTTGTCCGAGCTTAAGCACCTATCCATGTACCTATCCAATTGCTGCTTAAAGGTCACCAATGATTCTGACTCTGCCACTCTCCCAGGCAGTGCATTCCATGCCCCCACCACTCTCTGGGTAAAGAACCTACCCCTGATATTCCCCCCTACACCTTCCACTCTTCACCTTAAATTTATGTCCCCTTGTAACACTCTGTTGTACCCGGGGAAAAAGTCTCTGACTGTCTACTCTATCCATTCCCCTGATCACCTTATAAACCTCTATCAAGTCACCCCTCATCCTTCGCCGTTCTAATGAGAAAAGGCCTAGCACTCTCAGCCTATCCTCATACAACCTATTCTCCATTCCAGGCAACATCCTGGTAAATCTCCTCTGCACCCTCTCCAAAGCTTCCACATCTTTCCTAAAATGAGGCAACCAGAACTGCACACAGTACTCCAAATGTGGCCTTACCAAGGTCCTGTACAGCTGCAACATCACCTCATGACTCTTGAATTCAATCCCTCTGCTAATGAACGCGAATACACCATAGGCCTTCTTACAAGCTCTATCCACCTGAGTGGCAATTTTCAAAGAGCTATGAACATAGACCCCAAGATCCCTCTGCTCCTCCACCTTTCTAAGAACCCTACCGTTAACCCTGTATTCCGCATTCTTATTTGTCCTTCCAAAATGGACAACCTCACACTTGACAGGGTTGAACTCCATCTGCTACTCCTCAGCCCAGCTCTGCATCATATCTAAGTCCCTTTGCAGCTGACAGCAGCCCTCCTCACTATCCACAACTCCACCAATCTTCGTATCGTCTGCAAATTTACTGACCCACCCTTCGACACCCTTCCAAGTCATTAATAAACATTACAAACAGCAGAGGACCCAGAACTGATCCCTGCAGAACTCCACTTGTAACTGGGCTCCAGGTTGAATATTTACCATCTACCACCACTCTCTGACTTCGACCGGTTAGCCAATTCTCTATCGAACTGGCCAAATTTCCCACTATCCCATGCCTCCTGACTTTCTGCATAAGCCTACCATGATAACCTTATCAAATGCCTTACTAAAATCCATGTACACTACATCCACTGCTCTACCCTCATCCACATGTTTGGTCACCTCCTCAAAAAATTCAAAACGACTTGTAAGGCAAGACCTACCCCTCACAAATCCGTGCTGGCTCTCCCTAATCAAGCAGTGTCTTTCCAGATACTCATAAATCCTATCCCTCAGTACCCTTTCCATTACTTTGCCTACCACCGAAGTAAGACTAACTGGCCTGTAATTTCCGGGGTTATCCCTATTCCCTTTTTTGAACAGGGGCACAACATTCGCCACTCTCCAGTCCCCTGGTACCACCCCCGTTGACAGTGAAGACGAAAAGATCATTGCCAACGGCTCTGCAATTTCCTCTCTTGCTTCCCACATAATCCTAGGATATATCCTGTCAGGTCCGGGGGACTTGTCTATCCTCAAGTTTTTCAAAATGCCCAACACATCTTCCTTCCTAATAAGTATCTCCTCTAGCTTACCAGTCCGTTTCATACTCTCCTCTTCAACAATACGGTCCCTCTCATTTGTAAATACTGAAGAAAAGTACTCATTCAAGACCTCTCCTATCTCTTCCGACTCAATACACAGTCTCCCACTACTGTCCTTGATCGGACCTACCCTCGTTCTCATCATTCTCATGTTTCTCACATACGCATAAAAAGCCTTGGGGTTATCCTTGACCCTACCCGCCAAAGATTTTTCATGCCCTCTCTTAGCTCTCCTAATCCCTTTCTTCAGCTCCCTCCTGGCTATCCTGTATCCCTCCAACGGTCTATCTGAACCTTGTTTCCTCAACCTTATGTAAGCCTCCTTCTTCCTCTTTACAAGACATTCAACCTCCCTCATCAACCAAGGTTCCCTCACACGACCATCTCTTTCCTGCCTGACAGGTACATACGTATCAAGGACACATCGTATCTGTTCCTTGAAAAAGTTCCACATTTCAACGACATCCTTCCCTGACAGCCAATGCTCCCAACTTATGCTCCTCAGATCCTGTCTTACAACATCGTATTTACCCTTCCCCCAATTATAAAACCTACCCTGTTGCATGCACCTTTATCTCTCCATAACCAAGGTGAAAGTCACAGAATTGTGGTCACCATCACCAAAATGCTCACCCACTAACAAGCCCATCATTTGGCCTGGTTCGTTACCAAGTACCAAATCCAATATGGCCTCCCCTCTGGTCGGACAATCTACATACTGAGTTAGAAAGGCTTTCTGGACACACTGCACAAACACCGCCCCATCCAATCTACTTGATCTAAAGAGCTTCCAATCAATATTTGGGAAGTTGAAATTGCCCATGACTACTACCCTGTGGCTTCCGCACCTTTCCAAATTTACTGACCCACCCTTCGACTCCCTCTTCCAAATCATTAATAAACATTACAAACAGCAAAGGACCCAGAACTGATCCCTGTGGAACTCCACTTGTAACTGGGCTCCAGGCTGAATATTTACCATCTACCACCACTCTCTGACTTTGACCGGTTAGCCAGTTCTCTATCCAACAGACCAAATTCCTTGTGAAGGTCTCTAAGAATCTTGCATGGTTTAATACACTGCCTCTTACTTGTCTATATTCCAATGAGGACAGGCCCAATCTACTCAACATCTCCTCATAAGATAGTCCCTCCAGGCCTGATATCAGCCTCATGAACATTGGACTGCCTTGAATGCCAATATATATTTTTTTAGATAAGAGACCCAAAATTGTTCACAGCATTCCAGCTTTGGTCTGTACAGTGCCTTATACAACTTTAGCAAAGCACCCATACTTTTATATTTCAGTCCCTTTGAATAAAGACCAACATTCTATTTGCATTCACTGCGACTTGCTGAACTGATATTTTTTTTAATGATTTGTGGATGAGATTTCCTGATATCCTTTGTTCTCTAGCTTTATGCAGTCTATCTCATTTTGAATAGCATTCAGCTCTTCTATTCTTCCTTCCAAAATGCATACTCTCAACACTTCCCCACATTATTTCCATGTACCCTGATTTTTGCCCATTCACAACCTCTCTCCATCAGTCTGCAGTATCTTACAGTCATCCACTTGCGATTCCCCCCTACTTTTGTGTCAAACTTGGCTGTAGTACATTAATTTGCCTTATCCAAGTCATTGAAATATATTGTAAATAATTGAGGCCCTAGTATTGGATCCTACGGCACACCACTAACTGGATAGAGTCATCGGGTCATACATCATGGAACCAGATCCTTCAATCCAAGTAGTCCATGCCGAACATGTTCCCAAACTAAAGTCGTTCCATTGGCCCACATCCCTCCAAAACTTTCCTATTCATGAAATTGTCCAAATGTCTTTTTAATTATGTAACTGTACACTTCCTCTGGCAGTTCATTCCACTCACAAACAACTCTGTTTAAAAAAAATTGCCCCTCACATCCTTTTTAAATCTTTCTCCTCATCTTAAAATTATGCCCCCTAGTTTTGAACTCCCCCACATAGGGATAAGACCCTTGTCGTTTACCTTATCTATACCTCTCATGATTTTAAAAACCTCAATAAGGTCACCCTTCAAGTTCCTACTACACTACATCCAATATCATAGGTTCTCATCTTATTAAGGTAATATGAGGTATTTTATCAAAAACCTGCTGAAAGCTAAATATGTTATGTCTACTACTTCCACTTTATCTGTCCTGTTTGTTACCTCCTCAAAGAATTCTAGTAAATTTGTCAGGCATGAGTTTCCCTTCATGATGCCATGCTGATTCTGCTTAATCATATTATGCATTTCTACATGGTCTACTATTACATCCTTTATAAAAATCTCTAACTTGTTCCCAGTGCCAGATGTTAAACTGGCCTACAGTTACCTGCATTTTTTTTTGTTTTCTTATACCTTTCGAAATAAAAGTGTTACATTGGCAGTTTTCCAGTCCTCTGGGATCTTTTTTCAGAGTCTAAGGATTTCTGGAAGATTACTATCAATGCATTCCTAATCTCCATGGCTACTTCATTTAATATCCTTGCATGCATCCTATCAGGTCCAGGGAACATATTGATCTTTCGCCCAGTTGTTTCCCAGCACTTTTTCACAAGTGATAGTTATTGTATTTCTTTTCCTGCCCTTTTGCCTCTTGAGTATTTACTAATTAGATTAGATTACTTACAGTGTGGAAACAGGCCCTTCGTCCCAACAAGTCCACACCGACCCACCGAAGCGCACCCACCCAGACCCATTCCCCTGCACCTAACACGACGGGCAATTTAGCGTAGCTAATTCACCTGACCTGCACATTTTTGGACTGTGGGAGGAAACCGGAGCACCCGGAGGAAACCCACGCAGACATGGGGAGAATGTGCAAACTCCACACAGTCAGTCACCTGAGGCGGGAATTGAACCCAGGTCTCTGGCGCTGTGAGGCAGCAGTGCTAACCACTGTGCCACCGTGCCACCCAAATGATTAGATTTTTGTGTGGCTTCTGTTGTGAAAATTAATGTAAAGTATTTATCTAACTCCCCTTACTGTTTCCTGGTTCTTCATTATTATTTATCTAGCCTTATTCTTAAAGGGGCCTATGTTCACTTTGACTTCTCTCTTCCTTTCTATGTACTTAAAGAAGTTCCTTATACTATTTGCAAGTTTACCCTCAAAGTTTATTTTCAACCTTCTATTTGGTTGTGTTTTTTTAAACTTTCCCAAACCTCTGGTTTCCCAGTCTTTGTCCTGTTGTATATGTTGTCTCACATGTCCAAATTGTTCATGTAAACTTTGACCAACATTGGTCCCAGCATTGATCCTTGTGCAGTAATACATCTCATCCTGTGCCGTGTCGGATAACTCTGTACTGGTGTGCAAGTATTGATTACTTTATGTGTATCTTCAGCCTTATGCCAGTCCCAACAATTTTTAGAATGTGAATATTTTACATTAGTATGGATAAAAAAATCAACATTAATAATTAAAAATTATTTTATATGAAAAGTGAGCATATGATACTGATTGTATATTCTCATCACTCAATACTTTTCATAGGATATGCACTTGGAGAAATGCATATTATAATGCAGAATGTGTCTCACTGATGCAATACAGATCATTCTGCTATATGTGTGTTTCGTTAACATAAATTCACTATAACATGATTGATGAACTAGGCACACTGTTTCTAAAGTGTGAAGTTTTAAAGCATGTATTGGTTATAGTGCAGTTCTGGCCCCATTAATTTAAACGGTGCTTCTATTACACAATTTTCTTAATACACAGGATTGCACAAGAACGGAACCACAATGTTACAGAGATTACTAGCTATTCCTGCAACAACTACAGGAAAATGTTCTACTTAATTTACATAACCAATAATCATTACAGTAGATTGGGCAAGGACAAATTGCATTGTTTGATATGTTATGAACCAGGTTAAACCCCTTTCAACATAAATTAAGAAGATAGCCTAGTCCCTAACCTTTTCTTAATTTTAAAGACAAGTGCAACATATGTTCTGGATGCAATTCAATTGGTCAAATTGCCGCACTTGAAGCAAAACACACTTTATTCTCACTCTATAGTTAAAATACAAACAAAAGAGAGAATAATTGGAATACCTTGACTCTATTGGAAAACTTGATAAAATAAAAGATTGTTTCACTACTAAACAGCAACTGTTGCAATGTAGTAAAATCCAATAAACACAACATTGGCAAAGGCAAATTCAGTAAAATAGATTGGCTCACAAACAATTCTCCAGTCCAGGAGGAAAAAGCATATCAAAAAAACTCTGAGAGAGGGAGAGAACTCATGTGTTTTGTCATAGCGAAAAGAGGTGAATAGCAGCTTCCAAACCCTAACAGCTACTTACAATTAAAGTAAAATCCAGGTTCTTGGGCAGCTTGACCCCAATGCTTCAGGCTCCTTCTATTGCTACAAAGCCTCAAAAGCTGTTAACTCCATTGGCTTGAAACAGACAGCTTGGGACCTCTGTCTCAACCTCTCTTCATTAAAAATAACCAGTACAAAGCACACTGTTAAAGCCATAGTATTGACATAGATATTATTCACTAGTTTGCAGTTTTAGAATAGTTGCATAAAGGTTTACATAAACAGAATAGAGAATGCAGTCTTAAATTTTTGAGAAAAGCCAGAATATAAGTACATCAATATCTGTAAGTATGTTACGAAATGTGGAAGTACATCTGTGGATAAAGACCTTTTGTTTGAATCCTGAAACCTGATTATTTGTTGTGCCATGTGTTGTGGTTGAGATGGGAACAGTGAATTGCCTTTTTCTCGTCCTACTACCCCATGGATCACAACATGGATGTAATGGTTTTACCCAATTCCTGGTGTGGCCAGTCATTTAGGAAAGAGCAACAGAGGTTTTCAGAGGCTGCTGATATGACAGCGCTTGGACTCCAAGTACCACGTTGGACGCACATGGGGTCATTTACCAGAAACAAGACAGTTGAGCTGTGAAGATCCTTTCTTTAAATGGGAATTACCCCAAATGCAAATGTAAACAAGGTTTTAGCTTTCTCCCAGTTGTAAAGTAAAATAAGAACTTTTGACCCAGAGGCAGTAGAGGAAGAGAAAATTATTATTTCTTCGAAATGTCCAGGGAAACTATGTTTGTTTGTTAAGAACATTTGAAAAGAATACTTTGAAGATTTTGCATCAATTGTAATGTGGTAATTTGTAATTTTCTCGGATAACATGATTATGTGACCTGGCAACCCTTGAACTGGAAGCAGTACGAACAGGAAAGAAAGAAAGGTGCCAAAATCCGTGACCAGACACAAAAGAGAGCTCGAAACACAGAACTATCAGCAAATGAATGCAGGAACAAAGAAAGACTCAGAATTCTTAAGAGGGAGCAAATCTCTCTCAGGAAGTGGTCAGTTTATTTTTTCTGTTTGACTGAAAGTGATGCAAGAATATTTGGTAGCAATGCGTGAACTAATTTTGAAAAAATATATTGATTAAAATTGCTTTCCATGTCACTCACCAGTTCAAGTTATAAAAGTATTGTTCTTTCTTGGCTGTCTTGTTAAATCTTGGAACAACATTGTGTTATCCCTACGCCAAATTTCTAACAACATTGTATTATCCCTACGCCAAATGGACCACAGTAACTTAGAAAGACAAGTCATCAGGAACTTCTCAAATTGAGTTAGGTAATAAATGCTGTCTCAGCTGCCAAAGTCAGTAATCCATGAATTAATTACAACAAAAACTCTGAAACATTAAAGATCTGGTGTTTTTCTTAAAAGGGCCAAATCTTGAAACATTGTTTTACAAAGCTATGTCATCAGGACTGTTATGACTCATGGGAGAACAGGTGCATACCTTGCTGATGATAATCGGACTCATGAAAATCAAAAATGAAAGCTGTTGTCACATCGGCTTCCTGACCTACCTTGCTTGAATAAAGAACAGCATCTGGTACAACAGTGTAGCTACATGGTGCCACCTGTCCGCAGTTAATGATCCATGTGCTTTTGGTTTTGTAAGTTATATCACAATTATATTGGTTGATGAAAGTGAAATTTGCTTTTTTTAGAATCATAGAATCCGCATTATGCAGAAAGAGGCTATTTGGCCAATCAGGTCTGCACAGAAAAGCATCCCATCCACACCCGGTCCCCGACCCTATCCCCATAACCCTGCATTTACCATGGGTAACCCACCCTGGCTGTGTATCCCTGGACACTACAGGGCAATTTACCATGGACAATCCACCTAACCTGCACATCATTTTGGGGGCAAACCAGAGCACCCGGCAGAAACCCACGCAAACACAGGGAAAGCATGCAAATTCCACACAAACAGCCACCCAAAGCTGGAAGTAAACCTAGGTCCTTTGTGCTGTGAGGCAGCAGTACCAACCACTGAGCTACTGTGCTGCCCATGGTGCACCCATACTTTTCCTTTCAATATAACCATCTGCTAATTCAACTTGCTTCAATCTGATTATTGGAAAAAAGAATTCAAAATAAGAAATTGAATTTTGGACTGATTATGCCATGCCCTAGTTTTCAGTGAGAGAAACACATAACATTGATCGGATTTTGAACCATCTTTCTTTAATCTCTCAGTTCACCCCCATAATACAGAGGGTTGTCATGCACCTAAATTGATAGTCTATCTTTCAAGTAGGTGGAGAAAGTTGAGAAAGAAGGGAGTTTCTTATTTAGTGGTTGACTTTCACATATCAAGAGCAACACACCCCCAAGATATCTCTCTAGCCTTCTTTCTGTGTAGCTTGCCTGACAGAGTCTGGTTTCCCCAACCCTGTCCTCTTCCTCCCAAGGCTCTATGGTAACTTTGCATCATAAAATTCCAGTCAGCCATTATCTTCTTTCGAGCTCTGGCATTATGAAGTGTTATTGAGCTGCTAAGCAATCAGGTTGAAGTACCTCCCGAGGTTGGGACTTCCTCCCAAATGAGTGGCAATAATCCTGCTTCCAGTTGGATCTGTCAGCTTCCAGATGGCTTTCATTTCAAGGCTGAGAGAGAAGGAGAGATGCACATCCTCTACTCCCTCTCCACCCTTAGAAGTGTCATGCCCCTTGTTGGTATTTTCTTGTTTTGAGGGTAATGTAGTAAAGTTGATTATTTTATCTATGAGCCTCCCCCCTTTGAGAATCACAACAAATGAATTGCATTTATAAAATTACCAACCCTCCACACATAATACTAGCAAATGATTAGAAATGTGTAGTAATGCCTCTGCTATCATTTTCCTAAATTCTGAATTTCTTGTAACCCAGAGCTGGGGCTTTATCCTCGTTTCTCATGCATGCCCCATTTTATAACATATGCACATTTTTAATTACTTATCTAATCATAAAATATTATATCTACCTGTTCTACCTCCTTGGTAAATTACAATAAAAAATAATCATTTAATATTTTTCCTGTCTCTATCTTTTATTGCTGTATTATTGTATTTATCCCTCAAGCTTCTCTTTCACTTATATCCTTAACTTTTTATGGATATGTATATAAAATATTTTATGATCTTGTTTTATGTTCCTTGATATTTTAATTTCTTAGTTCTTCTTTGTCTTCTTGCTGGCTTTGATTTCTCTCCAATTGTCTCTATATTCTGTTTTAACATGGATTCCTCTGTTGTCTATGTACTGAATATTTGCCAACCTTCTAACCTTCAATTATTCCTTCCTGTCTTTACTCATCCATAGAGTCTCACTAACGGCTTAGTTTTCTCTTTCCTGTCACTAGAATATATTTTCCCTACATCTTGTTGAACAACTTTTTAAATGTTTTCCATTGTTGTTCTGCACCATCGTTTACTAGTACATTGCCCATTTTATTTCCCAAGTTTTAATCTCAGTGTCTCAAAATCAACTTTTCTCACATCCATTACCCTGGTTTTCAACAAATTTATGCTATGTTATCACTACTTTAAAATGTTTCCTATTATGGTCACAATTGCCTAAATGATTGCGACACTTTTACTTTTCTGTTCAAGTTCATTCCTCCTTCCCAGATCCAAAAGTAAGCTTCTCTTCAATGGTCATTTAATGTTGGGTTAGGAAGGAATCTTCTTAAGTTTAGAATTAAAACTTCTCTTGTCTCCTTTACCCATGATCTTTTTATCTGAATAATATCAGAATTGTTGAAAAAAAAACCCATGCTTATTATTCCAATGTTTTACTCGTTTCTCTAATTTGTCCTCATGTTTCTTCTTCCCTTCCATTAGTGGGTGGTCTGTAAACCACATCCATTAGGGTGAACAATCCTCTATTTTTTAAAAAAATTCTGTGGAAATAGATTCTGTTACCTTTTGCTTATTGCCACAACCCTTTTATTGACTATAATCATTATCCTGAATAAACAGAGTAATCCCACAATCATGTTTTCCCTATTTTTCTTTTCTAAGAATCATATTTCCTGTAATGTTTAATTCTCAGTTCTGAATTTTCTGCAGCCATATCTCAGTAATCAAGAGCACATCTGGTCCCTCACAATGTATGAGAGCCTCCATCTCCCATTTAATACCATTACTGAACATATATTTTGATGCATTTTCAATTTGATTTCTTTACACTTTATGTTTACTACTCTTTGGATTCCTGTTCTATGGCTTGCTTTTTTTGGCAATCAATACATTCCCTTCCTATTATCAATTTTGCTGTCTTCATTTTTAAAATCTTGTCCGATCTTACTAGTTTATGGCAAGACTCATCTCTCTACTTACATTTGCTACTAGGACACACATTCTGGTCGAGGCCATTCCATTAATTGAGCTCTTTTCTATCCAAGAACTAGTACCAGCATCCAGTGAAATGGATCCCCCTTCTTCCCACATCAGACTTTAGTTAAATCTCCAGATGTATCTGCTCCAATGCCAACTTAGCCATGCTATTGAAGGTCAGAGTAGGCTAGTTGTACTTATACTGGTGGCTGATTCATTTTAAAAGGAGTTCTGGGTGGAATGAATATGAAGGGATGCCCAAAGAAAAACAATTTAATTCATTAACTTTTGGCCAAGAAAAAGAAAGATAAATTATGATCCAAAGAAATGTAATAATAATATGTAGTAAAATGCACATGATATACTGCAAAACATATGTTTACCTAAATTCTCTTTGTTCTTTCATCTGATAATTCCTTTAGATAAATTCTCCTCATACTGCAAATACCCATTTCACATTGTTAAATTATGTAATTTAGCACAAGTTTGAGTGCTATCATCATTTATATAAAAAAAAATTCTCTTTATCTTTCTTTAATTTGGCAAAATATAAATTGCTGCTGAACCTCTTTTCCTCACTGGATTCCAAATGAATAACGCAGAAAACACACTGTAGTGGTGGCACAGTGGCTCAGTGGTTCGTTCTACGGCCTTACAGTGCCAGTGACTTGGGTTCAATTCCAACCTCAGGCGACTATATTTGGAGTTTGCACATTCTCCCCGTGTCGGCATGGGTTTCCTACTGGTGCTCTGGTTTGCTCCCAGAAAACAAAGATATGCAGGTTAGGTGGATTGGCCATGTTAAATTGATCATAGTGTCCAGGCTAGGTGGATTAGCCATGGGAAATGCAGGGTTAGAGAGAGTGGGTGAGTCTGGGGGTGATGCTCTTCGAAGGGTCAGTGTGGACTCATTGGGCTGAATGGCCAGCTTCCACACAGTAGGGAATTCTATGATTCAGTGCACTGCTGAAAACTCAGCTTTATTCTAACTGTGTTGAGCTCTGCCTTCCCAACTGGTCTTTGAGCTTTGCTGTGACCCCACCACATCTCACCATCACCCCATCTTTCCATCCTTCCCCCTCAACTTCTTATCATTCCTGTTCCTTTGGATATGTTTTCCCTCTGTCTCTACTACTATTTCCCATTAACTATGCACCAGCTTCCTATTGTACTAATACTGGATCTTTCATACTGGTTGTGCTCTAGAGTCTGACACTATTACATTGGATGTGATCACAACATTCTAAAAGAAATGAGGTATCGACCTGAACTAAAGGATCTTCAATACTTAACAAAATAAGTCTTCAAATCTCTCAGAAACACTATAATATCACTTTATTGAACCAATGCAAACGTCTTTTGAACAATGCAGCATTTTGGGGATAGAATATTGCAAACAATTGTGTTAGATGAATAACATTAGGTTTTACTAGTTTGCATGAATATTTAAGGGAGATATTTCACAGAGGTTTATTCACATAAACAGTTCTACATTTTTGGCCATCGTCCACTGAGTCTATTAAGTGAGTTCCAGCATGGTCCCAGTATGTCTATAATACATTACAGGGTAACCAAGTAAATTGGGTAAAGCCTACAATAGAAACAATTGTGGCTTATGGATGTGATGACTTGTTGGCCAAATACACTTATCATTCTATCACCCTCAAATTTTACATTTGTAGTGATATGGTGGAACTGGGTAAAATTAGTCTTTGTGTAAAAATGACAGCGTCAAATTGAAAATGATTTGAAGTCATTTTAAAAGAAATTAGGAGGAAGAATTAAACAAGCTTTCAATTTGTTATTGCCAGTTTCGGTCCTAATGACAAAGGCCCATTGCATATACATTCTTAAACCTTTAAAAGTTAAAGAAATGAAGGTAATAATTAATCAGCTGATCAGAACCAATCAGTGTAAAATGGATGTCTGAATTACTTGCATTTTGTTCCCACTCTTGTATCTGACCCCAAAACCATATCCTAAATGTTTACCTCTAGCATTTACATGCCCCACTGAACTGTAGGAAATGTGTACTTTCAGATTTCCTTCATGAATGACCAGTATGAACACATAGATTTTAGGATATGACATACAGCAATTATCCTTGAAAATGCTATAATTGCCATTCCTTCTGATAGAACTAAATATAGGGTTGAAAATATGCAAAACGTAATATCAGAGCACTTGCACATTGTTCAAGGCCAGAACTGTCCTCGAACAAACTATAGCCAGAAGCTAAGTCAAAATGCGTTGTAAGGTAAAGCTATCCAAGATTTTTTATTTTATTATTTTGCCTGGGAAAACTGCCTTATTTTTAAACATTAAAAAAAAATTCTGGCAGAATCTATGTTTAAATTTGCATTAAACAGTTCTTCTGTGAATATTAAGCAGGATTGAAGCACTTTGAGTCTACTAAATGAGCTCGAGCATGCTCCCAATGCATCTATAATACATTATAGAAGAAAATCACTGGTGGTAAGCTTGATACTTTTAATGTGTTCAACAAAAATTTCCTCTCTCTCATTTATTTTGTTTTAATATCAAAGAAAGTCGTGAGAGGTATGACTCCGATTTTTAAAAAATTCCATTGAAACTAACAATCAAAGTAAGAATTAATCACACTTGAGATTAGCACAGTGGGAAAACATTTTGTAATGCCACAGTATGGAGTGAATCAGTATGCGCTGTACCGCAATCAACACCTCGAGGAATAGTTAACAATTATAGCACACTGGGTACGCTCTTTGCAATCTATGTTCCCTGTAATATTGTAAACCTTTCCTAAATACGGACGAATAAGTCTAATTATACAGTTACAGTTGTATAAAATGGCTCCATTCTTGCATAAAATAAATCTAAACATAAACAAATGCTCATATTTAAGCATTTCATCTATTTTGCAGGGACACATTTGAAATGCAAAGGAAAACAGAAAGTTTAAAGAATTTGTGCCTTTGTTCCACCATAGTCATCTAGCACTTCTATACATGATGAATACCAATGAGAGCTGACAAATAGCTACAAAACCTTGGGACATTGAAAAACTCAAAACCAGCCCTGAATTTTAGTTTGTGTCCAAAGCTAGTTCCTCATGGTCAATGAGTAAGTACTTTTGAAAAATCCTATGATTTTCCTGGATTGGAAATCATGCTTTGAGAACTGATCCTCAGAACGTTTCACTGCTTCTCTTTTCAGTATAGATTACAGGATAATTTTCTGCAACTGATCACACACTCTCTGAAGAGATGATCCATATATGAACTGCTCCATGCCACTTCAACCTCTTAAACTTGGACCCAGTTTGGGCACAGGCTTTCAAACGTTTCTTGGTATGCAAAAGAGACTTGCAATAAAACCACTGACATTACAAGGCTCTGGGATAGCAGTCTGGAATCTTTCAATCCTGAGAGGCCCACTGAATAAATTTTTGATGACTGGTATGCATGAATGCACAAATTAATGAATTTTCTGTGCGTATATCAGCACAGAAATCCTGAAGATAGAAATAGAGCTTTGTTACTGAAGCAGGAAGGACTTTGGGTGGAAATTCAAGAGCATCCTGCAAATAGTGCACAGCATGTTGTGTGTGTAGAGATTTGAGTGACTTAGAGGAACAGAAGGAGGAAAATAAATTTGATGATTTGACAGGCATATTTTTCCAGGCAATGTCTATTTCAGAAGAATAATCCAATATGATCTGTTGCAATCTTTACCTGAACATGTGATGTATGATAGGAGCTTTGACTGCTATTATTGTTTTGCTTGTGAAATGATGCAAAAAAAGAATTTAGGAGGAGTGTAAATGATACAGACACAAGATCAGTCACAATCTAACCAGAGTGCTGCCTTATTGATGTATGCTCGTTTTAAATGGAGATAACTTATTCTCAACTCTTCAAAGTCACAAGTGTTGATTTAGTTGCTGCAGTGAGATGTCTCAATCACAGGTCAGCTTGGGAACCATCTGATTATATGGCTCTGACTATTGACAATTTCAGGTCAACTTCAAAGCTGCAGAGAGGCAGTGCAGAATGCTTATATCCAGCACTGGTGTCTGTCTGTTAATGCTGACAAGTGAGTACAACTAGGAAATGTTGATTCTTTGCATTCATGCTGCTGAATAAAATTATGCAAATTTGTGAATGGTCTGTACTGTTCCACATGCTGGCTTTAATGACTTCTGCTTTCATGCATTGATACAGAAAGTAGCTGCCTCAGAGGTCACATTACCATGGTAATTCACAATATGCAAGATAACTGTATACAAACACATTTCCCTTTTCATAAAAACACACAAAATAAATTGATGCATTATAATTTACACCACAAGTTATCTGCTACACATGGTCTGTCAAGAAAATTATCAGCCACGAACAAAAATTCATTCTGTTTAGTCCCACTTTTGTCTGTTCCTGGATATGATTGCATACATAATCTGTATGTGTTCAGATCTTCTAAAAGTACATGTGCAAGTTGTGGTTTGCTGTTCATCTGGTGTCTGCTCATTCCTGGGATGATGTTCCTTCTCTGAGAAATATCCTTTAATTTGGTTAATGATCCACATGCAAATAGAACTGGCTGACATTGCTGCATCAGGGTCACTCCAGTTTCTCTCTCACTGTTAAAACACTGCAGATGCCTTCATTGTTAACACTGTGATACCTCAGCAGTGTAAATGTCGTGCCTGGTGGCTTGATGTCATTGAAAGCTGCATCTTGTTCTATGGTCCAGTAATAATGAGCATCCTGTGCAGTGTGCTTACATAAAGGTTTACACTCTGATAATAAATTAGGCAAGGACTTTTCAAAGAGGCTCACAAATCCAATAAATCTATGCACAGATTTTACATCTGTTGATCATCATATTTCCATGAGACCTCTCACCTCTTCAGGATCACAATGATATCTTTTTGCTGTCAGGATGTGACCTATCCACTTAACTTCAGCCATCTTCAACCACTTCTTATTCTTTAGCTTCCATTTCATCTGACAGGTTCCCTCTACCAGTCTCACTAGATACTGATTTGAGAATTATTGATTATTTCTTGCTGCCTGTGTGCAAACTCTTTGAGACCAATAAAAGTGTCAAACAATTTACACTATTGATACCTCCCTTATGGCATATAAAACATAGCCTGAAAACTGTTGCTTTCATCCACAGTAATTCACCAATACCATCCTTTCCATCGAAGTAATGACCTTTGCCGTGGTAAGCTTTTTCAAAATGTTATCAGTGGTTAGCATGAAATAGCAAAAACTCTTCAATGCTTTATCAAGGTCCTATGAACTTATGTACACAATCAACTTCCTAAAAGTTTTCACTGCTATCATGTGCTTATCCAGTCTGCAGGAGTTAGCACTTAAATAATCATGCTCTTCTTTTCCAGCTCCTCTTTCTTTCGGGATGGGCCTGGGGCAACTGGAAGTTGGAGGAGAAAGTGAGGACTGCAGATGCTGGAGATCAGAGCTGAAAATGTGTTGCTGGAAAAGCACAGCAGGTCAGGCAACATCTAAGGAACAGGAGAATCAATGTTTCGGGCATGAGCCCTTCTTCAGGAATCAAAACTGGAACTGGCAGTTTCCTTGGCAGATGTTGAGTTGCTCTCAAATTGTCACCTACTTCAACATGAGCTTGACCAAGAAGTCAACCAAAGGCTGACTTTTACTATCTGTTAAAAATTATTTTGAGCCCTACAAAAGCTTGCAGAGCTCATCTGGTACCTGGAGGGTTACCAGTTCAATTTTCAGTCAAAAAGTGTGGCGCTGGAAAAGCACAGCCTGTCAGGCAGCATCCGAGGAGCAGGAGAATCGATGTTTCAAGCATAAGCTCTTCATCAGGATGAAAAGCTTGTGCTAGAAACATTGACTCTCCTGCTCCTCAGATGCTGCCTGACCGGCTGTGCTTTTCTCGTGCCACACCTTTTGACTCAGACACTCCAACATCTGCAGTCCTCACTTTATCCTAGTCCAATCTTCAGATTTGATTCAGCTAAAATGTGTGTCCCACTAGCTGGCAGCGCAAGATCTTTTTTCATCCCTCTGCATTGGGCCCTCAATTTTATTTGTCCTCTTGAGATGTCTATTGTCCTATCAAATAGCACCAACTTTACCTTTCATGGCTTCATCTTGAATCACTTCACACTGGTCTTCAAAGCTCATCACGTTGCACACAGCACTGGTGTCTATCTGACACTTCACACTCACTTAATTCACTCCTCTGCTGTCACCATTCAAATGATCACACTCTGCTATTTGATAGTGTCAATTGACTTTTTAGATTCACTGACCAACATCACTCCAGTAGCTATCTTTATAGATTTGCTTTATTACATTTTCCAGAAAAAGAAATGCATACTAGAAAGTTCAGCTTTTTCAAACTAAAATACTGTATTTTCCCATTTTTTTCTTTATTTATTTACACAACATTTGCTTCCAATTTTCAGTCTGTGACCTTGCTGATGTCTCTTCTGGAAATACTTCTTTTATTCCTATAGTATTAGTTTTGTTAGACTTGGATCATTATACGCTCTTGCTGAAGGCTTCTGCACATGTCAATAGTTTTCATGAGGGTAGATTTCTCCTCACTCAGTAGCCATGAACTCAGAAGAGGATCAGTTATTCCTGAAACAATTATTTCATTTATCGAGTCATAGAGTCATACAGCATGGAAACAGCCCGCTTAGTCCAACCAGTCCATGCTGAACATAATCCGAAACTAAAATAGTCCAACCTGCCTGCTCCTGACCCATATCCCTCCAAACCTTTCCTATTCATATATCTATCCAAATGTCTTTTAAATGTTGTAATTACACCCACATCCACCACTTTCACAGTAAGTTCATTCCACATGTGAACCACCTCTGTGAAAAATATTTACTTCTTAAGTCCTTTATAAATATCTCTCCCCTCACCTTAAAATATGCCCCCGGTCTTGAAATCCTCCATCCCAGTGAAAAGACAACTACTATTAACTCTGTCTATACCTTTCATTATTTTATAAGCTTCTAACAGATTGGCTGTCAACTGACTATGCTCCAGTGAAAAAAGTCCCAGCCTATCCAGCCTTTCCTTATAACTCAAACCTTCCATACCTGGCAACTTTTTTCTTTAGTTCTGATATGACACTTATGCTGTTTGGAAATACCATTAGCTGATGGTCCCTAATGTGTCATCAAGGCCTGGAACATTTCTCCAGGCTAGTTTTACTGCTCCTTAGTGAAGTCTGAGGTCCAACACAACTTAAGACACTCTTTCTTCGCACTGATAACAGAGTTGCTACTCTTAGTTGTTCAGGATTTCTTTTTAACTCTGGTTAACTTATCATTTGTCATTGACAATGGAAGAAGATCTACCACAAAGAATTCTGTCACAATGTATCTTTTATCTCTACAGGAACAAGGATTGGTGAATTTGGAGGCCATGATAGCTCATCCAAGAAGACAAGGTTGCTGACTGAA
Organism: Chiloscyllium punctatum; assembly: GCF_047496795.1. Taxonomy (NCBI): domain Eukaryota; kingdom Metazoa; phylum Chordata; class Chondrichthyes; order Orectolobiformes; family Hemiscylliidae; genus Chiloscyllium; species Chiloscyllium punctatum. Next base: position 134,252,917 of record NC_092741.1, on the reverse strand, counting down.
ACTTTTCAATTATTCTCTGATGTTTCTTACCGTAACTAGCTCTCAAAATCCTGAAACCATGCTCCGAGTGCTGAGTTTGATAGTTTCTGACTGTGTGCCTCAGCACAGAGAACAGCTACCTCAGAGGTCATATGGCTATGCAAGCCATAGTATACAAGATACAGTGTTCAAATGTATTTCTCCAAACATGATCACAACGCAAGGTCCATGATATTGTGGTCAAGCAAATGAAGTCAATTTGAGCTCAGTTTGATGTGAATCATATCCTTTTAAACTGATGCCAGAACTTTAAGGGTTCTTCAATACAACTCCCTCAGATGATGCTCTGGCTGCAAGTCACAAATTCTCACATTCCATCACCCACACTGGAAATCCTTGCACTTGGCTTTCCTCAGTTATGGTCACAACCTATTAGTATCATGTTGGTGCCAAATCAGCCACATTTTCTTTTACTTCAGATGAGTCAGAACATGAAGTGCAAAAAGGCCAATAGAACAGAATACAGCCACATTTAAGAGACTTTTGAGAAGAAAACTAAACCAGGAAATAAATCATATCAAGTGGGGCTTTTAAAAATATCATGACGGGGAACCAACTAAAGAGTTCCATTTGTGAAAAGTTCAAAGAAAACTTAGATTAAGCTAGCAGATTTTCTTGACAACAAGACTTGATAGAATGATGCATTTAGAATTTGAACATATCTTGCCTGAAGAAAATTGATCTCTTGTAAAAAATAGAAAGACAAGGTGAGACAAAATGAAGGGTAAGGTCAAAAATCAAATGACAACAGGTTACAGTCCAACAGGTTTACTTGAAATTGCAAGCTTACAGAGCTCAGCTCTTCCTCAGGCACCTGAGCTCCGAAAGCTTGCAGTTTCATATGGACCTGTTGGACTATAATCTGGTGTCATTCGATTTTTAGACCTTGCCCACCCCAGTTCAACTCCAGCATCTCCACAGAATGAGTTTGGAGATTAGTGTTGAATATTGGATATTGATCAACTGACAAGCACTTCCTACACAATATTGAGGCTGGCAGTTTGGAGCAAATGGCAACAATAAAAGTTTTAATTTATATAGCAACGTTATCATTCACAAATGTCAGGACTATAATCAGACAAAACAAAAAGATTCGGGGGGAGTCTTGGGAAAAGTTATCTGGAAGCATGGGCAAACTGGAAGTTATAAGAAGGAGAAATGAATGTGAAGAGTCCAAGGAAAGGGTATGAGGGTACAGGCAGCTCTTAATGATGGGCAGAAGAGAACGAAGGTATGAATAAAAAGATAAAGTTAGCAAAATGTTAATACTTTTTCTTTCTTCACAGATGTTGTTAGACCTGTGGAGTTACTCCAGCATTCTTGGTATTTGTTTTCAATTTCCAACATCCACAGCATTTTACCTTGCCATTCTTTTACCTTTATTTTACCTTTATTCAAGTAAGTTAGGGGAAAGGTTTTGAACATATATATGAATTGACATTTGAGATATTGTTGGATTGTGGGTTAAGCAGCACAAGGATATGGAGTGATTGTGACTTGATGTAAATTGAGCTGTGGGGTAGCTGATTTAAGGATGAGGGCAGGCTTAGGGGTTGAAGTTGTGAAACTAGTAAGCATGAATTGAAATTATCAGAAGCATGGACAAGTGTTTCAGCAGAAGCTAAAGAAGAGAAGTTAAGTGGTCTTTGTGATGCAAATGTTTGCTGCTCAAATCAGGATTCACTGGGGCATCAAGTAAGAATAGTTTCATGTATGTTGAAACAGTGGCTATGGAGGTCAAGAGATCAGTGGCAAGGGAGACTGTTAAAGAAAATGCAGCATTCACCAACTCATGGCAATCTCTACCTTAACACTGCCCTAACTGGAGAAGAAGCATCCATGAAGGTGCCACTATTCCCAACATGCTTAGATGGAGAAACAGCATCAACAGCAAAAAGGACCATCAGAAGTCCCAACATGCCTCCACGTGCCTCTTCAAATACCCACCATCTGCCACCATCTGCACCGTGTGCAGATCCAGCATTGGAGTGTTCAGTTACATGAGGACCCACAACAACAGAGTGGAAGAATGTCATCCTCAATCCTATCAAAGAAGTGGTGTTGATAGGTGAATGAGATGGGAAAGGAATTGGCAAAATTTTCCACACTGCAGTTGTTAGCAGTGAGAAAGTTGGTGAATGAGGATGATTGGGACAGTACTGTAGGAAGCATGGGTCTTTGATGAGTACCAAAAGAGACACGGGGGAGTCTGTGAGCTTATTCAAGATGGAGTCAAAGCTTGAATGATGGCAGAAAGTACAAGTTAATGGAATGGTGATGATTTGAAGGAGGCATTTAGAAGATGCAAATTACTGGAGAGGGAAGGCATGATTGGGAAACAGGAAGAAGGAGCCAATAGAAAACAAAAGTGCAGGAAGGATAAAGAGAACAGAAAGCATAAGTCATGGCAGGGGGAGGGGCGGGCAGCTGTGGGGAGGAAGTATTCGTCTTGGATCCATAGCAGTAGTCGAAAATATATTAGCAATGGTGAAGGGAGGAAATTGAGGATGGATATAGACTGGTCCTGAAGAAACTATTGGAGATAATAAAAAAGAATCCAGAATTGAAGTCCAAAGGTGCTGTACTGGGATGAAGCGAACTTGTGGACAAGGTGGAGTGAACTTGAGGTAACAACAAACTAATGCCCACATGGCTGAGGAGATGTGAGTTCAGGAGCAATTTAAGGTCCAGAGGAAAGGCCCTCCCACTCAAGCTGATGGCACAGGGTTTCTTCTTAGGTCAGTAACGAAAGACTGAATTATCTTTCCTGGTCATAATAATTTGCCTAAAGGTTGCACTGTCAGATTCTCATACATTTTCAGTTAGAATCCAAGCTTACCTATCACATATGTCATCAGTCAGCCCCTTCACATCATATCACTAATATTTGTAGAATGCAGTGATGCCAACAGGCATGGGTTCAATTCCCATGCTGGCTGAGGTTACCAATGAAGGACTCTCCTTCTCAACTTCTCCTGTTCCCTGAGGTGTACTGTCCCTCAGGTTATACCACCCACCAGTCATCTCACTCCAATGAAAGAGCAGCATTAAGGTCTTCAGGGACTATGGCAACTCTCCAGATATATTTACATTATGATCAGTTTAACTCAAAAGGCTTTGCACACTGCCAGCTCCTCTAAGTCATATCAACATTTTAAACCCTATCAGTCCCACTCCAAGTTCAATTTAGGTCTTCTACATTAGCCCTCTCGGTCAATCTTTAATAGTGTAATCTCAGGTTAATCAGTTATTCGCATAGCATCAGTATACTTCAAAGACCCCTACATTACTATTAGGTTACAATTTAATTCAAAGACACTCATACTGCAATCTAATTCAGTCATTCCTTAAAATGCTATCAATTTTAATTAATACTTATTTTACATAGCGTCTGTCAATTTTGTCAATGCAACCTGCATTTGTTATTCATGGAAACAAATCCTTTATCTTTCGGTGACCATTGCGATAGGGCTTTGAAAAAGACGGCTATGGTGGGATAAACTATGATTGGATTGTCTTCCCTGGCAACTGGAGTCACCCTGGCTGTCAATATTGTTAAACCATTGTCAGAAGGTGACAGTAAAATGTGAATTCAATTCAAATCCAAATTGCTATGTATGACAGACAGCAGAACGACCTCAGTCACATATGCATTCATTGTGGATTAAGTTATACATTACAAGGTCCCAATTAGACCTAGCACATCCAAACGAGAGATTAGGTTCATTCAGCCTCTAATTCTTTTATATGTGACTCCATCATAGCAGCAGAGATCTGCTTCATTAACAAACCGACTTGTTCCCAGCTGACTGGATACTGGGAAGTGTACACTAAATTAATGACAAGGTGTTACTCAGGCAAATTTAGTCTTCCTGAGTTTCCTCCAATAGTTTAGTATGAAATCAACAGTCTGAAGAGAGGAAAAGAACACGGAGCTGTTCTTATGTGGAAAAAAAATGCTAATTTTCAAAATGGACCACCAGAATGAAACAACAATATTGAAATTAATTCAGTTTGAGGAATAAAATGAAGGTTACAATTATTCATTCAGGCAAAACCCTGCTCACTGTGCAAGATTGAATATTTTTTACTCTACTAGAAAATAAACACAGCAAACTGAGAATGTTGTGCAAAACAAGAACAAACCCAGCGCCGGAGAAATACAGGAGTTTCCAATTTATTAGACCACTAAAAAATCTTTGCTGTCCTGTACGACAGTGAGGCGATTTTAGTATTTTCTTCTGATTCCAGGCCACCAACAGAATCTTAAGAAAGAATTCCTTTGAACTGCTGCTTACAGATCCTTTCCCTGGAAAAGCAGATAATACAAATGTTCTCAAAACAGTTCTTTTGTAAATGATCCAATGATACCATGTCTTGAAAGATTCAAAATAAAAACACAATGGTTTTGGCATTAGGTAATATCTTATGTACATAGTTAACTCATGACCAAAAATCTTCCACCTTTCGTTTATCTGATATGGATGCTACAGTTAGGACTGGTAATTGTTTTCCTCTATTATAATACACAAACTTGCATTCTGCTCAATTAAATATTAATTTGATGCCGATTGGATAAATAATTCATTGCCATTATCAACAGCTGGTTGTTTGTTTCTGCAAATCCTGTTAAATGCAATGCAGCAGAATTTATTGGCCACTTGATTTCTTTTATTAATTTTTAAAATTTATTTTGCTAATTGCAAAAAAAATCTTATTGTGAGCTATTGTGCCACCACCATGATTACTGTCAGAAGGTTGATTTATTATGAATGCATTATAATGCTGATGTATTAATCAGGAATGTACAGCACTGTTCAGGCTGGGGACAAAACAAATTAAAAAGAAAATATTGTAATGTTATAAACCAGACCAAGCCGCAGTCAAATATCTTAAATAGATAGCAAGGATCTCAACTTTTTCTTTTTTAAAGGCAAGTGTAAGGTAATGTGTTCCAGATGTAACTCAACTCAATAGAGAACCTGGCTTTAAGTAAAGCAAAATTAATCTACAGTTAAAATATAAACAAAAAACAAGGAGTTGGTCTAACTTCAAATCTATTGGAAACCTTAACAAAATAATAGATAATTTAACTATTAAATTGCAACTGTTCTAGTTTAATAACATCCCGTGAACACACCTTCAGCAAAGCATTCAGTAAAATAGATTGTCTCATATGCAATGTTTCTCTAATCCAGGAGGAAAGAACACCAAGAGAAAATTCTAACAGAGGGAGAATTCAAGCATTTTGCTATAGCAGTGAGAGATGTATAGCAGCTTCAAAATCTGAACAACTACGGAAATCTAAACTAAGACCTTGGTTCTGTGGGAGCTTGACTGTTCAATTGTAACTAGTTTAATAAGCACAAGGTCTCACAAGCTATTTACATTATTAAATTAAACAGCCCCCTCATACCTCTATCTCATCCTCTCTTCATAAAAATAACCAGAACAAAATACACCTCTTAAAGACTTAGTATCATCATGGTAAAGACTATTTTTATTTTTATTCTTGACTATGGATTCAAAGGGAATTATATAAGAAAATGTTTGTAGTTTTTCTTAAAGTTTTTCAAAGTGATATATACAATGGCTCCGAATTCAAGTTATAAGGGAGAAGTCCAGACATATCAGCATCAATTCTTGTAGGATCAGGAGAGCTCAGTGTAGTAACAACTTTGTGGTCTGTTCCTGGGCAGCTTTGTATATGAACAATGCAGCAGAAACACCCTAGCCTGCAAAGTAAGTTTATCCATTTGGATTCTTTTCCTTCTGAGTGTGGAGAAGTAAATATAATGCCAAATAGTTAGTTATTCTCCCACATCTTTCCTCTATGAGCTGCTGTCTCCATTGTACAGGCTCTGATGAGTATAAATTTCAGTTGAAATGTAAAGAGATACTGAAAGGGAGAGTCCTTAGCCAGTGATTGAAGGACTGAAAATTGGTGTAACTATAACCTCATTCATAGAGTCATAAAGTCATAAAGCTGTATAGCATGGAAACAGACCCTTTGACCAGTTATCTTGAAAAAATCTCGTAGAATTTGTCAGCATTTGGGTCCATATACTTCTAAACCCTTTCCATTCATATACCCATCCAGATGCATTTTAAATATTAAAAATCAAAAACACCAGATTAGAGTCCAACAGGTTTATTTGGAAGTAAAAGCTTTTGGAGTACTGCTCCTTTGTCACTTAACTGGTTGCTAGCTACCTAATGAAGGAGCAGCGCTCCGAAAGCTAATGCTTCCAAATAAACCTGTTAGACCATCACCTGGTTTTGTGGGATTTTTAACTTTGTCCACCACAGTCTGGCTCCTCCACATCATGGCTTTTAAATGTTGTAATTGTCCCAGCCTCCACCACTTCCTCTGGCAGCTCATTCCATACACACACCACCTTCAGCTTGAAACAATTGCCACTTAGTCCCCTTTTACATCTTTCCCCTTTCACCTTAAACCTCTGCCCTCTAGTTTTGGACTCCACCAACCTGGGGAAAAGACTTTGTCTATTGACTCCATCTATGTCCCTCATGATCTTATAAACCTTTATAAGGTCACCCTCAGCCTCCAATGCTCGAGGGAAATTACGTCCAGTGTATCCAGCCTCTACCTTTATTCAAACCCTTCTATCCTGGTAACATCCTTGTAAATCTTTTCTGAACACTTTCAAGTTTCCAGCATCCCCACTCCTTTGCAAAAATTCAGAAGGATTTGAAATGAACCAAAAGAAAATAACCCATTAACTTCCATGGTCCAGACTGGTGCCAGAACTGTGCTTCTGTAACTTGTTTTGTTTTCCCTTCCCCCCATAACATTTTCTGGCATGTCTTATCTCTTTCACTGTGTGCTTGTATAGAAACACAGAAACAGAGAAGATAGGTTGAGGGCTAGGTCATTCGGACCTTCAAGCCTGCACCACCATTCAATGCGATCATGGCTGATCATGCATCCCACTCACACTATCTTTCCATACCTCTTGATCCCTTTAACCACAAGGGCTGCATCCACCTCCCTCTTGAATATCTCATAGGCTGGCCCCTATCTCATAAAAAAAAGCTTTCTGTGGTAGATAATTCCACAAGTTCATAACTTTCTGAGTGAAGAAATTCTTCATCATCTCAGTCCTGAATACTTACCCCTTATTCTTAGAGTGTGACCTCCAGTTCTGGACTTCCCCAACATCAGGGACATTTTTCCTGCATCAAGCCCATCCAATCCCATCAGGACTTTATTTTTGTGATGAGATTCCCCCTCATTCTTTTAAATTCCAGTGAGTACAAGTTGGTCCTGTCTTTCTTTATATGGTAGTCATGGGAATTTTAATAAAAGGAGTATAGTTTAAATAGTAAGTTAACAATGCATTTTCATTTTTGTCACAATCAAGCAATTTAGTTATAAAAAATAATTATTTATAGGTTTATAGGGAGGGGAAAAAACTAGTGTGAATATTATTTTTACCTGATTTACACTGTTTGATAGTATTGGACAATGTTGTGGTTTAATCATATCTTCACATTTGTGATGACTAGATAGTGGGAGTTGTGATATTTGGGGATGGGGAGAGTGGGAGTTGTGGAATTCGGGGATGGGGAGAGTGGGAATTGTGGTATTTGGGGATGGGGGGAGTGGGAGTTGTGGTATTTGGGGATGAGGAGAGTGGAGAAGCAGGGCTTGATTTACAGTGCACCATCCTTGGTGAATTAAGTCTTTCCCCTAATTGTTTTCGACAGAGGTGATGGAATATAGTGACTACAGATATTGGCTTCAGTGCTGCTACTTATGTTGCAATTGTGTGATTAAGGAATATTGTGTAAGGGCATTGGCACCCCAGAGTAATACTGCAAGAAAATCACAGACCTGTACATCACTGAACCCTAAACTCTGCACCAGATCGGACTACCACATGGACATGAACACACAAAGATAGAATAGTCCTGACATAATGTACCTGGAAGTCAGATCCTGGTATAGCTATGATTACCATTTACAACAGACGGGTAGGAGGGGAACGTGCAGGTGGTGATGGTATTCCCATGTGTCTGCTCTCCTGTCCTTCTGGGTTTGGAAGGTTCGACACATGTTAATAGGGGTGGACAGATTGGATAAGGATGAAGTTTAATCTGATTTGATTTGATTAAGTTATTATCATGGGTATTTATTACAAATACAGTGAAAAGTCTTGTTTAGTGCCTCCATTCTCCAGTGCCATCTCAAAATACAGAAAATAAACCAAAACAAGGAATATAAAACCAGAAAAATAAAACAACAAAGCTTGTCTTATTGTCTTATCTCAATAAGGTTAAGTGCTCACTGGAACAGCTCCCACTTCTAACTTAGCCATAGGCCTGGGTCTGAGCTCCTCTCTCCCATTGCCTTGAGTCCCCGCTGTTAAACCGATGGCAGCGCTGCAACCCCGCTTTGACATGCTACCGCGGCTGGAACAAAGAGTCGCCGTTGTCAGGCACCATCTTGCCCCACCAACGTCACTGATACCATGGGCCTATATTGGGGCGATGCAGCTGCTGTGGGGGCTGCAGAGTCCTGCATTGGGACTCACACTGCCTCAGTTTCTCCTGGCCTGATATTTGCAGAGTCAAGGTGTGGCACCAACATTTTTGGACTGATAACAAGGAAAGATTTCTTCACTCAAAGGGTGATGAATCTGTGAAATTCACCACCACAAATGGCTGTGGAAGCAAAGTCACTGAAAAATAATTAAGAAATAGATAGATTTCTGGAAACTAAAGGTGACAAAGCGTACCAGTAAGTAGGAATGTGGCATTGCGATAGAGTAGGTTGCCCAATCTACGGTCTGCCAGAGTATTTCATGCAGCTTTGCATCTGCTGTCAGAATCATAGAGATCTACAGCATTAACAAAAAGGCATTTCATATCCACACTGGTCAAAAAACAACCACCCAACTATTCCCATCCCATTTTCCAGCACTTGGTTCATGGCCTTATATGCCTTGGCATTGCAAGTGCACGGCTAAATAATTCTTAAATGTTGTGAAGGATTTCTGCCTGTATTACCCATATAGGCAGTGGGTTCTAGATTCCCAATACATTCCCAATGTTTTGCCTCACATCTCCTTTAAATCTTCTGGCCCTTACCTTAAATGTATTGATCATTGATCTCTCTATCTAGGGAAAAAGACTTCTTCCTGTCTACTCTATCTATGGCCCTCATAATTTGATATATCTCAGTCATGAACTCCCTCAGTTAGAATCTTTACAGTATGGAAACAGGCCTTTTGGTCCAACAAGTCCACACCAACCCTCCGAAGAGTAACCCACACAGATCCAATCCCCTAACTTATGTTTACCCCTGACTAATGCACCTAATCTACACATCCCTGAACACTGTTGGGCAATTTAGCTTAGCCAATTCACCTAACCTGCATAACTTTGGGTTGTGGGAGAAAATCAGAGCACCCAGAGGAAACCCACACAGACACAGGGAGAATGTGCAACCTCCACACAGACAGTGGCCCAAGGCTGGAATCAAACGCAGGTCCCTCATGCTGTGAGACAGCAGTGCTAACCACTGAGCCACCTTGCCACCCCACCCTGAGCCACTGTGCTGCCCTACTGCACTCTAAGGAAATCCACCTTAGTCTGCTCAATCTCTCTTCATAACTGAAACATTGCAGCTAGACAACATCCTGGTAAATCTCCCCTGTATCCAGTGCTGTCACATCCCTCCTATAATGTGGATTCTAGAATTGTGCATAATACTCTTGCTTAAGCCAAACTAACATTTTATATAGTTCCAGTCTAACCTCACAGCTCTTAAAATCTGTGCCTTTACCAATAAAGGCAAGTATAAAATCTGTCTTCTTAACCACTTTGTACAACTATCAGAATAAGGAGCTGCAGATTCTCTCCTTCCAGATGATTTTACAGTTCATTTATAGTGTTCCCATATTTAATAATTACATAGCTTTACATGAGAAAGATCATAGACCAGGAAAAAAGTGATGTAATGTAAAAGTTTATTTTTTAAAATGTTTTATTTTTATTATAATTTACAATATTGCATCATTCATTACAAGCAAGATTAATGGTCCCAACACAGCATTTTACTTCCTTAAAGATTAACGGTTTATATAGAAGCACATGTTCCTGTAAAAAGATATTTTCGAACATGCCTCTATCTTGAATCAATCATGATTCTATGTGCAGTTGCTTTGCAGTTCCCTTGTGAATTTCGACAATGCCTCTAACAAAATAAAAATGTGAAGTGGACATTGAAAGTCAAGTTCTTCAGGACAATGGACTCATTGATTCTTTTTGGTGTCACATCAAGGAAAATCATTACGTCTCATTTGCAAAGAAATGGTCAGTGTGGAAGGAATACAATATGAAGAGATACTATAACACAAAACACAAGAAAAAATACAGTGAATACAGGGGCATTGAACAAAGCGCCAAAATAATATATTTGAAAAAAAAAGCTGAAAGTTTCCAGCAACTGATAATGCATTGAAGGAAAGCTACCATGTTGCTCATTTACGACAGAGAGAGAGAGAGAGAGAAACAGAGAGCACAAAGGTTTTCCTGATGGAGATTTGATTAAAAAGGTGCATGAATGTGGTGATGATGGGAACATTCCCTGAAATGAGAAACCTAATCAACTCTTCAAAAGAGCTCCAGCATTCATTTTTCTGTAACTTAGTATGAAAGCAACAATATCCTTGATGGAACTCAACTCGTGATTTCCTTACCTAGGAGAGATAAGAGTCATCAAGTCACCGAGGAGGTCGCTATACTGCAGAGACATCATGAGCAGATTGGAGGTAAACAGTTGCTTCAGAGATCATCGGGGATCTTGACTTGCTTTGGAATCAGTTTGCAGAAGTGACAGCAGATGGTCTGAAGAACATGCTTGGGATCAAAACTGGGTTGGTCAAATGCCAAAGGAAGCTAACTTCTGCAATACTGAAAGCGGGTGCATTGCATTGTATTATTCACCTGTAGGCAAGCAGGAGGCTGGAAGAACACAGCAAGCCAGGCAGCATCAGGAGGTGGAGAAGTCAATGTTTCAGGTGTAACCCTTCTTCAGGATTACTCACCAGCAAGTGTTGTGTGGCAACGTGCTAAATTTGGTTGATGTCAAAAAAACTATTGGTTATACTGCAAATGGAAACAGGGCACATGAGTTGAATCGTTCCAAACCTTTATGAAGGAAATTCCTCAAAATTCAGAGATATGTTTATCCCTTGTGAGGTGCACTGGCTAATTGGCAGAAATCAAACAATTTTTGCCCTACATGATGAAATTAATACTTTTCTAACAGAAAAGTAAAAAAAAAGGCCCTAATATCTTGAATTAGTTATAGTTATGGGATCTGATTATTCTTACAAATTTAACAAGCAAATTGAATGATCTGAATTTAAAACAATAACATAGAAATAGATCTAATTCACAGCTATATTTGGACATAAGAGCATTTCATGCAAAGCTGAAGCTCCTACAACAAACGTCAGAGAAGGACAAATGGATTCTGTTTCCATTTGTGAAGAATTCAGTTGGGACAAGGAAGGAGAAAGTGAGGACTGCAGATGCTGGAGATCAGAGCTGAAAATGTGTTGCTGGAAAAGCGCAGTAGGTCAGGCAGCATCCAAGGAGCAGGAGAATCGACGTTTCGGGCATGAGCCCTTCTTCAGGTTGGGACAAGGAAATCAGACTTTTGTTTCCTTTTGCTTGTCTGGTATAATTACTCAAACTCTTGAATGACAATTCCGCGCATGAAACTAAATAAATCTAAGTTGCAGCCCTTGGTAGATGGCCACTTGCAGAATAAATTGAGAATGAGGATCTTGCATTTTAAACCTAATTTTGGCAAATTGGTAGCTAAGAAACAACCTCAGATGTCTTTTTTTTTGCTGAGTTCAATACTTTTAGTGAGACAGATACTTCTGCTTTGTTAACTTCTGTAAAAATGCATTGGTAGATAGACAATAGAGACAATAGACAATAGACATTAGGTGAAGGAGTAGGCCATTCTGCCCTTCGAGCCTGCACCACCATTCAATATGATCATGGCTGATCATCCTTAATCAGTGTCCTGTTCCTGCCTTATCTCCATAACCCTTGATTCCACTATCCATGAGAACTCTATCCAACTCTTTCTTAAATGAATCCAGAAACTGGGCCTCCACTGCCCTCTGGGGCAGAGCATTCCATGCCATGTGCCAAACTGTGTCTTCTGTGCTCTAATATTCTCTGGAAAGAATTTTATAAATATTTCAGTAACCTGGGTTATAACAAGGTATGTGGCAGAAGCAGGTGATAAATGAGTGATGCCCATCACAATGCCAGGAGCAATTCGCATCATCTTTTCCGCTTTTCACAGATGGTGTGCTGAGGAGGCAATGGCCTAGAGGTATTATCACTGGTCTGTTAATCTAGAGACCAAGTTCATATTCAAATTGTGCCATGGCAGATGCTGGAATTAAGAGTCTAATGATAACTATGAATTCATTGTTGATTGTCAGAAAAACCCGTTTTGTTCACTAATATCCAGTAGGGAAGTAAACAGCTATTCTTACCTGTCCAGGCCTACATGGGACTCCAGACCCATGGTGATGTTGTTGACTCTTAACTACCCTCTGGGCAATAAATCCTGGACTGTAAAGTGATGCCTTAATCCAGTGAATGGAAAACAAATAGAGGCAGTGGTGAGATACAAATGGACAAGGATTTATGTGAGTTGAAAGCCTTGGTAATATTATAGTTCAGCTCATTAACACTCAGATTTTAATCTTACTCAACTCGCTCAATGTTGGGAAACTTCGGCAGGTCAATCAGAGCAGGTACCTGGCGGATTCAGTTTGCTGCTTGCTCCAAACATTTCCACTTGACGTCAACATCTCAGTGCATGCTCTGTGGGCACTACCCACACATCCACCCCTCTTCCACAGACATTGGCAACTGCCAAACGCCAGCCTCTAAAAAGCATCATGGCTTGTCTCCCACTCATTTATAGAAAGCTTCTACAATTCAGTGTTATACCGGCAATGATCATTGTAATGCTGCAACAAGAACTTGTGTGCTCAGGGATACACATACCCCCCCAGTTCAGGACTGGACCAAGTTGGACCTGCACTTGCTCTCATGGTGCTCATTCACTCATAGCATCCCTGCCTTGTATGCTCCTGTTTTGCCTTTTTGTGCTTTGCTTATTCAACCACTTAGACCAAGCTCATATTACTGCTGTATTGTTGTGCTGTTTAGTGCAGACAAAAAGCCAGGGAGTGTCACAGTTTATCAGCAGGCTTTTGCTCAGTCGAGTCAAGGAGTACAAAAACAAAGTGCTACAGATACTGAAAATCTGAAACAAACTCAGAGAATGTCAGAAAAACTCAGCAAATCTGGCAACATCTATGGAGAGAGAAACCAAGTTGATGTTTTGAGTCCGATATGACATTTTTTTCAGTACTTCAATGAGAACAGCATGGCATGAGAATCAATGAGTGGCTGACAGCGGTCTAGGGGCTTGGCTATGGTCAGTCCAGGCCCTGATCTGGGCAATCAGGGTCAGACTCCTCTGCTCAGAAAGGTGAGGAATGAAATATCAGGCAGCCCGTCATCTCACTGGCACCTTTATGCCTTATTGTGGGCGGTTTTACTCTTATCATAAGAGAGGGGTTTGCATTATGGGTAACAGAAGTGGGTGGCACAGCTATTACTGTTGGTGCAGGTGGGATATGTGCTTTTAAGTGGGATATGTGCTTTATATGTCCTCCTTCCCTTTGAAGAGAGGTGTTGTAAACCTGGTGTTGAGGTGTCTGCTCCAGGGAAAGCAGAGTAAACAAAGCTGTTTACTTCCCTACTGGATATTTGTTTCTTTTAAATGAGATAAAAGATGTTTGAGTGGGTAGGATCAGGCTCACACAGACCCAGGGTTTTAGTGTTTGCTTTTGGTTGTTGAAGTTGAGGTTTTGGGTTTGAAGCTGCTAGATACAGCTCACTCCCTCGCTCTCTTCCTCTCTCTTTGTTCCTGCAAAACCTTGAGTTCTCTCTCTGCTGCTAGATTCACTCTGTCGGTGTTCGTTCTCCCAGGCTGAAGGAGATGGCAAGTGAGGGAAATCTGTTTTGCTGAATTTGCCTTTCCCAAAAGTGCGCTTAAGGGATGTTGCTAAATTGGAACAGTTAATGCATAGTAGTTAAAATATATATTATTTTGTTAAATATTTTGATTGAGTTAAAGATATGCCAATTCCTTTTTTCTTTGTATTTTAACTGTGGTGTAAGAATAAAATGCGTTTTGCTTAAAGCCGAGTAGTTTGACCAATTGAATCACACCTGGAATGCAGTGCCTTACGCTTGTATCTAACTAAGGAAGAAATTAAGGTCTAGGCTATCTCTTTGATATGCTGTGAGGGGTTCAGTCTTGTCCATAACAATATCCTGAGTAAGTGAGTAACCAACATACTGTTAATGATGTTGGCATGAGTGAGAGTGAGTGAGGGAAGATTTCGCAGGCAATAGAAAGTGTAATAGAGCAAGATCCCAGTTGGAAGGTGTATTCAGTAGCCGAAATAGAATGAATGTGAGCTATTAAGGAGAAGATGGTGGTACATTTGCTGGTGAATTGGTGAGGGGCATTCTTCCAGATGGCTCAGATTTCTTGGGTCCAAGGTTGCTACCTCAGATCAGGATGACATGGTCAAGTGTGGTAACTCCACTGCTGGAGCTTGGAGCAGATGAAGTCCCCAGGTCAGCTCCTCTCTATCTAGCAAGACCTCCAGGTCCCTGCCCACAAAGCTGGTCACCAATGTCTGCTTGCTTGTCACGTCTGGAACAAATGCTATCAATTGTGGAAGACAACTCTGGACTGAGATCTTGTTTGAATGCATGAAGTGCTTTTAAGGATTTTGCAAGCGGAAGGAATGCCTGTGAATTCCAGGATATCAGCTGAATGGTGAGTTGTTCAGGAATTGGGCCTAATAAGACAGAACAGAAATCAGACATGAGACATACCATAGGTCATGGTAGGTCATTAATAAGGTGGAGTATTCTTGGAATATAACCTGATGGTGTGCAGTCTACCTGTTGTGTTTATACTGCCCATCACCTAAATGATGAAAAACAATGAGAAACAATAATCGAGGAGAAAAAAAAATCAACAGGCATTTGATTTTGAGGCTGGATTTAATTAAGGATAACCATCATGGATAAGGCTTGGCTAATCTAATTGAATTTTTGAATTATTTGTTGAAGCAACAATGCAGATTAATAAAGAAAATGTATTGGATGTTGTCTGAATGAATTTTAAGAAAGCGTTTGACAAACTATCATATAAAAAGCTGTTAAACAAAATTGGAGCTTATGCAATAGGAGGGTAAGTGTCAGGTTTGATTATTAAAACTGGCTTAAAGACAGAAAACAGCAAGTCAGGGTAAATGGTTGTTTGACAAATTTATATTATGTTGCTTAGCAATGTTCTCCAAGAATCAGTTCTAGGTCAGTTTTTTTTGGTCTGTGGAAATAAGTTGGACCAGAATAAAATTACTACATTTGTGGAGGATACCAAACTAGGAAGGGCACTTAACAGTGAGGATTTTAAAAATTGACTGCAACAGGACAAAATTGGCAACACCAGTGGCAAATCAAATAGAATGTAAAGAATTGTGGGAGATGTAATTTGGCAGAAAGGATAGGAAAAGACAATATTAACTTATTGACACATTCCTAAAGACTGTGCAGGGACCAAGGTGCATTCAGTTTGCAAGCAAAGATCCTTGAATATGGCAGGACATATTGAGAGAGCAGTTATCAAAGTAAAATATGAGTACTGAGCATAAAAGCAGGAAAGCCATGCTGAGCCTTTGAGAAGTGCTGATGCAGCCACAAGTGGAGTTTGATGCACAGTCCTGAATTTCACACTTTCGGCTTTGAAGAACCTTCGGAGAATCCAGAGGAGATTTACCAGAGCGGCCCCAGGGATGAGGAATGATTAGATTCAAGTAGAGAGGTGGAAGATTTCATAGATGTGTACAAAATTGTGACAAGTTTAGATAATTTAGACAAGGAAAGCTGTTTGCTTTCGCCGTTAGAAACAGGAAACACAGATTTAAAGTTTGGGAAGAAGGTGGACAAATGATGCGTGGATAAAGCATGTCAGTGCAGCAAATGAACTCCCTGCCTACAAGCATTGGTGAAAATGAATGAGTTTAAAAGGAAATTTTATGGGCATTTGAGGGAAATAAACTTGAAGGGCCCCATGGTTAGAGCTGGGGAATGGGATTGACTGGACTGCGCTCTTTATATGATTATTTTTCTCCTCTTCAATCTTATCCAGATCCACTTTCTGCACAATATTCATATGTTCTCTAATTGGAACTTTGGTCATAGCTATCCAGCCACTGAAGAAGCTATAACTAGGTATTTTTGTACCCAAGATGGTGACTCATAAACTTTTTACCATACTCATTTGTGTACATGTGACAATAAAGCTAATTCAATTCATTTAGCTGCCATTCTAAAAGAAATAGTTCTTCTTATGAAGGATTCCAAAGATAGTGGCTTCGTTGGGTGCAGCTGGGGGTCTGGAGCGGCAGCTGGGGGTCTGGAGCGGCAGCTGGGGGTCTGGAGCGGGAACTTTGACAGTCAGTGGTATCGCAGCTCATTGCACTCGAATGCATGGTGGCAGCTGGGGTTCTGGAGCAGGAACTTTGACCATCGGAGATCGAGCACAATGTGGGAAGAGCGGTGGTGAGGGAGGTCCCTGGCATCTGTGGCAGTGGAAAGAGTAGGAAGCCCCAGGTCTCCTGAAAAGCAGGCCAATACGAAGGAGATTGAACACTTGGAGTACGAGATAAGCCCTTAAGATAGATTGTTGAACTTTTAATTTTTTTTAACTTACTACTCAGAAGGACTGTAATGTTCAAATTTTAACTTTATTTCTTTATTTTTCTACTTTGTACCTAAGGTTTTATGCCTGTGCACCCAAGCTAGCACTGGAAATGATGACATTGTACACTTTTCACTATACTCATATACTTTTGTATTTGAGTACACATGACAATAAAATCAAATTCTAATTCTAGTTCTAATATGACATCGATGTCACCAGAAATAATTAGGAATCCTACATATTAGGATAAAAGCAAACACTGCATATGCTGGAAATCTGAAATAAAATGACTGTTCCAGAGAGAACTGGCATGGATTTAGTGCCATATTAACTCTATGACTCTGTATCTGCAACTTTCCAATACAATGCACTTAAATAGTTCAGGTTACATAATTTAAGCAGAACAGCTCATGAAAGCAGCATGACTCGCTATCTGAAAATAAAATTCTTGTGCTCAAGAATCTAATGCAACTTTTGCCTCACTTGCAAAACATAATGATGTTAAATGAAGCAGAAATAAGTTATTGTCAATGCCACCAGTTAATGAAGCAATACCATACTGACAGGGGATTAGCGTTTTATTGGGAAAATAATTAAGCTACATGAGAGACCAAATTGATTACTATTTATATTAAGCGGGTTAAATTAGGCAGGAAAGAATGGTGACAAAAAGGTGCACTGTTGTACCAAACTGGAGATTATTTTCTTGAAGAGAATTATTAATGAGAAAGAAAATAATTAATGAGAGCTGGCCTGAAAACTATCGAGGAATTCAGCAGAGGAGATGTAGAGAACACATTTTTACATCTCAGGAAATCCCAACTAGAAACTATAAATATCAGATGAATCCAATCAGGAATTCACTAGATACTTTGATGCATGAGCATGTGGGCATTAATGTTCTGATTCAAATGGCATCTTTACGTGCCATACCATTTTATGTATAAATTCAGCTAAACATCACAAATTCACAGGTGCTAGGCCACTGCTAGACTTCTCTGCTAATTACAACAATGGACCCTGCGTCTACTTGCCAAACGTTCATTTTGTACTCGGACAATCGTAGCTCTTCTTTACCAACAGGCACAAGAATTAACAGGCATTAACAGGCTTTAACAGGCATTTGTGGTGGTTAAAATGGCAACAGACTGTTATCATTTTTAGATATTACAACAGTAAACTTTGAATAGTGAGAAATATCATTAGCACCCTTTGGAAAACCGCAGCATTAATTCAGATGAATGGTAACATTTAGTCATTTTCACCGACAAATTTCTGAAGGAAAGGAGCAAGTAGTATAACTAAAGGTTTTGGCAACCAGGGATTGCTAAAACTACTTCAGAGAATTTGTCTATGAAGTGGTACAAATTTCTGCTTTTTTTGTGGGATTCTGTCCAAGTGCTCAGCAGGTAGTTGAGCTTGGTGAATTAGATACTAAGAACAAACTCCCTTTTGCAAAAAGTCAGGAGGTACTCTGCTCAGCTGGAGTGGAGAATTTGAGAATGTTAGTTCTTAAAGGGCACAAATAAGCAAACAACTTGGGTGCTGAAAATCTGAAACAAAAAGCAAAATTGCTGGAGAAACTCAACACATAGAGGCTTATAAAATCATGAGGGGCATGGATAGGATAAGTAGACAAACTCTCTTCCCTGGGGTGGGGAATTCCAGAACTAGAGGGCATAGGTTTAGAGTGATAGAGGAAAGATACAAAAGAGACCTAAGGGGCAATTTTTTTCACGCAGAGGGTGGTACGTGATGGAATGAGCTGCCAGAGGAAGTGGTGGAGGCTGGTATGATTGCAACATTTAACAGGCATCTGGGTATATGAATAGGAAGCATTTGGAAAAATATGGGCTGGGTGCTGGCAGATGGGACTTGATTGGGTTGAGATATCTGGTCAGCATGGATGAGTTGGACCGAAGAGTCTGTTTCCATGCTGTACATCTCCAAGAGTCTATGATTCTATGACATTCTGTGACATCTGTGAAAAGAAAGCAGAATTAACATTTTTTAGTCTACTGACCCTTCTCCAAAAGGGTCATCAGAAAGTTTCTTTATGGGCTGCTGCTTTCACTTTAAATTAGCCTGATTTTTTTTTGAGCTGCTACAAGCATGTTTGCTATGGTTAGCCAAGAAAATGGGTCAAAAAAATTAGATGAAGATATTCTGTTTGTTCTCCTGGATGACATACAACAGAATAAGATGGTTATTTTGAAGTAAGAAAGTAATCCTCGCTATGCATTGTCTTTAAAGCATGGTGTTAGACTGACTCAGATCTATAAATTATGAGAACTGGGAAACAATTTCTGACTTGACTAAGAATGCCAAGGTACCGTGACCAGGATCTGTCCACTCTAATCAAATAATCATATTATGTAAGAGAAAAAACTGTTGTAAGTGTTGCTGAAAATAGTCAAAAAGACACATTACATTGAAGCTAGACTCAAATTCTGCAATGCCTAATGACTACCTGTTCGAAGTCTCATTCAACAACAAACAAGGAACATGACAAACTCAAACAGACCTTTCATATCTGTGGTCCTACGTGCATCTTGATGCAGGCTAAACTTTGTTGCTGGAACTCAATGATGGTGATCCCATATAGCACTGGCATGCTATAGGATGTGAATTACTCGACCCTAGTGCTACATGCTGCTTTAAAATTGTTCATGCTAGCTGCGAGTGGAGACGGTGCACTGGATGATGCTCTGCTCTTCCAGATACTAATAGGGTCATTCTTGGTCTGGCCTTGAAGGAGAACCATGATGAGGCAATAAGAAGCAGTGGCAAGTTTTCCAACACCTGAGAAGACTAACACAAAAAGAGCCAGTCTGACAATGAAATAAATTGAGGGTGTGGACTGAGAAGTTGTTTTAAGTGTTGTTTTAAGTGCAACAACACTAGTGTGTTCTTTCATATAATCACTTTTCTCCATTTCAAACCCATCTAGATCCATTTTCTGCACAATTAACAAACGGTATTTACTTGGAACTTTGGGCATAGCATCTTCATTGAGCCACCATCCTAAAAAAACTCAGCAGATCTGGCAGCAACAGCTTCTGAAAGTCATTCTCGACTCAAAAATGTTAAAGTGGTTTCTCTCTCCATAGATGTGCTGAGTTTAATCAGCACTTTCTGTTTATATTAATCTACTCATAAAGAGCTGCCACACATTCTTCATTTTCGTACAACCTCATGCACTTTTGCCTCAGGATACATTGCATTAAACTCAGGATATATGTATCTGAAGAAGACCAAAAGAAGCCAATGATAGAAGGGAAAAAGACAGTTTAAGTTTCAGTTTAATTCATAAAAGGGGCAGTGATTAGCACTGCTGCTTCACAGTGCCTCGTTCGATTCCAGCCTCAGGTAATTGTCTGTGTGGAGTTTATGCATTCTCCCCGTATCTGCGTGGGTTTCCTCTGGGTGCTTCGGTTTCCTCCCACGGTTCAAATATGTGCAGATGGGATGGACTGGCCATGCTACATTGTCCATAGTATCCAGGAATGTATAGGTTACATGGATATACCATGGGAAATGTGGGGTTATAGGGACTAGATTCATTATGTCTGTGCATTCCTGATGAAAGGCTTATGCTCGAAACATCGACTCTCCTGCTCCTTGGATGCTGCCTGACCGGCTGTGTTTTTCCAGCACTACACTCTTTGACTGTTGAAATAGTATAAGTTTGCCACCATTGCAAAAATGTCTCTGTGATGTAGACTTCAGGTCCACCGTGGAGTGAATATAACTCCATTAATGTCCAAAGAACAGTCTTTGAGGGAAGAAGTCCAAAGCTGGAGGGACTGTACCACTCTTGCAAATGCCAGCCCAATGATATAATTTTGATTTATGTGAATGGATCCCACTTGAGTTTGATTGGCAGAACTGCCAGCACTTTAACATGCTGCTTATAAATCAATAAGGTGAATGGTTAAGGAATGAGAATCTAGCAGTTAAGCACATCTTAAAGTCAGTTTTTAATCTGTTAAAGGGGAAGTGGAATTTGCATTGCAGATGATTGGTATGGACAATATCAATTGTCAGGACATCCTGATTCTAAGCTACTCTAATTGAGGTATGGTTGAAGAAGGAAGGTTTGTTTCACTCAGATAGCAAGTATCAAATAGATCAACCAGCACAGAGAGAAATACCTAACAGATTACAGCACCATTTCCAAGATCTGGGCTGCAGCATAGAAAAGAAATCTTGCCTTACAATATCACACATTCCCCTCAGCTATTGCACAAACCTGTGCTCCAATCACATCAGGTTACTTCACTATAGATCCTTCGGCTAACAGCCACACACACACAATACCTGCTGTTATTCCTTAAACAGGCACAAATCATATTCTGCTTTTGTTTCTGGACTTGTGTAAGGTCTCCCAAAATTGTTAAGTTCACTGATTCATCATATTATATACATCGTCTTCAATTTCACAAACTCCCCATTTGATCACAGTTGCTTTTTCCTATTCTCAGCAACCACGTTATTATAAAATGACTTACACATTTTCATAGCCTTTTACAGGTCACACATTAACCCATTTCTTCTCCTTTCTGTAAGGAACATTGCACATAATAAAAGCTGCAGTACAAGGAAGTGGAGCTTCACTGTAAACTCAGTATATGACATTGCCTTTGGCAGCATTAGCAGAAGGAAGACAATGTTTGTGATGCCAGAAATCAGACAACACCAGGTTATAGTCCAACAGGTTTATTTGAAATCACAAGCTTTTGGAGTGTCGCCCCTTCATCAGGTATAGGAGGGTCTATGTTCTGAAAACTTGCGATTTCAAATAAACCGGTTGGACTATAACTTGGTGTTGTCTGATTTCTGACTTTGTCCACCCCAGCCCAACATCAGCACCTCCGCATCAATGTTGATGATGAGGCTAGAGTTCATAACCAATAGGATGTTTGGACATATGACTTTTTTTCTCTTCTCTACTTAATTCCCTTGGATGGACGCATGCCTTACACATATTGAACAGCTACCTGATCTTGCATTACACTGTTTAAATTTATTGGTGTGGGCTAACATTTAAGACACTGCCATTTTTCTTGATTCTTTTGATAATCAGGCCTTGCAACTTTGTAGATGAAAAAGGAATGCAGAAATATCTGAGCAGACACATTCTTAAAAGATCCCTTCTTCTCGTACTACTAAGGGCGAATTGGAAATGGGTTACTGTGTGACCTGTAAAAGGCTATGAAAATGTGTAAGTGATTTTATAATAATGGGGTTGCTGAGAATAGGAAAATTACTATTGGTGAAGGATGGAAATCCCAGCTGAAGAGCCTCAGTTTTTGTGTCATAAGAACAGTTTGTTATTTGGCAATAACATAACAGGTTAGATTAGCATAAGACTGATAAACTACATGAACATCAGATAAGGGACAGTGTTACATCCTGAATAATACAAAACCAAATCTAAACTAACTGATGGTTATAGAGTGACTTTAGATCAATGACCAACAGATGAGCAAAGGGTTACTAAAATATTGTTAAGAAGGAAGCGTCTAATGAGTATAATCAAGATAGAAACATACAAAAGATATTTGAATTGCTTTCAGCATCTACAAAGGTGAATAGTAGCTAATATAAACTTCAGTCCCTCAGAAGCAAGGACAGTAGAAACTATTGAGGAATGAAGATATAGAAGAGGCACAGAACAAATATTTTGTCTGTGTTTACAGCAGTTGATGGAAGTTTCATTCCAGAAATAGACTGTAACCTAGGAAATAAAGAAGAGTAAGGAGATTAAGAACCTTTGTATCAACAGAGAAAAGGTCTTGGAGAAACTGAAGGGACTAAAATCCAGCAAACTCTTGGGATCTAATGGCCTGCACCCTAGTGTTCTAAAAGAAATAGCTATAAAGCTAGTGGATGATGTGCTATTGTTTTCTAAACTTCCTTTGATCTGGGAATAGGCCCATCAAATTTGAAGTTGTAAAATGTTACACTGTTTCTCAGGAAGGGAGGAGGAGAGAAATAGGGAGCTAAAGGCCTGTTAGCCTAGCACTGATGGGCACGAAAAGGCTGGTGGTAACTATGTTCCATTATTTGAATAAAACAGATGAAACCAATGAGATATCTGCATAAATATCAGGTCCACAGGATTTTATTGTATAAATTAACAGGATGTGGGTGTCACTGGCTAGGCCAGTACTTATTGCCCATCCTTGTTCTATTCATGGTATTTTTCTTGTTGAGTCTATGTAATTAGAATAGTTGGAATAGATTCCCTACAGTTTGAAAACAGGCCCTTCAGCCCAACAAGTCCACGCCGACCCTCCGAAGAGTAACCTACCTAGAACCATTCCCTTCTGACTAATGCACCTAACATTATGGGCAATTTAGAATTACCACTTCACCTGACCTGCACATCTTTGGACTGTGGGAGGAAACCGGAGCACCCGGAGGAATCCCACGCAGACACGGGGAGAATGTGCAAACTCCACACAGACAGTCACCCAAAGTTGGAATTGAACCTGGGACCCTGGTGCTGTGAGGCAGGTAAAAACAATGACTGTAGATGCTGGAAACCAGATTCTGGATTAGTGGTGCTGGAAAAGCACAGCAGTTCAGGCAGCATCCGAGGAGCAAGAAACTCGACGTTTCGGGCAAAAGCCCTTCATCAGGAATAGAGGCAGAGTGCCTGAAAGGTGGAGAGATAAATGAGAGGAGGCAGCAGTGCTAACCACTGAGCCACTGTGCCACCCCACTTGCATCTATGTCATAAATCTTTAGTATAATTACAATGGCAGACAGGTTGTTATTAAATCCATTGAGAATGAGGCAGAAGAAATCATTCAGTAGAACAGAAACAATGTATTCAATGTAATTGTATGCAAATACATAAAATCAGGACAGTGGATAATTTGTCTAACAATTCAGTACTTTTTCCCTTCTATCTTGAAGTAACGTATTCAATGTAAACATTCTAGAAAATTTATAATGCTGATCACTGCACTAAACTTAATAGGTAACAGGGGTTGCAACTAATCAACATATAATTCCAAATAAAAATGAATGAGTAATTTTAAACATTATAATTAAAAAAGCATTTGAACAATTGCATGTTGGAAATGAAGCCTGTCCTTAATGCAAAGTTCATTGACTTTATTAAAAGAAAACTTGATATGTTTCATGCTAAAATCCCTAATTAGTTGTATTGAAAAGTTAAGATGATTGAATAATTCAACTTATTTTGGTATGCAAAATGTAGTGGTAAACAATAAGACTCTTATTGTTATTTGGCATTGGAGCTTCATAACAGAAAAGCTTTTACAATGGTGAAAATGTTCCTTAAAGTCTACAGTGCCTATTAAACATGTTGTCGAAAAAAATGTAGACACATTCCCAGCTGTTTACTTCAGTGGTGTGTTCCGTGCTGGGAGCCACATACTGTGTAACTATTGCAGCTTCATTATAATGGAAGTAGGCAGGAAGAACAAATCTTGACCAATGAATTTTAAATAGAGTTTCGTTTTCATGCCTTAAACAACTGCATTAATTTCCAAATAATTTGTGCCATTGGAATTATATCAATGGATTTTATTTGAATACGAAACCTTTGACGATTCCCTTTTTTTGTCTTTTGCAACTTGCTGAATCCTGATCTGAGTCCAATCTCACCACTTGTGAAACAGAAGGAGATTTCAGATTAAATTTAACTCGGCAGTGTTTATAGCTCTCTGCAGTCTGTCTGAATTATCTGCTGCTTTTATTCATTTCTGTTGCATTAGATTTGGATGAAAACAAAACTGAGTAAAAAAGGTCCAACCCAAACTGAGAAGCCTCACATGTAGGGAATAGCAGATGTTTTCTGTGACAGGAAATCATCCGAGATTCTTGACACCTCATGCTGTGACTATAGGCCGTCACAACATCAGGATTTGTTTTGTTTAACTGCTGTTTGTGTTGGATATATTTCCCTTTAGTGGCTTGTACATTAGCAATAAGGAATATGCAAATGCCTCCACTACTTTTCGATCTCATTATTTGTGTAAGTCTTCTTCATTCACTCATTGACATTGCTGCCTGGACCAGTATTTATTGCCTTTTCCTAGGTACCCTTGAGAAGGTTGTGGCGAGCTGCCTCCTTGAACCGGTGCAGTTCACCGGCTGTGGGTTGACTCACAAGGCCGTGAGGGAGGGAATTCCAGGATTTTGTCCCAGCAACTGTGAAGGAATGGTGATATATTTCCAAGTCAGGATGGTGTTTGGCTTGAAGGAGAACTTACAGGTGATGGTATTCCCATGTATCTGTTGCCCTTGTCTTTCCAGATGGAAGTGATTGTGGGTTTGAAACGTGCTCAGGATCTTTGGCAAATTCCTGCAATACTTGTTGTAGATTGTACACACTGCTGCCGCCGGCTGTCAATAATGGAGGGAATTGATTCTTATGGATGTGGTGCCAATCAAGTGGTTTGCTTTGCCCTATGAGGTTTTAAATTTCTTGAGTGTTGTTGGAGATGCACCCATCCAGGCAAGTGAGGAGTATTCCATCACACTCCTGACTTGTGCCTTGTAGATGATGAACAGGCTTTCAGGAGTCAGGAGGTGAGTTACTCATTGCAGTATCCCTAGCCTCTGACCTGCCCTTATAGCCTTGTATTTATATAGTGAGTCAAGTTGAGATTCTGGTCAGTGATAACTCCCAGTATGTGAATAAACGTTTGTGTGTTTTACCTTGGCTGCTCCTTGAGTTTTGTACTGAAAGGAGGCATATACCTAGATATCTGAAGTGAAAACACTATCTGTGGCAAGCAAAACAAGTGTTGACAGGCTGGATTTTCCTGTAGACTTCAATACCCCAATGCTGGGATCAAATGGGCCCCAAAACTACACTTGTCGGTAATGAAGACTACTCAGCCATCTCCAATTGTGTCATCTTATTCCAGATGATTCACAGGATTTTAATGCCTTTTAAATGTTGTTAATATACCTGCCTCAACCACTTCAGCTGGCAGCTCATTACATATGCATACTACTCTGTGTAAAATAGTTGCCCTTCAAGTTCCCTTTTATTCATTCCCCTCTAACTTTAAACTGATGCCTTCTAGTCCTAGATTCCCCAACCCTGGGAAAAAGACTGATTGCATTTACTCTACCGATGTCTCTCATGATCTTATACACCTCTATAAGGTCCCCCCTCTGTCTCCTATGTTCCAAAGAAAAAAGTCCTAGCTTGTCCAACCTCTCCCTATAACTCAGATCATTGAGTCTAGGCAATATCCTTGTAAATTTCTTCGCACTCTTTCCAGTTTAATAACATTCTTCCTATAACAAGGTGATCAAAACTGAACACAATACTCCAAGTACGGCCTCAACAATATCCTGTATAACTGCAACATAACGTCTGTACTCAATGCCTTGACTGATGAAGGCCAGTGTGCCAAAAACCTTCTTCACTGCCCTGTCTACATGTGAATCCACTCTCAGAGAACTGTGAACCTGAACTCCAAGATCCCTCTGTTCTACTACACTCCTTAAGGCCCTACCATTCACCTTGAAACACCTCCCTTGATTCCAAAACGCAAGACCTCATATTTATCTATATTAAACCCTATTTGCCATTTCTCAGCCCACTGCCCCAGCTGATTAAGATTCTGCTGCAATTTCTGATAAGCTTCCTCACTGTCCATGATACTGCCTATTTTAGTGTCATCAGTAAACTTACTAATCATGCCTTGTACATTCTCATCCAAATCATTGATATAGATAACAAACAGCAATGGGCTCAGCACTGACCCCTGAGGCACTTCACCAGTCACAGGCTTCCATTCTGACAAGCATCCTTCCACCATTATCCTCTGCTCCTATCATATAGCCAATTTTGTGTCCAATTTGCCAGCTCCCCCTGGATTCCATGCGATCTAACCTTCCAGAACTGCCTACCATGTGGAACCTTATCTAAGGCCTTACTGAAATCCATACGGACTATATCTACCGCCCTGTCCTCATCAACCCTCCTGGTCACTTCATCAAAGAACTCTAACAAATTTGTGAGGCATGGTGCTCAGGCAGGTCAGTGATTTTAAATACAGAAATTGCTGAAGAAACTCAACAGGTCTGGCAGCATCTGTAGAGAAAAAGCAAAGTTAATGTTTTGGGCACAGTGACCCTTCTGCTGAAGCAATTTCTGTTTTTGTGTCAGATTTCCAGCATCCACAGTTCTTTGTTCTTGTTTAGGTCAGTGATTTCCCTACCTTGCACAGCAGTGATGAAATAAACAAGATCAGAGCCAGAAAATCATCTAGTTGGATGAGGAACTTTCTACCTGGGTCAGCATGGGTTATGATTGTGGCCTTTCTCATACTTGAGGCCTCATGAGTTTAGCCTGATGCCCTCACCTTGCTGTAGGGAAGCTGCCTCTTCACATGCAGCAGGATACCAATGAGGTCACAGATTAGGGTTTTAGCATCAGTAATTGCCTACTCACTTCCATGGTGTAGGCAATTGATTGGGTCATGAGATCATAAGAGACAAGCAGGAGTAGGCCATTTTAACCCTCATGCCTGCTGTCCATTCTAATAAGATCACGGCTCATCTGATTGTAATCTTTACTTTTTTATCTGCACTCTCACCCTCAACTTGTTTCATAAACCAGAAAACTGTCTAATTCAGTCTTGAAACATTTCAGTGACTCCACTGCTGAGGAAGAGTGTTCCAAAAACTTACAACATTTTGAGTGAAGGAATGCCACCTCATCTTGGTCTTCAATGGGATACACCTCATTTTTAAACTGCACTCCTATTTTTAGATGTACTTCTGAGGGGAAACATCCTTTTGCCATTTACCTTCTCCTGATGTGGCTAGTTATAACCTTGTCTCCAGCAGACCAGAGACAATGGGATCATTATCAACCTGAAACAATGGCAGAATCCTACTGAGCAATTCTACATGTACAGCAGAATCAGATGACAGGTCTGATTAAGCCCATCGTAACAGCGTGAGAAACCTGTTCCATCTTTTATGCTTTTCACAAGCAACATGGTGCATTTCCAGCTCGGAAGCAGTGAGTCGCCAATTGAAAGGGATTATTGCTTGTTAAATGCCTTATTGATGGTCCAAATCACCAGGTTAATATTCAGCTTTCTATTCTAATGAGCTTGCTAAACAAGCCAGATGAGAAGAAACCTCGACATGGAAACCAGAGTGGGTATCTGACAGATTCAGATCCGTGCTTGGTCTGAACAATCTCCACCTTACTGATGACCAAACTGCATCTCAGGAAATAATCTATGTGCACCAGCTGCACACAATCTTACACAAGGACTTTAGCATCTGCCAGCCAATCATGGCACCTGTTTAGGAAGTACAGCCTTGCATTGCAGAGTGCACAGGGAGCTAGTATTGGAAACTGCTGCAGGGATACTGTGTATGTAGGGACAGGTACCGAGCTCGCAGAATTGACCAGGCTACATTGTAAGGCTGCTCACTCATTTACTCTCCCATCACTTGCACCATTCATGCCTTGCACATCAGCCACTTCAGCCAGAGGCTCTCAGTGCTGCCATTTTGAAGTGATTCTTTTGCGCAGACGGACAGGCAACTTGTCATAAGGGACCTGTCTGGGTTGGGGGTGCGGGTGCAACCTTGATGAACAGCACATCAACAGCACATCAACACTCTGCAGGTTCATTCAAACAAATGGCTGTGTCCCAGCCTGGTGCAGGCTAGCTCTCAGCCCAAGTAGGGAGTAAACTGAACACAATTCAGGATCTTGGTCACAGTTCGTTGTTTGCCTGGGAGTCTCCCCCTCTAGGAACAGTCCTACTACTTGCCTTGGAGTACTTAGCAGTCCAACCCCTAGGGCCTGCAGCAGTAGTTATGGGAGTTACACATCATCAGAGTTGCAGCGACAGTGGTCAGGGCTTTGGGCAGACATGCATAGGAGCTGCTCATTGATATTCATTAAAGGTCACTGGTGAATACAGTCTGGGGTGGAGGGAGTGGAGGGAGGCATCCACCCATCATTCAGGAAGGGATAAGGGGAATATAACTGTCAGAATGTGTCATAGAGCCAAGGCTGGGAGGGAAGAAAGCAGAGGCATTTTCAGAGGTGCAGATAGGGCTGGTCATGGGGGTGGAGGAAGCTCAACGACCATATGGGGGGTTACTAGGCAGAACAACATCGAAGGGTTGGTCGGTTACACAAGAGTTAGTGACTACCACCATCATTGTCAGACAAGGAGATGAGAAGAGCAGGGAGGGCCTCCACAATGAGAAGACAGGGAGGATGATGTGGGGGTCTCCAGATGGCTAGGTGGGGGGGAAGGAAATGGGCTGTTGGGGCATTGTGAGTCAAAGAGGGGACTATGAAGCTATGTGTGGGTGAGGGTTTCTGGCAACCAGATGGGGCCCACTGTCAATTGTGTCCAAAAGAGAACATTTCATCGCTTCTTTGCTATGCATGTGGAGTGACGGTGCTTAGGGGTCAGATACTAAAACAAAATAATTTGCTACATGGCATTGGTGATTGAAAATTGAACTTAGGCATCTCAATATTTTTGAAGTTAGGTAGCAATGTTGTTCCATAAAGTACAATACTAGCTGTTTGGGGATGACTATTCATCCACCATCTAAGGGTTATGTGTGAGCCACACAACAATGGTTTTCATTAAAGCATTATAATGGTCTGTATTGAATGCAGTAAGAAGTTAAGTGTTTGGTGCAGGTCTGAGCTAGGAAGGAAGTCGGAGCACCGCAAGCATTCCATTCTTAATCACATCAGCGGGCACAGCACCTTCACCGAGTTACTGCACAGGCTGAGCCCTGAATGTGAATAACTGATGGGGAGATGACCCTGGCTTTCTGGCAACGGCATTGGCTCTTTGCATGGTGAAGTGTGATCAGCTCTCATCATCAGGGTGTGCTGTCAATTTCTGCTTTGACATTTTGCTGCTTCTGTTCCAATTTTAGATCCTTTGTATGGTCCCTGTCGTTGGTGGTATGCTGATCGCTAGGGCTGTCAACCAAAGAGAGTGAAGAGCGGACACAGAAGGAGCAGGGTCAATGGCAAACCCAGGAGCATTGGCCAACTGAGGAGAATTTGCTGCTGCAGTTTACTCATGGAATATGCAGGAGGCCCAGATTTTCAACCCTTGAGTATTTCCTGTGATGAGCGAGGTGTAGAGATGCTGCATGCCCTGCATTTGCTGGGACATGGTGAGCCAGCTGTGTAGGATATTGGAACGGGACCTGAAGGCTGTAGGAGTGGGAGGCCACCTTCGTCTTGGGACTATGATGCTTTGAACTATTTTGCTACTGGCTCTTTCCAGGGAGCAATGGGTGACCTGTGTGGGATCTCTCAATCATACACCACAAACCCATCCGGACGGTATCTGATGCCATTAATGCAGGATTCTTGGGAAGCGTCGGAGGTGGCAGCAGGAGGTATGAGATCAGGCTCTTAGCTCCAGCTCAGATATGGTAGTTGTGGAAGTGACAGTGATAGTGGAAACAGGCCGTAACTGAGACCTCACAGCCCACTCTAGAGACCCTGGCCAATGTCAAGCAGCGAATGGAGGGATAGTAGAGGATAACAAAAAGAAGAAAAGATTAACTCTGTTCCAGTAAAATCTTGTTTCAAGGTCGCATCAGAACATGGCTACATGGCAAACATTTTCACTGTATTTTTATATGTATGTGACAATAAGTCTAAATCTTATTAATCCAAGATTATACTGGTTCAGTTTGTTCCCCAAGCTGAGATTAGTGTGCAGGCTGGGTGGTATGATTCGGGAACATAACTGCCTTCTCTCAGTGTAGGGTTCTATTGACTGTCCACTCATGACACTGAGAGGGCCATAATGTAACACTGTGGAATGCATTAACAACAAGGGGTTCCATTCGATTAATGTTCAAGGTACATGTGATCACCATTACCACTTCCTGGAGGTGCATGTCTACCACACTGGCAGCTGATATGACTCAAACTCTGGACCACTCTCGTGTGTACCTGTCGTGTTCGAGGGTTGGTTACTGGGGGACAAGTGCTATTCGCTGTGACCATGGCTCATGGCAGCATTCCGCAATGTGGAACACAAAACACATGGCACCCATGTTTTTGATCAGGGTCATGGTGGAGCAGGTGATGGGGTTGCTGAAGATGTGGTTCTACTGCTTGGACCGGTCTGGTGGGGTCCTCCAGTATAATTTGGATGGATCGTACTGCATTATCCTGGCTTGTTGTTCTCTGTACATTTGAAACAAGCAATGAGGGGATACGCTAGATCCAGAGGAATTGGGGGAACAAAAGCAGTCTTCCAAGGAGGAGAGAATCACCATTGTCCATGACAGAGCTCTGCTGTGTTGAGTGATACACACTTGGCAGAACCTCATTGACAGCCAACTCTAAATTATTCATTGGTTTGCTGACAAAATTTGATTTACACTGTGGTAATGAACTCCAGCCTCTGTTGTTTTCTCCTAATGTTTCCTTTTGCTTTCTGTAAATAAAAGCTCAACATGGTATTTAATCAATGTGTGTGGCTTCTGTGTATATGATGTTTCCTACTGCCCAATATCAAGCTGCAGATAAATAGTGGGCACTGGGCACACGTACAGTGAGAGAACCTGTTCGGCCTAGTGGCAAAAAATCCTCCAGAGTACATGACAAAACTTGGACCTAGAAAGAAAGGGAGCAAGATTCGGCCCAGTTTCTCTCTCCACAGGTGCTGCCAGACCTGCTGAGAATTTCCCACCTTTTCTCTTTTTATTTATGCAAAATGAAATATTTTGGAAAAGCTCTGACTTCTACTCTTGGAAGGGAATAGACAGATGAACTAAAAGTCAGACCATTGCTCTGACTGTGCCATGGTCGACTGATTTTCCTGTGGGAATGTAATGTTGACCAATCCATCTCGATGAAAAAAGACAATGCTGAAAGGAACCAAGATAACCTGAGAGAAGGCTATCAAAATTGGTAGAGGAATAAAGAATGGCTGATAGAAAATCCTATGCTATTTAAATTATGCATGTAAATAGGAATAGACCGTGAATGAAGTTAAAAATGATATTACTTTTAGATGCAAACTTTGCATGAGGATTAATTTTCAGGTGTTATCTCCTGCCATAGATCCCCAGGAAGTAGCCATAGTGCCATCCTGAAGCAAATATTCGGCTCCTTGATGAACTAGTTGAGCGATTCATGCCCATCCTAAGATCCAGTGCCAAAGACCTCAAAATGTAAGAGGCACAAGCTGAGACTTGTTTTTCTGGCTTCTGTTACTTAAATCATGGTCCGTAGCTGGTTGACTGGGAGCAGGAGAAGAACAGAGGTTTCTCAAACAGTTTTTATTTATCTTGAGGTAGAACCAGGAAGAGGAAGAGGACTGGCAAATCTAGGGGTTCTGCCTTTTGCCTCCCCTTTCATTCCAGTACTCTGGAATTAGCTGTGAGGTTTTGAAGTCAGAATCCATTGAATTTCGGAAGGTGAGTAGAAGCTGTACAAGGATACTCAATTGGTATCTGCTCTTCGGCAGTATTTACGAAAGGCCCAAGGCCCAATTTAAAGCTGGCCTCCATCTCTGGGCATGTATTCCACAAGCAAGGCACAGGTTCTTGACTTCCATCATGAAAATATGTGCACTCACATTAAACTGAAAGCACTGTCATTTTCATGTGCATTTGATGCAGAACTATTGAACTAGATCCCACAACAGCAGAAATGGGATGGACCAGTAGTTTAGTAGTTAGCACTGCTGCCTCACAGCACCAGGGACCCAGGTTTGATTCCAGCCTTGGGCAACTGTATGGAGTTTGTATGGGATCCTAGTGTCTGTGTAGGTTTCCATCAGGTGATCTTGTTTCCTCCCACGGTGCAATGATGAGCAGGTTAGGTGGATTGGCCATGCTAAGTGTAAGGTTATGATAGGGTGTAAGCCTGGGTCAGGGTGGGATGCTCTTCAGATGGTAGGTAGAGACTTGAGGGGCTGAATGGCCTCTTTTCACACTGTAGGGATTCTATGAAATCAATGCGTTTCTCCATTAAAATATCACGGTAGAATTTATATTCTTATAGGGACTCTGTTATCTGACTGTTCATCTAGGTAGTGACAGATTAGATGGTTTTTACATAGTCTTTGGAACTCTTTAACAACTGTCATTTCCCCCCACCAGAGAATGGCTCAAGTTGGAACTTCCCTGCACTCTACAAAGTCCTCGAACTTTTGAATTCCCTAACTTTCTGGGAATGCCAAATATGGAGAGACCTAATTTGTTCTTGGCCCAGACACAGTATCACAACTGCTCTCATCAGTCTCAGGCACCGGCAAGACAGGTAGTAAGCTACTTGGACAGAGTTTCTAATCTAGAACCACAGAATCCCTACAGGAAGGAAGCAAGCCACTTGGCCCATTGAGTCCACACTGATCCTCTGACAATACCACCAAAACCCTTATCCCTGTCTTCTCCATGGCTAATCCACTAACTTACACATCCCTGGACATAATAGGCAATTCAGCATGGCCAATCCACCTAACCTGCACATCTTTGGACTGTGGGAGGAAACTGGAGCACCCGGAGGAAACGACATGGACACAGGGAGAATGCGCAGACTCCACAGAGACAGTCCTCTGAGCGTGGAATCGAACCCGGGTTGTTGGCGCTGTGAGACAGGTGTGCTAAGTACTGAGCCAACCATGCCACCCTATGCTGTTCTTATCGCCACAATATTTATACAGCTGTATCAGTTCCATTTCTAATCAATGATCATCAGAAGGATGTTGAAAGGATGGGATTCAGCGATGGTCATGAAATTGAAAGCTCAGTGAAGATTACGATTTTCTCTTGTTCTAGATGGTCATTGCCTAGCACTCGTCTGGTGCAAGTATCCCAAAAATCTTTGGCAGCAACATGCTGGGGGCTGTGGTGATTAGCCTCTCGCTGTCACAATATCTTTCCATGCACCAAATCAAATTATATCACTGAAGCATTCCATTTTGCCTGCACCAACCCTTGATCTCAGTTTGTTCAAGGTGTCTGTGCCTTTCTCTGTCAAATACTGCCTGAATCAGTGCGGCTAACCCTCCTCTGACACTTTGGTCTTTTCTGTCCAGATTGAGGCTGAGAAAAAGTCGGACAATGAATGGTCCTACAAGTCAGCATCAATTGGTGGGTTAATAAAAAAAAGTAAACTCCCTGAGATGCTGAAGACCTGAAATAAAAACACAATGTGCTGGAGAAATCCAGCAGGTCTGGCTGCATCAGTGGAGAAAGTAAACATTTCTGGTTCAAGCTGACTTTTTCAGAACTTAAGAGGGCTGGAAAGTGATTTTTATTTTTATGTTGTTGAAAAACTGGGGAAGTGGGGGTAGTGGGGGTGGGAGGGTTGGGGGGAGGGAGAAAGGAGCAGTAAGTGGAATAAATTGGAAAGGTGTCTAGAGCGAAAGACAAAGCAAGTACTAATGATAATAGGGAAGGGACATTGATGAAGAGAAGGTCATAGAATCATAGAGTCGTAAAGATGTAAAGCACGGAAACAGATCCTTCGGTCCAACTCGCCCAGATATCCTAACAGAATCTAGTCCATTTGCAAGCACTTGGCCCATATCCCTCCAAACCATTCCTATTCATATACCCATCCAGATGCCTTTTAAATGCTGCAATTTTACCAGCCTCCACCACTTCCTCTGGCAGCTCATTCCACAAACGCACCACCCTCTGTGTGAAAAAGTTGTCCCTTAGGTCTCTTATATATCTTTCTCCTCTCACCCTAAATCGATGCTGTCTAGTTCTGGACTCCCCCACCCCAGGGAAAGGACCTTGTCTATTTATCCTATCCATGTCCCTCATGATTTTATAAACCTATATGAGGTCACCCCTCAGCCTCCGACACTCCAGGGAAAGCAGCCCCAGTCTATTCAGCCTCTCCCTATAGCTCAAATCCTCTAGCCCTGGCAACATCCTTATAAACCTTTTCTGAACCCTTTCAAATTTCACAACATCCTTCCAATCGGAAGGAGACTAGAACTGCAATATTCCAAAAGTGGCCTAACCAATATTTTATACAGCCGCAACATGACCTCTCAACTCCTATACTCAATGTCTTGGTGTGAAGAGGAGGACTGGATCAGCACTAGTGAGACCAAATCCATACAGACAAGACATTGAGGGAGATGGTAGGAAAGGGAATGAATCAAAATGGAAGACAGAGTTCATTGTCGGAAGTTCAGGCTCACTGCCTTTATTCCTGATGAAGGGCTTTTGCCCGAAACGTTGATTTCGCTGCTCGTTGGATGCTGCCTGAACTGCTGTGCTCTTCCAGCACCACTAATCCAGTATCATAGTCGGAAGTTGTTGACCTCAATATTGACGACTGACAGCTGTAAAGTGCCTGAGTAGAAAAAGAGGGGCAGTCTCTCCAGCTTACATTGTTCTTCACTGGAACACTGCAACACTAATACAGAGGTTGTACTATGATGGGAGGATAAGAACAAGTGCTATCACGATAGTCTGGCCATCATGGTTTCTTCTGTAACAAAGTTATCTTCTTCATCCTATGAAAGGTAAAACACAGTCATGCACTAAAAAAAAGCCAGGTACAACTAGAAAGGCAAACTTAACCATGAAGTTGACAGCCTTAAAATATTAAAGATACAGAGAGAGGCAGTGGCACAATGGTATTGTCACTATATGTGTAATCCCACAATGATAGATGACATTTGGATTGAATAAAAACCTGGAATTCAAAGTCTCATGGTGACTACAAAACCATTGTTAGATTTTGGATTGTTAAAAAAGTCTTAAAGAACATCCTTCAGAGAAGAAAAAGCTGCTGTCCTTGGCTGATTGGGCCTACATATGAAACAAAATTCACAGCAATTAGTTGACTTTTAACCGTACAGCAAGCAACTTAGTTGTATCATCACTAAAAAGTCTGAAGAAAACAATCAAAAAGTACAGATTACTTGGCATTGACCAAGGCATTGGAAATAACAATGGCAACCACAATCCTGCAATGCCCTCCTTGCTAACATCTCAGGCTAGTGACAAAATTGGGACAGCTGTTTCACAGACTAGTCAAGAAACAGGCTCATATAGTTTTACCCACAGTAGCATACTTTACACAAAATTTGCCATATAACACCATCAACATCCTTGGGTATGTCCTGTCCCACTGGCAGAATAGAACCAGCAGAGGGGCTGCTTAGTGGTATATAGTTGGCATACAGTTGCCCTGAGAGTCTTCAACACTTATCCTGCACCCCATGAAATCAGGTCAAAATGGGCAAGGAAAACTCCTGCTGATATCACCAGCTTGGCTAATGAATCAGTTCTCCTCCATATTGAAGAGCGCTTGAAGGCAGTATTGAAAGTGAGAGAACTAATGAGTGGAAAAACACATGTGACCACATCCCCACCAATCTGCCCACCGCAAATGCATCTATTCATGGCAGGCTCAGTAAGAGTGACCACTGCACAGTCTTTATGGAGATGATCACCCTCCTGTGTGACCATATCCTGCGTCATGTTATGTAACACTATCACTGGGCTAAACTGGATAACTTTGAACAGATCTAGCATCTCCAGACTGGGCATTCATGAGGTACAGCACAATTGTACTCCAACACAATCTGCAACTTCATGAACCAGCATATCTCCCAATTTGCCATTTTCATCAAGCCTGGGGATCAACTGTAATTCAATGAAGAGTGCATGAGGGCATGCCAAGAGTGGGCATACCTCAAAATGAGATGAAAACCTGGTGATACTACAAAACAGGATAACTTGTGTGCTAAACAACTTAAGCAGAAAGTGATGGACACAGCTATGTGATTCCACAACAAATGGATCAGATTTAAGCTTTGCAATCCTGTTGCAACCAGTCGTGGATCCTGCTAGACAATTAAACAACTCATTAGAGGAAACAACTTAACAAACATCCACACTCATAAAGATGGGAGCGCCAAGCTGAAGCATTTGGAACAATCTTCAGTCGGAAGTACCAAGTTGATGATCCATCTCAGCCTCCTTCAGAGGTCCCAGCATCACGGATATCAATCTTCAGCTAACACAGTTCACTTTACATGATATCAAGAAAAGGCTGGATGCACTGACAACATTCTGGCAAGACTACTGAAGACAGGTGCTCCAGAATTTGCCGCTCTCCTAGTCAAGATGTTCCAATAAAGTTGCAACACTGGCATCTACCCAACAATGTGGAAATTTCCCAGATTTGTGCGAGACACAAAAAGTAGGACAAATCCAACCCAGTCAATAACCATGTCTCAATCTATTCTTAATCATCTGTTACAGTAATGGAAGGTGTCATCAACAGTTAGCAAGCAGCAATTGCTAAGCATAAACTGGATGCTAATTTCCAGTTTGGTTTCAGATTTATCAGTTCCTGATGTCATTGCAGCCTTTGATCAAACATGGGGCATAGAACTGAATTCCAGCAATGACATGAGGGTGACTGGAATCAATGGGAAGCTTCTCTGATCGTTGGACTTACATCTGGCACAAAGGAAGGGGGTTGTTGGCGCTCAGGCATTTCAGCTCCAGAACCTGTCTACAGGAGTTCCTCAGGGTAATGTAGGCCCAAGCACCTTCAGCTGCTTCATCAATGACCTTTCCTCCATTACACAACACAAAGTGGGAATGTTCACTGATGATTGCACAATGTTCAACATCATTTGCAACTCCATTACTGAAGCAGTCCATGTCCAAAAGCAACAAGTTCTGGACAAGATCCATGTTTAGGTTTGCAAGTGGCAAATCATTTTCATGTGTCATAAGTGGTCATAGAATCCCTATAGTGTGGAAGCAGTCCATTCACCCCATTGAGTCCATGCCATCACTCTTAAGAGCATCTCACCCAGATCCACTCCCTACCCTCTCTCTGTAACCCAGCATTCCCCATTACTAACCCACCCAGTCGGTCATCCTTGGACACTACAGGCAATTTAGCACAACCAATTCGCCTAACCTGCACATCTTTGGATTGTGGGAGGAAACCAGAGCACCAAAGGAAATCCACGCAGACACAGGGAGAATGTGCAAACTCCAGACACACATTCACCCAAGGGTGGAATCAAACCAGGGTCCCTGGTATTGCAAGGCAGCAGTGCTAACCATTGAACAACTGTGCCACGCAATGGCAACTTCCACTTTGACCATAAAATTTGTTTCAGGTGTTGTTTCGTGGATTTATGTTGACGATCCCCAAGGAAACAAAAAATGGCACTCCTTCACCTGCTTCAGTTAATCCGTATAGCATTATATCAATAATAAATTAACATGTGCATAAAGAAAGGTATAATTTCATTAGTTTGATCATGGAAATATTTGCTTATTAAAGTTGTCTCACCCAACAAGAGAGAATCTAACCATCACCACCTGATATCCAATGGCAATACCATTGTCGAATCTTTCATTAAAATCATCATATGTGAAAATTCAATTGGACTAGCCATATAAATGCAGTGGCTACAAAAGGCAGAGAGAGGCTAGGCAACTATTTACAATATATATTAATGACTTAACGGAAGGAAGTGAATGTACTGTCGCCAAATTTGGAGACGACACAAAAAAATAGGTGGAAAGGCAGATTATGAAAGGGATGCAAACAGTTTACAGAGAGATGGGGGCAGAGTCCTTGTGCATATTTAAGGTTGAGAGAGATAGATTCTTGATCAGTTGAGGGTTACGGGGAAAGTGCAAGTAGGTGGACATAATTGACTCATATGATAATGTATTTGCAGGGTCACTGGGTCAAAATCATGGAAATTCCTCCCTTACGACACCATGGGTCTACTGACAGTAAAATGGAATGCATTATTTCAATCAGGCAGGTCAACACCACCTTCTCATAGGCACCTAGGGATGGGCAATAATTGCTGGCTCAACCACTCATGGCCACATTCCATGAAGAAATAAAATTAATTACCACATGTATAAGTCCACAGTAGTGCAAAATGAAAGCACGTTTGAAGTGAAAATGTTCCATGGCAAATTGATGTAAAATTACAATTATTACTACAAGTTGTGTTTCTCCAACATTACCTGGTTTGAGATTCTGAGACAGCTTGGTGCAGTTAATTTATGAGAGGCAATCATTGCTGCTGCACCAAGCCAACTGAGGTCAAAATCTCCATGTGTACTATTACCCTCTGTCAGTACTATATTGATACTTTACAGTATGGTCTTTTTCTTGAATAATCAGTGCTAACTACAGATCTCAGAAGAAAGTCACAACTCACACTTCACTGAATATCTACATGCACTGCATGTTCAGTGTGATTGATCAGCCACATACATCCAGAGCTAAGTACTCCATCAGGGACTTGCTGCATGGATGATACTGCTGTGAGGGTTTCAAAATAGCTTAATGCTTTATTGCTAATGGCAACATTTACCTGGTGGTGTATTAAACACATAGATGATAAGCAATCAACAATAAATAGTTCAGGTCAGGCAATAATTAACATCTCAGTCACATCTTATACATTTTTGAGTTATAACCTATATAAATGTATTGTGAACCAGAACTGCATTATAGATGGATTTGCCTTTTAGTTTTCTCAAAGCTAAAATCATTCTGTCTGAGCCCAATGCTGTAATGAATACAGGACAAAGTAATTCTCAATTAAAACATCTCATATATTATACATACAGATTATCACCACAATGTCCCTCAGTATATTAAAGTTCCTGTTCAATGTGGATTGTCAGTTGTGCCGAAAGGTAAGAGAAACAAGATTTTCCCATCGTGGCGAAGACCATTAACATTTCAATATGCAATTGTTAAGTGTGCATGCAGACAATGCAGATTGTGTCCAATTTCCCCATCAGAATGAAGAAGATTGAACATGTAACTGCAATAGAGATTTCCAGGAACAATGTACAATGTACCACCAAACATTTAACAGTCACTCTGCCAGTCCCATGTGGAAATAGCCAACCAAATTTGCCTAATGTTTTAAGGTGATTCACGTTCATCACAACTACCAGTACACATCGTAGAAGATGTTGTTAATAAAAAAAATCACAATGGACCATACATGGCCTTTTTAGATTAATTAATCATTCTAAGCAGAGTTTCTGAAGTACTGTGGGACATTGATCTAACAGGCATATGCTTTTCTCTTGCAAGTCTACTGTATAATTTTCATATGCTATGCAAAAGGGCAATTGTTTTAGCAGGAACAGATTGCACACTCACTTGAACAAGACAAATCTCACAGTATCACACTTTGATCTGCATCTAACTGATTTCTAAAATTTCTGAATACATGCTGCATTCCTATCTATTATTAATAGGTTGAAATAAATCATGGGTAACAAGCCTGAGACTGCCTGAAAAGCTCCCTATGTACTCTTAAAGCACCACTTGGGGTTTAAACAACTACTTCAAGTCTTGTGTCCACCCATTAAAGATTTTATTTTGCAAGCATATGCCCGGTGACTCTCCTAGCAGATTTTGTCAAGACACCTCTCTGATATATAGTCAAAATGGCAGTTTAGAGTCTTAGTTCACACGTTCCATTTCAATGTTTTGCTTTTGCATTACAGCCCACATTTACTTGCTTGACCATATTTTGCAGATGTTCCCTTTAATTCTGGGAAGCACTGTTCTTGCTGTGAGTCAAGTGTCCTACTTCTGTCTGCTCCCCTCTCACCTTAAAAGTTCTTAAACAGTCTGTGAAGTTCACAAACTTTTAAAACTTTCATTCTTAAATAAGTTCCTACTGAACTGGCTACATATTTCATCACCCCTATGGTGGTGGCTGCATGCCTTCAGAAAGTGCTCAAATAACGACTAGTATTTTGTTACCTAAGTTTCCTTTGTTTCACATATCAAGGCTTGTAATCTCAGCTGAATAGCAGAAAACACATCAAGAAATCAATGTATTTTCTGAAAAGTTACATAATGATTTCATCTGAACAATCAGTTGCTCCTAAGTGAATATATCTATAAAATATTCAGTTAGACATCACTCAAACTTCAATTCGTGAGTACCAAAGATTAGAAGCATTTGGTAAAATATACCAACATACACAGATCATGACAGACTCTCATCCTGGAACCAACAGAGGTTATAATGAAAAGTCATAGACATTACAACCAAAACACTAATTTGTGGAGCATAATTATTATTTATACAGTCCAATTGTTCAATTACAGCTTATGCTTCTATTTTGACATTTTTGCATGAAATAAAAATATTCATGAATTTAAATTAAGTATTTTTTTTAGAAATGGTAAATTGAAAACATTGTTCCAAAGTGAATTACTAGATAATTTTAATTAAAAAATTTTGAGTTAATAGTTGTTATTAAATACGAAGGGTGGAAAACAATAGAGAATGTACTTTTTGATATATCTACTGTCACAGTTGATACCTACAATGCCAATTAGCACATACATTTAATATCAGCTTGCTTCCACTGCTTGCAATTTGCCTCTGAGTCAATTCATGTGGGTTTAAGCCCAAATTTGAGCACTTAATCTCAACTGACATCTCAGTATGAGACCTCTGAAGAAACATTACAGCCTGATCACAATTTGTCATCTTGAGTTAGTCCATGGCACTCTGAATAAAAGCAGCTAACTTAAAAGATGCATGTCAATTCTCAGCAATTACCTCATCTATCTACATACAAAATGACTGCAATATTTCCACTGTTACAACTGCGAAATGAGATAGCTGTTGATAATCAAGTCCCATTACTCCATGAGTTGTACCATTAAGGTAAATGTTTTACTTCAATCACCAAAATGGGAATCTGTTTCCTTTCTGAACTGCTATTCCAAATAAAAGAGAGTTTCATCACACTTCTTTAATGAGCTCAACATAACTTTTCAATTACAAGACAAAACTCATTCATAGATGTTAACTGGTGTAGCCAATTTTTCAAAGCTATACTCTAAAGTTTGAATGATGTCCCCTTTTAATCACAGAGCAAACAAACAAACAAACAAACACATAACTTATAAGTTTTTTAGAAAGAAAAGCCCATCCTAATTGGGCAGTGATCTGAAAAACAAACAATAGAATTTGATGAATTCTCACTGTCAGGTGTCTTGTTGATGAAATTGAAATTGGACTGCCGACTGTGTGCGTTCACCTCTGCTATCCTAAAGGCGGTCAACATCACACTCCATGCGGAAGTAAAGGGTGCACTTGATGAACTGCACAACTCTGCAAACAGTTTTGAAACATCATAGCCAGTGACTTCAACCAGGCCAAACTCAAGAACTTGCTATCAAAATGCCATCAACATATCTCTTGTCCCACCAGAGATCCGAACATCCTTGCTCATTGCGATTCAACCATCAAAGATGCCTACCACTTCATCCTCCATCCACATTTTGGAAAAATCAGACCATAATGCTATGTTCCTCCTTTCAGCTTACAAGCAGAAATCGAAGTGTGAGGATCGAGTACAGACAGTAGTGCAGGGCTGACCTGAGGCAGCGGAAGGGCTTAAAGAGAACTGCTTAGGATCGGTAGACTGGTCAATATTCAAGAACATAGCAGCCAACTGAAACAAATATGCTATTACCGTTACAGACATCAATAATAAAAGTGTGTAGAAGACAGAGTGCCGAAGAAGCTAATTTGAATGTTCCCCAACTGAAAACGATGGATGAACTGGGAGATCCACTCTTCACTGAAGACCAGGTCTGAGGGTACAAGTCAGGCAATGCTGACCTACACAGGACATTTAGGTATGACTTTCATAAGGCCATCAATGATGCCAAGAGGCAATACCAAACTGATCTTGAGACCCAGACCAACCAGACACACTTTGTTTTTGGCAAGGCCTATATGACATAATGGGCTACAAAGTGAAGTCATACAGAATCATGGACAACAGTACATCACTACCCAATCAGCTCAATGCATTCTACACTCACTTTGAACAGGAGGCCAATGAAGCAACACAACCTATCCCAATAGCTTCGAATGGACCTGCACTCATGAGTCAGCACTGCAGATCTGAGATTGGCCTTCTGAGAGTGAACCACAGAAAATGACAGGTCCAGATAGAGTCCACGGCCAAGCATACAGATCTTGAATTGACCAGCTGGCGGGAATATCCACAGATTTCTAAGCTCTTTTTACTATGATCTGAAGTCCCCAGCTGCTTCAAGAAGACCACCATCATCTCGGTGCCAAGAAAAGATCATGTAGCATGCTTGAAGGCTTACTGCCGGATAGGTCTGACCTTCACAATTAAGAAGTGCTTCTAGAGGCTTGTCATGACTCACATCAATTTGAGCCTACCAAATTGCCTTGATCATTTGCAATTTCCCTACCAGCACAACAGGTCCATACCAGACACAATCTCCCTGGCCTACACCCATTCCTGGAACATCTGGCTAACAAGGATACCTATGCAAGGCTCCCACTTATTGACTACAGTTCCACCTTCAACACCCTGTGGCATAGTGGCTCAGTGGTTAGCACTTCTGCCTCACAGCACCAGGGTCCCAGGTTTGATTCCAGCCTCGGGTCACTGTCTGTGGAGTTTGCACAATCTCCCTGTGTCTGTGTGGGTTTCCTCCAGGTGCTCCGGTTTCATCCAACAGTCCAAAGATGTGCAAGTCAGGTGAATTGGTCAGAGGGAAATGGGTCTGGTGGGTTACACTTCGGAAGGTCAATGTGGACTGTTTGGGCCGAAGGACCTGTTTCCACACTGTAGGGAATCTAAATCTAAAAAATCATATTGAAGCTTCAAGACCTCAGTCTCAGCTCCCCTCTCTGTAATCAGATTGTTGACT
Organism: Chiloscyllium punctatum; assembly: GCF_047496795.1. Taxonomy (NCBI): domain Eukaryota; kingdom Metazoa; phylum Chordata; class Chondrichthyes; order Orectolobiformes; family Hemiscylliidae; genus Chiloscyllium; species Chiloscyllium punctatum. The sequence continues at coordinate 134,209,265 of NC_092741.1, read as the reverse complement.
TTCCCATAGACCACAATCAGTAAGAATAGGGAATAACACTTCCTCCAACATAATCCTCAACAATGGTGCCCCGCAAGGCCACATACTCAGCTCACTACTCTACCCCTTATACACTCATGACTGTGTGGCTAAATTCTATTCCAACTCCACTTACAAGTTTGCTGATGACACCACCATAGTAGATTAGATCTCAAATAATGATGAGAGGGATTCAGAAACAAGATGGAATGTTTCGCAGCATGATGTAAATACAGCAACAATCTCTCCATCAACGTCAGTAAAACAAAGGAGCTGGTCATTGACTTCAGGAAATAGAGTGAAGGGCACATCCCTGTCTGCATCATCAATGGTGCTGAGGTGGAGGTGTTTGAGAACATCAAGTTCTTGGGAGTGATGATCACCAACGATCTGGCCTGGCCCACACACATTAATGCAACAGTCAGGAAAACACAAGAATGGCTCTACCTCCTGAGGGAGCTAAGGAAATTCAGCATGTCCAGAGGGACCCTTAGCAATTTTTTTGAATGCACCACAAACAGCATCCTCTCTGGATGCTTCACAGCATGGTTTGACAACTGATTTTCCCAAAACCGCAAGAAACCAAAGAGAGTCCCTAACACAGCCTTAACCATCACTCAAACCAGCCTTCTATCGATTAATCCTGTCTATACTTCCCACTGCCTGGGAAAGCAAGCAACACAAGTGAAGACCCTTCCCACCCCAGTTATATTGTCTTCTATTAGGCAAAAGATATAAAAGTTTGAATACACTTACAAACAGATTCAAGAACAGCTTCTTCCCCATGTTTGAATGGATCTATAAAATGTTAATTTTAATATCTCTCTGCACATTGTCTGCGGCTGTAACATTATATTCTGCACTCTGTTCTGCTATCCTAACGCACTTTGCCTGGCACAATCTGCCTGTATAGCATGCAAAATGACATTTTTCACTGTATCTTGGCAATAAATCACAGGCTGAAGGACGTTCATGCAAATAAATCTTCAGTTCAGACTGAATCAAGATTAAACCAAGTCTTCAGGTACTGACCACATTTAGTTTTTCAGGGTTTACAAGGTTGTCAAAATGCTGAGGTGTGAAAACTTTATTATGTTCCCAAGTACTTCAAACAAGTATTGCTGTGGTACAATTGTTCTTAGTTCCTTTTAGGCCCCCTTGGCTTGTGAAACCAAAAGCCAAATTAAAATGGGTTGCAATGTAACCAAAAGCCCAGGTATGGTAGCCTCTTACAAAGCCATTTTCTTGCTCCAATAACTAAGGGCAACAAACCCCACGTCATATTGCCCTAAGCTTTGATTGGCAATTTTCTAATATCGTTTGAATTTCTGTTATCAGCAGTGGATCACAGCCCACACCAAACTATTGACCTCATTTTAAAGAAAGAATATGGGTTATCTTCAAACTCTTTGTAAAATATCATTTTTAATCCAGAGAAAGTTCAGGCAGTTCAATGTCTTTCACATACTATGTGAATATTCTCTACATCATGGACATGTTCTTTGGACATCATCATGGTACATATTCTCTACATCATGGACCAAGGCTTTATTTATAAAATGTTTTAAAAACTCTGTAGGCATTTATGTAGCCTTTATATTTAGAGACTGGACTTGGTTCCTTTCCCGAGACAGTGGGAGTGAATGGATGGAAAGATGATTTACAAGGATGTGCTTATACAAAACCCTGGTTAGACCACACATGGAGTACTGTAAGCAGATCTGGGCAGAGCATCTTTGGAAGGATATATTGGCCTTGGAAGGAGTACAACATAGGCTTACAAGGGAGATACCATAGGCTTACAAGGAAGGGGTTACTTTATGAGGAGAGATTATGCATATTAGGTCTGTTTTCTATAGACTTCAGAAGGTCAAGGGGTGATTTGATCAATGTCTTCAAGATATAAATGGAAAGAAGATAGGGTTTATAAAAATAAATTAGCTTCAGGGGTAGGGTATTCTAGAACTAGGGGGCATAATATGAAAATAAGGGCCAGACCATTCAGAAGAGATGTTATGAAGCACTACTGCACATAAAGGATGCCAGATGTTTGTAACTCTCTTCTATAACTGGCAGCGGATGCTGGATCAGTTGTCAATTTTAAATCTGAGGTATGTACATATCTGTTAAGCAAAGGCATTATGGGATTTGGACCAATGGCAAGTCTATGGAATTAAGCCACAGATCAGCCATGATCTCATTGAATAGTGGAACAGACTCAATGGACTGAACAAATTATTCCTGGTCCAATGTTCCTCTTTAATCATGCTGGATGGAACCCAAATGTGAAAATCTTCCAACAGATTGCAATTTCTCCTGTGAAGGAATGGGGTGATATGTGAAACACACATGAGAAACCTGAATTCAGCAGATCCATTTGAACTTAATGCTGAGTTTGAATGGACTTCATTTCGACTGTTCTAAACAAATTTATGGAAAAAGTCTAAGCAAATCAAATGGCAGGCAAGGTCTGTTTAAGCGGTATGTTCTGGATTCTTTCACTCTGCCTACTCTTTAAACATGAAATGGTAAAGAAAAGGCTGAAATTGTCAGTAGGAGCATAGTTTAAAAATGAAATTCACTACTGAACTGCATTGATTGACAGATCATATTCTGTCATATTCTCCATACTTTTAATTTTGTTCTTTGTTGACATTTTCAAGACCTTTATTATATTATTATTGATGTTTGCCCAAGTTATTAAAACTACAATTACCTCAGCAGTAGGTTCTGAAGTCACATTTTAATTGATTGTTTAAAGGGACTAGTGATGGATTAGTTAAATTGGTTGAATTAGCCAAAATTAACTTTGTTTTGTAACAGATAAATCACTTAACATTTCAAACTTTGAATAGGTTTCATAAATGGGAGTCTTTTTCACTATCAAATGTGTCTGAATACAAGACGTATTTCATTATTATAAGATTATATTTTTTCTATCTACACATGGCTTCTGAGATCTGACTGTTATGGATCCTGGCTAAGTGACCATGGGAGTAGCACTGGGATATGAGGGCTATGCTGGTATAGGTTATCATGGAGGTCGCATGTGTATATGAGGTAGTGAGAGTTCTGGAAGGAGGGTGTGGGGCATGACAGCGAGAAAACCTAACAATTTCCCAAACAACTGGGATAAAGTCTTCGAGAACCGAAAGAGGTCTTATAGCCAATCCACCTGAACACTTTCCTGCTGCTGTAGCTGTCAACCCTCTTCATCCAACGTCAGTAACTTCTTCATAGAGAGGTACAGGTAGAATGGATATAGAGAAGCTGTTTCCTCTAGTAGAAGAGAGTAGAACTCAAGGATGAAAAGACAACCCTTTCGAACTGAGATGAGGAGAAATCTCTTCAGCCAGAGGGTGGTGAATCTGTGGATCTCATTGCCATAGAAGGCTGTTGATACCAAGTCATTGAGTGTCTTTAAGACATAGGCAGATAGGCTGTTGATTAGAAAGGGACTCGCGGGTCATCGGATAAAGGCAGGACAAAAACGGATCAAACGTAATCAAATGGCGGAGCAGAATCCATTTGCCTAATGGTTTAATTCTGCTCCTATCTAATGATCTACTCAAGCTGCCTGCCTTGATAGTGAATGTTTGGCCCATAATAGCAACTACGACACTTCAACATACAGAGGAACCTCGATTATCCAGCATTCGATTATCGGATTATCCAGTAAGGTCCCGATGCTAGGCTAATCTATGTTATTCAGCATTCAATTAACCAGAATTCAATTAACTGAACGAAATACTCCCCACCTGTGTCCTTTGGATAATCAAGGTTCCTCTGTATATCATTACAGGTGAAAGTGATTTGAAAGCTGCCTTTAAAAAAAGCATAATCAACACCCTTAGTAATTTTTATTATAAAGATGCTTTTAGATATATTCATTTTGCATAAATGCAAGAAATAAATATACCAACTTGTTAGAATTTAAATAGCTCATTCATTATTGTAACTGTTTTGCTTGAGATTGCACAGGCCTTCAGAGAAAGAGTAATGACCAGAAAAATGAGACTGGCCCTAATTCAAAGATATTAAACTCAATATCCCATTAATCAATTCTCATTCATTAAGTGTGGTCATGCACTGACAGCAGTTACTCTAACCTTTCCAAATTGTAGGACATCTCTTACTGCAATCAAAATCTCTATTTTTTTCCAACTTCTATAAATATTTAAATCAACAATTTAATTTGAGTTACAGAGGTGTTGCTGAAATCCATTCAAATTAGAAATTAGTTTTCCCTGGCAATGAAATCAAAAGATTCAATATGAATTTACAGTGTATGAATCGCTAAGGAATAAATGAAGACATGCACTGAAATAATAATGTATAGATTATTGCCTAAATAGTGAGAACAATTTTAAGAGTTTTCACATAATTATTTGAATAAAGTTATAAAAGTACAATAGTGAGAAAAAACCGACCAGTAGGGAAAGCAAGCTGAGCAACCATGTGCTCTTCCCATTCATTATATATTATCATCCTTATTACTGATTGGTCACAATCAACTTACAGGACAAAGTTCACCTATGGTGATATGTTTTGAAGAATCATAACTGCTGTTATGGGTTAAACATTCATTATCAAGGCAGCTCGTTCAAATAGATCATAAGATAGGAGCAAAACTAAGCTACCCGGCCCAATGACTCTGCTCTGCCACTTGATCATGGCTGATAAGTTTTGTCAACCCCATTCTCCTGCCTTTACTCCATAACCCTCAAGTGCCTTACTAATCAAGAACTTATCTATCTTAAAGACACTCAATGACTTGTTGTCAACAGCATGCAGTGGCAATGAGTTCCACGGATTCACTACTTCCTCAAAGAAGTCAATTTCAGACTATCAGTCTATCTATATCCCTACAAAACCACCCAGTGTGTTGATGGTATTTCCTTGATTACCATTGGAACTATTGTGTTCCAAGGAGAATTACATCACCAATAATTGTATCTGTCAACTAACTTTAAAACTAAATATTTTCCTTTTTTTTGGAAGAAGTTGCTTGAAAAATCTATGGAATATGTATGATCGAAGTCTATTCATCTACACCATGGAGCTGATTGCCTGGGAAAAGACACCAATAGTGCTCAGGTTTGCTAACTTTGCAATCACTTACTCCAGCTCTTTGTTCACATCCGTTTTAAACATTCCATTTAGATCTAAGTTGTCATTTATATCACTCAGTCGGCATTGTGTTCCACTTGAGACTTTCCTGCAACTGCAAATTTCATTTCAGGTCTCCAAAATAGTGTAGAAGAATGAAGAGATGAAAGAGGTACAGGTAGAGTTTGTAAACTGGAAGAAGGACTGTCCAGTCATACAGATTCTTTGGATGTTTCAGGATGGGAGAACTCTAATCAAACATATAAAAGATGTAGGCAAAAGTTAGGACATAATTTGGAAAATAGGTATTATAACAGTTATTGACCTCACAAGCAATGAATGTAGGTTGCTGCAGAGGTGGCCAAGTTCCTGTGAGAAGATTGAGTATCGTTGAGAGGGGATATGTAATGGGGACCTCAGAAATAATGAGATTCATGCTGGGGATTGATCATTTGTCATACATAGCCAGAAAAGGACTTTCTGCACGTTTTCCCAATTTTGGCATTCAATATTTTTTTCTTTCTGTTTTCTTGAACACTCTAAGTAAGTATAGGCCTATAGGGCAGTATTTATTTTGCAGAGATTTTGGTAAAAGACTGTGAAAGATCAGACAATTTTCTTTTTCTTATGCACATTTTCAAATATTCATGTCATGAAAATGTTAGTCATGTTTTTTTTCGGATTCTTCACTGAACAATCTTCAATACAACCTCATTGTTTGAAAGTAAGAAGCCCATAACTTTAGACAATATTATCAAGATCTACACAATGTTCTAATAAGTGTCAGTTCACAATATTTACAGTAACAATAAGTTTAATGCACCCATTAAATACATGTTATTAAAGAAATAACTACTTGAAGTAATCATTGTAATCTGCCTCCTCAAATATACTCATTGCTTCAGAAATAAAAGTATGTAACAGTCTAAGAGCTATTTGCTGATTTTTAAGACCACTGTTTGGAAACAGTACAAAAAAATTGCGACAAAAGCAAGATAATTGTGTGGACAATAAAACTGATAGATGCAGATAACAGCAGATTGCATTTAAAAAAAAACATGTATTTAAAAGATAGATTTGTGTAGCTAATTGTCTAATGAGCAGAATAAAACATCTGGATGAGGGATCACTTTTCAATGGGAGTTAAGGCTAGCAATAACAACTAAAGTTAAAGTCATCATGAACTTAGCAGACCACTGGGATAATTTGTCCATTGTCATTATGCCTCAGGTTAGGGGAGAGATTGAAGTGCAGGAATTGAACCAATACTGTTGATATCCCTCTGAATTGCAGACCATCAATTAGCCAACTGAACGAAATTACACAAGTGGGAATATTTTTTCCCTATTTATTCTGTCCAGATCAACCATAATTTGAATATGGTTGAATACTTCCAAACTTCTCTTCTGCAAGAACATCATAACTTCTCCGCTCTTCATAACTGATAATTTTAATCCCTATAGTCTTTCACAGAAATCTCTTCTGTACTGTCTTCAGTGCCTTTACTTCCTCCTCAAAATGTGTTATGATCTCAACTGTTAGCAATACCAGGCAAACCAGAGTCAAACCTTGTTTGATAAATCATAAGGTTCAGTTTAGCAGTTTGCCTACCATAGCAATCAGCCACTGAAATTATTCACAGGAGGCTACTGATGTTGTTTTAATAAAAGAACAGTTTATTACACAGAACAAGATGAATTTTAAAAAGCCATATAAAAGACAATTTAGAAAGATCTAAACAGCAAAAAGAAAGATTCAAGCTTTTCCCAGCAATATCAATTACAGATACTCAAACTCAGTGGTTTATCACTCTTACTTTAAGATTTCTTATTCAACTGATTCTTTCCAGTATAGATGACCTAAATACTTCTTTCTAGCTCTGAGGCCCAGAAGTATCTTTCTAGACTTAATTGCCCAGACTTCTTTTTAGTTTTTACAGTGCAAAGGTTTTTACAAAGTTCTTATATCCTAGAGAATCTCACCAACAAAAATGGTCACAGTTTGAAGATTTCTAAAAACTGATCTGCCCTTCTGTTGACTTGAAATGATCTTCCGAATTGAAGACCCAGTTCAGCCTCTGACTCTACTTCTGTATAGGTTATGAAACTCAGCATTGTAAAAGTTCAGCAATTAACTCCTCAGGCATTTGGTCATGGCATTTAACTAAACCATATGCTTTCATGGAAATTATGTCTGCAGTTCACTGTTTAAATGATACAGTAAATCCTTGCAAAAAAATCCAAAAATCATCTTCGCACAACTGAAACCAAAATTTATTTTCTCTCTATTTTAAATTTCAAATTCCCCAAATTATAATCATATATTACAAAATTTTCTTAAAACGTGATGTCATGAATTGAATGCAATATACCTGTTGCAACTGAACTCATGTCTTATACAAGATCAGCATAATCTCCTTTTCTTGTACTCTACACTTCTATCAAATAAAGCCTAGGTATGATTTATTAACTGCTCTCTTAACCTGTTCTGCCAGCTTTGATGATTTATGGACACACACCAAAAAGTCTCTGGTCCCAACTCCTCTTTAGAATTGTACTCTTTAAGTTATACTATTTTTCCTTGTTCTTCCTACCAAAGTCTATCAGATTGCAGCTCTTTGCATTGTTCTTCATCCACCACCTATCTGCCCACCTCATCAACATGTTTATGACCTTTTGAAATATAAATGATCCTCTTCATGGCTTATAACACATTCAATTTTTCCCCCAGAAATGTTGTTCTGAAGAAAGATCACTGGACTCGAAACATTAACTCTATTTTCTCTCGACAGCTGCTTCCAGACCTGCTGGGTTTCTTCAGCAATTTCTGTTTTGTTTCATTCAGGGGGATCAATCAAAGGTGGGATGACACCTTAGCACATGTAGTTTTATAGCACTAGTTGCTGTAGTACAAGTTTCAGGATCCTGTATGAATGTGTGAAAGGTAGGACAATAGGGTTAGGGTTTTGTCGTGGCTAAGTTAGAAGTACAATGTAAGGTGGACAGGTTGACAGATAGGCAGGGTGGCAGGTGAATGAAGTAGGAGACAGATAGGGTGGTAAGTAATTGAGAAAGGCTTGGGTAAGGTGTATGAATGTGTAGGTGGGCCACAGGAAACAGTCAGGTTGGGAGTAGTCAGGTCTAGCTGGGGGTGGTACTTGAGCATAGTCGGCTGTTATTGTAGTTTGGTGGGGTACTCAGATCAGGCAGGTAGTTGATGGGTGTCAACAGAATAGTTTCGTAGCTCAGGCAGTGGCGATGAGGTACAATCTGGTGGAACTGGGGGTGGAAGGTCACTGGTGTAGTTCAGGGTGGAGTAGTCTTACTGTGAGTGATTGAGAAGTCAAACCATATTTATCAAGATGTTATACCAGGTTTTAATCTTTCTAAATGTTTCCTTGAATAACTACTGTGACAATATCATGGCTTTAGGAGTACACATTTTCCTGTTATGTTATGAAGAAAGGCTGAGATGGAGTGATGAGCAGTCTATTCAAAGCCTATAACACAAAGAGCTTGCAAGGTTCTCCTTAAAGTTAGAACAACTGGAACTTGACCCTATCCAGGCTGAATGGCTAGGGTCATGTTCTCACAGAACCAGAATTTTTAGTTTTAGCTTTTTGTAGTTGCTGGGGTCTTGAACCTGTCTTTGGAAGCTTTTATTGTCTCTCTGTTACAGCTAAGACCAGGGGTTCTCTTCCTGCTGCTAGAATTGCATGTGAGACAATCTATTTTACTGATTTTGCCTTTGCCAAGGGTGTGTTTATGGGATGTTACTATATTATAACAATTAATTAGTAGTAGTTAATATACATATTATTTTGATAAGCATTTTCAGACACAGTTATAGTTAAGCTAATACTTTTATTTTGTCTGTAGTGTAAAAGTAAAGTGCGTTTTGCCTAAAGTTGAGTAGTTTGACCAATCAAATTGATTATTGAATGCAATGCCTTGCACTTAGCTTTAAAATACAAAAATGTGAGGGTCTCGGCTATCTTCTCAGCAGATTTGGAGAGGTTTGGTCTGGTCCATAATACTGCCCAGGTAAACACCACAGAATTATTCAAAGTTTCCAACTTCGTCTTTGAGTCAGATCCTTTTGTAGAAGATCCTGGGGTGCAGGCAAAGTCACAAAGATGTATTTACAAACTCAAGTAACCTTTTCTTTATACCATCTTGTCCAATTGATGATTTAAATATACCAGCTTTGCCCATGTGCAGACAGGCTGGAATGAATTTTTTTAAAGGAATTAATGCAAAAGTGTTTTCACATGTTTATATGTGTTTACTCTCGTGTATTAACTCCCAGTCAATTAACTTTAAATAATATTCATTTCATGTATTGCCATGAAGTTGACAGCTAAGTAAACTGTAATTGTTTTCAAGTAACTAGACTATTTTAAAGGTGAATAACAAGATAAATATTTCATGATCATCAGTGGAAATAATCAATGTTAAAAACACATAATACATTTCTACAGAAAGCTATTTTTGCTGCTAAAGTAGCCATAAGGAAAGATTTCAAATCAAGTTGAAAGGAAACTCCTAATTTAATGGACAGTCAAAGCACCACGACTCATATGCTATATATCTACTGAGGTTACATGCTGTAGATACGAGATAAGCCAAATACAAAATCATTTTACTATTGCTCTGACTGAGTTGGTTGTCAAGGTTCAGTTCACTTATAAATTAAAGCACAAGTCTAACAAATACACTTTGTGCAGAATTCGCCATATCACACCTATTTTATGCACCAATGACAAAGTCAGCAGAGAAATGACCCACACCCAATTTACAATTCTTTAGAGTGCCATCAGATTCTCCAAGGGTCTTACTTCCAAGGTAGGTTTAACACATGCCTGGAATATGTGCAATTAATTTCAATAATAACTTGTTTAAATTAGTCTGCTACTGCTGTGCAGCAATGCAGTGGACCACTGGCTGCTTGTAATAATCCACCACTCATTTGTCTTCCTTCACAGAATTTACTTGTAGCAGGCTCGGTATTAAACTGGTTCAGAGTCAAATCATACAAATCAGTCATTTCACCTGATAAGCACTGATAACAAATCACTTAATATAGTAAACCCCCAAGGATGAACTCAGGGTTGTTCCTGGCCCTATATTTTAACACTAAACATTATTGAACTTAGGTCCCAGTCCCTTGACACTTGCTGTAAAAATAAAGGCACAGGTAGGAGGTTTATAAAAAACATAGACTTGCATTTATATAGCACCTTTGTAGCCACATGACCACGTTACTACTGGTAAAGTCCTTTTGAAGCGTAGTCACTGCTGAAATGTAGCCAATGCACCATCCAATTTGGATACAACAAACTTTCAAGGAAGGCAAAGCAATAATAGACAATCATTTTCTTATAGGAGCTGAAAATGTGTTGCTGGAAAAGAGCAGCAGGTCAGGCAGCATCCAAGGAACAGGAGAATTGACGTTTCAGGCATCAGCCCTTCTTTAGGCGGGAATTTGTGTATTCTATCACAGTCAGTATACTGTCAATTGACAAGCTCATGATATTATTGTATCATAACATATGAGGTGATGGTGTAAAGATTTCAAACTCCATCTTACTGGTGATCATTGGAAGCATGAAATGCTACTACAAACCTATTCTCCTACAGTAACCAAGCAGCCTAATACTAGACTCGGCACTTATGAGGTTATGGATGTAATAGTTGTACACAGTAGCCAGCTGTAATAATATATTATTGGATCTTTCAATAGCATGATATCCACTACTAGTTTATGCTAGAAGTAACAACATAAACTTTGCCCACACTTGTAACAATACCCTATTGGAAGCAAAATCCATGTCTGAATAAATATAGGCCAGACCAATATCTCTTTGCTGTCCTTCAAAATAATGTCATGGAATCTTTTTCATTCGCCCAAGCATGTGGATGGGGCTTCCACTTAACATTTCATCAGAAAGATGAGCCTACAGATAATGCAATATACTCGCAAAGGTTTTTATGCTCAAGTCCAGGCATGGGATTTGAACCTAGAAGCTAACAATTGAAACATGGCAAACACTTATGCCCCAAAATGCTCCTGCTCTACATTCCCCTTAATTTTCCTGGAGCTACATGGACCTTGGAAGTTTGTGCATGGCAGTACTTACTGGATCCAGAGATAAATGTATCCAAATACCAATCAGTGTATGGAGACATTTTCTGAGTACTTGCACAGCTGAAGAAGAAACATTGGGCACATTTCCTTCTTGAGATGCTGAGGATGCATTTTCCCTAGTCATTTGTAGTTCTGCAGTCAAACATCCACCTCCCTGTTGTGTAAAAAAGCAATTCCTTAAGATATAAACTTGGTTTGTGTATTTCCATGTCTAAGTTCAATATTTCCAATCTTTGTACTTGATGTCTTTCATCTCCAGTATGTGAAACCTTCCATACAGGTGTAAATTGAAGTAGGTGTGACTGGTGGACTATAATTATATCTTTGATAAAATGTGAATTTCAGCTCAAAAGATCGAATTTATTCCAGATTGGTTTCATGATGTTTGGTAAACCTTGTGGTCAGGTAATTGGTGTAGCCATTTTACATCTGTCTTCTGCGTGTTTTTTAAAGGTCCATGGCAGTCGCAGATCTTACAATCAGATGATGGAATTTAAAAATCAAGTGTTCATGTTTTATCAGTATCATGACAATGCAAACATATCCTCAAAATCAAATATTTACCTTGCTCCTATGAAAACTGGCTCAGAATATATTTCAACCTCTGTCTTATATTTAATAATTTTGCAAAACAATTTCATGATTGGGTAAAACAGCGAGGCAAATTCTTACCAACGTCATTCAACTTCAGCTCAAAACTTTTATTTAATCTTTGTCCTATTTTTTTCTTTTTTTTCTTTCTTTTACAGAACCTCTGACACCCCTGTTTCTCTATTTTTTTTAACCCCCACACTACCGCCTAACTGCGGTTGTGCTTATTTTTTTTCCCCAGCACCCATGTTGTGTGTGTGCAGGTGTGGGACACAGTGAGAGACACAAGGTGCATGAATCTGTATTCAATTTCCACAACCAGGAAGAAAAGAAACACCCAACCTTTCCCTATACTGTGACTCTTTGTCAACTATTTTTTAAATAGCTGAAGTAGCAACATTATTTCTCATTTGAAATCATCTTCATTTATTACAGCAGACCATCACATTGAAGTGCATGTCATGCAATGTATTTCACCACAAATTTCCTATTTGATGTATTAAATAGATTTTCATGTTTGCAATAATTTAACTTTTTTCTAATAATCTTGCCCATGTCTTGACAACAAGCCTTTAATCATTTATTCAAGCACATGTAAGCAGTGTCCTCAACAGTCAACCTGAATAACTTGGAGCAATACATGAAAAACTAGTATCTTTGCATAAATCTTTGTCACATGGACATCTTATTATCCAAATGTTAATCTTGCTTTTTCAGAAACATAAAAAATAAGTCTATTTCCAGTCACAGGCAAATGTTGTTAACATGACAATTAGCCTGTGAGAGCATATCACAGCAGTACTGATGGCATTTGTGTCTGGCTGAAGTGCCTATGGCAAGGCAAGGCATGGATGCTGTGGGTATGGACATAAGTGCCACGTGTGAACATGGCGGGAGAGCATTCACCATGTGAGTGCTAAGACAGACAATGAGACCCCTTGAGATGTAGCCTCGTCAAGTCCGTGAGCCAGGTGACTATCCATTTGCATTTGGTGCTCTTGCCTTCCAGTGCCAGCTGCCAGTGAACCCTGAAATGGAAATCTGTAATTCCTAAGCAGCGTCCAAGTATATCAGGGAGGTGTCAGGATGGTCATGTGGGGTTGACTAATGATGGATGCCAATTGGTATGGGCAAAGAATGCATGTGGCTGATGGCCCAAATGTTATTTGTTCATCCGCAACATGGATGTCCTTTGGAGCAAGTAGTGAGCTGAATTTGCCAGATACTCACTACAATCCCCATGTTGAGGTTTCATGACAACTAACTCACCTGTTGTATATAGGAAGATGAATGTTAACTTGGAGTTGGGGCTTTAACAAGGTATTTAACAAACACTTGCACTTCTCAATTGTCAACTTGTCATGCAGTTCATGACGACTATAAAGATGAAGCGAAGTGCCATTGTGCTGCAGTGGTAGTGTCCCTTGACCAGACATCAATGGTTCTCGTCCCACCCGCTCCAGAAATGTGTAATATCTTTGAAAAATTGGAACTGAAAGTATATGTTTAAAAAAAGATTAAGGCTATGCTCCTGATATTGAGATTATCCTCATGAGTCTTTTCATCCAGTGTTGTCATAAATCTCACCAAAGCTTATATCACTCAGACCCAGACAAGCTGCTTCCATGGAGTTGGGTTTTTATCAGTGTCCTTTGATTATTTTATTTGACTGCTCCCCCCTTCCACCACCTAGTGACTGTTTACTGAGGTGGATCCTCCTTGAAAATCAAAATTAGATATTTAGCGGTAAGGTGTATTTCTTTAAATTTTGTTCCTTGACATGGAGCTGCTGTGAGATAAAAATCTTGCCTCACGCATTCTCTAACCTCAGAAGTGACTTCCATCGATACCAAAGACAAACAGGTTGGGCACAAACTGAGTTGATTAAATGGCTGCTGTGTGGCTCAGAGTATTACCAACAACATGGTTTCAACTCCTAGTCTGGCTGAGACAAACATGTGGGTGCTGCTCACCCTGCTTTGGAATGGAAGGTAATGCAGCAGACCACCACTGACAAAAAGAAACTGCAGCAAAAACAGCTCATGAAGCAGATACTGAGCCGGGGACCTAAATTCATAGATTTGAATGAATATTAATGAGGTGCTACCTATTTCTAACATATTTAATGCACTTTATCAAGATTGGAAATCACTGTCTGAAGTGATTTGTCAAAGTAACTTGAATGTGTTGTTGCAATAAATGTCAAACTTTGCCCAAACATATAATTTCTTTGGCTAATGTGAGCAGCTTCCTGTTCTTGAAGTGAAAGTTTTGTATTGAGAATTATGTGAGGCAATGTTATTTCGCAGAGAACTTTCTGCATTTTGAACAAAGCAAATACCAAAGATTGATCAGCTTTCTTTTTGCACTGACGTTGATGCTGAAATGATACTCATGCCAAGAAAAGGACCCCTTTCTGATTTGCTACATTCAATCTTCAATAAACATCTTTGCAACAAACACAGTAACTTGCATGGAATTTTCTAGAATATTCACAATTCAATTTTTAATGGAAAAATGACACTTGGGAGGTCAAGGACTATCTTCCCCAAAAGAAAAGAGCTTTGCAACTACTCCTGTTTTCCATCAGTTATAATAAAGCTACTGTCCTGAAATGAAACAATATTATGCTCACAAGGGTAATGCATAGTCACAAAGAACACAAGTCTTAATATTTCTATTTAAAACAAATTACAATTAAAACAGCATAGTTTTGGCCGCATGCAAATGCAATGATAGTCATTCTTATGACAAATCTATTCTTCATTCAGTTTTATCATAATTTTTAGCAAAATAGAAACCCACACACAATTCATTACAATGAATGTCTCATCCAAATCTCATTGGGATAGCCATGACTCAAACATTAATTGATTGTTAAAGTAACTTGTGAATAGTGGCATAGCAAGGTCAAAACATTGGTAATAATGTGCATGTTTTTGCAAGTACCTTTCGTGGTGAATGCAGCACCTGAAAAGTGTGTCCATGAAATGACATTTCTCAAGATGATTCAATAGTTAACCTGAGCTGAGAAGCTGCATTGTGATATCTTAGTTCAGCCAGAAGAGAGATTCTTCTCTCAATTGGTAGTTGCAGAGATTTCCTTCCTCCAGATTCTAATTACTTTCCAATATTCAACGGTTTAACCTGTGTTCGATGATGAGAATTTGGTAATGCAATCTGTGTACTCCTGTTTGATTACTTAAGCTTGGAGTGAAGCCAGAGAGTCAAACAACTAATTCCACAAGGTGCGAGATAGAAGTGAAAGGGTATAGTTAAGACTGCATCTGTGTGGTAATTTTGTAGTTTCTAAGCTTTGTAAAGCTCTGTAAATAGCATGTCTGGATTTAGAACTCGACGCATCTTTGCATTGCTCTGAAATAAATAGCAATCGGGTGAATACACAGCACTGTTCACTTAGGTTCACAAAATATTAAAAAGTTTTTCTCTCTCCACAGACACTCCCAGACCTGATTTTCTCCAACATTCTGTTGGTTATGGAATTTCCAGGCCATGTATGTCTCACATATAGGACGATCCATGGTCTTTGTTAACTCAAAGAAACCATAATTATAGCACATTACCAGCACATTACCAGCAGCAATTAGGTGTTTATATTACAGTCAGTCTATTCACTTGGGTCTTAAGTAAATACGAAGTGCAGAGAAACTCAGCAGGACTGACAGCATCTGTGGAAAGGGAAAAAAGTTAACATTTTTGAGTGCACTATGACTCTTCTTCAGAACTGAAATACAGTATCTGCAGTATTTTACCTTTATCCGAGTTAGAAATACAATGATATTGTGTCTATTTTATGGGTTAGTTACAGGCATACTCATTAGCAACTGTTATAGGCATTGTTATAGGCATCCAAAGAGCTCAGAATTCTCTGCGGAACTTAAAATCTTTGTTTTGGTTTCTTCAACAATTTTGCATTGATTCTTCAAAGGTATTGGAAAGGGCAGTAGAAATAATGTTAAAGAGATGGTTAATATTGTTGAAAAGAAGCAGGGATTATCTTTATTCTGTAGGATGGCCCTAAATGATAGTGAGCAGTTTTGACAAGAGGAAAGCAAAGAATATTTACATTTGTTCTAATTAAGCAGACACGGTACACATCTTTTAAGTAGGATTGTGCATTGTGAGGAAGTATATATTCCCTTCCTCCTTAGCGATTCTTAGACACTAGAATTACATGTGACAAGAGGTTTGGGCTCAAGCTTAAATCTGTTTATTAAATTCATAAAACCACAATGCAAACTACTTTATGATTTGGCTGAACCTCATAATCATACAGTCATAGAGATGTACAGCATGGGAACAGAACCAACAGTCCAACCTGTCCATGCTGATTAGATATCCCAACCTAATCTAGTTCCACTCACAAGCATCCGGCCCATATCTCTCCAAACCCTTCCTATTCATATACCCATCCAGATACCTTTTAAATGTTGCAATTGTACCAGCCTCCACCACTTCCTCTGGCAGCTCATTCCATACATATACCACCTTCCGCATGAAAAAGTTGCCCCTTAGGAGCTGACATGATCAATTTGGATTTCTAGAAGGCCTCTGGCAATGTGCCCCACTGGTGACTGCAAAATAAAATATGAGTCCATGTTGTTATAGGTAAAGTACTGGCATGGATAGAGGATTAGCTGACTCTAACATTGGTTTCCATCTTGAAAAAGGATGCCTTCATCAGAGAAGGGGATAAAGGCATCCTTTTTCAAGATGGAAACCAATGACTAGTGGAGTTGCGCAAAGGTCAATATTGAGACCACAACTATTCACACTATACCTTAGCAATCTAGACAAAGATGTTTCCACTAATAGAAGAGACTAGGACCAAAAAGGCACAGTCTAAGAATGAATGGATAACCTTTTAGAACTGACACAAGGGGGAATCTCTTCAATCAGAGATTAATCTGTGGAACCCATTGTCACAGAGGGCTGTGGAGGCCAAGTCATTAAGTGTTTTGAAGATAGGTCCTTGATTGCTAAGAGGACCAAAGGTTAGAGGGAGAAGGCAGGAGAATTGGGTTGAGAAACATCTAAGCTGTGACAAAATGGCAAAGCAGATGCGATAGGCTGAATGGCCTAATTCTGCTCCCACATCTTATGCTCTGATACAAAATTTGAAATGGTAATGATGGTTCTGTCCTAGCACTCCTTCATTGACTGATAGCGAGTTGGTGTTTCACCCTGGTCATTAGTCCTGTTGAATATAGGCTTGGATCAAGAGATGACCCATTTATGTCCATCTTTACCTGACTGCAGTGACCACACTTTGAAGTTGTTCTTTCTTATAACCAGTCACATTATTACACAGCCTGGGCATCAGGGGAAGACTCAGTTAGAGGCCTGGCAGGTTGCTTGGACTTTCATCTCTAACCTCTGTCTTTCAATCCCCTGAGCTCTGCAGAACTGCAAGATTAGACACCACGCCTTATATCCTCCCCTGCTGGTTAAACAGCAGAAAACAGTGTGATTTCCCCCACTGTGATCAGAGTTTAATTTATAAAATTGTTCAGGTGTCAATGTTTTTTCTATTCAAAAAGATTATGTCTTTTTATTTTAATTGTATTTTTTTTTAATGTGGGCTGAAATGAGAAAGAATGGTATTAAAACCAGTTTTCGAATGATTCCTATATGTGTTGAAAAGAAATGATCTGAGAGATGTGGCAAGCATTCAGCAAATAACTATTTTACAAAAATAAAATTGCTGCTTTAAGTTTTTAATTAATATTACATTTTATAATAAAATATACATTTTTAAAAAACTTTTTTATGAAAGATGGAATAATTACACAACTACCTGCGTATACATATGATTTAAGTTTGGTTGGTAAATGAATTGGAGCCAAGGAGCAGTGTACAGATGCAACATTGGTCACCCAACCAACTGCTCTAGACCAATGCATTCAATAATTTTCACTATTCTCAGTCTTTTCTTTATTGCCAGAAAAGACGACAGAATGGAAGGTACCATGGACAAGCACTGGTATCAGACTGTGGAAGCTACAGCATTGAATATTAGTGAAGTCCTGGAGCACCATCTCATCAGTTATCGGGCCCTTCTAGACAGCCAGGGCCTCTAAGTTGTGTTGATAGGATATTGTCAGCAGGGAAAATATGTCCATGTGCAAAATGTTCATTCAAAATATTGTTAGCTTGACAAATTTTAATTTTTGACTTCAATCTGGAACGTCTACACTGACACCTTTGCTTCAAAAGGGGACCGATTCCTCTGAGAATGCACCATCACAGGATTCATACAGATAATGAATCAGCTTGCATGCCTCAGTAGGACCAATTACATAGATAGTTGAGTTTTCACTTAGAATTACAGACTCATAGAATTCTCACAGTGCAGAAAGAAGCCATTTGGCCCATCAAGTCTGCACCAACCCTCTGAAGAGCATCCCACCCAGACCCAATGCCACACTATTCCCGTAACCTTACATTTCCCATCACTAACCCAGCTAACCTGTATATCCCTAGATATTAAAGGGTGATTTAACATGGCCAATGCAGCTAACCTTCACATCTTTGAAATGTGAGAGGAAATTGGAGTACCCAGAGGAAACCCATACACACACGGGGATAATGTGGGTTTCCTACCACAATCCAAAGATGTGCACGTAAGCTTCATTGGCCATGCTAAACATGCAGGTTAGGGGAAATTGGCCATACTAAATTACCCATAGTGTCCGGGGATGTGTAGGCTAAATGGATTTGGCATGGAAATATAGGGTTACAGTGATTTGGGAGGGGGATGGGTCTGGGTGGGATGTACTTTGGAAGTTCTGTGTGGACTTGGACAGAATGGCTTGTTTCCACACTGAAGGGATTCTACAAATGTGCAAACTCCACACAGACAGACAATCACCCAAGACCGGAATTAACCTGAGGCAGCAGTGCCAACCACTGTAACACCATACTGCCCCTAACCACTGTGCCACCATGCCATGTCATTGTTCAGTTGGCATTCCCCAAAGAAAAAATAAAAAGAGAGAGTGGATTCAGGGAAAGCAGTAAAGATCTCATGTTGGTAGGTTGCAGGATGTTCCAGGTTTGCTCAGCTAGGCCGAAAGTGGACTTGGAAGCACAGACTTATCTCAAGGTCCTAAAACTCACTCTGTCATTTACAAGACTTTGATATGTGACAGTAGATTTTGAACAACAACATTCCTCCTTACCCCAAAATCCCAGCAGATTGCAATGTCTCCTAAGTTACACTATTGGCACAACGTGAAATTAATTTCCTGTCAGCATGTAATAGGGAGGATATGGGGACATTTTGGGTCAAATAAGCATGTTACAATTCTATCAAATGTAATTGTGCCTCAAACAGTGGGACCAGTGTCAAGTATATTTGTCTTTGAGATAGTAATCATGGGTTTGATTTTCCCAAATATTTAGCTGCAGGAAGAATGCAAATAATGAATGTTGCTGCTTAATGGAGGAGGTATCAGGAGGTGAGACTAAGGTATTATTTGGTGCTGAGGGTCATACCATCAGAGAAGTTGGTGGAAAGTAGGAACATAGGACTTGGGAGCAGGAGTAAGGAACTTGACTGCTTGATTTCACTATACCATCCAATAAGACTGATCTTTCCTATTTGCACATCCACCCAATGCACTGACCCCTTTATCCTTAAAAATATTAACTCCATTGCAAGTAAATTCAGTTTGACATGAAAAGAATTCATTTGATTGAGATATAATCAGGTGAGAAATATGGGCCAGGTGGGACCACCCATAAGGTAAATTTCAGTAAACCAAACATCTGCATAATCATCTACATCTACTCCAGATTAAATGAACTGAATATCATGATTATATGTATCACTTAACCATAGTGGAGAGTGATGAAATATCAATAATATATCAACATTAAACATCAAATATTAACTTTAAGTTAGATGTATGAAACTGTTGGGTTTCTTTAAAGCTGTTTAAGCCACAACATCTTACCCACTGCTGAAAGAATCTCTTGAAAGTTCTGGACTTTTCAAAGTCATTGTTGTTATTCAGATATATAATAGTTCCTACATTATAATCTGCTTTATTATTCAGCTCTGTTAAATTCCATTTTAACACATTTTTCTGTTCACTAGAATATAACATTCAAAGCTAAAATTTAACTTCTCTGAATAAAATACCAGAACCATACTTGGTTTATTTCCTTAGGGATTTCATTTGATTTTTCTTTTATCTCTTCAATCAGTCTGCCCAAATCTTTTCCCTGCATAAAAAACAAAACAGCATCTGCACTATAGAAGCTGATGACTTTTACTCAGCCATCTTTATTTATTAATGGTCCAAGTGCATACTTTCACTAGCTGAGAACTAAATTCAAAACAAGGATTTGAAGTGCTTTGAAAACAAAATCTAAACCAAACTGACACTCTCTTTTTAAAATAAAACTGCTCGAAAGGGAATCGAATCGAAGGTTAGAATCTCCAAGATCTCACATTCCAACACTGATTTATATTCATGCCTTTACTGACATGGCACCTACTGAGGTTCTAGCAGTTGTTATTTTATTGATTCAATTATTATTCTCTGCTATTCCATGGCTATCTTTGCAACAATGCTTATAATTATTGTATGATATTATTCTAAAGATCGGAAGGATGGTTTAGCTTTCCTCCGAAAAATGAGAGGAGCTGCCTATATAGCCTGAATGCTAGACAAAATGCTGCACAAATTCACTCATTGAGTAATTATTCAAAAGCAGTGGGATGCCATCTCCCAGCATATAGGAGCATCTAAATCACTTGCTGTACTTCACCACTCACTTTATTTGTCATAAAACCTAAAGTAAAAATTCACAAATTAAAAATAATAAAACCTAACAGAAATACATGACATTTTTACAACTTTAAATTTCAATTGAACACAGTAATGAAAAGGTGTTAAAACCGATGTTGCAGTGATAAAGTTGAGTGCCAGTCCAGCTAAGCCAGAGAGGATATCCATACTCAGGTTTGATTTTCACACCAATTTGTAAAACAAAATTAAAAACTAATAAGAAAAATGTAATAATGAAACTTTCAAAAGATTCTTTCAACAATGGGTAAGATGTTGTGGCTGAAACGGTTTTAAAGAATCCCAACAGTTTCATACATCTAACTTAAAGTTAATATTTGATGGTTAATGTTGATATATTATTGATATTTCTTCACTCTCCACTATGGTTAAGCAATTCATCTAATCTTGATATTCAGTTCATTTATTCCATTCTGTAGCTATTATAATGAGGTCAGCTAACCAGATGGATAACCTAATGGAGGTCATTGAAATTATGAGAGGGCTTGGTATGATTGACATGAGAGAAAAAAAAAGTGTCAAGAGCTTGTTTAATTTCAGGAGGTAGCTGAGGAATGAAACAGAGAGATTCCACCTGTGGATCAAATCCAGCAGCCAAGGATTAACATTAATTGTGGTAACAAGAAACTCATGAGTTGGAGGTTGGAATATTTCAAATAATAACCTCACAGGGTTTGAATTATCTGTTTTGCAGTACGGTTTTAGTTTTGACCTGATCTTTTATAATGAAAGAAGTTTCATTATGATCACTGCTGGTTACAACTAGAGCTGATGGCTAGAGGTGTAGCAACAGATGCAAGGGGTGATATGCTTTTAAAATAGAGCAATTCAGAGTTGGAATAGTATATGTCTACTTAATAGTGCCATAGCATGGTCTGGGCTCTTGCTATCTCAAAGTCTTGCTTGTGTCAATGGCTGAGAAGCATCAAAAGGAAAACAGAAATGCATGTATGGGATAGCCTAAGGATGTGCATTATATAAATACAGGCATGCTGCTGCTTGTTTTATTTGGAAATATGAATATTTTGGTGTTAACAGATTGATCACAAAACGATTCTTTAAAATACTCCTGAGCTGAGCTGGCACCACCTTTTTCCAGGTTAACTGTTGTACTCAGGCCTGAAAGGGTTAACACTGAGGCTAGTCGTAGGCACCTCCCAGGTGATGTTATGGATAGGACAATCTAGAATCTTACTGGTGTGAAACCTAACATCTGATACTCCTCAAAGTCTCTTGAACAACATTTATCATGTCAATGTGACCTGTAACTTTTCTAATGTGCAATAAGCCATATCTTCTTTGCTACAAAAGACTTTTCTAGTTAGAACAGTAGGTGGTTTTCCATTAACATATTAGATAAAGCATAACTTGTGGTTTCCTACATGTAAAGGGTATGGTGGCAGCAACCTTCACTATGAGCAGTCATACATACTAAACTGGCATACCCCTACAGGATGGCAGGCAGTGGGCAAAAGTAGTTTAACTGCTCTCATTCTTATTACATGGACAGCTGTGATCTGAGATCTCCAGACAAAGCTTTAATAAACCTGCTCATAAAATAAAGATGGCACCGAAGAATAGCTGAAGAAGTTCTTGTAGAAATCCTCAATGAGGTAGAATAGTGAATACTTCAATAATATGCCCAAGTTCCAACTTCTGAAAAATACATAGCATCATTTTTCATTTACCTTGAGACATGCTGTGAATAGGCCTGCAATCTTCCTACTAGTTAGAGTCAGTTTTATTCTGCAGACTCATGCAAGGTGGGAGCCGTATTCCCACTGCCTTAAAAGTTAACTTGGATCTGGAATCTTGGAAGATTGGAGAATTATTAGGTAAGATCTTAATTGACATAAAACCCACTGTCCTTATCCAGTGTTAAAATCAGTTTTAATACAACAGGATGGGGTGATAAGAAAGAGAAACAAACTGTTTTAAGAGGTAGGCATCATTCAGAATTTTTATTTTCTTGACCATAATCAGGACTAATAATTGCACATTGCTATCAGCCTCCAGGGACCTTATTTGTTAGTTGAATAATGTCAGATCACTTGAGATTGTGCAAATTTAATTAAGTTTTAAATGTCATGCTACATTAAATTAGAAACTGCTGCTTTGTTACACTTTAAATAAATGCAAATAGTGCAATAAATTAGTTGATGATCACCATAAAACACTTCCCAGATTCCCCCAAGACTTATCAAAATATATTAGAACCATGTGTCACCATCATATCCTCTGACTTATTGTACAACCAACCAATTTCTACTTTGTATTTAATTGCATTAGTTAGCTGCGTTGACAGGAAGGTTACCTTGCAGAACGTTTAGAGCAATCTTGACATATTAAAAGTAAACACTCTGAACAGTTCTCACTGACTGCATGTCCGATGAGTGACATCCCTTGTAAGCTTAAATTACTGCAGAGCACTGCTACCTCACATTAATCTAGGCCAGGAAATGAAGATGAAAGTTCTGAAACTAATTAATACATTTAAAAAGAAGATAAGGTGACATTTATTTTAGCAGTAGCTAATTTCCAGCACTTGATTGTTAAATTAATTCCAGTAGAATTTTTTTTATTTCATCATATGTGAGCACGACTGGCAAGCCCAACAAATGGTTGTCAATCCCTTGGCACTCTCGAGACTGGAATGTTGGCATGGTAATGTGACCAGATTCTTAATCCAGAAGTGTCCAGTCTATTTTTTTGAAGACAGGAGTTTAAGTCCTATCATGTCAGCTGGTTGACATCTAAGTTTGTTATTAATAAAACTAAAATTTAAATCTAATCGCATAAAGTTTTGTTATAAAACTCTCTGGTTCACTCATGTACTTTCAACAAGGAAATTTGGCATCTTTACCCAGTCTGATCCACATTCCCAGACCACAACACTGTTGTCCATTCATGGCTTCCCTATGACGTGGTGGCTAGATAAACTGATGATCTGCAGTTATCATGCAGTGATTCAAATGCTAACTTCCAGAATATAAGGATGGACATAGGTCACTCAGTACTAAAGATTGGAACAAACTGATATAGGTACTATGTAATACGTGCATTATAATCTCAGACACTTGAATGCATTCGTGCAAGCTAAGCTATTCAGATAAACTTCAGGATCCTTACTTCAGCATGCCATGCTGCAAGAGAACAAAGCTCAGTAAGGTGGACATGATATGGAGATGCCGGTGTTGGATTGACGTGTACAAAGTTAAAAATCACACAACACCAGGTTATAGTCCAACAGGTTTAATTGGAAGCACACTAGCTTTCAGAGCACTGCTCCTTCATCAGGTAATTGTGGAGTACACAATTGTAAGACATAGAATGTATAGAATTTATAGAAATTCTGTGTCTTACAATTGTGTACTCCACAACCACCTGATGGAGGAGCAGCGCTCCAAAAGCTAGTGCTTCCAATTAAACATATTGGACTATTACCTGGTGTTGTGTGATTTTTAAGTCAGTAAGATCGAAACTGTGAGCAATTATATGGTATGATATGGTGATGATATCTTGAGCGTGTCTCTTAAAGGTATATTACACATCTGCTGTGTGGTATAACACAACACCCTACAAAGTAGCTTATTGAGTCATTTAGCTATAATGAACAACTACAACGCAACCTGGAGGGAAAAGCAATTGTAAGATTCAATTTTTGCTTGAACACAGCAATGAGCTCTTCAAACATTTTTTTTGACTTTCAATTAGCTTATCATTAATCTACATCACAACTTCATCCATTCACCTTTGTTTGATATCCCTTGATAACCTAACCTGTCAAAAATCTGTCTTTAGAATTAAAATTGATCTGGAATCCCTAATGTCTGGAGGAGAGAGTTCCAGATGTATATCTTTTGCATAAAAATGTGTTCCTTGATTTCACTCTTGTATTACTTGCTCTTTTGCCCAGAACTCCTTGCAAAGAAGGAGTAATTTGTTCAATATATGTCCTTTTGAACTACTTTATTACATAATTTAGTTATCAAACAACTCTCAAAGCTGAAGGGAATACAAAAAAAGTACAAAATATTATCTCACAATTCGATCATTTAACCTTGTATTCTTTCAGTAATCTGTACTGCATCCACTCCAGAACAAATATATCTTTCCTGAGGGTAAACACTCAAAATAGCACATTCCAGATGAAGTTTGAGCAAGGACCTATGCAATGGAAGTATTTTGATCAGGGTATTTTCCTCGGCTTCCTCTTTATCTTCTAGATTTCGGAATTAGCTATTTTCTCCTCTTGGCAACCTAAACTAGATTAGATTCCCTACAGTATGGAAACAGGCCCTTTGGCCCAACAAGTTCACATCAACCCTCCAAAGAGTAACCTACCCAGACCCATTCCCCTAGCTTACATTTACCCCTAACTAATGTACTATGCCATGTCAAATAGCTAACTTCTGAGATGTAATGACTCCATGATTCATTGAAAGGTATGATTTATATTCAACTTAACTTTAAGGCATCTGTTAAAAAAAAATCAGTGAAAAGGAAACAAGAATGGAAGTTGAGCAGTGGTAGAGGAGGAGTAAAGCAATGTGACAGAGGTAGAGTTAAGTATTCATGGTGGTAACTTAAACAAAGTTTAGGGAATTTCTATAGGCAATCACAGAGAACAGGTTTCTCTCGTCACTTGTTTTTGGGACATTGCACCAATTTGACTTGGAATGAAGTATTAGGAAGTTTTATTTCACAACATCAAGAAATTCTACATTGCTGCAGGTTATAGATGCATGAGCTGCATTAATTGTTATGATATTGTCCTCACCGTCCTGGTAATATTGAGTATACCAGGTCAGCATCTTCTGGGTTTAGCATTGTTAGGGTATGATAGTCAAATGAGCTACTTTGTTGAAATTCCTTCCCCACTGTTCATAATGCAACAAAATTTGATTCATGAGTACTTATTAAATAATATAGAATGGTGTAATTGATTAAATAATTAGGTGATATTTAGTTCGGAAAATAATTGTTTATCATACATACACTTTGCTTGTATGCAAATCCATAAAAGCACAAGTATTGCAGGGAAAAATATTGGATCAGATCCTGCGAAAAGGAGATAGTCATTGCAGAGGCATAGACAGGAGCTATGTATAAACACCTCACAGAGATCTCAATATATTGAAAACAGGAGAATTGTCCATAAACTTCTGATGATGAATTATCCAGTATCTGGAACCCTCTGAAAAGGTCTCCAATTCTGAATTAATTTGGAGACACGGAAAGTTTCCAATTCACTTGCCTTAATTATTTACCAGGAAATGTCAGACAGATTAAAAACTGCTCCATCGCCTGGCTGACTGTTAAACTGAGTCCCCAACAAACAGCTCCCATCTTCCTATCCAACTCTCTACAGTCCCAATCCCTAATGTCTCACTGACCCTCCAGATGTCACATCTGGACCCATCCCACCCCACACATTCCCACTTCCTGCCAACACCAACAGCTTCAGACCTGACTGCAGCCCATCTCCCAAGCCCAATATTAAGATCCCCCAAACTCACACTCCTTATGGTTCTAACATTATCCCATTCAACTGAACGGAGTACATGTTATGTTTCTTAAAAAGATTTGGTCATCTTTTGCGATTTTTATAAAGCACTGATTAGACATTTTACCTCAGTGAAGAGAAAATTACTTGATGTTAACTTTAGTCATAGATTTTAATGTTCAGTGATGCACAGAAAAACTTAGATAGGACAAGATATACTGTAGAAATTCATTAAATATCTTCAAGCAGCACCTTCCAAATATTCGATCACAAATATCTAGAAGGACAAGGCAGCAGGTACATGGTGATATGACCACATAAAAGTCACTTACCATCATCATTTGGAAATATACAGCTCTTCCTTCAGTGTTATTGGGACAATGAAGTTCCTCCTCTCCAAATGACAGTGTAAGTCTGCAATGGTTCAAGAAAGTAATTGACCCCTCCTTCTCAAGACCAAATATGGATGGACAATAAATGCAGGCTCAGCGAACGATACCCACAACCCATGAGTGAATAAAACAAAATACACAAGTCTGACTGCGGCTGGGAGAGATGTTGAAAGTTGGATGAAGGGAGGGGAGATATCCTATCAGACAATAAGACAGCAAAGATGATCTTCACTAGTGACACAAAACTGGCTCACAAGAACTCAGTAATTCTTTTGGATGTGATCATGTTTTATTGTCTATTCAATAGAAGATTGACTGCAATGTAAAATGAGCTGATGATTCAAAATGAGACCAAATGGTGCTATTAGCGTATAGCAATTTCACTTCATAAGATTTAAATGTGTGCTGCCTAAACATTCCGCAAAGGAGCATCAAAACCCTCTTCAAATATGGGAGCAGTGTTGAAGTCAAGAGCACAATTGGGTTTTATAGAATGTTAGTATTATTGAATGAAAACTAAGTGTTTAGGAGATAAGCATGTCAGTTGTTGGAGGCAGTGAAAGTTTAAAAGCAGATAAGTAGCAGTGTGGCCAAGCAATAATAAAGCTAAGGATACTGATTGGTTTAAAAGGATGAAAGGCAACGAAATGAAAAGTCAGAGATGCGTGTTATTGGTTAGACAAGAAAGAAGCTACATCTTGAGGAATTTTTAAAAAACACAGGGATTTTCATGAATAAGACAAAGGAAGTCTAAATGTATCAATGTAGTTACTCTATTGAGCAGTACCTGAATATTATAAGATGTTGCCAATTGTTTCTAAGACAGACTGGTCAAGAAAAAGTCCAAGTCAAGCTTTTGACTCCAAAGTAACACACTATTATTCTTTGATGCCAAATAATAGTTATGCACAGTCATCCTAGAAATGGAAGTGAAAATCACCATAGCCACAGAGGAATGTTAGACAGGAATCTTCCAAGAATCTTTAGATTCTGAAAAAGTCCAGAGAATTGTAAAACAGCCAATTTACCGTTAATGCCCTTATTCAAAACAAAAGGAATGGGGAAAATAGCACAGATAACTACAGGCTAGTTAGCTTAACATCTGATATATGGAACATATTAAAGTTTATTTTAAAGGAGGCAACAGCATTTAGAAATAAATTATATAATCAAGCATACTCAGTATGGCTTCATGAAAGAGAAATCATGCCTGACAAGTTGATTACTGTTTTTTGAGGAGGTAATAAGCAAGATAAGTAAAGGTGGATCGAAAGGTGCACTATATTTGGATTTCCAGAAACCATTCTATAAAATATCGCACATTAGTTGAATAATAAGAGTCCATGTTAGTTGCCAGATTAGCATGGATAAAGGTTTGACCAACCAATAGAAAAAAAAGTTAAAATGCATGAGGATTTTCAGGATGGAAAGCTGTAACTAGTGGAGTGCTATAGAGGTTAATGCTGTGGTGACATTTATTTACAATATAGATTAAAGACTGATGACTTTGTAGATGACTAAACAAAAAGCAGGAAGATAAGTTGTGAGGATGACACAGAACCTACAGAGGATATAGAGAGGTTAAATGCATATAAATTGGCAGATGGAATATAGTGTGGGAAAATATGAGATTCTGTACTTTGACAGGAAAAATCAGAACAGCTGAATATAATTTAAATGGGAAATGACTGCAGTAAGCTACAAAACAGAGGTACTTGGCAGTCCCTACATGAATCATAAAAATCTAGCCTATGAGTTCAGCATGTAATAAAGAAGATATTTGGTCGACTAGTCATTATTTAAAAGAAAATGGAGTGCAAAAATAGGACCGTCTCACTAAAACAACATAAGGTACTAATTAGATCACTGTTAGAATACAGTAAACAATTTTAGTCCCCTTACCTTTGGAAAGATTTACTGGAAGCGGAGGCAGTCCAGAGGAGGTTTGTAAGTTGGAAGCTGAGCATGGAGGGATTTTCTTCAGAGGAGAATTTGAGTAGGTTGGGCCTGTTCTCATTGGAGTTCTCATTGGAGTTGAGACACGGTTTTATTGAAATATATAAGATGCTGAAGGAGATTAACAGGGTAGATGTGGATGTGAACATTTCCCCTGTGGAACATTCTGGGACCAGAGGCATAATTTCAAGAAGGGTCACCTGTTAACATGCAAATAGATGTGCAACTACATGCCTTAGAAGGATCATGGAAGGGGATCAATGATTGGAGGATCGAGAGCAGCAGCATGGGAAAACCAGAACCTGTGATTGGAGATTCCAAATTAAAAAAAGCAGAAATTGCTGTTGAAACTCAGCAGCAACTGTTATGACATGGGGTAAACTCTCCTGCTTAATTTAAAACCAGCAACACAGAAAAGCTTTATCCCATGCAATAATTTGTAAAATGTCGAGTGGCTAAGAACTAGTTAAAGTAAAAATTAACAACTTTATTTCTTTAAGTTTAACAGATAATAATTAAATAACAACTATTTTCAAGTCCTGAATCTAACCTATGTTTTCCCTTCCCTTCTATAATACTAGTCCGATAAAACTCCTGATTAAGATTTACAAAACAACATATCTTATCTCAAAACCAGACAGCTTTCGGTTCTTCTATGTGGATCTTTCTGTGTCTTATTTTCTTCTTCTTAGGAATTTCTGGGTCACAGGTTACTGATCAAAAAGGTACTTTTAAGAGGATTATTTTTCAGGCAGTCTTTTAGCCTCTGGGGCTTGGCAGTTCTCCTCTCAACTGTTCAATTTTTCCTGGTATTATATCCCCAAAACATTAGATTATGTCATTGGCTTTTAAGATTGTCAATATACTCAATTCAAATTGGATTGAAGTTTGATATTTTTCAGGGTATAATTTAAACAGATTGGCCAAATTCAAATTTGTTTTTGTCTCCAGGCAACAAACTAGTTGCATTGTTTGACCCAGTGTTACATTGTTGCCTTATTGAGAACACTTGGTGCTGTGTCTGGTAGTTCTGCTGCGTTTAACTCTCTTAAAGGTACACCCAATCTTCATAACACATCTGTGGGAAGAAAAAAGTTTCAATGTTTTAAGTCTAGTTACTGTTTGTCAGAACAGAACTCTTCTGAATCTTTGAATTGTTAACTCTACTTTTTCTCCACACATGCAGCCAGACCTGCTGAGTTTCGGCAGCAATTTCTGTTTCTGTTTCAGATCTCCAGGATCCACAGTTTTTTGTTTAATCTCAAAGATTCCATCCTTTGCAATCACTGTTTCTTCAATCAAAACACATGGAGGCTTTACTTAAAATTTTCACTCTTCTCATTGTGTTTTCAGGGGCTACTTGTGAGGTTTCCAGCATAAATTTGCCTGCTGTTCCCAAGTATTTTGATGCTGATTCAAGAACAGAAAAGGAAGAATGCACAACAAAAAATGCAAATTTATTAATAGTATGATCATTCTAGAAAATATCATAGCAAATAAAAGTACAAGCAAATTTATAATTTGGGAATATAAAACAACCTCTATGATGTTTCTGTTTTACATTTTCTTTGATCTCAGGCTATGTATTTTTGAGTAGATTTTCTGTATTATCATAAAGAAATATTCTGCTTTCACCTTATTTGTATTCGTTGACTCCTAAACCTCAATGAAATGTGGTCTTGGGACCACTGTACCACTGAATTGCTCTAAAGCTTATAAGCAGTACATTAATTTGTTCAAAAATTTAGTAGTATAATTCACAAATTTCAAAGTAAAGATTAACCAGCAATGAGTTGCATCTGTTAAGGTATAGCATGGGATTTGAGCTTCTTATCAGTAAGAATTTGAATTCTGTTTTTGGCTCTATTTTTAATGACAGTCTCGAATTAACTTGACTGTTCAGAGTTTAAACAGTTACAGTTTTGCCATCTGGCATCTGCCTTTAGCTTTCCCTTGCTGTTAATGCAAATGTTGTGTGCATACATAAATGTTCAATAAGATGGTCTTAGAGTTAGCAAAGAACAGATGTGTTTAATTCTGCACCACTTTAACAGAATGGCAGCAACAGATGCACTAATTTTATATCCGGTGTGTTCCAATTATCCATCAGGCTCAAGTACAGTAAGGTTTCTGCAATGAATATATTGATTTATTAAAGATTTAATTTGGTCTAGAACAAAATTGCAAAGAATTTCAAAACATTGAAATAATTTCTTGTCTCCACTCAAATGCAATTGTTTGCTTTGATTTGATTTTGCCCTCTTTGACCCTCCAGACAAGCTCCTGCTTCCCTTTATTATCATCTTTATCCGTGCAGTTTTTGAAGGGTTCTGATGTGCCTGCCAGGAATTAGATTCTGGTGGTGATCTACAAAGCCATCGATTTGCTCTCTGAATGATTGAAGCCTTATGAGGTGTAGTCAGCATGAAACTAGTAGCCGCAAGTTATTCTTATCAATGCTGCTGGGTCTGCCTGTTGGAATTTGGCAGCAGGGCAAACAGCTGATCTCACAGCCACTGCAGCACTAGTTGGTAATATCTGTCATTAAAGAGGCAGTAATCATTTCAGATTTACTAAACAGGCAAGAGATAGGAGCGGGAGTAGACCACATGGCCCTTTGAGTTTGCTCCAACATGTGGTCATGACTGATCATCCACTTTCCCACTTGCTCCCAGTTTCAGTCCCTTAGACACTAAATCCATGATAACTGTATGTGTGGGTGTCAAGGAGTTTGAGAAGGGGGTTGGGGGGGGGGGGTAGGTGGGGATTGTAAATCATCTCTGGGGTATGGGTTCATGTTCGTGTGCATGTAAAGTTATCTTGTCACATCTGGACTTGACAGTCAGCTCTGCATTGACCTGAGAAGTGGAGAAATCAGTGAACATTATGTTAGGAAGTTAGTCGTTGAAATGTTAATATAGGGATCAACAATGCTGCGGTATAAACTAGGAGCCTTAGGCATCTCTTTAATACAGAGTTAATGTTGTCCTTAGTGAATATTTTATAGACTATTGATCCCAGTGTTCTTATAAAAGTTCTAAACTGCGTTGCAATCTAATAAACCATCCTAGATGGAAATATTATTGAATGAGGTCGTGAACAGTCTAATTTCTCCACCTATATTTTGATTTAAGTCCTTCAATCTTTAATGCGTTTGCACAGTCCTACAAGTGGTGCTGGCAGCAAATTTCATCTTCAACTATTAACATTGATTTCTGGCCAGTAATGAAGTGAGCCACGTCAAAATATATAAGTCGGCCATTCAGCCCCTAGTGCCTGTTCAGTCATCTTAGCTAATAATAAAAACAGAAACTGCTGGAGAAACGCAATGTGTTTGTCAGCATCTGCAAATAGAGAAACAACGTTAGTGTTTTGAACCGGAGATGATTCTTCCCTGGAACAGCATTCTAGATTATATTTGAACATCTACCTCAATGCTATATTCCTGCACTATCTGTATATCCCCTGATGTCACAGGTGATGAATCTTACATTTTTGGCTAAGAGAGAGTTCTGCTGAGTTTTTTGGAGAGTTTCTGATGGTGCAACTTGGTAAAGTGCCTAATCATATCTTATCAAGCCTGCCTCATAAACTAAGTACCCTCATGTCCAATTCCAGGCTCTTCATACAAAGTGCCATTCCCAGAATGACTCACAACTCAATAGATATCCACCAAAAGTCCAGCATTCCAATGCCTGAGCCATCTTTAAAATGCTACTGTGTATCCTGAGGAGTACTAGCATTCTGACATTGCCCTGCTCACTGTCACAATTCACTGACAGGAATCTGAAGGCCCAAGTGGACATAGTATTTGCAAATAAGGGGCGATGTCATCCCACAGGGTCAGTCAAGGAGGCCATGACAACAAATGGTCATAAGACATAGGAGCAGAAATTAGACCATTCAGCCCATCGAGTCTACTCTGCCATTCAATCATGGCTGGTAAGTTTCTCAACCCCATTATCCTGCTTTCTCCCCATAACCCTTGATCCCCCTGATACTTAAGAACCTATCCATCTCAGTCTTAAATATACTCAATGACCTGGCCTCCATAGTCTTCTGTGGCAAAGAATTCCATAAATTCACCAATCTCTGGCTGAAGAAGTTTCTCCTTATCTCTGTAAATGCTAGCTACCTGGTCTGTGATCACCACTGGGCCAGTCTTGTTTCAACTGTGCAGAGGAATGACCAGCAGTATAGTACGAAGATCAATGAATCGATGACCTTCTCTGTTTGATCAAACGCTGGTCTCTGCTACCTCCTTTTGTTTTATCTTTACTACTGCACACACCTCCCACCAAGGTTCATGCTCTGCCAATCTCACTATTCCCTCAAACACTTCCTGCAGCCAGTTAATCTTGCTTCGCCCTAACCACCCTACATCATAGCTCTGCATGCCTCTGTGCTGCCCATTCACTAACTCAGAGAGTACCTTATCCTGGCCTGTAACAGCTCACTCAATCCATCCCTTTCTGTCATTATGGAAGAAGGCAGCACACAATAGGACACAAAGGAGTCAGGCAAGTGGAGAAGTGCCCCTACAAGGGAAGAATCCTGGCCCTCACAATAGAGTAGAGTCAGATTTTGGACATCATGTTGTAGCTGTTCCAGATATTGGCGACTTCTAGACTACTACATACATTTCTTCTCATCCTGCTACAGGAAAGGTGTTGTTTAACTGATGAAGGATCACTGTTTTCTTTTCCCTACAGATGCTTCCAGAGCTGCTAAGATTTCTGATTTTATTGCTAACCTAGAAAGTGTGCAGAAAAGATTTACAAGAGTGTTGCCAGGACTGAGAGTATGAGTTATAATGAGAGGCTGGATCGGCTGTGGCTCCTCTCCTTGGAGTGCTGGAGACTTGGTGGGGGGTTGGTTACTTTACAGTGGTTTTCTAGAATCATGAGGAACAGGGATAAGGTTAATAGGCAAGGTATTTTTCCCAAGTAGGGAAGTTCAGAAATACAGTGAACAGGTTTAAGGTGAGAGGAGAAAGCTTTAAAAGGGAACTTAGGGACAACATTTTCACACAGAGGCTGGTGCATGTATGGAATGAGTTGCCAGAGGAAATGGTACAGGCAAGTACAATTACACCATTTAAAAGGCATTTGGACAGGTACATGAAAGGAAAGGTTTAGAGGGATATGGGCCAAATGTTGGCAAATGGGACTAATTTGGTTGAAGGTATCTGGTTGATGCAAATGAGTTGGAACGAAGGGTCTGTTTCCATGTTGTATGACTCTCTGACTCTATAAGAGAAGTCCTTCCAGGACACTCTTCTTTGGCATTGCTCAACCAAGTAAGCACCCCTCCTCACTCCACTGTAACTCTCACAGTAACCATGCTGTCTGCAGCTTCATTCCACATCATTTCCCCATGGGCTCTCAAGGTCCCCAAATTGTCTACATGGGTTGGTGGAAATCTGCACACCTAACTATCTGTTTTCCCCAGACCCTGGTATATGAGTTGACCATGGCAGGTGTGGCCAAAAACTGCTTCTCCCCTCCCACCTTTGATGCCAGGATATGGACTAAGGGAGCACGAGGAGAACAAATGAGCAGTCTTGACATGCTGCCTG
Source organism: Chiloscyllium punctatum (assembly GCF_047496795.1). Taxonomy (NCBI): domain Eukaryota; kingdom Metazoa; phylum Chordata; class Chondrichthyes; order Orectolobiformes; family Hemiscylliidae; genus Chiloscyllium; species Chiloscyllium punctatum. The sequence continues at coordinate 134,175,131 of NC_092741.1, read as the reverse complement.
AGATCTGCCAGCTGGGTGCCTCTCCCTGTGCACAAAGTATCCTTGCAGAAATCTTTCAACCGCTGCCGCAATGCAACTCTGCTTCCTAAGTGGAAGTAGATCAGAGATGGTCACGTGGGACTGGCAAATATTCAGCGTGGACATGGGATGCATGTGGTTGGTGCCTATGGATCGGGCTCAGAGATTCCATTTGGTGCTGAGCAAATTGGAGGGCGGCCACAGTCAGTGGTGAGCTGAAGCCCCAGGTACCCCCTCTAACTTGCATGAATTCTCAATGTCTAATGCACTTTGTAAATTTGGAATGGTAAGAGACTGAGTATTATTGAGGTGGGCTGTGGTTTTACTAAGCAATAATCCTCTTGGCCACGTAGTGCTGCCTTTTGGGAATCTCACCACGCCACTAAACAAAGATATAAAAAATTACTCTGATGCCGAGGTGGACCTTACTGGACTTCTTCCCTGATCCTGCTACTAATCTCACCATTGTAAGAGAATCCTTAAAGATTCTGCCCTAGAAATCTATCATTCTCTGTCTGGAACTTACTGAAAGACTGAGCTTCTTGACCCCCGCACAGTCCAGAGCTGTGGGCTATTAATTTAAAGAATTCAGATAAAACTTGAAGGTACCAGACTGAAGGTCAGACAGTTTATCAGCATCCTTGCAAACACATATATGGGTTATTGTCTCAAAAATCAGCATTTTTTTAACAGTTACATGTTCCTCAATGTGGAAAATTGAGCTTTATATTAAAATACGATCTGAATCTCAAATAATCAGCTTTATTATTGTCACTCTGAGCTGGGCAGACATTGAACTCAGGAATGTTTGACTTACTTTCATGGATACCACTCTAATTGATAAAGAACATATTCTGCTGAAATGGCATTCATGCTCGAGGTTGCAGTAATTCACAAGCAGTAATTAATCCCAAACCATGGGAATACTATTCTTGCAGGATCTTTATTCATAGAAGCAACTGCATTAGGTAAGTTGATCAGCTGGAAAGGCCATAAAGAAATGCCCGCTTGCAGTGTTTTATTTTCATCTGGGTTATTTATGAAAAGCAAACCAAATGTAAAATATCCCCATGTGAGACACAGTCACGACGGACATCCCAACTAAACAAGGCTTACAAAACAACAGGGACTGCAGAATACTTCTGGCGGCTCTATGTGACAATATTGTTCAGGGACAGCTCTTGTGTTCATTATTTATACCACCAATTGTAAACATATACAATGTCTGCTTCCAATTTCACTGGAAATACAAAAGAAATTTTTTTCAAATAGATCCTGTTTTTCAGTGAAAATACTTTGGAAGAAAGTTTAACTCATGTCTTCCTATCGCCAGCATGATATATCCAAGTTAAAAAAGGAATCTTTCATAGTGATGAAGTTACTGACTGAGAATGAAGTACTTTCAGACTCTGTGTGGAGCTGCTGCCAAGACACGAAGCATGCAAGTTAATACTTGTCATTTGCAATGTTAATTCCAGGAGATCGCAAGTGTGGAAGTTATTTTCTGTGCTAAAGTAAATCATTCTGCCCTATTGGCTGTCAAACCATCAGCATCTCCTTTGTAATTTGGGCATGACAACTCTTGTACTTTTATCAATTACCGTATTTCAGGTCTACGACCTCACCTATATGTAATTGTCAGTTTTATAGAATGTGACACCATGCTTATTTACATTCACAAGTATGCTCAAAGGTTTCTTGTTCTGGGTAAAAGTGCATCTTTCTTGCTCTTCAGGACCTCACCTGAAACCACTGACAGATGACATACAACCAAATATGCTGTCTGTCCATGTCGCAGACACCTCCCTCCCCTTTCTTGACCTCTCCATTTCCATCTCTGGTGAGTCTCTAGATGGACATTTACTATAAATGTATAGACTCCCACAACTACCTGGACTACATCTCCTCCCAGCCAGTATCTTGTAAGAACTCCATCCCATTCTCCCAATTCCTCTGCCTCCACCGCATCTGCTCAGATGAGGAGACATTCCACTCGCAAACATCCCAGATGCCCACCTATTTGGAACAGCATGCTTTTACTCCCTCTGTCATCCAGAAAGCCCTCCAATATACCACCTCCATTCCCCATTTCACTGCTCTAAATCTCCCTCCCAACACAATAAAGATAGAGTCCCCTTGTCCTCATCAACCACCAGTCTCCACATCTAATGCATCATCCTTAAACACTTCGGCCAACTCCACTAGACCCCACCATCAAGAACATCTTCCCCTCCCCACCCATCTCATCCTTCCATGAGGACCACTCCTTTCTTCAGTCCTTGGTTTGCACCACTTTCCACACCAACTCTCCCAAACTCCCAGGTACCTTCCCCTGCAACTGAAAAAGATGCAAAACCTGTCATTACAACACCCTCCTCACTTCCATCCAGGGCCCAAAACTGTCCTTCCAGGCGAGGCAGAGGTTCACCTGCCTCTGCTCCTACCTAGTTTACTGCATCAGGTGCTTCTGATGTGGTCTTCTCTACATCTGGGAGACCGAACGTAAACTTAGGGAATGGTTCCCCGAGCAGGGGCCAACCAAACCTCCCAGTCACCACCCATTTCAATTCCCTAACCACTCCCTTTCCGAGATGACCATCTTTGGCCTCTTCAATTGCTATAATGAACCAAACCACAAACTGGAGGAACAACCTCATCTTCTGCCTGGGCAGCCTACAGCCCAGAGGACTCAACATCGAGTTCTTCAATTTCAAATAACTCCCTTCCCATTCCCTGACTTCCTTCCCAGTCCATCCTCCTCTCTTCCACTCCTCCCTGTCACCAACTGGATTCATTCCTCCCATTGACCAACCAGGTCATACTCTCTACCTGTTTTCACCTATCCCCAGTTCACCTCCCTGCCCCCGCCTCCTCTTTTATTTGCAGCTCCCCCTACACCCACCCCCAGTCCTAAAGAAGAGTTACACCCAAAATATTGACTTCTCCATCTCCTGTTGCTGCCTGGCTTGCTATATTCTTCCAGCCTCCTTCCTGTCTGTCATATATTACAAATGACAGACTCAAGTGCCCCCCCCCCCCTTATTTCTTTGTGGCAATATTTGAAAATACGTGCTGTTAGTCATCAATCTGTTCCAGTGATAGATAGGTCCTGAAATGTACCAGTGTAAAATGTGATTTGCCTGCAATTCAATTAGTGAAATTTGCTTCCACGTATCTGGGTTTAATGTATAAGCAGTAACTAGGCTGAGCTAACAAAAATGAATACAAATCTCTTGAGACTTCTTGAATGTATTTGATGAGTACAAACCCCATTTAGAGTGCTTCACTGACAAATGGGGAGTATGGCTTGTTGACATGTATGAACTTTGAAGATGAGAAGTGAAAACTGTTGCTTGACAGATTCCCAGTTATCCTAAGCCTTTTTGAACTTTCCATACGAGAGAAATTTGCAAAGGTCAATTCAGCATGGTTTAATCTCCAAATCTGTACAGAAAGCTGCCTTGAACAGTATTAAACAGCCTGACAATTGTATATCATGGAGAGACTCACAAGGCTAAAATTTGTCAGAAATTCAAGTTAGTTGTTTTTGTATTGAAGATCTATGTGTATAAACATACAGCAATGACAAAATAGGGTAAAAGGAAAATGTCTCAGCAGAGTTTTGTTTGCAAGTTTTGAGAAGATTTGTAGCTCAGGTTAAGGTTCTGGATGTAGGTTTGCTCGCTGAGCTGGAATGTTTGTTTTCAGATGTTTTGTCTCTCTACTAGGTAACATCATCAGTGAGCCTCCGGATGAAGCACTGGTGGTATGGCCCACTTTCTATTTATGTATTTAAGTTTCCTTGGGTTGATGATGCCATTTCCTGTGGTGACATCATTACCTGTTCTTTTCTTCAGGGGGCAGTAACTGGGATCCAAATCAATGTATTTGTTGATAGAGTTCTGGTTGGAATGCTAAGCTTCTAGGAATTCTCATACATGTCTCTGTTTGGCTTGTCCTAAGATGGATGTGTTGTCTCAGTCAAAGTGGTGTCTTTCCTCATCTGTATGTAAGGATATTAGCGACAGTGGGTCATGTCTTTTTGTGGCTAGTTGATGTTCATGTATCCTAGTGACTAGTTTTCTGCCTGCTTGTCCAATGTAGTGTTTGTTATAGTTCTTGCAAGGTATTTTGTAAATAACATTAGTTTTGCTTGTTGTCCATATCAGGTCTTTCAAGTTCATTAGCTGCTGTGTTAAACCTATGCTGGTGACGAAACATCTGAAAATGAGCCTTCCAGCTCACCGAACAAACCTACATCCAGAGAGCTTTGTTTGTCAGGATCTGTTTCTACTCTGTTGTTCCTTTTGTGCAGGATGACAGGTAGATAGTAAGACAATTATTGAATGTGCAATTAAAGTGGAATTACCAAAATATAAACTGTGATTCAGGTGGAAAGAATTTATTTGAGAATGTTATAAGCAAAGATGGATATTATTGTTAGGCCCTGAAAGGTAGACAATCATCTATTTTGCTATGAAAAAGCAGGAAAACATCAATGTTTTCATAGAAGTTGGGAAGCCTCCACCTTAATTGCAAAAGTTTGTGGCAACAATGTCATTACTTCATACAGAGGTACAACTACAAGAGGGCTTAAAAACTGTTAAGACAAGGAAACTAATTTTTAAAACTTTCTATATCAGAGAAGTAACAATCATTTTGGAAAATAAAGTAGCATTAAGATATTGCAGAATTAAAAGCTTGAACACGAAAGAATAAATAGTCACTTTAGGAAGAAATGGAAGGACAAATAACACCAACTGACAAGAGTTATTTGCATAGATGGGCCCAAATAGCACCTAGGGTTAGGCAACAGCTCCAACCACAAGTTGAAAGTAGATTAAAACACAGCATAGGCAGGATAAATAACAGTCCTTCAACACAAATACACACTGATAGTGCGTAAGTCTGTTTGATTCCTCACAGATCAAGTTAAAATGAATCATCCCCAAAATAAAACTAATAAATACTTTACATCACTTAATATTCTAAATTTTTCACAGTTAGTGTTAACCCAACTGAAAGGGTAAAGTCATTTTTACAAAGAATAGCAAAGAAAATGGGAACCACGGAAGAATAGATAAAAAAAGATTACATATACAGTGTCAAGGCTGGTAGTATAGAAGCTACACAACTAGTAAAATTCTGGCAGCCTGAGGTAAAATAGAGAGAATGCCTGTGAAAACTGTGGGAAAAATGTATAACACATAGACGCAGAACATGCATGCTGTAACATTTTGTAGATTGGGAGCTCTTGTAATGTTTAAGAATGGGTTTTACATTACACAGAGATAAAACTGCCTCTCTCTCCCTCTCTACGTATACATGAAATAAATTATTGTCACCTGACTCCTGAAGTTCTCTATCAATTTGTCAAGTTGTAGCAATGACTAAAAATGTATACTGAGTAAGCAAACTGATGTTTTTACATATGAATGTATGAATCAAGAGCAGGCGTAGACTATTTAATTCCTTGAGCCAGTTCTTCTTAATCAAGATCATGGCTGATCTGATGCCCACTGTAAATCCAAATTCCTCCTATCCCCGATAACTTTTCCACCACTTGCTTAAGAAACATGTATCTATCTTTTCCTTTAAAATATTCAAAAACTCTGCTTCTGCCACTTTTACTGAGAGAGAGTTCCAAAGGCTCAAGACTCAGAAAAAGAAATAGCCTCATCCCTGTTTTAAATGGGTAGCCTCTGCTTTTTAAATAGTGACCCCTAATTTAAATTGCCCCACAGAAGAAACAAACTCTTTACATCTACCCAGTCAAGACCGATCAGGATGTCATATGTTTCAATCAAGCTGCTTCTTACTTTTAAAATTCAGCAGATACAAATTAACCTGTCCAACATTTCCTCACAAGACAACCCACTCATTCCCAATAATTAGTCTAGTAAATCTTTTCTGAACCTCTTCCAGCGCATTGATATCCTTCCATAGATAAGGTGACCAATGGTGAGTACAGGATTCCAGCTGTAGTCTTACCAGTGTCCTGTATGACTGAACAATATAAACTCAAACTCAATTCAACAGACATACTGTAGGTTCATCTTTTTACTGTGATTTTCACTCCAGTAGGCTTTTAAAAATACAGTGTAGCTTTATAGTTTATTCTCACCAACACAAACTACTGGTATAGGTGTCATTGACATTTGTCGAGTCATTTAGCATGGAAACAGACCCTTTGGTCATATAGGTAAAAACAGTGACTGCAGATGCTGGAAACCAGATTCTAGATTAGTGGTGCTGGAAGAGCACAGCAGTTCAGGCAGCATCCGAGGAGCAGTAAAATCGACATTTCAGGCAAAAGCCCTTAATCAGGAATACAAAAAGACCCCACCACCAGGGATATATTTCCCTCCCCACCTCTTTCCGCCTTCCGCAAAGACCATTCCCTCCGTGACTACCTGGTCAGGTCCACGCCCCCCTACAACCCACCCTCCCATCCTGGCACCTTACCCTGCCACCGCAGGAACTGTAAAACCTGCGCCCAAACCTCCTCCCTCACCTTCATCCAAGGCCCTAATGGAGTCTTCCACATCCATCAAAGTTTTACCTGCACATCCACTAATATCATTTATTGTATTCGTTGCTCCCAATTTGGTCTCCTCTACATTGGGGACAGTGGACGCCTCCTAGCAGAGCACGTTAGGGAACATCTCCGGGACTCCCGCACCAATCAACCACACCGCCCTGTGGCCCAACATTTCAACTCCCCCTCCTACTCTGCTGAGGACATGGAGGTCCTGGGCCTCCTTCACTGCTGCTCCCTCACCACCAGATGCCTGGAGGAAGAACGCCTCATCTTCCGCCTCAGAACACTTCAACCCCAGGGCATCGATGTGGACTTCAACAGTTTCCTTATTTCCCCTTCCCCCACTTCACCCTACTTCCAAACTTCCAGCTCAGCACTGTCCCCATGACTTGTCCTACCTCCCTATCTTCTTTTCCACCTATCCACTCCTCCCTGACCTATCACCTTCATCCCCTCCCCCACTCACCTATTGTACTCGATGCTACTTTCTCCCGACCTCCACCCTCCTCTAGCTTATCTCTCCACGCTTCAGGCTCACTGCCTTTATTCCTGATGAAGGGCTTTTGCCCAAAACGTCGATTTTATTGCTCCTTGGATGCTGCCTGAACTGCTGTGCTCTTCCAGCACCACTAATCCAGAACCCCTTTGGTCATATGACATCAGCCACCAAATAGAGGTAAATACTTTCCTTGAACTCTATTATGCAGCCTGATCTCTCCTCTTCTGAAAGAGTTCCTCAGTGTTTTGTCAGTTTTTTTTAGCACTAACTTGTTCTCTCTGTTATCACAGAGAGAGAAGTTATTTGGTGAAAGACAGTAGACCTGGTGATAGTGCCTTCCAGATTCAGAGTTGAGAGTGTGGTGCCCTGATGAAGGGCTTATGCCCGCAATGTGGATTCTCTTACTCCTCGGATGGTGCCTGACCTGCTGTGCTTTTCCAGCACCACACTCTTGACTCTGATCTCCAGCATCTGCAGTCCTCACTGCCTCCAGGTTCAGTCTTCCTCTGCCTCTCAGCTGAGTCTAAAGTTTAAACATTGTTTTTAGACACACAGATATAATGAAAAAAGTTCAAAGTTTGGGAGAAGATTTGTAGCTCAGGTGCTTGTTGTTGTGGTTCTGTTCGCCGAGCTGGGAATTTGTCTTGCAAACGTTTCGTCCCCTGTCTAGGTGACATCCTCAGTGCTTGGGAGCCTCCTGTGAAGTGCTTCTGTGCTGTTTCCTCCGGCATTTATAGTGGCCTGTCTCTGCCGCTTCCGGTTGTCAGTTCCAGCTGTCCACTGTAGTGGCCGGTATATTGGGTCCAGGTCGATGTGTTTGTTGATAGAGTCTGTGGATGAGTGCCATGCCTCTAGGAATTCCCTGGCTGTTCTCTGTTTGGCTTGCCCTATAATGGTAGTGTTGTCCCAGTCGAATTCATGTTGCTTGTCATCTGTGTGTGTGGCTACTAAGGATAGCTGGTTGTGTCGTTTCGTGGCTAAATGACCATTAATAGATGACCATTAATTAATCTTAATTTGAAACCCAAACTCTATGTGAACCCTAATGTATCCCACCACAGAGGCAGTTATGGTGTTAATATTTTATCTAGATGAAAAGTGACAACTATTATATATCCAAGGTATTTTGCTCAGAGTTTAATATTTATGAAACTTATAGCTTGTCAAAAACATCTCACGCACATTGTACTGGAAAATTATTTGCCTCTGAACTAAGCAAATTGAAAGGAAATACCAAGAGAAGCATTCTGAAACAGCAAGGCTCTGCGATTGGTCAGTTCTTTGGAAGGGAAAATTGCAAGGGCTTTCATAGTGATAGATTCCTCATGCAGCAACATAAATAGTCACCATTTCATTTATTTCACATAGGATGATCCTCTGATAAGGTCTAACACAGGTTTTTGTTTTCTCTCCATTTTATAGTAATTGAAGCTGTCCACATTCAATTAAGTGATTTCATGCATTGTGCAAAATTCTGCACATTACCAGAAGTGTGAAAAATAACATTTTATTAATTTATACCTGACCTTGTTTTATGCAGGTCACCAACAGAGAAGGACATATAATGACAGTATAAATACACAAAGGCAAATGCACATTTAGAGTCACGGGGTTTATTATCTTTATTCCCCAGATTTGGAAAATATCCAATGCTGTTGATTGGAAAGAATTAATTTTACAAGCTTTTAAGACACTGGAGTTCTTAACAGTCTGTACGCATGATTGGTAAACTCAGAAAGAGTGCAGCATGACTTCTTAAGGTGGGTCAATTTAGTCTTTTCTCAGATCTGTCCTGGCACTGAAGTAAATTCTGAAGTTACACATTGGAATTGCCATGGCCATAATTACGCTACTCCAAGATAACTTTGTATTTTGCAAAAAACTCATGGGAGATGGAATCTTGATTAAAATGGCAAATAGCAATGCCCATTGTCAAGTCTATTTCTCTTGCTTTTATCTGTATAGATATCTGACTCAAATGTTTCAACAGATTTTGTTTTAAATAGCCACAGACAAAGTAAAATCTACAGATTAGGAGATAGTACCTGCAATAGCAGATGAAAGAACACACAAAGATATCCTGAAATTACTAGACAGGGGTGGGGGTGGGCGTGGATGGAGGGCGGGGGCTCGCGTGCAGTGTGCTGCTGCTTAGTCTCCTGAACAGGGAGAGGACTTAGCAAGTGCTCGCTGTGTCAATCCCATTGAACTGATGGTGGTGTTGGAGAGGGGGTGGGGGGGTGGGGTGAGGTTGGAGAGGGGGTGGGGGGGGGTGGGTAGGTGGTGTGGGTTGGGAGGCTTCAGCAATGCTACAGGTCCCTTACACACAAGTGTGTGCCTGCTCAGAAACAAACCCTGAGACAGAGAGAGGGAACAAGGCAGGCAGAGCAAGGAAAAATGAAACTGCAGAAAACTCCGAGCCCCAGAGGAGACCCATTGAATCAATAAACCAAATAATCAATTATCTGAATGAAATAGTGCTCGCCCATCTTGTAAGGATAATCGAGATTCCCCTGTATTTAGTAAATAGAGGCATTAAGACAAAACATTTAATCTGCTATAAACTGCTGACTGAAATGGTTACACAAAGATTCATACAACATGGAACTTGGTAAAGTTTCCTTTCAAAGTCTGATTATCAACATTTGAACAATTGCAAACCCTAAGTCAGCAGGAAGCAGGAGGAAATTTAAAGAATGGTCAGTAAATAATGAGGAAACAGTTACTGTAGAAAAAAAAGACAAATGTAAGGGTCAAAGTACATTTTGTTAGTCAGGAAGCTATTGAAGAACATGTCAACAGGAAGGTCATAGAAAAGAAATTGCAAATCCTTATCAGTAACTGGAAAACGAAAAGGTAACACACATCCATGAAATTTCAAATAAAAATAAATCAGTAGACTCACAGCACTAAAGAATTAGTGGCATGCTTTAACGTTATTTCAATTTGCTGCTCAGGATCACCGGGCACTAGTTAAGGAACAGAAGGGAATTTTCTCTCTGTGCCCTTACGAATAGTCCTTCTTCAAGCATTTGTTGTTACCCTACCATTCATTTCATTTGTTTTTATTGCAATTTGCATTCACACAAATTGAGGGTTGCATTTTCCTTTGTAATAATGGTATCAAGTTTGTAAGATCTTAAGGAGAAATACTATCTAAGTACAGCTGTATCTTGATCTCTATGTTACAATCACTAAGTCCTTGGAGACAGTTCATGGAACGGATGGAGTCACAGATTCCTGAAATAATTGTTTGGACTTCCAAAATAATGTCTGTTAAAAAGAAAGAAAGAAAAACATGGAAACAGATTATTTAGAAGATTAGACTTAGAAGATCATATGAAATCTAAAAGTATGATAAAAGAGCTAAACTTTCACGGTCTTGGGTGAAGTAGTTCAGTAATGATGAAATTGTTCATTCAATTAGGCATAAGGGGATGCCAAGAATAACCAATCTGTTTGAAAACTCAGCCACTAGAAACCCCAGCTGATTACTAATCATGGTCCACCGATTCACTACTAATCACTGTTGTAGGATTCAGTCAGACATCTAATAAGTATCTTCGTGAAACGCATTTTGCCATCAAGTGTTGCATAGCAAAAATTGATAACTACACCTCATAGAAGGTAATGAGTTTGCATTAATGTTGAAAGCAGAGAGTTATAGAGAAACCATTTCAAAAGTTAATTGTACCAAGGAGGGCAAACAGCAATGACAATGTCAGTGTCAATGTTAAGCTTCAGTTAGATTTTGGAGCAATCTAGACACTCTCAATTTACATTTGGATCGCGTGAAAATGTCAATTAACTACCATTCCCCGAATGGTAAAATGAAATATTTAATAAAGCTCCAATCAGCAGGTGTAATCTAAAACCCACCAGAGAAAGACTTATGCACAGAATTGATAGCCTGAAATCAGATGAAAGGAAATAATAAATAACATAGGAATGAGCAAGGCAAATGGTGTTTGATCATTTGAGCATTTCCAAATTATAGCAATTTCTGCAATCTATGTGTATGTCAAGCATGCTGCAATTGAGCCAAGAAGATAAAACGTAGAGGTTCACCAAATAGAGAATCACAATCATGCTGGAACTAAAGGCTAACCACAAAATATGCAGATCTTAAGCATTGAGGAGGCAAATGCTTCAATGTCTCTGAATCTGATTTTTGTACAAGTTTATGCTGAAAGGAATCAATAATAATTCTCCACTAAGAAGGCAATCCAACCACTAGTACCACACAAATCAAAGTGCCTCCTCTCTTTTAACCTCACTATAATTTTTAAAAAATAAATCAACAATTTGGTGACTGCTTTTTTAAACTTGACCCCTTTTTCCTGATAAGCTCTGGGGTGGCATGGTGTCTCAGTGGTAAGCACTGTAGCCTCACAGCACCAGGGACTCGGGTTTGAGTCCCACCTTGGGTGACTGTCTGTGTAGAGTTTGTACATTCTCCCCATGTCTGCGTGGGTTTCCTCCGGGTGCTCCGATTTCCTCCCACAATCCAAAGATGTGTTAGGTGAATTGGCCATGCTAAATTGCCCACTGTGTTAGTCAGGGGTAAATATAGGGTAGGAGAATGGGTCTGGGTGGGTTACTCTTTGAAGGGTCGGTGTGGATTCGTTGGGCCGAAGGGCCAACTGTAAGAAATCTAATCTAAGTGTGTGATCTGGTTATAAATCCACTGTTTTGGAATCAAGATTCTTTCCATTGTTATACTATATCTCATACTTTTCTAGAAATGCAAAATTGCGGAGTATTACTTTTCTCTTAGTCCCCACATTTATTATTTAATGCCAAACTTAAGCAGAATTTAACCATCAATTTCTAAGGACCTTTCACTCTTTATTCGACTTAACCTAAGTGGTTCCGAACAATGGTTTGACAATGTTTTTGCAAATTTATAGAAATCCCCCTGCCGTCTTTTTAAATTCTTACTTTCCATTGTCTCTCTTCTTGTCTTTATAGCTTTGCAACTGTATTTATTTCTTTTCTTTCACTTTTATTCTCTTTTCTTTCTCAGATCATGTCTAGCCTAATCACTTTTTAAAATACCTTTGCACAAACAGTCTGACAGTGAGCTTCAGTCACAGATGAAGAGGGAGTGTTGAAGGTGATCATTTGCAAAAATGTATAAATAAATGTAGTGACTTCACCAAAATGAAGTGAGCACATAGAGAACTTTAAAGGACTGAAAAGAACAGAACACTATAAACCAATCCTGAGGACTTTCCAAATGACCATTCACGTGGGATGCACGGGAAGCACAAGCAAAGGTGAAAGATTTATTGATAATGTGTTCTGAAATCAGCCTGAGTAGGACACACAAGATGATATGAAGATGTGATAGATATGTGGAAATAGGTTATTTAAATTGAAGACACTGTTGATTGGCAATGAACGCGCAGAACACCATTAGTGAAAAGAAGGATGGAAACATGAGGTAGAAACATTGCCATTTACAGGATGCACTGAATTGGCAGCTACAACAAATAGCAGACAAGGGGGAGAAAAATATAACTGGCACAAAGACAATGTCTAAAAATAAAGGGAACTTTAAATTTTATAACAAAGAATAATGGGATGCAATGATATGTGACTGGGCTAGCAGCCAAGCAGAGATAAAATGGAAAATATCCTGTCATTATAAAAGGTACATAGAAGATCAAAAACATTTGGGGGAGGGGAGGGGAGGGGAGGGGAGGGGGGAATTGTAATTGTATCCAACATCTTCAGATATTTTTGTCTGCCTGACTTCACAGGGCTATTAGATTATTTGTTATAACAAAATTAGTGTGCGGCATAAAATGGATGGCACAGGGAACATACTTCTAGAACAAACACATGCTGAATAAGAGGATGAATAACAACTGCTTATGTTATATTTACAGTAGAATGTAAGGAAACTTGCTTTCATTCAAAAATACTGACTCTTTCCAGAAACAAAGTGTGACCTTCAACTTTGTTGCAAGTGGTTAGGAATTTTATGACAAAATCAAGAAAATAACAAATACACATTTGCTCAGTTAGCATCTTCCTTGCATGTATTTGTGTATAATGCATTAGTAAGCATTAAAACACTGCCATCAAAACTTGACATTGGAATCACAGTGATAGAATGGCAGCATACCAAAATAATAGTATAAAATGGATAATACTTTCTTACAACAGGATATCATACGTTTCATAAAGTGGCGTGTGATGAACAAAAAAGCTATTGATACTGGATCCAAGTTTTCCCAGAACTTTGCATAAAACATTGAATGAATGGATTTGTTGTTACATGTATTTTACAATAAAATACAACAAGCCACAATGAAAAACTTTCATTTGTTACCATAATCTGACACAATTTAGATCCTCTAAGAATAAGAGAAAATGAAAATATATAGCTTAAAGAGAAATTCAGCTATGTACGAGTTCTGAGCAGGCTCAGAACCACTTCTGCCTCACCGGGCCCAACTAATGTCATAGTTGCCAATCCTCAGGTGCCATCTTTTGCCGCTGGGCCAATTCACTACTGCCCACACCGGGCACACCAAATTCAGAGTCAAGACCAGAGGAGTGCTGGAAAAGCACAGCAAGTCAGGCAGCATCTGAGGAGCAAGAAATTCAATGTTTCAGGCAAAAGCCCTTCATCAGATGTTGTTGAAGGGCTTTTGCTTGAAACGTTGATTTTCCTGCTCCTCAGGTGCTGCCTGACCTGCTGTGCTTTTCCAGCACTACTCTAATCTTGACTCTAATCTCCATCATCTGCAGTATCCACTTACACCAAATTCAGAGACTATCGCCACTGTTGATGTTATCGTGGTGCTCTCCAGCCACCACTTTGCCACCACCAGTGCCGGACCCTGCCAACAATGAAGTTGCCAATCCACAGGAGCCATCTTTTGCCACTAGGCCTACCTCATAGATGTCTCCTAAGGGCTGACTCTCCTCTGCGCTGGGATCATTCTCCTCTGTACTAAGCTCACTCTCCTATGTACTGGGCTCACCCTCTTCTGTTCTGGGCACACTCTCCCTTGTACTAAGCTCACTCTGGCCTCTGCTGGGCTTACTCTGCCCTCTGCTGGGCTCACTCTTGCCACTGCTGGCTCACTCTCCTCTGTGCTGGGCTCACTCTCCCCTGTGCTGGGCTCAATCTTCCCTCTGCTGGGCTCACTCTCCTCTGTGCTGGGCTCACTCTCCCCTGTGCTGGGCTCAATCTTCCTCTGCTGGGCTCATTCTCCCCTGTGCTGGGCTCACTCTCCCCTGCATTAAACTCACTCTCCTCTGTGCTGGGTTCACTCTCCCCTGTTCTGGGCTCACTCTCCCCTGCATTAAACTCACTCTCCTCTGTGCTGGGTTCACTCTCCCCTGTGTTGGGCTCACTGTCCTCTGTGCTGGGCTCACTCTCCCGTCTGCTGCACTCACTCTCCCCTGTACTAAGCTAACTCTGCCCTGTAACTGGGCTTACTTTCCCCTGTGCTGGGCTCACTCTCCCCTGTGCTGGGCTCACTCTCCCCTGTGCTGGGCTCTTTTAAATTACTGATGTTGGTGAAATCCTGTCCTCAAATGGTATTCATAATATAGTCCTGAAAAACATTCATGTATTCAGTGATGTTGTAAATTCTAAGTTTCATTTTTATTTTCATTATTTACTGGTTCACCACCCTCTTTAAACTCATCAGCTTATCCAACATTCTATTGACAGTGTCCAATCTATTCTAAGTCATACTCACCAAACATCCTTTCTCATTGACCTACATTGGATCCCTAATTCCAAAAGCCTTCGAGTTAATATTCTTCCTCTTACGTCTACACGGTTCATTAGAGTTGCACTCTATCCCCCATTTTTCTGTACCTACAGTTCCTCCCCCCACCTTGAATTTCCCATTCCTCTGTCACTACCTTCACACTGTGTTTCTTTCCCTCAACTCCATTACATGTCCCTCCTTGCCAAAGCCCTTCCTTCAATCACACTTGTTTAGTCAAGGTTTTAGCGTATCTACTTTCACTGACTGTCCATTTATGTGGGATGTTTCTCGACATGAAAAGTTCCTTATTAGTTCCAATTTTCAATGCAAACACAATGTAAATATTGTATTGCAATTGTAGAAACATTCATAGCAATTAATTTTCAATTGTATCAACACTGAAACATGAGATGAATTTGGTATATTAAATTTTGAGTAATGAAGAACATTGATATCGAACATATGTTCTTACCCATCAGGATTGTGTTAATGATAGTGAGTCAGTTTTAGAAGTCATTTCCTGAAACAAAATGCATTCGTTTAGTGTATAATGTTTCTCTATGGAAGGTAGCCAGCCCGATTCTTTAAAGAGAGTTGGTGAATGTCAGAGGCCAACTAAAACTGCATTGCAGTGTCGAAGCAAAAGTACTGAAACAAAGAACCAGGTCAGCAGCAGGGGGGAGAAGCGATGCAGGCTACTAATATTCTAGAAAGCATTAAATTGATTGATGTGATTCCCTGTAAGGAAAGATTACTGAAAGCAATGTGTTTCAACAAGACAAAAAGCCAAACATGATTAAGGACTATACTGTCAAATCAAGAGTGTACACACTGGATGATAGCCATGATCTATTAATAGTAGAACTATTGCTATTGTCATTAGAATAATGGAAAAATAGTTGGTCTATTTTGTGCTTATGGGTTGAATTATGCAGTACTTGTCATATTCTCAAAACTAGTGTGATATTTGTGATACCATCATATTCTAGCTCTCAATTCTCTTCAAAGATGTGGGCAAGTATTTTTTATGATATTTGTTGCAACTTCCACAATACATTCAAAGATAACTTATTTACATGTTACTGCACAGAGAAAGCAGGCCGGTCTTTCTGCAGGCCTGGATGTCCTGTGAGTCCAATGTCAACTCACATTCTCCTTTTAATCTTTTGTTTTATTCATTCATGGGATGTGAGCATTGATGGGTAGGTCAGCATTTAATGTCCATCTCCATTTGCCCCTGAGAAGGTGGTGATGAGCTGCCTTACTGAACCAATGCAGTCTGTTTCGTAAATGCACATTCACAAATGCTGCAAATGAAGGAGTTCCAGGATTCTGAAGGAGCGACACTGAAGGAATGGCGATACATTTCCACGTCAAGATGGTATGTGACTTGGAGGAGACATACAGGTGTTGGTACCCCATGTATCTGCTGCCTTTGGCCTTTCAGATATTAATAGGCATAGGTTTGGATGGCCTGAGACATCATTTCTTTTGTATTTGCTGTTGTATTCAGAATCTCTGAATTTCTAGAGCTACAAGGCCTGAGGGTAACTTAATGTTCAGACTGATGATGATGATCTTTTCAAAGAAATGTATGGTACTGCTAATTCACATTTCTAGTTCTAAACTTTCAACTGACTGCGGTCACTGGAGAGAAATCCAATCAATCTCGGTTCAATTATCTTCTGCATGCAGCTTGTTCATAATCATATTTATAATTCTCCAAAGTGTGAAAATGTACCAGTATTGTCAATGAAAAGCTCTGTAGCCCAGGTACAAGATATCCAATCACTAAAATCATGTTGCTAAATGTGTGAACAGTATGCACATATGGTCATGTGTGTGTCAGGATTGAGGGGACAATAGAATGTAACTGCAATCTGAACTTAGCTGGGAAAGATTTGGGAATTTAGGTCAAATTAATAATCTTATGATTCAGGCCAGCTTCAGATGTTGAATCTAGACATGTAAGATTGAGTAAGTCATTCCTGTGAATGCCCGAGCTCAAGTATTAGGTACGTTGGATACTTAATTTCTACTTGACAGTCTACGTCTTTGCAAAACATTTCATCACTGAATGCTAAACATGATATTCAGTTTCTTTGGAACACATGACCTCTGAAAACTGTTCAGTACATTAAGCAGATCAAGGGTAATCAATTACATTTAACAATCTTTGCCCAAACTTCCTTAATATTCTTGCTTTATGTTTAACAGTTTGTGTCAATTAGTCATAGAGTCATAGAGATGTACAGCACGGAAACAGACTGTTTGGTCCAACTCATCCATGCCGACCAGAAATCCCAACCTAATCTAGTTCCAGCTGCTAGCATCCGGCCCATATCTCTCCAAACCCTTCCAATTCATATAACCATCCAAATGACTCTTAAATGTTGCAATTGTATCAGCCTTTCCCACTTCCTTTGGCAGCTCATTCCACACACACACCAACCTCTGCATGAAAAGGTTGCCCCTTAGGTCTCTTTTATATCTTTCCCCTCTCACCCTAACTCTATGCCCTCTAGTTCTGGACTTCCCCATCCCAGGGAAAATACCTTGTCTATTTATTCTGTCCATGCCCCTCATGATTTTATAAACCTTTAAAAGCTCCAGGGAAAACAGCCCCAGCCTATTCAGACTCTCCCTATAGCTCAAATTCTCCAACCCTGGCAACAATCATGTAAATCTTTTCTGAACCCTTTCAAGTTTCACAACATCCTTCGGATAGGAACTCACCATTAAGTGTATAAGTCTTGCTCTGATTTGTTTTTTGAAAATGCAGCACCTTACATTTATCTAAATTAAACTCCATCTGCCATTTCTCAATCCAATGGCCCATCTGATCCAGATCCCATTGTACTCTGAGGTAACCTTCTTCACTGTTCACTACACTTCCAATTTTGATATCATCTGCAAACTTACTAACTATACCTCCTACGTTCACATTCAAATCATTTATATAAATGATGAAAAGTAGTGGACCTAGCACTGATCCTTGTGGCACTCTATTGGTCACAGGCCTTCAGTCTGAAAAACAACCCTCCACCACCACCCTCTGTCTTCTACTTCTGAGCCAGTTCTGTATCCAAATGGCTAGTTCTTCCTGTATTCCATAAGATCAATCCTTGCTAACCAGTCTCCCATGGGGAACCTTTTTGAATGCCTTACTGAAATCAATACAGATCACGTCCACCACTCTGGCCTCATCAATCCTCTTTGTTACTTCTTCAAAAAACTTGATCAAGTTTGTGAGGCACCGGTCTATAGTTCCCTGGCTTTTCCTTACTACTTTTCTTAAAAAACGGCACCAAATTAGCCAACCTGCAGAACTCCAGCACCTCTTCTGTGACTATCAATGATACAAGTATCTCAGCAAGGGGCCCAGCAATCACTTCCTTAGCTTCCCACAGAGTCCTAGGGTACACCTGATCAAATCCTGGGGATTTATCCACTTTTATGTGTTTCAAGACACCCAGCACATCCTCCTCCGTAATTTGGACATTTTTCAAGATGTCACCATCTATTTCCCCAGATTCTATACCATCCATGACCTTTTCCACAGCAAATACTGATGCAAAATACTCATTCAGTATCTCCCCTTCTCCTGCAGTCCCACACAAAGGCTGCCTTGCTGATCTTTGAGGGGTCCTATTCTGTCCCTCGTTACCCTTTTGTCCTTAATGTATTTATAGAAACCCTTTGGATTCTCCTTAATTCTATTTGCCAAAGCTATCTCATGTCCCCTTTTTGCCCTCCTGATTTCCCTCTTAAGCCTTTATGTTCTTCAAAGGATTCTCTCGATCTCTCCTGTATTTACCTGACATACGCTTCCTTCTTTTTCTTCCAAAGTTTTAAGCTCATGCCTTAAATAGTTTGTTTCAGATTTGATTTCTCTTGGCTGCACACATGACAAAGATCGAAGGAATTTAAAAAAAAATTTAATTGGATCCAATCTGAGCACTACTCATCAAACTAAACTTCAGGCTCCAAATAGCTCATATTCTGGCCCAGACACAACAGGTCAATGAAAAGACTAATTCAACTCTGTTTCAATTTTTAGGATTTAAATTTCTTGATGAAGAGATTAAAATCAACTGTTTAATCTAGACAGGAGAAAGTGAGGACTGCAGATGCTGGAGATTAGAGTCGAGAGTGTGGTGTTGGAAAAGCACAGCAAGTCAGGCAGCATTCAAGGAGAAAGAGAATTGACGTTTTGGGCATAAACCCTTCATCAGGAATGAGGCTTGTGAGCTGGGGGCTGAGAGATAAAGGGGAGGTGTGTGCAGCTGGGGGGAAGGGAGCTAAGAGTGTTGTACCTGTCATACTCTCAACTACCTTCCCCCATCCCCATTTATCTCTCAACCCCGGCTCATGAGCCTCATTCCGAATGAAGGGCTTATGCCTGAAAAGTCGATCCTTCTGCTCTTCGGATGCTGCCTGACCTGCTGTTGTTTTCCAGCACCACACTCTTGATGTTTAATCTAAGCAGTCAATTCTGGATAATTTCTTAACTGGTGTCAAACAGAGCTGAGTTAAGATAAAAAAGCTAAGTCTGATGAATTAATTAAATCTTTATTGTACTAGAACATAGAACTGTATAGTACAGAGACAGGCCTTTTGGCCCATGCTGTTGTGCTGAATGTGACATCAAATTGAACTAATCCCTGCCCTTGGTCCATATTCTTCCATTCCTTGCATGTTAATGTGTTTATCTAAAAGTCTCTTAAATACCTCTATCATATCTGCCTTCACCACCACCCTGGCAGCATATTCCACACTCCTACCACTCTTTGTGGAAAACAGAACTTGCCCCTCAAATCTCCTTTGAACTTTTCCCCTCTCACCTTAAATGCATGCCTCCTAAAATATTGCCTTCTTACAAAACATACCTGAACAAATCAATTTTCTGTGTGGTGTTTCAAGTTATGGATTGATGCGAAATATTTAGGTCCTAAATCTGGGCTGAACCATCTTCAAATGTTTTATTAATGGCCTCTCCACATCATTAAGTCAGTATTGGAAATGTCCACCGATGATAGCACAATGTTCAGTACTGCTCATGACATTACTGAAAGATAACCAAGGGCATTCAGAATTGTGGAAATGGTCAAATACAAGCTACCTGAAATGAAATAAGGCCACTTTGGATGAAGTATTAAAGGACTGCTTCTATACATTTTTCAAATTAATAACTTACCTTGCAAGGAAAGGAATGGAGTGAGAAGATTAAGCGGAAATTTGGATTTCCCCAACTCTCCTGAACGAAGAATTTATGCTTCATATTGTCCAGTCATTCTTCAAGTCAACGTCCAAGGTTGAATTCTATATTTGTTACTAGATTGTAATCAGCAGCATGCCATACGAACTGGAAGTAAACCTGCCCTCTTCACATTTAGGCATGAAATTATAAATATTAGGATGTGAATAGTCAATCAGTTTGAAGAAAGTTGTTTCTATTTCAAGGAAACTGCCCAATTGTAATTCAAAGTAAACACTTTGACAGCTCTTTATAAAATGGATGAATCCACTTCAATTTAGAATATTGTTATCAAGGATCAGATATTCATTCATGTACACTTCCAACTGGAATTACAGGATACCAACTCAAAGTTTGAGCCCTGCCAAATATTATTCCTCAGGCATTTGTGATCAAATTAATTGGCACATATTTGCCACTCACCTTATTGAATTCACTGAACTTGAAGTAGATATTGTCACAAGTTTATTTTTGGAAGATATGATTTTTAACACTTCTAACTGATTGAAATTATTGTAAGTTTGGACAGACAGAAGACCACCTGCTTACGAAGACAAAACAACCTAAAGGTGGGAGGTGAGCGAACGTGAAACTTCTCACAGTCTCAGGACGATATGAACAAGTGCTGAAAATTGAACATCTTGGTTATCATAGACAGACCACCTACAAGAACCTCTTGGACATGTACACTGGAACTAGTATTTCAAGGGACATTTTGAGAACTTACAGCAGATTACTCTAAAAGAAGCCCCTAAGTCTGCTTCTCTCTGTCTCAAAGAAACCAGCATCTGATTTCCCATGGAAACAGCTCCAGGAAAGAAGCATTAGGGGTTGAGAGCTTTAAAATAATGTCAATATTTGCTACTTCTGACTGCATCCAAGAAAGCCAGGAATCAACCTTGTCCTCAATTTAAAACCTTACACTCAGAGATAACCAAAGAACCCGAAACCATATTTTGTGTTTATATGTGCATGTGCCAAACACTTGACTTTGAGTATTTATTATTTTGCTCAGAATTTGCAGAAAACAAATTTGCTCTTTCCTCAACACAAGAAAACCTTTGGCAATTGACTCCTTATTGGTTGCAGTGAAAATAGTCAATTACATTTTTAATTGGAGAAAGTGCCTTGTGCAAGAGAAACTTAAATCTTTGTCATGACCCAACAAAGAGGCTTAACAGAGAGGACTGGTTTATCCCTTCTCACCTGTTTGCAACAATATGGCATCACATTATGAATGTCTTAGACAGCAGTAGTAGATAAAGCATGAATCGAATGTATGTTAGAAGGGAAAATGCTGTTATCTAAATATGAAGATCTCAGGGTATTCTACAGAACTCCAATTGTATGCTTCCTAAATCCATACATGAAAAATACATCATTACTTTTTGATTAATATTCTTGACACTGTAAGATTCAGGTACTGAAACTAGAAACATAAAAATATTAAAATTAGAATTCAGATAGGATCATGCATACCAAATATATACACATTTTGAGCTAAGTGCTTTCTCACATGATGAAAAAGTTTTGTAAAGCTGCAGATCCTTTTAGATCATCTCTAACTACATATCCCCCACAACTCCAAATATTACTATGTGTATGAGAGATAGGAGATTGAAACAATAAATAGCAAGATTCAAATTTCACTTTGTTATATGATCATCACTAAGAATTAAGAGTGAGACAGCTAAACGTAAATCACAAAACAGCTGTAATATCAATTCTTCAGAAATCTAACCAGATTGAAGACTGTCCCAAGCACTCATACCTTTTTGTACTCTTTCCTGAGAAATTGTAAAAAGAAACCATTGCAACTTATTCACCCCATAATCAGTTCAATCTGACAACCACCACAATGGTATCTATACTTCTTCAATAATGCAACAATGAAAACACAGCTTGAATGTCTGCTAATACTTCAGTAAAGAACAATTGAATACTCATAACACACTTAGCACTTACCTGATTACAGAAGGTAGGCAATGGTAAAAAAGCAAATCACACTCAAAAAGTGACTGTACATTTTGGTGACAATTTTGTATTTAAGGAGTTGAACCTGTGATACAGCATACCTGTTTCGCCTTTGAAGATGATAGCACAGAACTGCTTAGTTTGTCAATAGTTGACAGGTGGTCAAAAGCATTCAAATCAACAATTTTAAATAAAGTTCCAAAAATCTATACCTCAATCATTAAATATGCTACAGCATACTATAAATGATTGAAAACATATGGAATTTTAAGCATTTATGCAAGGAATATTGGCTGCAAAGAAATTATTAGTATGTTTGGATAACTTCTGAAACACAATAGGAAAGCCTTTGGTGAAGTGTAAGGCTGGATTAAAAAGTAAACTCACCCCCATGAAATCTTTATATTTTTGAAATATATAAATGACATTAAATAGAAGACAAATCTATTTTATTCCAAAATGATTAAACATATTGTCCATTGACACAATGTTCAAATCTTGCAACCGATCATTAATGGCTACTGTGGCCTTCACTCCAAATGGCAATATGCAGCATAAGCTATCATATTACATGTTGACATTCATTTACTGGTCAATGTAATACTTAGTATATATGTGACATAATTATTGGGTAATATGCTGCATCAGAATATGTGTAATTTACATCTGCCCTGTCTTGGTTGAAGATTATCTCTAAATAAGATTTATGTAATTATATCAAAATATTAATTCTAACATCTGAATATCACCAATTATTGAACAACCAACTGAATAGGATATTTCTGTTCCTATTTTCATGAGAACTATCTGTAAGGTACTGCTAATACACTTGCTGCCAGAGTGTATATTTCCATGGAATATTAACACCATCTGTACAAATCCTATTGTTGACATAACAAAACACAACAAATTCACAGCAATGTGCAGACTCTAATTTCATCAGATAGGACATTATGCAAATCACCATATATGTTAAGCTGAAATACATTAAAACTAATCTGCCTGTATTTTCCAACATTAGAACACGGTTTATTAATTTACTGGAACTCTGAAGAAAAGTAAGTTACCAGATGAGCATTATTCAATGCATAGTGTCTAATGAAACTTTGAAAAAGTACTCAATAAAGTTCCAACTCTGTGATTTTGAATTCAAGATGCCTGGAAGTGCTAACAACTTGAGTAGGAATGATTGAATCCTTTCTTATCAATATGTGGAGGGCAAAGACTCTTGGAATGCTCCGGCTAGGGAGCAGTAGCAAGCAAAATAAACTGGAGTTTGGTTTGGATTCCCCACATAAAACTGTTTCCATATCTGGGCTCTGTTTATATTGTCTCACCACAATCACAATTTGTAAAATGATGTCTAGAACAGCTAGGCACAAACTGGTCAGAGTTAACTACAATGGTTTACAATTGATCTTGTACTTCAACTACAGAACTCATTAAAGATAGTTAAAATCTCCAACCAGAAGATTGAATATAACTTGTCAAAGAAATAAAGCACAAAAGATGTTTGTAAAAATCAAAATAATTGCAATGAATTTTCAACTGATTATGTCAAAATCGATCAGAATTAGCATTAACTTATATTGTAAGCAAATAAACATTTGCCTACATCTTAAGTGTTGTTACCTGATTATTTAAGTAGCATAACATTAATTTTTTTTATCACCATTGTATTACAAAAAACAAAGAACGAAGAACAATGCAGCACAAGAACAGTCCATTTGGCCCTTCGGCCCTCCAAGCCTACGCTGCCACATTTCGCCCTTCCATGCTAAACCTGTCCTCAATTACAGGATCTGTATACCCTAATTCTCTTCCGATTCCTGTATTTGTCCAGTTGCTTCTTGAATGCTGTTGTTGTGTCTGCTTCCACCACCTCCTCTGGCAGTGTGTTCCAGGCACTCACCACCCTTTGTGTGACAAACCTGCCGTGCCACATCTTTTTTAACTATCCCCCCTCACACTTTCAATCTGTGTCCCTACTAATTGACCTTGGAAAAAGCCTCATACTTTCCATTTATCCATACCATTCACAATACCTTTTTCCAAGAGATGGTTCTTCTCATTAATATCAATTATTGTCATTTTATGCCACAATCATATGAACCTTGCTACAAAAATAATACATTGCATTGAAAGACAGCAAAAATGATCTAACTTTACAGCAATTAATTTCGATCAAAACGTACATTGCCTTTAAATGTTCGCAAATATCATTCAAACATTTACACTAAGAATGAAGCACTCCTGAATAACTCTGAAATACTGTCAGAAGAAACCTATACCTGTGGTAACATGATACTACCAACATGGCAAATTAGAAATCTTTCATGAACCATAATATCAGATTCTATATATAGGATCCAACTATTCACATGGCATTGCAGAAACTCAAAATAATAGTACAAGTAGAATGAGCAAAAGCCATTTGCTCTTCCACACAGGAAAATGTCTAGTTAAAGTCATCCAACTTACTGCAACTTCCAGCTCACTCAGATCCATGTGCAGTCTGAATAAATTTCATCAACAGCATGTGGAGAAGGCTGGGAGTCGTCTGGGATTCTGGAGAGGAATCTCAGCTGGATTGGACTGCAGAGGAAACAAGGCAACAGTGAGAGACATAAAAGGCAGAGTAGATAGCATAATCAGCAAGACAACATGCACAGAATAGCAATGGAATCCATGTCCACAAACTGTAGTATTTCAAACATTGAGTTTATTCACCAAACAAGTCTCAAAGGGATTTCTGTTACAGTGAGGTCAATCCCCTTGAGGTAAAATCGCATATGATAGTCCTGTCGCAGGGATCAGAATATCAGGCAATCATTTATTATTTTACTTTGTTTTGTTTTCAGTGTCGCAAGCCTAGAAAACCTTGCATGACTGACACAGTGTTCAACACATTGTTTTTTTGCTGACGAAGCGCAGCAGCAAAGATCTTCTCCAACTGATGAAAAGTGAGTGATTTGATCAATTGCCATTCCTTATAAGACATTTTTGTTTTGTAGTCTCCAGTGATGATAAATGTCTAAATAAAAATTGAAATTGATTTGTCCCCCAATGGTTATAATGCATTTTCTATCTCCCTTTTCAAAATAGATTCCTTGCATATTTATGGGTATAATAGTATGCCTAAATATGTTTGTTTTACATGCAGTATTTAATATATGTGTACGTCTGACTAACTCTGTGTGCTTTGTGTGAGACACTGTTGAGAGAATTTTAATTGTGGTGACCATTCCTCACAGCAAAACCTTCAATTGTGCTGCTTCTGTTCTTTCTCATTCTGCAGGCAATTTTACATTAAAAAGTCTTAGTGCCAACGAGTTGCATGGCAAACATGTATACTTCCCCAATGAGGAAAACTCTCCAGTGGTGCAACATCCCTACAGTTCACAATACTGCAGCTGATGGTGGGCGACGATTGAACCTCCTGGACAAAAAGATGGGGCTCTACACCTTGAGCATAAACTTGACGTCGAACACCAGTGTCTGTCTTTAATGATGTCTTTCCTAGTTGACCATTCTCTATGTTTGCTGCTGGCTGCTGCTGTGGGCTCCAGTGCTGACCAGGGAGAGGTCTTCACTTCACATTCTTTTTATCCTGCTCCTGTGGCTGCGGAAATACTGGGTGTTTGAGACCCAGAATAATTCCAGCAAGTGAACTGTGTAAAAGTAAAAAAAAACACACAAAACCAGGTTATAATCCAACAGGTTCTGTTACACCAAAATCTGGTGTTGTGTGATTTTTTAACTTTATCCACCCCAGTTCAACACTGGCACCTCAACATCATGTATAAAAGTAGACAGCATTATCATATGTATCCATAGATCTAAGTCTTAGAACTGAGGAGCAGTAAGATTTTAGCATCCTTCCATTATTCACTCTAAACACTCTGATCTCCAGCATCTCCAGTCCTCAGTTTCTCCTAGTGT
Source organism: Chiloscyllium punctatum (assembly GCF_047496795.1). NCBI lineage: Eukaryota > Metazoa > Chordata > Chondrichthyes > Orectolobiformes > Hemiscylliidae > Chiloscyllium > Chiloscyllium punctatum. The sequence continues at coordinate 134,149,161 of NC_092741.1, read as the reverse complement.
ACCCAACACACCCAGCTCCATGCATTACCAAATCTTTATGTCCCCAATCCTACTCCAAACTTGTTGCCCTCACCCCTGACTTGTCCTTTACCAGTCCAAAAGCCTCTATGTGAGCTGTTATCCTTCCCTTGTGCTGCAGAATTTGACAGAGTAAAACTTCTGATCTTAAATATAACTGCATAAATCTGATCATCTTCAAGTGAATGTGAACTGGGTGTTGAGAGATTCTTACATACCACTGACTTTACCTTGGAGGGAGGTTATAATGATAAAAAGGTTCCAAACTGATAAGCATTCATAGCTTGCAAATGTGCTCCACAAACGAAGCACAGGCTGGTGTGAAAGTTGACACTCTGCCAGCTTAATTTCTTCAGCTCACCCTACCATCAGAACATAAGAAATTCAGCCAGTCGCACCCTTTATTTTCTGTTCTAGCTCATTCCATGACACCCACCTTGGCCCTTGTGTATGAATGTCAGTGAGCTCACTCACCCACATGCATGTGGTAGGAGCAGCACCTTGAAAGCTAGTGTGCTTCAGAATAAACCTGTTGGACTATAACCTGGTGTTGTGTGATTTCTAACTTTGTGGCAGGAGAAAGTAGTTCTACTGGGAAAGATTAACAGATCAACTGCTCTTATCCTGTTCTCCTTCATATGTTTGCACATAAAGGTATATGAGAAGTGTTGAGGAAGACATTGGATTGCAGGCAAGAAAAGGATTTTTTTGTAATGAGTTAGACAACCCTCTGTATGTTTTTCAATTAACTATTTGATTAATTTAATTGAAGAGTCAACATTGCACAAATAGAGGAAAGACACTCAAATACAAAAATTGCTCACCTTCTAATATTGTCTCTTGGGGTGTAAGTTAATGAGGCCACTAGGAGTTGGAATCATGGCAGGAGAGGTTACTGAGTCAAGCAGTTGCCAAAATTTCTGTTTCCAGATATTGATTGATTTTAAGGGTTTAATTTGGGGATATTTCAGTGGTAGTTTAGGGTACACAGCAACTGATGGGGGAAATCTTTTTGCCCTATATTTTGATGCCTTGAGTGCTCACTAAAAATTGCAACTCCTCCAAATTAAGTCAGATTTTAGGATTGTGTCAAAGGCAAACAGGAAAGACACAATATGTGATTTACAACTTGTTAAAGGTGGAGTGTCTGCGTGAGGTACTCCAGGCAAGCAGCTATCTTTGTTGAACATGGAGCTAAAGGAATGTTTATGGATCTGGACTGTCAGAAGAAAGCAATGGGTGGGTTGAGAGTCAGATTCTAAGACCTGATTGGACTGCAGAAGGTGAGCTGAAACCATAGAATCATCATAGAATCATCATAGAACCCTTACAGTGTAGAAACAGGCCATTCAGCCCAACAAGTCAACCCCAACTCACCCCTCTACTTTATCCCTGCATTTCCCACGGCTAATCCACCTAATGTACACAGCCTTAGACATGATGGACAATTTAGCATGGCCAAGCCACCTAACCTGCACATCTTTGGATGGTGGTGGTAGGGGAGAGAGGGGGTTATGGGGTTTCTCAGCTAGGGAATGATGTAGAATTCCGGGTGAATGACAGCGTTAGAAATAGAATAGATAAGTGGAATAAGGGCTTGGTCTCCAGATGAAATCCTGCCAAATCTGAAACTTCTGCCCACTAGAGTTAACCTTCAATGTCTGACATGAATCCTTTGCAGAACTCAGGACTGAAAACTATTGGACTTGAAACGTTAGCTCTGCTCTCACTCCACAGAGGCTGCCAGATCTGCTGAATTTCTCTGGAACTTTCTGTCTTTATTTCAGCTTTCCGAAATCCACAATATTTTGCTTTTACTTCTGTCCATCAGCTTCCTACCTAACTGCCCGTACTGGGGAATCTTTATAAGCAGATCTGCAATGTGAGACTGGCTTTGGCCATTTCCTGTGTCCCGTGACCAGGTAAACACTCACTTTCCAATGTGGTCACTGACTGCTCTTTAAAATGAAAATTAACTTCTCTCTGCACTAGGTGCCAACGAAGAAAGCTGGGATTTGAATCCAAGCCTCGCAGATTTAATTCTGCCCTGTGAGCGACTGGCATAAAGTGCATCGATTAATGTTAAATTAAGGGCAGTATTGAAAGGGACATTTTATTTACAACCCGTACATTCAGTAGACACTTTCAGCTCAGCTGTCAGGTTTTGGTTTAAAATCAGGAAACTGATTTATTAACAGATAAAATCATTTTTGAGTCCAATCACTGATTTTCTTATGAGTGATTGATGCACTATTATTCAGCAACTAACACTAGACACACACAATTTCACTGATGTGAGCATTTGGTAGTCAATACTTAACAAATTATAATTGTACAATCATTTTTATTTTCATTCTTTTAATGAAATAAATTATCTTAAAGTCTTATTCATACTTGGAATTATGTAAATCAACTCTTTTTTTTAAGAACATAAGACGTGAGAGCAAAAGTAGGCCATTCAGCCTATCAATTCTACTCTGCCATTCAATAAGATCAGAGTTGATCTGATAATCCTTGACATTACTTCCCTAGTTATACCCTGTAACCCTCGAGTCCTTAACTGATTAAAAATCTGTCTATCTCAGCCTTGGATGTTTTGAGTGACAGAGTCCCACAGGCGTCTGTGGTAAAGAATTCCACAGATTCACTAATCCCACAGAAGAAAACCCTCTCTCTCTGCTTAACATGGGCATCCCTTGACTCTGAGATTATGCTGTCTTGCCTGAGATTCTCCATAAGAGGAGATAACCTTTCTGCATCGATCTGCTGACATCCTCTAAGTATTTTATATCTTTCAGTAAGGTCGTCTGTCTTCCTTCAGAACTGCAATGACACTTTAGTCCAAGGGAAAACAGCCCTTTGGTCCACCTCCTTCATGCTGACCAAGTTTCTGAAACCAAACTAGTTCCATTTGTCTGTGTTTAGCCCATATCCCTCTAAACCATTCCTATTCATGTACCTGTCCAGGTGTCTTATAAATGTTGTAACTGTACCTGCATCTACCACTTCCTCTGGCAGTTCATTCAACATGTGAACCACTTTCTGTGTGAAAAAGTTGCTCCTCGGGTGTCTTTTTAACTCTTTCTCTTCTCACCTTAAACATAAGCCCCCTAGTTTTGAACTCCCCTACCCTCGGGAAAAAGCATTTGCTATTCACCATATCTATGCCCTTCATGATTTTATAAACTTCTATAATGGTCACCCCTCGACCTCTTATACTTACGAGGACAAAAAGGCTGAGCCTATCCAGCCTCTACAAACCCTCCAGTCCCTGTAACATTCTGGCCAATCTTTTCTGCATCCTCTCTAATTTAATAATATGCGTCCTATCAGCAAGATGACCAGAACTGTACACAGTACTCCGAAAGTGGCCTGACCAATGTCCTGTACAACTGCTATACTCAATGGTCTAAGCAATGAAGGCAAGTGTGCCAAACACTTTCTTTACCACCTTGTCTACCCACAATGCAACTTTCAAAGATCGATGCCCCTGAACCCCTAGGCCTCTCTGTTTGACAACACTCCCCAGGGCCCAAATATTGTCTGTGTAAACCCTGCCCTGCTTTGTCTTACCCAAATGCAATTCCTTACATTTATCCAATTTAAACTCAATCTGCCACTCCTCGCCCCACTGGCCCAGTTGATCAATATCCCATTGTTCTCTTAGATAACCTTCTTCATTATACCACCAATTCTGGCTTCACATGCAAACTTACTAGCAATGCCTTAACTTTCAACTTTTATTTTAAGATTGATGAGATAGTCCATATTAATAATAGCTATAAACTACAACTAGAAAGCCATTCTATCTGGTAGAAATAAAATCTTCCATCCTTATTGCATCAAAGTTTCACCAGCTCAGCTTAGAGATGAGTTGTCATAATGATTGATTGTAAAGAGAAGAACTGAAGCTTTCATAAGTAGTGCTTCGTAATCAAAAGACATTTATCCAATTGATTCAGTAGTTATAATGAAAACTACAAGAGACTCCACATCTAACTGAGCCTGAATGTCCATTAACCAATCAAGTAGTACTGAAACATTCATATTTACTTAAACTTAACCAACACCCTTTCAATACACTGACTCTTACAATAACTGCTTATTTATATTTTCATAAAATTACACATACAAACCCAAATGTTGACTACTAACTTCCTGAAAGCAGCAGTCTATGTGATTGGCCATAGCCAGTATGCTATTCTGAATGTTCCTGACATTGCAAAACAAGTGGATTTGAGAATCCACAATAAACCATATGTTAACATTTTGGATTGTCTCCTGAATAAATGAATTCAAAAATACTTAATGCAGAAAATTATTGCAAATAATGTTACATTTTCAATCAGAAAGACCTTACAGTACATTATATATTCTATTAAATTCTATGCTGCTGTTATTCTGTGATTAGTACATTGCTGTGTAGAAAGATTAGATGGGGATGGGTGTGATGCAGCAGGATAACTTGTGACCCTTACATATGGTTTCATCAATAAAGAAATAATCTGTACACATAACAAGAGGCACTAAATCTTTCTGGTGAAATGTTTTGAATATTTCTCAGAGACATCTGACAAACAAATGAAGAAAATTATGCACATGCTTTTGCATTCAGTGTATCTCTAACAATATTTATTTATTAGATAGTTGTGATGTATAGGAATAACATAAACCTTCATGAAGAGGGCACAATTTCAATGTTTGAGCATGAAACATAACTTGAAAGTATCGTGAACAGTACAGAGGATAAATAGAACTACAAAACACCATGGACATGTTTGTAAAATGAACAACAAAGTAGCAGATGTAGCTTGTTATAGAGAAGGGTGAGGTCATCCAGTTTTGTCGGAAGAACAAGGAGAGACAATATAAAATACAAGGTACAATTCCAAACGCGTGCAGGAGCAGAAGGACCTGCTTGTATAAACACATAAATCATTGAAGGTCACTGGATTGATTGAAAAAGTAATAAATGGTACATACAGTAACCCAGGTTTACTGGTTTCCTTATAATTTACAAAGGCAAGAAGTTTATGTTGAACTTGTACAAGACTCTGGTTTGGCCTCACCTGGAGTTTTGCATCCAATTCTGGAAGATGCATTTTACAAAGGGATTGAAGACATTGGAGAGAATGCAGAGACCCAAAATTATTCATTTGGAAGCTGAGAAGAAGATATTGTCATGTATCAAGAAGGGGGACCAGATACCTGGACATTTAATTCCAGAGGATGGCCACAACCCTGAGGGTAGACCAGCCCAGTACCATCTGTAATAAGAGACAGGACAGTGTGACGACAAGTAAGGGGCAGTTAAAGGGTTAGAGAATACTGTAGTTCAGAAGCTTCAACCCATGCAATTGTTCAACAGGTTTGAGGTACTTGGTGGTGTGGATGAAAACAAGACATGTACAGAAGAGAAGCAGACCTTAAGTGCCTGAGATTAAGATGATTTCAAAGGGAGAGTAGTAGAAAGAAATGTAATAGTAAGTAATACTAGTATTAGCAGACAATAGATACAATAGGTAGTGAGAAGAGATGAGAGTTTGAGTCCCAAAGGCTATGTTGTTTACTAAGCCTACTGACCTGATAACATAATGGTTTTTTTTACTTCTATAGAACATAGTTGTGTAATGGGAATGAGCAGTTATAGTATCGGTTTCAGGATTTCTGTTGAGGGCTAGATAGGAAATTGGAGTGGCAGAGGGATGATCCGGTTGCTGTGATCCATATAGGCACCAACAACATAGGCAGGACTGAGCAAGAAATTCTTTTCAGACATATGAGGAGTTAGGTACCAAATTGAAGGTCAAAACCTCAAGGGTAATAACCTCAGGATTGTTACTTGAGCCAATGGGTAGAGGACACATAAGGTTAGTGAAATGAATATGTAGATCAAAGACCGGTGTGAGAAATCGGGTTTCAGTTTATTACAGGTTATCAATACTGGGGGAAGTGGGTGCTGTATTACCGTTTACACCAGAAACTGAATGGTGTTCTAGCAAACTGGGAAGTGATGGCTTAATGATATGAACACTATACAGTTAATCCAGAAAACTGAGGGTCTGAGTTCAAATCACACCATGACAAATGATGGGAGTTTAACTCAATATGAATCTGGGATTAAGAGTCTAATGAAAGCCATGAATTCATCATCAACTGTTGGAAAAACCCACCTAATTACTGAATGCCTTTTAGAGAAGGAAACTACATCTTTATCTAGACTACATGTAACTCCAGACCTACAGTGATGTACTTGACTCTTATCTGCCCTGTGGCCAATGATGGACAGTAATAAATGCCAGCCTAGCCAGTGATGCCTTCATTCCATGAATGAATTAAATTGTATGTATCAGAGACACAGACCACAGACAACAGTCACCCCAAATTCCTAAAGTGTTTTCACCTGTGTTACTTTCACAAAATCCTGCAAATCCACTGGCAGAATAATCATACCAATTGGAGGATCCTGTCCCAAGCCAACATCCTCAGCATCAGGGCACTGATCAAGCACAACCAGCTACTTGCTTATGATTCCCCAAATAAGTGCTCTACTCTAAGTTCTGCAAAGGCAAGCAACTCTTAGAAAGGTAGATGAAGTGCTACAAAAACAGCCTGCAACCTTTCCTAAACAATTGCAACATCTCAATGACACATGGGAATCACTAGCTTTAGAATGCACAAATTGGAGAATCACTGCCCGCAATAGTGTCAATCACTTCAAGGGTCATCAAGTGGATCATGTCGAGGCCAAGTGCAAGGAGTGGAAAGGCAGCCCCTTTTTAGACCCAGAAACAAATGCAGCATCTTTGTTTTGTTCTTTCTTCCCTTTTTCCTGTTCTTTAATAAAAGTTAATGTTAATGATGGCTTGAAGGCATTATGTGCACTGTTGCTACATTCGACTGTGTTATGCTATCCTTGGCATTAGGGAAACAGTAACTCTCCTTCAGACTGGGTTTAATGTGGGATGTTGCTCAGAACAAGTAGCCATTGTAAATTCTTTCTTGTGGATGCAGCAGAATATGACAGCTGATCAAACAGATGTTTTAAATGCCAATATATTTACAAATGTGAAATGTTATTTAAAATGAAGTGTATCCCAAGTCATTTCGGAGTCCTTGGTCACTGTGAAGGGTTATGACTGGCAATATTTAGCTGGATATTAAATATGTCATTGGCAGTGGAAAACCTAGAAGGTCCCAATAATACCTCTGCTGCTTGTGAGCAGAGGAGAATTCATAAATAACTTGCTAGAGTGAACAGAGAGAAATAATCCATGAAACCCTCTAAAATTGAAACTTTGCCCATTTCTGGGCAAATTCAACCTGATGCTTCCTCTTGTGAGCATATTGAGAACCACGGAGCACTCTTTAAAAATTAGAGGTTGAGTTTTTCAGACAGAGATAAGGAAATATATTTTTGGATTTCGGAACTTTCAGCCTTCAGAAGATGGTGTAAATATTTTAAGGCATGAGGAAGAAATAGATTCTTGCTAAGGAAGGGAATCAAAGATTGTTGGGTGCAGCTGGGGATATGGAATTTGAAACACAAATACATTAGATGTGATGTGAATAACAGAGTTGGATGAAGAGGCTCCATAGCTTACATCTGCTCTGAATTTGGTTTGTATGTCAAAGATTCACAAGAATGTTTCCAGCAATGAGGAACATCAGTGATGAAGGTAGATTGCAGAGGTTAGAACTACTTTCTTTTTTCTGTAGAAATATGCATAAATGGTCTCCCAAAAAGTCAGCGTTTCTTGGTTCAGGCGCCCATGTTGACATTACTAAGTCAGTAGAATAGTCTTTAGTATACCCTTCGATTTTTATCTGTTGCCAGGATTAGTAAATGACCTTCAACATGAGGTAAACACAAAAGTAGCCTTGAGCTGAATGGTGGATAGAGAGGGAGGTGACCATCTGACATCTCGATTTAATTGGTTTGACAGGTTTGAACCAGTGTTTGAGCGAGGATAAGCTGCCAATCCCTGGAAATAAACATAAACATGCTCAGCAGCATGGAACAATCCTGTTCATGTAACAGTCCTCATTGGGCAGCTGGTTTCTTGAGATAGAAGATGGAACTGATAAAATGGAGGCAGACTAAGATCTAAGACTTCAGCTTGATCTAGAGAGCAGACATTGCCATTGCAAGCTACTGAAATCAACACGTTCAGTTCCAATTCAAAATTGTTGTGGGTTATACACTTTTCTATTTAGCTAAAGTATCATATCTAGACTGCTGCTCCTAAATAAAGTTAAATAACATACATTAAAATAATTTATAAATATTCAATTTTCTGTCTACTGTGCCTATTCTACTCAAAATCAAACAGAATTGATACCGTTGTTTCTGGTGAAGCCAGGAGAGGGATAGCTGAAAGAACACCTCTCCTCATGGAAAGGCAACACTAGCATCAACTTTCAAACCCACAAAATCTATTTCACCATCTGGAGTAGGGGCACAATCTCAGAATTCCCTAATTGTATTAATGAAAGCCTCATGACACTACACCAGTAGCTCAGGCTTAATGTCTTCAGCATTGATTTCCCAACCCTTGACATGGATGAAGATGTTAAGACAAAGTTGTATTTTACTTTAATGAAGACTTCACTGCTATCCCAAAAAAGGAAAAGATCATCCTTGTGGGGAAATTTAATGTCAGGCTTGGACTCCGATGTCTGGAGAAGAATCATTGGGGAAAGTGCTAAGGGAAAAGTCAGTGCAAATAGCGTACTCCAGCTGGCAAAGTATGCTTAGCATGAACTGATTATAACACTTTCTTCCACCTGAAATGCAAATACAAAATGACATGGAAGTATTCAGATCAATGCATTGGAAGCTTAAGAATCCTGTCACTGTTCAAGTTGAAGATCAATGTCTCAGCTCTAAAGCACACTGCCTAAAGAGAAGTATTCAAAAAGCAGCTCACAACCAATCCCAAAAATGTTCATTCATCCATCTCAATGCCAGAACAGAGGGATCAAATAAAGTCTGTTCTAGACACTGTGTCCAGGCCATTGTATTCAAGCATCATTGTCACAAGGACTGGCTTGATTAAAAATGATAGACGTAGGACAGATGTCAGTGGTAGTTTCTTTACTCAGAGTGTAGTAGGGGCATGGAACTCACTGCCTGCAACAGTAGTAGACTCGCCAACCTTAAGGGCATTTAAATGGTCATTGGGTAGGCATATGGACGAGAATGGAATAGTGTAGGTTAGATGGGCTTCAGATTGATTTCACAGGTCAGCACAACATCGAGGACCAAAGGGCCTGTACTGCAATGTAATGTTCTATGTTCTATGACACAGAAAAGTATCATCTCCTGGAACAAAACAAGCAGCAGTTTTGCCTGGTATTCAGATATGACAAACCTATAACGTAAGGCACAGGCTGTGTATAATATAATTAAATTTTACAAAGGACATTTTGAAAGTAAAACAGAAAATGCCAGAGTTGAGTGGGTCAGATATTAATGTGTCTAATGTGCTAACAATGTTTTCTGTTTCAACCTCAACAGGAGTACATTTTCTTTTTTATCACACATAACTCACAACATCCAACCTATTAAAGAAAGATGGCACCAGTAAATTCAAAGTATAATGCTGACTTTTTCTGTGAACCAACACAATGGCAATTCTCAGTACTTACAGCATTGAATTTGGGCAGCAGTGTGTAAAGGAAATGGAGGGGAACTCAGATGTAGCATAAACTATTATTTTGTGTTATTGCAGGCAAAATTATAAATCATTAATAAAATTGAAGGTAAAAAGTCAGATTTAATGCAAAACACTTTTTATTGAATATCACCTAGGTAATATTCTAAAGTATATATTCAACATTAATAAATTAATGCACTGTAATATGATTAGATTAGATGCCCCACAGTATGGAAACAGGCCCTTCGGCCCAACAAGTCCACACCGAACCTCTGAAAGGTAACCCACCCAGACCCATTCCCCTATATTCACCCCTGACTAATGCACCTAACACAATGGGCAATTTAGCATGGCCAATTCACCTAACCTGCACACCCTTGGATTGTGGGAGGAAACCGGAACACCACAGGAAACCCACACAGACATGGGGAGAATATGCAAACTCCACACAGACAGTCACCCAAGGCAGGGATCAAACCTGGGTCCCTGGTGCTTTGAGGCAGCAGTGCTAACCACTGAGCCACCATGCCACCCATATGTGCAGCTAAAATAATGAATAAATGAATTTATACACTTATTTATAGAGTGTACGATATTATTTTATTAATAAGTATTTGCAACAGACAATGCAGTTCTACTTTTTTTGATAAACTTTGATATTTCTTGTTTATTCTACCTTGCAACTGAAACCTTGAGCTCCTTCATTCTATCCTGATAAGGTGAGGCTCAAACTGGTGCGCAATTTCAATTATTTCTGTTGTTATAATGGCAACATCTGAAAACATTCACTTAACTTGGATCAGTTTGAGAAAGTAATTTGTTTTATCCAACTTAATGAAGTCAGAATCTACTTTCAGTCAATTTTGATTCACATCATCCACTTGCACCAATGGAGCAAAAAACAAAATTGATCAGACTTGCAATCAGAGTCATACCACTTATACTGTACAGTGCTGTTCCATTTTGTGTTACTCATGTCCTCTGTTAGCATGATTTAATAGCTCTCTTCACAAATGCCTATGAGGAGCAAATAAGCTCTTTTGGGAGCAGGTAAACATATGATATGTTGAGTGGCCTCCTTCCATACTGCAAAATTCTATGATAAGCACAGCAAAGTCTGCATCATACATGAGGGAATTTTGAAAAATTCTACATGCTGATCCTGTTACTATTCACACATTTTTTCAACTATGGATAAATTTTACACATGACCCTTAAATGGAGTGTTTCTTATCAGAGTAGGCATTATAATTGACAATAAAGGGTAGAATAATGTGCAGTACATTCTGCTGATGGTCCCCTGTCTTATTTATAGTGAGTCTTTATGAAATACCATGTAGTTTTTTTAGCTGTGGGGAAAATAATTAGAGTAGGAGGCTGTCATCGTTTGAACATGTTAAGGATACATGGAGATATCATACATGCATTCATATCTTTGGAGGTTAGGAGGAGTATTCAAGAAGCATTACAAGAATGTATACAGCCATTGCATGGAAGGAAGCTTCAAGGAGATAAATCCCCAACAACAATCAAATCATGAAAGAATGAGAATCTAATACTTGTAACAGTTAATTTTCAGTACCTGAAAATATCGCAACTTACCATGTGGTTAAAAGAGTATTTACATGGATATGAACAAGGTTTAATTTCCTGTGGAGAATTTGGTTTGTAATTACTTCACAAGAACAGCAACTTCATCCCACTCAACATATGGTAATGGTGAGCTAGACACAGAGATGCTGTTTTCAAAGAGCTAAGAGTGAGATATCTCAACTCGGAGCAGTCTTTGGATTTTTATATTTGATTATGCATTTGGCCTCGCTGAAGTTGCTGTAACATTTGTGCATAAATAATAGAAAGTGCCATTAGCCTATTATTTTGAGACAAAATTACAATTCCACATCTTAATGGAAATAACTGCATAGTGTCCAGGTAGATAAAACTTTTTGCAGCCTGAAGCATGTAATTGATTATAATGATAAATACCGTGTAACTAAGTGTACTTTGATCATTGTTTGTTTAAATTGCTCATTCCTTGTGGCACATCTTATGCTAGTACTGAACAAAATTACCCTGCTACTAGAGAAACCATAGAGAAGCAATTATTTCTAAGCCTGTTGTCCTACTGCCCATTGTACACCTACTTATTAAAGAAGGAAATAACTATGTTGATATGACTCATGGCTTCAAGGTACATGTAATGTTTCTCTACTTACAGAAGCTAGTCCACCTGATGAAGGAGCTGCACTCTGAAAGCTTGTGGTTTCACATAAATCTATTAGACTAAAACCTGGTTTCATGTGACATCTGACCTCATAGAAGCTAGTTAATGTTTTTAATCATTTATAATATCCACCATTTAAAAAAAATTGTTGCAAGCTTTCAATTTCTACCTACAAATAGAATTTATTCTTAAGCAAGGTATCCCAACAGCCCTCAAATATAATTTATTCATTATTTTGCCGAGTATAATGCTTCTTTCCCTGGAATATTTGTACATTTGTATAATGGGGATTTGTACTGGTAATAAACGTTAGTGAGAAATTATTTGGTCCAGATCAATGGCATTATCCGGGTACCATTTCCAGTGTCTGCCTTAAGACTAATGCAATAAGATAACAAGAAATAGAAATAGCTCATAACATAGAAAAGCAAAATATTTTTTCATGGAAAGACACTGTAGGATATTGCAACGCATAGGGATCTCAGTGTTCTTTTATATAAACCATAAAATTGATTTTCAGCACAAAGGTAATTTGGAAGGCAAAGTAAATGTTGGCCTTTGTTGTGTGGAATTGAAGTATAAAAGTATGGATGATTCACTTCAACTGCACTGGGTGTTAATGAGATCAAACCACTTCATATAGCTTTGGTCTCCTTTATTTAAGGACCGATGCACCTCTTAGAAGCAGTTCAAAGATGGCGCACTGGGTGGATTTGATTGAAGAATAAGATTTAACTTTCTCTGGAGAGTCAAGTTATGCTGCTTTTAAATTATCTTATAAAGAAACATTGAGCAAGTTCAGTCTATCTTCCTCTTTAAAGTTTACAAGAATGAGAACGTAATTTATAAAAACATGTCAGGTTCTGTAGGAGATTGGCAGGTCAGAGGATGCTTCCCTTTGTGGGAAATCTAAAACTAGAAGGAACACTTTCAGAACAAGGGATCTTAAATCTAATATGGAGAAAAGCTGGAATTTTCTTTTCCGTGGGGACCATCGTCTTTTGAAATCTCTGTCCGAGTGAATAATGGAGATCTTGAATATATTTAAGACTGAAATAGACAGGTTTATGAATGATATGAAAGTCAGAATTATTGAGGAAAAGGGTGAAAGAGGTGTTGAGGTCGTGTTCTGATCAGCCATGATCATGGTAAATGGCTGCCTTAACGGGCTGTATGGCATAAGTCTGGCCTATTTCTTCCTTTCTTGCATTTATTACTGTGCTATACTCTTCTATATTCTATGTTCAAAGCAGTTTTGAAAAGATCATTAAATTTTTTTATGATTGCTACATGTGAAAGGTAAACAAAAGTTAGCACAAGCTCAAAGATGTTGTGCTTTTGTAAGAAGTGTTGATTGGTTTTACTTTATAACTCATATGTAACTTAGTGTTCCTGAAGTCAAATTAGAATGTTGGTCTGTTGCTATGTTGCCACTAATTATTTAATACAAATATGTAGCTATTAATAACTGGCAAATACTATTTTAAAGCTGGTCTATCACTTTGACATGGAATACTAATTCAAAACTGTATGCTGAATTTTGACAACAAGGAGCTAAGTGTCAAATTTGGGGATTTTTATGGAGATTTTCTTTCCAATAGATCTCAAAAGTTATTGCCTTCAGTTCTCTGCTGACACCCAGTGATTGAATTTGGATGAAAACCCTGATTGATGCGGACAAAGAGTGGAGCTGGAAGAAGCACAGCAGGTCAGGCAGCATCAGAGGAGGAGAAGAGTCGAAATTTCAGGTCAGAACCTTTCATCAGGATGGCTGACCAGATCTCTGATTGATTTCTGCGCATTTCCCTCACAAACTTATTGCTATACGCTGGACTGGTTCCCCTGGACCTGCAGGGCTGATTATGCTCTAATCCCGACACTGTAATGATGATGGAGCCCTGACTCTGGTCACCCTGAGCAGACAACTTCGCCCCAACGTCATCACCTACACCACGCGTTCCGCCACTTCCACCCTCTTTGTTGCAGCCGCCACAGCCACTTCCACCCTCATCGACATCACCGATGCCACGCATTCTGCCACATCTTTCCACGTAGCAGCTACTGTCGCAACCACATCAGCCCCCATTGATGCCACTCACCTGGACACTGCTGACAGAATTGTCTACGAACCCCCCCTACCCTACCCCACTGTGGATCCCACAGTCATCACCACCAGCCCTTCCCCGATGCCCAAGATGAGTGTCATTGTGTAAATGAAATTACCCCTGGTGCATCCACTACAACGCCCACTCCAATTACAGACTCCACTCCCACTCCCACTCCCAGCTCCAGTCCTATACCAGGTTCCAGGTTGCAGGTTCCCATCTCTGCTGTGTTTTCACCATCCCCCCATCCTCCCCCTCACTGAGGATGAACAGTCAGTCCTCACCAAAGGTCTTACCTTCATCTCCCTCCATTCCCAGATCAACGAATGTAACACTCGTTATGACATTGAACACTTCTTCTGGCACCTCTGCGTCCGGGCCTATCTTTTCCACCAAAACTCCCGCCCATCCTTTGAGAACCCCTTCTCCTGCCTCCAACACACCCCATCCACCTGGACACCCTGTGCTGGTCTGTTACTTGCCCTCGATCTCTTTATTTCCAATTGCCACAGGGAGATTGACCGCCTCAACTTGTCCACCACCCTCCCCCCACCCCCACCCACTCCAACCTCTCACCCTCCTAATGCGCAGCTCTCCACTCCCTCCGCTCCAACCCCAACCTATCATCAAATCAGCAGACAAGTGGTAGTTCTGGGCACTGACCTCTACACCACTGAAGCCGGGTGCCAACTCGTCGAAACCTCCTCCTACTGCCCCCTCTACCATGACCTCACTTCCCATCACCAAACCATCATTTCCCAGACCATCCACAACCTCGTCACCTCAGGGGATTTCCCAACCACAGCTTCCAGCTTCATAGTTCTTTAACCCACACTGCCCGGTTCTACCTCCCACCAAGATCCACAAGCCTGACTACCCCGGCTAACCCATCATCTCATCCTGCTCCTGCCCCACCAAACTCATCTCCACACACCTTGATACTGTCCTATCCCCCACCCCCACCCCCCTCCCCCCGGTCCAGGAACTCCCTATATGCTGTCGGAACACCATCCACACCCTCCACCTCCTCCAAGACTTTTGTTTCCCTGGTCCCCAAAACCTCATCTTCACCACAGACATCCAGTCTCTCCATTTGTCATGATGAGGGCCTCCAAGCCCTCTGTTTCTTTTTCTCCCGACGACCCCATCAGTACGCTTCTACTGATACTCTCATTTGTCCTGCTGAACTGGTCCTCACCTCAATTTCTCCTTTGAATCCTCCCACTTCCTCCAGACGAAAGGGATAGCCGTGGGCACCAACATGGATCCACGCTATGCCTGTCTGTTTCTTGGTTATGTGGAACAGTCCATCTTCCGCAGTTACACCAGCACCTTTACCCACCTTTTCCTCTGCTACATTGATGACTGCATCAGCACCACCTCATGCTCCCACGAGGAGGTTGAACAGTTCATCAACTTCACCAACACATTCCACCCCAACCATCAGTTCACCTAGACCATCTCAGACACCTCCCTTCCCTTCCTGGACTTCTCCTTCTCACCAACAATGACCGACTCAAACCTGACATCTTCCACAAACCCACTGACTCCCTTAGCTACCTGGACTACACCTCCTCCCACCTTGCCTCCTGTCAAAATGCTATTCCTTGTTCCCAATTCCTCTATCTCTGCCACATGTGTTCCCAGGAGGACCAGTTCCACCACAGAACACCAGATGACCTTCATCCTTAAAGACTGCAATTCTCCCTTCCACGTGGTTGATGATGCCCTCCAGTGCATCTCATCCACTTCCCACATCTCTGCCCTTGAACCCCACCCATCCAACTGCAACAAGGACAGAACCCCCATCCCGGTCCTCACCTTCCACCCCACCAACCTCCATATACATCCCGTCATCTTCCACCATTTCCACCACCTACAAACGGACCCCACCACCAGAGATATATTTCCCTCGCCACCCCTATCTTCTTTCTGTAAAGACCATTCCCTCCTTGACTCCCTCGTCAGGTCCACGCCCCCTACCAACCCACCCTCCCCTACCAGCACCTTCCCCTGTCACCATAGGAATGCAAAGTCTGCACCAACACCTTCTCCCTCACCTCCATCCAAGGTCCTAAAAAAGCTTTCCACATCCATCAAAGTTTTAGCTGCATTTCTACACATGTCATTTACTGTAACCGTTGCTCCTGATGTGGTCTCCTCTACATTGGGGAGACAGGATGCCTACTTGCAGAGCGCTTCCCTGGGACACCCGCACCAACCAACCCCACCATCCTGTAGCCGAATACTTCAACTCTCCTTCCCACTCTGCCAAGGATATGCAGATCCTGGACCTCCTCTATCGTACTTCCTAACTACCTGTTGCCTGGAGGAGGAACGTCTCATCTTCCGCCTCAGTACCTTCCGACTCAACAGCACCAATGTGGGTTTCACCAGTTTCCTCAATTCCCCTCCCCCCACTTTCTCCCAGTTCTAACCTTCCAATGCAGCACTGCCCTCACGACCTGTCCTACCTCTCCATCTTCCTTCCCACCTATCCACTCCATCCTCCTCTGTGATCTATCATCATTACCCCTACCCCTATCCAGCTATTGCACTCTCAACAACCTTCCCCCCAGTGCCACCCCATCCCATTTATCTCTCAATCCCCTTGGCTCACAGCCTCTTTATTGATGAAGGGCTTTTGCCCGAAATGTCGATTCTCCTGCTCTTCGGATGCTGTGTGACCTGCTGTGCTTTTCCAGCACCACACTCTTGACTCTAATCTCCAGCATCTGCAGTCATCACTTTCACCTAGACAACTGACTATGTCAAAACCCCTGGACTGAGATTGACCATTGCTCTTGATTGATTGCTGTGGGACCTCTTTATTGATGACAGTTCCCCTTGACTTGAATAAAGCTGCTCTCAAACCTTGAGACATGGCCATTTGCTTGAAGCCCATGCAATGGGCTTGCTGCAGCAGCTGCTGGCTTCTGTTTGGTGAGTGTGGCATAGCACAGTGCCAAAAAACTCCATGTCCACCCATTTACTGATGGCTGCTGATAACCATCACAGGTTGCCTGGCCTTATGTCCAAGGGATGGCAGAATACTGTGAAGTCACAAGTTCTGAATATAGAGTTGAGGTTAAAAGTAGATCAGCGATCATCTCAAGGAATGATAGAGCAGACCCAAAGTACCCAGAGGCCAACACTTGTTTCTGGGTTGTATGTTCCTGTCAGGAATTGGCACTATCATGTTTATCTCCACTAATATAAGGGTAAACCACACATAAATGAGGGTGGCACGGTGGCACAGTGGTTAGCACTGTTGCCTCACAGCGCCAGAGACCTGGGTTCAATTCCCGCCTCAGGCGACTGACTGTGTGGAGTTTGTACATTCTCCCCGTGTCTGCGTGGGTTTCCTCCGGGTGCTCCGGTTTCCTCCCACAGTCCAAAAATGTGCAGGTCAGGTGAATTGGCCATGCTAAATTGCCCGTAGTGTTAGGTAAGGGGTAGATGTTGGGGTATGGGTGGGTTGCGCTTCGGCGGGTCGGTGTGGACTTGTTGGGCCGAAGGGCCTGTTTCCACACTGTAAATAATCTAATCTAATCTAATCTAATCATTCGAAGATGTGGAGCATGCAAATAAGTATCCTACCACTTACGAGCGAGAATCTAGTCTCACCATGAAAAATCTGGGGTGCGAATTCTAATTTTCAACGTTGCCATACTTTCTCAATTGACTTACCATTGCCAACAGCTTTCAGGAGCTTGGAAGATTTTAATCTCCATTATTCTCCTTAAAGTCATTCTGCCAAAAGGATCAAATCTGCAGTTATCAGAACCCTCAAATAACAGACTTAAAGAGTCACTGGAGGAAATGGATCATTTAACAAACAATGACTATTTTGATCTTGATCTTAACCGACATTTGATCTGGATATCAGAAACTCATTCCAATCATCAGAAGCTCAGCAAGCTATCCCTGAGGGCAGTGGATTCTTTCAGGATATGTTTGGATTTATGTTACGGTTACTATGAAATCAGTGAACCAAGCTATTCCGCTCCTGGAGAAATACATTGATGTAAATACATGAGAAAGAGGAAAACAAGTGGAAATGCAAATCATCGATCATATATGTACATCATGTTTGACTGTTAGAGAAATTCTGTATTATATGCTGACATTACAAAAGTACAACTTGGAAGATAGAACATAGCCACACTTTCTCCACAGTGGTTCAACAGCTTCAAATACAAATCATCTCATATTAAGCCACATTCAGATGAAACTGGCTTGCTTCCAGGGTTACACATTTACTGTAGAATCACAGGACATAAAATTAGAGCCAGACCATTTAAGGAGTGAAATTAAGAAGCACTCATAACTCATTCTCTGGTTAAACTTTGGAAAACACGAGCAAGTACTATATTCTATGTGAACTGTGGGCATTATTTTCCTGCATGTAATCAAAATCCGAAAGCCAATGACCCAAGCCCCAGATGCTGCTGGTCATATCATGGGGGATAATAAATGAATCCCTTTACTGTCTATCATGTGCTATCAATGTTTGTCCACCAAGAAAGAGGGAGCCTAGTTGGCAAAATAGCACTTATGATTTATTTATCAATAGCTTGAACTCAGCACAGTAGCTGCTTATATCACACCTTGGTTTCTTCACCCCTCAGGCACACTGCCTGTATTCCTGATGAAGGGCTTTTGCCCGAAATGCGATTTTCCTGCTCATCGGATGCTGCCTGAACTGCTATGCTTTTCCAGCGCCACTCTAATCCAGAATCTGGTTTCCAGCATCTGCAGTCATTGTTTTTACCTATATTACACCTTGGACATGGGATATTGTGTAGCTCTAAGGATGGATGGACTCCATGTCTAAAATGTTGCAGTTGTTGTGACAGAGACACTCACACACATCGATGGTGGTGAAAAGATGACATATATTTACAACTGAGAAAACTTATTCACAGTGATGTGACATCAATGCCAAGTATGTGTCCTTACAACGTTGTCTTCTTTCTTTGCCTCCCACTATGGCTTAGTGCAATCCCAAGTTCTGCAGCTGGGTGGAGGCCGACAGAGGAGCATGTGGACCTTGGAGATTTGGGTGGCCCTAGAGGCATTTTGTCTTGAGGATTCAGACATGCTGAATGTGTCCTGACCTGAGGCAGTTTTTCCCTCCTCAGCTTAACTTCCCATAGGCTGAGGGGAGCAAGCTGGAAATGGAAGGCCCAGTCAACTCTGGAGTGTCGAGAGAGGAGACTGCTTGGGGAACTGTTTGGTTTTTCCTCTGTCTGGGTGCCTAATGACAGCACCCTGTCTCCTTGTGAGGAAAAGGCACCTAGAGTTAGTTCAGGATTCCTCATTCCCCTGATGTCTTGCCATTGGTGCTGAGTACTCATGGCTGGAAGTTGCAGTTCAGGCCTGTGCATATATCCACCAGAACTCTAACACTGCTGAACCTGGTTCACCATGGCAACACATGCATGAAGATACCTGGATGTATGAGTGCCTGTGACAGCAAAGTCCCAATAATGTTGTTGCAGTCCTGGTTTATGTTTGATTGCCCAGCTCCTTGATGAACCTGATTACTGCTCCTGTGGCTGACCATACCATGACTCAGGCCCCAATTACAGACAGCCACGGGGTCCTCTCTTGCCTGGGACTGAGCAAGTGCCAAATCTCTGGAAGTCCTTCTGGCTGCAGGGGCCTGGGGCATTTTTTCCTCAACTATCTGCAGAGACATAGCAATGAAGTGCTCACCAGCAGGTACTTCTGGCTCTAATCTAGATAAAATACCCACTGAGGAGGCAGTGTCTGAGCTGATATGGGCATTGTCAATATTTCATCTCAGACATTAGAGGTGGAGGAAGAGATAATGTCATGCAGGGCCACCATCTTGATGGCAATTACCATGGATCTGCACTGGTGCCTGCAGGAGACAAAAGCAACAATGTCATTACCAGGTGTAAAAGTTGTGGCGTGTTAACTTTAAACACGCAATGGGGTAATGTGAGTGTTGCACAAGAATGAACTTTTCTTCTATTTTGTTTGTGAGGTCAGAGAGGTCTCTGCATCCTCACAGGAATGGTCCTGGTCTTTTCTGACCAGAGTCAACATCCTCTCCTCATTGTGGGGTAGGAAGACTAATATCCACATCCCATCACCCATCCTGGGTCGTTCAGCCCTATTCTGGGCGGTTTGCTCCTCAAATGAGAGAACGGGAGGGATTAAGTGAGATAGAAGTGAATGGCACAGCTGTTAGTGGTTGGGCAGGTTGGGAAAAAGATGGTGAGATATCCCAGGTAAGTGAGTAGGCTGGACAGAAGCAATATAGAGTTGGAAGAGATTGGGGTAGGTGAGAGCGAGTGACGGAAGATGTTGTGTACGACAGAGGGAAGGGCAAAAGCATGAGTTGTGGTGGGATGGATGCAATGGCAGAGATGCAGTGAGTGTGAGGTAGCATAGAAAAATGGTGGCACTTATGTGGTGGAATGGAGAAGGTCATTGAGCTTCCTCCTGCATGGCTGAGTGCTCCTTTAAGTCATGAAGACTGTGTTGATCCAGGTGGCAACCTCAGAGCAGGCTGGCAAGGTCTGCTGTCATAGAGTCAGCGAGTCCATACTGGTCCATGCCAAACAAAATATCCATCAACGCTAACCCCATTTACCGGCACTTGGCCCATATCCTTCTAATTATTTCCTATCCATGTACTGGTCCAAATGCCTTTTGAATGTTGTTAATTTACCACCTTAACCACTTCCACTTGCAGCTCCTTCCATATGTGTACCATCCTCTGCAGAAAAAAGGTTGCCCCTCAGGTTCCCTTTTATTCTTTCCCCTCGAACCTTAAACTGATGCCCTCAAGTCCTTGATTCCCCAACTTTGGGAAAAAGACTGTGTGGATTCACCCTATCCATGCCTTTCATGATCTTAAAAACCTCTGTAAGGTCACCCCTCAGTATCCTATGCTCTAAAGAAAAAAAAAGTCCTAGCTTGTCCAATCTCTCCCTATAACTCCGACCTTTGAGGTCAGGCAACATCCTAGTAAATTCTTTTGTGGTCTTCTTTGTCAGGTCGAAGACATAAGAACATTCTTCCTCTGTAATATCTCATCCATCAGGACCTCCAGGTTTTCCTCTTATATCCAGGGAGAATGTCTACAAATGTGCAATGCACCTTTAGATTACCAGCTCTTGACCTGATGCACAATGATCTTTTAAATATGGCACCGGTTGCAGGGATGTCAGTACATCCTAGGTGTGGTGAGTACTTACATTGGAAAATTGGCCAAGTGTCAGTCAAGAGGGGTGGTCTAAGGGTGAGGTAGGTCACTAATGAGGGAGGTGTGGGAAGGTAGCATGAGAAAACTTCATCACCATGGGGAAACTCTAAGGATCTCAACAAAAATGACAATTTATCTAAACATAGGTGAGATTCAGCTCTGTTACCAGACACCCATATTTCCTTGCACCTTGCATTATTTTGCAGCAATGTACACTTCTGTGCATTTTCTTCTTGCTACAAGTATTTTGCAAGGTTTGGTTTCTCACTTGCATCTGATTTCAAAGCAGTGTAACAGCATGACACTGAGTTATAGAGTTCGGCTCTTACAGCATTGAACTTCAGTCATAAGCATGCCAGTGCTGGCAAAATATCTTAATGATCAACACAACAACTGTAAAGTAAACTGAAAATTGATCCAGTGGACTATCAATGTGTGTTTCAATTTAAAACGTTTAACAAAGCCAACATAAGGAAGTGATATAGTCTTAATAGATTTATAGATTTATGCTGTTAATAGATTTATGCAGGACTTACTTTTGCATTGATTCTATTGGTGTAATTTTAATTCCAGCCTCAATATTGAAAGTTTGGAATTATTTTGTGCACCAAATCCACTGGAATTGAACTCCTGGATCTAATTTAAACCCCACTGACTGACTTCATAGCTTGATGTCCAAAGGAAGCTGCTCTCCAAGACTAGACAGTTGGCAGGATTGGCATCTGAGGCCTCCCACATCAATCTCATAATTGGCACTGAGCCCTAGCCTGCGGAAGTGAAAAAGAAATGCTACATCTTTTGGGTAAGTGTCTTTTTTGCCTGTTGAGTTAGGTAGTGTAAAATCCTTTTGTAAAATCGAGATGTGCATCTCAGGTGCTGTAACCTGCAGAGTCATGATCTAAACACTGGAAAGTGGGTTTCAACAGGTACAAACATAGCAAATGTTCTGTAATTTTATGACAATTGGTAACTGTCATCTTCTGGTGCCTCCATGACAGTTTAATGGCTGGATTTTACATCTCTTAAAGTTGTCTCCAACATACTTGTGATTGCATTACACTATTGAAAAACAACATTTCCTCCTTATCTGAAACCTCCTCCAGTCCAAAATCTGTTTCTCCCTTTCTGATTTCTTCTGCGTTCCTAATTTTAATCGAAACGTCAATTGGCCGAATTTCAGATTATTCGAACAAGATCTCAAGGTCCCGTAAAAGCGTTATCCATTATCCGAACAATCAGTTATCTGAACAACCAGTTATCTGAACAAAATATTCCCTGCACTTTTCTTTTGGAAGAACGAGGTTGCTCTGCAGTTAGACATGACTTCAGCTGGCAAGGTTCAAAACACTGGAACCAGAACAGAGAGGTGAAAGCCGATAATATTTTCACTCAACTGCTCATCCAGAATCCTGGTGATGTTCTGGGAACTCAGATTAAAATCCCACAAACACTGAATTTGAATTCAATCAAAATCTGGAAATAAGGTCATGACCATGAAATCATTGTTAATTGTTGGGAAAACCCATCTAATTCTCTCATATCCTTTAGAGAAGGGAACTGCCATGCTTATCCTGATGGTTACATGTGACTCCAGGTGCATACAATTTGGTTTACTCTTAACTTGTTTCTGATTAATTATGGATAGGCAATAAATGCTGGCCTAGCCATTACCATCTAAATCCCATGAATGGACAAAAGCTCCTGAGCTAAACCTTTCCAATGCTCTTTCATTTTTCTCACATTTAAGATGGTCTTTAAGGTCCATTTCTTTCAGCAAGTGATCGGTCACTACATAGATATCTCCTTTCATGCTGCAGTAAAATATGTTTTACTTTATTACAGGCACTATGTTAATATAGTGTTGTCTGCCACACTTAAAATTGACTATTTATTAAATCTAATACTGTGTTGCATTAGAATTATAAAACAAAAATAATCACTTCAGAATAACTGCCTTTCATCTACAGAAATCTTTGCTTGACCCAAAAATGTCCAGATCAGTGAAGTTTTACTGTATGATGAAGTATTAGTCAAAGAATTAAGCACAACACTGATGTATCTTCCAAGCATTCATTAAGGTCACGAAGTTCAAAATTATTTAGTTTTAATTCAATCAGAAGATAAACAGAATCAGGAATCAAACCTCTTAATTATTTAGTTTTCTATTCAATGATTATAACTTAGTGAGCTGGATATGATTTTATCCTTGAATATTTCCCAAGAAATTGAGGAAAAGGACTTCAATATGACTTAAGTTATCTCTGACTAAAATATGTGAAAAAATAAGACTTGCATCACACAACACCCAATGAAATATTGTTTGAAGTGTAGTCTCGGTTGTAATATAAGATTTACAGCAGCCAATTTGCACATAGATCATCACTACAATTAGCTTTACTGTCATTGGTTGTTTAGTCAGGGCTTAGCAGAAGAACGCTCTCAGTCTTCCTTAAAGTAATGGCATGGAATTTTTTTTTGTCCAGCTAGGAGGGCAGATACATATCTGTGAGTATTATCGCATCTGAAAGATAACCTATCTGGCAGTTGAGCATTCCATCATTACTTATCAGATTTCACAGCCAGTTATCTCAAGTTGGACTTGAACCAATGCTGTTCACATCTCAGAAGAAAAAGTGTTACCAATTGAAATATGATTGGCATCCTATAGGCTAAAAACCATGGTATCACATTGTTAGTCCCTAACCAGTTCCCACAGCATGCTCTTGCTAACGTTCACGAATCCACTTTCGGAGCATGGAACAAAATACCATCTGTCGGCTTTAAACCAGGGGCCTGCTGATAAAATCAGTAATTGTGATTTGTTAGCTTTGACAGTCTCACTCATGGCCTGAGGTGAGCTTCTCGCTGGGTATTTTGTAAAGATGTTAATCCAAGAAATGAAGAGGGCCGTTGCATATTTAGAGAAATGTTAATCCATCACCAGGGTACAGTCAATCCTTGAGCACGGGGGAGACATGTTGATACATGCTTAGCTGTGTTTGCAGCTACACCCTTCAAGGTAATGTCAAGTGACTGAAGGTTTACATGATAAATTAATAATAATGAACTTGTTAAGGCAACAGAACTAAAATAGTCACATGTTAATTCAATCACATGTTAATTCAATTAAACAAACTTCTTCATCAGTATCTAGACAGGAATTTCCAAAAATGGAGTTTTATTGTATGCAATAAATAAGACATATGAATTAGCAACCATCAGTTGCCAAGTGCTTACTTGCGATGCAAGTTGTTGAGGTAACAAACTGGAAACAAACTGAGTGCTTGCTAAATCACTGAAACCACTTTTTCTTCTGTTCAACAGTGAATTTAACTGACTACCATGTAGTCAGATTAGATCTGGAGTGGCTCAATACCTTCTCAAAGACAAAGACAATCAGGGCTGGGTAATAAATGATGGCCCAGCCAAAGATGCACACATTCCATGTGGAAATGTGCAAAAAACAATCATCTTAATCCAGAATGAAACTGGCAAAGTGATCTGTTGTCTTGAGTAAAATGGCATCTCTTTCTGTCTACTTAAATTTCAATCTTCAGAGATACTGAACCTTTTAAACCAAATGCGTGAATGTACCATCAGTAATCATGAATATTAGTGAAAACTCCACATACAACAGCAGCAGATGAAGGGTGTAGAATTTACATCAGCAGCACTGCGGGCAGAATTCTTACTCTCCTGGGGAAGCGTTTCAGCATAGTCAGGGCAGTGCGCCATTTTGAGAAGGTGTTTTACACAAATATCCTCTGCAGTGATAAAGCAACTGATATCATGACATTTCAGAGAATTAACAGCTAATATGATGCCAGGTTCTAAATTTGGACCAATGAAAAGGATATCACCATCAAAGATCAAGTATTCAGGTGCATGAGGTGCCCTGTTGCAACATATTTACCCAGTTTGAAATTGTCACAAGTTTGAAGAATCTTTACTACTATATTATATCAAGAAGTACTGTACGTGGTGTGACTTTGGAGGTGGTGAGTTCCTGGATTTAGCAAGGAAGGATATTCACAGTGAGAGCAGAACATTTATCCCCAGAAGAGCTCCATCTGGTAAACGGGTTACAGTAGCACCTCTGTATCTGTTTAAACACAAGGAGATGGAGCAAGAGCAGAAAGAGGGAAAGTTCTGCATGATGCCTTCTGCCAGCTTGGATTGTGACTCCTTCACGATTCTTGGTGTGGATTGGGAATGGTCCAGGAGCCCAGGTAAGATGTCCAATGTAGCAATGTGTATTCCTACCAAACTCTCCCTTTGTTTTTCCACAGGGGTCCTCACTGAGTGCCCTGCATCAAAACAAAGCAACAACATTGTCTTCCACTTAACTGAGAAATGGGCACTTTTTAGTGTCACATAAGTGACCTTGGCCACTTATATGAGGACACTAGACATTTAATGGCAGTGCTTAGAGTCAGCAGCTGGGAATTGATCTTGATGATCATTTGAGGATTGTTCATGAGGACCTCCTGGTGCCCTGGTGAACTATGTCATTGCTCCTTTTCTCTACCGCTGCCACTTAAGCCATCATTACCATATCTCTCTGCTTTAATGCTTCATTTTCTTGCTTAAGATTCCAGCGGTAATATTCAGCAGCAAGGCTATTGAATTAATTGCAGCTTCTCTTTAAGAGAGACAATATCTTTCAGAACAGAGGAGTGACTGCACCACATGCTATCAGTAGAATAGGGTTTGATTCTCTACAAAGTTCAGAAAAAGGTTGATTTGCAACAGATGCATGGCCCTACATGACCACCAAGTAAATGAAACTCCAGCACAAGCCTCTATGAGTTTCTTTCCCCATTAGAACTAGTGGAGGCAGCTTACAAATCATGAAACATGCACCTGCATAAAGGTGCAAAATTATTTTCAGCCTCAAATGTTTCATGAGTTCAAAAGCAAATGAGAACTTCTAGATAAGCTTGCATGCAGACATGAAAGAATTCTAATTTTACAGTCCAGTACGACACAAAAACCTAATAATTACTATGGGTGCTGTTACTAATAGCACAAAGCGTTCCTTTCTGTACTGATCACATCCCATTTAAAATGTACAAGTTAATACTTGCCTTAACAATAAATAAAAGAATTGGACATAAAGTTCAGTGCATTCAACCAATCATATTATCAACAGAGGAACAGATTCTAACTCCATCCATGTAACATTGCTTTATAACCCTAGCTAGCAAAATGTACTGATTTAAGGATTAAATTTATTTAATAGTTGTTGGGCAATAGATTCACTCATTAATCACACTTTGTGTGAAGGAGTGTTTCTCCCTTTCTCTCTGAATGTCTTTGTTCTGATTGAGATTGAAGTTATATCCCATTCTTCCTGACTCTCCCACAAGAATAAGTTTCTCCTCTTCTTTCTTACCAGCTTCTTTCAAAATTCTAATAACTTGAATCAAATCTCAGTTTAACTTCCTACATTTGATGTTTTCTCTTCTCATGTTCTTACTCTTGGAGCCCTCGCAATATTCTGTAATACCTTTGTAATACTCCTTCCTATATAAACATATACTTGCAGGGTAAAATGACTGGAATTGTACAAGTGCTCCAGGGCTTTTTATTTTAATGCCTGCAAAACATTTTCTCTTACATATTCTTGCACTCTATGAAGGCTAAGATTCTATTAGTTTTTAAATTTATTTGTGCTCGATCCCTATATTTAGTCACAATGTCAATTGTTCCTAGGTTGTTACCATTTAAATATTACTTGGACCTACCCATTTTGGTCCAAAATGGATGACTTCATATTTAGCTGCATTGAAATGGAGTTATGCCCAATCATTTAGGCCTGGATTTTAGGCTGATGGCTGCTCTGTAGCACAAATGAAGGTTGTGCATGGGGACCCTGCGAAATCCTAATCATAGCAGACTCCAAGTAATTGCCTAGGAAAATGTAGATCCTGATGGGCTACCCCCTTATGCCCAAAACCTTCTGAATATATCACTTAAATTTTTAAAAATTCTGAAGGCTCCACTGTAGTGAAGTAGAATCATTAAATTCCTACATGAGGGAGACGCTATTCAGTCCATTGAGTCTGCATTGACCTCCAAATAGGATCCCACCAAACCCAATTCCCTACCTGTATAACCCTGCATTTCTATGGCTAGCCCAGCTAACCTACACACCTTTGGACTGTGGGAGAAAACTGGAACACCTGGAGGAAAGCCATGTGGAAACAGGGAAAATGTGCAAACTTTGCAAAGTCGTCCGAGGCTAGAATTGGGTCCCTGGTGCTTTGAGGCAGCAGTGCTAACCACTGAGCCACTGTGCCAAGTAACTAAGCAATTCAAGAAATGTTAGTCTATTAAGTATCCAGTCTAACTCCTGAATAACTACTTAACTGAGCTACAGCTTAGTCCTCAAATCCTCAATACACTTCTCACAGATCTTTACATCCCTTAGATGCTAACCCCTCTCCCCCAGGACACAGCACCAACTGTTCACTACTGCACCCCATCAATTGGACTTGATAACTTCCACCACTCAACTGACCCTAAACACTTTATCACTTGCGTTGCTCCATTCTTACCTGGCCCCTGACCTATCTAGCACCCTACTCCCTTCCCTCACACTTACTGAATGTACTTGTCATTTCAAAGCAGCTGACAAAGTGGTGTCTGTGATGCTGAACCTTTAAATTACAGAATATGGAACCTGATTACTGAGAAAAAGGAGGCAACATCTGCCTTTCCCTCGACTGTTCTACAAAAGACTTGTCTGAATGGAAGTACAACTCCGCATTTCTGAATGAGCTTTGATCAAACCTCCTGTCAGAAATGTGGGGCTCTCTCTTTGCAACAACAAGGACTGAAATGGCAATCTGTGCAAGATTGCAACTCCTCAGAAAATCTAGCTCTAAATCGCTTGTAAAGTTGAGGCTCCAGTTTACGATACCTGCTATTTTATCAAACATTCCATCAATGATCAACTTTGATGTGATGTGGCCTAACACTTTGAGTTAAAAGGTAATGAAAGTTGACGTCCCAGCACAGATCATTATGAGACACAAATAATCACTTTTGTCCACTTAAGTTCATAATCACTTACCCTACCTTCTCATTTTCTATTAGCTCACAAATCTTATAACTAGGTCAATAATCTAACTTCAATTCCATAAGCACAGCACTGATAAGATTCCTCCACACACTACCTCAGTTACTTCTTCAATATTTCAATTCTGTTAGTTATATTTGTGTTACTCTTTTGGAGATTGTTTACAGTACAATATGGCAGTGGGTAAAATAGCCATACCTCATCAATCCAGAGAAGTTCTGCAACTTCTACACTCAAGCATCTTATTGACAATTAAATAATTTTAGTGTTTTTCATCTATGACCTGCTTCGAAACCCAACTCTGTAACTGCAGGGATTACTCTGGAGAATGTAAAAACTTCCTCTGATCCAAATGTTGAAGGACAATGAATCTTTACAATGAAAGAGTAGTGAGCTTTCTTGAATCAGAATAACAAACCTGAGTGCCGGAAGCCTGCTAAGAAAAGGACCATCAAATTACTGGTTAGGATCATTGCTAAAGATAACTCAACCTAATGACAACTTATTTTGTTTGACTTGAGACACTTTTTAAAATAAATCACCATAAAGTGCAAAGGCGGAAACTGCAAATCAGAGATTCAGCAAAGGAAAAAAAACCTTAAATAGGAGGGAAATTGTATACTAATAACTGTTACTTCAATTAGATTTCATACTAGTTTAACACAATTGCTTCCTTCAAATAACTGAAGGTGACTGATCAGACAACATCACTAGTAACAGATGAATTAGAACTTTAAAAGTCTGCTTTACCTTTACCTGATAAAAATTGCTCAGCAACTGATATCACTTTTGTATTCATCAGCTAAAAGCAGAAATTCATTTTTCATATTCTGCTGTGCAATTACTTATTGTTAGTCTGAAAGCAATCTGCATTTATCAATCACACGTTTTCCAAATACAACATCTGCTGTGTTGTTTGCAGTTCTATAACATATATCTCAGCTTTGTTATTGTTCTTACCTGAGGGCAAGAAGTATGGTTATGGTCAAGTTCAAGTTCAACACGGCATCAATGACATAAAGACACAGATCTCAGCAACAGATTCATTTGCATTGAGCTTTACAATTGCCACTGATTCTCAGGCTGCTTAATGTGGTAGGATGGTGCCACGCTGCTATGAACTAGCAGAGGCATGAACATGCACCAACGGAAAGGCAAATCCTTGCTGGCTGGAGTTCAGTCAGCTAGGGAGCACTGGCAGCTTCCACGAGCTGTTGCACATTGGAATGTGCAAAGGAAATGAAAAGGCCAATCAGAAGCTGTTTATATTCAGGCAAGGAATTCTACAGCTGTATATGTGCACAGGAAATACTTGAAGCTTAATCTGTTCATCTAATCCTCCCCTATATGTCGGAATCATTGAAGTCAAATCGAATAATAAATATTCAGTTAATAGCTTTCTTTTTTGTAAAAACAACAGACATACCAAAATTACCACAGAATGAATAACAGTATTTTGTAAAAAAATCCAACTGAAATGATGTAATAATATACGCTTACGTGTTTATATTTAAAGGATGAACAAGTGTAATTATAGCATTGTAACAATTCAATCAGAAAATGAACTTTGCCTAAATCATTCAGCAACAGGAAATTTAGTATCCTGTTGCTGAGTGTAGTGGGTAAGATGTAGCTCAAGTCGCATGCTGAACACTGTTATATCAATATCAAAATTAATTTAAATTCACTTTTTAATTATGCCCTATAATAGCAACATACAAGCTTTCCAATTCAGAGCAGGAACAGCCATTCTGCCATTCAAACCTGTCCTCCCCATTCACTAAGATCATGATTGATCCAACTGTGACCTCAATGCTACATTCCTACTTATTTCTGATAACATTTGGCTTCCTTATTAGTCAATATGTATCTATCTCTGCCTTAAAAGTATTTAATGATCCTGCCTCCTCCACTCTTCACAAAATGCCAAAGATTCACAAGCTTCAGAGAAAAAAACGTCTTCACCCTTGGGGGACATCTAATTTTCTAATGGTGTTCCACAGCTCTTGGCTCTCACAAGAGAATAAAATCCTTTCAATATTGACCCTGCCAATTTCCTCCAAGATCTTAGCTGCTTCAATAAGATCATGTTTCATTATTCTAAGCTACAATGGATACAGGTCCAGCATGTCCAAACCTTCTTTATAGAGGTAAACCCCTGACATTTCAGTCCAGTTTATAAATTATTAATTTAAATTAATGTGATATGGTGGAAAAAAATATCAGTTAGAAATTTAAAATCTCACTTTGCAATTTATACCAACTTAAAGGTAATTTAGTAAGTTCAGAGTGATGCTGGCATTCATCGCAAGTTTTAAGAAGATTTGTAGCTCAGGTTGAGGTTCTTGATGTAGGTTTGCTCGCTGAGCTGGAAGGTTCATTTCCAGATGTTTCGTCACCCTACTAGGTAACATCTTCAGTGGACCTCCAGGCGAAGCACTGCTGATAATTCCTGCTTTCTATTTATATGTTTGGGTTTCTTTGGGTTGGTGATGTCATTTCCTGTGGCAGAGTCAGTTCCGGTTCTTTTTCTCAGGGGGTGGTATATAGGGTCTAACTCGATGTGTTTGTTGATAGGGTTCCGGTCGAAATGCCATGCTTCTAGGAATTCTTGTGCGTGTCCCTGCTTGGCTTGTCCCAGGATGGATGTCTTGTCCCAGACGAAGTGGTGTCCTTCCTTAACTATGTAATATTCATCAAATTCTAGACAGATGCACATGGTAATACTGATGAAATTTAGCAAGGGAAATGAAGAGTAATGTATGGTAATTATAACATAAGAAATAGGAGGAGCAGAAGGCCATTCAGCCTTTCAAGCCTACCTCATTATTTGATCTGCCCCAGGCCTCCACTCCTCTTTTGTTCCAGTTTATCATAATCCTCACTCTTCAGTATTTTAAAAATCTATCTGCCTCGTCTTTACATACTTTCAGTGATCTCATCACCACAACTCTCCAGGAACAGAAATCAGGTATTCATTGCTGTCTAGAAGAAATTCCTTCACATCTCGGTTTTAACCAAGTAGCCCACTATTCTGTAACTATGCCCCTAGATCACGATTCACTCACCCCTCATAACCCAACTGCAGAAACTTGTTGCTAGTTCTACCAAAGGTCAGAAGTCACACAATACCAGGTGATAGTCTAAAAGTCTACAAACTGGTGTCATGTGACATCCGACCTTGTTCACCCCAGCTGCAAATGTGTTGCTGGAAAAGCGCAGCAGGTCAGGCAGCATCCAAGGAGCAAGATAATCGACGTTTCGGGCATGAGCCCTTTTTCAGGAATGAGGAAAGTGTGCCCAGCAGGCTAAGATAAAAGGTAGGGAGGAGGGACTTGGGGGAGGGGTGTTGGAAATGCGATAGGTGGAAGGAGGTTAACGTGAGGGTGATAGGCCGGAGTAGGGGTGGGGGTGGAGAGGTCAGGAAGAAGATTGCAAGTTAGGAAGGTGGTGCTGAGTTCGAGGGTTGGGACTGAGACAAGGTGGGGGGAGGGGAAATGATGAAACTGGAGAAATCTGAGCTCATCCCTTGTGGTTGGAGGGTTCCTAGGCGGAAGATGAGGCGCTCTTCCTCCAACCATTGTGTTGCTATGGTCTGGCGATGGAGGAGTCCAAGGACCTGCATGTCCTTGGTGGAGTGGGAGGGGAAGTTGAAGTGTTGAGCCACGGGGTGGTTGGGTTGGTTGGTCTGGGTGTCCCAGAGGTGTTCTCTGAAATGTTCCGCAAGTAGGTGGCCTGTCTCCCCAATATAAAGGAGGCCACATCGGGTGCAGCAGATGCAATAAATGATGTGTGTGGAGGTGCAGGTGAATTTGTGGTGGATATGGAAGGATCCATTGGGGCCTTGGAGGAAAGTAAGGGGGGAGGTGTGGGCGTAAGATTTACATTTCTTGCGGTTACAGGGGAAGGTGCCAGGAGTGGAGGTTGGGTTGGTGGGGAGTGTGGACCTGACGAGGGAGTCACGGAGGGTGTGGTCTTTTCGGAATGCTGAAAAGGGAGGGGAGGGAAATATATCCCTGGTGGTGGCGGAGGCCCGTTTGGAGGTGGTGGAAATGACGATGGATGATACGGTGTATATGGAAGTTGGTGGGGTGGTAGGTGAGGACCAGTGGGGTTCTGTCCTTGTGGCGATTGGAGGGGCGGGGCTCAAGGACGGAGGAGATGGAAGTGGAGGAGATGCGGTGGAGAGCATCGTCGATCATGTCTGGGGGGAAATTGCGGTCTTTGAAGAAGGAGGCCATCTGGGTGGTACGGTATTGGAACTGGTCTTCCTGGGAGCAGATGCGGCGGAGGCGAAGGAATTGGGAATATGGGATGGCGTTTTTACAGGGGACAGGGTGGGAGGAGGTGTAGTCTAGGTAGCTGTGGGAGTCGGTCGGTTTATAGTAAATGTTGGTGTTGATTCGGTCACCCGAGATAGAAGTGCAGAGGTCTAGGAAGGGGAGGGAGGAGTCTGAGACGGTCCAGGTAAATTTGAGGTTGGGGTGGAAGATGTTGGTAAAGTGGATGAACTGAAGAAGGGCTCATGCCCGAAACATCGAATATCCTGCTCCTTGGATGCGGCCTGACCTGCTGCGCTCTTCCAGCAACATAGTTTCAGCTCTGATCTCCAGCATCTGCAGTCCTCACTTTCTCTTCCTTGTTCACCCCAGTCCAACACTAGCGCCTCCGCATCCTAGTTCTACCAAAATTGAAAACAACATCTGCTCTATTAACTATATTATGACTGCTACATGTTTCTTTGCTCCCTTTCACCTGAATGACGTTATGGATCATGATGCTGTGGTCAGTTCACTCATCCTCCCCTAGACTGTGCATTCATCTACACTGGGTGGGCAGAACCACATATTTATTGCTTAAAGCAAAGCTATCATTTCAAGTTCACTGACCTTTTTTCAAACCCTTCTGAGGAAGGGTCACTGGAATTGAAATGTAAACTCTGTTCTCTTCCCACAGATGCAGCCACGCCCACTGATATTCCCCAGCAATTTCTGTTTTGTTATTAATTCAGGTTACTTGAGGGTTCAGAGGAAATACATACGAGAGTAACAATGACAGTGTGGCATGCAAGGAAGTTGGTTGAGTGCTGAAAGATGCAAAGAATTCTGGCCCTTTATTCATGCCAAGCAGCCATATTAGAGGGAGTCACTCGCAGCTACTGAGTCAACTTGGGCAGTAACATCTAAATTACACTGAATTAGTAGCTTTAATGCTTGGTTTACACTACGCAAGTTCATTGTCACTGTGATTAGCTGATTGCTTCACAATGATTTTAAATTATGTGTTATAACCTGACTACATGGCAGCATTTGCTTGCTTTCCTGAAATTGTCCATCCATGTGCTCATGCCCAGTCTGCAGAATTTCAACACATGGAATCAAGAAATTAAAGTGCAGAAAAATCCGATGCAATAATATTGTATTTAATAGTGTTAAATTTAATTATGTTAAATGCAATTGTGTTCTAATTTTGTAATTGATATACTGTATTTTGTAAACTAGATGAAATTTAAGTCACTACACACAACTTATATATAGTAGGATATCAACCAGTTTTCATATCAATTACATTAATTAAGAATTCATTTAATATATTTCTAACCATTTGAACAGAAACAAAACTAATCAAAAGATCAATTGCAAACTGGAATCTTGATGTTAAATGATAGTTATTGCTGTAGTTATACCTCATCGCTGGTCTGCAAGTTATAGTTGTGGGGAAGAGTTTGTTAACTGGGAGCAAATCATTCAGTTCCAACTCTGCTCAATAAGTGATAAGCTTTTATCGGGGAAAAAAATTGTTCTTAATCAGCAAATTTTGAATTTGTTGATGGGACAAGCAAAAGGCATCCTCCGGTAAACTATTTTTAATTAGTAAAGCACCAAAGATCTATGCTGGCACATTAGCAATTCTTCATCAAGTGAAACTCTCATGTTATGCATCTGCTTCCTATGAGTGTTAGGTGTTACCATTCTCATCTGTGAGTAAGGAGATTGTTAATGCAAAATTAGACTTCTTTGGGAATATTATCAATGCCTTTAGCAGTATAAAATGACAGAAGTAGAACTTACATTTTTAACATAAAACACACCAAATGTCAAATCAGTTTACAGTGGACAACGTTTGGAGCTTGTTGATCCCTCGCCTTGTCAGTAAATAGCTGAAGAATACCCTACTCCATGTTATTTAAAATAATTAGATTAGATTCCCTACAGTGTGGAAACAGGCCATTTGGCCCAACGAGTCCACACCAACCCTCCAAAGAGTAACCCTCCCAGACACATTCACTTTCTGACTAATGCAAGTCACACTATGGGCAATTTAACATGGCCAATTCACCTGGCCTGCAGGAGGAAACCCACGCAGACAATCGCCTGAGACTGGAATCGAACCTGAGATGCTGGCGTTGTGAGGCAGCAATGCTAGCCACTGATCCACCATGCCACCCAACATAATTAGCAACAAACAAGGTAGTTCCCAGTTGATACCTTCTGGCTGTTGATATAACTCTAACCATTTTGTATGACAAAGGGGTTGATTGCTACTGTCCTAATTGCTCGACTGCACCATCAGTAATATAAGATGATAGGTTTCTGGAACCTGATAAAGGTTCTGACGAAGGTCTTCCAACACTCGACCTGGTAAATACTATAAAAATGCAAGAAATATTTATAAAGCTACTATGACACAATGGTAGTACCCCCAACCTCTAGTCCACTGACCTGGATTCTACTCTCCACCTGATGCAGAGGTATGTAATAACATTTCCGAACAGCATTGATTAGAAAATACCTAAAATAAATATTTAATAGTTTCTAGCTCCCTGCTAACCAAGATATGCTGACACTGGCTGTGGTATGCCTATAGCTACAACAATTCTTGATGGTTTTTGTAGTTGCTTCAAATTTCAAAAATTGCTAGGAATGCTGTGATGTGTACTGAAGGACTTTTTGTTGACCTCAACACTTCTGCACATACCAATTGTTTCTATATAGGGGTGCACAAACAATCAATCATTCTTTATGGAGCAGAGAATCACAGGGAGGATACATTGAGGCCACACAGAGTAGGACATGTTGCCAAATGATGGAGCTGGTGGCAGAAAAGAAATACTTTCAAAAGAAAGCATTAGTGCTGGAACATTTTTATAGCAAGTTTTTTCTCTATCTTGATTCCTAAGGGGAGGCTCAAAGCAGGGCATGTTTGTGAACTTTACCATAGCTTTATACAGCTGGATTGTTCCAGGCTGCTTTTGGAGGCACGAGCATCATTTTGCACTTATTGTTGCACTATAGTGGAAGAAAGTTCACAATGTCCTCAATGCGAAGGTAAATAACTTCAAGTCATTATCACTTGGAGACAAAGTGAATGAAGAGTTCTGTAATGAATGCAGGGGACCACTGACTGGATGCACTTTGCTTTGAATGTGCCTCAAACCTACTCTGTTGTGTGTCTCAACATGCAGCCAAAGTGTGAACCATAAGGAGCACAACATACAGTGCTCTGTATTTTGGCAACAGTCACAAGGCATCCATTCTGAGGAAGTCATCCTGCCATCTGCATTTGAACCTTTCATAATAAACTAGACGTTAGCGGCTAAGTAATAAGGGTTATCTACATAGAGCCATGGGAAATGTGATTAAGCAGCCTTAGGAGGCCACGCTCAAACTCAGGAAGGTACAATTCGGGAGATAATGGGAAAGATTAAAAGGTATGAACTTAATACCACATGAGACAAAAACTGATTTTCATCTTCTTAGGCCCTGTTCACAAACAAGCAGCACAAGACATTTTGCAACATAATTGGTGACTGTTATTTCCCAGTTGCTGGAGAAGCTAACAAATTATTTAATGTTTATTTCATTTCTGAGAGAAACAATCTATATTTAACATCATAATGCTTCCTGTTTAAATGAATAAACCATGAGAGTATGCAAAACATTAAAAAAAACCAATTGATTCAATATTCTGTCCACAGATAAATTGGCCCAGAAAATTGAAAGGTGATGATGCTCAAGCACGGGAATTAAATTTATATTCACAACTTTCTGCCTCAGAGATGGAAGTGCCACTACTTCACTGAATCAAGATAGATAAATCACATTTAATTGCACCCTATTCATTCTTAAGAGATCATAAAATGTTTTGGGTGTTGATTTACTTTGGAGCAGACCTGCAGTTGTTTTGTAAACAAATGTAACAGGAAATCTGTGCACCTCACTTGCAGCAACTGCATGTACAGCAAAGAGAAACAAAGGACTTGACCAAGGGGGGGCCCTTGCATTTTGCAAGGGGGGCCCTCCTTGTGGAAAGAATGAGTTTGAGAAGGATATGAGGCCAGGAACAGCAACAACAGTCTTTGCAGCAAAAGCGGTGAATAGATCAATCAGCATTTAAGTTTCAAACTTGCAAATCTTGTTTGATGTCTTCAGACAAGTTCAAAAAGAATATGTAAAAATCCAAATTGTGTGCTAGCACCAGATTATTAAGCAAACATTAGCACAACACTGTGTCAAAGCTCTCTCCCTAAAAGTACCCTGGGTCTATCTATGATGTTTGCTGCATTTCAGGAGGATGGTTCACTACCCATGTCTCAAGGCTTTTCACAGACAGTAAGGAGAGATTACATCCAGAAGGAGGCACAGCAAAGTGACCATATATATAGTTTGAGGATTTTGCAGCAGTGTAAGAATTCAGTGCAGAAAGGAAAAGGTGCTTTCTGCTTGCTTGTTTGTCTCACAGTTCGAAAGGTATTTTAACAGCATAAATTGAAGCCCAAGGTCAGGGGCTTATGCCTGAAATGTCGATTCTCCTGCTTCTCGGATGCTGCCTGACCTGCTGTGCTTTTCCAGCAACACACTCTTGACCCAGGAACAGGGGCCTGACACAAAACAAAGAGTGACATCACAGGAAAACCATAGGTTTGCAAATTGCTACTAATTTGATGATTGATTATAAGTGCTTTCTGATTTAAGTGAAACAGAGGAAATATTTTACAGATTAAAACCTAAAAGACCATTAGGGATTTTAAAAAAAAGAATTACAGAATAATTACATAAAACAACACAAAAAAAAACCAAAAGAATAAATAAAAGAGATGCAGTGCTAGGTGATATGTTGTACTGCATGATGTGGGAGCTGATGGACCCCATTATGGTTCATAGTGACCAGATCTCCAGTCAAGTGTCAGTTGCTTGTGGAACTCCAGCTCTGAGTTGATGAGTTGGAGTCTGAGCTTCACCTCAAGGAGGGGGATAATTACCTAGATGCTGTGTTTCAGGAGGCAATCACACCCCGTAAATGAACTATCTCAAATTTGGTCAGTGGTCAGGGACAGGAGGGTGTAAGTATGAGCGAGGCAGGGAAATGAATCCAGGAGGTTGTGCTTCAGCCCTTGAGCTTGTCTAACAGGTTTGAGATTCTTGATCCCAGTGTGAATGAGAGTGGGAGCTGCTGAGAGAGTGAGCAAACTGACCATCAAACCAATCAAGTGGGGGGGGGGGGGGGGGGGGGGGGGGACAAAAGAGAAATGTAATTGTAATTCTAATTGCTCTCTGTGGCCAAGATCGAGAGTCATGATGGCTGTGTTGCCTGCTGGTGCCTGTGTTCAAGGGTTGCAGGGGAACTTGGAGTGGGAGGGGAAAGATCCAATAGTGGTTGTCCACATATGTTCCAACAATATAGGCAGACTGAAGAAAGGGGCTCTGCTGAGGAAATGAGCAACTAGGGGCTAAATTAAAAGGCAGGACCAAAAAGGTAATAATCTCTAGATTTCTGCCAGAGCCACAAATTAATTGGCACAGGGTTAACAAGGATTAAAGAAGTAAACATGGAATAAAGATTGATCTGGCAGAAATGGATTTGAATTCACTGGACGTTGGCACTAATACTGGGGAAAGAGGGAGTTGTTCTGAGAGATCAAGAGTCCTGGCGAAACGCATAACTCAGGCTGCAGATAGGGCTTTCAAGTAAATAGTTGGATTTGGGGCATGTGTTGGTGGGCACAACTGAATGAAAAATTAGAAAATCAAAGTTAATGGAGAAGAGTGGATTTCAGGTTAGTGCTGGAGCTAGTTGTCACCAGAAAATAAAAGGAAGGGATGGAATGTGTGAATGTCATATTGTACCAGGGAACTTAAACATGTAGGGAAACTCAATAATAGAACAGATTTAAGGACTTTATGTCTTCATGCATGAAGCACTCGGAATAAAATAGATGAACCGACAGGGCAAATTGAGGTAAATGAACGTGATTTCATAGCCATTACAGAAATATGATTGCTTGGAGATCAAAATTGGAAACTTAACATTTGGGATCTTTGACTTTTGGGAAAGACAGGAGTGATTGGGTAGCACTGTTAATAAGAGATGAAATGTGGATAGTTGATGAATACATTGGGAGGAGTAGTGTACAGACTGCCAAACAGTTGCCATTTTTTAGGAAAGGCAATAAAGTAATAAATAGTAGGACCATGTGAAAAGAATAGAGCAATAATTATGGATGGCTTTAATCTTCATATTGTTTGGGTTAATCAAATTGGAAAGTGTATCTATGGCAACAAATTCATGGAATGCATTTAGAACAGTTTCCTAGAGCAAGATGTTGTGGAGGCAATAAAAAAACAGACTTTCTTGGAGCCAGTAATGGGTAATGAGGCTGTTTTATTGAATAACCTCAGAGTAAAGTAAGATAGTGAAGAAGGTGTTTGGTATGCTTTCCTTTATTGGACAGAGTACTGAGTATAGGAGTTGGAAGGTCATGTTGCAGCTGTACAGGACATTGGTTAGGCCACTTTTAGAATATCGTTTGCAATTCTAGTCTCCTTCCTATCGGAAATATGTTGCGAAACTTGAAAGGGTTCAGAAAAGGTTTACAAAGATGTTGCCAGGATTGGAGGATTTGAGCTACATGAAGAGACTGAATTAACTGGGGCAGTTTTCCCTGGAGTGTCGGGGTCTGAGGGGTGACCTTATAATGTTTTATAAAATCATGAGGGGCATGGATAAACAAGGTCATTTCCCTGGGGTGGGTGAGTCCAGAACTAGACGGCATAGGTTTAGAGTGAGAGGGAAAAAAAATTAAAAGGGACCAAAGGGGCAACTTTTTCACACAGAGAGTGGTGCATGTATGAAATGAGCTGCCAGAGGAAGTGGTGGAGGCTAGTACAATTACAACATTTAAAAAGCATCTGGATGGGTATATGAATAAGAAGGGTTTGAGAGGGATATAGGCCAAGTGCTGGCAAATGGGACAAGATTAGGAAATAGTGATCATAACATGATAGAATTTAATATTCAGTTTAAGACTGAAAAACTTGAGTCAGAAGCAACTTTGTTTAATATAAATGAAGAGAGTTACAAAGAAATGAGGATAGAATAAGCTAAAGTGACTGTGTGGATAGATTAGCAGAAATGACAGAAAGCAAGCAGTGACAGACATTTAAGAAGGTAATTCATGTCTCTCAGCAAAAATACATTCCAGTATGGAAAAATGTTTTTAAGAGAGGAATAAAGAATCATGTCAAATCAAGGAAGTTAAGGAGAGAATCAAGTTTAAAGAAAAAGCTTATCAGAAGGCAAAAATCAGTGATGGTCCCAAAGATTAAGATAAATTCAGAATCCAGCAAAGGAGACTAAAAAGACAATAAAGAGAAAGAAACAAATATCAAGGGCAAATAGCAATGAATATAAAATTTGACAATAAGATCTTGGAAAATGAATTCGGGGAGATGGTTTTGGGGAACAAGGAAATCGCAAAGTAGTTATACAGATATTTGCATCAGTGTTACAATGGAAGATACTTCAAATATTCCATGAATACTAAAAATTACAGAGTGAAATGTCATTACCATCACTAAAGAAATGGTATTAGTCAAACTAATGGGGCTAAAGGCAGAAAGGGCCCTGATGGCTTGCACCCTAGGATCCTAAAAGAAGTAGCGACAGAGATAGTGGATGCATTGGCTGTAATTTTACAAAATTCCTTGCATTCTGAAGATATATCAGAAAGTTGGAAGACTGCCAATGTAATATCCCTATTCCAAAAGGGAGGGTGGCAGAAAATGGGTAACTACAGGCCAATTAGTTTAACATCAATTGTTGGAAAAGTATTGGAATCACTTCTTAAGGAAGTAATAGCAGAATACTTTGCAAATCATAATCTAACTCAGCAGAATCAGCATAGCTTCATCAAATCATGTCTAGCTAGCTTATTGGAGTCTTTTGAGGAAATCTTAACCAGATTGAATAGAGGGGAATCAATCGATGTGCTATATTTGGAATTCTAAATGAATTTAACAAGGTTAAAAAAAAGTTAAGCAGAAGATAAAAGCCCAAAGTGTTGGAGGTGGTGTATTGGCATGGTTAGACAATTTGCTCATGGGCAGGAAAAGCGAGTGGGGATAAGGCATTCTTTTTCAGGGACCCATGACCAGTGTAGTTCCAAAGGGATCATTGCTGGAAATACAACTGTTTTTAGTATATATTAGTGACTTAGAGAATGGAAGTGAACATAATATAACCAAATTTGCAAGCAACACAGCATTATGTGGAAAGGCAGTTTGCAACAGGGATCCTAATGGCTTACAGAGATGTTGATAGGCTATGACAGTAGGAAGAAAAATGGGAAATATCATTTAATTTGGGGAAATTTGAAGTTGCTCATTTTGGAAGAGAGAACAAAATAATAGAGTATTACTTAAATGGACAAAAATTGCAGAAAGCAGCGGGGACTTTGGGAGACTTGTGCATGAAACGGAGAAAAGCAGCACACAGATGCAGCAGGTAATCAGGAAGGCTGATGGCCCTTATTTCAAGGGGGTTGGAGTATAAAAGTTGCTGCAATTGAACAAGATGCTTGTGAGCACATCTGGAGGACTGTGAGCAGTTTTGATCCCCTTATTTAAGGAAAGATATCATTTCTTAGGAGGCAGTTCAAAGAAAGTCACCAAGATGATCTCTACTATGAAGGCATTTTCTTAGGAGCAAAGATTAAACAGGTTGGGCTTTATGCATTCGAGAGGCAATCTCATTGAAAGACTTAGTATTCTTAAGGGATTTGACAGAGTAAATGGTGAAAGAATGCTTTCTCTCTTGGAAGTGTCCAGAACCAGAGGGCATAGTCTCAGAATAAAGGGACACTAACTTAAGGTGAGAGTGAGGTGGAATTTCTTCTCTCAGAGGGTTAAGAATCTTTGGAACTTCTTACCATGAGTGCTATGGTGCAGGATCATCGTGTATATTGAAGGCTGAGTTAGATTGATTCTTGATCACTTGGGGAATCAAAGGTTACAGGAAAAAGGTATCAAAGTAGATATGAGGATTCTTGGATCAGCCATGATCCTACTGAAATTTAGAACAGGCTCAAGGGACTGAACTGCCTGTTCCTGTTTCTATTTATTATGATCTTCTGGAGACAATTAGGAATGGACAATAAATGGTGACCTTGCCAATGTGAGATCTATTCCATGAACAAATAAAATCCATTCACTATCAATTATCAGCTTTTGGCCATCGATTTTAATCATCGGACCCTCAGGATCACTCAGTTCCAAAAAAATCAACCAAGTTAAAAGGTGTGTTAAAGCCACTATGAATCAAACTTGTTTGACATTTATTGTGGATGCTATTAGTGTAAAGTCCCAATGAAGGGTCCCACGCAAAACATCGGCTTTCCTGCTCCTCTGATGCTGCCTGACCTGTTGTGACTTTCCTGCTCCACACTTTATTGCCATCAGTGTAGATTTGTCAAAGCAACTCAGTGTTTGGAGTTTCTGCATTTTACCCTACTTTGAAGACCTCAGAGTTTTAAGTACAAATTTGATTCTTCAATCCTTCAAGTTTCAAAAAAATATGGTGCGGAAAGTATAGAAAACTGTCACATCTCCAGAATGAATTCATCATTTCCAGTAAAAAATACAATTCTACTTCAAAAGTCAATTTTAGTTACTTCAAATTAACTTATTGGTAATGGACTGGATGCTCTGATTAAAACATTTCTTGTGATATACATTTATTAATACAGTTGGAATTCAGTTTACGAAGTTACCATTCAAATATCTTAGATTTTTTAATGCAAAATGTTTTAATGCTGTCTGGTGGCATTTGTTCATGGAAGATTGTGTGTTTTATGACATGCTAATAAGCTTGAACCATAAATTAGGGTGGAGGAAAGCAAGACAGGCAAAGCTTTAAAGATAATTTGTACTCGACGATGCAAGGCAAAAAGAAACATCAACCCAAGGTCCACATGTTGTCACTTGGCTTACAGGTACAAATGGGAAAGTATGGCTCCATATGGTCTAGCCAGACAGCTTTGACTTGAAAAGACAGACCTAGTGCTGAGCATGATGGTGGTCTACATATTGATTTCAAATAAAAAATGAAAGAGCAGCATCTCTTGGGATGTACAAATATATCACGTCCAAGTTTCAATGTGCAAACATTACTTCATTATCATTTTCTGTGCTGATTGCTTGCAGCAATGAATCAAAAATTAATTTTCCATTCCAGGAGACTTTTGGAAGAATGATAATCTTGGATTTACTTAGATGATTCACAATTTCTGAAACTGTTCTGATCCCAAGTTGAGCTTTGAACTTTATATATGCTCTGTGATGTGAACTGCCCATTTCCAACTCCAAGAACATTGCTTACCTGAATCATATATTTCCACCTCCAAGCTTGACTATCCAATTCTCAGCTTGTTGACTTCCCATTTGCCAACCAGTATAAGTTGCAGCTCATTAATGTATCTGATGCCCATATCCCATTTCAATATCATCTCCTGAACTGAGATAAATAATTTCAAGTATGCAAAGAGCTCAATTTACATTGTTATCATGTTCCCCGTCCATATGGTTTAACCTCCCTCAGCACTACATTGGGTACCAGATATACAAATAAAGCTAAGAAAGAGGCCCAGATGAGATAATAAGAACAAGCACATCAACACTTTGTGATGTTCAATGTGATACAATTATGACCTCATAGTAATGGATCTAC
Source organism: Chiloscyllium punctatum (assembly GCF_047496795.1). Lineage (NCBI taxonomy): Eukaryota > Metazoa > Chordata > Chondrichthyes > Orectolobiformes > Hemiscylliidae > Chiloscyllium > Chiloscyllium punctatum. The sequence continues at coordinate 134,105,825 of NC_092741.1, read as the reverse complement.
TTTGCAAAAGTGATGGCCTGGCATGAGAAAGCATCACATTCAGTTTGAATATGTAACACCTGGATCTGAGACTAACACCTTAAACCTAAATAAAGGCAGTTACAAGATATGAATACAAAATTCACTAAATTATAAAATAGTTAAAATGAAATACTGTGGAGATGATATTTTAAAGAGCTATTAACAACTGTCTTCAAGATGTAGGTAACTGAGAAAGCAGGATACCACAAGTCAGTTATATCATCTGTGGTAGCTCAGGAAGTTCAGAATGGTATCAAATTGAAAGAAAAGGTGTACAAAGCTGCAAAGATTATGGATAGGCCAGAAGACTGGAAACCTTTTAGAATGTAGGAAAAGATTGCCATGACCAAACAATAGCAAAACAATTTAGCAAGAGAATAAAAGACTGGCAAGAAATATGTGAACAGACAGGAAAAGCCCATCATCACACTCTTTGTGAAGATAGTTCCTTGTCTCATACTATTATTTCCATTTGTTAACACTGTACCAATCTTTTAATTGCCACTAACAATTCTTCAATGTTCAAGCTAACCTACTGAGATATTCTTTTTGTTCCTTTTTCTTTGAAATCTTCTCTCCATAGCAGCTCTAAAACATCTGTTTCCTCTTGAAGTGTGCCTTATATTGTCCCTCTGCCTATTCCTTATTGCGTCCAACAAATTGTTCATTCACTCCCATAAGCATTGCTTCGGTCATTAGTTTTCTTGTCCAACAGATCCTTTCCGTGTACAGTGCCATATCTTTGGCTAAACAGGCAACTATCATTGTAATGCTACAACAAGGATACAGTGAATTAAGGGACATATATCCAGCTTATCCACTGGACCAGGCTACATCTCCAGGCTCTTCACTTGCTGTCTTGGTGCTCACTCATCCGGAGCCAATTGAATATTCACAGCATCTCTTGCCTTATTTTGTTTTTTTTGTGCTTTGCACCTTCAGTCAGAATTACCAGGCTCATATCAGAGTTGTCTTGCTGTGTTGTATGTGGATCAGCAATGCCATGTTGGCTATTAGGGTTGACATATATCCCACATCAACGTCCTTCAACATAGGGTGCACATGGCCAGTGCCCATTGATTGTGCCCTGAAATGCTTGTACCCAGTTTCCAGCATGGGAGTCGTTTAAAGCAAGCAATGAATTGAATGGTCCAAATACTTGGTCTGAATTACATGTAAAATTTTCCTATTGTCTTGTTTATTGGGTGAATTTGACAAGTTTACACCTGAATAATAGTCAAGAACCTTACCATGCTGCTTGTGAAAAATGTAGAAGTGAGATGGAGTGAGATGATCTCTCTGTTGAGCCCGACCTTGCTTCACCTTCATAACCAATTCTGTCACACTTTTGCCATTGTCCACATCAGTCAGACACTGGTAAAATTCCAACCCATGTCTTATCATCAAATATGGCCTTTCCGATTCTGTCCTTGTTCTTATTTCTCTGTTGCATCTTCCATCTGCAGATATCATGCCTCCTAAGTACAAGAATTCATGAATATGTTCCAGTTCATTTAGTTCATTGACTTCAATTAAAAATAATCCCTGTGATGTATAATACTCAGCTGATCCTTTGAAGTCAATTTTACTTCCCTCAGGTCAGAAGTTCCACCTAATATATCCAGGTGACGAATATGGGAAAGACAAACCATGTTCAAAAAGATCAAGGTTGTAAATAGGTAACCACAGAACTTTCGTATAAACAAATATAATTTAATACCCTGTATTATGATCATAGTGAAAACAAACTGACAATATTCAATTTTCATGATTTGCCTTTGAAACCAGAGGCTTTATTTGATTAAGAACTGAATGTAAGAACAAATAGTGACCTAAAATGTTTGCTGTCATCACCTGACTAGGTTCTGATGAAGGCTCATGCCCGAAATGCCGACTCGCTTGCTCCTCAGGTGCTACCTGTGCTTTTTCCAGTCCCACACTTTATCGATCCTGACTAGGTTAAGACAAGTTCATGAAACTATCAGCAAACAAGATTAGTCGGAGCTGAAATTGCCATTATTATGAAAGGGCACTGAAATCAAGATCTGTATCTCCCGGTTGATTCATACATTTGAAGAAGTTACACATTGAGCTGAAAGGTTGCCTATCAGGTATTCAGCCTGGGAAAACAATGCGAAGACTCAGGAATATACAAATGGACATTTATCAACAGTTACTTTTCAGCAGCAGAGAAATGACGAGGAAAATGTGAATAAAAACTTAGGAGACACTCTCTGTCTGTCCATCACTCTCAACTTCAAGCTCAGAAACCATTTGAAGAAAAGCAACTTGGAACCATGACAATAGTTCTTGGCAAACTGAAGGAAATGCTTTGCCATTATTAAGGAAGCAGTTGGACTTGGGCCTTTTCATTCTTGTAACTTCCAAAAAGCTATAGTTAAAACTGCCTTTACTCGCCTGTGTGTCCCAGATAAATTTCCTTCTCCATTTTCTTTTTAAGCTCATTACCTGCGTGTCTGCACGTGTTGTTTTTGTCACGTTTTCTTTTGGATAATAGAAGTTCACTGTCTTTTACTCAAGAAAATCTTGGAATTGACTCTCCATTTTTGACCTGGTTGACGAAGTTTACTTGACACATGATAACAATATTAAAAAAATTGTTGTGATTAACCGAAAAGGGAGCACTAATAAGAGCAGGTTCATGACCTGTTCTCACAAGGTCATAGCATCGATAAAGGTAAAATGAAACATTTGCACAATTTGTCCAAATCAAAACTAAAAGATACTCAAAACTTTCAGTCATTGCAAAATTACATTAATATTGTTGAATACTGAATAATTATTAGGTTATATATCAAGACAAGTTGATTAAAGTCACAAATTATGTGAATTCCCCTATAGCTAAATGATAATTATGGAAATTTTGGAATAACAGAATGAATTTGGCTGGTTGCTAAGTGCAGAAAAATAACAAACGTATCACTTATGAAAGCATGCGATGTTATTAGATTCACCTACACAATTTTATCAGACCATCATGCCACAGGGCCAATCACAGATACTTCACCTGCCAAATATTTTATAATCTAGGGAAAGTTTAGCATCTATGATATATTCAATATTTTATGGCTTTGTTCACTACACAACCTTACTTCTTTTAGTTAGGTTTGTTATTATAAATGTTTGCCTCTATTTAAAATGGAAACTGCTGAAGTAAAGTTATCATTCTGGAATTACAACTTTCTGCCAGTAGTAGCATCTCAGGTTTATGTCATCTAGTTCATCAGTCTATACTTGTCAAATTCCAGAGCTCAGATCAATTGTATTTCATGGACCCTCAAATAGCTAAACTTTTACCAGTTTAAAAAGATAAAATAAAGATATTATTTTTTATCACACCATACATGACTTCAGGATGTTCTAGGTCAGGCAGCATCCAAGGAGCAGGAGAATCGACGTTTCGGGCATGAGCCCTTCTTCAGGAAGGGCTCGTGCCCGAAACGTTGATTCCCCTGCTCCTTTGATGCTGCCTGACCTGCTGCGCTTTTCCAGCAACACATTTTCAGCTCTGATCTCCAGCATCTGCAGTCCTCACTTCCTCCTTCAGGATGTTCCAATCCATACAGAGCCAATGAAGTACTTTTTGAACTGCAGTCACAGCAGAATTACAAGTCATATGTTATTGTAGCAAATCAAAATATCACTCAAAACCAGGCTAAAATGTGGATAATGTTAAGGCATTCAATAATTCCTTGCAGTCCACAAGATTTTATCTGAAGATTACACTTGTATTCAATTTGATGTGCCATTTTACAAGAAATTATCAACAGAGAAAAGTAAATTTTTCACACCAAACTCATGAGGATATACAATGAAAATGTGATTGTTTTCATTGGAGAAAGTAAGATTTTTAAAAAATACTTTTTTTAATAAGTTGCAAAAAATATGACAGATACAAATATAAGCACTTTAATTAATTTTACTAGCAATCAAATTCGTAGAATAGAAGAGCAAGCATTAAATAACACTCAGAACAAGTTTTCTTTCTACATCTCAGGACATTAGAAGACACATTAAAGCCAATAAAGCACTTTTGGCTTATGGGCACTGTTGTAAATCAGGAAGTATCAGGGCCAATTTGTACACAACAAATCTCCATGAACAACAAAGAGGAAAATGGCCAATTCATTTCCTTTGGCGCTGTTGTTTGAAGGATAATTTAGTTTTTTTGAATAGTATTCTGCAACCTTTTATGTTGCTGTCAAATGACAGACAGGGACTTGGTTCAGTGGCTCATCTGAGAAACAGCATTTCAGACAGTACATGCATTTGTTTTGCAGCAGTAATTCTGTTCAATCACCCTGTAATCTTTGTTTCTTATGATCTGTCTGTACTCCACACAAAACAAAAATTTTCAATGTATGTTAACCCAGTCTTCGAGAAAATAGTTCAGAAATTGTCAAGTCATTGCTCGAAGTCTTAATTCTATTTCCCAGTATAATCTCTCAGGTAGGAACAACACTCTGTTTTTGTTTTTCCTTCCTCTAAGTGATTGAACCTGCTCTGGGTGTCCAGTAATCAGCCTTTTGTCATTGGTTTTCTATCTAGAATTATCTTTTTTGGCTGCTCTTGGCTACTTTTCTCATTGTGTATTTATTTAAAAGCATCTTGTGCTTCCTATCATTGACTGTTCAAGGCTTTTATTCAGACTTACAGTCATGTTTGTGATTTCTCTGCAGGGGTTTTCTGTTTGACACACTTTTCCTTTCATTTCAGTTGTTCAGCTCTGTGTCTTTTCTAGCTGTTACCATTTCCACAAGCTGTACTGATAATATTTACTATTTGAAAAAATGTTTTTGACTTTGTTATTCTCAAAACAATTTCAGGTCGGTTTCCTGAATTTTTTTTTCAGCTGGCACAAATCTCTAAGCATTGGACTCCATCGCTTCCATAATCATTTGTCACATGGTTTTATGCCAACACCAAGTGGTTTTGTTCAAAACAGACTGGTAAAGGAGAAATCAACTAGGAGAAAGTGAGGACAGCAGAAGCTGGAGATCAGACTCGAGAGTGGGGTGGTGGAAAAGCACAGCAGGTCAGGCAGCATCTGAGGCCATTCTTGGAGGAGGCTTTGCAGTAGTTTTGAAGCGTCCTTAGAAGAGGCTTTGCAGTTGGGTTGAAGCATCCTTGGAAGAGGCTGCTCATTCTTGATGAAGGGTTTGTGCCCAAAATGTCGATTCTTCTGCTCTTCGGAAGCTGCCTCGTCTGCTGTGCTTTTCCAGCACCCCACTCTCAACACTGGTAAAGGAGAAGGCAAGGAATCACAAAAGGTTAACATCTATTTTCAGCAGGTAACAGGAAAGGCACATAGATTATTGGCCTTTAGTTTAAAGTAATGGAGTATAAAAATAAGGACGTGGTGTTCAAATTATACAAAATGCAAGTTAAAATAATATGAATAGTTTTTGTCTATTTATCTCAGGAAAGATACATTGGCGTTGTGGGCAGCGCACAAAAGGTTCACTGGGTTGATCCTAGGCATGGAGAGTTTATTATGCACAGAGGTTGAGTAGGTTGGGATTGTTCTTATGAAGTTTAGTGAAATAACAGGTGACCATATTGAAACATATTGATTCTTAGAAGACTTAACAAGGTAAATGTGGAGAAGTTGATTCCATTTATGGGAAGAGTCTAGGACCAGAGAGTGCAATCTCAGAGCAACGCTGGCATAGTTAGGAGACAGATGAGGAGGAATTTCTTCTTGAAGAGAGTAATGAATTTATAAAATTCTTTACCACAGAGATCTATCAAGGGTGAGTCATTAAGAAGGCTGAGAAGGACATTTTTAGTCAGTAAGGAGATCAAAGGTAATGTCAAAAAGGCAGGAAGGTGGGGTGAGGGACATTAGATCAGCCGTAATCTCATCAAATCACAGAGCAATGTCAATAGGCTGAATGGGCAACTTCTGCTGCCGATATTGTTTGGTTTAAGAATGGTCTCCAGGCTTGGACTTCTTTATAACACTGATTATTATATAATCATGTCAATATACCACAACATATGACATTCAGACCTAAAACATTACCACTGATTTCTCTTCACAGATGCTGCCAGACCTGCTGAGCATTTCGGCAATTTCTGTTTTTGTCTCCAATTTCAAGCATCTGCAGTTCTTTCAGTGTTTTTGTTTTGTATTCAGATAAATTCCAGGCTCTAATCTTCCTATTGCATCATAATGTGGAGGAGCCAGTGTTGGACTGGGATGGACAATGTTAAAAATCACACAACACCAGGTTATAATCCAACAGGTTTATTTGGAAGCGCTATCTTTCGGAGTGCAGTTCCTTCATCAGGTGGTTGTGGAGAATAAGACCATATCACAGAATTTATAGCAAAAGATTATAGTATCATGCAACTGAAATGAGAAATTGAATAAACCTAGATTGTTGTTAAATCTTTCATCTTTTAGAATGGGTTGCAGGTTTCAGTTCATTAATATGTAAATCCCAGAACATCTTTTAAGTCACTTTCTCGAGATAACTTAAGGTTTTATAACGAAAGGTGACATCTCAGCTCGGACAATGCATTAAGGGTGTGAAGCTAGAGTCTGGCTGTACCCCAATCTTGAGTCAGACTGGTTCTATTTCCAAAGTGCAATTTACAAAATATTACATATATTGACTGCCTGCAGATTGTGCATTTTTTGAGCAATATAAAATGTTTCTACAAATATAATTCTGCAAATCATCAGCACATTCCTGATGAAGAGCTTATGCCCAAAACAATGATTTTTCTGCTCTTTGGATGCTGCCTGACCTGCTGTGCTTTTCCAGTGCTACACTTTTTGACTCAGCTTTCAACTAGTTTGATTATCTTTCCTGTAGGCAGGAAAGATGGATAGATTCTGGAGGAGGAAAGCAGGGAAACCTGCCTGCCAGGTTGGGTGACACTCCACATATTTCCCAATGTGGGTAGGAAGATGGAACAAAGAGGTGGCTGCTGAATGCTACACCCTACCTTACCCTCTCTATTTAAATCCAAAATAAGGTGTTACCTGCTCATCATTTAAGTCCAGCAATCTGGGCAACTAGCAACTGATCAGGTTGTTGCTTCTGGTGGGACAAAAAATTCAGAGGTCAGTCTTGGGATTCACTGACAACATCACCATTGGACCTGATTGGAACTTAAACTGGTGAGCTTTCTCAACAACGAAGACTGTACCTCCATGCATTTAGTGCAGTAAGCATTTGTTATGTATGTAGTTGGTCGGTTCTGTCCTTTTAAGTGAGCTCGTCAGGTGACATGGAAGGGCAGAACTTGGGTCCACTCTAGAAATGTTTGTAGAGGTATGAACATCGTCAATAAAGTGTTCTGTTGAGACTTAGCATTTGTCTACCTGGCATATAAGTCCTTGTTCCAAAGGAAGCACTAACATAATAGAACTAAGCCTGATAATCTTTTGAAATGAGCAAGCTACCAAATGAACTTCATCTGGCGCAGATCATTTCTTTATGAACATTAATTAGAAGCCTAATCCTATTGAGAGGATGAGACTTAGTGAATTGAGAAATCAACTAGCCAAGAATGAATGTTATAGGCTGCAAAATTGAATTGATAACCTTGTACATTTGCTACGGTATCTTCATCTAGCAGAGTTCTAATTCTGAGAAAGCTTTATTTCTGCTTCCATATCCCTTAGGATTTTAAATATAAACAGGCTTGGTGACAATGCAATTGCTCATGGTCTGTCATAAAACATGGTCCATTTGGGGAAAATTAGATTAGATTATTTACAGAGTGGAAACAGGCCCTTCGGCCCAACAAGTCCACACCGACCCGCCAAAGCGTATACCACCCAGACCCATACTCCTACATTTACCCCTTCACCTAACACTATGGACAATTTAGCATGGTCAATTCACCAAACCTGCACATTTTTGGATTGTGGGAGGAAACCGGAGCACCCGGAGGAAACCCACGCAGACACGGGGAGAATGTGCAAACTCCACACAGACAGTTGCCTGAGAAGGGAATTGAACCCACGTCTCTGGTGCTGTGAGGCAGCAGTGCTAACCACTGAGCCACTGTGCCACCCAATAAGGAATTACATTTCCTTATTCTAAAGATTTCTAGTTTCTTGTTATAACATGTAGAAAATGATATGTCACTGAATAATAGCATTAGCTATCATCTTAGCAATCAGAATCAAATGCTACAACTATAGCTTTCATATTTTTTGTTATAACCTAAAGCATCCTGTAGAATATCTTTAGAGCAGTCCTGTTCAATTTACCAATGAACATATGCTAATCAGTTTTGTTCAGTGACTGAATTCCAAAAATGACAACTGTGCCAATGGACCGTAAGGTGTGCCAACAGATGGAGGCCATTCAGCCCACAGAGTCTGCTTCATCACTCAATGAGATCAGGCTAATCTGATAATCCTCAACTCCACTTTCCAGCATTCTCTCCATTACCTTTGATCCTGTTACTGATGAAAAATCTGTTTATGGTACCCTTGAATATACTTAATTACCAAGCTGCAACAGCTCTGTTCAGTAAAGAATTCCACAGATTAACTGTTCTCAGAAGAAATTCCTCCTTATCTCTATCTTAAATGTGTTACTTCAACTCAGATTTCGTCTGCTGGTCCTAAGTTCTCCCACCAGGGAAAACAGTCTTTTCACATCCATCCTGCCAAGGCTCCTAAGAATCTTCTACGTTGTATAAGGTTGTCTTTTATTCTTCTTTATTACGGACCTAAACTACTCAATCTTTCCTCATACCTGGTCTGAGCCTAATGAACCTTCTCTGAATTGCCTCCAAATCCAGGACATCTTCACACAGTACGCAAGGGGACAAAACTGTTCACAGTATTCCAGCTGTGGTATGACTAGTGCCTTGTATAGACTTAGCAAAACCTCCCTACTTTTATATTCAATTCACCTTGAAATAAAGGCCAACAGTGTTATCTTTTAAACTTGAATACCAGTTTTGTGTGATCTCTGGATAATGACTCCCACATACCCCTGTTCTCTGGCTTTCTGCAAACTTGCTCCATTTAAATAATATTTGGCTCCATTACTCTTCCTGACCAACTGCACAACCTCACACCTTCCTACATTATATTTCACCTGCCACTCCCTTCACCTGTCTACATCCTTAACTAAATGACAAATGTGAGTTGATGCATTTTGGAAGATCTTATGTAGAAGGGAAGTTTACAGCAAGTGGCAGAACCCTTGCTTGCATCAAAAAATAGAAGGATCTAGGCTTACAAGTCCACAGATCCCCAAAAGTAGCAACACTAATGGATAAGGTGATCAAGAATGCAAGTGGCATGCTTGCCTTCATCGGTCAGGGCATACAGTATAAAAATTGGCAAGTCATGATGCAGCTGTGTCAAATTTTAGTTTGGCCACTTCTGGAATCTGGTGTACAGTTTTGGTCATCACATTACAAGAAGGATGTGGAGGCTTTGGAGAAGGTTTACCAGCATGTTGCCTATTTTGGAGGGTATTATCTATGAGGAGAGATTGGACAAACTTGGTTTATTTTCACTTGAATGTCAAAGATGAGAGGCAACCTGATACAAGTTTACAAAATTATGAGAGGTACTGGTAGAATGGATTATTGGACTCTTTCTCCTAGGGTAAAAATATTAAATTCTAGGGGATATAGGTTTAAGGTAAAATGGGAGTAAATTTAAAGGAGATGTCAGAGGCAAGTTTTTTATTTAACCCCAGAGGGTGGTAAGTGCTTGGAATGTGCTGCCAGTTTAGAAAGGCATAAAGCATTGGCATGTGGGCTGAAGGGTCTGTTCTCGTGCTGTACTGTTCTTTGTTCTTCAGACTCTGAGTCATCATCACCGCTTGTCATCTCAGCTATTTTTGTGCCATCCAAAATGTGGCTGTAGCACATTCACTTTCGTCATCCAAGTCAGTAATATATATTGTAAACAACAATGGCGCCAGCATTGATATCTGTGGTACACCACAGAGTTACGGTTAACCATTCCAAAAGAGTCCCCTTATCCCAACTCATTATCTTCTGTGATTTAACCAATCCTCTATCGATGCAAATATATAACTTCCAACACAATGACCTTACCTTTTTAAGTAGCCTAATGTGTGATAGCTCATTAAACACCTCTGAAATTCCAACTATATTACATCCACTGCTTCCCTTTTACTGATGCTGCTTGTTACCTTCTGAAAGAAAATGATTACTGATGACTTCTCACAAATAGCTGGCTAACTCATAAATTAGGATAATGCTTCCAACAAATAGATCAAAAGTCAAATCTAAAAAAAGAATTCCAGAAAATCTGTATCCTGAAGCATGAAATACACATGGAGTGTGAAAGTAAATTATCAAAGATTATCATTTGCACTGGATAGATTTTTCAAATAAACATATGAAAACTACAGCAAAACCAGAGATAGCAGTGATAGCAAACAATGCAACAATTTAAAACAAAAGACATTTTCATTTCTTACAGGTAAATTTAATAGGCTTTTCCTATGATATTGTATTGGCTTGTTTGTCTTGACTGAATTGGTTCTGTGGGTCAATATTGGATTTGTCTGTCATTAACTCTGTCTCTATCTCTCCCTCTCTGTCTCTCTTTCGCTCTCTCTCTGACAGTTGAAAATCACACAACACTAGGTTATAGTCTAACAGCAATTTCAGTTATATCACGCTGTAAAACTTTTGCTATAAATTCTGTTTCTTACAATCTTATACTCCACAACCACCTGATGAAGGAGCAGCGCTCCGAAAGCTAGTGCTTCCAAATAAACCTGTTGGACTATAACCTGGTCTTGTGTTATTTTTAACTTTGTACACCCTAGTCCAACCTCTCACTTCTGTAACAGATGGCCTTGGCTTCATGATTCAGTCCAGAGGCTTGAACACAAATTAGACCAATAGTCTCGTCTTGTACTGAGAGAGCAGTTGTTATTGGAGTGCTGTATCACAGATGCCACAGTTGGTTTAATAAAAAAAAAATCACTTTTTTAAACAGAACACAGTATTTATCCTTCAGTATCAACAAACAAGCAACCTTAGCATTATTGTATTGCCCTTTGTGGAACCAAACTGTGTGTAAATTGTCTGCTACGTTACAACTGCAACTAAGTTTAAAAAATAAGTCATTGGCTCTAAAGTGATTTGGGACACCCTGTGGTTAAGAAATGTGCTATCAGAATACAAGCATTTCCTTTGTTGATTAAATGTGACTTATCCAGTTGCTGTATAACATATTATATTAGAATGGTAACAGCCAGACATGGCAGTAATAACATTTTGTGTATTTTTTTCAGACTTATACTGAATAATGCTGTGTTGTGTAACATTCATGCTATTTCAAAAATTACACTGCAAGGTAACCATACAAATGACATAAAAGGCAGCTCAACTCAAACTTTTACAAGCTTCCTTTTCTTTTATAAACTTATATTTTTGCTCTGGACCATTCTCTCTGTCAGAAAGATTGAGGCAAACTGAGATTAGATAACTGTATGACTAAATTCCTGCCCACATCCCTTCATAATCCATTTGCATAGCATGGTGGCTCAGTGGTTAACGCTTCTGCTGCCTCACAGCGCCAAGTGTCTAGGATCGATTCCAGCCTTGGGCAACTGTTTGTGTGGAGTTTGCCCATTCTCCCCATGTCTGTGAGAGCTTCCTCCAGGTGCTCCGATTTCCTCCTGCAATCCAAAGATGGGCAGGTGAGGTGGATTGGCTATGCTAAATTGTCCATGGTATCTAGGGATGTGCAGGCTAGTTGGAATAGCCATGGGAAATGCAGGGTCACAGGGATGGAGTAAGAAGTGTGTCTGGTGCGTTGCTCTTTGGAGGGTCAGTGTGAACTCAACGGGCTGAATGGCCTACTTCCATACAGTTGGGATTCTTAATTGATTCACTATGACCAGTTTTTATGTTGAATCGTTTTGATGAGGGGCCAAATTAAGCATTCACTTCAAGAGGCAATTAGTAGCCAACAACAATGTTTGCTCTATTATAGTTGGCTGTTACAGAGAAACTGATTAAAGTTTCAGTTTGAAGGAGCAGAATTAAACAATTATTTTGAAGTCAAACTTTGTGTTAATTTTCACATTATGTTTCCAATATTAATAATTATTCAGCTAGTGTTTAATGCATTTACCAATGTTTACTAAATGAGATTTTGATAACAATGTTTATAAAATAAGCTAAGATAGAACCATTGTTATGAGTATTACAGAAAAAACTAATGGCAGAATAGACAGACCCTTAAACAAAAGACATCTTAAAATAAAGTGTACCTTGCAGGTCATACCACCCCCATGACTATCACTTCAGCTAACTGATAACTCCACAATTGCAGTACATTATGATCAGTTAATACTGCTTCACTAGGGGACGTGCTGGGTGCCGGGGGCCTGGGCTGGACGCTGCCGCAGGACACAGCTAGCAGGGCAGCGGTAGACGTCCGGTACGTGGCCACCGCCATCCGACGCCTTAAAACAGCGGTGCTCGGACCTGACGTAGTGCACCAGTTGGAGGACGCTCAGGTGTGCGGTGGGATCCCGTCCGCGCTCACCCCAGCCCGGACAGAATTTCACATTGGCCCCAAGGTCCCATACTTCCCGCGGGAGCCTGTGCCCTACAACCTGAGCCGCCTCCGGTATTTTAATTTTGTTCCCCTCCAGGGGACTGCTGCACACTGTCCACCTCTTCTCCCTCATCCACCGCCCGGACACGCCTTGGCGTGCCCATTTGCCACCGGGCGGTGGAGATCCCCAGTGGAGGGCTCTCTACGCGGGAGTCCTCCCCCTTCCTCTCGGGGATCTGGGGTGGAGGGTGCTGCATGCAGCAGTCCCCTGCAACCGCAGATTGCGGTGGTTCACGGACTCCCAGCCCAACTGCTTGTTCTGTGGCGCTGTGGAGTCCGTGGACCATGTATATATTGGGTGTGGGCGTTTGCACTCCCTTTTTGATTTTCTCAAAAACCTCCTCCTCTGCTTTTGGTTGCACTTCAGTCCCACGCTCCTGATCTTCGGGCACCCGGTACGGAGGAGGGAGGGCAGGTCCGAAGACCTCCTCCTGGATCTGCTCCTGAGCCTGGCCAAACTGGCCATCAACAGGTCGAGGCAGTGGTCCGTGGAGGGGGTCGTTAGGGCCGACTGCCTGCCCCTCTTCCGGGGTTACGTTAGGGCCTGGGTGTCCTTGGAGAAGGAGCATGCGGTGTCCACCAACACCCTGGAGTCATTCAGGGAGAGGTGGGCGCCACAGGGAGTGGAGTGCATTATTTCCCCCTCCAACTCTATTTTGATTTAGTCCCCACCCTCCCCTTCACTGTTTTGATCACACAGCATTGCCCTTTGATGTGAAGGGCAGTGCTTGTCATTGGCCACTCGGATGTTTCCTTTCTTCCTGGTGGTGGAAATTGAATAAAGATTCGTGCACCTTGTGTCTCTCACTGTGTCTCACACCTGCACACACACACCATGGGTGCTGGGAAAAAAAAAATTAACAGGAGTGTCATTACGTTAGAGCCCGGGTGTCCTTGGAGAAGGAGCACGCGGTGTCCACCAACACCCTAAAAAAATATTGCTTCACTGCTGGGGAAATAGTTGGGAAGCACTCTAGTCACTGTACTTTACCCATTAAACACAGTTCGCACCATGTATACTTCCTGTGGCGATAAGGAACAGCTGTCTACAGTAGGTGATTAACAGTTGCCATTTCTGTCAGCCATTTACAAAAAAGCTACTTATAAAGTATCAAGCCTGTCTTGCGATATTGGGCAGACTCAGTTGTTTATCCAGCAGTATGCACCTCGTTAGTGCAATTACTTTGGTAATTAGTGTTGAGTTACAGCCTGAGCTAATTAGCACTGACTGCAACAGGGCAGCTATTCCAGGAACACAAACAAATCTTTAGATTCCAACAATTTGGGGAATACTGATAGCAAGGCCAACAGGTTAATCAGCTTTGAAGAGAGTAAACAAATTGATTTAGAAGGTTTGAGAAATCCTTCTCATTTTATTGACCTCTTCATATAGCAGCAAACTACATCAACATGTTCGATGGTAAACAGTGGATATCCAAAGAGGAAAGCATGAGCAAAACCAATGCAGTGTACAAAATCCCATGCAAGGACTGCACAAAACACTACATAGGACAAACAGGAAGACAGCTAACAATCCACATCCATGAACACCAACTAGCCACGAAACGACACAACCAGCTATCCTTAGTAGCCACACACTCAGATGACAAGCAACATGAGTTTGACTGGGACAACACTACTATAATAGGACAAGCCAAACGGAGAACAGCCAGGGAATTCCTAGAGGCATGGCACTCATCCACAGATTCAATCAATAAGCACATCGACCTGGACCCAATATACCGGCCACTGCAGTGGACAGCTGGAACTGACAACCGGAAGCGGCAGATACAAATCACTATAAATGCGGGAGGAAACATCACAGAAGCGCTTCACAGGAGGCTCCCAAGCACTGAGGATGTCACCCAGACAGGGGATGAAACGTCTGCAACACAAATTCCCAGCTCGGCGAACAGAACCACAACAATGAGCACCCGAGCTACAAATCTTCTCCCAAACATTGAAATGATATTTTAATACAAAGATTGTCCAACAGTGAAAACGTCAGAAATGACAAAAAGTGATCTAAGGAACAAGAAAAAACTAAGCCTGTGGCTTTGATAATCTAATTTAAACCGGTTGAAACGTGCTATATTTACCAAACTGAATGAAGAAATTGTTAACCGAAGTGAAGAGATGAACGAATAAATCCTCTCCATAAGAAATCTCCAAGTGGCACCATAACTTGATCTACTGAGTAACTGAACCATATAACCAATAAAGTCAGGGCAGATACCAAGTATAGGAGCAAATTACTGCAGATGCTGGAATGTGATCTTCAGCGTTTGTTGCTTTTAATATAGGTGCCAAACGTAGCTGAACTCCTTCAGACAGAAAAGGAGTAGGTGCACAAAAAAGGTATAGAACATTATAGGAAAGTTTAACATGCAGCTCATAAATCTTTAAAAATTCAATCTAGTTACTCCCTTTTCTTACATGTCAGCCATTTTTTCTCTGTTATATATTTAACAAATTCTCTTTTCAAGGCTGCTCTTGGTTCTATATCTACTACCTAATCTAGCCATGCATTGCAAATGCTAACTACTCTTGAAATGTCTTTCACTATTGGCCCTACCTCTTTTTTAGCCAATCGCTTGAAAATCAGTACCTCTGGTTTTCAACTTTCAGCCATTGAAATATTCCTGTAGGTTTACTCAATCTGATCCTTTTCCTGATTTGAAATCCCTTCTTGACTCTCCACACAATTTCTCTTCTCAGGGAAGAAAAATCCCAGCTTTTCCAGTCTCAGCATGCCACTGTTTTTCCCCATTCCTAGCACTATTTCTAACAAATATGTTCTATGTTCAAGTATCTTCCATACCTTCTTCAAAATTTTCACATCCTTTTACAAGTGTGGAGCCTAGAATTGGACATAATATTTCTTGACATATAGAAGGTAAAATCAGCTAGGCTTTCTACCACCTGTTCTAAGTGGATGTATCGACACTGGATTAAAGCAGTTAGGGGAATGGGTTTAATAGGTATCTCGAACTGAATGGCTACATTCTAAAGCACACACAAAAACAATCGTCACTTTTAGATTTCTTACAGTGTGGAAACAGGCCCTTCGGCCCAACAGGATTCCCCTACATTTATCCCTTTACCTAACACTACAGGCAATTTAGCATGGCCAATTCACCTAACCTGCACATTTTTGGACTGTGGGAGGAAACCGGGGCAAACCCACGCAGACACGGGGAGAACCTGCAAACTCCACACAGACAGTTGTCTGAGGCGGGAATTGAAACCTGGTCTCTGGTGCTGTGAGGCAGCAGTGCCAACCACTGTGCCACCGTGCCGCTGACAATGCATGAGGAACTGGGGAACAGTTGTCAAGTGAACTATTCGGTCACGAAAAGGCAAAGGAAAAAGTTGGGAAGGCAAGAGAAGAATGATAAGAAACCAAACCCTTTGAACTATCAGTTGCATCAATGTCACAATGATAATTTTTAATTTTGATGGTTTAACATTGGGAATAACTGACTTACAGCCAGATTATAGCATAATGCTTGCAGGCCTCCACCCTGTACCATTGCAAAAGCTTGCAAAGGCAGTCTACCTGAAGTCCATAAATTAGAAAGGTTCTTGTGCACCAGAGAGTATTTGATTTTTAATCATTGGTAAAATATTATTTCTCTCCTCATACTTAGACTTCATTCAACCTGGCTAAGCAGCTTGTTAAAGGAAGAAGAGCTGCAGGTGCCTGCAGCCCTGAGAGGTCAGGCAGGTGAAGTGAGGCGAAGGTTGATTTGCTTTCTCCAACTATTCACCTGAACATTGGAAAAATAATCACTGCTTCAAGAGTTCCCTTCAGCTTCTTTTTTTCCTTCCATATTAAATAACTTACAGGTCTGGCTGAATGCAATGACCAAAATTGCCCAAATAAGAAGAGAAGACACGTTGAATTATTTGCTCACTAAAAAATAAACTGAAACCCGATAAAACAGTATCCACCAATCTTTCCAAGTTGGTCAGCCATCTATCCAGAGTGGAGAATACTTTAAACACAGAGGTTGCATGGTAATTGCTTTGAATTTGCACCAAAGCCACAGTAGGTGGGGTGAGGGGCCTGGCCACAGTGCTCGGGAAAAGGCACTCTTGACAAAGTACAACATCAAGAGCTGATGGTCTGCAAGATCCCCTAGCACCGGCTGGGCACCATTGCCTCGAAGCTCCTTGGAAGCCTTTCAAGTACTTGATGTAACTGCTGACGTGAAGCAAGTGTAACCGACACAACCTCTCATCATAGTCAGCTGCCTCAGTGATTATTTCCATCACCACCGTGTGCCCTTCACATGACTTTTAGGTGAATCACTGTACGCAGACTCCACCACCTCACATTCACCCTCTAAGGGTGATAAACTGTCAATTTGTGCTTCAGAATGAGAGATGGTGCTTCCTCAGCAAAACTCTCCTCTGAATTATGGTATTCGAGGCATCTTTGATTTTTGACAAGAAGGTAGAGGAAAGACAACAGCAGTTTGTCTGAAGGTAGGCTAGTAATAGAAAGCTGTAATGGAATGCAACTGCATTTTTCAAGGTGGAAATTAAATGTTGCAAATGAGAACATTTTCCATTGGATCAGCCAAATTCAGTCACAAGTCTGCCGTAAGCATTCAGATTAAGTCCAGAAGATGTATTATTCCAGGTTCATTTGAATAATGGCAAGTAATTTTTAAACTCATTTGACTATGGTCTTACACAAAAACCACAACTTTAAGTTAGGACCAATATATTGTAAGCTAGGTGTAAAACTGTCATGCACAATAACCAGGTTAACAGACAAAATTGGGTAGGTTGGGGCCAAAACAGAAGTTAAAAGTGTAAATGCCTGAAGTGTGTACCAAGTTCATCTACTCCCAGAAGCATCTGAGGCAAGACAATGGGTGGCTGCCAATTGCTCTGGAAAACTTACATGAACCAGTGTTCAAGCTTTCACTCTGAGTTGATAAGTTTGACCAGTCCTCTGGAAACCTGGCAATTGAGGGAAGCTGAGAACTGCTCCAAAAACAAACATCTTTATGTCATTGTTAGCTCTCCAGGAAGAACAGAAGTATTTTCCCCTGTGCTCCTATCAATTATCCCTACCATCAGAACATCATCTTGTACCATGTTTAAAAATGAAACCCCTTCCTTCCCCTCCCCTCAGGTTACATTCATACCAGACTCAGGAATCATACACTTATTCAGGGTCGCAGACCACAGTCGCTTCAGACTTCAGAGATCAATCATGCTGTTCCCTTCCCCCATGCCCTTTACAACCCCTCTGTCACCACTGTCCCCTATTGCCACCACCATCCCAAACCCTGGAGCTGTGGAGTTACCCCTCCGCCTCCTCGCACCTACCCTTGGGGTTATGGCTATTAATCTGTCAATTGTGAAAGATGTGTAGTGGACTTAAAATTCCACAGACTGAGCGACTACCCAAAGTCACTCATTCAAAGATCTACTCCTCCTCAACATGCCATTGTACCCCAGTCCCAAAACAAAACCCCTGCCATGCTTGGCCACCTCCTATTCACCAGTTGTTTAACATTTCTATTCATATCCAAACAATTGAATCCGGACAATCTATTTGCTCTACATTAACCATTTAAAGTTACATACATTTGGCTGTTGGCTGATGATCCAAATCTGACTCTGTTGGTATATTTTAGTTAATTAGTTGAAGACAAGAGAGCTTACATTACAGACATTACATACTTACATTCTTACGTAGAATATAATGTCTTCTAGTACAGCAACAATTAAGCTTTCTTTGGATATCTCTGTAGCTTCAGCTACAGAAAACAGACAGCTGTGATGATTTATGCTGATGCTTTGCAGTACAGCATGTGTAAACTAATACACAAATGTAAAATAACAGCAAGGGATCCATCATGAAGTTATAAATTTTCAATACCATGCTATTTCCAATATACAAAAGTGAGAAGGCTAAGGCGAGATCTTAAAGTGTACAGATGGATTCTGAAATGCTGTCTTTTGCGATAAACATGTATATTTACTTGCAACAGGACTGTATTGTACTGATGGCAATACATTTTGTGCCTCAAATTTTAAATTTGATGTCGATCTCGCTCTCTGCACACCTTCTCGGCAGCCGAACCATTGTGTCCCTCGTTCTGTTCTATTATCCTAATGCACTTTGCATGGTATGATCTGCCCGTGTGGCATCCAAAACAAAATGTTTCACTATTCCTAAGTACATGTGACTACAATAAATCAAATCAAATCTTACAAACAAGGTGGAAAAATGTTACGTGTTCCATTGTCTTTTCCTCATGCATACTAACAAGTTACAAAAGGGACTGATGACAATAAAGCTTATTCATTCACATGTTGAGTCAGTTATTAAGGAACTTGCACCAACATTATAAAATGGGAGTCAGGTCTGTTCACTCATAGCAGTGAATCACATGATAAATTGAAAGAATTCTCTTCTAGAAATGTATACCGAAAATGTAACCACAACCACCTAAACGTCTACCATAATAATGCGCTGAATCTTAGACAAAACAACGTCCTCACGCAGAAGTTACTTACCGTGAAAGCAGGAATATATTTCAGCAGAGGCCCACAATAATGTGAGAGAAATCCTTGACAATATTAGAAATTCTACATGGTTAAGAATTCAATTCCTTGTTGGATAGTGAATATACGTTCCGAGCAATGGTTCCATCTCAATGGTTTTCTCGGACCACAGCCTGATCTGAGTGGTGATTGCTTTTGGTGGTGAGTTCAAATCCCACAGCAGCATGAATAATTCATTTCTGAATGATAGAAGGCTGTTGAAAAAAGTGGTTCTTGAAATAAATAATATCTTCTTGATAATGGTAGTTGAGAGAGGTCAAGGGTTATTACTTGGAAATGGCTGAAAACCGTGTTCTGTAACAATTGATGTTGTTTGGTTCACATGAAGAGTTTGAAAGGACATGCAAGTTGGTCAATATTAAATGTCATGGAGAAGATCTGTAGGTTGCAAATCCTACACTACAGTACTTCTGTCAGAAAAGGATTTGCAACAATTAACAAAGGTAAAATTTGCTTTGATCTCGATACTGACAGGAAAAGCTCAGCTCATGCAACTGTGCACTATGCAAACATTTCATAATGAAATGCAAAGCCGATAAGCCACTGGCTCTCCAATACACAAGGTCAAAGTCATCACCTCTAATTATTCCGAATAAAAAATGGAACATTACACCCAAGTCCAGAGATGATAAATTGAGTGTCCATCAATAATTTGGCTCTTTCTACACAATGTAGTTAATAGACAATTTGATAAATTTTCAGAATCCTTCCAAAACTCTGGATTTTGCAGAAAATAAAAAAAGATTTCCAAAGAGCCCTACAAAGGGTATTCAGGCCTGATGTGGCTCAGCTTGTAGCGTTCTCACCACTGAGTCAGGAGGTTATGGCTTCAGAGATAATTTCTAAGACTTGATCTAAGAATGACTTTCAATGAGTGTTGCATTGTTGAAGGCATTGTCTGTTAAATGAGACACTAAACTAAGAGTTTTCTGCCCTATCAGATATATGTAAGAGTTTTCATGGTGTTATATGAAGAACAATATGAGTTTTTCTAGCAACCGATCTGTTTCACTTTGTGGATTTCCATGTGTGACCAAAACAATGAGGACAGGATTCTTCCTGAGCAGTATATCTTGACTTTTATTTGTAACATTAACTATTTAGACAACTACAATATCACAGAGCTATATACACAGTCTGGGTTCTATGCCTACTGATGTTACTGTACATTGCACACACCTAGATGACAGCCTGAACACTGACACCTTTACATACATCAAGTAACTGAAGGTGAGATGGGAACCTTTATACTGGAACAACATATTATGATATTATTTAACTGACTTAAAAGTTACAAGCCTATTTGATGTGGAATAATTATCCCTCCTCTTCCTTCATCCTTTAGAGAAGAGAGTCAATCTCTAATAACATGTACAAGGGCACTTTCTCTATGCATTCAGATAACATCTTGGCTTGCATACAACAAAACCAGATCTAGTTCTTGTACAGTTAATATGACTTGGCAGTGTAGCTCTAATTTGTAGTTTGCTACTGTTCATCGCTGATGGATGTGTATCATTTATCATGGATGTGTGGTTGTTGCCAAAGACGATACTTTCAGTACCTGAGTCATCATTCTCTTGACAGTGTTTGATGATATACAGTTTGGATATGTTGTCTTATTTTTTACTAGAACTTAACGATTGTTCCTTTTAATGTCATATGACTTGGGCCTGACACAACAAAGTATTTCCTTTCCACAAAGCCATTTTCCTTTGTGAAAGTGTCAAATTTGCATACATGTTATGCAAATTTTGTTCAAGTTATGATAACTGTCTGCATGCTTATTCATGTAGCCTTTTGATTTATGTAGCATGTAGATTTAGCAAATCCTTTGCAAATTCTTTACATTTATTAATCATAGATTTGGCAAATGAATGTTCCACTGAGGGTAATGAGGAAAGGGGGTAATATTTGGAATACCCCATTTCCTGTGTGTATTGGAAGTACTCACTACTCTATTGTGATGTGGTTGTCAAAAACAATTGGGACATTAAACATGTTAAATATGATAGTCAACATAACAACAATCATTGCATTAACTAATCTTTAGATAGTTGCATAAAAGGGAATTTGGCAAAATTGTCAGTCACTGGAAGTTTATTGCATCCATGGACACGGGACATCTCAGTCACAATTTTGCACTCAAGAGTTACATCTCTATAAAGAGGGTTTTTTTTACATTGTTACATTTGATGGATTGGACCTACTCACATGGCTTAATTTTAACCCAGTTGATGACATTATTAATGTCAGGCCAATATTTGGATTTATCTTCACATGAAAGAAGGAAGCCACAGACATGAGAATTGGTTAAATTGTTTTAACATTTTTGGTAATTCTTGATACAGTAATGTTTCAATGAATGGAAATAAAAAAGGTCATGGCAAGTTACTGCAATGTTATGCCACAAAGGAACCTATGAAGGTCTAACTTTTGTAAGCAACAATGGTAAGTATATGTAACTGATTTATTTGCAATGTAAGCTGTTTAAAGAAAGCTATATTAGATGGTCTTAGCAGCATCAAGCACCAATGCACAGACATATCAATTTGAAGTTTTGATGATAAATATAAGATATTCCATTATTGATGAACAGGACATTTAATAAGGTGCATTCATTTAGTTTTCTTTGATGTTCAGCAATAAATATAAAAACAAAATAGCTTTGGCCATGGTTTTAATCTGAAGAAAAAAGTCAACAGATAATATTTAGAAGATTGAATCAAATGAAAAAGAGACACAATTAGAGAATGTATAGTAATATGAAGCAGATGAAAATTTGAGCAAGAGAAGGGATCTAGAAAATCAGCAACACTTATTTCAATTATTTCACTTCTGTGGTGAAAGCAGTGCTTTGCTGAATGCAATCTGTATTTCTTATTTGACTTGAGAATGTGGAATATCAAGATTTTTTTGAGCTCACTGAAGAGGAAATGGCGTAAGCGGTATGATGGCTGGGTTGTTAATCCATTGACCCAGATAATGTTGTGGGGACCTGGACTCAAATCCTGCCATGGAAGATGGTGGAATTTGAATTCAATAGAAAAGAGTCTCATGATGACCATGAATCCATTGTTGATTGTTGGAAAAACTCATCTGACTCACTAATGTCCTTTAGGAAAGGAAACTCTCTAATCCTTACCTAGTCTGGCCTGCATGTGACTCAAGACCCACACAATGTGGTTGACTCTCAACTATCCTTTGGGCAATTATGGATGGGCAGTAAATGCTGGCGTAGGCAGTGACACACATGTCCTGTGAATGAATAAATAATCATTATGAACAAGAACACCGAGGGCCAAAACATATCTTCGTCGTCTAACGAGGTCAGTTTCTGCTCTGGTTTGGGACAGTCAGTTTGCAGAACGTTCACAATGCGTAATTACAGGCAGCTCTCCTATAACACCGTAGTTGCATTCCAGTGAAAACCCACTTAATAGAAAATCGCTTCAGAGAAATAATGGGGCCAATAGGAAAAGTGGGGTTAGAGGCAAATGAGCAAAGCATGTCACTCACGATTGCTCAAAAATCAGAGGTCTAACGCAAATTATAGCACAATGTGAATGAACTTTGAAATCAAATTTATTAATGAAATAAAAGTTAATTTAACAATAGATTTAAAAAATATAAGAAAGATGCTCTCTGTACAATATCTCTCACAGAAAGCAGATCTGTCAGCAGCAAAAAGCACAAATACAGGCGCTAACAGCATATCTGCAGAACAGCTCGAATACAAGCGCTGCTATTCATGCATGTGCAGAACAGCACGAGTACAGGCGCTGACATTGGTGAATGTGCAGAACAGCGCGAGTACAGGCGTTGACATTGGTGCATGTGCAGAATAGCATGAGTAAAGACGCTGACATCAGTGCATGTGCAGAATAGCATGAGTACAGGTGCTGACATCAGTGCATGTGCAGAACAGCACGAATACAGGTATTGACATCAGTGCATGTGCAGAACAGCATGAGTACAGGCACTGACATTAGTGCATGTGCAGAACAGCAGGAATACAGGCACTGACATCAGTGCATGTGCAGAGCAGCACGAATACAGGTGCTGATATCGGTGCATGTGCAGAATAGCATGAGTACAGGCACTGACATCGGCGCATGTGAAGAACAGCACGAGTACAGGTGTTGATGTCGGTGCATGTGCAGAACAGCACAAGTACAGGCACTAACATCAGTGCATGTGCAGAACAGCATGATTACAGGCACTGATATCGGCGCATGTGAAGAACAGCATGAATACAGGCGCTGATGCATGTGCAGAACAGCACGAGTACAAGTATTGACATCAGTGCAGATGCAGAACAGCACGAGTACAGGTGCAGAAGATGGCGCATGTGCAGAACAGCACAAATACAAGCACTGACATCGGTGTATGGGCAGAACAGCATGAATATAGATGCTGACATCGGCGCATGTGCAGAACAGCACAAATACAGGCATTGACATCAGTGCATGTGCAGAACAGCAGAAATGCAGGCGTTGACATTGGTGCATGTGCAGAACAGCACGAATACAGGCGCTGAGGTCAGTGCATGTGCAGAACAGCACGAATACAGGTGCTGACATCGGTGCGTGTGCAGAACAGCACAAATACAGGTGCTGACATCGGTGCATGTATAGAACAGCACAAATACAGGGACTGACATCGGTGCATGTGCAGAACAGCACAAATACGGACGCTGACATTGGTGCATGTGCAGAACAGCACAAATACAGGCACTGACATCGGCGCATGTGCAGAACAGGACAAATACAGACGCTGACATCGGTGCATGTGCAGAACAGCACGAATACAGGCGTTGACATCAGTGCATCTGCAGAACAGCACAAATACAGGCACTGACATCGGCGCATGTGCAGAACAGGACAAATACAGACGCTGACATCGGTGCATGTGCAGAACAGCACGGATACAGGCGTTGACATCAGTGCATCTGCAGAACAGCACAAATACAGGCACTGACATTGGCGCATGTACAGAACAGCCCAAATACAGGTGCTGACATTGGTGCACATCCAGAACAGCACGAGTACAGGCACTGACATCGGTGCATGTGCAAAATAGCATGAGCACAGGCTCTGAAGTTGGCGCACATGCAGAACAGCACGAATACAGGCACTGACATCGGTGCATGTGCAATACAGCACAAATACAGGCACTGCGGTCGGTGCATATGCAGAACAGCACGAATACAGGTGCTGAGGTTGGCACATGTGCAGAGCAGCACAAATGCAGGCACTGACATCGGCGCATGTGAAGAACAGTAAGGATACATGTTCTGACATCGTTGCATGTGCAGAAGAGCCCGAATAAAGGCGCTGACATCGGCGCAATTTCAGAACAACACAAATATAGGCACTGACATTGGCGCATGCGCAGAACAGCACGAATACAGGTGTTGATGTTGGTGCATATGCAGGACAGCACGAGTACAGGCGCTGACATCGGCGCATGTGCAAAATAGCATGAGTACAAGCTCTGAAGTTGGTGCACATGCAGAACAGCACGAATGCAGGCACTGACATCGGCGCATGTGCAGAACAGTAAGGATACAGGTGCTGACTTCGTTGCGTGTGCAGAACAGCACAAATACAGGCGCTGACATCGGTGAATGTGCAGAAGAGCCCGAATAAAGGTGCTGACATCGGCGCAATTTCAGAACAGCACAAATGTAGGCGCTGACATTGGCGCATGTGCAGAACAGCACGAATACAGGTGTTGATGTTGGTGCATATGCAGGACAGAATGAATACAGGTGCTGAGATTGGTGTATGTGCAGAACAGCATGAGTACAAGCTCTGAAGTTGGCACACATGCAGAACAGCACGAATACAGGCGCTGACATTGGTGCATGTGCAGAACAGAACGAATACAGGTGCTGATGTTGGTGCATGTGCAGAACAGCATGAGTACAGGTGCTACAGTCTGTTGTTGTGCAGGACAGCATGAATACAGGCGCTGACATCAGCGCAAGTGCAGAACAGCTCAAATAAAGGCACTGATATCAGCGCGCATGTAGAACAGCAGAAATACAGGCGTTGATGTCGCAGCACGGGTAGAAAAGCACAAATAAAGGCGTTAACATCTGTGCATGTGCAGAACAGCACGTATACAGGTGCTGACATCAGCGCATGTGCAGAATAGCACGAGTACAGGCGCTGAAGTTGGCGCAAGTGCAGAATAGCACGAATACAGGCGATGAGGTCGGCACAAATGCAGAACAGCACGGATAAAGGCACTGAGGTTGGTGAATATGCAAAACAGCACGAATACAGGCACTGAGGTCGGTGCACGTGCAGAACAGCACAAATACAGGTGTTGACATCGGCGCATGTGCAGAATAGCATGAGTACAGGCTCTGAAGTTGGCGCACATGCAGAACAGCCTGAATACAGGTGCTGACATCGGTGCACGTCCAGAACAGCATGAGTACAGGCGCTGACATCGGTGCATGTGCAATACAACACGAGTAAAGGTGCTGACATTGTTGCACGTGCAGAACAGCACGAATACAGCCGCTGACATCAGTGCATGTTCAGAACAGCACAAATACAGGCACTGACATTGCCACATGTGCAGAACAGCACGAATACAGGCGCGGACATCGGTGTATGTGCAGGACAGGATGAAACCTGCCACTAACATCTGCGCATGTGCAGAATAACATGAGTACTGGCACTGACATTCGTGCATGTGCAGAACAGCACGAGTACAGGCGCTGACATCGGTGTATGTGCAGAACAGCACAGGTACAGACGCTGACATCTATGCATGTGCAGAACAGATCAAATACAGGAGCTGACATCGGTGCATGTGCAGAACCGCACGAGTACAGGCGCTGACATTGGCGCATGTGCAGAACAGCATGAGTGCAGGCGTTACCATCTGTTGTTGTGCAGGACAGCATGAATACAGGCGCTGACATTGGCAAACGTGCAGAACAGCTCAAATACAGGCATTGACATCGCCGCACATGTAGGACAGCACAAATAAAGGCGTTGACATCGTTGCATGTGCAGAACAGCACGAATACAGGTGCCAACATTGGCGCATATGCAGAACAGCATGAGTACAGGCACTAACGTCTATTGTTTAGCAGGACAGCATGAATACAGGCGCTGACATCGGCGCACGTTCAGAACAGCTCAAATGCAGGCGCTGACGTCGGCGCACGTGTAGAACAGCTCAAATACAGGCATTGACGATGCCGCACGTGTAGAACAGCACAAATAAAGGCATTGACAGCGTTGCATGTGCAGAACAGCTCAAATACAGGTGCTGACATCGGCGCACGTGCAGAACAGCTCAAATGCAGGCGCTGACATCAGCGCACGTGTAGAACAGCTCAAATATAGGCATTGACGATGCCGCACGTGTAGAACAGCACAAATAAAGGCGTTGACAGCGTTGCATGTGCAGAACAGCACAAATACAGGTGCTGACATCAGCGCATGTGCAGAATAGCACGAGTACAGGCGCTGAAGTTGGCGCAAATGCAGAACAGCACAAATATAGGCTCTGAGGTTGGTGCATGTGCAGAACAGCACAAATACAGGTGTTGACATCGGCGCATGTGCAGAACAGCACGAATACAGGTGCCAACATTGGCGCATGTGCAGAACAGCATGAGTATAGGCACTACCATCTGTTGTTTTGCAGGACAGCATGAATACAGGCGCTGACATCGGCGCACGTCCAGAACAGCTCAAATAAAGGCGCTGACGTCGGCACATGTGCAGAACAGCTCAAATGCAGGTACTGATATCAGCGCACGTGTAGAACAGCTCAAATACAGGCATTGACGATGCCGCATGTGTAGAACAGCACAAATAAAGGCGTTGACAGCGTTGCATGTGCAGAACAGCATAAATACAGGTGCTGATATCAGTGCATGTGCAGAATAGCACGAGTACAGGCGCTGAAGTTGGCACAAGTGCAGAATAGCATGAATATAGGCACTGAGGTTGGTGCATGTGCAGAACAGCACAAATACAGATGCTGACATCGGCGCATGTGCAGAATAGCATGAGTACAGGCTCTGAAGTTGGCGCACATGCAGAACAGCATGAATGCAGGTACTGACATTGGTGCATGTGCAATACAGCACGAGTAAAGGCGCTGACATCGGTGCATGTGCAGAACAGCGTAAATACAGGCACCGACATTGGCGCATGTGCAGAACAGGCCGAATACAGGTGCTGACATTGGCGCATGTGCAGAACAGAATGAATACAGGTGCTGAGGTTGGTGCACGTCCAGAACAGCATGAGTACAGGCGCTGACATTGGCACATGTGCAGAACAGCATGAATACAGGCGCTGACATCGGCGCATGTGCAGAACAGCTCAAATAAAGGCGCTGACGTTGGCGCACATGTAGAACAGCTCAAATACAGGCCTTGATGATGCCGCACATGTAGAACAGCACAAATACAGGTGCTGACATCAGCGCAATTGCAGAATAGCATGAGTACAGGAGCTGAAGTTGGCGCAAGTGCAGAACAGCATGAATACAGGTGTTGACATCGGCGCATGTGCAGAATAGCATGAATACATGCTCTGAAGTTGGCGCACATGCACAACAGCATGAATACAGGCGCTAGCATCTGTGCATGTGCAATACAGCACGAGTAAAGGCACTGACATTGGCACATGTGCAGAACTGAACGAATACAGGCTCTGACATTGGCACATGTGAGAACTGAACGAATACAGGTGCTGACATTGGCACATGTGCAGAACAGCTCGAATACAGGCACTGACATTGGCGCACGTGCAGAACAGAACGAATACAGGTGCTGACATCAGTGCATGTGCAGAACAGCACCAATACAGGCACTGACATTGGCGCATGTGCAGAACAGAATGAATACAGGTGCTGACATTGGTGCACATCCAGAACAGCATGAGTACAGGCGCTGACATTGGCGCATGTGCAGAACAGCATGAGTACAGGCGTTACCATCTGTTGTTGTGCAGGACAGCATGAATACAGGCGCTGACATTGGTACACGTGCAGAACAGCTCAAATGCAGGCGCTGATATCAGCGCACATGTAGAACAGCTCAAATACAGGCGTTGGCGTCGCCACATGTGTAGAACAGCACAAATAAAGGCGTTGACATCGTTGCATGTGCAGAACAGCACGAATACAGGTGCCAACATTGGCGCATGTGCAGAACAGCATGAGTATAGGCACTACCGTCTATTGTTTTGCAGGACAGCATGAATACAGGCGCTGACATCGGCGCACGTGCAGAACAGCTCAAATAAAGCCGCTGACGTCGGCGCATGTGCAGAACAGCTCAAATGCAGGCAGTGATATCAGCGCACGTGTAGAACAGCTCAAATACAGGCATTGACGATGCCGCATGTGTAGAACAGCACAAATAAAGGCGTTGACAGCGTTGCATGTGCAGAACAGCATAAATACAGGTGCTGATATCAGTGCATGTGCAGAATAGCATGAGTACAGGCGCTGAAGTTGGCACAAGTGCAGAATAGCACGAGTACAGGCGCTCTAGTCGGCGCAAATGCAGAACAGCACAAATATAGGCACTGAGGTTGGTGCATGTGCAGAACAGCACAAATACAGGTGTTGACATCGGCGCATGTGCAGAATAGCATGAGTACAGGCTCTGAAGTTGGCGCACATGCAGGACAGCACGAATGCAGGTGCACGTCCAGAACAGCATGAGTACAGGCGCTGACATCGGCACATGTGCAGAACAACATGAATACATGCGCTACTGTCTGTTATTGTGCAGGACAGCATGAATACAGGCGCTGACATCAGCGAATGTCCAGACCAGCTCAAATAAAGGCACTGACATTGGCGCATCTGCAGAACCACTCAAATGCAGGTGCTGATATCAGCGCACGTGTAGAACAGCTCAAATACTGTCATTGACGTCGCTGCACGTGTAGAACAGCACAAATAAAGGCGTTGACATCGGTGCATGTGCAGAACAGCACAAATACAGGCATTGACATTGGAGCATGTGCAGAACATCACGGATACAGGCGATGACATCGGCACATGTGCAGAACAGCACAAATACAGGTGCTGAGGTCGGTGCATGTGCAATACAGCATGAATACAGGCGTTGACATTGACATTGACACATGTGCAGAACAGCATGAATACAGGCAGTACCGTCTATGCATGTCCAGAACAGCACAAATACAGGCACTGACATTGGCACATGCACAGAAAAGCACAAATACAGGCACTGACATCAGTGCATGTGCAGAACAACACGAACGCAGCATTGACATTGATGCATGTGCAGAACAGCACAAATACAGGCATTGTTGTTGACGCATGTGTAGAACAGATAAATACAGGCACTATCATCTGTGCATGTTCAGAACAGCACAAATACAGGTGCTGACGTCAGCGCATGTGCAGAACAGCTCAAATAAAGGCGTTGACATTGGTGGATGTGCAGAACAGCTCAAATAAAGGCGTTGACATTGGTGGATGTGCAGAACAGGATGAATACAGGCACTGACATCGGTGCATGTGCAGAACAGGATGAATACAGGCACTGACATCGGTGCATGTGCAGAACAGCACAAATACAGGCGCTGACATCAGCGCATGTGCAGAACAGCACAAATACAGGTGATGACATCAGTGTATGTGCAGAACAGAATGAACACAAGTACTGACATTGGCTCAAAGACTGGCAGCGACGAAGCACATGTACAGACATCTGTACATACATAGAATGCCAAGAACATCGGCGCATGCGCACAATGTATGGAGATTTCACCACGTACATTTGCACATGCTCAGAATGAAGCACGCACACTAATCCCCACTGGAATCACGCTATTGTCAATGGAAAGAAGCATTCTTCAAAATACCATTCCCTAATTCTTCAGTAACATTATAGCCAAATTGCACTGCCAAAACATGTATTATCTCAGAAATATCTATACCTAAAATTACACTGTGATCTCTCTCTCTCTCTGCATGAGTCTCCACTCCAAAAAAACATGAAAATTTCCATCTAAGGATAATAATATCTATTTATAATATGTTATTTATTTATAGCTAATTGTCATTTTTAAGCATTGCTGAGGCACTAGGACTCAATTACATTTTGACACAGTATATCATTTATGTGCAATTATCGTGATAACAGTTTATGGTTATACGTCAGATTTAATTAATAAAAGGTGTTGTTTAACTACTTTTTCTATAAGAATATTGTACTCCTGTGGAAAAATTAAGCCTACTAATCTCAAAAATTATTGCTTCTATTATTCACAGTCCAAGTTAGATAACATCTAATTATAATAATGAAAATTATGCAGACCTGCAATATGTTTCAATTTAATTGAGTGTAAAGCATTAACTAACTAACTAGGGATTATTTTAGTTAAAGGGTGAAATAGGCACTAATGGATGTTCTACTGATAAGGTACACTTGTTTATAAAGTCAGATGACTCATGCAGATTAGGTCCTAATAAAACAAGACAACTTCAGGTTTCACAATTAAGAGCTGATTAGACTCAATTTTTCCAGAATACGACAAGGGGGTCCCATGAGGCAACCATTTCCACTGCAAGTGATCAGTGCTTTGGCTAACACACAATAGATTTCCGGATGACATTAGGACTGAATGAAATGCTGCGCAGACTCCCAAATGTGGTACAAGGCATCTTGAGAACAGAAAGCTGTGATGAAGAGTCATCTAGACTCAAAACATTAGCTTGCTCTCTCTCCACGGATGCTGCCTGGCCCGTTGTGATTTCCAGCAGTTTGGTTTTCAGTTCAGATCCCATCATTTGCAGTATTTCTTTCTCCTGCATTGAGAACAGACTGTTCTTCACCTGTCACATGGAATGAATATACCTTGATATGTGTCCTTCTCTCCTGTAGCAGCTGGTGTGGGTGCAACTGGCTTCATTCAGCTTGGACGGGTTGGACCGAAGGGTCTGTTTCCATGCTGTACATCTCTATGACTCCATCTCATTACTACTCCAGACCGTTCGGGTCTAATGGAAAGACTTCTCCTAGCTGCTCCTATAAGATGTCGAAAAGGGCAGAGTTCATTACAGGTCATGTTCTTGCTGAACTTCTGAGAGAAAACTTGATAGTGCATTAGTGAAGATTTGGAAAGTATTCAAGAAAATCTCTTGATGCATTTCAAGTGTAAATAACAAGGTGATCTACCTTTTTGTAGTGCTCAAAAATCCTCTGGCTACTGTAAGAAGCAATGTTAGGTTGAGCACTTGTTATCAACTAAAATAGCATGTAATCTCATCCACAATCATTCAGCAGGCAATTTAAGTGCCAATCAGCCCCTAAGTGCTTGAGTGGTCTTTCTTAATGCAATATAGCATCTTGAAGGAAATGCAAGCATTTCAGCTCAAGTGATCAGCTTGACCATATAAAAGACTCTTTAGTGTTTGAAGGAGCCATTACAAATACTCCTACAATTTTGCTAAGATTGGTTGCCATCATTTTAATTACAAATCCAAATACTTAAACATTCATCATTCATTAACAATTTTGTGTTATCCTGTTCCACCCCACTGGTCATACATATAACAGATCAGTTGAGCTATACCAGTAAATGCTTTGCAACTTCATCAGTTTAGATTTTCCCCTTGTTTAATTGAAATGATATTTTAGACAGTTGCCATGAAACACCCATATTGAAAGGTATCATTTAATAAAAATAGAACTGTGTATGCTGGAAGTCAGAAGCAAAAACAGAAAATGCTGGGAAAATTCAACAAATCTGGCATCATCTGTGGAGAGAAAGCAGAGTTAACATTAACACAATTCTGAAGAAGAGTCACTGGACATGAAATGTTAACCTGCTGAGATTTTCGCGCAATATCCGTTTTTGTTTTGGAACATATAATTTTCTATTAATGATGCATTGATATAAATTAATGGTAAGCTTGTATTTTCCATTTAAAATCAATGCAAAAATCACTATGACTGAGAAAATAGCTGGCACAGAGCAAAGAAAATAACTTAGAATAGAATAGTCTTTAATGACATGTGCATGCAAATGAATGCAATGAAAGGTTTGTAATGTCGCCTCTCGGTGCCATCTTGGGTACACAGTATCTAGGTGCAGATGCTTTAAGTATTGTTACAGAATGAGAAATAATAAGTTAGTTTATGTTAGAACAGAGTTTAACAGTCCAGAACAATAACAGATGTGACCATAAGTAAAGGTACAGTTGCACTCCAACACGCATCTGTGCTTATCAGCCCCAGAACACGAGGCCACATTCTCTCCATATGCCAGCCACCCTCCAGGACTTGCTTGGCCACCACTCCAGCTCTGGCACATGTACTCCACCGCTGCACCAGTTATCAGCCCACTCGCCCCTCTCCGCTGTGGGACTCGGCCCGCATTGTCTCCGCCATGGGCTTGGCCTGTGCTCAATCCACCATGGGACTCAGGCCCTGCTCGCTCTGCCATGGGGCTCAGCCTGTGTTCACTACTCCACAGGACTCAGCCTGTACTCACTCCACTGTGAGACTCGGCCTGTATTCACTCCACTGTGGGGCTTGGCCTGTGCTGACTCCGCTGTGGGGCTTGGCCTGTGCTCACTCCACTGTGGGGCTTGGCCTGTGCTGACTCCACTGTGAGACTCGGCCTGTATCCACTCTGCTGTGGGGCTCAGCCTGTGCTCACTCCACTGTGGGGCCCGGCCTGTATTCACTCCGCTGTGAGGCTCGGCCTGTACTCACTCCGCTGTGGGGCTTGGCCTGTGCTGACTCCGCTATGGGGCTCGGCCTGTGCTCGCTCTGCCGTGGGCTCAGCTTGTTCTCGCTCCACCGTGGGGCTCAGCTTGTTCTCGCTCCACCGTGGGGCTCAGCTTGTTCTCGCTCTGCCGTGGGCTCAGCTTGTTCTCGCTCCACCGTGGGGCTCAGCTTGTTCTCGCTCCACCGTGGGGTTCAGTCTGTACTTGCTCTGCCGTGGGACTCAGCCTGTTCTAGCTCCGCCGTGGGGCTCAGCCTGTGCTCGATCTGCTGTGGGATCAGCCTGTTCTAGCTCCGCCGTGGGGCTCAGCCTGTGCTCGATCTGCTGTGGGATCAGCCTGTTCTAGCTCCGCCGTGGGGCTCAGCCTGTGCTCGATCTGCCGTGGGGCTCAACCCGTCCTCACTCTGCCATTGGACTTGACCCGTCCTCGCTCTGCTCCAGTTCGATCTCTGACTGCAACAGGTTTCCCTTGACTGCACTGTCCAGGCAGGCCAGTCAAAAGTTAGCAGTGGGGCCGAAAGAAAAGTTACAAAGGGAAGAAAAGGAAAAAGAAAAAATGAACTGGAGAGCAAAGGTGGTCTGACTGAAGCGTCTTACTCCGCCGCCTGTAGCAAATTCAGTGGAATTACCTTGGAAGTTGATTCAAATTCTGTTGCAAAATAAAACTACTTATTTTTACATAATTCTTAAACATCTACCCAGGCTGTAGAGTTAGCAAAATAATTGGATTCTTGTCACAGATGTAATTCTTTCCTGAGATCAAACCTCAGGTTAGATACTCTGCTCAATAGCCTTTCATAATAAATAACATTTATTTATCCATAATAACAGGCATGCATAGACTTTAAATCTCACCTTCATGTGCTGCTTTGTAAAGATGAAGAAGTCTGTTATTTAAATGGGTCTCAAAAAGTAAACTGATGCATGTTCTGTCCTGCTGCCATTTATTCACATACCAAGTGACTGCTTGATGATTAAGGACTAAATGTAATTTAGCACAGTGATAGGCATCACTGTCAACATTGTGAAGCTACCAGAATATATATTGTTCGTGTTATCATGCACTCATCATTTTCGCATCCCTGTAGCAAATGGGCTCATTTATACTTGACCTCATCATATTGCCTTCATTTGTCATTCAGTGTCATGTCAGCATGATGCATTTAGAATGCATAAACTGACATAATAGGTGTCAGCAGCAGGATTAAATCTGCCATTTAAGTACAACCTGATAAGGTAGTGCCACCAGTTTTATGTGACTGACAGTCGGATTAACAAGCCTCATGTACATTCCCTTCCAAGGGTCTAAAGGTAGGAATAAAATTGCAAATTTTGACTGGAGACAGGTTAAGCCAAACACTGCCTTGATGACAAAATGTAAAGGGAGAGTTATATTGTTTGACACATCCAGTCTGTATTTGTCCCTATTTACATTGTACAACCTAAATGAGACTCTCAAACATGTTTTTCTCTGCAAGTCTCAAGATGTGACAGAATGTAATACTTCAACAAAACTACCTTCCTCTTAGTATATTTTTCCAAATGATCAACTTTTTAATTTAAAACTAAAAGAATCGGATGTAAGTTTCAAGCAAATTAAATAATGCTTTTTACACTTGTTATACAACATATTTTTAAAATGGATCAATACTCTGTCATGTTCTACACAGCAGAACTGAGTTACTTAGCAAATATTCATCAAGCAAAAGGATTCTCAAGAGGTTTCCCTGTGTAAAGAAGGATTAATCTTTCCAACAAACCACATTCAGTATGCTAATGCTGTAAGCAATTAATAATATTTAATTAAAAGTCCCAGCAGCTCGATATTAATTTTCAAGATTAGATGCAAAAGCTTTGACATGCAACATAAGATAAGAATGAAAGGAGGCAGTGGAACTGTTAGAATGTACTACATTGGTACTAGGTTTTGAAGTGTTTATTCACAACAACCTGATTTTCTGCACATTCAAACAACAAACCTCAGAAATTGTGCATCAGAATTGTGCAGAAACCTAAGCCATTACAAAGCATTGACAACTGTATAAGGTAGTGCAAAATTACAGTCCCATGGCCTGAAATTCATACACAAAGGGATCACATGGGGGATTCAAACACAAAGGTCAGTACTTCCCAAAGTACAGACTGCATCTTATGATCTTACATGAACTTTCAAAACAGATTTCCAAATATCTATCATAGCAGTGTCTAGGAGTGCAAAGGCATGCTTTGAGAAGACGGTAATGAACTGCCTTCAAGTAAAATTTCTGGACTTCAGGACATTCACAGTGTTGCCTAAAAAGAGGATTCAAGATTTTGACTCTGCCTTCAGAAGATAAGAACTAGGAGCAAAAGTCGACCAATTCAGCCCCTCAAGCTTGCTCTGCCATTTAATATGTTTGGCCTGAGCTCTACTTTCCTGCCCGCTTCTCAGAAACCTTTAACCCTTAACTGATTCAAAGTCTATCAAATCCTTAAATTCATTCAGAGTCCCAGCATCCACCACACTTTGGGGTGGGGAATTCCACAGGTTCGCAACTCTTTGAGAGAAGTCTTTTCTCCTTAATGATCTTAAACCTGCCACCACTTAGCCTAAACCAATGATCTCCTGATATCCGCTCTACATTGAAATTATCAATCTCTTACAGAGTCTTATATAGCACATCCTTCTACAATCTAGAGAAACTGCTCAACCTCTCCTCACAAAACAAGTTTTTCATCAATCTAGTGAACCTTATTTGAATTGCCCTCAATGCAATTGCATCCTTCCTTAAGTAAAGGAACCAAAACTGGATGCAGCACTCCACATATGGTCTCACCATCTTGAACAACTGCAACAATGCTTCTCTACTTTTATACTCTATTCCTTTAGCAAGAGATACTAAAATTCCATTCGTCTGGCTTAGTGCTTGTTGTACTTGCATGCCAGCTTTCTGTGATTAATAATACATGCCATTGCCTAGATCCCTCTGCAATCAAAATATTTCTGTTTCTCTCCATTTAGATAATACATTTTGCTTTTTCATTCTTCCATCCAATACAATAACCTCTTACTTATCCACATTAAATTCCATCTGCCAAATTTTGGCCCATTCACCTCACCTATCCATATTGATTTGTAAATTTCTTTTTCTTTTTGGCAATTTACTTTCCAACCTATTTTAGTGTCATCTGTAAATTTGATAATAGTCCTTTCCAACCCTGCATCCAAGTTATTTTGTCAATAGTTGGTGCTTAAGAACCAAACCATGTGGCACCCCACTATTACAGGCTGCCAGCCAGAAAAAAAGGCACATTTATCCTGACTCTCTGCTTTCTATTGGTTAGCAAATTCTCTATCCATGCTTATATGTTACCACTAATCCCTAATGCTACTTTGTGTATTAACCTTTCACGCATTACCTTACCAAATGTCTTTTGGAAGTCCAGGTATAATATTGCTACACATGCCTATTATCCACTTTGCTTGTTACATCTTTAAATAACTCTAGCAAATTAGTCAAGTATAATCAACCCTTCATAAAACCATGCTGACTCTGAAGAATTGACCTCTGAATTTTCAGATGTCCTATTACTACTTCCTTAATAATCTTTAATGGATTCCAACAATATCCCATCGACAAATGTTCAACTACTGATCTATAGTTTCCTACTTTCTGCCTCAATCCCTTTTTGAATATTAGCATTTTTCTAGTCCACTACAAACTTTCCACAATCCAAGGAATACGATAATCAATACATGCATTACCTCTGCTACCACTTCTCTTCAGGCCCTGTGATGTAAGCTATGATGTGCTGGGGACCTGTTTGTTTTTTAAGCACAATAGTTTCCTCAGATATTTCTCTTCAGCCATGGCATTTTTTTTTAACATTCCTCCTTTTCTATAATTTCTATATTACTTGTTAGGGTGGTTTCGATATACTCAAACACAAAAACTGAGACAAAACATTGATTTCATAACTCTGTCACTTCTGTGTTTCCCACTATTAACTCCTCAGTCTCATCCTCGAAGGGACCAACATTTTATTTAGCTACTCTCTTCCTTTTTATACATTTACAGAACCTTGTGCAGTTGTTTTTATATTTTACATTAATTTTCTTTCATAAGTAACCTTTGCTCATTTATTGTTTTTTCTAGTTTGTTGATCTTTAAAAGTCTCCCAATCATTGAGATGCCAGTGTTCTTTGCAAAATGGCATGGCTTTAGTTTTTACTGTTATATTATCTTTTGGAAGATTGTTAAAAAAAGAAGCTTGTTCTTTTAAATGCAACAGTGTTAATGGACATATTTGAAATTTTTAAAAAAATTATCCTTGTTTTTAAAAGGAAATTGATTTCAAAGTTTGTGAGAAGATTTGTAGCTTGGATGTTCGTTGTTGTGGTTCTGTTCGCCGAGCTGGGAATTTGTGTTGCAGACGATTTGTCCCTTGTCTAGGTGACATCCTCAGTGCTTGGGAGCCTGCTGTGAAGCGCTTCTGTGATCTTTCCTCCTGCATTTGTAGTGGTTTGAATCTGCCGCTTCCGATTGTCAGTTCCAGCTGTCCGCTGCAGTGGTCGACCTGGACCCAATATACTGACCACTGCAACGGACAGCTGGAACTGACAACCGGAACTGACAACCGGAAGCAGCAGATTCAAACCACTACAAATGCCGGAGGAAAGATCACAGAAGCGCTTCATGGAAGGCTCCCAAGCACTGATGATGTCACCTAAGACAGGGGACGAAACGTCTGCAACACAAATTCCCAGCTCGGCGAACAGAAATTGATCTATGTATCCTAATATAGTGAAACGTTAGGCTGCTTAGAGATGATGGATTGATATGATAAAAATTATCAATTGATTGTGGTAAAATCCATTTTCCACTGTTTAATCAAACTTTCATTCAGTTATCAACTTTAAAAATTGAAATGCAACAGATAAGAATGACTAATACTTCATCTTACTTTTAGGCCTATGAGATGCAAAATCTTGATTTTCAGCTGAGGCATATTGCAGCCTTCAGGTCCTAATATTGAGGTCAACAATTTCACAGCATGATTGTGGTCCTACATTTTGAAAGCTTCTTCCCCAGCATACTGTTCACACAGCTTTGCTCTCAAACAGAATTGATCTTTTTTTTTATTGTTCGCATCTACATAAATATCTATTTTGCATCTTACATTAGATTCCCTACAGTGTGGAAACAGACCTTTTGGCCCAACAGGTCCACACCAGTCCTCCAAAGAGTAACCCACCCAGACCCATTTCCCTCTGACTAATGCAGCTAAAACTACAGGCAATTTAGCATGGCCAATCCACCTGACCTGCACATCTTTGGACTGTGGGAGGAAACCCACACAGACACAGGGAGAATGCGCAAACTCTACTCAGACAGTCACCTGAGGTTGGAATTGAACCCAGGTCCCTGACACTGTGAGGCTGCAGTGCTAACTGCTGAGCCACCATGCTGTCCTTTACTATCAGTAACATTTTCCTTCATTCTACACACCCTCACCATTTTTTCTAACGTCTCCTCTCTCCACCTTTACTAATAGCTTAAAAATGTTTTGCAGCTCTTTTCAATTCCAAAGTTTTTATCAGACTTGAAATGTTAATACTATTTTTCTCTCTCCACAGATGTTATCAGGCCTGTTGAGTTTCTTTGGGACTTTGTTTTTATTTCAAATCTCTGATACTTGTTGTATTCTGCTTTCGCATAGAAAATATGATCTTCATCTTTTCCAAGACATTAGTCCAGTCAAAACAATTATCATAACCAGTTTTGCTCCTGAGGAGGTTTGGAGAAATACATTTTGTACATCGTATGCTTATGACTAAATGTCGTTATGTGACCTGAACTATAACTTGCTTTCAGTTTAATATGAGTAGCTATTAAAACTCATTTGATGAAACATAATGCCAGGAATTTCTAGCTGAAATTGTGGATTTTCAGAGTAGTAATGAAAGCCAGCTATTTTAAAAAGCAGCAAGGAAGAAAAATAACATCAGTCTGTAACTGGGGAAGTGAGAATGGCTGTAAATTCTCTGCTTTCTCATGCTGTAAAAATGAATAACAAAATGAGACACAGATGGATTTTTTTCCAGTCTCAGTCATAAAAGTGTAAAGTAACTCTGGAATTGAATAAGAAGCCAGAACAGAAAGAAAAGTAGCAACTTCTGTTATCTACTTTGGAGAAAGATTGCTACAAGCAATTTTGCATACTAGATCTCACTAAGAAGCATAAAAACAGATTGGAGACCATTTTAAGGCCTTGAAGACTTACTTTGAGCTTGCAATAACTATGACTTAGATTATCTGTTCAACATCAGAGTTTGTGGGATAGGAAGAGTATTGATCAGTCTGTGATGCATTCTTATATCTATCTGATAGTGATATGGATATCTGAAAACTTAGCTTATTTAATTAAACAATAGCCACCCCAAGAGAACAAATAAACCTGACAGCACAATATAATGGGAAGAGCAAAAATCTGTATTTCCAGCTCATAGATATTATGCAAAATCTATTTATCCTAGCTGAACCAAGTCTAAAACTTGGATTTATAATCCTACACATCAGAAGAGATTTGTAGCAGGTCACTAAGCCATTGACTGATGAACAGTTCCTAAAAGAAAGCAGAGACGTTTTGACAGTTATTAGATACCTTCCTGGTGAATATCACCTCAGTGTAGATAAGTATGAGAGAGATTAATTCAGTATCTGAAAGGACAGTTACAGTTCGCCTCAAGGCCAGCCTGAAAGACAAGACAGAAAAACTAGGAAAGGAATGAATAATCATGGAAGTGGCAACTCCTACAGACTAAATTAGCAGCATGGGAACAGTCCAAATACCTGGAGAACTGAAAGTATACATAGATACAGAGGATCTCAGCAAAGCTTTCACTCCCCTACAATAACCTTAGAAGAAATTCTGCCACCATTTGCTTAGGTAACTGTCTTCACCGTTGTTAGTATGAAGGGAAGTTGCTGGCAAGTAAAGCTGGTTGAAAGTAACAGTGTCCTATCTGCATTTTGGGGGTCATTTGTTAAGTACAGAGGTTTGTGCCTGACATTGAGCATTTCAATTGTTTCTGAAAGGGTATCAACACAGAAAGCACAGCAGTGATCTCCCAGGAGTGAAAGCTATGGTGTCTGATCTGATTTTTTTTGTGGATTTGGAGGAAGGATCCATTGCAGACTATAATCAGAGTCTAGTATGTTCTGCCCAGTTGAGTGAAGTTGTCAGATGAAACTGAAGCTGCAAAAGAAATGGATAAAATTGAAAATACCTCCAACCTTTCCCCATAACCCTGTATTTCCCACCATGCTCTTTGGAAAATGTAGCATAGCCAATCCGCCTATCCCGCACATCTTTGAACCATGGGAGGAAACCGGAGCACCTGGAGGAAACCCACACAGACGCCGGGAGAACTAATCATTGAGCCACCATGCTACCCCTTTGAAATGCGTCCCTGAGAAAGGAGAAATAGTTTGAAACAGGTTAACTCATGGTGAACTATCAAGTTAACACCCAGACCAGAAGTGCTGGCATAAAACCCTGCAAAAGTTAAAGTGGAGTTCACTTATGCCCCGTCATGTAATAGCTCCTGGAAGAAGCAATCTGCTGTTACAGTCTGTGTGTTTAAGTCACAAGTGAGTTAAACCTATTGAAGTGTTCGCAACAGAAGCTCTGATGTGATCATCGTATGAGTCATGTTTTTAATTACTGTTCTAAGGGTGTGGAAATATGCAAAATTTGTGACTTTGTTTTCAATTTATAAAAGGACTTTTAAGATTAACAAGATTATACTTTTATTTGGATGTGTAAAAATCTTTAAATGTGCTTTAGGTAGACAACTTGTTCATTCTATTTGCCTTCTATTTTAGTGACCAGAAGGTTAGGAACAAGCAAAATTTGCAACTTGCATGCTTATGTTTCAGCATGACATCACTGTTGAAACCAAAACAAAGCAAAATAGCAAACCAAGTTTCAGTCGAGGATCTGATCTGTCCAGAAAGGTTTTCAACTAGGATCAAACAATGGCAGATCACCACACATAGCGAGTGGAAAGGAAAATGTGAGCGTTGATATTGATTAGCTATTGGCTGTATTTTCCTTTCCTTTAAGTGGCATGTGCAGTGGTGAAAACTTGGGAAGAGATAGTAAGAATGAAGAATTCAAATCTTGATGTTAAGGAATAATTTCCTGACTTTCCCATAAATGGCAAGCTCAGAACCTTTCCCTGCATTCAAGAAATAGCACCAATTTCCAACTCAAAAAATATAATAGTAACGTCACAACAACAACTCACTATTTGTTTTTCCTGGCATTCACCAAATCTCATCTTCATTAACTCATCTGTCTGCCCCATGGACAGTCCTCCCCAACCTTTATCTGTGCAAGTCGAACCATCTGCGTCACCACATCGTCATGCCTGGTCTAGGCACTGCCATGCCTGCCACTTGAGCACCTCACTTTGAAAGTCAGGGGACAGCAGCAACATGCATCCTTCCGCCAAGTCCCACTTGCATCTTGTGCATCCACGCAGACTGTATCTTTTGGCACTTAACCTCAAATGTTGATCCAGGTCGTTATGTCATCAAACATGTTGCATCAACACAAATTCGCTGTCACACGATTGACGAATTGGGGACACTGTTTCCACAGTGCAAACTTTTAAAAAGTGTGTTTCTGTAACATGATTACAGCGCCAATAACTTTAAGCATTATTTCTAAAGCATGATTTTCCTATAGCGTGGGGCTGCACAAGAACGCCCCGGTTTCCTCACACAATCCAAAGATGTGCAGGTCTGGTGAATTGGCCATGCTAAATTGCCCATAACATTAGGTGCATTAGTCAGGGGTAAATATAGGGTAGGGGAATGGGTCTGGGTGGGTTACTCTTCAGAGGGGTGGTGTGGACTTGTTGGGCCAAAGGGCCTGTTTCCATACTGTAGAGAATCTAATCTAATCTAATCAAAGAACTGACTGTACTCATTTGCTTTGTGCTTACATGAAGGCTGCCAGTCTGAGTGGCTTGCATTCTTCTTTCGTGCACAGGCTGTTCAGTATTAAGTTAGAACTTGGCATCCTCTGTGGCTTGCATTGTTTTCAACATGGATGGAGAGGCAAGCAGTGCTGCAAAGCACTGAACAGCTAAGGGGATGGGCATGTCACTGTATAGCACTGTGTTACATCAATGTAACACCCCCAGCATCTGGCAGCAGCCTAAGCAGAAAACACACTACATGTATATCTGCCAAATGACCATGCCTGGAAGTCAAAGGGGAACAATCCATACTGGAACAAAATGGGATTACATCAGTCAGGGAGTACCACTAACTTTAGTGAAAAGCTTGTCCAACTCTATTGCAGGACACTGGTCACAGTTGAGATTAGAATGGTGGAAAAAGCACAGCAGATCAGGCAACATCCGAGGATCAGGAAAATCCAAGGGCTTTTGCCCGAAATGTCGATTCTCCTTCTCCCCAGTTGCTGCCTGACCTGCTGTGCTTTTCCAGCTCCACTCTAATTTTGACTCTAATCTCCAGCATCTGCAGTCCTCACTTTCATAGAACATAGAACCTAGAACATAGAACAATACAGCGCAGTACAGGCCTTTTGGCCCTCGATGTTGCACCGATCCAAGCCCACCTAACCTACACTAGCCCACTATCCTCCATATGCCTATCCAATGCCCATTTAAATGCCCATAAAGAGGGAGAGTCCACCACTGCTACTGGCAGGGCATTCCATGAACTCATGACTCGCTGAGTAAAGAATCTACCCCTAACATCTGTCCTATACCTACCACCCCTTAATTTAGAGCTATGCCCCCTCGTAATAGCTGACTCCATACATGGAAAAAGGTTCTCATGGTCAACCCTATCAAAACTCCTAATCATCTTGTACACCTCTATCAAGTCACCCCTAAACCGTCTTTTCTCCAATGAAAACAGCCCCAAGTGCCTCAGCCTTTCCTCATACGATCTTCCTACCATACCAGGCAACATCCTGGTAAACCTCCTCTGCACCCGTTCCAGTGCCTCCACATCCTTCCTATAGTATGGCGACCAAAACTGCACACAATACTCCAGATGCGGCCGCACCAGAGTCTTATACAACTGCAACATGACCTCAGGACTCCGGAACTCAATTCCTCTACCAATAAAAGCCAGTACGCCATATGCCTTCTTCACAGCACTATTTACCTGGGTGGCAACTTTCAGAGATCTGTGTACATGGACACCAAGATCCCTCTGCTCATCCACACTACCAAGTATCCGACCATTAGCCCAGTACCCCATCTTTTTGTTACTCATACCAAAGTGAATCACCTCACACTTACCCACATTGAACTCCATTTGCCACCTTTCTGCCCAGCTCTGCAGCTTATCTATATCCCGCTGTAACCTGACACATCTTTCCTCACTGTCAACAACTCCACCGACTTTTGTAACATCTGCAAACTTGCTCACCCAACCTTCTAGCCCCTCCTCCAGGTCATTTATAAAAATGACAAACAGCAATGGTCCCAAAACAGATCCTTGCGGAACACCACTAGTAATGGCACTCCAAGATGAACCTTTACCATCAACTACTACCCTCTGTCTTCTTCCAGCCAGCCAATTCCTAATCCAAACCTCCAACTCACCCTCAATGCCATACCTCCGTATTTTTTGCAGTAGCCTACCATGGGAAACCTTATCAAACGCCTTACTAAAATCCATATACAC
Source organism: Chiloscyllium punctatum (assembly GCF_047496795.1). Lineage (NCBI taxonomy): Eukaryota > Metazoa > Chordata > Chondrichthyes > Orectolobiformes > Hemiscylliidae > Chiloscyllium > Chiloscyllium punctatum. The sequence goes on along the minus strand of NC_092741.1, from coordinate 134,062,116 downwards.
CACATCTACCACTTTACCCTCGTCCACCTCCTTAGTCACCTTCTCAAAGAATTCAATAAGGTTTGTGAGGCACGACCTGCCCTTCACAAAACCATGCTGACTATCCTTGATCACATTCGACTCATCACAGTTGGTCAGACTCCTATTCTACCATTTCCTCTGCAGTCTGGAGATTGACCCTGGTCAGTCTTGCATGCCATGTTCAATTAGTACAGAGAGAATAGGCATATCTGTTGGTGTGCTGTAGAGTTATCAGTCTGGGCTATTCTTAGTCAGGGTTGCCCTCAAGTCAGTCCAGGGGTTTTGAGCATTAATGGTTAGGTTGCAGTCCACAGAGTCCTGGGGAAATTGGGCAACTCGAGACTGGGATGGGTTTCATTGGACTGGGTCACTGAAGGATTGATTAAAGAGAAAGGGAGCAGCTCAAGATAGAAGGGGAATGGGAGTTGGTAAAGTTTGTGGAGTGAGATTCATACCTCACAATCATTCTGGCCTCTACATTTAAAAAAAAAAGGTCAACATGTGTACACAATGTGCAAAGCTATTGGCTGTGGGGTTTATTGGGGATATTAATGGTTATATGCAGGAGGCTGAAAGTTGATCAGAGCGGCAGGGACAGTAGTACAAAAGGAAACATAAAGAACTGGACTGGTCTATCATCTGGCATCTGAGTGGAGCATGGATTACAACCCATTAGAGTAGCACCGTATATCAGAGTCATACCTAACATTAACTTTTTTAAGGTACCCCAATTGACCTGATTTTCAGACCATAAAAAAGCACAAGCCAAGTTTGTACATTAAACAAGAACTGTTATTTATCATAAGTAAGTAGGCTATAGCTATGGGTAAACAGATATAAGCCATTGGCTCAAAACACTGTCAGCTAAATAATATTATAAACTGCCCCTTAAACATACAGAGAGACACACACACACAGGGATTAAAAACAAACAGATATGAAAAATGGATTATTGATGGAGGTACAGAAAAATTGGGAAGTCAGTTTAGCACTCTTTAATTTCCAATTCTGATTTTAAGATGAGTTTTCATTGGCCAGCCAGGTCTACAGAACAAGCCTTTCTGTAGAAGCTTGCATTGGTTATTAAGAAGTTCAGAGCAACCAATTCACTTTTAAACTGTCTCTAATTGATGAATTCAAAAGTCACATTCACGGAAACTACTGCAAGAAACGTAACTGGTTTTCTTCAAGTTTAAACAGATTTTTTTGAGTTGGAGAGCAGAGTAGTTTTTTCTGGGGAGAACAATTGCATACACTTCTGACTTCTTGGTGTAGGTGTGTCTCTGTATTTGCTTGCAGTTCCAACTTGCTCAGCTAATTGAGAATCATTCATCTTCATCTGTAAACAGTATTTCCTCGATTTCTTTTACTTCTGCGTGGTCCTTCAAGTTCTGTGCATGGCAGTGGTTTCCAGACATAAAGTTGAAACCTTGTCAACCATGCCAAACAACCTTGTTGTTTGAGTTCAATACCCTGCTTAGCCTTGAAGACTTGTGCGGTTCATCCTTGGGGGCATACCTTCCGACTGCTCTATGCAGGGTCACCCTGGTCAGCTTGGAGTTCCACTGTTGCCCATCACTCATTGATAAAGTAATGGAGTGTAGGTCTGTTCACATATTTGTTGGACACCACGTATCCTGAAACTGGATCTCCATGATGGTCTAATCCATATTGTTTTATGAAATCTGGCTAGCCTGTGCGATCAAATGGCATATCTGACAATTTTAAGACAATGATTTTGTCTCTTTTTAAGACAGTTTCAATGCATGAAAGTGTCAGGTATTCGTATAAAGGAATTCAAAGGTCAACAGTTCATTTCTTATCATTGTTCCAAGTTTAGTATACTTGAAAGGCATAGCTAGGCTCTCTTTATGGTCCTATTCTAAACTAGCATAATAAAAAATAAGGACATATTGATGGGATGGAAAAATAATAAATACAGAAGCCAAAGATTATTTCATTAGCAGCCAAGGCTTGTTTTCCAAATAATTCATGCAATCTTAAACAAATATTGAAATCAGCACAGTAGAAGATTCATTTGATTGTTTAAAGATTTATGTACTAAGGAGCTATTGATCTTTCATCTAAAGTATTCAAAATTCTACACATGATACATGTCTTTGTATCCCTAGAGCTTAGACAACACTTGGAAACTGTCTAGAAAAAGTGCTATTGCCCCACTAAGTCTGGAAAAACAATCCTTTGAATACAACTTTGCAAAAATATTTCAAAAATATTGAAGAACGCTATTGGTGCCAAAAGAATAAATTAAAATCTTATGATATTTAAAAGAGTGAGGTGATCCAGCACAGAGATGCAGATATTCTCAAGTCAGAGAGAGGAGAGAATTCTCAAAATAAGCAGTTTATTGAAATGAATTGAGACATGTTTCAACATATTTTGCATTAAAATTTATGTAAAAATTTGTGCACTACTACATAGTCTTAAAAAGAACATCACTGACATGGTATTTCTGAATTTTAATTTTTCTACTTGTATTGATACATTTCCCTCAATGTATTCATTAAAAAGAACTTCATACTGGAACCTACTTTTCTGAAGAAGAGTCTTTGGAACTCAAAAGATTAATTGTTTCTTCCCCACAGATGCTGGCACATCTGCTGCGTTTCTCCAGCATTCTGAGTTTTCACTTCTACTTTTATCTATTGTACTTGTAGGTTAATCAAATGCTAAACTGTTTCCTCCATTTTTCTTTAGATGGCTCCACTCGTAAAACAAATATCTACAACATAAATGCTTTTTTGCTAGTCTTGCACCAAATATTGATCGCACTGTACTCTTTAGAACTGCTATTAGGACAATTGACTCCTCTTTTTGGGTCACTGATCCTCCTTCTCAGATGCCATGATAGCTTCTTCTCACAGTGACACTATGTATTGCTCATTTGCATTCATATTAAGAAGAATTAAGTATTCCACATATAAACAGCTTACACATAAGCGATATATAACAGTTAACTAGAGACAAGTTAGAATCTATTAAAAATGCAACTGGGCATAGCAAAAGAACATAATGGAACAAATTGCTTTATAACAGTATCCTAGCTGCTTTAATTTTTAACTATTAAAGCCAGAAGATGTGAACAATCACTCTAAATCTAAGTAAAATGATATGTGATTGGAAGGGTTTAAGAATTCAAATTTGAATAACTTGCATTGTGGAGTTCACAAAGGATTTGAGGATTACAACTACTGAGCAGCCATCAATTAATAATATTTTCTGACCATGGATTTTCTTATTCTGATCACATTTTTGCAGTCACCTTGTGAAAAATATTAAACATCATCCAAGTTGGCCTAGTAATTGACTGGTGAATACTTTAGTTCTTAAAGCATTGTGGGATTTTGACGTTCCTATCATGACCAGCTGCAGTCAGTCTGCTCCATTTTGTGGACATTGCCAAACCCTGAGCCATGGCAGAGGGAAACAGGAGTCAGAACCTTTTTCAGATCCCAAAAACCTGTCTGATAGAAATCTGACTTAAATCAAGTTTTTCATGCGGGTGAGGCCCTAATTGTAAAGCATTAAAAAAAATTACAAAATAGTGATATAACAAAGTCAGAATTTAATGAATAAGAAGTGAAATCTGGAAGGAAGCAGAAGTGCTAAGACATGTAGAGGTCCAATGCATGTATATTTTTAGCTGTAAATAGAGTTCTTGCATTAAGGATCATTGATTTAAATAACATGTTCGGGAGATTAAACAGGTCCAAACTTGGTAGCCGTAAAGGGAAAAAGAACATTAGCAGTTAAAGGGAGCTTCAAAATTACAAATTTAGTAAAATAAACAATCCAAAGTTCACCATGACATCAGGACATTGCAGGAGCAGCCAAAGCAATTTGGATCACAGACCTAGAGATTGGACAGCAGTGGGCAATCAGCCTGAGCCACAACCAGCAGTAAAGATGCAGTAACAGATGCAGTGAAAGTTCCAAATTTCAAAGTAAACTTGGAATCCACCTCAGAAACATTCCAGGCTATGGAAGGACCACAACCATAAGGGATAGAAAAATGAGGTATTAAAAAGTGTTTACGAGAGACAGAAATGCACCAGGTTTGAATAAAAGATGCCAGCAAAACCAGGTTAGTGCATTTCTTAATACCAAGAATGCTGTTGCTAAGGCCAAATTAGCAAGGCAGGGAGTTAATGAGATTACAGTTTAAGTGATAGCAATACAGGCATGAGTTGTATGTTGGATTCATTGAAACTTAGGTTATAGAACTGACTAAGTTTAACAGACAAAAACAAAGGACTATAAAAGCAAGGATTTGTTTGTCAACAATCTCCATAGGTTAGCAGAAAATTGCCCTTATGGAAATTAAAAGGCCAAAATGTCTGTGACCTCATCATTGTCAGCGTTATAGATGAGACGTTATTGGAATCTAGCATGCTTTCTTAATAAAAGTGTCTTTATCAATTACAATAATGGGATTTCAAGGCTTTTTTCATTAGATCCAATGGACAATGACACCTTGATTTTTTTCATTATTTTTTGTTTGCAGTTGTGTAAATGACACTTTCACAGTCAGCCTTTACATGTTCAACAGTTGCATGGATACATTCTGGCTGGCTCCTTCTCTAAACTCTCCATCCATCCTGCATTGTTTTGATTGCACAATGTTTATGAAGGAACATCCTCATGTTAAGTTTGCCTTTCATCTCAGTCTTCATAAGCTTTCCATATTTATAATAATACTAGTTTTTGAGCTTCATAGGGAAATATTAGTCAAGGTCTGGCAATTAAAAACTGGATTGAATTACAGTACACCCTTTTGTATTGCTAAGATTCAAGTCAAATTAGCATACATGAGTTTATCTCCATGTCAATATTCACACTTAATCTTTGGTACTTGTGTGAAAGAAGGAACATCTTGCTTGGCAATACAAGCATGTTAACAATAACATGGTTGATATTAATGGATAGGAGTGTATCTTATGATGTTAATTTGACTTGAGCACATCAATTATCTAACACAATGATGTTCAGTAAATGCAAGGCACCTCAGAGTGTTATTGATGTTAAATGTATTCACATTAAACTAACTTTGCAGTTATCATATCAGGCCACACACACAATAGGGCCACAGGGCTGGTGTTATAATAGATCTTCTACACTAACAATTTGTTGGTCAAGATGATAGATATGAAGGGCTTAAGATCAGGTATCCTGGATGCAATTTGGAAAAACAGCACTGGTACAAGGATTACAGAAAATAAATAATGAAGTGAAAGCCAGGAATGATTTCCATATTTTCACATGCAGGCTGAACATTCCACAAAAAGGAAATGATGCTGTACAGATGCACTGAAAGGAAAAACCATATGAGCGCCACTTGATGTGATGCCAAAGCAGGTTACTCATGTTGGATACTTTTGTATAACAACATCATATTAGGAAGATGTAATTAACTCTATATAAGATTTAAGTCATGGAAGCCCCACAGGGACGTCTACTGATTTGATTAGATTGGTGTGAGCAGACAATACGATCACACGTACAAAGCACTTGACCAGTACCTCGTGGGTGAGCTATTTTTAGTTCTTGTCTTATGATCATTGGCTTGTATAAATGAATTAAAACATGTATACACTTAATCAGACATCTCCGTATTTTCTAATGCTCAAGCTTCTATCAAAAGTAACTACAAATTAGCATGAACCAAAAACCTTGTTGAAGCTTACATTTTTTTTAACAATTTTTTAATTTGCTGCTTTTGTGACAATGAATCTGTGACAATAAAATCAAAATCAACTCAAATAAAATTCTGTTTTCCTCTCATACCTGTGTTTGTTGGATAATGTTTGTGTCGGAAGATCTGGCTGCCAGTTTTATTTATGGCAGTGTTATTTTCCAAAAAATATGCCTGCTGCAGTGAAAATCAGAAATTTTTAAAACGTGGCAAATTCACATAAAGTCATAACATTGAAATGGTTAATTGTAAGGTGAGCATCATTGCAAGTTCAAATCAAAACAATGACTGTCCAGTTCTGATTTATTTTGTTTTCTTTTGTGAAACTACAAGACAGAATCTTCCAAGTCTAATTCTCAGATTCTTAAGTTATCGCAATTTAACCTAAGAAAAGTGTGTTCACATGTTGGTGTTTATATCTATCCAAGGAGGCACTTAATACTCCACAACACTACAGTCTGTGCATCAATCCAACAACATATTAATCCATAGCCCATCTTGTGGTCGAAGCAATGCAACCACTGAATCTCCAGCATTTGAGTCTGTAAACGAGATTGTTCTGCATTTCTAGGAGTTGAGAAAGATAAAGGACAACCATTGTACAACCCATGCAACCATATATATGACTTCATCTTGAGAGGTTTTGAGTACAGGAGCAGGGATGTATTGTTGCAGTTACACACGGCCTTAGTGAGGCAGTACCTAAAATATTGTGTGTATATTTGATCTCCTTTTCTGTGGAAGGATGCTCATGCTCTCAAGGGAGTGCAGCGAAGGTTTACCAGGCTGATTCCAGGGATAGTAGATCTGACGTATGAGGAGCGATTAAAAATGTGTTGCTGGAAAGGCGCAGCAGGTCAGGCAGCATCCAAGGAGCAGGAGAAAGGACGTTTCGGGCATGAACCCTTCTCCATTCCTGAAGAAGGGGTCATGCCTGAAATGTCAAATCTCCTGCTCCTTGGATGTTGCCTGACCTGCTGCCCTTTTCCAGCAACACATTTTCAGCTCTGATCTCCAGCATCTGCAGTCCTCACTTTCTCCCGTATGAGGAGAGATTGACTAGATTAGCATTATTTTCACTAGAATTCAGGTGAGTGAGGGGGATCTCATAGAGACTTACAAAAGTTTAATAGGACTGGACAGAGTAGATGCAGGGAGGATGTTCCTGATGGTGGGTGTTTCCAGAATTAGTGGTCACAGTCTGAGGATTCGGCATGGACCATTTAGGGAGGAAATAAGGAGACATTTCTTCACCCAAAGAGAGTGGTGAGTCTGTGGAATTCATTGCCAATGGAAGTAATTGATGCCAAAACATTGAATGTATTCAAGGGGCAGATAGATGTAGCACCTGGGTAAATGGGATCAAGGGTTTTGGGGAGAAAGCAGGATTAGGCTATTGTGTTGGATGATCAGTCAAGATCGTGATGAATGGTGGAGCAGACTTGAAGGGCCAAATGGTCTCCTCCTGCTCCTATTTTCTATGTTTCTGTGTTCAGGTATTATGATTTTTGATTTGCAGAAACAAAATCAGCAGCAGTTCAAATTTAGATCGTGTACATCTTTGTATTGTTAAAGTCCAAATACCTTTGATCTCTCTATTGTTGAGATCCAAGTTTCATGAGAATAACCCTTTTCAAACACTTGATATATATGGAATTTTGCCACCTTGTTGTTTATCTTTAGATTTACTTTTAAAGAAAAACAAAGTCAAAAAACATCAGGAGAACTAATTAGATCAAACAGCATGAAAAAGCTAAGTGAACATCAATAAACACAGTTGCTAACCCAGGTGGCTTTAGCAGTTTCCACTTTTATGAGGCAGAAATAAAATGTCTACTTATATTTAGAAAAATAACACTGATTTCAGTGCCATATATGTCACATTTGGCTGGTATGTAGAAACTATTGCGAAATCTGTGTAAAATATGTCATACATGGCCTAGTATTCTTCAACATTACTTTGTACAACTGCAGGATACATTATTTTGCATTTTTTTTCCCTCAGATGTAAAGTTTGATACTCTTCATGGAGGATCTAGTCACTGTCTCAGAGGATAACTTTGGGGATGAAGGGGAAATACATGCTGAGTTGGTGTTGTGCTGACAAGGCTGCTTAAAGGTCTGGTTTAAGTCCACAATTTTGGGGTGAATTAATGATCAGGCTTTGAACATTTCTGGAGGCAGTAAAACAGATACCGGAAGGTTTAGCATTCAAGTGGTGTTTAGGAGAAATTTGCAAGAAGCTATCTCTGCGGTTTCTAAGCAGCTGCTCCATTGAAGGGGTGGGTGACTGACACACAATGATAAGTATAAAAAGATGACTCAAAAGCAAGAATGGGAAAGCACAGCTTTTCCAAAACAGCTCAGTAGGTTCTAGTGGAGGAGGTACAAAGGAGGAGGATCAATGTTCTGTGCCTGCAAGAGAGAAAGCCATGGAAACAGCTGGTGCAGCATATTGGTACGAGTTTGCTCAGGAGATGATAGTTCGAAATATCAATCTCAAGCCATGGTTACCATGTTGTCAAAAACATGAAGAGGCTCAACTTTTCAGATCAATAGCAAAACCCATTTCTGCCACCAGTGAGACCAACCCACTCACCAGCTTACGATATTTGTTCTTAAACCTCTGATGGAAGAGTCGACAGAACTCATTCAACACTGAAATCCAAGGAGGAATAATCTACCAAGAAGAAATATGCCAAAACACTTCCTTACCAGAAAACAAAGCTAAAGTTCCTCAGGCTTCTTAGTGTGTTAGTGGGGTGGGAATGCTGGTTGACCTGGCACCAGGTTAGAGTGGCAAAATTGGGTCACGTGTGACAACATTGGGCTGGGGATTCAAAGGCTGGTCAGGCTGGATGAGCAGCTAGTAAGATCAGGTCAGAGACTTGTCAAGTCACGTCGAATCAAGGGCATGCAAGGAGGATCGGGGTGGGGGGGCAGGGTTGGGGATGGGGGTGGTTGTCAGTGGGGTTTGGAGGTTCAGGAGGTGAGTTGTATTGTTATCCAGGAGTCAACTTGGAAAATTTCAGTCTTCAATTTCTTTGGTAATTGCATTGATAAGTCAACCAGATCCTTCCAAACATTTTTAACTTCATCTCCGAGTGAGGGCTTTTTCCCAAAGGCTCCTGGAAAACCCAACAGAAACGCTAGATTCTTGGGAAATGTCTGAAGGGCCAGGAAGATCTGGGCCAATCATTTGAGATGAGTGGTCAAGGTAAGATTGCGTATCACAAGAACTGCTCACAATTAACTATACCATCACCAGCCTTGCACCTCCAACAAATTGAATTGAAGATTGTCACTGTCTACAGTAATCCACAAGGCAGTGCTTGTGCCTCAGACACATCCCTCAGCCCTTCAACCCATGTGAAACATCTCACAAACATACCAGTCATCAAACATATCCACAATTACCACTTTTCCCTTTCCTGGGACCAGTCCTTGGCTGGCTCAAGAAGACAAAGCATCCGTCAATGATGTCACTCCCCTTCAGGAAGTAGTGAGGACTGTTATCAGCAGAGGGCAGTGGTGAGAGACCTTGTGGCCAGATGCAGAGCACAGGGTGTAACATCTGATGCATATGACCAACTTCAGCTTCCTTAAGTGGACACGACTCTTCCTGAACCCTAATTCCCAAACCTTTAGTCATTCCCTGCCTCCTTAAAGTCTCATTACCTGCCCCCCCATCCCCACCCCATCATTTCAGTGAGCACACACATTGAATGCCTACTCTTTCAACTTTATGATTACAGCTTCCCAGTCAAATTATCCACCAGAAGCAAGCAAAAACTTGCCTCACTTTCTCCTCCATTGCTTCTTACAAAAAAAAAATCAGGCTCTTAGAACTAGATTGTTGTCATTGACAGCAAAGCTATATGCTTCCATCTTTGTGATGTCTGCCTGGAGGACCTTCTCTTCCAAATAGGACACAGGACTACTTTCTTCCTGTCCACCACCTACATCAAGAGCTTTGGGACTTCAGTCTTGAAGCCTGCATTCTTTCTCCCCCTCTATGGAAGTAGGTTCACATTCCATAAAAAAAATAGCATGTTTTGCAGTGAAAACAGTGAAAACATACCTCCCCTTTAAGAAGCACAGGTTTTAAGTAAAGCAGGACATCCTGAATACCTGTTAGACTTTCACAATTTTGCAACGCTGCTCAGACATGCAGCCACTCAATGTGCTTTTAGCTGTGCATGCTTGCTGCAATGATGCAAATGAGGAGCTGAAATGAAGTTTTCATGTTGCCTACATCAGAGCAATGGGTCCAGGTTAATCAGAAGTTGTCCATCCATTGTTGGGTCTCATTAAAGTTTACAAGCATTCAGCATGAAAATATCAAAAAATAGCTGTTTATCTTACTTCACTAATAGACTGAAATGCTATAAACTATTATGTAACATCACAATAAGAATCTGCACTTGGAGGAACTAAATGAGTTCAGTCTGTCAAGAAACACAACATTAATTAATAGTACATTAAAAATGAATGATGTTGCCTGAGCACCAATTTAACAAATGAATGATTTGACATTTTTGCAAATTCATTTTCAGTGTTTCCAAGGGCTATTTGCATAAATTTTATATTTATTATTTTTTTTCAGGAATATGTTTCAGGTTATTGTTGGAATGTCCTACTTACATACTATTTTGCATTCTTAATTATAGGTTTGGAGCTTGTCAGAAGGTGTACTGAGTCCTTGGGTAATTTTTCACTGTCACTTGATGAGCTCATGCTAGTTTTTTTCCACATAAGCCATGAGAACTTCAGTCATTAAAATACAATCGAGATATTTGGTACATCATTACCATTGCAATACTGAGAACACTAAAGTGATTAGCTTCATGAATATGCACACATCTACACCCAACACCTTTTTAGTTGCAATACTAACAGATATTTTCGCAAAGAGATTTTGTTTGTTGAAATTAAAAGTAGATAGCAGTAGTTTAAGAAATAATATTTTCTTTAGAATCAAGTTAAAATGTAAAGGCTAGTCCAAGGGAGAGTAGGCCATTCTACCCATCATACCAGTTCCATTCAAATTTAGCATACAATTCCCTCATTACAGTCTTCCTCACCTCTTTCTCCTGCAACTACTGATCCCTGACTTGAACATTCATTCTTTCTCTTTTCTTTCTCTACCCACTTCTTGCAAAAAAAATGCAATACTTGCAGGTTTTGTCTGTTTTCATTTTACAACGTCAATTGATCCCAAATCTAGTCTGAGGCTTTTCTAATTGTTTGATAAGCCATTTCATAAGGGCAGAAGCTTCTAAACTCAAACTTGAATTTTATATTGACACCAGATATCTCTGTGCTCATAGTCCCTATTAAATAATTGACTTACCTCAACCTTATCCGTCCCTTTGACAAATTTATGTACCAGCTGTAGCCTTGGTTTCCTTTTTCAAAAGAGAGAAAGCTGCTTACTTTTTTTTATTTCAAAAATATACTTTATTCATAAAATGATTTGATGGTCTGTACATTTGGTCATGCCATACATATGTCAACATTTACATACACAGATCAGAATTTATCATTGTTATATACAGGTCTGTGCATTTCTCAATCTTATGCATATATTTGGCTGAGGCACCAGCAGAGCCCAAAAAACGTCCGCATGGGCCCCCTGTTCTCCTTTAGGCAGGCCAATCTTACATGGTGGTCTTTCCCCACCGCGCCTTGGCGGCAGCTGCCCCAAGCTTCAGCGCGTCCCTCAACACGTAGTCTTGGACCTTGGAATGTGCCAGTCTGCAACACTCAGTCGGGGTCAACTCTTTCAGCTGGAAGATCAACAGGTTTCAGATCACCCAGAGAGCGTCCTTCACCGAGTTGATGATCCTCCAGGCGCAGTTAATGTTCATCTCGGTGTGAGTCCCGGGGAACAGGCCATAGAGCACGGAGTCCCGCGTCACGGCGCTGCTCGGGACGAACCTCGACAAGAACCACTGCATTCCTCTCCAGACTTCCTCTGCATAGGCACATTCCAGAAGGAGGTGTGTGACAGTCTCGTCCCCCCCGCAGCCACTTCGAGGGCAGCGTGCGGTGCGGCAGAGAGTCCGGGCGTGCATGAGGGATCTCACAGGCAGAGCCCTTCTCACCACCAGCCAAGCCACGTCTTGGTGGAAAGTTCTGGCGATGAGGCATTCTGCCAAATGGCTTTGACAGTCTGCTCAGGGAACCACTCGACAGGATCCGCCCTCTCCTTTTCCCAAAGGGTCTCAAGGACACTACGTGCTGACCACTTCCTGATGGACTTGTGGTCAAAGGTGTTTTTCCTCATAAATTTCTTCACGAAGGACAGGTGATACGGAACGGTCCAACTACTCGGACCATTCCGCGGCAGCGAGGCCAGGCCCATCCTTCGCAACACCGGGGACAGGTAGAACCTCAGTACGTAGTGACACTTGGTGTTTGCGTACCGGGGATCCACGCACAGCTTGATGCAGCCACACACAAAGGTGGCCATCAGGGTGAGCGTGGCATTGGGCGTGTTTTTCCCCCCATTGCACCGGTCTTTGTACATTGTGTCTCTTCGGACCCGGTCCATCTTTGATCTCTAAATGAATTGGAAGATGGCCCGGGTGACTGCGGCGGCACAGATCCTGGGGATAGGCCAGGCCTGTGCCACATATAGCAATACTGAGAGTACCTCACACCTGATGACCAGGTTTTTTCCCGCGATGGAGAGCGACCGTTGCCCCCATCTGCCTAGTTTCTGTCTCATCTTCCTGATCCGCTCCGCCCAGGTCTTGGCGCACGCCCCAGCCCCCCCGAACCAAATACCCAGCACCTTCAGGTGGTCAGTCCTGACGGTGAAGGGGATAGAGGATTGGTCGGCCCAGTTCCCGAAGAGCATGGCCTCGCTCTTGCCTTGGTTTACCTTGGCCCCCGAGGCCCGTTCGAACTGGTCACAGATGCACACGAGTCTGTGCACGGACAGCGGATCCGAGCAGAAAACAGCGACGTCATCCATGTACAGGGAGCTTTAACCTGTAGGCCCCCGCTGCCAGGAATAGTCACCCCTCTCAGGCTCGCATCCTTCCTGATGGATTCGGCAAATGGCTCTATGCAACACACAAACAAGGCAGGAGAGAGGGGGCATCCCTGCATGACTCCAGATCTTACAGGGAAGCTATCTGATTCCCATCCATTGATTGAGACTGCACTGACAATGTTGGTGTAGAGCAGTCTGATCCAATTGCAGATTCCCTCCCCAAAGCCCATTTTGGAGAGTACATCTCTCATATATGTATGCGATATCCTGTCAAAGGCTTTCTCCTGGTCCAGGCTGATGAGGCAGGTGTCCACCCCCCTGTCCTGCACATAGGCGATTGTATCCCTGAGGAGTGCAAGACTCTCAGAGAGCTCTCAGTGAGCCTCCGATGAAGCATGAGTGTTCTGCCCCATTTGCTATTTATGTGTCTTGGTCTGTTGTGGTAGGGGATATCACTTCTGATTCTTTTTTCTGAGAGGTTGGTAAATGGGGTCCAAATTGATATGTTTGTTAATGGAGTTCCAGTTTGAATGCCAGGAATTCCCTTGCGTGTCTCTGTATACCCTGTCCCAGGATGAATATATTGTCCCAGTCAAGCTGGTGTCCCTCTTTGTTTGTGTGTATGGATACTAGTGATATTTGGTCATGTCTTTTGTTGGCTAGTTGGCGCTTATATATCCTGGTGGCTAGTTTCCTGCCCATCTGTCCAATGTAATGTTTGCTGCAGTCCTTGCAGGGTATTTTGTATATAATGTTCATTCTAATGGTTGTTGGTACGGGGTCCTTTAAATTAATGAGGAGCTGTTTCCATGTGGTGGTAGGTTTGTGGGCTACCATGATGCCTAGGGGCTGGAGTAGTCTGGTTATCATCTCTAAGATGTCTTTATTGTATGGCACAGTGGCTAGAGTCTCTGGGTGTGTTGTGTCTTCTTGTTTAGGTTTGTTGTGTAGGAATTGGACTGCACTTATCGTGTACGCGTTGTTCCTGAATACGTTGCATTGGCGTTTTTCCTGAGCTTCTCGTAGTTCCTGGGTGCTGCAGTGTGTAGGGGCTCATTTAAATAATGTTCTGATGCAGCTCTGTTTGTGAGTGTTGGGATGATTGCTCCTATAGTTGAGTATGTGGTCAGTGTGTGTGGCGTTCCTGTAGACGCTGGTCTGGCTTTTCGTTCGATTGTGACATCTGGGAAGGGGGGTCTGTTGTTGTTCTCAGGACATTATTTAAATGAGCACAACACACTGCAGCACCCAGGAACTATGAGAAGCAGAGGAAAAACACCTATACAATGTATTCAGGAATAACAGGGACCCAATAAGCACAGTCTGCCAATTCCTACAAAACAGACTAAATAAGAAGACACAACATGCCCAGAGATTCTAGCCACTCTGCCACACATTAAAGTCATCTTGGAGATGCTGACCTGATGACTCTTGCTCCTAGGCATCATGGTAGCCCACAAACCTACCACCACACTGAAACAGCTCCTGATGAATTTGAAGGATCCCGTACCAACAACCAGCAGATCAAATGTCATAGACAAAATACCCTGCAAGTATTGCAACAAACATTGCATTGGACAGACTGGCAGGAAACTAGCCACAAGGATACATGAGCATAAACTAGCCACCAAAATACATGAGCAACTATCACTAGTATCCATACACACAGATGAAGAGGGACATCAGTTCGACTAGGACAGTACATCCAATATGGGATGGCTAAACAAAGTCACGCACAAAAATTCCTAGAGACCTGGCATTCAAATCGGAACTCCATTAACAAACATATTAAATTGGACCACAATTACCAACATCTCAGAAAAGGAATCAGAAGTGATATCCCCCATCACAACAGACCAAGACACATAAATTGCAAGTGGGACAAACACCAGCGCTTCATTGGAGGCTCACTGATGATGTTATCTAGCATGGTGATGAAATGTCTGCAAACAAATCTACCAGCTCAGTGAATAAACTTACAACCTGGTCCACAACCTGAGCTACAAATCTTCTCCACGATCACAAACTAACGTATCAACTATCACACTTGTTACTTTTTTAAAGACTTTTATATGAAATCCATCAGAATCTGGGGATAATTTACAATTCCATTAAATTAATCAGCACTATCTCCCCATTAATTTCTTGAGTCATTTTCTCCCTTTCAATTCCTGATTTACAGCAGTTGCTTCTTTCTTAGAGTCATCAATCTTACACCATAGAAACAGCTCCCCACAGCCCACCATGTTTATGCTGATCAGTGAAAACCAACCTACACTAATCCCATTACCTGAACTGTGTCCATAGCCGACGATGCCCTGTCATTTTAAGTACTCAACAAGATGTGTCTCAACTGTTACAAGAGTACCTGCCTCCATCACCCTCTCAGGCTGCACATTCCATACTTTCTACCACTCTGTGGGCGAAAATATTTTTGTTAAATCTTCTCTAAACCACTTACTCCCCAATTTAAACTTGCACCCTCTGGACTTAGACATGTCTGCCAGAGGGAAGAGATTCTAGTGATTTACTCTGTCTATGTACCTTATAATATTGTATACCTCAATCATTGCATTCCCTCAGCCTTGTTTGCTTCAAGAAATCAAACCCAGCCTATGTAGTCTCTCCTCATCACTGAGACTTTTTCTTCCAGGCAACATTCTGGTCAACCTCCTCTGTACTTTCACCAGTGCAATCATATCCTTCTGATAGCGTAGCGACCGGGACTGCACATTGTATTCCATTTGTAACCGAATGAAAGTTTTATAAAGTTGCAACAAGACATTCTCTGTTCCTATATTCTGTGCCCCTGCTAATGAAAGCAAGGTCCCCTATGCATTTTTCACCACCCTGTCTACCTGTGCAGACACCTTAAGGGATCTATGGACTTGTACACAAAGGTCCCTTTATTCCTTAATACTCTCGAGGGACCAACTGTTTATTTCCTTCCCTTATTAGACCTCACACTTACTGGGATTGAATTCCATCTACCATTGCTGAGCCTAATTTATCGGTTGATCAACACTATACTGTAGCCTGAAACCATCCTTCTCATTCTCAACGCCACCAACAATTTTTGGATCATATACAAACTTATTAATTAAACCTTCTACATCATTAATGTAGACAGTAAACAGCAAGGGTCTCAGCCCCGAACCCTGTAGTACACTTCTGGTCATAGGCTTCCAATTTTTTTAAAAACCTCTCCATGATTGCCTTTATCTCCTATTTGTTAACCAATTTTAGATGCATCCTAATGTCTATAGCTGAGCCTTCAGTTCATAAACTCTGAAATGAGGCTATTCAATCTTCAGACACTTACCACAGATATGTTTGCCCTCGATCACAATAGCATCAACGAGTTCTCACATCCTGCAGTTTGACACATCACTTTTCCTGCCATTCTTATTGGGTTGTAAATTATTTATTTACTTATATTATTAACTTATGTTGATCGTTATTTATTGTATTATTTTTCACACATTGGCAGGAAAGCTATGTTCAAATTTGAGAATAGAATAAAAAAATTACTCATTTCTGATAAACAAGTGTCTGATGCTTGGTTTGACCCTCCTGCCTTCAAATCCTCCCTTTCCCATATGAACCTATTGACTTTATGATGTCACTGATTGACATAAAGCCAAATTATTGACCATGTAAGACCACCCAAGTTCACTATTTATGGGCAGAGGATTCTGAATCTAAAAGGGAAACAAACGTATGCCATTTGGATACCTAGCCTTCCCTAAACCACTATGGATCTAATGATTGCAGATAATAAGATGTCTCAATAACCAAATGACTCAAACTGGGTGGTTGGTGGCAGTGTCTTTCTACCCAATTTTAACTGTAAAATTGGCCAAGTCTCAATTACAGCTCCCAGTTTGGGCCAATGTTTTGATTTATGTGTTACCAGCCTGGGATTAAAACCATGTCCACAGTCTCACTTGTTTATTCCTGAGTGGCACTGTAAAATTTCCTGAAGAAGGGCTGATGCCCGAAACGTCGATTCTCCTGCTCCTTGGATGCTGCCTGACCTGCTGCGCTTTTCCAGCAACACATTTTTCAGTTCTGATCTCCAGCATCCGCAGTCCTCACTTTCTCCTGGCACTGTAAAATGAGTGGGTTTAAATACAGCAGTATTTTTCAATTGCATTGTTTGCCCTTTAGTCTAAAAAAGATTGAACCAGTCAATTAGCTGAGATTGGGTACAAATTGTTTTCACTCCCCTTGATGAAATCAGGTTAATACACATCTATCCAAATGGTTTTGTAGTGTCTTGTTCCATTATTCTTATTTACTGCCCTTAAACATTCAACATTGGAAGCACTAGAAAATGAACCACATCACTCAAGCCAGTAGCAAGTATCCTCAGTAACATATTATTTCTGAAATAATTCAATGATGTACTTGTCTTTCACTTTACGTTTGCACCTTCTCTCCATGGTATCTTCACACTATCAAAATTTAAAAGTGACAGAGAAAATAAAATGCATAGACTAGAACCAAACAATATGACAGGAAAAGAAAAAGACTACATAAATTTTGTTAAAAGCCTCCAATTATAATTTAGCTTTCTGTGGAGAAAGAAAATTTTGGCAGGAGAATTCTGATCAGTCAATTCTGGTAGGTGAAGTTATGTGCAAATTAAAGTTATTATATCAATGCTTGGTGTTATAGTTGTTTGCAAATATATCATGCAAATGTATTAATCACACTGACATTACATACAAATAGTGTAGTTATGTAATTCAGTTTTAAAATGGATACAGCTTTTATATATGCTTCCACCTTCTAAATATTGTCAGTCATTGGTTTTCCTCGAGATAGCCTGTTTAACAATGCAAGTATAGGAGCTCACAATTCCAATGTATAGTATCCATCAACCAACTAAGAAAAAAAAAATCAAAGTGGTATAGCAATATTCTCTGTCATTTTGAGAGTTTATTAATTACTGCCTTGTTTGTCAAAATAAGAAAACCATATTCAATGGATCTCAGTACTTTTAGTTTCAGTTTAGTGTGCAGACAAAAGCCAAAGGAGGTTAAAAGTTTTCAAGTCACTGGTCCTTAGGAAAATGATAAATTTAGGAAAGACACATAATTGAGTGTCAATGTGACAGAGTTGAAGTAAGGCTTGGTTTGTTATTTTGGGTGGTGAGAATTTGGGATTCCTGTTACATCAGGGCTGTAGTGGTTGTCTTTTACAGCTTGATTTTTTTTCATGCAGTTATTTTGCAATTCTCTTCACTGTTCCTGCAGAATCAATAATTGAAGAGCAGCACCATATATCTTAGAAATCACAGTTTGATTAAAGAATAAGCTTGCAGTTGTGCTCTGCTGACTTCAATTAAAGGAAAAGTGCCATTCAATATCTCCACTATCCCACCTTGAGATAGGAGTGTCGTTACCCAAGGAAGATTTCCATTTTTTCCTCACTACCCTGTAATTTATGTCTCAAAAATCAACCTCTTGTTTTTAAACTGAAGCCAAGTTAAGATCAGGAGCATTTGTGTTTTCTTCTGTCAGAATTATTGACTTATTGTTGTCATATGTACTGAGATACAGTGAAAAGTGTTGTTTTGCATGCTACATAGGCAGTTTATATCACACAAAGTGCATCAGGATAGCAGAACAGAGTGCAGAATACAGTGTTACAGGCACAAAGAAGGTGCAAAGAGTGAGATATTATGAAGTTGAAGGGCTGTACTGTACCTTTAAGACAGAGTGAATACTGTTCTGCACTGAGAGCTTACAAGAGCAATCTCAGAGTATACTGGAAAAATTGGAAATATGTAACATTTGGCTGTGAAACAGACACCTGAATTGTTGCTGTTTTGACAACAATTTGAATCTAACCAATCAGTTTAAATTATGCCCCAGGATATTAAAACTCAATCGAGTTTGAATTTATTGTTTGGCCAACATTGAACCAATGTGATGAACTGATGTTGGGTATATAAAAAAAGCATATTGAAAATCAGACAGAGCAACTGCCATAGAGAGAGAGAGAGAGACAAGACATTGAAACACTCTCTATCAAAGGTACCTTTTCATATGAAACATCTTCACAGTAAAAAGAAAGAAGACGACCCAGTTAGATCTTCATCCAGAAGAAGAAAGACTCTGTAGCCACTGTATGGTTATGAAATTAAGTTGATGCAATTTTAATAAATGTTTTACTAGAACAGTATATTGTTATAGAGTCGGAGGCAAGTAATAAGCAGTTAAGAGAAAGAGGGGGCTTAGAGTTATGAATAGTTAATTAATGTTCACTTTTAGAGTTAAAGAATAAATTGATACTATTTTCTTTAAATAGTAGAATTTGGAAGTTCTCTGTCACTCATATTTTAACAGATTATGAGGAGAGGTGAGCTTTTCTGGGTGTTTAGCTTAATTAACAGAGGGGTTCACTGCTATGTCATAACAGACATCAGAATTAACATTTGAGAGGTCTGCTCAAAAGTTTGATAACAGCAGGGAGCAAGCTGCTCTTTAATGTATTCTTTCGTGCATTCAAATTTTTGTCTCTTCTGCCTGATGGAAGAGAGTGGAACAGAGTACCACTGGGATGAAAGAGGTCTTTGAATAAATTGTTTGCTTTCCCAGGAAGTATAGATGGAGTCAATGTATGGAAGACCGATTTGTGTTATTGGCTGGGCTGTGTTCTCGAATCTCTGTAGTTTACTTGTGGACTTGACCAGATAGTATGCATTACATTTCTATTGTGCATCATAAAAATTGGTAAGAGCGCTTTCTTGGCCATTATGTCAATGTGGGTGGACCAGGTCAGATTGTTGCTGATCATCACTCCAAGGAACTTGACACTCTTGACAATGTCTTCCTCAGCACTATTGGTGCAGACAGAGGCATGCCCTCCAATCTGCTGCCTGAAGTCAGTGACTAGCTCCTTCATTTTACTGATGTTGATGGAGAGGTTGTTATCTTTACACCATGCCATTAAATATTCTGTTCCATCGTTGTTTGCGATCCAACCTATAATGACGGTATTGTCAGTAAACTTGGAAAATGGAATTGGTGCACAATTTGACCACACAGTCATGAACATAAAAGGAGCACAGTAGGAGGCTGAGTAAGCAGCCTTGCAGGGCATTGGTGTTGAGGATTATGTTGAGGGAGGTGTTGTTGCCTACTCTTATTGATTGTGGTCCGTGGGTCTGGATGTCAAGGATCCAGTTACAGAAGGGGGAGCTGAGGCATAGGTCGCAGTATTTAGAAGTGAGTTTGTTTGGAATTATGGTGTTGAAGGTGGGACTGTAGTCTATAAGTAGGAGTCTGACATAGGTATCTTTGTTATCGAGATATTTCAGGGATGAGGGTAAAACCAGGGACATGGCATCAGCTCTGGACCTGTTGCACCAGTTGGCAAATGGCAAAGGATCAAGGCAATTTGGTAGACTGGAGTTGATGTGAGTTATGACTAACCTCTCAAAGCACTTCATAATTATGGAGCTCACAGCCACTGGGCGGTAGTCATTGAGGCGCGCTGCATGATTTTTCTTTGGCACCGGCACGAGAATGGTTTTCTCGAAACAAGTGGGTGCTTCAGAATGTAGTAAGGAGAGGTTAAACACTTCTGTGAACACTCCCACCAGCTGGTATACACAGGACTTGAGTGTACAGCTGGGAACTCCATTTGGGCCAGTCGCATTCCATGTGTTCACACTCAGAAGGCTGATCTAACATCTGCAGTGGTGACCATGGGTTCTGACAAGTGACATTGTTTCACTGACCTTCTCAAAGTGAGCATAGAATTTATTGAGCTCGTTGGGTATGGATGTATTATTGTCCACGATGCTGTTTGACTTTGCTTTATAGCCCATTATGTTGTGGAAAACCTCCCACATTCGACAGGTGTCCGTATGGAATTTAGTTTCTTGCCTCGCGGCATATCTGATAGCCTTACGAAGGCCGTATCTGGATTTCCTGTTTAGGTCAGGGTTGCCAGACTTGTACACCTCAGATCTGGTCTTCAATAGGAGGTGGCTCTCCCGGTTCATCCAGTTGGGGAAATATGGATTCATTATTAATCAGTCATTTCAAATGATGCCTTCAATATTTCAGCATAAAAATGATCGCATTATAAAACATACAATATAGTTTCCTGGGAGAAATACCTATCCCTGTCATAGTTAAAATTCTGGATGATTAAATTGGATAGGCAAGAAATTCTCAAAGCCTATGTGAAACCAATTCACACCTCTTCCACACCAACCTATGCCCTTCAGCTACAGCCATGCTGTGTTGAAATAAACTAAGATTCTAATTATCTATTGAATTCATGATATAAAAGTACAATTCAAGAATGCTCATTAAATATGCAAATCCCCTGTAGTAATTAGTCCCTTTTGTATTCATAATTCTGCGAAGACATCTAAATGTTTAATAATGTTCAAGCTGTCAATCAAACTTTAAATGTGTAAATGGCAGAATGCTGTCAAGCATCAAAAATTCTATCATGATAACACTGGGTTTTTATCAACAAACAACTAGTAACATGGATAGAACAGAGTTTTTCAAGTCCTTCAGCACAGTACACAGATTGAAATTTTAATAAAATGCTTTGCCATTTCAGTAGCTTGATACTAAAGAATTTACCGGACTTTATCTGCTTAATAAGACATGTTTGGGTTTCAGTTTAGCTAGATGGTTGATTTATAATGAAAAGTGATTCCAATAACATGAGTTCAATTCAATGAAGGACCCTCCTTCTCAACTGCTTCCCTCATCTGAGCCACGATGGTTAGGTTAAACAACCACCAGTTGTCTCTCTCTAATGGGAGAGCGGTTCTATGATCTGGTAAGACCATGTCAACTTTATCTTTTCTTCAACAACCCCAAAAATTCAGAACTCTCTCTGTTGATGAAAGCCTTGCTCCAACAAAAATAGAATTGTTTGCACTGAGTTCAGACTGACCCTAATGATTTCAGGTTTCCCACATCTAGAGATCACAATGTGCTCCCTTTACCTGTAATACTACCCTTCACCCTCCACTTGCACCCTAGCAAAATAGGATCAGGCAGAAATGGAGGTAAATCTTCTGAACTGGGCTGGCTTCCCATTTTTAAAATGTCTCAAGTCTCAATGATTCTTTGAAAATCTGCTCCAACATCTCCATTGCCAGCTGGAAGAGCTGAGAGAGGAATTAATACTGATGCCATGGTTGTGGTTACAATGTGGATAAAAGTTCAATGACTTCAGAGTTACCAGGACTATTGCCTCTCACCTCAAATGACGTTTCCTCATAATAACCCCCTTCCTGACTACCCTTCACTCTTCTATACCAGTGAATGTTATTTCACCCTAGCTCCTTCTCTTCCTTCTAAATCCTGCAGTCCCTTGCATAACCCATGTAATGGTCACTGCCCCACACCTCTCAACACACACACACTGCAAACAAACTATTTGACTGGGATTGTCAATCTATAAACATCTCGGTTAGGTTGATTGGCCATGTCAAATTGACCATAGTGTACAGCCATAGGGAATGCAGGGTTACAGGGGTAGAGGGTGGGTCTGGGTGGGATGCTCTTTGAAGGGTCAGTGTGGACTCGATTGGCCGAATGGCCTGCTGCTTCCACAGTATAGGGACTGTGTGTATGAAATCTCATGAATATTACAAACACACACTTTCTTGTAAGAGCAGGAGGTCATTAAATAAGCCCACATCTTTATCCCATCCCTTGTGGAAAGAAATATACAATTACCATGAGCTGATTCTTAAGACGAATACTGCAGCTGCTCTCATCAGCCACTTCCCTCTCTGTCACCCTTTCATCTAAAATCTCACTCTGTCCCCTTCTTTTCTGTTAAGTGCTGAACTCGTGGAAGCCCCTCTGCTACTTGAGAAATACACCAAACTTTGCAGATGCTGGATTTGACGTTCATGTCCCAACATATATTTTGGAGTAAAGGCAAGAGGAAGTAATGGTCTTCAAGTAAGCTGTTTCAAAAAAAGTCCCACTTATATGATCCCTTTCACAACCTAGAATGACATCAACATTTCTTAAGTGTTCAGCTTGTGACCATTGTCACTACCATAGATTTCTGAGTAGTCTCAGTATCAAGTTGACTGTGAAGCACATTTGCGTAAAGTTTACTCTTTTTTTCTGTGAATTACAGTCATAGAGATGTAAAGCACAGAAACATATCCTTTGGTGCAACTTGTCCATGCCGACCAGATACCCTAAATCGATCTAGTCCCATTTGCCAGCATTTGGCCCATATTCCTCTAAACCTTTCCTATTGATATACCCATCCAGATGCCTTTTAAATGTTGTAATCATACCAGCCTCCACCACCTCCTCTGGCAGCTCATTCCATATACGCACCACCCTCTGCATGAAAATGTTGCCTCTTCGGTTCCATTTAAATTTTTCCCCTCTCACCTCAAACCTATGTCCTCTGGTTTTGAACTCCACTATCTTGGGAAAAAGACCTTGGTTTCTCTCACTATCCATGCCCCCTCATGATTTTATAAATCTTTAAGGTCACCCCTCAGCCGCTGACGATCCAGGGAAAATAGCCCCAGCCAAATCAGCCTCTCCCTATAGCTCAAACATTCCAACACGGGCGACATCCTTACAAATCTTTTCTGAACCCTTTCAAGTTTAACAACATGTTTCCTATAGTAGGGAGACCTGCATTGAATGCAATATTCCAATAGTGGCCAAACCAATGTCCTGAACAGCCACAATGTGACCTTCCAACTCCTATCCTCAAAGCACTGATCACTAAAGGCAAGCATACCAAATGCTTTCTTCATTAGCCTATCTACCTTTGACTCCACTTTCAAGGAAATATGAAACTCCACTCCAAGGTCTCTTTGTTTAGCAACACTTCCTTGCTCCTCTAAATGTGTGAATCCTGCCCAGATTTGCCATACCAAACTGTAGCACCACACATTTATCTAAAGTTAAACTCCATCTGCCACTTCTCAACCCATCAGCCCATCTGATCAAAGTCTCGTTGCACATTGAGGTAACCTTCGTTGTCCACAACACCACCAATTTTGGTGTCAGCTGAAAACTTATGAACCATACCTCCTGTATTCACATTCAAATAATTTTTTAAAATGATGAAAAGCAGTGGACCCAGCACTGATCCTTGTGGCACACCACTGGTCACAGCCTCCAGTCTAAAAAGCAACCATCGATCATCACCCTGTATCTCCTACCTTTCAGACAATTTTGCATCCAAATGACTAGTTCTCTTTGTAGTCCATGTGATCTAAACTTGTTAATCAGTCTGACATGAGAAATCTTATTGAATGCCTTACTGAAGTCCATACAGCCAAAGTCCACAACTCTTCCTTCATTTGAAACTTCTTCAAAACACTCAATCAAGTCACTTAAACATGATTTCTCGTGCGCAAAGCCATGTTGACTATCCCTAATTATTTACAGGTCTGGGAGAGTGTGGCCCTGAGCTGTGGCAGAGTTGAGTGAAGGGAGAGTCAGTGGAGGCACATGGCCATGAGATTGGAGTGGAGGATCTGGAAGGAGATCCGTTTCTGGAGGTTTCCTGATGAACTACTTACTCCTGCTCCTCGGATGCTGCCTGATCTGCTGTGCATTTGTTTCCAGCATCACATTGTTGACCCTGATCTCCAGCATATGCAGTCCTCACTTTCTCCGATTCCTAACCATTCCTTGCTTTTCCAAATACCTGTTAATCCAGTCCCTCAATCCCCTCGAACAACTGATGTCAGGCTCATCGGTCTATAGTTCCCTGGCTTTTCTTACCACCTTTCCTAAATAGTGGCACAATGTTAGCCAACCTCCAGTCTTCCAGCACCTCACCCGTGGCTATCGGTGATACAAGTATCACAGCAAAGGGCCCAGAAATCACATTACTAGCTTCGCAATAAGTTCTAGGGTACACCTGATCTATTCCTGAAGATTTATCCAACTTTGTAAGATGGACATTTTTCAAGATATTGCTATTTATTCCTCCAAGTTCCCTAACTTCCATATCCTTCTCCACAGTAGACACAGATGCAAAATACAGGTTTAGTATCTCCCCCATGTCCTGCAGTTCCACACATAGGCGGCCTTGCTGATCATTAAGGGGCCCCATTCTCTTGCAAGTTACTCATTTGTCCTCAACGTATTGATAGAAAGCCTGTGGATTCTCCTTAACCTTAATTGCCAAAGCTGTGTCATGGCTCCTTTGCCATTCTGATTTCCCTTTCAAGTATATTCAAACAAACAATAGATGCGATCTTAAAATGCAGAACCTTCTAAGAAGCTGTTCAATCACCAACCATGTCTTTGATGGAACATCTATGTCATCCATCGATTGTATTTTGATGTTTGTAATACGTGTCCTAAAAATTGAACAGAAGCAAACACCACACTAACACAGCATGGAAAACCTCTTCAAATAAAATTTCTGCAGTACATGGTGAGTAGAATGCTAAAATCACAGCCTTGTAAGCACAAGATACAAAATGTTAACACTAGAATGCTACCTCATTCATACACAGTATGCTCACACAACAACAGCAGCTTACAAATATATTGTATAAAGGTACTTGAGGTCATGGAGAATTACTTTAGTTTACTGAACCAGAGCTTCAGGATTCATGGATTTGAAAAACTGAAACACAAGCCATTTGCCCACCCCAGAAAAACCCACTGAAATTTCTTTTAATTATGAAATTTGGCATTTGCACATTCTCCCTGTGACTGCATTAGTGCCTGCTGGGTGCTCCGGTTTCCTCCCACAATCCAAAGATGTGCAGGTTAGGTGAAATGGCCACTCGAAATTGCTCATAGTGTTCAGGGATACGTAGGTTAGGTGCATTCGTCAGGGGTAAATGTAGAGAACATAGGGGAATGGGTCTGGGTAGATTACGTTTTGGAGGATTGGTGTGGACTTGGTTCAAATGGCCTGTTTCCACACTGTAGGGATTCTATGACACATTCCTACTGCCCTTATACTCCTCTAGGGATTCTCTCGGTCCCTGTTGATTATGCCTGGCATATGCTTCCTTCTTTTCCTTGCTCAAAACCTCAATTTCTCTCGTCATCCAGCATTCCCTACACTACCTAACCTCACCCTTCACCACAACAGGAACATACGGTCTCTGGATGAAAGTAAAGGCTGCAGATGCTGGAGATCAGAGTCGAGACTGTGGTGCTGGAAAAGCACAGCCAGTTAGGCAGCATCTGAGGAGCAGGAGAATCGACATTTCAAGTATAAGCTGTTCACCAGGAATGTGGGGAAGGCCCAAGGGGGCAGAGAGATAAATAGGATGATGGTGTGTCTGGGGGTACGGTATCTGGGAATATGATAGGTAGATGGAGGTGGGGTGAAGGTGTTAGGTCAAAGAGGAAGGTGGAGCAGATAGGTGGGAAGTAAGATGGACAGGTTATGAGGGCAATTCCTACTTGTGGAAGGCTTCAGAGAACATGTCCAGGACACACGCATGAAAAAACCCCACCGCCATGTAGCCGAACACTTTAGCTCCTCGTCCCATTCCCCCAAGGATATGCAGGCCCTGGGCCTCCTCCATCACCGAACCCTTACCACCTGACGCCTCATCTTCCGCCTTGGCACCCTCCAACCACATGAGATCAAAGTCAATTTCACCAGTTTCCTCATTTCCCCTCCCTCACCCTTATCCCAGATCCAACCTTCCGACTTGGCACCATCCTCTTGACCTGTCCTACCTGTTCATCTTCCTTGCCACCATCTGCTCCAGCCTCCTCTCTGACCTATCACTTCACCCCCACCTTCACCTGCCTGTCGCATTCCCAGCTACCTCCCCCCTAGACCACCACCCCTCCCATTTATCTCTCAGAAACTTTAGCCCACAAGCCTCATTCCTGATGAAAAGCTGATGCTCAAAACGTCGATTCTCCTGCTCCTCGGATGCTGTCTGACTGGCTGTGCTTTTCCAGCACCACACTCTTGACACTTTCTCTGGACTCTCATTATCTCATTTTTGAAGGCTTCTCATTTTCCAGCTGTCCCTTTATCTGCAAATATCTGCCCCTAGTCAGCTTTTGAAAGTTCTTGCCTAATACTGTCAAAATTTGCCTTCCTCCAATTTAGAACTTTAACTCTTAGAACAGGTCTATCCATTTCTCTAACTATTTTAAAACTTAGTCAAAATGAAAATCAATAAAATGACAGAAGGAGCAGGGGAATGCCTTTTCTTTAGGTGATGAATAAATTGATAAGGATTTAATTCAGAAACCGCTATCTAAAAATTTGCCTTTATAAGACATAATGCACACACTAGGCAAATACCAAGGTTCTTAACAGACAATTACTTATTTTTTTTAAAAATGTAGTCACCATTGTAATCTTGGAAACACAACAGCCAATTTGTACATAACAAAGTGAGTTTTGAGAAGATTTGTAGCTGAGGTCGAGGTTTTTGATGTAGGCCTGCTCGCTGAGCTGCAAGGTTCATTTTCAGACGTTTTGTTACCTTACTAGGTCACATATTCAGTAGGCCTCAGGTGAAGCAATGCTGAAAATTTCTGCCTTTTATTTATATGCTTGGGTTTATTTGGGTTGGTGATATCATTTCCTGTGGTGATATCATTTCCTGTGGTGAAGTCACTTCCTGTTCCTTTTCTCAGGGGTTGGTAGATGGGTCTATCAACAAACACATCGAGTTAGACTCCATCTACCAAACCCCTGAGAAAAGGAACAGGAAGTGACTTCACCACAGGAAATAACATCACCAACCCAAAGAAATCCAAGCATATAAATAGAAAGCAGGAATTTTCAGCATTGCTTCGCCTGAGGTCCACTGAAGATGTTACCGAGTAAGGTAACGAAACATCGGGAAATGAACCTTGCAGCTCAGCGAACAAACCTGCATCCAGTACATAACAAACTCAAACATTAAGGTGCTCACAGCCAATAATACATTCTCATGACAGAGCAACAGAAATTGCTGGCAAAACTCAGCAGATTTGTTAATATCTGTTGGGAGAAAGCAGTTAATGCTTCAAGTCTGACATGATTATAACTTGAAACATTAACTCAATTATCAAAAGTAATTTCTGTTTTTGTTTCAGATCTCCAGCATCCAAAATTCTTTGCTTTATCTATTTCCCTAATGTAGTTTGAGATATTAAATATTTACAGGGACATTAGGGAGAACATTCATGCTCTGCTCTCCTTTGAAACAATGGCAAGAAGATAATTTATGCTCTTTTGAGAAGATAGACAGGGCTTCAGCTTAATGTTTCACCTGAAAGATGTCATCACCAATAATATTCCTTCCTTATCAATGTACCTGCTTGAGTTTTGAGCTCAGGTCTTGGGTTGGGACTTGAACTCATATTCTCTGACACAGAAGACAGTGCCAGAGAATCATCAAATCCCTACAGTATGGAAGCAGGCCATTCTGCCCATCGAGTTCACACCGAAGAGCAACTCACTCAAACCCACACCCCTACCCTATATTTCTTGTGGCTAATCCACCTAACATACACATCTTTGGACTGTGAGAGGAAACCAGATATCTGGAGAAAACCAACGCAGACACAATGAGAACGTGAAAACTCCACACAGACAGTTGCCTGAGGGTAGAATTGAACCTAGGTCCCTGGTGTTGCAGGGCAGCAGGGCTAACCACTGAACCACCATGCCACCCCAACAGTAGAACATTTGAGGGACCATAGGACGTCACTGTAAGTTCAGCTGGATGGACAAGTGGGTCTTTTCTTATGCACATTGGCCATTTTGTTCATCTGTTTTAACATTGTTTTGTTGACTGTCAGCTACACAGCATGAAATGCAACAGCTGTGTAACAGTCAGTTCATAACTACCAGTATGTATCAGTAAGTTTCTGTTGAAGAGATATTGACAGCTACTCTGCTATTCTTTAAATGCCACATAGCAGCCTCTTACCCTTGACATTTTCACTCCATTTTCTCTTTTTGCTTAAATGTCTGTTTTTCTCGGTTGCTAAACTTTAGTGGTTAAACCAAAGATAACTCTGTGAGACACTCACACTACTTAAAGAAGACAGCAAAAAAGCCCACTTCAATTATAACTTTAATGAGTGTGGTCCAAGCATATTTAATACAAAAAATGGTTGACATTGCTTAAACATTTGCAAATCCGCATTATAATATAATTGGAGGATTACCCACAATACACTAATGCGCTCTTATTCTGTGTGACCTAATGTGGGAAAATGAACTTAAATTAATGTTAAATGACATTACAGTGACTGTATTAAGCTGTGTTTGCTCATGAAAATTTAAAAGGAGTGAAAAAGATTAAGTGTTATGTTGTTTTCAACAATGCAGCCAATTGGTGCAGCATTTAATATTTCCATTTTTTAAATTTACCAATTCTCTCCTTTTTTTTCCTTACTTTCCTGAAGATGTCACACTTTGCTAAGATATATTTTATGGACATTAGATCTTCTTCAGTGCTTCACTTAAGCATCCATGCTCCATTTAGGGTTCAAAATCATGTATCAGAGTAAATTATCAGACCGTTGTCACATCTTGTTATCTGTGCTTTGGACACTTTGACCAGGTTATGTATTAAAATATTATTACTAAACAGTTTTGCCAAGGAGGGAAGGGGTCAGATTTGGGTTTGTGATTCAAATTGATTTTATTAACAAAATATTCCTTATTAAAATACTATGTGAGAATTTCCCAAACTCCCACAATATTTACTCTCTATCTTGTTCTGTGCATCTGAGAAAGAATATTACTGACAATGACCCATGTGTTTGAGCTGGCCTGTTGGAATCTCTTTCCTCCAAGATGTATGTCTCTGTCTTTGTCTCTCTCTCTCTCCAAAACAGATGGTCACTATTCCAACCACAGTCATCATTGACAAACTCAACTTTTCCTCACCCAATATGCCCACATGCCTCATTGTAACAGTTGTGGATTTGCAAATGGAGCAAAACCCTTGTCAGGGTGTCGAACTTATACATTTTGAGAAGAAAACATTGGCAGTCTTCTTCCCTGTGTTTATCCCTTTTTGTTATAGTTAGTACCTACTCTTATACACACCAATCATTTTCAGGTCATAGTCCCAAAGGGGTCAGCATGTGGGCTAATAGAAGCCTGGAACACTAAACTTTTCCATTAAATTGATTTACTCAAATGGTAACTCTGTTTCAGACTGTTGTTAAGAATGTTGGTTTGTATAATTCACTGCTGGCCTTGTCAGTTGGAGACTGGGGTGTCGTTTACCATGGTATTAGTGATGTTAACAGATTCAAATTTCAATCTTGAAGTCTTTTAAAACCACCAGCTGTCTTAGAAATACAATTGATAATTTAAACCTTACTTAAAGTTTAGAGATTAAAATTAAGTTAGTTCCAGATGCATAATAATTAATGATAATATGCTTTAGACACCATTTTTAAAATGTAGGAAAATAGCATTTGGAATTTTATTTATTTATTGGAATTAAATACAAATTGTACCTATTTCTCACAAATCACAATAGAATCACTCAAAAATTTGAAAAAAATATATCTAGTTTACTATCAATCCGCATGAAATTATTGGGTGAAATGACACATACAATTTACAGCATAGAATGGAGATTTCACCAAGCAGGTTGACTTTCGTGTTTATTTTCTACACAAACCTTTACCTACCACTCTTCATCAGAGTGATTTTAGAATTCACAACAGCTTTCTGACAATTTTATGAACTTTACTAGCTATGAATTTCTCCTCTGGCTTTGGCCACTGCTCCTTATATTTTATTTTGTTCTCCTCACTAAGTGATTCCTCAGATAAACTTCTTCAACTAGTTTACCATTAATCTTTATCTGCACTTTTTGTTTCACTTGAATTTCATTCCCATCATTCTTCTCTCCAACTTGGTACATGGACCAAGCTTGTGTGCATTGTTGACAACCGTTATTGGATTCATGGACTTATTTCCGTTCATTCACTATAAACTCCTTTCACTTGAAATCATCATTTCTTTCATCCTTCATCAACACCAGTCATCCTGACAAAGAACAGCATCATTTTTTGCTTACCTCTGATATTCGAGCTCTCCTGTATACCCTAATGCTTTCTCTCTTTTTAAACTCTCCTATCCTTATTCATAGTATGTATTTTAGTCTTACCAATGTGATGACCACATCATAAGTGTGGTACCCAATCCTTTATAGTTCCAGATGGAATTCCTCAATTGTTTGGCTCCTGTGTGAGGGGGGATGAACTTGCCTGCCTTTTGTTTACCTATCCTCTCTGTTGGATGTAACAAGTTTAACTTAGAAAGGATCCTTTCTCTGTGGATCCCTTTATCCCAGGTCCAAATGAATGTTTGTTTTAGAAAGAGCCAATTTAAACAGATTTTTTTGACTCAATAGAAATAATGAGTGAATCACTGCACAAAGGAAATACTAACAGCACACACACGCACACAGATTGGAAATATGTTGCAAGACCCAAAAGACAAAAGTAGGAAAAGAAGATATGCAGGTCAGTCTCTGAATTGGTCAATGGGTGAATATTTGAACATTGAAGTGGAGTAAACTGGGAGCATTGCCATTGTTTGCTGAACAAACTACTTCTGTGGTTCTAATATGTTCTTCACAGGGGACAAGAAAATGACTGTGTTTGCAGTTTGGGACAAAACCACAAGGGGTGGTTTGCTGCTCAGCAGGGGCTGTCAACCCTTTGTTATCTTCGAAATTCAGTCTCTTCCCATTTGAAGATTCACAGAAAATTTACAGTGACATTTCATTTCCTTCACACAGAATTTTGCTAGTCACCAATTTTTAATTCTATGTAAAACCAAAACAGAAATTGCTGGAGACATGCAACAGGTCTGGCAGAGAGAAAGAGGCAGAGTTAACGTTTCAAGGCAAGTTACCCTTCATCAGAGAACAAAGTTAACATTTCAAGTCCAGATTTTCCACAGATGCTACCAGACCTGCTGAGTTTCTTCCCAATTGTTGTTTTTGTTTCAGATTTTGTAGTTGTTTTATCTGAGTGTAAAGCCTGCATGTGTTTTCTGTAATAATATTCCTTTTAAAAATAATGTATTTTAAAATTAAAAGTAAAAATGTCTATAAAGACTTCAAGGTTCTGATCCATCATTATAACACCATGTCACATTGATTCTCCATTGCCATATAGTCCAGATCACTCTACTTGCATACCTCAGCTTTACATTCCCCAATCCCACTGCTTTCTACTTCTTAAACCAAAAGAGAAAATGCTGGAAAATCTCAGCAGGTCTGGCAACATCTGTAAGGAGAGAAAAGAGCTGACGTTTCGAGATAACTGACCCTTTGTCAAAGCTGCTTTCTACTTCTTGTTCGCTAAGATTTCACACACCATGTTTCTTAATGTTACTTGCCTTTATATTGCAACCACACTTTATACGGCATTTCATTTGTTGATGCTATGTTGCCTTGCAAAATCAAAGTCTTTTGACTACAACCTGATCACAGACCAATTGCACACTAACTATTGAGGATGAAGGAATGGAAAGGACTGCACAGGACCTTTCCCTACCAACCACTGTCCCTATCTGCACTCACCACCACTCCGGTACCATCCCTCCCTCTTCACACACACATACATGATGATACAAGGACAGCTTGTAAAACAATTAGCCATCCCACACAGGTTGTGATTCATTACTGCTGACCTTTCACTGTAACTGTAAAATTGGCACAAGCATTACCAGAGAAAAATTAAAGTTGCATGGATTTTCTTTTAATAAGCCTGACCTTATCACTAATAATTGCTCTTCAAGGACATCCTAAATATATATCTATATGTCTCCATACACTTCATATAGAGTTAAACTTTATTTGAACTGAGAAAATTCAGCTAAACTAAAATTAACTGTGTAAATGCCAATAATATTTATTTATTGCAAGTTGCCTATTGCTGGAAAACTTGAAACATCCCTGGGCTCTATTGAAAGATAGAAGCAAATGGGAAAGTTCCTGTTCAACCAAATAATAGACTGATCAACTGTTTCCATTATAATAATAGCAGATTTGTCGTTGGGTTAGCAAACTAAGGACATGAATCATTCCTGTATTACTGGGCATTCCTCCTGTCCTTGGAAATGGCAGTGATCCAGGTGGCAAGCTCACACTGTGCCTTCAGGGTCTGGCATCATGGCCTCCTCTACTGGTTCTTCAAGAAAGGGACATTCCTCCTCTGCAACACCTTTTGCACCAAAACCTCCAAGTCCCTGTCGGAGAGATGCATCACTATTTTCCCCTTCTCAGAGTCTTTGGAAAAACTGTTCTTTGACAAGCAGGGCAGCATTGGAATGTTATGTCTCAATCGGGTGCACAGCAGCCTTTAAAAGATAGCATGAGCAACAGGGATGCTGGTCTTTGGGCATATATGCAGTGAATGGTGAGTTGTTCTGGGAACAGTCTGTGGTCAAATGGATAGTAAACCACATTGGAGAGGTGCCATAGAGACAGGTAGTTAATGAAGCACATCTTGTAAGCTGTGGTGAGAAATCTTGCTAGGATTCACAGAGTGAAACAAATAAAAAGCTCGACACAACTTGCACGAAGCCAAAAACAAGAGGTTTAGTCCAATGTCTATTATTAGGTCATTCTAACTTATACCTAATTGTTAATATGGAATTAACTGCATCTTGTTTAAGACAAGACCCTCCTTTCCCTGAGGCTATCAGATATTTTTGTTTATATTACCAACCAGAAAAAAAGGATGGTGGGAGCAAAGCTAGGAGGTGCATCTTACACCTTGGCAATTATTGGGGATTTACATCAGTAATGCCATTGAATGTCAAGGGTAGATGGTTAGATTCTTTCTAATTGGAATTGGCCATAATCTGGTATTTGTATGATGCATTTATAATCATCATTTATTAACCCAAGCCTGAAGTGTGCCCAGGTCATTCTGTAAATGGGCACAGACTGCTTCAGTTCCTTAGAATGTTATGAATGAAACGGAACACTGTAATCATTTGTTTCTTCCGCACTACTGACCTTAAGTAGGAAGGAAAGTCATTGATGAAGCAACTGAAGATGGTTACATCTAAAGTTCTGAGGAACTCTTGCAGCAATATCCTGGGGAATCAAATGATTTTCCTCCAAAAAACCACCATCACCATCTTTTGTGTGAGGCATGACTCCAAGCAGTGAAGATTTATCATAACACATTTCCCAAGGCATGAAATCCAGCTCTTGTCTATCATTCAATTATTTTTCTCGTCTGATCTCTGAAACTCAGAAATCCAATTAGTCCAAAAATAAGTGAGTGGAGGACAGTTTTAAGGACTGAAGAATTTATTAATATTTTGCTGATTGTTCCTCAGGCAGCTTAGATAGAAGGGATTTTCATTTGGATATCAGGAGAAGCAAACGACAGAGGGATGACTTGAATAGAAATTCATCAGTTCCTAAGTGGCAAATTTTAATTCAATCAGCTCCCGGCTTTCAGCTGAACAGAATTATCTTGCAGCTTCTAGCAAGCATTTTGTGCAATCCCTACTGCTTTATTTCTGTGGCATCCTCCTTTAAACTAGAATTAACATTCTGCATTTAAATAATTTCAAAGTGCTGGTTCAACCAACCTCACAATGTAATTGCAAAGTCGGAACTCACATGACACCAGGTTATGGTCCAACAGGTTTATTTGAAATCACTGTGATTTTTAAGTAAACTAGTTGGACTATAATCTGACGTCGTGTGATTTCTGACTTTGTCCACACCAATCCAACACCAACATCTCCATATTATAATGGCAAAAGTGGATCCTCTGCAGAGTCCATTTGAAATCATTGCATTCCCTTTGTATTATTTTGGCATAGAAAATACATTTCAGCAAAATTCATACAGAAATGGATAAATAATTCCAGAACAATGCCGCTGATTTGCTGCAAAATACCAGGCTTAATGTCTGAACTCAATATACATTACACTGAATTATCTTTTATATTTAGGAAACAGTTTAATTACAAAAAGGACCAGAAGTCTGAAACAGAAAATGTTTGTTCATTAAAGCAAGATTTTACAGATGAACAGTGAGGAATGTAAAGGAGAGGATTGTGGTGAAATGGTCAACTAAACATGAAAATAATGTCTGGAAAGTAATTCAGTGGGGTGGGGAAATTGTCAACTGAAATAATAGCAGAAAAGAAGTCATGACGTGAAAAATTAGAGAGAACATATTGTTGATTTTTCCAAACATTAGCCACAGCATCTTCTCTGTCTGGTGGGTGCTGCTAATATTGGATTAGCATGAGCATTTCCTGAGATGGAGAAGGACAGCATGTTGGATTGGGATTTTTCCCTCATTACACTGCCATCAGTGTGCTCTGTATCTCTCGCATTCATCTGCTAATTGTTTCCATCAGATTCTGAGACCATTGCAGCTCAGTCAGCTTTGCCACTTTTCCAATTCCTGAGATGAGAAGGAACTTCTTCAGCTAGAGGGTGGTGAATCTGTGGAATTCATTGCTACAGGTAACTTTAGATGCCAAGTTATTAAGTGTATTTAAGACAGAGATAAATAGGTTTTTGATTGATGAGGAGATCAAGGGCTACAGGCAGAAGGCAAGAAAATGGAGTTGAGAAACATATCAGCCATGATTGAATGGCAGAGCAGACTTGATGGGCCAAATGGCCTAATTCCAGTCCTATGCCTTATGGGCTAAAGTGCCTTCACCACTGGCAGTGGTGTCAATGATCCACGATGCACTTCAGCAACCCACTGAACGTCCTTCAAAGTACCATTCAAGCTCCAACCTCTCCAATCTTGAAGAAAAAGCAATAGATTTGCAAGAACTCCACCAGCCAGAAATTGCCTTCCCGACCATACACCATCTTGGTCAGAAGCAATATCACCACACCTGCACTGCAAGCCTTGCAGCAATTTAAGATGGTTGCTTACCATTAAAATCTCAAGGGTAATTAACATTGGACAATCAGTATTGGCTTTGCTGGTAACATGCATCTTATGAACAAATTAAGAGAATTTTTAATGTCGTAGAATGTCCCATGAACTTCATCAGACTGTAATCAAATAAAATCGGAAAGCAGGACATCTAAGTGGTATTAAGAATGGTGACTAAAAGTTTGAAGAAACAATCAAAACAGGAATCCCACAGGGCCAGAATTGTGGGGATTCCAGATGACTGTACTATTCAAGATAATTGCAGGCCAAGAGAATTGAAGTCATGGAGGAATTCATAACAAGATTCAGAATTTCAAAATTGACTTTTTGCCACACCAGGAGTCAATTTAAGTCACTGAGGACACTATTGATGGGTAGATGGAACTTGATGCTAGTTTGAAAATAGGCAACAGAATTTTGGTTGAATTCAACTTTATAGAGGGACAAAATTCGAGGAGTGTCGGGAGGCTTTCTACTGACTAAAACTAAAAATCAAGAAAAAGTCTTGATGTGTTGCATTATTGGACTGTTGGATTCATTTGATAAAATAAGGGTTGATTGGTTTGAAAGGTTGATTGAACAGGAGAGTGGACATAAGGTGACAGTGATTATATATTCAAACTCAGAAAAAGCAAAGCAGCATAACGTAGTGCAGTATGTCAAAGCCAGAGGACCAAAGTTGTTGGTATGCTTTGGGCTTTAGTAAAGAAAATAATCGAAGCAGCAGTATATAACTCCAAATTTCTGACTTTTGACATTAGCAGACCAGGAAAAGTATGTTGTTCAATACACAGTGATCATTTCACTAAAACTATTCTTACACAGAACTTCAAGGGTTGAATTTTCCCAGCCCTTTAGCAATGGAGTTAGAAGTGGGATGAAACAAGAAAACAGGGGGTAGCCAGGTTGCGATTGTTTCCCAACATAATACAACCTCCAGGTGAATTTCCCAGGGGCTGGCAGAAAGAACATTAGGAAGATCCATTTCTATTATGTAGGGCATTCAAATTTGCCACTCAAGGACCAATACAAGAACTATTTTCTAATGGAGATGGGTTCTTCCATTAATCAAACAACTCCTCCACTGCGTGGAGTCTGTCAGAGAGATGCTACTGGGCCATTGACACCTCCTTTGAATCCACTCAACCAAGAATCACAAAAATTAGGAGCTTTAATTAGATTTTCCTCTCCACAAGAAAGGCCCATCATTTTTTTTTGCTGTTTTGAGTGTTTCAGAAATCTCCTCATTGTTGAGACCCCCTTACAGTCTCTTTGCAATGTCAGCAGTTAAACCCTTCTCCCAGTGGGTCAGCTAGTCACATACTGCCTAGGTTTTTTGAAAAGGTGCAAGCAGTTGGATAGAGTCAGTACCTTGTCATAATGTTCCAGCTAATGAATATGTCAGGCAATCTGAAAGAGAAGTTAATCTTCTTATGTCCATCAATCTTGTACGTTTATATGACCTTTACAATTTCTGCAATCCATTCTCCATGTCCACAACGCTTCACATTTTCCAAAGTCTACCAATCAATTCCTGGCTTTCAATTTAAGGTTAGCAAGAGGAACAAAAAGGGATATGTTGTTGAGATAGACAGAATAAAATGAATCTATTTGTCAATTATTGATTTTTTTATATGGTCTAAAAGCTACAGCAGTACTCTATACTAAATATGGTGGTTGATTGAAAATAATCTTTTTCATGATCACAGCAATATTCTTAATGCTGTCCAATCATTGATCAAAAACATCTTGACTTTATGACTTTCATTTTGCAGCCAATTGAGGAAGATCTTTCTTTAAAGCCAACCACATTTTATCACATACCAAAGGATGAGGTTTTATTTAAGCTTTAGAGTGACATGAATAAAACTTGAACAGGCTGTGATGAAATATTTACTCGTCTACATATTGATTCGCATAGAAAATTATACTACCATCGTAGATCTAATTCTTATGTTACTTCAAGAGATTCTTTCAACAGTGATGTCATGGAACAGCTAAAAGTGGTTGGTCACATTGAAGAACATCACAAAAATGAAAATGCAATGCACTGATTATCCTTAACTTTTTGATCATTTTGACAGAGAAAAATATAAAGATTAGTAAATTCACATGGAATTATGGAAACAAGCATAAACGAGTTTTGAGAAGTTATGTAGCTCAGGTTGAGGTTCTCGATGTAGGTTTGCTTGCTGAGCTGGAAGATTCGTTTTCAGATGTTTCGTCACCGTACGAGGTATCACCTTCAGTGAGCCGCCGAATGAAGCACTAGGAATTCTCAGGCATGTCTCACACAAAAGCATAAACAAACTTTCAAACAAATTATATGGACTGTTTATCGACATGCAGACATTTGACAACTTAAGGAAGTCTTCTTTTTAGAACCAGAAATGTTATTCTGTAAGGTCACAGTGATTATATATTCAAACTCAGAAGAAGCAAAGCACCGTGATGTAGTGCAGAATGATTTAATTATGATTTAGGACATTTCAGCTCCACTCAATGAGGCATAATTTTTCCAAAGGCTTTTACAATGAAAGAAAATTCACATCAAATTAAATCATTTCTAACGTAGAGTTTTCAACAGTTTTTAGCTGTTTTGAATGATTATGAAATGCCAGACATTGACAATAGTTTCATCATTTCATTATTCTTGGAAGATCAGGGAAGATCTCTGGGACGCACACCCCAAATAACCCCGATCCGCCCTTGAACCCCACCCCTCAAACCACAACACAGATTGAACCCACCTAGTCCTCATCTTCCACCCCATTAATCTCTGGATACAGCGCATGCTCCTCCACCAGTTCTGTCACCTGCGATACACCCCTCCATCAAAGATATATTTCCCTCCCCACCCCTATCAGCATTCTGCAGAGACTATTCCCCCTATGATTTTCTTGCTAGGTCCACACCACCCCAACCCCTCCCCACCTACCAACCCACCCTCCACACCTGGCACTTTCACTTGCCACCGCACAAGATGTAAAACCTGTGCCCACACCTCCTCCATTTAAGGCCCCAAAGAATTTTTTCACATCTGGCAGAGATCCACATCCACCCACCTTATCTACTCGGTCTCTTGCTCTCGATGTGGTCTCCTTTACATTGGGGAGACAGGATGCCAACTCACAGGGTGTTTCAGGGAACATCTCTGGGACACATGCACCCAACAACCTCACCACCCTGTAGCCGAACACTTTAACTCCCCCTCCCACTCCCCCAAGGTTATGCAAGTCCACGGCCTCCTCCATTGCTAAATCCAAGCCACCTGACAGAGGAAGAACGTCTCATCTTCTGCTTTGGGAGCCTTCAGCCAAACAACATCAACATTGACTTTACCAGTTTCCAAATCTCCCCTGCCCCCACCTCATTCCAGATCAAACCCTCTAATTTGGCACTGCCCTCTTGACCTGTCCTACCTGTCCATCCTCCTTCCCACCTATCTGCTTCACCCTCCCTACTGACCTATCAGAATTACCCCCCACTTATTGCCTTCCCAGCTACCTTCCCCCAGCTCCACCCTACCCCTCCTCCCCAACCTCCACACATTTATCTCTCAGCCCCCTTCGCATTCCTGGTGAAGGGCTTATGTCCAAAATGTCGATTCTCCTGCTCCTTGGATGCTGCCTGACCTGCTGTAGTTTTTCAGTGCCACACTTCTGACTCTGACTCTCCAGCATCTGCAGTCCTCACTTTCTCCTCATTATTTTGAACCTAGAACAACTTTTTTTTTAATTTACAAAAACGCCATTTTCTGTCAATCATCTAACTGCGGCTTTCTCTATGGCACTGCTTCTGCCAAACGCTACCTGCCAGCCAATCACTATGACATTTCAGGCATTTTGTACAAGCATCTTGTTTACATTTGCATTGGTATTCTTGCAAATTGTCCTGATGGGTGCAGGGCTTAAAGCTATGACAAAATATGCCTTTTTTCAGAAATATTGAAAAATTGTATGATCAGTTTTGCTACATTACAATCACAAATTCTGGGCTACTATTTTACAATTATCTTCCTCCATGTTTAATATGATCAACTTCCTGCAATGAATTTCTAAATAAGATTGGCAATCATAATATACTTGTTTAGCAGACATTCTCAAATTCACTATCAACATCTATTTATGCATATGTCTATTTGTGACAGTAAACAGTCCATTAGATTTTATCACTTCAAATGCATGACAAAGGTCAGTTGATATTTTCCTATAAGCATCCCCAAAAGCTCAGATTCTAAATCCCCGTGAGATTATTTGTTTCAACATTAGATTACAAGTTGTTAAATATGTGATTTTTATCTCAGCATTGAGTAGCTAAAGCCAGTATGTTGATTGAAAATTCTAAAGCCTGTGAGGTAAGAGAGAGGAATAAAGTTGGCCCTATTTAAGTAACATCAATACTGAATCTGGAATTTGGAGGTCTATTCAAAAACAAAATAAATTTACGAGGCAACTATTACAGTTTACAATGCTAGGACAGAAAAACTGGGATTTTTATTTTTCAATAATTCATTTGTCCAGTGATTGCTGGACAAATATGATTGATATTCTCCCCAACATCTTCATTTGATTCAACTATATCCTTTCATTAACTTAATGCATGAACGCAATTGCAAAGTAGTTACCAAACTCTCTCACATTGCACAAAAATTTATTACAATAATTAAATGATCATAAATTATTGTTAAAACAAAGTTTTATACAAGATTAAAAGACCAAGCATATTCATTTCTCATTAAGGCTTGCCTCCAATATGCTGGTGGGGAAAGATTTATTAAAAGTATGACAAGTTTCCATGTAAG
This sequence comes from Chiloscyllium punctatum, assembly GCF_047496795.1. Taxonomy (NCBI): domain Eukaryota; kingdom Metazoa; phylum Chordata; class Chondrichthyes; order Orectolobiformes; family Hemiscylliidae; genus Chiloscyllium; species Chiloscyllium punctatum. The sequence goes on along the minus strand of NC_092741.1, from coordinate 134,021,689 downwards.
ATTTTAATTCATTTTTGGAATGCAAATGTCACTAGCAAGGTAAACCTATTTTGTCCATCCCTAATTCAATTGAGAAGCTTGTAGATGGATAGTAATGGTTCAAGATTCACCATAGTGTTGTTTAGGAAGGGAGTTCTAAGATATTGATTCAGTGGTGAGAAAGGGCAGGTCAGCTACTTCCACTCATTTCACATGTGCTTTTTATCAAAGCCTATCCATTTCCTAAAGCAAAAGGACCCAAGAGATGCATTTCAACTTTCTGTGCAACCCATCAATGGTCATAACTGTGTCTTTTTTTAAAATACATAATAGCAGCATACCTCATGGAGGAAATTACTGTTCCTTCCATTATTTTTTGAAACCAGCTCTCATGCCCAAGCAACAAACCTCAGAAGAAATAACACATTGATCCATGATCTTGAGCTTTCTATCTGACATAAGACACTGTTTTGCATCCTTACCACAGCACAGTTCTTAAGATATGCCTTTTCCTTTAGCATCAGTTCTCATGACTTCAGACAATAAAGGGTAAAGTCACCATAGTCTTAACAGACCAGAGGGCTGCTCTCTTGAGATGACTGCTAGTTGATTAAACTGAGGGTTGCAGTACCTCAGGCCAGGGGAGAAGTCAAATGGAAGAATCTTCTATGGTATCCTCAGCCGTTGTAGGAGTTGACCCCACATTATTGGTGTCATTCTGCATTACAAACTAGCCATCTAGTCAACTAACTCTAAATCAACCTACTGTTATGACAATGAACATCACAATAAACCTGAACACCAGCTGTCACTAGGAATAGTGCTTTACTTTCCTCCAGAAAGGGTATACAGAAGAATCCAACAGAATAAGGACTTCTTCCCAACATGCAGCAAGGTATTTATTTCACCAGTTACCAAATGTGGGGTCAAGTACTGGATATCTCTAGCAATTGTATCTTGGTTAACCATGCATCTCACCACTGAGTATGAAGCTTATAGATTCCTGTAGCAGGACTTTATCTAAGCTGACGGCTCAGTAGAATAGACAAAGAGCTCACTAATTAGATTACTTAAATTATTATTAATATCCATTATTGTCTACGGCTGCCCCTGCCCACTCAGCTGGACAAAAATGAACTCAACAATATGGCGTTAAAACAAGTCGGATAGATTTTGTTGCAGCAAATTGCTACAGATGCTGAAATCTGGCATGAAAACAACAAATGCTGGAGATTACAGCGGGTCAAGCAGGAAATGTTAACTTGCTATCTCTCCATAGATCTTGGAGCACTTTGATCAACTTTCACTTTTACTGAACATTATTGAGAATACAGGCAAACTATTCATTGATCTCATTGCAGCTTGTGGGATTTTGCTGTGTACAAATTGATTGTCATAATTTTATGGAAGTGACAAGAATGGGAAGCATGACATGTGGGTGACTGAAGATTGGGATGACGATATTCCACCAGAGTGTCAAGATAAAGTTAGCAGGGTGTTGAAATGTAAGCCATACTTAGAATATACTTTAAGTCAAATATATACTATGAATGTCTATTATTGTGGAAGCCTTCAATAAAGTTTGCCTTCAAGATGAAACCTGTAGGACCTGTTCCACGATTGTTTAAAGATGGTGTACAATTGTAAGTTTTGTACAGTTGTGCAAGTTTAGTGATTTTCCTCTTTAAATTCTACAACATTAGGGAAAGGAGCAGAAGAATATACTCTTTCATGGACATTCAGGACTGGGCAAAGATGAGTCACTGCTGGAGGGCTTGTGGAGTGGGGTTTTGGGAATGGAGTATTGGAAGTCAGAAATCCAGGGGAGGATAGTTGGGGAGTCAGTAGCAGGGAGGAGAGACATAGAAAGGGCCTGGTACACTGAATATGTGAAAGGGGAGTTTCAGTACTGTCCAACTTGGAATGTTGACTGGCAGAATCCTAACGTGGCTTTGAGTTTGCCTACAGCATTTCAGTTATTCCTAATTTGATTTAGTTTGATTTATTATTGTCACATAAACTGAGGTATATTGTGAACTATAGTTTTGTGTAATAATCAGACAAATACTGCATTACATAAGTACAATAGGGTACTGGAACAGAATACAGAATATAGTATTACAGCCGAAGAGAAGGTGAAGTGGGAGATCAACTGTAATATATGAGAGGCCTGTTCGTAAGTCTGCTTACAGAGGGGAAGAAGCTGTTGATGAATCTGATGGTGTGTGTTTTCAAACTTTTGCATCGTCTGCCTCATGGAAGAGGATGGAAGAGAACATAACCAGGGTGGGAGAGGTCTTTGATGATGTTGGTTGCCTTGTCGAGGTAGTAGGAATTGTAAATAGAGTCAATGGAAGTAAGGCTGGTTTGCTCGATAATTGGGGCTGCGAGCACAACTCTGTAATTTCTTGCAGTCTTGGGCATAGCTGTTGCCATACCAAGCTGTGAAGCATCTGGATAGGATAATTTCTTTGGTGCATCTATGAAAATTAGTAAGAGTCATTGTGGACCTGCCAAATTTCCTTAGTAGAGATGTTGGTATGTGCTTTCTTTGCTGCATTTGCAATGCATGGAATGGAACGTCAACTGAACCTACAAGTTTCACAGTGTCCCAAGATGCAGACGCCAATGTGAATATTCAATAAAGAATGAAAGCAAAATCAGCATTGATTCTTCCACAATAAAGTAAATATCCTTAACTCTCCTTGTAGCCATTAATGTGTGAGGATCATGACACCTCCCAATACATTTAGCACTCTGACCTTCTGACCAAGTTACTGTCATCAAATGTAGTGATGCTCACAGGAAGAAACTAAAATTGATGTACTGCAAAATGTTCAACAAAGAAATTTAATTTTGAGAAGTTCTCATGCTATATTTCTGCTATGTCCATGGCAATGTTGTTAAGCAGAAAACTTGTGACTGGGTAGCTTAGATTCTTTGTTTAACCAGGAGATTCACTAATAGGTCATCTGTGATTGCGACATTGAAACTTGCAATCAGCTAACATCAGTATAAAATGTCCCTAGCCACTTAATGAAACGTGCTTTCTGTGCACACCACTAGCACTGGAGAAGACACAAAGAGACAGCATGCAGTTTCAGTTTCAAAATTATGAATTATATGTTATTGACATAATTCAACCCTTAATTTCCTTTAAGTAGATTTGTTTGGCAGTTTTTCCATTTATCTCTCAAGAACATTTAAGGTTAAATATGTAAAATTAAATATGCTTCTTTATAAAGATTGAACCAATATTTGTCCCTTACATTTACAGTACTGTCAAATTTGACCTTGTTGATGGTTGGAATTTCCATTGTCATTGGACTAGCTCAATACACCACAGCAAATAATTATTCTCTTGTGCTGACCACAGGAAACAGCCGACAGTATGCTCACTCTGTCAGTGGCCAGGATTTATCCAACAATGAAGCAGTAATGTCTGAAGCAGAGTGGAAAATTGGCCCTTACATTACAATATCTAAAGGATATCTATTTACATGAATGGTACCTTAGAGAGAGATCAATGCTGTTAAAAAGATTTTTGATTGGCTAAGGCATCTGAAGTGGAATTGTCTTTATGGTAGATAGAAGTCTTTGAGACTAGATGTCACATCATCTAATGAGCAATGGTCTTAAAAAGTTTTGAAAGAGATTAGAAGGTTACAGGACTCAAAAGTTAGGAAATTACTTAATGCTTCAAAACTGGAATGAATTGAAATTATTTCATATCCAGGTAGGATGAGAACATCTAAAACATTTTGCAGAAAAATTGGACTTTCTAAGCACCAACTGAAGGAACAGTAACATTTATTTGTGAACTGCAGGAAAGATGACAATAAAGAATGATAATAGGCGCAAACTTTCCAGCACCCTGTTGGCTGAATACAAATCATCACCGTTAAGGATGAAAGGGAAATTTGGGATGGAAGCTGCCCAATAAAGCAGTGGCAATAAAAGTTCTACTATCAGGGGTTGAAGAATGGTAATAATTGTGCAATCTCCTTCCTCCAACCACATCAATCAGCCTGACCAATTCAGAACTTCTTGGCTGGGATCATTTACCTGCCATCACTCGCTGGGTCAGCATTTATTGCCCAACCTTAGTTACATTTGTAAAGGTAGTTGTCAGCTGCCTTCTTGACTCACTGTAATCTATTTGGTGTAAGGGACATCCGTTGTCTCATTAGGGAGTAAACTCCTCAATTTTGACCGAATGACATAGGTATATCAGCAATATATCTCCAAGTCAGGGTGGTGAAGGGGAACTTGCAGGCGATAGTAATCCCATTTATCTGCTGCCCTTGTCCTTCTAGATGGAAATGGTCATGCATTTGGAATGTGTTGGTGATAGCACATCCTGTAGATAGCACATTTCTTCAACAGAGCATCGATGGTGGGGGAGGGGGAATGTGTGTGGATGTGGTGCCAATCAAGTGAGTTGCTTTGTCCTGGATTATCAGAGAGTCATAGAATGTACAGCATGAAAACTGACCCTTCAGTCCAATTTGTCCATGCTGGCCAGATATTCTAAATTAATCTAGCCCTATTTACCAGCATTTGGTGTATATCCCTCTAAACCCTTCCTATTCATATACCAGATAACTTTTAAATGTTATAACTGTGCCAGAACCCACCACTTCCTCTGGCAGCTCATTCTATACATGCGCCACTCTCTCCATGGAAAAGTTGCCCCTTAGGTCCCTTTTAAATCTTTCCCCTCTCACCTTAAACCTATGCCCTCTAGTTTTGGCCTCTGCTACGCTGAAGAAAGTACATTGCCTATTTACCCTATCCATGTTCCTCATGATTTTATAAACCCCGATAAGAACACCTCTCAGTCTCTGATGGTCCAGGGGAAACAGCCCCAGCCTATTCCCCAGCGCCTCCCTATATCTCAAACTCTCTAACCCTGGCAACATCCTTGTAAATCTGTTCTGTACCCTTTCAAGTTTCACAACAATCCTCTTATATGAGGGAGATCAGAATTGGACGCAATATTCTCATGAAGGCCTAACTAATCTCCTGCACAGTTGTAACATAACCTCCCAACTCCTATACTCAATGCACTGACCAATAAAGGCAAGCAAATGCCTTCTTCATTATCCTGGATTAGTGGTGCTGGAAGAGCACAGCAGTTCAGGCAGCATCCAAGGAGCAGTGAAATTGATGTTTCGGGCAAAACCTGAAACATCGATTTTACTGCTCCTCGGATGCTGCCTGAACTGCTGTGCTCTTCCAGCACCACTAATCCAGAATCTGGCTTCCAGCATCTGCAGTCATTGTTTTTACCTTCTTCATTATCCTGTCTACCTGGGACTCCACTCTCAAGGAACTATGAACCTTCACTCCAAGATTCCTTTGTTCAGCAACACACCCCATGACTTATTCCCCATGAGTGTGTAAGTCCTGTCCTGATTTGCCTTTTCAAAATGTAGTACCTCACATTTATCAAAATTAAATTCCATCTGCCATTCTTTGGACCATTGGTCCATCTGATTAAGACAATGTTGTACTCTGTGGTAACCTTATTTGTTGTTCACTATATTAAGCTTTTTGAGTGTTGTTGGAGCTGCACTCATCCAGGTAAGTGGTGAGTATTTCATCACACTGCTGACTTCTGCCTTGTCGATGGTGGACTGGCTTTAGGAAATTAGGAGTTGCTGACACTGCAAGACTCCTAACCTTTGATCTGCCTTTGCGGCAGACTATATAAATAATCAGTTCAGTTCAGTTTCTGGTCAAGGAAAACCTCAGAATTTGATAGTTGAGGATTTTATGATAGTATTGCCATTGAATGACAAAGGGTAAAGCAAAGGCAGATCAAAGGCAGGTCATTGCCTGGTGTTTGTGTGACAATAATACTGCTTGCCATTTGTCAGCCCAAGCCTGAACATTGTGCAGATCAGGATACACTTGGACATGGATTCCTTTAGTATCTGAGGAGTTGTGCCCAACGTTGTGCAGGTATCAGCAAACAACCCACATCAGACTTTATGGTGGAGGGAAGGTCATTGATGAAGCAGCTGAAGATGGTTGGGGCAAGGACACTACCCTGGCAACCTCCAAAAGTGATGTTCTGGAACTGGCATGTCTGATTCTCAACCACTATAATCGTCTTACTTGGTACCAGGTATGACTAACTGGCAGCAGCTCCCCACCATGCTCCTATCCTAATATCCATTAACTCTAGTTTTGCTAGAGCTCTTTGATGCCACACTCAATCAAATACAGCCTTACTATCAGGGCAATCACTTTCACCTTATCTCCAAATTTCCATTTTTTCATCCATGTTTGGACCTAGATCATAATGAGGTCAGGAACTAAGTGGCTCTGACTCCAATTGAGCATTAATGAGCAGGGTTATTGCTAAGCAAGTGCTGCTTGATAACAATTCCAAATTATTCTAGGAAAAGTCTCTCCAGTTTATGACACCTTCTGTGGGTTCAAATATGGATCCATAAGAACCTCTGAATTCCACATTGAGAAGATCATTCAATCTAGAAAGAACCAATTAACCCATCGCCATGACCCAATGACTTCTATGAAAGTTGTCAAGAAGGATCTGCCCTTTATCAGTGTGTCTTGTCTGGAATGACAGGGCACAGTCAGTGACAGGGCAGTCTCAGCATGGATCTAGACACATTGGAATTTTGGTCCAAATGACTGATTTGATGGACTGGCAGTGAATTAAACTGGATGTTATCATGTCCAATGATACAGTCAGCCTACTGAACAAAGAGAGGATGCAGGAATTTATTCCCAAATGTTACTCCTGCATGGTTATCAGCAGGAAAATTGGAGCAAGAGTAAGTCACTTGACCCTTCGAGCTGCTCTGCTATTCAGTAAAATCACAGGTGATCATCACAGTCAGAACCCTGTTCCACCTTTTTCTCCACACCTATCGATCTCTTTAGCCTTAGGTAGCTCTGCATCTAATAGCTGATGTTTTGACCTCATGGTATTTCTTTGAGAATTCCACAAGCTCAATACTCTTTGGCTGAAGAAATATCTCATCTCGGTCCAAAACGATCGACCTTATATCCCGAAACTGTGTTGCCCAGTCACCAGGAACATCCTTCCTGAATAGTCCAGTTAGGATTTTATAAGATTCTCTGAGATTTACCCTCATTCTTTAAACTTCCATGAATATTGTCCTAACTTTTTCATTGAATCCCTACATTGTGGAAACAGGCCATTTGGCCCAACAAGTCCACACCAACTCTCCAAAGAGCATCCCACCCAGACCAAAACCTCCCTACCCTATCCCTGTATTTCCCATGGCTAATCCATCTTACCTTCCCATCTTTGGACTGTGAGGAAACTGGAGTACCTGGAAGAAACCCACACAAACATGGGAGAATGTGCAGTGTTTCACACAGACAGTCACCCGAGTGTGGAATTGAACCCAGAAATCTGGTGCTGTGAGGCAGCAGTGCTAACCACTGAGCCACTGTGCTACCTCTAACTGAGCCATTCAGTCCTGCTACCCCAGAATCAGTCTGGTAAACACATGTTGTAGTCTCTCCATCTCTAGAATGTCCTCCTTCAATAAAGGAGATCAAAACTGGATCCAATGCATAGTACATTAAACATAACTGTGATTAACAGTACCATTATGTTGAATGTCAAACACAATGCACATAAATGCAGACATGAAATCAGCCCATAAAATTATGCTATCATCCTCAGCAAGAAGTTATAGTTGATTGTTGTGCTTCTGGTAGTTTATATTCATGATTTCACATGAAGCATTGGCTTTACTTCACTGGAATTGCTAACACTTAACTTTATGTTACCACGATTCACCTCACTTAAATGCTGCTAAATAATATTGTACTTCAAATGCTTTCCCATTTCTAACTCAGTCTTCAATTACTTGAGCAAAAATAAGTGTAAGTACACTTTCCTGTATTCTCCTGCACTCCTCCTGGTATAATTGTCTGGGTCAATAAATCAGTATAGGACAGATTGAGTTATGAAGCACAATTGAAAATGAACTCACTTAGATAACATCTGGGAATCTTTCAGTATAAACATTCAATTCTGTTCTCAATGCTTTCCTCAACAGATGACTCATTACAGATAAGTCTCTGCTTAATAATACTGGTAGAAGTAACCACAACAGACTTTTCAAGATAGACCTGCCTCCACCATAGGGACATTCATCAACAGGTGGGTATGGCACAATCATTCGGATAAATGCTACATGCCCTGGTGTTATGTGTAGTTACTCTTTGCTCTCTTCTGACCTTCAGATCAAGCCTAGAGCTGACGTACAGTCTGTGATGCTGAGAAGTTTCAGCAGAATGCGAAAAGAAACATTGGCATCTACTCAAACTCAGATGTTTACAGAACAGAAAAAGCCATTTGACCCATCATGTCCATGCTTGTCATTTGGAGCTTACAGCCCTGGAGACTATACAATGCATGTGAATATCTAAATTCTGCTTAAATTTAATGTGAGTTTTAGATTCAACTACCCTTTTGGGCAGCGTGATCCAGACTCTTATCAGCCTCTGGATGAAAAATGTTTCACTTCTCCCCTTAGCCTACCACCTTTGTAATCCAAGATCGTATCGGAACATGGCTGCATTATCCACTTTTACTCCCCCTAGGTACAAGTGACAATATATTAAATAAATCTACTTTTACTTTAAATTTAAGCCACTTGGCTATTAGCCATTTTACTAATAAAAACTAGTGTCTTCTTACTCGCCCTATCAATGCACCACATAATCTTACATACTTTTATAGATTCCCTCTCATACTTTGCTGTTCCAAGATAAACAACCTCAACCGATCATAGGCCAGACCCTCCAGCCCAGGTAACATCCTGGTAAATTTCCTCTGTAGCCTGTTCCTGCAATGAGGCATCCAGAACTTCACACAATTCCCCAGTTGAGGCTGAACCAGTGATTTATAGTTTCAGCATAACCTCTGTGTTCTTGCATTCCATGCCTTAGCTAATAAAGATAAGGATCTCCTACGCTTTCCGAGCCACTTTTTCCACCTGTTCTGCTAATTTCAGAGGCCTGTGCATATGCATATACCAAGGTTTCTCTGATCTTCATTACTTTACAGAGTGTTGCCATTTATAAGTTCAATCCCTCCCCAAGTGCATTACCCCTCACGTTTCAATGTTAAATTCCAATTAAGGACAAAAGAGCATAAAACAAGAGTAGGTTACCCAGCTCTTCAAGCATGCTGTTCTTGAAGATCATAGCTGATCTCATTTTAACCTTAACTCAGCATTCCTACACATCTCCAATAATCTTTCATGCCCAATACTCTTTTGCTCCCTTAATAATCAAGGATCTTTATCTATCTCAATCTGCTATTTCAAGATTCTGCATCCACAGTTTTTTGAGGCAGAGAATTCTCTTGTGTCCAGTCACGCATCCATCTGCTCTATCATTCTACTCCTGTATGCACTTATGCATGGCATTGTAAGGAATTTGGAGATGGCTACCATTGAAATCATGCTTTTCAATTCTTATCCAATTCCAAAGTTTGCTTCCAGGACCTTAATTATTTTTCTTCCAAATGCTGTATTCCCAACATCGTTGGATATTCATTCTCACCCTTCAGAATTCCCTATAATTGTTCCATGACATCCTTGATCCTGACACTCAGAAGGCCATCTACTTCACAATGCTAAGAATTATCCTTGACCAAGGCAAGATAAATCTGTACCAACTATATATCAATAAAGTGCTGCAAGGGCTATTAATATTGTTAAGAAAAAACACAAACTTGCTAATGCCAGCACATCCTTCCTTATATATGAGACCTAAAACTGCTCATAATATTCCAAATGTTGTTTGACAAGAGCCTTAGAGTCAAGATTAAAGTAGTGCTGGAAAAGCACAGCAGGTCAGGCAGCATCCGAGGAGCAGGATAATCCAACATTTTGGGAAGGGCTTTTGCTCGAAACATCGATTTTCCTGCTCTTCAGATGCTGCCTGACCTGCTGTGCTTTTCTCTCACTACTCTAATCTTGACTCTAATCTCCAGCATCTGCACTACTCACGTTCGCCTACCTGACAAGAGCCCTATACAACCACAGTAGTATATCTCTGCACTTTTATTCTAGCCCTCTTTTAATGAATGCCAGCATTGCATTTGCCTTCCTAATTGCCAACTGAACCTCCAGCTATTGTTGTATCATTTGCAAACATCACAACAATGCCTTCAGTTCCTTCATCTAGATCATTAATGTACAACATGAATAGTTGAGGTTTCAACAGTGACCCCTGTGGAATTCCACTAGTCACCAGCTGCTATTCCTTTATCTCCATTCTCTGACTTCTGACAGTCAGCCAATTCTATCCGTGCCAGAACTTTGCCCCTTACACCATGGGCTCTTATGTGCGTGATACTTTGTCAAAGGCTTTCACTGGCTCTCCTTATCCAACTTGCTCATTACCTCCTCAAAGAATTCTAACAGATTTGACAGGCATCATGTTCCTTTGACAAGGTTATGCTGACTCCACCCTATTTTACCATGCACTGCCAAGATTATCCTTAAGTTAGACCCTGAAATTTACCATTGACCAAGGTCAGGCTAACCATCCTATAATTTCCTGTCTTCTGCTTCTCTGCGTTCTTCAACAGGGGTGTTACTTTTGCAATTTTCCAGTTCTCTGGGACCCTCTTTGACACCAGTGATTCCTGGAAGGTCACCACCAATGCCTCTAGAATCTCCTCAGCTATCTCCTGCAGGACACTGGGGAGTATCCATCTGATTCAGGTGATTTCACCACCATCTGACCTTTTAGCTTCCCCAGCACCTTCTCCTTAATGATGCCACAACACTCACCCTTGACTTACTTGAAGTTCCGATATGCTGCTGCAACTTCCATGTAGTAAAGTACCAATTCAGTTCCCCATTATGGCTTTTCAAGCCTCATTTTCAGTGGATCAATGTCCACTCTTGCCTCTCTCTTACCTTTTAAGGTTTCTAAAAAAGGTTCTTGCAATGTTCTTTGATACTATTAGCTAGCTTACTCTCATATTTCATCTTCTCCCTTTTTTTTAAGTCATCCCTTATTGGTTTTTAAAGAATTCCCAATCCCCGGGCTTCCCATTGATCTTCACCATATTGTGTGCTTCAATCATGGTTGCCTCATCCTTCTCTGGGTATATTTCCGCTTCCTGGGGATGAATTTCAGTTTGCCTCCTGAATTACCTGCAAAAATCCCTGTGATTGTTGCTCCACCATCTTCCCTACTGGACTCCTCTTCCAATCAACTCTGGCCAGCAACTCCCACATGTCTTTGTAGTTACCTTTACTCAATTGTAAAACCATTATATCTGATTCAAGCTGCAGGGTAAATTCTATCATATTATGGTCACTGCCCCCAGGGGTTCTTTTACCTTACATTCCCCACGGTGGCACGGTGGCACAGTGGTTAGCACTGCTGCCTCACAGCGCCTGAGACCCGGGTTCAATTCCCGCCTCAGGCGACTGACTGTGTGGAGTTTGCACGTTCTCGCCGTGTCTGCGTGGGTTTCCTCCGGGTGCTCCGGTTTCCTCCCACAGTCCAAAGATGTGCAGGCCAGGTGAATTGGCCATGCTAAATTGCCCATAGTGTTAGGTAAGGGGTAAATGTAAATGTAGATGTAGGGGTATGGGTGGGTTACGCTTCGGCGGGGCGGTGTGGACTTGTTGGGCCGAAGGGCCTGTTTCCACACTGTAAGTAATCTAATCTAATCTAAAAAAAGTCTGCCTCAGTGCACATCAATAAATCCAGAATTGGATTGGAGGAATTGGAATGGAGGATTTGAGCTAGAAGGAGAATCTTGATAGTCTAGCATTTTTTTCATTGGAGCATAAGAGTTTGAGGGGTGACCTTATAGGGGTTTAGAAAATTATGAGGCAAAATAAGGCAGTTTTGTTTTCCCTAGGGTAACGGATTTCAAGACTAGAGTCATTTTTTAAGGCGAGAGGAGAAAGATTTACAAAAGACAAGAGGGGCAACTTTTTTTTAAACAGAGGGTGGTTTGTGTGTGGAATGAATGTCCAGAGAAAGTGGTAGATGCAGGTACAGTTATAACCTTTAAGAGATGTTCGGATAAGTATATGAATACAAAATGTTTGGAGGGATGTGGGCCAAGCACAGGGAGATTTTGTTTATGATTATTGCTAGCATGGACTGGTTGGACCAGAGGGTCTACTCCCCCATTGTATAATGCCATGACTCTTTGACAAGGCTGCCTTTGGAATTTGGAGATGATTCTTCAGCACAATGCCTGCAAATAGCAAAACTATTTCTCTGTACCGTAGCTAATTTAACACTGTTCACCAAAATACCCAATATATGACACAGCAATAGATCATTCACATACCTTTGGCAAATTGAGTACAACTCACAAGATCACAAAAACCAAAATAAATGCAGCCAAAAATGAGTTATTGTCACAAACAGAATCAACTAGGAGGTTCATCAGAATCAATATCAGTTCAGCAACTCTTACAAAGGTCTTAGATACTAGTAGAACGGTAATTTTGAGGGCAAACAAAAACTTAGACATGTTGGAAAGATTACAGTTATGTTGGTTGAGATATTCTGGTAGTGAAACAGTCATTGAATCAATGTCAACTGGAAATACACTTCAGGACTATGTGGAATCTCCAATAAAGGTGACATCATGGGAATGGCCTAGGAACTTGAAGATTTTCATGGGTCTGGAATGATCCGGAAAAATCTTTTCCAGTCAGAATTATGAAGGTCCTGGCTCATTTATGCTTAATAGTTACACAGGAAATGTCATAGAATTAAAACTTTCTCAAAGTCTGAAGTCCAACTCACCAGTGACCATCATTCTATCTCTCCCACTAACTGCATGCTAGACTCCAGCACATTTAGATTCAACATCCCCCTTAACCCAAAGTCCATCGGACATGACAGCTGTCACTATGCTACCCTGCCTTAATGCCCCTCTTTCCCCGTTGGAGCCAACAACCCCATCAACCTCCCAACCTACCATAACTACCTGTCTACTGCTTCCACACCAAGGCCTTTCACTGTATTTTTGCTGGATATTTAATCCACATAATACAATATTCAATGCTACAAAATGGAGTATTGTTTCTGCCAAAATAGTTCTTGTTTCTGGTTTTGAGGATTCCTGAACAAGTTTGAATCAGAAGGCCACTGTCCAGGAATCTCCAGTGGGGAAGTTAGCTAAGCGGGTAATTCTCAATTCAATCAGAGTTGGAACTCGGGTTCCTGATCCTGAATGGAGTATCCGACCAATTGAAACTCTGTGTCTTAAAATGATGGGCAAGTCTAGGAGAAGCAGTGAAAGCTTTAGGATGGCAATGAGGGGAAACTTGAAATTGTGCTTTATTAGCCTGAATACTTGAACTCACGGATATGTCACTCTTTTCTTCAAGCTTGTTGCATGAAAAGGCGATTCTTGCAGATACTGGGATATGAGGTCTCTGGGAAAATAACAAAAGAGAGCAACAAACTTATCAAGAAGAGACCTATGGTACAAGTAAGGTACAGGTAAGGTAACGGTAAGGTACAAGTTGTAGAATAAAGAAAAAGGTTCACAGTCCCTTCCTCATTTTGTAAAATACAGTAACATTTTAAACAAGAGCATTAGAATTTTCAATCAAGAACCACAAGTGATGGATTATCATTTTCAGACCAAGAGCATATGGTGTACGATATATCTGGGTAAACTGTTCATCACTGATATGCTCATACACATCCAGATATTGTAGTATTGTAGCAAATCCAGAAAACAAAATAAAATCTTCTTTAAAAATTCAGTTAAACCCACATATCACAAAAACACTTCCATTAAACTCTCCATCAACCATATGCTTTGTCATTGCATTCAATATAAATTGGCACTTGCGATGCTGATGGCTCATACTTTGAAAGGAAAATTATTATATATGTATATATTTGTATGAAATATGAGGATAATGTAACTATCATTTTCCTTTTGTCCCTTAATAACTCAACAATGTTCTGACATTTCTCATTTTGTGTTTGAGCTGTACCATTTAAATTCAAAATGCTTTATTTGCACCCTTTTACTTTCTCGCCCTCAAGGAAATATTTTAACACGGAAAGCTAAAGACACGTGAAACTTTGTTGTTTGAAATTTGCCAGCACAAAGTTAGTGTCTCAACTTCACGTGTTACATAGAATACAACATAGAATAGTACAACCCAGAATCAAGCACTTCAACCCACCATGTCTCTGTCAATCATGATACCATTCTGAGCTGATGCTATCTGCCTGCCTTATTTCTCTATCCTCTGCCTGATCATGTGTCTCATGGGCACCTCACTTGGCAGCTGGCCAAAGAAAAAATTCCCCAGGTCACTGGTACTCAGAGGACTGTCAGAGAAGAGTCACCTGCTCTCCAGTCCTAGACAGGAGAGGTCCTAGTGGTTTCAGCAATCACAGACCTCACCTACATGCACACAGAGGAACAGAGGAGCAGCAGACAGGTAAGTGGGAGACAACAGCTCTCTTAGCCCAGAGGCTACAGGAGTGCAGCCAATCTCTCTGGGGACTCAGCAAGCAACTATCTGTCACTGTGGATGGGTTGGCAGCTACCTTGGACAGCCCGGTCCAGTGCTGTTCGAGTTTGCTGGTGAGTCACAGGCACCCGCAATTCATCATCCCAGCTGTTAGTCTCAGGACTGAAGACGTGGTGACAGGGGGACACAAGGGAACCTGGTGTGTGTACCAAATGATTGTTCCTCACGAGGAGGCAGTCCACTGCCTGGAGGCACCCATTTGAAGGAATAATGAAGCACAAGTCATTCTAAATTTGCTTCTGAAGATGCTCCAAAGGCGTCTGGGTCCTCCACCTCCACCTCCTTCTGATGCTGGAAATTTCAAACTGACAAGAGCCCGTGAGATGACCCTTAATATGTCAATGTGTTATCCTCACACAAAGCCCCTGGGATGGCCAAACAAAATTCCCAGGGCTCCAGTATGAAGCAGGCTTCCTCTACAACAGTTGTAGAACCTGGACAACACCAGGACACTGTGAAAGGGAGAGAGAGAAAATCTATCAAAGGCATTTTTGTGGCATGAGTGACATTGCATTGACTATGAACAATTACATTTGATTGTTACAGTACTAAATCTCCATGTTGCCGTGAAAGCAAAACTTACAGCATGATGCCTAACTCTGAGTCCTGTCAAGATGTACCAGGGTACAATGTAGTTTTTGAGATTCTGGTGCAGCATGTGGAAGACGATGAACAAGTAATGTACAGTACAATGGGTTACACTGACACCATTGTCCCTTATCCAATGACATCCCTATTGTCTCCTCTGGCCTCTGTGTCCAAATGTGCTGGTGTAAATGAGGTGGTCAGTGACATCTGGGGCAGGGAGGTGGCACAGCAAACAGGGAGCCAATGTACTGGGGTCACCATGCATTAGGAATCCACAGGCCTGAGCCCTATACCATGCATGGATCTGATTAGATTAGATTACATTACAGCGTGGAAACAGGCCCTTCGGCCCAACAAGTCCACACCGACCCGCCGAAGCGCTACCCATCCATGCCCCTACATTAACCCCTTACCTAACACTACAGGAAATTTGGCATGGCCAATTCACCTAACCAGCACACCTTTGGACTGTGGGAGGAAACCAGAGCACCTGGAGGAAACCCACGTAGACACGGGGAGAACGTGCAAACTCCACACAGTCAGTCGCCAGAGGTGGGAATTGAACCCTGGTCTCAGGCGCTGTGAGGCAGCAGTGCTAACCACTGTGCCACCATGCCGCCCATCTGAATGTAACGTTCCTTGTCTCTAAAAGATCCTCAACTTGCAGAACCCTCCCTCACAGGATAAGATCACTCCAAATATATTCACAGTCATTTTACTTCACAGTGCTTCCTTTCAATTTTCCACTTTATTGAAAGGCAGCAGAGAGCACTCATCAGCCAATGGCTTTAAGCTCCCAGGTGTTCGTAAACTCCTGAGCAGAGTCCCTTACTGATAGAAGACAGTGAGGACTGCAGATGCTGAAGATCAGAGTTGATAGTGTGTTGCTGGAAAAGCACAGCAGGTAAGGCAGCATCCGAGGAGCAGGAAAATCGATGTTTTGGGCCGGAGCCCTTCATCAGGAATGAGGCTGGGAGCCTCGGGGGTGGAGAGATAAATGGGAGGGAAGTGGGGCTGGGGAAAGGTAGTTAAGCTCCCTTACTGATAGCCCATTCTGTGAATCCCATCGGCTTTGTATCCCTTCACATCCCCAACCAACCTGTGTACCTGAGAATCTTACTCAACAATTTGGCAAACGCATAAAGGAGTTGTTTTAGACCTCGAGGTAGGGTTCACTGGAACTCTTGCTCAATTCTGCCACAAAATTACACCATAATTCATGCCACTCAGACCCCTGTAAAATTCTACCATGTGTTCCGAAGTGCCTATCCTCAGTGCTGGGATAGATACCTGCTGAAATTGTTGTATTCATAGTAGCTCAGGTGGCTGGACAGCTGGTTTGGGATGTAGAGTGCTATCAAAACTAGTATGGGTTCAATTCCCACACTGGATGAGGCAAAAATTAAGGAGTTTCTTTCTCAATCACTCCCTTATCTGCAGTGTAGTGACCCTCAGATTAAAGCATCACCAGTTGTCTCTCTCTTGTGAGACTATAGTGATTTTATCCATGGTTAAGCACAGTAAAAGTGCCCTTTGACTTGGCACTGCTCATATGATGGACTGTTGCAGACAGTCCAAATACTAAGCTTGACTGAAGAGAGTAAGAATAAGAGTTGACTACTTAGAACTGAGACTGATTTTCCATTTGAATGGTTTTAGTTGATCTGCAGTTTAACCTGATTTTCAAAACAGGCGTTCAAATCCCAACCCAGAGCTTTGGTGTCACTACACAGCACATCGGGTGCAGTTTTGTTCTCCTTATCTCAGTATATTTGTCAGGGAGTGCAACAAAGTTTCACCAAACTAATTCCTGGAATGGAAGAATTGTCCCAAGGTTAACATTTGAATAGACTGGATCCATATTCTCCGTGGCTTAGAAGGATCATTCATTCATTCATAAATGAGATCATTCATAAACCTGCCTATTTCAGTCTTAAATATATTCAGGATCTCCATTATTCACTAGGACAGAGATCTCAAGTGATCTCATTTAAATATGCAGAATTCTTACAGGGGTTTATAGGGAAGATGCAAGAAAAATGTTTCCATTGACTCAGGATCGAGACTGAGAGGATATAATGTGAGAATGAAGGAGAGGCCGGACTGAGGCAGAGGAGAAACATTTTCATTCAGAGTGTGGTGAATCTTTGAAATTCTTTGCTCCTGAGGGCTGGGAATGCTCAGTTGGTTAGTATGTTCAAGACAAAGATTGATAGATTTCTGCATATTGAAAACATTCATGTTTATAAGGATATTACAGGAAAATAATGTTAACGTCAAAAGATGTGAAGGTCAACAGGAATTTCATTGAATGGGGGAGCTAGCTCAAGGGGCTCAATCGCCTTCTCCTGTTCCTATTGCTCATATTCTTTTAAAACCAATGGAACAAAAGCCATGTTTATGCAATTTTCAGAATGTAAATCTTAAAATCTTCATCTCATTTTCATGACTTAACACTATATTATAAGACATAGGAGTGGAAGTAAGGCCATTCGGCCTATCGAGTCCACTCCGCCATTCAATCATGGCTGATGCGCATTTCAGCTCCACTTACCAGCGTTCTCCCCGTTGCCCTTAATTCCTCTAGACAACAAGAATCTATCAATCTCGGCCTTGAAGACATTTAGCGTCCCGGCTTCCACTGCACTCCGTGGCAATGAATTCCACAGGCCCACCACTCTCTGGCTGAAGAAATGTCTCCGCATTTCTGTTCTGAAATGACCCCCTCTAATTCTAAGGCTGTGTCCACGGGTCCTAGTCTCCTCGTCTAACGGAAACAATTTCCTAGCATCCACCTTTTCCAAGCCATGTATTATTTTGTACGTCTCTATTAAGTCTCCCCTTAATCTTCTAAACTCCAACAAATACAATCCCAGTATCCTCAGCCGTTCCTCATATGCTAGACCTGTCATTCCAGGGATCATCCGTGTGAATCTCCGCTGGACACGTTCCAGTGCCAGTATGTCCTTCCTGAGGTGTGGGGACCAAAACTGGACACAGTACTCCAATGGGGCCTAACCAGAGCTTTATAAAGTCTTAGTAGTACATCTCTGCTTTTATATTCCAACCCTCTTGAGATAAGAGACAACATTGCATTTGCTTTCTTAATCACAGACTCAACCTGCATGTTGACCTTTAGAGAATCCTCGACTAGCACTCCCAGATCCCTTTGTGCTTTGGCTTTATTAATTTTCTCACCATTTAGAAAGTAGTCCATGCTTTTATTCTTTTTGCCAAAGTGCAAGACCTCGCACTTGCTCACGTTAAATTCCATCAGCCATTTCCTGGACCACTCTCCCAACCTGTCTAGATCCTTCTGTAGCCTCCCCACTTCCTCAGTACTACCTGCCTAACTTCATATCATTGGCAAACTTTGTTAGAATGCCCCCGGTTCCCTCATCCAAATCATTAATATATAATGCGAACAGCTGTGGCCCCAGCACCGAACCCTGCGGGACACCGCTCGTCACCGGCTGCCATTCTGAAAAAGAACCTTTTATCCCAACTCTCTGCCTTCTGTTAGACAGCCAATCCTCAATCCATCCCAGCAGCTCACCTCGAACACCATGGGCCCTCACCTTGCTCAGCAGCCTCCCGTGTGGCACCTTATCAAAGGCCTTTTGAAAGTCTAGATAGACCACATTCACTGGGTTTCCCTGGTCTAACCTACTTGTTACCTCCTCAAAAAATTCCAACAGGTTTGTCAGGCATGACCTCCCTTTACTAAATCCATGTTGACTTGTTCTAATCAGACTCTGCTCTTCCAAGAATTTAGAAACCTCATCCTTAATGATGGATTCTAGAATTTTACCAACAACCGAGGTTAAGCTGATTGGCCTATAATTTTCCATCTTTTGCCTTGATCCTTTCTTGAACAAGGGGGTTACAACAGCCATCTTCCAATCATCCGGGACCTTTCCTGACTCCAGTGACTCTTGAAAGATCTCAACCAATGCCTCTGCTATTTCCTCAGCCACCTCTCTCAGAACTCTAGGGTGTATCCTTTCAAGGTCAATATTTTTCCTGAGTTTTGGCATCCTGAACCCTTAGTACTTCAAATCCAGCATCTCACTGAGGCATCACCTTGCAAATCTTGCATTCCATTCCTCTCAGAGGTAAAAGTGCTTTTCACCTGTTCAATACTCTTTTAATCATGCACTAGCTTTTACAGATTTGTGCACATGGGCTTTGCTCCCTGTCTTCACATTAAAAAGAAACATCATTCTCAGATGTAGTTTGCTGAACTTATACTTGATCACATCAAATTGCAATTCCCATAATTTATCACGTTCTTTTGCATTTTCTTCTGTCTATCCACAAAGCTTAGTATTTCTCGTGACATTTACAAAATTGTCATACGATACTCTATTCCTGCCAGCGTATATGGTAAAATGATTAAGCCACAGTAGAGATCCCTGGGCAAGTCCACTTTATTATATCAGGCCAAAGAAGTGACCATTTTAAGTATTTTTATTCAATTTATTCAGGACACACCTCCATGGGACTTGAAATCCAGATGAGAATGACTATTTTATTCGTAATCTATATCTTATCTTGCAAAGAATTGCTCTGCCTTGTAGCAATAATATCTATGTTAACAGCATAGAGGGAAACGGTGGCGCAGTGGTAATGTCACTGAACTCGTAATTCTGAACCCCAGTCTAATGTTCCGGGAACATGAGTTTGAATTTCCACCATGGCAGATAGAGAAGTTTGAAATCATTTTTTTTCTCAAAATCTGGAATGAAATTCTGGTTCAATGGTAACAATGCAGCCACTTCAATTGTGCTAAAAATCCATCTGGTCCATTAATGCCCTTCCGAGAAGGAGATCTAACTGTCCTTACCTGCTATGTCCTACATGTTACTTCAGACCCACTGCAATTTGAGTGACTCTTATCTGTCCTCTTGGTTCCTGAGGATGGTCAATAATGCTGGCCCAACAAACAATGCATGAAAGAATAAATAACATCCAGTGCATTTGTTTTCCTTAATGATTTTGTGAATGAGCCTAAGCCATTTCCCCTGTCCACCATGTTAGTGACTTTCTTAGCTCCACCCCACAAAAAAAATGTTTTATCACTGTTTTCTCATTTTTTACCAGCTGCATAGTATAATGCAGTAGTTCCAGTTAGTAGGATCAAAAGCAACTCATTCAACCTATGTTGTTCTTGACCGAGGAGGAATTAAAAATAGCCATTTACAATTACAGTGTTTTACACCTATTTGGGAATAGAACCACATCTGTTTTTGATGCATGTTAACAATACAAACCTTGGAAATGCTGTAAACAGCTGAGGGGAAAAATGGCTTATTTCTATACTATGATCATTCACTGCTTCTACACAAACAGTTAAAAATCACACAACACAAGGTTATAGTCCAATAGGTTTCTTTGGAAGTACAAGCTTTTGGAGCACTTCTTCTTTGTCAGGCAGTCAGGTGGACTAGCTACCTGACGAAGGTGCAGCACTCTGAAAGCTTGTACTTCTAAATAAACCTGTTGGACTATATCCTGGTGTCGTGTGATTTTTAACTTTGTCCACCCCAACCCAGCACCAGCACTTCCACCTCCATATTACATCTATACATAAAGACACAACATATTGTAGGGTAAAATTAACAAAGAAAATCAAGAAGAGAAAGACCTTGGGTAGTTTCTCTATAGGTTTTTGCAAGATAGGTTAACAAAGCATGAAAGATACATAAAAGGGGAAGTGATGGCCTATCACTACACTATTAACTAACTCATCTGGGTCCAGGTTTCAAATCCCACCATGACAGACTGTGGGAATTTTAATTCAATTAAAAATAACTGGAATTTACTGATAACCAGAAAGCCATCATGAATTATTGGGGAAAGATCCATCTGACTCACTCATTGCCCTTCAGAGAAGGAAATCTGCCATCCTCACATGGTCATAAAGACATACAACACAGAAAGAGACCCTTCAGTCCAACTGCTGTATGCTGAACAGGTTCCCAAACTAAATTCATCACAAATTCGTCTGTATATGGCCCATAACCCTCTAAACATTTCTTATTCACATACTTATCAACATGCCTTTTAAATGTTGTAACCGTACCTGCATCCATCACTTCCTCTGGCAGTTCATTCCAGATGCACACCACCCTGTGTGAAAAAGTTGTTCCACGGGTCCCTTTTAAATCTTATCCCTCTCATCTTAAACCTTTGCCCTTCAGTTTTGAACTCCCTACCCTCAGGAAAAGATCTTTGTTATTCACCTTATCTATGCCCCTCATGATTTCATAAACCTCTATAAGATCACCCCTCAGCCTCCTACACTCCTGGGAAAACAGTCCCAGACTATCTAGCCTCTCCTTATAATTCAAACTCTCCATTCCCATCCTTGGAAATGTTTTCTGCATCCTCTCTAATTTAATTACATCCTTCCTGCAAAAGGGAGAACAAGACTGGATGCAGTACCCCAAAAGTGGCCCCACCAACATCTTGAATATCGACAACATGAACTCCAAAACTCAATGCTCTAACCAACGAAGTCAAGCATGCCAAATGCTTTCTTCACCACCTTGTCTACTTGTAACATCACTTTAAAGGTATTCCGGACCCACAGAAATGTGGCTGTCCCTTCACTGATACGGGATCAAAATCCTGGAATTCCTTCCCTAAGATCATTGTGGGTCTACCTACAAACATGTGGACTGCAGGGTTTCAAGAAGCCAGCTCGCCACCACTTTCTCAAGGCAGCTAGAGATAGGCAACATGAAAGATTGAAAAAAAAGACAGAAATGCCGCCAAATTGGATAACTATCTGAAAAGAACTAAAATGCGGAATTATTGAAAAGGGAATGGACTAGATAGTTGGTCTTGCTGAGAAACAAATTGCCTATTTCTGTACCATAATTTTTCAGTGGTTCGCGAATTAGAATCCCTATGTGTAGAAACAGGCTATTTGCCCAACAAGTCTCCACACCTACCTTCCAACGAGTATTCCACCTGGCCCATTCCCCTGCACCTATTATCTACATTTCCCCTAGGTAATGCACATAAACTAAACAGCATGGCCAGTTTACCTAACCTCCACATCTTCGGACTGTGGGAAGAAACTGGAGCACCTGGAGGAAACCCACATAGACACAAGCCCGAGGCTGGAATCAAACCCAGGTACCTGGTGCTGTGAGACACAAGTGCTTACCACTGAGCCACTATGCTATCCTATGTGAAAAGACAAAGGCTGAAGGATACCTTTTTCAAAATGTCAAGAAATAAATGTGCCCGGGACTGTATCTGCACAGGTTTTTGCAGACTAGTTAACAAGGCTCTAAAGATACATAGGAGGACTAGTTTTGCCAAAGGTGGATTATAATATTCAGTCCCATGCAGCATTTATCACTAAATAGTTGAAGGCTTTGGAGAAGTTACAGAAAAGATTCACCATAATGATTTCAGGGAGCAGGGATTACAGTGATGTGTATAGAGGAAAAAGCTGGAGTTATTCTTTTCAGAAAAGAGAATGCGATGAATAGATCAGATTGAGATGTTTAAAATGATGGAGGGTTTTAGTAGATCAAATAAAGTTAAGCTGTTTGGAAAAACCCGAAAGGTCAATCAAAAGATACAGATTTAAGGTAATTATGGCAAAAACGCCAGGAGCAACATAAGGATTTTATTTTGATGTAATAAATGCTTTTCCAAACAGCTTAACTTTATTTGATCTACTAAAACCCTCCTTCATTTTAAACATCTCAATCTGATCTATTCATCGCATTCGCTTTTCTGAAAAGAATAACTCCAGCTTTTTCCTCTATACACATCACTGTAATCCCTGCTCCCTGAAATCATTATGGTGAATCTTTTCTGTAACTTCTCCAAAGCCTGCTCCACCTGAATCCATACTGATTTATCTAATTCCCTTTTCAAAGCAGGAAGCAATGTTTGAAGGAGGAAATACAAATTGCAGGTGCCGGGCCAAAGGCAGGTAAAGAATACTAACTTGTTTCTTTCCTTCTTTATTAGTAAGAGTAGAGGTGTAGACTATTTTTAAATGAGGAAAGGCTTTGGAAATCTGAAGCACAAATGGACTCAGGAGTTCTGGTTCAGGACTCTCTTACGATTAACGTTGGTTCAGTTGGCAGTTCGGAATGCAAATACAATGTTATCATTCATTTCAAGATGGCTAGAATACAAAGAGTAAAGATACGCTGCTGAAGCTGTATATGGCTCTGGTCAGACCGAATTTGGAATATTGTAAGCAGTTTTGGTGCCCGTATCTAAGAAAGGATGCATTGGAAGGAGTCCAGAGTAAGGTTACAAGAATGATCCCAGGAATGAAAGGCTTGTCAAATGAGGACCAGTTGAGGACTCTGGGTCTGTACTCAATAGCATTTAGGAGGATGAGAAGGGAACTGAATGAAACTTACAGAGTACTGCGAAGGCTGAATAAAGTGGACATGGAGAAAATATTTCCACTGATAACAGAGATGAGGACCTGGTTTACACAGTAAGACATTTGTTTTAGCAAAGTGTTCCTCTTCCAACTGTTATTATTGAATTTTGTACTCAGAGAATCTTCCTGAAACAAACTGTTCCTCACCCTAACACCCGAAGTAGCTGAAGAAGGACATTGCAAACTGAATATGAAATTCTAATAAGTTCAATATTTTAGTTTTGTATTAAGTCACGTTATGGTCTGTATTATGACAGATGACAGGTGCATCACCAATAAGACTCCTGAAAGATTATTGTCTTGAAATATTGACACTTCCTCTTTCTTTCTCTCTCCCTCTTCTTTGAATGTTACCATATCTGCTGAGTATTTCCAGAATTCTCAGGCTTTATTCAAACTGGAAGAGTCATTGAGCTTTAGTAAACTGAGCCTCATGTGGAAAAAAGGTCACAGGTTCAACTCTTAGCCTTTACTGGGTGCTCTTCTGATGACCACCCAGTGACTTCTAGTGAAAAAAGCTTAGAAAAGATGAGGTCAGCTGAGATTTCCTGATGGTTAATTTGCGAATTGACAGCACTGGTAAAAACAATGACTGCAGATGCTGGAAACCAGATTCTGGATTAGTGGTGCTGGAAGAGCACAGCAGTTCAGGAAGCATCCAAGGAGCCCTTCATCAGGAATAAAGGCAGTGAGCCTGAAGCATGAAGAGACACTTCCATGCCACACCCATTATTTTATATGTATGAGGTAGCTGGATTTCAGTTCTGCAGAATGTTGGAATTATTGTTTATTTCTCAGGTACGTGGCCCATGATCTGCTCTTGAAGAGGTCACTTGACAGATAAGATGTAGGTGCTGAAAAATGTGTTGCTGGAAAAGCGCAGCAGGTCAGGCCACATCAAAGGAGCAGGAGAATCAACATTTCAGGCATAAGCCCTTCTTCAGGAATGAGGAGGGTGTGCCAAGCAGGCTAAGATAAAAGGTAGGGAGGAGGGAGTTGGGGGAGGGGCGTTGGGAATGCTATCGGTGGAAGGACGTTAAGGTGAGGATGATAGGCCAGAGAGGGGGTGGGGAAGGAGTAGGTCTCAAACAGTTACAACCTCACTGTCAAAGTTTACAGCCAATGAATGGTCTGCTGTGAGTGAGTCCCTAGATAAAACCAGATGGTACTGGAGAAACTCAGCAGGTCCTGCAGTATTTGTAGAGAGAGAAAAACAGTTAAGATTCTAAGTCCAGTATAACTGTTCTTTGTTACTTCCAGCAAATCCTCAGACACTGTCTCTGCATGAGACAAAATACTGGTCCATTTCTCAGGACCATCTTTTCCCATCAGCTAACACTATGTCAATGCTGGACTTAGGCTACGTCATTTTCAAAAATGTAATAATTTCCAATCTTCACCAAGGCAAAAATAATAAATGAATATCAGACCATTTATCCAAACACCCTAGTCATGATCTGGCAGATGGTGGAATTTGAATTCAACAACAAACCTGGAAGTAAAAGCCAAACAATGACCTTGAAACCATTGTTGATTGTCAGAGAAAAAAAAATCTGGTTCACCAATGTTCTTGAAGGAAGGAAACTGCCATTCTTACCTGAGAAAAAACAAACAAACTGTGGATGCTGTAAATCAGAAACAAGAACAAAAGTTGCTGAAACAGCTCGGCAGGTCTGGCAGTATCTATGAAGAGAAATCTAAGTTAACATTTCAAGTCTGTTGACCCTTCCTCAGAAGAAGGGTCATCAGACTCTAAACGTTAACTCTGATTTGTCTTCACAGATGCTGCCAGACCTGCTGAGCTTTTCCACCAATTTCTCTTTTTGTTGCCAGCCTTACCTGGTTTGGCCTACATGTGACTCCAGACTCACAGCAAAGCAATTTACACTTAACTCTTAAGGCAATTAGGGATGGGTATAGCCAGTGATGCCTGTGTCTAATGAATGAATAATAAAAAAATGAATTACATTACTCAGTATAGCTTGTTACAAGTTTCAAATAAAAACTGGTATTGTTTCAGACATAATGGATGCAAAAAAGGAATCAGGCTCCAGTTTCCACAGAAAAAGATGTACACTCTAAACATAAGACCACACATTTTAAAGATATTTTAGAACAAGTAGCATGGTATAAGAGCTTTGTTAAAATGGCTTACAATTATCAGAAAGATCTACTCTGTAATGTTTTTTTTCTTTCTGTGATGTGAATAATAGTTAATGATTACTTGAACCAGTTCCATTGACAGTCAATGCTTCACAGCCTGATTATATAAATCCACAGATTGCACATTGCAGGGATTACAAATGTTAGCTGCGTATTTTCGAAGCAGTAGATTATATTCTGATCAACACCATTCTTTTTAATAAAGAGATTGTTCCGAAGATTTAATGCTTTAAGATTATTACAAGTGGCAGCCAACGCAGATGAAATCAACAAAACCACTCCCCAGTTATCAGAACCAAAAATGTTCTGCAGAAAGAAGCCCAACTTCCATCAATCCCTACAACGAAAAGAAACACTGTTTCAACTGTAGTAATGTCAGCTCCTTCCACTTCATGATTGTTCTTGCACGGTGAAGTTACATGAAGCACTGCAATACAATACAATTTGATTTGGGCAACATAGTTTTGCAATCAAAAAGTGCTTAAAGGAAAATACAGAAGGATATCTTGAGTCTTTCACAAAGGACTGAGCCTTGGGATTTATAGCTGATACATATTGTTTCAGTCAAATACCAACTCTTGGAGCTTATACAAAATGCTGACAGTGCAAAAGCAAAAACACCCATGTGCAGCCAATGTATAAATTGTAAATGTAAATGATTTAGCCTGTGGTGATGCATAGGTCTACATTCAAATTCATAAAGATTTTTTTATTGCAGAATGCCCTAGGAATCTATCTCATCGGCTAGGTAGGTCCCAGTAGTAAGTCATAGACTAAATTGGAAAAAGAAAATGCTGCTGAGCTTTCCTAACACCTTGTGCTATAAAGAGGATGCAATATTTTTGTTTACAGGAAATATAAATGATAATGTACTGCACTGTCAAATTGTATATTTCTGGATTTGAACGATATAAAAATTTTAAAACTGAGTTTATTCCAAAATACTAACATATTCAAGTACAAAGCCGAATCTACATTTGGGTGACTAGTATTCATATCCAAAAATTATTCCTCAAGATGGAACAATTCAGATCATGTATGTAATGTTGAATAATAATAATAACAATAATAATAGAAGTTACAAAAAAGTATCTTAGGGTCTGCCTAGTGATGAGAGATTTCTCCAATTGCAAAATTTCAACGTCACATTAACAATGTGTAGGAAAAAAATTATGCAACACATTAATTTTAATGGGATTGTGATTGAAAATAAAACCATTTTTAAAATATGGCCCAAATTTTATAGCCAGTGTTGAATCAATAGTGTTAGCAGTTGGTTGCACATGCACTTGCCAACAGACTTTAGTCGGGCAGCATTATGGAAACTTGTTGGGATTAGGCGAACCATTTTGGCATTGTGTCCTTTTCAAGGGATCTGACCAGAGAAAGCAACTGGTGAAGAAAACATTCAACTAAATGGCACCAAGCGAAGTCTAAAGCAGGAAGTACAAATGAACATAATAAATTCAATGACAAATCATTTTCAGAAAGTAAACTTTGCAAATAGAACAAAAGACAGGATTGAAAAAAAAAGTAAGAAATACAAAGGAAATCATTGAAAATAAATTATTTTGTCAAAATGCTTTTCAGCAATAATTCAAACCGAAAATTTGCTGGAAGTTAACTTTCAGCGCCAGTAAGGTAATTTGACAGTAATTATGGCTTGTTGTGCAATTAAAAATTTAATTGCTATGGAATGGCTAAGTCTGGACCTTTACTGGGGAGTTAATCGGCAACATTTGTTGACCATCTGATGGTGAGTTTAGAGTTTGGGAACCTTTAAACGAGAAAGGAAGTATGGGTGGGAACTCTTAGGACTTCCCATCTCCAAGCATTTAGGTCTATGATAGAAAAGTTCAAGAATGCCCTTCCTTCTGGACAATAATTGAGGACTCCACATAGCAATGATGCACATTTAAGGGGGCTCATAAAGTTGTTGTCAGTCTTCAATTAATGTCGGGAAGGGGATCAGCCATGCGAGGAAAGCCATTCAGTGTGTGATATAAGGATTTAGTTTAAGGAAATTAAGAGTGTTCTGAAATTAATTACCTTGGTCCTAACTCCATCTCCATCCCCTGCTTTCACTCACCTTTCGTCTTAAGCCCAACATTGGTCCTGAACCTCTGCTGCAGGACTGGTAGATCTTAACATTCTTTTAATGCAGAGGGTAATGAGGAGCTGCCAGCCCCTGATTGGTCATTAGCTGGAGGGGGACGGTGAGAGAAGAGAGAAAGAAATAGGTGGGACTTTTACCCAAAAATACATGAGCCCCTCACCACCTCTTGAACCGTTCAGTGAGACTTCCATTTTATCTTAATAATCAGTAAATGTCACAACATTAAATCCTTCCAAATCTCTGCATGAGATGCAAGATTTCATGATGTCCAGAGTCAGCTTGAGGAGTCCCACGTCAACTCCCTTCCATGTATACCACCATGCCACCACCTAGCTGAACCCGTCCTACTGGTGGGACAGGATTTATCCAGGGATGGTGTTGGTATTATCTGGGACATTGGCTGGAAGGCATGACTCCATAATCATGACTGTGTCAGGCTGTTGCTTCATTAGTTTGCGAGCCAGCTCTCCCAGTTTCGATAGTAACCTCCGGATGTTAGTAAAGATGGACTTTCCAAGGTTGACAGGACTGTTTTTGCCATTGTCTTTACTGGTGCCTAGGTCAATGCTAATGCAATTCAGTTTCATTTCTTTGAGACTTTGTAGCAATTGATGTAACCGAATGGCTTGTTCGACCATTTCAGAGTGCAGTCGGGAATCAACCACATTGCTGTGGGACTGGAGTCAAAAATAGGCCAGACCAGGTTGGATGGCAAAATTTCTTCCATAAAGCACATTAATAAACCAGATGGGTCTCTTCTGACAATTGACAATGGTTTCATGGTCATCAGATTTGTAATTCCAGATATTTTAAATTGAATTGGAATTCCATCATCTGCCATTGCAAGATTCGAATCTGGATCCCCCAAATATTAGCTGAGTTTCTGGACTAATGGTCTCGCAACAATACCACTCTGGCATCGCTCCACTCTTGTAATAATTCATCTTATACTGTTTGATTGTTGCTTTTGTTAACTAACTTCTGTTTTATTAAAACAAAATCTTTGGCATTGTAAGCTTATGTTTCTGTGACAGATTACTTTGTTCAAATCAAAACAAACAAAAAATGATCTATCAATCTTGGTTTCATCCTGGGATACAAGTTATCTAGTAATAACATGAGCTAGGATCCTAACATCTGCATGATACTAATATAGTAAAGATTCTGGAAAGTTAAAGAAACTGAAAGGAACTGTCTGATTTTCACACAAAAACAGATGTGGGATCAGAAGTTGTTACTGTTATCTAATGTTTTACTGTGACAAAAAATAGTCATCTCATTATATAATTGTAGTTATTATGACTTGATTATTAAGGGCTATAGTATTACATGCTGCCTAAAAAGATATACATTGACTGGGCAGTATTTATATGTCCTGTTGGCAAATGTTATTTTCCAGAGTTGAGTATTTACATCAACATGTATTCTATTCTGCAAATGAGGTTAGCATGGTTAGATCACATGGAATACAGGGAGAACTAGCCATGTGGGTACAAACTGACTTGATGGTAGAAGACAGAGGGTGGTGGAGGAGGGTTGTTTTTCAGACTGGAGGCCTGTGACCAGTGGAATGCCGCAAGGATCTTGCTCGGTTCACTGCTTTTCATTATCTATATAAAGGATTTGGGTGTGAACATAGATTAGTAAGTTTGCAGATGACACCAAAATTGGAGGTGTAGTGAACACCTCAGAGTAGAATGGGATCTTGATTAGATGGGCTGAGAAGTGGCAGATGGAGTTTAATTTAGGTAAATGTGAAGTGCTACATTTTGGTATGGCAAATCTGGGCAGGACTCACACACTTAAACATCCTGGGGAGTGTTGCTGAATAAAAAGACCTTGGAGTGCAGGTTCATCGTTCCTTGAAAGTGGAGTCACAGGTAAATAGGATAAGAAGGAGATGTTTAGTATGTTTTCCTTTATTGGTCACAGCATTGAGTATAGGAGTTGGGAGGTCATATTGCAGCTGTACAGCACATTGATTAAGCCACTTTTGAAAAATTGTGTGCAATTCTCATCTCTCTCCTATCAAAAGAATGTTGTGAAACTTGAAATGGTTCAAAAAAGATCTACAAGGATGTTGCCAGCATTGGAGGGTTTGAGCTCAAAGGAGAGGCTGAATAGGCTGAGGCTGTTTTCCCTGGAGCGACAGATGCTGAAGAGTGACCTTAAAGAGGTTTATAAAATCATGAGGGGCATGGATAGGATAAATAGACAAGATCTTTTCCCTGGGTTCGGGGATTCTAGAACTAGATGGCATAAGTTTAGGGTGAGAGAGGAAACATTTAAAAGCGACCTGAGGGGCAAAGTTTTCACACAGAGGGTGGCACATGTATTAAATGAGCTGCCAGAGGAAGTACCCGAGGCCGGTACAATTACAACATTTAAAAGACATCTAGATGGGTATATGAATAGGAAGGGTTTAGAGAAATATGGGCCAAGTCTGGCAAATAGGAATGGGTTCATTTAGGATATCTGGTCAGCTTGGTCAAGTTGGACCAAAGGGTCTGTATCCATGCTGTACATCTCTGCGACTATGACTCTATGACTCTATATGTTGACTGTCAGAAAGGCAGTACCAGGATAATTGAGAGAGACTTTTGAGGAATGATTTTCTGTTCTTCATAAAGAGAAATTGCTGGGTTCTTAAGGGATTTTTATTTACAAAATTGTGTAAATCTGACATTTGAGTTTGTAGATATTAACTGTTATTTATGAACAGTTGTACCTATCGTACCTCTGTGCATCTCAAGGAGCTCACAACTCCCTTAAACTCATATCCCAAAACTAAGCAACAAAAATGTGGTGTATAGTTTTAGTATTGGGTTACCATTCAGAATACATATTTTGATTTGAAATTGAGACGCTCTCATTTGCCTTCCCCATCCACACTAGTATCCATAAGTTTAACCACTTCAGTTAATTTAACATTTTCAACTTGTGTTCCTCATTTCCTTCTACTAAACTCCTCAATTCAGCATTCTTTAGGTGACATATTGGGAATCATATCTATTGGATAGATATTTTGAATGTCAAACATACAAGAGCAATTAACTAGTCATGTTTATAAGGGAAATGGAAGAGTGATTTATTAAGTTAGCATATTCATCAAAAAGCATGTTCAAAATGAACAATTTTAGATCCGCCAGCAAGTATATCAGATCAAATGCGACTGGTGCCCAGGTCTGTATATATCAAAGATGCCAACTCTTACTATCCCTGTGTACAGTTATAGTGAGTAAAACCTGTTTATATTCATGCGCAAGTGCAGACCTGATGTTACCACAAGTTACAGACAAGTTAACCAGACCAATTGAACAAGAAGTAGGTAACAAGATATGCCTGAATTCAAGCCCAATGACAACACATTGCTACATATGAAGAATCACAGCCAGCAGAGCAACTTGATCCTGGATTTGAAAGAGATACAGCGTTTAACAAATACTATATTACTTCAGACAGTGATTGACAAAAAATAGGTTGCTGTGTTGTTGTATATGACTGGTAACAATGCCAATGTGGTTCTTGCCAGATGAAACACAGCAGAAGAAACACAATCGCATGATGTTGGAAGTAAAGCTATGGACTCCTCATTCATTTTCAAGCAAAATCCCATCATAGACCATATAAAGTTTAATCAGCAAAACAGGGGCCAGGGCCTTGTAACTCGTGATGAGCATCATCAGATTGACCAGAGCCAGAAAACCACCTCGGTAAGAAAATCCAAAAACCAGAGTCAGCTCTAGACAAGAGGGGATGCCCAAATCGCCTTTCTTTGGCAGCATTCTTTATTAACTAGACCTGAGTCTGGTGCTTTAAACCTTCTTTATTCACCAGCTGCTACGGAAACTAAAGCTAATCAGATGTAATGTTACAAAGAAGATGGGAGCAGGGGTTGTCCATTTGATCCCTTGCGGCTGCTCCAAACTAAATATAATCATAGCTGATCATCAAGGTTAATACGCTAATCCAACCCTCCATCCATATCTTGATCCCTTCAGCTACAAGAGCTATATCTACCTTCTTCTTGATAATACATTGATTTGGCATTGGTCACTTTCTTTTATAGTAAATTTTACAGGCTCACCACTCTTTGAGTGAACAAATTTCTCCTCATCTCAATATTAAAATGTTTACCCCTTAAACTGTAATCTCTTTCAACATCTAACCATCTAGTCCATTTAGAATTTGTAGGTTTCTATCAGAATCACCTTTGAAACTCCAGTGAATACAATCCTCAACCTATTCTTATATGTCAGTCTTGTCATTCCTGGAACCAATTTGGTAAGTCTTCTCTGCACTCCCTCTTCAGCAAGAACTTCCTTCCTCCGATAAGGAGGCCAAAACTGCACAAAATATTCCAGGTGTTCTCACCAATACCCTCTATAATTGCAGCAAGACATCCTTGTTCCTGTATTTGAATCCTCTTGCTATCAAGGTCCAGATACTTTAAATTCTTGTTTAATGCTTGCTACACTTGTGCTCTCATTTTCATTGATTGTTGCAAAAGGACACCCAGGTCTCATTGAATATTCCCCTCTCTCAATTTGCAATCACTCGAATGAGAATCTGTCTTCTTATTTTTGCTATGAAAGTGGATAACCTCATGCTTATCCACATTATCACATTATATTGCACCTGCCCTGCATTTGCCCATTCACTCAGCCTTCCAAATCACACTGTAGCATCTTTGCATCCTCCTCACACCTCACTCTTCCATCCACCTTTGCGTCATCAACAAAATTTGAGTTATTCCATTTGGTTCCCTTATATAAATCATGAACATATATTGTGAACAGATGGGATCCTAATACTAATCACTGCAGTAATCCATTCGTCACTGTCTGCCATTCAGAAGAAGACCCATTTATTCCTATTCTTTGTTTCCTGTCTACCAACCAACTTCTTATCTCAATATACTATCCCTAGTTTTTGATCATTAGCTGATAAGCTGATCTTTAGCAATAAGCAACAAACCTAGAAAGACAAAAATATGTTACAAATTTTTCACTTTTCTTTGAATAAAGTGTAAAAGAAACAGAAACAGGATGCACCTAGGTTGGAATTTACCAGCCGCAAGATGAAGTTCTCAATGTTAATTAATTCCTTCAGCAAAAATTGGAAGACCATGATACAGCCTCAGCTAATGATGGTCTGGATCTTGCTACATTCTTCAAATGTAATGCTTATGATGAAGTGTTCTTTTGACAAGGCAGCATGAACAATATATCAAAGTGGCACGGTGGCTCACAGTACCAGGGTCCCAAGTTCAATTCCAGCCTCGGGTGACTGTCTGTGTGGAGTTTGCACATTCTCCCCGTGTCTGCGTGGGTTTTCTCCAGGTGCTCCGGTTTCCTCCCACAGTCCAAAGATGTGCAGATTAGGTGAATTGGCCATACTAAATTGCTCATAGTGTTAGGTGCATTGGTCAGAGGGAAGTGGGTCTGGGTGGGTTACACTTCGGAGGGTTGGTGGTGGACTTGTTGGGCCAAGGGCCTGTTTCCACACTGTAGGTAATTTAATCTAAAGCACTCAAGAGTTTATTCAGCAAAGAGAGAGAACCTCAAACACTAGAGCTTCTGGACATAACGTCTGCCTTGAAAAGACTAAAGTTTGAGCATCAAAAAGGAGCTTGAACAGATTGCAGGTAAACAGGCATTGAAGTGTCTAATGATTGTTGTTGATCTAAAAGTCAACCTATTAGCAATCACACAATGCCATTAAGTATTGTAGACTGAAAATCAAAAGATTGCAAAGATTTCCACATTTCTTGTGCACAACCAGCTAGTGTTCTTCTCCAATTAACACAAAATGAAATACCTTGATGGAGGAAAAGGGAATAATCAGATCTTCAAGATCATTGTGGAGAGTTATGGAAAACCTAACAATGACCATTGAAAATCTTGAGGGAAATAACAACAGCTTTCAGAAAGCCGTCATGCAAAATGAAGTTCCCTTTAATAATGGGAATTATTTGCAAAGTGATGATCATTTAAAAAATAACATTTAGAATTACATGGGAAATAAATGCAGAACCCAAGTCTTAAGTCCAAGTATTTCACAATGTTTAAGGCCGGTAAGCAGATGGCGTATTCTGTTTATTCCATTTGCCACCCAAACTGTGGATCCCAGTGCTGTGCAGGAATCACTTACAGATCCAAGTCCAAAGCCTACTTCCTTCTTGAAGATTCTAGACCTTCACTTCCTGATCGTGTTCCAGAAGTGTTCCTGTCTGCAGAAGAATAGCCTTGAGCAGAAACAAGTGTCAAACTGTTAACACTACCCCCAGGAATTAAAATTCCAAGCCAAATGGAGCAAGAACATCCTCATTCACTGGTCTCCAACTTCTTTGTCCTTCCTTTCACCCACCAGATTTATCACTGCCTCAGGTGGATGTGAAAGACAGAATTTTAATTTGCTGTCTTCCTCTTCAGGAGAGTTTCTCCCTGACTGGTCTTCACATTTGTACAGTCCAAGTTCTGTGAAGCCACCCTCCCAGTCTACCTCTGCGTTCACTTTTCAAAGTCATCAGCAGACAGTATGCACATTCTGCACACCCTCCAGGAGAGCTGAGAATAATTCTAGAGAATAATGCCTCATGCAAAAGGAACTTGAGAGGTGATGGAAATGCAGAATTAGGTGTAAAGAGTGAAGGTTCTTGATTCAACATAGAAAATGCTGCAGAAATTTAGCAAGTCTGGCAGCATCGACTGAGAGCGACATACGTAGATGTAATGTTTTGTGTCCAGTAGGACTTCAGAACCGAAGGTAGTTTGAGAGTGTTTTTTTTAAATGTACTATTAACTGAGGTAGGGGAAAACAAAGAGGACAATTGGTGTAGTGGCCAACTGTAGAGGACACATTCACTCCCTCTCACAGCTTAATTTCCACTCCAGCAACCCTCACAATAAGCCATAGGGGGTGAAATTCAACTTAGGTCGTACTGACCTGTGTAATCTCTATTAATTATTTCAACCACAGTGAGTTATACAGAACATTCCTTTTCAGAAAACCAACACTCACCTGCTACAGTTATTTCCGTCACACACCAGCATATTGTCTGTCAAACTGTTAGCAAAGTCAAATGTGTCAAGATCCCATAGCAATAAGGGTAGAATTTCATCGGGTGATTGGTGATGTTGTGATGTTGATAGAGTGATGCCAGGGTGATTCACTGAATTGAATACCAGCAAGTATACCAGTAAGTATTTTACGTAGATTTTTTTCATCAGACAGTAAACATTTAAATAACAAGTGGTGAGAGTTTGCCTCCAATAGGATGTTTTACCTGATGTGGTAATGTTTAACCACGTTTCATCTATTTCACCATTAACAACCCCTCTGTCTTTTGAACTAGGTGTCTATACCATCTGTTCCTGTCCCCTCTGTCCCATCGCTCCATAAAAATAATTAAAATAAAACATTTTCCAACACCTTTCAATTCTCCAAAATCACCATCCTGCACTTGAAGCTCTCTTCCTCTCTCCACAGATGTTATCATGCCTGCTGAGTCTCTCCTGCACTTTCTGCTTTTGTCTCAGATTTCCAGCATCCACATGATTTTACTTTTATTTTAAAGCTCATAGTTAAATGGCAATGGTCAAAAAGAGTACTGTGAATAAAGTGTTGATCATAACTTTACTCTAAGAATTTCTAGAGTTTGTAAATAGGAACTATGCAACGTGACATCATATCACAAGAAATGAGACCTGGTGCCTATAGGATTTCAGAAGACAATATGCTCTCTTAACATCCCATGTGTATTTATATGGTTAATAAAGCCTGCGACTTTTCACTCATGGATTTGGACTGTATCTTAACACAGGATATAAATTTCTTACACACCCCTAAATGGCATTGGAAACATAGTTTTGAGCCATTGAATTCAGTCAGGTGGCTTTCTAGGTCCTCTGTGGTATGGGTTTAAAATACGATACATGCAAAATCAAGCAAAGAAGGCAAATTTCTTTCCTAAAGGTCAGGAGTAGATCAGATAGAATTTCATGACAACCTGGTCATGGCTTCCTTGTCATCATTACTGATGGTAATTTTTTTGACAGAACAAGAATGTGATTTCACAGTGCCACCAGCCCCTTACTCCAGGCCCCCAATGCATTGCTGTAACATTTTGCTTATAAATCATTCCCTTTAGTTGTTGTCTGAAATAACATTCTCATATCACAAGTGAGGTCAGACAGGTGTGAGACATTTCTAAGATAAATATATTATTCGGTCTCCTTTTGAGGTATTTCCACATTCCAGATTTATTTTATACTGAGAATTCAGTTCAATTTCCAACAAATCAAATACTGAGCCACAGTCCTTTCATGGTTTCCATCATTGTTGGAGGTAAAATTGTTTTAGCAAGATTTGAAGTAATTTACTTTTAAAACTCAGATTCAGCAGCTCCTCCATAGAATACCTGCAAAAGTACTTAAGGTAACGAAAAGAATCTGCTTCAACAAGCATATCTAATACAAATACGTTTGTGCAGAGCCTCTTCTTAAATTTGAGCAACGTTGCAGACCTGGCAGATTTAACCACTATTAAATTATTGATTTCTTGATGGTTACTTTTGAGGTTTCTTTGAGCAAAATGGAAACAATTAAACTAAATTAAATGCATCATTACAAAAAGATAAACTAACAATATTTCAAGGCACTGTATTTCATTTGCGTTGTGTCCCTAAACTTGTACAGGGATAAATCAACTCCAGATCCTGAGGTAAAAAAAACCTTGAGAAAGAAGTTGCCAAGAATATTATGGTGACATTATATTGCATTTCATTTTATGGTCATTCATTGGTTTCTTTGGTAATATTGCACACAATTAGAGTCATTTACTTAGATTGTCTTTGTTTCTCTCTGAACATATCCAAGCTAATTTTATTTTTTAAAAAGTTCCTTTTTGGTAAACTGCTGATATTTAGGTAAATAGTATCCAATTGTTCATTTTGATGAGCTTTTAAAGTGGAAAAATTACTTTTCCACATCGACTTTCTGCAGTAGTATGAAGCAAGATTTTCAGGTCAACTTTCTATATAAAAGAATGGTGCAAATCAAATGCCAATCTGTACAATACTAAGTTAGCACATACATCGTGAAGGTAAGTTAATATATTGGAGCATGTGAGTTGACTTGCTCCAGCAGCCCTCACAATAAGCCATAGGGGGTAAAATTCAATTTAGGTCATACTGACCTGTGTAATCTCTGTTAATTATTTCAACCACAGTGAGTTATACAGAACATTCCTTTTCAGAAAACCAACACTCACCTGTTACAGCTATTTCTGTCACACACCAGCATATTGTCTGTCAAACTGTTAGCAAAGTCAAATGTGTCAAGATCCCATAGCAATAAGGGTAGAATTTCATCGGGTGATTGGTGATGTTGTGATGTTGATGGAGTGATGCCAGGGTGATTCACTGAATTGAATACCAGCAAGTAGACCAGTAAGCATTTTACGTAGATTTTTTTCATCAGACAGTAAACTTTTAAATAACAAGTGGTGAGAGTTTGCCTCCAATAGGATGTTTTACCTGATGTGGTAATGTTTATGTTATCTTCTACAACGTAACAAGCTGGATGTGGACATCATGGTATTGAAGCATCCAATAGATATTTGTTACAACTAGTTATTATGTACAATCGTGACATACCTCAGGCAAAATGGTGATTAGGTTAATATTAAGCTGCTGGGTTACAAGAGAGAAGCATGCTCCTTGGAGACTGCCATGCTTCAAGTGATACAAGCTCAAGTGGGGCTTGAGACATTTATACTGTCAGGTCACTAGTTATTAAACTCTGATGATTTCATGAGCATGTCCCTTGAGGCAAACTGACATACTGACTGAAACATATAACATAAATGTGCTTCTGTCACTAAGACTTGGAAATATCAGTCATTCAGGAGCATGCAAGTGGGTGGAGAATATATGTTTAAACATAGCTTCCACCACAGCTCAAACAGAAGCCATTAAGCATCTCAGTGCTGGAGTCATATTCGGACAGAAATCATGAGATTGACACTTTGTGTAAAATAGACACACTCTGCTGCTAACAAGCTTGAAATTCAGTTCTCTAAAGACACAGGCTGGTTTTCACTTCGGTTTAGCAAATTATCCTCCAATAAATTTGCAGGATTGCTGTGGCCCAAATCTTAATGATTCCTAATAGCACCATAGTGCATGAGTTATATCAGAATAACTAAAGGTATCACCTTCCCACATTACGACTCTGCTAGTGTTGTTTATTCTTGTCTGCCAGCCAGCACAGACTGTCATCACCCATGCTGAGATTGTGTAGTCTGAAGGTGGACATGTCATATTCAGATAAGCCCACAGTTACCCTGCAGAGCTATCATCTACCTCTCTGTTAAAACAAGCCACTGGGGTAGTAGCTTATAAGAGCACAAGGAAAGGAAGGGCCTCTGTGAAATAGGCACTCAGGGGTAACTGGATTATTCAATTTTAAATATATAATTATTGAAAGTGGTTTTGGGTAAAGTTGAGAGAGAATGGTTTTTTTGTTGGTGTATTTTATTTCAAAGTATCAGCAGTAAAACACACTAATATTATATAACAGATATATTGAAGGATTTATGAGTTAACTATGATATTGGGAAGATATCTAAGGGAAAGCAGAGACAGAGTATCACACACAGTTCCTTGGAGCAAAGAGACTGAGATGTCTCCTCACCTTCGCATTGTTTCCCTTTTTCAATGCCTGTGCTTAATTTCAAAATCATATTATAGCCCAAGAGCTTTGGTAACTATAGCAACCATTTCTGTAGTAGACTTTCCCCAGACAAAGTCCTTTAACTTTTTGACAAGATCCAGCATCTGTAGCTTGACAATTCAAAACATTTTCAAGACAAATTCAATAATAATCAATACAGTAATTTCACAACCTTTACACTAGGTTTAGTCCATCAAAGGCATCTCATTTGGAAGGGGAGTGGTTGGCCCTTTATGTAATAGCAGGGATTACCCCTCATGCAGCTGAATATGTGTTCAATTGGCAATGAATTAAACAGCATTAACTGGGCAGGCAATCTCCAAAATGATCAAATCAACCTGTTTGGCATGTGTGCTTGGGCTACTTCAGAAGTCAGTGCATAAAATGAAGCTAGCATTTTCTTTCCTTCAGAATTTTAACGTCATTAGTACCAGCAACTGGACCATACCTAGTTTTGCTGCCAATGAATGTTGATATATAAGGGCCATCAAACTGCAAGCACTGAATAGCAAGGAATCCAGATTTAAATAATTGTCCGAATCCAATATTGTTAAATCCTCATTTAAGCACCAGTGTCAATCTTGTGAGGACCATGTTTCCAGTTCTTCATGAATGGAAACCCTTTCCTTAAGAAATGACTGTTTCTGCCCCATCAAATTGGTGTTGGGAGACAGGAGGACAGGCACTCAGTAAAACATTTCACTTCTTTGGATCCTACTGAAGAGCCAACCTCAATTTTTAGGCCTTTTAAGTCTCCACTTGGAAGTTTATGAATATTAGATTGTGGTTAATGCCGGCATCCATTGCTATGGGGCAATGATGATACCTGATATTTTCATCAGTTCGCTCTTTGTCAATTTCCAGAACTACATTAACAAAGTAGTAGTGATCAGTAGCAGTTCTCTATCCATGGTTTTACCCCCTGTTTAGATACGTGTGTAGAATTTTGCCTTCACGGATATAGTTAGTTCATCTGGTTGCTCTCAGTGCAAGAGTGGCATACCTATAGTCTGCAGCACCTATGAGGTTTCAAAGATTGAGGTGAATTTAAATCAAATATATTTGTTTTCAAGATTTACTCATGTGTGCCAAATATGACAAATTTGCTCAGTTTTTTTTAACTGGTTACACAATGGTACATACCAATGTTCTACAATGCTGGCTAACTAAAGGAAGGGAATGAAGGATCATGCACTGCAGCTGCCCATGACACCATATGCTGTGTATGACATGGGCAGTTAGTGTACTCCCTGCAGCTGTAGTAGCAGCAAACACCATCTTTTATGTAAGCAAATCCATTTGTGGATAGGATAAGTATAAAGTCTTCATTTGACCAGTTGATTTACATTAAGTTCTCAAACTTTACAATTTATCAAAGATATGTGACATAGTGAAGATGAATGGTTTTCAATTTTGAGGTCTTCCCATTTGCTAAAATGGCTAGAATATAGAACTTGGGCACAGCTGAGGTGAATAGCATAGCTACATTTAAGGAAAGTTGGATAAACACATGAGGAATGAAGACATAAAAAGCAGGAGCAGGAGTAAGCCATCTGGCCCATTGAGCCTGCTCCGCTATTCAATAAGACCATGACTGATCTTTTCGTAACCTCAGGTCCGCTTACCTGCCTGTTCACCATAAACCTTAATTCCTTTAGTGCTCAAACATCTATCTATCTTTGCCTTAAAAACATTTAACAAGGTAGCCTCAACTGCTTCACAATGGGTAATTCCAAAGATTCACAACAGTTTGGGTGAAGAAGGTCCTCCCAACTCCATTCTAAATGGTTCCCCCTTATTTTGAGGCTATGCCCACTGGTTCTTGATTCACCTGACAGGGGAAACAACCTCCCTGCTTCTAGCTTATCTATTCCCTTCATAATTTCCATATATTTCTATAAGATAATCCTCATTCTTTTAAGTTCCAATGAGTATAGTCCCAGTCTACTCAATCTCTCCTCATAAGGCAATGCTCTCAATTTCAGAATCAATGTAATGAACCTCCTCTGCACCCACTCCAGTGCTAATACATCTTTTCTCAAGTAAGGAGACCAAATTATACACAGAGGTGAGAAAATGAAGAGGACCATGATGTACATGTGCTTTCAGACAAGAAATATGCTGGGATTTTGAACAATGGGAAAAAATATCAGAAATGGTGCAATTAACACAGAAAGAAACCAATAATTAAGAGCTAGCTGCTGGAAACTCTGTCGAATAGCCTGCCATCCTGAAATTCAGTTAAATTTGTTTTTATAAAAACAGTGATTTAATTTTAGAATAAATACAAAACGTCAAGTCTTGTCAAACGATTCAATTGTTGCCATAGTCTTAGAGAATGTGCCTTTTCTTTGATTGACTGGAAACCACATTTGATCACATTGTATGATTTATTCTTCAACAAAGCTATAAAAAGGTATTAGCAGTTGGACTATGATTTTTGCTCAGAGCCCCCACAATGCTGAATCCCTACCAGCAAGTAACATGCACACTAAATGGCGACCTGACAAAGAACTGAATGAATGTCCATGCATAGAATAAAACTTTGTGAAGGAGAGAGAAAATAAATATCCAAAAATTTGGAAAGGTTCAATATTTTCTTGAAAAAGAATGATAATTGTGAAATGCCACTTCTGTATCAAGTGCTGTGTTTTCAAAAGGAAAATATGAAAAAGAATCAAATCAGTTTAAAAATCTGAGAGAATGATCCAATAGGAAGAGAAAGAGCTTGGTCCAAGTTTCGAACTCTTAGATAAGAAAAATTAATGTTTCTAGCCTATAGCTAGTATCGTACGATACAGCATGGTGTAATAAAGACAAGGGTTGAATTGCATAGTCACTGATAGTGTGGCTGTGAATCAGTATGGCCATTAAACAGTGCCTGATGATTGCAATGCAGGCAATAAGCCAACTTCATGCCACTTGTTTTGCTCTGTCGACTGACTGCTATGTGCAACCACTACTACTGTACTACTCATTGGTTGGACACATCAGTAGGTGTCCAGTATTAGGAGTAGCTAGCCTGAACTCCTCAAAGGGTTTAATTCTGTGACATGAAAGGTGGTGTTCAACTTGAAAGGGTGCAGAAACAATTTACAAGGACGTTGCTGGGATTGGAGGGTTTGAACGATAAGGATAGGCTGAATAAGGTGGGACTAATTTCTCTGGAGTGTTGGAGGCTGACCTTATAGAAGTTTATAAAATCATGTGGGGCACACATAGGGTGATGAACCAAGGCTTCCTTAGGGTATGGAGTCCAAAACTCGAGGGCATCGATTTAAGGTGAGAGAGGGAAGATATAAAAGGGACACAAGGAGCAACTTTTTCATGCAAAAGGTGGTGCATCTGTGGGATGAGTTGCCAGAGGAAGTGTTGGAGGCTGATAAAATTGCAACATTTGAAAGGCATCTGGTTGGGTACATGAATAGGAAGGGTTTAGAGGGATATGGGCCAAATGCTGGCAGGTCTGACTATATTAATTTAGGGTATCTGGTTGACATGGATGATTTGAACCGAAGGATCTGTTTCTGTGCTGTACAGCTCAATGACTCCATGACATTTTAGCTGGACATGTGCTTGGAGACAGGGTTGAGTAGAATCTACCTGGGCACAAAAGGAACAAATAGTGCGAAAAGAATGCAAACGGGCTCCAAAATTCTTGGACTTCTCCGAAGAGGAGGTGGAATGTAGGCGGGACATCGTTAGGGAAATTTTCCTCCAAGAAAAGAACCAAAAGACAATGAAAGCACATGGCAGCAAAAGTCAATGCCAAGAGTCAAGCCAGGATACTTGGATGCCGTGTCATCGAGAATTTAACGACTTGACACAGTTTTGTCAAGGTTGGAGGGTGCATGGAGTTATAGAGATGTACAGACCCTTCGGTCCAACTTGTCCATGCCAACCAGATATCCTATATAAATCTAGTCACATTTGGCCTATATCCCTCTAAAACCTTCCTATTCATATACCCATCCAGATGCCTTTTAAATGTTGTATACTTCCAGTCTCCACCACTTCCTGTGGCAGCTTGTTCCAAACATGCACCACCCTCTGCATGAAAATGTTGCTCCTCAGGTCCCTTTTAAATCTTTCTCCCATCAGGCAAACCACTCTATGGGTCCCTGTTTTTTCCTTACCACTTTCCTTAATTGCAGTTTTACCGTAGAGTCTTGTCCTGACGCATTGTATTGAGGGCTAGTTACTGAATTGCCAAGTAATTCAGAGGACTCATTTACCAGAATAATGTGGATCTTGAAGTCACTGTGTTTCTGTAATTCAAGAAGCAAAATTCCTTCCACACCTCATCGTCTCACATAAAAATGTTGCAGTCCTCACACAAAAATTGCAGGGGTTTCACACTCAGGCAGCCATTCAACAATGACAGTTTACGTCATCTAATCAAATTGCATAATGTTTGTTGACACACTTCCTTCTCTCTTTCAGGATAGGTGGCACATAGCTGGCAGTGAATGGAATCAAACAAAATGAGTCAGGTCTGTCTGCCTAACTTAATACACACGGAGGAGCTGGTGCTAGACATGACTGCAATCAACAAGCTTCCTTCTTGCAACCTACTTTCTCTTCATCCAACAGAGCCATGCATTTTAAAAACTGTGAATAGCGTAAACATTCATTTCTTACTACCACATTTCCTGACCTGCAACTCCATGCTGGAGCCTTTTTCCTTTCA
Source organism: Chiloscyllium punctatum (assembly GCF_047496795.1). Classification (NCBI taxonomy): domain Eukaryota; kingdom Metazoa; phylum Chordata; class Chondrichthyes; order Orectolobiformes; family Hemiscylliidae; genus Chiloscyllium; species Chiloscyllium punctatum. The sequence goes on along the minus strand of NC_092741.1, from coordinate 133,978,416 downwards.
GGTGGACAAGAATTGTAAGCTGACCAAGACATGTAGGAAAATCAAGGAGGCAGTGATGCTGAAAACACAGCACCATCACTTAATTTCTGACTTGACAGTCACACAGACAAAAGCTCAGATGACACTAAACGCATCTTAAAGAATATATTACAGACAGAAGCTATATATGTTGCATTACCAGTCATTAGTAAACAGCAGCTGCAACAGATAGCAAAGGATATTATAGCTACCAACTCACCAGCTTGCGGAGGACTCAGATGAACAGTGTGATAGGGAAATCTTCAAAAAAATACTGATTGGTGTGTACAAAAAAAACACTTGGTGCATCGGGAACAATGCCAACAAGCGTATGGTCCAGCATCAACTTGGCTCAAGTCTTTGCACAGCACTTGAGCTCATCCTTTCTAGTGTGGAAGTGATGGCCAAATCTGTTGGTACTGTGCCAGGGATGATACATCTGACCCTATTGAGATCTGGAGTTGGACTCCTGATTGCCCACGCAAGTCTGTATGAAATCATCAGACTGAGTGAAGCCTAATGCTGTCTCCAACATCAACTCTTTCAGTAACATTATCTTATGTAACATCAACTAATTATACTGCAGACACTGGAATAGGACTGCATTAAAGTAGGAGGGAAAACACGAAGGAAGTGCAAAAGAGTGATGAGTTGACTTTTGTGAGTGATATTGCATGATTCTATATATAATTTAGGTTTGTGTGTGTTGTGGTCAATTGTGCATTATGAGCATTAGTGATAGAGGGAAAGTAACATGTGAAACAGTTTCTGAATGTGATATTTGGGTAGCAGTTAATAGGACTGTAATTCAGAAAACTGCTTCACAGACAGCCCAGATTGGAAAAGACTGCTGAAGTTGCTGTTTTTCTTTCACTTCTGAACTTCTTCCTCGTTATCTCCATGCTCCTCATTTCCTGATGACATAGCTGTTGGTCCTTTTGACAACAATGTTATGCATCATGCAATGGACCATCGTGATTCTTAACACTCACTCTGGAAATTACAAACGAGTTCCTCCTCAGCCCAAGCAGTCTCACAAATGTAGATCATAGATTTTATTTTGGAGCTTTAAGGGCAAATGTCGCACCTGAAAACAGGAGAAAACAATCCTATTTCTCAACCATGTTCTTTGCCAAAGAATCACAGTATTCTGATTGGTGGTAGCTCTGATAGCCAGAAACAAAACTGGACAAATCAGTCAACATTTCTATCATATAGCTCTGTTACATGGTAGTGATGGAAAAGAAATGTAACTAAATGATAAAAGGGAGCTTAAAATCCATTCAATTTATAAAATGGATTTGCGTAATATCTTTCTTGACCCCAATGCACTGTACATATTTTTCCACATTTTTAGAATTGTTTCCAGACGGTTCGTACCTAAAGTCTATTATTGTGTTTTTGCAATGTTTGTGAAGGTTTGTAGCTCAGGCTGAGGTTTAGGGTGTAGGTTTGTTCGCTGAGCTGAGGTTTGATATCCAGACGTTTCATTACCTGGCTAGGTAACATCATCAGTGGCGACCTCCAAGTGAAGCGAAGCTGTTGTCTCCTGCTTTCTATTTATATGTTTATCCTGGATGGGGTTCCTGGGATTTGTGGTGATGTCATTTCCTGTTCGTTTTCCGAGGGGTTCATAGATGGTATCAGGATTCATAGCAGAAGCGGTAATGCAAAGACTAGAACAAACAGCCCTACCAACATTCAAACCAAAAATCTGAGTCCGCTACGTAGATGACACCTTTGTCATCACAAAACGAAACAAGATAGAAGAGACATTTAACATCATCAACAACACCCTCACAGGCATAAAGTTCACCAAGGAGGAAGAAACCAACAACAAACTCGCATTCCTGGACGTCACAGTCGAAAGAACGGACAACGGAGAACTACAAAGCTGTGTATACAGAAAACCGACAAACACTGACCAAATACTTAACTACACCAGCAACCATTCCAACACACACAAACAAAGCTGTATCAGAACATTATTCCAACAAGCCACTACACACTGCAACACAGACGAACTTTGGAAAACAGAGGAGAACCACCTATACAACATATTCAAGAAGAACGGATTCTCAAAAAATACAGTCTGCAGATTCCTCAAGAACAAACCATGACAAGCAGACCTAACACAGCCAGAAACCCTAACCACCTTACCATACATCTAAGAAGTTTCAGAAATGACAGCCAAACTAATAAGAGTGCCCTCGGAATCCTAGTAGCACACAAACCCACCAACACTCTCAAACAAAAACTAACTAACTTAAAAGACCCAGAACAACCCATGGACAAAACCAACGTCATCTACAAAATTCCATGCAAGGACTGCCATGAACACTACATAGGACAAACAGGAAGAAAGTTAGCCACCAGGATACATGAACACCAGCTAGCCACAAAAAGACACAACCCCCTCTCCCTCGAAGCCCTACACACGGATGAAAAAAACCACTATTTCGACTGGGACAACACATCTATCTGGGACAGGCTAAGCAAAGATATGCCAGAGAATTCCTAGAGGTCTGGCACTCCAACCACAATGTCATAAACAAACACATAGATCTAGATACCATCTATGAACCCCTCAGAAAATGAACAGGAAATGACATCACCTCTATTATTGTGTCTTTACAAGAAATAACAACCATTGTACAAAAGTAAAGATGACTAATCAGATGAAGCTGATATAGTTTAAGACTTTTCTGTGTGTAAAAATAGATTATACATGTAAATTTCAAGTCCATCAAATGTATACAGGTTAATCAAAAGGTATTAAGGAATAGTTCAGGAATGTAAAATCCAACCTTCAATGAAAATCCACTATTTGCTATCACTGTTGGTGATTCTGCACTGAGGCAATTTGCAATAACTTGTGTGTGGACTGCAACAGAATAAATGAATGCAAAGCGCCTTCTGGCTATGAATTTAATAATGCAAAGATCATATTATCTGGTCTTAAAGGCCTGGATCTCCCTCAAGTGCCTCTGTGCAATTTCAGAATGTTTATGTGGTGATCTGAACCTGTTATATGATTAAAATAGGAAGGATTGCATTCCTTAATAAAGTAAAACTATCATTTAGTTTTTCATAGATTGTACATAAATATACCCATATGGTGCACATATAGCATTAGTTCTAAGCAATGAAAATATGAAGTCCAAATATCTTTCCTTCACCTCCAATTGCATTAATGTTGCCAAATCCAACGTTCACAAAATCCTTGAGGATTTGATTAACTTATCTGAGAGTCAACTGAACCAGCCAAATATTAGAACAAGCCAAATATTAGAACGCTGTGTATTCTGCAGCAAACACCTCAAGACTTCACAAATCCTCTCTATCATCTCGAAGGCACTAATTTGAAGTCCAAAGGAATATTCTCCACTTGTCTGTATGAATGCAGTCCAACATTAAAAAAAAGGTCAACACCAACTCAGTGAAAGTATGATTCGGAGATGCCGGTGTTGGACTGGGGTGTACAAAGTTAAAACTCACACCTCACCAGGTTATAGTCCAACAGGTTTAATTGAAAGCACACTAGCATCCGGAGCGACGCTCCTTCATCAGGTGATTGTGGAGGACTCGATCATAACACAGAATTTATAGCAAAAATTTGCAGTGTGATGTAACTGAAATTATACATTGAAGAATTGATTGTCTGTTAAGCCTTTCATCTGTTAGAATACAGTGATAGTTTCACTTCTTTTATGTGTAAATCACAAAACCCTTTTTTTTAAAGTTACATTCTCGGGTTAGCTGTTAACAATGGTGATAGCTAGACATATTTTGAAAGTGTTAGCCCCCTGTGTTAAGTCTATGACCTGATGTTTAGATTGATTCCAATCTAAAAAGTGAGATAACAGAGTTTTGCATAAATTCATGCAGTTTTTGAGCTCAGAGTTCTACATGAATGTATGTGGTTTTTGAGCAAAGTGCAATGCAACTCTGCAAGTACAAAAAAATTCACCACACAAAATATATGTGTGCATGTGGGTCTTTGTCTGTGTGTGTGTCTATCTGGGGTGGGGGTTGTGAGTGTGAGAAAGTGTGTGTGTGTGTGTGTGTGTGTGTGTGTGCAGTGAGTGTAGAGTGTCTTAAGTCTGTGAGGGGGTGCATGTGTGGGAGTGTGTGTGTCTATAAGGGTGTGCGTGGGTGTCTGTGTGCGCATCTGTGTGTACCTGTGTCCGTGTGTATGTGAGAGTGTGTGTGTGTAGGAATATCTGTGTGTGTGTGTGTGTGTGTGTGTAGTGCAATGGTGATCACCATTACAGGTGCACACAGACACCCACACACACCCTTATAGACATACACACTCCCACACATGCACCCCTTCACAGACTTAATACACTCTGCACTCACTACACATACACACTTTCTCACACTCACAACCCCCACCCCAGACAGACACACACACACAGACAAAGACCCACATGCACACATATATTTTGTGTGATGATTTTTTTGTACTTGCAGAGTTACATTGCACTTTGCTCAAAAACCACATACATTCATGTAGAACTCTGAGCTCAAAAACTGTATGAATTTATGTAAAACTCTGTTATCTCACTTTTTAGATTGGAATCAATCTAAACATCAGGTCATAGACAGAACACAGGGGGCTAACACCTTCAACATATTGTCTAGCTATCACCATTGTTAACAGCTAACCCGAGAATGCAACTTTAAAAAAAAGGGTTTTGTGATTTACACATGAAAGAAGTGAAACTATCACTGTATTCTAACAGATGAAAGGCTTAACAGACAATCAATTCTTCAATGTATAATTTCAGTTACATCACACTGCAAATTCTTGCTATAAATTCTGTGTTACAATCGAGCCCTCCACTATCACCTGATGAAGGAGCGTCGCTCCGAAAGCTAGTGTGCTTCCAATTAAATCTGTTGGACTATAACCTGGTGTTGTGTGATTTTTAACTTAGTGAAAGTAGGTTGTGATGAGTGGCTCAACTACCACATGCATTGGCTGTTTCCATTACTACCACATGGAGACTGCAGCCTGTCCTATCAATACATTGATACACTGCGGTGACTTATTAAAATCTTATTTGACAGCAGCTCCACTCCCTCGAAGGACAAAGGCAGCATCACCACAAAGATTTCCTTCAAGTCACACATTTTATTTGGACACACATCAGCAAGTAATATCCACATCTTGCAAATAAATCATAAAAAAGATTGATTTGGAGAGCCGGTGTTGGACTGGGGTGTACAAAGTTAAAAAACACACAACACTAGTTGGAGTCCAACAGGTTTAATTGGAAGCACGAGCTGAAAATGTGTTGCTGGAAAAGCGCAGCAGGTCAGGCAGCATCCAAGGAGCAGGAGAATTGACGTTTCGGGCATCAGCCCTTCTTCAGGAATCATTAATTGGAAGCACCACTAGCTTTTGGAGCTGTTGTAAAGCAAATGTAGGAAAAATTGATCTCCACCACTTGCTGTGTCTTTATAAACCACCACTATGTGTCTGTATTTTATCATAGGGTGATTCGAGAAAGGCTGTGGTTGTTATCATAACAGCAGGGAGTGCATTCACTGTCCATTTAGTCACATTTCCTGTGACATCTCCATCAGTGCACTGCAGGTTTCTGCTTACATCAAAGAATAGGATCAATGAGAGGATTTAACAAAAAATATTTTAAATCAATTCAAATCCTGAAATCATGAAAGTCACACAACCACATCACCAACACTTGTCTGCCTGCTCCCTCACTGCTTGATTCCATTGTTTACTGTTTATAAGCAGCATTGTTTACTGAGGTAAAAACAATGACTGCAGATGCTGGATAGCAAATACTGGATTAATGGTGCTGGAAGAGCACAGCAGTTCAGGCAGCATCCACCGAGCAGCGAAATCGACGTTTCGGGCAAAAGCCCTTCATCAGGAATAAAGGCAGTGAGCCTGAAGCGTGGAGAGATAAGCTAGAGGAGGGTGGGGGTGGGGAGAGAGTAGCATAGAGTACAATGGGTGAGTGGGGGAGGAGATGAAGGTGATAGGTCAAGGAGGAGAGGGTGGAGTGGATAGGTGGAAAAGGAGATAGGCAGGTTCGACAAGTCCGGACAAGTCAAGGAGACAGTGCTGAGCTGGAAGTTTGAAACTAGGATGAGGTGGGGGAAGGGGAAATGAGGAAGCTGTTGAAGTCCACATTGATGCCCTGGGGTTGAAGTGTTCTGAGGCGGAAGATGAGGCGTTCTTCCTCCAGGCGTCTGGTGGTGAGGGAGCGGCGGTGAAGGAGGCCCAGGATCTCCATGTCCTCGGCAGAGTGGGAGGGGGAGTTGAAATGTTGGGCCACGGGGCGGTTTGGTTGATTGGTGCGGGTGTCTCGGAGATGTTCCCTAAAGCGCTCTGCTAGGAGGCGCCCAGTCTCCCCAATGTAGAGGAGACCACATCAGGAGCAACGGTTACAATAAATGACATTAGTGGATGTGCAGGTAAAACTTTGATGGATGTGGAAGGCTCTTTTTGCACCTTGGATAGAGGTGAGGGAGGAGGTGTGGGCGCAGGTTTTACAGTTCCTGCGGTGGCAGGGGAAAGTGCCAGAATGGGAGGGTGGGTCGTAGGGGGGTGTGGACCTGACCAGGTAGTCACAGAGAGAATGCTCTTTGCGGAAGGCGGAAAGGGGTGAGGAGGGAAATATATCCCTGGTGGTGGGGTCTTTTTGGAGGTGGCGGAAATGTCGGCAGATGATTTGGTTTATGCGAAGGTTTGTAGGGTGGAAGGTGAGCACCAGGGGCGTTCTGTCCTTGTTACGGTTGGAGGAGTGGGGTTTGAGGGCAGAGGTAGGGGATGTGGACGAGGATGTGTTGGAGGGCACCTTTAACCACGTGGGAAGGGAAATTGCGGTCTCTAAAGAAGGAGGCCATCTGGTGTGTTCTATGGTGGAACTGGTCCTCCTGGGAGCAGATACAGTGGAGGTGGAGAAATTGGGAATACGGGATGGCATTTTTGCAAGAGATAGGGTGGGAAGAGGTGTAATCCACGTAGCTGTGGGAGTCGGTGGGTTTGTAAAAAATGTCAGTGTCAAGTTGGTCGTCACTAATGGAGATGGAGAGGTCCAGGAAGGGGAGCGAGGTGTCAGAGATGGTCCAGGTAAATTTAAGGTCAGGGTGGAATGTGTTGGTGAAGTTGATGAATTGCTCAACCTCCTCACGGGAGCATGAGGTAGCACCAATGCAGTCATCAATGGAGCGGAGGAAGAGGTGGGGAGTGGTGCCGGTGTAATTATGGAAGATCAACTATTCTACATAGCCAACAAAAAGACAGGCATAGCTGGGGTCCATACGTGTGCCCATGGCTACACCTTTGGTCTGGAGGAAGTGGGAGGATTCAAAGGTGAAATTGTTAAGGGTGAGGACCAGTTCCGCCAAATGAATGAGAGTGTCAGTGGAAGGGTACTGTTGGGGACGTCTGGAGAGGAAAAAACGGAGGGCTTGGAGGCCCTGGTCATGGCGGATGGAGGTGTAGAGGGATTGGATATCCATGGTGAAGATGAGGCGTTGGGGGCCGGGAAATGGAAGTCTTGGAGGAGATGGAGGGCGTGGGTGGTGTCTCGAACATATGTGGGGAGTTTCTGGATTAGGGGGATAGGACAGTGTCGAGGTAGGTAGAGATGAGTTCAGTGGGGCAGGAGCATGCTGAGACAATGGGTCGGCCAGGGCGGTCAGGCTTGTGGATCTTGGGAAGGAGGTAGAACCGGGCAGTGCAGGGTTCCCGGACTATGAGGTTGGAAGCTGTGGGTGGGAGATCTCCTGAGGTGATGAGGTTCTGTATGGTCTGGGAGATGATGGTTTGGTGATGGGGGGTGGGGTCATGGTCGAGGGGACAGTAGGAAGAGGTGTCCTCGAGTTGGCGTTTGGCTTCAGCGGTGTAGAGGTCAGTGCGCCAGACTACCACTGCGCCCCCTTTATCCGCTGGCTTCATGGTGAGGTTGGGATTGGAGCAGAGGGATTGGAGGGCTGCGCGTTGTGAGAGTGAGAGGTTGGAGTGGGGGAGGGGGATCGAGAGGTTGAGGCGGTTAAAGTCCTGGCGGCAGTTGGAAATGAAGAGGTCGAGGGCAGGTAATTGGCCAGCGCGGGGTGTCCAGGTGGATGCAGTGTGTTGGAGGTGGGCGGGAGTCCTGATTGTGAAAGTAAGCTCGGAGGCGGAGGCGACGGAAGAATTGTTCGATGTCACGGCGTGTATTAAATTCATTGATGCGTGGATGGAGGGGGATGAAGGTGAGTCCTTTGCTGAGGACTGATCGATCGTCCTCAGTGAGTGGGAGGTCTGGGGGGATGGTGAAAACTCGGCACGGCCGGGAGCGCCACCTACAACACACACCCTGGCCGACCCATTGTCTCAGCATGCTCCTGCCCCACTGAACTCATCTCTACCTACCTCGACACTGTCCTATCCCCCCAGTCCAGAAACTCCCCACATATGTTCGAGACACCACCACGCCCTCCACCTCCTCCAAGACTTCCTCCAAGAGCACTTTAGGGAACATCTCCGAGACACCCGTACCAATCAACCAAACCGCCCCGTGGCCCAACATTTCAACTCCCCCTCCCACTCTGCCGAGGACATGGAGGTCCTGGGCCTCCTTCACCACCGCTCCCTCACCACCAGACGCCTGGAGGAAGAACGCCTCATCTTCCGCCTCGGAACACTTCAACCCCAGTGCATCAATGTGGACTTCAACAGCTTCCTCATTTCCCCTTCCCCCACCTCATCCTAGTTTCAAACTTCCAGCTCAGCACTGCCTCCTTGACTTGTCCAGACTTGTCGAACCTGCCTATCTCCTTTTCCACCTATCCACTCCACCCTCTCCTCCTTGACCTATCACCTTCATCTCCTCCCCCACTCACCCATTGTACTCTCTGCTACTCTCTCCCCACCCCCACCCTCCTCTAGCTTATCTCTCCATGCTTCAGGCTCACTGCCTTTATTCCTGATGAAGGGCTTTTGCCCGAAACGTCGTTTTCGCTGCTCGTTGGATGCTGCCTGAACTGCTGTGCTCTTCCAGCACCACTAATCCAGTATTGTTTCCTGCCAATTGTGTTTATCAAGTGGAGCAGTGAGTAGGAGATTAAAGTGACATTAGTAAAGCATGATTTCCTTTTCACTAGACTTTGGCGATTCTACTGAATCCTATTATAATTTTCTAAGTAACCTGCTGAACCTCCTTAATAAGTCTTACAAATTCCCTATTACATTGTTAAGGTAACTGGCCTACATTTCCCTACTTTTTAGCCCTTTGCTTTCCTGAATAATATGTTACATTTGCATTTTGCCAATCTTCCTGGACTCCTCTAGAATTTAAAGAAATTTGGAAGATTGCAAATGTTCTATGAGGAGATGGTTATGAAAAGTTATCGTTGAGAATGACATCAATTTCTATCCAGTCTTATGATAGCATGTAAGATTGTTTAGGGAAAAAGCAGAACCTTATACAGTGAAGACTTGTACCCTATATCTTGTCAAAAATCTTTGTAATTGTATCTGTCTTAAAAAATGTAACTAGAACCTGACTGGTATTACTTAATAAAGCATATCATACTTAAAACAAGTGTTCTTTCCTTAATAATCACGAGTGATTTTCCTCTGCTAATGTAAACCAAGTAGACCCTTATACCCAGTTAAGTAAAAAGGATAAAGATTGCAGACTACTCAAATCACAAGCTAGGACTGGTCAGCTTATGAACACCCCTGACAGAGGCTTATAAAATCATTTAAAAAATGGATAGGGTGAATAGACCAGGCCTTTTCTCCGAGGTGAGGGAGTCCAGGAGAAAGTGAGGACTGCAGATGCTGGAGATCAGAGCTGAAAATGTGTTGCTGGAAAGGCGCAGCAGGTCAGGCAGCATCCAAGGACCAGGAGAATCGACGTTTCGGGAATGAGCCCTTCTTCAGGAATGCCAGGGAGTCCAGAACTAGATACCATAGGTTTAGGGTGAGAGGGGAAAGATTTAAAAAGGGACCTAAGGGGCAACATTTTTGGCAAAGGGCGGTGCGTGTATGGAATGAGCTGCCAGAGGAAGTGATGGAAGCTGGTACAATTACAACATTTAAAAGGATGGGTATATGAATAGGAAGAGTTTAGAGGGATATGGGCCAAGTGCTAGCTAATGGGAAGATTAGGTTAGGATATCTGGTCGGCGTGTATGTGTGGGACTGAAAGCTCAGTTTCTGTGCTGTACATCTCTATGACTCTATGACAGCAAACAATGGTATTGATATTGTCTTCCTTTAAAACCCTGGAATGCAGGCCATCAGGCCCAGGGGACTTGTCAGATTTTAGATCCAAAAGAATGCCCATGACCTTTCCCTTGGTGCCTGTAACCATTTTAAATTTCTCTCTCTTTTCAACTCTGAGCCAGAGTTGCAAGACTTATCCCTCTTCAGAGGATATGCACACAAAAAAAGCTAATACTGAGAGAGTGCAGCACTATCAGGTGCCAACATTTAATAAGACACTAAACAGAACCCCAATGTTCCAGTGGATGTAAAATATAAAAATGGTACTATTTTAAAGAACAGAAGTTGAGTTATCTTTTTGACCAATATTCATTCTTCAATTAATGTCACAGAAAACAGATTCAGGTTGTTATCAATGTATTGTTTGCTGTGACCCAATGGTTTCCCATATTACAGCATTGACAATACTAACAGAAGAACTTGATTCATGATAGAGACATCCTGGGAATGTAAAAATCTATTACACATTCAAGTGTTACTTCACTTACACTTTTCAACTCAATCAGAATTTTTGGTAAACAGTCTTAGCCTGTCCTGATAGTAATAAGTTCTTGGTTCTGTCACAGTCATGTAATGCACACTGCAACTTCCATCATATCTCACAACTATATTGACGACATTCATGGATTGAGCTGATTCTGGAGCTCGACAGGACTTAGCTCAGAAATAAATCACTAGAGATATTTTCTCAATCGATAACAGAAACTCCCTGACAATAGGTTCAAGCAACAGGATTCAGTTTTCTACCAGAGATTTATTGGGACTTTCTTCCTCCAAGTATTCCTTTGACCTATCTGTATTGGTTTTCATTTTGGTGTCTATCACTTTTATTTTAAAATTATTCTGTATTTATTCTTAAGAAGCCCTCAGTAATAGCTTGTAGGAAAGTAACCTTCAACCTGTTTAAATAAATAGTGTCTACTTATCTACTGTAACTTGTAATATTACACTATATTTTTTGTTTTGAGTTCATGACAGTTCTGATAATATCTTGCTAATCACTTTTGGGCTTGACCTAATGTCTCCAATTACTCCTGAAATATGCCAATCAAAATATGACATAATATCCCAAGAGTGAAATATTCATCACACTGCAATCTATTACTAAATGCTCAGAGTACTCAGTAAAATCTGCTTGAATGTATAGTTTTCATTCAGTAGGCACTGCATTGTAAAAAGGGAAATCAGAATTATTCACTGTCCCAAATCAAAGATCTTGTGTAGGAATTTCAGTTATTTGGTTACCTAGCTTCCTAGCTTTCACCTAACTTGTGTTAAGCATGGCAATCAGCATGGACTGCATGAATTAATACGTGTTGTAAATTTATTTGATTGGCTGCACTCAGGACTGTAATGTAGGATTAATATCACACACTTTAATAAACGCACTGGAGCAAGGCTCTCTGAGAAAAGTTTTTTTTTTAACCTGCGACCTCAGATTATGATCTTCTATGTGATGTGCTGTCAATGCGTCACATTCCCATCAGTCTTGCTTAACTTCAGAAATGAGGAAAAATAAATTTCTCTCTGGAGTTTCTGTAGATCAAGCAATTATTCAACATTGAAAATAATATTGCTAATTTCTGGTGCTCAGTGCTAAACAATGAAAGTTATTGTACATTATTGAACACAAAATTAATTTCTGTTCTGGTAACTCATTGATCATTTTAACAATGTACTACATGGAACAATATGACCTATTCTGCAAAAGATTTTCTCTAGTGTTACCTTGAAACAGCAGAACACAAATGCTTGTTCCTACTAATTACTGAAACTCTTAATACCAACCTCTTAAAAGAGCTTTCTATAAAACAAAATTCCAATAGGGGAGATGGTGGCATTATTGTAATATCACTAGGTTAGTAACAGAGCACCAATCTAATGTTCTGGGGGCATATGTTTAAGCCCTACCATAGTCAATGAGTTCTGAATTCACAAAAATCTAGAACTAACAGGCAAAGCTAATGGTTTATTGCCTGTTTTTGTCAAACTAGATTAATAATTGTCATTAAAAAATATCCAGTTCACTAATGCCCTTTAACGAAGGAAATCTGCCATCCTTCTCTGGTCTGGCCAACATATGACTCCATGTGGCTCTATCAAGTGACTCTGTCATATCAAACTGCTGAAAGTTAGAAGAAAAGGGTTGAAATCAAATGGTCCAACCATCATTCATGTGGGTACTGGAAACGACAACTGCAAACCCAGCAAAGATCTTCTTTTTGAACACCTGGTGGCTTTGTCAAATTTGAGAGAGTGGTTCCACAGAACAAACAACAACCTGACAGCTATTCTCATGCAATCATACATTGTACATAGTGTCCCAGACATCACCATCACTATCGCTGATTATGTCCAATCCCAGCAACAAACCTGACCCAGCAGAGAGGATAGCACTGTGGTGTAGCGTTAGATGGAAGAGGCACAGATTATATTCTGGGTGGGCAACTTAAATGTCTATTATACTGAATAATTCAAGAGCACTGCAACTGACTCAGCTGACTAACTGCTGAAGGACACACTTACTAGACTGGACCTGTGTCAGATGGTGACTGAATTAAGAGGGTAAAGCTTACTTGAACTCTTCCTCACCAATATTCCTGTTGCAGATACATCCATCTGTGCTAATATTAGTAAGAGTGATCACAGCATAGTCCATGAGCAGACAATATCACATCTTCTCAGTAAGAATTCCTTAAATTGTGATACATGGCACTGCCACTGTGCTAAATGGGACAGACTTTGAACTGATCAACAACACAAACTGAGCATTTGTAAAGTGGTGTAGACCATCAGTAGTGGTAGCAACAGATTTGCAATAAATCCAGTCAACCCAAGGCAGCACCCTGCATATCTAAAAATGAGGTGAAGCTAAAATTCAGGAAAACCTGCGCACAGGAACAGCATGCAATAGACAGGACCAAAGTGATTCCACAACCAAACGATCTGACCTAAGATCTGCAATTCTACACGTCAGGTCATAAACAGTGGTGGACAATTAAACAGTTTCCTGATGATGGCAACTCTGTAAATATCTCCATCATTTCAGGGGAGTCCAGCAAGTCAGTGCAAACAACAAGACTGAAACATCTATAGCAATCTTTAGCCAGATATGGTGAGTGGATGTTCCATCTCAGCCTCCAGTCTCACATACTAATCTTCAACCAATTTGATTCACTACACATGGTACCAAGAATGGGCTGAAGACATTGAATTCTGCAGAGGCTATGGGCCCATGCAATGTCCTGACAATAGTACTGATGACTTATGTTCTAGAATAAGTTGCAACACTAGCCATATTGTTCTAATACAGTTACAACACTGGCATCTATCTGATAATGTGGAAAATTGCCCAAGTGTGTCAAAAGACAAATCTAGTTAGTTTAATAACCATTCTACACTCAATCATTACCAGAGTAATGGAAGAGGTTGGCAGAAATGTTATCAAGCGACACTTGCAAAGGAAAAATCTGCTCATCAGCACTTAGCTTGGGTTTAGACAAGGCCACTTAGCTCCTGACTTCAGTACAGCTTTTTTCCAAATATCGACAAAAGAGATGAATGAGGTTAAAAGAGAGGGACTTCCCTTGTTATTTAGACAGCATTTGACAAGGTATGGCATCAAGTTGCCCAAGAAGAATTGGAGTTAATGGGAATCAGAGGGAAAATCAGAGGGAATTGCACCCAGCACAAAGAATGATTATTGAGATTGTTGAGGGTCAATCACCTCAGCCTCAGGACATCACTACAGGGATTTGTCAGGGTAATGACCTGTGCTGAACCATTTCCAGCTGAATGCTTCTTTCCTCCATATAAGTATGGAAGTAAGGGGCTCATGTGATGCAGTGGTAGCATCCCTATCTCTGGATAAGGTGTAGAGGATTCAAGTCCTACCTGTTCCAGAGGTCCGTAATAACATCTCTGAACATAGAATATAGAACATTATAGCACAGCACAGGCCCTTCGGCCCTTGATGTGGCGCCGACTTGTGGAACCAATCTGAAGCTGATCTAAACTACACTATTCCATTCTCATCCATATGCCTATCCAATGACCATTCAAATGCTCTTAAAGTTAGTGAGTCTACTATTGTTACAGGCAGTGCGTTCCATGCCCCTACTACTCTCTGAGTAAAGAAACTACTTCTATAATCTCTCCTATATCTATTAATCCTCAATTTAAAGCTATGTTCTCTCATGCTAGCCATCGCCATCCAAAGAAAAAGGCTCTCACTGCCCACCCTATCTAACCCTCTGATTATCTTATATATCTCAACTAAGTCGCATCTCAATCTTCTTCTCTATAACAAAAACAGCCTCAAGTCCCTCAGCCTTTCCTCATAAGACCTTCCCTCCATACCCGGCAATTTCCCAGTAAATCTCATCTAAACCCATTCTAAAGATTGCACATCCTTCCTATAACGTAGTGACCAGAACTGTATGCAATACTCCAAATGTGGTCTCACCAGAGATTTGTACAGCTGCAGCATGATCACATGGTTCCGTAACTCAATCCCTCTACCTATAAAAGCTAACACATCATATGCCTTCTTAACAACCCTATCAACCTGGGTAGCAACTTTCAAGCATCTATGTTCCTGGACACCAAGATCTCTCTGCTCAACTACACTACCAAGAATCTTACCATTAGCCCAGTACTCTGCATTCCTCTTACTCCTTCTTACTCCTTACTCATACTTTTCCACATTAAACTCCATTTGCCACCTCTCAGCCCAGCTCTGCAGCTTATTTATGTCTGTCTGCAACCTACAACATTATTTGTCACTATCTACAACTCTACCGACCCTAGTGTCATCCGCAAATTTACTAACCCATTCTTCTTTGCCCTCATCCAGGTCATTTATATAAATGACAAACAACAGTGGACCCAAGACAGATCCTTGTGGTACCCCACTGGTATCTGCATGCTAGGATGAATATTTCCCATCAACCACCACCCTCTTTTTTCAGTTAGCCAATTTCTGATCCAAACCACTAAATCACCCTCAATCCCATGCCTCCGCATTTTGCGCAGTAGCCTACCATGGGGAACCTTATCAAATGCCTTACTGAAATCCATATAAACCACATGAACTGCTTTACCCTCATCCACCTGTTTAGTCACCTTCTCAAAGAACTCAATAAGGTTTGTGAGGCATGACCTACCCTTCACAAAACCATGTTGACTATCCCTAATCAATCTATTCCTCTCTAGATGATTATAAATCCAACACTTTACCCACAACCAAAGTAAGAATCACAGATCGATAATTTCCATGGTTGTCTCTTCTCCCCTTCATGAACAAGGAAACAACATTTGCTATCCTCCAGTGTTCTGGCACTATTCCTGTGGACAATGACAACATAATGATCAAAGCCAAAGGCTCAGCAAACTCCTCCCTGGCTTTCCAGAGAATCCTAGGATAAATCCCATCTGGCCCAGGGGACCTATCTAATTTTACACTTTCAAGAATTGCTAACACCTCTTCCATATGTACATCAATCCCATCTAGTCTAGCAGATTGTATGTCAGTATTTTTTTTGACCTCATTATCTTTTTCTAGTGAGAATATTGATGAAAAGTATTCATTTAGCACTTCCCCTATCTCCTCTGATTCCATGCACAACTTCCCACTACTATGTTTGATTGCCCCTAATCTTACTCCAGTAAAATTGATTAGAAAATGTCTAGACATTCAGAAGGAGGAGGAATGTTACTGATGTTTTCCTCGTATTAGGCAGTATTTGTGACTTCTCAGAAACCAAAGCAGTAAGGCTCGAATGCAGCAAGGTCTGGGCAACAGCCGGGCTTGGATATCTGAGCAGGAAAAAATATTTTCACCATACACAAGTAGCAGGCAATGACCATTTCCAACAAGAGAAAATCTAACTGTTGTCCTTTGACATTCAACCACATTACAATGACTTAATCCTCCACTATCAATAATATGGAGATGAATATTGTGTAGGTATTGAGCTGGCATAGCCACATAATTACTTTAGTTACAACAGCAGATCAGACCCTAGGTATTCCATGGTGGGTAAGTCACCTCCCATCTCCCAATGCCATGGCACCATTAACATCGTAATGGAATATTGCCATCTCATCCACACACTCCTGCCTGGATTGGTGCAGGTCCAATTACACTCAAGGTACTAGACAACATCCAGGAAACATTTGTTTGTTGCCACTGTGAATAAGGTGCTAAATGTGAAACCTACAAGATGCATTGCAGCAACTCTCCAAGGATCCTCTGACTGCATCTTCCATCCCTCTAACTCTTGAAGGTCAAGGATCACCGATGCATGAGAACACCATCACTTACAAGTTCCCCCTTCACTGACATGAAATTGGAACTATGTCACTATTCCTTCACTGTCACTGGCTGAAAATCCTGGTGCTCTCTTCTTATCAATACTGAGTGAGTACCCCTATATACCAAAGACTACAATGGTTCAAGAAAACACGTCGAAACCACCTTCTCCAGCGCAACTAGTGAGAGAAAATAAATGCTGACCAGCCAGTTGTTCCCTTGTCCAATGAATGGATAAAATAAACTCGAAAAAATATAATCTGATTGCATCATGCACACTGATGAACTCACAACAATACACTGAACTGTGATATGTTTAGGTAGCTCTCACTGGATGTGCTAACATTTCTGACAACGAAACATTAGCAATTTAAGATTCCAATGGATGCTAGTAAGACTTTGGACAAATCTCCAGCCAGGCATCTGGAAAGTGAAGCTCTGCAGAGATTTTGTTTTCTCCCTCTGCATCTTGCTGCTTTTATTACTGGGAAAAAGCAGACTTTCCACCTGCCAATAAACAAGATAAAACCAGAGATTGTTTGAAGAATTGGATTAGTACTGGCTTACTTATCTTGTCTGTTCTTGGACTAATTATTTTCTCACACACTCATTGTATTTGTTATTCAGGCATAACCTTGGTACACAGAATAAGTCATGCAATATTATAGCTCGAACAAAAAGCCCATCTCATTTCAACTTCATTACATTGCCTGCTTCCAATCATAATTCAGCACTCATCCATTACTGAAACCTCCCTCCTTGTTTTTGTTATTTTGACTATTCCAGAGCAATCCTGATTATCCATCCAGCTTCCACAATCTGTAAACTCAAACTCAGGAAAACCACTACAGCTGGCTATTGAATCCATTCCTGTTTATACATCATCCTTGTTCTTGCTGATCTAAATTAGGCTTCATTCACCAACACCTTGACTTCAAAATTCTCATACTAAAGCCCAAACTCCTCCATAGCCTCACCTCTTCCTATCTCCAGCCCTACAAAAGTTCAGTATGCTTCCAAATCCAGAGACTTGGGTATTTAGTACTTGCTTTATTTTACTCCTCATGGTTATGGCTTTAGCTGGTTTAGCCCTAGATTGAGTTACAGAGAAAACCCCCACCACCACTGTCATCAATTCTCTCCTCCTTTAAGACCTACTTTAAAACCTAACTATCTTACCAGGCTTTCAGTAACCTACTCCATATCTACTTCACTGGCAACATACGTTCTACTGCCGCATTGCAACATACATGATTATTTTTATTATTATTTTACATTTTTATAATTTGAATGAGAGAATAAATTGTTGTGGTTATTATTTCTAAAGATAACAGGATTCAAGCATCTCCCTTTTTCTTTGTAAGTCTCTCCCAATACTGTAATCAATTGTGACTTGCGTTAATATCACACACTCCACTTTTCCCAAGTACTTACATAGCTATCAATCAAGGCTGGATTAGACCTTCTGAACCTTTCCAGCACTTTCTATATTTGCAGCAAGGATGATTCATTTGTTCACAGTGGAATGTAAACCAAGGAAGGGATGAACATGTGACTCAGTCAACAGGATTCTAGTTACTGCAGTGGGGCAACACCAGGTAACCATCACCCAAAATCAATGAAAAGGAGTGAGTCCAGATTATTTGCTAATAAGGAATGAGGTGATCAAAATTAGAGAGAACAGTTGGAAAATGAATCTTTCCAATGACTTCTGTGTCTTCTGTGACACAGTTTACCTAATGTCACTTCAGGAACAGAAGAAGAAAGGTATTGCCTTTCAAATTTTAAGGGATTCGAGATTTGCACATTGTCTTCACAGTTTTGGTTAAGGCTTTGCAAGATCTTCATAAATTTACCTGTTTCAAAAATACTGGTATTTTGATCCTATGGAGTGTTGCTGAACAAAGACACCTTGGACTGCAGGTTCATAGATTCTTGAAAGTACAGGTGCAGATAGATAAGATCATGAAGAAGGGATTTGGTATGTTTTCCTTTATTGGGTATAGGGGTTGTGAGGTCATGTTGCAGCTGTACAGGATGTTGGTTCAGCCACTTTTGGAATATTGTGCATAATTCTGGTCTCCTTCCTATCGGAAGGATATTGTGAAACTAGAAAGGATTCCGAAAAGATTTACAAGCATGTTGCCAAGGTTGGAGAATTTGAGCGAGAGAGAGAGAGAGAGACGTTAAGAAGCTAGGGCTATTTTCCCTAGAGCGTCGGAGGCTTAGCAGTGACCTTATAGAGGTTTATAAAAACATGAGGGGCATGGATAGGATAAATAGTCAGGCTTTTCCCTGGGGTGATGGAGTTCAGAACTAGAGGGCATAGTTTTAGGGCAAGAGGGGAAAGGTATAAAAGAGACCTAAGGGGCAGCTTTTCAACACAGAGGGTGGTGCGTGTTTGGAATGAGCTGCCAGAGGAAGTGGTGGAGCCTGGTACAGCTGGAACATTTAAAAGGCTTCTGATTGGCTACATAAATAGAAAGTATTTAGAGGGGTATGGGCCGGGTAGTGGCAAGTGGGAAAAGATTAGGTGGGATATCTGGTCGTCATGGACGAGTTGGACAGAAAGGTCTGTTTCTGTGCTATACATCTCTATGATTCTATGACTTTATTGTATCTCATTAGGTCAGGCACAGATGAGGACCCATTGTTAAAAACTAAGAATTCTGAATTTAAATACATCTGAAGAGTTTTATACTCCAAACCCAAACACAAATTATGTGATTCACACAGAACCCTCTGTCACAACATTTACAGAACATCAGGATGGGTATATGAATGGGAAGGGTTTAGAGGAATATGGGCCAAATGCTGGCAAATGGACTAGATTAATTTAAGATAACTGGACAGCATGGATGAGTTAGACTGAAGGGATTGGGAGCTCTATAGCTTCCAATCCCCTCATGCTGCTAGTTTAAAATATTCATCTACGCATTGGAATTTTTCAAAATCCTTGACTGCATGATTTCTTCCAACCTACACAATACCCCTATCACTCATCAAAATATTTCTCAACTCTAGACTCTTGTAACTTTTACCCCTTCCTTCATCCTACTTTGTTAAGACTGTTATAAAATCAACAGCATAGGTCCATTCTCTGAAGTTCCTACTCTCAATCCATATATATTTTCATCTACATTCCTCCTTTGAGAACTCCTTTAACAAAGCTGCCATCCTGATGATATTATCATCCATTACATTCAGGAGCAAAGTTACATTGGTGTCAACTTGTCTGCTAAATCTGACCCTCTAAAGGAATTGGGATATTATCTACTCATTTGGATCAGCAACTGTTTTGATTAAATCTTTGAAGCCCCTGCCAATTCTTCTACATTTAAAGTATTATATCAATGCAAGTTGGATGAAGGCAAAACATTTGGGATGTGGAAGTAACTGGGCTGCTTTTCAAAACAGCTGACAGTCTGGATAAGGCAAGTTCCCTCTGCAAGTGCTCTATTGTTCTCTATTACAAACATGAAGTAATCTATTCAGTAGGCATGATTAGTGATATTCCAGATGTGATGTATTTCTCCTTTATGCTTATCCAATGGTGTTAAATTTTCAGAGGTTCTGAAAACAGTAACTTTGACAGAGAATCCCTAGAAATTGCACAGAGCCATATAATTTCTGAAGTTTCCATTGATACGCTAAAAGGGCTTTGGTAGATGACAGGGAGAAGCCCTGCAGAAATTTCTTCCCTCCAAGTAAAATGAATATGATTTTAACCATCTGTTGCATGTGCTTTAAATCAAAATTTATTTTGCTTTGTCAATTGTTAGAAGAGGAGGCTGATAATAGGGTGGTGAGGGCAACAGGGTTTTTGCAAACAACACATTGCCATAGCTAATGAATTTTAAAGATTGAGAAATAAACAGAAGGAGAATGGAGAATGTGGGTGAATTAGAATGACTGAATTCAATGTCAACTTAGAAAGAATCAACAGTGTGGCAAAACAAGACATTCAGCCCAACTGGTCCACACCAACCCTCTGAAGAGTATCTCATCCAGACTCATCCCTCTATCCTTTATTTCCCATGGCCAACTCAACTAGCCTGCACACTATGGGCAATTTAGCATGGCCAATCCACCTAACCTGCACATTTTTGGACTGTCGGAGGAAACCAGTGCATTTGGCAGAAACCCATGCAGATGCTGGGAGAGTGTACAAACTGCACACAGATACCCAAGGGTGGGACCGAATCTGGGTCTTAGTGCTGTGAGGCAGCAGTGTTAGCTACTGAGCTACCGTGCAACCCTAAGAAAGAGGAGTCTGCACTATCAAATTTGCACTTTGTATTATGTCTGAATTAGTCAATAATTAAATGATAAATGAGCATTTGACTAACAGTGGACATAAGATAATATTCAAAATTATTTGCAAGAGGAAGAAGCAGTTACACAATTTAAATCTAAGTAATGCTTACTTCAGAAGAATTCGTTGGGAGTTGACCTTCACAGATTGGATGGAACTATTGACATAATAAGCTAGAGTTAAACAGTAGGAGGTTTTCAAATAAAAACATTGATAAAGTGTAAATTTTGCAAGCACCCTGCAAGGACAAGAATTCCAAGTGTTACTTTAATTATAGTCATTAATAAAAGAAAATCATGGAACAAAATTCAAAAAAGACTTCTACAATGACAAAAAATCGGGAATTAGATTAGATTAGATTACTTACAGTGTGGAAACAGGCCCTTCGGCCCAACAAGTCCACACCGCCCTGCCGAAGCGCAACCCACCCATACCCCTACATCTACCCCTTACCCAACACTACGGGCAATTTAGTATGGCCAATTCACCTGACCTGCACATCTTTGGAGTGTGGGAGGAAACCGGAGCACCTGGAGGAAACCCACGCAGACACAGGGAGAATGTGCAAACTCCACACAGAGAGTCGCCTGAGGCGGGAATTGAACCCGGGTCTCTGGCGCTGTGAGGCAGCAGTGCTAACCACTGAGCCACCGTGCTGCCCCAAATCCTGCAGATAAGGTGAAAATGTGAAGGAAAACAAAGAGACACAAAAAATTTTAAGAAAGGATAAGAGATTGAGTTTAGTTGATTTTTGAAAGATTAACAATTACAGTAGATGCAGACTATCTGTTGATACTATTTTAATTGAGTTTCAGAAGAATTTTTAAGTTACCTAAAAAAAACACAAATGAGAGGTTTTAGAATTGGAATCCATCAATTAACATTTTGAAGAGACAAGAGCAATGGAGCAAGAGAGTGATATTTAATTTTGAAGGGCTTAAGGAGTTTACAAAGGGTTTACAATGACTTGGGGAAATTTTAGCAGAGGGAGGAGTCGGTGGAATTCGTCGATACAGAGAATGGTGGAGGCAGGGTCAGAGAATATTTTTACAGCTGAGTTAAATAAATTATTCCTAAAAAGGGAATGAAAGGATACAAGGGGTAAATTGGAAAATGCAATTCAGATTATAATCAGATCAGCCATGATGTTATTAAATGGCTGAGTGAGAACAAAGGGGAAAATGGCCAACTCCTGCTAATTCATTCAAACTCATAATATGGCCTAAGTAGGAATTGCTTTGAAGATTGGCTTATCTGTGGAACTCCGTGTCCAGTGAAATAGTTGACGCTACTTCAGTAAACATTTTTAAAGTTAAGATAGATTTTTTTTAACAGTAAGGGAATTAAGGAATACAGATATAGGGTGGGTAAGTGGAACTAAGCACGCCAACTCGAGGACACCTCCTCCTACCGCCCCCTCGACCATGACCCCACTCCCCATCACCAAACCATCATCTCCCAGACCATACAGAACCTCATCACCTCAGGAGATCTCCCACCCACAGTTTCCAACCTCATTGTCTGGGAACCCCGCACTGCCCGGTTCTACCTCCTTCCCAAGATCCACAAGCCTGACCACCCTGGCCGACCCATTGTCTCAGCATGCTCCTGCCCCACTGAACTCATCCCTACCTAGCTCAACACTGTCCTATCCCCCCCCCCAGTCCAGGAACTCCCCACATACATTTGAGACACCACCCATGCCCTCCACCTCCTCCAAGCCTTCCGGTTCCCTGGACCCCAACTCTTCATCTTCACCATGATATCCAGTCCCTTCTACACCTCCATTCTCCATGACCAGGGCCTCCAAGCCCTCCGTTTCTTCCTCTCCCGACGTCCCCAACAGTACCTTTCCACCGACACTCTCATTCATTTGGCCCAACTGCTCCTCACCATTAACAATTTCTCCTTCGAATCCTCCCACTTCCTCCAGACCAAAGGGTAGTCATGGGCACCCATCTGGGCCCCAGCTATGCCTGTCTCTTTGTTAGCTACGTAGAACAGTCCATCTTTTGAAATTACACCAGCATCACTTTCTACCTCTTCCACTGTTACATTGATGACTGCATTGGTGCCACCTCATGCTCCCACGAGGAGGTTGAGCAATTCATCAACTTCACTAACACATTCCACCCTGACCTTAAATTTACCTGGACAATCTCTGACACCTCCCTCCCTTTCCTGGACCTCTCCATCTCCATTAATGACGACCGACTTGACACTGACATTTTTTACAAACCCATCAACTCCCACAGCTACGTGGATTACACCTCTTCCCATCCTACCTCTTGCAAAAATGCCATCCCGTATTCCCGATTTCTCCGCCTCCGCTGTATCCGCTCCCAGGAGGACCAATTCCACCACAGAACACACCAGATGGCCTCCTTCTTTAGAGACTGCAATTTCCCTTCCCACATGGTTAAAGATGCCCTCCAACGCATCTTGTCCACATCCCGCACCTCCGTCCTCAGACCCCACCCCTCCAACCGTCACAAGGACTGAACCCCACAAGTGCTCACCTTCCACCCTACCTACCTTCGCATAAGCCAAATCATCTGACATTTCTGCCACCTCCAAACAGACCCACCACCAGGGATATATTTCCCTCCCCACCCCATTGCCTTCCGCAAAGACTGTTCCCTCTGTGACTACCTGGTCAGGTCCACGTCCCCCAATGACCCACCCATACGTCCTGGCACCTTAACCTGCCACTGCAGGAATGACAAAACCTGCACCCACACCTCCTCCCTCACCTCCATCCAAGGCCCTAAAGGAGCATTCCACATCCATCAAAGTTTTACTGCACATCCACCAATATCATTTATTGTATCCGTTGTTCCCGATGTGGTCTCTTCTACATTGGGGAAACTGGACGCCTGCTAGCATAGCGCTTTAGGGAACATCTCTGGGACACCCACACCAATCAACCACACCACCCTGTGGCCCAACATTTCAACTCCCCCTCCCATTCTGCCGAGGGCATGGAGATCCTGGGCCTCCTTCACCACCACTCCCTTACCACCTGATGCCTGGAGGAAGAACGCCTCATTTTCTGCCTTGGAACACTTCAATCCCAGGGCATCAATGTGGACTTCACCAATTTCCTCATTTCGCCTTCCCCCACCTCACCCAGTTCCAAACTTCCAGCTCAGCACTGTCCCATGACTTGTCCTACCTGCCTATCTTTTTTTCCACCTATCCACTCCACCCTCCTCTCTGACCTATCACAGTTTGGGAGAAGATTTGTAGCTCAGGTGCTTGTTGTTGTGGTTCTGTTCGCCGAGCTGGGAATTTGTCTTGCAAACGTTTCGTCCCCTGTCTAGGTGACATCCTCAGTGCTTGGGAGCCTCCTGTGAAGTGCTTCTGTGCTGTTTTCTCCGGCATTTATAGTGGCCTGTCTCTGCCGCTTCCGGTTGTCAGTTCGAGCTGTCCGCTGTAGTGGCCGGTACATTGGGTCCAGGTAGACGTGTTTGTTGATAGAGTCTGTGGATGAGTGCCATGCCTCTAGGAATTCCCTGGCTGTTCTCTGTTTGGCTTGCCCTACAATGGTAGTGTTGTCCCAGTCGAATTCATGTTGCTTGTCGTCTGTGTGACCAACATCTGCAGTCATATTTTTTACCCATGAAAATATCAGCCATGATCTTACTGAATAACAGAGCAAGCTCAAAGGACTGGATGGCCTACTCCTGCTCCTGGTTCTTATGTTCTTATGTAAGTTAGGAATGTGTATTGACAATTATATGAACTGCAGTCTGCAAGATATGACTGGTAAAGTCACTCAGTGATCTGTAATATGGCTGGGGAACTCAGCTTTTCATCACAAATTATTTAAGACAATGACTTGAATGGAGGAGTGTTTCCTTTTGTATATTTGTGTGCATTTTTTTGTTTTATTTACCTGATCAACCTTAACCAATTTTTGCAACATACCTATGTAACTGGCTTTGCTTACATTTAACATTCTTGTCTTTTGGTTGGAATATCACTTTCAAACTTCATATAGAATTCAATTTTATCATGATCACTAATTCCTTAAAAATGGAGTCTCAGGTAGCTAGGATAGTGAAGACATCATTTGGTATGCTTGCCTTAATTGGTCAGAGCATTGCATATTGTAGTTGAGAGGTCATGTTGTGTCTGTACAGGACATTGGGTAGGCCGCTTTCAGCGTATTTCATGCAATTCTTGTCTCCCTCCAATAGAAAGGATGTTGTGAAACTTGAAAGGGTTCAGAAAAAGATTCATGAGGATGTTGCCAGAATTGGAGAGTTTGGGACTTAGGGAGAGGCTGAATAGGCTGGGGCTGTTTTCCCTGGAGCATTGGAGGCAAGTCAGAGGTGGTTTGCTGGATTGGTACCTGGAATGAGTGGACTTTCTTCTGAGGATATGTTGGACAGGTTGGGCTTGTTTCCACTGCAGTTTAGAAAAGTGAGGACAGACTTAAGTGAATTGTACAAGATCTTAGAGTTTATACGAAAAGGGTATTTTCTGTTGTCAGTGAGCCTAAATCCTGAAAAGGTAACCTCTTTTCAGGATACAGATGAGGAAAAGGTTTTGTTCACAAGAAACTTGTGTGACTGGAACAATCTGCCTCAGAAGAGAGTGGAAGCAAAACTTTTGAATGTTTTTTAAACAAATATATTTTGACTTCCTTGCCTAACAAAAATCAAAGGTTTTCAGTGTGATCTTATAGAGGTTTATAAAATCATGAGGGACATCGATAGGGTAAATAGGCAAGGTCTTTTCCTCAGGGTGGGGAGTCAAAAGCTAGAGGGCATAGGTTTAATGTGAGAGGTGAAAGAAATGAAAGGGGTGTAATGAGCAACGTTTTCATGCAGAAGGTGGTGCATATATGGAATGAGCTGTGAGAGGAAGTGGTGGAGGGTGTACAATTGCAAGAGTTAAAAGGCATCTGGATGGATATATAAATAGAAAGGGTTCAGAGGAATATGGACCAAATGCTGGCAAATGGGACTAGATTTATATGGACATGGATGAGTTGGCCGATACATCTGTCTCTGTGCTGTGTATCTCTGTAACATTTACATATGGATAAGTAGCCCTTTTTTCACAATCATTTATTACATTAGCCTTGTTGCTTAACTTAGCTTGACTTTTATCTGACCACCCATTTCTTTTATTCAGACAAGCCCAACCTGTTCAACATATCAGACTTGCACCAGAATCTTCCCCACTGTGCCACCAATTTAAAACGCTACATTAGACTTAAATCTTGGATAACAAGAAAGTGTCAGAAACATTTTTTCTTGTACGTTCAACTACAACAACGTTGTACTTTTAATACTATCACTTGCATGTCGAAATATACAGCTGGGGTATCTTGGGTTGTGGAAAATTGCATACACATGTCCTTGAAGCTGTTTGTTCCTCATCTCCTTTTCCCTTGTAACACTCTTCTATTATGTACACCTGTAAGTTTGTACATCATCAGATACACCTCTGTTGTGCAGTGTCTAAGACTTCCCTCTTCAAATGCTCAAAAGACTGCCTCTTCTCTTAGTCATATCAGAATTATATGATCATTCACATTATGATTTACATGAGGTCTCACTACACACTACAGGAATGACACCATTGCCAGTTCTATTAAAAACAATCATCATCTATCCCTGGGTAAATTAGTGTTTGGCTAATAAAGAGTCAGCATGTCAATACTATGGGTTTAAGAAATGTATTTCACCCTCTCTTCTTTTTTTTTTAAGAGAGGCTTTGTGCTTTAGGTGATGATCTGTCCTCTGTGCCAAAACAGTAAATCACTTGTGAGGTCTTGTTTTGTTTTCTTTATAGTTGGAACAATAGAAGCAGTACGAATGGGGTGGAGTCAGGCTCCTAAAGAATCAGGGTTTTTGTTTAGCTTTTATCAGTTGTTGGGTTAGAAGTTGGCTGTGGAAGCTGTTACTTCTGTTTCTCAGCAAGAAGCTGAAGTTCGCTGTGCTGCCAGAGACAATCTATTTGAATGAATTTGCCTTTGCCAAGGGGGTGTTTGTGGGATTGGAACTATTGTTGTTTAGTAGTTAAATAATCTAATATTCCATTATGTTTTACAATATAAATTATAGATATGTCAATATCTCTTTCGCTTGTTCATATTTTAATTGTATTAGGTAAAAATGAAGTGTGCTTGCTTAAAACTGAGTAGTGTAACCAATCAGATTACCTCTGGAACAGAGCACCTTACAGCTGCTTTTCAATAAAATAAAAGTTAGGGTTTAGGCGATCTCCTTGATTCACTTGAAGGGGGTTCGGTCTGGTCCATAACAGGCAGATGGAGGGGAGCTCACAGGAAATCTATGCAATTGCAATTTACAAGCTGAATCATCCCTCTGGTCCACCAACTTTCTGACAAACAGTCTGAGCTTTAAAGCTGCCAGAATTGAATATTATGTGGAGTTTTGATCTCATAATTGAAGGAAGGAAGCAAGCAATAGAGGCAAGTCAGATGTGGTGTACTGGATTGGTACCTAGAATGAGTGGATTTTCTTCTGAGGATATGTTGCACAGGTTGGGCTTGTTTCCACTGCAGTTTAGAAAAGTGAGGACAGACTTAAGTGAATTGTACAAGGTCTGAGAGTTTATATGAAAAGAGTATTTTCTGTTGTCAGTGAGCCTAAAACCAAAAGGCATTGTTTTAAAATTAGAGGTTACCTTTTCAGGATACAGATGAGGAAAAGTTTTTGTTCACAGAGACTTGTGTGACTGGAACAATCTGCCTCAGAAGAGAGTGGAAGCAAAGCTTTTGAAAGTTTTTTAAACAAATATATTTTGACTTCCTTAACTAACAAAAATCAAAGGTTTTCAGTGTGAACAATAATGTGGAACAGGTTAGGCCTGATTTTATTAAATAGCGAAACAGGTTCAAGAATTGGTCCAGTTCTGCTCCTATTTTATATGTTCATATTCTCCATTGCAGAGATTGGATCCAGGCTCATTATCCAGACACATATGTCATGGGTCATCTTCTTCCACTATCATTATCTCTGCTCACTAATCTACTGGGGATTGGGGGTGGGGGGGGGTACTTTGCTAACATGCAGCATAATTCTTCCTCACAGTCTCCTCCTCAATCTGGTGGTCCACATCTGTTCAAGAAACTGAAAAATCGAGCAGAAGTTACAGCAGTTATTCTATGCTTCATTCTTTGTTAAAGGCACCACTCATTCCTTTAAGAATCTGCTTTTAACCCATGTGATTTCCCTCTCAACACACACACGTACACACGTATACACACGTACACACGTATATACACACACACACATGTACACACGTATATACACACACACACATGTACACATGTATATATACACACACACACACACACACACACACACACACACACAAAACTGATGAGCCCCTATTCAAGATGTGACAACTCAACAATTCATGATTTAAGCACAGATCTCAAGATGAAATGCGTCTCAAGTAAGAATGATCAGGAGATTGAAATGGATGGTCACTTCAGCCACAACTTGATCCTTGCTCTCCCTGTGCTAGAGTTTGTACAGGATACTGCTGTGGCTTTGCTACTCAAAGGCAGATCTGACCCAAGAAGAAATAACAAAAAGTGTGCTTACTTTGAGCATATTGACTGATTTTTTTCTCAATGGTTTGCAGAATCACAGAGAACCAGATTCCCAACTACATTATGCATCAATGGCTATTACAAAAAATAATCATTTCATCTGTGACTCTTGATTCAAACTTCTAATAAAATACTGATAGATAACTTGACAAATGACAGATCAAAGTGTTGAGTCTTGATCCAATGAACTGTACAGACTTCAAAAACACTAGACTGTGTCAAGATATTTGAGATGTAACTACTTGTTTTTATAATACACATTAATTTAAATTTCAAATTGCAAAATCAACCACACAATGCATTTTTCTTGTTCATAGTGATGACATTACATAACATTCGCATTACTGAAAGTACTCTTCCTATGAAAATTGAATAGTGAGAATGTTCAAAGCAATGTTCTAAATTCTCACTGTGCACTGTACCTAGTTAATATCAGCAGTGGACTGGAACTAAATCAAAAAGACATTCAGAAGGGCATCAAGTACAGACTCCTTTCTGCTCTAATTTTCTCCGCTTCCCTTCCCTCGATGAGAGGCTGACCAGTATGCGTTTTTCACGGAATGCATGTAAATGAAGCTGCAGTGACCCTCATTCCAACAACACATTTCAAAATGGAGCTCCAGTACAACCAGCATGGTTGTCCATAAGTATGTTCATTTCAAGTTTTCCAGCTTCAGGTTAATTTACCTCTTCATAGAATGCTCCAATTAGATTAGATTAGATTACTAACAGTGTGGAAACAGGTCCTTTGGCCCAACAAGTCCACATCAACCCTCTGAAGATCAACCCACTTAGACCCATTCCCCTACATTTACCCCTTCACCTAACACTAGGGGCAATTTAGCATGGCCAATTCACTTAACCTGCACACTTTTGGACTGTGGGAGGAAACCGGAGCACCCAGAGGAAACCCAAGCAGACACGAAGAGAATGTGCAAACCACACAGACAGTTGCCTGAGGTGGAAATTGAACCCGGGTCTCTGGTGCTGTGAGGCAGCAGTGCTAACCACTGTGCCACCGTGCCACCCATAAGAGCCTGCTGTTTCAGGAATGCTAGCAGGGTACCTGATAATGTTCTGAGGAAGGGTGACTCAACCTGAAACCTTAACTCTAATTTCTCTCCACAGATGCTTCTAGACCTGCTCAGCTTTTCCAGCAATTTCTGTTTTTGTACTTGATAATGTTGTTCTGTTTGGAGTGGTTAGTATTTTCAGTGCTGTCAGGAGAATGGAGAACTGACAGGTTCTCACTCATAATTCAGGGTGCTCAGATACCTTCTGGTGAAATGTGCCTGAGAAGTATAACTCCTCATTCTCATTAAAATCCACATCAATTGAACTCTCCACCTGAGGAGTGGAATTCAAATTCAACGCTGCCTCAATCACAAAGGAAATAGCTTCAAGTGAAGAAAAAGTCAGCCCATTGAGATTTGAGTCATTTCCAACAGGCTTTCAATAAACATCAGAAAAACAAAATCAGGAAAGAAGAACTTAATGGTAAGGCCCTAGGGAGTGTTGCTGATCAACGAGACCTTGGAATGCAGGTTCATAGCTCCTTGAAAGTGGAGTCGCAGGTAGATAGGATAGTGAAGAAGGTGTTTGGTATGCTTTCCTTTATTGGTCAGAGTATTGAGTACAGGAGTTGGGAGGTCATGTTGCAGCTGTACAGGACATTGGTTAGGCCACTGTTGGAATATTGCGTGCAATTCTGGTCTCCTTCCTATCGGAAAGATGTTGTGAAACTTGAAAGATTTCAGAAAAGATTTACAAGGATGTTGCCAGGGTTGGAGGATCTGAGCTATATGGAGAGGCTGAACAGGCTGGGGCAGTTTTCCTTGGAGCGTCGGAGGTTGAGGGGTGACCTTATAGAGGTTTACGAAATTATGAGGGGCATGGATAGGATAAATAGACAAAGATTTTTCCCTGGGGTCAGGGAGTCCAGAACTAGAGGGCATAGGTTTAGGGTGAGAGGGGAAAGATATAAAAGAGACCTAAGAGACAACTTTTTCACACAGAGAGTGGTACGTGTATGGAATCAGCTGCCAGAGCATATGGTGGAGGCTGGTACAATTGCAACATTTAAGAGGTGTTTGGATGGGTATATGAATAGGAAGGGTTTGGAGGGATATGGGCCAGGTGCTGGCAGGTGGGACTAGTTTGGGTTGGGATATCTGGTCAGCATGGATGGTGGACCGAAAGGTTTGTTTCCATGACATCTTTATGACTCAATGACTCTATAACAGAATTAGCAGGTAATCGGAATATTCATGGAGCTCTTTACATGAACATGCATTACTCTGGTAAAAAGGGCAATAGACATCCAACTTGCTGAGAAATGATTTGCCTACTTTTCTGCTTTTTTTTTATCAATGAAATGATGCACTTGAATATCTGTTACTTTTCACTCAACTTTTCAGTTTTTGCAAGTTGGAATTTAGAAGTTAAAATGTCAATGCAATTTCATTTTAGCTTCATAACAATATTGTACAGCATCAGTGTTATACTGATTAGCTCTTAATCTTCAGTTCTCTTTCCAATTCATTTTAATTTGCTGAAATTTGAACACTCATCCTTCCAACTTTGGAAAAGCTCTATTATTAGATTGGTGCAAAGTGACTGTGGCTCAGATAAGCATGAATTAAACAGAGTATATTCTGATCTTGTTCTATCAATGTTTCCAGTTATTCCACATTCAGACAATGCACTACTGTCAGAGATTGCTAGTCAGCTGGTTTGAGAAAAAAAAGCCTTAGCTTTTCTCTGTGTAGTAAACATTATAGAAATTAGTAATCATTTGATGGACATTGTGACTGTGAAGAAGACAGATAATAGGTATAATTATCTGAAGTGGTTGGTTATCACTGAACTCAAAATAGTTGGCAAATTTATCTCAACTTTGTATATTAATGATGCATAACGAGGAAGGAATTAGAGCTTTTTGAATTATTTCAAACATAAGAATCATGTTGAAGGAACATCTCAAGCAAAACATTCAATTAGCATTGAGAAACATTTTTACAGTGGTCAAATTTGAATCTAAAAGAAAATGGGGTAACTGGAAGTATTGGTGGATTTTATTCTGAAGAAGAAACTAAGCTGCTACACAATAGAAATGCATTGAACTGAAATCTTATTAATATAAGAAGAAACAATGATTATAATTCTGTAAGTTTTAAGATAGCTGTGGATAATGAGAAGGTGGCTCAGTGGTTAGCACTGCTGCCTCACAGCGCTAGGGACCCGGGTTCAATTCCACCCTCAGGCAACTATCTGTGTGGAGTTTGCACATTCTCCCTGTGTCTGCCCAGGTTTCCTCCGGGTGCTCCGGTTTCCTCCCACAATCAAAAGATGTGCAGGTCTGGTGAATTGGACATGCTAAATTGCCTGTACTGTTCAGGGATGCCTAGGTTAGGTGCATTAGTCAGTGGCAAATATAGGGGAATGGGTCTGGATGGGTTATTCTTCGGAGGTGAAAGTATTACACTGGGGGAAGGCTAATCGTCAAAGAATTTGGCAGCATCGAGAAAAATTAGATTGGGGGCAACTGTTTGAGGGTAAATCCACTTCTGCTATGTGGGACATTTTAAAAGGCCAGTTAATCAGAGTTCAAGACTAGCATGCTCCTGTGAGAATGAAAGATCTGGATGACAAGATTGAAAGGTCAGTCAAAAAGAAAAGGAAACAAACATAATGTTTCAGAATGTAAAATCAGACAAGGCCCTTGAAGAATATTTACGAAGCAGGAAAGAACATTAACAAAGAATTAAGAGGGTGAAAAGGCGCTATGAATTCTTTAGGAAGTAGGATTAGAATGAATCCCAAGGCACTTTTAATATGTTTTAGGAGCAAGAGAGTAGCGCTGAAAATGTGTTGCTGGAAAAGCACAGCAGGTCAGGCAGTGTCCAAGGAGCAGGAGAATCAACATTTCGGGCATGAGCCCTTCTTCAGGATTGAGGAAAGTGTGCCAAGCAGGCGAAGATAAAAGGTAGGGAGGAGGGACTTGGGGGAAGGGCGTTGGAAATGCGATAGGTGGAAGGGGGTTAAGGTGAGGGTGATAGGCTGAAGTGGGGGTGGGGGCGGAGAGGTCAGGAATAAGATTGCAGGTTAGGAAGGTGGTGCTGAGTTCGAGGGTTGGGACTGAGACAAGGTGGGGGGAGGGGAAATGAAGAAACTGGAGAAATCTGAGTTAATCCCTTGTGGTTGGAGGGAGCAAGAGTAGCCAGGGAAAAGGTAGATACGCTCAAGAACAAAGAAACAAATTTATGTGTGGAGCCAGAGGAAGTGGGTGAGATTAAGGTGCACTTTGTTCCAGTAATCACTGAATAGAAGGACATGGATGATGAGAAGATTAGAGAGGGATATGTTGCTATTCTTGTGTAATATTAAAAAGGGGTTGATGTTGGTTGTCTTGAAAAACATAAAGGTAGAAAAGTACCTCAGGCCTGATGGGATGTATCCCAGGATACTAAAGGAAGAGATTGCTGCAGCCTTGACAAAGATCTTTCTTTCCTCTTTGGCCATGGGTCAGTTCCAAAAAGATTGAAGAATAGCCAGTGTTGTTCCTTTGTTTAAGAAGGACAACAGGTATAATCCAGATATGTACAGGCTGATGATTCTTACATTAGTGGGAGGAAAAATATTGGCGAAGATTCTTAAGGAGAGGGTTTACTTGCATTTGGGAAAGAATGTACTTACTAAGGATAGTCAGCTTGGCTTTGAGAGAGGGAGGGCTTGCCTCACAAATTTGATGAGTTTTTGAGGAAGTGATGAAGATAATTGATGAGGGTAGAATGTGTACGTTGACTACATTGACTTTACGAAAGCATTTGTCAAGATCCTTCATGGCTGATCCAGAGGATGATGTCACATTGGATCCAGAGTGAGTGGATACAAAACTGTCTTGTTCAGTTTTGTATCCAAGAGGAGGGTGGTTGTATCCAAGGCCAAGAGGGTGGTTGTGGAAAGGAGGTTTTTTTTGACTGAAGGGTCTGTGACCAGTGGTGGTCCACAAGCATCAGTGCTGGGACCCTCTGTTTTTTTTCTAATTTATATAAATGATTTGGATGAAAATGTAGACAGTCTGATTAGAAAGTTTGTAGATTACTGAAAAATTTGTGGAGTTGTGGATAATGAGGAAGTTTGCCAAAGAATACAGCAGGATATAGATCAGTTAGAAAGTTTGGCGAAGAAATCATAGAGTTTAACAAGTGTGAGGTGGTGCATTTTGGGAGGTCAAATGCACGAGAAAAGTGGTAGTAATGAAGGTGTACCACTTGCTTACCTTCATTGGTCAGGGCATTGAGGCCAAACTTTGGCCAGTAATGTTGCAGCGATATAAACATTTAGTTCGTCTACATTAGGAGAATTGATTCTGGTTGCCAAACTGTAGGAAGAATGTAGAGACTCTGGAGAGGATGCAACAGAGGATGCTTCCTGGTTTGGAGTGTACTAGTTGTAAGGAGAGGTTGGATAGACCTGGATTGTTTTCGCTAGAGCATTGGAGGCTGAGGGACAAACTGATAGAAGTATGTAAAATTATAAGAAGTGTGGATAGGGTGATAGTTGGGGTTTTTTTTCCCAAGATGGAAATGGCAAATGCCAGGGGCCATACGTCTAAGTTGAGAGTAGGATAGTTTAAAGAAGTTGTGTGAGGCAAGTTTTCTTTAACAGAAGGTGGTTGGTGCCTGGAACATTCTGCCAGAGGATGTGGTAGAAGCAGATACCATAGCAACATTTAAAAGGAATTTAGACAGACACATGAGCAGGCAGAGAGTAGAAGGATAGGCATCATATTTAAACAGATGGGATTAGTTAGAATGACAACATGATCAGCACAGAATGGTGGGCTAAAGGGCCTGTTCCGATGCTGTACTGTTTTATTGTGTGTTCTACATTCATACATTGTAGGATGTTGTGGCAAGCCAACACATAATCCCACTATCTCACTGAGTGTTGTTCAAATAATGGATGCTAAGAATAGCTTTGGACTAGTTCCTGGAGAATGGAATGTCCACATGTTTGGCAGATATAGTATAAATGTGGAGAGGAATTCTCTGACATTTAAAAGCTACATTTTCTATAATTTACAGTAGACATGACATACTAAATTAATGCTTAGGCAATGTTGTTTTTAGCTTAGTTGTGACAATAAAAGTCTTTAAACTTGAAATCTTGCTGCATGATATTTCCTGCCAGCCATTGGAAATTCAAATGTGTCTTTGGAAGTTATAGGGATCATGACATGATTTATCATCACATGGCTAATTACTCATGTCAACATATTAAAATGTTTAAAGAGTAACATGCAGTCAAACTTGTGCAAATATACAGATAAGCTTGCCAATCGCTATCACTTTCAAAGATACTAAATTCAATTTGAACAAGAATCTAAAGCTCAAGTCAAACCCCCATAAATAATTACTGCATTCCACCTTTCCAACAAGAATGTTAAATGGGCCTTGAAAATGACCTTCTGCCATAATCACATACAATCTCATTCTGATCTGTCAAATTTAACTGGGACCACATGATAACCTCAAAAACGTATCTGCTCAAAAGAGAAGAATTAACCTGGTCAACAAAATACAAAACACAAACTGAGCATTATTAAAGCCAATGCTTTATGCATCAGCAAATTGCCTGATGTATTCCGTTAGGTTTGTGCACTTGCAATGACCAGGTGTAGGTACACTCGACTTATGTACGTCCAAGTGATTGCAGCACTGCACCCTTCACATAATTCCAACACTCTTGGCTCCCTTCATTATCACATATGACTCCTGCGTCCATTCAACACAATATTACAATCCTCCAGCAAGTCCAGAGAATTAAGGAAAGTAAATGCTTTTCTATTCACCAGAATCTCAGCATAGCTTGGAGGTCTCACTGAAATGTATCTTTTTTGATATGGAGATGCATGATATTATGCACAGGTGCATGTTTGTGTTTCATTGAAAGACCATCTTACGACAGAAAAACCAAAAACTAAAAAAAAATCATCACATCAAACTTCGGTCTGGGATACTGCTCAGTAATAACATCAGGTAAGATCAAAATATACATAATAACAATGTGACAATAATAACAAATCTGATCAAGTTTGAAAAGGCAAATATAGTTCATAAGAAAATTATTATAAGAAAATTATGCAAGTAAGAATTAGACCAATTCTTAGCTGAGACAGAGAATATATTCCACAAAAGCTTATGCAAATAATAACCCCTTGCTCAATGTGGTTTTCTGGATAAAGGTTGATTATTACTGAGATCAAAGAGAAACTTCTAAATTTGTTTCCCTAATTACCATTATTTATTTATTTATTATTGTTCTCATAGAACTTGGCACCAGAAGGATAAAGCATTTTGTGATAGATGCAAGAGCTATTAGTGACAGGCAGGATGGACCTATTGGTAGCTATCATATATATATATATATTATCCAGATGTTTCTGACAAGAGTCTTTTACATGGCCTGACCAGTTTTTGTTTCTAATTTTCCAGTAATTTGCACCTCTCATTTTCAAGGGCACAAAATAATTAGCAAGGAAATGTATTCTCTTCAAACTGATGGTTTTGAATTGCACTAAAATATGTTGTGTTCATTATAATGTTTGTCAAAGGTTTTCTTTTCTGCATTAAAGCAGATGACAGCAATTTTCACTCAATATGACTAAAGCAGTTAATAAGTAATGTAATGGATTGAATGGAAAAATACCAAAGGAAGTTCAATTATAAACAAATTACTCTGAATGCTACATACAATCAACAGAAGAAAGCAAATGGATTTAATTCTGAATGAAAATTTAAGGCTGGAAAATAACCAAAAATATATTTTAGTGGCTGAACAATGAATGACTAGATCAATATCAAGTGCTAATATTTAAGTCTGCCAACCTACTGAGAGTGGTAACCTAATATTTCGTTGATGAACCTGATCTCCTTAGAGAAATAGAATCCAACGAATCTTATTTCAGAGTCTGAAACCTACATTGAACTGGACAAAAACAAATGATTCAGTTAGAAGATCTAACTCTACACTGCAAACTTAGAGATATATGAAATGTCTTCAGCCTCCAATTTCTGAATCCGAGGAAAATTTTAAAGAGGTGCGAATAACAAAACTTATGATGAGCTTCCAAGTACCACCTTGATACCAATGTGAAATTGTAATTACTTTAAGTCCATACTATCAAGCAATAGAAATAGTTCATGACAAATAAATTAACTATTCTATCAGCATTAATTAATAGAAAAATAATCAAAATCAAAAGCCACAGAAGTAGTAGAACAACTGCATGGTTTTATAGGTGAGTCTGCACAGTTAAAGCATCAAAAACCATAAATACATGTGTCTATGAGCAAACGCATGAAAGCTTGAAATTTAAACAGTAAAATTCCCAGTTCATAAATGTTTCAATTGCATAGCATTGTATATTGTACAGTATAGGTGGCATTTTATTTGGTGCACAGTAGCTAGTCCTTACAGGAGAACACTTCCAAACATTTTAGAAGCCAATATCTATTGCTGTGGGAACTCGAAGTGATCAGGTCAATGCTTCAATGGTAGGTTTATTTGCTTTGCATTAGATTCTAACTTCAATACAAGAACAGAGAAAATAAATTTCAGATATTATTCACTATTAACTCATTTTAAAACCTAAAGCAAGGAATAATAATTAAATTATTTAGATTAAAATACAAGGAATGCATAGCAGCCAAACACTGTAATGGATGGTAACTTTGAAATAGATATTTTGATGTTCAACATGGTGACCAGAGAAATTCTTGTATCGTTTGTTAGAACACAAATCTTGAATGCTTTTTTACAATGATTTTTGTTTTCGACATACACCCACCAATGACTTTGAGATTTAAATTTAATTAATATCTGAAATCCTAATTTTAAACTGAGATTGGCTTGGTGTAGACAGCGGACAAAATCCTCCAGTGAGTCATTGGCTCAAGGTTTGGGGCATTTTAACACCTTGACTCTTACTACCATTTGTCACATGCCCAAACCAATGGGAATAATGTCAAAAATAATGGAAATAGGATTTTGGTTGGGAGTCAAATATTGCAAGGCATTGACTGATTATTTCCCTGCATAGGTCGTTGTGGTATAACACGCGTTTTGTCAACATAAATTGGCGTTAATGCGATTGACAAGTTGTGGGTGCTATTTGGATAACGCAAACTTTCTATTGAATGGGCATAACAATTTTATATAGTGATCTTGAACAGCACGGTTTCCTGTAGTTCAATTTTATATAGCATGAGGCTGCAGAGGAATACAACTGTCACGTTATATCAAAATGCCCTTTACATGTTAGATGCTGGGAAAGGGAAATGTGGAACCGATGTCATTTGAGGAAGGGAGAGGCGAGATTTTGAATAGGGAGGGCCAATGATTCCTTGTAAGACCAATGGACTGATTCTCCATCGAATCCCAAAAGAGAGTTTTCTCAAAAAAAGGGAAAGTATTTGTGCATGCTTTTGCTACCAGCTTGGCGTAGTTTTGTTTTATCCCAGTAACTGGAAGTTTAAATGGTGTTGATCTTATTATTGACTTTGACATTTCCATGAGGCTCCATGATTGACCGTCTCCACTTTGTCAGAATCTCAGCACCCTAAAACATGGTGAGAATAGAATACATAACAAAATAAATCCCTTAGTTTTATTCTTAATAAACTATTTGGTACATTTTGCTAAAAATCAGGCTTACTGTTTCAGGGCAGCAATAATGTTACTGTGCTGTTCAAGGTTCTTTCCTCATTAGATGTGATTCAAACCTCTCGACTATGTTAGAACTCCATAGTATATCTTGGTTTAACTCTTTATGCAGGATTTACTGTACTGAGCCTAATTTTAATCGAACAACTGAAGCAAGCATATAATTGCTGAACACATGAGGGAACACCAGTCACAGTTGGAAGCAATGCTGTGGTGAAACTCATGGGGTGCATAAAAGTGGACTGTGATATTTGCAATAAAAAGATTAGTCAGTGGACTATATGCCTGCACTTCGTGGTTTAAGATGCAGTTTAAGCACATTATTGCTGCTCAATTCTTCCTTCAGGGCAAGGCCCAATGAAAATTATCATTTTATGCTTTTTAACTGAAAACTAACAACAGTGCACAATTTCACCAGGTTATTAAAAAGCAGGAAGTTAAAGCTTGGCATTGCTCAGAGGTGGTGCTATATTGGTTATTAACATACATATGCAAAAGTTTTGGGTTCACTGTTTCTCAACTGTGCATTTTGCAAAGATAGAGCATTGGACCATAAATTAAGTATGTTTTTGTCTAATAAAAGAATTTGCATCATATTAAATATTTATAAACTGCAGTGACAAACTGGGAAGCTCAGTTTGCTGAAAAGATAAGAAATAAAGATGCGTGACCAGTATGAATATCATTTAAATGAAATACCACAGCATTTGGATGAATGAACAAAAACAATGGGTTTTCTTTTAATCAGAAGTATTCCAACAAATAGCATCCAAAATATGCAAGTTCTGGAAAAACAATGGCCAGGTATTTCCTGATATTTTAGTTCTTTGTGTTTAAGTCAGTTTTTGGACTCTAAACAATAATAAATAAATTAAGAGATCAAGGACTCATGCTCATGTTGTAATTGTAAAGAACATATTTTTCTTTATTTTTTGAGTGATGGATGAATGGAGGAGAAAAGAAAATCCCTTAAAGCATGGAAATTGGATGGTTGATGCAACCTTAAAGCAGGTTATTGGCAGTCATTGAGAGTTGTATTTATACGGTCGCTTTCTTCAAGCAGTGGGGGAAGATGTTGGAGACTCCAGCATCGTGTGAGTGAGTGTTTTGGGGCAACTTTGATTCAATAGGACCAGTTGTGTGGGTCATGGATCATCAGTATGAGAGCAACTTTCTGATCGGCTCTGCAGCAGATGTACAGCCTGTGTATGAACAATAGCATAGCAGAAAGCTTCTGGACTCTGAAAAACAGACGCAACAATCTCTCTTTGCATCAATATAACAAAGAATTGGAAGATAGCTTGCTGTTCCCACTTACCATTTGCCTGTAAGCTGCTGCCTCTAACCAGTGACAGAGACTGAAAATTTAGCTTGGCAACTGCCATGAGTCTGCAGTCAAGAATAAAGGTGACTTTGAATGAAGATACCAGAAGGACTTGGAAGAAATAAAAGGACATCTCATTGAATCCTGTGAATTGTTGCCATTGAATTGTGTTCACTCTTCTTTCCCCAACCATAAAATGTATGTGTTTTTTCATCTGTGTCTGTCTACATGTATGTTTAGGAGTTTAAGAAGGAGTGAATTGAACTGTATCTTGTTTGTCTGTGGTTAAAATGGATGTATTTGTCATAAATAGTAGTTTCTTGTTAAGTACAACAACTTGATTGGTATTTCCTGATACGCTGAATATTTGGCAACGGAGAAGTGATGATTTTGATTAATTTAATTTAATCTTTAACTTTTCTGTCAATCAGGAATAGTAGGGCTCAAGTATCTGTGTACATTTCTATGTGGGTCATGACTTAGTTCCAACTTCAAACTTTGCTCAGCCAAGTGCATCAGTCAAGTGCACCATTAACATTAAAAGTGGCTCAATTTCTTGTATGAAGACAGACTGTTTCCAGAGGCAAGTTTTTCCACCTATTCTTATATACTTGGCTGTGTCAACACAAGTTTTAGCATTGAAACACATGCGTGACTGAATCTCATGCATGCAGAGGTCTCCTGATTAAGATTTTCTTGCCTATACTAGTGGGCACGACAGAGAAACTAGGGGCTACATTTCCATGCAAGCAGGAAGACTCTGTGAACTTTTGGAAATGGTGAGAAAGTGTCAGATATACAACTCAAAAACAAATTGTGCAGATATTAAGTTCATTTAAGGAATGTAGGCTTTGCTGGATGGGTCAGCATTTATTGACCATGCCTAACTGCTCTCAAGGTGGT
This sequence comes from Chiloscyllium punctatum, assembly GCF_047496795.1. Classification (NCBI taxonomy): domain Eukaryota; kingdom Metazoa; phylum Chordata; class Chondrichthyes; order Orectolobiformes; family Hemiscylliidae; genus Chiloscyllium; species Chiloscyllium punctatum. The sequence continues at coordinate 133,937,956 of NC_092741.1, read as the reverse complement.
AGTGTCATGTCTACTTCAATGACTGCAGTTAAGTTTAATTTAGAAACACAAATAATGCTTTTAGGAAGTGAGTTCCAGGATTTTGATCCAGCAACACTTAAGGACTGATGATATAGTTCGAAGTCAGGATGATGAGTGGCTCAGAGAAGAATTTGCAGGTAGTGTTGTCACATGCCCTTGGCCTTCAAGATCATAGTGGTCATGGGTTTGGAAGGTGCAGTCCCAGGACCTTCAGTGAACTTCTGCAGTACATCTTGTATATGATACATACTGCTGCTACTAAACATTGCTGTTGGAGCGAATGAAGTTTAGTGGATCAGGTGCCAATCAAGCTGGTTACTTTTCCTGGAAGATGTTGCGCTTATTGAGTGTTGTTAAGGCTGCACACATCCAGGCAAGTGAAGAGTACTCCTTCAAACTCCCCAACTTCTGCCTTGTAGCTGGTGAATGGGAGGTTATTCACTGCAAAATTCCTAGCCTCTGCCCTGCTCTTGTAGTCATTGTATTAATATGACTACTGCCATAGAGTTAAAGGTTTAGATGGAGAGGAATTTCTTAAGTGTGTACAAGACCATTTTCTGATTCAGTATGTGGATGTACCTACTAGAGAAGGTGCAAAACTTGTTCTACTCTTGGGAACTAAGGTAGGGCAGGTGACTGAGGTGTCAGTGGGGGAGCACTTCGGAGCCAGCGACCATAATTCTATTCGTTTTAAAATAGTGATGGAAAAGGATAGACCTGATCTAAAAGTTGAAGTTCTAAATTGGAGAAAAGCCAATTTTGACGATATTAGGCAAGAACTTTCAAAAGCTGATTGGGGGCAGATATTCACAGGTAAAGAGATGGCTGGAAAATGGGAAGCCTTCAGAAATGAGATAACAAGAATATAGAGAAAGTATATTCCTGTCAGGGTGAAAGGGAAGGCAGTTAGGTATAGGGAATGCTGGATGACTAAAGAAATTGAGGGTTTCGTTAAGAAAAAGAAGGAAACATATGTCAGTATAGACAGGATAATTCGAGTGAATCCTTAGAAGAGTATAAAGGAAGTAGGAGTATACTGAAGAGAGAAATCAGGAGGGCAAAAAGGGGACATGAGATAGCTTTGGCAAATAGAAATAAGGAGAATCCAAAGGATTTTAAAAAATATATTAAGGACAAAAGGGTAACTAGGGAGAGAATAGGGCCCCTCAAAGATCAGCAAGGTGGCCTTTGTGTGGAGCCACAGAAAATAGGGGAGATACTAAGTGAATATTTTGCATCAGTAAAATCAGTAAATTGACCTGGACCCAATATACCGGCCACTGCAGTGGACAGCTCGAACTGACAACCGGAAGCGGCAGAGACAGGCCACTATAAATACCGGAGAAAACAGCACAGAAGCGCTTCACAGGAGGCTCCCAAGCACTGAGGATGTCACCTAGACAGGGGACGAAACGTTTGCAAGACAAATTCCCAGCTCGGCGAACAGAACCACAACAATGGTTAAAGGTGGATAAATGCCCAGACCTGATCAGGTGTACCCGAGAACTCTGTGGGAAGCTAGAGAAGTGATTGCTGGGCCGCTTGCTGAGATATTTGTATCATCGATAGTCACAGATGAGGTGCCGGAAGACTGGAGGTTGGCAAACGTGGTGCCACTGTTTAAGAAGGGCGGTAAAGATAAACCAGGTAACTATAGACCAGTGAGCCTGACCTCAGTGGTGGGCAAGTTGTTGGAGGGAATCCTGAGGGACAGGATGTATGTGTATTTGGAAAGGCAAGGACTGATTCGGGATAGTCAACATGGCTTTGTGCGTGAGAAATCATGTCTCACAAACTTGATTGAGTTTTTTGAAGAAGTAACAAAGAAGATTGATGAGGGCAGAGCAGTAGATGTGATCTATATGGACTTCAGTAAGGCATTTGACAAGGTTCCCCATGGGAGACTGATTAGCAAGGTTAGATCTCATGGAATACAGGGAGAATTAGCCATTTGGATACAGAACTGGCCCAAAGGTAGAAGACAGAGGGTGGTGGTGGAGGGTTGTTTTTCAGAATGGAGGCATGTGACCAGTGGAGTGCCACAAGGATCGGTGCTGGGCCCTCTACCTTTTGTCATTTATATAAATGATTTGGATGCGAGCATAAGAGGTACAGTCAGTAAGTTTGCAGATGACACCAAAATTGGAGGTGTAGTGGACAGCGAAGAGGGTTACCTCAGATTATAACAGGATCTGAGCCAGATGGGCCAATGGGCTGACAAGTGGCAGATGGAGTTTAATTCAGATAAATGGAAGGTGCTGCATTTTGGGAAAGCAAATCTTAACAGGACTTATACACTTAATGGTAAGGTCCTAGAGAGTGTTGCTGAACAAAGAGACCTTGGAGTGCAGGTTCATAGCTCCTTGAAAGTGAAGTCGCAGGTAGATAGGATAGTGAAGAAGGCGTTTGGTATGCTTTCCTTTATTGGTCAGAGTATTGAGTACAGGAGTTGGGAGGTCATGTTGCAGCTGTACAGAACATTGGTTAGGCCACTGTTGAAATATTGTGCGCAGTTCTGATCCCCTTCTTATCGGATAGATGTTGTGAAACTTGAAAAGGTTTCAGAAAAGATTTACAAGGATGTTGCCAGGGTTGGAGTATCTGAGATACAGGGAGAGGCTGAACAGGCTTGGACTTTTTCCCTGGAGCGTCGGAGGCTGAGGGGTGACCTTATAGAGGTTTACAAAATTATGAGGGGCATGGATAGGATAAATAGGCAAAGTCTTTTCCCTGGGGTCGGGGAGTCCAGAACTAGAGGGCATGGTTTAGGGTGAGCAGGGAAAGCTATAAAAGAGACCAAAGGAGCAACTTTTTCACGAAGAGGGTGGTATGTGTATGGAATGCACTGCCAGAGGATGTGGTAGAGGCTGGTACAATTGCAACATTTAAGAGGCATTTGGATAGGTAAATGAATAGGAAAGGTTTGGAGGGATAGGGGCCGTGTGCTGGCAGATGGGACGAGATTGGGTTGGGATATCTGGTTGGCATGGACGGGTTGGACCGAAGGGTCTGTTTCCATGCTGTACATCTCTATGACTCTATGGCTAATCCAGTTTATCGTAGATAGAATCATAGAATCCCTACAGTGTAGAAACAAGCTGTTTGGCCCAACAAGTCCACACCAACCCTCTGAAGAGTGACCCACTCAGACCCATTCTCCCACCCTATTATCCTATACTTACCCATGACTAATGCATCTCACCTACACATCATCAATCAAAAGCAGTAATATCAATCAATAAGGGGAGAATGGGTGATGTTTAGATGACTGTTAGAATTTCAGAAGAATGTGAAGTATTTGCACACCTTTTACGTGAAGATTTCACTCAGATATGTTTAATACCCACTCAACTGAATTGGAAACATTTATGCATTTCAAGTCAATGGTAACACCATTGATAGTGGAGACTTCAGTGATAACAGTGCCATTGACTGTCAACGGACCAACTTTTAATTCTCTCTTGTCAAAGATGAGCATTGCCTGGCACTTATGTGGTGTGACTTCATGACCTGATTTTTTTTTTAAATGGCCTCCCATTTAAATCTTAGCAGGTTGCAACTGTTAGAGTTTTTAAATATCTTTGTTAGACTGATTGATTGACAGGCCATCTATACATAAATATATAATTGCATTTAGTTGTGCATTTTTCATAGAATTTTTATTTTTAAAAAGAAATCAACTTGCCTGAATGTGTTATGACACTTCTTGGCAGACCACGTGGCTCAGAGGGAGACCCCCCCCCCCCCCCCCCCCCCCCCCTCCCAATTTCATTAGAACTCTGTTGACATTTTCAGAATGGCTGTCATCATGCATGTGTGTCAGAGTTGAAAAACTACTATCTTGGCAGTAGATTCTGAGTTCATCTGTATTTTTGTGTAGATCTCATACTGGATTGAAGCATTCACATTGAGAGTGAGGTGTAAATGAGGTCCTCTTGCTCAAAATGAACACTCTCCCACTTTAGGGATTTCCACTATCTCTCTCCATGTAGGAGACCAAGGAACGAGTGTGAGTAAATTTACTGGTATGGACTTGTGGTAAGTATTCAGGAAGAGGTGTTTGACAGGATACATAATGACTTGCTTTATTTGGAGATTTTATTTTTAGGCTGAAGCACTTTATTCTGTTCAGGCTGGATTGAAGGTAGATGCTCAGACCAGGTCTTTAGAACAGGGACTACATAACCAGACATCAATGATTTGATGTATTTTTGTGAAGCAAAATTATGTGCAGAAATATTTATCAGAATTAAAAACATATTTTACTGTTAATGAATCAAAAGGGTAAGAAATGTAGTTCCAGGATGAAAAAGTTCCCTCTGTATTATGCATACTGAGATTATAAGCCAGTTTTTATAAATAGTGTTTTAATTTCATTCGAGATGTTTTAAAAAAAACAGTCAATATGATGTCATTGGCAATGGGATGAAAGACAATGACTCTTGACCTTTTCCAGTGGTTGGTTGCAGTGATTGCAGAAGGTATTGCCTTTGTTTTGTTGTAGGTGTCTAGCTACCTAAGTCTCAAGATTCACAGTGAATAGTCTGAAAACCTAAACACCTGACAAGGATATATTAATCCTGAGTTACACCAGTTTGACTGGGATTCAAGTGAATGGGATGGAGATTCACAGCACAAACTACATCAGATCCTGTCAAGTCCACCTGATCAGGTAACTCATTGCCATCATTTCCACCACTGTGTGAAATGGGTGATCAACAAATGAGGACCACAGCATTGCATTTGAACTAAAACAGTGATTGTAATGTTAACCTAGGCTCATATTTTCCTGTCAAATTTCTAGAATGATTATGTTGAGTGAAGATGATGGTACAATGTATCCTTGGTGTAAGCCAATTTTTAATTTTGTTTTTACTTTTACAGTATTATAATTAAGGATTTTTCTATTTTGTATCCCTGCTCTAAGCCTACCACTGGTGTACCGCAGGGATTAGTGCTGGGTCCACCTTTGTTTGTCATTCAAGTAAACAATGTGGATGAGAATTTAGAAGGCATAGTCCAACACAGGCCTACAGTCCAACAACAATCCTTCACCATCACCTTCTGTCTCCTACAGTCAAGCCAATTTTGTATCCAGTTAGCAAGCTCTCCTTGAATCCCGTGTGATCTAACTTTGCGAATTAATCTACCATATGGAATCTTGTCAAAGGCTTTCCTAGCATCCATGTAGACAACAGTTACCACTCTGCCATCAATCCTTTTGGTTAGGTCCTCAATAAACTCAATCAAGTTAGTAATATACAATTTCTCGTGCACAAAGACATGCCAAGGATCCATAATTAGTCTTGGCCCCACCAAATGCATATAACTGCTGTCTCTCAGAATCCCCGATAACAACTGATGTCAGACTCACAGATCTATTGTTCCCAGACTTCTCTTGACAATGTTTCTTAAATAAAGGCACAACATTAATTGCTCAAGAAACCTTCGACACATAAGTTTGCAATTCTCTTCCACCAACAATAGATGGTTATAATTTAAATCTGAGATTGACAGATTGTTAATGAAATGCATTAGAGCATAATTGAATTGGGCACCAAAAGTAACAACTACATAAACAACCCTGTTGACACTCCAAAAGTCCTCCTAACTAACATTTGATAGGAGTAATAAAATTGGGAGAACTTTCTCATAGACTTGTCAATCAATAGTCTGACATGGTCATATTCAAGGAATCATAGCTTACAAGTATTGTCCATCACCAGTCCTGGATATGCCCCGTCCCACCAGCAGGACAGGCCCAGCAGAGATGGTGGCACAGTGGCATACCATCAGGAGGGAGTTGATTTTGGAATCATCAACATTGATTCTGGATCCCATGAGGTTTCATGGCTTCAGTTTAAATATGGGCAAGGAAAGCACCTGTTGACTACCACATACAATCCTCCCTCATCTATTGAATAAATACTCTTCCATTTTGAAGATTTGGAGGAAGCATTGAAGGTGGCAAGGAATAAAATTTCTCTGGATGAAAGATTTCAATGTCTATCACCCAAAGTGGCTCAGCAACAGCACTACTGATTAAGCTAGTCAGGCCCTGAAGGACATAGCTTCTAACTGGGTCGGTGGCAGGTGGCATGGAAACCAACAAGAATGAAAATATACTTGACTTCATCCTAACCAATCTGCTGATTGCAAATACATCTAAAATGACAATATCGATAAGAGTGATCAATGCACAGTCCTTGCGGAGGCAAAATTCCATCTTCACACTGAAAGCACCTTCCACTGTATTGTGTAGCTCTGTCACTGTGATAATGGGATAGACCTTGAAGTGATTTAGAAACTCAAGACTAGGCATCAATAAGGTGCTGTGGGCCATCGACAGCAGCAGAATTGTACTTCAGCATAATTTGCAACATCATGGCTTGATATATCTTCCATTCAACCATCACCCCCAATCAAGCCAGGGCATCAACTCTGGTTTGATGGAGAGTGCGAGGGTGGGCATGTCAAGAGCAGCACCAGGCATACATAAAAATTAAATGTCAGCTTGGTGAAGCTACCCAACAGGTCTACTTGCACATCAAACAGCATAGGCAGCAAGTGATGGACAGAGCTAAACAATCCCACAACCAATAGATCAGTTCTAATCTTTGCAGTCCTGTCACTTACATTCAGATATGGTAATTAAACAACTCACGAGAAGACAAAATTCCACAAATATGCTCATCCTCAATGATAGAAGTGAACAACACATCAGTGCAAAAAACAGGATAGAAGGATTTGTAGCATTCTTCAGCCAGACATGCCAAGTGGATGATCCATCTCAGCCTCTAACTGTGGTCACCAGCATCACAGATACCTGTCTTCAGCTAATTCAAGTCACGTCACATACAGTCAAGAAACGATTGGAGGTACTGGATACTGCAAAGTCTATGGGCCCTGAAAACGTCCTGACAATAGAACTGGAGATTTGTACCCCCATGGATAACCTGTTCCACTACAGTTACAATACTGGCATCTATCTGACAATGGAGAAAATTGCCCAGGTATGTCATGCACACAAGAGTGGGACAAATCCAATCTGTACAATTACTTCCCCATCAGTCTACTCTTGATTATCAGTAAAATGATGGAATTTGTCATCAACAGTGCTATCAAACAACATCTGCTCAGCAATAACCTGCTCACTGCTGCTCACTTTAGGTTCCACCAACGCCATTCAGCTCCTGACCTTATTGTGCCTTGGTTCAAACAAGGACAGAAGAGCTGAATTCCAGAGGTGAGGTGAGAGTGCCAGTCCTTGAAATTAAGGTCACATTTGACCAACTGTGGCATCAAGGAGCCTGAGCAAAACCTGGAATCAACAGGTATCAGAGTTCAAACTCTCTGCTAGTTGGAGTCATACCTGTCACATAGTAAGATGGTTGTGGTTGTTGGAGGTCAGTCATCTTAACTTTAGGACATGACTGCAGGTGTTCCTTATGTTAGGGTCTGAGGCCCATTCATCTTCAGCTGCTTCATCGATGTCCTTATCTCCATTATAAGGTCAGAAGAGGGAATCTTCACTGACGATTTCATTATGTTGAGCACCATTCACAGCTCTCCACACACTGAAACTCTTCATGTACAAATGTAACAACATCTTCATAATATCCAGGCTTGGGCTGACAAGTAACATTCATGCTACACAAATGCTTGATAATGACCACCTCCAATAAGAGACAGACAATCTAACCACTGCCTCTTGACATTAAGTATATTATAATCACTGAATTCTTCACCATCAACATCCTGAGGTTTATAATTGACCAGAAACTCAACTGGGGTTGCTTTATAAATACAGTGCCTACAAGAGCAGATCAGAGACTAGGGATACTGTGGTGAGTAACTCACTTCCTTATTCCTCAAAACATGTCCACCATTTACAAAGTCATAGGTCAGGATTGTGGTGCAATGTTTCCCACTTTCCAGGATAGGTCCAGTTTGAACTACACTCAAACAGCTTGATACTATCCAGTCAAGATTAAAATGGTGCTGGAAAAGCAGAGCAGGTCAGGCAGCATCCAAGGAGCAGGAAAATCAACATTTTGGGCAAAAGCCCTTTATTCATCCAGGTCAAGGCAGTCCAAATGATTGGCATCACAATCATAAGCACCAACTTGCTCCATCACTGATGGTCAGAAGGAGCAGTTTGCATCTTCTACCTGCACTGAGGAAATGAACTATCACTCCATAAGCTGCACCTTCCAAACCCAGAAACGTGCCCACCTAGAAGGAGAAGGTCAGCATATCCATGGGAACACCACAACCTGCAATTTCCCCTCCAGGTCACACTCCATCCTGACGTGGAAATATATCATTGTCACTGGATCAATATTGTGGATTTCCCTCCCTGGGGCACTGTGGGGCTACCTACAACACATGAACTACAGTAGTTCAAGAAGGTAGCTCACCACCATTTTCTCAAAGGCAACTAGCGATAGGCAGTAAATGTTGGCCAGGCAGCTAAAACCACGTCCTCCAAGAAAATTAAAAAGAACAAAAGGATCTATATGAAATTTGGTCTTAGGCTAACTACAATCTCAAGAGAATGGAGTAATGGGCTCAAGAAGCAGAAAGATCTACTTTGGTTCATACATTTTTGACATGGTAAGTTCGTCTATTTTCTTTATCAAGACATGCTTTCAACTTTCTGGCAGGTATAACTAATACACGTGGTACCCGCATTCCCAGAAACCTTTTGTAAGCCGGAAATTGCATAAAGCAAAGGTGCATGACTTATAGGGTAAAAGGTATCGCTGTTTTTTGTAAAAGGGAAATTCTCTTCAGATTTGCGAAAACAGGTACTAATGTAAGTCTTTCATAAAAGCAAAATTGCATAAACATTCAAAAAGCAGAGAATACCTGTATAATAATCGATTACCTATCTCACAAATGTCACTTTATTTCTTGCTAATATTTTGTCAGAACAAGTGCTTAATAAACACATGCTCTGAAAATATTTCTGTGGTTATTTCTTTATATTCTCCTTTAAATCAATGGGGTGGTTAGCTTAGTTGGCTGGACAGCTGGTTTACAATGCAAAGTGATACCAGCAGTGTGGGTTCATCTCTCACACTGACTGAGGTTGCCATGAAGGTCTCACCTTCTTCATTTCACCCTTTGCCTGAGGCATGGTGGCCCTCGGGTTAAAACTCATGAGAGAGCAGTCCAATGGTCCTTTGGAAAAATGGTGACTTTATCTTTAAATCAATACATTATTGATCCATAGGACTTCATAGCATAACGTGGACCCAGGGTAAGCAGAGAGTTTGAATGCTGTATAATCCATTGAAGGATTCATACCTTGTTTTAAAAGGGAAAAAAAAAAATTCTTCATCTGTGAAAGAGTAGACCACAAATAAAACTCACATTTTGACAGCAAGTTGGGAACACTGCAAGTCTGATTTCTTGAGATCATTTGATTTGTTTCTCTCTGTCAAATCATGAAATATTTCTATCCAATATCCTTATGAAAGATATTTATTTTGGTTTTCTTCAGAATAACAACAAGGCCCAACATTGCATGGAGACACTTTTAGTATCATTTCAGGTCCTAACTACTTTGTCTAAATGACAATACCAAGACATTTCAGGAATATCATCAACATGACTTCACAGATTAATGTTCAAAGGAATAAAAGCTTGCTTTGTTCCTTTGGCAAAATAATGCAGGACACCTTCATCTCTTGAGATTAGCTAGTTAGTGAGACTGGGGCTTTTTTGCTGAGGACCTTGACTCCAACAGGAAAATGCAAACTGGCTCACTTCCATCTCTGTGGTGCAAATCTGTAACTTAGAAGAAGTGAATGTTCAGTCGACCAACTTGTGCAAAGCAAGTGGAAAACATTGCTGCAACTACAAACAAAATCTTGAAATCTAGAGATGCCACCTTACCCCAACCTGTGGATGCTCAAGACAGAGACTTCCCAGCCAGTGCACGGGGTTTAAGAACAAAAAATAAAACTTCATCCAGTGTCTCTTTGAATTAATATTTAACTGCACATGTAAATAAGATGTGTTCAGCTAAAATTGTATTTTGATCCAGAGGTAAAATCAAAGCTCTATTTATTGTGCAGAATTTTGGTTTATAGTAGAACAGATTGGAGAATTTTGATGTTCCTACTTTTCCAGTCAAAATTTTGAAAGTTGACTGTGATCATTTCAACACGTTCTCCTTTAAATCATATGATGGACAAAATCTGTAGCATTTTTCATTCAAAGTGCTGGTTACACTATTTTCAGTAATTACTATACCTAATACTATGAAATTCACCTCGAATGAGATGAAATCAATTAACAGTAGGATCAAGGCAAAACTAAAACCGCAGCCACATGCTTATAAAAATAATTTCAAATAGCAAATATGTTTGATAAACATCAATACCATGTACGCCCATTGATTCCAATGATTCCAACACATTCATCTATAATCTACTCCAACTGTAAAATCAAATCAGTGAGTATAACTATGAAACATAACTTTTACTGATTTTTAAAAATCAGATCTATTTGCTGAAAGAGCAAATATATGAAAAGTTAATTGCTAGTAATGAACAATGAATGATAATGAACCTGAAATAAATACATTACCCCTGTTATAGGTTAACTGAAACACAAACTGTAATGATTCTTCACCACTTAACAAGCTGGAATCAGCTTGACAGCATCCTTCTGCATCACTTTCCAAAATAGCCTTTTATATAAACATGCAGCCCAGTGCTCACCTTTCTGAGGACAAGTTTCAGGAGGTTTAGCAATGAATGCGATTCAGCAGCGACATCCAACACTCAGTTTTAACAGATGACAGGATGAAATGTGTTTTGGAGAAATCGTGCTCCCAGCAAAGTAATCACAGCAAAACTGGAAGCTATTTCCTTGGTAGCTGCAGCCTGCTTATTCTTCATGGTGCTGCTTTTGCACATCCAGGATACAGCCACCAGAGGTGTGCAATGATCTGTTAACTAGAGAAAGACAGCTCTAGAAAGCCTCCGATACTCAGTCTTGCACTCAATATGTGAAGTATATCTCAGGAACTGATCTGCTCCAGATAAAAAAGGCATTATTAACAACACCAGGATCAGTTAGTTTTGAAAAAGCAAGGAATGCCTTACTATAGATCATTGTTCGAGCATTTGTAATAAAGATAAAAATGTTTAGAAAATAAAAAACAAATGCCTTGCAGTTACGCAGCACCTCTCACAAGCGTTGATTGCCCATTCACAAGTCTGAGATGTTCCTAAACATTTCACAACCTGGGAAGTACTTGTTGACACTAAAACAGAAATTGCTGGAAAAGCTCAGCAGTTCCATCAGCATTTGTGCAAAAAAATCAGAGATAACATTTCCTGTCGAGTGAGCTTTCTTCAGGTTAACTCTGATTTCTCTCCACAGATGCTGCCAGACCTGTTGACCTATTCCAGCAATTACTGTCTGTTGCATCTGATTTACAGCATCTGCACTTCTTTTGGATTAATTAAGTACTTTTGACATACGGTCATTATCAGAAAAACTTCACAGGTACATAAGAATGCATACTTTGAAAAAAATAAAGGAATGGTCCCTTATTAACAGGTCTTTGCCACATTTTCATACCTACCACATGTGTGCTTTAATCAGGCTAGTTTGAAGGGACAAAATGCTAATGTCCTAAATATAGATTGACGTCTGCGGTTAAAGTATTATTGTTGCATTGTTCATTATTTCAGAAACAAGCTCATAAATCTAATTCATGTTGCAAGGAAATGTTTCCTCGCATAAACATTGATATTCTTTTGCAATCTATCATAAATCTTTGTTCTCTGCTTCTGACTTGTTCTAACAGGTCATTTCAGCCTAATTCATCCAGATCATGCATGGTTAAGAATGTCTTGATCAAGTTCCTTTCGTATTCACTTTGCAATTTTTCCAATGTATCATAAAACTGAATTCCTCAAATTTAGAATCATTTTTGCTGAATTTTTTCTGCATCCTCGTCAATGCCTTCACACCCTTCAGTTCAGGCCAAAGCAGTGTTTTATATCAGTTTAAAGTAAAACTTCCATGCTTTTGTAATCTAATTCCCAATTAATAAAGCTTAGAATGTTGAGTGTTTTATTAAATCAGACTCAATTTGTCCAGCCACCAGTGCTCTTCATACTTTTATTCAAGTCTTAAATTCCTGCGCCCATTTAAAACTGTATTTTTTATTCTATATTGTCTATTCATATGCCTGCTTTCACAATTTTCTTTTAATTCATTCATGGGGTGTGGACATCATAAGCTCAACCAGCATTGATTGCCCATCCTTAATTGGCCAGAGATCAGAGATCATATTGCTGTGGGTCTGGAGCCATGTGAAGTTGAGGTGAGGTAAGGGTGGTAGTTCTTCTTCCCCAAAAGGACACTCGTGAACCAGGTGGGTTTTAAACTGCAATTGACATGGTCACTCTTAGGACAGCTTCCTAAATTCCAGGGAATACAGGCCCTAGTCAACCAAATCTCTTCTCATGTGACAAATCTGCTATGCCAGGAACCAGTCTGGTGAACATTTCCTGTACTCACTCTATGATAAAAATTACTCGCTTTAGGGCAGAACAAAACTGCATACAACACTGCAACTCTGGTCTGATCAAGATCCTGTACAGCTGCAGCAAGATATCCTTCCTTTTATATGCAAATCCCCTTGCAACTTAAGGTCAAACTATTTACCTTCTTGCTTGCTGCACCTGCATACTTGATTTGCCTTTAAATCCTTGCCACTTTCCATAATTAACCTGAATTTGCTCAAAGTGATTTGATTTTGTACTGAACTAACCATTTCTAAAGTCATTCCACCAAACTTATCCCAGGGCCCAAACACACCTTCCAGGTGAGGCAGTGATTTACCTGCACTTCACTTAATTTAGTCTACTGCATTTGCTGCTCTTCTCTCCATTGGGGAAATGAAGCATATCCTGGGTGACTGCTTCACAGAACACCTGTCCGCAGAAAAATACCCTGAGCTTTCTGTGGCCAGCCACATCGACAAACTACCCTGTTTCCTGGCCAACATCTCTGTCTTGGGCTAGCTGCAATACTCCAGTGAAGCTCAGCGCAAGCTGGAAGAACAGCGTCTCATTTTCCACTTGAGTACTCTGCAGCCTTCTGGACTCATTACCGAGTTCAACAACTTTCAGGCTTGAGCTGTCCCATGTCCTTATCCTTACTGGCATGCAACAGACCTTGTAATGACCCTCACCACCAGACGCCTGGAGGAAGAACGCCTCATCTTCCGCCTGGGAACACTTCAACCCCAGGGCATCAATGTGGACTTCAACAGCTTCCTCATTTCCCCTTCCCCCACCTCATCCTAGTTTCAAACTTCCAGCCCAGTTACTGTCTCCTTGACTTGTCCGACTTGCCTATCTTCTTTTCCACCCATCCACTCCACCCTCTCCTCCTTGACCTATCACCTTCATCTCCTCCCCCACTCACCCATTGTACTCGATGCTACTCTCTCCCCACCCCCACCCTCCTCTAGCTTATCTCTCCATGCTTCAGGCTCACTGCCTTTATTCCTGATGAAGGGCTTTTGCCCGAAACGTCGATTTCGCTGCTCGTTGGATGCTGCCTGAACTGCTGTGCTCTTCCAGTACCACTAATCCAGTATTTGGTTTTCAGCATCTGCAGTCATTGTTTTTACCTTGTAATCACATTGTCTGTGATTACGCACAACCCACTGTTAGCCACTAACCGTCCCCATTAATAGCTATTCACCCTCCCACTCTGCACATTATCCATTCCTTTGTCTGCACAACTCTTCTCTCTCTTTGGGCTCTATCTCCACTTATCGTTTACTCCTTAGCCAACTCTTGCTCCCAAGCTATCTTCTGCATAAAAAACAATATTTTCCCAGCTACCGTCAGTTCTGAGGAAAGGTCACTAGACCCAAATCATTAACTCTGATTTCTCTCCATAGGTACGGCCAGACCAAGTGGGCTTTTCCAGCAATTTCTGTTTTTGTTAAACTAACTAGCTTGTGGTTGCCTGGAATATCTTTACAACTTCTTTTTAAATTGAAGTGTAACAAGAATCATGAAGGGGCTCAACTAAAAGAACTTTCATTTCATTTTATCAAAAAGAAGTAAGTGGAGTGAACAAGGCTCCTACAGAAGTGCAAGCTTACCCATGATGCATGCTGTCATTGATGGCAGACACACCATACATTTTGTGTCAATGCTGCCACATACCCAACTGAAAGGGATTCCATTCTGGAATATGCAAGTAGTGTGTGACCACAGAACAAGTCTAGTTGTAGCCGTGTGCATTTACATTTGGCAGTCCACTGCACTGTGTCAAACATTGTAAAATGAAACCATCATGACTGGTTGAGAAGAATTAACCACTGACAACATGGCTCACGTCTCTGGTGTACCCTACACATTTACATCAGGCACACATTAGTGCATCCCCAAGAAATCTATAGAGCATTGGTGCGCAAAGCAAATGGTTTTGCTGTCTTTACTGTTGGAGTACTGCAGTATTAAGTTGGGTGGGGCTCATGATTCATGGTACTTCTGTGCACATCCTCATCAAAAAGAGAGTACTGCCCTCTGGGAGGAGTTGGAACATGGGAAGGTGGTATTGAAAGGAAGGGGAAGGGATGCCAAGATACTTGCAGACCCTTCTATTCATATACCCATCCAGAGGCTTTTTGATGTTGCAATTGTACCCACCTCCAATACTTCCTCTGGCAGCTCATTCCATGCATACACTGCCAGCTTAAATTGAATATTTTAAAGGGATAGCAATAAACTGTAGCCTGTTTCTCATTCAGCTATTTCATACCCCTTACCTCCCTTTTGTCATTAAACGTGATATCGTTCTCTTTCCCACTATGCAAATTAAGAGTCATCACAATACACATTACAATCCTAATCTTTATTAAAATCATACCACCGAGTAAAAAACCTTTTATGACTAATCAGTCATGTCTGTTTCTTGTCCATTTGCCAGTTGTAGTGCTCCTGTGGTGCTACTTCCAACAAAGAGTACTGCAGTTAGCTAAGGGAGTGACCTTGAGAACCTCCATGCCAACGTGATGTGGTTGCTGACTATACCAACTGTCTGGGCAAACTGACCAACTAACAAGGAGACTGGTAAAGAGGTGTTATTACCACTTTCTTATAGTCAGCATCTCAGCAAGAAAGAAGATTGCTGGAGTATTGTGATACCCTGGGAGTCCCTTTTACCATGAGCAGAAACAGCCTCCATGCGAACTGTAGTGATTGGGAGCAGGTGGACATTGTTGACCACAAATGTTTTGGTTGGGTTTGTTAACCGGGGCCATTCAGGAAAACCCAGGCTGACCAACATAACCAGGAGAGAAGGGCACTGCTTGTCACTGGCCACTCCTGCTGGTGGGAATTGAAAAAAGATTTGTGCACCCTATGTCTTTCACTGTGTCTCACACCTGCACACACACACACACACACAACATGGGTTCTGGGGAAAATATAAGCACTACCGCAGTTAGAAGGTAGTGTGGGGGTAAAGTTAAAAAATATATAAACAGGACATTGAGTCCCCTCAATTTAGGGGACTGAATCTCTGCTGGCTGTGCCACAGTTAATGTGTTCCTTAAAAATAACACAGGAGATAAGGGCACTGCTTGTCACAGGCCACTCGGGTGTTTCCTTTCTTCCTGGTGGTGGGAATTGAATAAAGATAGCTTTCACTGTGTCTCACATCTGCACACACACACTGCCTAACTGTGGTCATGCTTATTTTTCCACAACACACTCGTGTGTGTGTTGTGGAAAAGTAAGCATGACCACAGTTAGGCAGTTGTGTGGGGAGGATGGGGGAAAAAGTAAAAGAAATGTAATCAGAAGATTTAGAATCTCCTCAGTTCAGGCGACTGACTTGGAGCTGGCTGGCCATAGCCAGTGTATCGTACACAAGTTAAGAAAAAAACAGAGAAAAAAGAAAAAAATATATAACCCAGGGAAGAACTGGCCTCTGAGCAGTTATTTCAAATGGAACTTTAAGTTTTTAAATTTCCATCATTTGAAAATGCCATAAGGATTGTTGTTTTTAGTGTTGCCTGTTATGCAAACATGTTGAGTTCAGGATGGTTTATATTTTTTCTTGTAGGAAGGGGAAGAAAATGTTGCCTTTTAGCTTGGGGTGCTCAAAGGGTCACAAGAGTTGAAAATAGTACTTTAGCAGCAGAAATTCTCATGCTTAAACATTGACTCTGAGCTGGCTGGTCACACTGGTAAATAAAGGGTGATTTAATGACGGGGCCCAGCCTCTGTGTGGTTATTGGTGACAATGAGAGAAAAATGGACGTGCCTGAAGAATATTCGCTTGCAGCTGACAACTTGGTGTTGGGGTAAACATTTCTAGCATTATGTCTCTACTTAGGAAGCTTGACTCATTTGACCCCACTCATGAAGACTGGGCACAGTAAGTGCAAAGAATACAACACTTTTCATGGGCAAATGACATTGGGGCAGGTTAAAAGCTACGAGTAATCATTCTGAAAGCTTGTGAACTCACAGCATTTTCAGTTATAAAGGGCTTACCTTTCTCAGAGACTATATCCTTCCATGAGTTGACAGAGTTGGTTAAAGGATACTATGACCCCCAAACCTCCTCTAATCCTGAGATGCTATCAATTTTATTCGGCTGTCAGAGACCAGAGGAGTCCATATTGGGATTTTTGACGAGGTTACAACAACTGGCAGAGGCATGTGATTTTGGGTTAACCTGAATGAGATACTGTGAGACCATTTGCTAAGTGGGATTCATGACTTAACCATGTAGAGGTGCCTACTAGCTGAAGCCCGACTAGACTTCAAACATCCACTGCCGTTGGTTTTGTCATTAGAAAATGCAGCAAGAGGAGCACAAGAACGACAGGGTGTCTCAATGGAAGTAGACTCCCTCACCAGTCTAATGAAGCTTGGGGAACACCATTTGAGTGTAGGCAAACACACAGCCTCACACAAGGCATGTTCTGAGCAGGGGGACCCTAGGACAGCCCACAGCAAAACCCAACAACAAAGCCAAGCTTCAGCCAAGTGGCTAAACAGTTAGAGTCATAGAGATGTACAGCATGGAAACAGACCCTTCGGTCCAACCTATCCATGCCAACCAGATATCCCAACCCAATCTAGTCCCACCTGTCAGCACCTGGCCCATATCCTTTTTATTCATATACCCTTCCAAATGCCTCTTAAATGTTGCAATTGTATTAGCCTTCACCACATCCTCTGGCAACTCATTCCATACACGTACCACCCTCTGTGTGAAAAAGTTGCCCCTTAGGTCTCTTTTATATCTTTCCCCCCGCACCCTAAACCTATGCCCTCTAGTTCTGGACTCCCCGACCCCAGGGAAAAGACTTTGCTTATTTATCCTATCTATGCCCCTCATAATTTTGTAAACCTCTATAAGATCACCCTTCAGCCTCCAACGATCCAGGGAAAACAGTCCCAGCCTGTTGAGCCTGTCCCTGTAGCTCAGATCCTCCAACTCTGGCAACATCCTTGTAAATCTTTTCTGAACCCTTTCAAGTTTCACAACATCTTTCCAATAGGAAGGAGACCAGAATTGCACGCAATATTCCAACAATGGCCTAACCAATGTCCTGTACAGCCGCAACATGACCTCCCAACTCCTGTGCTCAATACTCTGACCAATAAAGGAAAGCATACCAAATGCCTTCTTCACTATCCTATCTAACTGCGACTCCACTTTCAAGGAGCTATGAACCTGCACTCCACGGTCTCTTTGTTCAGCAACACTCCCTCGGACCTTACCATTAAGTGTATGAGTCCTGTTAAGACTTTCTTTCCCAAAATGCAGCACCTCACATTTATCTGAATTGAACTCCATCTGCCACTTCTCAGCCCATTGGCCCATCTGGTCCAGATCCTGTTGTAATCTGAAGTCACCCTCTTCGCTGTCCACTACACCTCCAATTTTAGTGTCATCTGCAAATTTACTACCTGTACCTCTTATGCTCGCAACCGAATCATTTATGTAAATGACAAAAAGTAGAGGGTCTAGAGCGTTGGTCTTTCGTGGGTTAGTGAATTATTACATAAAATTCATACCTCCATCTTGGCACCATTACACCTGCTGTAGAAAAAGGGTAAGCATTGGAAATGGTCACAAAGCCAAGAAGCAGCCTTTAGGGAAGTGAGAAAACAGTTGTCATCATCTAAGATGTTGACCCACTACGATCTAAAGTGAGAGGTAGTGCTGACATGCAATGCCTCCCCGTACAATAGTGTTGACTCACCAGTGGAGAATAATGCCTGATCGCATCTACTTCCTGGATTTTGGCTGATGCTAAACGCAAGGATGCCCAGTTAGAGATGGAAGGTTTCACAGTTGTTTTTGGTGTGATGAAGTTCCACCAGTATCTTTATGGATGGGAATTTGTCATAGTAACAGATCACAAACCCCTGCTAGGGCCACTGAAGGAAGACAACACAGACAATGCATGCTAGAAGACTGTGGTGCCTGCCCTGAAGAGTCCATTTTGGTTTTAACTTTACAATCATCACGAACAAAATCTGACTGTGGACAAAAAATGATCCTGTCCTAGCGAAACTGAAGTAGCTGGTGGTAATGGGGGAACCAGAAGTGCCATCATCACAAGCAGGACTGAAACCTTTTTGGACCCATTAATACCAGATCACTGTAGAGGATGGCATATTATTAAGGGGAGCAAGGGTGATTGTTCTGAGTAAAGGTCACCACCAGGTACTGGCTGAATTCCATCAGCGTAATCCAGGGGTTTCCAAGATGAAGATGCGAGCAAGAAGCTATGTCTGATGGCCAGGGTTGGATACCAACATAGCTGCATTGGTGGGCAGTGCCCAGAGTACCAACAAGGATAAAAATTGCCATGAGCAGCATCCCCACATTCGTGGGAATGACAGGTAAATGCTAGATTAGGTTGCATGTTGAATATTCCAGTCCTTTCATGGGTTCAATGTTCCTGGTCATTATGGACATCCATTCAAACTGGTTGGGCATACATTAAGTTTGTCCAGCAAACTCAGAGACGATGTTTGAGAAGCTGCAAGTATCGTTCACAATACATGGTCTCCCAGGAGTATTGGTCACGGACAATGCGATGTCATTTACCAGCAGGGAATTCAAATAGTTCCTAAACTAAAATGGCATTCAGCACCTAAGGACAGCTTAATACCGTCCATCCTCCAATGGTCTGGCAGAAAGAGTGTTCCAAATGTTGACGGCAGGCTTAAAGAAGCAGCCTACAGCATCACTCAGTACCAAACCATCCCGGCTCCTATTTGATTTATAGGACCAACCCACATGTAACAACAAGGATAGCTCCAAGAGAGTTGCTGATGGGGAGAAGACTCTGCACCAGGTTAAACCTGATTAGACCTGGAAGGGAAGATGGAATGGCAGCAGGAATGCTAATTATGACTGTATGTCTCCTCTAAGCAAGAGAGACAATTTAATTCAGGGGATGAAGTTTGGTGCCAGCATCATGGGGATGGCCCTGTATTGACACAGAGTGAGGGTTGTGTGAGGTCAGGTCCCATGACTTACAAAATTCGGGTAGGTGATACAGTCCTGAAAAAACATGTGGATCACCTGAAAGCTGTTACCTTGCAAACGGGCAGGAGCAAAACATTCCTGACCCCTCAGAACAGTCAGAAGGCCAGTCAGAAACCGTAGTTGCTCTCCTTCTGTCCAGTGTCGAGGAAACCTCAGAGACCAAGATGGATGTAGCCTCAATACCATTACTGCTGGAAGAAGAGAAGGAAACTCTCCCGAGACGTTCCGGACTCAAGAGATGAGCCATGGTTCGGTACACGCTGCCTGTGTCCGAGTGTGAGTCAGAGGAAACTTTACCTGAGGTGAAAATTTCACAAGAGAAGCTCCAAGTGAAAGTCTAATCCTACTACCCTAGACTTAGTGGAGAAGGGATGTAGTGATTGGAATTTTATTGGGGCTGTTAACCTGGGCCCATCAGGAAAGCCTTAACTGGCCAACAATATAACCAGGAGATTCAAACCTCCTCCGTTCAGGTCTGATCCTGATCTGGTGGGTCCCATGGCCAGTGTACAGTGCATTAGTAAATAAAAGATGGCTTGGTGTCAGGACCTGGTCTCTGTGCAGTTATTCCACCAACCTTAAACTTATCAATAGCTGAACCGCAATTGCAAAAATTGAGGGATTCTGCTCATCTTTGTCTTCAGTTCCTGCTGTTTTCCTTCGTGGGCATGTGAAATGGTCAAAGTGCAAGGCTTAAATTATGGGAATCAGAGAGAAGAAGGTACTAAGTGCATACTCAGATGATTCCCAGCTTCTCAGTAAGAAGGGGTTGTGGCATGAAGGGCTCATCCTGTGTGTAGGGTTGGGCAAGTGTATCCCTCCTATCTTGAACAACTTTTGCAAAGCCTTTCACCACAACCACAGCAAATGCCCCTCTCACAATAACCATCATTGTCCCTTGCAATGTGCAGAAAATATCCTGTTGGCTTTCTTCTGCTGCAGTAACATTGAAATTTGAGTAAAAATTGCAGGGAGCATATTCAGATTTTAAAAGCTTCTTCAAAATCAAGAGGCAAAACATGTTTATAAAGAGAAATCAGAAGCAGGGAAATTAAAGTGGGGGAGAAAAATGGCAGAAGAATTGAACATAATTTGGTTCTATCCTCAAAGAAAAGAGGTCAAATAACCTCCCAGAAATATTAAGGGCCTTGGGTGAAATGAGACGATGGAATTGAAGGAAATCTGTATTAGTAAGGAAATGGTGCTGGGGAAATTAATGGGGCTAAAGGCAGACAAACCTCCAGGGCCTGATAACCTATATTGCAGAGGACTAAAGAAAGTGGTTCCAGCAATATTGAATTCATGCAACGTTGAACAGTACAGCATATCAACAGTCCCTTTGGCCTATCACATCTGTCTGTCATTGGCAGTCATCTTCCAAACTTCTATGCACTCTGGAGCAGTTCCTACAGACTGGAAAGTGGCAAATGTTGATCATGTGAAAAGGGAGGGAGCAGGTGAAAAAAAAATTACAGGCCAGTTAGCTTAATGCCAGTAGTAGGGAACATCCTGGAGTTTATTGTAAATGGTATGACAACAGAACATTTGGAAATCATGAACAGGATTGGACAAAGCCATCGTAGGTTTATGAATGACAAATCTTGCTTCACAAATCTACTGGAGATTCTTTTGATGATGTGACTAAAAGAATACTGTATATACTTGAGTAATAATTGATCTCATTCAAAAGTCGACACCCTATATTTGGCCAAATAATCTGGATTTTTAAATATATCCTGTGTAAAAGTTGACCCTGGCTCTTCACAGATAACACATCAACATTTATGAGTCAGTGTGCTCTCCAGTACATCCCGCTCCAGCATTCCAGTCTGCCAGTTGTTCTACTCTGATCCTGGTCTTTCAATCCACTGGCTGTCTGTTCCACTCCAGGTTTTCTGAATTACCATAATTTATTATTTCCCATTCAGAGATAAATTGGTCTTCTGCTAATGATATGGTATGAATTTTGATGGGCATGAATTTCAATCTCTCAAAAATAGTATCAACACAATAGTTAACACCATAAATTTAACCTTAAAAAGTAAAAAAAAAACATTCAACTACCACTCGAGTATATACAGTAGTTAAAGAGAGAATCAGCGGATGCAGTGAGTTTGGATTTTCATAAGGCTATTGAAGAGGTCCCTCAGAGGCTAGTAGGCAAACTTAGAGCACATAGGGATAGGGGTTGACATATTGGCATGGATCGAGAATTGGTTAACAGTCAGGAAATAAAGTGAAATAAATTGATCTTTTTCCAAGGGGCAGGCAGTGACAATTGGAGTATCTCAATGTTCCTGATATACATTGATGACCTGGATGTAAGTCCCAAACGCAGCATCTCCAAGTTTGCTGATAACTCAAACTGGGTGGGATTGTGATTTGTGAGGTAGATGCAAGGAGAATTCAAGAATATGGCTACATATGATGAAAGATATGAAAAACAAACAAAAGTATTATTTAAATTGTGATATATTGGGAAGTGTGGATGTACATCGGGATCTGGATGTTCTTATAACCCAGTCAATGAAAATATACAGGTAGGTGGAGGAAACAATTAGGAAAGCATATTGGCTTTCATTGCAAGACAATTTACAAAGGGATATCCAATTGCTGGATCTTGTTGAGACCATACCTGGAGTATTCTGAGCAGATTTGGTCTTGTTACCCAAGAAAGGATGTGCTTGCCATGAAAAGGAGTGCAGCAGATGTTCACTGAGCTGATACTGGGGTTGGCAAGTCTGTCCCATGTGAAGTGATTGATCCAGGTGGCCTGTATTCACTAGAGTTTAGAAGAATGAGAGGAATTCTGATTGAAATATAGAAATGTTATCATGGTTATTTGGAGATAATGGTATCCCTCTGAAATTTCAGCCCATGGCCAAAGTAAACATACATGATTTCTCTATCAGTAGGGAGGGTGTGGGCCTGCCCAATTTAACTATTGTTCCTTTGACAGCTACATCATCTGTTGTGTTTTGAACTTGGATAAAAAGGAGAATTGCAGTAAAGTATTATTTTTGCCTGACCCTCAATTATTTCTTTCACTTTCACTGCAATAATCTTCTCATAGCTAATAGGTGGGGAAACCTTAAGCCATTTTTATGGTTTTGAACCCATTTCTGTGGAAATTCCTCCCATTGTCATGTACTTTCATCAGGAGATGTATGGAAAAGAAATAAAAATGTGTTTTTCCTGCTTGAATTTTGAGGAACCAGCCAAAAACTCAAATTGTCACCCTAGGTGTCATTAACTCAATCAAAGCGGCACCATTAAACTAATTTACCGGCAAATAGTTTAACTGTCTAAATAAACAAATAATGTCAGCTTTCAATGCTTGATGCTGAAACTACAACATGCACCTCCCAGCATACTGACCAATCAGAGAATATTGTTGGCCTAAACTAACCAATCCGGAACTTCCATACTTCAAACCTTAATCAGACTTCACCGAAACATTCCTCCAGTTCAATAGACAACTGTTAATGAAGGCTCTGTTTCCTTTCATGAAGCCAATTTATGATTAATGTTGTCACTCTCCCTTTTATTTATTTTATTCCTTCAGATCTAGGTTTCGCTCACAGGGCTATTACAGAACATTTGCTAAATATGTTTTACCAATCTAAGTTCATTCTATCGTTTGGATTATCATCATCAACACTCCTTCTTATCTCATCAAAAACATTTGAGAGACAGTTCATCAGAATTTTCTGTGAACAATTCTATTTTAGCTTTCCTGAGCGAAACCCACATTTCTTCAAGCGGCTCTTCGTTTTGTCTGGAATGACCATTAGCTACATGGTGGAGGCCGGTGAGGGGAAATGGTCCAGGGTGGAGGCCTGGTCTCACAGCGGAGACCAGTAAGGGGAAGTGGTCCTACGGCGGAGACCAGTGAGGGGAAGCAGTCCCAGGGTGGAGGCGAGCAAGGGTAAGCAGTCCCGGGCAGTTGCTGGTGAGGGTAAGTGGTCACGCGGCGGAGGGCAACGAGGGGATGTGGTACTGGGGTGGAGGGTAGCAAGGGGACGCGGTCTCAGGGTGGAGGGCAGCGAGGGGGAATGTGGTCTCAGGGCGGAGGGCAGCCAGGGGACGTGGTCCCGGGTCGAAGGCTGGCACAGGAAAGTAGTTCTGGGCCAGAGGGGAATCAAGCCCCAAAGATAACTTACCTTGGAGCAGCTGAGAGCCAGTGCAGAGCAGACTGAAGGCTTGGAGCAGAGCGGGGTTGGTTGTTCATTAGGGGTCTGACGCAGGCGGTCAGTCCACATGTTAAAACCCTGGCACTCAGCTACTGCAATGTAATGTTTATGCATAATTAGTTTTTCATTAGAAAAGAGAAGGCTGAGGGGTTTCTAATGAAAATATTTAAGATTACAAAACCATTTGATTGGGTAGATATGAAATAGACTATTGTTTAACTATATCTTATTTCTGTAAAGTAATCCAACTACTTTTCTTGTTTTTCCCTTTTTTTATCTAAGATGTTTACCTAGGTACTTGTACCTAACATGGCACTATAAGAGGCAACATTGTAAAATTTGCCGTTGTGCTCTTGTATGTCTGCATTTGAGTATATGTGACAGTAAAGGATATTCTATTCTATTCTGTGGTAAACCATTGCCTCTGTGCTCTGTAATTGAACCTTCCCTTCCTTACTCTTGCCACAATTCAGCTATAATGTCTGACACCTGGCCTGTATTCTCGGTCTCTGCTGTCTTCGCAATGGGGAAAATAATCCACAACCAAATGCAAAGTACATTTTCAGATCTCAAACCTCCTGATTGCAAGCATTGTTAAGATATTCCTGCAATTGATGGAGCATTGTGGAGATGTATTTTAGCTTTGAAAGACGCAAATTATAAGACTTCCGCAGAATATATAATAATGATGATGAAAAGGTAGATCTGCAAAGAGGAGAACACTTGTACCTAGATATTTTAATCATGCTGTTCAAGCATGCTGTGGTATACCTCCAGGGCAAGTGGCACTGGAGCACAGAATTGCCAATCTAGAAGCAGAGACAGGTCAGTGTGCCACAAGTGCTTTTTGCATGTATTTACTGTGGCTGTTTTATTGTTAGCTGCTAGTTTTGGTCACACCCACCACCAAACCCCTACAAGTGGCAATATCTATTCCATATCTACCCAATCAAATGGTTTTGTAATCTTAAATATTTTCATTAGAAACCCCTCAGCCTTCTCTTTTCTAACGAAGAATACTGACATGTTCAGCTCTGCTTGATAAATATCATTTCTAATTTCTGCTCTTGAGTTTGCAAAATGTTGTTGATCCGTCTTTAGTGCCTTTGTCCTTTTCCATAATATGGTCAATGGAATTATGCACAGTTCCATAAGTACAATCTAATAAAGGTTTACATACTAAAGTTTAACATACTTTCTGGTCTTCATCCTAAATCTATTAAAAGTGGACCCCAATGTTTTGTTTGCTGTGCTTATGGACTTATTTAAACTTTACCATGCCTTGTAGTGGTCCAGTGTTGCCTACATCTATGCCAGGATTGATTTTCTTTTGAGAAGGGCAGTCAGCAACAAGGGAAGAAAAATTCAACAATAGAAATTAGTGTCAAATAGTACATCTTTTCCAAACATATGTGCGTGACAAACTTAAACTATAAACATATGCTGCTGCACCTACAACTTTTCAGCAGCAGTGATCCTGTAATACCTCAATTCTACATTTCCTCAGCAGTAAAATTCCAGTCAAGCCTGTTTCTCAAGCTTCCACAATATGGTAGGTTTTATGATTTAACAGTAAATAATAAAATATCAAGAGCATTATATATGTTAAAGAATACTGTATATTGTAAAATATAGATAAATTATATCAGCTGGCTCCAGTTGTGTTATCATCTTATTTGAACAGTACACTTTTTCTCCATTCTGTGTGTTATGCTAATGGAAAAACAAAGACAAGTATAAACAATACCATCTGTAGTTACTTTGCAGCTACAGCATGTAAGACTCAGTCTCTTTAAATAAATAAATTATCAATGAAAAATTCTATATAATGTTAGCATTCTGTAAAGTGCATTGTCCCTCTGCAAATTGAATGAAGTGAGGGAAATCAAACAGTGCTTGTGTAATGCAGTGAACATTCTATTATTCATAATGTATTATAAGCAGGATCACAATAGATCTGATTGTAAGACTTTATGACATTAAAATAAATAACAATATTGAAAAGTCTCAGCTGAATCATATCACTCTAAATTATTTTCCAAATTAATTTACTTGACCATTGTATCTTTCAGTTAGTAATTTACAGTCTTCTGGGGAGTGGCAATCACAGTTGGCTTGTCATGTTGCTCCTGCTTTTTTACAGTTCAGAGCTCCGCATTTCCAGTCTACACACAAAATAGATGCTGGAGTAGACCACTCATCTCCATGAGCTTGTTCTGCCATTTATTAGGACCGTGGCTGATGTGATTACTCTATATTCCCACCTACCTCTGAAAAAAATTTCTCTCCTTGCTAATCAGGAATATTCATATAATCATAGATTCCCTACAGTGTGGAAGCAGGCCATTCAGCCCACTGAGTTCACTCCAACCCTCTGAAGAGCATTTCACCCAGACCCACCCCCCTACCTTATCACTGATTCTGCATTTCCCATGGCTCTTCCAACTTTCCTACATATTCCTGAACACTATAGACAATTTAGCATAGCCAGTACAACTAACATACACATCATTGGACTGTGGGAGGAAATCAGAGAATCCAAAAGAAACCCACGCAAACACGGGGACAATGTTCTTTGTCATAGTATAGGATCATTGCTGGAACACAAATCATGCCTGTTTTCACAGCACCTGCAGTGTTATTCTGCTAAATTCATTTATTTACATATTTAAAAGCTCTGGGATGTTTAAGCACTTCTTCATTCTGAATGTGAGTGAAGCCAGTTGGGAAGTGGATAAGGTGAAAGGGTTTAGTGGATGATGGGTTTGAAAGTATGGATATGGATGGCAGAAGGAAGAGCAACATGTGGTGAGGTTCGATTGGAGTGGTTTTGGAAGGGTGTCAGAGATTTATAGGGCTTAGGGGGAGCTGAAGAGTTAAAGAGGGTATCAGAGTGGTGGGATCCTGAGAGATCAGGATAGCCAGAATGGGTGGAGTCAGAGAATTAGAGGAGTCACGCATCAGGTAGAACTGAAAAAGGCCACTTGAAGGCTGAAGAGTTCAAAGAGATCATGGTTTTTTGGAGGATCAGGTGGTTTTTGGGAGGAATGGTAGAAGTGTTAGAGGATCACGTTTTTGAGGAAATGGGAAAGTCACGAAGGATTGGAGCGTCATGGCAAAACAAAAGTCAGAGGATCAAGAGACATGTGTTAGAGGGCTGGAGGTTTAAGGGTTTCGATAGTGTGTTGGTGAGTGTAATTACAGGACTGTGGATCAGGAAGGTTATGAGTTAGTAGCCATGGATCATGGTCAGTTAGATATGATGGGGGAAGTTGGAAGTTCAAGGATTTGGGGATTGTTAGGTGGGGTTGGTGGTTGTGAGGGGAAGAACTCATTTATATAATTATCCAGAAGTTAAAAAAAAAGTTTTCTCTTCAACTAACATTTCCTGGACAGCTGTTGGTGTCATTGAATTGGAACCTTCCATAGTCTCTGACTCTAACTTAGAGTTGGAGATGTTTATGGATGGCTCCAGACACCAGGTAATTGACCAAAGTCAGTTTAAACTATGCGGGTAGTTCCCAGATAGCAATTGTTTTGGGATTTACAGGAATCCCAACATTTATCTTTGGTGATATGATTTCGCTGCTCGTTGGATGCTGCCTGAACTGCTGTGCTCTTCCAGCACCACTAATCCAGTATTTGATTTTCAGCATCTGCAGTCATTGTTTTTACATTGTTTTTACCATCTTTAGTGATATGTCTAGTCTTCCACTATTTGGTGACTGAAAGATCTTGCCCATTTAAATAAATAATTTCAGAACTCATAATTATCAATATTTAAAAACCAATACCTCTTAATTCCATTCTGTTTCCTTTTCTTTGCGCGTTTTGGTTTTATACTTATTTCTGCTTGCCAACAGTCACATATCTGTCCTCGGGACATCTTTTGTTTCTTTCCTTTCCTCATTTGCACTCCCTTTGGCCTAATAAGATTAACTCTTCAATCATTCAGTCTCTCCTGTCTTCCACAGTCTTTATCTCCCCACTCTCTTTATTCTAAACCACTTCTAACTAATATTTCTAGCTTTTCTCAGTTCTGATGAGCGATCCTGCAATATGAACACTGTTTCTTTCTCCAGCAATGCTGCCTGATCTGTTGAATATTTTTGGCATTTCGTTTTTATTTCAAATTTTCTGCATTTGGTTTGTCAATTACTTCACAAATTAGTTTTGTTTTGTACAATGTTATTGCTTCGAGCAGAAATTGTTTCTGACAGGACTGACTTTGTACATTTTCCAAAATTCAGGAATATTAAAAAAAACTCTCTTAAGTTGGGGCAGCATGATGGGGTGGCATGGTGGTCCAGTGGTTAGCACTACTGCCTCACAGTTCCAGGACCCACGTTTGATTCCAGCCTCAGGCAACTGCCTGTGTGGAATTTGCACGTTCTCCCCGTGTCCGTGTTTCCTCCCATAATCCAAAGATGTGTAGGTTGGGTGAGTAGGCCATGCTAAATTGTCCACAGTGTTCAGGGATGTGTCAGTTGGGTGCATTAGTCAGGGGTTAAATGTTGGGGAATGGGTCTGGGTGGGCTACTCTTCGGAGGGTCGGTGTGGACTTGTTGAGCTAAAGGGCCTGTTTCCACACTGTCGGGATTCCAATTCTAAAAAAGTGGTTCTTGAAAGTGCAATAAATATTTCTGAGTAGTTATGGGTTGAAGGCATGATATCTCTTAAAGAATTTATCTTTCAAAAAGTCTTTGAAATTCAATTTCGATATGAAAACTAAAAAGGCATGAAATATATTGAAAGCATGTGTTGATGCAAGTGAAGTAATTTTCTCTGGGCTACTTAGTAGAAAACTTAAAAGGATTTATGGCAAACCCTGAATCAAAGAGAGAACAGAAAAGTCACTGAATGATGTGGTATGATTGTGGAAAAGATATTGATCCCTCCCACTTTGAGCTATAGGTGAGCTGTTTTAGGAGGAAGATGAGTATTTTAGGCCAGCTATTGCTTCTTTCCATTGAGTGCTTACATTTTAAAACACACCTCACAGTTCATGACCAACTCACTATATTGCCAATTCTTAAGAGTCAATCTATTGCATTGATTTGCACTCATTTAAAGCTTTTGTCCTGTTCAACAAGTGACATTCACCCACTAACACTGTGTTCACTGACATCCCATCTCACAAAACATTGATTTTAAAATGTTTCCTTGCAGTCCCTCTATGGTGTCACCAATCCCTATTGTTATAATTTCCTTCTGACTTCCACAATATTTCTTTAATTCTCTTTAGCATGCCCTAGGTTAACTTCTCCACCATTGTCTGTGGTTTCTTCAACTGCCTGGGCCCTAAACTTTTAAATTTTCTTTCTTAATCTCTCACACATTATCCTTCCTTTCCTCTTTTCCTTTAAGATGCTTCTTAAAATCTACCTCTTTGATCAAGTTTTTGATCTTGCATCCTAATATCTTTCATGGCTTGATGTTGACTTTCATTTGATAACACTACTATTACATTTTACTTTGTTAAAAGTGCTATATAAATGCATGCTGTTGCTGTAAATACCAGATAAACATTTATGGTTCAAGGCAAGAAGATACAGAATAAAATGATTGGCAGGTAATACTGCTTCACAACAAGAAAGTATTGGTATTATGGTCATAAAGACATATATTTTGCAATGTGGAAATACCCAAAAGAATTGATGCTTTGTCTTTCTTGTAGATGTTAGTGAACCTTTTTTGTGTGTGAGGAATGTTTATTTGAATTCTCAATAATTAATAATAGGACATGAATGATATAAAATTAGGATGATTTGTACTTATTATTGGGGTGACACAAATGAACAGAGATTTCCAAAATGGTTTGAAAGGTGGTCCCCAAATTACAAACTTCCAACTTACAAACGCGAGTACTTATGAATGAAATCCTATTTTACTATTGATTTTAAGGATGCTACATGCCAATATTTAATCACACTGACAAACAGATATTTTACACTGGCTTCTACTGTGTTCTGACTTGTGTGCAAATCAACTTATGAATGTACTCACGAATGAAACTAATTTGTAACCTAGGCAAGGCTTACTTTTCATCATTAATACAAATGATTTGGATGTGAACATGAGAGGTATAGTTGGTAAGTTTGCAGATGACACCAAAATTGGACGTTGGTGGACAGCGAAGAAGGTTACCTCAGATTACAATAGGATCTTGATCAGATAGGGTAATTGGCTGAGGAGTGGCAAATGGAGTTTAATTTGGATAAATATGGGGTGCTGCATTTGGAAAAGCAAATCAGAACAGGACATATACACTTTATAGGAAGGTCCTGGGGAGTGTTGCTCAACATAGAGACCATATTGAGTATAAGTGTAGGGAGGTCATTTTGCGGCTGTACGGGACTTTGGTTAGACCACTTTTGGAATATTGTGTGCAATTTTGGTCTCCTTCTTATCAGAAGAATGTCATGAAACTTGAAAGCGTTCAGAAAAGGTTTACAAGTTCTGGAAAATGGGACTAGATTAGGTTAGGATACCTGGTCGGCATGGACGAGTAGGACCGAATGTCTGTTTCCATGCTGTACATCACTATGACTCTATGACTCTCTCGCTTGAGGTGAATTATACTCTAGGCACCATATTAACATGGGCATTACCAGGGGAAACAAGTGTCTACAGAAATATGCAAACAAAGCAGTTCATAACATCTATCAGTGTGCAAGCCGTGCAAACCAGCCCTACCAGTTTAGAGCTCAATGTACCAAATGTACCATTTAATATTTTCCTTAACCTTTTATCAATGAACATAGTTCAACAGTAAGAGGACTTGTCTCCATCTCTACAATTTAAAGGGATCATAAATGATTTACTTCTGGGTATTGTTCTAAAAATTTTTAGTGTTCTTAAGTTGCAAAGGTCTTCAGGAAGAGTGGCTATTGATGACTTCAAAGCTTTGGCATAATTCAGTTTTTTCCTTATTAGCAATGCAATCTTCAGTATTCTCTTCGAAAAATGAACGGAGGTCATATTAAGGAAGGACAATCTGCTAAAAGAACAATCTACCAAAAGAGAAAAGGGAATAAGGCTTTGTACAGGAATATGTGTGTTCAAATGTTCCTATTTACAGATTGCCAGAGACTATATGTATGCTGGAAAATGCATGGTGGGTCACTAACCCACTGATATGAATGGAAGTTATCAAGGAAGTTAAAACTCGCTGCTGAACAAATGCCCCTGATTCTGAGATCAGAGCAGAGACTTGGGCCAACACACATAAGTTGCACAATGCAAATAAGACCTGAAAAGGTTAACATATATCATGATTTAAGCATTAGGCATCAGGACAAAAAGGATTGTTCCTGGGAGGAGATAATCAGTCTCTGGTGCATGTCTTAGCATTAACAGTATGTAGATAAAATAGTAAATGCACTTGCTCTTAAATTAGCCTGATGCCTCATAAGAAACAAGCATATTTATTAAATATATTGTAACTAGTTATTAAGTAATTACTATTGAGTAAGATTGTGCTAAGTTTCTACCTATAATGTCATATTTGCACCCTGAGTCGAATAGCGTGGAGTTGGAAAAGCACAGCAGGTAAGGCAACATCTGTGGAGCAGGAAAGTCAATATTTTGGGCATAATCAGGCATGTTGCAGGGGAAGGGGGCTGAAAGATAAATGGAAGGGTGGGGGTAGCGCTGGGTAGGGGAGATAACTGGAAAGGTAATAGGTGGTTGCAGGTGTAGGGGGGCGATTGTAATAGGTTGTTGGGGAGGTGGAGCAGATAGGTGGGAAGGAAAATAGATAGGTAGGACAGGTCAAAAGGGTGGTACTGAGTTGGAGGGTTGGATCTGAGATGAGATAGTGGGAGAGGAGATTTGGAAACTAGTGAAGTCAACGTTGATGCCATGTGGCTGAAGGGTCCCAAGACTGATGATGAGCCGTTCTTCCACTAGCCGATGGATGGCTTGGAGTTGATGGTGGAGGAGGCCCAGACTTGCATGTCCTTTAGGGAGTGGGAGGTGGAGTTGAAGTGGTTGGCCACAGGGCAGTGGGGTATTTAATGCCTGTGTCCCAGAAATATTCACTGAAACACTCTATCTCCCTGATGTAGAGGAGACCACATCGAGAGCACCGTACACAGGAGGTGAGCTGGGTAGATGTGCAGGAAAATCTCTGCTGGGTGTGGAAAGGTCCTTTGGGACCTTGGACCGAGGTGAAGGGGGGAAGTGTGCATGCAGGTTTTACACCTCTTGCAGCAGAAAGAGAAGGTGCTAGGAGTGGAATGTAGGTTGGTGGGGTGGCGTGGACCTGATGAGGGAGTCACGAGGGAAAGGACATGCAAGTCCTGGGCCTCTTCCACCACCAAATCCAAAACCACCCATCAGCTGCACGAAGAAGACCTCATCTTCCACCTTGGGGTGATAGTGTTCCACTTCCTCTCCCCCCACCTCATCCCCGATCCAATCCTCCAACATGGCATTGCTCTTTCAACCTGTCCTACCAATCCATCTTCCTTCCCACCCATCTGTTCCACCCTCCCCACTTACTAATCACAATCACCCCCCCACCTGCATCTATCTAGCACCTTCCCAGCTACCACTCCCCCAATGCTCCCCCCAACCTCCTATTTATCTTGCAGCCCCCTTCCGCCCAACATTCCTGATGAAGGGCTTTGCCCAAAAAATTAACTCCTCGGATGCTGCCTGACCTGCTGTGCTTTTCGAGCGCCACAATTATTCAATCTGACTTTCCAGCATCTGCAGTCCTCACTTTCTCTCACACTTGCA
Organism: Chiloscyllium punctatum; assembly: GCF_047496795.1. NCBI lineage: Eukaryota > Metazoa > Chordata > Chondrichthyes > Orectolobiformes > Hemiscylliidae > Chiloscyllium > Chiloscyllium punctatum. Next base: position 133,905,419 of record NC_092741.1, on the reverse strand, counting down.
TCCTGCCCTATCCATAACCCAGAAGGATTGGAGGCCAATCTATCCAAGATATCCCAGATCATTTCTGACATTATAAGACAGTGATGGGCCATGAGAGTGTGCAAATAATAAGACAATTTTTCTGAATATTTATCCAGGAAATGGTGGATTGTTTAACACAGGTAAACCTTACTTAAAGTTGTGATTCACTTCTGAGAATCACTATTTTAAGTATAATTACTTTAAGTGAATCATACTTTCTCACTAGATTCATTGTTATATTAAAGAAATACGGTACAAATTGAAATGATGAAATAACTTTTAAAATGAAATAGTTCACTGAATGTAATAAGAATACTACAAATGCAAGTATTTGCATTCAGCAATTTATTTACATTTATTAATTTAATTACATTTATTAATCTGTCAGGTGGGAGGTTATTTTTGTTTTCTGCAATATTTTTACAACTTTTTTGAGTTGTAACTTTTTTATTGTTTATGGTGCCAATTACTGATAATTGGAATGGACTTGGAAGATGGTTATGGTATGATGGTTATGTCACCATTTTGTCTTCAAGGGATTCAGCCTAGCATTAATTCACAGTGGGTTTAATAATTTGATGTGGAGATGCCGGTGTTGGACTGGGGTGTACAAAGTTAAAAATCACACAACACCAGGTTATAGTCCAACAGGTTTAATTGGAAGCACTAACTTTCGGAGCGACGCTCCTTCAACAGGTGGACTACTCCCTGATGAAGGAGCATCGCTCTGAAAGGTAGTGTACTTCCAATTAGACCTGTTGGACTATAACCTGGTGTTGTGTGATTTTTAACTTTAATAATTTGAGTTTTCTTTACAATTTTATTTCTGCAATCCCCATATCAATTCAGGGAAAATGCTGGAGTTGAAATGCAGACTCATTCTCCACTTGCCCCCTTGTTCTATACATCTTTGCTCACTGTGATCTTCCTGTATTGCTCGTAAACAAGGCTTTTCACTGTACTTCGGTACAACTGACAATATATTAATCAACCAATCAATCAAACTCCCAGCCAAGAAACTCTGTTAGCCTTTTCCAGGAGCTTTTATACACCAAAGTTTAAATCTACTCAGCTTCTGATAAACTCTTTAGAGTTTTATCCAAATAGGTTTGGAACTATCACAAACTCCTTACTCTATGACAAATCTAAATATTTTCTCCTGTTCTCAGGAGTACTGATTTGTGCATGCAACTTCATCCAAAGATGACTTCAGAAATGCTGAAAGGAAGTAAAGCAGAAAAAGACCATCTCTGTAAAACACAATTGTTTCTCTGAAGGTTAAAAATAACAGTCCAGATGTTTCTAACAGAAATCTGAAGGCACAATTGTTTATCTTGCTAGGTCTTAAAGATCTGAAAGCCAGCTCTCTCAAATTATTTTTTAAAATCACCATGGCCAGAGAAATATATGCAAGTTAATTATTACGTCCTTCAAACACACACAAAAAAACAGTAATTCACTACTTCAAAATCCAAGAGTACAAACTTAAACAGAAATGTTATTAAAAATGTATTTAAATAACACAATTGTCTTCTTCACAGTATATCAAGGAAACAGGCCCCAGAAGGAAAACAATGGTCTATAAAATAACGTTAAACAGCACAATGTTCGACTTGAACTTAGCCTAACAGCTGGGTGATTGAGTAAACTCCAGCCATATAACCCTTTCCTCAGACCTAAACCAACTTAATAACTGTCCCAAACTATTAGCCTCTTGATCAGCCCAAGCCATCATTCAGTCATGTGAACTCCCCTCCATGTAGATTGTCCTCTGATGCAAGTGAAATACCAGCAGATACCTCCTGACTATCCACACTATCCAGACAATTAGCCTGGGCTTCCTGGAATACTAGTACAGTGATGCTGCCACAGTACAACCTCCTTTTCCATTTTTGATATCTGAGATTTTAGTGCAAGGCTTAAAACAATGCCAGGTGCATGAACATTCAGTAAAGTATATGAATGTTATTATTGGTTTTGATTTACTATTTGTAACCGATGAAGAGTTGGTGCTTTCCATTGTTAGGCTCATGGTAATGTTGGTAAAATATAACTTTTAAAGATGCACTGATATATTGCCCAGGAGTGAGGTCTTTTAAAAATTCCTCTGGGTTGACTTACTTGGCTATGTCATGGATGACCTCCTGCTCCATGTGAATATAGGACAGCTTTTCACCTCAAGGCTTCCAGAGTATCTTGCACTCCTCTCTCTCCTACATTGTACAATTCTTCAATATTTTCTAGGTCTGATTCACTTCTTGTATCAGCTCCAGCCACAATGAAATGCTCCTTTAAGAGATGCTGATTTGTTTTAAACCGCATAGGCTAATGAGAAGGTACACTCGTGTCTCACAATATTGGTCCCTGCTCTAGCATCCACCAATCAATAGTGTAAATTAGCACTGGCTGGATGCTGATATTTTTAAAGTGAACAAGCAACATAAAGTTGTTGTGTTACCTGCATTAGCACTGTTCAATTGTACATAGTGATATTTGAACATGTTCCTCAGTGGTTACTGAATTTAGATAGGAGAAGATTTACACTAGTATTAGTTTAATAAACTGATGTTCAAAATATTAGAAATTAGATGATAGACATTTTGTACCATGTATTGATAATTAGCAAGGCTGTTTCTTGTTGTCATGCCTTTCTTTCTCTAATTGTCCAGATAAATGACAATTTAATTATTAATGCAACTATTAGGCAGGGAAACATAATTATGAAGTTGAGGAGTTACCATCCTCTACATCTCCCTTAGTTTTCCAGAAACAATTGTAAGTGAAATTGTGTGTTAAACGTGTCAGATTTAACAGGAGATGGGATCACTACATGGGCTGTTTGAAGGAGATGTGAGGTCCAGTTAATTGTAAATTTTGTTGACCTTGCTTGTGAACTCATTAATGGCTGGAATTAGAATCTTGCAATTCTTTTTTGGGTCTTCACCACATTCCCAGTAAAAGGATGCCTGCCTTGAAGAAGTTTCTCTCCTCTCTCTACAAGAATCTCAGGGAGTCCCTCTCCCACTGCAACTCCCAGGTCATTTCCTCTGCCCTGAAGCTCTTCAACCATGTCCTGAAACAAACTCGCTACCACAGCCACATTTGCTTCCTCAGTGCCTGCCTCTGTAACCAACTCATTCCACATGGATTCTGGACCACCTTTAAACCAGCAGAGTTCAGACCCAAACAGGACAAACAGTACAGACTACAGATTCAAAATCACCAGCAACGGTTCTCCTTCAAGATCCTCCGCTCCACGCTTGCAGCAATGCGCCGGCACCTGACTTCTCTACAGTCAGCCCTGCCTCAGTTGAGGGCCACACTCTCTCAGAATTGCAAAGGACCCACTCTGTACTACATCCTCAGGAGAATTCATACTCTCAACAAACAGTATTTCAACTCCATCTCAAACATCAAACACTGTAAGTACAACAAACTTTTATCTACCCACCTCAAACATTCCAGAAGATTCCCCTAGCCTCTGGAACTGCTCGGACGCCATTAGCCATGCGGCTGGTGCAGCTGTCACCCCACGGTGATTGATGATGTCACTTCCGCCCTCATCATGGCCACTCCCACAGCCACTTCCGCCCCTCACAATTCCTCATGCATCACACTTGACATCACTTCCACCCCTCACATCATCGCTGATGTCACATGCTCAGTGACTTCCGCCCCCCCCACACTGCCGTGTTCACCACCACTTCCACCCCCACCAGTGCCACTCACCTGCATTCTGCTGACACGTCCTCCACAGATCCCACTGTCAACATTCCCAACCCCCAGAACCCTGAGGGGAACTCACCCCTGCTCATGACTCCACCCCCATTTCCCCCACCATCACACCCACTCCAGTTACTGGCTCCGATCCTACTCCCAGCTCCACACCCACACCAGATCGCAAATCCCAGCCCTGCTGAGTTTTCACCATCCCTCCAGATCTCCCCCTCACTGAAGATGAACGTTCAGTCCTCAGCAAAGGACTCACCTTCATCCCCCTCCATCCACACATCAATGAATTTAAGACACATCGTGTCGTCGAACACTTCTTCTGCTGCCTCTGCCTCCGAGCTTACTTTCACAATCAGGACTCCCACCCACCTTCTGAGGACCCCTTTACCCACCTCCAACACACTGCATCCACCTGGACACCCCGCGCTGGCCTATTACCTGCCCTCAACCTCTTCATTTCCAACTGTCGCTGGGACATTAACCGCCTCAACCTGTCTACCCCCCTCCCCCACTCCAACCTCTCACCCTCACAACGCGCAGCCCTCCAACCCCTCTGCTCCAATCCCGACCTCACCATCAAGCCAGCAGATAAAGGCAGCGCAGTGGTAGTCTGGCGCACTGACCTCTACACCGCTGAAGCCAAACGTCAACTCAAGGACACCTCTTCCTACTGCCCCCTCGACCATGACCCCACTCCCCATCACCAAACCATCATCTCCCAGACCATACAGAACCTCATCACCTCAGGAGATCTCCCACCCACAGCTTCCAACCTCATAGTCCAGGAACCCTGCACTGCCCAGTTCTATCTCCTTCCCAAGATCCACAAGCCTGAACACCCTGGCCGACCCATTGTCTCAGCATGCTCCTGCCCCACTGACTCATTTATACCTACCTTGACACTGTCCTATCCCCCCTGAGTCCAGGAACTCCCCACATGCATTCGAGACATCACCCACACCCTCCACCTCCTCCAAGACTTCAGTTTCCCCGGCCCCCAATGCCTCATCTTCACCATGGATATCCATCTACACCTCTACACCTCTACACCTCCATCGCCATGACCAGGGCCTCCAAGCCCTCTGTTTTTTCCTCTCCCAACATCCCCAGCAGTACCCTTCCACCGACACTCTCATTCGTTTGGCCGAACTGGTCCTCACCCTTAACAATTTCTCCTTCGAATCCTCCCACTTCCTCCAGACCAAAAGGGTAGCCATGGGCACACATATGGGCCCCAGCTATGCCTGTCTCTTTGTTGGCTACGTAGAAAAGTCGATCTTCTGTAATTACAGTGGCACCACTCCCCACCTCTTCCTCCGCTACATTGATGACTGCATTGGTGCCACCTTGTGCTCCCACGAGGAGGTTGAGCAATTCTTCAACTTCACCAACACATTCCACCCTGACATTAAATTTACCTGGACCATCTCTGACACCTCCCTCCCCTTCGGGGACCTCTCCATCTCCATTAATGACGACCAACTTGATACTGACATTGTTTACAAACCCACCAACTCCCAAAGCTACCTGGATTACACCTCTTCCCACCCTACCTCTTGCAAAAATGTCATCCTGTATTCCCAATTTCTCTGCCTCCGCTGTATCTGCTCTCAGGAGGGCCAGTTCCACCACAGAATGCACCAGATGGCCTCCTTCTTTAGAGACCGCAATTTTCCTTCTGACGTGGTTAAAGATGCCCTCCAATACATCTCGTCCACATCCCGCACCTCCGCCTTCAGACCCCACCCCTCCAACCGTAACAAGGACAGAACCCTCCCCCCCCCCCCCCCCGGTGCTCACCTTCCACCCTACCAACGTTAGCATAAACCAAATCATCCGCCGACATTTCCACCACCTCCAAAAAGATCCCACCACCAGAGATATATTTCCCTCCCCACCCCTTTCTGCCTTCCGCAACGACCATTCCCTCCGTGACTACCTGGTCAGGTCCACGCCCCCCCCCCTACAACCCACCCTCCCATCCTGGCACCTTCCCCTGCCACCACAGGAATTGCAAAACCTGCGCCCACACCTCCTCCCTCACCTCCATCTAAGGTCCTAAAGGAGCCTTCCACATCCATCAAAGTTTTACCTGCACATCCACCAATATCATTTGTTGTATCCGTTGCTCCCGATGTGGTCTCCTCTACACTGGGGAGACTGGACGCCTGCTAGCAAAGAGTTTTAGGGAACATCTCCGGACACCCGCACCAATCAACCATATGGCCCCGTGGCCCAACATTTCAACTCCCCCTCCCACTCTGCCGAGGACATGGAGGTCCTGGGCCTCCTTCACCGCCGCTCCCTCACCACCAGACGCCTGGAGGAAGAATGCCTCATCTTCCGCCTTGGAACACTTCAACCCCAGGGCATCAATGTGGACTTCAACAGTTTCCTCATTTCCCCTTACCCCACCTCACCCTAGTTCCAAACTTTCAGCTCAGCACTGTCCCCATGACTTGTCCTACCTGCCTATCTTCTTTTCCACCTATCCACTCCACCGTCCTCCCTGACCTATCACCTTCATCCCCTCCCCCACTCACCTATTGTACTCTATGCTACTTTCTCCCCACCCCCACCCTCCTCTAGCTTATCTCTCCACCCTTCAGGCTCTCTGCCTTTATTCCCGATGAAGGGCTTTTGCCCGAAACATCGATTTTACTGCTCCTCGGATGCTGCCTGAACTGCTGTGCTCTTCCAGCACCACTAATCCAGAGAAATTCCTGTTCCTCTCCACCTCCATTCTGGAGACAATGATGTATCAGGAGGCAATAACTGAACTAATTACAGCCTAAATTTAACATTATTGTTGACCAGCTGTTTCAGAGCTTCCTGCATTATTATTAATAATACTAATGGTCACCGCATTACAAGAAGGATGTGGAAGCTTTGGAAAGGGTGCAGAGGAGATTTACTAGGATGTTTCCTGGTATGGAGGGAAGGTCTTACAAGGAAAGGCTAAGGGACTTGAGGCTGTTTTCGTTGAAGAGAAGAAGGTTGAGAGGTGACTTAATAGAGACATATAAGATAATCAGAGGGTTAGATAGGGTGGACAGGGAGAGTCTTTTTCCAAGTATGATGACGGTGAGCACGAGGGGGTATAGCTTTAAATTGAGGGGTGATAGATATAGGACAGATGTCAGAGGTAGTTTCTTTACTCAGAGAGTAGTAAGGGTTTGGAATGCTTTGCCTGCAACAGTAGTAGATTCGCCAACTTTAAGTATATTTAAGTCATCATTGGACAAGCATATGGACGTACATAGAATAGTGTAGGTTAGATGGGCTTCAGATTGGCATGACAGGTCGGCGCAACATCGAGGGCCGAAGGGCCTGTACTGCACTGTAATGTTCTATGTTATATGTTCTATGACCCTCCGAACAGTCTCCCACTCAAACCCATTACTTATTAATCTATATTTAGCTCTGACTAAAGTACCTAACCTACACATCCCTGAACACTAAGGCAATTTAGCATGGCCAATTCACCTAACCTGCTCATCTTTGGACTGTGGGAAGAAACCCACGCAAACACAGGGAGAATGTGCAAACTCCACACAGACAGTCGCCCGAGGCTAGAATCGAACTGGAACCCTGGCGCTGTGAGGCAGCAGTGCTAATCACTGCACAACCGTGCTGCCCATTGTATTGATGTACTAATGTACTTAACAATGTAAGGGATCTGGTGGTGTTTTTCTTTCCCTTCTGGAGAGATAAGATACCTCTTTGGATCAATTTCTATGCCGTCTTTGGTGGATGTAAGGCACCCTTTGGGATTTTCAAAAGGCATGTTTGCACATAAGCTCATTGGCACAGGCAAAATTGACAAGCAACTGTTTAAAAAAATATTTCAGAGTACCTGACCATAAAAATATTAAAGGATTTGTGCAACATGACTGATTCCCCAAATTAGCATTTTCACATTGGAGTGCCTATTGTTGGATAGATTCAGCTACTTATCAAATAGAAATGCATGTTGTCATTTGGTATTAAACACACAAATGAAATGTTTCTTTTCAGAAATAGGTTATTTGAAGCAATTTACTGTGTTCAACTTAGATTTGTATCAATGAAAGTATACTTTCCCTCAATAGTAGCCGCATCAGTAGGCCAGGCATTACATATTTTTCTGTCAGATTCAAATTAATGACTGTTGTATATTAGTTGAGTTAACATATAGTGAGAAAGGCAAAGAGTGATGGTTAGAGAATATCAGTTGGCATTTGGTTGGCATAGGGGCTATGACATTGTATGCAGTTGATTGAGGGCATATGGAGAGACATGGGAGATGCATAGATGGCACAAGGAGTATTCAGGGTCATGGTGGGTACAGCGGTATTAAATGGATAGAGTGGGTGTGATCGACCATACAGGTAGGTACAAGGACATGTGTTGGCATGGAATCTGAGAGTGTGAGATCTGGAGAGGTGTTTTCTTTTTGGCCTTTATTTTTAACTCTTGAACACAATGCTGTTGCCAAAATGTTTATCTTTATCACAAAATTCTGGATGTGAACCTCATGCATTGACAAATTATGTCAAGTATAAATCCTGACAAAAAGTGATCTTGGCCATGTCCTAGAACGTTATAAATTAATCCCAGTAATGACTGTGAAGCAGAAGTAACATCAGGTGAGCTGTAAAGGTTCATGCAAGATTCACAACTCACACTCATATTCCAAGGTATCATTGCCTGCACCTGCACAAGGTCCAAGAACTGCTTGCCTCATATTTTGAACTTTGAAATGCGTACACCATTCTCCATGGACAGACTAGCGGCTGCCATGAGGAACCAGGATCAGCACACTTAGTATCTGCCCAATTTACACGTAGAAATGCATTTCATTGCTCAACGGCAAGGAAAAAGAGAGATGAGTGAACTCGACCTCGCTCTAAGTGCTAATGGAGAGAATCCCTTCAAGGAATTCCCCAAAATTAATACTTAGCTGATTTTAGGGAAAATTCAGCCCTAAGTTGGATGTAAAATAGAGAGAAAATTGTAATGAATTAACTTCAATTCTGTATCCCCACAGAAGAGAAAAGAAATCCATTTGACGTTCTTAGTAATCAAAAGCAAACGTTGAATCAAAACTTGGAGAAAACATTGCAATTATTCAGAAAAAATGAGAAAGTGGAATTAACAAAGTGCTGTTCAAAAAAGCTATAAAGAACAAATAGAATAAGTTAATTCTGTGTTTTGTAGTTCTGAGTGTTAAATTTGTACATACTTTGTTATTAGTATAATGCAAATTTTTTTAAAAAATCATGCAACTCTGCTTTAGTTGGTATATGTTTTAACTTAAACAATTTTTAAAAACTAATTGTTAAAGTGCTCCATTTGCAACAACCTCTTTTAATTGTTGAGTGGATCTGACTGTCACCCAGTTTCACATCTATTATGTTGGGAAGTCTTGGATGGCATGTTTGACTCTGATCATGGGTGAAAAGATATAAATACTCTCATACTGGGTGGTAGTCAAATTCACTCAAGAATTAAAAGATAGACTAAGAGCCAACTCCACACAGACAGTCACCCAGGGCTGGGATTGAACCCAGGTCCCTGGGACTGTGAGGCAGCAGTGCTAACCACTGAGCCACTGTGCCATGCTGCTTGATGGGATTCCCCCAAACAATTCACACATAATCATCATTAGACACTTAATTCTAAATAGACCACTTTAATAATTCTAAATGGAGCACTTTAATAATTAGAAGTTATTCTGTTTAAATTTTAACAAAAACAACTAATGTAGAATTGCGCGATATTTTTTATTTGCATTATAAATTGTGTACAAATTTAGCCACTCGTTGAAACACAAAACAAGGATTAATTTGTCCGATCTGTTCTTTGCAGCTTTTTTGAACAGCACCCAGTTAGTACCACTTTCTCATTTTCCCTGAATATCTACAACTTTTTCTCCTTCAAGTTTGATTCAATTCCCCATTGAAGGCTACAATTAAATCTTTATCCACCACCCTTTCAGGTAGTGCATTCTAAATTCTAACTAATAATTACAAAAAATCTGCTTTTTCATATTGTCTGGAGTTTCTTTGTCAGTCACCTTAGGTTTGTGCCTTTTGGTTTTGTACATGTTAGCGATGGAAATAGAATAAAGAAAAACTATAAAAACTATTCATGATTAATATATCTCTAACAAATCTTTTCTTCTCCATCTTCCCAAAAAAAACAGCACTATATTTCATCATGTCACCGTAATCCCTCATTCCAGAAAGTACTCTTACAATCTTGTCTGTATTCTCTATAAAGCTTTCACATCCCTCTGGAAGTGTGGTTGAGGCAGTTAGATTAGATTTCCTACAGTGTGGAAACAGGCCATTTGGCCCAACAAGTCCACATTGACCCTTCAAAGAGCAACCCACCCCCCTCTGACTAATGCACTAACACTATAAACAATTTAGCATGGGCAATCCACCCAACCTGGGCATTTTAGGACTGTGGGATGAACCCATAGCACCCAAAGGATACCCACATAGGCACAGGGAGAATGTGCCAACTCCACACAGACAGTCACCCAGGGGCTGGAATTGAACCCAGTCCCTGGTGCTGTGAGGCAGGAGTGCTAACCACTGAGCCACCCCACTTGATGGGTTTCCCCCAAACAATTGGCTCATAATCATCATTAGATACTTAATTCTAAGTCTTTATTGAATTCAAATTCCACTATCAGCTATGGTAGGATTTGAACCCAGCTCCCCAGAATACGACCAGTTCTCCGGATTAACAGTCCAGTGGTAATGCCACTAGGCCATCACCTTCCTAAAGGTTAAAGCCTTCTTAAAGGTTAAAGCCCTCCAAAGTGTTCAAGTTCACTTTACCATTAAACAAGGCACCTTATAAACTTTGTTGCAGAGTGCACGTCATCGATAAAATTGAAGCGGTACATGTGAAAAAGAAAACATCTAGGTGCAATCCAGGTTACAAGAGAGTACAATTATTACAAATCTTGATTATACCATCATAAAGTGGAAGTATGGATCTCAGTCATTTTCCAATAAAGCAAGATGCTAAGAATACCTATCAAAAACAAGCAACACCACTGAATCAAAAATGGAATCTGGGACAGACCTGAATGCAAAACAAAAAAAAGACACAGAAATATTACTGATGTTGGAAATAGCTGGCACTTGAGAGCAGGAGAAAGCAGAGAAATACAAAGAAGACAAGGGTTTATTATGCTGACAGGGACAATGAAAACACTGAAAGACCAGCAGTAATCTGAGCAGAATCTCTTTTCCTAGTTTCATTTTTAATATCAAATGCCCCTTGAGGTAAGTACCATTTTATAAAGCTCCACTTCATTGGAATGAATGGATGGAAAACTATTCTAGTAGTTTTTCTTGAGTTCACCTACATACCAGGGTACTAACACATGTACTGAATTTCAAATTATAAGCAGGAATCATCTTAACAGAGTTCAATATTGATATAATTCATGAGGGACATGAAGCTCAAATGGACAAAGAGAAAACACCCGCAGCAACTCAGTTTCGGTATGTTAAAGAAATTTAAGAAGATTATTATGTTGTGAACTCAGCAACAGAAAAACACATAATTGCTGTTTTATTAGACTAATGTTTATTTGACTCTCTCAGGCAAGTGCCTCAGATTTATTATGATATGTTAAGAGTAAGCAAATACATGGGTGGCACGGTGGCACAGTGGTTAGCACTGCTGCCTCACAGCACCAGAGACCTGGGTTCAATTCCTGCCTCAGGTGACTGACTGTGTGGAGTTTGTACGTTCTCCCCATGTCTGCGTGGGTTTCCTCCCACAGTCCAAAGATGTGCAGGTCAGGTGAATTGGCCATGCTAAATTGCCCATAGTGTTAGGTTAGGTGTGGACTTGTTGGGCCGAAGAGCCTGTTTCCACACTGTAATCTAATCGTGGTTATTTTGCTTGATAGGGAGTATTCCAATTACTTTCTGAAAATCACATTGCAGGTTTCCAAAAGCTTATTCCAGGCGTGTTTTTGATTTATTGTACAATTTCTTTTTTTTATTTTGGCAGACTTATAAAGTGCAATTTGTAGTGCAATTTACTTCAATCTCAATCTCAAATGTCCTCAGAACCCTGGCGGTTTTAGGGTTAAACTGAGACTGGGGCTGTTTAATTGATAAATTGTAAGACCTACTTGATTCCAAAAGCAGTTATACATCAGCTCTCCCAAGAAATGACCTCACATAACATTGAGTACAAGCCAATGTAACTTCACCTTGTGAGCTCAACGTGTTGCCATGATCAAGTGAATTTTTAATTGTATTTCTTACAATTGGACAGGACACAGATTTGGACTGAATCATCCTACAATTTAAGGGAATGAAACTGATGTGAAATTTAGGATATTTCTCTCTTGCAATGAGAAGATTGAATGGAGATATGAGTGAAATATGTGAAAGGTTTAGGCAAATTGGATACAAGCAAATTTTCTGCTGTGTGCAAATACATTTACAAATTAAAGTCTACAAACGAAATATAGGAAATGCAGGACAAAGCCCTTTACTGAACAGGGTGATAAGTATGTCGAACTGATTACTGACACAGGTGGTGAATGAAGGAGCTTTTCAAAAAGACATTAGACAGATCCTTATCAATAAATAGGATTCAGAGTTATTAGGAATTCTAGAAGATTGCTGTGAGTAAGTGGTTTACATGGGTTGAAGACATTATCCTGCCTTATCCTATCATTATGTAGCACTTACTGTTCTTAGTATTAAAAATGAACTGTGAGGGAAGTGAAGCTCAGAAAGTGTGTATGAGCATCTGCTCAGAGCTCAGGTGTTGCTGAACAACCCTGTAATTCAGGTTACTGGACTAAGATTTGTGAATATTTTGCAGATATTGGTCTCAGATCAGTGAGACTGTCACTGTAACTGGGGTAGCATATGTATACCTTAGTATTATTCTTGTACCTACATAATAAGGCATAACTGATTTACATTAACAGATTGTCGCTTTCCTCCTTTAAGTATTGGCAGTTAGCCTGACCTCAGTCGTTAGGAAGATTTCAGAGTTTATTATCAAGGAAGAGATTGTGAAGCACTTGGAAGTCCATGGTAAAATCAGGTTGAGTCAGCGCAAGGGGAGGTCATGCTTGACTAATCTGTTAGAATTCTTTGAGGAGAAAAAGAGCAAGTTAGACAAAGAGGAACCAGTGGACAGGATCAACTTGGACTTCCAGAAGATATTTGATAGCCCCACAAGAGGCTATTAGTGAGATAAAGCCAATTGTATGAAGGGCAAAGCATTGCCATGGATAGAGGATTGGCTGCCTGGCAAAAGGCAGTGAGTAGGAATGAAGGAGTTGTTTTCAGAATGGCAACTGGTGATTAGTAGAGTTCTACAAGGGTCCATGTTGGGACTTCAACTATTCATGTTCTACATTAACAATCTGGATGAAGGAACAGAAATCATTTTTGCTAAGTTTGCAGCTGACACAAAGGTAGTTGGAGGGGCTGGTAGTTAGGAAGCGGGGAGGATACAGAAGGACTTGAATATGTCAAATAAGTGGGTAAAGACGTGGCAGATGGAATACAGCTTGGGAAAGTGTGAGGTTTTGCACTTTGGCAGGAAGAATAGTGGTACAGACTATTTCCTAAATGGGGAAAGTCTTCAAAAAAATCTGAAAAGGGCCTCGGGAATCCTAGTTAGCAATGTTAGCAATCATTTCAAGAGGACTAGATCACAGGGCAGGGATGTACTGCTGAGGCAATATAAGGCTCCGGTCAGATCGCATTTGGAATATTGTGAGCAGTTCTGGGCCTTGTATCTAAGGAAAGATGTGCTCATGTAAGAGGCACAGCCAGAGAAGATTTACAAGAATGATCCTAGGGATGAAGGGCTTATCATATGAGGAGAGTCACAGAGTCATGCAGTCATAAAGATCTACAGCACAGAGACAGACGCTTCGGTCCAATTCATCCATGTCAACCAGATATCCTAAACTAATTTAGTCCCATTTGCCAGCACTTGGCCCATATCCCTCTAAACCCTTCCTATTCATATACCCATCCAGATGAGTTTAAATGTTGCAATTGTACCAGCCTCCACCACTTCCTCAGGCAGCTCATTCCATACACATACCACCCTCTGCGTGAAAAAGTTAGTTCTGTACTCTATGAAATTTAGAAGGTTGGAGAGGATACTCATTGAAACTTACAGAACACTGAGACGGCTGGTAAGCGTGGATGTGGAGAAGATGTTTCCACTAACAGGAGAGAATATGAGCTGAGACCACAGCCTCGGATTGAAGGGACAGCCCTTTAGAATTAAAATGAGGAGTAATTTCTTCAGCCAGAGAGTGATTAATCTGTGGAACTCATGGCCAACTCATTGAGTGTACTTGAGACAGAGATGGATAGATCCATGATTAGTAAGGGGTTCGAGGGTTATGGGGAGAAGGTGGGAAAATTAGGCTGAGAAACATATCAGCCATGAATCGAAACATTTAGCAGACTTGATGGGCTAAATGGTCTAATTCTGCTCTTTTATTCAGAAATCCTCTAAGACCACGTGAAATCCATCTCTATCAGAAGAGGTAGTGAAATTGCCTCTGCAATTCCTCCATTACTTTCATTATTATATAAAATTTTCTCCTACACAAAAAATAGACATTTCAAGTCAGCATTTTAATCCAAGTCATAATCTAAGGGCTAAATCTAACCAGGCTCTGAGCTGCATGCGCTATGGTGAGATGAAGGCTAACATTGGATGTGATGTCAGCCGAGGATGATCCTCAATGCTGTTGTGTCCAGATCATTTCACACTATTTTGTTCACTTTTCTTAGCAGTGTGGCAAGATTCTTGCTGGTCAAAGGTAAGTTTTCAAATAACAATCATTAATGCATGATAAACAGCTTGTTTACAGCCTAGCTTGCCAGGATGTGCAATCTTACCATATAGACCAGTCCTTTTAGTGAAATCTTAACACAGAAAATGGAGCAGGGTTCCTGGTGGGTTCAATTTCGTACTTACCAACTAACTCAACTTACTATGAGATCCATAGTGAATGTCCGCAAATGACAGCTGGACATGATCCATCAGTACGTGTACATGTACTCTTCTACCATAGATATTGGCAAAGCATATTGAGGAGGCATTATCATCATCCTGGCATCTTTCAATTCACTGGCAGTGTCCTGCAAGGACGACTGGTCTGGGAGTGCACCAGCAGTGTTGAGTTTCACAGGATACACAAGGAAAGGAACCGATTTCATGGCTTTTATCAGGTTTTTTTCAGGGCTGCTCCCTTGTTATCTCAGTTGTTATGACACAGCAGTGAACCCTTCTGTTAATTAAACCAAGCACCCAGAAAAGCTTACCTTGCCTCGTAATCTATTAAAGCATACGTGACAGAAAACACCCAAATTCCACACTTTAAAGAAAATAATATAAATTGATTCCTTAACTCTAAAAGTGAACATTAAACAACAACTATTTACAACTCTAAGCCCCCTTTCTCTTAACTGCTTATTATCTGCCTCCAACTCTATAATAATATACCATTCCAATTAAACGTGTTATTAAAATTACATCAACTTAATTTCAAAACTACACAGCGGCTGTCGTCAACGGTGTCTGTCTTCTTTTGACTTAAGATCTCCCTGGATCGTCTTCTTTCTTTTCGTTTTACTGTGAAGAATTTTCATGTGAAAAAGGTACCTTTGATAGAGAGTGTTTTGCTGGCAGTTACTCTGTTAATGGCAGTAATTCAGTCTTAATTTAAAATGCCTGCTTCTTTATACCCCAAACATCAGATTGTCTCATTGGTTCAAGGTTGGCAAAAACAATAAATTCATACTTGATTTGGGTTTTAGTATCCTGGGGCATAATTTAAACTGATTGGTTAAATGCAACTAGTTGTCAAAACAGCAACCAACTCAGTCTATTTCACAACCAAATGTTGCATATTTTCAATGTTCCAGTATACTCTGAGACTGCTAGCTAGTCATAAGACAGATGCTTATACATTCTCAGTGCAAACAGCATTCACTCTCTCTCTCTCTCTCTCTCTCTCACCTTCAACTCCATAACACAGTACGCATTCAGATGGACGGCATGGTGGCTTTGTTATTAACACTGATGCCTCACAGCACCAGGGACCCATGTTTGATTCCAGCCTCGGGTGACTGTGTGTGGATTTGTACATTCTCCCCGTGTCTGTGTGAGTTTTCTCCGGTTTCCTCCCACAATCCAAAGATGTGCAGGCTAGGTGAATTGGCCATGCTTAAATTGCCCATATTGTTCGGAATGTGTAGGTTAGTCAGGGGCAAATACCAGGTAGGGGAATGGGTCTGGGTGGGTTACTCTTTGGATGGTCAGTGTGGACTTATTGGGCCAAAGGGCCTGTTTCCACACAATAGGGATTCTAATTCTAAAAAAAATTCTAGCATTCACATTATCTCTCAGCTTGCATGTTTTGCCTTGTGTTGCAATTGACATAGTCAGGAAACCAGCTGGTGGTCATGCTGTGTATTATCCCTCAGTCAGGGGTGTATACATCTTGTCATACATCAGTGTGTCACATTACACTCGCACTTGCACCATACGATCTTTGTGTTTGGGCCAAACACATGGAATGTGAAGCAAGGTGTGAAACACTAAACATCCTATGGGAATATCCTGCCATGAGGTCCATGAAGCCACTATCAGTCAGTGGAATGCATTGCATTTAGCCAATGGCAGCCTTACAGAACAGTCCCAGGCTTCAGGGTGACATTGCACAGGGAAACCAGACCTCTGTACCCTAGGGAACGAGTCACATTCAATCCTTTGTCTTCATAAGGGCCAGTCCGGGAAGAGCAGACTGTCATGATCGGGAGTATATGTATCCACCTGCTAGGAGTATATGCAGGTAAAGACTAGTATTGGCAGTTCAGGTCCCTCAAAGGAATAGGCGACAGTTATCCTATCATCACTCTTCAAAGAAATTAGGGATGACCCCCAACAATAATTTCTCATTAATGACCAAGGAATGATACAATAGGGCACCATAAAATAGTCCATATCCACAAATGGAGACTGGGACAATCATGTGAATGGTGTATCACAAGGTTTTTTGAAATGTATAATGACGTGTATACCATTCATTGTGAAAAGCACTTTAAAAATGAAAGTGTGTTGTAACTAAACTGCGGATATAACATTGTACTGTTAAAAAAACTACCTGCATTAGATATAATGATTAACAAACTATGAACAATATTCTGCCCACACTGACATGAGTACATTTTCCCCTCCTCTCTCCCTCCCACTGTAATGTACTGAGCTCCCCTGCTTTACCAATAGGGTCGAGTGAACCTGCTCTGTAGTAGACCCTGCTGTCCCTGGGGTTTTGGGACAGTTTTAATGAGGGTCTTCTACACAGAGGTAAGTTAACCCTCGTCGGCTGGAACTTATAAAGTTTAAAAAGGGGCAGTCTCCACAGCCCCATAAGAGAGGGCCTTGTCTTCTCCTGGCATGGCATGATCATTTCATCTGAGGCGATGAGGGCATTTTATTAAGTAGTTTAATATGTGGTATTTCATCAAATTTCATCTAACAGTCCAACTATATTATATCCACTGGTTCCCTTTGTCTATCCTGCTTGTTACTTCCTCAAAGAATTCTAGCAAATTTTTCAGGCATGATTTTCCCTTCTTGATGCGATGCTGACTCTGTTAGATCATATTGTGTATTCTTAAATGCTTGGTTATTAGAGCCTTTATAATAGATTTTAATATTCTTCCAATAACAGACATTAAGCTAACTAGCCCATAGTTACCTGTTGGTTTTTCTCTCTTTTAAATAATTTTCCAAATCTCTGGAACTTTTTCAGAACCTAAGCAGTCTTAGAAGATTACTACTGCTGAAAATGTGTTACTGGAAAAGCGCAGCGGGTCAGGCAGCATCCAAGGAACAGGAGAAGGGCTCATGTCCGAAACGTCGATTCTCCTGCTCCTTGGATGCTGCCTGACCCGCTGCGCTTTTCCAGTAACACATTTTCAGCTATGATCCCCAGCATCTGCAGTCCTCACTTTCTCCTCCTTAGAAGATTACTACCAGTGTATTCACTGTCTCTCTAGCTACTTGCTTTAATATCTTATGTAAGGATCTGAGGGGATGCACCCTGTGCTGAGCAGTATTGTAAGTTAGCCAAGATTGACACTGATGATGCAGTGAGGCCAATGCTTTGCTGATTCCAGCATGGTTGGAGAAATGGTGAAAGTCGATGTTAGCCATGATGCGTGTTGTGAAAAATTGGGGAACAATAGTCAACATGAAGGCCTGAGAAAAGGCCAGCAAGCTTTAGCTGCCAGCTACCCACTGAGGCTTTCAAGTTGGGAATTGATCTAATTTCTTTTCAGTGCGTGGGGGCAATAACAACCTCAATATAAATAAGGCAAAATTAGCTAGAAATGAGATGTTAATGTCACAATATAGGCTTCTCATCACTTATTTGAAAGCTTCTTATTTCACTATTGAAACCAAAGCATTTGGAGGGGTATATGAATAGGAAGGGTTTGGAGGGATATGGGCCGGGTGCGGGCAGGTGGGGCTAGATTGGGTTGGGATATCTGGTCAGCATGGATGGGTTGGACCGAAGGGTCTGTTTCTGTGCTGTACATCTCTATGACTCTATGATCTCTACGACTTAAGGAGAAAAGGAGTTTTTTTTTCTCTCTACACAGAGAAGTTTCTTTACTCATTCTCGATGTATTCTCCAAAATTCATTCAAATGTTGTGAAAATTCTGCCGTGCATGAATATCTACTTTTTTCAAGAATCCCTTAGATTTCAGTTGATTATTCTGTGACAGCCTTTACAACCGTGTGTATGTACCTGATGACAATGTGTATCTGAGGAAATGTGGCAATAGGTCCAAAGCTAATTTTTCTCTTTCCCTAACTTTCAGAGGCTGGAGTTAGTTGTCAACTTTTCTGATTGAAACTTCTGCCACCCTTTTGGCTTGTTTTATTTGAGAAATGTGTTTTATTTTTCCAACATTTCTTTCACACCCGCAAGGACAACTTTCAACCTTTTCTCTAAGATTGAACATCCTTTGTTACAAGAACACTATCTCAAGGAGGATAATTATCCACATGACATTCTATTGGCAATTCTTCCCAGATTATCCTGTGTATCAGATTCCCTTCACAATATTATACACATCCACTGTTCCCTTCCACTGCCCCTTATCTATTGTTTCCAGTAGCGCCAGCATTTCAGTGGCTATGGTGATTTCAATTATCTTTTTCTCCTTGGCTTTCCAGGCCAATGGGCAGCATTTATTATATGTTCCTACCAAGAATATGATTAAACTTTCCTGTATCAGAAAATCTATTTGGAAAGATTGGCATGAGCAGAATTGCTAAACATGACAAACTTCATATCTTTTCAATTATCCCAGGCAGGAAACTGGTGTGCACTGTTCTCTGAATTTAATTAATGTCTTATTTGGTCTCAGAACGTTTTCAATTGGAACATGTTTTGACATGGTATTTGGTTACAATGGGTCATAACTGGCACAGGGTCTATTCTGAGCACATAACCTGCTCAACTGTGCATACAGACATCTTATTTGATCTATTTGGCGTATTTACTGTCATGTGCATTTTGTTGCAAAATACAGTGAAAGTAGCTCTGCCATTTTCTGGCACCATCTTAATACACAGGAAATAAACCAGGATGTAGAGTATAATGGCAGAAAAATGAAGAAATAAATAATAAATGCTTAACTTCACAGTTCTTCCTGTTAAGAGATCCGCCATGTGGCTAATAGCCAGCCACGAGTCCCCTTTACAGAGTTGTCACCTCTGGAAGAAAGAATCACCACCTTTTAGAGCCATCTTGCCTCCATCTACATCCTCGCCACAATAGTCTTTGATGAAACTCTCCAATACAGATGTCGTTGATGCTACCAACAGTTCAAACTTGACTCCGCTGCCACCATGAGTCCGTTTCAGGCCGTACCTCCCTAATGCAGCTATTGCTGATGCCATTGGGTTATATAGTGGGCCCGAACTAGCCTCCGTCACTTGTGCTGAATGCAGACGCTGGTGGGAAGCCAAACTCTCCTCCTCCATAGCAGCCATGAGTCAGGAGAACCCAATGCCACAGCCGCCATGAGTCCACATTTCTGGGCCTACTGAACTGGCCTTCTGGGCTGCATTGGGCCTACTGAACTTTCTCTGAAAGCTCAGACACTATGAATATCCTTCCCTTTGCATATAGGATATCTAAGTGCTCATAAAAGTTTATTTAATTGTCGATCTTATCCAAGTTGAGAAAATCACATATTAGCAAAGGGATTTTTGGATTTTATTTTTCAAAATTAATTGATATGGACTATAGTTTCCAACCATTTATGATAGATTATTTGCATGGACAGTCCTGCCCAAGCAGATGTTGGTTTACAAGTGGTTGGTTCACTAATATTTTATGAAGCATTTCATCTATTACCATGTGATTTCTTTTGCGCAGTCCAGTACTGAAAAGACTCTCTACTGCTGTGTTCTGCACCAAAATCTTTATATTTTCATACATATCCCTAAATTCATCACTGGGAAATTGTCTCATATTGTCAGTTAGGAGTTTAGATGATGGTTCCATTTAGGTTCATATCCATTTCTCAATTAGAATTAGAATTAGAATCACATGTACTAAAATGTAAAAAATTTACAAGTTGCTATTTAAGGCACCATCTTGGATACAAAGGTACCGAGATACAGATTCTTAAACACATATTCTTAGGGAAAAGAAAATTAGAAAAGTAAAGAAATAAAACATCCAGCATTACAGGTCACAGGTCTAAATTAAGAAGAATGAAATAAAAAGTGCAGAATAACAGTCCTTCCAGCCCAGTCTTCACTGGAAACTAACCCATAGTCTGCACTGGGCCTTGACTCCAGTCTGGACCAGGCTTCATCTCTAAGCTGTCAAGGCTGGGAGGCTGCTCTGGAATCATCTTGAGGCTGGAAGTCCATCCTGAGGCCCTTTATTATATGTTATTGAGACTGACTAAATCTGGTGTCATATCTACAAAGATTACCATTGTATCCTTACCTTTAAGCATATTATAAAGTCATAGAAATGTCCAGCACGGAAACAGACCCTTTGGTCCAACTCGTCCATGCCAGCCAGATATCCTAGCTATCCAGATATCTAGTCCCATTTGCCAGCACTTGGCCCATACCCCTCTGAACTCTTCCTATTCATATACCTTTTAAATGCTGTAATTGTATCCACCTCCACCACTTCCTCTGGCAGCTCATTCCATACATGCATCACCCTCTGCATGAAAAAGTTGCCACTTAGGTCTCTTTTAAACTTTCCCCTCTGGCCGTAAACCTATGCCCTCTAGCTCTGGACTCCTCCACCCCTGGGGAAAGACCTTGTGTATTTACCCTAACACTGTCCGTCATGATTTTATAAACCTCTATCAAGTCACCCCTCAGCCTCTGACGCTCCAGGGAAAACAGCCCCAGCCTATTCAGTCTCTCCCTATAACTCAAATCCTCTAACTCTGGCAACATCCTTGTAAATCTTTTCTGAACCCTTTCAAGTTGTACCACATCCTTTCCAAAGGAGGGAGACCAGAATTGCACACAATATTCCAAAAGTTATTGGAAGACCTACTATGAGTCGTGATGGTGACCTCATTTTTTAGTTACATATGTCACATGTATTGCTAATTTCTTTCTTAAGCTTATTATGCCCATCATCCCTAACGGCTGCAGCATTTAATAGGATTTTTAAACAGTGGAACCAATGTAATTTTAAGTAATTAGATGTTCTTCCTGTTGGGATATGGGGTGTTTTTTTTCTTGCCTAGCTACAGAGTCATGTCAGAGATGCACTCATCAACTGGTGTTTCTGAGTCTGATATAGACAGTGTATTCATGGAAATAAATGTCTCTGAGAAGGTGTGGTGAAATGCCTTCTTGCATCCCTGTAACCTTGGGAATAGGTAAACCACAGTGCCTTGGAAAGGCAGCTCCAGGATTTAGACCTGCATGGAAGTGAGCTTGAAGTCACAACAAGGTGCTATGTTCTATATTCCATATCCTAACCAATTATTGACAAGATGCAGAACTGGGTTGATAAGTGGCAGATGGAGTTCAACCTGGAAAAATGTGAAGTGATTCATTTGGAAGGTCAAATTTGAATGCAGGATACAAGGTTAAAGGCAGGACTCTTGGCAGTGTGGAGGAACAGAGGGAACTTGGATTCCACATCCATAGATTCCTCAAAGTTTCCAGCCAAGTGGATGAGTTACTAAGGAAGCATATGATGCAGCAGGATTAAGTTTAAGAGCCACAAGGTTATGCTGCAGCTCTATAGAGCCCTGGTTAGACCACACTGGAATATTACATTCAGTTCTGGTCGCCTCGTTATAGGAAGGATGTGGAAGCTTTAGAGAGCGTGCAGTGAAGATTTACCAGGATACTGACTGGACTAGAAGATATGACTTGTAAAGAAAGGTTGAGGGAGCTAGGGCTATTTTCATTGGAGTAAAGAAGGATGAGAGGTGATTTGATAGAGATGTACAAGATGATGAGAGGCATGGGTAGAGGGTTAACCAGAGACTTTTTCCCAGGATAGAAATGGAAATCACAAGGGGGCATAAATTTAAGGTGATTGAAGGAGGGTTAGGGGAGATGTCAGAGGTATGTTCTTTACGCAGAGAGTGATGGGTGTGTGGATGCATGGCCAGCGGGGGTCATAGAATCAGATGCATTAGAGATATTTAAACAACTCTTGGATAGGCATATGGAAGATAGTATTGTGAAGGGTATGTTGGTTAGTTTGATCTTAAAATAGGATAAAGGGTCAGCACAACATTGAGGGCCAAAGAGCCTCTACTGTGCTGTACTATTCTATGTTCTGTGTTTTGTTGCTTAGTAAGCTCAACCCAGCAGTCTCTTTTGTGGCATATATTGCCAATAGTCACACTACTGACTTTGAAGAAGAGTTAAAGAGTCGCCGAACAACATGTAACTGCTGTACATCTCTATGACTCTATTAAATGCAATGCCACTGTCGATGAAAAATAGTTTCAATTGAAGAAGGAATGAAATGACATAAAGATCTAACAAATATCTCTGACAGCGAGAGAATCAGGGAACAGGAAGACTATAATTGAGAGACCATCTACAAATGAAATCATTTACAGTGTTCAAAACGAGTTCACCATTACAACTATATCTGATCTTGTGTTCGGAATCAATGGAACCTTTTTAAATTCATTGATGGGATGAAGGTGTCACTGGCCAGTCCAGCATTTATTGCCCATTCTTAATTGCCCAGAGGGCAGCTAAGAGTCAACCACATTGCTGTGAATCTGAAGTCAAATGTAGGCCAGACCAGGTAAGGATGGCAGTTTCCTTCCCTAAAGGACATTAGTGAACCAGTTGGGTTTTTCCAGCAATTGGTAATGGATTCTGGTTCAACATTAGACTCTTAATACTCGATTTTTTAAAAAATTGTATTCCAATTCCACCATCTGCCTTGGTGGCATTCAACCGCCAGTGCCCAAAACATTCTCTGGGGGCAGTCACCTCCTCCGATTGGAATCCGCAGAGTGGCATTGTCATTCCACAATCATTGAGGAAATTCTCCGTCAGTATATTCCGTGAATGTCACCAGCAAATTGTCAAAATTAGACACCTCTTTAGAGAAAAAAAGTTTGTTCCATGAATTGTGGATTGAGGTTAATGTTGATTTTTCAGATTTGTTCATTGGTGAACAATGGCTTTTGTCACTGATGACAAAAGCAAATTCTAATATGGAAATAATTACGTCAACTTCAACAAAAGCAGTCACCTTAAAACTTTTCCAGATTGCTGTCTTGTTTGAAGTCCTCTAAAAAGTGAGGCATGATCATGAATTTCACTCAGCAGTGATAAGTTTAGTACATTCACAATCATAAACATTTCACTCATTGAAAAATCATACTTTCCAAGATTTAATGAAGAAATTGAGAGATTTATTTGAACCTTGATACATGCAGCTACAGTTAGCAGAAAGTTATGGAGCTAAGAGTTGCATTGCTTTCCTCAAAATTACAGAGTAATTCCTCATTCAGCTAGTGGAGCACCTCAGCGACACCCATCTTTGCACAGCCTATGCACATAAATCTCCCTAAGCTACAAGACAAATGTAATGACTGATATGTATGTAAACATGATTGAAAAAGGATCAAAGTAGAATTAATGCAGATTGTCACATGGAACTTAAAGTTACACCATGAAAGCCAAGTGTTCAGGTATTTTTTAAATATAATGTTTCTGGTAGAAAGCAGGCAATTCCTTATGACTTCCAATCATTTGTTATGACCAACCAAAAGAATCAATGATCATTGTTCAGTGCAGTTTGCAAATGCCAAGTTGAAACAACGTGCGTTAGCATTAAATCCAATTCAGAGATCAACATGGAGTTATAGAGTTGTACAGCTCATCCATGCTGACCAGATATCCTAAATTAATCTAGTCCCAATTGCCAACATTTAGCCCATATTCCTCTATATCTTTCCTATACATAGACCCATCCAGATGCCTTTTAAACTTTGTAGTTTCGCCGTCTGCAGCACTAGCAGCTTGTTCCATACACGAATCATCCTCTGCATGAAAATGTTTTGTTATGGACTAGGCCAGACCACTCAAAACATTCTTAAACAGGCAGCCCTAGACTTAACTTTACAATTTGTTTCGGTAAGTGTACAGTGAAAATTACCCGGAGGAAGATAGCTAGGTTGACTATTAGATTTTAAAACAGACAAAAAGTTTATTCACAAAATTACACAATGAAACACAAAGAACAGAATAAAGAACCCCTACAGAACTCAACCTATCCAGCGAGACTTAATTATGCTGTTCCGAATACACACAACAGTCCCAATAAATAAACTCCCTTTAAAACCCAGTATAAATGGTACATATGCTTACAGGGCATATGAAGTTGAAGGGCAGAAAAGACAGAAAATTTGCACACAGCTCCCTGTTGAACTTCCCAGTTCAAGACTCAGCTAAAAACAGCTCAGCTCAGCTCAGCTAGCTAGAGAGCTGACCACTCCTCTTTCATTATACAGGTCACTTCTAAAGCATGATTACTTTAGTCTGAAGTCTCATCTGTTTACATAGAAACAAAAGGCCTCTCAAAATGCTTTACATCTCTGTTATGTCTGTGAAGGATAATTATGACAAACAAACTAATAATCCTTATATTTATAATGTGTCCTACCCACATTGAAACGTCTCGAAACACTACACAGAATTAATTATTTATGAAGTAAGTGTGTTCACTGCTGTTTAGTCCACGGTGATAAATTGCATTCTTGCTGCTTCAGAGCAGACAGATCCACTCTAATGTTCCTTCAACGGATTCCAAAATTATTACAGTTATTACAGTTTAAAATCACTGCTGCAGGACTAATGTTGGCTTATCAGCTGTAATATCATAAGTCGTTCCCCAGGACATTAGCTCAACGGTAGGTGTAAAACATAGCTTTTGCTGCAAGCAAGTAGCTTGAAAGTGCTCTATACTTACTTAAGTGTTGAACCAAGAGAGGGTGGGTCAAGGCAGAAGATTTATTTAGTACCTTTTATGACCACAAGACATGCCAAAGTGATTTAAAGCTAATAAAACATTTGAAATGTAGTTGCCATCGTACTGCAGGGAAATGCAGTAGCCAACTTTCATGCATTGAACTCCCATTAAGAGAATTATGAGCAGATAATCTGCTTTTGCGATGTTGATTAAGGCATAAATAATGACCAGAGCACCAATATAACACTCCTGCTCTTCTGTAAAACAGTGACATAGGGTCTTTTGTGAAGAGGCAGAGACAGTTCCTCCATTTAACATCTTATCTAAATAAGTCTGATATGCTATATTCCCTCAAAACTGTGTTAAATGTCAAGCTAGATATTTTATGCTCATCTCTTGAAGTGGACCTTGAAACCACACAATATTGTTACTATTAAGTCATAACAGATATAAAGAAAGTCTGGGATTCTGGACATTGGCATTAATGCACTTGCTTATTGTCACTGATTGGTTTGCAGCCTGAAAGCAGAGTCCATAGGTCACTGCTTAGAGATAAGGGATACCCATTTAAAATGTGCTGATGATACCTCTCAGAAACTTAAGAAATTAGGACCTGGAGAAGAGCTACAATCAATGCCACCTTACTAACATTTCACCTTACAATAAACGTAAAACGATGGAAATTATTAGTAGTGTTAAAGACAGCACAAATCATCTGCAGAAATCTGTTGTAGAGGTTTCTGTAAAGCCAGTAAAGTGAATAAGAGTCATTAAAAAGGCAGTCGGGTTTATTCAGTAAGGTTATTAGGAAAATCGAATCATTTATTAAAGCTGTGAATAGAAGAATTAATCGTGAAAAGCTGTGAAAAAGGCAGGAATCCTCTATTTTGCTTGCAGAGGGGCAGAAACTGATTAGCTCTCAAAAAGCTGGATATCATTTATTTTGACCACAAAAGTGTGGGCAAAGTTCTCCCACATAGCATTATGCAGAAGCAGCATCAGTACACTGCTGAATTTAAAGCCTTGAAATAACCAAGATAAAAATTATATTTGGAAGACATGGTTCAAAAAATGTAATTGATGGGAAGATTTAATTTTAGAAGTAGGCCAAATTGAATGCAGTGTTGGATATCCTGGGCAAAAAAAGTTTTAAATACAGAATTGCTTCCAAATAGGGCACTAAATCCAATATCAAACAAGTAGACAGATTTGACAGCTAATGGCAATGTCTCTGCAAGACCATTTCACCCTATTCCTCAGTTGTTCTCATAGTCCTGCACCTTTTCTCTCTTTCATTAACTATTGGCTGCCTCGAAAACATTGTCAGTGCCTCACAAATTGCTTCCTTTTTTGGAAAAAACATCCACTTCTGGTTATTTTTGTTTTGTTCTGAGCTGCTTTGGCTTGTCCTGTCTCATTCCATCTATTTTCATTGTAGTAATTGATTCACTTTGGGTAATATTTATTTAGGGGCAACATGTTTTTCATGTTTTCTTGCGAATATTTAAAATAATCATTCAGTAGATTTATTGCGTCCATGCTATTGTAATATTCGAATTCTTACCATCCTGTTTAGCTACAATGTTTTGTGTAGACTCTTCTGTTTCTGTAGTTTTAAAATATTAATCTCAGAGCATCTCTATCCTTAAGTATTGACCAAGACTAATTTGGAAAGATCTAGGCCAAGTTTGGTGTTCATTACAAAAAATAGTGCAGATAATAGTTTGCTTATTTATCTTAAAATAGCTGGATATAATCTTGCATACATTTCCAGCAGGGGGCATTGTATCACAGTGCACAATTCCCAAATCCACTTGTCCTTTCCCTGCCCAGTGCCCAGTTCAGGATGACTGAAACAATTGGAGTACCAACAGCCAGTCCTGCAGTAAGAACACATTTCACCTGAAATAAATTGATGTTACAGAGTCAAGCAACTGAACTGTAAAGACAGTTACTGTAAAATATCAGAAACTGGTCAAATTTCATATCTCTGAAACAAACAGAAATTCACCCTCAAATTTCATTAAACACAAAGGAATGTACAAGGTAGGAGCAGAAGTAGACTATTCAGTCCCTTAGCCTGCTCTACTGCCAATAAAATCACAGCTGATCTGTTTGAATTTGAATTCCACATTCCAATATGTTCCCATTGTCCTCAATCCCTGTCTAACAAGAATCTGTCCACCTCTGTCTTAAAAATGTTCAATCCCTGGCCTGCCCTGTCATCTGAGCAACAGAATTTCTGACCATGTGATGGTCAATCGAGTCACCCCCAATCTTCTACACTTCAATGTAAATAAGCCCAGTCCACCCAACCTATCTTCAAAAGACAACCCACTTATTCCAGTTCTGATGAGAAGTCAACTGATTTGAAACATTAACTCTACTTTCTTCTCACAGATGCTGCCAGATCTGCTGAGTTTCACCAGAAATGTCTGCTTTTATAATAATCCTTCTCTGAACAACTGCATACATATTCTTTCTTAAATAAGGGAGCCAAAATTGCACACTTTATTGAGATGTGGTCTCATCAATGCATGATCGATGCATAACCTTTATGTTCAATTTCTTTTGTAATAAAGGATGGCATCCCCTTTGTGTTATACCTGCATATTAACCTTTTGCAATTCATGTACCAGATCATCTGAAATTCCTCAGCAAATCAAAATTCTGCAACATTTTCTGCTACGGGCTGAAATAAAAAATACTAAGATCGGGTCACAGACATGATTGATTTTTGAATGTAATCACCCAGAAATAACTTGAAAAATCAGGCCACACAGTGGTAAGTGCTTCTGCAAATTGAGATGGCTTCTTCACCACTGAATTCCTGTGGCCAAGTTGCTAACGTTTGTTTACAAAATAATGACCATAATTCCACCACACTTAGCCTCCAATCCTATGCAAATGTTAATCTCAAAACTGTTACAGGGATAAAATTCAATCAAGCTGAACATATAAAGTTAATCAGCCCATAGTTTTTCACATCAAAATGCTTTTGTGTGATAATGAATAAAACACTAATCTGAATGAAGACGTCTCCTCTGCGATAATGGAAGATGCATGGGCTCAGAATGTGGATGTGGTCACTGCGAGCACTTATAGATTCACCGAAACAGATGAGACTAATATATTGCAACCAAAAGGCATCAATATTTGTCAGCATTATGACCTTTGTACTACACGAAGTGGATACTTAGAAAAAGACTTCGGCAAATTACAGGGGAATCACAGGCAGACTTGATCCTACATACAGATGAGAAGACACTCCCTTGAGATCTCACTGGGTGATTAGTGTTTATTCTCTAATTGTCATTAATCTCAACGTTTCAAATTAAAGCTCACAATGTACTGTCATCTACATGTTACAGTGATTAAATAAATAATTAAAGGAAAACTGACTTATTATCTAACCTAGATGAGTTTGGATTGGATTGGACTGTGAAGTTTGACTGTAAGAGGGAATGTGTAGCATCATCGACCTACAACCATCACCAGTTGACTTATTGGAAAAAGTGCTTTAAAATTTTGAAATACACACTTCTTAACTCACACTAATGCATTATTAAACAGAATGAAATAAAGTTGCCAGATAACTACAGAGAGTTAATCGAGCTAAATGGACAGTTTAAATTGTGAGATCAAGATTAAACCTTCATTCCTGATTAAGGGATCCAGCCTGAAACATCGATTTTCCTGCTTCTCGGATGCTGCTTGACCTGCTGTGCTTTCCCAGCACCACTCTAATATTGACTCTGATCTCCAGCACCTGCAGTCCTCACTTTTGCCTAGTTTAAATTGTGAGCTCAGAGGTTAATATTAATCTTGTAAATTTCACCATCATGTGAGGTTCCAGAGGACTGGAGATTAGCCAATAGCCTTGTTCAAGAAAAGAAGCAGGGATAATCCAGGATGTTATAGGCCAGTGAGCCTGACACCTGTGGTGGGGAAGATACTGAGGGACAAGATATATGCACATTTGGAAGAAAATGGACTAATTAGTGACAGGCAACATGGTTTTGTACAGGAAAGATTATGTCTCATCAACCTGATTGAGTTTTTTGAAGAGGTGACAAGGATAATTGATGAAGGCAGTGCTGTGGATATTGTATATATGAACTTTAGTAAGGCATTTGATAAAGTTCCACATGGCAGGTTAGTACAAAAACTAAAATTATATGGGATTTGGGGTGGGTTGGCTAGATGGATACAAAACTGGCTTAGTCATAGAAGACAGAGGGTAGCGGTAGAAGCATGTTTTCCAGAGAATTGGTATATAATGATGTTCCATTGTTGCTTCTCTGTTTCCTGTAGTATATATATATATATATATATATAAATGATCTGATGAAAATGTGGGTAGTCTGATTAATAAATTTACAGATGACGTGAAGATTGGTGGAGTTGAGCACAGAAATTGCTGATGGAGTTTAATCCAGACAAATGAGAGGTGATGCATTTTGGAGGATCAGATTTAGTGTGAATTATACTCTAAATGGTGGAACCCTTAACAGCATTCACATATAGATGGATCTGGGCATGCAGGTCCACAGTTCCCTAAACATGGCAACACAGGTGGCCAAGATGTTGAAGAAGGCATATGGTATGCTTGCCTTCATCGGCCGGGACATGGAGTACAAGAGTTGGGAAACCTTGTTGCAGCTATATAAAGCCCTTATTAGGCCCCATTTGGAATATTGTTTGCAGCTTTGGTCACGACACTACCAGAAGATTCACCAGGATGTTACCTGGTTTCGATGGCATTGGTTATGAGGAATGTTTTAAAAAACTAGGATTGGTTTCACCGGAAAGACAGCAGCTGAGAGAAGACCTGAGAGAGGTCTACAAAATTATGAGAGGCATCTATAGGGTAGGTAGTTAAAGGCTTTTTTTCCAGGGTTGAAATTTCAATTACAAGGGGGCACAGGTTCATGGTGAGAGGGGGAAAGTTTAAGGGAGATATGCAAAGGAAGGTTTTCGCGCAGAGAGTGGTAGGAGCCTAGAATACACTGCCAGATGGTGGAAGGAGGCACGTTGGTGACATTTAAGAGGCATCTGGGTGGTTACATGAATAGGGAGGGAATAGAGAGATATGGACCGAATAAGGGCAGAAGATTTGCCTTTTAGGTTAGTTAGCGCATGATGATCAGCACAAGCATGGAGAGCTGAAGGACCTGTTCCTGTGCTGTAGTTCTCTTTGTTCTTCTTTGTTTTTTGTTCACGTTTTCAGAATATTAATTTGCATGACTATTAAAAACTGCAACCAACTATAAAGACAGCTAGGTCAAATAATAAAAGCAAAATAATGTGCACAGTGGAAATCTGAAATAAAAACAGCAAGTGCTGGAGAAATTCAGCGGGTTTGACAGCATCTGTGGAGAGAGAAACAGAGTTCATATTTTGAGTCCAATGCCTCTTCTTCCATGGTACATCTTGAGTGATGCAGGCTGTATGCTGCTCCCTCAAACCAGCTGAAATATAGTTTTGATTCCAACATCCTCATCAAGGGAAATGAAGGAAAATCTGATGGGAAACCAAGGGACTGCATTCCAATTCAACACAAGCATCTGTATTAATCTGTTAGCAGAATGATGCTCCTGAGACTTCATGAAATGTAATTACATTGACTCTAAACTGAAGGTCATCTGCATTGTTTTCTTTTAAGACTATTCCATCAATCTGCTTCTTGTGCACTGTAAATTGACCAAAGCTATTCTCCAGCACTTCAAAGAAAGTCTCAACATGTGACGTTTCTGCAGAAAGAAATAAAAGTTGCAAATTTTCAATACAATAGCCACCCAGAAGCAAATGTACATTGATCATTATGATTGGCATCTCAGGTCTTCACCATTCAGAAAGTGTTTTATTCAATAAAGCAGTTCAAATGTTTCTTTCTCCAATATGATGCACATCAGGAATCAAAGAAAAAGTAAAGGATTTTTTTCTAAGATGAGCACAGATATATTTTGAAACAGGGCAATAATAAGCTGTCGGTTAGTCTTGCACATTGGGAAATTGATCCAGCGATCTGATATTGTTCAATTATATTAAAAAATTAACATCTACTGCAATTCATTTAAAACTATGGATAGTTAATTATCTGAATCAATGAAACAAAAAAATTGCATATTAAGGGTCTTAACTGCAAGGTGACATTCCCAAAATTCCTCTTAACAATCTATGATCTTTTT
Source organism: Chiloscyllium punctatum (assembly GCF_047496795.1). Lineage (NCBI taxonomy): Eukaryota > Metazoa > Chordata > Chondrichthyes > Orectolobiformes > Hemiscylliidae > Chiloscyllium > Chiloscyllium punctatum. The sequence continues at coordinate 133,873,936 of NC_092741.1, read as the reverse complement.
TTAAGAGGAGGGTTAACATAACAGATTTTGCAATGACCAAACTGCCTTCTCCATACTATAACTGGAGTCTATTAATATGTCCCTACACCTTCATTTTCTCAATTTCTGTTGCTCTGCTTCTTCAGTCCTGTGATACTTAAATATTAACTCTGCTTCCATACTTCATTTATCACTTTAGCTACCAATATTCAAATTCTCCTGCATGTGTTTTTCCTCAGCAGGATGTTCCTCTCAGCAGGAATGATTACAAACCTATTCAGAACTATCCAGCAGTCTCCTGGAATTAATAACTGACCTTTCAAACAAATCATTTTGTGATCACCAGCACCATAATACCCACTTAACAAGTAGTGACCAATGCTTACATTTTAATGGAATTTATGACAGTCTTATTAAAGGAGAAATAGAAATTTGAAGACGGTTGCTGACTGCATCATCAATAGCTACCTGAAGAAGGAGCTGTGTTTCGAAAGCTAGTGCTTCCAAATAAACCTGTTGGACTATAACCTGGGTGTTGTGAGATCTTTAACTTTGTCCACCCCAGTCCAACACTGGCTCCTCCACATCAATGCTAATGGCAGGAGGACAAGCAGGAGGCTGGAAGAACACAGCAAGCCAGGCAGCATTAGAAGGTGGAGAAGTCAATATTTCGAGTGTAACCCTTCCTCAGTCTGGGATTCTACCTTGGATTCCAACATGTGCAGTTTTTTTTGTCTCTAACCAAGTCTTGCACTGGTTGCTGACAAGGTCCATAGAACCGTTAAAGTAATTATGAGGGCAGCCTGGTGGCTCAGTGGCTAACACTGCTGTCTCACAACGCCAGGGACCCAGATTTGATTCCAGCCTCAAACAATTGTCAGAATGGAGTTTGCACATTGTCCCAGTGACTGTGTGGGCTTTCTCCAGTTATGCAGGCTTCCTGCTACATTCCAAATATGTGCAGGTTAAGTGGATTGGCCATGCTAAATTATCCATTGTCCAGGGATGCATAGGCTAGGTGAGTTACAAGGATAGGGTAAGGGTGTGGATCTGGATGGGATGGTCTTCAGTGGGTCAGTGAGGACTCAATGGGCTGAATGGTCTGCTGCCACACTGTAGAGGTTCTATGATAACTTTGACATCTCATAAGGAGCATGTCAGCTCACTAGTCAAATCACATTGCATTATACTAATATATGAATATACAAATGAGGGCCAGGAATAGGAATTTTGTTCTTCAAGCCGGTTCTGCCATTCAATAAAATCATTACTCACCTCATTACTTCACTTCAATAATCTTTCAAATCTTGCTCCTCAAGAGTCTATCTATGTCTGCCTTTAAAATAGAACTCTGCTTTCACTGCCTTTGGAGGAAGAGGCCCCCAAAGGTTCACAACTATCTGTTCTCTCTTAAAAGCGCAACCCTTATTGTGAAACAGTGACTGCTAGTTCTAAATTCGCCCATGAGGAAACATCCTTTCCACATACGTCCTCTTAAAACTCCTCAGGATTTTATATGTTTCAGTCAAGTCACCTCTGAATCTTTGAAACTCCAGCAGGTATTAGCCTAGCCTAATCAATCTTTCTTCATAAGATAATCTGCCCATTACCGTTGTTAATCTAATAACCAATCTCTGAGCTGCTCCCAATGTTTTTATATCCTTCCTTAAATAAGAAAACCAATACCGTGCGCACTAATCCAGAAGGAAGCTCATGAATACGTTTTACAACTGAAGCATAACCTCCATATGTTTATATGAAGTTCCCCTTGCAAGTTGCAGTAACATTCTCTTAACTTTTCTGATTACTTCCTGTAGGTGCATAAGAAACTTTTTTTTATTCAAGCACTATGGCACCCACATTCCTCTTTATCTCACAGCTCTGCAATGTCCTACCTTTTAGATAACGTTTGTTTTTTTAAAAAATCTTCCTGCCAAAATAGACAAAATTTCACATTCCCCGATATCATAATTTATTTACCAGGTCAAACTATCTCTATGTTTTTGTAGCCTCTTTAGTTCCTCTTCACAACTTGATTTCCTAGCTAGCTTTGTGTCATCAGTAAATTTGGGTACCAAATCTTCAGTCCCTTCATCAATGTCATCATCCACTCACGCTACTTGCTACAATTTATCTATCTTTGCCGACCTCTATTTCCTGTTAGCTAGCCAATCTTTCATCAGTACAGATACAAGAGTGACTGCAGCAAAGCTCTTTATTTACTGCAATAATTTTCCATGTTACACTAAACAAATGATGTCTGAAATGCGTAGATGAAAAGAGAAAAGTCTTCAGGATCTTTAAAACTATTGATTAAATGCTCTGTAATAGTCTTCTATAAAGCCATATATTTGAGAACAATATCAACACAAGAGATAGGGAATGACCATAAAATGTATCTCTTCAAACTCCAGTGTAGCTAAAATATTTACAGGAAGTGCTCTTTAAGAAATCTTCTTGTCAATAAATGCCAAACAAAATGGTCCAAAATACTTTCAACAATTCTCCGCTCTACATTTCTTCAGCTACTAGTCAGTTCTCATTCTTTGCTGTGATATTAAATCACAAAGATATTCACAATACATTGTACAAAGCAAGTCATCTAAATTCTACTATTTGTGATTTGTGTGTACGTGGCATCAAAGAAGTTTTGCAGAGCGCTGTCCCTTAATGCTAATCCGTAGGAGTGAAAAAGCTTTCTCTCAACCGTGTTAACTCCTTTTAAATGGCTCACTGCAGGGTTTCAGGAATAACTGGTTAAGATTACTTTCCATAAATGTTGCTTCTTTCAATGACTGATTAAATGGGTAAATCCCTTTCACTGTTATTGTAGTTCCTTGTCTTGTTCACATTCTGGTTTACTGACTGTCACTTTTACAAGGTGACCGGATGAACTGAAAATAATATTTTGAAATTCAATGAAAGTGTTCAATTTTTCAACCCAAATCATCATGATCATGCAAAGGATCTCCCCAGCTTCTTGAACAAAAAGGTTCAGGGGCACTATTTTAACAAAATTAAAAGCATGCTCTGCAAATACAATCAGAAAGACTGTCAAAGATTTGAACCAACTATGGACAAGGTGCTGTGTAGGTTTGCTTTATAAAAAGTTCAGTTTCAATTGAAGATGTTTCTGTTTTGAACTCAATGTTATATTACCTGGAGAAATAGAGGTCTCAAGTCTGCCTGCTCTAACCACATGCCTATTGCCAGCCAATCCCTCAATATGCATAATAATACGTGTCTGAGAACAGAACTGAATTTTCAGATCTCAATGAAGTGAAGGATTGAGGCAGTAGGGGACCAAATCTTACTGGCAATACTGGAATTATATGCAAGGGAAGAGAGAGGGACGACAAATCTGTCAGCTCATCTGTCTCTGTGATGTAGACCTTGCTTCCAAAGGATATTTGTACTTGATACTAGTACTTATGTTAGCTCCCAAAACAAAAGAACTATATGCAAGTAATAGGGTATTGAACGATTCAATAGATGCTTATTACAGATTGTCATAAATGTATAAATATCATAGGAGCAGGCATTTTATGGTTGGGATAATATTAAGATAGTTGTTGATAAACAGCAATGGATTATGCTTCAAATAACCCCAGATTAAATGGAATCCATGACCTTTATGCCCTCATGTCACAGATTACCTCATGAACATGTATCTGAAAATTACTGCATACTAATTGTGAGACATTAGATAACATTATCGCCTGGTTAAGACTAATTGAAGCAATTGAAACTTTTTAGGGGCTTGTGAGATTTGAAGTGTCAGCAAGAAAGACAGAAACACTTTAACAACATTCACTGTTGCGCTGATAAGTGATAAGTAACACTCATGCCACATAAGTGCCAAGCAAAAACCAACTCTAACAAGAGAAAATCTAACCATCACTGCTTGACAGTTCACGACATTGTGATAACTGAATTCCTTCACTATCAACACCCTTTGGTTTACCATTAACCAGGAATTGAATTGGACCAGCTGTGTAAATACTGTTGTTGCAAGAGCAAATTAAAAGTTCGGAGTTTTGTGACAAGTAACTAGCACCTGCCTGTCCAATGCTAATCCACCATCAGAGATGCACAATTCAGAATATGATGGAATACTTTCCAATTGCCTGAACACCATTCAAGAAGCTCAATATCATCCAGGACAAAACAGCCCCATTTAGTTTGTACCTCAACAACCACCTTCAATATCACTGCCCAGAAAACCTAGCAACATATGTATCATCTCCAAGATGCATAACAACAATTCATTAAGGCTCCTCTACACCATGTTCCAAACTCTTGATCTCTACCACCTGGAATAAGGACAGCAGACAGATGAAATACTAATGCCTGCAAGTTCTTTTCAAAGTCATGAACCTAGAATTATATCGCCATTCCTTCAATATCTCTGTCTCAAAATCCTGGAACACCCTTTACAATAGCACTGTAGCTGTCCGTACACCCCAAGGATTGCCACAGTTCAAGAAGGCAACCACTTCCCTCACCAATCCACACACACATTTCATCATGAGGAGAAGCAATTGCCCAAAGTTTCTCCGGTGGTGTGCCTAATGGAGGCTTCAAGTTTTGAGAACTGTTCAGATCGGTGGGAGTTGTATTCTCCAGAACATGTGAGAACACTGATCTTTTCTCAGCACTGAATCTGGGTTCTTCTCAACTTACTTCTGTCACTGATAGCAGGACTCAGGCATCTTTCGGGACCCAGGCTTGTTTGGTTACAGATTTTGAACTTCACTGTCACCCTTTAGGAAGAGGAGCTCTCCCTCACAAATCCATATTTGAAACAGCTCAGCATCACTGAATTGAAGGGCAATTTCAAATCTCCCTGTGAATTCACAATTCCCCTTGAACTAGTGAAAGGTTTTACAACAATCAGCAGATCATTAGTTCAGGAAAACCAGCAGCCTCGCTGATTGTTACTATGGGGAGTCAGAATGAGTCTCACACTTTTAGATTAGATTAGATTCCCTACAGTGTGGAAACAGGCCCTTTAGCCCAACTAGTCCATACCGACCTTCCGAAGAGTAACCCACCCAGACCCATTTCCCTCTGACTAATCCATCTAACACTCTGGCAATTTAGCGTGGCCAATTCACCTGACCTGCACATCTTTGGACTGTGGGAGGAAACCAGAGCACCCAGAGGAAACTCACACAGATACAGGGAGAATTTGCAAACTCCACACAGACAGTTGCCCGAGGCTGGAATCGAACCTGGTATTGTGAGGCAGCAATGCTAACCACTGAGCCACCTTGTCGCCCCTTTGTTCTATCTATTTCTATTCCCATCCCCAACTGCCTCTAATCAGGCAAAGTACCTGTCTCCATATCAGTTAAGGTCTCACCCACCTTGAAAATATTGACGTGAATCAATTTTCCAATGGAGGTGGTTTGCTCATCCTAAAATGGCTCCTGTCTTTCCACCTCCATGACAAGAATTCAACCTGAGTTTTATAAGTATTGTTCTAAATATTAATCTCAAATTTCTTTCGGTCTCTCCTGAAATCAAGAACAACAGGCTCTTTCTGCTTTGAACACAAGCAAAAGATTTGAATACAAGGCCTTTTTAAATATTAGTATTAATGATAAGTATTAATGAGAGTATGCATTTGGGAGGTAGTCACACTGTTTTTCTGACTTGTATCACCAAGGGCTGTCCCTGTCGATAGGCAGATGTTACTTGACATCTCTAGTAGGCCACAGACAGAGGCAGGAAAGTTTTACATGAGCGAGAGTAATTCAGATAGATTATTCTGCTCAGGAAGCAATTTCCTTTTACCAAAATGTTCTACCAAACCTAGTTAGGCCCTGCAGCAGAGTTGGGAAGAATTCAACTCCTCTGAGGAGATATGTATTCTTCAAATACCATCATCATAACACCTTATGTCATCAGCTTGTTAATTTGTACCATCTATCATGATTGACATTGATTATCCAGTGTTTATACAACTGAATAACCTGTACGGGAGAAATTGGACAATGAAATGCACCTTCCAGGCATGAAATGGGCAAATAGGCTGCAAACTAGCACTGACCCCAGAACGGCACTTCCTGTCAAATCAAGTCAGATGAGACCAGCCAACAACAGACAATATCCTGATAACCAAAGCCAGTCATAATCCTGGACCAGTTTTGGGATCCAAGGTGAAGCTTGACATCAACTAGACTTAGCTTGCACAAACACCACACTATTCAACTTCCTGTGCTTTTCTAGTGCCACATGTTTCGACTATTGACTTCACTGGATTCCAAATCTCCCCTCTCCCCACCTTATGTCAGATCCAACCCTCCAATTCAGCACCACCCTCTTGACCTGTCCACCCTCCTTCCCACCTATCTGCTTCACTCTCCCCATCGACCTATTACAATCAGCCCACCCCTCCCCCCTTTGCTTCTACCTATCGCCTTCCCAACTTCTTTCCATCCTTACCCCCACCCCCATATTCCTGATGAAAGGCTTATGCCTGAAACAGTGATTCTCCTGCTCCTCGAATGCTGCATGACCGGCTGTGATTTTATAGAGCCTCGCATTTTGACTCTGATCTCCAGCATCTGCAGTCCTCACTTTCTCCTTAGCTTGTACCAGGTAAGCTGTACCCTAGTTTTCTTGGGTCTAGTACAGCATAACATTTCTTAAAAAATAATTGCTGAAAAGAAAGCTCAAAAACAATTTGAGGGGAACTTTAACCAGCCATCCTCCCACCCCATGCCAAATAGGTGTGTAGGTATTGGGTATGGTGTGAAAATGTTAAAAATATCCACCCCAAATCTCACTTGCCCTTACCCTACCCATCACTGCATTTAAAGTAAATATTGAAGGGACACCTGCACATCTTTGGACTGTGGGAGGAAACCGGAGTACCCGGAAGAAACCCACACAGACACGGGGCGAATGTGCAAACTCCACACAGACAGTCCCCCGAGGTTGGAATCAAACCCAGGTCCCCAGCGCTAGGAGTCATCATGCCGCTCAAGATAGTAGCAAGCCGTTTTCCTGAACCACTGCAGTCCATATTCTGTACATGTACTCACAATGCTCTTAGGGAAGGAATTGAGATAAAGCATAATGTGAACCATGTAAGATTTTCCCCTTTGATAGCAAAACCAGGAAGGCAGATCATTATCTGAATGAAGATAGTTTGGGAGAGAGGGACGAACAATGAGGTCTGGGTTTTCTTGTATACCAGTCACTGAAAGTAAGCAAACAGGTTCAGTAGTGAAGAAGCCAAATGGTATGTTGGTCTTCATAGTGAGAGGATGTGAGTGCAGGAACTGGAATGACTTGTTGCACTTATATAGGGCCTTGTCAGACTACAGCTGCAGTCGTGTGCAGTTTTGTTCTCCTTATCTGAGGAAGGATGTTCTTATTATAGAGGGAGTACAACGATAATTTATTAGACCGATTCCTGGATACCAGGACTGATGTATGAAGAGAGTTAAGTTAGGATTATTTTCACTGGGGTTTAGAAGAGTTGGGGGGTGGGGAGAGGGTGGAATTGAGAATCTCATAGAAACCTTTAAGATTCCAAGAGAACTACTAGACAGGGTAAATGTGGGAAGGATGTTGCCAATGACTAGAAAGTCCAGAACCAGATGTCAGAGTCTAAGGATATGGGGTTAGCCATTTCGGACTGAGTTGTGGAGAAATCATTTTCTCAGAGAATAGTGAGCCTGTGGAATTTTCTGTCACAGAACTTTGTTGAGGCCAAATAATTAAATGCTTATAAAATGAAGTTAGGTGAAGTTCATAGGGCTAAAGGGATCGAAGGATATGGGGAGAAAGTAGGAATAGGGTGCAAAGTTGGATGATTGGGTGAATACCAAAGGACTTTTCCTTTGGGTGAGAGAGTTCAAAACTATTGGGTATTATTTAAGGTGAGAGGAAAAAGATTTAAAAGGGATGTGGGGGGCAACACTTAAAAGACATTTGGACAGGTACATGAATAGGAAATGTTTAAAGAGGTATGGGTGAAATGTAGTCAAATAGAATTGGTTTAGTTTGGGAAACTTGGTTGGCATGGACAAATTGGACTGAAGGTTTTGTATCCTTGCTGTATGACTCTTCAACCCTATTAATCATGATTACATTGAATGGCAGAGCAGGCGCAAAGGGCCACGAATCCCACTCCTGCTCTTATTTTACTATGTTTCTATCCCCTTTAAAATATCAGATCTCAAAGATTAAGCATAGCTCTTATTATTCTGCTCTGCTGTTTCCTGTGGGCCAATGTTGTTTTTTTCCTTTAGGATAAGTAAGATGGGATGGTTCCCTGTGCGTGCTATGAAGATCCTTCCATATGCTGATAGCAGGGTCTTCACCCTCCCCGCTGCCCATCTCTCTGATAGTCTCTCCTTAAAACCTTATCAAAACCTATCTTCTCGATCATGGTTTTGTGTCAACTCTCCTAATTCCATGATTTGGCTTCCATTGTGCCAGTCGTTTTGTGAAACATGTCTCAATGTTTCTTCGTTAAGAATCCAATAAAAAGGTATAGTTGCTGCACATAATTTGAAGGAAATCATTCTCTAACATCATGTTTCATTCATTGACGGAATATGGATGTTTGCAAGAAAGTCAGCACATTTTGCCTAATCCTCATTACTCTTCAGGAGGTCCGGATAGGCTTTCTTTTGAGCTGCCACAATCTACGTACTGAATGAAACTACTCCCATGGTGTTTTCAAGTGATCTCTGGATTTTGATCCCACAATGACAAATGAGAATATGATTTTAACAATGATCTACAGGAAGTTAGAATCACCTATATTTGTAAAATTCAAAACTATAAAAACATCAGCCCCCCTCATTTGTAGGGTTCTGGTTTACGATCAGTAATTTGCTGATTTTTAGATGGTTTTGAATCACTCCCAGATCCCTGGGTCTGACACTGAACTCATTTAGAAAATGTGAAATAAAGATGATTGGTGTTTCAGGGCAAAAGAATACCTGTGTTTATTTAAATACAAAAAGTTAAGTATAATACAAGAAATAAAGGCAAATGTAATAATCAGTGAAAGTAACACTAGTAATTATACAGAGGGCAGTAATTAAAACACTATTAAAATTAAACACAAGTTAAACACTATTAGGAGCTAAACACCGTTTTAGTCACAAATTTTAATCAGACTTCCTAACCTTGTGTCACCACCCACCTTCCCCTCCCTGTTAGCTAAGTTGGATGCTTTGGTTTCTCAGGAATTTAAGCTCACCTCTGGGGAGAACTCACAATTTTAAAGTACAGCTGGCTGTTCCTACTTGCTGTACCTGGTGCCTCGATGAAGACTTCGGACTGTGTAGGCCTTCAGTCTGAGGTGAGTCCATTGATGTGGTAGAATGTGCATTGGCTTTTACGGGGACCTTGGGTTCATGTCGCACTCCAGGTGATCCCACTGCACTATATGTATATACACACACACACACACACACACGTTTGTGGGGTGAATTTGTACTTGCAGAATTACATTTTATTTTGCTCAAAAACTGCATAAATCCATGTAAAACTCTGTAACTCCCACTTTAGAAATGGAATCAATCTGACCTAACATTGGGACACAGAGAGATTTTAACTTCATATCTTCAATACATTATCTGAGCTGAGATAGCACCTTTTCTTAAAAGCTATCTTGAGAATGTAACTTTGAAAATGTTCTGGGAGTTACATATGAAGTATCTGAAACTAATATGATCATTCGAAAAGATCAAAAACTCAAGTTAAATTCTTTATATTACATTCCATGACACTGCAATCCTGTTGCTATAAATTCTGTGTCGTATGATTTTGCTCCACAACCACCTGATGAAGAAGCAGCACTTCAAAAGCAGCACTCCAAATAAACTTGTTGGATTATAACCTGGTGTTGTGTGATTTTTAACTTTGTCCACCCCAGTCAACACCGACATCTCCAAATCATTGGATTTTATGAGGGGAGTACTTTGCTTTTTCTTACTTACTGGTGGTTTTTATGAGCAGCCTTTCACCTCAGGATGTGTCTGAGGGCCTTGTGCTGTCGGTTGGGTTGGTGGTTTTTGGAGGTTATCAGTTCTTAGGTCTGCTGGTTGTGGTCGGTTACAGTTGGTACGGACAACGTCTGTGGCGGTAGTTTTCAGGATTGCTGTCAGGATCCCTCTTCTGGAGATAGTTGTGGGATAGCTCTCAGGGAGATAGCTGTTTGGGATCCCTCTTCTGGAGTTGGCTATGAGGAATAGCTCTCAAAGCGGTTAGTTTTTCGGTAGGTTTTATGAGATTGGGGCCTGCAATTATACTAATTGCGGAGTTAAAAATCACACAACACCAAGTTATAGTCCAACAGGTTTAATTGGAAGCACTAGCTTTCGGAGCACTGCTCCTTCATCAGGTGGTTGTGGAGTATACAATTGTAAGACACAGAATTTATAGCAAAAGTTTACAGTGTGATATAACTGAAATTATACATTGAAAAATACCTTGATTGTTTGTTAAGTCTCTCATCTGACAGACATTCCTATATACAGACACACACACAGAGACTCACACATACTCCTACAGGCACACTCACTCCCACACTCTCACATGCATCCTCTTACAGACTTAGACCCCTTTACACTCACACACGCACACATATACACTCTCTCTCACAGATACTCATAATCCCCCACCGCACACACATATATATACACATACACACACACACACATGCACATAAACACATATGTATTTGTGGGGTGATTTTATACTTGCAGAGTTACATTGTACTTTGTTGAAAAACTACATGAATCCATGTAAGACTCTGTTAACTTATTTTTTAGATTAGAATTAGTTTAAACATTATGGCACAGATAACAGCACATGGGGGCGAACACCTTCAACACATTATCTGGGCTGGCACCAATTGTTAAAGGTAACCTGAGGATGTAACTTTTAAAAAAAGGTTTGTGATTTACATATGAAAGAAGTGAAACTAACATGGTCATTCTAACAAATGAGAGACTTAGCAAACAATCAAGGTATTTTTCAATGTATAATTTTAGTTACATCACACTGTAAACTTTGCTCTAAATTCTGTGTCTTACAATTGTGTCTTACAACCACCTGATGAAGGAGCAGTGCTCCGAAAGCTAGTGCTTCCAATTAAACCTGTTGGACTATAACCTGGTATTGTGTGATTTTTAACGTTGTACACCCCAGTCCAACACCGGCATCTCCAAATCATGACTAGTTGTGGACCTCTACATGCCAAATCTGTGCTTGCCATTGTGTTACTGGTGTTCCCTTTGAAGTCAATTGGCTTCTTGATAGTTAAGAGTTTGTGTGAATATAGCTTGATTGAAGTTGAATATCCGGTATCTCTGTGCATAAATATTGATTGAGGTTAAATATCTGGTATCTATATAGGTTACGAGATGTCTGAGTTTTTGTAGCCCGAGGTGTATGAGGGTTAGTTTTTAGTCTAGAGCAGGGGTGGGCAATTAATTCTTCCAAGGAGCCACATGAGAAACCTGAGTTGTGTTGGAGGGCTGAACCAACAACAAGTTGAACATAATTTTGCTCAGTATTAATTTTCTCCCATTGTAAAAAGTACTAAATTATAGTTTTGCACTGAAACTTATAATCAAAAGAATAAAGATATTCTGTTACAATAAAGATATGAAATTGCAGAGTAGGTCAAATATAGAAGAAATAAATAGTAAAAACAATAATTTCAGTATTTCTTTTTATTTTTAACATGTTAATCTCACAAACCAATAATGAAAAGTTGTTTCATTATTGTTCAGTATTACAAACAACAAACAACACTATACAAAAGGCAATAAGTGCTTTTGATGATTTTCAGTTCATTTTACTTGTTTAGTGAGAAAAATCCAGTCTGTTTTGGGCTTGAACAAGTGCACGGAAATCTGGTTGAATGTCTGAGGTGGATATGTGAAGGACAGCTGAGAGATCATCAGTGATACAGGATCAATATTTGGATTTGTTGAACTTCATCACTGAGAATATATTGTCTGTTCGCATATATAGGTAGATCCAAGGAGGACTAGAATCTTCTGAGCATGTCTCCTCATGTGTGGAAAGTTCTCCTCTTTGAGGGAAGAGTAAAAATCAAGCAGTGAGACTGACCTAAAGTACTCTGCCAGAAGTGTCAGACTGCAGGTCAATGAGTTCAAGCTGAACATCACTAGGTGCATTCTCCACATTGCATGTAAATGGGGAAAAAAAATCATGTGCATTTCATTCTCAACCATCTTAAAGACTTGAAATCATCATGAAACTTCACCATGCAGTGTTTCTAACATAGATGAGTACTTGTGGAGGTGATCAGCTGAAGGTGCGGCTTCCTTCAGTGTTGGCAAGTGGGTGAGAATGTTGTCTTCCATTTGGCTCGAGAGAAGCTGCAACTTTCTCATAAAAGCCTTCACCAAGTTGTATATTTCATGCACAAAAAGGCCCTTGCACTGCAGTTTCACATTTAGTTCATTCAAAAGTACAGTCACATCAACAGCAAGGTCTGAAATCCAGTCTGTATCTGAAAGCTGTGGAATGCCATTCCCTTTCTTGAATCTCTTCTCTCAGGTCCCATACACTTTTTAGCATTTTTCCCAGGCTGAGCCACCTGACAGCTGTGTGGTAGCCTATGTCATGATGTTCAGCCTCAGTTTCCTCCAAAAGAGCAACAAACTGCCTGTGATTCAAAGCTCTTGCCCTGATGAAGTTAACTATTTTAGTTACAATATCAACCACATGATTAATTTTTAACACTGACTTACACAACACTTCCTGATGTATAATACAATGCAAAAATACCAATTTCTGTTCAGGGTCAATTTCTGTCACTTTATCCTGCATTCTCTTTCAGAGTCCAACATTTTTTCCCGTTAGATTTGGACAACCATCCGTTGTCACACCCGCCAGCTTGTCCCATTTTAGTCCCAACGTGTCCAAACATGCATTTACCGCCGTGAACAAATCATTAGCAGTTGTTGTTCCTTTCATTGACTGCATGGCTGCCAGCTCCTCCATGATTTAAAAGTCCGTAGTTGTCCCACGTATGAAGATGAGTAGCTCGGCTGTGTCACTTACGTCGCAGCTCTCATCCAAAGCCAAGGGAAAAAAGTCAAAGTTGACTGCTGTTGTGCTGCAGCTGAAGCTCTAGATTTCTCACGATGTCCCCAATCCTTCTCGTTACAGTGCGTCGGGAGAGGGGCACATTCTCAAATACCTCCTTTTCTCCGGTCATATTAGTTCTGCAGAGTCCAACAAGCACTCCTTAATAAACTCTCCATCAGAAAATAGTTTACTGTTTCTGGTGATTTTGTGGGATATGACATAACTTGTCTTGGAGTGAGATGACATTTTGAGGGCTAGCCAGCAAGCATCAATTTTAGCTGTTCACACACGCACATACACGCGCATATGTGTCCATATGTAAATAAAAAAACAATCCTTTTCAAAACAAAAGCAACACAGTTGTATTGCGTGCACGGCGTAAATACATTTTCATTTATGTTCTAATTTAAGATTGACCTCATGCGGGCCGGACAGGAACGACCAAAGGGCCAGATATGGCCCGCAGGCCGTAAAATGCCCAGGTCTGGTCTAGACCATTATGTCCGGTTGGTTGTTCTTTTAGAGTCAAGTTGTGAATTGGATATTCGGACTGAATAAAGGTTCCAAGCAGCCACTCCAATATTTTAAATGATAGGGATTTTTGCTCAACTCTGCATATTGTGTTGCATCAACTTGCTTGCCTTACGTTATTGGTGCAGTCCAATTACTATCCAGTTAAATTATACTCAGGCTGTGTTTCTAGTTTCATTTTATAACTGTTAGCTGTAATTATTTGAGATTTCTTTGTATATTGCAAAGAACATTTTTTTGAAGAAGGTACAAGTAACTCAGCAATTCTGACATTAAAAAGAATAAACCCCAATGCTTTCTGAAAAAAGTCCTGGTCAAGGATAGCATAAAAGCTTGAAAGATCTTACAGTTCTTGAAATCTAATGAAGTTTGTTCAGCATATTGTTATAAGGTAGGACAGCCATGCTTTTGAAGCAAAAGTGAAAGTGATTTTACATTAAAAATCCATTTAGCATGAAGGTTGTACTCCCACTTAATTGCCTCCAGCTGAAATGCCTTCAACTGATTGAAAATGTATTCAAGTTGTGACACATGAAATACATTATAATGAGAGCTTCTCAAAATGATTCTTTGTGATCACTGAAAATCTGAATATTTATCATGTATTTTGCATATGATCCAGCAGTATCCTCAGGCACCAATTGTAATGTTTCGTGTGGCAATCAGAAATGCACACCCAAGTTTCGACAAAGAACAGAAATAACTTTTAGTGGACCAATGTCTTCTATGCACTTCTGTTAAAGATTGTTTTGCTTAGATCAACACAAAATTGGAAGACCATCTATTTAAAATAATTACGGTACATTTTACTCTGTTTGTTAATTCTTGATAAAAAGATGTGAAACACGACTTTATTCTCATGAGTTAATTTAAATAAATTATTTGAATGGGAGAAAGTAAACACAGAACATTACAGCACAGTTCAGGCCCTTCAGCCCTCGATCTTGCACCGATCTGCGAAACCAATCGGAAGCCCAGCTAGCCTACACTTTTCCATTCTGGTCCATACACCTATGCAATGACTATTTAAATGCCCTTAAAGTTGGTGAGTCTTAAAGATGCAGGCATTGCGTTCCATGCCTCTACTACGCTCTGAGTAAAGAGAGGAAAGCCTTGCTGGAATCTATGACACAAGGAGTATGAATGAAGTTTTACATTCACTCATGGAACATGGGCATTGTGAGCCAGACAGTTTTTATTGCCCATTCCAGGTAGCCCTTCAGAAGATGGAGGTAAGCTGCTCTCTTGAACTGCTACAGTTTCCATGCAGTAGGTTGACTCACAATGCCTTGAGAGAGGGAATTTCATTAATTTATACGTATCTTAGGATGCAGATACTGAAAAATCCATATGATAATAAGATGTAGGGGAGTTGAAGGCCAGAGTCGAGGGTGTGGTGCTGGAAAAGCACAGCAGGTCAGACAGCATCCAAGGACCAGGAGAATTGATGTTTCGGGCAAAAGCCTTTCATCAGGAGGGCTTTTGCCTGAAACGTCGATTCTCCTGTTCCTTGGATGCTGCCCGACCTGCTGTGCTTTTCCAACACCACACTTTCAACTGTAATCTCGAGCATTTGCAGTCCTCACTTTTGCAAAAGGAAGCCAGTCAGCCCATCGAGTTCACTCTGGAATTCAATGAAATCATTGCTGACCTGATAATCCCCAAATCTATTTTTCTGCCTTTACCCATACTGTTCACTCGCTTGTTGATTAAAAATCTGTATACCTTGCTCTTCTTTTAGGATTAATGCTCTAATGGCGTAGAACAATCAGTTTTAAAACTGGGCAAACCAAGAAATTAAATAAAAATCAAAGTACCACAGTTATATATAATACACAAGCCATAGAATACATGCTGCAATTTGAGTATGTAACTTTTTAATTATTAGAAAGTTGTCAGATGTTCTGTTCAGCTAAAACACTTCCTATAATAACTTGCTTCAAACCAATCAATACATTTGGATCTCAGTTTAATTAAAATTGTTGGAAATAACATTGGAGCTAATTGGAACTCATGACAGTGATTTACAATTACTTCCCTGTCCACAGCGTTGAGTTTGCAGTGAGCTCTCTCAAATTTGTTCTCCACTTGAAATATAAGATGAAACTGTGACACTATAACATAATCAAGAAATCCTTTTCATTTTGATAAGCAAACTTTGATGTGTCATTACATTTCTTTATTGTAGAGGCAATATCCAACATGACAGCTGTTGATGTCAGCCAATGAATGTTTCATGGGTCTGTGTGGCATTTGACAGTTGCTAATCTATTTCAGTTAACAGATTGCATCCTGCATTATATGGGATTGTGTAGGACACACAGTACACCAACAGGTGATTCAACCTGTTCAAGCCCAACTCGTAAGAGTGGGGAATAGTGGATCAATGCTGTTCAAGGACTGAAATAGAAAAAGGGTAATTAAGTTGGTATTCAAGCCATGTTTGTTTCTTTTGACAAACTTATTATCTTTTCCATAACTTTCACATGTGATAATAGGTCTCCTTACCTTATTAATAGTAAATATTGGTTGGCCTACTCTTGGGAAATAGGGCAAGACAGTTGATGAAAGTGACAGTGGGGGAGCACTTTGGGACCAGTGACCATAGTTCTATTATTTTTAAAATATTTATGGAGAGGGACAAAACTGACCACAGGTTCAAGTTCTAAATTGGGGCAAGGTGAAGTTAGATGGAATTATGCAGGAGCTTGCAGGGGTTGATTGGAATAGCTTGTTTGCAGGTAAAGGGATCTCTGGCAAATGGGAGGCTTTTAAAAGTGAGATAGCTAGAGTTCAAGGTCTATATGTTCCTGTGAGGGTGAAAGGCAAGGTTGACAGGAATAGGGAACCCTGGATGACAAGAGATGTTGAGGCTTTGACCAGAAAAATGAAGGAGGTATGGCTCAGGTACCAGCAGCGGGATCAAGGGAATTCCTGGAGGTATGTAGGAGATACAGGGGTTTACTGAAGAAGGAAGTCAGGAAGGTGAAAAGTGGGGGGCATGGGATAACTTTGCCTGAGAAGATTAGGGTGCATCCAAAGAAGTTCTTTCAGTGTATTAAAGGAAAAAGAATAACGTGAGAGAAAATAGGACACCTCAAGGACCAAAGTGGACATGTATGTGGAGAATTGCAGGACAAAGCCAAGGTTCTCAATGATTATTTCTTCTCTGTGTTTACCGTGGAGAAAGACATGAAGTCTTGGGAAAGTTAGTGGTCATATCTTGAGCACAGTCCATACCACAATAGAGGAGGTTTTGGATGTATTTGAATTATGAAGGTGGATATATCTCCTTGTCCTATCCAAAAACACTGCAAAGGTGAGAGAAGAAATTACAAGGGACCTGGTTGATATTTTTGCATCGTCATTAACCATAGGTGAGGTCCCGGAAGACTGGAAGGTAGCGAATCTTATGCCCCTATTCAAGAAGAGTTGCAAAGAAAAACCTGGAAATTATGGACCAGTGAGCCTAATACTTATGGCAGGTAAGTAAATTGAGAAGATTCTGAGAGATAAGATATACATGCATTTGGAAGGGTCAGGTTTAATAAGGAATGGTCTTGTGCATAGGAGATCATGCTTCACAAATTTGTTAGAGCTCTTTAATGAAGTGACCAGGAAGGTTGATAAGAGCAGGGCATTAGACGTAGTCTTAATGGATTTCATTAAGGCCTTTGATAAGGTTCCACATGGTAGACTGTTCTGGAAGGTTAGATCACATGGAATCCAGGGAGAGCTGGCAAACTGGATATGGAATTGGCTTGATGATAGGAAAGAGAGAGTAATAGTAGAAGAATGCTTGTCAGATGATGCCTATGACTAGTGGCGTGCCTCAGGGATCAGTGCTGAGCCCATTGCTGTTTGTTATCTATATCAGTGATTTGGATGTGAATGTCCAAGGCAAATGAGTAAGTTTGCAGATGACACTAAAATAGGAAGTGTTGTGGACAGTGAGGAAGGTCATTAGAAATTGCAGCAAGACCTTAATCAGCTGGGAAAGTGGTCTAAGAAATGGCAAATGAAATTTAATTTAGATAAGTGTGAAGTCTTGCATTTTGGAAAGTCAACTCAAGGTAAGAATTTCATGGTGAACGGTAGGGCATTTAAGGAGTGTTGTGAAACCAAGGGAGCTTGGAGTTCAGGTGCACTGTTCTCTGAAAGTGGAGTCCCAGGTAGACATGGCAGTGAAGAAGGCTTTTGGCACACTGGCCTTCATCAGTCAGGGCATTGCGTGTAGAATTTATGGAATTATGTTGCAGTTATACAGGATATTGGTGAGGCTGCACTTGGAGTATTCAGTTTTGGTCACCTTGATAAAGGAAAGATGTTATAAACTGGAAAGAAAGCAGAAAAATGTGTACGTTGCCAGGACTCAATGGTCTGAGTTTGATTCGATTCCCTACAGTGTGGAAACAGGCCCTTCAGCCTAACCAGTCCACACCGACCCTCTGAATAGATAACCCTCTTCACTGTTTACTATACCAACAATTCTGGTGTCATCTGCAAACTTACAAACCATGCCTCCTCCTGACAGAAAGCAATTCTAAACTGATGTGTTGGAAGAGAATTTTTGAGGGATGTGAAAAGTAACCCTGATATATGTGTAATAATACATCCGGAATAGTAACCTATATTTTTAAGTTAATTGTGCACATTAAAAAGATCTTTGTACACAATATGTGTTGCTTGTATTTAGAAATGTGAAATCTTGTGATGTAGTTCTATTGGTTAAAATGAGTTTTTTTTAAAAATTTCAATGTTTTCAAATAGTTCATAACTAAACGCATAATCAGAAAATTGGTTTGCAAATATATTTAATGATTTACACTATGCCATGGAACTAATACAAATGTACATAATGTTTATTTCCAGTAATATTTCATGAGAAACATTTTTAATTTATTTTAATTTATTTTCAAATTTGGGTTAATATATTAGTTGTTTCCATCTTGCTAAGTAACCCTAAGCTTTTACACTTGCCATGGCACTATATAGTTTGAACAGTGCTTGTCATTCCAAGACAATTCTGACTTCCAGAATGCATTCAGGAGTAGTGTTTTAACGCTTCTACAAGAAGATTATGAGATTAAATGTGCCTCAAAGAAAAGAGTAAAATCCTTATTTTTAAATTAACTAAATACTACAAAGTTGTTTAAGGGAACAACAGCTGTTTTTCAAATTAACATGATGTTCATTCTTCTCCACAGGTTAAGTTCATGGCCTATTGAGGAATTGGGTTAAACAGCCAAACAAGTCACCAGGCTTAATTAGTCCCATCAATCTTGGCTGGGATGGCAGAATTCCCAGATTTAACACTTTCTCCAGATTGGTGGGTGCATAACACCAGAGCTCCAATTGCAGAATGGAAATGAAAGTCTCTTAGAGTCATAGAGTTGTAGAGATGTACAACATGGAAACAGACCCTTCGGTCCAACCCAGCCCATATCCCTCCAAACCCTCTACCACTTCCTCTGGCACCTCATTCCATACACGTACCACCCTCTGTGTGAAAAAGTTGCCCCTTAGGTCTCTTTTATATCTTTCCCCTCTCACCCTAAACCTATGCCCTCTAGTTCTAGACTCCCCGACCCCAGGGAAAAACCTTGTCTATTTACCCTATCCATGCCCCTCATAATTTTGTAAACCTCTATAAGGTCACTCCTCAGCCTCCGACGCTCCAGGGAAAACAGCCCCAGCCTATTCAGCCTCTCCCTATAGCTCAAATCCTCCAACCCTGGCAACATCCTTGTAAATCTTTTCTGAACCCTTTCAAGTTTCACAATATCTTTCCAATAGGAAGGAGACCAGAATTGCACGCAATATTCCAACAGTGGCCTAACCAATGTCCTATACAGCCGCAACATGACTCCCATCTCCTGTACTCAATACTCTGACCAATAAAGGAAAGCATATCAAATGCCTTCTTCACTATCCTATCTACCTGTGACTCTACTTTCAAGGAGCTATGAACCTGCACTCCAAGGTCTCTTTGTTCAGCAACACTCCCTAGGACCTTACCATTAAGTGTATATGTCCTGCTAAGATTTGCTTTCCCAAAATGCAATACCTCGCATTTATCAGAATTAAACTCCATTTGCCAGTCTGGTCAAGATCCTGTTGTAATCTGAGGTAACCCTCTTCGCTGTCCACGACACCTCCAATTTGGGTGTCATCTGCAAACTTACTACCTGTACCTCTTATGCTTGCAGACAAATCATTTATGTAAATGACAAAAAGTAGAGGATCAAGCACCGATCCTTGTGGCACTCCACTGGTCACAGGTCTCCAGTCTGAAAAACTACCCTCTGTCTTCTACCTTTTGTTAATATTTGTTAGGTTTAAAGAAAAGGTTAGGACCATCTGTCAAAGTCAATTTCTCATGGTAACCACAAGTGCTCAATTTTAAAACTGATGCACTGAGTATTATGCACCTTCTCCCAGCCCCACCCCCTCCCATTTATCTCTCCACCCTGGAGGCTCCCTGCCTCCATTTCTGATGAAAGGCTTTTACCCGAAACATCGATTTTCCTGCTCCTCGGATGCTGCCTGACTTGCTGTGCTTTTCCAGCACCACTCTGATCTATTATTCACCTAATCAAGACCCAGGGAATTGGTTTGCTCAGTTGGCTGGATCATTGGTTTACAGAACAGTATAACACTAACTATGTGGGCTCAGTTCCAATCATCAGTTTGAGGTTACCATAAAGGGCTCTCCTTCTCAACCTCTTCCCTCACCTGAAGTTTGGTAACCCTCAGGTTTGTGATGCTGTGGTCATGTCTCCAATAGACAATAGACAATAGACTATAGATGCAGGAGTAGGCCATTCAGCCCTTCGAGCCTGCACCGCCATTCAATATGATCATGGCTGATCATTCCCAATCAGTATCCTGTTCCAGCCTTATCTCCATAACCCTTGACTCCACTATCTTTAAGAACTCTATCCAATTCTTTCTTAAATGAATCCAGAGACTGGGCCTCCACTGCCCTCTGGGGCAGAGCATTCCACACAGCCACCACTCTCTGGGTGAAGTAGTTTCTCCTCATCTCTGTCCTAAATGGTCTACCCCGTATTTTTAAGTTGTGTCCTCTGGTTCGGCACTCCCCCATCAGCGGAAATATGTTTCCTCCTGCCAGAGTGTCCAATCCTTTCATAATCCTATACGTTTCAATCAGATCCCCTCTCAGTTAAATTGTCACCAGTCGTTTCTCTCTCTAATGAGAGAGCAGCCTTTATGGCCTAGTAAGACTATGGTGAAACAACAACAATCAAGACCCAGGGTGAGACAATGGATACATTTTGCAGGCCTACATTGCAGAGGTTGGGATACAGCCAGAGCATATTATAAAATGATGGTTGTACCATTTGTTGTATTCTTGAATATTTTCTAGAGCAGGCAAACCCATGTACCTTTTAAGACAGTTAGATGGCATCACGATATATATCATTCCAGTATAAAGATTACTGTTTCATCTTCAATAGAAGTAATAATAATAGCCTGTTTGCAGTTTTCTTTGCTTTGTGTAATAAGCAATCATGGAACTCAGACTATTGTCTGATTTAAGGTTTTATAGCACTGTAAGTAGTTAGCATTGTTAGTAAACATCAAGATAAATGTTTCAACAACAACCCAGTCTTTGTGATACGTGTTACAAAGCCTAACATATAGGAAACACTCAGATCATATCATGATGGTGGTGTTGGTGTTTCCCCGAGAAACCATACCATAATGAGATTGATGTTACGGAGGTGATAGTAGTATTGACAGGTCTGAAAATGTTTCCTAACCATCACCAATCATTAACTGAGTTTAGAGCTTAAGTTTACAAGCACACAAACAGCAACCAGGCTGCACAATAAATGCTGGCCAGCCAGCAATGCCCACATCCCGTGGGTGAACATTAAAAGACATGGCCTGTTCTGAAACACAGTAACCTCAATGGAGAAGGAGTATTTGTGAATACTCACTTGCTTCAGAAAAAAAATCATGAGGCCACAGTTTAACCAGTGATACGATGTTGAAAAGCACAATCTCACCAGCAGATTGCCAGTCAGGTTCAACACCAACCACTAGGGGGTTTTCAAACAATGCAAGATGGCCCCACTCTTGAGCAGCCATGTTCAGGTGAAGCAACCTTTGGAACAACATCAAGAGATTTCAGAGAATGTATCAGCTAAGAATCATTTGACTGAAACCCGAACCCTTCCGAGACTCAAACATCTTTTAACAGCTACAGCTACAAAAAGCTAGAAAGTTTGATCTGGGAGGACTGACCACTCCCCTTCCATTGTTACAACTGTTTCACAAAGCAACCTAAAAGCCTCCTCTGATTGCTGACTTAGGCCATTCAGCTTGCCCACTTTGGCACCTCTGCCTCTACAATCTCTTCCAAATCAAATCAACAACAAAACAACCCTTTTAAAATGACAGCAACTTCACAGATGTATCTGAACTGCAGTTGATTAGTCACCCTTACCCTCAAACAGGATAAGAAATTGGATACTGAAAGTATTATGTTAGTATCAGATGACAGTCACACATTGACAACAAATGACACACATCAATCCATGAGGGGTTGCAACCAAAGGACATGATAATTCCATTAAACCTAGCTGTAGTCATGTTGAACATTTGCCAAGGTATTGTCTTAATGGTGCAGATAATACATCTCTTTAATTCCTTGTACATGTCATCAGAAATTAGTTTTGATTCTTTAAAGGAGAAAGGATGTTGTATTATTGCATAGATTCCAGATCGAACAGGCAACCTACATTTAAGACATTTAAATAACATAATAACATGTAACATTTCAGTATAACAGCAACCACTTCACTTTCAATAGCAATAATAATATAATACGAGCCTGCTCATATGGACTGTATCATTACTATCCAAAGTCAGGCTATGTGTAAAGCTGAACATTTGTACCACATAAATAGTAAATGTTATTAATAAATCTAAAGGCACCTATCTCAAAAAGACATCAGTCTTCAAGGTATATGTTCCAAAAGCCTACATATAGGCAACACTCACACCATGTTATATTAGCAGTGATGCTTTACCCAGAAGCTAGATCATTACCTCTGAAAGACAATATGCTGCCTAGTAAAGAATATTTTTCAATATGTGGCATTTACAAGTAAGAATTATGATCAACAGTGCAAGGCCAAATTAACTCTCATTCACTCAACACTCTTATTTTAATAAGCTTCTTATTCTATGGGCACAGTTTAGTTTGAATATTTTAGGCTCAAGTCTTAGCCAATCTTACCTTGGTAATCATTTGTGATATTAATTTTACTGCTTTTATAAATTAAAATCCTGATTTGTGCATGTTGCCTGGACTTTTTTATTTTAAGCATTTCATATTCTTGTTCTGATTTAAAATAACGTTGAATGTCAGAAAAAAATTACACATATGCCAAACGGTAAAATGATTTTAATATTCAGACAGTGAAACATCGAAAGATTGATGGAGATCCTACTGCATCATCTGGTAATAATCACAAATTATTAAATTAGGTTATCTATATTCTGCTTTGCCTGCATACTCTGCAAATTATGTTATGAAGGATAAAAGTTCTGCATGAATGCAGTAAATATGTTCCATTTATTTGTTGTGAGTTATAGAAATGAAAATTAAAGTGGTAAAATGCTGTGGGTGTGATTTTCCAATCCATGATCCTGACTATTCAACAGCTGAATCAAGAAAGATTACTCTCCTCTGCCACAAATTAGCTGTTATGTTGAAGGTCCAGACTTTGCATCAAAAATAAGGGAAGTTTAATTATCATCCTGCTAATCAGCCAGAAATTTGTGATAGGATGTACTAGTGAATCTAGATGATCTGCATTGTTCTGATGTTAGCCATTTGAAAATATCACCCTCCCCATGGACTATGTACAAGTTGTAGTCTGTTGTTTAACAGGAAAAGGTCCTCGATGCTGATGAGACTTATGCTCTTGAAATGTTACTCAACTTATCTAGCACAGAAAAGGCACAATTGAAACAATTGCCAGATCTGCCAATTGTCATCTGTCAAAATGTATATTAATGGATGAGAGAGCTTGTTCTTAATATTGTCTGACGTAAAGTGTTGGGTAATAGAATGGGCATCAGTGGATACCAGGTGAGTTAGTATGTTAGATAAAGAATGAAATGGTGGTGGTTAGAACAATGGGTCAGCATGTATTGTCACCAAAGTAGTAGAAGGCCAACCCCTCGGGTTTTCCCCAGATTGCCCTGCCTGGCATCCAATCCAATCAGCCTGCTCCTTCTTGAACAGAAATATGGGAACACAAGTGATCATTTTAAAATGTTGGGTCCACAGAGCCAAACTTTCGCCTGTTTGAATCATAGCGAGCTCCAGGTCACAAGATGACTGGTGTTAAAACATGTTGACTACTGTATCTGACAGCTCCCATCTTCCTTAGCTGCCAGAATTTCTTAGCTCACTACCATTAATGCAAAATGGTTGTGAAAATCTGAGGAACATAACATTTGTGTTATTTTAAGCCACTGAGTTTGTGGTCATGTTGGGAATTCATGTTAAAACATTAAACCCTGACACCCACCCTCAGGTTGTAAATTCTGTCCCTGTATTTTCTGAGATAAAAGGACCATTGGGAGTCTGAGAATAAAGGCAGTAACTATCTACTGCTATTTCCACTAGACCTGATCCACTGGGGACATTTGTCTGCAATAAAGCCACTCTTGCTCTACGTTTCACATGAGACTCATCAACACCAGTATTGTGATGCATTCCCTTAGTGATACCAGGACAGTAATGCATGTGACTGGTATTTATTACTGCCATTAACAGATTGCAGGAGAACTGTGATGTATGAAAAACTGTGCATGTACGAACATTTATTTATAGTCAAAAGGAAATGATTTGTTGGAAAGGTACACACCATTTTCATTTGTGCTCAGGACTATATCTCAAAATTAAGAAACCTAATCTATCTTTATGTGCTCCATGGTGTCTTTTTTAGGTGCATTAAATGCTTGTAGTAATCTCTTCTGAAACCTCGCGAGGCTATGTAGCCAGAGACTACTACATAATTTAAACTGCAGTCAGCATTTCAGTACAATGTCAGGGGAGTGCTTCAGTGAGTGTGGTGTCATCCTTTAAGTGAGACAATAATGCATTACCTCACTTTGTGGTACAGATGGATGTGCTCTTTTTTCATAGAGGACAAGTAAATTGTCTACTGATGTAAAGGGATGAAGATCCAATGTCATTGCTCTCTCTTCTTCGCCACTCCTTTATGCTGCAAAATTGGCTGTTTCTGATCTTTATTTTGACAGGAAAGGCTATTGCCTCTGCCCTTACAACAGTTTCATCAAACACTTGCATTTTCCTGTCCAACTTAATCCAGACCATCACACATTGTCCACTCAATCTCCTCGGTTTATATTAGCACTCCCAATCCCTTGTCCATTTAACCTAGCATTTCATTGATTCTTCAACCTAATTCTCTTCTTCCATTTCCCTTTGCGTGACAATTTATGACTCTTTTCTTCAGGGAAGCTTCCTTCTATCCCACGAGAACACTGCAAGTGAAACTGAATTTCCCTCCGCCTCAATAATCTCAGTTAAATCATCCATTCTCTCCCGTTACTGTGAACATTCTCCAACTTTTTACAACAAATTCAACATTCACATCTTTCTATGTTAAGTCTTCAGGGAGCTGTACAAACACTTCCCCTCATCAGCAGATAAATGGACACCTAGGGTTAGTGGTAGTATACCAGTATGAACTGAGAATTGATTAGAAAGTGTTCACTTACATCAACCATTGGATGATAAATGGTTCATTCTGAAACACTGTGGCCATTAGCACCTGGCCAGGCAGTTCCGGCCTTGTCTGGTTTCAATGGGAAGTTGATTGTTCAAGGCCTAGCTTAATGAATACTGCCTATTCCAGCTCTCCAGTTGCAGAGTCCGGCTAGGATTAAACCTGGTGTCCACATTTTGATTTCAATCTAGGCTTGTGGAAAAAGTATCAATATTCCTGTAATAATTCTGGAAATAATGGAGACTACACCAGGTGTGTAGATGAGAGCAATATTTTTAATGTTGTCTGCTTAGACTTCAGCAAGGCTTTTGATAAGGTCCCACATGGGGCCTGATAGCCATGGTAAAAGCCCACGTGATCCAAGGAAATTTGGCAAATTGGAACCTCAGTTGGCTGAGTGACAGGAAACAGAAGGTGATTGTTGAGGGAAGTCTCTGTCTAGTGAGGTCCCATAGGGGTCAGTGTTGAGGCCCTTGCTCTCTGTAGTTTAAGTAAATGATTTAAATTTGAATGTGTGATTGCGAACAATGCAAAAATGAGGTGGGAAATAGTGAGGAGGATAGCCGTGGATTACAGGAGGGTATAGACGGACTGGATAGATTGACTGACCAGTGGCAGATAGAATTCAATCAAAATAATTGTAAGCTGATACATTTGAGCAGGAAAACCAAAGCAGGGGAATACATGAATTGTAGGACACTAGGAATCACTGAGGTTCAGAGGGACCTTGGTGTGCATGTATGCTGGTCCCTTAAGTTATCAGGAGGGTGGATAAAGTAGTTTAGAAAGAATATAGTATATTTGTCTTTTTTAGCTGAAACATAGAATTTATGCTGGAACTGTATAAAACATTGTTTCGACTACATTGAGAGTATTGTGTGCATTATAGGAGTGGTGTGATTGCAGTCAGGTGCAGAAGAGATTTACCAGGGTATTGCCTGTCCTGGAGAATTTCAGTTAAGAAGAGAGATTAGAGAGACTGGAGTTGTTTCTCTTCAAGCAGAGTAGACTGAGCGGGGACATGTTTGAGATGTATAAAAAGATGAGGGGCATAGATAATATAGACAGGAAGGATATTTTCCCCTTGATGGAGGGATCATTGACCAAGGGAAAAAGGTTTAGAAGAGATGTGAGGAAAACTTTTTCACCCAGAGGGTGTTGTGAATCTGGGACTCACTGCCTGTAAGGACAGTACAGGCAGAAATCCTCATAACATTTAATAAGCAATTAGATATATTCTTGTGATGTCAAGTCTACAAGGGTATAGGGCAAGTGCTGGAAAATGGGTTTATGCCAGTTTGGTCTTTGTTTTTGACAAGTGCAGATGAAGTGAGCCAAGGAGATTTTTGCCTGTGCTGTTAATCTCTCTGACCGTGTCTGAATCCAATTTCATAGAGTCCCTACACTACAGACAGAGGCCACTTGGCCTATCAAGTCTGCACCGACCCTCTGAAGAGCATCCCACCCACCCCAGCCACATTTTATTCTTTCCCTGGCTTATCCATTTAAACTTGGACCTTAAGGGGCAATTTAGCATGGCCAATCTACCTAACCTGTACATCTTGGAACTGTGGGAGGAAACCAGAGCACCTAACAGAAACCTACGCAGACATGGGAATAACGAACAAACTCCACACAGACAGTCACCCAAGGCTGGAATTGAAGCCAGGTCCCTAGTGCTGTAAGGCAGGAGTGCTCACCACTGGAACAAGAATGAATTTACATTGACTTGCAGTCGGAGTGCAACTCTTACAAAAAGTCAAATTCTCTACTGGGCTAAATTTCACCAGAAATTGGCGACATCTCAGTTTTGTTCTGTTTCATGGTAGTATTTCCACAGCGTGCTTGAGCATGAATTTTCATACTAATCCACAACACTTGCCTCATTACCAGCAAACCACGTCTTCATGGCATTGTCTTGTCTTATCTTCCTTCTCACCAGAGGCAGAAGTACTCAGCACTGCTTGGCTTCCCAGTGCCTGCAGCATCTTTGTAGACCAGCTATGCACCCGGTCAAGCACTGTCAACCAGAAGTTACCATTCATCATTCGGCGGCACGGTGGCACAGTGGTTAGCACTGCTGCCTCACAGCGCCTGAGACCCGGGTTCAATTCCCGCCTCAGGTGACTGACTGTGTGGAGTTTGCACGTTCTCCCCGTGTCTGCGTGGGTTTCCTCCGGGTGCTCCGGTTTCCTCCCACAGTCCAAAGATGTGCAGGCCAGGTGAATTGGCCATGCTAAATTGCCCATAGTGTTAGGTAAGGGGTAAATGTAGATGTAGGGGTATGGGTGGGTTACGCTTCGGCGGGGCGGTGTGGACTTGTTGGGCCGAAGGGCCTGTTTCCACACTGTAAGTAATCTAATTCTCATAGTGGGAGGAAAACCAAACATAAATGCTTCACAGGACATATAGCTGTCACTGCATTGCAAATACAAGGGCACATTCATAATATATTGCCATTTATGAATCAAGCCGCACAGGTTACTCATCCTTAACTTCATCCCATCTCAGAACCCTACATGTGGCAGTGCTACTCTTTCTCTAATGCCCAGTGCAGCCAAATATTTTCTCATTTTTCAGTGTGGGACAATCGCGTACTGGAAAACCTTCAGACAATTGAAAACATTTGCTTTGAATCAACAAAAGCAGGGGCAAGCAAGAATTATTTGCTATTTGAACAGCAATAAATGTAGAATCAGTGAGTGATCACTGCACTTATATTAGAATTGTATGTTAATTTATTCCTGGCTGGTTTTTTGAGCCTGACATTGCAATGCTATGTCAAGCTTCTCCTTCCTCCTGCTCAATATCCTCATCTTTCTCCACAGAAGACAACTGCTGCTCTTCCAGTTTTTCATAGTCCATCACTGCCCCTGTTTGCCTGCTCCAGTTGTGCAGAGCATGGCATGCTGGGATTATACAACACATTCTGACTGGACTGTATTGCAAGGCACACCAAGACAAATCCAAACATCATTTCCTCATCTGCAGCAGCCCTATTACCTGGTCCATGGTGAGTCTGGTTGAGGGATGGGTTGCATTGTACCTATGCTTAGCCTCAATCAGGGAGGTGTGTAAAGGAGTTGTCAGCCATGGTTGTAGAGAGTAATCCTTGTTTTCCAGTAACCATCCTTGTAAGGGATATAGTCCTTGAAGAATTAGCATAGACTTCCATAGAGTTGGACATAGAGGACTCTGACGAGGAGTACAATGGAATAACTCTACATGGATCTTTGATATAGGAATCTTATTCTGTAAACTGCAGCACAAGCCATGCCACATGGAGACTGAACGTTCTGTACTGACACTTTGTCGCCCCACAACCAACATCACACAAGAAAGGCATGTAAGAGCATGTTGGCGAATACTGACTAGTGCAAGGTGAGAGGAAATCAGCTCCACATCCCTGTGCAGCCTCTGAGATCTTGGATCATCTTTGTGAATTTTGGCCCAGAGGTAACCATTTTTAAGGGATAACTGTGATTAATCGGCAAAGGCCCAATGACATGGTCAAGATTACTTGTGACCAGGATTTGTATCCACATACTTGGACACAGTAAATGTTTCACATGCAGGGTTCTATGTTTACAGATATTATATGTTAGTACAGCAATTAATGTAATTGTCCCTTAAAGGACCTCACATCACTCACAAGCAGAGCCTATGTACTCAGACCATCCCTTCTAGGTGTGGTCGCAGTTATCTTCCATTTCCAATGTAACTTTTCGATGCTGGATGTACTTGGCACAGTGAGGCACAAGCTCAGTCAGGTAATTAAGGGTCCTCCTGAATATCTACATCCCTTTCTTCTTGGCAGTCCCTATCTAGTCCATCATTACTGTGTCATCACACATTCCCACACATATCTTTGATTTAATCTCCCATCATTACTCCCTAAGTCCCGGCCAATAGCTTAGACAGGAGGATCGATGTGTTGCACTGTCCCTACGTTGAGTCCAGGGTGGTGGTGACTATTAATGATCCTCCCATCCCTCACACAGTAGCCACATCCTTTAACGCACTATTGTTTTCCCTAATTTATGGAGTTTGACCCCTTCACAATTATTATCCCCAACTCTGAGCATCCTAAGACACCACATCCAATCCCCAGAATGGATTTTCCTCACTATCATGCAAATAGCCCATGATAACTCCTTCTTGACTTGCACTGAACTGACCACTAGTGTCCCCATCAGTGACCAGACCCCTGATTGATATCTATGCAATGCCTTGAGTGACTCACCACTCTGATTGCATTGGACCAGCAGGACTGACCATGGCCTGCTCCCCGGACTGTAGTAGTATGAAGCCCTTTCATGTGAACCACCGAAGTGGCTGACAGACTGTGTCCAAGTCCCTGCACTGAGACCCTGACTGGAGACTGTCTGCCTTGACTTGACTGAGAATTACTCTGCTTAGACTATGAGGTGTAGCCATTGGTTGATGTACATGCAGTGTGTGTTGCTACACAAGCTGCTGGTGATGCAGGTGTGAGATTGACATAATACAGAGCCTAAAAGCAGCATGTTCACACCTTTGACTGCTCACTGCTGACAACCATGGTTAAAGGCGAAGTAAGACAGAAGTACTCTCAGCCATCATGTTCTGGTTGAACAGTCAATGCATGAGAAGGCAAAGCAAGGCAGTTGTCTAAAGCGGACTATTTCTATGCTGCAAATTTTATCCAATTCTTCAGTTGACAAATGACTCCAATTTATCTTTCTGTATCTGAATCCTAAATATTCATTGATTTTGTGCTGAAATCTGAGAGGATTTTCTGCCATGATTGAGTGTGCTAATGCCACAGAGATGGCTAGGATAAAGCAGTGAGTAAAAAAGTAGGAGCTGTCATGTCATTTCTTTCATAAATAAGAAACTGAAGCAAATGGACAGAATCAAAACTGATTTCGGTATAACTTTCAAATAACATAACAATTGGAAAGGTTGATTGATAGGATCTTTAATTCAAGTAATTGAGAGAATGGGGGAAAAAAGGATGCAGCTGTTACTGAGATAACACTGGAAGTTTTACTATGAATACAGACTGGTGGGCTCAGCAATAGAAGGCAAAATCACACTCAATTAACTTAGAGTCATATGAGAAAATGCTAGTGGGCAAGAATGGATCAATTTGAGATACATTGTAGTCCATTAATTTGTTGAATTCCTGCACCAATGTATTGTTAAATTTAAAACGTTGCCCAGTAAATTGATTACTTTAACACTTAGTCCAGTATATTGATTGGCTTAACTAGTGGTATTTTCTTACTGATTAGTTAAATACATGGTCCAGTGTAATGATCATGTAATAAATGGTCTATTGTACTGATTAATGTAGCATAGGATTTGAACACAGAAAGCCTTCATGAAGCAGTTTTTTTCCCCCCACTGGCATCAGGTTATTAACAAATTTGAAGGGAAATTAAGGTTAAACAAGGTAATACTTAGAGTATTTACATGGAATGAATCCTGTGATTTAAACGGAGTTGAGGAATCCTTTGTCTCTTTCCCCTTTCATCCAATCAGTTCTCCATTCCCCCAAATACACCCTTTTTATTTTGTGAGAGGGTCTATTCCACTGCTCCAGTTGCCTTCCCTCACTGTCATCAAGTCCTGCTGGAGGTGCCAAAACAATTACTTGAGTGCCCCTGCTCAGTATCCTGACTCACCATCGCCACCTGCTGATGGAGATCCCAATACATACTTCCCTGTTTGAAACCTGCTGTCCTGAAAACTCACTCACACGTGATTGTTTGCTAAGCAATTGTGTGATTAGTATGTTACATTTCACCTAATGTTCAGCAATAGGTAACCATGGCTATATCCATGGACTATATTGAGACTGCAGAAATATTCCGCACCTTTGACAACTTGCAATACTTCTTCAATCTTAACTAGAGGGGAAGTGTCCTTATGAGTTTTATGAGTCGAATACATGGTAATTGAACGTGGATTCTCAGTGGAGGAATATGGAACAAGTATACGGATTTGTTAGCTTTCAGATGTCACTTTATGCCAAAGGCTTTTGCAAGTAGTTTCAGGGATCAGCTAGTAAGGAAACTTTAAATGACAATCATCTTTAAACACAATACTGCAGCTTATCAGCTCACAATATGTCATCATATCTTTACCAAAGTCATCCCGTGCTTTGAAAAAATGGAAACCAGATGTCTCTTCTGGATCTCCTCCAACCCTCCGATGTCCGTCTTTGAAATGAGGTTTGAGATGGCTCCTCCAGTTGGCCCTCTATCCACGACAGTGTATCTTTAAGGACACCCATTTGTGTTCTTGATTGAATCTAAACATCTGTCGCTGAAATTGGGATCTGCTTGGGTACCCTACCTTTTACTCCAGCAGTGATGAAGCAACTCCCATTTTCTACTAAGTAGGAGCTCTACTATATGTGACACGGGATGCTGTAGCATTGTCTAATGTTCACTAGTTGGTGAACATCAGGCAATGCTACAACACAAAAACAGTGACAGTGTGGGCAGGTAGGACAACAGCCCAATTTCCTGCTACTTGAACAGTTTGAGGGTCTCATACAGGTTGGTTCACCATGAGCACATAGAGCAAGTTCAAAGACTGCTGTGCCCATCTGCTGACCACATAAAGTCACTAGACATGCTTTTCAAGGTTACCTGGTTACCTCCGAACATATCCATCCACAATAACATGAATTGTCAACTTCCTTACCTAAACTGAGTTGGTGATTAGTCCCAAACTACCAGGAATGGTAGCCATGTAAAGAAGTTCCCCATAATTGATAGCAGTGTTGACCATGGTTACTATTTTTCAGCCCAAGCCTGGATGTTGTTTAAGTCTTGCTGCATTTGGATACAGACTACTTCTGTATCTGATGAGTCATGTATTTATTCTGAATACTGTGTAGTCATCTGACCTTATGTTAGATTGAGCTGAAGATGGTTGGGCCTAGGACACTACCCTGAGGAACTCTTGCAGAGAGTCCTGGAGCTGAGCTGACTGACCTTGAACAACCGCAGCCATTTTCCTTTGTGTTTGTGACTTCACCAGTACAGAATCTTACTCCTATTCCCATTGATTTCAATTTTGCTAGACCTCCTTGATATTACATTCAGTCAAAAGTATCCTCAAGATCTGTCACCCTTATCTCACATCTGGAATTGAGCTTTTCTGTTCAGGTTTGAACTAAGGCTGCAATGAGGACAAAAACTGAGTGACCCTGGCAGAACCAAAACTGAGCATTAGTCATTGCCAAGCAAGTGCTGCTGACCACACTGCTGTTGACACATTCCATCACTTTACTGATGATCAAGAGTAGAGCGATGGGGCAGTAATTGTTTGGGTCAGATTCATCCTGATCTTTGTGTTCAGGATGCTCCTGGACAATTTTCCATATTGTTAGGTAGACAGCAGTGCTGTACTTCAACTGTAGCAGTTTGGTTAGGGGTGTGGCAAGTTCTGAAGCACAGGTTTTCAGTACTATGGCTGGAATGCTATCAGAGCCAACAGCCTGAACAGTATCCAGTGCCTCCAACTATTTGTTAATGTCAGGTGAGTGAATCAAATTAGCTGGAGAGTGGCATCTATGGTGCTGAGGACCTCTAGATGAGGCCCAAGATTGTCTCCCTATACTTGTAAAACCTCTGATATCACATTAAGCTACCCCTATCCACAAAATTCTTTGATCATCTATACCTCTTTCTAGTATTTCCCAGTAGACTTTCCCAGACAGTTGTTCAACTATAATTGCTACTTATTTACCTGCTTTCAGTCCCCCAGGATAGCATAACTGGTCATACATCCGCAATCCAGTCTTCAAAAACCAAATCATTAAGTATTTTCAATCTTCCAATGATCCTGTTCCACTCCTACTTATTGGCAAATATAAAATCTGACCAGGTGTATTGCTTCCATCCTCTGTAGTGTCAAGGGAATTTACATGGGGGCCGTCTGCCTGGACTTTGTCTAAAAATCGGATCCCTCCTTCGAATACCTGAGAACCTAAGGATCTTGGAGGAGTTTCAGCTTCCCTTTATGATATTATCAATTTCAACTCTTCCACCATCAGTACAATCTCGGCTATGCACCTTTTAACATGATCTGCCATGATTGATGACTGTCTGTGGTATCTTGCCAAGTACGGCAGAAATGTAGCATAAATAACACAACAAGCCCAAAGAACATGAAGCAGGGACTATTTCACTGACATTAAGCCATTATAAACATGAAGGAAAATTAAGGCTATGCAAGGAGGTATTTTACAGTATATACATGGAATCAAACTTGTGATTTACTTTGGATTGAGAAAGCATTTACGTCTCTGCCAGTTCTTCCTATTAGCCCTCCACCCTCCAAATGCACCATTTTATTTTCACAAGAGAATCTGTTCAACTGCTGTAACAGAACTTCACTGTCACCACCTGCTGCTGGAGGTTCTATTACATTAATTTATCTCAAGATCCAATGTATTGTTTAATTTAACTCATGGCCTGCTGTATTGATCAGTTTATTATGCAGCTGAGTTGCATTAAGTAAGTAGCTGAGCTTATCAGTTTCAACATATGGCCAGTTTTCAGGTGGGAGATCAGATTCATTTCATGTTGCTGGGGAAACAAAAAGTATATTTACAATGTTGCTGCTGTATTAAGGTGTTTTGAAGGCTGAGAATAATCTTCTGAGATGTAAGTTATTGTGTTTGTGTTCTTTTTCTTGTCTGCAATTGTGAGAAAAGATGAACTCCTGAGGGTGATTTTAACATTGTACAAATTGAATGATCTGAGGAGAGGATTATGAGCCAACAAAATAATAGCTGTGGGAACCAACAAGTTTTGGATAGTGTCGAGTTTTGGACTATTCAAAAGGGGTCTATTCCTTTTCTGCCAAAATGTTGTGTGAGAGTTTGAACATTATTTTATGAAAGGCTGAAATAAGCTGGTTATGAAAGGCTGGTTAGAATCAGAATTGATAAATTTTATGTATTGTATAGCTCTGTCTTGATTAAGGATGCCTTGCTCATGTCGATTTGGTATTCAGTGATAACCCAGAAAATGTGTAGGAGTTTGAAGCAATGTTGCACCCCTGGTGGTCAGTGTCTCAGGATGATCTTTTTTATCTTGCGCTGGGAGTTCAGAAATCTTCAAGACCAGAGCCCTAGTGCATCACATTAAAATGGGCAAATGACAAAATTAAATAAATTTGGTAAGATTGTAGAAAACATTTCAGTAGAAAGAAGATTACAATTACAAATCCGATCACACAGGCTACTTAGATTCTGAAGTCCCACAAATTTGGGGTTTTTTTTCAAAAAGAGGAACTTGAAATTGCTACACTTGGGGATGTCCTCAAGTATTTCACATCCACCTTTTAAAATGTAATTATCATTAGGAAGCACAATTGCTAAATTATGTGCAGTAAAATGCCACAGCAATGAGTTAATGAGCAGCTATTTTGTTTTAGTGGCATCGGTGGGAGAATATATGTCGATCAGGAATGTAGCTGCTCTTCCTTGAAATGTAAACACAAAAGGATCGGCCAAAAAAATGAGGATATTGACCACAGAAATATATTAAATACCTCTGAGAAAAGTGCTTGAGTTACAGAAACCATTCCAATCATTCAGCAATCATGCAGAGCAGATCAAGGTCTGAATGTTCTTCTTTGAATGTTCTGTCAAGTCTGACATTTGCACTTTGAAAAAAGGGATCAGATAGTGACAATGTAAACAACGTAAAGAAATCATTGTAATTATGTTAATGAAAAACTAGAGAGAACATTGGGTTATAATGATAGATGCAGATCGTGATTTTTGAGAAGATTTGTAGCTCAGGTTGATGATAAGTCTGTAAGTTAGCTCGCTGAGCTGGATGGTTTGTGTTCAGACATTTCATCTCCACACATGGTAACATCATCAGGAAGAGTCTCCGGTGAAACGCTGATGGCATGTCCCCACTCTCTATTTACAGATCTTGGTTTAAGGTGGGTGATGTCATTTCTGGTTCTTTTTTCAAGGGAAGGTAGATAGGATCTAAGCCGATGTGTTTATTGATGTACAAAGTTAAAAGTCACACAATACCAGGTTATAGTCCAACAGGTTTAACTGGAAGCACACTAGCTTTCGGAGCGACGCTCCTTCATCAGGTGATATCACTTGATGAAGGAGCCTTGCTCCGAAAGCTAGTGTGCTTCCAATTAAACCTGTTGGACTATAACCTGGTGTTGTGTGATTTTTAACTTTGTACACCCCATCCAACACCGGCATCTCCAAATCAGGCCTTTATTGATGTAGTTCTGGTTAGAATGCCATTCCTCTAAGAATTCTTGTGCGAGTCTTTGTTTCACCTGCCCTAGGATGTGTGTGTTGTCCTAGTCAAAGTGGTATCCTTCTTTGTCTGTATGTATGGATACTAATGATAGTGGGTCATGTCTTTGGTAGCCATTTGATGTTCATGTATCCTGGTGGCAGGTTTCCTGCCAATTTGTCTGATGTAGTGTTTTTCACAGTTCTTGCATGGTATCTTGTAAATGATGTTAGTTTTGCTGGTCATATCAAATTGATCCTTTAGGTTCATTAGTTGCTGTTTAAGTATGTTGATTAGTTTGTGGGCTATCATGATGCCAAGGGGTCTGAGTAATCTGGAAGTCATTTCTGATATGCCTTTGATGTAAGGTAATGTGGCGAGAGTTTTTGGTTGCATTGTGTCTGCTTGTTTGGGTTTGTTTCTGAGGAATCGGTGGATTGTGTTTATTGGGTACCTGTTTTTCTTGAAAACATTGTATCGATATTTTCCTTCTGCTTTTTGTAGTTCTTGGGTGTTGTAGTGTGATGCAGCTCGTTGGAATAATGTCTTGTTGCAACTCCATTTGTGGGTGTTGGGATGATTGCTTCTGAAGTTAAGTATTTGGTCTGTGTTTGAACAAACTGCCCTCCCATATTTCCAACCCAAACTTTGTGTCCACTGTGAACATGACACCTTTGTCATCACAAAACGGAACAAATTAGAGGAAACATATACCATCAACAATATCTCAACAGGCATAAAATTCACAAAAGAGGAAGAGAACGGCAATCGACTCCCATTCCCAGACATGACATTGAATGTACTTTTAATGGAGAGCTTCAAACCAGCGTCCACAGAAAAACAATAAACACAGACCAAATATTTAACTTCAGAAGCAATCATCCCAATGGCTCCAAATGGAGCTGCTAATGAACTAATAAACCTAAAGGATCCATTAGAAACTACCAGCAAAACTAAAGTCATTTGCAAGATATCCTGCAAGACCTGTAAAAAACACTACATTGGACAGACTAGCAGGAAACTTGCCACCAGAATACTTGAACACCAAATGGCCGCCAAAATATATGACCCACTATCACTAGTTTCCATACATACAGACGAAGGACACCACTTTGATGGGACAACACACACATCTTAGGACAGATGAAACAAAGACATATTTGAGAATTCTTAGAGGCATGGCATTCTAACCAGAACTCCATCAATAAACACATCAATTTAGATCCTAACTACCTTCCCTTGAAAAAACAAACTGGAAATGACATCTCCCACCTTAAGAAACCAAGACCTATAAATAGAGAGGTGGGACATACCACCAGTGCTTCACCGGAGACTCTCACTGATGATGTTCCCAAGTATGATGACGAAATGTCTGAAAACAAACCTTCAAGCTCAGTGAGCTAACTTACAGACCAAACGTAGTAGATAATTTCACAAAGGCAGTTTATACCACATACAGCACTTCTACAAAAGTTATGGTGAACAATCAAAAGAAATCCTCACAGAAATTTCATGGATTGCAAATATAAATCAGAGATTAGGCTTCTATCTTCTCACACAGTATCTCGACCAACATTCCCTCTAAGCTGCACAACTATTCCGAAGTTTTGTGCACAGCGATTGATGCACTGACTTCCCGTTGTGAGGTGCTGGCATTGATTATGAAGGAAATACTAAACACTGGGAAATACCAACTGATTTTTAAGAGCTTAGAAAATTATGGCCCCGAATATTATCCTAAGCTGAACTGCTGGACTTAAAATAGGGGACATAGGTTTGTTCGAGTGAAAAGTAATTTTGGGACTAATAGAAGGAAATTCTTCATGCAAAGACCATTGTGTTGAATAGATGTACAGATTGAATCATGAAGAAAAGAAAAACCTGGAAATATTAAAGCAAATAATTGATCTGCCAATGAAGGGATAATTGACTCACCCTGAATAGATAAATTAAGGTGTGCCAAATGACCTTCCTCATCTGGAATTTGAAACAATAAGTTAATTTTAATGATATATGTGCTGTGAATTTCCTCAGGGTTGGTCTCACTTCATCATGGTAACCTGGCAGAAGGAACCTGCATATGTGCCATGTAAATGTCCTTCTGGCACCAATCAGATCATTCAGATTTCACATAAATATAGAAAAACTCCAAAAACAAGTGCACTTACATTGTCAGCCAAAAGAAAATCCCCAACCCACTGATGAACCTGTTGGTACTTCTTGACTTCTTTAAATTGCTCTGAAGTGGATCAAATCGATCCATTTAATGTCATGCTGAACTGTGCAAGGTTGACTGGATTGTATGGTTGAAAAGTGGCTGCAGAGCTTTCAAATCACAATTGCAGATGGATTTGCATCATCATTTTGCTACATTGCACCTTGCTGACAAATTGATAGAGGTGTGGTCCCAAACCTA
This sequence comes from Chiloscyllium punctatum, assembly GCF_047496795.1. Taxonomy (NCBI): domain Eukaryota; kingdom Metazoa; phylum Chordata; class Chondrichthyes; order Orectolobiformes; family Hemiscylliidae; genus Chiloscyllium; species Chiloscyllium punctatum. The sequence goes on along the minus strand of NC_092741.1, from coordinate 133,835,825 downwards.
ATTACCAAAGTGTTACCCTGTGCATCCTTTGTTAAGACTACCTTTCTGCCCATGCTTGAATCTTATTTGGGTACTTGGGACCTAATAATGGGCATTACATTGCCCAATGAGGTGAGAGTGACAGCCATTGACATCAAGGCCGCATTTAACCAAATGTAACAATAAGTTATAATAGCAAAACAGAAATGAATAGGGATTGCTGGTTTGAGTCATACCTGGCACAAAGAAAGATGCTCATGATGGTTGGAGGTCAGTCATCTCCAGGATATCTCTGCAGAAATCCATCAGAGTCATGTCCAAGGCTCAACTATCTTCAGCTGCTTCTTCAATGACCTTCCCTCCATCATAAAGTCAAAAGTGAGCATATTTATCGAAGATTGGACAACATTCAGCATCATTTGCAACTCCTTGGATATTGAAGTGGTCTGTGTTCAAATACAACAAAATCGGTACAATACCCAGGCTTGGACCGACAAGTGGCAAAACACGCATGCTACTCAAATACCAGGTAACGACCGTGTCCAAAAAGAGAAGATCTAACCTCCACCATGTGACATTCAAAGTTGTCACCATCACTGAATCCCTCACATCACTGATTCAACATTCTTGTGGTTACCATTGAGTAGAAATTCAACTGGATTCGCCACATAAACACAGTGAGTGGTTATAAGAGCAAGTCAGAGACTAGGATTACAGCTGTTAGTAATTCACCTCCTGGCTCCCCAAAGCCTGTCCACCATCTGCAAGGCACAAGTCAGAATAGTGATGGAATATTCTCCACTTGACTGAAGGGTGCAGCTCCAACAACATTTGAGAAGCTTAACACCATCCAGGACAAAGCAGTCCACTTTATTGGCACTACATTCTCAAGCATCCACTCTCTCCACCAACAATGCTCAGTCGCAGTAGCATGTATCATCTACAAGATACACTGCAGAAGTTCACCTTAGAGAACATGTTCCAAATCCATGACCACTTCCATCCAGAACGATAAAGCAGCAGGTATTTGGGAACACCACCACCTGCTAGTTCCTTTACAAGCTATTCACCATCCAGACTTGGAAATAAACCATTATGCCCTCATGGTCACTGAGTCAAAATCCTGGAATTCACTTCCTCTTGGCATGTTGGGTCAACCTACGACACGTGAACTGCAGTGGTTTAAGAAGGCAGCTCACCACCACCTTCTCAAGATAAATTGATGTGGCAGTAATTGGACAGATTGGATTTGTCCTGCTTTTTGTGTACAGAACATACATAGGTAATTGTCACATTGTTGGGTAGGTACCAGTACTACAATAAGGTTAAAGGGGAATTGGTATCTAGCACAAAGGAAGATAAAATCTAGAACGGTTTTTGAATACTTTGGTTGGTTTTGATGTGTCAGTATTTAACATGGGCCGATGTTAATTATTTGGTTAAGTTCGATACAGTTGGTCAGAACACACATTGTGGTTATTTAGAATACTCAGAATCTTGAGGACTTTTCAGTGTTGTTGCTTATTTGGGAAACCGTTCTCAGCCTTCAGAGAGAAAAATTGGAGTTATGAGCATCTCCTGAAATCTCTGTGACGCTCTCTTGGAATACTGGTTCCAATGCGGAATTCCAAGAAGTTATTGAGCTGGGTCTATCTGTGACAGATATTATGTAAATGTCCTCTAACTGACTTTTTTTAAAGGACTAGAGTCTCTACAGTGTGGAAACAGGCCCTTTGGCCCAACAAGTCCACACTGATGCGACAAAGAGTAACCCTCTAACATTTACTCCTGACTAATGCACCTAACCTACACATCCCTGGACACTATGAGCAATTTAGCATGGCCAATTTACCTAACCCACATATCTTTGGATTATGGGTGGAAGTCTACACAGACACAGGGTGAATATACAAACTCCACACAGACAGTCACCCAAGGTTGGAATCAAATCCAGGTCCCTGGTGTTGTGAGGTAGCAGTGCTAACCACTGAGCCACCATTCCACATTGTGCAGATACCTTCCTGCGACAATGATAGGTTTTGATGGGTGATTGGATTGATGGAAGTCTCTCTTTTTCCACTCCCCTGTTGGTGATTAATTTGCTGTTGAAGGTGCATTTTTAAGTAATTCTCCTTCCTTCAATCCAATCTGCAATCGTTGCAAATAGTTGAAAGTTTTTAAAAGTCAAGTCCTTAAGAAGCGAATAGGGATAGCCTGGTGACAACATAGCAAAGTAGATTCTGCAGGTTTTTGGCATTCAGCTGGTAACACATCCATGGATGGAATGATAGGTGGTGACTGAGACTTAACAATTAGTTCAACTGAGTGAGAAAATGAGAGAATCCTACATATCAGAAAATGAGTTAAAGAGATTTGAAACTATATGTGGTGCCATATACTTGTAGAAATTAATGCAGACACTTAAAGTTGTTTCTTTATTGGATCAACTCTTTAAAGTGGTGTACTTTTTTCACGTATCATCTGCCATTTAATTCCTGATTAATTTACTTTGGTTCTGATTTATGTTGAAATAATACTTATGAAAAGTGGCATTTTGATGGTAATTCTTCATTAAAGGTCATTCAGAAAATTTGGCTATTTGGGTTACCCCATGGGAATCGTAAAAACCCCACAGAACACCTTGCTCTGTCTTTCTGAAGTCCTTGTGTGTATGTCCATGCTTGTTTCCCTTTTCATTCAAAATAAAAAATCAAACAAAGCAATGGTAACTGAGAGTAAATCCTTTCAAGATGGTGGGTGTGCAAGTGTCAGTGTTTATTACCCTGTCATTTGTTAGGTTGTTCTTGTACATGTGCAGCTATCTATCCAAGTGGACCATCTAATTTACTCCCAATGGCAGGGCGGGAGGTTGTAAGAAGAGCTGAAGCTTAATCCCTTCGACATGCTATGCAGAATAAGACCCCAAGGTCAATCCTCCTCATGATGATTAAACAATGTTCCATATTTATTCAGAAGAAAAGTTATTTTCATGCAACCATTTGCTGGTCACCCTATTTCACATTTTACCTAGTAGTATATTGCAGCAGTTAATGTAACTATCCAAATATGAAACTCATAATTATGCAAAATTATGCAAAATTCTAGAACTTTAATTGAATGAGAAGGATTTTGAATTAATACATTGAAACTTGCCAGGGAAGATATTTAAATCTGAAACCAGGCAAATTATTTAATTCTGAAGACCTTTCGTGTGGCATGCTTTGCTACCTTACTTGCATATTCCTTCTTTGATGATAATATGTTCAATAACAGGATATGATAACACAAGCAGTATAATTATTATGCACACTGTAATCCACTGTACGTTTGCTTTAATTTATCAATTTCATACATGGTTTTCTCACAGTCACATCATTGTAGCTGCATAATTACAAAATTATGGGAACACCACTTTTTTTTATGTAGCGTGATTAGAGGCACGATTGTGTGCTTTTTACAGATGTACTGACTATGTGAACTCTTTTGTCAGTAAAGATAAAAGGGCACAGTCATGACATTTCTGTGATGTGCATCTTCAAAACTATGCTCCAGTCTGACCATAATGGATGGTTAACTCAATAATATTCATATAATTCTGTAATTTAAAAAATGTCCTCCATATATTCCAGTGTTTTCTAGCTAATTTGTGTTTCCAACAGTTACTATTCTCATGCCCTACTTTGCTGTACACATGGCTAACATAATTTGAGTCTCATCCATCATATTAAGTGTACATTTATAATTTCTATCCATGGTGTGATACTTTTCATTTCAATAAAATGATGCTGATTTTCAATGACCTAAATTCATTTCACCTCAACTGAATTGCTTTTTAATCTATTATTCCTATTAAGCTCCATTTTATTCATTCTTACAATTTCCCCAGAAATAACATTTTAGTTATTCATTTTGAATAATTGACAAGCATATTCTACTGAAATCTTAAAACATTTAGTTATTGACACCTAATTGTATTAATGGAGGTATCCAATAAATGGGCTCATGTTTGATTTATTCACCTTGTAATTATCCGAATTATTCTGTCTCTTTGTGGTGATGGTTTTCGTAGACTCACTGTTTCATTGATTAAGGGCAACAATTATTATTTGTCTTTTTGTTGCCTTTAATTCTTTCTTAATTTCATGCATATGCCAACATTATTGACCATTTTAGTATCTTAGGTGTGATTTTTCAAATGTTTTAGATGTTGTAGAAGTAAATAGATGGCCAAGATCGGATCTTGCGTTTAAAACCTTGCTTAGGCCATGACTTGTTCAAGATACCAGAAAGAAATCTTGCCCACTTCAGGTACAAGACACTTCTATCAAAGCATGGCTACCATCTGGGATGCCTTGGGTAGGTTAATTGATACTAACCATTCCTATTGATATTAGCCCAAGTTATGCATTTGGGAAGGGTGCCCACACAAAATCTTAGGTAGATCTATCTTGAATAGCAGCAAGTAGATTTATTATATATTACTCAATAGATAGTTACATTACATCTGTAATATGATATTCTCTTGAAAACGGTCTTAACACTAAGAGTAATCACTGGAGCACTGATTGGACAAGTGGAGAATGCATGGAGGAAAGGCCAATTTCCTAATTGGCGAAATTATCTTGTGATATCAGTTAACCCTTGAAGGACCTAAGCCTTTTGTCTGGTTATTCAATTCCTTCTATAATTGTTTCAAATTAGTAAACCCAATTCCATCTACACCCAAGTCACTGATTTTATAAATTCAGTTGATCCGAAGGTCATCCTGATTGTGCATCTATTTGCCTGGGAAGATCCATGTTTCTCTCATTTGAGGATATCTAATTTGTTGATCATGGTGGAGTTGATCATAACTGATCTGACTCTTCATGTTGTTCATGAGGCCCATCTTGCTGCAGTCATGATTCTTTGGTTCTTTATTGAGAAATCAGGCTCAACTTAAGTATAATTGCACATTACTATTTTGGCTTCATGCTATTAACACTATAGATACAAAAGAGTATACATGGTCAAAAACCCTGGAGTCCTTTAGATCCTGATGGCCAGAGTTTACCTTGTTATGGCAGTTAACCTTTCAAATTCTAATTGCCTCGTCAACAGAACATTCAGTGCCACATGCAAGAATGTGTGCAGCATTTCCTTCTGTCCTAAAACCCATTCTGCAATATGCTGCTCCATAATTTCAGGGAAGTGGATGTGATAACACACAATGCTCTGTGAAACAATTGTCTAATCAGTATTTGTCTGCTCAACCTACACGTATCATCAGGTAAAATAATATTGTGGTAATTAGTAAGTAGAACCAGATTGTCTGACAACTGCAGACATTTTACAGGACAGCCATACTGGCACCGTACCATTTTGCATCTGTTAGCAATCCTTATCCAAGTAACATACTGACCACTCCCATTCACGCCAATCCCTTGAGCAAAATTTGAAGAAGGTTTTTCCTCAGATGAAGAGATATTCTGGTTTCAATAACTTCCCAATAGTCATTTTCTCTGTGATTCTAATTTGGTGTAGTTCCTTGATACTTTTGACTTTGCTGCCAAAAACATTTTTTTTTGTTAATTGATTCAGTCCACCAGAATAATTGGCAAATTACTACACCAAATGTACTCATATCTGGTTTTTATTTTATAGTGATGACAGCTGTTGCTGCAATGGGTATTTTATGGCTCAGTTTAATTTCACAAGACTTTCATTTTTGAGTGTAGATACCATTTTAGTTATGTCTCTCAATGAAGTTAATCGCCAGGGGCAGATAAATTATATGGCACTCAATGATTCTTTTAAAAATTCAACACACTTAAGATACATTAAACAGAAATTAATGCCAGAAAAGAGATAGAACCATGGAAAATAAAGATGGTAAACTGAACAAATTGACATTGGAAAAATCAAACAATTTTGCAATTAAGTATGGACTTCAGCATTTCATAAAATTAGTTCATATTATGACAGTATTTACCCTGTCAGTCTCCATTAAGTAATTAAATATTATAATTATTTATAAATCATGTGACTTTAAAATGTCTAAATAAATGATAAGCTGCATGGCAAATGCCTATACTATGTCAAATATTACAATTACATCAGACAGAAATTTAAACTTAAAAGTACAACAGCATATTTCTATACAGTTGACAGTGTGAAACAATCCAATGTCCAAAATACCAAAGTAGGCTTCTCATTTCAAGATCAAATCAAATGAAAGAAGGTTTCATTTAAGTTACCTTTCATTTACTTATTTCAATTATTGGGTTGATTTTTAACTATACAGGTATGAAAAATCGTATATAGTGTGTTTAGTTTAAATAGAAATGAACGTAACACAAGATATGAATTCTTACAGATTATATGGTACCTGAAGGTAAGTTAATCAAAATTGGACACCATTGTCCCAATTTTCAGGGCCAAGTTCACATGGCTGTAACTGGTTTATCAAATGACTGATGAAACTCCAATGTTATTTGATTGAGTGATTTTGAGAATTCTAGAATCAAGGGTCACAGTCTAATGATATTTAGCACTGAGTTGAGGAAACATTTCTGCAGTTCACGACCATAGAAGGCTGGGTCACTAAGTATGTTCAAAAGCTTGTATTTTTTCCGAAGCGAAAGGCAAAAAGGAGTCAGAGGGAACACAAAAATATTGTATCGGGATAAAGGATCAGCCACGATAATTTTGAATGGTGAACCAGGTTCAAAAGGCTGACTGGCTTCCTTTCGTTCCTAGTTTCTATCCCAATGATTTTCAAGTATTCAGCACAGCCTTCTAAAATTTGTGCCATTGCAAACAAAACATCCACATTTATTTCTACAGCAATGCCTTTAAGAGAATGTATTTTCAGAATTTCTTTACAAATTTCAATGCTAGTTTTCCAACATATATATGTATAGTACATTAAAAATCTTATGCCTATGTATGCCTCTCGTCAACTTTATCTATTATGTGTTTATATTCTTTTTTTTAATCTTTCATACTGTAAGTATATCTTCCTGACAGAGTAATACAGTAACACTTTAGAAATTTGGAGCGCAAGTTGAAATTCATCTCTGATTGAGTAAATATTGCTGCCAAGCAATCTCTCTGAGGAATGTCAGAGGATAGCTTTTGTGAGAAATGTGAGTCAGTGTTCTTCTAAGGTTGAGCCTAAGGCACATTGTCAAAGATAAGTTGTGAGAGCTTTGTTCTGCATTGAACTCTGTTATTCATTGACAATGTTTATTTCAACACTGGGTACGTCAAATTGAAAATATTCCATTCTCCAGTATAATATTCCTCACCTTGTTGAACACAAAACTTTTAGGTTTAAAAGCATAAAAATAACATTTCGAGAGTACCTCGCTGAATGAAGATACATTTCAATGTATTGTTTCATCTTTCAACCATTATTTTTAGAATCCTATAGCTGAACTTTAAGACTGAGAATGAGTCATAGATTCAGAGGGATGTACAGCAAGGAAACAGACCCTTCGGGCCAACTCGTCCATGCTGACTAGATTTCCTAAATCAATCTATTCCATTTGCCAGTATTTGGCCCATATCCCTTTAAACGCTTCATGAATTAATTTGATATTTAGTTTAACTATTTTACAAATCTGTACTTCTCCAGATTGTAAACAACCAACAAAACATTAAATATTTTTATATAACGTTTCAAAGCACAGCAAAATGCAGCATTTGACATCTCTCTGTTTCTAGTCCTTTGATCAAACTAAATTCCTAGGAACATGAGTACTTGACAGTAATGTGTGATACACTGTTTCTGAAACAGATTAATCTGTAGAAAAGCAGCATGCTATTTCTTTTTTTTTGTTATTGATGAATAATTCTTGTAGTTGCAAATAAATCAAGTTGGGTTTTGAAATAGTAGGCACATAATTGGGTGGCTCAATTAACCCACACCTATTAATTGTATTGAAGCTAACCCTCATTACTTGTGTTGAAAAGTGTGGTGCTGGAAAAGCTCAGCAGACCAGGCAGCATCCGAGGAGCAGGAGAATTGAAGTTTCGGGCATAAGCACTTCTTCAGGAATAAGGCTGGTGTGCCAAGCGGGCTGAGATAAAAGGTAGTGGGGGGGGGAGTTTGGGGGAGGGGTGCTGGGAATATAATAGGTGGAAGGAGGTGAGGGTGCTAGGCCGGAGAGGGGGTGGGGGCGGAGAGGTCGGGAAGAAGGTTGCAGGTCAAGAGGGCGGTGCTGAATCCGGGGGTTGGGATTGAGATAAGGTGGGGGGAGGGGAAATGAGGAAGCTGGAGAAATCTACATTCATCCCGTGTGGTTGGAGGGTTCCTAGGCGGAAGATGAGGTGCGTTGTGTGGCCAGAATCTGGCGATGGAGGAGGCCAAGGACCTGCATGTCTTTGGCAGACTGGGAGGGGGAGTTAAAGTATTCAGCCACGGGGCGGTTGGGTTGGTTGGTGCGAGTGTCCCAGAAGTGTCCTCTGAAATGTTCCACAAGTAGGCGGCCTATGTCCCCAATGTAGAGGAGGCCACATTGGGTGGAGCGGATGCAGTAAATGATGTGTGTAGAGGTGCAGGTGAATTTGCGATGGATATGGAAGGATCCATTGGGGCCTTGGAGGGAGGTGAGGGGGAAGGTGTGGGCGCAAGTTTTGCACTTCTTGCGGTTGCAGGGGAAGATGTCAGGAGTGGAGGTTGGGTTGGTGGGGGGTGTGGACCTGATGAGGGAGCCGCGGACGGAGTGGTCTCTTCAGAACGCTGATAGGGGTGGGGAGGGAAATATACCTCTGGTGGTGGCGTCTGTTTGGAGGTGGTGGAAATGACAGAGGATGATACGATGTATCCAGAGGTTGGTGAGGACCAGTGGGGTTCTGTCCATGTGGCGATTGAAGGGGTGGGGTTCAAGGGTGGAGGTGCGGGAAGTGGAGGAGATGCGGTGGAGAGCATCGTCGGCCACTTGCAGGGGAAGGTGCCAGGAGTGGAGGTTGGGTTGGTGGGGGGTGTGGACCTGACGAGGGAGTCGCGGAGGGAGTGGTCTTCACACTTCCCCCCTCACCACCCTCCAAGGCCCCAATGGATCCTTCCATATCCCATGTTTCAGGGAACACCTCTGGGACACCCACACCAACCAAACCAACAGCCCCGTGGCTGAATACTTTAACTCCTCCTCCCACTCCGCCAAGGACATGCAGGTCCTTGGCCTCCTCCATCGCCAGATCCTGGCCACACGACGCCTGGAGGAAGAGCACCTCATCTTCTGCCTAGGAACCCTCCAACCACACGGGATGAATATAGATTTCTCCAGCTTCCTCATTTCCCCTCCCCCCACCTTATCTCAGTCCGAACCCCCAGATTCAGCAACACCCTCTTGACCTCCAATCTTCTTCCCGACCTCTCCGCCCCCACCCCCCCTCTGGCCTATCACCCTCACCCTCACCTTCTTCCACCTATCATATTCCCAGCGCCCCTCCCCCAAATCCCCTCCCCACCTTTTATCTCAGCTCGCTTGGCACACCAGCCTCATTCCTGAAGAAGGGCTTATGCCTGAAACGTCGATTCTCCTGCTCCTCGGATGCTGCCTGGCCTGCTGAGCTTTTCCAGTACCACCCTTTTCAACTCTGGTCTCCAGCATCTGCAATCCTCACTTTCTCCTCATTACTTGTGTTGCCTGTTCAGTAACATGCATGTAACCAAACACAAACTATGCTGTTGATTAGCTGCATGCACCAGCACTTAGATCCAGAATCAAAGATTGCAGAGAGTGATGTCTAAGGGTACCAACAGGTTCCCACAATCGTCAAGCAATCTGTCCTTTCTTGTTGGGATTCAAGATCGAAAAATTGCTTCATGAACAGCCTGTGCAGTTATGGCCTCTGCTGAAGTTCTTAATTCTTTTCCTCCACCCTCGTTCAGATACATGTGGTGTTCTGTGTGATTTTTGCTCATCCCAGAAACAATGCTGCATTTAAAGGGAAATGATGACCAGTTCACCCATGTCTGGGAGCAATGGTTTGTACAGAATTCAGGATGAAGTTCTTCATTTCCTCAAATCCTACTCCCTGTACTTATGCAACTCATTGCAAGTGTGTAGATTTGCAGCAACAGCCATAATAAACCAACCAGTAATTAGCTTCTAAACTGATAATGATCCTTTTAAACAATGTTGGAAGCAATTATTTTCTGCTGCCTGATGTTGTGGTCAGCCGTGTGGGATTGTGAAAGGGCTCATTTGGATTGTACAGGTTCCAAATGGCACCATTGATGTCAACTCACCAGCACACATTCATTGACATCAATGGCGATCTACATTCAGTTGTCACACCCCAAAAATGGTGATGTCTTTCAAGAGGTTGTCCAGAAGCGAAGGTGTGTTTTTCCCTTTGGATTCCAGCAGAGGGTCATCATGAGTGATGAAGGTTGCATCCAAGACAAGCTCGTGAGAACCTAGTTCCACTGTCAGGAATGATGAGGGGTATGTAGTGCTTCATCACAGTATGTACTACTGTCTTCACAATATTTCATTCCCCCTTGAGTATAAGTTAGCATTATAAATTTGCCACTGTTCAAGATTGTCATGCTCAAGATTAAGTGCCAGGCATCTCCATTAGGTGTCTCATGTGCAATCAATAACTGTCACTTTATTACAGCCATTAATTTAGTATTATATATACACCACAGTGCCACGAGCTGTCTCACATCTGCCAGGATTCATACTTAAGACATAAAAAGGGCTCCGGCACTCAGCAGGTTACACATCATCAGCTTACTGACCTTTCATCACAACTGGGAAAATGATTGCTTTTTACAAAGGTTTGCATGTGATAACTAAACCAACACAAAGATCGCTTCAGAATAAAGTCCTCACAGGTAAGTTAGGCACAAGCATCATGTGATGCTTAATTGACACTAATTCCAACACTTTCACAATGCTGATCAACCTTACAAACAGAAACCTTAAACTCTTAACTTTCCCCATACTGTATTCTTCTTATCAATATGTACACTGTCAGTCCAATCTATGGAGATTGCTTTCTCTGTCAGTGCAGGTAGAGTGCTCATGTTCCCACATTAATGTTTTTTAATGCTCCTCTCCTTCTACAGGAGAAGAATGAGCACTGATGGGGGAGGTGATACATTGCACAAGGCTCCTCATTCACTTCAAAGACCAGGCCACCATGCTGGCAGGACAGCAAAGACAGTGTGCCTGTACTGAAGGGGAGATTGGATATCCACAGCCGTTGAGTGAGAAAGCCTCCAATCTGCTACTTCCAGCTGCACAATAAGCACCAACATCTTCATTAAAAATTGGGTAAGAGGGACAGCTCATGTCACTCTTCAAATGTCGTATTTTGTTTTATGCAGACTTCCAAATCAAAACAAAATAAGAAGCGTTCAAATTCAAAGGCTCGTCTTTACCAGCACCTTGAACCATATCTCTGAGCAGGGACAATGGTAAGCCTCAGGTGATGCATTGCCAATGCCTTCCTCCCTACTCTCCAGAACTGTAAAGATATTTACCCGAGTGAGTAGTCTATTTAGAGCAGGCCTGAAGGCATTTCTGGTACGGACAGCATGGCACAGGCCATTAGGAGAGGAGGAAGGAAAAGCCATGCTTTCCAATACTCAGAGGACCACAGGAGGACAGGTACCTGCTGACCCTCGGTCGGATGAACCTCTGAACTTGGCCATGAATAAGCTGACCAGAGGTACTACAGATCATGTGCAGATAAGAAGGAAGGACAGCGGAATTTCTTCAAGTTCAATACTATCTAAAACAAAACTGAAATTATTCAAAAGCTCAGCAGGTCTGTCAGCTGTATGTTTGGGCCCTTGGCTACAGAGGAGGGAGAAAGTAAACGGGCAGGTGGTACATCTTCTGTCTATGCATGGGAATGTGCCATGGGGCTGTGGACAGGTGTTGGGAGTGAAGGAAGAGTGCACCAAGTTGTCCCTGCTGGGGGACGGTCCCTGAGGAAGGCTGGAAAGGGATGGGAGAGGAATATGCACTTGGTGTTAGCATTCCTCTGGAGGTAGTGGAAATGATGGATAATTATCTTTTGGATATGGATGCTGATGGAAGGTAGGGTGAGGACAAGGAGGGCCCTATCACTGTTGCAGGAGGGGAGAGGGGTGAGGTCTGAAGTGCGGACAATGGCTTGGACATGGCTGAGGGTCCTGTCAACAATGGTGCTGGGAATCCTCAGGTGAGGGAAAAGGTGGACATTTTGGGGGCCACCTTGTCAAAGTTGGACAGATGTAATAGAGATGGAGGAACTGGGAGAATGGAATAGTGTCTTTATAGAAATCAGGGTGTGAGGATGTACAGTCAATGTAACATTGAGAGTCGGTTAGTTTGTAATGGACATTGGTGACCAGCCTATCCCCAGAAATGGAAAGAGAGATGTTGAGGAAGGGAAGGGAGGAGACAGAAATGGTCCAGGTGAAGGTGAGAGCAGGGTGGAAATTGATAAACGTTTCCAATTCTAGATGAGAGAGGGAAGCAGCACTGATGTTATCATCAATATAGCAGCAAAAGATTTGTAGGTGGGGATCGGAATAGAACTGGAACAAGGAATGTTCCATGCATCCCAAAAACAGACAGGCATAACTGGGGCCCTTAGAGGTATCCATGCCACCCCTTTGACCTGAAGAAAGTGCGAGGAGTTAAAAGCGAATTTGTTGGGGGTGAGGATGAGCCTAGCCAAGCAGAAGAAGGTCAAGATAAGGTGGAATGGTTCAGGTCTTTGCTGCAGGAAGATGTGGAGAGCCCTGAGACCATCCTGATGGGGGATAGAGGTATAAAGAGGCATCCACTGTAAAGAGGAGGCGGCTGGTCCCGCAAAGTGGGAATTCTGAAACTGGCGTAAAGCATCAGAGGAATTGTAGGTGTAAGTGGGAAGCGACTGGACACAGGGAGAAAAAACCAAGTTGAGGTCAGAAGAGATGAGTTCTGTGGGTAGTAACAGGCACAAACAATAGGACTGCCCAAGCAGTCCTGCTTGTGGGCTTTGGAATGAAGGCAGAAGTGAGCTGTGGGGAATTGGGTGACTATGAACTTGAAGGCAGTCATGGGGAGATCACCAGATGAAATTATATTAGTGACCGGGGTGGACACAGTAGCCTATCTGTCCTATCTGCTATGACTGTACTCTGACATAACAGCATGGCTACCATCACGGAGCTGGTGATGGCCACCATGAAACACCAGGTCCAGTGAAACAATCAATATGCACCAAGTATGTGCAGGGACCTTCTTACAATCCTCAAACATTCAATGGCTAATCAAAAGGAACTGGGAGATTGTGACCTCTCTTCAGGAGCTCCATCCCCATAAGGACTGAGAGAGATGCTGTGCTGCACCAAGAGCAAGGAAGAGTGACAGTCTCAGGACAATCCAGCTGCACCCGACTGTAGCATTTCCCCTTTGACAGGGGCATAATTGCCTCTATCAGGTCAGGAGGAAGGACAGAGCATTTGAGGGTTGTGCAAGCTGTAGTAAACAATTAATATTCCGGAGACCCTGTCCATCAAGTGGCAACTCCTGAGTGATCCAGACAATGGAAGTCTACTGTTAGAAGACCAATTGCCTTTCCAATGATAGCCCTAATGAATGCATGGGCAGCATTGTAGTAATGATCACCAACAGTATGAGGGTTATGCACTGCGGCCATTTGTTAAGTCCATTAACACCAATGAGCCAGCACCAGAGATGATGAGGGGTGGGGGTCGGGGAAGGGAGGCTCACAGACATTCAAGGAGCCTGTAGTTGTACAGAATATACATGTCCTTGCAGCAGATACACACCTACAGGAAATGTTGCCTCTTGGTAAAAATAAACTGGATATTGAGAAAGTGAAATTCCTCCTTGTGCAGGAATGTAGCTGACATCACCAGCACTGCCTTTCACTCATTCAGAGGTAACTGCAATTTCTTCAGAACACCCTCTAGTGTACACTACTCAATAATGTTGAAGACCCTGGTGCTACTCCTCAGGTACTATGTGGTCATCCATAGCTGCAGCCTTCTGAGCCTCATATCTCTGGTTCGGTTATTGCTGGCAATCCCTTCTTCTCCTCCTCTGCCTTCTTCTTAACCTTAGTTAACACAGCTAACACAGTGGCTGCATTAAGTTGTTGAATGATCTGGTGTGGAGGGATTGTTCTGTGAAGAAATAGCAGGGATGCGGTGGTTGATTTCCATTTGAGAACTTGATATAATTTTGATATTGAAGCTTTTCCCACTGATCCCATTGCCTGCCCCGCCTTACCCTTAAACTCTGCCTTACTCAACTTACCGGCTCTTTCTCCCTCACCAGTTCACCAAATGACCCCATTGTCTTCCCCACCCTAATGTGCACTTTGTTTTACCCTATACCCTAACAACTGTGACTCTTCCATCTGCATTGCAGTTGCCACCGTCTATTCTCTGGGATTCTCTGCCCCCAATAATCACAGCTTTTATGTTCCATTCCCTACCATTCCTTTCCACCCAGTCCACCTTTCTGTGAATCTTTTCAGCAAATTCCTTTCTCATTTAAGACTCTTTTTCAGTGAAGCCCCATTTGCCTGCTCTGGTCAAGTTTAATAGTAACAACCAATGTAGCTGCCTCACTTGGGCAAGCTAGTGGGTTTTTGGTCAGCCCTAACACCTCACATTATAAGTGTTCAATGATAAGAATCAAGACTGCATATGACTGAGTCGAGAGTGTAGTGCTGGAAAAGCACAGCAGGTCAGGCAGCATCCAAGGCGCAGGAGAATCGACCTCTCGGGCATAAGCCCTTCATTAGGAATGAGGCTTGTGGGCCAAGGCTGAGAGATAAATGGGAAGGAGTGAGGTTGTGGGGGAAGGTAGCTGAGAAAGTGATAGGTGGATGAAGGTGAGGGAGAAGGTGATAGTTCTGGAGTGATGGACAGGTCTGGAGAGTGGTGCCAAGTTGGAGGCTTGGGACTGGGATAATGTGGCAGGGGGGAGGGGAAATGAGGAAGCTATTGAAATCCACATTTATCCCATGTGGTTGCAGGGTCCCAAGGCAGAATATGAAGCATTCCTCCTCCAGGCATTGGGTGGTATGACTGAGACTTCTTCTGAGCTGGGTAATCCAGTCAGAATTCACCCTTAAACAGGTGAAGAGTTGACCAAAGATACAGGTTGGTTTAAATGAGGCAAGTAATAGAGATATCTTGTTTTCACTGAAGCTTGGAGGGAGTGGTCTACTCTTCCAGGGACATTGTTGAGTGGCTCATTCAGGTTCACATCACTTTCTTACTTTGGCTAAAAAGATTGTACCCATGAACATAACTCCAGCTGGACTCAAGTGGTTATGAGCTCTCCTGTCATATGAATGAATGTAAAATACATTCCCAAGGTGGATAGTCAACCTGCTTGATTGGTTCCAAGAGCTTAATTACAAATTTGAACCCAAAAGAGTCCCCCTAATGTTTCTGGGCCAATTTGCCTTGCTTGGGGTTAGAATGAAGTGATCCAGAATTTTCTCTGATGTGGAGGTGCTGGTGTGGACTGGGGTGGACAATTTCAGAAGTCACACAACACCAGGTTATAGCCCAACAGGTTTATTTAAAATCACAGGCTTTTGGAGTGCTGCTCCTTCATCAGGTGAAGTCATTTCAGAAGGTCGTGTGACTTCACAGTCATTACAATGATGGAACTTATTGGAGCAGGTAAAATGATTTGACAAAGTAAACATCCAGTGATGGCAGGGACAGACATAACTTCAAAAAAAAGGATGAAATTAGGATTAAGAATGGGGTTGGGTGCTCTTTTCCTGGCACCCCCTAACTGTTGTGACTCAATTGCTCTAAACAGTCTTTGTGATTAAAGTTAGCAATTTCAGCATCACTTCCACTTTTAAGTCAGTCCTAGAGGCTTGACCCTTTCATAACAGTCCAGCACCACATTTAATCTCCCTGCTTGCACCTCTATACTGTTCCTACTGAAGATGATCTCATATCGATGCAAATGCCTTCCTTAGAAAACTCTCCACTTTGCAATTGTCTCATAGTTCTTGCTGAACTATCATGATGAAGCATAATCATGACAATCATGGTCTGTAATTGTTTTTATTCCACAGAATTAGGGGTATTTTTCTATCTCTCCATGTAAGACCAATAAGGAATTTAAAAAACAACAATGTTGTTTGACAGTTTTGGTGGTAACTTCAATCACAGAAGTGTAAGATACATCAGAAATTTTTATTTGAATAGAATAATGGATAGACCAATCAGAGCCATCCACACTGAACAGGGGTGAGGTAGGCATATTGTGAAAAATGAAAGAGGTTATCTTGTTGATAAAGAAGATATGGTTTTTATCATGATCTGGTTCAGCCTGGGAAAATGGCTTTGAACAATCTGTGGCAAAAGGTGTGACATTTATTATGCGATTAGAAAATAATGGCTTTAACCTTTTCAACATGAGATGGGACGAGGTTGTGATTCATCTAGTTAAGCCAGGTAATCTGTCCGACAGCAAAAGAGGCAGTTTAGAGTTGAATACTAGTACAGTAGCAGAGCTAGATACCATCAATGTATTTAGGAATGTTATTCAGAAAAGAACAGACAATATTGCATCCTTTTGCAATATCCCTCATAAAATAATCAAGTAGACACAAGCATTTATTCAACAATATATCTGATGATTCATCCACAATATTTGTGATTTAAAAATATGATAGTGGGAATTATTCTGGAGACATATGAAAGCAGATAAGAAAAACAAACAAAATCAACTCTTATTTGGAGAAGATTTCTTGGCAACTAAGTATGAGCTTGACAACCAACACCCTCTCCTTGTCGATGAATGAAATGTGAAATAACCATGACCTGCTGAAAGAATATGCTGGAAAGACTAATATTTAAATTAAAACAACATGCTACATTTTAAAGATTGCACGTTTGTCTGGTATTCTTATCAGAGCCATGCCTCTAGCAGATACAGGAAAATGATACTTTTTTGCTTAATGTCTACTCCTGTCCATCTCATTGTCCTTTCATTGAGAGGAGGGAGAAAGCCTGACCCTGAGGTGAAGTAAGATAAAGAATTTTATGTTTCTCTATTGCCAAAGGAGCTGCTGAGGGAGTGGTAACTCTCAATAAGAAAATGTTCTCCTCTTGGCGAACTTAATAAATAAGTACATTTTTGATGAAACACTGGGCATGTTACTCAGATGCCTATTAATATGGCTGATTTTACAATCCATTAGAAGTATTGAGAGAACAATAAGGTTGATCAATATGTTGGAGAATATAAATATACTCCTTTTATCTATTTTGCTATAGAGTTATTTTCAATATCTTGGAACATCACAATCGCTATGTTATCTTTCTTCATTGAAATGTGCTTTTTATCTGAAATAGTGAACAGCAAATCAATTTGTCTTTGCGAAAGCTTTACATTCTAATTCCTAAAAGTCCAGCCTCTATAAAGTCCCAGGCTATTCAATGAGCTGGGTAGGATGAACTAATAAAGTGTTGAATCGGACAGATTGCTCTGAACATTTTATATTTTTTGTTTGCAAAATAAATGTTGCAGGGCTTCTTTCATGAATTTTCCTTCACTGGCACTGCTTTGTGTCATAAAGATAATAGATTTGAAGTGATTTCCCTGTATCTCACAAATTAAAATACATTCAGGTTCCATATCCAAAGAAATCTCAGCTTGTCATCAGAATATTTGCCAGTCCCCACCATCTGTGCA
Source organism: Chiloscyllium punctatum (assembly GCF_047496795.1). Lineage (NCBI taxonomy): Eukaryota > Metazoa > Chordata > Chondrichthyes > Orectolobiformes > Hemiscylliidae > Chiloscyllium > Chiloscyllium punctatum. The sequence continues at coordinate 133,818,165 of NC_092741.1, read as the reverse complement.
TCTTCAAGTTTCACTAAGCATCTGCCTTCTCACCTTGCAAATGTGAATTCTCTGCTGAAAGTTGAGAATCATAATACTTTATTCCAGTTCTTCAATGGTACAAGAATGAACTCTGGTAGATGCCAACATGACCTGCTGTACCATTGCACTTTTTCCAATATACAGAATATTGAATTCTATATACTTGAGAGAGCTTTTAGATGTATCAGGAAATCATAATTATAAATATGTGGGGGTAATTCTTTGGTAAATTGCTATGAGGGAAAGATTTGGTACATACTTATTGATTCCTCCTCATTTCTTTGCTGGGCAAAAAAATTGCAGAGGGTTGAAAATATAAAAGAGGTTTCTCACGGCCAGATGACAGTTACTGGAACTAAACTGATGTAAGTACACTGTTTGTTAAATGCTGGTATTAGCAATCATATCTCCTTGAGTGGAACGGAGAAAAAAATGTGATACGAAAGAAATGATTGATCGGCAGCATGTGTTTCAGTGTGATGATGGTATTGCTAGTACATACTGCCCTGCAGAAAAGGCAGAGATAATGAGATCTGTGGCAATGCATATCTTTATCAAATGCTACAGACATTAGGGCATCACTTTTGTTACTGATCTTGTGCAAAATAACATATTTTATCCAACTCGCCTAACTTGAAGGGCTCTTGAATTGGAACTCATCACACTCTTGGCTTGTATGGAAGAAGACCCTTTGAAGGTACATCTTGCTTACTCTGTGAACTGACATCCACTTATGTCAGGAAATATTATTAGACAAGTCTCGATGTTCAGTACAACACAGCATTCTGCAAATTTCTTCACAAATCTGATTCCACATGTCAGATATGGCATAATCGTCTCAAAGTCATAGTATTTTTAATGTTTCTGCATGGGTGGGTAACTAGAGGTAGAACAATGTCATTGTGTATCACTGGTATTTCTTAAAGGGAATCCTGCACCTCCAGCAACAAATTGATAGAATGCTTTGGTAAATTGGTTAATACATGTTAGGCACTTTGAACTTAAAACTTAATTCAAATTATATAGTTTTTTTGTACTAAATTCCCACTGATATTTCATATTGCTAAATACAAGCTATTGGAAATTTATTTCATTTATTGCAAAAGAATTCTAAAAGTACTCAAATTACTGGATCTTACACTCAGTTTAGAAAGGAACCCAGGATCCCATTCACTAAATTGGTAGAATGGGTGGATTCTTTTGAACTTGGTGGATATCTTGAGCACTGCCGGTGGAGTGATTGTAACAATGTCAGCTAGCTGGACCTCATAGAATATGAGTTTCCCGATTGGGGCTGTTAATCTGCTCCAATCAGTGAGCCTTGGCAATGTAAACAGGTTGAGGGTCAGGGATACTGACACTCTGATGCCGGATTCTATATGAGGCAGTACTATAGTCAAGGACTCTTCATGTGTCACATTCCTGATGAAGAGATTATGCTCAAACCTTCAACTCTCCTGCTTCTCTGATACTGCCTGACCTGCTTAGCTTTTACAGCACCACACTCTTTGACTCTGATCTCCAGCATCTGCAGTCCTCTTTTTCTCCCATGTGTCACCTAAAGGTCGACTTAGTGATGGATTCTAGATTCTGGCCTCTGTAGAGTTATTCCAGCATGAGAAGTGCCAGCTACATGCCTTGACTTTAAGGAAGAAGGCCCACTTTCTTTCTCCTCATCAGGCACTTAAGAGGTCAGCATCAGGTCTTCCTCCCAACTGAGGATCTTCAGGATTTCCCTTGATATCCTATCTACTGAGCTGTTAACCAATCAGAGACTGGCAGTTTTCAAACTTGGTAGTACCATGTTGTTATGGCTGTCACTATGACATCTCCCAGAGTCTCAGGATTCAAGGAGGAACCAAGGAAACGTTATTTTTGGGGGGGAACTCAAACAAAGTCAGAGTGGGAGAGGGTGGCCATAAGGGTTGGAGGCACAGAGAGGGGTCTGGATGTCAAACAGTGCCTGCCGCAGACCTTGGCTTCAATCATGCCAAAATTAGTGCAAATTGTAGCAACTCCTGCTGACGTGCAGAGTTCAATCAATCAATTGAGGTGATGGGAGACTGGAGGTTCGCTAACGTGGTACCACTATTTAGAAAGGCGGTAAGGAAAAGCCATGGAACAATAGATCGGAGAGCCTGATGTCAGTGATGGGCAAGTTGTTGGATGGAATCCTGAGAAATAGGATTTCTGTGTATTTGGAAAGACAAGGACTGATTAGGGATAGTCAGTTTGGCTTTTTGCGTGGAAAACCATGTCCCACGAACTTGAGTTTATTAAAGAAGTAACAAAGAGGATTGATGAGGGCAGAATTGTGGACATGATGTATATGGACTTCAGTAAAGTGTTTCCTCATGGGACACAGGTTAACAAGGTTACATTTCATGGAATTCAGTGAGAACCAGCCATTTTGATAGAGAACTAGCTCAAAGGTAGAAGACAGAGGGTGATGATGGAGAGTTGCTTTTCAAACTGGAGGCCTCTGACCGGTGGAGTGCCACAAGGATCAGTGCTGGGTCCACTACTTTTCATCATTTATATAAATGATTTGGATGTGAACATAGGCAGTATAGTTAGTAAGTTTGCAGATGACACCAAATGTGGAGGTGTAGTGGACAGTGAAGAAAATTACCTCAGAATACAACAGGATCTTAATCAATTGGGCCAATGTACTGAGGAGAGGCAGATGGAGCTTAATTTTTTTAAATGTGAGCTGCTACATTTTGGAAAAGCAAATCAGAGCAGAACTTACACACTTAATGGTAAAGCCCTGGTAGTGTTACTGAACAAAGAGACCTTGAAGTGCAAATTCATAGTTCCTTGAAAGTAGAGCCACAGGTAGATAGGATAGTGAAGAAGGCCTTTGGTACGGTTCCCTTTATTGGTCAGACCATTGAGTATAGGAGTTGGCTGTACAGGAAAGTGTGCAGTTCTGGTTTCCTTCCTTTCGGAAGGATGTTATGAAACTTGAAAGGGTTCAGAAAAGATTTACAAAGATGTTGCCTGGTTTGGAGGATTTGAGCGATAAGGAGAGGCTGTATAGGCTGTGACATTTCCCTGGAGCATCAGAGACTGAGGGGTGATTTTATAGAGGTTGATATAACCATCTGGGGCATGGATATGATAAATAGACAAGGTTTTTTGCCTAGGATGGGGGAAGTCCAGAACTAGAGGTTTTAGGTTTAGGGTGAGAGGGGAAAGGTATAAAAGAGACCGAAGGGGCAACATTTTTAAGCAGAGGGTGGTGCAGAGGAATGAGCTGCCAGAGGATGTGGTGGAGACTGGTACAATGGCAGCATTTAAAAGGCATCTTTTATATGAATTGGAAGGGTTTAGAGGGATATGGGCCAAGTGCTGGAAAATGGCACTAGATTAGGTTGGGATATCTGGTCAGCATAGACGGGTTGGACCAAAGGGTCTGTTTCCATGCTGTACATCTCTGTGACTCTCTAATTGTGCAGTGCATATGTCAGCATGCCAACCTGGAACTACAAGAGTGATGGGAAAGTTGGGAAGAGGCTGGTAAACGCCTGTTAATTGATCACTTGAGGGTCTTAGGCCAAGACAGATTGAGAATGTAAACCATGGGCCTCCCTGCCCAGAAGTACCAGTGGAGATGGGAAGGCATCAAAATGACCAGTCCTCATCCGCTGTAGCACCCAAAGAGTTTGTATATAAATTGAACGTGCATTGCCGGTTTGAGGTGCCAATTCCTAAAATACAAAATATTTACTGCCATTTAAGAGTTAATTATTAAAAAAAAACATAAAATTCCAAACAGGTTCAGGCACAGAATTATTAACTCGAAGAAAGAGATTCTGAGTATTGCAGGAGAATTCTTACTTCATTATCACTTCTACATGGATCGTTGCTGCTTTGAAGTCACTGTCTTGTTTGGAATGAGAATTTATCTGAAAGCTGCCATGGAAGACTGAACACATCATGCTGAACAATGAAGATAGGATTTCACAATCAGTCATAAATAAGAGCAGTTGGAAATCTGCCTTCCCATCCAAGTTGTTTAAATGGATCTTGTGCATCAACCTCACACAACATTTCAAACAGGATCACATCGTATTGAACACAGATGAAAGTGAAAATGTTAAAACTCCAGTCATCTGCTCTGGATATAGTTCCAAACAAGATGGGAAACCACAGAATAACTACCCTCCGTAACTATCTCTAAATATGTGTTTTAAGCAGAGGATTGCGTCTGGAAGCAGTTGCTTTCTCAATTTTCACAGTAGATTCATTTCTATTTCTGGAATAAGATGTTTGCATCCATGTAAACTTTGATATAGTGTAATAAAGTAAATAAACTGATGTGGCCTGAATTATTATCCCTTTCAGTGTATGTGTGAGTAATGTGGTTAACATTTAATGCTGTCTGGGCAATAAATGCTGGCCCAACCAGTCAGACCCACATCCCATGAACAATTAAAAAAAGAAAAGTAGTTAGTGATGTCTAGTTCAAGTTATTTAATATTTAACTGTGTCAGGAGCTCAGTTGGAGTGTCCCATGTGTGAATGCACAGTAACATTCACATTGTTGAGCATAAATTCAATGTCATTTAAGGCATTTGGTGCAATATGAGGCTGGGAGTTAAACAACAAAAGCAGGTCAACTCTTGTTTATTTTTGACTAGGTAGTTTAATAAAGCATTTGTATCAATGTGGGAGATGTATCTGATTCCTTTTGGTGTTGTAGCAGTGAGTATTTGCATCTGCTTTCAGGATAGACTTAGTGTGTAGTTGATATTTTAAGGTTTAGAAAGCAGAAAGGAATAAATGGAACACATCTGACTCATGATAAAGAGTTGCTAGCATCACTCTCACATGTTCTTTGGCACTGTTTTGGAGAGTGGTTGAATTTTGAGGCTATTGTATTAAATTAATGAATCATCAGATAACTAGAATTGTTGAATGACAAACTTGCATTAATTATGTTCAAAAGACAATATAATCTAGTTGTTGTAAAAGCTCTAACTAATTATAAACCAAGGTTATTAAACAGATTTCTTTCCCATTGTTCAGTAAATACTTTGTAATATAAATTGTTCCTTCATTGCTGTTAATTAAGTATAATATTGAGAAATAGAAACCGATTGGCTGTGGGGTCAACATGGAATTTTAACAAACTTGTCTTTAAAAGGAAAACAACTTATAAACACTTAGAGATCTGGATATCATTTTTTTAATGATTACTTGAATTAACTATTCTATTGATGTATAGCAATATTAATTACTTTTTAAAAATTCCTTCATGGGATGAGGGTTTCATTGGTGAGGCAAACATTTTTTGCCCATCCCTAATTACCGAGAGGAAAGTTAAAAGTCAATCACATTGCTGCGTGTCAGTTCACCAAATGCAATTATAGAACAGACAGGAATAATAAAATATCATGGGCTGGAACTCTGTTCTTTTGAATTGAAGGCTGGTTGGTGACCTAACAGAGATGCTGAGAATTATGAAATTTTAATGAAACAGAATAGACAAAGTGAGGATATCTCTACCTTTACAGAAGGGCAAAGCTAGTAGCCATTAATATTATAGTCAACAATATGTCAGATTAAACATTCAGAAAAATAATTACACTGAGTAGTTGAGGTGAATAGTGTACACACATGTTCAGGGGAAATTAGTGAAGCAGATGAGGAAAAGGTAAATAGATTATTATTTTGATAATGTTGGCCTGTATAGAAGTGCATTTGTGTGGAGTATAAACTAGAATATGGACTGGATTGTGCCAAACTATCTTTCTCTGTGTAAAATATTCCATGTTTGATTGTGTAATGTACGGAGTATTTTACACATTAGAAGGGACTTTTTAAAAATGTGTTTAGAGCATTGATTCAAAGCAACTCAAATTATTCCCATTAAACAAAAATTAAGAAACTGGGCTAAAAAATCATTAAGCTGGGTTTTCTGACAAAACTTGCGCCCACACCTCCCCCCTCACCTCCCTCCAAGGCCCCAGTGAATCCTTCCATATCCGTCGCAAATTCACCTGCACCTCCACACACATCATTTACTGTATCTGCTGCACCCGATGTGGCCTCCTCTACATTGGGGAAACAGGCCGCCTACTTGCGGAATGTTTCAGGGAACACCTCTGGGACACCCGCACCAACCAACCCAACCGCCCCGTGGCTGAACACTTTAACTCCCCCTCCCACTCCGCCAATGACATGCAGGTCCTTGGCCTCCTCCATTGCCAGACCCAGGCCACACGACGCCTGGAGGAAGATTGCCTCATCTTCCACCTAGGAACTCTCCAACCACACGGGATGAATGTAGATTTCTCCAGCTTCCTCATTTTCCCTCCCCCCACCTTATCTCAGTCCCAATCCCTGGATTCAGCACCACCCTCTTGACCTGCAATCTTCTTCCCGACCTCTCCGCCCCCACCTCCTCTCCGGCCTAGCACCCTCATCCTCACCTCCTTCCACCTATAGTATTCCCAGCCCCCCTCCCCCAAACTCCCCCCGCCTCCCCACCTTCTATCTCAGCCCGCTTGGCACACCAGCCTCATTTCTGAAGAAGGGCTTATGTCCGAAACGTCGATTCTCTTGATCCTCGGATGCTGCCTGACCTACTGCGCTTTTCCAGCAGCACACTTTTCAACTCTGGTCTCCAGCATCTGCAGTCCTCACTTTGTTTTAGTTCAGAAGAAGTTTTTCTCCTTCTTGGGGCAGACTGCAGCAGGGCCTGTGGTAAGGACATTGACGATGATGGTATGTTACTGCCTTAACAAAGCTTGTCAACTCCCTGTCAGCATGATGTGCAAGCTGCTGATGGTGTGACCATGGACACTTTGTTTTCCACCACACCACCCTTCCCTCTTCTCTCACATCTACAATATATCCATTGAAAATCAGCAGCCTTCGATCTGCAATGATGCTGCCACGGAGGTAGCATCACATAAGAGCATCAGGACAGGGAAGATAGACAATAAGGAATGCCCATCAGTGAATAATTCATTTTTACTTGGTCATTGACAATATCATTTGATAAAGATGTCTTGTCAAGTGTTCTGCTGGTGATTTATGGCAGGATTTTGGTCAAGATGTCTAGTCAGGTGTCACAGGCAAATCAGTCTGTAGATTATACTGGTGAAAGAGTGCCTTCCAAGGGAATCAGCATCTGTGGAGGAGGTCTATAGCAAAAGCAGTCCAGATGCCACTAAGCTATTTCCTCCTCTCTTTGTACAGGTTTTTCTCTTTTTACAGCATCTACCCTTTCTACTTGTTGAGCTGCAGACTCAGAAATATGGTAATTGCAGACCCAGTGCTTCTTGCAGCATTTGTCTGGATAGGTTACATAAGCCTCCACCATTGAGGATGCACAATATGTCAAATTTAAAAAACACTTCCAAAAACCCTCCACAACACGATCTCAAATTTTGCAATAGCTGATTTGCATCAAAGTTGACAAGGGGAATGTCCCACATTGTATGGCAATCTGGTGTGGACAGGGGAAAGGATTCCTATTTTCATGTTTTTGAGTGAAATAGATCTATGTTCAATAGATCTGGAAAAGACATACCATGATATCTGTAAGGGCTGTTTGACACTACAACCTGATATTATGACTAGATGTGAAGGGGTGAACCCCCTGCCCTTCATCCAACCTCCTTGGTTACAATAAAAAATTAAATTCCTTCTGTACCAGGCTATATTTTTCTCCAGTTGAAAAAACATGTTAGAAACAATTTTTGTTATGAGCTTTGAAGAGGCAATCATAAGGACTTTTAAGTCAAAGAAACAGCAAATTTACTAACTATTAAACCCAACAAAATAATAAAGAAGCAACATGAGCATACATACAGTCATTGGTGCCCACACATTCTCATATATGTTGTTTAAAAGGAATAGGTTTCAGTGAATGTTGCAGTTATTGAACATTCTCCAACACCAGCTCCTCAATTCTTGATGAGCTTCCCCTTTCTTTGAGAACCAGGTCCCAAATTGCTCCAAGAAAGAACAAAATAGACAGCAGATCTGCTTCAGGTTTCACCAAAATATTATTGGAACCTCCTTGGGAATAATGGTTCCAGTATATACTTACAAATGATTATTGCTACTGTGTGAATGTTTTGGATTATGCATTATTAGTAGCTTCCTGAGACCATGATAAGTTATCAGCTGTGCCAGGACTGTATCTTAATTCCTGCCTCCCAGTGAACTATTAGTTCATTTTCCCATCTCCATCTTGGAAGGTGGTGTTATATTTTTAAGTAATGTTCCTTGACTCAGTACAATTTTCAACAGTTCCAACACAGAATCAAAACCTTGTGACACTCACCATTTGGGAAGCTTTACTTTCAGGTACAGAACATTTGTTCAGGTGATCGTTCCAGCATTGGTTCTGAACCCACTGCGGTACCAGTGGATCAGGGTGCATCTCAGGGCTGTTCGTTTGTTCTTTCAGCACTCATTCACCTTATGACAACCTGCACATTCAGATCTCTCCTGCCTTGCCTTTTTTGAGCTTTGCCCCGATAGCTAAAGCTTTGGGACTCACATTACCTCTACCTTGCCTTTGCCATTTAGTGCACTGCAAAGCCAGAATGCTTGTCATGGTTGTCAGTAGTCCTTGGTCATGTTTTTTATTTGCTTGTTGGATGCATGTATTACTAGCTAGGCTGCATTTACCTCCAAGTCCTAATTTCTCAGAGGGAACCATATTGGATGTAAACTCATGTGTGAGCCAGACCAGCTAGGGATGGCTGATTGCCTTCGTTAATGGGCATGACTGAACCAGATGGGTTCTTACAACAATTTTATACAATTATATTAGCTTCTTAATTCTAGATGTTTTAAATAAAAGTTGTATTCAAATTCGTTTGGCTGCTATGGTGGGGTTAAACTCATGTCCTCAGAACATTAGCCTGGCAATCTGGATTACTGCTCCAGTAACATTATCGCTACACCATTGCACTCCCAAGTCAAATGAGCCACTGATCAGTTAGGGTGTCTTGGTGCTGCAAGGATAGCCTCTGACATGAATGCAGAAGCTTGGGCAGTCAGTCATATGGGAAGAGTCAGGATCCTCTCCCCATGAAATATGAGGGATCGATGCTGAACAGCCTTCCACTCACCTTGGCCCCTTCTACCCTCTTTTTAGCTGTTTCATTTTAAAAATGTGAGAAAGAGAGGAATTGAATGAGATTTAATTGGGTGGCACGGCTGTTAGTGCTGGTTCCATTTGGAGAAAGGCGATAAGGTTACCCGAGAAAGTGTTTAGACAGCCCGGAGAGCACGCTTGGTGAGAAGGATGGAGTATTGGCATGACTAGAGTGAGTGAGGGAAGTTACTGCATGTAATAGTGAGACAGGTAGAGCATGAGCCTTGATGGGGGAGGTGGTGCAGTAGCAGAGATGCAATGAATGTGAGGTCGGTCATTACCCTGGACAGCTGAAGCTGTAATGACCAAGTGGCAAACTCAGATCAGGCTGACAGGGTCTGATGGATTTGGTTGCATCCTCTTCCAATCCTAGGGAAAGAGGACAGCCCTCCTTTGCACTACTCCACTCAACAAGATCTCCAAATGGCTATCTGCAATGGTAGACATCCAATGTTTCCTTATTTTCCATGTCCAGGGTAGATGTGAAGAACTATACAGGGAAGCTCCAGACTGACAGCATTTGCCCAGGTACACAACAGCCTTTTAAAGTGAAGGGTGCCAAGGATATTGGCCTATTCCAGGATATCCGTGAGTTAGCAGGTTCTTCTGGGTACAGAGATTAATAGAATCCAGCTAGGGTCAGACAAGAGGCCCACCATAGGGATGTGGTGGGTGGCTAATGAGATGAGTCAGGGACAACATGGTGAGAAAACTTGTGAGGCCTCACAAAGAAAAATCTTCCATTAAACTCAACACAATCACACTTAGTCAGAAATTGTAAAATTCAGACCCACATCTTTAGATTTTATGAGACTTATAATTTCATTAAACCTGAAGAATCATCGGAGTGAATCCAACACAGCTCCTCCCCCATGACCCACTAATACCCTTCCCACCATCAGACCTGACAGCCCCACTACCCCCAGGCCATTGGATCTGACACTGGCCTTCCTTGCCAGGCGTAGATTCACACACCTCCACTCCATGTTGGTCCTGACCATGGACCTAACCCATGGTCCTGGATGATGCTGGTCCAAGGGAAATGTATAGTAACAGATGAGGGAATGGGTCTGGGTGGAATACTCTTCAGAGGGTCAGTGTGGACTTTTTGGGCCAAATAGCTTGTTGCGACACTGAACGGATTTTATGACTCTATGATATCTGCTGTCCACCTGACCTCCCTAAAACACTCCATTGTTTACTTGTCATCATATCATTAGCACCCTACCCACTTACCTGGTACTGTACCTGACTGACACACCTGACCTACCTGACAAACAATTCGCCTGCCATCCTTCTTACCTGGCACCTGACCCAAATGCTGTCAGGGATCCTACACAACTGGCATCCTAGTCAGTTGACACCCTCCTCTCAAGGAATCCAACCCACTTGGAAACCACCCACCGGCACCTGCACCCTACCTACCTGGCACCTTAACCTGACACTTAACTTATCAACTTAGTATTTTACAGGAGCTGTTAAAGTGCAACATGTGTTGTTGGGCCTTTAAATTATAAACTATGGCTACTATTGCCATGGAAAAGGGGCCTTGATTTGCCTTCCTGCTGACTACCCTGCACCACAAGAGAGCTGCTAGATTTAAGCAATGGACTGCATATGAGCTGTATGTTAATATAAAATTAGTAGGAGAGGAATGGTTGCCGCTCATCAGAAAATCCAGCCTGGCATATTTGTAAAAATATGTGGAGATCTCTATGATAAAAACCTCAAAATTGCCACAAATGCAGTTCTTTTCAACACTTACGACTGGTGCATTTAAGGAGAGCATTATTCACAGTAATATTTCCAGTTTGAGGCATTGTTTCATTTATTTTTCAGTGAAAGTTTGCTAAAAATGATATGAGTTACTGAAGCATATCTTGTGGTTCTATTCTGCCAGACTTGCTGAAATATACTCACATCTACTCTGTGTTCCACTGACAGGGTATTGTGCTGAGATGGGTAGTGTTTAATATTCTTGCTTCGAAAATAAGCATAGATTACAAAATAGGTTCCTTATTTTTTGAATAATCTTAAAATGTCAGAACGTGTAGAAGGTAAAATATCAGAGTACAGATTTAATTAGCTGAGAATGAATGAATAAACAATAACTTTTTAACTGAAAAATCTATGTCACTAAAATTGCAATTCTGTATTTCATAAGTCTATGTTAGGACTTTAAAAATCTCCTCCCTGCTGGTTTGTATGGATTGATAATTCCAATCCTAGAATTTTAATTGATACTTCGGGGATTACATTTTGCATTTCCAATTTTCCATCAATGGTGTTGGTTATAGCGTATATTTAAGTTACCATAAGCAAATGTTAACTGCAAGTAGGAATCAGAGACTTGCTAATTGCTACAAAGTTCTATAATAGTGAAAATAGTGAAGTCATGAAGGTACATGAAAAATATCATACAGAAAAGTATTGATTTACTCTAAACTCTATATTGTGTGGATGGATCATGGGGAATGAATACCCGTGATGATATGGCTGCTGGACCCTCTACAAGAGCCTAGATCTAAGCAATACGTGCAGTTTCACCTGCTTGATGAAATTATTGAGCAGGATCTCAAGCTTCCAAAGGCACAATTTTGATGCTTGACCCTCCCCCCACTCTCCACCCACCCACCCCCCCAATAAAGTTGATTATCATGGTGCACCTCTGTTGCACCTTCCATCCCTTAGTATTCAGAGAGGTGCAGTAGAGTGTTACCTTGGAAAGAGAGAGTTCATTAAAGGAGGAAAGGGAAGCAGATTGAGACAATGCTGTTGTATGTATGGATAAATGGCATCCTCCTGCCACCCTTTGGGAAAGGATGTCTCTCCTCACCCTCAGGACTTCCTGTTCTAAATCCAGACCAAAAAAAAAGGACTGCCTTTCCCCGGAACACTGAATACCTTCCCCCATCCTTTATTTTTTAAAACTTTCATTGCCTATTTATATAAGTTTGACTTTTCATTACAGATATGTTTACTCAGGTAAAAGGTTAAAAAAAAACCTTTTCCTTTCACTCTAGAAAACCTTGGAGTTTGTACCTTCATTTCTATCAAAATAACTATATTTTAATTAAAATGTAATAGTTGTGCGTTAAAAAACATGTTTGTTGCAACTAGTGGAGAGGAGTTAAAAAAGAGGGATGTATGTGTCCCCTCCTCATTTAGTTATAATACATTCCCAATACAGACTGCACTTTACAAAAATTCTTCAGCAGTTGCAAAGTTTCCTGGAATGTGCTGAGGTTACAAAAGAAGCTATATAGCAGCAAAACAGTATTATTTTCTTCAAGATGTATAAAGATGTCAAGTTACAGCCATAGTACCAAATTGAAAGGTTTTTTAAGAAAAGTATCTCAAGATAATTTCAGCGAAGAAGATTATTCAACCCATCGTCATTTATTTAACCATCGTAAACTCATTCCATGATATCATCCACTTTATTTTTAAATCATAGACGGATTAATCATGACTTTGAATGAAGACAGATTTTCGAAAATCAGTGCTGATATTACATTTTAACTAATTTGATTCCATTCATTATCAAGCGCAAAGGATCAGATTGACCCAGGACTTACAGGAAAAATCTGCCATTATAGGATTCTTTTCTATTTGGCCTGTGTATGATTAATAGCAATACCATAAGTGTAAATCACAAAGACACTTCCACTTTATGACATATAATTAGTAGAGAGCTTTGCCTATTTTGTGTTTGCTATTTATCTGGTATCAAAGCAAGAAATAAAGGAACTTGTTTAATTTCATCAAGAAAGGTTGGAATATGGATATTGGTAGCAAGTATAAAAGTTCAGCTCAGAATCAGGTAAGGTAACTAAACATGGGTCAGTTACCATGACTGTCACAGAGAAAAATGCAGCAATAACATACTCAATATTTTGGTTTATACATGATAATGAAAATGCTGGATACAAACGATCTGATTCAGCAGGAATCATTAACTATGGCATCAACAGTAGATTTACTGTCAGCTTCTGTTATGTTTGTGCAATCTCTGTGCATCTGTTTTCTGGGCTACACCACCTGCTGAATTTAATGGCCACAGCCCATATTGTTCATGCTTCCCCATCCACTCATTATTTTTTCTCTAGAGTGGGATAAACTTTCAGCCAGTATAACTTACATAAGTAATTCTTCAAATGAGAAAAGAAAACCTAACTCCTTCAATACAACTGCTTTTTGTCATCTTTCTTAATGATTTGGAATGTGAATATAGGAGGTATGGTTAGTAAGTTTGCAGATGACACCAAAATTGGCGGTGCGGTGGACAGCAAAGTTTACCTCAGAGTAGAACAGAACTTTGATCAGATGGGCCGATGTGCCAAGCAGTGGAAGATAGCGTTTTAGATAAATGTGAGGTGCTGTATTTTGGTAGGGCAAATCAAGGCAGGACTTATACACTTACTGGTAAGGTTCTGGGGAGTGTTGCCAAACAGAGACTTTGCATGCAGGTTCATAGCTCCTTGAAAGTGGAGTTGTAGGTAGACAGGGTAGTGAAGAAGATGTTTGGTATGTTTTCCTTTATTGGACAGTGCATTGAACGAAGGAGTTGGGAGGTCATGTTGCAGCTGTTCAGGACATTGTCTTGTTCTACTCTAAGATAATCATCTTCATTGTCCACTACACTACCAATTTTGGTGTCATCCACAAACTTCCTAACCATACCTCCTGTATTCACAGGACATTGGCTCGGCCACTTTTGGAATGTTGTGTTCGATTCTCATCTGTCTGTTGTAGGAAGGATGTTGTCAAACTTGAACGGGTTCAGAAAAGACTTACAAGAATGTTGTCAGGGTTGGAGGATTTGAGCTCTAGGAAGAGATGAATAGGCTGGGGCTATTTTCTCTGGAGGGTTGGAGGCTGAGTGGTGACCATATAGAAGTTTATAAAATCACAAGGGGCATGGATAGGGTGATTATTAAAGTTCTTTTCACCAGTGGAAAGGGAGTCCAAACTAGAGGGCATAGTTTTAATGTGAGAGGGGAAAGATTTAGAAGGGACTTATGTGGCAACGTTTTCATGCATCTTGTGTAAACCAGATTGACAGCAATGAATTTGTACAAGGTAAACTTTGCTGGGGTAAAATGAATTTTTATATTACAAAAAGAGAAATTATGTTTGAAAATCACTAAAATAATAAAAAAAAACAGGTGCCTTATATTTTCAAAGTTCCAGACACTATTAACTTTAAAACATTTTTGCTTATTTACTCAATATACAGCAGTGTGAGGAATGAATAAAACATTCAATTACTTCCATTGGTAAATATTTCCAGATTGCTGACAATGTGAGGGAACAAATTAATCCTGCGGTATCAGAATGACATAAGTTGGAACAAATTTACAGCATCATGCTCTTATGAAGGAAAGCTTTATTAGAACAAAATGTTGTGCAAGTTGTGAAAGCATTAATTAAATTTGTTTTTGAACTAAATTATCTGTTTATCCCCATGTCACATTATCAGTTGATTAGCATTTTTATCAATAAAATGGTCAAAATCCACTTTTGAATTGCTTTTGTTGTTAGTGACTCATGGGATGTGGGCAATGCTGGCACCAGCAAATGTTGCCCATTCCTAATTGCCCTTAGAAGGTAGTGGTGAGCTGCCTTCCCAAACAACTGCAATCCTTAGATTCTAGATACACCCAATATGCCTAAACATGATTCCCATCAAGAAATTTAAACGTAGATTCCAAATTTTCCTTAAGCAATTGTTACCACCTGAAGGAAATTCATGATTTTCCAAAAACTGCATTTTTCAGGTTTTTACGCTGCACTTGCAAAGAGAAAACATTGTGATAAGTCAAGTTGCAAGGGGCTCCTCTTTGTGACGTTGTCCACTTTGGTGTATTTCTTGCTGAGAGATGGAAGGCATTGAAGATTTGCTACCAAGGACCATGTGGTCCTGCTGGATGGGAGGTGCATGTGGTTACTGTCAATGGAGCATGCCCCAAGGTGTTGGTGACCAATGAGGGCCAGAGGAACAAGTGGTGAGCTGGAGACTCCAGGTTATCTCTTTGACTTGAATGTTTGGATTTTTTGCCATGCAGTTTGGTCTGGTGGGTGGCTGTATAGGAAACCTCATGTCAAGTGATGAGATAACTGTGGTATAAATATGAGGCTGGAAAGTGTTTAACTTCAAAGGGACTTGGGTGTCATTGTTTGTGGGTTACCAAAAACTAAAACTCAGGATTACCCAGCAATTAAGATGACAAATAGTACGTTGGTCTCCTTTTACAAATCGATTGGAACAGAGGGGCAAGTAAGTGTGATTGCAATAAAGAGCTTTGGTGAGATCTCAGTCAATATAGTTTTTGTCTTCTTACTTAAGTATGCCTTATATTTGCTATCAAGAGTGTGTAATGAAGGTTCACAAAATTATTTTTTGAGATGGAGGGATTGTTTTTAAGAAAAGATTAAAGATAAAGATCGATATTCTCTGGAATCCAGAAGTCATCCAATTCAAGCATACAAAATTCAAAGGTAGTGGTGGGGTGTGGGGTGTGGGTGGAGGGGGGAAGGGGAGCGGGTTGAGGTGTTAATGAAGAACAAGTGTTGTCCTGAGCCCTGGGTGATCAAGAACCAAGGGCACAGAGCAAAATCTTACCAGAATTCTGCTGTGTGTCATTTTTAATGAGTTTGATGGAGGAGTTTCCTCCACAAGACCTATTTTGCCAAAGTCGCCTCATTAAACATGCTCCATGCTCTCATAATGCCTTGCGTGTTATATTCCCCTATTCACTGCAGGAGAAAGTAATAACCAGCATCAGGACCTCCTGGGATTTCACAGAGCACACAATGAGCAAATTCAGTGCTCCATCAATGGAAAGAAGTTCTGCTACTTTCACATGCTCAAGTGCTGGGCAATTCACAGAACATTTTATACCTCTCAGAGCTAAACTTTTCAGTTCCATATAAGGTGCTTTCATTTTGAAGGCCCAGCTCTGACAGCCAAACTGAGGAACCAATTGTATGTTTGTCACCTGGGGAATCAATTATGACCATGATATGACATTTACAAAATTCATCAAATGAGGCTGATGAAAATTCAAAGTGTGTGGACTAAGTTACAAAGTCGGTAAGTGTGTACACTTATTCGGCCTCTTGAAACAAATTTTCGAATGGTTTAGATCTCCTGCTGGTGCCTCACCGCATGTCTGCATTCAGAACTTGTGAAACATTTATCCCAGCAGCTGAATATTCAAATTCCAAACACTTTGAAAAAAAACTTGAGCTCAAAAATTTGACACATAGTTCTATGAAAATTTACAGAGCTGGGGCCTGAAAGTGGCAAAGGTAGTAATGAATTGTAACCATTGCCCGTCATTTTAACTTGTAAATTAAATTCCATTGACCTGGTGCCTCCATCAGGAGTATTGTTTCGAAATCTTCAGCATGGTTTCTGGTTTATGTTGTAATAAAAGCTTAGGGAAAAATTAAAGGAGAACGATTAATTGCTATCTATTATAAACTGAGGTATGTGAAGCAGGTCAGTCAATAATTATACTTTCAAACAAATTGCTTTTAATTGGTAGTAATTATCAATAACTTTGAAATCTCATTCGGGCAGGCTACCTTTTATTGGAAATGAGGCCAATGTTCCACCCATACTATGGTGGCACAAGTGTTGAGGTCTTTTTTTTTAATGTTGAAATATTTGAAGAACCTTTTTAACTGATGAGGTAACCTGCTGTTTTTTCACCTGCAGAGGACCTCCTACTTACCTTTCAGCTTCAAGAATTTATCACTTAATTGGATGACCATCCTGACCTTTGGCCATTCATTGACAAATCCAGGACAAAACCGCAGCCTGATGACTATTCCATGTCATATAGAGTCTGAAAGGGTTAATAGTTAATTGAGTGCAATAAGGATCACCCACCTTAGTGGTGCCATGAGGACCTAATGGGTGAACAAAGTAAAATCTCAGGGAGACAGACCGAAGGCTAGGTCCTCCCAACAATTGCATACTATAAAACTCATTATTTTAATCGATAAAGAGTTACAAGAAAAGCAATAAATTACAGTTTGTGTAGTCTACAAGACTGTTCCCAATAAACCAGAATGTAGTAGACCACATAAACCCATAAAGAAATCACACATTTGGACACACTGTGATGGCAAGACTTCCGGGAAAATCTTGTCAACTAACCTTTTTTCTCTATATATAGATTCCATCAGGAGTACTTCAAGTATTTGATCTTTCTATTTCATTTTAATTAAAGATGATATTCAGGTACGATTTACAGAACTAATGATTAAATAGTAGAAGCTGCTCTGGGCTACCTGAAGACATCATACTGAGAGAAACAAATTCAATCTTATTCCAAATATTGCAGCATCTAATTATTTTTTTTCTCGAGTAACTTATTCATAAAGTCCACAGTTCAATCTGAAAAGTTGAGCCAAGTTGGTATTTCAGCAAGGTAAAATTCTGCTCAACACAAAAAAAACAATAACTCATATAATAGATTAACTATCAAATGCCATTTTTGAAAAGTTGTAAGCTTTAAAGCAATCACTCTTTTATTCCTAGAAAGTCTGTGGCTCACGAAATACTTAATCTAATGTGAACACATAATTCCATTCACTCTTTGTAAACCCAGGCTCAATTTTATCAGCTTCAACCAACTGCTGAGAGATTATTCAAAAAGCCCCACAAACAGTTAGAAAAAAAGAGCAGTGGAAAATATTCATGCATTCTTAGTGCTGATTTTCAAATTATCTCCCCATTTTGATTTTATTATCTTTTAAGTATTTAGTCTTTCTATTTCTTATGCATATTGCATTGACACTTAACCAATCAAAGATTGAACCTTAACACACACAACAAAATGCTATAGGTGCTGGTAAATTTGAAGCATTGACGTTTACACCTGCCATTTTTAGTCATTTTTATTTCACTTTCCAAGTTCCTTCCCTCATGCCCTGCATACCTTGCTCGATACTGGGTATTTTTCCACAACATAGCTATATTATTGGTACCTCAACCATTATTTTTGTGAATACCTAAACATTGAAGTTATCCAGTGTAAAACCAACAAAGCTGGGCCAAACACTCTTAATAAGACTCCGCTTGCTGAGTCATGTAGAATTGGACTGAGCTTACCTATACCTTTGGCGTGCTCTGCTGGCACAATATGGTAAGGTTCAATCACAATGGGCAGCATTTTACGTCCCCCACCTGCAGTTTGACAGGCTGAGACCCTGTTCAGGCTTCTGGCAGAAAGTAGGAGTCACCTACCACAAGGAGTAGAAAATGAGGACTGCAGATGCTGGAGATCAGAGTTGAGAGCATGGCGCTGGAAAAGCACAGCAGGTCAGGCAGCACCTGAGGAGCAGGAGAATCGACATTTTGGACATAAGCCCTTCATGAAGAGCTTACGCCTGAAATGTCGATTTTCTTGCTCCTCGGATGCTACCTGACCTGCTGTGCTTTTCTAGCGCGACACACCACCGACCTCAAGAAGTTCTCCTTCCGCTCAGGCACCTATGAGTGGTCTCTCTCCCTCTGGCCTTCACGCCATGACCCTGAAACACTTCTCTCCAGCCCACTCCCAAAGAGGTGCGGAAAGTCCATCTCCAACCAACGAACCCTCCTCAGACTCTTCCTGTGATTGGCAAACAACCCGATCAAACAAAAAAGAATTCTTGGCTTTACCATTCTTCTATTGAAGATATTTTGTTCTCATCCATGGCATCATGATCATGATATAGCAATTCTAAGAGTAGCAGAGGGCTTCAGGGAGGGAATTCCAAATCAATAAATATCATCATATAGAGAGGTCAATCAGGGTACAGCAAAATGCTTTGGGAATTGACAAGAGACCACATTCAGAGCAGCAGAGTTTTCAAAGGGCTGCAGTTCGGGTTAAGATTACTGTGACAGAGAAAGACAAGACCGTGACTAAAGTTGAGAATTGTCACAGTCTTTGAATTGATACAGTACAGAAGGAAGTTATTCAACTCTCCAAATCTGTATCATTAGAAGAACAATTCAATTAATTCAACCTCCTGTTTCTTTCTCCATATTTAGCAATTTCTTACCTCTTCAATTATTATTGAATCGGTTTCCAGGTGGTAGATTCCAGATCCTAAGCACTGTTCACAATAAAAGATTCTCATGTACAAGATTCGAAATTTTACACCAGCGGAATTGAGAGTCATTGTGGTTCAGCGTGCAGAGGGGCTACACATGGAAGGCTTGGTGTGAGACAGGATACATGGAGAAATGCTTTTCATTATTCAGTACTGCAGTCATTCCTTTAAAAGTGAGGTTTAATATCAGCTTGCAATTTTTAATAATGAAGCGTTAGATAGATTGTCTTGGGGTGCATCATGAAACATTTCTGCCAATGAGAAAATGCACTGGAAACCTACATTTTATTGCTATTTTGTTTTAACATGGAATGTATTGATCCTGATTAATTTCCACACTGAAAACAGAACCCATCACCCTTGCAATTATATGCCTTACAGTGAAATGTTTAGTGAAGTACACAAAGGGTCAAAATCTAACATAATTAGTAATATTGCTGGTAATAATCACACAGGGGCTTATTTTGGCTTTGTGTTAGAGCATAACATAAGTGACAGTGAATCAGTAACCGGCTTTACACCTCTCATTTTTTTCGTATTGAAATCAATCGAAGTACAAATCCGGAGAGATGTAAAACAGGCTGCTGATTTGCAATCACTCATTTTACACAATTACAAAAGTCAGTGTGATCCCTTGTGCCCTTAACACAGCAAGAGTTCATTTGGAAGGAATTGATGTTTCAACTTTATTAAAGAGCAAACAGTATTGAATCAGAAAACCTTCCCTGACACAAAGAGACAAATATAACAAAGAGATGGTTGCTCTCTGTTCCAGAGCACTAGCCAGGGAACAATGACACTTTGTGCTTCCAGAGGAATAGTGGTTACAGATCTCAAACTTATGAATCTTATAGATAGAGATGTAAAAAATGATATTTTTTGAGTTAGTCCATCAGTTTAATTCAAAATATAACAATATTGTAAACAAACTTATTCAAAGGAGCACCATATTTGGCTTGGTGCTGGGTGTAGTGGTTGAAACAAAGTCAGCCAGTTGGACCTCATCAAATATGAGTTCCTAATTAGGGCTGTTAACCTGGTCCAATCAAAGAGCCCTGGCTGACTGATATAAACAGGAGGTTAAAAAGAAAAAGAAGGAAAAAAAATTTTTTAAAAATAAACAGGAGTGTATGATCATACAACATTGCCCTTAAGAAAAAAATAAATAAACAGGAGATTCAGAGTCTCCTCAGTTTAGGGGACTGACTTGGTACTACAGTTAGTATGTTGCTGTTAGTTTCGGCTTCCTTTTTTCTGGAAGGGGAAACCTGATTCCTGCACTGGCTGAATTGTTTAGCTAGTTTGTTAACTGGCATTCCTTTTACTGAGGACTGATTGTTAAACTCCTGATGTGCATAATGTGTTTCAGGTGTAGCTCAGTTCTCATTAGGAGGATTGTTGTTTCACTGGCTGGTTACAGCCTGTGTTACACTATTTTTTCTTTTCTCTCTTTTTGAGAAAAGGACAATGTTAATTTTGTGGTAGGGCTTAGCCCTTGGACTTGAGTTTCCTTTGTTTTTTTTTTGTATGTATCCTCACTGTTTTTGGTGTTTGGACTGGGCTCTTGTGGAAGACATATTTTACCAGAGGAGCTGTTCCTGTGGGGAGGCCTAGCCCTCTGAAGATTGAACACCTGTGTGTGTTGGGAGGTGAACACTTGCTGTATCCTGGAGTTTGGGAGAAGACCTTTCCTTCAGGAGTGGACCAAACCCCTGAGTGTTAACTGCACCTGTACTATGTTCCTGTGAGTGGGCCTGGTTTTCCAAGGCTGGGCCAGGACTCCATGGAGACTGAACAACTGTGCTGTGCATTTCCTGCCTTCAGGAGTGGACTCTGCCCTTGGTTGTGGACTCTGTTTCTAGCAACAGGCTCTGCAGTTTGGAGCAGAGTCTATTTCTGACATTGCACATTGTATACTGGAGTGGATTCCTCCTGGAAATGGATTCCATATCTTGAAGACTTTATAGATTTGGACTGTGTACCAGAAAGGACTCTTTTTTTTTGGTACTAACTGTATTGTGGTGTTTCCTGGGTCTATCACCCGCACTGTCTTGCATGTCCCTGGGTCTGGCAAGCCTTGTTGTGAGCTGGGAGGCTCATGTGTTGTCCTGAAAGCTGTCACCCCGAGAGCCGGAGGGTGGGTAGGCCATCCTGTGAATCTGAAGGTTGGTAGGCTGTCCTGAAAGCTGGAGGGTGGGTAGGCTTCCCTGATGCCAGTCTCTCCGAGAACCAGATGGTGGGTAGGCTGTTCTGAGTGCTGTCGTTCCGATAAGGGGTAATCGGGACGAGCTGTCCTAAAGGTGGTCGAAAGATGTCAGAGCAGCCGAGAGCCAGAAGGCGCATAGTGGGTGGGCTGAGATCTGGAAGGCTTGTGGGCTACCCTACACCCTGCCTTCGCAGGGAAGGGCATGGGCTGTCCTAGAGGTGGTCGAAAGGTGTGCCAGGATAGCCCACTGGTTGGAGGTACAAAAGGGTGGGTGAAAGCCCAATGGTAGTAGGGGCAGACCGAGAGCCAGAAGGTGGGTAGCCATTCTCAGCGTTGTCACCTTGGGCAGGTACGGGGGCAGGCTGCCCCAGAGGTGGTTGAAAGGTGTCAGGGTGGACTGTGAACTGGAAGGGGCATGGGGGTGGACTGAGAACTGGAAAGTGGGTAGGGGTGGGGGCTTGCTGGGTCTGTATTGTCTGCACTTTTGTATGTCTAATGTACAAATGTCATTGTCACTGACTTGTCATATGTGGAACTGGGATTTGGGGTTTGTCCTCATCTCACTGTAAAATGGTTGAATGGTAGGGTTTGGGGCTTAGCTTTGCTGCTCCTTTCCCTTGTAAAATTGCTGTCTTTTGTGTACAGCTGTAAATGTTTTTTAAATTGTTTGTAACTTGTTTAATAAAATAAACAAGATGTTCAGAGTCTCAGTTTAAAAAAAAAATAAACAGCAATGTTATACCCTGGAGTTGTTCAGGGAGAGGTGGGCACCACATGGAGTGGAGTGCATTATTTCCCCCTCCAACTATTTTGATTTAGTTCCTACCCTCCCCTTCACTGTTTTGATCACACAGCATTGCCCTTTGATGTAAAGGGCAGTGCTTGTCACTGGCCACTCGGGTGTTTTCCTATCTTCCTGGTAGTGGAAATCAAATAAAGATTCGTGCACCCTGTGTCCTTCACTGTGTCTCACACCTGCACACACAACATTTCTGCTGGGGGGAAGAAAAGAATAAACAGGAGTGTATGGGTGGTACAGTGGCTCAGCAGTTAGCATTGCTGCCTCACAGCACCAGTGTCCTGGATTTGATTCCACCCTTGGGGCATTGTCTGTGTAGAGAGTCTATACATTCTCCCTATGACTGTGTGTTTCCTCCGGCTGCTCTGGTTTCCTCCCACTGTCTAAAGATGTACAGGCTTGGTGGGTTGGCCAGGGGAAATGCAAGGGTTTTCTGAGAGCTGGCTGTGAGGAAGCTGGATCATTGTGTGTGAAAGACTCTCCTTTTTTTTGTATCAGAGGAGGGGACTGACTCTGAGCTAGCTAGCCCACAGCCAGTGCAGTGTGAGGGAGAAGAAGACAGCAAAGGAGAGAAGAAGAAGCTAAACAGGAGTATCAGGAGTTTTGCTCAGTGTAGAAGCCAGCTCTGAGCTAGTTGGGTCAGTGTCATGCACGTGTAAATAAAGGGTGACTTGGCATCAGGATATCAGCCTTCATTGAGTTATTTCTGATAGCTCCATTGTACTGAAATCCAGCTAGTATTCTGAAAACAAGACTATCTCTGGATGGCCACTTTGTTTTTTTAATGGTTCTTTCTGATTCCACGCAAGAACTTAAGGGCCCATAACATGGTGCTACCACACAGTAGGAGGGAACCATTAATGATGATGGTAACCAGCAGTTTTGCAATGGCATCAGATGAATTTTACAACTGGATACAGGGTATGGTCATTTTTTTGAGATCGCATTTCACAACTCCTAACTAACCAAGACAGAATGTTAGTTGGGATAGTTTTGTTTTAATGGCCAAAAGTCATTGGTCAGCAGGTCAAGAAATTAAAGAAACTACAAAGTCAATGAGATGAATCAGAGTTGAGAATGTGGTGCTGGAAAGACTCAGCAGGTCAGGCAGAATCTGAGAAGCAGGAGAATTAATGTTTCGGCATAAGCCCTTCGTCAGGAATGAATGCCCAAAATGTCAATTCTCCTGTTTCTCAGATGCTGTCTGACTTGCTGTATCTTTCCAGCACCACTCTCTCAACTCTGATCTCCAGCATCTGCAGTCCTCACTCTCTGCAAATGTGGAGAATCAGTTTGGCCATCAGAATTAGGTATTAAATCACCATCAGAAAATCAGCAGATCAGTCCCTTGCACAATTTAAATGATCTGGGGTTGGGGTAGGGGGTGGCTGGTGGGGGTGATGGGCAAGGTGGTGAGGTTTGGTTAGGAGTAGTGAATCACAGTTGATGGTGGAGTTGGAATTAAAGGAGAAACTACAACCACCAGACACATCTGTATCCCTTTGGTTCTCAACCCAAAATTTAGGGTATCCTCTCTCCTGACCAATCAGCACCTAACTGAGGACTGAGATTGGAACCATGAAGCTAAAGATTCTATGAACTCTTCCTAAAAAGTGTAAATCTCTGATTTCAGAGTAGCCATAATCTTTCCACTGAAAGATCACTCCATCATTAATCTGGCAAGATATTTGATTTAGAGTCTTCAGATCGGTCAACATTCAAAGTGACCATCTTAATGGCCAGATACACAGTCCTCTACTGTGCTTTAAAGGAAAGCAACTGCTTTTTAAGAGTGGTTGCTTAATTCAATTTTCAATCAACCAGCTTCAAGATCTGGTACTCATTGATTCAAGTTGAGTATATTCAGAAATTCACCCACATTCATACCCAAACACATCCCCTACCCCACCACCCTGATAGGAAAAATGGACGTTAGTTTGAATACTTTCTCTAAAAATCTCAAAATAGAGCTGCAGTTCACTTATCATCAGTGCATGAGTTTCATATGTAACTCCTCAATACAGGCAACCAGTGTTTCTGTGGGAAATAAGGACAATGATGGTAGATTACAACTTTCCATCTTTCATTTCCAGTTCAAAGTTTGGGAGAAGATTTCCAGTTCATTTCCAGTTTCTGAAGCTGTTTCAGTCTTGTCCCCTCGGAAGTCTTTCACACAGTCACCTGTTGTCAATTACTTCACCTTTAAAAATGATCGACTGTGTGAAATCTGAAAAAAAGTCTATAATTGGCTTTTAAATCAAGAATATCATTTAGTGAAAGCTGAATTGTAATTTTAAGATCAGCCATTAATTAAAGTAGGTCTGATGTATTAGATATTGCATTTTGTTGAAAGATAATGAACCTTTATGATTAAATAGCTTAGAGGAGATTCATATTCAGGTAGAATTATTATGCTCAAGTTAACAAATTAAAGACAATCATGAAGAATAGGGTGAAGGTAAACACTTACAATGCCTCCTGAGACATTGTAACTTCAACTCAGACTACACTTGAACACAGGAAACACCAATTAATAAAATACCTGCTGTTCACCTCAGCGTTGCAAGTTAGTTAGCTGATGCTGATTTGGGGGCCCGACTTGCATCACAATGCTCTTGAAGAAACTGCAGACTATGAAAATAAATTTTTATCTTTTGCACTATGGATGAGAATCTGTTCTTGAATCTGTTTTGCGCTTCTGAAACACATCTCATACTGTCATACTGTGTACCAAGAAAAGCAACCCAGCATTTTAGCTCACTGAGGGAAGCGAGTTCCAGATTTCCATATCCCCTCAGTTGAAACTGTGCATCCTTATTTCTGTCCTAAATGGCTCACCTCTCATTGTAAAGATTATTAAGCTCTGGGATCCCGCACCAAAGCAAGTACATTGATGGTTTGCTTCTGAGAGCAAAAAGATAAATCAAAGTTTTGTTTTAAAATAAGCAGCAACTCGGACAAAAAGACATAAATTCAAATTAGCAAAAGGTCATTTAGGATTGATGCATAAGCAATGATCAAATGTCGAATTCCAGGAAAATGCAAATCATTAAGTCTTTTAAAAACAATTCTAACTTTTTAAAATAGTGTTATTTCATTGAATCTCATACAGCTTTTGGAATGATGCGGGGGTGTGAATTTTAATATCTCTCAGAATGAGTAAACTAAAGTGAGCCTAGTGACTATCATAAACCATATGTATCATGTGATTTTATGGCCTAATTTAAATTGAGGTTGGGGAGAAGGCATAATTAGCCTTGAGAGGAATCAATTGGCTGACATTTTCATTCAGAATTGCAATTCAATTCACTGTTAAAAGGCTCTGAAAACCAAATAGCACCTCAACAGTCATATAGTTGCTTACAGCATGTTATAGCATGTTTACAGTCCGTGTGCAAGCTCATAAAAAAATGTCCAGGTCTTGGAACAGCTATCAGATGAGATCTATCACAATGAGATTGTGTCCTAGCAGGAATTACTGCCCTTAATTGGGCTAAAATGTGAAAGATTTTAAGGAAATTTTGAGAATTTGCTGGAGCATGCATCATGAACACAATTTTAATTTTTTTTAACCACTCAGAATCAATATAGTGGTGTGAAAAAGATTCTTTTTTTACCTTTAGAGTGGGCGGCACGGTGGCACAGTGGTTAGCACTGCTGCCTCACAGCGCCTGAGACCCGGGTTCAATTCCTGCCTCAGGCGACTGACTGTGTGGAGTTTGCACGTTCTCCCCGTGTCTGCGTGGGTTTCCTCCGGGTGCTCCGGTTTCCTCCCACAGTCCAAAGATGTGCAGGCCAGGTGAATTGGCCATGCTAAATTGCCCATAGTGTTAGGTAAAGGGTAAATGTAGATGTAGGGGTATGGGTGGGTTACGCTTCGGCGGGGCGGTGTGGACTTGTTGGGCCGAAGGGCCTGTTTCCACACTGTAAGTAATCTAATCTAATCTAAAAAATATATCCAGCAATAGGTTAAGTGAAGTCCTCGTCCCATTTTATGGCATTATTACAATTTATTGTTTATCACCTTGGTTACTTGGATGAGTTGCATACAGTTCATTGGTTTTCAATAGGTTGTCTCTTTGTGAGCAGCTTTTGCTGATTTTATAGCAGACTACAAAAATAGTTGCCTCATCATGTGATTTTATAAGTATAAAGTCCTTTTCAAAACAAAAGGTGACTGCAATTAAGAGAGGGGAATATTCAACGAGGCCTAGGTGTCCTCATTAAACAGTCACTGAAAGTAAGGTGTGCTGCTGCAGCCGACAGTAAGGAAGGCAAACTGTATGTTGGCCTTCATCATGAGAGGATTTGAGTACAGCAACAAGAACATCATGCTGCATTTATACAAGGCATTGGTGAGGCCACACTTGGAGTACTGTGTGCAGTTTTGTTCTCCTTATCGAAGGAAGGATGTTCTTGCTATAGATGGAACACACTGAAGGAATGCCAAATTGATTCCTGGGATAGTAGGACTAACATATGTGGAGAGATTGAGTCAATTAAGTTTGTATTCACTGGAGTTTCAAAGAATGAGAGGCGATCGCATAGACACCGATAAAATTCCAAGTAGACTGGACAGGTTAGAAGGAGGAAGAATGTTCCTGATGGTGGGAGAGCCCAGGATCAAAAGTCATATTTTAACAATCACAGGTAAACCTTTTATGACTGGGATGAGGAGACATTTCTTCACTCAAAGCGTGGTGAACCTGTGGAATTTGCTACTATAGAAAGCTACTGATGCCAAAAGAAGAAGGTAGATATGGCTCTGATGGCTAAAGTGATCAAGGGATAATGGGTAGGGTGTGATTCGGGTATTGTGTTCAATGATCAGCCAAGATTATGTTGAATGGTGGAGCAGGCAAAAGGGGGTCAAATGGCCTACTCTTGCCCCTATCTTCTATGTTTCGTTGTTTCTATGTTTCTCTTGATTTCAATCCGCTGATATAATTTGAGGTATTTGACACTGTGAGTTTGATCGATCCATTCAGTTTGAAACTAGCCTCGAATTAGCTTCAAGAAAGTCATTGATTCAACATGAACCTGCAAAGGCCTTTTGATTTCCTCTTGAGACAAGAGAGTGCTTTTAATCCACAAGAGCTCTGGCAATCTTTGCATAGCCATGTTTTGTGGTCAATTTAAAAATGCAAGAACAGTTTAAAGCTCAAACTTTATCAGGATGTAACACACAGGAACATTGAAAAGTACAGGGCTGGAAGAGATCATCGTGGCCTCTCTAGCTAGTCACAGTATCTTGGAAAACATGCCTCTCAAATACACATTCCATCAAATTTCTGTCCAAGTACGAACAGGTTTATATTCAGTCAAAATATCAAGGAATACGGATCAAAGTTAGGTAAATGGATCTGAGATACTGATCAGACATGATATGATTGAAGAGAAGAATAAGCTGCAGCTCTTTGCTTTATTTCTGCTGCTACCTTTCTTTTGAAATTGTAGACACAGGCAGCTCTCAAAGCTGGCTTTGACAGACCATTCGACATACTTGTCAGCTTCGACGTAGGTTAATTTAATCAGAACCATTTTTTCACTCTTTATCTTTTAAGTCTGAGACTGTGGCCTCTTCTACATTACAAGCACTTTATTAATTAACTAAAGCTTCTGACTAGGCACTGAATGTCAGACAAATAGCACCATCACTGAAATTAACAGTCTGTAGTAATTTAAGAATCACTCATGGCATTTGAAGGGAGGTTTTCCTTTTAGCTCTGATGTTATTA
Source organism: Chiloscyllium punctatum (assembly GCF_047496795.1). Classification (NCBI taxonomy): domain Eukaryota; kingdom Metazoa; phylum Chordata; class Chondrichthyes; order Orectolobiformes; family Hemiscylliidae; genus Chiloscyllium; species Chiloscyllium punctatum. Next base: position 133,790,158 of record NC_092741.1, on the reverse strand, counting down.
TGAATACATAGAGTCCCTGAAATTGTCTACAGTCTTTGTAATAAATGTTACTCCAGCCCCAGGAAGAGTAATTTGGCCATGATCTTGGAAGCTGCCTTGAATGCAATATTAAGCTGATTGTTATACATATACAGACTTCCATAATGGCAAGAATTAAGACATTTTGAAACTGGTATTGTTCAGAGGATGATTAATTCAAGCTATGTAGGATGATTACTTCACAGTTCACAAATGTATATTAAATTTATTTTAAAAATAAAATAAATGTCAAAGCTGGCACTACATTACTTTTTGATCAAACCCCTATATATATAACTGGAAGTCCAATCGAACAAGGTGGTATTTTAATAAATCATTGTTGATAGATCATCAAATTATTAAAAGACTTAGAGCAATTGTTCATTGTTAAAGATGCAGCTGTATCTCTGTCTATTCTTAAATTATTAAAGCATACTTTAATCTGAAGATTAATCTCCAACCTGTTATTCAGTAAAATACAAGGTGCATAAAATACCTTTCCAAACAGATAATTGATAGACTGAAAATGAAGTAATAGTATCTATGTACCAGTTGTAACCTTCCAAAAGATTTTGGAAGGGTCCCATAGATTTGAAAAATGTGAAGCTAACACTTCTGCTCAGGAAAGGGGGGAAACGGAAAGCAGGGAACTTGGGCCAATTAGCTTAACATCTGTCATTAGAAAATGTGAGAACTAAGAAGCTCCTTTTAAGGAGCTTGTAGGATATTGCAATTCTGCACATTTTGTTATATTGCCCTGTCTGTTGTGAAGATGCAAATAACATTCTTTTAAAAGAATGACTGCTTAGTGACTTTCTCTAACTTAAACACACAAAGAAATAGTAATATGGCATTTAGAAAACTGCAATAAATCAAAGTTAAAAATCGCAGAACACCAGGTTATAGTCCAAAAGGTTTGTTTGGAAGCACCAGCTTTCGGAGACTGGTGTTGTGGGATTTTTAACTTTGTACACCCAAGTCCAACACCGGCACCTCCAAATGGTAATAAGTCAACCTTGTCAACAGACTTTATGAAAAGAAAACCATGTTCAGGATAACTGATCAATTTTAAGTTGGCAAACTGCAAATGTAAGAGAGTGCCACAGAGGTCAGCGTTGGGGCTTCATTGTTTCCAATGCACATTAAGAATAAAGGGACAGAGCTTATAATAACGAGAGAATTAAAGCAGAAAAACAATTATGAGGATGACACAAAGGGTTGATTTTAATGAGACAAGGAGACTTGTGATGGAATAGCTGGCAGCAGGGACCAGATTCTGGACTCCCTACCTCATCCCAATGTTCTCAAGGGCCATGCAAAGGTTTGGGATATAAACCTGCACCCTGCAATCATAACATGATTACCTTCATTGTAGCGATAGGGATGGCCAAGTTGCCTGTACTTCTCGTGGAGGCAAGTCAGCTTTTAATGGGCACGTGGTTCACTGCCCCTCTGAGGTGTTTTGAATTGTAGTCTTGAGGAGGGACCTATTGAAAGCAGGTTCAAAAGGGCTTACTCATGCACCCTCCCAGACCATGCTCACTCCCTATCCACCCTTTTAGCTCTTTATACTCTCCAGGTCAAGATTTTCACCCAGCCAAATGTCCCTTGACCCTCTTGAACTCCATGCCATAAACTATAACTCAAAAAACCCCATGACATTCCCTTCCCCCGTAACCTATTATACCTCCATGTATTACACATGGTCCTTCAGGTAATCCATGCCATGCTGTGACGCTTCCATATCCATTCACCTACTCTACAGAACGAACCTCATAATGACAACAGGATATAATGAAAAAAAATGTTTAATCAAAACAGCCATTAATAAACACTGTCTTTGACAGAATAGATCAGAATAACCAAACACGATGCATCCTTCACTGAGGACACAGGCACCCAAGAGTGTTGAAGTAGCCAAACACTGGAGAAAATATTGTTTGATTGATAGTGCTGAAACTTTTATCTCCACTGCCAGTTGCCCAATATTATTTTAAGTGCTTGTTATTTCCATTTTTGACACTTAAAAGTATTTGAGTGCTTGACACTTTTTCTCGCCTGTCGTGAAAGGAGTTTTTTTAAGAAAGTGAAACGTTATCAGTGAATGACTACTTGTTAAAGCTTTTTCTAAAAACATCTTTTGATCACGGTAGTGTTCATGGATACTATCCAGTTTCAAATGCGCATTTACTTAGCATGGAAGGTCTGAGGGATTGTGGAAGGTAAGTAGAGGACATAGCTTGGCAGGGCGGGTATGAAGAGACAAGAGAGGTGCATGGAGGTTCTTCAAGTGACATGAATGGAGAATGGGGAGTGTGTGGGGGCTGAAAGGGTTTTATTGATTGAGTATTCGAAGACCTTGCAGCTTTTATGCTGACTTAGTCAAATTAAGATTCTACAGCACCAAGGCAGGCATTTTAAAGACTTGAACTTGGCATCCAGCAACCCCTGGTGCTGCCTTCAAAATCATTAAGAATTGGCAGGTCTGAATGCAACCTGGACCGAGACTGACAGCCCATGAAAATCACATTTCTGGAGCCACTCACTCCCCTGAGGTGGGCACACAGAGTCAGAATTCTTCTAATGCCTACTATTCACCACAAAGATGAAAATCCAGCCGAAACAGTCTTCAAGGGAATATTGAAAGACTAAATGAGAAGGTAATATCTAAAATACTGGAGCTGAGGCAACAGTACATACACAACAATGCAAGAATGATTTCTGTCTGGGACTATTGTCCAGCCTAGAATTCCAATTTACCCCTCCCCTCTAAAAGAACAATCAACCAAAATGAACAGACAGCTTTGGTAGACTCGGGCGACCCAGCACAAACAATGTGGGGCCTACAGAGATATTGGACATTCAACTACAATCGAAACACATTCACATATACTGTTAATGATTGGAAAACCAAGTCATTTCAGAAGGAACATCAGAAACACAATGGAAAGCACAGCTTTGGCATGAAGATAAGGCCACACAATCAGTATAATTGTAGGCCCTGATCTCACCTGAGGAAACTTTCCAAAGAGGCATCTCCAGAAGAAGAATTCCAACTGCTAATTCCAGCAGGTATTTTCTGATAGCAATCCAAGAATGTCCCAAGAGCTTCTGAGCAAGAGCTACCAGACACAGGCCTGTTCCCAATCGGGGAACCAACGGCAACCAACTGTGGCCAGCAGATCCAAGAACTGACCAACACCACAAGGCCTCAGCCACATCCTGAGGTGAAAACCAGGCTCACGAAACTCACAGAAAGTAAAGAAAACCAAGTCTTTACCTGATAGATACACTATAAATACTTGATAATTACCACTCACCGTATGTGCAGACTCAATCCAAACTGAAAAGCCTACGCAGTCTGAAGTCTTCACCCAGGATCCAGGTACGGCCAATGGGAACAGCCAGGCTTATTTCAAAGTTATGTTTTCCTCAGTCGTGAGTTAAAACTTCCAAGACCCAATGTTCTGATCTAGCTAGCAGGGAGGGAAGGTGAGCTGTAACAGTGCACTGGGACTTGAAGGGTAGGATGCCTGATTAAACATTCTGTCTTCAAAACTGCTTTAGGTTCCAGTAATATTTAATCTAGCTAATAATGTATTTAATAATATGACTGTCCTCTGTATGGTTGATTGTGTCAATATCCCTGTGTATTGCATTAATCTACATTCTCCTATATTGCACTTACCTCTTTTATGTTTAAATAAATGCAGACATTCCTTTTCCCTGAAACATCTGTCTACTGCCTTCTTCATTTCGCATTCCTTAAATAAGTCGTGTCCAGAACCAGAGATTGGAGGGTGTTTCAAACTAGCTAAAATCAACGGATTCCGGAGAGCAAACCAGAACCGTACAGGAAGAACACAAACATAAAACATAAAACTATTGCAGTAAAGGGATGCAAACATAAATTTTAAAAAGTTAGCATGCTGGTACAATGAGCAAAGGCAAGTCAAATCTTCGTATTAAGTGCAAGGGAAATGATGTAGATAAGTAGGGCAGTCTTGCATCGACTGTAAACAGCAGAGTACACCTTGAGTACTGCACAAAGTTTTAGATGCTATTTATGAAAGGATATAATTTCTTCAGGCATGGATGGTTTGCAAAGTTGTTTCCTTGGATGGTGAGATTGTCTTTTGAGGAAAGAGTTAAGTAATTTCAACATTCATCAGTATTTAGAAGAATAAAAGATATTCTTAGTCACACATATAGAGTTCCGAGGGTGATGTCATAGGATAAATGCACAAGAATTCTTCCTTTTGTAGAGGAAACTGGAACAAAGAGTTTCAAATAATAACCAGTCTCAAAATAAAGGTCACCCACTTTGGATCAAGATGAGGAAGAACTTCTTCTCTGAGGGAGTTGTTTTTTTTTAATTCTCTATCCCAGACAGAAGATTGAGTCATTGAGTATATTTAGCTTTTATGCTTTTCAACACAGTTATGAGTCATGGATGGCAGGTAGGAAAGTAGACATAAGACCACAATCAAACAGGAGCAGGTTTCAGGGTTCAGCACTGTTCCTATTTCTAATGTCCTTACCTTTGAAGCAAAATGCAGAAAGACCTGGACAATATCCAGGCTTAGGCTGACAAGTGGCAAGTAACAGTCACGCTTCACAAATGCCAGACAACAACAATCTGTAATAAACCTGGCCAGCTGGTTGAAGTTTCAGTGGGGGACTTTGGGAATAGATCACAGTTTCATAAGTTTTAGAATACTCATGGACAAAGACCAAGAGTGGTCCTGGGGAATGTAGATTGGGAGCAGCTGTCTGACGGGAAATCCATATTCAATATGTGGGAGGCTTTTAAAGAGAGGTTGATTAGATTTCAGGAGATATATGTTCCTGTGAAAATGAGGAATACAAATGACAAGTTTAGGGAAGCATGGATGACTGGTGAAATTGTGAGACTAGTTAAGAGGAAAAAGGATATGCACTTAAGGTCTAGGTGCCTGAAGATACACAAAGCTTTGGAAGAATATTAGGAATGTAGAACCAATCTGAAATGAGGATTTAAAAGGGTTAAAAGGGGTCATGAGCTATCCTTAGCAAGCAGGGTTAAGGAAAACTGCAAAGCCTTTTATTCATATATAAGAGGGTAACGAGGGAAAGGGCTGGCCCACTCAAGGACAAAGGAGAAAAGATATGCGTGGAGTCAGAGAAAATGGGTGAGATTCTTAATGAGTATTTTGCATTGGTATTCACTGAGCAGAGAGACAGGGCAGATTTTGAGATTAGGGGTAGATCTTTGATTACTCTAGGTCAAGTCAGCATAAGGAGGGAGGAAGTGTTGTGTATTCTAAAAGGCATTAAGGTGGACAAGTCCCCAGGACTGGATGGGATCTAGCCCAGGTTACTGAGGGAAACTAGAGAGGAAATAGCTGGGCCTTTAACAGATATCTTTGCAGCATCCTTAAAAACGGGAGAAGTCCCAGAAGACTGGAGAATTGCTAATGTTGTCCCCTTGGTTTAAGAAGAATAGTGGGGATAATCCGGGTAATTACAGACCTGTGAGCCTGATGTCAGTGGTAGGGAACCAACTAGAAAAGGTCCTAAGGGATAGCATATATACCCATTTGGAAGAAAATTGGCTTATCAGTGATAGGTAGCATGGTTTTGTGCAGGGAAGGTCATGTCTTACAAACTTAATAGAATTCTTTGAAGAAATAACAAAGCTGATTGATGAGGGAGGGATGTAGATGTCATATACATGCACTTTACTAAGACGTTTGATAAGGTTCCCCATGGTAAGCTGATGAAGAAGGTGAAGTCGCATGGGGTCCAGGGTGTTCTAGCTAGATGGATAGAGAACTGGTTGGGCCACAGGAAGCAGAGAGTAGTAGGAGAAGGGAGCTTCTCAAAATGGAGACCTGTGAGCAGTGGTGTTCACAGGGATCCATGCTGGGACCATTGTTGTCTGTGATATACATAAATGGTTTGGAGGAATGTGTAGGGTGCCTCATTAGCAAGTTTGCAGATGACACTAAGATTGGTGGAGTACAGATAGTTAAGGGGACTGTCAAAGAATACAGCAGAGTATAGATAGATTGGAGAGTTAGGCAGGGAAGTGGCAGATGGAGTTCAATCTGGACAAATGTGAGGTGATGCATTTTGGAAGATGAGATTCAATAGCGAACTATACAGTAAGTGGAAAAATTCTGGGGAAAATTGATGTACAGAGAGATGTGGGTGTTCAGGTCCAGTGTTGTTTGACATTATGTGTCTAATGATAGCATGTGGACTGCTTCAGTTTGAGAAAGGAGCGAACCACTGTAATGAAACAAAGAATTGTGGATGCTGGAAATCGATATAGAAACAGAAATTGCTGATGAAACTCAGCAAGGACTAGCAGCAGCTATGGTGAAGAAGCAGAGTTAACATCTCAGGTCCAGTGACCCTTCCTTTGAACTAACTGTAGCTAGGAAAAGGAGGGATATTCTGAAGACAGGTAGTGAGGATGGGTAGGGTGGTAAAGAAGTAAGAGATAGGTGGAGACAGAGCCCAGAGGGTGGCTCAGTGGATAGCAGTGCTGCCTCATAGCAAAGGGCCTCGTGTTCGATTCTAACCTCGGTTGACACTTTGTGTGAATTGTGCACATTCTCCCTGTCTCTGTGTGTGTTTTCTCCCACAATTAGGTGAATTGGCAATGCTAAATTGTTCAGAGATCTTTACGGTAGGTACATTAGTGAGGGGTAAATATAGGGTAGGGGAATGGGTCTGGGTAGGTTACTCTTGGGAGGGTCGGTGTGGACTTGTTGGGCTGAAGGGCCTGTTTCCACACTGTAGGGATTCTATAAACACAGTTAGGAAGACAAAGTGAAAGATGATTGTAAAGGAGAATGAAACGCAGCTAATGGGGACCAGAAGTGGATAAAAATGGGTTGGCTGTGCTGAAAGCAGCCCACATAATGAGTGTGTATGGGAAGGACATGGGAGAAGGTGATCAGGCCTTTAAAATTATTGTACTCGATATTCCACTTGGGGACTCAGCAACCTTCAGGACTCAATATGCCTGACTGTCTTTCTCTCCTTCTAGGCTCTGCCTCCTACTATTGTTTACTCCTTTACCAGCCCCACTTCCTGTCTTCAGCATTTATACCTCCTTTTCCTCATTACTACCGGTTTGGAAAAACAGTCACTGCATCTAAAATGTTAACTCTGCTTTCTCTCGACAGATGCTGCCAGACTTCTGAATTTCTCCATCAATTTCTGTTTCTCTTGCAGCTCACCATCACCTCCTCAGCTAGGGACAGGCAATAAATGCTGGCTTTGCCAGCATGCCTGCAGCCATTGAGTGAATTTTTAAAAATTCACCAATGTTAAAATTTATAAACTGCTCATGGTGAACTACTTTAAATGCAGTGTAAATTATGGACAAATCATTGGTAAGATCGATCAGCCACCACAACAACTTCTAAATCCAATATTAAGTAAAATCTTACATGTGACTTCCAAGATATTAAAGAAATAATTAAAAATCTGAGAAAAACTATCTCCATGAGTAATTCCTTCCATGAAAATGTGCGATCATTTTATTTAATAAACTAGCTTTATCATGTACATTAAAGAAGGAACAAAATACCATTATATGTCCTATTATAATTAAAGAGATAAAAAATGTTCTATTCGCTCTTTTCACAAAGTGTCTTATTCATCAAATGTATATAAAATATTCTATAATAAGCTTACATCTTTATTGTTATGGATGCATAATAAAGCCCTAATGACTAAGAATTGTCATAAACACTGCCTGGATTAATTTCATATATTTCGGAATATAGTCAGGTTCATTTCCTGAATAAGTAGGAAATGTAAAATCTTATCTAAGATCTTGATGATTAGATTTGGAAGAAATCTTTCATTATTAACTGGTATCAAGTGAGACTGATCTATCATTGAAGTTCTTAAAACATTATTTAATACCCATTCAGCTCATATAGATTCTGAAGTTTCTAGCTCCTTTGATGCAGAAAAAGCATTTGAAATTGATAAGTAACCCTATCTCTTCTTTAATACTTGAGCACCTTTGAGTTGAGAGATTTGACTTCATTATCTTCAGGCGAGTATGAAGCTTTCACTATCTTTAAATGGAATAGAAGTAACACACAAATAGAAAGCCTTAAACACTGTTTTGTAATCTCCTGAATCATCTTCATACGGTGTCAAAAAGAATCCCAAGCTCTCTGAAGTATTCACAGTCGGAGCTGGTGATGGTGCCCTCGTTCAGCAGGTGATAAAAAGAGAGAGTGCATAATTTTTAAGGGCCTGGAGACTCTCTGACCACAACCAAGTACCTTGCAAGATACTCACTGACACTTTCCCTCTCTCTTGCAGGACATAGTGACCCAGATAATGTGGAGACAGGCAGGTCTGTAACCCCTGAAATTGTTGGAGGAAACAGTTCAGCAAATTAATGGACTGCCAATCACTGAGGGCCTTGCAACTGATATCGCCGAAAGCATCCAGGATGACAGTACTGTGCAAGACTTTGTTAAAATTGGTTTCCAAGAAGTAAAAACTACTCAACCATTTTACAGCTGAGCATCTTAGTTATTCTGAAAGGTTTTCCCCATGCTGTAACCATTTCTAGGTTGACAGTTAATCTTTTTTCCATAGCTCGCCTTTTACCTCCTCAGGTGATAGAATACCTTTCTCCCAAAGGTGAAGAAGAGTTAAAATGATTCTGATAATTGTTTTGGATTATGCATAAAATTTCGGGTTGAGAGAGCCTGTGTGAGTGAGGGGTGGGGTAGGTGTTGTGTACAGATTGATTTCAGGCTGAGTAGAAACCTCTTGCCTTTCAGACATGATTTGTGGACAGCCAAAACATCATGTTCTGTAAGATGCCCTTGAAGAAGATCAAAGCCAAGGCTCAGAACAGTTGCATTCCCTGGAACCATCGTAAGCTTTTAAAGATCAGACCCATTCACTTTGTAATCTTTGATTACAGCTGCATTGTGTGCTCTTCATTGTGCCTGATTACTTCTGGCTACAAAAGAATAATTGCTGACTGACTGGATGATCAGAAGGAGAATGCAGTTTGTAGTTAAACCTGGCAGCCATGAGACCACTGTGCGATAAACATGTGCGGTATATTGATTCACATTATTACACACGTCCATTGTATGTTCCTGCCTTCTGCTCTTTCTCAATTCTCACCTCTTCATCCCCTTGCCATTTGGCATAATGTACGAACTGCAGATGGACTAAGCAAGGACCTATTGCTCTCCACCTTAACCCACCTTCCCTCACCCCAACATTCCCTTTCCACTTTTCTGTTTCCAGGTAGCCAAGAACTGCTGCCTTGTCAGATAGCCTGTTCTCACCATGAAGGATATCAGCAATAGCAAATGTCCAAGAAGGAGCATTACTTGACCTGACAACAATCCCAACCATCAGCGGAGACAATTGCACCTTGAACAGTACAGAGGAAGGAGCAGCACATGTTGAATCATTGGAAATGTTGGCTGCTATTAGATTGGGAGCAAAGGATAGCATGTGTGCCAATTGGCTTAAGGGACAGGACACAGATGAGAATATTGACTGGGTGGCATACAGAAAAATATTATTGGGCATGGATACAAAGATATGTTTGATGCTCTGGGGAGCTCCCATAAAGCTTCTGGTGATGATCAGGAACCATGAAGTAGGCCAATATCAACTTAAGACAGGGCTTCATGTCGAGCATGGAGCCCATCCTTTAATAGGAAGTGAAGTTTGTGATTTGTAAGAACTACTCGACCGTGGTGAGTAGCTATGGTTCAAATGAAATACACAGAGCTGTTTGCTGTTGACCGGTATAGAGACGCTGACCACATTTTACCGCCATGTATGTACTGCAAAGGTTGAAAGGCTTTTCACACTAAAATAAGCTGTTAAAAAGTGCTGGCCACTTATTTTTTCCATTCAGAAGGACACTTGTAGGCTATGGGATATTTAGCAAGAGACCTAGAGTCATAAAATTGGCAAGAACACAATAAACAGAATTAACACAATAAATAGCATTTTAAAGCTATTCTACTTGGTGAATATATTTTGATAATACAAACCAGTGAAGACACAGGGAGCATTTATAGGTCTGCAACAGTGGAAATCATGGTGGACAGGGTAGCCAAAACTTCTCAATAGCAGATTCAAATTTGTTAACAATGGCTGATATTGTCCATCAAGCTAAATTTAATTGCTCTTTAAAGCAATGGTTTTATTATTAGTGACCAAATGTGACATTTTAGAGATTGCTCCACCCAGAGCAAATTTCCTTTTCATTGTTTGTTTTTGCCACCATTTGTTTGCCGAGTTATTTTGACAATGTCTGGGCTCTAAACATGAAATGACTGTTTATCATATTCAGTTTTTATCCCGCTTTTTATAAGTTTGTTTCAAAAAGAAAGACTTGTTTTTATTTAACATCTCTTGCAAACTCAGAACATTCCAAAGTACTTTACAGACAATAAAGCACTTCATGAAGTGTAGTTACTGTTATAATCCCAGCTGATAATACTACTGAACAAGTAAGATCACAGAATGAAGCTTTATAGATCTTGTGGTTATTAGTTTTAGTTAATGTCATGATTAGTTATAGTCACATCTTAAAACATAGTTATATGAGGTTTCTTTAACAGAAGAACAGAAATTTATTGCACAATAGAGCTAAAAAATAGCTTAGGCACCTAAAGTTGATGAGAAAAATCTTAAACACACAGCAAGACAATGTGTTCAACCTACTTTACAATACCATCACTTTACAGAGTTAAAAATCACACAACATCAGGTTATAGTCCAACAGGTTTAATTGGAAGCACGCTAGCTTTCAGAGCGACGCTCCTTCATCAGGTGATAGTGGAGGGCTCGATCGTAACACAGGATTTATAGCAAAAATTTACAGTGTGATGTAACTGAAATTATACATTCAAAAATTGATTGTCTGTTAAGCCTTTCATCTGTTAGAATACAGTGATAGCTTCACTTTTTTTCATGTGTAAATCACAAAACATTTTGTCAGAGTGTGGAATAGATACCACCATTACACCTCCCACCTTGTACATGGCAGGTACTCATGTGACTCAGCCAATGTTGTCTATCTTATACGTTGCAGGCAAGGATGCCCTGAGGCATGGTACATTGGGGAAACCAAGCAAAGGCTATGACAACGGATGAATGGGCACCGCACAACAATCAACAAACAGGAGGGTTCCCTCCCAGTTGGGGAACACTTCAGTGGTCCAGGACATTCAGCCTCGGACCTTCAGGTGACCATCCTCCAAGGTGGACTTCGGGACAGGCAGCAGAGAAAAGTGGCTGAACAGAGGCTGATAGCTAAGTTCGGTACCCATAGGGAGGGTCTCAACCGGGACCTTGGGTTCATGTCACATTACAGGTGATCACCATTGCACTACACACACACAGCTACTCCTACACACACACACTCACACACACACACAGGCACTCCAATACACACATACACACGGACACACATACACACAGACGCGCACACAGACACCCCACACACCCTTACAAACACACACACTCCCACACTCACACATGCACCCCCTCACAGACTTAAGACACTCTGCACTCACTACACACACACACATACACTTTCTCACACTCACAACCCCCAACCCAGATAGACACACAGACACAGACAGACAAAGACCCACATGCACACGTATATTTTGTGGGGTGAATTTGTACTTGCAGGGTTACGTTGTACTTTGCTCAAAAACTGCATGCATTCATGTAGAACTCTGAGCTCAAAAACTGCATGCATTCATGTAAAATTCCGCTATCTCACTTTTTAAATTAGAATCAATCTAAACATCATGGCACAGACAGAGAACACAGGGGGCCAACACCTTCAAAATATTGTCTAGCTATCACCATTGTTAACAGCGAACCCGAGAATGCAACCTTTCAAAAAAAAAAGGTTTTGTGATTTACACATGAAAGAAGTGAAACTATCACTGTATTCTAACAGATGAAAGGTTTAACAATCAATTTTTCGATGTATAATTTCAGTTACATCACACTGTAAATTTTTGCTATAAATTCTGTGTTACGATCGAGCCCTCCATGATGAAGGTGCATCGCTCCGAAAGCTAGTGTGCTTCCAATTAAACCTGTTGGACTATAACCTGGTGTTGTGTGATTTTTAACTTTGTACACCCCAGTCCAACACTGGCATCTTCAAATCATGATCAATTTACAGGGAATTTAATCCAGAGAAACTAATCATCTATCTCATCTTTAAATTTGACTTAATAACTGTGAGGAGAAAGTGAAGACTGCAGATGCTGGAGATCAGAGTTGAGAGTGTGGTGCTGGAAAAGCACAGCAGGTCAGGCAGCATCCGACGAGCAAGAGAATTGATGTTTCGGGCATAAGCCCTTCATTAGGAATGAGGCTTGTGGGCTGGGGGGCTGAGAGATAAATGGGAGGGAGGGAAGGGGGGTAGTAGAGCTGGAGGGAAGGTAGCTGGGAATGTGATAGGTAGATGAAGGTGGGGATGAAACTGATAGGTTGGAAGGAGAGTGGAAAGGATAAGTGGAAAGGAAGATGGACAGGTCAAGAAGGTGTTGCTGAGTTGGAGGCTTGGAATTGGGATAGGTGAGGGGAGGGGAAATGAGGAATCTGGTGAAATCCACATTGATCCCATATGGTTGCAGGGTCCCAAGGTGGAAGATGAGGCGTTCTTCCTCCAGGCGTAGGGTGGTTAGGGTTAGAAGATGGAAAAGCCTGGACCTGCATGTCTTTGGTCGGAATGGGAGGTGGAGTTGAAGAATTGATTGGTTGGTGCAGGTGTCCCAGAATTGTTCTATGAAATAATCCGCAAGTTGGCATCCTGTCTTCCCGATGCAGAGGAGACCACATCGGGTGCAACGGACACAGTAGATAATGTGTGTGGAAGTAAAGGTAAATTTCTGTTGGATGTGGAAGGATCCTTTGGGGCCTTAGACTTAATAAATGCTCCCTAGTTTCTGTCCAGTGAGCTGTTTTTCTTTTTCTTTTTACATGCATATACACAACCCTGGGAGCTAAGTTTCCTCAGTTTCTAATAACCTTCATATTTCAAATTTTAGCTTCAACAGAACAGAGAAAAGGGAATTAGCAACAGGACAAACTGAGATCCAGGATCAGAGGTTCAACACTTCATCTTCAACTGAGGAGTGAGAGAAACAGCAACAGGATAAATTGAGACCCAGGATTGGGTACAACACTTCAGCTTCAACAGAGCAGAGTTGGGGAAAGGTATCAGAGACAGAATAAATTGAAGGCCAGAACCAGGAGCCAGCAAAGTGGGGGTGCAAGTCTGAGTTTAACAGCTACAGTTGCAGCTTCAGAGGATTGCTCTTTGGGAAAGTAAATCAGTGATATCACATGCAAGTTTGGTTTTATAGTTTTTAAAATTACTTGTGGAAGAAGGAATTAACTAAGAAGCAACAGAGGGGTGGCATGGTGGCTCAGTGGTTAGCACTGCTGCCTCACAGCGCCAGGGACCTGGGTTCAATTCCAGCCTCGGGTGACTGTGCATGTACGTTCTCCCCATGTCTGCGTGGGTTTCCTCCCACAGCCCAGTGATGTGCAGGTTAGGTGAATTGGCCATGCTAGATTGCCCATAGTATTCAGGGATGTGTAGATTATGTGCATTAGTTAGGGGTAAATGTAGGGTAGGGGAATGGGTCTGGGTGGGTTACTCTTTGGAGGATCAGTATGGACTTGTTGGGCAGAAGGGCCTGTTTCCACGCTGCAGAGATTCTGTTCTATATGTGAAATTCAGGGCCAATATAATAAAGGTAAGCACAGCAGGGTAACAGAAGTAAAACTAGTGCAGTACGTTGTTAGTATTCTTATGTAAGCCTTTTTTTTGAAACAGAGTAATTAAGTGCCTTAGGGGAGTCACAGCAGCAGAGCTTGTACTCACGATATGCTCATCCTGTGCTCTGTGGCAAGTCATGGAAACATCATTTACTTCTGGCATCACATGTTCAGGAAATGTGTCCAGCTACAGCTACTGCCTATCCACATTTCAGAGTTGGTGACTTCAGTGTAGAGCATGCACGATACTGAATCTAACATGATAGCATGTTCAGTGAGTTGGTCATACCATAGGAAAAGATTGAAGAGGCAGAAAGGGCATGGGTGACTATCAGGCAGAACCAAGGAAGGCAGGTAGTGAAGGAGTCTCCTATGGCCAGACCCCTTTCTACCAAATATACTTTCTTGGATAATGTTGGAGGAAATGACTGTGCAGGGCGAAATCACTTGCAGCCATCTTCATGGTACTGAGGATAGGTCAGCTCCACAAGAGGAAGAAGAATGCAGGGATGTAATGGTAGAGGATTCAATCGTAAGGGGATCAGAATGGCATTTTTTTGGCCAGAAATGAGACTCTAGGATGGTATGTTGTCTATTTGGTGCCATGGTCAGGTATATCATTGGCTGAAGGAGGAGGGAAAACAGAGATTGTGGTACGTATTGGTACCAAAGACACATAGAAAAAGGGCTGAGGTCTTGAAAACAGGGCTTGGAGAGTTAGGAAGTAGATTAAATAACAGGATGCAAAAATGTAAAAACTCTGTGTTTATATGCCATATGCTAATGAGTATAGTAATAGGATATTGGACCATATAAATGTGTGGCTGGAGAGATGGTGCAGGAGGAAGAGCTTTAGGCTTCTTAGAAATTGGACCATTTTCTGGAACTTAAGTAAGGCAGATAACTGAACCAGAATGCGACCAGCGTCCTTGCAGAGAGGTTTGTTCATGCTTTGGGGAGGGTTTAACCTAGTTTGTCAGGGGGTGGTATATGTAGAGAACATTCAGCTGGGGGAGGTTAACAGCCGCAATTATCTGAGATAGCAAGTGAGTACAGAAGCCATAAGGGAGTTTAACAATGTTGAATGGCACTTATTTGAGGGCACATATTAAAACATGGGGGTGTGATGCCATTGTTGTTACTGAGACATGGTTGACAGAAGGACAGGTTTAGCAGCTCAGTCCTCTCCAGCAGAGGGTCTTCAAGCAAGACAGGGAAGGAGGTAAAAGAGGAGGGGACGTCACTGTATTGATCAGAGTATCAATTACATCAGTAAAGAGAGATAGCATCTTAGAAAGCTCCACTAATGAAACATAGAAACATAGAAAATAGGTACAGGAGTAGGCCATTCGGCCTTTTGAGCTGAAGTAATATGGATAAAACTAAAAAGCCAAAAAGAAGCAATCACATTGCTGGGAGTGTACTATAGGCCCCTTAAAAGTCTGAAAGAAACAGAAAATCAGATATGCAGGCAAATTTCAGAGAAGTGCAAATTTAAGGTAGTGATAGTAGAGGCTTTTCACTTATCAGGTGAAAGATAGAGAGAGAGCTTTTTACTCCAATAAGTTGAAGGTCCCAACAAGGAAATGGGTGATCCTGGACTAATTTTAGGTAATGAAGCAAGTGGTTGAAAAATCAGTGAGGGAGCATTTTGCAGACAGTAATCACAATTCAGTGCATTTCAAGATTATTAGAGAAAAAGACAAGAATGGGCTTAAAATCAAAGTTCTATTCTGGGGAAGGCCAATTTTAGTAAGATCAGGTATGACTGATTAGAGTAGACTGGAAACAAATACCTTTCGAGTACTGTGTGCATTTCTGGAATCCCCATTATAGGAGGGATATGATTACACAGGAGAGGGTACAGAGGAGATTCAGGATGTTGCCTGGGCTAGACAGTTTTATTTACAAAGAAAGATTGCATGGACTAGTATTGTTTTTTTTGGAGCAGGGGAGACTGAGGGGACAAGAGGTGCATAGATAGAGTAGACAGGAAGGGAATTTGCTCTTGGTGGAGGAATCAATCACCAGTGGGCTTAGATTTAAGATAAGGGGTTATAGGGAAACATTTTTCATGCAGAACGTGATCATAACCTATAACTCACTACCTGTAATGGTGGTAGAGGCAGAAATATTCATAACATTTAATAAGTATTTGGATGTACACATGTGATGCCAAGGTATACAGTCTAAGGGCTAAGTGTCGGAAAATGGAATTAGAATAGCTATCTTTGGCCAGCGCAGACTCAATGGGCTAAATAACGTTTCTCTGTGCTGTAGGCCTCTATGACTCAATCACTCCTAGTCTGGAAGCTGCACAGGAATAACCTTTCCTGCTGGTGCAACTTCTATGAAAAGTGCCTTTCTCAGAGCAAAACTATATTTGCTTCTAACCCTAAGTCAGGTCTCATCCAAACCACCCTGTAAAAGCTTTAAATTTCTGTGTTTTGTATATTTGTTCATGAGATATGGACATCACTGGCTGGGTTAGCATTTATTGCCGATCTCTAATTGTCCATTGGCTGGAGTGGCTTAACACGGTCGTTACAGAGGACAATTAAGAGTCAACATTGCTGTGGGTCTCGAGTCACGATTGGTCAGGGCAGGCAAGGAAAGCAGATTTCCTTCCCATTTTGGTATTTCAACAATTGACAATGTTTATATGATTGCCATGAGACTAGATTTAATTGAATTCACATTTTACTGTCTGCATTGGTAAGATTTGAACCCATGTTCCCAGATCATTTGTCTGATGTTCTGGATTTGTAGCCTTGTGACATTTTCACTACACCACTAAGTCAAAAATCAATCCTTGATTACTCTGAACTGAAGACAAATTAATAGCTTTCAGTGTTTACTCATGTGTTGTAAACCAGTATAAATATCTTATTGTATTTGTAGTCCAGAGATTCAGAGTCACCTGCTGTCTGACACATACTTTCAGAAGGACTATCTGATCTGTTTTCGACAAAGCTTAAGTAACCAACACTCATATGTCAAACTTTTCAAATCCAAACTCTAAAAACGATGTTTAAATAAATATAAATCACACACCTTTCATCACACAATTATAATGTACAAAATTCAATACCAATTCTGCTCAAATAAGTTTCCAGTCATCAATGTAATTAGAACCATATTATCTTAATGTAAAAAAGATGTTGTTTGAACAATCAACTTTGTCTTGATCACCAGGAAGAACTTAGTGTTTCTTCAACCTCCTGAGAAATTCGGCAGTTCTTCATCCTAACATCTCATCCATAGGATACTGCAGAATTACCTGAATAGTCCACTGGAAAACTGGAGTCTGGAGTGGGACTTGAATCCACAACCTTTGGATTCAGGGGAAAGAGGATTAGCAACTGACCATGGCTGGCACCACCAATTCTGCATTTCATGTCCATTACACTCGATGCTATATTATATTATTCCTCAAATTGCCCATTGCAAATTAGTTTCATATATTGCATGAATTATTGCTTGTTTCTCGTCTCTTCAGCATCATTATAATTATCCTCACCACTGCATCCTTTAGATCGCCACCAGTTTCCTTCCAAGAACAACTTTCCATTGACTTGCAAGCCTCCTGAGGCTGGACCGGAAGAAAGACTGAAGCAAAATAAGACAACAACCGGAAAACAAGATATAGAGGTGAAGATAACCAGACAATAAGAGAGAAACTAGGTGCCCAATTTCTAAAGTGAATTGAACTTATAATCTCCCAATTCAGAGGCAAGAAGGATTTCACTGAAGCAAGCCAACAGCATAAAACACAATTCTGTCAGAAAATTCTGTCTGATTCAAATTCTTATCAGATATGTCTGATTTCAAGGCTTGCGTACAGCAGCAGAATATTAATTGGAAAGCTGCACATGACCATCATTCTTTGAAAGCTGAGTTCTTACAAGTGATTCATTTGCACATTTTGTTTATTTATTAGCCAGCCCTGTAATGTGGAACAGACAGGCAGGACATTATTCAGTATGAAATTGATCCAAATTAATGTTACGATAGAATATCTGTTCTACTTACGATGTGCAATGAAATTGTAATTATGTTCTTTCTGAGTGCATTTATGAGGTTGATATAGTAACCAGAGGAAAGCTTCTCCCTGACGTCCAGTGATGATCTTTTGTGTCATTAACATAACAACAATTCAGTTTGTGGGGTGACAACCATTCCTGTATAAAGGATTGAACACACGAATGAAACTCAGACCATGTAGCAGCACGAGCTTCCTTCATTCCCTGCGCACTTTAAATGTTAATTGGCCACAAGGCTGGACCTGCCAACTCTTCACTTCCCATGTGCCCAACATAGAACATACACCATAGTGGAAACCTTCAACTTGATTGACTGAAGTATGCTGAGATGTCATAAGTATGGAGCATCTGAAAACAACTTTAATGTGAGAGAAGATAGCTCTGTCAAAATGCATAGAAATTTCAGTTCTGTTTCAAAAGAATAAAGAACATTACAGGACTAGGCCCTTCCGCCCTCCAAGCCGATGCCAATCATATTCTCTATCTAAATCTGCTGCCTATTTTCTAAAGATCTGTGACCCTTTGCTCCCTGTCCATTCATGTATCTGTCTAGATATATCTTAAGTGATACTATATTCCTGCCCCTACCACCTCCACTGTATATGCAATCCAGGCACCCACCACCTTCTGCATGAAGACCTTTCCACGTATATCTCCCCTAAACTTATCCCCTCTAACTTTGAATTCATGACCCCGAATAATTGAGTCCTCCACTCTGGGAAAAAAGTTTCTTGCTATCCACTCTGTATACACATCTTATGATATTTTAGGTCTCAAACACGTCTCCCCTCAACCAACTTCTTTCCAATGAAAATAATCCTAATCTACTCAAACTCTCCTCATAGCTAGCACCCTCCAAACCAGGCAACATCCTGGTGAACCTCCACTGCAACCTCTCCATAGCATCCACATCCTTTTGGTAATGTGGTGACCAGAATTGTATACAGTACTCCAAATGTGGCCAAACTGTAACATGACATGCCAACCCTTGTAGTCAATACCCCGTCCAATGAAGGAAAGCACGTCATATGCCTTCTTGATCCCTCTGCTGACATGCATTGCCACACCTCTCTGTACATCAATTTTCCCCAAGACTTTTCCATTTAATGTATAGTTCGCTCTTGAATTGCATCTTCCAAAATGCATCACCTAGCATTTGTCCAGATTAAACTCCATCTGCCATTTCCCCGCCTAACTCTCCAATCTATCTGTATTCTGCTGTATTCCCTGGCAGTCCCCTTCACTACGTGTGACTCCACCAATCTTAGCGTCATCTGCAAACTTGCTAATGAGGCACCCTACACTTTCCCCCAAATCATTTATGTATATCACAAACAACAGTGGTCCCAGCATGGATCCCTGTAGGACACCACTTCTCACAGGTCTCCATTTTGAGAAGCTCCCTTCCACTACTACTCTCTGTCTCTTATTACCCAACCATTTATCCATCTAGTTCTCTATCCATCTAGCTAGAACACCCTGGACCCCATGTGGCTTCACCTTCTTCATCAGCTTACCATGTGGAACCTTAACAAATGCCTGACTAAAGTTCATGTATATGACATCTACATCCCTTCCCTCATCAATCAACTTTGTCACCTCTTCAAAGAATTCCATTAGGTTTGTAAGACATGACCTTCCCTGCACATGCTACCTATCACTGATAAACCCATTTTCTTCCAAATGGGTATATATCCTATCACTTTAGTAACTTCTCCACCAGCTTCCCTACCACGGACATCAGGCTCACAGGTCTGTAATTACCTAATTATCCCTGCTATTCATCTCAAACAAGGGGACAAAATGAGCAATTCTCCAGTCCTCTGGGACCTTGCCCATTTTCAAGGATGCTGCAAAGACATCTGTTAAAGCCCCAGCTATTTCCTCTCTTGCTTCCCTCAGCAACTTGGGATAGATCCCATCCAATCCTGGTGACTTGTCCACCTTAATGCCTTTTAGAATACACAACACTTCCTCCCTCCATATGCTGACTTGACCCAGAGTAATCAAAGATCTATCCCTAACCACAAAATCCAGCATGATCCTCTGCTCAGTGAAAACTGATGCAAAGTACTCATTAAGGATTTCACCCATTTTCTCTGACTCCATACATATCTGTGATGACCGCAGGGGACACCTGCATTGTCTTCCTGCTCTTTCTCTATCTTTTGGTCACCTATTTATTCTCTTTCTACCTCAGCAATCCTAATCTGCGGCGTGACCAATTCGCTAAACATGCTTTCCACCATCATGTATGTTCTAAAGTGAGTCCATCTGCAGCTCCATTACCATCATGCAGTCGAATAAGAGCTGCAACTGGATACATTTCTTGCTCATGAAGGAGCCAGGGACATCAGCCATGTCCCTGAGCTCCCACACTGAGAAATCTGAGTGAAATACGAGTCTAAGATCTCGTGCCATTTTCTAAATTGAGACTAAAGTTACAAGAAAGGAGAGAATTTTTTTTTTACCAATCGCACGATAAAATAAAAAACAGAACAGAAAATCCTTCCCTTATCATCATACCGCAGAGTCTTTTTTTTTGGTTAGAGAAGGAGGGCAGGTGGGAGATACTACACAGGCAGTGTCTCGAGTTCAGCCGCTGCCCAAATATATCAGCTTTTTAAATGGTTTGCTTACTTTCTTGGCAGCTCCCCCCCCACCGGTCCTCGTTCTCTCCGCCCGCGCTCCAATTAAAGTGGAGGCCGCAGACTCGTGAGGTAAACTTTTAAACAGTTTGCTCACCTTCCCGGCTGCCCCCCGGTCCTCTTTCTCTCCACCCTCACTCCAATTAAAATGGAGCCGCAGACTCCCGAGGTCAGCTTCTTAAGCAGTTTGTTTACCTTCCCAGCAATTCCCTGGTCCTCATTCTCTCCGCCCTTGCTGCAATTAAAATGGAGGCCGCTGATGGAAGTTTCAGCTTCTCTCAGTGCATGTTTCAGGAATATACATACAATGATAGCAGGAGGCTATTCCTTTTAATGTCTCAATCGATGCTGCTGTCATTAGTGGGCACTATGCATCGCAACAATATAATCACGTTAGGCAGCTCAAAATAAAATACATATATTATTTGGCCTTGTGCAGGCTTGACCTCAATCCTTATCCAAGAACTGTTAGTTTATGTTGTATTGAATGATTGCTGTACCTACATCCATTGCATATTCTTGAGTCATATACTTAAGGTGGGAACATAGTAAACCCAGCCTGCTGCCAGCAATTCAAACAAACTCTGCCACAGGAGAGACAATTATCACGAAAGTATTGGTTATAACAGATAATGCCCCAAACAAGAGTGTACGCAACACTGTTGTGGTGACAGTGACCGTAGTACATTGGCTTTTTTTTTAACATTAGGAAGATCCTCTTGAAATCATGTGGATTTAAAGTTAAGAGCATCTAGCGTCTGCAGGAATTCCCAAGTGATAGATGCTACACTGGGACCTGCAGACCTGTCAAGGTGGTCAAGAAGAAAAACCTATTGTAACTGAAAATCCTCATGAATTTATGCAGTGCAACATGTAGATGGCACACACTATTGAGGGTCAGTGGTGTAAGAAGTAGATGTTTGTGTATGTGATGCCATCCATAAACCTGCCTATTCTGTACTTGGCTGGTGTCAAGCCTCTTCAGTATTGTTAGAGCTGCACTCATCCGGGCGAGTGGGGAATATACCATCACACTTCTGACTTGTTCCTAATTGATGGTGGACAGGCAATGTGAAGTCAGAAGGTGAGTTACACACTGAACAATTCCTTGCCTCTGTGCTGCTCTTGCAGCCACTGCATTTATGTGAGTAATTGAGTTCAGTTTCTGGTCAATGTCAACCCCCCAGAATGTTAATAATGAGGAAAGTCAGTGATGGTAACACCATTGACTGTCACGGGACAATAATTAGACTCACTCTTGTTGGAGATGGTCATTAGCTGGCATTTATGTTACTTGACACTTTTCATCTCAAGCCTTGATAATGCCCAGGTCTTGCTATATTCCAGTATGTATGTCCCTACCTTCCTAACTATGCACATCCATAAGGTTTTGAATGACAAGAAAGCCTTTGGGATTTAGACACGCAAATGGCAGGTCAAGGCAACTCTGAAGGTGAATGGTCATGAAGCAATCCAGTTTATTTTAAGGAGATGCTCTGGCTACCTGGATTGTGCCAAGCATTGCAAAGTTTAGTAACCTGTAGCAAATTATTGTAGCACAGTCATCTCTCAGAAAAGGAAGCTGGAAACACACCAGAAAAAAAAAGGGCAGATGAACTGAGTGCTGCAACCTGCATGGTGGAACAGGTCACTTCTGTAACAGCAGCTCAAAATGTCACCTTAGCACAGCACAGGCAAAGAAAAATAAGGAGGGACATATGCATCGAAAAGTGAATGTGACTACCATCAAGGGGAGTTGTAAGCTCTATAGTCCATACACTCCATTGAGAAGAATGTGACAGAAAAGGACAGAAAAAGGGATGAGAAGAAGGAAAAGATGAAGCAACAAACTGCCATACACCAGTTCTGGCCCCTGAGCTAGTATCTCCTTACCAGACTGAATCTATGGAGGAGGAACCAGCAGAGGAACAACCCCTAGAGTGACAGCTGGCGAAAAAGAACAGCAAAGAGGTGAGGAGGGACCAACCCATGCCCTAAACCAATGGCAAAGACTGTGACCTTCTGGCAAGAATCATTGCCACTTCTCAAATGAAGAATGCCAAGAGTAGCACATCAGACTGACCTGCAAAGTTCTAGGAACCATGAAGAGGAGATGCTCAAGTTATGAAACATTGCAGATAATAAAGAGACCAGCACATTGAAGAGGCCAATGAACTCCTGCTCTTCAAAGTTGGGAGCAGTTATGCTCTTGTAAAGAGAACTGATTAAAAAAAGACTTGTCCAATTAACAACTATGCAAACCTTGCCCATGGCATATCTGAGCTGGACAAATCTAACAGCCTGGTAAGGTGGTATCATTCACCCATCAGAAGTAAGACCATGTGTGATCACTGAGGATGCAGGAGCAGAATCAAGGAATGAAATTGTAAATATAATTTGCTTTGGGTAAAGAACAAAAAAATGTTTTAAAATGAGTATTAAGATCACTCCCATTAAAGTGTGCAATGTTGATCCTACAATGTGATGCATGTCAACCTGGGATTACTGGTCCAAGATTAAAAGCTGAGCTGCTGTTTCTGCAAGAGTGTGCTCCTCAGACCCTGCAGGCAATGGTCAGGATGAAGTAACTCAGGTTCTGATGACTACAGTAATCTGGTGTGGGGAGGCAACATCATCATCACCAGTTTTAAGGAAATGAAGGGTGAACACCTTTTGGTAACTGATGTATTGCACAAACTCTGGTTAATTAACATGCCCGGCTCAGAACAGCGAGTGGCTGGCTGCTCTTCAACAACTCCCAATGCTGCTAGCGACAACCAGACTGGACTTTCTAGGCAATATATTCAACTGAATCTACGTTGCTTGACAGTCCAGAAAGGGTCCAATAGCAAACTGAACATAGTGCCTTCAGCAGGAAACAGGAAAAGATGCCAAGCTGTGTGATAACTTCAGCAATCCTGCAGTCAGATTGGAGTGCAGATTCACAAGGTGACAACGAGATAGGATGGCATTCTAGGATAGTCTTCCTACTGGTATTTTGTGTGCTCATGGTCAGATCTATCAAAATCAACTGCTATTCTCTGACCAGTGCCACTTACTGGCTAATTGTCATCTGTAGGAAGACCAGAGAGGAAGCAGAGGAACGTGGAAACTAAATGTGAGTCTACTGACCTCAGGGAGTATCGAGGAACCCAAAAGGAAATACAAAGGTTGGAGAACCATGAAACACACAATTAAATCTTTGGCATATTGATGGAATGCAAAGAAAATAAACAACATGAGGTTTTTCATCCTCAAAAGGCATTCCAAAGATTAGAGAGAAACAAAGGGAATGACTCCAAAATGATAGCCAATATCATTATCCCAGACTGAGAAGTATGTGTGACCAGTTAAATCTGGGCTTGGGGACCAAAATGAATCATAGAATCATGGAAAGAATGAAGCTATATTCTTTGGGAACTGGACCAACTGATCCTTTGGTCCCTTCACTTGCAGGTCAGATTACCTGAAAATGCTATGAATAAGGTTCAGAGACATACTCTAAAAACTGAAATGAACAAGTAGCTATGGTGAAACAAAAATGGAGAATGTGGGACTGACAAATTCTCTGCGTGGCTGTAAAAATATGGACATTAGGTAGAAGCTATGTTTAGCATTGATAAACATTATGCAGGTCTAGTCCATTTCTCACCCTTTCTTACCCGAGCCATCGTTCACTTTATCTGAAGGTTGAAAATGGACCTAGTAAGCAGGAACCCAATATCAAAATCTTTAGATTGAGGGGGATAAAATGTGTTCAATATCATGCTCAATATGGTGAACACATTTTTGTGCGGATGAATCAAGTTGAGTCTGTACACTCCAAACACAAACACCACGTATCATGCCAAGTTTTTACCTGTCCCTGGTGTTAGAAAAGCTGGGTCCGGCTATGTTAATGCACTAATACTATAAGTAGTTGGACTATCCCTGTCCCTTTTGGAGAATTTTATGCTGAAAAACACCTTTGATAACAAGTCAAAGTTCAGGATATAATGTCCTCGAGTTCCCTTAGGAAAAGGAGAGAATCGATCTTGTCAGTGGTTCCCTGAGCAGACTGAAACATTCTGGCAAATGATTTTCACCAGCACTTACAAACAACGATCAAGATAAAGCTTAGATGCTATTGACAAATAGACCTTTTCTATATGCCTGGAATCCCACCTCTTCTGCATATTTCCCTCGTGGTGGTTGTGGTGAGGGAGAGAGTCCTATCCATTTTCTGAGGCATGTGCCTTTGTAAAGGAGGTCTGAAGAGAGAGAGATGCAATAGTTTTTGTCAAGGCTCAACTCTAGCAGTTCTGTGATGCAGGACAATACTCTGTAGGAAACACACTGAGACAAACATCATGTACAGCTAATGGACCATCAACGAGATGAAAGATACTCTTTGGTCTACCAGCTGATTGCTAGTCTTCCTGCAAAGAGTGGTCATTGAATGAGTGTTGTAGACTGGCAAGATTCAGGACTAAAGCTTGGAGCAGCCATCATAGAGGTATAAAAAGGAATGGTCACTGATTAAGGCCTTTCAACATGGACACCTTGGGATATGCGCCTGACAAGGAATTTACACAGTGAAAATCAAGACATTTTTGTTGAGACACTTCAGAGTTGTCCAAAGCAAATAGAATACACTTTATTTCTATGGTGCATTCTGAGCTTTTCAATTTGAAATGTTTTGCCCTCAAACTGTATGCTTGATATGGTTTACATATTTACCAGAATGAGGTGTACTAAGACAATTGTATTGAGGTAATTAAGAGTGGAACATTGTGTTTGGAGCAAAGTTGAATTTTGTTGTCAATTCTGTAGTCACAAGTAGGCCAGACCAGTTAAGGTAGGCAGGTTTCTTTCTCAAAAGAACATTGTCTTAAAATTTCATCAAGTTTGCCAATCAACAATGATGACCTTAGGTTAACATTTAAACTTCATTTTTTTTTCAAAGAGTTGAATTCAGATTTTACCACGTGCTATGATGAGCATAATGCCCTTGCCCTCAGAACCTTAGCCTAGGGTTCTTGACTGCCAATCCAGTGACATTACTGCTACACCAACACCTCTCTAGTGAAGGAAGTATACTTTCAAGTAAAAAAGGTCAAACAGACCTGGCATAAAAGAAGGATTAAAGTATGACAGAGGTCCCAGGAGGACCATAGAATTCCCCTGTTTCAAACAAGCACCTCTGTGTAACTTCTGAATCCTCCTTTGAAATGAATTTATCTCCTTAGGATTCAGTTAGGCGAGAAGGTCATCTATTATTAGCGCCATTGTTTTTAAGAACTCACATCTGACTACATATGGAGAAAATTTTGCATTTTGCAATGTTGGTAGCACTGCTATGATAACTAATTGAATACTGAAGGACACATTTTTCATTAATGTTTTGAAATATTACCTATTGATAATTGACAAGACCCTTGATGGTCTCTGTTAAATGAACCTGCAATCTCTAACATTAACTCCTAAGAATATTCTGGCCTCTATATTGTAGCTCCTCAGAAAGATCTACATATATTGAACAAATGAATCCCACATAGCCTTTAAATAAAAAAAGATCTTCTCTGCACTTTTATTTGTCTTTTAGCTCAGTTCATCTTTCTTCTCATTTCATATCTAAAAGTACAATGGCTGCCATTATCAGAGCAAAAGCAATGTTATCGGTCCTAACCTGCAACGATATCCTCTGTTCACATTCAGGACTGGCCTGAATTGAACATGTTGTCCTTGCAAATGTTGCTCTGTTGAACTATGCAGCATGATCTAAATTGCCATACCAATGCAGACAATGATCTGAAAGTGCTCTAAGTTTAGTGAAACATGAAACATCCAATATTTTAAAAGAGTTGTTAAATTTGATTAATACTACTCAAATTATGCCTTTGTTAGGGCTGCTAAATTGTAAAATTATTGAGAGTCCAAAATAAGTTTGAAGGTAAATTTCAAAAAGTGATTGAGTTTGCTACCAGGATCAAGGTTAATGAGAAGGTCAGGTATATAAATTGTTTCCTCAGGGAATTGTTAACTGTTCTTGGAATAAAATGGGAAATCAAAGCAAACTGCTTTGGCTCAGTAAAGCATGTAATTATCTTTTCATAAAGAAGATTATGAGAAACAATATAAATAGCAAACTTCCTCTAATGTTGTTGTAGTTTCTTATTAGGCCATAACAAATTGCTACTAAATGTGTTTAACACTTTTGATTCATTTATGCCTCATGGGAAAAGGAATGGGTCTGATCACCTAACTGGTGTATTGAGATAAATCAATTTTATGAATCTTCGGAGAATTTAACAAAATGCAAGTGCCAAAAAAGTACTTAAGAGTTAGTATGATATACAATACCTGGCATGCGCTAAATAATGAGTCACAAGAGCTTTGTTAATTTGAAATGCAGACAAACCACTGTAATTATGTAGCACTGTATGAGAGTGATTAAAGTTACATTTGAGGTATGCAAATGATAGGGACCTTTTTTTTCCCCAGAAAACAAATGCAAATGTCCATGATTGAATCATTCTTGTATATTTAGCATTCAGAATAGTAAAGCAGAAGTTCCACAGAAACTAAAACTTGGAAAATAAATTTGGTTTACTGAGAAAAATTGATCATATAAGAAGGTCTTTGTGTAAGAAATTTGTTTCATTCCAAACATCTGCCTTTTTTTTTGTTTATTTTCTTCAAGTTTCTAGTCAGGGTGAGTCAGTTCTGCAAATGATATCTAGCAATATTCAGATTTTATTCTGCTGTAAATGTGGATCGGAGCCAGTGAAACTTTCATCAAAGAAACATTAACTCTGCCATATCTATATTTTCTATTAGAAAATCAGTTCTGTTCATACCTGTCTTTGTAGCCCTACAATTGCCTTACCTTTAAATATATGTCCCATATCTTTTAAAATCAGTGATAGTGGAATCAACTTCTACCATCTACAGGCAGCATTCCATAGCCAACACTTTGAATGAAGAAAATATTGAATATCTAGATATTTTGACAATAACATTAAACCTATGACCTCTGGTCTTTGACCCACTATCTAGATGAAACAATTTTAAATTATCAAACCCTCTGAAAATCCTCAGATAGATTATCTCAGAATCTTATTTGTTGCAAACAAATTTTCTATCCTCTGCATCTAACTGAACTCCTCCTGTATGGGAAAGTTAAATTAGGAGGTGTTTTATTTTGCAGATAATAAATTCAGATATAATGTATTGGACCAAAACATATTGAAGTTCACCCACAAGATAGGATATCACCTCAAATTCTGTTGGAATCATATGGCAGACAGAGAAACCTGCCTATAAACTACAATTTCTTCAAATGTTCAACCCACCAAATTTGGAAAATGAAAAATTGGAACTTCATATTAATCCACATATTTTTGTACTCATTGAAGCAAAGTAATGTTAATGCTGCTTGCTGGAAAATATAAATTGCAAGCATAAATGTATTGGCTCTAGAGTGCCCTCTACCATCTAAGCCTTTTGAAAGCTGCACTCAGAATACTTTGACAATATATGTTGAGATTTGATTTACTGGAGACTAAAGTAAAGGAGCGTCATTATAACATTTCATTCTGTTGTGACTTTCAATTCCATTCATATACATCATAGAATCCCTCCAGTATGGAAGCAAACCATTTGGCCCATCAAATCCATTCGGACCCTCTGAAGAGCATCACATCCAGACTCATCCTGCATCTCCTATGGCTACTCCACCTAGTCTCCACATCCCTGGACACTTTAGGCAATTTAGCATAGCCAATCTACCTAACCTGCACCTCTTTGGACTGTGGGAGGAAACCCACACAGGCATGGGAGATTTTGAGAAGTCCATATTACTAAGTGCCTGAGGGTGGAATTGAACCTGGACCCCTGGTGCTGTGATGTAGCAGTGCTAACCACTGAGCCACCATGCATAGCAACCTTTCTGCATGTTGCCTATTCCTTCTCAAAAGCACACATCCAACAGTATCTGCAGTCTTCAGACACATGTCTTTTCTTCATTGAACCCTATTTTGTTATTTTGCACGTTATCTAGAATTTGCCAGCCTCAGGACAGAGGTGTTGCATTTTAATAAGACAAGCCAGGGCAGGACTTATGCAGTTAATGGTAGCATCCTAGGGAGTGTTGTCAAATAGAAAAATCTAGGGGCGCAGATATATAGTTCTTTAAAGTGGTGTCACAGTAAATAGGGTGGTGAAGAAGGTATTTGGTATGCTTGCTTTCATCACTCAGAGCATTGGTATGGGATTACAGCATTATGTTACTGTTGTACAAGACAGTAAAAAGGCCACATTTGGAGTACTGTGTACAATTCAGCCCATGCACACCCCCCACCTCCCCACCCCACACACCCCCCTCCCCCCCAACATAGGAAGGAATTTATTAAACTGAAAAAGGTGCAGAAAATATTTACAAGGATGCTATCAAGACTAGATGGATTGAATTACAAGGAAGGGCTGGAAAACATGGGAATTTGTTCCCTGGTGTGTAGGAGGTTGAGGGGTGACCTTACAGAGGCTTATAAAAACATGAGGGGCATAGATAAGGTGAATGGCCAAGATCTTTTCCCCAGAGTAGGGGAGTTCAAAACTAGAGGGCATAGGTTTAAGGTGAATGGGAAAGATGTAAAAGGGACCTGAAGAGCAACCTTTTCACACAGCAAGTGATGTGAACATAGAATGAGCTGCCAAAGGAAGTGGTAGAAACGAGCACACTCACAACATTTAAAAGACATTTGGAAAGATACATGGGTAGGAAGGGTTTAGAGGGATATGGGGCCAAATGCAGGCAAATGGGAATTGTTCAATTTAGAAAACCTGGTTAGCATGGATGAGTTGGGCTGACGGGTCTATTTCTGTACTGTATCACTCTATGATTCTAGACCTCCACATAGATGTTGCAGAAGCTTCCAATGTTTTATTCATGCATGCAGTCATAAAGATAAACTAATGCAATGTCTTACATATTTACATTATTTATACTGAAGTGCCAGTCTTTGTGGAAGACATCAGTATCAGTTTATGATGAATAATATTTCAGAATAGTGTGCATCACTGTTTTAACCATACTGGATTTAATTTTTAAATTAATTCCAAAATGAACAAAGGGGGTAATTTTGACTTTGTGAGATAATTGAAGTGCTAACTGAGGTGGCATGGTGGCTCAGTGGTTAGCCCTGCTGCCTCACAGTGCCAGGGATCTGGGCTCAATCTCAGCCTTGGGCGATTGTCTGTCCAGACTTTGCACATTCTGCCCAATGTCTGCATGGGTTTCCTGTGGGTGGTCCAGTTTCCTCCTACAATCCAAAGATGTGCAAGTCAGGTGAATTGGCCATGCTAAATTGCCCATAGTGTTTAGGCATGTGTAGGTTATTTGCATTGGTCAGGGGTTAATATAGGTAGAGGAATGAATGAGGGTCAGTGTGGACTTGTTAAGCTGCAGGGCCTATTTCCAAACTGTGGGGATTGTATGAATCTTTAAAATGATTAATGAAAAATTGACTATTGAAGTCAATGGAAATAACTTGTACCCACCATGCGATTTATAACTCAACTAGACAATTTACAAAATTAGACATTAAGTGATCCATTTGCTACTTCCACCATCATGCAATAATTTGCTAAATGACCATTATGGTCCTCAGTGTAAAAGATTTAATGCCACATTATGTCTATTTGTCATCCAGTTTAAATAACACTGCCATTTATCTACATAAACAATTTTGTGTATTTGCATAAAGATGAGAATTTAATTTCCCAAGGATGGGTGAATTTGGGCAGGCAGGAAAGTAAAATGCAAAATTTCTCAATACAATCTCAATTCGACATTTTGATCAAGATAGGATGACCCAGGTGATCAAATTCTCAGGGGATCATAACAAACTTGCAACGTGGCTCTACTTTAGGTGGATTTTCTTTTTTAACGCATGGAGTCAGGAATCCCAGCAGTTGAGTGAATGTAAGAAGCATCAGATGCTTGCTTTGATTGAGCTGCTCTTGGGTCATTTTTCATTCACTCACTGATGATTTGTGGGCATCACTGGCTGACCAGCACCTATTGACCATCCCTAGTGGCCCTTGAGAAGGCAGTGGTGAGTTGCTTCCTTGAACTGCTGAAGTCCATGTCCAGTAGGTAGACCCATAATACAGATGGGGGAATACCAGGATTTTAACCCAATGACAGTAATGCAATGCCAATATGTTTCCCAGTCCAAAATGGTGAGTAGTTTGGAGGGGAAGGTGCAGGTATTGGTATTCCCATGTGTTTTCTGCCCTTGTCCTTCTAGTTGGAAGTGGTCTTGGGTTTGGAAGGTGCTGCCTAATGATCTTGGGTGATTTTCCACAATATACAGAATAAGAGTGCTTGCCAACCCTGGAAGCTTGCTTCCGCTTAATCAGAATCCCACAGTCAGCTGAGACCTTAAGTTGTCTGGTGATGTCATGTGTCACCCCCAAAATTCTCTCCCCCAAGTTATGTCCCAGATTTCCATGGATTCTAATCCCCACCCCAAATGTATGAACCCTGACAATGCCTGGAATTAGACTGTGAGTGTTTGATACTGCCTACAATGACTAAGAGAAAGGGGTAAAGTGCATTATTAATAATCTAAGACTGGGGCAATAGCATGTGAAATCCCATCAGGCCTTGTGAAGAGTAATCTCCCTGAAACTTGCAAAAACTTACACTTAGTTGATTCTTGGCAAGAACAAGTACATAATGCCTATCAGATCATTATTTGTATCAAAGTGTTATCAATTCATTCACTTTCTTATGAATACTCTACAAATTCAGACTTTTATCTTTTTTCATCTTGATAACATTTAGGTTTGACTATTGGTGTCTTCTTACATTTAGACTCCTTCATGCCAAACTGAACTGCATTTTTCCTGTAGAGTCATAGAGATGTACAGCATGGAAACAGACCCTTCGGTCCAACTTGTCCATGCCGACCAGATATCCCAACCCAATCTAGTCCCACCTGCCAGCACCCGGCCCGTATCCCACCAAATCCTTCCTATTCATATACCCATCCAAATGCCTCTTAAATGTTGCAATTGTACCAGCCTACACCACATCCTCTGGCAGCTCATTCCATACACGTACCACCCTCTGCGTGAAAAGGTTGCCCCTTAGGTCTCCTTTATATCTTTCCCCTCTCACCCTAAACCTATGTCCTCTAGTTCTGGATTCTCTGACCCCAGGGAAAAGACTTTGTCTATTTATCCTATCCATGCCCCTCATAATTTTGTGAACCTCTATGAGGTCACACCTCAGCCCCCGACGCTCCAGGGAAAATAGCCCCAGCCTATTCAGCCTCTCCCTATAGCTCAAATCCTCCAACCCTGGCAACATCCTTGTAAATCTTTTCTGAATTCTTTCAAGTTTTACAACATCTTTCCGATATTTTCCATGTTACTATTTTACTCTCCCGCCTTGGCATAGATTTGTTATGTTTGCCTGAACTTGATCCCTCTCTCCCATTATTCAAGTTAAAACCCTTTTTACAGTTGGCTAGAGTACTTGTCCCAGCACACTTCAGATGCGTACTGTCCCAGTAATACAGCCCCCACCTATCCAGTATTGACACAAATACCCCACAAACCAGAACCTGTTTTTCTATCACCAGTCTTCAAGCCATATTCATTTATATTAATTTTATCTGGCCTCTGCCAATTGGCATATGGGTTAGGTGAAAATCCAATGGTTATGGCCCTTGAAGTTCTGCTATTTCATTTGGTGCCTAGATTTGCAAAGTCTCTAAGGACTACTTTCCTTGTCCAGCTTATGTTATTGGTATCTAAATAAACCAGGATTTCTGGATCATCTCCCTGGACACTCTAAAATTTCTGTCCTGCCCACAGCAGAGGTCCTGAATTCTGGCATCAGGAAGACAACATACACTTATGGAATTACACAGCTGACTTCATGTAACAGTGTCAATCCCCCGAATCTCATGTGATGCATGTGATTTGAACAAGAGCCCTCAGGGCATTTGCTTAGGCTTTTAGATGTTTACATTTTTCATGCTTTTCTGGGACGCTAGCATCCTTCAATAAATAATACAGTCAGCAACTTCCTCAACACCTTCATTGTCTGAGAAGGTGTCATTTTCCACCTTGTTCTTGTTATTCAAGTGCAGTGCCATGTTGTGCAGAGCTCAATATATGAGCGATATGTGAGATCACGGTGAGCATCTGGAAGTGCTGATCTAGGGACTGGAATTTCTTCTTCAAGACCCTGTTTAATGATCACTCAGCTGTTTCACCTTTTATTTGCATCATGCTTCAGTTCCTCAAAAGAGTAATTAGTCACCTCTATGATGGGTAGCCCTTGCCTCCAAGAATAACTCATTGAAGGTATGTGGATACTGTGAAAAGGTTTGGGACTACGGCTGCTGACATATGTAGGTGCTTTGCTACTATCAGTGAATCAGGTAGAACAGCTGCAGAGTCCACTGATGGTGCTTACAGACCAACTAACCTTCAGTTGCTTCATCAAGGATCTTGCTTCCATCATAAAAACAGAAGTGGGGATGTCCACTGATGATTACACAATGTTCAGCACCATTTAGAATTCCTTAGATGCTGAAGCAGTCCATGAACACCATCTTCTGCAAGTTCCCCTCCAAGCCGCCCACACCATTATAACATCATTCCTTCACTGAATTAAAATCCTGGAACTCCATCACTGATATAATTGCTGGTACACCTAACCATATATGGTGTAGCACTTCAAGAAAGCAGCCTACTAGCTAGCATCTCAAGGATAGCACAGTGGCTCACTGGTTAGCACTGCTGCTTCATCATGCTAGGGACCTGGGTTCAAATCCAACCTTGGGTGACTGACTGTGTGGATATTGCACATTCTCTCTGTATCTGCATGGGTTTCCTCCCATAATCCAAAGATGTGCAGGTTAGGTGAATTGGCCAATCTACATTATCCATGGTGTTTGGGAATATGTAGGTTAGGTGCATTTGTCAGAGGTAAATACAGGGTAGGGGAATGGGGCTGGATGGGTTATTCTTCAGAGGGTCAGTGTGGACTTGTTGAGCGGCAGGGCCTGTTTCCACATTGTGGGGATTCTAAAGTAATCTTCTAAGCCAAGGGCATTTAAGGATCAGTATCAAAGGCTGACCTAGCCAGTGAAACCTGCATTGCATGAAAGAATAAGTAAAAATAGTTGCACTATGGTAGAATAGAAGACCTTTTATATGAAATTGACTACTGCTTTCCAATGGGGTGATGATCACATTATTACAATCATTGTTGTGAAGGTGTATCAGGTACTGTACCTTTAAGAGAGTTGAAGGACTTAGCAAACACACAGAACGCTGGAGAATTTACAATGTAATATTTGGTCCAGCAGCTAGCAGTACCTGGGTTGCTATGAGACAAAAACAAAAATTCAAAT
The DNA here is from genome assembly GCF_047496795.1 of Chiloscyllium punctatum. Classification (NCBI taxonomy): domain Eukaryota; kingdom Metazoa; phylum Chordata; class Chondrichthyes; order Orectolobiformes; family Hemiscylliidae; genus Chiloscyllium; species Chiloscyllium punctatum. The sequence continues at coordinate 133,756,213 of NC_092741.1, read as the reverse complement.
ACGACCGATCAGTTAAAATTATGCCCCAAGATACTAAACTCCAATCAAGTTTGAATTTGGTATTTTGACAATATTAAAACCAATGAAATGATCCAATGCTTTGGGGTATAAGACCAGGAAAAATTGAACTGTTGGAGGAGAACTGCCAAAAGACCAACAGATGTAGACTGCTAGTAAGAACTCTCTGAAAGGCACCTGTCTGGAGAAGGAGTTTGCATGGGAAAAAAAGATCAACACCAACCTGGAGAGCAAATCTACAGAGGAAGATACCAAGACAGGATTCAACAGCTGGCTGGTTTTGAAATTTGAATTTTTCTGTAAATCTTAATTGGAGGTTTTAATGGATCAGTATTGCAGAAGGGAAGGTAAAAGATAGGTTTAGATAAATGAGTTGTAAATAGTTGTTAGTTAATTATTCTGTTAAACGTTTTAAAAAGTAGTCATTAATTTTTACTTTAAATAGTGACTTTTGGGGTAATTCTTTGCCTCTAGAATTTTAACAGATTACAGCATAGGATGAATCATTTCTGTGTTGCAGGTTTAAATTAGCAGATGGGTGGGGGGTTTGGTTTACCCTGTGTTGTAACAATCAGTCACACCCTCTCCCTGGAGAAATCCAGTAATGGGTTTGAAAGCCATGGCCAAATCAATATGTAAATTCACTTTCCGAAAAAGACACAAGGCATTACCTTAACATACAGGTCTGCTGCATACTGAGAGGTCCTACAGAGGTATGCTTGGTTATTGGATATCTTTATGGCAGAAATAGAGGGATTCTTGCCCAACAAGTTATCGGGGCTAGGTAGGAATGGGGAGATGTGGCCCCAATCAGATCAGCCACAATCTTATTCAATGGTAAAGCAGGATCGAGTGATTGAATGTTTCTAATTCCTAAGTTTGTACATATGTGCACACACTTGTGCTTACAGTATCAAAAGAACTGTAAGCACATGTATCAAAAGAACACCAATACAAGAGGAAACCTTCTCTGAAAAGTGGAAGTAATTTTCAGAAACCTATTTGATCTCAGCTATTTTGATGTATAAGCAGGAAGCCAAAGTTAAAAAATTCATTATCAAAGTAAATAAGGCGCAGCCAGCTTTCATCTAATAACCAGTAGAAGATTCAAATATATTTCAAAAGAAAATAAAATCCTTCCTTTTCTCTTTGAATGTAAGCCACAGTTTCTCAGAGGCAAAATTTATCAATATCACTACTTGCTTGTAAATAATTCCTTTGCATGATTATTATGGGACTATGTATATCATAGTCAATTAAGTGTATAATCTGATTTAACTTTATTTTGATGCACAACAAATTAACATTTCAGTATTTACATATTGACCTTTACATGTGTTTGTAAACGATAGCACCACTCAGTCAACTCAAACACTTCATAAATGAGACAAATATTATTGAGTTAACAAACAAATAATTTCAGAATGAACATATTACTATTGCAGTTTAATCTGAGCTGCAATGTTTAGATTGAAATAAATTGTATTTTAATTTCATGCATTTTGAATATGTTTGAAGTGAGGAATATACTAAAACAATAAAGGTTATAGCCAAGTTAGTTTGATTCCATATGTACCTGGACTAAATGCAAAAGCACTTTGGGCAGCTATGTCACCAGTTATTCACCACTGAATTGTTATCACCAGTTTTCATATTACTTGATTTTCTAGTCTAATTCAATGGATTTCTATCAGTAGCATCAATCTTTAGTAACAATTTTAGTAACTTTACAAAGACATCTATAAGTTAATCAAGCCCAAGATGGTCTCTATTGCTTAAAGACTGAAGAAATAGGAGAACCTGAGATACACTGGGTACTGCTCTTGTTCTCTGGACTAGAGGTTCCAGGTTTAGGTCCTACCCCAGGACTTGATGAGCAGAGAAGCTGTGTCATAATTTGGCCAAACAGCTTGGCAATAATCTGTAAGTCACTAATACACCTCTGGCAAGTGGCAAGAAGTGGAAAGTTTCTTGGTCGGCTAGAACCATGTGGTAGCTGCAGAGCAACAATTTTCCAAAGGCTGTTAAGAGACTCCATTTGCAGTTTCTTGCCATGAGCAAGCACCAGTTTCGTGCTGAAAAGCTATCAAACACACACACACACACACGAAATATCCTGAATCCATACAATAGTAGGAATTTCAACATGATGGGGGTGGGGGGGGGGGGGGGGGGGGGAGGTGGATCACTACTTAGCATTTAGCATTAATTAAAAACAGATTATTATCCACGTTTTAGCATGTCAATGCCATGACAAACTCATTATTTTGCAAAGTTGCTTCCTGCACCATGACAGTAAGGAAATGAGACCTCTTGAAATGCTTTTCAACCTTGGGGCATAAAATATTATGAATGGATTGCCATATCATTTCAATAGACCCAGCAACTCAGAAAGAATCTTGAGGTCCCTGTGGCTCTTCTGACATTATTAAAATTATCAAAATATTTATGAACTATCCAACTCATGAAATAAGTTTATTCTTCAGCTGCTTTTGCTTCGTCAGTACAGCTGCTGGCTTTTCCAACTTTGCCGAAAGCCCAGACCTACCTGTGAGAGGAGATTGCTTTTGAATGCCGCACTTGCTGTGAGGTGATGGTAAATATATGTCCTGATAATGGATATTTGCTGTTGGAAGAAAAACATTTTAACGTTTCAGAAGATGATTAATTTCCAATGGAAAATATTGATAGTTTTCAATAAAATTGAGCAAATGTTCCTTCACGTTTTGAATAAGGCAATGCATCATCCACAATGAAAGCGTTTTGCTGTTGGAAGTTCGGGCATGAAATCTATCTGTATTACTGAATTCAGAATCTGAGATGTCTTTATGTTTTTCTTTGTAACAATAACATACCACTGGTAAATTGTTGACTTTCAAATTTGTAGCATTATAATTGTCTAATAATCTATTCTATTATACTGATATTAAACCTAGTCACAGATCACTTTAGCGACAGGTATGGTGTTAAGCATTGACTGCTATTGCTGGTACCAAGTTGTAGCAAGCATGATACCCAGATAACAACCACTTGTGAGGGCCCGGTATCACAGTGAAAGTATCCATATCTCTGAGCCAGGCGATTCAGATTCAAGACCAACCTGCCCTGAGGTGTGTCACAGTGTGTCTGATTATCTTTCACTAAAGTAACTTGCTAGCGTAGGTGGCATGGTGGATAGAGTAGTGTACTACCAATAGTCCTCCTTCCTGTGCGAGCCTAAGAGGTGAGTCTGTACTTTACGATGAAGAATGACCATTGAGTAAGTCTTAATGGACAAGGCTCTTGTCTTAAATAACAAGATGCAGTTTATTATATCACAGTAACTATATAGTGGTTACATTAACTCTTAGACTTATTAACTATTGCATGGGAGGTGTAGAAGACACAAGGTGTCTGTGTCAGGAGAGCATCCCAGACGATAGCTGGTTTGCCATTGAGAATTGTCTGAAAACATTAGATTAGATTACGTTACATTACAGCATGGAAACAGGCCCTTTGGCCCAACAAGTCCACACCGACCTGCCGAAGCACAACCCACCCATGCCCCTTACCTAACACTACGGGCAACTTAGCATGGCCAATTCACCTAACCTGCACATCTTTGGACTGTGGGAGGAAACCGGAGCACCCGGAGGAAACCCACGCAGACACGGGGAGAACGTGCAAACTCCACACAGTCAGTCGCCTGAGGTGGGAATTGAACCCGGATCTCAGGCACTGTGAGGCAGCAGTGCTAACCACTGTGCCACCGTGCCGCCATTATTCTAGATGGAAATCAACATCATTCATGGGAAGGCAATGGCTCAGTGGCATTATCATTAAGTTATTAATCCAGAGGTCTCGATGATATTCTGGGGACTTGGGTTCAACTCTTATCACAGCAGATAGTGGAAATTGGGCCTGATGGACCACATTCAAGATGAAGAGCTTATACTCAAAATATCGACTGTCCTGTTCCTCAGATGCTTCCTGACCAGCTGTGCTTTTCCAGTGCTGCACGTTTTGACCCTGATCTCCAGCATCTGCATTCCTCACTTTCTCCAAGATAGTGGAACCAATTAATTAATCTAGAAATAAGGGTCTGATGATGACTATAGAAGAATTGTCAGGAAAATCCCATTTGGTTCACTAATGTCCTTTAAGAAAGGAAACTGCTGCCCTTACCTACACGTTAGTCCAGATCCACAGTAATGTAGTTGACTCTTACCTTAACTACCCTCTGGGTAATTAGGGATAGGCAATAAATGCTGGCCTAGCCAGCCACGCCCATATTTTGAATGAATTAAGAAAAAGTCAGTGTTAGATTATTCAGAACCAATGCATTATATAACATTTCCTAAGCTTTTGCCTCTAAAATAACCTAAGATTGCATGATTATATAAAATATTATGCTTAATACTACCTCTTATTCATCTACTCCCCACCCCTCACACTCTTGTAAACTAAATTTCTCACATCACAAATTCAATTATTGGTCAGAGTATTGAGAACAGGAGTTGGGAGTTCATGTTGCGGCTGTACAGGGCATTGGTTAGGCCACTTTAGTAATATTGAATGCAGTTCTGGTCTCCTTCCTATCGGAAAGATGTGAAACTTGAAAGGGTTCAGCAAAGATTTACAAGGAAGTTGCCAGGGCTGGCAGATTTGAGCTATAGGGAGAGGCTGAACAGGCTGGGGTTGTTTTCCCTGGAGTGTCAGAGGCTAAGGGGTGACCTTATTGAAGTTTATAAAATCATGAGGGGCATGGATAGGATAAATAGACAAAGTCTTTTTCCCTGGAGTGGGGGAGTCTAGAACTGGAGGGCATAGGTTCATGGTGAGAGGGAAAAGAGACCTAAGGGGCAACTGTTTCACGCAGAGGGTGGTATGTGTATGGAATGAGCTACCAGAGGAAGTGATGGAGGCTGGTACAATTGTAACATTTAAAAGACATCTGGATAGGTGTATGAATATGAAGGGTTGAGAGGAATATGGGCTGGGTACTAGCAGGTGGGACTAGATTGGGTTGGGATATCTGATTGGCATGGACTGGTTGGACCGAAGGTTCTGTTTCCATGTTGTACATCTCTATAACTCGATAAGTGGTCTAAAAGTTTCACAATACTTCCATTGTACATTTGTTTCAGACTTGTAATAATGGTGAAGGAGCACTGGATGCTGGGGAAATTCAACATATCTGGCAGCATCTGTGGTGAGAGCAAGTGAGTGAGTTAGCACTGAGTCAGGTATGAACTCTTCTTCAGGACTGAAGTTCTTTTCTTTCCGCTGTGTCCCCATGCTCTTCTGAGGTCTGGAGCTGGACTGGAGGCAACCTGCCCTACATCAGAGCCCATGACCTTGGTATTTTGATTGGGCACTGCCAGAAGCATTTGCAGCTCGAGGACCAGACATGCTGAGTATGTCCTGCCCAGAGGCAGGTCCATTATCTTTATCCTGAACTTGCAGAGGGCTGAGCCTGGCAAGCAGGCTACAGGTGGACAGTTCGAGTGTCTTGACAGGAGCATTCTGGGGAGGTCTGAATGCCTTTTGTCCTGCAGCTGGGACACACTGCCTGTTTCTACATGAGGAAGGGGCAATAATGAGGTTGAATTCCAAGGTTTCCTCAAGGCTGTGCAACTATGCAGCCACGCTGGGGTTCCTCCAATGCCCTATCGCTTGGCGTGAACTGTGTAGTGTTGTCTCAAAGGTTTCAGGAGTCACTGTTGCCCACAGACTTTGAAGGTCCACGCATTGTAAAGATAACTAAATAAATTAATAGGTGTATCCTAAAAGTCCCTGGTCCCCCTGTTACCATGCCATTGATGTAAAAAGGTAAAAACAATGACTGCAGATGCTGGAAAGCAAATACTGGATTAGTGGTGCTGGAAGAGCACAGCAGTTCAGGCAGCATCCAACGAGCAGCGAAATCAACGTTTCGGGCAAAAGCCCTTCATCAGGAATAAATTTGATGAAGAGCTTTTGCCCGAAACGTTGATTTCGCTGCTCGTTGGATGCTGCCTGAACTGCTGTGCTCTTCCAGCACCTCTAATCCAGTACCATGCCATTGATGCTGTGCACTAAAGGCTAAAACAATGGCATGCAGGTTGTGCGAAACCCAGTAGGCCCTGAGGCTGTTGGACCTTGCTCTCTACCATGCCAACATTTCCATGAAGGCTGGCAGAGCCTCACATGCCAGAGGCACTGGGTCCCAATTGCATTGCTGCAATCCTTTGTGTCAGAATGTCCAGTGCCCCTGACAAACTTGCTTGCTGCTCATTGGTCTGCTCATGCATTTTAATGAGTTCACAAATCACTCACACATTCAGGTCCTCTCCCATCTGGTCCCTGGTCCCCAGCAGTCTTCTATTTGCCTGTGATAGCCTCCTTAGCAGCTATGGAGACATTGATGTGGTCACCAGGAGCTGCACCCATCTCTAACTTAGCTTACGTTCCCATCCAGGTATCATTACCTGAGCTGGTGGGGAGAGGACAGCAGGTAGAATTTCCAGGGCATCCTTGAGGCTTTGTGCTCTTTTCTTCCACAGAGGTAGGGGAGGATATGTCTTTTGGTACTGACCTCTTGCTGAAGTCACTTGTGCCTGAAGAGATGTTAGAGACAACACATTGTGAACAAGGGTAGAAGTTCTGGTCTGTTGAAAATATGCTCAGTGTTGGTTATGGAAGAGGAGCACAGCAATGGATGATGACACTTAGTTGCCGGACATGAATGTTTGGTCATTTCCACAGGACCAGTCTTAGTCCTAGTTGGTGAGGGCCACGATCCTTTCTTCTGACAGTTTGAGGACACAAACCATCTTGGCTGTCTCTGCCTTATGATGGGTTAATTTCACCTAGAATGGGGAAAGGAGAGCAATTGAGTGAGATGAAAGTGGTTGGAACAGCTGTTTCACTGGTGCAGGTAGGATAAGGTGGTGAAGTATGCCAAGTAGTACTGAGACCGTTCAGTGGTATGGGAAATTGAAGTGGGTAAGAGAGAGTGAGGGTAGATATCGCATGCAATGGTAAAATGGTGGCACTTGGTGGGAGATGTCTGCAGTAGCAGAGATGGAGTGAGTGGTTGTACAACAGAAAAGATGGTCCTATTTAATCTGGTGCAGCAGAGGAAGTCATTGACCTTCTTCCTACACTGTTGTGTGTTTGTCCAGACCATGGAGACTGCACTGAACTGGGCTGCAATCTTGGATCAAGCTGGTAGGACCTGGGGCTTTGCCTTCCTCCGCTGGTCCTGGGAGAACAGGAAGGTCTTCATCTGTATTACTCCATCCACTAGGATGCCCAGGTCCCTAACCACAAAGTGGGTTATGTATTTTCCCTTTTCTGCCTTTCTAGGGAAATTCACAGGAATTGTGCAGGTCATCTCCAGACTAACTTGGCAAGGTGCACAATGATTTCAATAAATACGGTGCCAGCACCAGGAATTCTAGGATATCTAAATGATGATAAGTACTTCTACCTCCGGTGAGTGGGAGAACAAGAAGTGTGGGGCACGATAGGTACATGGCACATTGTTAATGGAGCTTTTATAAGATCATCAAAAGTATCTGTATCTTTTATTTCTTGGCAATTTATGACATCAGCTATACAACCCACTGAATATACACGTTCTGATTTTTGAACTGGTAATTAATTTTGAAACAATTCTGGATCTTAAGAACTATTTCTCCATGAAGTCCAATCTTGAATTTGGCTACGACAATGTCTGACCATGAATGTGCTAAGAAACTGTATGTCTTTTTCCATTACTGCCTAATGTGTTTACGAATTATGAATATATAAATGGTTTAAATCTGTTATCGATGTAATATTGTTTTAGATCTATTGTTCTGTAAGCTTGTTGTCATGTATTCAGAAATACAGTTTCATTTTAAATGACTCTAAATCTTGCTGGCATCTTTGCAGACTTTTCCTTAATTAGTTTTTTGTTCATTTTTTAAAATCACTGTATCTCATGCCTCACTCAGATAGCACTCTAGAAATCAAGCTCTGCTGGTCTCATTCATCACAAATGTTAAAGATGTTATAAAAATATACAAAAATCTCAAATTTAGCAGTCTTTTCAGACAGCTTGACAGGAACACAGACAAGGTTTCTGCACTTACTATGCATTACCATTTACTACAAATAAATAGCCATAAGTGCATTTTGCTTGTTATGATTGATTGGCATTACACCTACAAACATTCATTCCTTCTCATCAGAGCTCAGAAGCAGCAGCATATCCGCTTGCAAAATCCACTGCAGAACTTCACCAAAACCCCTTAGACAATACCTTCAAAACTCATGACTGCTGGCATCTAGAAAGATAAGGGCAGCAGATTCATGGAAACACCACCCACCTGCAAGTTTCCCTCCAAGCCCCTCACCATCCTGACTTGGAAATGTATCACTATTCCTTCAGTGGATTGAGAAAGCTCACTACTACTTCAAGGTCAACTAGGCCAGCAACATCCTCATCCTTTGAATTAATAACAACAAAAAAGTCTCTAACTACAACTAAACAACTATGAACTGTTGTCAGGATTAGAAGTCACACAACAGCAGATTATAGTTCAACAGGTTTATTTGAAATCATAAGCTTTCGGAATGCTGCCCCTTCATCAGGTGAGATTTCGCAATAGAATGAGCGAACATTGGGAACTCCATCAACAAGTTACAGTTATTGTTTTAAAACACAAGGAGTATGGAAAGGATTACTACACTTTTTTTTTAAAAAAAACATGGTGTTATGGATGGAAGGGAAGGCGGTTCAATAGTCCTAGATGATCCTTTTGGCTTGTCAGGATCTACTGCTCTTTGATCTTCCTTTTCCAGATACTTTCAATGGCTTGCAAGATGCAGAGAGAGACTGGCTCACTGGCTAAATGCAACAGCTTACAGCAGCTGATGGAAAATACATTGGCTTTCTTCATGCGTTAGGTGTTTCTTTTAACTAGAGTGAAAAATACACCATCTTCCCTTTCGGTTGTCTGAAGGCTTCTGGGTGATATTGTTCACACCCACAAGCTGTTTATCGAGTTGGGAACCAAGCGTTCAGTCATTGACAGGCAGAAGGCCTTTGTCATTATTCTGTGGAGTTGTGACTAGTTGATAGTCAGCTATTTGTTGACAGTTGAATCTCATTTTAAATCCATGCCCTGGTGCCTGTTTGCCAGCAACTAAATGGTCCCTCATTGATCTGAATAAGCAACAGTGTAAACAGCACTTACAACGTGTGTTGGTAGCTTGCTTTTTTTAAAGAAAAGTGAAATAATCCTTTCTACACTCCTTGTGTTTTAAAACAGTAACTGTAACTTATTGATGAAGCCCCCCAATGTTCATTCATTCTGTTGCCAAATCCCAACTTAGGACCATTCTTAAATAAAAGAACCAAAAGGACTGCAGCTGATATAAATCAGAAACAAAAATAGAGATTTCTGGAAAAGCTCAGCAGGTCTGACAGCATCTATGAAGAGAAATCAGAGTTAACATTTTAGGTCCAGTGACTTTTCCTCAGAACCTTAAGTGAACTCTGATTTCTCTTCACAGATGCTGCCAGACCTGCTGAGCTTTTCCAGCAATCTTTATTTTTGTTCAGGACTATTTCTCTCTGCCCAGTTGCGGCTGTCCATCGTCAATACTGGCTTCTCTCTGCATTTTATCCTCCAGGTCTGGTTGGCAGACATACTGTGGTTGTATACATCAATTAATACAACACTGACCTTTTTTCATTAGTTTGATGTATTAGTTGCCTGTTAATTAATGTTTGATCTATATTGATTTATTAAGCTTACTGCAATTAAAATCTTAAGATTGAAAATCTTGAATTTTAGGTGTTTGCATCAGTCACTGAAAATTAAAAGTCACCTTTTCAAAATAATCTGTTTCCATGTGGATCGTAGCCTAGGTCTTGGGGACCAAGTAAGCAAGTACATTGATATGTTTGAATTATGTGGCGCAATCATGCCTAGCCTCTTTTAAGCCCGATCAGTAATATAAAGAGAAATACTGCATAATCAATACTACTATAAACAAACAAAGTTAAATTACAAACAACCTAACAAGCATGACCTTGATCAAAAATTAAATGCGAAATCTACTGCATCTATTATGGTGCTTATTAATCATGCAGCTTTTGACTTCTAGATGATGTGTGCAAAATACTTTAAAGCTAACATCCTAATGTTTCTTACAGCCTTGGTATCTCAAAGTTTACATTAAAACCTGAGAAAAAATTGATTTAAGATTTCTGATTCATTTTATCTACAATTATTCAGTTACCTTTGTTAGCTGTACATCACACTGAATTTTAATAATCTGTAATTAATGTATTCATAGTTTTCCATTTTTGATCTATCGTATTAATGGCATGAAATTAAATGTTGCCAGAACCAAACGTATTCTTGCTTGAAATAAGTAAGAAGATGGATGTCACTTCTTTTCTAAAGTAACTAAATATCTGTGATGGTGTTAATGAAAGCTTTTGACTGTTATCTTTGGTTAGGTGTCAATAAGTGATGCATTGTTGTACCTTCTGTAGTTTGATGGCACACGTATGATAATGACATCAACTTGTAGCTCAAACCCTCCTTCTAAACCTTGCCCCTTGCCTGAGCAATGGTAACACTTGGCTGAAATCACCAGCAGTTGACTCTCTTCAATGAAAAAGCAAACCTATGATCCAGATATATTGTGGTGACTTTACCATTATTACTGCTCTAATGTGTTTTTGGTAACATTTATTGCTGTGCTCAAAATCATGGAACCATGTGGCTCTTTCTTCTATTAAGTTTCTTGAAGTTCACACTTTTAAAGAAAACATTACTGGCCCCGAATCAGATTGGAATATAAACTCGGAATCTCATTTGGGATTGTAACAGTCTTCAAGAAGATTGCTGATTTCTTGATGAAGGAAGCTGCACACACACTCCCGATGCTACCTGCTTGGCTTTCCTCAATGACTTCAATGAAGAATGCCATGCACAACACCGGTAGAGGCTTGTAATGCTGCTTGCTCTGGCAAACAAAATAAATCCATGCACCATCACAACTAACAGTGAGCTGTGAACAAATTTCTTCTCCAAAGATTTCCACATGCAAGAAAAAATGTTGTATGTACGACTACTTTGTCATGTTTGCCCCTAACTCTGAGATCTGTGGAGGAAACAGAGCTCTATCAGTAGACCATTCAGTGGTTGAATGCTCCCCAAGAAATGTTGCTTGCTGCTGCCCCTCTCGCTATTGTTCCTTTCCCCACTGCAGATCTCAGAGCCCCCCCCCCCCAGCTCTAGCAGCCAGTCTTGTTGCTGGCAGTCTTGGCCTTGTCTGAGTCTCAACGCAAGTTGCTTCAACATAAGACAGCACCCACCTCAATGTGACAGAGAAAACTTCCAAAGCAACAAAAAGTATCAAGCATTTAGTGCTTCCTGTGATTGCTTTAGTCCCACCAATTATCATTGTGTTCTCACTTCATTTTCATTGCCATGTCTCTGGGAGTCTGGGAAACACATTCATTCAAAACTAACACAAAATTCTTGTATCAATGTCTTTTTACTTATCAGTGAACATGTTTAAGCAGCAATTCACCACTACTGAGAGAGTGAAATTTGGAAATCAGCAGGTGTGAATTTATTTGTTTTTTAAAGTCCCAAATCACTCTTGAATCCTCATGTCTCTGCACTTTAAAATCCACCCCTGTGATTTCAAAATCAAATCCAATGATTATGATCCACATTTTAACAGCTGTACATTCCCAGTAGATAGTTTCCAACCCTGATATGGTCTCAATAAAAGCTGTGGAAGTTGTTCTGCCCCTTTTTAAGCTGGTGTGAATATTTGCCAGATAACTTATATGCTTTATATGATGAGTATGCAATTTTTTTCTTTCTCTGGTTTGATCATACTTTGCAATAAGCTTGAAGTCAACAGTTATTTATCTAATAAATTGGAGAGAAAAGAAGAAGCTCCACATATAAGTTACTGCTATTTGCACTGAAAAATAAACTACCTTCAAATATTGAGCAGCAGAGGATAGCATGATTGCTGGATGGCTCCCAGATCATGTTCAAAGCAGTTTTTAGCCATGACTCTTATACTACGTACATCTGTTTTTACCTTCATTGCTAAACAAACTGGTCAGTGCATACTACAACAAAGTGTTTCGAAACAGTGTCCCACACAGTCATTGACAACCAGATGGAGAGCCATCTTTTATAAGCTGCACCATCCGCTATTTCACATCTTAACAGCATCTCATTAGGCATACTTGAAAATGTACAAAAGGATAGTCTGTCAGTTGTAATCATTCACAACATCAAATAGATAATATGCAGCAATATCATCTTATTTGAGAACACCCAGTTCAATCAAGAGCATTCCTCAGTTCAAAGTTGTTTCTGTCCATTGATGTTCAGCTTTATTCAACAATCCTGGTCTGTACTATCCTGGCAATTTTTAAAAGGATAATGCTAAATGATAAGAGGCACCCCATTCAAACCTGACAGATACCACATTTGAGGAGCTCTACCATTGAACAGTGATAGTGCTACGACAGGAGCATTATGACAGCCAGTTATGTCATTAAGTAAACCATAGTTGTACTGAACTTGTTTGAGAGAACATAGAACATAGAACATAGAACATAGAACAATACAGCACAGAACAGGCCCTTTTGCCCACGATGTTGTGCCGAACACTTGTCCAAGCTTAAGCACCTATCCATGCACCTATCCAATTGCCGCTTAAAGGTCACCAATGATTCTGCCTCTGCCACTCCCACAGGCAGCGCATTCCATGCCCCCACCATTCTCTGGGTAAAGAAACTACCCCTGACATACCCCCATACCTTCCACCTTTTACCTTAAATTTATGCCCCCTTGTAACACTCTGTTGTACCCAGGGAAAAAGTCTCTGACTGTCTACTCTATCTATTTCCCTGAACATCTTATAAACCTCTATCAAGTCACCCCTCATCCTTCACCGTTCCAATGAGAAAAGGTCGAGCACTCTCAACCTATCCTCGTATGACCTATTCTCCATTCCAGGCAATATCCTAGTAAATCTCCTCTGTACCCTCTCCAAAGCTTCCACATCTTTCCTAAAGTGAGGCGACCAGAACTGCACACAGTACTCCAAATGTGGCCTTACCAAGTCCTGCAATCACCTCACGACTCTTGAATTCAATCCCTCTGCTAATAAACGCTAATACACTATAGGCCTTCTTACAAGCTCTATCCACCTGAGTGGCAACTTTCAAAGATCTATGAACATAGACCCCAAGATCCCTCTGCTCCTCCGTTAACCCTGTATTCCGCATTCTTATTTGTCCTTCCAAAATGGACAACCTCACACTTGACAGGGTTGAACTCCATCTGCCACTCCTCAGCCCAGCTCTGCATCATATCTAAGTCCCTTTGCAGCCGACAACAGCCCTCCTCACTATCCACAACTCCACCAATCTTCGTATCATCTGCAAATTTACTGACCCACCCTTCGACTTCCGATTCCAAGTCATTAATAAAAATTACAAACAGCAGAGGACCCAGAACTGATCCCTGCGGAACTCCACTTATAACTGGGCTCCAGGCTGAATATTTACCATCTACCACCACTCTCTGACTTCGACTGGTTAGCCAGTTCTCTATCCAACTGGCCAAATTTCCTACTATCCCATTCCTCCTGACTTTCCGCATAAGCCTACCATGGGGAACCTTATCAAATGCCTTACTAAAATCCATGTACACTACATCCACTGCTCTACCCTCATCCACATGCTTGGTCACCTCCTCAAAGAATTCAATAAGACTTGTAAGGCAAGACCTACCCCTCACAAATCTGTGCTGGCTGTCCCGAATCAAGCAGTGTCTTTCCAGATACTCATAAATCCTATCCCTCAGTACCTTTTCCATTACTTTGCCTACCACCGAAGTAAGACTAACTGGCCTGTAATTCCCGGGGTTATCCCTATTCCCTTTTTTGAACAGGGGCACAACATTCGCCACTCTCCAGTCCCCTGGTACCACCCCCGTTGACAGTGAAGACGAAAAGATAATTGCCAATGGCTCTGCAATTTCCTCTCTTGCTTCCCACATAATCCTAGGATATATCCCATCGGGGGACTTGTCTATCCTCAAGTTTTTCAAAATGCCCAACGCATCTTCCTTCCTAACAAGTATCTCCTCTCGCTTACCAGTCCATTTCATACTCTCCTCTTCAACAATATGGTCCCTCTCATTTGTAAATACTGAAGAAAAGTACTCATTCAAGACCTCTCCTATCTCTTCCGACTCAATACACAGTCACCCACTACTGTCCTTGATCGGTCCTTCCCTCGTTCTCGTCATTCTCATGTTTCTCACATACGCATAAAAGGCCTTGGGGTTATCCTTGATCCTACCCGCCAAAGAGTTTTCATGCCCTCTCTTAGCTCTCCTAATCCCTTTCTTCAGCTCCCTTCTGGCTATCCTGTATCCCTCCAACGCTCTGTCTGAACCTTGTTTCCTCAGCCTTATGTAAGCCTCCTTCTTCTTCTTTACTAGATATTCAACCTCCCTCATCAACCAAGGTTCCCTCACACGACCATCTCTTTCCTGCCTGACAGGTACATATATATCAAGGACACATCGTATCTGTTCCTTGAAAAAGTTCCACATTTCAACGACATCCTTCCCTGACAGCCTATGCTCCCAACTTATGCTCCTCAGATCCTGTCTTGCAACATCGTATTTACCCTTCCCCCAATTGTAAAACCTACCCTGTTGCATGCACCTATCTCTCTCCATAACCAAGGTGAAAGTCACAGAATTGTGGTCACCATCACCAAAATGCTCACCCACTAACAAGCCCATCACTTGTCCCAGTTTGTTACCAAGTACCAAATCCAATATGGCCTCCCCTCTGGTCGGACAATCTACATACTGAGTTAGAAAAGCTTCCTGGACACACCGCCCCATCCAATCTACTTGATCTAAAGAGCTTCCAATCAATATTTGGGAAGTTGCAATCGCCCATGACTGTGGCTTCTGCACCTTTCCAAAATCTGTTTCCCAATCTGTTTCTCCACATCTCTGTGCTATTGGGGGGCCTATAGTAAACACCCAACAAGGTGACTGCTCCTTTCCTATTTCTGACTTCAGCCCATACTACCTCCAAAGGCAGATCCCCCTCGAACTGCCTTTCTGCAGCCATTATACCATTTCTAATTAGCAACGCCACACCCCCTCCTTTTTTACCAACCCCCCTCCTTTTTTACCACCCTCCATAATCTTACTGAAACATCTGTAACCAGGAACCTCCAACAACTATTCCTGTCCCTCTTCTATCCACATTTCCGTGATGGCCACAACATCGTAGTCCCAAGTACCAATCCACGCCTTAAGTTCACCCACCTTATTTCTGATACTCCTTGCGTTGAAATATACACACTTGAACCCATCTCTGTGTCCGCAAGTATTCCCTGTTAGGGCTACCTTCTCCACAGCCTCCCTACATTCTTGGACATCCTGAAAAACAGCTAACCTACTTGCTGGACTACAAGTCCGGATCCCATTCCCCTGCCAAATTCCTTTAAACCCCCCCGAAGAGTGCTAGCAAACCTACCTCCCAGGATATTGGTGCCCTTCTGGTTCAGGTGCAACCCGTCCTGCTTGTACAGGTCCCACCTTCCCCAGAATGCAGTCCAATTGCCCAAATACCTGAAGCCTTCCCTCCTACACCATCCTAGTAGCCACGTGTTCAACTGCACTCTCTCCCTATTCCTTGCCTCACTGTCACGTGGCACCGGCAACAACCCAGAGATGACGACTCTGTCCGTCCTAGCTTTTAGCTTCCAGCCTAACTCCCTGAGCTCCTGAATGACCTCCCCACCCCTACCTATGTCACTGTGCACCATGACTTCTGGCTGCACACCCTCCCCCTTAAGGATTCTGAGACACGTTCCGAGACATCTCGGACCCTGGAACCCGGGAGGCAACAAACCAACTGAGAGTCTCGCCCATGTCCACAGAACCGCCTGTCTGTCCCTCTAACTATAGAGTCTCCTATAACTAGCGCTCTCTTCCTCTCCCCCTTTCCCTTCTGAGCCTCAGAGCCGGACCTCGTGCCAGAGACCCGGTCACTGCAGCTTAGCCCTGCTAGGCCATCCCCCCCAACAGTATCCAAAGTGGTATACTTATTGTTGAGGGGAATGACCACAGGGGATCCCTGCACTGCCTGCTTCCTCCCTTTCCCACCTCTAACTGTTACCCAGCTACCTCTGTTCTCTGGCATAACTATGTCCCTGTAGCTTCCATCTATCACCCTCTCAGCCTCTCAAATAATTCTCAATTCATCCAACTCCAGCTCCAGTTCCCTACCGCGGTCTGTGAGGAGCTGGAGCTGGCTGCAGTTCCTGCAGATGAAGTCGGCAGGAGCATCGGTGGTCACTTCTACCTCAAACATCCTGTAGGAGGAACATTCCACTGCCTGCGCTGCCATAACTCTACACTTAGTCTCCAAAACAAGAACACCAAGTAGCTTACCTTTTCTTTTAGGTTAGAAGAGGAGCGAGGGTGGGAGACACTACACGTGTAGTGTCTCGGGTTCCTTCTCCACTCAAATAACAATTACTTACCTTCCCGACTGGCTTTGCGCTCCGACTTCACTTCCACCCAGCTCCCGCCGCTCTCTGCTGCTGCAAAAAATAAATAAATAGAGAGCAGTCAGCAAGTCTCTAAGCAAATAGTTCTAATCTGCAAACAACAACAGCACCAAGCTAGAAGTGGAAGAGGAGCAAGCTGTTTAAGTTCGCCTCATCAAATCGGAATTCCAATTGAAAAGAGGACAAGGAAGGGGAAAAGAAGCATGAAGGGGAGTCCCCAAAAGACAAAACAATGCTCCGGGCTCAGGTCTGCTCAAATCTGGATTTGAAGATTACTAATCCAGTGACAATATTGCAATTCATAATTTGTACCCATATGCCTGATAGTTTAATATTTTGCACATATTCCTTCAAAATCCATTTATGTTTTTATCATCCATTTTATTTGATTTATTTTTTGCTCTTTCCCTCGGGAAAGATTTCTTTCTAACACAATTACTTTGGTTGCAAATAACACCCTGAAGCTGTTCATGACATTGTAAAAATTTATTTTGCTATAACAAGAACTCTGTATTCCTTCACTTCATGTAAATGTATATTTCAGCTGTTTCTGCAATTTCTGCAATTAGCTCAGTTAGCTGGATGGCTGATTTGTGATGCAATGTGACACTAACAGCATTTGTTCAATTCTTGTACTGACGTCACCATGAAGACGCTACCTGCTCAAACTTGCCCAAAGTTAAAAATCACACAACACCAGGTTATAGTCAAACAGGTTTCATTGGAAGCACAAGCTTTCAGAGCGCTGCTCCTTCATCAGGTGGTTGTGGAGGACACAATTGTAAGACACAGAATTTAGAGCAAATGTTTACAGTGTGATGTAACTGAAATTATACATTGAAAAATACCTTGATTGTTTGTTAAGTCTCTCATCTGTTAGAATGACCATGTTAGTTTCACTTCTTTCATATGTAAATCACAAAAAGTTACATTCTCAGGTTAACTTTAACAAGTGGTGTCAGCCCAGATAATGTGTTGAAGGTGTTAGCTCCCTGAGTGCTGCTGTCTGTGCCATAATGTTCAGACTGTTTCTGATCTAAAAAATGAATTAACAGAACCTTACATGGATTCACGCAGTTTTCGAGCAAAGTACAATGTAACTCTGTAAGTACAAATTCACCCCACAAACGTATATGTGTACATGTGCATAAATCCATATAAGATTCTTGTTAACTCATTTTTTTAGATTAGGATCAGTCTAAACATTATGGCACAGACTGCAGCACACAGGAGGCTAATACCTTCAACACATTATCTGGGCTGACACCATTTGTTAAAGTTAACCTGAGAATGTAACTTTTTGTGATTTACATATGAAAGAAGTGAAACTAACATGGGCATTCTAACTGATGAGAGACTTAACAAACAATCAAGGTATTTTTCAATTTCAATGTAAACATTTACTATACATTCTGGGTCCTACGATCTTATACTCCACAACCACCTGATGAAGGAGCAGTGCTCTGAAAGCTTGTGCTCCCAATTAAACCTATTGGACTATAACCTGGTGTTGTGTGATTTTTAAATTTGTACACCCCAGTCCAACACTGGTATCTCCAAATCAAAACTTGCCCAAGGTGTGGTAACACTCATGTTAAACTCACTACTAGTTGTCTCTCTCTAAATGACAGAGATGCCTAGACCCTCTGGGATGAAGATGACTTTTACTAGTTAATACACCTCAATTATTTAATCACCTTTACTGAAGAAATCAAAGTTTCATTTTTCAATAATGTTAACATATTGCATTTTAAACTAGATAACATGGATTCAATTATTTACAAAGTTAAAAATCACACAACACCAGGTTATTGTCCAACAGGTTTAATTGGAAGCACACTAGTTTTCGGAGCGACGCTCCTTCATCAAGTGATTGTGATTTTTAACTTTGTACACCCCAGTCCAACACCGGCATCTCCGAATCATCAATTATTTACCTCAGTGACTCGCATTTATCATACACTTTTTTTTAAATGGTAAATGGAATTTGAAATCACAGTTATTATTCAGTGTTTCTCCATGTAACTAATAAATAGGAGTGAGTTAAATAATATATTTTACTTTAATTGACAATTATATTTTACTGTCTATGTTTTTGAACTTAGAATAAGTAACTATCCAAAAATGGTTGCAACTTTCTGAGGTAACATTTTCATTCACCAGCATTCAATTATATTGCTGTTCATCTTCCCAGTTCAAATACAATCCAAATTGGTTCTTTTGTTTGTCCAGTTAATAGAAAGGCAAGCTCTTTATCTCTCAGCCAGCTGTTCTGTTCAAATGAACACAATTAAAATGATGGTCAAATAATTTTCCCATCCAAAATTGATTTGCTGTTAGTCATACGATTAGTCATGCGTCCATTTCTTTTCATACTCAAAATGCACAAAAGTCCCAAAGTTCTAAGACCAATAATTCATCTCCATAATCATGGCAAGGCCTTTCGAAAGTCCTTCATGTGGAGTCCATTGTAGAGTCAATTACGTTTATTATACCAAGGTGGGAGAAATAGTTGTCCCCTCAACAACTTATGAACCAAGCCAGGCAGCCTAGAAAATGCTGGGTGGGTGAGTAAAAGTAAAACAGAACTACACAGATGCAGGGTTTAAAGTTGGATGTCTTTTAAAGTATAATCTGACATCAGCAAGTTGAACAGATTAGAGTATTTACGTATGTGAATAGTTTGTGAGTAAATCCGATGGTGTCCCATGAATCTGACAGGAACCGGGAAGAAGAAAGCCTCAGTCTCCTCATGGAGTGACATAAATACTCTTGAAGTATATTCACTGCAGAGAAGGAGGAAGTGCAATTAGAAGAATGGGCCTATATTCACCCTAGATGTCCATACAAACATAAAGAACTCTAAATATTCATCAGTAAAACTCGCATTTAGAAGATACCAATTAAGTCGATAAAATCTCAAAAATAAGCAAGCCCAATGAAACTCCATTGCTACAATGGGAATTCCATTTGATGCAAGTTGTTTTGTCAAAAAATCTGAGACTTGACAGTAACAAGTAGTGTTTTTTATATCCAAGAGTATAACATGATTCAAGGAGGAGGAGAAGCCAATGATAAGTTTGTACTTGCTCAGCTAATTTGTAGAGGATAGCAACATGGAAAGACTAGTTCACACTGGCAGTTCGTGCTAACTGATTATCCATGGCCAAAGATCAGAAGTGGTTTCTGTACTTTGAGGCTGTGAAGCTGTGAACACATTTGTATGAATCTAAAGTAGACAGCAGGAAACTAATAGTTATTTTCAAAAAAAAAAGCTAACCTCTAATGTAATGTTATGAGCCTCTAATGAACAAAGAAATAACATGAACTGGTTCACTTTCTAGATCCTGGTTTAAGACCTTCTCAGCAGTTTTGCCAAAGTAAGTCAATACCAAACAAGATCGACTTGGGGATTGTGAAGCATAGGTGTTAAAAGTTTGATTTGCAAGTTGTTCCAAACCCTTCTTTCCCACTGGTCCATTCATAATTGAGATGGAATTATTTCCAAATTTTAACATTTAGCAATATATCTCAGATAAAGATATTATTACTGTCCATAACTCCACCAGATTGCTCTGATTTTATGGGAAACTTTTGGAGTGCAGTCCAATAGAGGCTGGTCTTGCTGTTTTATCAGGCGAATTGCAGTGCTTTCTCCTTAATGAGCATTCTATACGTGCAATCACATCAAATATAAAAGTGTGCCTATACCAATATTGCAGTAGAAAAATGATAAGAAAAGATTTGTGTCATATATCTCCAGAGCTTTAAATCTTTTATCTTCAAGTCATAATTCATACATTCAATTTTACCCATTTTTAAAGTGGAAGTAATCTACTTTACCTTAGTTACAAGGTTTTCAGTTGTGCAACCTCAACAGGATCTTGTCACAGCTATTCTCGAACTACACTTCAAAACTGTCTGACTGGATGCTGCTACAATATAATAACATTCTCTCCTGAGGTGTAATCTCTGCCATTATGCCACACAAAGTCCAACAGATTCTTCGACAGTGGATGCATTAAACTACAGGGCCTCCAAGCCACAACAGTCAAAGTAATGGAAGGATGAGAAACTATTTGCCTCTTTTAGAATGCAAAGTCTTTTTTGCATTTGACCTCTGAATTTTTTTTTCCCCATCACAATGGAGAATGGATAGAATTGTTTTCTTTGCAGCAGCATTTTAAAAATTGTGAAAAGAACGATGATGCTATTCCATTTTTGAATTCTTAAATGTGGTAATATTCGGAAGTGCAATAAAAAAATGTTAATTTGACTTGTTATTGAGGGGCAGACCTGATTTCAAGACCAATGTAAAGTTTGCCCTCTGATAACATTGTTGTAATTAGACAATTTGTAACAGTTTGTGTTTGTAAAACTCAGCGTAAGAAGCTAATAGGAGACAGTGAGGTCTGCAGATGCTGGAGATCCGAGTTGAGAGTATGGTGCCGGAAAAGCACAGCAGGTCAGGCCGCATCCGAGGAGCAGGAAAATCAACGTTTTGGGCTGGAGCCCTTCATCAGGAATGAGCCTGGGGAGATAAATGGGAGGGGGGTGGGGGTGGGGCTGGGGAGAAGGTAGCTGGGAGTGCAGTAGGCAGATGGAGGTGGGGGTTAATTTGATAGGTTGGAGAGGAGGGTGGAGGGGATAGGTGGGAAGGAAGATTGACAGGAGGGACAGGTCATGAGGTGGTGTTGAGCCAGAAGGTTGGGACTGGGATAAGGTGGGGGGAGGGGGAATGAGGAAACTGGGAAGTCCACATTGATGGCCTGGGGTTGAGGGTCCAGAGGTGGAAGATAAGGCGATCTTCCTCCAGGCATCGGGTGGTGAGGGAGTGGCGGTGGAGGAAGCCCAGGACCTGCATGTCCTTGGTAGAGTGTGAATGGTAGTTGAAATGTTCAGCCACGGGGCGGTGGGGTTGGTTGGTGCGGGTGTCCTGGAGATGTTCTCTAAAACGCTCTGCGAGAAGGCATCCAGTCTCCCCAATGTAGAGGAGACCGCATCAGGAGCAACAGATACAATAAATGATATGTGTGGAAGTGTAGGTGAAACTTTGATGGATGTGGAAGGCATCCTTGGGGCCTTGGATGGAGGTAAGGGGGGAGGTGTGGGCACAGGTTTTGCAATTTCAGCGATGGCAGGGGAAGGTGCCAGGAGGGGAGGATGGTTTGTTAAGCGGTAGTCGTGGAGGGAACAGTCTTTGCGGAAAGCGGATAAGGGTGGGGAGGAAAATATATTCCTGGTGTGGGATCCATTTGTAGGTGACCAACATTTCCGCCACCTACAAATGGACCCCATCAAAGTTTCACCTGCACTTCCACATATGTTATTAATCAGTCATATTGTTGTGGGTCTGAAATCACACATGCGCCAGAATTGGTAAGGACAATTCATTTTCCTTCCTAAAGCTTTGTAAAACTCAATCTGATTTAATTAATGGCAATCTCATATCTTTATCATCCCTATTACTACTAGCTCTTTCCTGTATTTAAGGCAGTTTGTGAATTAAATACAGCTATTTAAATAGGTATTGAACTCAAATTGTCCAATTATATTTAGGAATATACAATTGCTCTGGGAGGAGGGCTCGTGTGGTGGAGTTGTAGTGTCCCCATCTCTGAGCTAGGATACCTGGATGCAAGTACCACGAGCTCCAGAAATGGGTTACGTCATCTCCAAATGGGTTGATTAGAAAATGTTTACAGTTGCTCTGTTGTCAGGAGACTAACCTGAATATGTGCATGCTGAATTCTTTATAAACTAGTTGACAGGTAGCTGCATAATGGATGGGCTTTTTAAAAATGCAAGTATTAGATTATTATGAGCTGGATTATACTCTCGTCCACTATTGGGTTAGAAGTCAGGGGTGCGACACAAATGATCCAACAGGCTGTTTGCCCACCAGCACTGGAGAAATTACTGGGATTAAAAAGAAATAAATTCTCCATGGAGTAAAATTCATTTCCCAGGATACAAAAGCAGGTGGTCATGGAAATAATTGATGTGTCGGTTATCTTCTTCCAAAATTTTGTAGATTCTGCTACACTTCCAGTTTGTTATATTGTAACTCCAGTGCACGTGTGTTTTTTTTTAAGAAAGGAGGGAAGGAGTAAATTAGATGTCATAGATCTGTAAGCCGAACATCAGTGGGAAGGAACATTCGATAAACCATGCGATAAGAGTTTTTTCGGAAAATACTCGAAGGATGACACAGACAATGTGTATTTATGGAAGGGAAATTGTGTTTGTTCAAACCAGCTGAAGCTGTTCAAGGATATCACATGTAGAATAGATGAAGGAGAACCAGCAAATGTGGTGTACATAAATTTTCAGAAAATATTTGATGAAATCCCACGTTAAGTGGTTTGTGTGTACAATTAAGGCACATGGAAATTGGTGATAGTTTACTTCCATGGGCTGAGAAATAGCAGACAGGAAACACAATAAGAATAAATTGGACATTTTCAAAGTGGGAGGTGGTTACCATAGAGATTGATGCTGGGTCTCCAGTTATACATAAAGTATTACCAAGATTTGAATGGAGTCAAATGTAATATTTCAAAGTTTGTTGATGACATGAAATTTAATGGAATTGTGAGTGGTGAGGAGGGTGGAAAGATGATTCAGGCCAATTTAGACAGGTTGACTGTGTGGGCAAATGCATAGCAGATGAAGTACAACATGGCTAAATGGGAGGCTGCCCACTTCATTTGGATGCACAGAATATCAGAGTATTATTTCAACAGTGATAAATTGGGAAATGTTGAGATACAAAAGGATTTGGGTATCTTTGTACACCAATCACTAAAAGCAAACATGCAGGTGTAACAAACAATTTGGAAGATAAATTGTGTGTTGGCCTTCATTGCAAAAGGCTTTGAGTATAGGAGCAAGGATATCTTGCTATAGTTGTACATGGCTGAACAGACCACACCTGAAATATTCTATGCAGCTTGTTTCTTTACCCAAAACATAAAAGGAGTGCAACAAAAGGTACAGTAGGCTGACTTCTAAGATATGAGCTTTGTTGTATAAGGAGAGACTGGGTCAACTTGGCCTGTATTCCCTGGAATTTGCAAAATGTGAGAGAGGACCTCATTGAGGTTTAAAAAAGGAATTAGAGAGAAAATGGAATAATCAACCAGTTAACCTGACATCGATATTTGGGAAAATGCTACAGTCCATTGTAAGAGATTTATTAGCAGAGCATTTGGAAAACAGTAACAGGATTGGACAGAGACCAAATGGATTTGTGAAAGAAGAATCATGCCTGACAAATCTACTGGGACTTTGAAGATGGAATTAGTAGAGTTTATCAGTGAGAACATGTGGATGTGGTTTACTTGGACTTTCAGAAGACATTCAATAAAGGTCCATGATAAGCAATTAGCACGTAAAATTGAATTCCATGGGGTTGCGGCTGGCATACTGACATAGATAGCGAACTGGCTAGCCCTGAAGAAGGGTTACACCTGAAACAACGACTTCTCCAACTCCTGATGTTGCCTGGCTTGCTGTGTTCTTCCATCCTTCCACCTGTCTACTTTGGATTCCAGCATTTGCGGACTTTTTGTCACAAACTAACTGGCTGGCAGATAGGGAACAAAGTAGGAGTAAGCAGGTCACTTTCTAGGTGGCATCAAAAGACTAGTGGCGCATCACATGGATCAATGTTTGGGCCCAGCTTTTCATTGTACTACAGCCTGTTAGCACCATTTGTTGTTGCAGCCTCTACTTGATATCCTGCATGTATTTATGCTAAATATTCACAAAATTAAACTTTCTATTTAGAAATGATGGAGCTTGAGTTACACTGGTCAGATTTAAGATTGAATGCGCCTATCGCTTCCCCTGTGTATTGTTTAATGAACATTTGAAGGAACCATTTGATGGACACAATGTGAATTTCCCACAAATTTAAACACTCAAGTGTCACTCAATTGGATTGACAGTCGCTCATTTTGGTTTGAAAAGATGAGGTGTTTTGATATACATCAGTCAAATAAATGTAGTTCCAGCAATTTTGATAGATTTGCAGTTTGTCACTTACAATATTCATAATGTCACTTATCTTGACAACTCTGAATATGTTACAGAGATGGAAGATAATTTGATAACTTCCAACTCAGGAACTAACTTGGACAGTTTACCTGAGACCATGAGCCTGAGTAGCAAAGAAAGCCATTATTTTGCTTAAAAATATTCTGCGGGATTTTGCACAGTAGGGTCCTGTTAATCAACTATCCAAAGAGAAGGGCATTTTCTACAAGGCATATAAAACTTTTGCGAAAAGGGCAGGCAACTGTGTGACTCCTATCACAAAACAAATTCCATGCACCCATACCAGTGTCTCCCCAAATAGAATACCTACCTACTGACCCCTCCTAGCAGAAGCATCCTCTAGATGGGTGCATGGTCTCTTCCCCCATCGTAGAAAAGTCATCTTTTGTAGCTCAAGCAAACGACACAGCAACCTCGGGGGATGTAAAAGTTAACTATATAAAATCTACAAAGCAGATGTTATGGACTAAGCCAGACCACTCAAAACATTCTTCAGCACGCAGCCCCAGACCATAACTTCGCAATTTGTTTCAGTAAGTGTGCAGTGAAAATTACTAGGAGTAAGATAGCTAGGTTGACGACTAGATTTTAAAAAAGACAAAAATTTATTCACAAAATTACACAATGAAACACAAAGAGCAAAATAAAGAACCCCTACAGAACTCAACCTATCCAACTAGACTTAATTATGCTGTTCCAAATATACACAACAGTCCCAATAAGTAAACTCATTTTAAGAACCAGTATAAATGGAACACATGCTTACAGGTTGAAGTTGAAGTGCAGAAAAGAGAGAGAGTTTACACACAGCTCCCTGTTGAACATCACTGTTCAAGACTGAACTAAAACTGCTCAGCTCAGCTCAGCTAGAGAGCTGACCACTCCCCTTCCATTATACAGGTCACTTCTAAAACATGACCACTTTGGCCTTAAGTCTCACCTGTTTACATAAAAACAAAAGGCCTCTCAAAATCCTTTCCATCTCTGTACCAAACCAGACTGATCGGAGTCTGACCCGGTTTATTGTTCTTTGAAAAAAAATCAAGGAAAGAGTCTTCTTGGGCCAAGGAACAGCTTTTAGGAAAAAAAGGGACTAGCTTTGTGACACCTCCCACCCTTAAAAAAATGAACCATCAATACCAAAAGATGACTTCATTTTTAACCCTTCAAAATCTGGTTAGTTTAAACATGTATATACACTATATTAACTATAAATATGTAAACATGCACAACCACATGCAAATTCAGGCCAAGGTACACCCACCACCAAACTCCTCCGTTTCTCATTTGAGTCTTGATAATACATCGGCAATCACGTTTTCACGACCTGCCACATGCACAATTGTCAGATTGAATGGCTGCAGCAATAAGATCCATCTAAACAGTCTGGCATTTTTGTCCTTAAATTTTTCCACAAATGTTAATGGGTTATGATCAATGTATATGATTGTCTCAGATGCATTGCTGGTAATATAGATACTGAAATGCTGTAATGCCAACACCAAGCTTAAAGTCTCTTTCTCCACATTGAATATTTCTGTTGATGAATGTTCAACTTGCTGGAAAAATACACAATGGGTCTTTCTATTCCCTCATCCTCCTCCTGCAGGAGCACCGCACTGACACCCATATCACTGGCATCGATAGTCACCTTGAAAGACTTTGTGTAATCCGGTGTGGCAAATACTGGGGCAGTGGTTAACACAGATTTTAGGCTGTCAAATGCCTTTTTACAGTCCATTGTCCATTGAAACTTCTTTCCCTTTTTTAACAAATCAGTGAGTGGAGTAGCCACACTGTTAAAATTCGGCGGTAAAATCCAGTCAATCCCAGGAACTGTAGTACTGCTTTTCTCGTTGATGGTGTGGGATATTCCCCAATTACTTTCATTTTCGCATCTCATGGGGCCATTTGTCCATATCCAATGACATGGCCCAGGAAGGTGACTTGGGCTTTGGCAAATTCACTTTTAGCTAGGTTTACCACTAAGCCTGACTTCCGAAGTCGATCGAATAAGCTCCAATAAATGTTGTAAATGTTCCTTCCATGAGTGACTAAAAATCACCAGGTCATCAATATATACCACACAGTTGGGTAATCCAGCAATTACCTTATTAGTCAGTCTCTGAAATGTAGCTGGAGCATTTTCCATACCAAATGGCATGTCTTTGAACTGGTATAGTCCATTTGGCATTACAAAAGCCGAAATTGCCTTTGCTCTCTCTGACAGAGGTACTTGCCAGTAGCCTCTGAGCAAGTCCGACTTAGAAATGTAAGTTACTTGTCCCACTTTTTCGACACAGTCCTCCAACTGTGGAATTGGATATGCTTCAGTCTTTGTAATGGTATTGACTTTGCAATAGTCCACACATAACCATTGGGTACCATCTGGCTTTGGCACATGACAATGGGTGAGCTCCAGTCACTGTAACTCACTTCTATTATGCCATCTTGGGGCATGCGTTCTATCTCCATCTGAACTTGTGCCAGCTTTAGAAGGTTATGCCTATAAGAATGTTGCTTAATCGGAACAACATCTCCTATCTCTACATCGTGCACAATTTGTACTTCCCAGTTTATTTCCGAATATCTCCCCATGTGATACTAATAAGTCCTTCAAGTCTTTCAGGCCATCTTGATTTTCTTGTGGGAGGTAACTTAATAATTTATCCCAATTTTTGACAGCTTCTTCATTGTCCAATTTGATTTGAGGAATGTCTAATTCAGAATCCTCTGAACTTGGTTCTTCCTTCTGTGCTGTAATCATTAATATCTTGCTTTCCTTCCCTATCAAAATACCTTTTGAACATATTCGCTTGGCACACTACATGATATTTCTTCCTGTCTGGAGTCCTTATCAAGTAGTTCATCCCACTCAATTTCTTCTCAATTTGACAAGGTCCAATAACCCTTGTTGTTAAAGGTTCAACTGTTACTGGAAGTAACACCAATACCTTATCCCCAATTGCAAAATTGTGAATTTGTGATTTCTTATCTGCTTCCTGTATCATTGTATGTTGTGATACTTTTAAATGCTGTCTAGCCAACTCTCCAGCTGTATTTAATCATTCTCTAGAATTTGACACATAGTCCAAATGGGTGGTCTCTGAATTCTGATTTATTAATTTCTCCTTAATCAATTCCAACGGTCTTTTACTTCATGCCTAAAAATTAATTCAAATGGACTGAATTTGATCAATTCATTCGGTGCATCTCCAATCGCAAAAAGTACAAACGGAATTCTCTTATTCCAATCATCTGGATAATCCTGACCATAGCCAAAACATAGTCTTTAGTGTTTGATGCCATCTCTAGCACTCCCTGCAATTCTGGATGGTACGCAGTAGATTTGAATTGCTTTATTCCCAAGTTATCCATAACCTCCTTGAATAGTTTGGATGTGAAGTTTGATCTTTGATCCGACTGGATCTCTATTGACAGTCCGTATCTCATAAAAATTTCAGTAAATTCTTCAGCAACCCTTTTAGCTGTAATGTTGCATAATGGAGATCTAGTTGACACATTCATTATTGTTAATGAATACTTATTACTACTTGTTGTTTGAGGTAAGGGACCTATGCAATCGATCAAGGCTCTTGTAAAAGGTTCCTCAAATGCTGGAATAGGTATTAAAAGTGCAGGTTTTATTACTGCCTGTGGTTTTCCAATTAGCTGACATATATGACACGGCTGGCAAAATTCAACTACATCTTTGTGTAGTCCAGGCCAGTATTAATGTCTTTGTATTTTAGCCTGTGTTTTCCTCACCCATAAATGACCTCCAAGTGATAGCTCATACGCCACTCGCAGCACCTCCTTTGTATGCCCTAATAGCAAAACAATTTGATGAATCTCAGTCCATTTCTCATCTGCTTAAATGTTCATTTCTTCGTCAAGACATCAGTTAAGTAAAACACACAGGAATGAATTCACTTTCCTACTCAGTAAATGCCTCTTGATATAACATTTTAACTCCTCATCTTTCTGCTGTAATTCAATCAGCATTGTGGAGCTAAAGATACTAGCATGTTTACCTATTTGATCTTCCCCTGTTCCACCTATCTGATCAAAGAAGATTTCAAATAACACTATGCCAGCTTCCTTATCTGTGTCTTTTGATCTCTCCTGCTTCAGCTTATGCCTCTGTGATCTTGTCATCACACAATCAGTGAAAATTCCTGGATAAACATTCTCCATGTTTTCAGTTGCTTGTGTCTTCACTGGCTTTTCAACAAGAATAGGCAGCACATCTACCGGTGAATCAGCTAAATCATTTGCAAGGTCAAATTGTATTCCTGGAGCTGAGAGTTTGTCCAGTGCTCCTACCAAAGATTCTCCACTCTTCTCTGGACTCTCTAGCCTCACTTTACATAGTTGAGTACTTGTCTCACCATGAATTCCTATTACCAGTACCTTTTCTGGCAATAGTCCCTCAGGAGTGCATAAGTCCTCATCCTTCAGCATTACAGACTGAGAGGATCCTGTGTCCCTTAATATTGTAACCTCTTTACCTGCTGCTCCTGGCCAATGTGAATAAACTCTACTCTTGCATGTATAGTTTTTAAGCAAGAGAAAGTGAGAACTGCAGATGCTGGAGATCAGAGCTGAAAATGTGTTGCTGGAAAAGCGCAGCAGGTCAGGTAGCATCCAAGGAACAGGAGAATCGACGTTTCGGGCATAAGCCCTTCTTCCTGATCTGGCCCTTCTTCCTAAGCAGATCTGGCACTTCCTCCTTAATCAACCTCTGATTATCTTGTACACTCTAAGGCAGTTGTCAACTTCCCCTGTGCTTTTTGTCACTAGTCCGACAAACTTGTAACAAGTCCAGGCCTGTCTGGTTTCCTGCATATGGCTTTCTCCGAGCCCACCCACGCTGCAATTTTGTGTGGCCCACTTTATTACAATGAAAACATCGAGCTTTTTAACTTCTTTATCCCCCTCAAGGGTTTCTTGCTTAACCTGTGGTGAGTTATCCTTATGATCTTCATTAAAATCTACCTTTCCCTTTCCACGTGAGGATTTTTCATTGCCCCAATTTCTATCCCTCATGGACTGACATTGACTCTTGGAGCCACACCGCGTTTTATGGACCAGCTCAGAATCATCAGCCACTTCAACTGCTAACCTTGCTGTTTTAACTCTTTGTTTTCCACGTGAGTTTGCACTACTTCAGCCAGTGAAGTTTTGGATTTCTCCAAAATAATTACCTCTCTAACGGCATCATTGACTTGCTTGATTTGTAAAGCTCTTATTCATCTGTCAAAATTATTGTGTTTGATCCTTTCAAACCCAGTATAGGTTTGACCAGGGTCCCTCCTTAGATTCCTGAAAATTGTCTATAGGCTTCTGGTACAAACTCATATGAGCTTAAAATGGCTTTTTTTCACCTCCTCATACTCCCCAGATACCTCCTCTGATAGTGCTGTGAATACCTCACGAGTCCTACCTACAAATTTAATTTGGATCAACAAAACCCACATTGCCACTCGCCACTGTATTTGTTTAGCCAACTTTTCAAATGAGATGAAAAAGGCTTCCACATCCTTCTCAAATTTAAGCAATGCTTGAACATACTTAAACTGTTTCTCAGTAGGCTTCTGACTACCAGGGGCTTGATCCTCCTCACTCTCTTCCTCACTAAGCCTACCCTCCGCTTTTATCTCCAGCCTTTTATGCTGGCTTTCCTTTTTAAGTATCAGTTTTGAAGGTCAAAAACTCTCTCCCTTTCTCTCTCTTCTGCTGCTCTCTTTTTTTTTCTGTTCTGTTGCTCTCTTTAAACCCTCTTTTCTGCTTTTAATCATAACTCAAAGTGGTTCATTTCTGCTACACTTCCCTTATCTCTTG
Organism: Chiloscyllium punctatum; assembly: GCF_047496795.1. Classification (NCBI taxonomy): domain Eukaryota; kingdom Metazoa; phylum Chordata; class Chondrichthyes; order Orectolobiformes; family Hemiscylliidae; genus Chiloscyllium; species Chiloscyllium punctatum. Next base: position 133,725,678 of record NC_092741.1, on the reverse strand, counting down.
CCTCTAACTCAAAGTGCTTCATTTGCAAGTTAATTCTTGCCACTTCTACAGATTCTGATGGTTTCTCCAGCAAGTTTAAATGGTGAGTTACTACTGAATTTACCTCTCCTTTCCTCACAGAAGCAGGCAGTTCCAATTTCAGCTTCTCTGCTAATTCTTGCAACTTGGTCCTATTCACTTTTTGCAAAACTTCCAAAGTCACTGCATCCACATCCAGAAAACCTTTGGTGACTGAAAGAACCTTTACTATACCAAGGTTTGTCTACCCAACCAAACCAACACCTGAAATAAAGGCAGTAGCACCTACCACTCGCTGTTTAACATCCCGCAAAGAGCCCCCAATCTGTTATGGACTAAGCCAGACCACTCAAAACATTCTTATGCAGGCAGCCCAAGATCATAACTTTGCAATTTGTTTCAGTAACTGTACAGTGAAAATTACCCAGACTAAGATAGCTCAGTTGACAACTAGATTTTAAAACAGACAAAACTTTATTCACAAAATTACACAATGAAACACAAAGAACCCCTACAGAACTCAACCTGTCCAACTAGACTTAATTACATTGTTCCAAATATACACAAAAGTTCCAATAAGCAAACTCCCTTTAAAAACCAGTATAAATGGAACACATGCTTACAGGTTGAAGTTGAAGTGCAGAAAAGAGAGAGTTTCCACACAGCTCCCTGTTGAATTTCCCAGTTCAAGACTGAACTAAAACTGCTCAGCTCAGCTCAGCTAAAGAGCTAACCACTCCCCTTTCATTATACAGGTCACTTCTAAAACATGACCACTTTGGCCTGAAGTTGCGCCTGTTTACATATAAACAAAAGGCTTTTCAAAATCCTTTTCATCTCTGTACAAAACCTGACTGATCAGAGTCTGGCCCGGTTTATTGCTCCTCTGAAAAAAAGTCAAGAAGAGTCTCCTTGAGCCAAGAAATAGCTTTTAGGAAAAAAAGGGACTAGCTTTGTGACACAGAAATGAGTAAAAATATAAGTATAATAAAAATATATATCATACATAGTTAAACAATTCCGCTCTATATTGTTTGGTACCAATAGTGCACCTTTAAGCAAAATAAAGTCTTGAGTAAGAAAGCATGCACTTCTTGGTGAATAAAGTCAAATATAAGAAGAATACCAAATCCAAGTCTGAAAACATAGCATACCATTGATCTTCAACTCCACCATGGGGAATGTAGTCTTCATCCTTGGTAGCATAAAGCTAATGGCTAATCGTCTAGTTAGGCTCAACCATCAATCCGGCACTGGAACCACAATCTTTTTAAGATTTTTATTCACAAAGTCCATGGCCTGAATCAGGTCATCAAACTGATGAGTTAGGCTGCTCAGCAAGGTATTTTGTAGTATTGCAGGATAACGAAGGCCACATTTAACGTTAGGGCACAGGTGTAGCTCCTTTTTTACCTTGGCAAAAGCTGCACGCTGCTTAGCTACTGTCGGGGTGAAATCCGGAAAAATGAATACTCACTTTCCATTACATACAAGGGGAAAAGCATCTCCAGCATAGCATAGAATGTAATTTCTCACTTGAAACTGGTTCACCCTGATGACCATCAGGTGAGGTAACTCTTCATCATTCAGTTTAGCACACAGCATGCAGTGGGCCCTATCCAACATGGATTAGCCTGAAGACTGAGCAGGTCCTGTAAAAGTTGGGCCATAAATTCTGTGGGGCGAGGACCCTCCAATTCTTTGTGCAAACCCACAAGTCGAGTATTATTCCACCTGGAGCAGGACTCCAAACCTTCACATTTCTTAGTCAGCAAATGAGCCATAGCAGATAACACACTAACCTTAGCTTAGAGGCTAGCTATCTGGTTATCATGCTCATTAGCCGAATGTTCCAGGTCCAAAATTGTCCCACGTTGCGAAGAAACATTTTCCTCCAATGGCTTCAGTGCAGTTGTTACCTCCTTTTTAACCATCACTGAAATTATTGATTAAAACGTGGTGATAATTTCAGTCCGCGTATTGTCCATCATGTCCTTAATACTATATACCATGGCATCATTAGTATTCAGCTTCTCCAGAGACTCGGGCTCAGGCAAATGGTTCAGCCTCGCATGACTGGACATGACTGACTCAGTTTTTGTTCAAGAAATTGTCATTTGAAACGATAGGGGTAAGAATAGGTTGTGTTTTTTAAAAATAGGCCAAATAAAGTATTGTGGATGTGTAACAACCAAAGTTATGAAACCAAAATATATAAATCTACCACATACCAGAGGAGCTATTCAAACCTCATTCTACATCATCCATCCTAACTGTTGTGTGACCATGCTGTTGGTTGAATCCTCACTTAGACCATTCTTCCTCTGTTCCAAGTGCCCATTCCAAATCTGCTAAAATAATTAAGACTTTTATGGAGGAGTTTAATGTTGTTGGTCCCTGATAGTTCTTTAATCCCTCTTAAATTTCAGCTCCCCAAAGCAGATGTTAAGCATGTTTGTTTCAGAAACGGGAGTGATTGCGAGTCCAGGCTAATGGCCCCGGGTTGCCCCCCCCAGCCCTGTTCAACCCAGACTGGTACCTGGTCGGCTGAAACTTTGGGCTGCTTCAGGCGCATGGTACAGCACAGCACCAAGTAACAGCCTAAACCGGAGCTGGCCGCTGACTCAGCCTCCAGCCAAGCTGCGCCCCCCCACCCCCCACTCTCCCCCCACTCCCCCTGCTTCTTGGAGCTCGGACCTTCTTCCGGCTCCAGGTGGTTGTTGAGCTCCTGGGCTCCAGTTGCCACCGTCACCACCACTGGGTCATGTTATGTCACTTCATCTGAACACAGAGATGGTATGGGGTGGTGGGGGTGAGGGGGTTTGCACATACCTCAATTTTACAAGGTTTACATTTGTCTATCTATTATTGCGCATTTGGGAATTCACATGTGATTAATATATATGACACAGCTTAATGCTTCAAATCCCTTGGTAGATGGGGACATTAAATTTGCCAGTCTGAATTGCAAAGGCCTGAACAACCCAATTAAATGCAGTAAGGTTTTACATTATTTACGTCACCTTAATGCCCGTATAATTTATTTACAAGAAATCCACTTGAAAAATATAGACAGTCCTAAGTTGAAACGAGGTTGGATTGGACAAGTGCATTCTTCCTCCCTTCTAGCAGAACTCGAGGAGTTGATATTCTTTTACACAAATCTATTCCTTTCGTCCATGCTAAAACAATCTCTGACTCTACTGGCAGATTTATTATTATTACTGCACAGATTTTTTATATTGATGTAAGCTTGGCTAATGTTTATGAGGACAATGAAGCTTTTTTTAGACAGTTCCTTTCAATGTTACTGATTTATCTTCACAACAGTTAATGTTGGGAGGAGATTTTAACTGTTGGTTGAATCCTTACTTAAATTATTCTTCCTCTGTTCCAAGTGCCCAGTCCAAATCTGTTAAAATAATTAAGACTTTTATGGAGGAGCTTAATGTTGTTGATCCCTGACAGTTCTTTAATACCTCTGAAAAGGAATATTCTTTTTTTTCGCATGTCCACCACACTTTTACACATATTGATTGTGTGTCTTGGTGGATAGCAAACTGCTCACATCCATTTCTGGTTGCAAATATGGTTCAATTGTTTTATCAGACCATGCATCTGTCTCAATGAATGTTTGCTTTCAGAAAATTCTTAATACACGCCCACCTTGGTGTCTCAACACGCTTACTCTTCAAGGAAAATTTTGTTAATTTTGTCTCTCAGTGGATTGATTTTTTTAAAAAAATTAACAAAACCCCCGACGTTACAGCTTCTTTGCTCTGGGTAACCCTGAGGGCATTCATTAGGGGTGAAATAATTTCTTATGCAGCACATAAGGATAAACTTAGGAAAGAGAAATTGCCAGGGTTAACACAACGTCTGTCTCAATTAGACTCTCTTTATGCAATTTCTAAGTCTTCAGAAGTATATAAAGAACACATATTCCTTAAGGCAGAGTATGATGTTGTAATGTCACAGTACACCACTACGTTTTTACTCCATTCTAGGTCTAAATTTTATGAACAAGGGAATAGAACTAGTAAACTGTTAGCACATTAGTTGCGCCAAACGTCCTCATCTCAATTATTCCGACAAATTAAGGCTAATTCAGGTGTCACATCAGACCCATTAGAAATCAACAAGACTTTTACGGAATTTTACATTACTCTTTATTCAGCTGAATGTTCTTCTGTTACGGCAGATTTTAAGACCTTTTTTAATGTTTCTAAAATGTGGCCAAGAAATTGCAACAACCAATCACAGCAATAGAACTTAAGGTTGTGGCTGGTTAACTACAAAGTGGGAAAAGCCCTGGACCCAATAGTTTTCCGGCTGAATTTTATAAAACATTTTGGAAAAAGCTGGCGCTGCTTTTGGTAGATATATTTGTTAAGTGTTTAATTCTGGGTCTCTTCCTCAAACTTTAAATCAGGCATCGATTTCTTTGCTTTTGAATACAGGCAAAGATCCTTTACTATGTAATTCATGATTCGGAGATGCCGGTGTTGGACTGGGGTGTACAAAGTTAAAAATCACACAACACCAGGTGATAGTCCAACAGGTTTAATTGGAAGCACACTAGCTTTCGGAGCGACGCTCCTTCATCAGGTGATAGTGGAGGGCTCAATCCTAACACACAGAATTTATAGCAAAAATTTACAGTGTGATGTAACTGAAATTATACATTGAAAAATTGATTGTCTGTTTCAGCCTTTCATCTGTTAGAATACTGTGATAGTTTCACTTCTTTCTTGTGTAAATCACAAAACATTTTTTTTAAAAAAAGTTGCATTCTCGGGTTAGCTGTTAACAATGGTGACAACTAGACAATATGTTGAAGGTGTTGGCCCCCTGTGTTCTCTGTCTATGCCATGATGTTTAGATTGATTCTAATCTAAAAAGTGAGATAATGGAGTTTTACATGAATGCATGCAGTTTTTGAGCAAAGTACAACGTAACCCTTCCAGTACAAATTCACCCCACAAAATATATGTGTGCATGTGGGTCTTTGTCTGTCTGTGTCTGTGTGTCTGTCTGGGTTGGGGGTTGTGAGTGTGAGAAAGTGTATGTGTGTGTGTAGTGAGTGCAGAGTGTCTTAAGTCTGTGAGGGGGTGCATATGTGAGTGTGGGAGTGTGTGTCTGTAAGGGCATGTGTGGGTCTCTTTTTGCGTGCCTGCGTGTATGTGTGTCCATGTGTATGTGTGTATAAGAGTGCCTATGTGTGTGTGAGAATGTGTGTGCGTAGGGGTATCTGTGTGTATGTATAGCACAATGGTGGTCACCTGTAATGTGACATGAACTCAAGGTCCCGGTTGAGGCCCTTGTGTTGCAGGTCACGAAGAACATGGCGTAATTTTTCGGCTCCTGGGAAATACTGAACAACGAAGGGTTCCCTGTCGGTTGCAGGATGTGTCTGTCCCCTGAGGAGGTCATTACGGTTCCTTGCTGTGGCACGTCAGAACTGGCGGTCGATGAGTTGTGCATCGTACCCCGTTCTTGTGAAAGCATCCCTGAGTACTTCCAGGTGTCTGTCACGTTCCTCCTCATCTGAGCAGATCCGGTGTACACGTAGGGCTTGCCCATAGGGGATGGCTGTTTTAATATGTTTTAGGTGGAAGCTGGAGAAGTGTAGCATTGTGAGGTTGTCTGTGGGTTTGCAGTAGAGTGTGGTGCTGAGGTGTCCATCCTTGATGGAGACACACATGTCCAAGAATGAGACAGATAGTCGAGAGTAGTCCATGGTGAGTTTGATGGTGGGATGAAACTTGTTGATTTCACTGTGTAGTTTTATCAGTGACTCCTCGCCATGGGTCCAGAGGAAGAAAATGTCGTCAATGTACCTGGTGTATAATATTGGTTGGAGATCCTGCATAGAGAAGAAGTCTTGTTCGAACCTGTGCATAAAAATGTTGGCATATTGCGGTGCAAATTTGGTCCCCATGGCTGTTCCGTGTGTCTGGATGAAGAACTGGTTGTCAAAGGTGAAGACTTTGTGATCAAGGATAAAGCAGATGAGTTGTAGGATGGTGTTTGGAGACAAGCTGCCCGGCTCTCAGGACAACGCCTTATAACCCTGTCATGGTAGTCCCTGCAAGACGTGTCAGAGTGTGGACATAGATGCCACCATTACGCCTGGGGACACCTCCCACCTTGTACATGGCAGGTACTCATGTGACTCAGCCAACATTGTCTATCTTATACGTTGCAGGCAAGGATGCCTGGAGGCATGGTGGTTTGGGGAAACCGAGCAAAGGCTACGACAACGGATGAATGGGCACCGCACAACAATCAACAGACAGGAGGGTTCCCTCCCAGTTGGAGAACACTTCAGTGGTCCAGGACATTCAGCCTTGGACCTTCGGGTGACCATCCTCCAAGGTGGACTTCGGGACAGACAGCAGAGAAAAGTGGCTGAGCAGAGGCTACTAGCTAAGTTCGGTATCCATAGGGAGGGTCTCAACCGGGACCTTGGGTTCATGTCACATTACAGGTGATCACCATTGCGCTATACACATACACAGATACTCCTACAAACACACAGGCACTCCTATACACACGGACACACATACACACAGACGTGCACACAGACACCCACACACACCCTTACAGACACACACTCCCACACTCACACATGCACCCCTCACAGACTTAAGACACTTTGCACTCACTACACATACAGACACACACTTTCTCACACTCACAACCCCCAACCCAGACAGACACACACATACACAGACAGACAAAGACCCACATGCACACATATATTTTGAGGGGTGAATTTGTACTTGCAGGATTTCATTGTACTTTGCTCGAAAACTGCATGCATTCATGTCGAAGTCTGAGCTCAAAAACTGCATGAATTCATGTAAAACTCCGTTATCTCATTTTTTAGATTAGAATCAATCTAAACATCATGGCATAGACAGAGAACACAGGGGGCCAGCACCTTCAACATATTGTCGAGCTATCACCATTGTTAACAGCTAACCCGAGAATGCAACTTTGCTAAAAAAATGTTTTGTGATTTACACATGAAAGAAGTGAAACTATCACTGTATTCTAACAGATGAAAGGCTTAACAGACAATCAATTTTTCAATGTATAATTTCAGTTACATCACACTGTAAATTTTTGCTATAAATTCTGTGTGTTAAGATTGAGCCCTCCACTATCACCTGATGAAGGAGTGACACTCCGAAAGCTAGTGTGCTTCCAATTAAACCTGTTGGACTATGACCTGGTGTTGTGTGAGTTTTAATTATGTAATTCAAATTGTTCTGTAAGTCTGCTAAATGTTGACTTTAAATTATTGTCAAAGTATTGGCCCAACATTTGGAAACCATCCTTCCATGTACCATATTCTTGGATCAAACAAAATTTCTTCTCAAAAGGCACCCTTTTTTAAAAATCTTTGGCGCATATTTAACATTGTTTACAGTTTTTCCCATTCACTCTCCCTGAGGCATTGATATCTTTAGATGCTGTAAAAGCCTTTGATAGAGTAGAATGGAAGTTTTTTTTTACTTTGGAGAAATTTGGCTTTGAGGAAAAATTTATTTCCTGGATCAAACTACTCTATGCATCACCACAGCGTTGTGTTAGGACCAATATTATAAACATTGACTACTTCTACCTTTATTGTTCTACTTGACAAGGTTGTCCTTTGAGTTTGCCATTGTAGTTGAACCTTTGTCTATTGCTCTATGGACTCATCCTGATTTTTCTGGTATTACTAAAAATGGTGCAGAATTGAAGGTTGCCCTCTGCGCAGATGACCTTTTGCTATTTGGCTCGAACTTATCGCTCTTCTTTCCCACCACACTTTTAATTTTAGAATCTTTTAGTAAGATTTCTGGGTAAAGCTTAAACCTTAGCAAAAGTGAGATATTTGCGATCAATAAGCTTGCCAGGGAATACCCACTGGATGATTTACCTTTTAAAATTGCCAACTCTGGTTTCATTTACCTTGGTGTACACATGGCAGATACACTAGGTCATTTGTACAGGAAAAATTTTGAACCATAACTGACACAAATTAAACAAGACTTCAAACAATGGTCTCTCTTTAATTTTTCTATTGCTGCTAAAATTAATTCCATTAAAATGAATATCTGTCCCTACTTATTTCAATGCATACCAATTTTTCTCCCTCTTTACTATTTATGTAAATTAGATCGTCTCACTCTTTAATTTATTTGAAATTTAAAAAGCTCCTAGGTTCTGAAAACAGTTGCTACAGAGGCCTAAGATGCTAGTTGGAATGGCACTGCCAAATATTTTGTTTTATTATTGGGCAGTAAACATTAGAAATTTGAACTATTGGTTCCATTAGGAGAACCTTGTTGCTCTCCCAAATTAATTGACTACTGAGGCAGAATCCACCCATCTGGTAACATTGAAGGCTTTATTGCATTCACCTCTCTTTTCTTCAACCTCTGTCTACACAAATAATATAATTGTTTCATCCAGTCTTAAAATTTGGTTTCAATTAAGACCCACTTTGGTTTTCAGTCATTGTCTACTAAGGCGCCATTGGCAGCAAATCATGCTTTTCCCCCATCTTTAGTGGAAAGTGCCTTTTCTGGTTGGGCTAAGTTAGGAATAAGAACTGTGAAAGATTTATATGCTGATAGCAGTTTTTCATCTTTTTAACAATTATTTGATAAGTTTTCACTTCCGAAAAGCCACTTCTTTAGATACCTTCAAGTTTGCAGTTTCGTCTATAGTTTATTTCAAGTTTTGCCCTTCCTTCCTAATGATTCTAATTTTGACATCTTTCTCGAACTGCTTTCTTCATTTCGGGGTCTGGTTCAGCTATTTATTCAAACATCCGTAAAATATGCTCAGCTTCTTTTGATTCTATTCAAGCTATCTGGGAAGCAGATCTGGCAGAGCTGGAAGAGGTAATTCCGGATGACGTGTGGGTTGAGATTTTACAAAGTGTGTACAGATCTTCTATCTGTCCAAAGCATTGTTTTATTCAATGCAAGATTCTACACCACGCCCACTACACCAAAGCTCAACTTGCAAAAATATTTGAGGTAGTGTCTCAGCCCTGTGATTGGTATCAACAAAGCCCAGCAAATTATATGAACATGTTTTGGCTTTGCCCTTCTTGAGGTAGATATTGGACTGATATTTTTGACGCCTTATCGAAGGTATCCAGTGAAAATCTTACTCCTAATGCTACTACCATTTTGTTTGGGGTGTCACTGTATTTACCTAATCTTTCTTCCTCTAAAAAAGACATGATAGCATTCACTACCTTATTGGCCAGAAGATTTATATTGTTAAAATGGAAATCCCTAACTCCGCCTACTCATACATGCTGGGTTAGAGATGTGTTATACTTTCTTCAATTAGAAAAGGTTAGATTATCCTTATCTGGCTCCTCTAACAAATTTACAAAAAATTGGAACCCTTTTCTTTCATATGCTAAGGGTGTTTTTTTAACTGTTCCAGACTGAGGTAACTTCTGTTGTGATGATTCTTTACCTTGTTTTTCTTTCCTTCTTCTTTTGTTAATGCAGTTATCTTACTGCAGGTTTAATTTATTATGTTGTGTGCTTTGTATGTGCTTATATTTATTATGGTTGCTTGTCATGTTTGCTTTATATTTTTGGGGGAGATGTTGCCGTGGGGAGGGTGGTCAGGGTTTTGTTTACTGTTGTTTTTTGCTTGTGATTGCACCTTGCTTTGCTGTCATTTTTTGGAGGAAAAAATCAATTAAAAACCGGTGTGACTCCTTAACCAATCCAATTTAACACTTGCTTATGTGAAGCAGTGTTTCAACCAAGAACTGCTCCAAAAGTGGCCAATCATAGAGTTAATTTGGCCAAACAGTTAGCAGTCATCACTATCTTCATCAGGATACCCAAGTGAACCATCTTTATTTGCTTCAATGACTTTTCCTCGATCATAAAGTCAGAAGTTGGGATGATTGCACAGCATTCACCACCATTCTCAAATCCTCAAATAATTGGGTCCATATGCAGCAACACATAGGCAATGTTCAGACTTGACAAGTAGAAAGTAACATTCAAGTAATACAAAAACCAGACAATGGTCATCACCAACAAAAGATAATCTAACCATCTCCTCATGACAGTCAATGTAATGCAGTAACTCATCAAGGCTCTTTCAGCAGCACCTTCTGTATGAATTCTCTCTAACACTGAGAAGGATCAGAACAGCAGATGCATAGGAACAATGCCACCTGCAAGCTTCCCCACACAATATCTTGAGTTAGAACTATGTCGCTATTTCTTCACTGTTGTTGGGTCAAACTCTTGGAGCTCCATTCCCAATAGAACAATAGGTGTACCTGCACTAAATGGACTGCAACAGTTCAAGAATTCAGTTCACCATCATCTTCAAGAGGAGTTAGTGATGGGTAATGAATGTTGGCTTTACCACTGACACCATCGTCCCATGAGAAAAAAATAAATTCTCACGAAGGGTACGAGCAGTAAATATGAATTTGGCAATGCTAATTTATGTTAAAACCTTTGAAGTATTCATCACAAACCTGTCAATGATCCCCGAATGAAGGATCAGCAATGGGTGACAAAGTTGCATTTAAATTAAAAAGAAAATTCAATATCACAAATATCGTATTAACATCCTGCAGGGTAATATTGTTTAACATTAAATCAGCCAAAGTTAAACAAAGGAAGGAACACATCCTCTCTCATTAAATTAATATTGATGTTGATTAAATCAAGAAATCAAAACAATTAGATTTTTTAGGTGAATGAAATCCATTACTGCATCCAGTTACAGATAATGATAAAGTCCTAACCTTCAAAGTAATTGTTAAAATGACTATTTTAAAGACTCCTCAGACATTCTAATAGGAGACATCATGCATCTTTAATAACCTCCAGTGAGTTCATCTGCGAGCAATGGAACACCAACTGACTCGAGCTCTGTCCCAATTCAATCCACCTAGTCACAAGGATAGGGAGGTTTTGCAATCACTTTAAGTTGCATCAGAGTAGATAAATTATGTTCAGTTCTAAGTCATGGTACAATGATATAAAATGAAAATGATTTTACATCTAAAAATTATAATCTGTAAAGCAACAATAGAGAAACTGTTATAACCAGATGATAAGAGGCAAACTGTCTTCATATTTCCAGCCTCCACAATTGTTCACAGCAAAGATTTAGTTCTTTTTTGCATGAAACTATTCCTTTCTCCAGTTAACTAATTTTACTGGAAGCAAAAAGGAGCCAATTGCAAGGTTGGCTTGAGTTAAAGAGCGAACACGTTTATTATCTGCAAATCTGGAGAAAATACGAAAGGTAATGTAAAGTTAAAAATAAATTATATAAATACAACACAAATTTCAAAGAATGTACAGTTTAAAGTCACTTAGGTATGTTTGAGAGATAAGATTTTAACCTGAGGCCATGATTGGTTAGTTGGCTTTCTTAACCATTAGTAAATAACAGGTACCTTTTAAATTCACAGTTTCCTGCTGTTTCTTTATAAGTCAGAACTGCAACTGGGCATTTTTCTTCTGTGGAGACACAGAGACAGAGAAAGAGGAAGAAAGAAATTCCTCAAGCTGGTGCTCAATTCTGCAGTCTAAAACCTATCTGCTCCTTTCTGTCAAAAAGAGAGCTCTTTGAAATTGTAGCACATTTGCATAGTATATCTGTTGAAATTATGTTTTATTTCAGTCTTGATAATCATAGGTGATGTTTTATCTCTGATGTGTAAAGGTTTTCCTTTTAGTTTAAGTCAAGTCCTGGTTGACTGGTTTTATTACTCAAAGGATAAAATGTTACTTTCTGTTCAGACTTCTTAAAAATTTAATCAACATCAGTTTATTGAAAGTTGGCCAACCTGGGTCAGGTGATTCCTGTGATGGTTTTAAAGTCAGTGCTTTGGTGCTTTTTAAGCTGCCATAGTACATGAAAGAATCAGATTTTAAAATCAGGTGATGGGATTCAAAGATCTATTGCTCATATTTTACATGATTGTGACAACATTCAAACAATCTCCAACCTTACAGAGATTGGACAGGTACACAGACCTTCTTTAAGGTAAGTCAAGCAGTAAACACAAAGAGAGATGTCAGTAAAGTCAGGTCTACAGACTCAGACAACATGAAATACAGGAACAGCTATTATGAAGAGCTCAGTATTCAGAGCGTTGGATGTTCAGAATGATCACGGATAGTAGAGATAAAAAGATTTTTGAAACTTTATTTTGGATGCTAAGTTGAAAACATGCTTCCAAAATACAGCAAACCATTCACACGGGAATCGTTTCAGTTAGCAGATGAAATTTCTAGGTGAAAGCAACTGCACAGTTCACATAGTGAAATATGGCATAGCTTCAATCTGTTGCACATAAACTAATTGGAACTGGATTCATGCACACAAATACCCCATGCTGAATTCCCAATCTTACCTGCATCACCACGGGGCACAGCCAAGAGACGTCAAGGAATTTCCACATGGGATGTTAGAAAATTAGAAAACTGGTCACTCTAAGCCACTTTTTCATTACCTTTAGAAGATATCTACTGAATAACAATGGCACAGTTATAAGACTGTATCTCTCCCACGCACAACTACACAAATTATTTGATGTGTCACAAACTCAAAAGCAATAAGAAAATTGTCAAATATATTTTAAAATTGTAATGGATATTAATCTCAAAAATATTGATACATTGAAATTTATGACAATTATTTTCAAGAGTTAGGAGTTTATATAGACATGGGTGGCACAACGGCTCAGTGCTGCCTTACAGCAACAGTTTCATCCAGCCTCGGGCAACTGTCTGTGTGGAATTTGCATTCTCCCTGTGTCTGCGTGGGTTTCCTCCAAAGATGTGCAGTTTAGGTGGATTAGCTATGCTAAATTGCTCATAGTGTCCAGGGATATTTAGGTTCATTGGATTACCTGTGAGAAATGTAGGGTTACAGGGATTAGGTCTGCATGGAATGTTCTTTGGAGGTTTGGCGTGGACTCAATGGGCTGAATGGCCTGGTTCCACAATATAGGGATTCAATGTTACAGAATTTGGCACTGAATTCCATTTACCACTTATCAAAAGTTTTCCTTGATTTAATTAATATTAATGTTAACTTAACAGGAAATAATTTGGTTCATTTATTGTTTATTTTTGGTTGATAAATTTAAAGTGCCATTATATTCCAGAAAATGAATTATTATTATTTTATGATGTTGATTTCTCCATTAATTATAAACATGCATGAGGAATTGCTGAAAATTTAATCAGAAGATCTTGGTGAAATGGTTGTAGAAGTAAAAATGAAACAAAACCACAGGAACAACTTACTGAGGACGGGAAAAATTTCTGGCTGTAAGAGCTGCTCCATTTTTTGAGGTATTTTAGGTGCTGGAGGTGATTTCCTCGAATTCCAGGAGCAGCAATTACTGTTTTATATGCTGTTGCATTGTTTTGGAACTTTGGAAAAGAAAAAGTCAAAACAACAGCAGTTTAAAAGGGAGAAGAGCAGACAAAGGAAGTACATGGTGAGGACAGTGCAGGAGAGGGAGAGAGAGAGAGAAAGAGGAAACCTGCACAGTTACCACCTTTGCTGTTTGAATTCGTGTATCGCTGGACATCGGAGTGCATTTGGGAAAATTAACAAACAGTGAACTTCACAACTAATCTTGGAGGAACTGTTGGGTGAAGTTCACAGCACAGAATCAGATAAGTTAATCGTTGTTTTAAGTCTGTCCAAGAGAAAGGCTGCAGTAGTGGGTACAGTGGATTCTTTCTTGATTATGTTTTTGGAGATAAGTCTCTTGATTAAACTTAAAATATAAACCATAGCTATTAGTTTAACCTGGGGCAGTGTTTGTAGAAGAATAAGACGGTGTTATTTTCTGGGTCTGTAGATTGTGAAGGAGCAAAAATGGCATTTGCAGTGATATGTACTTCTTGTCAGATGTGGGAGTTTAAAGAGAGTTTAAGGGTTACTGCGGATTATAAATGCCATAAATGCTGTTGGATGCGAATCTTATCAGATCGAGTGGATCGGTTGGAGAGACAGATAGAAGTGAAGAGGAATTTGCAACAGCAACAGTATGTGATGGATGGCAGTTATAGGAAGGGGGGAAAGTCTCAGATACAGTCACGTAGATGGGTTAACTCCAGGAAGAGATTCCACCGTGGGCGGCACGGTGGCACAGTGGTTAGCACTGCTGCCTCACAGCGCCAGAGATCCAGGTTCAATTCCCGCCTCAGGCGACTAACTGTGTGGAGTTTGCACGTTCTCCCCGTGTCTGCGTGGGTTTCCTCCGGGTGCTCCGGTTTCCTCCCACAGTCCAAAGATGTGCAGGTCAGGTGAATTGGCCATGCTAAATTGCCCGTAGTGTTAGGTAAGGGGTAAAGGTAGGGGTATGGGTGGGTTGCGCTTCGGCGGGGCGGTGTGGACTTGTTGGGCCGAAGGGCCTGTTTCCACACTGTAAGTAATCTAATCTAATCTAAAAAAAAGAGAGCTAGGCAGCTAGAGCAGGAGTCTTTTGTGGATATACCCATTTCAAACAGGTATGCTGTTTTGGAAAATGTAGGGGATGATGGATTCTCAGGGGAACATTGCACAAACAGCCAAGTTTCTGGTGTTTCTGGTGTTGAGACTGGCTCTAATGCAACGAGGGGTACGTCGGCTTCCAACAGATCAATTGTGTCTGTAGTCAGAGGTACAGACAGATGTGTCTGTGGCCAGCAGAGAAAAAGCAGAATGGTGTGTCGTTTCCCTGGTGCCAGGATCAAGGATGTCTAAGAGAGGGTGCAGAATGTTCTCACGGGGGAGAGGGGCCAGCAGGAGGTCATTGTCCACATTGAAACCAACGACATTGGAAGGGAAAAGGAGACTCTGAAGGGAGATTACAGAGAGTTAGGTAGAAATTTAAAAAGGAGGTCCTCAAGGGTAGTAATATCTGGATTACTCCCAGTGCTACGAGCTAGTGAGGGCAGGAATAGGAGGATAGAGCAGATGAATGCATGGCTCAGGAGCTGGTGTATAGGAGAAGGATTTGCATTTTTGGATCACTGGAATCTCTTTTGGGTATAAGTGACCTGTCCAAGAAGGACAGATTGCACCTAAATTGGAAGGGGACTAATATACTGGCAGGGAAATTTGCTAGAACTGCTTGGGAGGAGGGGGTGGGACCCAGGGAGATAGTGAGGAAAGAGATCGATCTGAGACAAGTACAGCTGACAACAGAAGTGAGTCAAACAGTCAGGGCAGGCAGGGACAAGGTAGGCCTAATAAATTAAACTGAATTTATTTCAATGCAAGGGGCCTAACGGGGAAGGCAGATGAACTCAGGGCATGGTGAGGAACATGGGACTGGGATATCATCACAATTACAGAAACATGGCTCAGGGATGGGCAGGACTGGTAGCTTTATGTTCCAGGATACAAATGCTACAGAAAGGATAGAAAGGGAGGCAAAAGAGGAGGGGGAGTGGCACTTTTGAGAAGGGATAGCATTACAGCTGTGCTGAGGGAGGATATTCCTGGAAACACATTCAGGGAAGTTATTTGGGTGGAACTGAGAAATAAGAAAGGGATGAATCCCTTATTGGGATTGTATTATAGACCCCCAATAGTCAGAGAGAAATTGAGAAACAAACTTGTCAGGAGATCTCAGCTATCTGTAAGAATCATAGGGTGGTTATGGTAAGGGATTTTAACTTTAAAAACATCGACTGGGACTACCATAGTGTTAAAGGTTTAGATGGAGAGGAATTTCTTAAGTGTGTACAAGACAATTTTCTGATTCAGTATGTGGATGTACCGACTGGAGAAGATGCAAAGCTTGACCTACTCTTGGGAAATAAGGCAGGGCAGGTGACTCAAGTGTCAGTGGTGGGGGGGACTTTGGGGGCCAACGACCATAATTCTATTCGTTTTAAAATAGTGATGGAAAAGGATAGACCAGATCTAAAAGTTGAAGTTCTAAATTGGAGAAAGACCAATTTTTACGGTATTAGGCAAGAACTTTCAAAAACTGATTGGAGTCAAATGTTCGCAGGTGAAGGGACAGCTGGAAAATGGGAAGCCTTCACAAATGAGATAACAAGAATCCAGAGAAAGCATATTCCTGTCAGGGTGAAAGGGAAGGCATAGGGAATGCTGGATGACTAAAGTAATTGAGGGTTTGGTTAAGACAAAGAAGGAAGCATACGTCAGGTACAGACAGGATAGATTGAGTGAATTCTTAGAAGACTATAAAGAAAGTAGGAGTATACTTATGAGGGAAATCAGGAGGGCAAAATGGGGACATGAGATAGCTTTGGCAAATAGAATTAAGGAGAATCCAAAGGAGTTTTACAAATATATAATGGACAAAAGGGTAACGAGGGAGAGAATAGGGCCCCTGAAAGATCAGCTTTGTGTGGAGCCACAGAAAATGGGGGAGATACTAAATGAATATTTTGCATCAGTATTTACTGTGGAAAAGGATATGGAAGATATAGACTGTAGGGAAATAGATGGTGACATCTTGCAAAATGTCCAGATTACAGAGGCGGAAGTGCTGGATTTCTTGAAACAGTTAAAGGTGGATAAATCCCCAGGACCTGATCAGGTGTACCCGAGAACTCTGTGGGAAGCTAGAGAAGTGATTGCTGGGCCTCTTGCTGAGATATTTGTATCATCGATAGTCACAGGTGAGGTGCCGGAAGACTGGAGGTTGGCAAACGTGGTGCCACTGTTTAAGAAGGGCGGTAAAGACAAGCCAGGGAACTACAGACCAGTGAGCCTGACCTCAGTGGTGGGCAAGTTGTTGGAGGGAATCCTGAGGGACAGGATGTACATGTATTTGGAAAGGCAAGGACTGATTCGGGATAGTCAACATGTGTGTGGGAAATCATGTCTCACAAACTTGATTGAGTTTTTGAAGAAGTGACAAAGAAGATTGACGAGGGCAGAGCAGTAGACGTGATCTATATGGACTTCAGTAAGGCGTTCGACAAGGTTCCTCATGGGAGACTGATTAGCAAGGTTAGATCTCATGGAATACAGGGAGAACTAGCCACTTTGATACAGAACTGGCTCAAAGGTAGAAGACAGAGGGTGGTGGTGGAGGGTTGTTTATCAGACTGGAGACCTGTGACCAGTGGAGTGCCACAAGGATCGGTGCTGGGTCCTCTACTTTTTGTCATTTACATAAATGATTTGGATGCGAGCATAAGAGGTACAGTTGGGCTTGGATTGGCGCAACATTGAGGGCCAAAGGGCCTGTACTGCGCTGTATTTTTCCTATGTTCTATGTTCTAAGACACCAAAATTGGAGGTGTAGTGGACAGTGAAGAGGGTTACCTCAGATTACAACAGGATCTGGACCAGATGGGCCAATGGGCTGAGAAGTGGCAGATGGAGTTTAATTCAGATAAATGCGAGGTGCTGCATTTTGGGAAAGCAAATCTTAGCAGGACTTGTACACTTAATGGTAAGGTCCTAAGGAGTGTTGCTGAGCAAAGAGACCTTGGAGTGCAGGTTCATAGCTCCTTGAAAGTGGAGTCGCAGGTAGATAGGATAGTGAAGAAGCCGTTTGGTATGCTTTCCTTTATTGGTCAGAGTATTGAGTACAGGAGTTGGGAGGTCATGTTGCGGTTGTACAGGACATTGGTTAGGCCACTGTTGGAATATTGCGTACAATTCTGATCTCCTTCCTATCGGAAAGATATTGTGAAACTTGAAAGGGTTCAGAAAAGATTTACAAGGATGTTGCCAGGGTTGGAGGATCTGAGCTACAGGGAGAGGCTAAACAGGCTGGGGCTGTTTTCCCTGGAGCGTCGGAGGCTGAGAGGTGACCTTATAGAAGTTTACAAAATTATGAGGGGCATGGATAGAATAAATAGGCAAAGTCTTTTCCCTGGCGTCGGGGAGTCCAGAACTAGAGGTTTAGGGTGAGAAGGGAAAGATATAAAAGAGACCTAAGGGGCAACGTTTTCACGCAGAGGGTGGTATGTGTATGGAATGAGCTGCCAGAGGATGTGGTGGGGGCTGGTACAATTGCAACATTTAAGAGGCATTTGGATGGGTATATGAATAGGAAGGGTTTGGAGGGATATGGGCTGGGTGCTAGTAGGTGAGACTAGATTGGGTTGGGATATCTGGTCAGCATGGACAGTTTGGACCGAAGGGTCTGTTTCTGTGCTGTACATCTCTATGACTCTAAAAGCAGGCATTTTGATATGTCTGGAATTCTTTCAGCTATTGTGATTGAATCACATAAAAGAGGCCTAAATAGAATACTCTGTTGGAGGGTTAACTAAAATAAGGAGTTGATGATAAAAAACAAGCTGAATGCATTATTCACAAAAAGTCTCTATTCATCATGATTACCATAGATTTTATACTTAATCTGTAGCCCTTCATGCAAAGCATAATGCATTGTAATACATTGTAAATCATAATTAGTTACAAAAGAAAACCATTGATTTGAATGGTATTATCCGCAAACTCAGAGAATTCAATAGTGCATCATGATTATTAAAATACAATAAGCAGGTGGACTAATTGTTTCTCCTCAGGTTTACTCTTTGAAGGAAGATAAGGAAAATGACTGTAACTGAATCAAAGAAAGTGAATGTTTAATACTAATTACATTCCTTGAAAAGTTGGAGAGTGAAGAAGGGATAAAATCAAACTTTGAACATGTCCCTAATATGGATTGACAATCCATTGACCTTACTGATTATCTGCTGCACCTTTTGCTAGCATTCTGTGTTTTATGCACAATTATCCCCAAGTCCCTTTGTGTTACAGCTTTCTGCAGATTTCCTTTATTCTAACAATACTCTGTTCTTTTGTTCTTCCTCCCAAAATGAACAACTTCACATCTTTCCACATTACATCGCATTTGCCAACATTTTCCCAGTTATTTAACCTATCAATCTCTCTCTGTAAACTGTTCCTATCCCTCTTGCCACCTGGCTTTCTGTCTATTTTTGTGCTGTCTGCAAATTTCGCTCCAGTACATTCAATTCCTTCCTCCAAGTCATCAATATAGATTGTAAACAGTTACATTCCCAGCAGCAATCCCTTTGGAATCCCATTGGTCTCAAGTTACCAACCTGAAAGAGAACCCCTTATCCTCACTCACTGTTTTTACCCATGAGCCAATTCTTTATCCATGCCAAAGTGCTACCTCTGACATGGTTCACTTTTATCTTATGACTTGACCTCTTGTGAGATACCTTGTCAAATGCCTTCTGGAAGTTCAAATACAATACATCGACTAGTCCCCTCTATTGTTTTGTTTGAGACTTCCTTGAAAAACTCTAATAAATAAAACTCTGTTTGATTAGATCACGATTTTCCAAATTTTCTGCTATTACATCCTTGATAATTGATTCCAACATATTACCAACAATAGATGCTATGCACATCGGCCTATTGTCACCTGCTTTTTGCTTTTCCTTTTTGAATAGATGTATCATATTGGAGGTTTTTCAATCCTTGTTTACTTCTCCAAAATCCAAGGACTTTTGGAAAAATTAGGATCCTAGGATGCAAACTATCAGGGTCATGGGACTTATTTGACTTTCGAATTATTAGGTTGTTTCATAACACTTCTCTAACGATGGTACTTAATTCCTTCCCTGTATTCTTTATTATTAATGGAATGTTCAAAGCATCTTCAACCATAAACGCTGATGCAAAACGTCTGTTTATCTGCTCACTATTTTTTTGTTCCCCAAAACTGTATTGCCAGATTCATTTGCTACAGGGCCAATGTTCACTTTGACCTCTCTCTTCCTTTTTTAAATATATTTAAAGAAGCTCTTGTCAGTTTTTATGTTCCTCACCGATTTGCCCTTGTAGTTTATTTTGTCTCTGTTATCTTTTCTGTCCTCCTTTGCTGGATTTTGATTTTCTCCCAGTCTTCATGGCTATCACTGACCTTTGCTTCCTTATATGTTTTTTCTTTCAACTTAATACTTTCCTTAACTTTTTTGGCTAGCCATGATAGATTATCCGTTTATTAGAATCTTTCCCCTTTACTGGGATGTATCTCTGCTGAGAGTCATGAATTACATCTTTAAATGTCTGCCACTGCTTGCTTATTGTAAATTCTTATGATCTATCTGACCAATCATTTTAGCTCACACCATCTTTACTTCATTGTAATTCCTTTCACTTATGTTGAACATTGTTGTTTCTGACCCAGGTTTCTCATGTTCAAACTAAATATTAAATTCTATCATACTATGTCCTTGGGAATCTTTTACTTTGAGGTCATTTACTAAACCTGCCTCATTACCACTTACCAGATCCAGGAATAGCCTGCTGCCCAGTTGACTCCATGGCATTAGGAAACTGTTCTTATTGCACTCTAACAAATTGATTGATGTTGCTGCTCTTTCTAATTTGATTAACCAAAGAAATGAAGGTTCAAGTCAATTATGCTCTCTTTTCTTTAGATGCTCTTGCAATTTGTATAGTTATAGCTCTTCCCACAGAATGGAGACTGTGTGGGGGTCTGTACACAACTCCAACTAATGGCTTCTTCCTCTTGCTGTTATTTTTGATCTCCTTGAAACCATGTTTCCATAATGGCTATCAGATCATATTCATTTACCTTAATTTGCACTGTCAATACATCTACCTTGTCCTGAATGTTCCATGTATTACGATACAAGACCTTTAAGTTCATCCTATTCGACCCTTTCCTTTTGTTTTCTTTTAAGAATAACCTGCATTCCTACCTTCTCCTTTACCTTTTTTTAATTTTCCATGGAACTGAATCCATCTCCCAACTATTAAGTATAAAGCCCTAACCATAACTCTAGTTATGTGATTCACCTGAACGCTAGTCCCAGAATGATTTGACTGAAATTAATCCCATTGGAACAGCTTCCTCCTTCCTCAGTACTGTATCAATGCCACATGAATTCAAACCCATTTCTCCCACATCAATCTTTGAGCCATGCATTTGCTTCTTTACTCTCATTGACCCTGTGCCAAATAGCTCATGGTTTAGGTAGTAATCCAGACATTATTGTCTTTTTGATTCTGCTTTCTCATTTAACTTCTAGCTGTTTATAATGCCTCAGCAGAAAGTGGTAAGAAAGGTGGAAATTAGACATGGGTACGCCATAGCAATATGATAGATAATTAATGAAAAGAGGTGACATAATACGATGACAGAACTTTCTCAGCCTCACAGTCAAATCCACAAAAGAAAACTCAATGCAACTAGCCAAAAACTGTAAACAGCCTAATTTTTTTGATAGTTTGCAATTTTAATTTTTGCAGCATCTAATCAGATTTGTTAAGGTCAACAATTCAGATAAATTTAGAGGATCAATTTTAATTCAACTTGGCCTGGTGCCAGTTTCGATAAGCCTTTGATGAAAATTACTTGCTTTGTTCAAATGATTACATCAGTGTATGATTGTCAGCATATACAACAGACAACTTAGATACTGACCTGTCTATCCCACAGGGTCTCATTCTATTATTGCATAACATTTAAAAATAATTTAGACAAATTATAAAGAACAGTTTACCATGATTCAAGTAATTCTCATGGAGAAAATTGTCAATACAGTGTTCATTTTATTATGTTTCATATTTTCCAGAAAGGGTCTTTATTAAAACTCCAACATGAATTGAATAATTTTCTGAGAAAAATTTATTTAGAAGTGTCAAGAACCAATGTGAGTTGATAGTAAGTTTACCAAAATTAAGCACGCTAGTCCATCAAATGTTCCTTCTAATATATTTCTTGAAAAGAAAAATGTAACTGTCATGTCACTATATCACCAAGAATACGGTTCTGCCCAGATATTGCATAGTTTAGGGAAATAATTCCATTTTCCGATCCTTTCATTCCTATTGGCCTAAATTAATCATCTCTGCAGGAGGCAATTAAAGTCAGAGGACATGATTTGAAAGCTTAAAAAGGAATTCTCAATGGATAACAAAATATTCAGTAATGCACAAGTTATCTGACATGCTGAAGAAAAGTTTTTGGAAATGACAATGATTTAGAAAGCTAGCCAAAGTATAAAATCAGCAGATTTATGCTAGCTACTGTATTTTTCAATTCTAAACTGCAACATGGTGATTCTTACTTTCAAAAGCTCTTAACCTGCACTGCTGAATATTTCTTTCATAGTTTCAATTGACATATTGTAAGATTGCGGATCAGTATCATTCAACAAATCTAATCATGAGACATTTAACAATAAACACTTAATGATCTTGGACACAGGTAAATCTCTATAGTCCTGTTGGATTAAAAGTTTTCTCTGTCCTTAGAGAGAGAGAGATTGTTGGTGATTTAACCTGAGAGTCACCACACCTCAGGCAAGGGAGAAGGTTGAAAATGAGAGTCCAAGGAGTGAGCAAATTGAATCCATGCTGCGTGTCTGAATGTGGAGTGACTGAATACATTGGTAGAACAAGATCAGAATGTGTTCAATTGGCATCACACTGCCTTGCAATGCAGACATTCAACCGACTTAGCTAACCAACTCCAATATTGGGAAACAAAATATGCTGGTGCAATGTTAGTTTTGCAACACCATCATTAACTTCATTGATCCAAATTTGGGGCATTTAAAATAAAACTTAGTTTTAGTTATACTCCTGTTTGCAATATTCTAATTCATGAATTAATTTCAAGATACTATGGTTAACTTGTTTTAAATTTCTGATACACAATTAGAATAGCCATTTTTACTCTTACAATGCAGCTATTATGTACTGTCTTTGTTTGATGTAACTACAGTTAACTAGATGATTGCCTTGATCAGATGTACACTCCATGTAACATCCTCTTAGCACTTACCCTGTAAAGCCCCTTGAGAATCTTGTACTTCTTATTCTTTTAAACTCTCCACTGAGTACAGTCCCAACCTGTTTAGCCTTTGCTCATGAGACAGTCCCTCCACAACAGAGATCATTCTCTGGCTCCATTTGAACTGCTTTCACTAAAATAATAGCTCTCTTTAAATGAGTGGACCAAAACAGTTCTTCATACTCCAGATGCAGCCTTACCAATACCATGTACAATCGCAGTAAGAACTTTCTTACTCTTATACTCCAATCTCCTTGAAATAAGGGTCAATATTCCATTAGCCTTCCTGATTACCTGCTGCACCTGTGTGATAGCTTTTTATGTTTGATGTAAGTGCATTCCTAAGTCACCTTGTATTGCAGCTTTCTGCAGATTTTCTCCATTTAAATAATACCCTGCTCTTTTTCTCTCCTTTCCAAAATGAACAACTTCACATTTTCCTACATTATATTTGCCATGTTTTTGCCCACTTACCTAACCCATCAATCTCATTCTGTAATCTGTTTCTATCCCTCTTGCAAGCTACCTTTGTACCTGTTTTTGTGTCGTCTGCAAATTTAGCTACAGTATATTCACTTCCTTCCTCCAAGTCACTAATACATATTGTAAACAGTTGTGGTCTCAGCACTGATCCGTGTGGAACCCTGCAGAGACAAATATAGAAATTGATAGTAAAGCTCAGCAAGTCTGGCAGCATCCAGAGAGAGAAATTGGAGTTTCGGGTGTAGTGACTCTTCCTCTGAATGCAATCATTTAATTTTGTCTCTGATTTACAGCATCTGCAGTTCTTTCGGTTTTTATCTATAGGTTACAGGATGCTAACCTGAAAAGGAATCCCTGATCCTAACTCACTGTTTCCTGCCCATGAGCCAATTCTCTACCCATGCCATATAGAGGAAGGGTAAGGTCAAATCAAGCCGCACGTGAATGACTGCAGTGACACATTGACCCTTGGAGCAACTCACAAAGACATCTTACAGAAGAAAAGCTTGATCTTAACAATGCTTTTAATTTAAAGTCCTGATTTTATTTCCATGTTATTCCATTTTAATATGAGAATCATTAGATATTGCAGCTAAATATATCAATTTTGTGAACTTACCATTTTAAATGCCATTCAGGGGGCCATCCTAACTTCAACATATTGATTACATCTTATTACAACCAATCCCCAGATAAGGGTCTCAAATTGTTTGGATACTAGGTAATGAGGGAGAAACCAGCTTTATTCAATTCAATCCCAGTGGTTGGTAGAAGGTTAATATAAGACCAAGGATCCTTTCCCTTGTGGATACCTTTCCCACTTCTATGTTGGAAGTTTAAGTCAGTTACATGCTACATGCAGTTGCTTCGTGTATTCAAGATGTTTAAGTGAAACACAAGCAATCTCTGCAAAGCAGTTCCAAGTTTTCAGTCCTATCCATCCTAGGTCCCCGATGCTGTGAGGTAGTAATTCTAGCCACTGAACCACCATGCCACTCTTGACCCACTCTTGTAACTACTGTGTTTATGTTGTGAGTTCAGTTGAGTTTCTGGTCAATAGTAACTCCAAAATGTTGATATTAGGGGAATTCAATGATGGTAATGCCATTGAATGTCAATGTTATATTGTCTCTTATGGGTGATGGCCATTGCCTAGCATGCATATGGTCCAGCTATTACTTGTCACTTGTCAGCCCAAGCCTGGATATTGTCCAGAACTTGTTTCATTTGAATGTGGACTTCTTCAGAATCTGAGGAGTACTGAATGGTGCTGAACATTGTGCAATCATTGACATATATCTTCACTTCTGACCTTATGATGGACAGAAGATCATTGATGAAGCAGCTGAAAATATGCTGAAGAATTCCTATAGAGATACCCTGGAGCTGAGATGACTGACCTCCAACAATAACAACCACCGTCCTATGTGTCAGGTATGACTCCAACCAATGGAGAGTTTGCCCCCAGTGCCCATCAATTCCAGTTTTTCTAGGTCTCTTTGATGCCAAATTTGGTTGTACGCAGCCTTGATGTCAAGGGCTATCCCTGCACCTCAAGAATTTAGCTGTTTTGTTATTTTTTTGAACCAAAGCCATAATGAGATCATGAGCTGAGTAGCACTGGTGGAACCCAAACTGTGTGTCACTGAGCAGGATATTACTGAGCAGTGCTGCTTGATTACGCCATCCATCACTTTACTAATAATCTAGAGTAGATTGATGGAGTAATAATTGACACAATTGAATTGGTCCTGACTTTTGTGAATAGGGCATACCCCTGAGCAATTTTTCATATTTTTGGACAGAGGCGAGCTTTGTAACTGCAATGGAAGGGCTTAGGTAGGAGAGTCTCAATATTTGGAGCATAAGACTTCAGTGCTATTGCCAGAATGTTGTCAGGGCTCATAGCCTTTGCAGCAGTATTATCCAGTGCCTCCAAACATTTTTTGATAGCATGTGCAGTAAATTGAATTGGCTGAAGACTGGTATCAGTGGAACTGGGGGCCATTGCGAGAGGTTGTGATGGATCATCCACTCTGCAATTCTAGCTGATAATTGCTCCAAATACTTCAGCCTTATCTTTTGCACTGATTCATCTTTGAGGAAGGGGATATTTGTAGGGTCTGCTCCTCCAATGAATTTCCGACTGGATGTGGTAGGACTATAGATCTGAGTTCTAATTTGTCAATCCTTGGCAGGGGGCAACACTCATATGTCTTTTACCCAAACTGCTTTATTTTTACTTCACATTCTGTACACAATCAGGGGACATAACCCACAGGAGACAGTTCAGATTTTTACATCTTCTTCTGAAGTTGTTTAGAACTTCTTCGGCATCCTTCCAGGGTGATCTTCAATGGTTTCTCTCAAGGCTGGGCTTAATTTTCCAAATAGTCACTGAATTGCATTCTTAGTAATTTCTGATAAACATGTCCTTTATTTTATAACTGAAAGGGAGGAAGTAACTTATATGACTTTGAAGTTAGATATGTCCATAATTAATTTGGGGCAATTAATTGAATGTTCACATTGCAAGCAATTATCACTGTTCCAAATTACACTATTTGTGCCCAAGAAATATTGTGATAAAAGCAATGTTCTGCAGATTTTAGAAACCTGAAATACAAAGAGAAAATGCTAGAAATATTCAGCAGTTCCAGCAGCATCTAGAAAGCTTAAAAATCTTTCTTCAGACTTTAAATTATTTTCAGAATATTGTGTTTGCATTATAGTGTCACCATAAGAGCATTTTCAGCTCTACGATATATTAGATCTTTTTCTTTACGAAGATAATCTGACATATTCAAGGATTGTGTACAGGGTGAGCTGAATTTCCAATTTGCATTGCAGGTCAATATAGCTTCCCCATGGGCAGCACTGACTCAAATTGTACTATTAATACAGAGCCTAATTCCCAAAGTACTACACACAAAAATGATCTGTTGCTAAACTGTACTAAAGGACCATCTGTTATTCATTACTTAAAATCAACCCCAGAGACTTCAAACAAAACAGCTGCAATGGCACAGCTGTGGGGGAAGTGATCACAGGCAACTGTTGGGGAGTGCATTGTAAAGAAGGAAACAGAAAGGTAATGAGACATGAGAACGTTCATCTAAAATCACTTCGCCATGATTCCTGCATTGAAAATTCACATTCACATTCTATATCAATACCAGCCAGTTTCTGTGCCGTATGTCTAATTAATTAATGGCAATACTGAGCCAATACTAATTTAAAACCATCATTGGCAGGGAGGATTCCACAAAGCTTATCTTGATGCGATTCAACTTGAGTGATCTCACATTTGCACTTTCCCCTTCAAAAAAGTAAAGAAAGATAGCAGGTTGGAAATACAATGATTTCAGCACATGAGCATTTCTGCAGACTGTCTACAATCTGCTCCAATATAAAGCAAACAGAATCATTTTCCACAACCAAGTTTCAGTAAGTACAACTGAGCCATTCCCTTTTTCACAGAGTACTAAGACTTGGCTCCATCACAGAGTGTGCCCAAACCCAGTCTTAAAATCACAAAGATAATTATAAATGAAAAAGTTAAATCAGCTCTTATTACTTCATATTTCTTGACGTTGGTGGATCTGACCGAGAACAGTCGGGACACAAACAGGTAATCTATCCTTGAGCGGATAGACCTGTCTGCCCGTGACCAGGTGTATCTACGCTGCGCTCCATCTGCAGGGGTGCTGAAGACGTTGTGCAGCTTGGCATCTTTGACCATTTCCATCAGGACTCTGGACGTAACGTCCAGTTTACTGTCCCCCCCGCTGGATTGTCCATCTGCATCAATGATACAGTTGAAGTCTCCGGCAAGAATGACCGGCCTGGACGTAGCCAGCAACAGTGGAAGCTGCTGCAGGACGGCCAACCGTTCACTCTTACCCACTGGGGCATACACGTTAATTAGTCTCAGGGGAGCGTTTCTGTATATTACGTCAGTGACAAGGAGGCGCCTGCCCTCCACCTCCTTAACATCCTCGCAATAGGATACCCAGGCCTGAAGAGAGGTTATCGGTGCTCCCCTGACCAAACTGATGGCCCATGGGCCCACAAGTTTGACCATCTCCTGTAACTGCTGAGGTGTGGTATCCCACACTCCTGCAGAAACAGGATATTGGCTTTCACCTTGGTGAGGAAGGCCAATGTTGAAACACATTGCCTAGCAGATTTAATGCTACGCACATTAATACGTGCAATTTTTATCACCATTTTAACAGTTTATGAGGTTACCAGTGCCCACTTGTCACTGGTCCTGCCTCTCTGGATCCTTGTCTGCATCCTTGTGGTGAAGGCGAATTGCTGGACCCTCACAGGGTTGAGGGTAGCTACCCATAGATGCTGCACAAGGTCCTATTCTGCTGCATACTGTCATCATCTATCTTTCCTTAGGCAACCTTCCTTATGATCCTGTCATGCCTTTCCATCACAGTACCAGATGTTGGTCTGCCTGATTTTCTTTATTTGCTCATTGGCAAGTAAATTTTATCCAAGGTCGGTTTAACTTTTTTAAAAGTCGAAGTTTATTATCCAAATTAGCCAAATCAAAGGTGTTGACTGTGGACACTCCTGCTCCATAGGCTGCTGCCAAATCATTCAACACGTCTCTTTTACTCCACCCTGCTGGCCTGGGTCTGGCCTCCTCCTTATCAATCCCTTTTTTCTGTCCTAATAGCTGGTGGGCTAAATACAAATGTACTTTCTGAAGTTGGGAAAGGCACCACTCTGGCAGCTGGGTTCAGGATATATCTAACACCACCAGTACCAAGTTGTGGTATGTGTAGCCATACAGGGCTTTTGCTGTGTGTTTTAAAACCACCTCAGACATACGTGCAGGGATGCACTTGTAGTTGATTTTAGCTCATTTCTAATTTCATATCGGACATAGTCCCCACCAACCCCCACCATGACCTTCCCGCCACATTGTCACCCAATTTCTAGCCCTTTCTCCAAGTCAATAGCCTAACATTCTATTTCTATGCATGCTTTTGTGGGAAACACCCACCCCAATCACCCGTGGTGTCTGAGCTCAGGTAGCAATTACCTGAGCTATCATTTGTCTTCTTATACACAACCTGTTGGCTGTTACACACAAACATTATGGATTTATTGGGGTGGACCCACAAAACACCATCATCACATTCCCCTGCCTGAATGCCTGTGGACTTTGGCAAATGGATTCATGAGCTGGGTTCAAAGCATCCAATGGGATTGCACCAACACCCTTCATTGTTGCCACGCCAGGGAGGTGTAAAGTGCGTGCCCTCAGAGACGGGCTGGAAACTAATGTGCCAGAAAGTCTGATCAATACTTCTCCAATATACAACCCTCAGACTGGTTGAAACTGGTTCCTCCCGAGCCCTTGTGACCATTTTGACTTTGGTTTCTACTCTCCTCTGTAGTTGATATCCAGTGGCTGCTATTTAATTAATTTGACTATTTTTCTGCCAGGCCCAATTTCTCTGGCTATGAATCAATTTAGAATGTTCAGTGTTGGGGCCATGGTAGCTTCACTATAACCAGGTTACTTTATGAGAAAAAATTGGACAAATTGGACTTGTTTCCACTGGAGTTTAAAAGAAAAAATGGTAACTAGAGTAAAGTATGTCAGCCTGAACAGTCTTGTCTAGATGGACATAGAAAACATATTCCTTCTTATGGGTA
The DNA here is from genome assembly GCF_047496795.1 of Chiloscyllium punctatum. Classification (NCBI taxonomy): domain Eukaryota; kingdom Metazoa; phylum Chordata; class Chondrichthyes; order Orectolobiformes; family Hemiscylliidae; genus Chiloscyllium; species Chiloscyllium punctatum. Next base: position 133,696,679 of record NC_092741.1, on the reverse strand, counting down.
AAAGTAGAAATACAGAATTTGAGACGCTTTTGGAATCCTTAGAGTTCTTGAACCTTGAGAAGCTTTAGATGAGAGTTCCAGATGCAGGGGATCGTTCCATTTCTTGGGTAATTCTCTCAGACTTAGATGTTATGTGTGTTGGGAATTTCTTGTGAGGCTGGTGCCCTGCTCTGACTGTCTATTCATTAGAATATTTGGGCCATTATATACAGAACATTAAACAGTAGACCAAACTCAAGTTCTTATTTCCTCTTGTAGGGTGACAGTATGGGGAAATAGTATTAGGACTACATGCATTTACTATATGAAGAACAGAATATCCCAGAATGTTAAATAGAACCATGTCATGCAAGATAGCCAATGAGTCATAAAATTGTGACACTATGGGGGAGTTTGAATACTTTAAATGTGCACTGCAACATCATATGGTTGAGTGAGAATCTCACGCAACTAAGACTTGCATAAACTCAAAGAATATGCTTACTTTAACCCCATAGATCTGAGTGGTCATTTCACAATATTCTGTAAAATAGTTTCACTGTATCTATCTTAAAGCATGAAATTAAAAAGCAATTGACCCAAGTATTTGGACATACTGGATCAGCTGTATTTCAATACAGTTACTGGCAAAAGTGCCTTTTCATTTGCAATTCAAATGTAGGACCACAAGGTCATAGAGTCATTTTTTTTAAACAGCTTAATTATGTCTTCTTTTAACATCCTCTACATTTAAGGAAAAAAAAAACCCAGTCATTCTGATCTCCCTTCATGACTGAAACACTGCAGCCCAGGCAACATTCTGGTAAATCTCCTCTGCATGGTCTCCAGTGCGATCACATCCCTTCTATAATGTGGATTACTGCACACAGTACTTGAAATGTGACATAATCAAAGTTTTATAAATTTCCAGCATAACCTCGCTGCTCTTAAACACAATACCTCATCTATTACAAGCAAGTAGGCCTTCTAGACCACTTTATCAACATGTCCTGATACCTTAAGAGACGGGCAGACATACACACAAAGGTCCCTTTGATCCTACTGTTCTCAGTGTTACCTTCACAAATGTCTTTCAAGTAACAGCATTTTGGACTATCGACCACTGTTTAATACTATCATAAAAGTACAATTGCTTCATTAGTCAGCACAGTATTTTAGCATTAGTCTTATCAGCTTAACACGAAATGCTTCAGATAACCGTAACTTTTGTATCCGAGAAGATAATGGAAGTCTGACACAGTTGTAAAATATAAGCCATTATTTATTCCCCAGGGTGATCTCAAGCTAAATTCACAAAATATCCTGTGATTACTTTAATTACTCCGTACGCATATTCACAATTCATTTTGATCCAACATTCTTTCAGGAGCTGCTCTTCAAATATAAAATCCTGGGCAAAAAGGAAATTATTCACTTGGATATCATTGAGGAAAAGTTATAAGATTCGTAGAACTGTTCTAATAATTTCTCGACTCGCACTGGATGGGCTGAACAGTTCGTCAGATATTTGCCTACTGACTTTCTTGGAATACCTCAAAAAACAAGAAGATATGGAAGATATTAGTAAATTCCACTGGAAAGGAGGCTTTTCAGATCCTCATCAAGAAAAGAAAATGTGCTCAAATAGATTCCATATTTTTGTCATGGGCCTCTTCCACTATTCCAGGCTGTAGGTCATTGAACCTCATCAAAACTTCATAAGAAATGAAAATGCTTTGCTTTTGACAACTGGCCTTGAAACTCCCTCAATAGCTGCTCTGTCCATGGGATGTCTCAATGGCTGCTCACATTCTGGTCATCCACTTTCCTTTCTTGGGTCTACGCTTCCCAGGATTCTAGGAATCTGCCCTGCAGCATTTACTCACTGGCACAACCTCAGCTTTTCACAAGCAGAGAATTTCACCAAGCCAGTACTACCGCTGAGATTGTTTCCTGAGCTCTAGTCAGACTCAATCGTACAAAACAAATACGGTTACCTGCACAATGAGATACATCTGGACAAAGTGGTGAAGACCTCTCTCCTCATATGCTTATTCTACATCAATATCTTCTCTGCTTTACTGAGGTAAGAGTCAAGTGTTGAGTTATATAATCATGATTTACATGTATCTCATTATACCACAGATACTAACACCCTTAATATTTTTGGCAGTGTGGAAAGCTACAGGCTCTGTAACTGCTGGCAGTATAATGTTGACAGCCATTACTTCAATGAGCTTGGGAGATGCGGATATCATTTTTTTTCTGTTCATGCCTGTCAAATTTATTAGGATTCTTTGGGGAGGTGGCAAGCAGGATAGGTAAAGGGGAAGCTTTGGACGTAATATAATTGGATTTTCAGGGGGCATTTGAAAAGGTACTACATATTAGACCATTTAATAAAATATAACTGCTTGCTTTTGGAGGTAGTATTTTAGCATGGATCAAGGACTGGCCAAATAATAGAAGACAGAGAGTTGGATAAGGAGGGCAAGCAAGTGGGGGGGAACTTAGCAGGTGGAATATAATGTAGAGAAATGTGAAGTCACGCACTTTGGCAGGAAGAATAGAAAAGTTGGTATAGTTAAAAGAAAAAAAGGCTGCAGAAAGCTATGTGACAAAGGAATTTGTAAAACTTTGTTCAGGAATCACAACAAGTTAGCGTCCCAAATTCACCACATAATAGAGAAGGAAAATGGAATGTTGGCCTTTACTATAACGTCTGAAGTCACATGATACCAGCTTATAGTTCAATAGGTTTATTTGAACTCACAAGCTTTTGGAGCACTGCTCCTCGGTGAATGGCGAAACAGACTCAATGGACTGAATGCCCTACATCGGCTCATACATCTGATGGTCTTATGAACTGTTGCATGACAACTTGTATTGCAAGAAAAGCAGAACATTGCCAGTGATTCTAAGATAATGCATTTGGATGATGAGTCTTCCATAGCTAGAATAATGGAGGTATGTTGAGACAGTGAGAGATGGATGTGTAGCTCTAAGCTGTCTTAGTTTTATGAAGTGGAAATGGATGTTAGGTATTAATCACAGCTGCAACGGAGTGCTACTGGTGAGAGGTAGGATATATTTCATTAAGTGCCATGGGAGGCTGGTGGAGCAATGGGTGCAGAATGTCATGCAAGGGTTCATTCACAACTGTTTTCAACCCCTGTGCCATCTGCTGTGTAGCAGAGACTGATATCAGGGCACAGAAATTGTTCTGATGGAATGGGTAGACCGATTTTGTGTCTCAGTCAATTCATTCTGAATTGGTGTAAACATTTACAAACTAATATGCCTGCTGACAAAAGGGAAGAGAGTTGAATTTTAGCCTGTATCTTGAATATTCTGCTGTATTTAAGCCTGAAACCAGAATATTGTCTGTTGTAAGTGTACTTGCCTTTTAAAGAATTCACCTTTTAAAGGCTCAATGTGTTGTGTAGAAAGCAGAGGGACTCTTGATGTGCTGTTGTGGTGTTGCTACCGCTAAATTAGGAGATTTGAGTTCAAGTCTGACTTACTCCAAGAACATACAATAAAATTAGGTTGATGAGGAAGGTACCTACAATGGTGTGACTCTGTCTGCCAGTTTGTCTACAAGCTATACCACACAAATTAGTTGGTTACAGTAATATTTTTTATGGTTTTGAATAAATGAAACCATGAATCCATGATAAGAAATTGATTATTACACCATTATGATTAACATGACATAGAGCAAAGCTCCCCTTTCGGACTGTCACTCCCTAAAGTACACCTTGTACTATTATCTGTATGTTTAGATTTAAGTGTTCAGTTATTTATTCTCTTAATTTTTCTCTTCCTGTTCCGAATGCCCTGACTCATGTTGGATGACAGATAGCTTCTTGCATCATTTTTTTTAAAAATTCAAAGAATGTGTGCATCATTGGGTGGCCCAGTATTTATGCCCATCCCAAATTACCTTTGTGAAGGTGAAGATGAACCTGGACAGTAAGTACCTATGGGACTAGTACCCCATGAATACATTACTCAACATTTCACATAGACTTGCTGGCCAGTGAGAATATCGATCAATTTCTTTACCTCAACACACAATACCCTATGACCAACTGCAATCCCTTCACTGTCAGCCAAAATCAGCAAAGATAACACAAAACAGATATTAAAACTGCAGTCCTACTAATTTGTATTGCTCAACACCACCCTGGCGCTGTATGAATGACAGAGTTTTTGGAAGGCTTCCAATATTTCTGTAGTTGACATGATAAAAGCTTCACTAATGACACACAATTTTAAAAGCATAATTACTTGTTTAATCAAATTAGTAGCAAATTATTATCAGTCACTTGAAACTCTATGTCACCAATGTTAAGCTGACTTTACTGCAGAAAAACACTTCTCACACTCAGAACAAAACCTAGACTTTCTCCTATACACATTATTGAGCCACTAGCTAAGTTTACAAATTAGAATATTGGTTTATTGCAAGATGAAATAGCTAACCCTGCCAGATCTCTCAATATTAGTCCTTATCTCATGTGCTGAGCTCCAAAGCAGGAACAGGTCTTCTACAGGGAGCTCATCAACAGTAAAAGAGTGTAGAACATTCAGGATATTAGGTATCAATAGACTGAAGCACTAAAAAGTAAAAAGGGTCAAAAAATATATGAACTGCCTCTAAAGCTTTTTCCCCATAACTCTGCCAGTGTTTCCTTGTGGGGTGTTAATCCAATTTCCTTTCAAATGTTTACATGAACCTTGCTTCCACCACATGCTCAGGCAGTCATTCCAGATCCTAACTACCAGCAGATGCATTTTGTGCTTTGCTAAACATTAGAATCTGACAAATATTACAAAGAGGCGAAAGTGAGGACTGCAGATGCTGGAGATCAGAGTCAAGATTAGAGTGGTGCTGGAAAAGCACAGCAGGTCAGGCATCTGAGGAGCAGGAAAATCGACTTTTCGGGCAGGAGCCCTTTATCAGGAATCACAATATTACAAGGAGTTGGGTTCATATGAGTCAGGTATCTGGATGTTTATTAACAACTGTCTACGTATAATAACAAAATGGGCTGAGTCTTAGCCCATGTTGGCAGAGTATCATTTTCATTGAGTTTCATTGAGGGTTTCTGTCTGAGGCTACAAGGTTTCTTGTGCTATTTTCCTGATCTGTGCGTTCCTCCCAATCTGTTTCAAAGATTCTGACTTAAGACCATAAGACTGTTAAAAAAAGCCTAACCAGGAAATGGCTGTCAGGCTCTGCCACTCAATAGGATCATGGCTGATCTGACATCCCTCATATCCATATTCCTGCCCTTTACTAATAAACCTTCATTCACCGACTGATAAAGACTCCATCTCAGCCTTAAATATACACCAGGACGCTGCCCCCACAACTCCGTGGCAAGGAGTTGCAAAGACACTAAGCCTTCTAAAAGAAGAAATTCCTTCTTAAATAAGGCTTAAGTTGGGACTTCTTAATACTGAGATCTCTGGTTCTATACTCTCACATGAAGGGTAACATCCTCTTAGCATTAATTCTGTCAAACCTCTTCAGAATCCTATGTGTTTCAACGAGATCACATCTCGTTTTTCTAAATTCTTACTGCACTTGCTGCAATCTGCTCCAAATTTGTTTTATAGTGATCCTGGCCTGATGTACATCCTCCTAATCTTATCCTTATCAGAATTGGGAAACATTGCAGATGTAACAGTTTTTAAACAACAAATGGCAAGGTTCTGTGACAGCTTGGATGTTGAGAGAGATTTAAGATATTTTCTATCAACCTGCTCTCTGGACTGGTGGGACCTGAATCCAGATGTCCTGGTTCAGAGGTAAGGATACCACTATTGTACCACAAGACCCTCAGGGATGATTAAATGAACATCTGAATCACTGCCCACAGCTGTTTTCTAATAAATAAAAGTAATGGCTATGACCTATGAAGATGTTAAACACTATATTGATTCAGCAAGATAATGAAGTGAAAAGGGTAAAGTTTTGCACAATGCGTCATAGAGACATATAGCATTTGGAGCAATTAGTCCACACCAACCATGTTCCCAAACCAAATTAGTCCCACTTGCCCACGTCTGACCCATAATCCCTCCAAACCTTTTCTATTCGTGTACTTATCCAAACGTTGTAACTGCACCTGCATCCATCACATCTTCTGGCAGTTCATTCCACACATGAACTATTATCTGTATAAAAATATTGCCCCTCATGTTCTTTTGAAATCTTTCTTCTCTCACCTTAAAAATATGCTCCCTAGTTTCAAACTTACCGACCCTAGGAAAAAGATCTTTCCTATTTAGCTTATCTAAGTGCCCCACGATTTTCTAAATCTCTGTAATGTCACCCTTCAAACTTCTAAGCACCAACGAGAAAAGTTCCAATCTATCCAGCCTACTTTTTATAACTCAAACCCTCCATTCCTGGAAACATCTTGGTAAATCTTTTCTGAATCCTCTCCAATTGAATAATATCCTTCCAGTAGCAGGGTGACAAGACCTGTACACAGTATTCCAGAAGAGGCCTCACCAACATCCTGTACAACCTCAACATGATATCCCAACTCAGATACTCAAAGATCTGAGCAATGAAGGCAAGCGTGCTAAATGCCTTCTTAACCATCCTGTCTGCCTGTGATGCAAATTTCAAAGAGTTATGTACCTGAACCTCTAGTCTCTCTGTTCTTCAACACTACCCAGGGCCCTACCATTAATTGTGTAAGTCCTATCTTTGTTTGTTTTATCAAAATTAAACTCCATCTGCCACTCTTCAACGCATTGGCAGAACTGATCAAGATCGCTTTGTAATCATTTATAACATCCTTCACTGTCCACGATATCACCAATTTTGGTGTCATAAGCTAACATATTGACTATGCCTCTTATATTCTCATGTAAATCATTTATATAAATGACAAACAAAAGTAGACCCAGTACTGATCCCTGTGGAACACCACAGGTCACAGGTTTCCAGTCTGAAAAACAACCTTCAATCACCACTCTCTGCCTCCTACAAACTAATTTTGTATCCATTTTTAATTTTCTGCAAAGTGAAGAGTTTAAATGAAGATGTTACAACAATTCTTGGTTTCAATGTGGCTGGTGTCCAGGAGGAAGAACAAGAAAAAAGTTCAAAATGGCACAAGCAGTACTTATTTAAAAATAGACTTGAAAACATGTGGCAAAGAGAGCGTGAGGTTAGAAGATAACAAGAATTTTTTTATTGCAGATTTCAGGCGTTTTCTTGTGTTTTGTCCAGAACGGAATGCCAAAATGACCGATGCTCTCCTCTGTTCTGCCTGTGGAAGGACAAATGGGGAAATGCACGCTAACCACTTTTGTCAAAGAAGATTCAATGATAAATAATGAAAGAATCTTTTAGTGGCAATGGAAATGATGGGATCGCAAAGACAAAATGACAGAATTAAGCAATGCTTCAGATACTGAAAGTAGCAGGTACATATGGTTCTGTCACTGCCTTGTTCATAATTAATATGTTTCACAATATGACTTTGAACTTTAGGAATTATGGTTTAACTGTAAAACATAGGATACGTGATTTAGAATCTTGTAAATGTTACTCTGTAGTAAATGCAATTCAAACAAGACTGGCATTAATTACAGTTAAAACCAGCCTATACCCTGTATTTATTTTGAAAGGTTAGAGTTGAAGTGTAAAAAACAGAATAATGATGCTACATTTGTTGACGTCCAGTAGAACCAGGGTTATCATTATCTCCATAAAAGAAGCTAAAACTGAGCAATTCTGAGAATGTGGGCCATAAAACTCCAAAAGAGATAGTAATTCTTCATACCATTTCCCGAAATCAAGGAAAGCTTCAAATTTAAAAGATGGTTAATTTGAATTTCTACCAAGGGACAGGTAGGTAGAGTATGTTATATTGCCTTGGAGATAATGTTGTATGGTAGAACTTCAGTTAGTAGTTTTTATGTGTTTAAGTGTGTGTGTTTGTGGACAGAGGTAGGCAGTTCAGTTGGGGCAATGCCAGCAGACAAGGTAAAGTAACTGAGAGACTGTCAATTTGATGTCTTATGTAACCTGTAGCTCTTGGAAATTGAGAGATAAAACCAGATCTATACCCTCGAGTAAAACAAATGTGAGATCTATCATCTACATTATTGCCTGTGAATGAGAGCTGGTACACAGTCTAAGATAAATTTGGAAAGGTGATGAAGAACAGAGGGTTTTGCTCAAAAGGAATCTTAAGGAAAAAGAGTCATAGAGTCATAGAGATGTACAGCACGGAAACAGACCCTTCGGTCCAACCCGTCCATGCCGACTAGATATCCCAACCCAATCTAGTCCCACCTGCCAGCAACCGGCCCATATCCCTCCAAAACCCTTCCTATTCATATACCCATCCAAATGCCTCTTAAATGTTGCAATTGTGCCAGCCTACACCACATCCTCTGGCAGCTCATTCCATACACGTACCATCCTCTGTGTGAAAAAGTTGCCCCTTAGGTCTCTTTTATATCTTTCCCCTCTCACCCTAAACCTATGCCCTCTAGTTCTGGAATCCCCGACCACAGGGAAAAGACTTTGTCTATTTATCCTATCCATGCCCCTCATGATTTTATAAACCTTTATAAGGTCACCCCTCAGCTTCCAACACTCCAGGGAAAACAGCCCCAGCCTGTTCTGTCTCTCCCTATAGCTCCAATCCTCCAACCCTGGCAACATCCTTGTAAATCTTTTCTGAACCCTTTCAAGCTTCACAACATCTTTCCGATATGAAGGAGACCAGAATTTCACGCAATATTCCAACAGTGGCCTAACCAATGTTCTGTTCAGCTGCAACATGACCTCCCAATTCCTGTACTCAATACTCTAACCAATAAAGGAAAGCATACCAAACGCCTTCTTCACTATCCTATCTACCTGTGACTCCACTTCCAAGGAGCTATGAACCTGCACTCCAAGGTCTCTTTGTTCAGCCACACTCTCTTGGACTTTACCATTAAGTGTATAAGTCCTGCTAAGATTTGCTTTCCCAAAATGCAGCACCTCGCATTTATCTGAATTAAACTCCATCTGCCACTTGTCAGCCCATTGGCCCATTTGGTCCAGATCGTGTTGTAATCTGAGGTAACCCTCTTCGCTGTCCACTACACCTCCGATTTTGGTGTCATCTGTTTACTAACTGTACCTCTTATGCTCGCATCCAAATCATTTATGTAAATGACCAAAGTAGAGGTCCCAGCACTGATCCTTGTGGCACTCCACTGGTCACAGGCCCCCTGTCTGAAAAACAACATTCCACCACTGCCCTCTGTCTTCTACCTTTGAGCCAGTTCCATATCCAAATGGCTAGTTCTCCCTTTATTCCATGAGATCTAATCTTGCTAATCAGTCTCCCATGGGGAACCTTGTCAAACGCCTTACTCAAGTCCATATAGATCACATCTAATGCTCTGCCCTCATCAATCTTCTTTGTTACTTCTTCAAAAACTCAATCAAGTTTGTGAGACATGATTTCCCGCACACAAAGCCATGTTGACTATCCCTAATCAGTCCTTGCCTTTCCAAAAAACATGTACGTCCTGTCCCTCAGAAGATCTACATTAATCTACAACAAATAACAGCAAACTTTGTTGGAAATCAGCTTTTTTGAAAACATAGCAGTGGATCTTGAAAACCAAGGCTGTTTCCTAATGTTTTAACCCATTGTTTTGAAACACTCATGATTCTGAGTGCCCTTTGTACACCAATTGACAGGTTCAGCACTTTAATTAATCATTAATATTAACAGCGAACAGCCAACGAGATTCAAGAGCAGCTTCTTCCCCGCTGTTATTAAACTTTTGAACAGACCTCTCAAATGTTAATGTTGATCTTACTCTTTGCATCTTCTCTACAGTTGTAACAATGTCTTCCGCTCTCTGGTCTGCTACTTAATATACTTCGTATGGTACGATCTTCCTGCTGAGCATGCAGAACAACACATTTCACTGTATCTCAGTACATGTGACAACAATAAGTCAAATCAAATCAAAAATAACCACATGCAAAACACACTGCAAATAACAATTTGGGCAACTTGGCAAAAACATCCATGTCTCCTTCTATGGCCACCTGTGAATCAGGTCTGGGCATCATGTCCAGAAAAATGACCTTCAGTTTCCATAAAACACTCCTTGTCCATAGCCATAACCAACCAATCCACTCCAAAAGACCTCCATGGATCCAGAAGGGACATCAATGCCAGGCCCTGGCTCCACCACATATCAATGGTAGCTGCTTGATAGATGGTCACTGAAATTTCTTTCCTAATGATCATTGACATGGGTTGAGAACACTTGTCCCTTGACAGTCAAATAGCTAGGCAGCCTTCGAGGTGACAGGAGAACTCTTTGTTTACTACATCCTGTCAGAAGTACATACTTTACAACTTTATTTGATCGTGACATATCTCAGGCTTTTGCTTTTCTCAGTTAGTTTAATAAACCCCCTGAACCCCACCCCTCCAACCACAACAAGGATAGAATCCCCCAGTGCTCACCTTCTACCCCCCTAATCTCTGGATAGAGCATATTATCCTTTGCCATTTCCACCACCTACAATAAGACCCTATCACCAGAGATATATTTCCCCTCCCTCACCTATCAGCATTCCACAGAGACCATTCCCTCCACGGCTCGCTCGATAGGTCTACACCCCTCACTAACCCACCCTGCCCTCCCAGCACCTTCCCTTGCCACCGCAAGAAGTGTAAAACCCTGCGCCCACAATTCTCCCCTCACCTCCATCCAAGACCCTAAAGGATCCTTCCACATCAGGCAGAGATTTTCTTGCACATACAAATAACTCATCTAATGTGTCCATTGCTCTCGATGTGGTCTCCTTTACATTGGGGAGACAGGATGTCACCTCACAGAACATTTCATCTGTAGGACACATGCACCAAACAGCCCCAGTGCCCTCTGACCGAACACTTCAACTTCCCCCTCCCATTCCGCCAAGGACATACAAGTCCTGGGCCTCCTCCACTGCCAGGTTATTGCCACCCAATGCCTGGAGGAAGAACACCTTATCTTCCGCCTTGGGATCTTCCAACCACATGGCATCAACATCAACTTCACTAGTTTCCTCATCTCTCCTCCACCCACCTCATACCAGATCCAACCCTCCAGCTGAGCACTGACCTATTGAACAGTCCTAAGTGTCCATCTTCCTTCCCACCTATCCACTTCACCCTCCCCTCCGACCTATCACCATCAACCCCCCACCTGCATGTACCTATTGTCTTCCCAACTACCTTTCCCCATTCCTCAACCCCACCCTCCTATTTATCACTCAGCCCTCTTTCACGCTCCACATTCCTGCTTAAGGGCTTATGCCCGAAACATCGACTCTCCTGCTCCTTGGTCGCTGACTGACCTGCTGTCTTTTCCAGCATCACTTATTTTGACTTTTCTCAGTTAATTACACTTAAACTCTACCTTACCTGTACCAGCAGTGTATACATCTATAAGATGCATGTAGAAATTCACCAAGGCTCCTCAGACAGCACCTTCCAAATCTATAGCCACTAACATCTAAAAGGACAAGGACTGTGACAAAGTCAGCCAGGTGGACCTCATTGGAATTTGAGTATTTCTTAAAGTCAAATGGTATTTGACAAATAAATAGAACTTCATGCCATTCATCATCCAATGGTCAGCAGGAAGAGCAGTCCAAACTTTAAAGGCAGGCTTAAAGAAACAGCCGACAGCTTCACTAAATACCAAACTGTACTGATTCCTATTTATTATGGAACCATCCCTCTTGCAACTGCAGGGATATCTTGAACAGAGTTGCTAATGGGGAGAAAACTCCATAACAGGTTACATCTGATCTTCCTGGACCTGGGGGCAGGTGGGGTTAAACGTCATCAGGAATGCCAACGCCGGTCACAATACAATGCCAAATGAGAGAAACAATTTACTTAAGAGGGCAACGTTTGGTGTAGGAACCACAGGATTGGTCCTGCATGGGTAAGAGGCATGGTCCACGTGAGGTCAGGCCCAGTCATGTGTAAAATTCAGTGCCTAAACAAGCACGTGGGCCAGATGAAAATTGCAAACGGCGCGGGAGAAAAACATGCCGAGCTCCTCAACACTCTTTCCGACTGTTCCAGAACCCGTGGGTTCTCCCACTCCAACAAGCGTTGATGAAACCTCAGAACCTAAGATGGACGTGGTGGATGTTGCTGCCTCAATGCCTTTTCCTCCTGATGAAGAGAGCAAATTTCTTTCAAGATGCTCCATGTTCAAGAGGCGAGCTACTGTGCGTGACACACTGCCTATATCAGAGACAGAGTTAGAGGAACCGTACCCGATGCTAAAACACCCCATAAAAAAGAACTGGCAAAAAAAAAGGGGGTAGCATGGTGGCTCAGTCATTAGCACTGCTGCCTCACAGCACCAGGTTCCTGGGTTCAATTCCAGCCTCAGGTGACTGTCTGTGTGCAGTTTGCACATTCGCCCCGTGTCTGCATGGGTTCCCTCTGGGTGCTCTGGTTTCCTCCCACAGTCCAAAGATATGCCGGTTAGGTAAATTGGCTATGCTAAATTGCTCATACTGTTAGGTGCATTAGTCAGGGGTAAATATAGGGTAGAGGAATGGATCTGGGTGGGTTACTCTTTGAAAGGGCGGTGTGGACTAAATTGGGCCGAAGGGCCTGTTACCACACTGTAGAGAATCTAATCTAATTATGTTATTGAACTCAGAGGGGGAGGGATGTAGTGGTGGACCTCAAAGAGTATGAGTTCCTTGATTGAGGCTGTTAATCTGGTCTAATCAGGGAACCCTGGCTGATAGGTTACAAACAGGACTGTTAAAGTTTTCTGCACTCTATGTTTCTTCAGTGTGTCCTACACCTACACGTACACGACATGGGTGCTGGGGAGAAATAAGCACTACTGCTGTTTGGCAGTAGTGTGGGGAGGAGGGGAAAGGAAATTAAAAATAAATTAACCGAAGAAAGAGAAAAAATTGAAATAGAAAAAAGCAACATGATTGTCAGAGAGCTGTACACTTAAAGAATCACCACCTGCAAATTACCCACCAAGTTTGACTCACCATCCTGACTGACACGTATTTCCGTTCCTTCACAGTCTCTGGGTCAAAATCCTGGAACTCCCTTCGCAATTGCATTGTGGGAGTACCTAACCCAAATGGACTCCAGCAGTTCAAGAAGGCAGCTCATACAGTCATAGAGCCATGGAGATGTACAGCATGGAAACAGACCCTTGCCCATGCCAACCAGATATCCCAACCTAATCTAGTCCCACTTGCCATCATTTAGCCCATATCCCTCTAACCCCTTCCTACTCATACACCTATCCAGGCACCCTTGGAACTGTACCAGCCTTCACCACTTTCTCTGGCAGCTCATTCCATATGGGCACTACCCTCTGCATGAAAAAGTTGCCCCTTAGATTCCTTTTAAATCTTTCCCCACTCAGTCTAAACCTATGGCCTCTATTTGTAGAGTCCTCCATACCTGGGAAAATATCATCTATTTACCTTATCCATGCCCTTCATGATATTATAAACCTCTATAAGATCACTCCTCAGCCTCCAACACTCCAGGGAAAACAGTCCCAGCGTATTCAGCTTCTCCTTATTGCTCAAATCCTCCAACCCTGGCAACATCCTTGTAAATCTTTTCTGGACCTTTTCAAGTTTCACAACATCCTTCCGATTGGGAGGAGTTCAGAACTGCACACAATATTCCAGAAGTGGCCTAAGCAATAACCTGTTAACTCCCAACTCTGATAGTCAGTGATCTGACCAATAAATTAAGGCATACCAAACACCTTCTTCACTATCGTGTGACTCCACGTTTAAGAAACTAAGAACCTCTACTCCAAGGTCTATTTGTTCAGCAACACTGTCCAAGGCCTTATCATTAAATGTTTTAGTCCTAGTCTGATTTGCCTTTAGAAAAATTCAGGACCTCATATATACCTAAATTAAACTCCATCTGGCACTCCTCGGCCCATTGGCTCATCTGATCAAGATCCTGTCATACTCTGAGGTGCTGAAAATGTGTTGCTGGAAAAGCGCAGCAGGTCAGGCAGCATCCAAGGAGCAGGAGAATCGATGTTTCGGGTATGAGCCCTTCTTCAGTAATCATTATAATCTGAGGTGACCTTCCTCGCTGTCCACTACATCTCCAATTTTCACCTCTCCATTTTAAAAATGTATTCATGGGATGAGAGCATCACCAGCTAGGTAAGTGTTTATTGCCTCTCTCTAATTGTCCAGTAGGCTGTTAAGAGACATTTATGTGGGTCTGAAGTCACATATAGGTCAGACCATAAAGGATATTATTGAACCAGATAATCAACAATTGATTCATGGTCATCATTAAACTGTTACTTTCTGAGTTTTATTGAATGCAAATTCCATCATCTGAGAATGGTGGGAGCACACTGGTTCAGTGGTTAGCATGCTGCTTCATAGTGCCAATAAAGTGGGTTCAATTCCATCCTTGGGCAACTGTCTGTGTGGAGTTTGGACATTCTCCCCGTGTCTGCATGGTTTTCATACCACAGTCCAAAGATATGAGGTGAGTGAGCTGTGGGAAATGCTGGATTATTGGGATAGAGGGGAGGGGCTAGCTGGGATGTTCTTTAGAGGGTTGGTGTGGACTCAATGGGCTGAATGACCTGCTTTCAAACTGTAGTGATTCTATGATCTGCCATGGTGGGATTCAAACCCCAGTCCCCAGGGCATTACCTGGGTTCCAGCGATACCATTAGGCCATCAATCCCCCATCTTCACAAGGAGTGGTAGAGATTGGCAATGAGTGCTGACATAATGAACATGGTGTGGATTCTTTCAGCTGCAGCTGTGGAATTTATCATTGCTGTCAAAACAGAGTTTTCCGAACAAGTTGTTAGAGGTTATTAGTCCAAAGCTTTCTTAATGTATTGGACAACCTTAACAAAAAATTTCTTTGTTTTGCTTTGTAGTTACAGAGCATCAAGCAGGCATGGTGAAGCATCAAAGAGCTGGGTAATTATAATGGTCAGTGAAAGTGTCATAGTGGAGGTATGCTCTCTCTTGAGTTCCTTGTTTACTAGTTGTAAATGGAAACATTTTTACTGAATGTGCATTCATTAGGCCTTAGATATTTTTCATTTTCCCTTTGTCCTGATGCTTGCAAAATGCTTGCTTAAGTTTGGCCAAGACAAATTCGAGGTAGGTTAATTATCTTTCTATGTTATGAATACAGGATGTTTCCAATATAAACAAATATTAAGGTGGAGTTTAACTTAGATAAATGTGAGGTCCTGAATTTTGGAAAGGCAAATCAGGGTATGACTTATACACTTAATGGTAAGGCCCTGTATGGTGTTATTGAATGAATAGACCTTGGAGTGGAGGTTCATAGTTCCTTGAGCACCATTACATCAATACATCCAATTCCATTTCTCACAAGGCCAGTCCTGTGCTCTTGTTATGAATATCAGCTCAGATCCTATTTCTGGAGCGGACATGATCCACTTAGAGTTGAGTTTGCATTGCTCAAACAACATTGTTCTAGAATTCTATCAGTTTGAAGGAAAAGTCACTGGACCCAAAATGTTAACTCTGATTTCTCTCCACAGCTGTCAAACCTGCTAAGCTTTTCCAGCAATTTCAGTTGTGGTACTAGAACTGACAAGCAGAAAATATAGTTTGTTGAAATACATGCCAAAGAAAAAAAATCAAATGAACAGCACTTCAATTCAGCTTTCAGAAATTAAAACACTGTCAATCAAAACACAGAATCACTTTTCTTATATATCAGTCAAAAAGTAGTTTCAGTCATTATTTTGCATCTATAAATCAGCAATAGTTCTTGTTCACTTGTTTGTTTTCCCAAACAGGACTATACCTGTACAATATTATGTAGAGGTCAGGGCCATAAATTTATAAGATTTATTTGTTACCTTCCATTGCTGGTTCTATTAGCCCTGGAGAACTGTGGCTCGTCATACCTTCCTTTCCCAAAAATCACATGCTGAACTGTTTATCAAGTTATTGCAAAGTACAACAGCGACACTTAATGGCTATTGTGCAGTACTGCATGTGCAAAATAAAAATGACAAAAAGTCATTACACGTTTGGTGAAAAGGTGAAAGTGAGGACTGCAGATGTTGGAAGTCAGACTCGAGAAGTGTGGCGCTGGAGAAATACAGCCGGTTGGGCAGCGGCCGAGGAGCACGAGAAACGATATTTTAGACACAAGCCCTTCAACAGGGCTTTTGCCCGAAATGGCAACTCTCCTACTCCTCGGATATTGCATGACCCACTGTGCTTTTCTACTGCCACACTTTTCAACATTTGGTGAAGGTTAGAACTCGGTATAATATAGAAGCAAAATAGAAATTTAGAAAAATATAACGACAATTAAACTGGAAGAGGTAAAGTACAAACTTGCAACTGTACAGTGTTTTATTATTTTTAATTCTAGTTTAAATGCTCTAATCTTATCAATGCACTTACAGGTTACAATCCTGTGCAAAAACAGGGCAAATCCAGGGGAATTTACCATAACTAGGTATAACTGAATCAAATGCAATGTTTGTCTCATGGTGAAAACATTTAACAAACAAGTAAACAGGATGGACAGACGCAGTTGTGGCAATGAAGGATGATGAAAGATGCTGAGGAAAAACCTTCGAGTAAATTCCAAACTCTGGACTATATGTTTTCATCTCATCCATCAGCACAATGCTGAAGGTGGATTGTAAATGGAATTTAGATTTTAGACTGGGCAATTCAGCTTTGAGTGAGATGCCTGCAAAAATTAAAAATTTAAATGGAACACCAAAATGCTGGATGCTAAATCCAAAAGGCACATTTTTTTTTAATACTTCAGCCATAATTTAGTAAAATTTTTCTCCCACAATAAAACTTTGTTTGAAAGAAACTCATGTCAGAAACATCTCAATAATGTTAAAACCATATCCTGGTGCTGAAACACGGGATCAGTTCCCTTACACAGTTCTGCCAGTCAGTTACATTATATTTATTTGTTCTTGAACTTTATTGACCTGCATTAATTCCATATCTCTTGATTAACTTACCATTATAAAAACAAACTGTGCCTCATCTTGAAAATAAGTGAAAAAAAAATCTTTCTGGATTTCACTGCTGAAGAACTCAGCTTGAATTTTAAAATTATGACTATTTGCTCTGGATTTCTGCAAGAGAGTTAATGAGATTCCCTTACCACTTTTATGAAAACATTTATTGCTTTTAACACCTTAATTATATCATCATTACATGAAAAGAATGCCTCCAGGCCAATAAAGCCTTCCTATGATGTATTGTCCAAAACTGAACAGAAATCCAGCTGGAGTGTGACAAAGATTCTGTACAACAAAACCTGAACTTCTCCCACCCTTTTAATCTACTCGCCTGGAGATAAAAGATAACATTCAATTAGCATTTTGAGTGGTTTTTGTTCACCAGCCTTCAGTGAGTCGAGTACTTTTTTAGATGTAGCAAAGACATAGCCATCATTCGATCTCTGATACGGAAGTGTTGAAAGTTGTGGGCAGCATTTGTTTTGAGAGCATATAGCCTTTGCTGCATCCAATGAAGTCAGCTCTTTTGTGAATTGAACAGTATTGACTTGTTACAGATACCGTTACTGCTGGGGACCACAGGAGGTGATCAAATGAAAATAAGGCTATTTACATGATGCTTTTGGCTAAATGGCATTTGCAATCAGTTCAGACTTGTTATTTAAACTCCTGTGTTTTGGATATTTTCAAAAAGGTATCATTATGTTTGTTGCTACGGTTACTGCCATGTACATTCTTGACTGGATAGTGTTATGCCTGACTGGGTTAATGCACTGAAAATCAAGGCTCACTATTCCTAAGTTGTCACAAAAGTTAAAGACTTTTAAAACAGACACAATTTTCACCATTCGCCTAACTTTCAGACCTATGCATGGACCCGGTTTCTGTACTTATCTAGAAGTAGCATTTATTAGAAATCAATAGATGCCAGCTATCTGTAAACAATTATGAATCATCGGCGTATTACATTCAATTTAAAACTTTAACTCCCTTTTAAACACCCTCTTGTGTATGCATTTGGACGGAGGCAAATAAGAAAAAAAAAACTTAGGTGTAATGGATGGAGGGAAAACCTAGGAGAATATTTCAGTGGTTCCTTTTTATAGGATTTGCTGAGATGATTCTTGTGCCGATCTTGTGCTGCTTCTCAATTATCCTTCTATGGACACTTGCACTTGTTGCAGGAGGCAGAGGGTAAAGACTTCACACTTTTAAAAGTCTCTGACTTATTAGTTAAAAAACACAGCTTACAGCAACTTCATATGGAAAATAAATCTAATTTGTTTTTGGCTTAAATTGTTTTTTGTCGCAGCGAACAGAGATAGCTCCTAAACCTGTGGAGATTAGATGGCTTCTCATTGTCATGTTCACCACCCCCAAGCTGTTTAGCTACTGGGAGACAATCACATAGTTATTGGCAACAGAAGACCATTGTCATTGATACTTGGTCACCAGACCACAGAACAATAAATTTATTGCTGGCTGAAAATCCATTTTTACCACACCCCATCTTCAGTTCATCTGCAAACTACTGTTTGAAGAAATAGCTGTGCAAGCACTTACCATGACTACCAGGTGACTTGTGCGGCATTGTGGCTCAGTGGCTAGCACTGTTATCTCACAGCACCAGGGACCCAGGTTCAATTCCACCCTTGGGTGACTGCCTGTGTGGAACTTGCATGTTCTCCCTGTGTCTGTGTGGGCTTGCTCAGGCTTCTTCCCACAGATGAAAGATGTGTAGGTTAGGTGGATTAGCCATGCTAAATTGCTTATTGTGTCCACAGATATGTAAGTTGGGTAGGTTAGCCATGGGAAACACAGTGTTAGAGGATAGGATATGGGGGTGGGTCCATGTGGGATACTCTTTGGATGGTCAGTACAGACTCGATGAACCAAATGCCCTGCTTCCACACTGTAGGGATTCTATTCTTGCTTTCAAAAAGTGAGCAATCTCTAAACAATCCTTGGTTTTTAAAACAGTTCTTTTCCTATTTCAGTCCCCAATTTAGAAGTACAGAAAAAAAGACTGTATTTACAATGTGAGAAGCTCGACTGTTTTGATTTGACTTATTAGTTCAAGCAACATACCAATAGTCTGCCACTTTTGATGCTTAACTTACAGGGTCCACTAGATTTAAAACCTACGCTAAAATTATAGCTGCTGCTTCTGGTTTGCCCTTCAGCACTCCAAAGCACACCAACATGACTCTTAGACTCACTGAAGGGCTTCAGGAACAAGTCAGAGGCTGGGGATTCTGCAACAAGTAACTGACTTCCTGACTCCCCAGAACCTGTCCACCACCTAAAAGTAACAAGTCAGGAATGTGATAGAATACTCTCCACGTGCCTCGATGGGTGCAGCTCCAACAAAACTCAAGAAACATAGTACCATCCAAAGCAGAGCGGTCCACTTGATTGCAGCGCCTTCAGCATTCACTCCATCCATCACACATGCACAATAACAGCATTGTGTACCATCTACAGAATGTGCTACATCAACTCATTCAGGTACACCACAGCACATTCCAAACTGACAAACTGTCGACCTAGAAGAACAATGGCAAAAGATGGAGGGAACGCCACCATCTGACAATTCCCCTACAAGCCACAAAATGACTTGGAACTAACTTCCTTGTTAATAGCGCTATGGGTGTATCTAAACACAAAAGACAGCAGCAGTGCAAGATGTAAGCTCATCATCTGAAGGAGGAACTGAAGCAAATCTGTATTAGTCAAGAAATGGTGTTAGATAAATTGATTAGATTAAAGGCTTGATAAATCCCCAGAGTTTGATAATCTCACATTCCAGATTACTTAATAAATATCCTAGAAATAGTTGATGTGTTGGTGGTTAACTTTCAAGATTCTTGAGATTCTTGAACAATTCCTACTGATTTTTGGGTAGGTAATGTAACCCCAGTATTTAAAAAGAGAGGAAGAGAGAAAACAGGGAGTTACAGACCAGAGAATTTGATGTCAGTAGTGGGAAAGACGCAAGTGTCCATGATTACGAAGTTTATAACAAAGCACTTAGAAAACAGTGATAGAATCAGACACAGTCAGCATGGATTTACAGAAGTGAAACCATGCTTGACAGGTGGCATGGTGGCTCAGTGGTTAGCACTGCTGTCTTACAGTGCCAGGGTCCCACGTTCAATCCCACCCTTGGGTGGGGGGAGGTGAGGGAGGTGACTGTCTGTGTGGAGTTTGCACATTCTCCCGGTTTCCTCCCACAATCCAAAAATTAACAGGTTACGTAAATTGCCCATAATGTTTGGTGAAGGGGTAAATGTGGGGGAACGGATCAGGGTGGGTTGCTCTTCGGAGGGTTGGTGTGGACTTATTGGGCTGAAGGGCCTGTTTCCACACTGAAAGTAATCTAATTCTACTGGAATTCATTAAGGATCAGATGGGCTGAGAATTGGCAGATGGTGTTTAATTTAGTGCTGCATTTTGGGAAAGCAAATCTTAGCAGAACTTATACACTTAATGGTAAGGTCCAAGGGAATGTTGCTAGACAAAGAGACCTTCGAGTGCAAGTTCATAGCTCCTTGAAAGTCGAGTCGCAGGTAGATAGGATAGTGAAGAAGGCATTTTGTATGCTTTCCTTTATTGGTCAGAGTATTGAGTACAGGAGTTGAGATGTCCTGTTGTGGCTGTACAGGACATTAGTTAGGCCACTTTTTGAATATTGCATGCAATTCTGGTCTCCTTCCTATTGGACACTAGTACAATTGCAACATTTAAAAAGCATCTGGATGGGTATATGAAAAGGAAGGGTTTGGAAGGATATGGGACGGGTGCTGGCAGGTGGGACTAGATTGGGTTGGGTAATCTGTTTGACATGGACAAGTTGGATCGAAGGGTCTGTTTCTGTGTTGTACATCTCAATGACTCTATGAAACTCGTGGAGTTGATCAGGGGAACCAGTGGACGTGGTTTATTGGAACGTTCAAAAGGCTGTTGACAGAAGCCCCACATTACAGTCATAGAGATGTACAGCATGGAAACAGACCCGTCAGTCCAACTTGTTGATGCTGACCAGATATCTTAATTAATCTAGTCCCATTTGTGAGCACTTGACCCATATCCCTTTAAACCCTTCCTATTCATATACCCATCCAGATACCTTTTAAATGTTATAATTGTACTAACCTCCACCACTTCCTCTGGCAGGTCATTCCATATACGCACCATCTTCTATGTGAAAAGTTGCCCCTTAGGTCGTTTTTAAACTTCCCCTTCTCACGCTAAACTTATGCGTTCTAGTTCTGGATTCCCTCACCCAAGAGAAAAGATCTTGTCTATTTACCCTATCCATGCCCTTCATAATTTTATAAACCTCTGTAAGATCACCCCTCAGCCTCCGACACTCCAGGAAAAACAGCCCCAGCCTATTCAGCATCTCCCTATAGCTCAAACCCTCCAAACTTAGTAACATTTTTCTGAAAATCTTTCTGAACATTTACAAGCTTCACAACATCCTTCCTATAAGACAGAAACCAGAACTGCACACAATATTCCAAAAGTGGCCTAATCAATGTCCTGTACAACCATAAAAAATTAAAGTGCATGGAATTGGGTGTAGCATCTCGAGATGGATATAAAATTGATGTGTAGACAGGAAACAAAGACAGGAATAAATGGGTCTTTTTCTGAATGGCAGGCAGTAATTAATGGAGTACTGCAGAGATCAGTACTCAGACCCTGGCTATTCACAATATGTTAATGAGTTAGATGAGAGAACTAAATGAAATATTTCATATATTGCAGATGACACAAAGGGTGGAAAGGTGAGGATGATGTAGAGATGTTGTAGTGTGATTTGGACAGGCTGAGTGATTAGGTAAATGTACAATAAATTCAATATAATGTGGATATATTTGGAGGTTACCACATTGTTAGCAAAACTAGGAAGGCAGATTATGATTTAAATGGATGTAAATTGAGAGAGGAGAATGTCCAATGAGACCTGGGGTCCTTGTGCACCAGTTGCTGAATGTAAGCATGCAGGTACAGCAGGCAGTTTCAAAGACAAACTGTATGTTGGTCTTCATGGCACAAGGATTTGAGTACAGGAAGAAGGATGTCATTGTGAAATTGTACAGGGGTTTGGTGAGGCCACGTCTGGAATATTGTGTGTAGTTTTGATCTCCTTATCTGAGGAAGGATGGTCTTGCTAAAGAGGGAGAGCAAAGAAAGTTGACCAAGTTGATTCCTGAGATGGCAGGGCTTACATATGAGGAGAGTTGGGTCAGTCAGGGTGGCATGATGGCTCAGTGGTTAGTACTGCTGCCTTAGTACCCGGGTTTGATTCCACCTTCAGGTGACTGTCCATATGGAGTTTGCACTTTCTCCCCATGTACACTTGGGTTTCCTCAAGATGCTCTGGTTTCCTCCAAACATTGCGCAGGTTAGGATGAGTTGGCCGTGCTAAATTGCCCATAGTGTCTAAGGATATGCAGGTTAGTTGGATTAACCATGGGAAATGCAGGGGTGGGGTGGGTTTGGGTGGGATGTTCTTCAGAAGGTTGGTGTGACTCGATGGGCTAAATGGCCTGCTCCCACACTGTAGGGATTCTATGAGTTAGGATTGTATTTACTTGAGTTCAGAAGAATGAGTGGGGGATCTCAGAGAAACTTCTAGGAATTTAATATGACTGAACAGGTTAGATGTAAGAAGAACGTTCCTGATGTTGGGGGTATCCCGAATAAGGGGGGTGATAAAGATAAAGGGCAAATCTTTTAAGAATGAGATGAGAAGAAATCTCTTCACCCAGAAAGTGCTGATCCTGTGGCGTTCACTACCACAAAAAGCGATTGAGGCCAAAACATTATGGGTTTCTAAGACGGATTAGATATAGTTCTTTTGGCTCAAGGATCAAGGCATATGGGGGAGGATAGGATTAGGGTATTGAGCTCAATGATCAGCCATGATCATATTAAATAATGGAGTGGGGTCAAGTGGTCAAAAGGCCCACTGCCGCTCTTATCTTCTACGTTTTCTACATTTCTATGTAAAGAACTAATTTTACATTCAAAAGATGTGGAGAGACGAGGAGATGTGGAGTAGGTGCAAAGTGTGTGCCTTAAACGGAAAGAAAATAACAAAAGTATGAAGACAGAACTGGTCAAAATACATTGGAAAATCATGTTAAGATGAAGTGGCAGACATTTCAGGGGATATTGCACAAACTGAGAAAAAAGACCCTAGAAAGATATACATTCCATGGCTAAATAAGGAAATTAAGGAGAGCACCAAATTGAAAGAGAAAATGTACAATTCTATGAAGACTAAAGGCAGAACAGAAGATTAGACAAAATTTAAAAACCAGCAAAGGTGAAGGAAAAAAACAGTACAAAAGAAAGGAATATAATAAACAGAAACAGTTCGCTGGGATTTCTACAATAATTAAAAACAAAGAAAAGAGCAATGAGAGAGATTGGTTCTCTAGAAAGTAACTCTGGAGAATCAACAGTAGAAATTAAGAAATGGAGTGCTGAATGGGTATGCTATTTCCGCCTTTGTTTTCAAACACGTAAACAGTTCATAGAAATACTTATAGATCAAGTGAAATGGGGGAGAAACAGGTAATGAGAAAGCTATTAGACCTAAACACTGTTACATCCCCAGAACCTGATAACCCATATCCGAAGGTCTTTTTAAAAAGTGGCTACTGAGCTGGTAAACGCACTGTTGAAATTTCTCAAAAATTCCCTCAATTCTGGAAAGTCCCTGCAAGTTGAAAAATCATGAATATAATTCCTCTGTTCAAAAGGGAGACAGCAAGTATGAATCTATAGACCGGTTAGCTTAACGACTATCAGAGAGAAAATCCTGAAAATCTAATATTAAGGTGATAGCAGGGCCCTTTCAAATTTGAGGCAGAGTCAATATGGCTTGGTAAAAGGGAAATTTTGTTTGATTAATGCTTTAGAGTTCTTTTAAGAATAGCAAGCGATATGGATAATAATGAATTTTTAGATGTGGTGTACTTGAATTTCCAAAAGGCATTTTATAAGATACTGCATCAAAGGTTATGTACAGTACTGTTATGATTGAGGTTAGAGGAGTGCACTGTCTTTCTCTCATTCTATTACTTGACCAGTCACGATATACATTCAAATGTTTACCAAGTTACAGATATAGCTAATTGTATACAAAAACAGAAATTGCTGGGAAAACTCAGCAGGTCTGGCAGCATCTGTGGAGAGAAAACATTTCAGTCCAATGACATTTCTTCAGCAAAGCTCTGAATTCAAAACATTAAGCCCGGCTTTCTCTCCACAGATGCTGCTAGACCTGCTGAGTTTTCCCAGCAATTTCTGTTTCTGATTTCCAGCATCCACATTCTTTGTTTTAGCTAATTATTTACTTTCCATTTAAGAAAACAGAACAAACAATATCAACCAGGTTTCTTTAAATAAGTAAACAATTATTTATTTACTATGAAACAAAAGATGCAAAACTGATTAACATATAGCTTGAAATAGGATAGTAACACACGCACACACACGAGGTCATAACAGAAAGCAAACTTTCCCTGTGAACTCCAACTATTAAAATAATGCTTAAATTATTGTTAGCTCTTGAAGAGAAAATATGAACTGTTCCAAATGGCTTTTGTTCTGGCATTCCGGCACATATAAACAAGTGTCACCAGACACATTCAGTTGCCATTATATTCTTTTCAGAAGATGTTTGGTCAGATGATGTCCAGGAGTCTTCCAGAAGTGTCTCTGTAAAAATGCTGAACAATTTTTCTTTTTGTTTCAACTCTCATATTGGACTCTCAAAAGCATTTATCGAACGGTGGGAAAGAATGAGTTCAGTGACTTCTCTCTCAGTATGCAAGCACCTAACCTAAATTTCCAAACAATATCCAAAAGAAAGAAGAATTCTAGATAGCCTTAAACACAGACATGTGATTTATTTGCAAACAGGTTTGTTTAATAAATTAATTAAAATTCTTTGAGGAGGTGACAAGCAGGATAGAAAAAGATGAAAGAGTAGAAATTATTACAATTTTACCAAGGTATTTGATAAGGTACCATACAGAAGGCTACTTAATAATGTAAACCCTTGGTATTGGGATATTGTATTAGCATGGATAGTGGATTGGAAACTAATAAAAGACAAGGAGTTAGAATGCAAGGGGCATTCTTAGGACAGCAACCTGTAACTGGTAGATTGCTGCAGGCAGCAGTGCCATAAAGGCCACAACTATTTACAACATATATTAAGGCTCTGGAAGACACAAGTTAATGTACTGTTGCCAAATTTACAGATAACACAAAAGTAGTGAGGCAATGGCCCAATAGCATTACATAGACATAGAATATAGAACAGTACAGCCCAAGATTATGCCTCTCGGCTGACCATGTCAGTGCCAATCATGATACCATTTTAAACTAATCCCATTTGCCCACACATGGTCCGTATCCCTCTATTCCCTTCCTGTTCATGTCTACCTAAATACCTCTTTGTACATACTTAGTATCTGTTTTTCCACCTCCCCAACAGCACGTTCTAGGCACCTACCACCCTCTGAGTAAAACAAACTTGTCTTGCATATCTCCTTTGAACTCCTTCACTGCCCACTACACCACCAATTTTGGTGACATCTGTAAGCTTACTAACTGTACCTTTTATGTTCACATCCAAATCATTTATATAAATGATGAAAAGCAGTGGACCCATCACGCCACTGGACACAGGCCTACAGTCCAATAGACAACTCTGCACCACCACCCTCTGTCTCCTACCTTCAAGGCAATTTTGTATCCAATTGGCTAGTTCCGCCGGATTCCATGTGATCTAACCTTGCATACCAATTTATCATGCAGACCCTTTGTCAAATGCCTTACTGAAATCTATACAGATAACGTCCACCACTCTGCCTTAATCAATTTTTTTTGTCACTTCTTCAAAATACTCAACCAAGTTAGTCATAGAGATGTACAGCACAGAAACAGAACCTTCAGTCCACCTCACCCTTGGCTGTTGGTGATACAAATATCTCAACAAGAGACCTGACAATCTCTTCCATCCTTCCTGCAAAGTTCTGGGATATACCTGATAACATCCTGGGGATTTATCCAACTTCGTGCATGTTAAGATGTCCAACACCACCTCTTTGCAATATAGACACTTTTCAAAGAATCACTAAGTTTTCTAGCATCCATGTCCTTCCCCAAAGTAAATACTGATGCGAAACACTTGTTTAATATCTCCCCTATCTCCTGTGGTGTCACACTTTGACGGCCTTGTTGATCTTTAAGGAGTCCGATTCTCTCGTTATTTACTCTTTTGCTCTTAAGGTATTTTTAAAATCTTTTTGTCAAAGCTATTTCATGTCCCCTTTCTGCTCTCCTGATTACCCTCGTAAGTATATCCCTACAGCCTTTATACTCCTCTGGGGATTCACTCGATCCTAGCTGTCTACCTGGAAAGCGCTTCCTTTTTCTTGGTCAGAGCTTCAATTTCTTTAGTCATCCAGTATTTCCTACACCTACCAGCCTTGCCTCTCCCAAAAACAGGAACACAGTCTCTAAAATCTTGTTATTGTTCTGTGAGCAGTACAAGGCCATGAGTATATTAGCAGTTGTTAATCAGTGATCAGTGCAGGGCCACGGGAATATGCATAGTTATTGATCAGTGATCAGTGCAGGGTCATGGGAGTATGCATAGTTATTGATCAGTGATCAGTGCAGGGCCATGGGGGTATGCATAGTATTTGATCAGTGATCAGTGCAGGGCCATGGGAGTATGCATAGTTATTAATCAGTGATCAGTGCAGGGCCATGGGAGTATGCATAGTTATTGATCAGTGATCAGTGCAGGGCCATGGGAGTATGCATAGTTATTAATCAGTGATCAGTGCAGGGCCATGGGAGTATGCATAGTTATTGATCAGTGATCAGTGCAGGGCCATGGGAGTATGCATAGTTATTGATCAGTGATCAGTGCAGGGCCACGGGAGTATGCATAGTTATTGATCAGTGATCAGTGCGGGGTCATGGGAGTATGCATAGTTAGTGATCAGTGATCAGTGCAGGGCCATGGGAGTATGCATAGTTATTGATCAGTGATCAGTGCAGGGCCATGGGAGTATGCATAGTTATTGATCAGTGATCAGTGCAGGGCCATGGGAGTATGCATAGTTATTGATCAGTGATCAGTGCAGGGCCATGGGAGTATGCATAGTTAGTGATCAGTGATCAGTGCAGGGCCATGGGAGTATGCATAGTTAGTGATCAGTGATCAGTGCAGGGCCATGGGAGTATGCATAGTTATTGACCAGTGATCAGTGCGGGGTCATGGGAGTATGCATAGTTAGTGATCAGTGATCAGTGCAGGGCCATGGGAGTATGCATAGTTATTGATCAGTGACCAGTGCAGGTCGATGAGAGTATAAGCAGTATTTATTGATAAGTCTGTAGGTTAGCTCGCTGAACATGAAGGTTTGTAGTCCAGACGTTTCATCACCATACTAGATAACATCATCAATGACAGGCACTGGTGGTATGTCCTGCTTACATCAACCTAAGTTACAAATCTTCTCAAAAGTAGCTAGTACTTATTGATCTCTGATCAGTGCAGACCCATGGGGATGTGAGCAGTAGTATTTGATAAGAAATCAGGACAGGGTGTTGGGAGAGGGCAGCAGTTATTGATCTGTGACCATTACAGGACCATGTGGTTATTAGTTATTGATCTGTGACTAATGCAGGGCATTGTGATATGAACAGTAATTATTTATCTGTGACCAATGCAGAACCATGGTGGTTTTAGTGGTTTTAAGAAGTCATTACGCACATCAGTACTAATGACATAGGTAGAAAGAGGGATGAGGCCTTCTGGAGGGAATACAGGAAGCTAGGAAAGAAGCTGAAAAGCAGGACCCCAAGGGTAGTAATCTCTGGGTGACTACCAGTGCCAAGAGCTAGTGAGGCAAGGAATAGAAAGATAGGACAGATGAATGTTTGGCTAAGGAGCTCATGCAGGAGGCAGTGTTTCAGGTTCGTGGATGATTTGGACCTGTTCCAGGACAGAGTGACATGTCAAGAGGGGTTGGTTGTACCGAAACTGGAGGGGAACCAAAATCCTCACAGGGAAGTTTGCTAGTGTTACTTTGGAGGTTTTAAAATAGAGTGGCAGGGGGTTGGGAACCAGAGCAGCAGGTCAGCAAGTGGAGGGATTGAGAAGGTAGATGTTCGGATCAGTAAATCAGAAAGGAAGGACAGGCAGAGACAGGTAAATTAACACGATGGTATTAATGGGCTGAAATGTGTTTATTTCAATGCAAGGAGTATTATAGGTGAGGCAGATGAGATTAGAGCCAGGATCAATACATGGGACGATAATGTTGTGGCTATTACAGAGACTTGGCTGAGAGAGAGAGAGAGAGAGAGCGAGAGAGCGACAGGACTGGCTACTCAATGTTCCAGGGTTCCGTTGTTTTACACAAGAGACAGAGAAAGGTAAAAGAGATGAAAGAGTTGTGTTACTAATCAGGGAGAATGTCACAACTGCACTCAGAGACGACATACTGGAGGGCTCATCCACTGAGGCAATATGGGTAGAGATCATACGCAATCACTTTGATATGGCTATACTATCGGTCCGCTAATAGCCACTGAAACATTGAGGAACAAAGATGAAGGCAGATTACATAAAAATGCAATAAAAACAGTTGTCACACTGGGTGACTTTAACTTCCCCAATATTGACTGGGGCTCTATTACAGCAAGAGCCTTAGACAGGGCAGAATTTGTTAAATACATTCAAGAGGGTTTCTTGAAACAGTATGTAGATAGTTCAACTAGAGGAAGGGCCACGCTGGCCCCTGTACTGGCTCATGAGCCTGGCCAGATGACTGACCTTTCAATGGGAGAGCATTTTGGAAACAGTGATCACATTCCTTAAGTTTTAAGATACCTATGAATAAAGATAAGTCAGGACCTTGTAGAAAGGTACTAAATTGGGGCAGGGCAAATTACATGTATTAGCTAGGGAGTGTTAATTGGGAGGAGCTGTTATCCGACACATCCATGTTTGACACATGGGAATTGTTGAAATTTATATTTAAAGAGCTCAAAACCAGCATGTTCCAGTAAGAAGAAAGGACAAGAATAGCAAGGCAAACCCTTGGATAATGAGGGAGGTTGTGAATTTAGATTAGATTAGATTCCCTACAGTGTGGAAATAGGCCCTTTGGCCCAACCAGTCCACCCAGACTCTGCGAAGAGTAACCCACCCAGACCCATTTCCCTCTGACTAATGCACCTAACACTATGGGCAATGTAGCATGGACAATTCACCTGACCGGCACATCTTTGGACTGTGGGAGGAAACCGGAGTACCCTGAGGAAACCCACACAGACATGGGGAGAATGTGCAAACTCCACACAGTCACCTGGGGCTGGAATCGAACCTGGGACCTTGATGTTGTGAGGCAGCAGTGCTCGGCTCTGAGCCACCGTGAATAGGCAAAGGGAAACATGTAACATGAACCACATGTCTTAACTTAAAAGGAGATAGAGTAGGAGAAAAACAAAACTTCTTGAGGCAAAAAGTAATTTCTACCCCTTTTATTTTCCTTCAAAAGACTCTTAAAATTGTGAATAAATTACAAGCGAGATGCACATGGTACATTGAGAAAGCTACCTCAGCGAGAATTTATTTAAAAAGGGAAAAAAAGGCATATGTAAAGTTTAGGAAGCTAAAATCGGACAGTGTCCTTGAGGAATATCAAGAAAGCAGGAAAGAACTCAAGCAGGGAATTAGGAGTGAAGGGACCATAAAATGACCTTGACAAAGTAGTTAAAGAGAATCTCAAGGCATTCTATATATACATTAAAACCAAGAGGATAACTAAGGAGAAGGACCACCTCGGAGAAGGATAAAAGCGGGGAGTTGTGCTTGAGGGCAGAGTATGTGGGCAAGATCCTAAATGAGTCACTACTCACCCAGGAGAAGAATATGTAGTTTTGTGTGGAGCAGGTTGAAATGCGAGAACATTTTGAGAACAAGAAAGAAGTGGTGTTGTGTCTCTTAAAGAGCATTAAGATGGAGTCGTCCCCAGGACCAAATGGTATCTACCTCAGGTTATTGAGAGAAGCAAGAGAGGAGATTGCTGGAGCCTTGACGAAGACCTTTGTATCCTTGTTAGACACTGGAGAGGTCCTGGAGGACTGGCAAGTAGCTAATATTATTCCTCTGTTCAAGAAGGGAAATAGGGATAATCCAGGAATGGGATCAGTGACCAGTGCATTGCCATTGGTGTATTAATAGTTACTAATCAGTAATTAGTGCAGGGTCATGGGGGTGTTAGTATTAACTGACATTGAACCAGTGCAGGTCCATGGGAGAGTTAGAGATTACTGATCAGGAACTAGTGCAGGGCCATGGGTGTGTTAGTAGTTATTGATCAGGAACCTATGCAGAGCCACGGTGGTGATAATAGGAACTGATCAGAAACCAGTGCAGCACCGTGGGGGTGTTTGTAGTTATTGATCACTAACCAATTCAAGGCAATACGGTGTTAGTAGTTACTGACGAGGAACCAGTGCAGGGTCATGGGGATGTTAACGGTTACTGACCAGGAACCGGTGCAGCGAGAAGGGGGTGCTGGGAGTCATTGACCAGGAACCGGTGCAGGGACATGGGGGCGTTGGGAGACACAGACCAGGAACTGGTGCAGGGACATGGGAATGCTGGGAGTCACTGACCAGGAACTGGTGCACTCTGGGATTGCACGCCGACACCTGAGGGTGATTGACAGCTGGCGAACCGCCCATTCCGGTGACGTAATCAGCCTTATGGAGCGGGGCTTCCGGTGTCAGGGCGACGATGGGGAGTGACGAGGCAGCGTCGGCGGTGCCGATAGACGAGTTGAGCAAAATGCGGATCACCAGCTTGTGGAGCGTCCTGTTGTCTGTAAGTTGTCGTCGGTGCGATGGTGGGGGTGAAGGTGTAGCTGTGTTCCCGGTCCCCTCCCGGGAGTGAATGAGGTTCTGCAGCCTGTGGCCAACGGGCGGTTGACCTGACGCCAGCAGCGAAATGCGTCACCATCAGGTCGCGCGCTGTTGACGTCACTGTCTTGTGACGTCAGGTCGGTCAGCTGCGCTGAGGATTGCACCAAAGTCTTCAGTAGCAATCGGAGCTTTATGTCTTTAGAGCTAATCTCGTTTCTTGTGAGGTGGCCCTCATATCTGGACCAAGAACTTGTTGATTCCTGATGAAGGGCTTTTGCCCGAAACGTCGATTCTCCTGCTCCTCGGATGCTGTCTGACCTGCTGTGCTTTTCCAGCGCCACTCTAATCTAGGCTCTCATTTCCAGCATCTGCAGTCCTCACTTTTGTCCACTCCTAGCTGTCAACCTACGGGACTGGCATTAGCTCTGCATTAGTGTACCCTGCATGAGGCTCATCCAGGCCGGTGCTCGTGTCACATCATCAGGGAAGTGCTGCCCCAGCATGGGTACCAGCCTTCAGGTGAGGTGTAAACCTGATTTCCTGTCTGTATACCCTCACCAGTGGAGAAAAAATATCTGTCCACGGCAGCACTTTCTGTTTTCTGCCTATTAGCCAATTCACTGCACATGACCTGACCTTGAGTTAGGTACCTTGTTGAACACCTCCTGAAAGTCCAAATACAGCACATCTATTGGTTCCCTTCTATCTACTTTGGTTGATACTTCCTTGAAAAACTCCAATAAATTAGTCAGATATAATTTCTTTTTAATGAAATTGTGCTGACTCTGCTTGAACAGATTATCATTTTCCAAATATTTTGCTATTACTTCCTTAGTTTTCCAACACTAGATGTTAGGCTGCTCAGCCTATAGTTATCCCTCTCTTAGAACCTCTCCTTTTTATTGGAATATATTTTTGCCTAGAGTCATGAATTGCTTTCTAAATGTCTAATTCTCATCATTTAAATTGAACACAGTTGTTTCCAGCCCCAATTTCTCATACTTGGACTAAATATTAAAATCTATTACGCTATCATCACTACTTCCTTGGGGATCTTTAAATTGGAGGTCTATTATTAAACCAACCTCATTACTCATTACCAGGTCCAAGACAGCCTGCTCCCTATTTGGATCCATGACCTTTTATTCTAGGAAGCTATTCCTAATGCACTGTATGAATTCTTTGTAGTAGTTACACTTTCCAATTCAATTAACCCAATCAATATGAAGATTAAAGTCACCTATAATTATTGTTCTGTTCTTTTTACATGCTCGTATTATTTGTTTACTTATAGCCTTTCCTACAGAGTGGCTACTGTTTTGGGGTCTCTGACTTCACATCCATTTTTATTGATTGCTCCTCATTGAGGTAATCTACCTTGAGACATTTTTTCGCGTTAGTAGTGGTTCATAAATTTAAAATGCTATAGCTTTCAATAGTCTTTCTCACTACATAGATTTCTGGACTTTTGTCATTTGTTTTGTTAACTAAGACATGTAATTTTGTGATTAATATGTTTGGAATGTTGTTATGAATTAGGTGCAGCTGCATAGTCTTTTAGAATAATGCCACTTTGGTTTTACAGTTCAGGTTACTGATGAGATTGAGATTAGATTCCCTACAGTGTGGAAACCGGCCCTTTGGTCCAACCAATTCACACTGACCCTCCAAAGAGCGACCCACCTAGACCCATTTCTCTCTGACTAATGCACTGAGCAGTATGAACAATTTAGCATGGCCAATTCACCTGACCTGCACATCTTTGGACTGTGGGAGGAAACCCGAGCACCCGAAGGAAACCCACGCAGATACTGGGAAAATGTGCAAACTCCACACAGTCGTCTGAGGCTAGAATCGAACCTGGGACCCTGGTGCTGTGAGGCCGCAGCGCTAGCCACTGAGCCACCGTGCTGCCCCACTCTCATTGCTTTTTGCTTGTGCTTTTTGTTGAAAATAAAACTTATCTTGAAATTAAGCTTGAAGCAAGTGGCTTGAATAGACAGCTATGGGTTTAACATTGAGTTCCTTTAATTTATTTATGCAGAGATGTGGCAATGCTGGTAAGGCCAGCATTTATTTCCTGTCCCTAATTACTCTTCAGGTGGGAGGTAGTGAACTGCCTTCCTGAAGTGCTGCAGTCCATGTGGATGAATGGATTCTGACAGCACTAGCATTGTTTTGGTACAATCAAGTGATTGGTTTAACCATTTTGGAGAACAATTAAGTGTCACATATCATCCAGACTGTATAAAGATTGCAGATCTCCTTCCCTAAAAGGCTTTAGTGAACTTGTTGGAATTTTACAGAAATCCATTTTGGTAGTTTCATTGTTACATTTTGATCCTAGCTTTATAATCGAATTTCAGTTAATGAGTTGAACTTAAATTTCCCGACTGCCGTCTTGGAATTTGAACTCATATTTCCAGGCCATTAGTTCTGACATCAGTAATATAACCATTTAGCACTGTTCTCAGTGCCATTTGGAGAACTATTCATCAGCATATAAGGAACTATTTGAAATATTATAACTTGATTACATGTTCTGACAGTTATATATGGCAAGATGTTACTTTTCTATTCTAAAGGCTCCACAGAGTCACCAACATCATTATTGATTTTATCTCATATGTGCAAAATTCGTTTGGATTGGTTTACAAATTCATTCATAAGATAAAAAGTCCAGATGGGCACAATATTTCTGTGCATGGCACCAGCAGATTAATTATCACAGAGAAAGGTGAATTAAATTTTAATCCTTTTTTTAATTGACTTGCAGACCTTCAAGAACATTAAATATAATGTTAGGCTACAGGCTTAACACGCAACATGAATTATGTTGCTCAGGTATTTTAGTCATGTGTTGATGTCAACACTTGTTTGTTTTGTCTTGTCTAAAATGTCTTAAAATCATCACTGGGCAGCACTGTAAGTAGAGTTGCCGACAGAGCCTCATAAATTTGTTCCTGCAGTTTGATCAACAATGATGATGTTGCATTTGTTGCCTATTCATTATTTTTTCTTGTAAGATGGCAAAGTTAGGGGCTACACCTTTCATGTTTAAGTCCATGTTTCTACCATTTCACATCAGATTGTGAATTTACCTGGCAGTTTACTAACCAATAGATCCATAGATTTAGGATTATTCCTCAGTCCTTCATACCTGGTCTGCCATCGAGTAAGGTCATGGCTGATCTGATTGTGATCTGACCGTCACTTTACTAAATTCCCCACTTTTACCTCCCAGCACCTGCCCCTGCCCCTGCCCCAATGAGCCCAGACCTTTGTGCCTAACAATGATCTATCTTTTATTATTCATTCATTCATGATACATGGGCATTCGTTGGCGAGGCCAGCATTTTTTTGCCCATCCCTGTGTTCTCGAAAAGGTGGTAGTAAGCTGTCTTCTTGACCTGCTTACGTTTTTGGTTTGTAGGTGCATCTGTAGTGCTGTTCGAAAGGCACTGCCTAGATTTTCACCCTGCAACACTGAAGCAAATTGTGTTGTTGGAGCTGTCTCCTTGTGGACAAGTGGAGAGTATTCCGTCTTATTTGATTTGTGACTTATAGATGTGTACATGCATTAGACAGGAGAGGAGTTGCTACAAAATCCCTAGCCTTTGACCTGTTTTTGTATCTTATCCAGTTCAATTTCTGGTCAGTGGGCCCCACTGGATATTGCTAATGGAAGTTTCAGTAATGAAAATGTCAAGGGGTGATGGTCAAATTCTCTTGTTAACAATAGTCACGAGTGTGGCTTGACTGTTATTCGCCATATATCAGCTGAAGCATAAGAATACCAGCTGCTTCAGTGTCTGAGTCATAAAAGGTGCTGAACATTGTGCAATCTTAAGTGAATATTTCCACCTCTGACCTCACGATGGAGGGAAAATCATTGAAAAAGCTGAAGATGCTTGGGCCTAAAACACTGTCCTGAACAACTCTTGCAGAGATGACCTGGTGGTCGATAATTGATATCCAACAACCACAACTTTTTTCCTTTGTGTTAGGTGTGACTCCAGTCAATAAAAGAGATTTCCACTTGATTCCCACTGATTGCCATTCCGCTGGGCCTCTTGATGTCAGACTTTGTCAGATACAGCCTTTATGTCACTTCATATAAATTGTTTATTTGCATTGTAAGTAGTTAAGGCCATAGTTCCATTTCATCAGAGTTAGCTTGCTAACCCAAAAAAAGACCCATTTACCCCAACTGTCTGCTTACTTTTAACTGACCAAATCTTAAAACATGCTACAAAGTTTTGGTTTCCAGCATCCACAGTTCTTTCAGTTTTTGCTTAAACCATGCTAATTTGTTACTTCTATACCTTGAATTCTTATTTTATGTAGTAATCTTTTTGAGCTTACCAAATTCCTTTGGATAATCCATGCACCTTGCATTGGCAGTTCCCCTGTATCCACCTTCAACCATGCTACCTTTAAAGATTATTTTAATAGCTTAGTTAATTATGACTTTTCTTTTACCTTACAGTTGTCTAATGATCCTGCTGCAACTTCCTTAATAATAAATTCTAGCAATTTCCCTATGATAGATGTTAAGCTAACTTACTTGTCTAATTAAGCATGACGCATGTCTTGGAAATGATGTTCTCATGACATTGTTGCTGCCCAGACTCTGGGCTGGAGAGTGAATTGCTGAAGTGCCTCCCAAAGGTTGTACATGCTGCAGCCAGGTGATGAAAGATGGAAACACAAACACTCAAAACCGAACTACTGAATAAACTAGCTGCTCTATGCAGAAGGATGATTGGCATTGTAATCTGCAGGTGGACTTTGTCGTTCATGTGGTGTCGGGGCTGCTGGATAGGCCAGAACTTATTGTGCATCACTAATTGTCCTAGAAAGGGTGTTGGTAAGCTCCTGCATTGAACCACTGCAGTCCTCGGGTTTGGGGCCACCCACAATGCTATTAGGAAGGGACTTCCAGGATTTTAATGGAGTAACAATGTTGGAATGGTGATATTGTTTCAGCTTAGCATTCTGTGTGGCTGGGAGGCAAAATTGCATTGTTACTCCCATTTAGGTGTATGGCAAATATTCCGTCACATGCATAATCTATATCTTATAGCTGGCAGAGAGGCTTTTAACAGAGAGTTGACTGACAACCCCCTGATGCTAACAGTTGGGATTCTGCAATGTTGGTATCGTTTGAAAGGCAGTGGTTAATGGTTGGGCTTTCTGTCATTTTCAGTGGTGCCAACCTTCATCTCTGTGGTGCACCTACCATCCAGGTCCTATTGTTGGTTGACTCAAATTTTGGGAATGGATGCAAGATATTGGTCTGCAGTGGTTGTAACATAGAGAGAAGAATTAAAAGTCCTTCATTTTTTTTTAAAACAAATGAACAATAGATTTTTTTTTTGTTTGCATGAGCTACCCCCACTCGAGAGTTTGGCCAATACTTCATGGAGTCCTAGAGATGTACAGCATGGAAACAGACCCTTCGGTCCAATCCGTCCATGCTGACCTGATATTCCAACCCAATCTAGTCCCACCTGCCAGCAACCGGCCCATATCCCTCCAAACCCTTCCTATTCGTATACCCATCCAAATGCCTCTTAAATTTTGCAATTGCACCAGCCTCCACCACATTCTCTGGCGGCTCATTCCATACACGTACCACCTTCTGCATGAAAATGTTGCCTCTTAGGTCTCTTTTATATCTTTCCCCTCTCACCCTAAACCTATGCCCTCTAGTTCTGGACTCCCCGACCCCAGGCAAAAGACTTTGCCTATTTATCCAATTGATGCCCCTCATAATTTTGTAAACTTTCATAAGGTCACCCCTCGGCCTCCCACGCTCCAGGGAAAACAGCCCCAGCCTGTTCAGCCTCTCCCTGTAGCTCAGATCCTCCAACCCTGGCAACATCCTTCTCCATGTTTGAAAACATGCCTCGAGATGTGACTTCTCCCAGTTTTGTAGTGAGTCGAAGTGGGTTTATATTGCAGGGGAAACACACCAATAATATGTTTTAGTACACTGCAATAGTGCAGTGGGACGCAGGTTAATTCTTTTTTCCAGGCAACAACCTCCAACCCTGGCCCTTGACTGGAAATTTGGTAAAAATTGTGCTGAACAGAAAATAACATTTTTTTAAATGGAGAGGGTTAATAATAAGAAGGTCTGAGCAATGTCATTGCTGTCCTGTCGAGGGCTTATCCAGCCGCAGACTTCGTTATTTAAAAAGCAGACATGGGTAGAAGAATTTGCATGCCCTTTATGCCCTCCCTTGTGATGGCTCCTCTTCAGTTCTCTGATATTATGGCTGCACTATACATGAAAGAAGTTTAGAATGCCATAGGTGTAAGGAACCATCTTTATTTAACATAGCTGATCGAACAGTCAGTCAGTGACTTTCAGTGTGTTTATAAGATCCTCTCAGTCATAATCATCAGAAATAAAGTTTCAAATTGCAACAGTGCCAATTCATTTATTCTCCATTCTAGCACTGTGCTGAACGTATAGACCGTGTCAAAACCATCTGATGTTGGGCCTGCATTTTGGAGCTATTCATCTACACCAATCTGGTACAGGCAGCCATTTCCATAGGCAAGACCCAATTACATCGCTATCAGCCTTTTGTTAATCTGAGCCTCATTGTGTCAAAAGCTGTCTGTTTGTAAAGTATGGTCTGCAAATCAAGCCGATCATTGCTTGTCAAAATGAGTGATTCGGTTATGTGTTTGCCAATAATCAAATCTACCCCTTACTAGTAAATAAAGTAGGATATTTAAAAATTAAAATGATGCCGTTTGTGTATTATATGGAATGTTACTGAGGTTGACCACTCAGGAATGGGGTGACTGATGCATGTTCCCAACCTCATTTCCTATGAAGTGGAAGAACTTGTATTGATCTGCATTTTTTTTGCCTCAGTTCATCCCAAAATGCTTGCAAGACAATATTTTTTGGTATATTCACTGTTATTACATAGGCAATTATGGCAGTTAAAGTTGTTGATTCTCAGTGCCACACTGCAGTTTCATGTGACATACGGTCATGTGATGCTAATATGGGTCGTGAACTATCAATTTTGATACCAGAGTGAATGTGTTTTAACTGAATGAAACTATTGTTTTACATGTTCAATAGCAGAATTTGGCCACACAGTTGTAACTGAAGGAAAGAAGAATGAATTTTGTACAAAATGGGTTTGTTTTACTTTTGGCACAGAGCAGTGATGTGATCAGATACTGGGCACTGAGGTGTACAGAAGAAGTGTAAACTATTGTGCAACTTGTGTTGTACAGAGCTCTGTGCAGAGTGGATCAAGTTGCAAGATCCATTTTCGGGTCTTTTG
Source organism: Chiloscyllium punctatum (assembly GCF_047496795.1). NCBI lineage: Eukaryota > Metazoa > Chordata > Chondrichthyes > Orectolobiformes > Hemiscylliidae > Chiloscyllium > Chiloscyllium punctatum. The sequence continues at coordinate 133,658,310 of NC_092741.1, read as the reverse complement.
AGAGATCAACTTGGCGAAACGTACAGACGCTTGTGCCAGAAGCTTTTAATAAAATTGATTAAGGTGGCTATTTTGTGATTTTTTTTTTACTGTTTTCTTTGTGTTCCAGGTTCAGTGGTCAGAGCCGTGGCTGATTGGACTGCTAGCTTTTCATGCCTTTTGCTTTCTACTTACCTTGACAACAGTTAAATTCTACAGATTTCAGATTGCTCATTTCCTTTTTATGAGTAAGTTGCTTTTATGTTTTTATTGGTGTGAAAAAGCTACCATTGAAAATTTATTGAGTATTCACTCAGTCCTAGGGCCTTTCACAGTTTCAACTTATTTGTTGATATGTGGTTTTGCGTATATCTTTAAATGTATTTTTAAACAGGTCCAAAAGCAATTTTGAGGAATTGATTGTTCTCACTTGTTATTACTGTCCATTATTGGGCGGAATCCATTGTTCTCACTGGTGGCAATTGTTGAGGAAGCAAGGGCAGTTAATTAGATGGGATTGTAGCATACCTAAACCCTCACTTTTTCCTGCCTCCAGTAGAATTTAGTTTGGGTTCAAAGGCACATGGTTGAACTAGCCATCTTGCTTCCAATTATGACTGAAAATGTGTTGCTGGAAAAGCGCAGCAGGTCAGGCAGCATCCAAGGAGCAGGAGAATCGACGTTTCGGGCATGAGCCCTTGAAGGGCTCATGCCCGAAACGTCGATTCTCCTGCTCCTTGGATGCTGCCTGACCTGCTGCGCTTTTCCAGCAACACATTTTCAGCTCTGATCTCCAGCATCTGCAGTCCTCACTTTCTCCTAGAAGATTTTAACCTACTGCGAATCCTCTTACAAGGATGCCTTCCTTGAAGAAGTTCTCTTTCTCCAATTATGACTCTAAAGTAAGCAATTAGGAATCACTGGAGGGCTTAATCCCTTCATCATTGTTACAATCAAGGAGTATTGTAGTACAATGATAATGTTCCTACCTCTGGGCCAGAAGGTTTTGGTCCCAATCTAACCTGTTCTGAAGGTATACCATAATCAGTCTAAACAAGTTAATTAAATATAAGTTTAAAATAAGTTCAACCCAGCTTCTGGCATGCTTATCACCAGGCAGTGTTCATGTTAGGTGAAGCAATACAGGCTGCATGTTACCTGAGAGCCGTGGGCAGAGCAGGACTTGTCTCTCAATGAGAAATAATCACTGTGTGATTGGGACACTGGAAAAGGAATCTCACTGACAGTCATGCCATATCCCTTTTCACTGCGACTTCCCAACCACAGACAACTCTTGGAATTATTTATCTGTGATCTGGGTCTTTCACAGTCCTGGGACTGTGGTGGGGGAGCTGGGTATTTCCTTCCATCAGCAGCAAAGGCTTCTTCGGTAGTGCCATGGAGTGCAAAGATCGACAGCTTCCGGTTAGATAGCATCTCTCGGTAGATGAAATTCCCACCCCTAGTTCTTAACTCCAGGAGAAGTTCCACTGGTGGCCTCATGTCTTGCCAGTCAATGCAGAAAGGAAGTTTGAGGGGGATCTGCCTCTGGAGGTAGTATGGGCTGAAGTCAGAAATAGGAAAGGTGCAGTCACCTTGTTGGGTGTTTATTATAGGCCCCCCAATAGCAGCAGAGATGTGGAGAAACAGATTGGGAAACAGATTTTGGAAAGGTGCAGAAGCCACAGGGTCGTAGTCATGGGCGACTTCAACTTCCCAAATATTGATTGGAAGCTCTTTAGATCAAGTAGATTGGATGGGGCGGTGTTTCTGCAGTGTGTCCAGGAAGCTTTTCTAACGCAGTATGTAGATTGTCCAACCAGAGGGGAGGCCATATTGGATTTGGTACTCGGTAACGAACCGGGACAAGTGGTGGGCTTGTTAGTGGGTGAACATTTTGGTGATGGCGACCACAATTCTGTGACTTTCACCTTGGTTATGGAGAGAGATAGGTGCGCACAACAAGGAAGTTTTTACAATTGGGGGAAGGGAAATTACGATGCTGTAAGACAGGATTTGAGGAGCATACGTTGGGAGCATAGGCTGTCCGGGAAGGATGTGGTGGAAATGTGGGACTTTTTCAAGGAGCAGATACGACGTGTCCTTGATATGTATGTACCGATCAGGCAGGAAAGAAATGGTCGTGTGAGGGAGCCTTGGTTGACGAGGGAGGTTGAATGTCTAGTAAAGAGGAAGAAGGAGGCTTACATAAGGTTGAGGAAACAGGGTTCAGACAGAGCAGTGGAGGGATACAGGATAGCCAGAAGGGACCTGACGAAAGGGATTAGGAGAGCTAAGAGAGGGCATGAAAAATCCCTGGCGGATAGGATCAAGGATAACCCCAAGGCATTCTATGCGTATGTGAGAAATCTGAGAATGACGAGAACGAGGGTAGGTCCGATCAAGGACAGTGGTGGGAGACTGTGTATTGAGTCGGAAGAGATAGGAGAGGTCTTGAACAAGTACTTCTCTTCAGTATTTACGAACGAGAGGGACCGTATTGTTGAAGAGGAGAGTGTGAAACGGACTGATAAGCTAGAAGAGATACCTGTTAGGAAGGAAGATGTGTTGGACATTTTGAACAACTTGAGAATAGACAAGTCCCCCGGGCCTGACGGGATATATCCTAGGATTATGTGGGAAGCAAGAGAGGAAATTGCAGTACCGTTGGCAATGATCTTCTCGTCTTCACTGGCAACTGGGGTGGTACCAGGGGACTGTAGAGTAGCGAATGTTGTGCCCCTGTTCAAAAAAGGGAATAGGGATAACCCCGGGAATTACAGGCCAGTTAGTCTTACTTCTGTGGTAGGCAAAGTAATGGAAAGGGTACTGAGGGATAGGATTTACGAGTATCTGGAAAGACACTGCTTGATTAGGGACAGCCAGCACGGATTTGTGAAGGGTAGGTCTTGCCTTACAAGTCTTATTGAATTCTTCGAGGAGGTGACCAAGCATGTGGATGAGGGTAGAGCAGTGGATGTAGTGTACATGGATTTTAGTAAGGCATTTGATAAGGTTCCCCATGGTAGGCTTATGCGGAAAGTCAGGAGGCATGGGATAGAGGGAAATTTGGCCAATTGGATAGAAAACTGGCTAACCAGTCGAAGTCAGAGAGTGGTGGTAGATGGTAAATATTCAGCATGGAGTCCAGTTACAAGTGGAGTTCCGCAGGGATCAGTTCTGGGTCCTCTGCTGTTTGTAATTTTTATTGATGACTTAGAGGAGGGAGTTGAAGGGTGGGTCAGTAAATTTGCAGATGATACAAAGATAGGTGGAGTTGTGGACAGTGAGGAGGGCTGTTGTCGGCTGCAGAGGGACTTAGATATGATGCAGAGCTGGGCTGAGGAGTGGCAGATGGAGTTCAACCCTGCCAAGTGTGAGGTTGTCCATTTTGGAAGAACAAATAAGAATGCGGAATACAGGGTTAATGGTAGGGTTCTTGGTCAGGTGGAGGAACAGAGGGATCTTGGGGTCTATGTACATAGATCTTTGAAGGTTGCCACTCAGGTGGATAGAGTTTGTAAGAAGGCCTATGGAGTATTATCGTTCATTAGCAGAGGGATTGAATTCAAGAGTCGTGAGGTGATGTTGCAGCTGTACAGGACTTTGGTTAGGCCACATTTGGAGTACTGTGTGCAGTTCTGGTCGCCTCACTCTAGGAAAGATGTGGAAGCTTTGGAGAGGGTGCAGAGAAGATTTACCAGGATGTTGCCTGGAATGGAGAGGTCGTACGAGGATAGGTTGAGAGTTCTCGGCCTTTTCTCGTTGGAACGGCGAAGGATGAGGGGTGACTTGATCGAGGTTTATAAGATGATCAGAGGAATAGATAGAGTAGACAGTCAGAAACTTTTTCCCCGGGTACAACAGAGTGTTACAAGGGGACATAAATTTAAGGTGAAGGATGGAAGGTATAGGGGAGATGTCAGGGGTGGGTTCTTTACCCAGAGAGTGGTGGGGGCATGGAATGCGCTGCCCGAGGGAGTGGTAGAGTCAGATTCATTGGCGACCTTTAAGCGGCATTTGGATAGGTACATGGATGGGTGCTTAATCTAGGATAGAAGTTCGGCACAACATCGTGGGCCGAAGGGCCTGTTCTGTGCTGTATTGTTCTATGTTCTATGTTCAATGTGTGAATCAGTGGCTTTCCCAAAAAATCACCCGTCTTTCACTGATTCTAATTGGCCAGCAAGTTGTCGTGCCATAACAAAAGTCCACCTAATAACACCTTAAGACCAAGGAGGCCAGCTTTTCTTTAAAACAGGCACTATCAGCATATTTTGAAATATTTAGTCTTTATTTTAAATTACCCAGCAGAAAAGCAAATCACTTTTATACTGTGCAGGCAGGGTGCCTAATATCAGAATCTATCTTAATTGATTGGAGACTATTGTTGGGTTAGTTTACTTTAAATATTCTACCCTATCATTTATTTTTTCTGAATGGGTTCATGGTTTGCTGACCATTCCATCTGTCACAGGGTTTCTGAACAGCCCTAATGCCTCGAGATTATTTTTGTTGTAAATACATGGCAGAGCACCTGATGAGCTCCATGCCTTGCTGACTATGACTGAGAAAGTGTGACCACAGATTTTGTTGAAATGATGTTTGACTAATATCCATTAAAATTCTTATAGATTGTCATATACAAGATATTGCAAAAAAGTGCTAATTTTATTCAAGTACTGCATGTATGTATTATAATTGTCAGCTACAAGAGAGAGCTTAGTGAAAGAGAATGTTGCTCCATTTTCGCTAACATAAGTTTTGCTACTTGTTTGAGCTGGTGGTACACGTAGAGTCACAGAGTCACACAGCATGGAAACAGACGCTTTTATCCGATTAGTCCACTCCATGTTCCCAAACTAAACTGGTCCCACTTGCTTGCATGTGGCCCATATCCCACCAAACCTTTCCTATTCATACACCTGTCCAAATGTCTTTTAATTGTTGTAACTGTACCTTTTTATCCACCACTTTGTTTGGCAGTTAATTCCACATGCTATTTTCTTAAAAAAAACTCGCCTCTCATGTCCTTTTTAAAACGTTCTCCTTTCACCTTAAAATTATGCCCCCTAATTTCAAACTCCCCCACTCTAGGGAAAAGACCCTTGCTAGTCATTTTATTTGTGTCCATCATGATTTTATAAACCTCCGTAAGGTCAACCTTCAACCTCTTAACACTTCAGTGAAAAACATCCCAGTCTATTCAGCCTATTTGTTATGATTTAAGCCCACTGTTCCCAGCAAATGTTTCTATATTGCAAAGCCATTAGAAGTATGATATTGTCTTCCAAACTATGAAGTAGATAAGCCTGCAGGGAAAGCAAAATGTTTTCTATAATCTACATGCATTGGAAACACTGAAAGTTATGTTGCAGGCCAAACCCATTTGAAACTTTGCAATTTTACTGCTATAAAATTTGCACGATACTTGGCATTGTCATATGATTACAGCCACTAGAGGTCAGTATGATGCTTTGTAAATGTTCTGAAACCTTCTGCAGTAAATGTGGAAGCACTTTACAAGTACAACTAATCTGTTACATTGTGGAACAATGATACAAGATAGTAAATTAATTTTTTTTTAAAAAGAGCAATTTAACTAACTGAATCTAAATTTCTTACTGTTTAATTCACACCGACAATTTGATAGCTGGTATTCTACTCAGTGCTATGAAGAAATAGAAGCACAGTCATTGGGGTTTAACTGAAGGGAATCCCAACTATTGTAGTGCTAGTCACCAGCTGTCCACATAATATAACTGTAAAGGCATCAATATAGACAAGCCTTTAATACAGTTAGGTGAAACTTCTAACTCTATAATTTTTAATGATTCATTATGAAACTCTTTATGTGAACAAGGCTGAGAGTCACTGAGATCTTTAGAATCTGAATCTTCCCACTGGCTTCCTATTCTTCTGCAATCCCATGATGATTTATTATTCTGACTCATTTTTCATTTAATTTTAAAATCCATTTTGACTAGCCAACTTTTATATTCCTTGAAATAGTCAGAGATTCCCAAGTTTAACTGTTTAATTTGTCATCTGCAAATTGTTGATGGATTCTCTTTAGTTTTGCCTTTTACCAGGTTTCTGACTCAAAATCTGTAGAAGTAATCTAATTATAGCAGTTATGTTTTACTACACATAAGGTTTCAATTTGGCTAGAAACTATGTGCGGTTCATGCATGTGAGATAATGAAGCAAACTTTTAATACCATTGAGTTATTATTTCTTCTGGTCAAATTGCTTTTATAGCCAAACATGTTGGCATTGTGAGTCTTAACTATTAGTGTATAAATCAGGATCAATATATACTGTAAACATAATTGTGAGTTGCTTTGAAGTGAATTTTCTTGATCATAACAGTGGCTTAATGGATTTACACTCGAGTATTTATCCAGCCTAGAATCTGCTCCCTCAAAAGTGACAGTATAGAGGCATACATCAGTGATAACCAGAATGTTAGACAACTTAGTTATTTGTCATCGAGCATAAAAGTATTTTTTTCATTACAAAATGAAACATTTTAAATTGGAAGTAGCATTGCATTTGTGCAGTACTTCATAGTCAATTTAAAGAAGTACCAAAGCAGAATTGAAAAATGGAATCTTTACCTAACATTCCTGTGCTGCGCACTGTGTTGCAGCTAATGACAGCTTAGAAGTACACAAGTATATCAATGAGGCACTGTCAGGCTAAATAAATGCTTCAAGAAGCAAAATTCAGAAAATTTGCAAACATTTGAATATCCACATTTCAAAATAAGTCGAAACTTCGAGCTCATGGTGAGAGTGCAGTCTATTGTTTGAATTTTTTTTAAGATCATTTAAGAAGGTATGAATCCTTTGCAAAGTTTGGATATGGGTGTTACAATAACAGTAGGCTTTAAGAAACAGTAACAGTACAGAGATGTACATAAAAACAGATAGCATGGGAGATGTTTCAGGAGGATGAGACTTGGGTATTGGTGGTCAATAGTACTCTGTATAATATGACTCAAGATTCCAAAGTGTCAAAGGTTTCCTACCTAACTGATGGAGTTTATTTTAGTGTTCTTGCATTCCACCCAGCGGTGTCTGCTGATACTTTAATCAGGCAAATGGCATGATAAGAGTTAGCATTTAGTTTCCTTTTATGGTTAAATGACTAATGTAGTCAATTGACTACTTTTTTAAACGTTTGAATTCATCATGGTAGGGTGAGTATGTTGTTGGAGTTTTTTATGTTTATCTTTGTGCTAATACATTGAAAATATGAAGTATTATTAAATTATGCATCTGGCATTAATTGAGCTTTATTGTTGGTTCCTGAACCTCAGGACTAACTTGTGCTGTTGACCACACTCGGCAATGTATATGGCTATACTGGATACAAAACCTGACACCATTGCATGCAAATGTATTTTCTTAAAGATGAGCTCAAAGTCACATGACAGGGATTAAGAAAACAGCATTAGTCCTGTTCCAAGGCGCTCAATTAGGACAAGTTCAAAAAGTTATACTTCAGAGCTGCAGGTGTCCTATTTCAGTGTCCAAAAAAAAGCAATTTTTTCTCTTCTGGAAACGTGATAGGCAGCATCCCTGTCCAGACATAATGTCTCTGTCGAGATCAGGGCCAAAGTACCTAACATCACCCTGCTTCTGATTTGTTAATTGCCTTTCCTGACCCAACATGGATTATTTTTACTATGCAGCCCTCCCAGGGACTCATTCACCTTGACCACACACAAGCTGTTTACATTAGAATGGCAGTGTTACTGCATATTGGAACAACTTTGCATTTGCACACAGCCTCAGTCAGTGAAAGAAAACTGCATGGTAAAAAAGTATTGTGTGTGCCCAGTTTGAAGAATAAATAGAAGCAAATTAACAGGTATTGAATTCCATATTTACCCAGATTCCAATATGTCCGTGATTTCTATTTCTTCCATTCTCCTCCTCCCAACAAAAATGGATATTAGGAATATGATGAAAATTTTCCTGAAGTTACCTTATTGCATTTAAAATCTGTATCTGAACTCAAGGACGAAAGTAATAACTTTGGTTCTGCATTGTACTGAGTCCACACAAGCAATATGAAGCTGGAATGCTTTCCCTGTTAACTTCACACTGTTATAAGGAATAGAATATGTGTAACTTGTTTAGCATTCACTGATTTTAAAAAATTTGAATTCTATTGTTTTTTTTAAAATCAACTTAACTTCAAAAAGTCTACTGTTGGTATCACCAGGTTGTTCATAAGTGGAATTAAAGTTGTATATTTAATTTAATAATTGAATATTTATCCTTTGTTATTACTATATTCTTTTCTCTTTATTGCAGTTGTGTTGGTATTCTGTGCAGAATACATTAATGAAATGGCAGCATTGAACTGGAGGTAAAGGCAATGGAAATTCCTGTGGCGTTAAAACTATTATATACATGACATCAGAAGCTTCTCAAATTAATATTGTTTCATTCATTTCTTAATCTTGAGCACTTTAGATATATGTTTCAAAAAGTCACTGATAGTGGCACAGTGGGTCAGTGGTTAGCACTGCTGCCTCTCAGTGCCAGGGACCCGGGTTCAATTCCAGCCTCTGGCAACTGTCTATGTGGAGTTTGTACATTCCCCCCATGTCTGTGTGGATTTCCTCCGGGTGCTCCAATTTCCTCCCACAATCTAAAGATGTGCAGTTTAGGTGAATTGGACATGCGAAATTGCCCATAGTGTTCAGGAATGTGTAGGTTAGGGGTAAATATAAGGATAATAGGGTAGGGGAATAGGTCTCAGTGGCTTATTCTTCGGAAAGTCAGTCTGGATTTGTTGGGCCGAAGGGCCTGTTTCAGACTGTAGGGATTCTAGCTTGCCATGAATAAATCAGATTTGATGTGCTAATCAAGTTATATATCATGCAGTTGCTGTGCTCAAGTTGAATGTAATCCTCCCACTGTATTGTAATGAAAACTGTGAATTAATGTGAAATATAATAAATTATCTATTGTTTAAGCTCTGTTTTAGCAGAAAAACAAATGCTGGAACAGGGTAAGTGTTTGATTTTAAAAATTGCTTGTGACTCCGTTTTCATCATTGCTACTTTTTAAAATTGCTGTTCTTGCTATGAGTCTGATTAGATTAGATTCTCTACAATATGGAAGCAGGCCCTTTGGCCCAACAAGTCCACACCGAACCTCCGAAGAGTAACCCACCCAGATCCATTCTGACACATTTATCCCTGACTAATGCACCTAACACTAACAATCTTTGTGATTGTGGGTGGAAACCAGAGCAGCCAAAGGAAACCCAAGCAGACACTGGTAGAATGTGCAAACCCCACATAGATGGTCGCCCGAGGCCGGAATCGAACCTGGGTCCCTGGCACACAGTCCTAACTACATAGCCACCATTGCTGCCTTGAGAGTCCCTGGTTATTTCAACTTAACCCAATTAACTACTATTCACTGTATCCATGAATGGTTTAGACATGGAGCTTGGGCCAGCAATATCCATTTTTTTTTCAGATGATACAATATAGGAGAAATAGTAGATTGAGGAACAAGAAAGTTAAAGGAGATATGGGGCAAAGCTGGCAGAATGGAGAAGGAAGTGGCAGATGGAATTTAAAGTTATCAAATCTGAGGTGATACATCTTGTGGTAATAACAACAACATTATAGTTATACTTCAGTAGGAAGACAAATAAAGAGTAGATCAATTTGGTGGTTCAAATAAAAAAAAGGACTTTATCGTTTACATGAATGAGACGTAATGGAAAATTAAGTTTTATAGCGAGGGTTGTAGAACATACAAGTCGAGATGCAATGATGAATTTGTATGTTTAAGATCAGAGCTAGAGTACTTTTGGGTCCCAAGCCATACTAGAAACATTGAGATAATATTGAAAATACAACAGAGTCATTGGGATGTTGCCTAGTGTGAAGAAATCCAATTAAGAAGGAGATCTGAAAATTTGAGGCTGCTCATTAGAAGAGGAGTGAGTCACTAGAGCTGTTTAAAATTGTGAAGGCTTAGAACAGGGTAGATAGAATCAAACTATTTCTAATTATTGGCAGATCAAGAATAAAGCAACAAGGCTATAAAAGTCAAATGCAATTATTTACCTTGGAGAGCAATGAAAAACATGATTGTACAGAGGACTGAGACAGTGCAATGTGCTTGCAGAGTTAGAGATTGAAGCAGAAGTCGTGTCAACTATGACAAGATTTAAGAAAAGTTACATAATTGAATGAAAGGGGAATAAAGGAATGAAGAACCAGCTTGTGTGTATGGCATTAGTACTAGTGCTTGGGTGATAGGTAAACACTAGGATGACTAAAATAAAAGCAAAGTATTGCAGATGCTGGAGATATGAAGCAAGAATAGAAAATGCCGAAGAAACAGCAGGTCTGGCAGCATCTGTGGAGAGAGAAACAGTTAACATTTCAAATCTGATATGACTTCTTCAGATGGTCGCTTTTATGCTGTTTGGCAGTTGGAAGGAGGAGCAAATGGAACAAAGGGTGAGGGTGCCTTAAGCAAAAGATAAAAGGAGTGCAAAACTACGCAAGGAGAGATAGAAGTGTACAGTCTGTGCAAGTGATAGGTGTGACAGGGAGTCCACTCTGCTGAAAACAAAGCCAGCAAGCCATACGCAAGATAGGAGGTTTGTTATAATAACAATGGAGGACACAGATCATGCTGTGAAGTTGTTGAACTCAATGTTGTGTTCTGAAGGCTGTAAAGTGCGAAAGTGAAAAGTGAGGTGCTGTTCCTCCAGTTTGCGTTCAGCTTCATTGGAACACTGAAGCCAACCCAGGATAGAAATATTAGCACAAAAGCAAAATGGTTTATTGAAATGGCAAGCAACTTATGAGAGTTGCGGAGATATTCTGCAAAGCACTCAACAGTCTACATTTGGTCTTTCCTGTGAAAAGAAGATTGCATTTTGACCAGTGAATACAGAAGACTAGATTGAACAAAGCACAAGTAAACCACTGCTTCACCTGGAAACGTGTGTTTGAGGCTTTGAACAGTGAGTAGCGAGGAGGAGAGGGATTTAATGGAGAGAACAGTCCCTGCAGAAATCTAACAATGGAGGGAAGGAGAAGATGTATTTGGTTGTAGTATCCTGTTGGAGTTGGCAGAAATGGCAGTGAATTATCCTTTGTGTGCCTACTGATGGGATTGAAAGTGAGAACAAGGAGGAGCCTATTGCTTTGGTAGGAAGGGGAAGGCATAAAGGGAGAAATGTGGGAGGTGGGTCAGACATGGCTGACAGCACTATTCACCAGAATGGGAGTTGTTGCTATCAGCAGTTTTTTAAAAAAAATAATGGTATGTGCTAACTGAAGATTTTTAGCTAATCTTTCTTCATTGCTCTTTTCATCAAAGACATAACAGCAAGCACTAAACAATACTTGTAACTTCTATCAATTAGTTACTTTCTTCTTTGGTCTTGTAGTTCTTGTTCATTCTGTGAAAATTAGCAATACAATACATTTTTCTTCAAATTTTAAACAAATACTCAGATTGTCAATTCTTTTTTCCAGATTATTCTCGATGTACCAGTACTTTGATTCCAATGGGATGTTCATTTCACTCGTCTTTTCAACCCCACTTTTATTGAACACGATGATCATTGTGGTATGAATTCATTTCCATTTATCTTAGTATTTCCAGTTCTTCAGAGTTGCAATTTTCTTTCCCCACAATTTAACCACTTTCTATTGTTTTCTTAGATTGTGTGGGTGTACAGAACATTGGCAACTATGACAGAACTGAAGTCACTGAAGCAGAAAAGAAGTGCGAACAAGGCAAAGGGAAAGAAAGATAACTAAGACATTTTTTATCTCTAAAGTTGTTCTGAAGCCGTGCACATAGTCTCCAAATCATCCAGGATTATCTCTGTCCACTCTGTACAGCTGGGCAAAGCATCATCGTGAATGTAAACCTAGGAGATGTTAAAGGTGTTATTGTTGTTTACACCTGTGCTGACTTTTTAACTCCTATAAATGAATTCGGGAAATATAGCCTTTGTTGCTATAAATCTCTCTCGTGGTCTCTTAGCACACAGCATGTTCTTCTTTGCTAAATAATGATTAGATATCGAACAGGATCAGTCATATGTCAAAATCAGTCTTGATTACTCAGCGTAGAGTGACTTGGTGTTCAGTTTCTGTTTTTAGCACAAGTGTGCAGGTCTTCTTAAAACACAAACTGAAGGCTGGAAAATGATGAGTGACATTTGATATGTACCTCAACATATATGAAGCATTTCAGTTGAAGACACAGTTTACTTTTTTGGCTAATTTACATATCATCAGTTCAGAGTCTTCTTTACATTTCACATCATGGTAAATTCCATGTTTTGAACATGTCCTTGAGCTTGTGAACAGTGCATATTTCACTGTTATTTTACATGTACTTTATTCATCGGTGTCTTTATCAATGTTGCCTTTAGCTGCCACAAGGGTTTGTCTATACCTCCGATAACTTTTCCTGGAAATGCAAATCCAGCACTTATTTTGAGTGTGTGGGTGTATGTGAAGAGGCATGCGATACAATGGTTTATTTAGCTCTCAATATCTGAGAAGTATGGTGGGCTGTTTGTCCAAATTCTTTGCAGAAGTGAAGAGCCAAAAAATGCAGTTCTAATATCAAATTGAGGAAAATAACCTTTGCTATCCACATCGGGTACATCTGTACAGGTGAATGCTCTTACTAAAACTACCAGAGAGTATAGTTCAGTGAAGGTTATATCATTAAAATATCAAATGTGGAATATTTTTGATTCTTTGGGGAATCTAGCTGGAACCCTCAAACGGACTGCACTGCACAATAACTTAACATCTACGTATAATCATTCGCAGAATTTCATGTCCTCAGGTGATTTTATTCAGCTGGTGCAGCCAACATTTATTAGGAAGGAACCTGTGTCTGTTTCAGTCAAATCCTCAAGGCTGAGGTCAGCCACGAGTTTCCTGATTGCCACATGTTTTGTGGTCCTTACCGCCAAATATATTGGTTAGTGGAAAGATTGCAGATTTTCTGCTCTGTACATCTTGTGTAAACATGTTTATAAGTATATATCAGATAGGGATACTGGAGTATTTTTATATATCTGTTGACTATAATTCATCAAATTTTTCCATGTTTTTGCTTATATTGATAAGGGCACTTTAAAAGATGAAGGAGAGGCCCAGATTATTTATTTTTGAAGGGAAGATTAGCAAATTTTATAACAGTTACTTTGATGTTATGAAGCAAATATCATACTATTTTGGCTGAACTCAAGTGGCCATTATATTTCTTCCTTGAAGAAACAACTGCTCATTCATAAATCAGCTGTTTAATCACACATACTTGATGTAGAGTTATATTCTCTGGGATTTCAATAAAAGCAGAATCAATCAATGCATCTACAATAAAAATCATGTTTCTTTCGTAAAATAATTTAATCTTAAGAGTTTTGATTCAAGACACACTCATCTTCTGAAACTTGGGATTCTGACAGTGAAAGAAGGCAAGAAACATGACATGCACATTTTCATATTTCCATATACTTACCCTCTGAGGTGGCAGCCTAAGTAGAATTTTGTGCCTCAGTAGCTGAATGCATGATAATCACTGTAATAATTAGTATTGCAAATGCTCAAGGAACCAGAACTATATAAGCAGAGCTATCTCAGATTTGTGGCTGGAGGAAATCACCGAGATAGGGACAAGTGAGGCCAGTTGGACAAATCTGAAAAAAAGATTAAAATCTTTAAATGAAGAACTAAAATAGGTCAGCAATAGGTCAACACTGCAGTGATTGATGAACAAGACTTGGTATAAGTAAAGACTGTTTTGGATGATTTCAGAGTGTGGAGGTTTGAATTGTTAGATTGCATTGACATCAGTGCTCAGAATCCAGCTGTTCACAATGAAGACCAAATGTAATAAAATTTCCAAATGAAACAAAACTGGGGATGTGAATTGTGAAGAAGACCATTTGAACTGGCTAAATGAATGGGCAAGAGCATGGCAGATGGAATATAACATGAATAAGTGTGAAGTTACCTAGCTTAGTAGAGAAAAGGGATATAATGTGTTGATCAAACTATTGTTCTTCAGATATCAAAGACCAACATCTAAATATATTGGGAGAAATTGGAAGAAACCAGAGATATATCCTTGAGGAAATGCCAGAGGTAATATGCAGGAGCACAGAAGGAAGCCATCACAGATGATATTCCTTAAATTAGACTACAATTAGAAGTAAGAATGGAACCAGGCAATTGCAGCTTCTTCCAGCTAGATAATGAAGAGGTATTGAAGGAAGATGATATGTGAATTTTAATTCCTTTCGAATATATCTTTTTAAATCCGTCCAAAAAGATCCTTAGTTCCGGATAATGCCAGAAGTTTCACGTGATTATTGAATCCATCCATTGAAAGGATAAATAGTTTTGTGCCTTCCCCCACTTTAGCAAGATGATTCTAAATCTTCTCCTCAACTGATCACTGATTCATTCCTCTTCCATCACTCTGTTGCTCACATAATGGTTTGGTCACCTTCAGGTTCTCATGCTCTGTTATTTTGTGTGAAGATAGTGAATGTCTCATTAGGCAATGAATGCATACTTTCTGTTGTGTTTAATTAATTAACCTTCAATTGGGGCTGAGTTGGTTTGAAAACAAAACATTTCTTGCTATGTGCATCATTGAAATTGAGTTCATTATAGTGAAGTGTTAAAATGTTATCAGGAATATATGAAAAAAGCACCTATGAGTAGTTAAATATTTGTTTCTTTTTAAAGTGATAAAATATTTTGCAAATTACTTGCATAAGTCTGTTACACAAACAATACAAAGCATTTAAAAATGCACAAATTTAAAGATTTTTACAATTTGGAGTAAAATTTTACTTAATATGCAAGACATGGTGTGTGCAAAACATGTTCATGGTAGATATATGTAGAAATTGGCAGTGTGTAGTTTACTAGTGATGTTCTACTTTGGTAAGTCTTTCTTCATTGTTTCTCAGGAATATAATTAAAATTAAAACCTAGGGATCTAGAATCAATCACATATCAACACAAGAAAGTACTCAACTGCTTTCATGATTCAGGATGTCCCAAAACACTTTACAAATGATCAGGTACTTCTGAAGTAGAGTCACTTTAATCCTGAAAATGTAGCAGCCAATTTATGCACTATTAATCAATGTCAGCTAGGATTAAGTTTTTAACTTTGTATTATAATGCTAAAATATATCAGGTTTAGCTCATAGTGAAAATGCTGCGATTTACCTTTTAAAACCAATGTTCAATGAAGTTGCCATGTACTCAGTTATGACATTGTTTTAATCACTAAAATATAGTTGTTCTTACAGATTGCTTAATAGTGAGGAGTAACCATGGAAATTTAAGAAAATACATTAGTTTATAAGATCAATTTTTCTTTAGGATTCAAGTTCATAATCTAATGTTTTAATGGCTAATGTAAGTGCAGTTTGAAAACAAATCTTCATCAAATCACAAGTATAATTGTAGAGGTATCTGGACCTAAAACATTAACTATGCTTTCTGGACATTGCTGCCAGACCTGCTGAGTTTCACCAGCAATTCTTGTTTTCACTTTTCTATTGACTAGAACTCAATTTAGCTCAAAAATGATTTATGCTTAATGGTTTAACAAGTTCAAGAATTTTGAAAAAATGAAAATCCAAATTTTATCTTCTGCCTTTTGCAATCAAAGACAAGAATGTCATCTCCGTAATCCCATTGATAAATCCTGAGTCAAGCTTTATCCTTAATATCAAAGTTACATTTGCCAAACTAGCTCTTTTTTTTTATTTGCTGTTTCGGGGATGTTGTCAGACTGATATCAGTTAGTATATGAAACTTTTCATGAATGTATGCCTTGGAATCTTTACAAGGAGTTGGATTGAAACTACTAAAGCTTTATAAAATGTGAAGTGAAACAAGCCATAGCTGTTGTTTACATGTAAAGGTTTAAGGAAAATAATGAAGGATTAAATCTGAGTGATCATATAGAAATAGAAACCAGTTTGTTTATCAAGCCGTTGACATCTTGTGAATTGAGTTGGATTTATTTTCTATTTCATCTTAATAGTTTCTTAAAACATTTTTGTGTATTTTAAAAAGTGTCATCAGCTGTGTTTCAGGCTCCGTCTGCCACTAGTCAACCTCTTGAATTCCTAACTTGGGAACAATAGGATTCCTAATTTCTTAACCCATTAAGAACTTTCTCTTTGCTATTATAAATAAGTATCTCCATACCAAGACAAGTTATACATTTCAGAAGTTAACTTGGAAAGCAAATCGCGATAACACTTAAAAGAGGACCAGTACTTTAATACTGTTACATGAAGGAATGTCAGGATTTGAAACTTAGAGTATTTGGAAAGAACCTATCACATGAAGCATTTTTGCACAGTAACATAATCATAATAGTGCTGAATCTTCCTATATTTGAGCCGTATCATTTTCCGGTAGTTTGCGAAAGGATTTCCCTCCTTGCACCATAGTGACGTTTGCAATTTACTGCTGGTCACCTCATTAATCATGCATTGGGTTCCACAGCTCACTGCTCATTCAATCAAGTGGTTATAGTGCTGGAAGTGTCACCACGGGAAAAGTGTGAGGTTATACACTTTGACAGGAAGAGAGCAGCTGTGAATTATTTAAATGGAGAATTATTTAACTGCAGAAAGCTATGGAACAAAGGGATTTGGGAGTCCTTATCCATGAATCACAAGAAGTTAATATCCAAATTCTGTGGGTAATTAGGAAGGAAAATGAAATGTTAGAATTCAAAAGAAACGGAGTATAACAGTAGTGAGCTTTTGCTAAAATGAATAAAGTAGTAATCAAACTACAAATGCAATATGTAAACAATTTTGGGCCCCTTATGTAAGGAAACCAAGATGTGGAGGTGCTGGTGTTAGATTGGGGTAGACAAAGTCAAAAGTCACATTTCAGCAGGTTATAGTCCAAAAGGCTTATTTGAAATCACAACTTTTCAAAGCATTGCTCCTTTGTCAGCCTAGTGTCATGTGACATCTGACTTTATCTAAGAAAAGATATACTAGCACTGGGAGCTCTGCAGAAAGGGTTTGCTGGGCTGGTCCTGGATATAGAAGGTCTGTCTTATGAGGAGAGGTTGAGTAGATTGCACCTGTAATCATTAGAGTTTAGGAACACAAGAGGTGACCTTATTGAAACATAAAATTTGTAGGCGACTTCCAGGGTAGATGTAGAGAGGTTGTTTGCCGTTATGGGAGATACTGTGATCAGAGGGCATAATCTCAGAATAAGGGGCCATACATTTATGATGCTAATAAGAAGAAATTTCATCTGAGGTTAACAAATCTGTTGAATTCCTTACCACAGAGGCTGTTGAAATAAGCAGAGTGTTAATTGGAATCGAGGATAATGAGGAAGAGGCAGGAAACAGGGATTATCAGTCAGGCAAAATTTCATGGAATTACACAGCAGACATGTTGTGCTGAATGGCCTGCTTCTGTTCCTGAATCTAATGATAAGTGCTGCTGTCTTCTGTCCAATGTTTCACTCTAACGCTGCCATTGCACGCACCTCCCACTGAGGCTAAAGGCCTACTGCTGTCATTGAATGAAGCATCTTCCCTTAACATTCTCATCCACCAGATCCTCACATACGACTAAACCCTCTTAAATAGAACTTCAGAGGTTGGAGATCTGAAACAGAAACTGCTGGAGGAACTCAGCACTTCTGCCAGCATCAATGGGAAGAAAGCCGTGTTAATGGTTAGACTCGGGTGGTCTTTCATCAGTACTGTTCGTATCATGCTAAAAGTGGTATTCATGCTGAAGCCAAAGATAGGAGTGTGGGGAATCGGAGAAGTGAGTGAGTAGATGGAGACAGAGCCTAGAGAGAGAGATTGAAGTGGTAGGTAAACAAGGAAATTATGGAATAAGTGATGATAAGAGCTAAGAGTCAGACAATGGGTGAGCTGCGCTGAGTGCAACCTGCTAATGTGATAATGGATGTAGGAGTACGTAGGAATAGGTGACTGTGCTAAAAGCAACTCATGTCATGACTGACTGTGGGGTGGGTAAAAACATGGAAGGATGGAATCAGGCTCTAATGTTATTGACCTCTATGTTGAGTCCCAAATGTGATTTTCTTTGAGCTTGTGTTGAGGCTCACTAGAACACTCTGCCCAGGCCTGGAACAGAAATGTTGGCATGGGAACACTGGTGCATTGATGTGGCAGACCTTTATCTGTCTAACCTTTCTTAAATAGTGGAAGGATGTTGCCAAAGTAGTGTGTATTGGAAGATCAGGATTTGGACATATGATTTTAAAACCTGTTTCTTCTAATATTCTGCAGTAAACAGTGTCAAGTTCTGGATTTTTGTCTTCTGCAGTCTTATTACTTGTTGGATATTTTTACAAATATTCAACTAAGTTCTTCCTTTGCAATTTTATTCAAATTTTCCTCATTTATCTGGCGTTTATCCTCATCCTTTGTTGTGAAGACCATTACAAGGCAAGTACTTAGCCAGTCTGCCATTTCCTCATATTCAGCTTCTACCATATTATAGACACCACCAGCTCTTCACTCCACACACCGTCCTCACATCTCACAGGTGTCACCTTCTTACCTCATTCTGCTTCTCCTAGTTGCCCAAATTCAGCCCTTAGCTTCTGCATTCCTCTTGCCCTCTCCTCCTGGCATAACTTCATTCAATCTCTCTGTCTCTCTCTCTTACCCATAATGCTCCTCACTCCACCACCCAATCCATTCCCAGCTTCTTTCACCTTCTGCCCTGTGCTCATCTCTCTGTTCCCTCAGGGCTCTCTGACCTCTTAGTTTGAAACTAAAAGCCAACATTAGTCAACTACAGCAAACCCAAAGAGAACAAAATATATTTGAAAAGAATACTCAGTTTCTCTCCACAGATACTATGTCAATGTATCAGGTCAATGACCTTTCATTAGATCTTCACTTTCAGAGCCTAGCTGCCTAACTTGTTGAGTTCTTTCAGAGTTTTGCTCTTCCAGATTTTCAGCATCAGCAGTGTTGCTTTTGTACAAGCGTCCCAATATTTGTAAGTTAAATTGCAGTAACGGTTGCGCAAGTTACATTTTCAGATGTCCAGGAATACCTCCAGACAGGCAATTTCTTAATGGTGCATGAGCTTTCCTTGGAGAAAATGATGACTGGAGATCAGAGTCGAAGAGCGTGGTGCTGGAAAAGCGCAGCCGGTCAGGCAGCATCCGAGGAGCAGGAGAATCGATGTTTCAGGCATAAGCCCTTCATCAGGAATGAGGATTGTGGGCCAAGGGCGCTGAGAGATAAATGGGGAGAGGAGAAGGTAGCTGGGAATGTGATAGGTAGATGAAGGTGGGGTGAAAGTGGTATGTCAGAGAGGAGGGTGGAGCAGTTGGTGGGAAGGAAGATGGACAGGACTATTCAAGAGGGCAGTGCTGAGTTGGAACGATGAGACTGGGTAAGGTGGGGGAGAGGAAATGGGGAAACTGATGAAATCTACATTGATCCCATGTGGTTGGAGGGTCCCGAGTCGGGAGATGCATTCTTCCTGCAGGTGTCGGGTGGTTAGGGTTTGGTAATCTTTCCTTCCCAATTCTTTTTCTATGAAGAGCGTCCAGGGAATCAAATATGCCTTGTTGCAAGAAAAGAAAATTCTGCCACATAATGCTTTTTAGATTTTCCTGCTGAGTGATACATGGACTAATAATCAAACAGCTTACAGCAAGTAATCAATAGATCAATAACTGCTTAATTTTCTGGCCTAATTACATTTCAGTGTAATGAAGATAATTCGCAGCTTGATCATGACAATAGTTTTCACTGTTGCAAAGAGTTCAAAAACCAGGGAATACAAGATTTTAAAAAAAGGAAGCATCTAATATTAAAGGTTCAAAGGATAATCAGGCAGAATCCACATTGCAAAAGCAGTAAACTTGTTGAATTAATTAGCAGGGAAGGTCATTGAAGAACAGGACATAAATATTTCAGGAGACCATTAGATGGCTTTCTGGAGAAATGTAGGTTGGGGGATGTGGTGAGAAGATAGAAAACTGGACTTGATCTTTCACGGAGTAATGGGCATGCAGAATTGAATGGATTTTTCTGCTCATTAAATATCTTATGTTCCTCATTTTGCCAGGTAAGGCATGCTGGGTGCTGGCACATTTTGTCAGTGCTAATACAACTTTAGACTACACCACTGCAATCCAGTGTCCCAGCACTTCCTTAATGCTCTTGAGATATATAGCAGTGATCCAAGCATCTCTTCCTGTAAACTGTTCTTGAAATTGTATCTGTATTCATTTCTCCGTTTCATATGCTTGCAAAATATAAAACATTTATGCATTAGGACATGGTGGAAGCTCATACAATTACAATATTTAAAAGGCACCTGGATGGGTACATGAACAGGAATGGTTTAGAGGGATATGGTCCAAATGCAGGCAAATGGGAATAGTTCAGATTAGGACACTTGGTCGGCATGGACAAGTTGGGCCAAAGGGCCTGTTTCCATGCTCTATGAATCTATTCAAAATGTGAAGCCAGGACCAGTGAATTCATGTAGCACACAGAAACATGTATGTTGATATTTAAGGGTTTAAATATTAAAACCAGTTTGGTGCATTGCCAACAATGTATTTAATGAATTAAAATCAAAATAATACAGTTTCTGGAAATCTGAAATAGGAACAGAAATTGCTGGAGAAACTCAACAGAACAGAATATTCTGCTGAGTGACTGTACATCTATTTTTCCAAGTTCTTGTAACAGCATCAGATTCATTGAAGCTTTGCTTGTAACCAACATTAACTTTTTCAGTGCCTTGGCTTTTACAATATCTTCTCTCAAGCTAAAGGATGGATATTATTAAATTGGAGAGAGTGCAGAAAAGATTCAAAAGGATGTTGCTGGGACTGGAGTGTTTGTATTATGGGGAGAGGCTGGATATGCTGGGACATCTTTCACTAGAGCGTAGAAGGTTGAGGGGTGATCTTACAGAGGTTTATAAAATCTTGAGGGGCATAGATAGGTTGAATAGCAAAGATCATGTCTCTAGGGTAGGGAAGTTCAAAACTAGAGAGCATAATTTGAAGCTGAGAGCAGAAAGATTTGAAAGGGACATGAGGTGCAACTTTTTCACACAGAATGTGGTTCATATGTGGAATGATGTGCCAGAGGAAGTGATAGATGCAGGTACAGTTGAAACATTTGAAAGGCATTTCAACAGGTAAATGAATAGAAAAGGTTTAGAGGGATATGGGCCAAATGTAGGCAGATGGGAGTAGTTTAGTTTGCGAAACTTGGTCGGCATGGATGAATTGGACTGAAGTGTCTGTTTCTGTGCTGTATGACTCTATAACTTTTCCCTCCATATATGTGTATATATAATAAATTGCATTTAGTTCTTCAAACTTTAATGAATTTAAAGCTGTAAATATCCAGTAACTGCTCCTGGGTTCTCTGAAATTCTCATGATTGTTACCTTATACTATTAAGCTGTGTTTCCTCCCCTCTCCCTGTCCTGTAGCTGCTGTTAATATGTTGTATACATTAAGATGCCAACAACTACCAGCTTGTGGTTGAGTTGATTTGTACTACCAGTGCCTCTCCTTGACTGCAGTAAACTGGTCTAAACTGCCTCCTTCATTTTCAGTGGGAGAGGAGAAACATGAATGAGTCTAAATGACACAAATAATGTCTTAAGATGCAGTTTGCTGTATGATATCAATCAGGGACAAGTTATATTAGTAAATTAAACATTGTTAGTAAGACCATGTAAGAAATTTCAATTTAATTTAATTCCCTCCCTCTTAATAGGTAATGGTAAAGTCACCATAGTAGCACTGTCATTATGCCAATTCAGAAATGGAAGTACTAAAATGATTTTTGCAGTGTGTTTGAAATTAATAGATTCACTTTTTGAAAGTTGAATGCTGCTGTTCTCCTTGTTGACAGGAAGCTCTTTCTTGGTCTTTCACTAACACTTTGGCGAGAGAGCAGACGGATGCTTCCCTCCGCAACAGAGATCAACACTCTCTCTGTACCCTACGTCTGACATCCTTCAGGATCAGTAAACGGATCTCATCTGTCACAAGCCACATGCATTTTCTATTTAGGTCATGCATCCTATCTGAATTGTTGCTTCTTTTTTAGCTACTGAATAAATTTCCCCATGTTGGGTTATCTGGGACTCATAGACCTAAATCTTACACTACTCCTTACTGAATCCAAAGCGTTTGCAAACACCTCTTTATGCTTGCTCTGCAACAACAAAAAACAAGTAAAAGTACTTTGTGTGGAAGTCAAATATATTGGATTATTAATTCTGAAGGTAACACCGGCACAGCTAAGGGTTTTACGGACAAGAAATTGAGGCAAGAGAAGTATTCAATCAAGTTAGGGAGATGGAAATAGATGGTCTTAGACATGCCGATGTTGTGCAGTCCGGGAGTTCATTGTTTATATCAATATTTTTAAGGGATCTGTAAGTTTCCAAAATGTCTATATGGACTTCCAACAAAAACCTTTTCTCTCTGAACACATTCTCTTTTTTTTAATCAGCACTAAGAAACTGCAATAAAAGATGATTAATTCCGTTGTTTATAACTTACATACAGGTTGGCCTTGTCAAAAATAAAACTTTGATAATTCAAAGGCTCAGTAGCTAAATTTGCAGATGACGCAAAGATAGGAAGGTTAGTGTATTGCAAAGACTGTGTAAGAATGTTGCGGACAGGTATAGATGTACACAAACATAAATCCAAATTAATAACACAACCAGGCCATTTGGGAGGCCTTCAAATGGGCCTTCAAGCTTATTCTGTCATTCAATAAGATTGTGACTGATCTATTTGTTCTCTGAATTCTACATTCCCTTTACCTCTTTGATATCCCTGCCAAAAAACCATCGGTCTACCTCCACATCAGAAACGTTCAATAACCCCACTGCCACAATCTTCTGAGGCAGAGACTTTCATAGTTGCTCTAGCCTCTGAGATTAAAAAAAAAACTCACCCATCTCTGTTTTTAAATTTAATAAGTACCTCTTAGTTCTGGACTCACCATTAGAAGCAACATCCTTCCCACATCCATCTTGTCAAGACCCTTCAGATCCAAAGCACTTCAATCATATTACACCCCTCATTCTTCTCAGATCCAGTGAGTATGGTCCGACCTGTCCAATGATTCCTCATAAGACAACCCTCTCAACCAGGTGTCGATCTGAACTGATCTGAGCCAAACTGAATCAATCCACATTTAAAAGCATTTCCATCCTTTCTTAAGTAAGGAGGCTAAAAGCGCAGACAGTATTCAACATTATCTCATTAGTACCCTGTGTAATTGATTCACAACATCCCTACTTTTATGTTCAATTTCTCGCATAATAATGGGTAACATTAAACTAGAAATGTAATCACTTGCTATATCTCCATATTAACTTTTTGTGACTCATGCACTTCAACACCGAGATCCGTCTGAACCTCAAATGGAGAATGACTGTTGAATTCTAAGTTATATTTGCTTTTTTATTTCTGCTAAGGTAACTGCCTCACATTTTCCTACATTGTACTCCAATTGACAGAATTTTGCACACTCACTTAACCTATCCATATAAGTCTGCATTCTTGTTATGTTATCTTCACTATATACTTCCTTATCCATCTTTGTTTCACCAGAAAAATTATCCACCATGCCATTGGTGAGGCCACTTTTGGAATACTGCATGCAATTCTGGTCTCTCTGCTGTAGGAAGGATATTGTGAAACTTGAAAGGGTTCAGAAAAGATTTATGAGGGTTAGAGGGTTTGAACGAAAGGGAGAGGCTTAACAGGCTGGGGCTACTTACCCTTGAGCATCAGAGGCTGAGGGGTGACCTTATAGAAGTTTAGAAAATCATGAGGGGCAAAGATAGAATGAATAGCCAAGGTCTTTTCCCCAGGGTAGGGGATATCAAATTAGAAGGCATAAATTTAAGGTGAGGGGGAAGAATTTAAAAGAGACCTTAGGGACATTTTTTTTAAATTCAGAAGATGGTGCATGTATGGAATGAACTGCCAAAGGAAGTGGTGGAAGCTGGTACAAATACAACATTGAAACCACCCTCCTGACCAGTCCATCACCTTTTCCGTCTATCCGCTCCACCTTTCTCTCCGACCTATCACCTTCTCCCCCACTTTCCTCTACCTATTGCGTTCTTGGCTACCTTCCCCCCCAGCCCCACTAGTCTTCCATTTATCTCCCAGCCCCCTGGCCCACAAGCTTCAATGCTGATGAAGGGCTTCTGCCTGAAATGTCAATTCTTCTGAAGGGGTACATGAATTGGAAAGGATTAGAGGTCTATGGGCTAAATGCTGACAAATTGGACTAGATTAATTTAGAATATCTGGTCAGCATGGACAAGTTGGTCAGAAGGGTCAGTTTCCATGCTATACAGCTCTATGTCTCTGTGACTTTTTGATACTGTTAATCTAATTTGTAAAATGTTGAGGCCCAGCACCAACGTCTATAGTACCCCATATCATATCCTGGCAGTTTGCCTCATATTCCGCCTTGGGACCCTACAACCACACGGAATCAATGTGAATTTCACCAGTTTCTTCATTTCCCCTCCCCCTGCATTATCCCAGTCCCAAGCCTCCAACACGGTACTGCCTTCCTGACTTGTCCATCAGCTTTCCCATTTATCCACTCCACCCTCCTCTCTGACCTATCACCCTCTCCCTCACCTTCATCTACCTATCGCATTCTCAGCTACCTTCCCTCAAACCACCCCTCCTCCCATTTATCTCCCAGCCCCCTGGCCCACAAGCCTCATTCCTGATGAAGGGCTTATGCCTGAAATGTCAATTCTCCTGCTCCTTGGATGCTGTCTGACCTGCTGTGTTTTTCCAGCACCACACTCTTGACTCTGATCTCCAACAACTGCAGTCCTTACTTTCTCCTAGTTAATTTCAACCCTAGTATGAAGCCTCTTCCAAAGATGCCTACCTTGAAGAAGTTTTTTCTCCTCTGTCTACAAGGATTTCAGTGCGTCTCTCTCTCGCTGCAACCACCAGGTCATCTCTCCTGCCCTGAAGCTTTTCAGCCACGGCCTGAAGCAGACTAACTACCACAACCACATCTCCTTCTTCAGTGCCTGCCTACAAAACCAACTGATCAGACATGGTCTCCGGACTACATTCAGACCAACACAATTTGGATCTGAACAGGATAACCAGTGCATACTAAAAATCCGAAGCCTTCAGCAACGATTCTTTTTCTGAATGGTCCACTCCACGCGAGCAGCCATGCGCCATCATCTACTCTATCTGCAGTCAGCCCTGCCTCAGCTCAGGGCCACTTTCTCCCAGACCTGCCATTCTACATCTCAGAAAAGCTCACACGCCCAACAAACTGTTTCTCTCCACTGTATCGGACATAAAAGAACGTAAGTTAAACGAACTTTCATGTATTTACCTCAACACACGAGTTTCCTTGACCATTTCAGAGCCTTCCCCTGGCCTCTGGAACTGCTTGGACACCGTTAGCCACATGGCTGTTCTTTCCAAGAACGCCACTGCGAATGATGACATCACTTCTGCCCCCACCACTGCACAGACCGCAGCCGCTGCCAACCACACCACCTCCACGATCGCCATCCAGACAACCACCTCCACGATCACTGGGAAGATGACTGCCTCCCATACTGCCGCAGAATCCACCGCCGCTGCCAGATTCACTGCCTCCAGCACAGACGTGATACCTACTCTGTCGTCACTTCCATCCCCACAGCCACTTGCGCCCCTAAAGACATCACTCACCTGGACACGGATGACTTCATTGCCGATGTCACAGTGTCGCTCATTGAAAACCAGTCTGCAACATTGCCAGTGTCACGCGTGATGTCACTACTGCCCCCATGGATACTGCTGTAGACCTGACCTCTGTCCCCATTGTGAGTGCCACTTCAGTTGGTGATGTCATTCCTGACCCTATAATCACGCCCACTCAAGTGACTGTCTCCGCCTCCACACCCAGCTCCAGCTCCCAGCCCTGCCGTGTCTTTACTATTCCCCCAGACCTCCGCCTCACTGAGGATGAATGTTTAGTCCTCAGCAAAGGCCTCACCTTCATCCCTCTATGCTCTTGGATCAATGAGTTCGACACGTGTCGCAACCTTGAACATTTCTTCCACTGCCTCCGCCTCCGGGCACACTTTTTCAATCAAGACTCCCGCCCACCTACTGAGGACCCCTTCTCTCACCTCCAACACACCCCATCCACCTGAACACCCTGTGCTGGTTTGTCACCCACTCTTGACCTCTTCATTTCTAACTGCTGCCTTGACACCAACCGCCTCAACCTGTCCACCCTCTCACCCACTCCAACCTGCTGTCCTTGCAACGTGCAGCCCTCCGCTCCAGCCACAACCCATAGAGAAGGGGGAGGGCGCGCAGTGGTAGTTTGGCACACTGACATCTACACCACTGAAGCCAGGCACCAACTCGCATACACCTCCTACTGCCCTCTCAACCATGACCTCACCTCCCATCACCAAAACATTATCTCCAAGACCATCCACAACATCATCACCTCTGGGGAATCTCCCATCTACAGCATCCAACCCAATTGTCCAAGAACCCTGCACCACCTAATTCTACCTCCTACCGAAGATTCACAAACTTGACTTCCCCAATCGACCCATTGTTACAGCCTGCTCCTGTCCCCCTGAACTCATCTCTGCATACCTTGACACTATCCTGTCCCCCTTAGTCCAGGAACTCTCCACCTACATTCGGGAAATCACCCACACCCTTTACCTCCTCCAAGATTTTTGTTTCCCCAGCCCCCAAAGCCTCATCTTCACCATGGATATCCAATCAGTATACACATCCATCTGCCATGACAAAGGTCTCCAAGCCCTCCGTTTCTTCCTCTCACATTGTCCCAACCAGTACCCTTCCACCGACACCCTCATCTGCCTGGCTGAACTGGTCCTCACTCTCAACAACTTCTCCTTCCAATCCTCCCATGTCCTTCAAACCAAAGGGGGAGCCAGGGATACCCGCATGGGCCCCTGCTATGCTTGCCTGTTTGTCGGGTACGTGGAACAGTCCATCTTCTGCAGTTACAACAGCGCCACCTGTTCCTCCGCTACATTGATGACTGAATCCGTGCCATTTCATGTCCCCACGAGGAGGCTGAACAGTTCATCCACTTTCACTAACACCTTTCACCCTGACCTCAAATTCACCTGGATCATCTTGGACACCTCCCTCCCCTTCATGGACCTCTTCATCTCCATCTCCTTTGACCGACTAACCAAGAGTATCTACTACAAGCCCACAGATTCCCACAGACACCTAGACTACACCTTCTCCCAACCTACCTCCTGTAAAATCCCTTATTCCTGATTCCTCCACCTCCACCACAGCTGTTCCCAGGATGACCTTAGAAAATCCCAGGTGGCCTCCTTCTTCTAAGATGACAATTTCCCTTCCCACATGGTCAACAATACCCTCCAGTGCATCTTCTCCACTGCCCCCACCTCCACCTTTGAATCCCACTCCTCCCAATGCAACAAGGACAGAACACCCCTGGTCCTCACCTTCCACCCCACCAACCTCCACATACGTAGGCATCATCCTCCACCACTTTCACCACCTACAACCTGGACCCCACCGCCAGATTTATTTTTTCCTCCCAACCCCTATCAGCCTTCTGGAGATACCATTCCCTCTGCAAGTTGCTCATCAGATCCACACTCTTCCCCACCCCTCACCCACAATACCAGCCCATACCCCATTCCTGGCACCTTTCCCTGCCACCACAGGAAGTGCAAAAACTGCTCCCACACCACACCCCTCACCTCCATTCAAGGCCCCAAAGGATCCTTCCACATCTGACAGAAAGTTTTCTGCACCTCCACCAATGTCATCCACTCTATCTGTTACATCCGATGTGGTCTCCTCTACATCAGGGAGACAGGACGCCTACTTGCGGATCATTTCAGAGAACATCTCTGGGACACCCGCACCAACCAACCCCACCATTTCATAGCTGAACACTTCAACTTCCCCTCCCCTCGCAGGTCCTGGGCCTCCTCCATCACCAAACCCTTACCACCTGACGCCTGGAAGAAGAATGCCTCATATTCTGCCTTGGGACTCTGCAAGCACACGGGATCAATGTGGATTTCACCAGTTTCCTCATTTCCCCTACCCAACATTATCCTAGTCCCAAGCCTCCAACTTGGCACCGCCTTCCTGACCTGTCCGTCACCTTGCCCATCTATCCGTTCCACCCTCCTCTCCAACCCATCCCCTCTGCCTCACCTTCATCTCAATATCGCATACTCAACTACCTTCCCCCCAACCCCATCCCCCCTCTGATTTATCTCTCAGCCCCCCCAGCCTACAAGTCTTATTCCTGATGAAGGGCTTATGCCCGAAACCTCAGTTTTCCTGCTTCTCCGATGCTACCTGACCTGCTGTGCTTTTCCAGCATCAGACTCTCAACTTTGAATGGTCCATCAGGGCCTGAAGACTTTTCAACCGACAGCTCCATGAGTTTGCTCATACCTCTTCCCTAGTGATTGTGACTTCACCAAGTTCCTGTCTTCCTTAAGCTTGCTGATTTACAGCTAAACTGGTATGTTTCATGTGTACTTTCTGTAGTGAAGATAGAAGCAAGATATATAATAATTTCATACACTATTTCTTTATTATTTACAATTAACTCCCCGTTCTCACTCTCAAGGACCAACGCTCACTCCACTTATTTCCTTTTCAGAAACCAATAGAAACTTTGCTTTTACATTTCTAGCTACTTGTCTCTCAGTTGAGTCAGAGAGCAACAATCTGGCACATGGAAAACCAAAAGTGAGAAAATGTGAAATTGCTTATAATGGCAGGAAGAATAAAAAGTCAGAGAATTTGTTAAGTGGAGAATGACTTTAGAATTCGAGTGTATAGAGGGATTGAGATGTTCTAGTGCATGAGTCATAAGTATCAGTGTGCAGGTTCAGGAAGTAATGAAGCAGGCTAATAGAATGCTATCCTTTATTATGGCAGAAATTGACCAAAAAAGTCATAAGATTCCGCTTCAGTTATATAGGACATTGCCTGACCTCATTGCTGAATCCTGTGTGTGGTTTCAATTTTGTTATTTAAGGAAGGATCTAAATGCATTGAAGGCTGATCAGAGGAGAACTGATATGTGGAATTGGTGGATTATCATGGGAATAGGTTGGTCAGCTTGGGCTTATTTCCATCAGATTTTAGAAGAATGGGTGATGCCTTGATTGAAGTGTGTCAGATCCTGAATTGGTCTTGACAAAGTTGATATGAAAAAGGATGTTTCCTCTTCAGGGTGAATCAAGAACCAGGGGACAAATTTAAACATTAGCAGTCACCCTTTTTAAGGGAGAAATTAGGAGAATATGTTTTCTCTTAAGGGGTAGTATGACTTTTGAACTCTGCCTCAGAAACCGGTGGGGTGGTAGGTCATTGAATTTATTTACAGTGAAGGTTGATAGATCTTGTAGGCAAGCAGATCAAAGGGGGTCGACGGAAATGTGAAAATCAAAACACAAACAGATCAGAGCAGGATCAAGGAGCTGATTGGTCGACCCCTACTCCTAACTTGTATGTTCACGTGTAATTCAATATTCAGTTTTTCTCAGAATCATTTATGGAAAAAGGCAACAGACATTCTCATGAGCTTGCAGAGTGAACAGACGATCCACGTAAGCTGGGAATTTTTGTAAAGTGCTCATGCTCAAATCCACCAATGTGGTTAGAACATTTGTACTGTAAACTTTCCAGAGGTAAAGAAATTCTAATTGAACAGAGGCTTTTGAAGCTAAAACTTTAAGGAATGCATCAAAAGACATATAAATAGACATATGTAATTATGTTGTTGCAAAATAGGGGTTCTTTTTGAAAAGATGTCTTCCTCAAACACTTATTATATAAATTAAACTTGCAGGGTTCAATCTCCCCCTCCCTGGAATGATGCAAGAAATTATCAGAAATGATGGTGTGGGTTGATCCGAAAGAAACAAACTTGCAAGTTGCTCACAACCTCAGCAATTATGTGCTGGATGAGAAGGTCTATGGAGATTAAGACCAATTTGTGATGACGACAGTGTCTCATTTCACCGTCTCCCCATTTGCCAGCTGCCATGGTAGATGTGAAAGTCCATAAGACATAGGAGCAGAAATTAGCCCATTCAGCCCATCAAGTCTACTGTGCCATTCAATCATGGCTGATACATTTCTCAACCTTATTCTCCTGCTTTCTCCCTGTAACCCTTGATCCTCTTGATACTCAAGAACCTATCTACCTCTGTCTAAATATACTTAATGACCTCACCTCCACAGCCTTCTGTGGCAATGAATTCCATAGATTCCCCACTCTCTGGCTGAAGAAGTTTCTCCTTATCTCCATTCTAAAAGGTCTTCCCTTTTCTCTAAGGCTATGCCCTTGGGTCCTAGTCGCTCCTACCAATGGAAACATCTTCCCAACATCTACTCTGTACTTTGTACATTTCATTTAGATCACCTCTCATCCTTCTAACTACCATTGAGTATAAAGCCAGAGTCCTCAAACATTCCCTGTATGTTAAGCTTTTCATCCCTGGGACCATTTTCATGAACCTCCTCTGAACACGGTCCAGGGTCAGTGCATCCTTCCTGAGATATGGGGCCCAAAACTGCATACAGTACACCAAATGTGATCTGACCAGAGCCTTATAGAGCTTCAGAACTACATCCCTGCTTTTATATTCTTGTCCTATCAAAATAAAAGCCATCATTGCATTTGCCTTCCTAACCACTGACTCAACCTTCAAGTTTACCTTGAGAGAATCCTGGACTAGAACTCCAAAGTCTCTTTGCACTTCAGATTTCTGAATTTCCTCCCCATTTAGGAAATGATCCATAACTCTATTCTTCCTGCCAAAGTGCATGATCTTATACTTTCCCATGTTGCACTCCTTCTGCCATTCCTTTGCCCATTCTCCTGAACTGTCCGATCCTTCTGCAACCTCCCCACCTCCTCAATGCTACCTGTTCCTCTACCTATCTTTGTATCACCTGCAAACTTAGCCAGAATGTTGCCAGTTCCTTCATCTAGATTGTTAATATATAAAGTGAAAAATTGTAGTCCCAAAACTGAGCCTTGTGGAACACCACTTGTCACCGGCTGCCATCCTGAGAAGGACCCTTTTATCCCCACCCTCTCCTGTCTGTTTAGTTCCGTGACTGGGAAACCATAGTGACCCACCTGCAGGATTATTGAAGGTTAGCCTTGAATTTCCCCAATATGGAAGCAATTGGTGGCATGGATGGGGGGAAACCAACCTTTGCCCTTGTCTCTCACCCCTCAACTCCCTTCTTTTGTGAATCCCATCTGAAACAAAAAAGAAGTTACATACCTTTTTGCTGCTGGATCTGTGAGGTGTTGGCGTTGACCATCAGGCTTGAAGTCCCAGAAGCTGCTGGCCTCTGATAGTCCAGTGGCTTCTGGTCATCAAGGTGCAGCATGAGATAGAGCTAGAAGCACTCCAATCCACTGCCTGTCAGCTCTGAATGAGCTGATTGGTTGCAATAGGTGAAGTTATCTTAGTGCGTTTGTGAGTTAAACTCCAGCTAACATACTTGATCCAACCTTCAGCACAAAACAAAAAGGGAAAATCAGATCCTCCGTTTCTGGGAGTAAAATGACAGCTTTTGGCAAACAAGATCACTTTGATCCAATTAATTCATCAGCAACAATTTGCAGACAACTGGTTATTGCAGGACATTCTAATTACAAACGTTTACACTGGCTGTTTCAAAAGTTAGTTCAGATAGTGCCTTTAATGACCTCAGGATGTCTCAAAGCACTTAGTCAATGAAGATTAATCAGTGATATAATGTAGGAGCAGGAAATAAGGTTTCTGGATAGGATATGTATACGTAAGGTTTTTAACAAGATGTAGACATTGGTGCCCTGAACACAGGAAATCATTGATTGTGTAACAGCATTAAACATAGTCTCGTTTACCATTTATCACATTGGCGTAAGATGTACTGCTTTCGAAACCAGGTAGAAATTAATAGAAATAGATTTCTGGAAAAAAGGAAGCTAATCCTTGACTCATTTGATTTCCTTGAATGTTTGATCCTCATGATAAATTTTGGACATTCCAGAATTATTTCTTAGGAGGCTAATTGAAAGAAAACTCTGATCTCCCTTCAAAACTAATAGCAATATTTTTTTTTTAAATCATATGCTAAATCACCCAATCCAGAAATAAAAAACCAAATGTGAAAAGTAGTAGGAACCCATTAGGCTAAAAGGAGCTTCTGTTTTCAACACCTCCACCTTTCAAAGACCTCCTCTGGTATCTTACTAATTATACAAAAATATCTGCTAGCAAAAATATTTTCCTGCTGGTACATCAAAAGATACAATTTTTCTGTGAACCTATTTTAAATAGATTTCAATTTGCATAAAATACAGTAGCAAATACATACTTAGCTTGAAGACATTATTTTTCATTAGGAAACAAGACACCAAAAAGCTTACTCAGTTAATCATACCCTTGATGAGCAGTTTGAGCAGAAGTAGGCACTGCAGTCTTATTGCATTCCATTTCATCCCAGAATTTATACAGGCAATATGTCAAAATAATGAAGTCACTTGCTGTGAGATCCATGTTGCTTTGGAATAAGTTATATCATTCACAAATTATTGTGAAAAATGTTACTCATACTGGAATGACATGCATCTTATCCAGGCTATTATTGTTCAGGTACAATGATATTTCATACAAGTCACAACTTTGAATGGTAAGTTTGTGAGGCTGAGGCTGAGGCTGACTCCGGGACCTCAGTCTATTCATGCATTATGACACTTCAGTGTGGTATTGATTGAGTTCTGTATTGTTAGATGTTTTCCCTGCCCTTCAGCATGAATGTTTAATTGGACATAAAAATGTCACCGGCACAATGAAAATAAATGTAAAGGTCTGGTCACAGCCAACATTTTTCCCTGAATTAAAATCCCCCAAAACTAATTAACTCTTCATTTATATTATCATTATCTGAGGAAATGGGAAGTGTGCTTGGCAAGAATTGTCCTTACAGGGCTATGGTTCAGGTGAAAGCACGAAAGATCAATATAACTGTTTGTGTGTGTGTGTGTGTGTGTGTGTGTGTGTGTGTGGAGGAAAGCTCTCATCAATTGGAATATTAAAATGTACAACTTTGTATAAATACTGTTCACTTTATGAAATACATTCATATGTTTTCTAAGCAGTTCACTGTTTCTTTTATACAACATGGTTCAATTCTTTTTCCTTCTTTTTCCTCAATTTGTAGGTTTATGCTTTCAATTTGAATGTTTTGTCAATGAAGAAAGTGGTTTGCTGAGCCAATAGGATGATAGATAATAGAAGATATGTCAAGGATAAGAGAAATTATGTCAAGTGTTCCTATTGGTCTTCGTTACTAAATTTGAATCCCTGATGTCCAAAGTGTTTAGTAAAATAATGCAGGCCAGGCGATAGAATCATTTTAGCTGCACACATTCATGAAACCTTGTTGCACTAAATATAATTTTATATCTTGCTTAGCTATTCTTCCTTCCTCAGTTAAATCAAATGACTGGCAAGGATGTAAAAAAAGCATCATTAATTATCCAACTGGACAGAAAAATAAATGTATATGCTTTGGTGGTTCAGTGACATTCAAATCTTGAATGACTGCTCCGTGGCAGAGCTGACTCTTTCGAGTCTAAAGTTCTTGGAGTCACTTCAGAGATTTCAGCACAAAATATAGACTGATCCAATCTTTTGAGCCCCCCCCCCCCCAGCAACAAAGTGATCTCTTAACACTATTTGAAGATGAGCAGCAAAGTTTTCCTGCTGTCTTGCCAATACTTACCGTTCAACTAACATCAGAAAACAGATGATCTAATCGGCTTTTTTTGGGACCTTGCTGTGTATAAATTGGCTGCCATGTTTCCTGACATTATCACAGTCACAACATCCCAAAAGTACCTATAACAGTATTAACTATAAAATAATATTGGACAACCTGAAATTGTGGAAGGCACGTTTATTTTTTTCAACAAAATGAATTATTAGCAATGCTTTCACATGGAAAGTTAATCATATATGAGGTACTAACTAACTCTGCCACTTCACATTTAAGCGTTAATGGCGAGATGACTGCTCTTAACACTTCTGCCTCGTTCAGTATCCCTGATGTTTTACTCCTAGATTGTGAATTATGGAAATAAAGGTATAGCAAATCTATGTTGAAGTTGGCTGTGATTGTTAGCAAACCACTTTTAGGTGCATAGTGCTATTTTTGTGAAAGCTTTGTGATTTGTTTTCAACTACAATAAATGCCATAAAAACGTGAGTTGCCAAAAACAGAAAATACGAAATGCATGTATTGTTGAAAAATATTATAAATGGACTAAAGATACAGAACATGCTGCATATGTTCTCTATCAAAGCATCATAAAATATGCTTACTAGATGGTTCAGGGACCAATTATTCTTTCTTATCCTGCATGAAGCCACTTTCTGATGGACTCTACAACCACAGATGTTCTACTTAGGGAACCATTGGTGCACCATAGACCATAAGAAATAGGAACAAGATTAGGCCATTCAACCCCTCAAGCCGCTCACCATTCAATAGGATCATGGCTGATCCAACACTTCTCACATTCACTTTTCTGGCCTTTTCCCATAAACCTTGATTCCCTTACTCATCAAGAATCTCAGCCTTCAACATACACAAGAACTTTGTCCTCACAGCTCTCTGTGACAAAGTGTTCCAAAGACACACAACCCTCTGAGAGAAGAAATTCCTCCTCATTTCAGTTTTAAATTTGTGCCCGTTTGTTCTGAGACGTTACGCTCTGGTCATAGACTGCCCCATGAGGGAAAACATCTTCTCAGCATTTACCCTGTCAAGCCCCTTAAGAATTCCATATGTTTCAAT
Source organism: Chiloscyllium punctatum (assembly GCF_047496795.1). NCBI lineage: Eukaryota > Metazoa > Chordata > Chondrichthyes > Orectolobiformes > Hemiscylliidae > Chiloscyllium > Chiloscyllium punctatum. Next base: position 133,623,314 of record NC_092741.1, on the reverse strand, counting down.
CAGATCACCTCTCATTCTTCTCAACTCCCCAGTGTGTAGAGTCTCAACCTGCTCATAAGACAATCCCTCCATACCATGGATAATCCGAGCGAACCTTCTCTGAATTACTTCCAATGAAATGATATACTTCTTTAAATAATGGGACCAAGACTGCACCAATACAGTTGTAGTAATACCTCCCTATTTTTTATTCTCCAACCTCCTTGAAATAAGGGCCAACATTCCCTTATCTGGATTAGTGGTGCTGGAAGAGCACAGCAGTTCAGACAGCATCCAAGGAGCTTCGAAATCGACGATTTCGAAGCTCCTTGGATGCTGCCTGAACTGCTGTGGGCGGCACAGTGGTTAGCACTGCTGCCTCACAGCGCCGGAGACCCGGGTTCAATTCCCGCCTCAGGCGACTGACTGTGTGGAGTTTGCACGTTCTCCCCGTGTCTGCGTGGGTTTCCTCCGGGTGCTCCGGTTTCCTCCCACAGTCCAAAGATGTGCAGGTCAGGTGAATTGGCCATCCTAAATTGCCCGTAGTGTTAGGTAAGGGCTAGATGTAGATGTAGGGGTATGGGTGGGTTACGCTTCGGCGGGGCGGTGTGGACTTGTTGGGCCGAAGGGCCTGTTTCCACACTGTAAGTAATCTAATCTAATCTAAAACTTTTTTAAAAAAAATTTGGTTTTCAGCATCTGCAGTTATTGTTTTTACCAACATTCCATTAGCCTTCCAGATTACCTGCTGCACCTGTGTGCTGGCTTCCTGTAATTTGTGGGCAAGAACCTCTCATCCCTTTGTGTTGCAGCTTTCTGCAGTGTTTCTCCACTTACCTAAATCTCAGTTCTTTTGTTTTTCTTTAGCTCAACAGAATTATTCCTTATAACAAGAAAAGATAGCAAGAGAAATAGGCTTTTCACCAAATGTTTCTATAGCCCAACAAAATATCACTTCATGCCTTGTGTTGACAAACCAGGAGCTTCATTCCATTTGAAGGGCTTATGCCCGAAACATTAATTCTCCTGCTCCTTGGATGCTGCCTCACCCGCTGTGTTTTCCAGCACTACTCTCTCAACTCTGATCTCCAGCATCTACAGTCCTCACTTTCTCCTAAATCTTTGTCAAGCACTATCTTAAAATTAGCAATTGAGCTGGCTTAGTTTGATGTTTGCAGACTAGACTTCCAAAGTTCTACTCCCTTTGTGTACAAAATGTTTCTTAACACCGGTCATGGCTCAGTTGCAGCACACTTACTTAAGAAACTTAGATTTCTTGACACAAGGTGCATTCTACTCTTTCAGCTCAAAAAGCCGTGATAACAGTTTTCTTCAAGTGGCTGTTCTTTAAAGTTCCCTTATTAGCACCTATTTTTAAATGTGAATGTCACACCTCACCAGAATGGCATACTTTAGATCAAGCACCCATTCCCCATTCCAGATTTATCACAAAAGTTTATAAAAGTCCACAGAACTTCCCAATTTAGCTGACTTTGAGACCACAAAGTTGACAGTAAGCATAGACCAGGTTTCTGGAATTAAGAAGGATTACTACTTATTATAAATAAATATATTCTCGCTATAATTAAGCAATGAGTAATTGTTGACATATGGGTAACACTCTGGTTTAGACCATTGATTAAAACTTTAAGTCCCATTTAAAACCTTTCTTGTACCCACATTTAGATATAACAAAAAAGGCATTGGTGTTTTGGGTAGAGAGGAAAACTGGGAAGGCAGTTCAATGGTCCTTGTCCACATTGAGATGATCCTTCTGGCTTACCAGAAGCTCCTCAAAGGTTAGGAGTAGTGTTTACTGTGAAACTGACCAGTCTGACATTTAATAAAACATCAGTATTTGAAAAAAAAACTCATTGTTTTTGGGGCCTTAATGCCCAGATAATATATTCACAGTATATAGAAGTTTGAACAATATCCAATATATAAAAGGTCTTTTGGGTGGCAACCAATTCTGACACATTTTTAAAACAACTTTTTTTTTAGATTAGATTAGATTACTTGCAGTGTGGAAACAAGCCCTTCGGCCCAACAAGTCCACACCGACCCGACGAAGCGCACCCACCCAGACCCATTCCCCTACATTTACCCCTGCACCTAACTATGGGCAATTTAGCGTCGCCAATTCACCTAACCTGCACATTTTTGGACTGTGGGAGAAAACCGGAGCACCCGGAGGAAACCCACGCAGACACGGGGAGAAAGTGCAAACTCCACACAGTCAGTCGTCTGAGGCGGGAAATGAACCCAGGTCTCTGGCGCTGTGAGGCAGCAGTCTGAATCTCATACCTTAGAGCTTGTGGGCTATATTCTTTCCAAGACCAATTTATTACTCCCCTAAGACGTAATGCCCAGAACTACTCACAATTCTCTTGTTGTGATTTGATCCAGATATTATAGAACTGGTCAAGTACTTATATAACTGTAATGTGACTTCTGCCCATTGTTGTTCTAATTCTCCAGATACAAACAGCAATATTCCACTAGCATTCTTGAATATTGCCCATATCTTTGTGCAGTAAAATGTGTTGCTGGAAAAGCACATCAGGTCAGGCAGCATCAAACATATTTGTGCAACATATTAAGGATCCGTGAGCCTCCTATAGGAAATTGGAGAGGATTCAGAAAAGATTTATAAGAATGTTGCTGGGACTTGACGCTTTGTGATATAAGTAGAGGCTGATAGAGGAAGTCATAGATGCTGGTACAGTTACAATATTTAAAAAAAAACATTTGGACACGTACAAAGGTTTAGGTTTAGAGAGATATGGGCCAAATGCAGACAAGTGGGACTAGTTTAGTTTAGGAAACTTGAGTTGAACCAAAGGGTCTGTTTCCTTGCTGTACATCTCTATGACTCTATAAGTGTTATTTGACCTTCACTGTAGAATGTTCTATACATCTTAGGTTTACATTTTGCAACATTAAAGTCTAGTTGATGCAGTTTTCCCATTCTTCTCAACTTAATTTAGAAGAACAAATAAAAGGCAATTCTGTAGTCATAATTAATTTATTTTGACTTTTTTCATGTTCTTAGTTTGAGCTTGGCTAGCAACATACATGTGAAGCAATATACCAACATAGCTGTCTGCATCTCATTAGGAAACTGTAATTAGAAAGTTTTCCTGTTCCATTTTTCTCAAGGCTATAACAACTGTTTATACTTTAAAACCACATGTTGAAAGCAATGATTGATCAAACTTGTTTTTTTGTTGATCCCATTGGCTCATACTCAGCAAGAACATGGGCTGGATGTATGCCAAGAAATTGCATACATTGCATTGGAAACTCATTTTGACACAACCAGTTTGGCTCCAAGTCTATGCGTGTCAGTCGATGCTCAATACATCTGGAACGAACAACTTCAAGAAATTATACTTGTATTTTCTACAAATCAAGCATCGGGAAAACCAAAACTTCATGAAAAACTTCTGATTTTGAAGAAAAATGACATCCACTCCATTTTTAGTCACCTCCTCTGCTGTGTGATATCTTGTGAGGGCCTACGTTTGGGTATGAAGTCAGAATCAGCAGATCCTGCTTTTATAACACTGATTTGATGCATGATCCCCAACTTTAATATTCACATGAGTAAAATAGCAACATTTAAAAGGCATCTGGATGGGTATGTGAATAGGAAGGGTTTGGAGGGATATGGACCAAATGCTGGCAAATGGGACTAGATTTATTTAGGATATATGTTCAGCGTGGATGAGTTGGACCAAGGGGTCTGCTTCTGTGCTGTACAACTCTCTGACTTTATGAATATGACTGAAAAAAATTGTCAAAGCTTTTCATCTTGCACACCCATCAAGACAATTTGCAAGAATATCAAACTTAAGGGGATAACTTATACATTGGATTAGAGGAGCGTACAAATTGGTTGGCAAGACTATACTGATTGGTAGAGGCTTTACCATAATGAATGCATCAATTGATGATGATTCAAAGTCGATTACCAGGGTTTGTTCAAATTTTAAATCAGATAAATTCACTCAGATTGATCAGGGACTTGTCCTGAGAAATGAACCAGCAAATAGTTGTCACCTACTTTTGTGAGTTGAAGCAGACACACTGATCTTTCTGTTGCAAAGCACAGGGTCCTTTATTAATATGTGAAGGTACCAGTACATACAAGTGGGCCACACTGTGAGCCTAACTGACAATCCTCAATTGATTCAGTCAGGCTTCACTGGCATAATACACTGGAAATCAAGCTCTGCTATTCCTGGGTCATCACAAAAGGCAGATGTTTTATTAAAGGACACTAAATTCAACATTTTTTAATCAAGGTTGGCAGACAACTGGACCAGGTTTCTGCACCTAATAAGGGTTATTATTTATTAAAATAGTTAGATTCTAACTACAGTCAGACAACTATGAGCTATTGACATATAAATTTACTAGGTAAAACTTTAAGCCTTCAAAAAATATCCCCTACACTCAAACATTAAGACAGCTGCAAAAAAGATCGGTGAGTGGAAAACTAGGAAGGCAGTTCAATGGTCCCTGTCCACAGGATTTGCTGAGATGATCTTTTTGGAATGTCAGGATTTTCTGTTCAAACAACTTTCTTCTTTTCCAGGTCATTTCACTTCCATGCAGGAGGCACAGAGTTGCCAGTTCACAATGTATAATGTCTCTGGCTTATTGCTTAAAAGCTACAGCTTAAAGGAACTAGTGAGGGAAAGGTAGGTTTGCTTTCTTCAGGGTTCAATTTTATTTAACCACAGAACACACAACCTCTGTTTTTGAAAATGTTGGGGGGTCTGATATCTTGTTCACACCACAAGCTATTCAGCTACCCTGGAGTCAATCACATACTTGTTTGCAGGCAGAAACAATTTGCATTGACAACTGGTCACCACTTCACAGACCAATCAGCATCTAGTTGCCAGCTGAATTTCCATTATATACACTCCCTCTGGCTCCAGCTCATTTACAATAACCTCCCCATTGCTTTAACAAACAGCAGTGGAAACAACACTTACAACTTGTGTCAAGTTAATTGCTTTTAAAAAGTGGAGAAATCCCTTCCACAATCCTTGATTTTAAAAGGGTTCTTTTCTCATTTCAATCCATAGTCAAAAATACAGAAAACTTAGAATATACCATCTGCACAGCTGTCAGTGTAATTTTTTTGTGTACTAAAGATTATTCAGCAAATGTTGTCCAGTTGCAGAATCACATCTAGTGCTGCACTCTGTCTTACAAGTTTTACAAGTGTGGCTAGTTGAATATGGTCGCTGATTTGTTTATTACAAAAGGATGGGCTGAAGCTAAAACTGCATTGCCAGAGCTCTAGCAGCATCTATAGACAGAGTTAATGATTTGAGTGCAGTAACCCTTCAGAAACGAAAACAAAAACAGAAATTGCTGGGGGGAGAATACTCAGCAGATCTGGCAGCTTCTATGAAGAGAAATCAGAGTTAATCTTTTTGGTCTAGTGACCATTCTCCAGAAGAATGTACACTGGACCCAAAATGTTAACTCCGGTATCTGTCCATAGATGCTGGCAGACCTGTTGAGATCCCCCAGCAATTTCTGTTTGTCTTTCAGATTTCTAGCATCTGCAGTTCTTTATCTTATGAAAAGGCAAGTTGTTTGATGTGATCTGCCAGTCTATAGAACATATGGTTATACACCTGCCAACACACTGACATTAGAATTCACATACCACATGGCTATTTTAAGTAATGGAGTTAATTGCCTATTACATGGCACTGACTCTGATGGAGTTTATTAAAGTGCTGAGTGTTCAAAAGAGTTGCTTAAAGTTAATCAAGCTGTCAGCAAGTATGAGGCAGGCATTGGCTGCGATACCCAAGCTTCTAGGGAATTACTCATTACCAGTCAAAGGTGTCATACTATCAATGTCCCCTATGCTATTGCTCGCAAGAGAAATGCTACAAGGAGCACATAGAAGAAGAAAAGCTGATCACAGAAGTAAGAAGAAGAAAGGCTCTTGATTGGACTTCTGTACACTCAAGGTTCATATCTATGTCAACCATGAGAATGAAATTCGACATCTGTGAAACACAAATGAGGCACTCAGTAACATCAACAAACACCTCCAGGAACCTGACCAGTAGCCTCACAGCTGCAGGATGATGATGGTGCTGAGAGTAACAGTGATGTGAGCATGCTCCTCAGTTTCTTCTGGTCAATATCTTTCCAGAATGAAGCAGATGACAGCAAACACCTCAGAGTTGGCCATCCATCGCTCCTTCACAGAAGTGATGGAGAGACAGGAGTTTGTTATGTTTTTTCTGAACTGAGAGAACAGGCTGATCATACACGTGGCTTTGCCAAGGTCATGGGCTTCCTCATACTGCAGGATGCCATAAAATGCGCACACATTTATACATTGAGACATTTAACTGAAAATAAAGAAGGTAAAAGCATGTGGGATTCGGGATAATGTCACTGGATTAATAACCCAGAATGAGGGGTTAATGGGGGGGAATTAGTGGCAGTGTTTCAGTCGCTGAACAAGAAGGCCTGAGTTCATGTCCTATCCTGCAACAGGGGTGTGTCACATTATATTAGGACACACTGATTGAGAATATCAAGACATCTTTGGAGGTTAGACTTTATGAGATGCTGTATTCCCCAAATACAAAATTGGTTGGAAATGGTCCCATTAAAATGCTGACATTGTACACTTGGCAAACTGTTGATTAACATAGCCATGAGATTATTTGCCCCACCTGAGAAGAAACTCCTGCCTTAGAGACCTGCTAACCAATTGCAACATTACGTTTGAGCAGTGGTCACTGCTGGGACTAAAGACACTCTGCAGTATCAGTGATGGCCGGTTGACTCAGTGAGAAAAGTTAGGGAGTCAGGGTTCCAGGCTCATGAGCAAGACGGTCACATCAGCAGGTAGGAGGGTCCTCCGATGGGCTTAGTGGAACTCAAAGGACGTACGTCTCACGTTTGCAACACCAACTTACTAACATATTAGTATAAACCTAAAGAAGCTGTGGGGTGACCTTGTGATGTGGGACTCCCTCTGCCATGGGTAAAACAGCAGTGGGGACAGAATAGACATTTGAGTAGCCACAGACTGGAGCAATATTTAACATAAGGGATTGTCAGTTTCCACTCAGGTCATTAAATTTTGAAAAGCTTTAATTAAAAAAAAATTACACTTAGTGAAAGCTAAATATTCAGAGCAAATGCGTAGGCAATCCAATTTTAGCTGTGTTTGATGTCACATGCAAAAGGTGGCATTAAACATAATGCATTTGGGAGAAGGATAAAGTCTCTTTAAAAATTGTTATAGTTTGAAGACCAAAAGACACTCTGTTTGGAATTGCATTATTTAAAAATAGTTCAAAGAAGTTAGTTTATGAGGAGAAAAATGTCCACATTCTTGAATTTTGCAGTTTCTGAAAATATAATTGGAAAATGTCAAATAAGGAAAGATAAAAATTAGACTGGCACCTTAACTTTTAATAGTAAGTACTGGTCAAATTCACAGGTCTTTCATCTTAAAGTTAGTTGAAATGGGGAGGAAAAGCCATTCTCTACCCATGGTGAAGTGATGCGGTGAATGGAGTAGTGTATGTGACTGGGTGGTGTATGACAATTGGAAATACATTCACTGACTTGGTGAGGTCATTATACCTCTTTTGGCACCGAAACCAAATCCTTGCGACCAAGCAGTTAGCTTTGACTACAACCGCTTCCATTGTCTTCATTGCATCCGTCTGGAGAGCCTCCTAACCATTTGAGGGAAGAATCCTGTCATGTACATCAAGGAGCCACTACTACATCTTAGAGTAAAAGTAAAGTCACCATACCAGGACTATCTTATTAGAAGAACAACTGATGGCAGTTAAACCTGAGGATCATCACACCTCGGGCAAGGGCAGAGGTTGAGGAGAAAAGTCCTCCATGGTAACCTGAGCCAATGCAGGAATTGAACCCATGCTGTTGGAATGACTCCACATTTCAAGTCAGCTATCCGACTAACTGAGCTAACCAACCCTCTACATCTTGGGCATGCATTCTTGTCTTTAGTAGCATTTAGTAGCATTCTTGAGGCTTTTCAACTCTGATGCAACCATGCTGCAGTGGAATCTACATCCTGTTTAAGAGATACAGCTTTAAGTACTAGAGGCTACCTTTAAGATGGCCTTGCGTCAATTTGGGTAACCACTTTGAGGTGTGCAGCCACTCAACAATGTAATCTGCTCCAAGCTGCATGTCAACGTCATTAAAATGATCGCACAGTTTGCAAGTGGTGTGTAAGGAAATGGGGTAATCAAGCATTGGAATCCCCATGCTTGATTTAATGGACAATTCAATTTAGAACCCATTGTCTTCAATTTCCATCACTGAGCTAAAATACCATATCCCAGCTACCGACTCTTCCTTCTCGAAGATTGTTTATTATCTCAGATCTCTCCTAAACTCTTAGCTGAGCTCCTGACTCCATCTCATCAACATTGCCTACTTCCACCTCTGTAATATTGCTAGTCTTCATCCTACTTCATTTGAGTTGAAAAATGTGGTGCTGGAAAAACACAGCAGGCCAGGTAGCATCCGAGGAGCAGGAGAATCAATGTTTCAGGCATAAGCCCTTCTTCAGGAATGAGGCTGATGTGCCAAGCAGGCTGAGATAAAGGGCAGAGGGGAGGGAATTTGGGGGAGAGGGTGCTGGGAATACGATAGGTGGAAGGAGGTGAGGGTGATAGGCCGGAGAGGAGGTGGGGGCGGAGAGGTCGGGAAGAAGGTTGCAGGTCAAGAAGGCGGTGCTGAATCCGGGGGTTGGGACTGAGATAAGGTGGGGGGAGGGGAAATGAGGAAGCTGGAGAAATCTACATTCATCCTGTGTGGTTGGAGGATTCCTAGGCGGAAGATGAGGTACTCTTCCTGCAGGCATCATGTGGTCAGAGTCTGGTGATGGAGGAGGCCAAGGACCTGCACGTCCTTGGCGGAGTGGGAGGTGGAGTTAAAGTGTTCAGCCACGGGGCGGTTGGGTTGGTTGGTGTGGGTGTCCCAGAGGTGTTCCCTGAAACATTCCACAAGTAGGCGGCCTGTCTCCCCAATGTAGAGGAGGCCACATTGGGTGCAATGGATCCAGTTAATGATGTGTGTGGAGGTGCAGGTGAATTTGCCACGGATATGGAAGGATCCATTGGGGCCTTGGAGGGAGGTGAAGGGAGAGGTGTGGGCGCAAGTTTTGCACTTCTTGCGGTTGCAGGGGCAGATTCTGGGAGTGGAGGTTTGGTTGGTGGGGGGTGTGGACCTGATGAGGGAGTCGCGAAGGGAGTGGTCTCTCCAGAACGCTGATAGAGGTGGGGAGGCTGCCTGGCCTGCTGTGTTTTTCCAGCACCACATTTATCAACTCTGGTCTCCAGCATCTGCTGTCCTCACTTTCTCCTAGTTCATACTCATTTGCTACTCATACCCTCATCCATGCCTCCCTCTGGTCTTGATTATTACAAAACCATTCTTTCTGATCTCCCATTTTGTATCCTCCATAAACTAGACACCATCCAAATCTTTGCTGCTTTTATTGAATTTGCAGCAGACACCGATTATTCTATAACTCCATTCTCTCAGATGGGCATGAACTCCTGGTCCAGCCAGATTTCAATTGTAAAGCTATTCACCTTTCCATTCAAATCCATTGCAGCATCACCAACCAAATCTCTCTAACCTGCTCTTGACCCACAGCTCTTCAAGTTTCTACTGTCATCCGATTCTGTCTTCATTCACCCCCTCAACATTTATTGCCGCAAGCTCGATGGTCCATTCTTACACTGCCCACGCGTAAAGTTCTAAATTCCCTCTCTTAATGTATCTGCCTCTAGTTGTCTTTCATCCTTTAAATCATTCTTTAAAACTTACCTTTTTACAAAGCTTTTAGTCACAATTTTTCATATCTCCTTTGGTGACTCAGTACCAAATTTTATTTGATAGCTCATCTGTGAATTCACCTGGGATTGTTTACCATACTCAAGGTCCTTTATCAATGCAACTAATTACTGTCGTTGAGAGAGCATATTTTGTGATTTTGTGCTTCCAAGAATTTGAAGGTGGAATTTAATGGGATAACCAATACTTCCCATCCAGAAATCTTAACGGTGAATAGTGTCTTTAAGTCCTAAAATTAGGTTGATTGAAATGTAGAAAAAAGCTATTTAAAAATCACACTATAGAACTTCAAAGAATATAGTGCAGAGCCTAACATTTTGAAGTAATAGTAAATTCAAAGTGTAATGTACATACTTTATAAAACACATTTCACCCTAATTTTGATATTCTCCTCTCTTCCTGTTCATGTATGTTTGCTGATTATTTTCATATTATATGTCAAATGAATATCAACCTTGGTTATGCTTCCTGTGTTCATAATTTAAACATTTTAACACACCAAAATCACTCTGATGAATCTGCACTGCACTCATGTCGTAGAGTCATAAAGTCATACAGCAAACAGATTCTTTGGCCCAACCAGTCCATGTTGAACATAATCCTAAACTAAGCTACTTCCACCTGATTGCCCTTGGACCATATCCCTCCAAATACTTGTTATTCATGTATTTATCCAAATATTTTTAACATCTTGTAACTGTACCTTCATCCATCGCTTCCTCTGGAAGTTCATTCCCCACACAAACTACTCTCTTGTGAAAAGAAATGCCCCTTATCTCTTTTTTAAATCTTTCTCTTCTCACCTTAACAATATCTCTCCATGGATTCCATGTGGATCTAACTTTGCTAACCAGTCTACCACGTGGAACCTTTGCTGAAGGTCAAACCACGTCAAACTCTTTGCTGAAGTCCATACAGACAACATCTATTTTTCTCCTTTCATTAACCTTCTTTGTCAGCTGTTCAAAAAATTGAGTTATGTTATTGAGACATGATTTCCCAAACAAAAACCCTTGTGGACTATCCCTAATCAGTCCTTGCCTTTCCAACTACATGTAAATCCTGTCGCTCAGAATCCCCTCCAACAACTTACCCTTCAGTGATGTCGAACTCACTGATCTTTAGTTCCTTAGCTTTTCCTTACCACCTTTTTTTAAATCATGGTATCACATTAGCAATCCTCCAGTCTTCCAGGACCTCATCTATGCCTGTCGATAATATAAATATCTCAGCAAGAGATCCAGCAATCTCTTCCCTGACTTTCCACAAAATTTTGCGATTCATCTGATTAGGTCCCAGGGATTTATGTACTTTTATGCATTTTAAGACCTCCAGTATCTCCCCTTCAGTAATATGGACACTTTTCAAGACATTAATATTTATTTCCCCAAGTTCCCTAGCTTCCATGTTCTTCTACATTGTACTGACACAAAATATTTCTTTAGTATCTCACCTATCTACTATGATGCCACACATAGATAGCCTTGTTGTTCTTGAAGGGGCCCTACTCTCACTTTCATTTGGCCATGAATTCAGTGATAATGAGAGAGCACCACAACGTTGGTGGGGGTAAGGGGTGGGGTGGGGGGGGGGGGGGGGGTGGGGGGTGGGGCTGGGGAGAGCAGTTCCAGGCTTGCAGTGTCTAAAATGATGCGTAGTTACTCTTTCAATATTGTCTGAGTCGTGTGAATGCAGTAAAGGCAGTGGCAAGCAATTGCCCAGATGCATAGTTAAATAAAGTGAGGAGCAAGAAATTGCATGAGAAAAATTGGTCTGGACCAGAGGGGATTCTGTTTTAAAAAGATTGTCTTATATTTCTGTTAGTTGTTTTGGAAATATGATATGACCAATATAAAAAATGTATTAGTTATCTAAGATGTCCAGCATTACTAAATCAAACTAATCATCATTTTATGCATCAGTGAAAACCACACATTTGTAACTCATGCCCAAAGGCAGATAAATACCTCAAGACTACTATATGCCACATCGCCATTATATGTCATGTCCCCATTCTGACTTCTTCTTGGAAGCTGCAATTAGCTTAAAAATAGAGGTAACTTATTATTGCTGAGAATCCAATTTTCTCTGTAATGGGTACTTATTACTGACATATTTGCAATTTCCTTCCTTCCTGGTTAATATAGTTGCCATGATGTATTCGCAATGCATCTTTCATGAACACTTTGATACAGTAGAATCAAAAAAGAGTTTTGATATAACAATTAAAAATAAAAAGGACCTGTTCCCACGGAATATGAAGAGCAGACTAATTAACATTGTTTAAACTAAAAATAAATTGACAAAACTGAATTAAGTAATCCTACCTTTAAAGTATCTTATTGTGTTTAGCAATATCATAATTTCATTCAAACTTGATTACAAATACTTTAACATTAGAATGCAAATAAGAAAATCTTGTTATTTGATCTTTCAAACAAGAACTTTTTTTTCTCAAATATAAATTTACTTTTCCAAAGAGATATATGTCGATGGAGATTGTTATTCTTTCCTGTAACTGTATGCTTTGGCTGGCAGAATTTCTGAAATGAAATAAAACAACTGTCATATTTTAAAGAATTTCTAGATTCCTTTTAGATGTCACCATTGTGAAGTGTCAAGGTACTTCATAACTTGTATTGAAGACTATAATCCAGCATCATGTTCTTTCAATTAAAAGTGCACTTTTCCCAGCTAACATTTACTTGTTGATTTTCATAATTAAGTATAATATCTCCCAGAAAAAATGATCTAGATTAGAAAATAATTAGTCCATAAAGTCTAGGCTGAGTCAATTTGTCACATCATATATCTTGTGCTATTGGTAAATAACATAGATTTTGTAGCATACATTCTGTTAGCTTGAATGTCTCTTACATGTTTATTTAACAGCTCAATTTACAACTTGCAATTACAGATAACTAATTATCCACTTGGATCTGAGCATCTACAGGATTATATGTGGCAATTGTACATGTATTTTCATCATCATCGTTGCTGTATTATCATTGCCTGACATAAAAGAAACATGGCTGTATAGCAATAATTCAGGAAGCAGCAATTTTCATGCTGAAGTGGAGTTCAAATCCCAGTCCTGGAGCTGAGAACAAAAATCAATTGTGACATTTCAGTTCAATACTGAGGGATTGGTTCACTATAGAGTGCTGCCTTTCAGATGAGCTGTTAAATCTAGGCACCTAATCTGCTTGCTCAGATGTGTGTAAAAGATCAGGGAGAACCTTACAGAGGTCTGAGTGATGTGGGTGATGGTGAGACTAGTGACAGAATCAAGCGAGAAGTCCGGTGAGGCTGGCCTCAGGAATGTCTTATTCCATCTTCTCTGCTTTTGGCAAGCAGCATGGTGAGTTTCTCACTAGACCGCAGTAAATTACAAATTAAGGGGGATTATTACTTGTTGTGTCATGTTGGTGGCTGCCTTATAAACATTCAGCTTTCTATCTGACCAAACTTGCCCAACAAACTAGATGCTGAGAAAACTCTCAACATGGAAATCAGAGCTTCACCTTACCGTTTGTTCTGAACAACATCCGTGTTGGACATTGGGCACAAACATCTCAGTGTATGCTCCATGTATACCAGCCACATTGTCGACATGTCCAGAAACTTTGGTTAAATTTGCCAGCCTCTAAGAACCCTAATGGCACTTCTCTGATCCACTTACAGGAGACTTCTGCATTTCAGTGCTGCACCTTGCCTGAATCAGCTACTCTCATTGTAATGCTGCAGCAAGGAAATTGTGCAGTAAGGAACATGTACCTATGGACTGGAGTAGGCTGCAATTCAAGCCTCTTCACTCACAATCATAGTGCTCATTCACTTTGACCTTACCTGGATGCCCACAGCATCCCAGCCTTGGCTTGCTGTTTGGCACTTTGCTTCTTCAGCCAGAGATACCAGGCTTATATTACTTCTGTATTGTGTTGTTGTTTAATGCAGACAGAATGTAGGGAAGCTCACCATAATTGTCAGCAGGCCTCGGTCCAGTCAACAGGGATTTCCTTCACTCAGTTGGTCTCTGCACAGTAAGGCAGCCTCCAATACCAGTCCAGTCATAATCAGGATGCTCACCACGTAAGAATTGAGGAAGTGGGATGGCCTACTGCCTGTTTTGAGTCTTTCTGCCCTGCTGAAGGCTGTTTTCCTCCTGGTATAAGAGAAAGACAGGCACAGGTTGTCTTTGCCTGTCAAAGATAGAAATTAGATAGCACAGTTATTACTTTTGGTACAGGCAGAGACCTGCAATACCTTTGTGTACAAGGACAGGCACCCAGCTGACAGACTATACCAGGGTGCATCTCAGTACTACTTGCTTGCTCCTATAGCGCACACTCAGTTTGCTCCTACTTGGATGATCATAATATTTCAGGGGCCAAATGCCTTACAAGGATGGTTACTGGGAGACAAGAGCTCCTCATTAAGACCATGGCCGGTGATTCCATTATGCAATCCCCAGATGAGGCCAGAGGTACAATGACTCTACCAGAGCCAGAGTAAGCCTGACGATAGGCATTTTGAAGATGTAGAGAAAGTGAGGACTACAGATGCTGGTCATCAGAGTCAAAACATGTGGCACTGGAAAAGCACAGCAGGTCAGGCAGCATCCAAGGAGCAGGAGAGTTGATGTTTCGGGAATAAGCCCTTCATCAGGAATGTGGGGAGAGGGGAGTCCCAAGGGAGATGAGAGACAAATGGGAGGGAGGTGGGGCTGGAGGGGAAGTTAGCTTGGAAGGCAATTGTCCCTCCACGACTCCCTCATTAGAGCCATGGCCCCCACCAACCCACCCTCCACTCCTGGACTTTCCCTTGCCACCACAAGAGATGTAAAACCTGCACCCACACCTCCCCCCTTACCTCCATCCTCAAAAGGATGCTTCCACATCCAGCAGAGATTTTCCTGCACATCCAAACACTTCATCTACCATGTCCATTGCTCCCGATGTGGTCTCCTTTACATTGGGGAGACAGGACGTCAGCCTGTGGAACGATTCAGAGGACATCTCTGGGACATCCACACCCAACAAACCATCATCCTGTGGCCGAACACTTCAACTCCTCCTCCCACTCCACTAAGGACATACAAATCCTGGGTCTCTTCCACCGCCAAATCCCCAAGCAACCCAATGCCTAGAGGAAGAACACCTCATCTTCTGCCTTGGGTTCCTCCAACCACATGGGATCAATGTTGATTTCACCAATTTCCTCCCACCCCCCCCACCTAATCCCAGATCCAGCCCTCCAACTCAGCACTGCCCTCTTGAACTGTCCTACCTGTCCATCTTCCTTCCCGCCTATCTGCTCCACCCTCTCCTCTGACCTATCACCATTAACCCCCATCTGCATGTACCTATCATTTTCTAGCTACCTTCCCCCCATCCCCACTCCCACCCTCCTACTTATCTCTTAGCCCCCTTGGGCCCCTCCCACACTCCTGATGAAGAGCTTACACCCAAAATGTCAACTCTCCTGGTTTTCAGATGCTGCCTGACCTGCTGTGGTTTTCCAGTGTCATACTTATTGATTCTGAAGATGAGATTCTGCTAGTTAGATTGCTGTGTGTATGTTTGTGTGTGAGTGTGGGGGGGTGGTGTTGTGGGGGGTATTGGGGTGTTGGGAATGGCCTTGCTATACAATCCAGAGAGTATATACCACATAATCCTGATATATTATACACTGCACAACTGGAACTGGCAAAAAAAACAATGTGACAGATTCTGCTGACTTGGAGAATAGGAGCAGACTTCCAAGAAGGAAGATCTGGGTAATGTTCAGGAAGAGCATCATCTTCCGTTTCCATAGAGTGCAGCAGTGTCAAGCACTATAAAGTAGGCAGGACTTAATTAACACTCAGTTCCAGTGGATGAGAGCTGGGTGCAGCGATGTAAAATTATTGATGCTCAACACACAAGCAATTCATTTCTGTTACAAGAGGCAAATGCAATTTCACATTGTTTGATTTCTAATCAACTTTGGTGTTGATGAATAATGTTGAATATTTGAAACCAGTTGAAGTCTTCCTGGTTTGGGATAGTGGCATGCTGAATAATGTTAAGATGCTGGGCTTCGCTGGACACTGGGGAATGAATAGCACTGACTCTGCAGGTTATAACAGATAATGTGACTAAGAATAGGTCACCTGTGTGGTTTGGTGCTTACACTGTGGTAGGTTTAGGAATGTTTGGTTGAATGTGCAAGCAAGTTATGCCATTTAGCTGCTGAGAGAAGTTAGTTTATGGTTGCTGTGCCTTTAGCTTCATGGTGAAAGGCAAATGTGGACTCCCAACATTTGAATGACAGCAAGACTGGGATTGAAAATATGGTGCCAGCACCAACAATTCCAGAATATCTGCCGAGTACAGCTGGCCACGGCAAGTGGAAAAATCAAGGACCATGGATAAGAGGAGTGAAATAGGGGTATGATGGGTAGTTAATAAGCTGAGTCTGGGATGACCATGCTAGAAAACTTACTAGTCCTCACAGAGAGAAATCTTCCATGAAACTTGATAAAAATGACTCTCTGCCAAAATTTGGGAAGATTCAGCCTTTAGTTATCATACACTATCCAATCCAGAAACTTTGATCAATTACATAAATACATTTCTAAATGATGGTCCTGTCTCAATTTGTTACACAACATGTTTTATAACTTGTTGTCAGCCACAAACCCAAGACTACATACTTTAACACCTTTGATTATGATTAAACAGTGCCATTAGGTTGCTGCAAAATAGTATTGGGGGGTTGCAACATAACATCCCACACTAATGTTCCATTCAGCATGTTTTTTCATATTGTGCATCATCAACCTAAGCCAGCAATGATAGTGGCACATCTAAGTTACGAGCATTCACATTTACATTCCTGTTGGAATGAATAACTGATTTCACAAGATGTCTATCGTAAACATTGGCAGTGGGTGGAATCCTTGTCTCCATTAAGGGTCCTGACAGCAATGCTTTCCATTCAGAGGCATCAGCCATCCAAATAAATATGCAGTATTGAAGTTGCTGCACAATCATGCAATAAGGATATGCAGGAGATCATCAGCCCTGCCATATTCTACGGGGTCAAAATCCTGCACCAGGTTTAAATGGGACATGAGGTGAGACGAAAGTATCAGCATGGCTGTTGTGAAGAGTCTGTAATACCTAAATCTGCTGGCATTCACACAATGATATTTCGTGAGCAGTTCAAGGGATTTTTCAGGAGTCTAATCTGGGTTGGAATCTGGATAAAATGAAAGTTTCATGGACCTGTCCAGAATGTTGCTCGATAAACTTTTCTCACTGGCAGATGTAATAATGATATGGAATATGTTATCATGAAGGTCGTTACAATAAATAACAATGTTTTCAAGAAACAAAAGTGTTTCTGGAGAATTGGAGATATGGGTTAAAGAGATGAGTTCCGTTTTTGCTCAATTTCCACAGTTGTTTTGTGCTTTTCCAGGCTAATATCACTATGAATACTGGGAAGAGCAGCCTCAACACTCAATGTGTTCAGATTTTCAGAAATTGCAGTTCTATTTCTAATTTCAGTGACATCCATCTGGCCACATGCACAACAGTGATTCATCAAAATACCAAACAGAAGGAATTAAGGTTGTGTACACTGACTGCAACTAATCAGAAGGAAAAGAATATTAAGGTCAGATGTTGAATGGATGGCATTATTTATCTGGAATCAGAAACAAATGAGAGATTAAACAGAGGCCTGAAAAAATCTAGTGTTCATGGAAAGATGATTTCAGCTCTATTAAAGATGAATTCTCATAAACTAGAATTCAGAAACAGCAGTCATATTCTATGTTTAATTCAAATTCCATCGAAAAATATATTGTTCCATTCTGCAGACAATTAGGCTGTGTTTTATATCCTGGATACAGGAATAACAACTAAAGGGGAAGCATATTTACAAACTAATGCCATCTCCTTCATCATGCTTTGCCCAATTGATGCACATTTTCAATGTCATTATCAGTTACTGACTTTTTTCAATGCTCTGAGAATTCTTTATTACAAATGCTCTTTGGAATAGAATTCTAATTTCTTGTGCAGCAGCCTCAATAAGATGGTTTGATTTAGAATTAACTTTGTGCTAGAGCTAACGATTCAATTAACGTTTGTATTGATCATCTTTGTGCTGTATCTTTTAGTACTATTCTCTCACTATTATCTTAAACCTAGTTTGAGGGGTAGGCATATTCAAGTTAAGAAGATAACAGTATGAAGGATAATGCCTCCATTTTAAAATTTTAATTCTTTTGTTTCACTATCATTATAGCCTTGTCCTTCTTTGTCACTTATGTTTACAACTGTTTGAAAATTCTGTATTTATCCACCACCATTGTCCCATGATTGACAACCATCTCTTATGATATCTTGGCCCTTGGATCTGGAAATGTCTTGCTAAACCCACTCACTGCTCTATCTCTTCCTCTTCATAAACTTTTCCTTAGCCCTGAAATTTTGGTTAGGTTTTTCACCCTCCCCTCCAAATGTCCTCTCTGTTATCTGAGTTTGAGTTGAGTTTTTCTTATGTTACTGTGAGAATTCTTCGGCTCCTGTTTTTACATTACATGTGTTACATTAATACAGGAATCTGGCTGGTAGACAGAAACTATTAAAGTAGATTCCAAACAGTCAGGAGAAATATGTTGGCTATTATTTTCCTAAACTCAGAAACACTCTTGCTCTTCTAATGTTTCAATGCTTTCATTGACAGTACAGGAGATAACCAACCTGATACCTATCACCTTTGACAAATGGACCAAAGAAATTTCACAATGTGAGGTTTGTCTTGAACCACTGTAGCACACCATATATCTACAACTGCGTTAGCTCTCTGAGTGCAATAGGTAAAGTAACCATAATCCCAGAGGACTGCTCTTCCACTTGAGGGAGAGGCAAGTTATTGGTGGTTTAACACAAGTGTAACCAAATCTCAGAGAAGGGAAGAGGTTGAGTTGGATAATCCTTCATGGTAACCTCAGCCAGTGCTCGAATTAAAACCACATTGAAGGCATCACTTTATCTCACAAATTCCTGTCAACTCAATTTAGCTATGCAACTCCCAGCCATCATATCTAGGTAACAGTAAGGGATCAGTCATTGTATAATTAGCTGTTTTATGCCTATGAATTTGAGTGGCCTTCATGTTTGTACTATGAATTTTCTCAGAAACTAGTTCTAGTTTGCCTTTGTGCCCCACTCAATCACATTTAAATCACCTAATATCATTGCCACATTTGTTTATCTTGACATTGTTTAGATTAGATTATTTACAGTGTGGAAACAGGCCCTTCAGCCCAACAAGTCCACACCGACCCCCAAAGCGCAACCCACCCAGACCCATTCCCCTGCATTTACCCCTTCACCTAACACTACCGGCAATTTAGCATGGCCAATTCACCTAACCTGCACATTTTTGGACTGTGGGAGGAAACCGGAGCACCTGGAGGAAACCCACGCAGACACGGGGAGAATGTGCAAACTCCACACAGACAGTCGCCTGAGGCAGGAATTGAACCCGGGTCTCTGGCACTGTGAGGCAGCAGTGCTAACCACTGTGCCACCGTATAAAGATTTTATTTTTCTATGGTTTTGATTGTGCACTGAAATGGGGAATGAACTGTTTTAAAAACCAAGCATCATTGCAAGATTACTGAATGATTTTCAAAGCAGGTAACCTGACACTCATTGTAAACACATTTACACAGCTACTGGTTCAAGCAGTGGTTAAATAATTTGCTGATAAGTTGGAGTCAAGGGCAGTGAACAAATGGAGATTCAGACAGCAACAAGTAGCTGATTGGTTTGTTGTCTAGTGACCAGTTATTAATAACAAAGGAGAAAGTGAGGACTGCAGATGCTGGAGATCAGAGCTGAAAATGTGTTGCTGGAAAAGCGCAGCAGGTCAGGCAGCATCCAAGGAGCAGGAGAATCGACGTTTCGGGCATGAGTCCTTCTTCTTCCTGAAGAAGGGCTCATGCCCGAAACGTCGATTCTCCTGCTCCTTGGATGCTGCCTGACCTGCTGCGCTTTTCCAGCAACATACTAATAACAAAGGCCTTCCTTCCTTCCAATAACCATGTGATCGATTTCCATGTGGCTGAACAGCTTGGGGCTGTGAACAAGACAGTGAGAAACCATCAATCTCCAGAGGTTCAGAATCCACCTCCATTCTCTGTAATTAAAAAAAGAGCACTTTGAGCTGGAAGAAAACCAGTTTCATTTTCCTTCAGCAATTGCTGTAATCTGCAACTTTCAATCAATAATCAACTTTTTATAAGTTTGAACCAGTCACTCTGTGCCTCCCGGAAACAAGTGAAAGCATCAGAGAAGGAAGATTGAGGTGCATCCTTGTGATCAGCACAAGAATTGTTCAGCACCACTGGACTGCTCTTCTACTTTTTCCTTCTGCCTACAACACCCTTTAGTTTAACTTGTCCATGCCTGTCTGCATTTTTAAGGATCAGATTATAAGACGGTTAAGAGTTTTAACTAGTAGGTTAAATCTGATGGTTCATAATTTTTTTTCTGTAGCTATAGTCAATTTATTTGTAATAAATAGCAATCCTTATGAAGTCCAGAAAGATGACCTATGCTTTCTTCCATCTTGGGTCAAAAAGACAAGTAAATTAGGGAACACTGCATAATCTTTAAAAATCTTAAATGTTTTTGATAATTTCAAGAATAACGGGGTTTGATTTTTAGCATTCCAGTCTAGTGAGGCATACCAACCTCAAAGAACTTACTTTTCCTGCATAAAATTGTTTCAGTTGTTCAGATGTTCTGTTCATCTTCTATTGCAGTTTTTACAAACATTCTCTGCTAGTATACTTTGTGATGACGCTGCTACTTTAACAAGGTTATGTTGTCCTTGGTTTTCTTTAAGAGGGTTTCTAAAAGGCAGAGGGTCTGATTTGTCTGGGGTAGGTCACTTGGATTATGGCTAACATATACTATTTATGACAACAATCAGGGCAACGGGCTTTCAGGCTTTTTTTTAAAAACACTTGTACAATGAGAGGGGAGTGGCCAGTTCTCCCAGTTGAGGGATTTTTCTAGTTTGGTTTAGCTTTTAGCTGGGGACCGAGAGAAACAACGGCAGTGGAAAGAGGATCCATGCTTCAGCAATTAATCCCTGGCTGATCCTCTCTCTAACATCTCTCCTGTAAGAACCCATCTTTAAATTTATCTTTTTGCCAAGAAGTGTGTTTATGGGATGTTTCAGAAAATCGGAACAGCTCTTTGTGAAGTTGTGGGGGATATTGTGTCTGTCGGGTTTTCAAATCATTGCTATTCTAAATTCTGTTTGCTTTTGTTTGTGTTTCCCTCAATGGTGTGTAATTCTGTTTTACTTGAAGCCAAGTGGTTTGACCAGCTGCATCACCCATGGTATATGCACCTTAACATCTGCCTGAAACTGCTAGAAACGTTAGGGTCTGGGCTACCTTCTGAAAACATTTTGAAGGGGTCTGGCCCGGTTCATAATGACTTAACTCCATTCTTCTATCATGTCTTTGGATTTAGTCCTTTCCGATTTATAAACCTGGTTCCAGTTCTTTGCTATAATTAAATGTTATATTCAAATTTGACAGTTCTGAAGTTATTGTTTCGCAGTAGCGCTTAGAATTCCATGTCCTACCCTGTGTCTATATTTTCTTCTTTTCTAAACACAGAGCTCTGAATAATGGGCATTCATAGTCAGTATTAGTAAATTGCCTTGCAGAAATTGATCCTTCAGGTAAAAGTGATCAGAACATAGAGAATGAAAACATGATACAATTTCACCTTCATTTTTCAGATATGAAACTTGAATCTGAAACTAATTGCCTAAATAACTGTCATTAAAATGGAATGGAGATAATATTTGCATAAAATGGACAAGAAAAATATGTTGAACGGTAAGACAATAGAGAAATGGTGACAGACATTTACAGAAGTATTTAATACCTCACGGTATTAATATGTTCCATCGTAGAGGAAAGGGTCTATGAAAAGAATGTTCTGCTCATGGTTAACTATGGAATTTAATGATGGCATCAAAATGAAAGACAAATAGATCCAGTTTTACAAAAGTTATTGTTTGGCCAGAAGATTGAGAACATTTTATAAACCACTAATGGATGACTAAAACAAAATAATAACAAGGGAGGAAATTGGAGAATGAGAGAAACAAACAGGAAATATAAAAGCTCATAAAAAAGTTTGACAAATATGTAGATGCAGTGATTGTTGATCAATTAGAAGTTGAGACCAGGGCTTAATAGTGGGAAAGAAGAAAGTAGAAGTGTCTTTAAACAAATATCAAGTATCTAAGCATCCCAAGAACATTAGAAAGAGAAGACACAAAAAACAAAGAGGAGTTTAAAGCAGTCATGATTACTGGTGCAAAAGTACTAAACAAGTTAATGGGAATGCAAGATAATAGGTGTCCTGAAATGGATGGGCTGTGTCAAAGGCCATTTTAGACTTAAAAGTTAGACTATGTGTTGGTTGCATTCTTCCCAAGTTCCCAAAATTCTAGAAAATTCCCAGTGGAGTAGAAAACAACAAATATAACATCAGTATTCAAGACAGGAAGAAGATAGAATGCTGGAAGCTATTGGTCAGCTTGCCTCATGTCATTATTGGAAAAAATCCTAGTATCTATTATTAAGGAAGTAGTAACAGAACATGTAGAACGTTATAATGGAGATATGGTTTTGTGAAATGGAAATTGTGGACAAATTTATTAGAGTTATTTTGGGAATATAAAATCTTGGTGGACAAAAGAAAACCAGCAAGCAAAGTATTTTTGGATTTCCCAGAAACATTTTGGTAAGGTACCACATAAAACGATCACCAGCCAAGAAAAGAGCTTGTGTTGTGAAAGGAGAATAAAAAGCACAGATACGAGGTTTGTTCAACAACAGGAAATGGAATCAGGACAAATAGATCACGTTTTGGGTTGGCAAACTATAACAAGTGGAATGTCACAGGGATCAGTGTGCCCTCAACTGTGTACAACTTACATTAATGACAAGAATGAAGAAACTGACTTCATTGTAGCCAAATGAGCAGACAAT
Source organism: Chiloscyllium punctatum (assembly GCF_047496795.1). Lineage (NCBI taxonomy): Eukaryota > Metazoa > Chordata > Chondrichthyes > Orectolobiformes > Hemiscylliidae > Chiloscyllium > Chiloscyllium punctatum. The sequence goes on along the minus strand of NC_092741.1, from coordinate 133,600,336 downwards.
GCAAGGATAGGTGGGAAAGAAAATTGCAAGGAGGATTCAAAGAGTCTTCTCAGTCAACTAAATGGATAAACATTTGTCAGATGGAATATAATTTTGGAAAATGTGAGGTCATCCACTTTGACAGGAAGAATTAAAAAGCAAAACATTATTTAAATACTAGGAGACAGATCTGGATGTCATTGTTAATAAATTCACAAAATGTTAGCATTGAGGCATAGCAAGCAATTATGTTGACAAATAGCCTTTATTGCAAAGGGGCATGGAAGACAAAGTTAGTGAAGTCTTGCAACAGCAGTACAAGACATTGTTGAGACCGCACCTGGAGTACAGATTTTGCCTTCATGCTTAGGAAAAGATATATTTGCATTGGATGCAGTTCAGAGATGGTCAAGTAGGTTGTTTCTGAGATGAAGAGATTGTTTTCTAAAGAAAGTTAGAGTTAAGCCTTTAGTCATGAAGTTTGAAGAATAATATGTTGTCTTATTTAAACGTGCAGAATTCAGTGGGGCCTTGAGAGGGTTGATGCTGACTGGACTTTTGCACATAAGGGAGACTAAGGCTCAGAGGCACAGCTAAAGATAAGTGGGGGGAGGGGATCCAAACTAAGATAAGGATTAGAAGGAATTTTTCTCTCAGAAGGTCACTAGTGTTTAAAATTTTCTTCCAGAGAGAGCAGTAGAGTCTGGTCATTGAATATATTCAAGGCTAAGTTAAAAGATTTTTCATAGACAAAAGAATCAAGGGTTATAGGGGACAGACATAAAAGTGAACCTTAAGTTCAGCTAGACAATCTTGAATACCTCCCGCCCCTTCCTGGATCTCTCCATCTCCATTTCCGACAACCAACTCAACATGACAATCTACTTCAAACCCACTGACTTCCACAGCTACCTGGACTACACCTTATCCCACTCCCCCACTCCCATAAAAATGCTATTCCTTATTCCCAATTCCTCTGCCTCCACCACATCTGCTCCAGGAGGACCAATTCCACTCCAGAATATACCAGATGGCCTCCTACTTCAAGGACCACAATTTCCCCTCCCACATGGTCAACAATGCCCTCCAGCACATCTCCTCCATTTCCCGCACCTCCGCCCTTTAACCCTACCCCTTCAATCGCAATAAGGAGAGAACCCCCCATTCTCACCTTCCACCCCACCAATTTCTGGATACAATGTATCACCCTCTGCCATTTCCACCACCTATAATCAGATTCCACCTCCAGAGATGTATTTCCCTCCCTATCCATATCTGCGCTCCACAAAGACTATTCCCTCTGCGACTGCCTGGTTAAGTCCACGACCCCAAACAACCCACCCTCCACTCCCAGCATCTTCCCTTGCCACCACAAGAGGTGCAAAACCTGCACCCACGCCTCCCCTCCTTATCTCCATCCAAGGTCCCAAAGGATCCTGCCAAATCAGAAAGAGATTTGCTTGTTCCTCCAAACACCACATCAACTGTGTTCATTGCTCTCACTGTGATCTCCTCTACACTGGGGAGATAGGACGCCAACATGTGGAATGTTTCAGAAACGTCTCCGGGATGCATGCACTAATTAACCCCACTACCCTGTGGCTGAACAGTTCAACATCCCTCCCACTCCACAAAGGACATGCAAGTCCTGGGCCTCCTTCGCATCTAAATTCTAGCCACCTGAAGCCCAGAGGAAGAACAACTCATCTTCTGCCTTGGGGCAGTCCAATTGACTCAATGTCAATTCACCAGTTTCCTATCTCCCCTCTCCCCACTTCATCACAGATCCAACCTTCCAACTCAGCTCCACCCTCTTGAATTGTTCTACCCATCCATCTTACTCCACCCTCTACTCCGACCCAACACCATCACCCTTCAGGTCCATCTACCTATCACCTTCCCAGCAACCTTCCCTGCAGCCCCACCCCCTCCCATTTATTTCTAAGCCCCCTTGGCCCCTTGCCTCACATTCCTGATGGAGAGCTTATGCTCGAAATGTCGAGTCGCCTGCTCTTCAGATGTTGCTTGACTGGTTGTGCTTTTCCATGACCACCCCTTTTGACTCTGATCTCCAGCAACTGCAGTCCTCACTTTCTCCTGGTGAGGCCACACCCAATGAGACGTGATCTTAGTGAATGACAGAACAGGCTGCAAGGCCTATTCCTACTCCTATTTCTTATGATGTCATGAATGTTATATTCATTCCAACCTCTGAATTGAGTCCCTATTGCCCATGCCCATATCCTCCATTTTCATTACCTTGTTTCTAAAATTGCAAACATTCATGTAATTGCATACATTAGTAGATGTTCCCTCCTTTGTATCCCTATTCATAGTTTCTGCTCACAACTGTCTGAAACCTGACATCAAATTGTTTTCTTTTACATATTGTAACCTGTCGTATTACATATAACAATGCAACCAAAAAAGTTATTTTTTAATTTGTTCTTTTTTCTCAGCAACAAAAGTGGGTTCACCGAAGTATGTGATGTTATTGATGATGATGATGATGATGCATGAACTGTGAAGACCCATCAGTGAAATGTTCATTGATGAACGTTTTAATTTAACATCAACTTTGAACATGGATAACCATGATTTAGCAAATTACATCAAATTTGTTTTTATGTCAATGAAAACGGTAAGCAATTGTTTGAAAAGATGGTACTACATTTCAAAATGTGTTTGATTGCTGAATTTTCTTTTTGTTTTGTTCTGAACCTTTTCAATATTTGTATTTGTGAGTCAATGTGCGTAAGTTCATTGGGTGTCCAATGAATTCAAAGATGTGTAGAATGGTTTATTCATGAATGAATTCAAAAGAAGGCAAATATAAAAATGAACTGATATAAATTATATGCAAAAATTAATTATGTATTGGAAAGGAAATCAAAAATACATGCTGCAGAGAACTACTCCCTGATGGCTGGAAATTTCCCTCTAACTGAAACAAACTTTACAGTCAACAATCATGAAAGATGGACTTGTTACGCAATGGGGATTCCCAAATGTACTTTAATGGATAATGCCAGCTGAGAGAGATTCCCAAGCCCCTGGAATAGGCACTTTATTTTATAGTTCAACAACTTTTAAAGCATATTTGCAGGTTGAATATTCATAAGCTGTCATACTAGTGCTCATTAATCAGGCTTATAATAGCTCTCCACAGTGAATTTAGGAGATTTATGTTAAGTGTAGTGGTTAACTAGTGGTGAACTATAGCCACAGTAGACATAAGCTACTAATGAATAAATAGCAAGTACTCATTATGGTACAGCAGGTAGGAGCTTCTGTACACTGCAGAGTGAAGTAATTAATGATGATGATTTAAATATTTTAATGAAACAGCAGCCCCAATTTAACCTGTTTTGCAGATTTTTTCAGTGGGTGTCACATTTCCCAAAGCACAATAGATGCTAGGCACTTGTCCTCAGGAAGACAAGGAAACAAGAAATGAGGAAACAGGAATATAGGAACAGGAGTAGGCCATTTAGCCCCTCAAATCTGTTTGCCATTCAATGAGATCGTTGCTGACCTGTGACCTAAATCCATGTACCTACCTTTGGCCTATACCTCTTAATACCGTGAGGACCTTAAACACCTTTTTAAAGTATAGCTAGCCTGTCTCTGTCGTAGAATACATACAAACATCCCTGCATGTTTCTTTGATCAGTTGGATTATCTGATACAGTTGATCACCCATCACCAAGATTAAATGTCTCAATTCAAACCCTGAGAACTCTGGATTAACATTAAAGATTGGGGGCATCACTGGCAAGGCCACAATTTAGTACCTAATTGTTACCTGTCACTCACCAGCACAGGCAAGAATGATGTCCTGCTCTTACTCCACCAGGTCCTGCACCATGTTGGCTCAAACTGCTTTGTTTTTGAAGAGTTTCAAGTGGAAATGAACATTCCCACTTCTGACCATGTGATAGACTGAAGCTCATTGTTGAAGTGTTTGTAGATTGTTGGTAAATTGTTGATGTGAATTGACTGGAAGAATTCATTCTGTAGGCTAAAGAAAGTCAGCTTTTACCTTGATTTCCTGAAACAGTTTAGAACTTGGCATTTTTCCTTTCTGCTATGTCAAATGGGATCCCTTTAAAGAGGAAACTATGATGCGATTAGACATGAGTTAGGAAGCATGGACTGGGAGCAATTGTTCCATGGTAAAGGCACTATAGACATGTGGAGACTGATTAAAGAACAGTTGTTGCGAGTGATGAATAAATATGTCCCTCTGAGACAGACAAGAAGGGGTAAGATAAAGGAACCTTGGATGATGAGAGCGGTGGAGCTTCTCGTCAAAAGGAAGAAGGTGGCTTACATAAGGTGGAGGAAGCTAGGGTCAAGCTCAGCTCTAGAGGATTACAGGCAGGCGAGGAAGGAACTCAAAAATGGTCTGAAGAGAGCCAGGAGGGGGCACGTGAAAGGCTTGGCAGAACGAATTAGGGAGAACACAAAAGCATTTTACACTTATGTGAGGAATAAGAGAATGGTCAAAGAAAGAGTAGGGCCGATCAGGGATAGCATAGGGAACTTGTGTGTGGAGTCTAAGGAGGTAGGGGAAGCCCTAAATGAGTTTTTTGCTTCTGTCTTTACGAAAGAAACTAAATTTGTAGTGAACGAAACTTTGAAGAACAGGTGTGCATGCTGGAATGGATAGAGATAGAGGAAGCTGATGTGCTGAAAATTTTGTCAAACATTAAGATTGACAAGTCACCAGGCCTGGACCAGATTTGTCCTCGGCTGCTTTGGGAAACGAGAAATGCAATTGCTTCGCCACTTGCGAAGATCTTTGCATCCTCGCTCTCCACTGGAGTCGTACCTGAGGACTGGAGAGAGGCAAATGTAATTCCTCTATTCAAGAAAGGAAATAGGGAAATCCCCGGCAATTACAGACCAGTAAGTCTCACGTCTGTCATCTGCAAGGTGTTAGAAAGGATTCTGAGGGATAGGATTTATGACCATCTGGAAGAGCATGGCTTGATTAAATGCAGTCAACACGGCTTTGTGAGGGGCAGGTCATGCCTCACAAACCTTATCGAGTTCTTTGAGGATATGACTAGAAAAGTTGATGAGGGTCAAGCTGTGGATGTGGTGTATATAGACTTCAGGATGGCATTTGATAAGGTTCCCCATGGTAGGCTCATTCAGAAGGTCAGGAAGAATTGGATACAGGGGAACTTAGCTGTCTGGATACAGAATTGACTGGCCAACAGAAGACAGCGAGTGGTAGTAGAAGGAAAATATTCTGCCTGGAAGTCAGTGGTGAGTGGTGTTCCACAGGGCTCTGTCCTTGGGCCTCTACTGTTTGTAATTTTTATTAATGACTTGGATGAGGGGATTGAAGGGTGGGTCAGCAGATTCCTGAAGAATGGCTCATGCCCAAAATGTTGATTCTCCTGCTCCTTGGATGCTGCCTGACCTGCTGCGCTTTTCCAGCAACACATTTTCAGCTAAGCAAGTTTGCAGACAACACAAAGGTTGGAGGTGTCGTTAACAGTATAGAGGGCTGTTGTAGGCTGCAGCGGGACATTGACAGGATGCAGAGATGGCCTGAGTGGTGGCAGGTGGAGTTCAACCTGGATAAATGCGAGGTGGTGCATTTTGGAAGGTCGAATTTGAAAGCTGAGTACAGGATTAAGGATAGGATTCTTGGCAGTGTGGAGGAACAGAGGGATCTTGGTATGCAGGTACATAGATCCCTTAAAATGGCCACCCAAGTGGACAGCGTTGTTAAGAAAGCATATGGTGTTTTGGTTTTCATTAACAGGGGGATTGAGTTTAAGAGACGTGAGATCTTGTTGCAGCTCTATAAAACTTTGGTTAGACCGCACTGAACTACTGCGTCCAGTTCTGGTCGCCATATTATAGGAAAGATGTGAATGCTTTGGAGAGGGTTCAGAGGAGGTTTACCAGAATGCTGCCTGGACTGGAGGGCTTATCTTATGAAGAGAGGTTGACTGAGCTTGGACTTATTTCATTAGAGAAAAGGAGGAGGAGAGGGGACCTAATTGAGGTATACAAGATAATGAGAGGCATAGATAGAGTTGATAGCCAGAGACTATTTCCCAGGGCAGAACTGGCTAACACACGGGGTCATAGTTTTAAGCTGGTTGGAGGAAAGTATAGAGGGGATGTCAGAGGCGGGTTCTTTACACAGAGAGTTGTGAGAGCATGGAATGTGTTGCCAGCAGCAGTTGTGGAAGCGAGGTCATTGGGGACATTTAAGAGACTGGTGGACATGCGTATGGTCACAGAAATTTGAGGGTGCATACATGAGGATCAATGGTCGGCACAACATCATGGGCTGAAGGGCCTGTTCTGTGCTGTACTGTTCTGTGTTCTATGTTGTATATGTATGCATTCTTTTGCTGACTCTCATTGGGAGCTTTGGAATTTCTTGTAGTTACCATAAGATTGAAACCCTGCCTTCGAGGTATACGAGGCTAAAGGTGTATAACATATGTTTATGCATTCAGAAGTGTTCCATTGCCACCTTTCCAAATATAAAAGAATATATTTTTCTTATGCCATGATCCTGAACAATAATGAAAGCTAATATTGAAAGCATGGACAAAGACTGTAAGTTATAAATAGCTCATCTGGATGCGAGTGAAACATAGCAGACAATTATATAAACTCTGTATACATTACAGTCTTTCAATTTGTCATTTACAGAGTCAATGAGTAGGATAAAAAGCAGAAGACAAGCCAAAATATGTCTACTACCGAAATTGCCAGGTGTTCTTCAATTAGAAAGTTGCTTTCCAATCTCTAAAAGTCAGAAATCATTTAATCTTTGTTTTTTTCACTTTGCTGAAAATCCTATTCATTATTAAACTTGTAAATTCCATTGTAACTGCTTGCCACCTTGTGATAAGGACCAAGGAGAATATGCTTTCAGTTCATTCACCAAGGAAACAGAAAGCTTCTCTAGCAGTTGATCAATGTCGACCATCAGCACTTTTGATACACAGCTTGACTCACTGCAAGTGCATTCTGGGAACTGAGGTGCATGTTCATATGGTTGGGTTACCATTCACTTTAAGGGACAAAACATTTTGAGGCACGAGAGTTCAATTTCCTAATATCCTAGTGTATAAATTCTGCACTGCAAGTGCTAAAGGTAAAATCTACCTTTTGCTCCATTTTTTACATTCTGATTCAGTGTCAGCATCAATATGGGAGACCTGGACAGGATATTGATGTCCAACTGCTAGCTAACTGGCTTCCCTCAAGCTATTTAAATAGCTCATTATGCTATGCTCATGGGCTATTTGGACAACTGAACTGTGCTCTGCACCAGGCCACATCAAGCAGATGAGCAGTAAACAGATTGAATAACTACTGAGTTTCATATATTATTCATCCATGAGGAAACTTGAAACCTCAAGGTTTGTTTAAATAAATCAAGACTAACAAGTAGGGCAGAACTAACTAAGAAGTTAAATCAAATGTAATTTTCATTGCATACTACACAAGCAAATGATGCAGAGGTTCATTATAACATAAGTGCTAGTCTAATTTATTCATGGTTTCAAAAGTGTGTGCTTGATTGCTCACATGAAAAAAAACTTTGGTTATTATTGCTGTTTGTCTTTCAAAGTACAGAAACATTCTCATCGTGAATGTGGATCTGCTGCTGCTTCATTTCCTACAATTTTGTAGATATTTTTAATCACCCTTTTCAGATGTGGTAAGGACCTATCTCTGGAGGAGGTGGAACTTGAAACTGGGCCTTCTGAATCTGAGGTAGGGACACTACTAGTGCACCAGAATAGGCAGCCTTCCACCCCCCTACAGCTTCCCATTCTTCCGAGTTGAATTAGCATTATTCTTGACCATTGCTTAACTACTAATTAAGACATGCAAGGCAGGAAATGGGCATCATTACTGCCCCATTCCTTACTTTCAATGTTAATTATAATGCAACTCAACATCTTATTCAATCAACCATTGAATAGGAAACATTTAATATTTGTAGTGGCTGTCCTTAAAATATTGTGTTGCGATATCTGGAAAAATGTCAGAAAGAAAAAGATGCAAAAGAGAGCTGTGATACCTCAATTAATTTTGGGAAGGACAGGAGATATTTTTGACTTACTTCAGTTACATCCGAATTCTAATGAATAATAGAATCCCTAACTATAATCTAGTTTCAATTCGCACCCAACTTGAGAGGTTTACAATTAATTGTGCGAGCATTGAGTGCAATTAATCTTGGACCAATATCAGTATAAACTTTGTTGGTATTTAAAATAAGGTTACATATTCATATTTAGGTGATCTTGTAATCCAGTGGTGGTAAATGTTCAAGTCTCACCTGTATTCAATGTATATCACAACAGTTTCAGAATATTTACACATTCAAATTTTGAGGAGATTCATATCTGTGTAATATCAGGCCTTAACTGGCGTTTCTCTTGCATTCGGCAGCTCTCGGGTGTTCAATTTCTTTGTGTGATAGTTCTCACAGCAATTTGTTTACACATGTTATTAAACATCCCCAATTGTCAGTGGGACATAATTGTTATCACTATGCCACAAGATCCCATTCGCATGCTCTATTTTGAATACCATATATAAAAAGATTTCATCTGTGTATAGCCATAAAGACTGAATTGATTGTTAGTACAAAATAGTTATTCACAATTGTTATTCAGTTACTAATATTGCTAATGTATCTTAATTAGTGACTGGTCATGACTCAAATTACCCTGTAGAGTGTTAGATGCAATAATCTAAATAAAGCAGCCCAAAGGCTAATTTACTTCTTGACTTCATGAATAAATCCGCCATTATTTTCAGACACAAACAGAAACAGTACAGTACAAAATACACCCTGAGAGGGCAATGTATATTTTATAATGCAGGCTATTTTAAATTAAATAATTTTAAAGGATAATTGAGATGTCCATAAACTGTCTAAATTTGTCCTTACATGATATAGGCAGGATAATGGCAGCATTTGCTGACACCCAGGAACGTGTGTGGTCGCTGCAAAATCTCAGAAATCAATTGAAACAAAGAACAATTAAAAACCTAACAAAGCCTTAAAAAAGTAAACAAAACAAAACTGTCTGAAAAAAGAATAAATGGGCAGAACAATTCATTATATTATTTCATTTCACATATAATTCAGTTCTAATTGAATGGTCAACAATTGCCAAGAGTTCAAATAAGTGTGTTCATCTGTGTATACCCTCTTAACAATGTTTTCTTTCATGATTCATATTGTATTTCAATTTATAAATGTTCATTTCTCTCAGTAGACCTACATGAAACAAAAATTTGCAAACATGTTGCTAATTATAATGTTAGTTTATGCCATACGTGTACGTTTGACAGCAGCCAGTAGAATAGGTATTTACCATGGTCATGACTTTCACGACAACCCAAAGAGGCTGCTTTTCGATTCCTGCAGCCTTCAGGTTCTGCTTGAGCATCCGGCACGGTTCTGTCACAGTGCCCCAGAGCATAAGAAGGCTGTGTCAGCATTGTACTTCACTCATCCCCAAAATTGGAGTTGGGGCTGAAAAACTCTGGGATTCCTGAAAGACCAGTGGCTAATACCTCCCCTGAGCCAGTTGTCCACATTCTTCTGCTGCTCTTCCTGAGTTTGCCATTGATCCTGTTCCTCCTGCGTTCATCTTCACTTTCCTAAGTTGGCAGTGACCAATATCCCACCAAAGGTAGTATCCATGAAAAGGCCTAAAATGGGAACAGAAGCAGCAAAAGACCTTCTTCAATATCAGAATAGTCATTGGTAATAAGAGCTGACTACACTTCATCACACAATGAGTTTCTCCAGCAATTTCTATTTTTGTCATCAAGAAGGGAGTGCCTCCAACATCCTTCCTACTTTAGACCCCACATCAAACACTTATCTTCTCACCACACTCAGAACAGACCATTGTAGCACTTACATGACTGGTAATATCGTGTAGCTCGCACACAACCCATGGAAGTTGGATGAACAATGGTTCCTCCTTAACCAGCATTAGCCTTTTGTAACATAATTGCTGCTAACTTCAACATCATTGAGATGCCCAACTACAATTTGTAAGCACTAATGGCATGTTGCAAATTGCCTTTGACCAGAAGAACACCAGAAGAAATAGGAACAGGAACAATTGTTCGGCTGCTCGAGGTTGCTGCATTATTTAATGGGATCATGGCCAATCCAACATTCCTCGTGTCCATTCTCCTGTCCTTTCCCATAACTCTTGATTTCCCTACTGATCAAGAATCTATCGATCCCAGCCTTAAATATATGCAGGGGCTCTGCCTCCACAGTTCTCTATGGCTAGATATCCAAAGACCTTTTGAGAGAAGAAATTCTTCTTCATTTCAGTCTTAAATTGGTGCCTCTTAAGTCTGAGCCTATGAACTTGATCCTAGACTCTCCCATGAGGGGAAACATCCTGTCAGCGTTTACCCTGTCAAGACCCTTAACAATCCTATATGTTTCAAGGAGATCATCTCTCATTCTTCTAAGCTCCAGTGAGTATAGTCCAAATCATTTTAATCTTTGCTCATGAGGTAATCTCTCCATACTGGTGAACCTTCTCTGGATTGCCTCCAATGAAATAATATATTTTCTTAAATAATGAGTCTAAAACTGCTCATTATATTCCAGATGTGATCTCACCAGTACCTTGCACAGTTGTAGTAATCTTACCTTATACTCCAACATCCTTAAAATAAGGATCACCATTTCATTATCCTTCCTGATTACCTGCTGCACCTGTATGTTAGCAATCTGTATGTTGTGCACAAGTACCCCCAAGTCTCTTTGAGTTGTAGCTTTCTGCATTTTGTCTTGATTTAAATAATCCTCTATTCTTTTGTTCTCCCTCCCAAAATGAACAGCTCCACATTTCTCCATATCATATCACATTTGACAACTTTTTGCCCATTTACTTAATTTAATAATATGTCCCTGTAAACTGTTTGATTCATCCCGCAACCTGACTTTCATCGGCAACCTGAAAATGAACCATTTATTCCCCAATCACTATTGCCTGTCCATTAACCAATTCTCCACCCATGCCAATATACTGTCTCGTACATTATGGGCTCTTATTTTATGACTTAACCCTGTTAAACCCCTTCTGAAAGTTCCCATACCTACTGGTTTCCCTCTATCCACCCTGGTTGACACTTGCTTGAAAAACTCTAATAAGTTAGTCTGGCGCCTTTCGTGAAGCCAGGCTGACTCTGCTTAATTAGATTATGATTTTACCAAATGTCCTGTTATTAGTTCCTTAATAATTGATTTCAGTACTTCTCCAACAATAGATGTTAGACTAATAAGAGTCGTGGAGTCATACAGCACAGAAATAGATCCTTCCAGTCCAACTCGTCCACGCTGACCAAATTTTCCAAACAAAACTTGCCTGCACTTGGTACATGTCCCTCTAAATCTTTCCTATTTCTGCAACTGTCTTTTAAATGTTTTAACTGTATCTACATCTATCACTTCCTTTGTTAGTTCATTCCACATACAAATGAATCACACACTATGTGAAAAAATTGCCCGTCAAGTCCCTTTAAAAATTTTATCCTTTCATCTTAAAAATATACCCCATAGTTTTGAACTCCTCCACCTTTCAGAAAAGACCTTTACTAGTCACCTTATCTATCACTTTAATGATTTTATAAACTGTATAAGATCACCCCTCAACCTCCTACGCTCCAGTGAAAAAGATCCCAACCTATGCAGCCTCTCCTTATAAGTCCAACCTTCAAGGCCCAGCAACATCCTGGTAAATTTATTTTTGCACCCTCTCCAATTTAATAATTTCCTTCCTATAGCTGGGTGACCAGTACTGTACACATACTCCAAAAGTGGCCTCACCAATGTCCTCAACATGACGTCCCAACCCCATATACTGAAAGGTCTGAGCAATGAAGGTAATAGTGCTAAATGCCTTCTTTACCATCCTGTCTACTTGTGATGCAACTTTCAAAGAACTGTTGTACCTGAACTCCTAGATCTCTCTGTTGGACAACACTACACAGAGCTTTATCATTAATTGTATAAATCCTGTTCTTGTTTATTTTACCAAGATTCAATACGTCACACTTATCCAAATTAAACTCCATGTGCCACTCCTCAGCCTATTTGTCTGATTGATCAAGTTCCCTTTGTAACTGCTTATATAAATGACAAACAGGAGTCAACCTCGCACTAATCCCTGTGGAACATTGCTGGTCAAAGTCCTCCAGTCTGAAAAACAACTCTCCACCACCACCCTCTCTCTCCTACCAACAAGACAATTTTGTATCCAATTGGCAAGAACACCCTGATCCCATGTAATCTAACTTTACTAATCAGTCTACCATGTGGAACCTTATTGAAGGCTTTATTGCAGTCCATGTAGACATCTACCATTCTACCCTCATCAATCCTTTTAGTTATGTCTTCAAAAAATCTCAATCAAATCTGTGAGACATGATTTCCCATGTGCACAGCTGTGCTGACTATTCCTAATCCATCTTTGCTTCTCCAAATGTGTTTAAACTCTATCTCTCAGAATCCTCTCCAACAACCTACCGACCACTGATGTCAGGCTCACAGGTCGGCACGGTGGCACAGTGGTTAGCACTGCTGCCTCACAGCGCCAGAGACCTGGGTTCAATTCCTGCCTCAGGCGACTGACTGTGTGGAGTTTGCACATTCTCCCCGTGTCTGCGTGGGTTTCCTCCGGGTGCTCCGGTTTCCTCCCACAGTCCAAAAATGTGCAGGTTAGGTGAATTGGCCATGCTAAATTGCCTGTAGTGTTAGGTGCAGGGGTAAATGTAGGGGAATGGGTCTGGGTGGGGGCGGGTCGGTGTGGACTTGTTGGGCCGAAGGGCCTGTTTCCACACTGTAAGTAATCTAATCTAGTCTATAGGTTCCAGGCTTCTCCTTACACGTTTTCTTTAATTAAGGCACAACATTAGCTACCCTTCAGCCCTCCAACACCTCACCTGTAGATGATACAAATATTTCTGCTAGGGGACCGACAATTTCCTCCACAACATCCTGGGTTACACTTGTTTTGATCCCCAATATTTATCAGCTTAATGCTTTTTAAAGAGCACCATCACACACCTCTTCTGTAATGTAAGCTGTTTTCAAGACATCAATATTTGTTCCCTGAGTTCCTGAGCTTCTATAACTTTATCTACAGTAAACATTGATGTGAAATATTTGTTTAGTATCTCTTTCATCTCCTGTTATTCCACACATAGACAAGCTCATTGATCTTTAAGGGGCCCAAATCTCTCCCTAGTTGCTGTTTTGCTCTTAATCTCTTCTGATTTATCCTTAACTCTATCTGCCAAGTGTAAGTCAGATCCCCTTTTCTCCCCTCTTGATTTCTGTCTTTAAAAATGCCCTCTACCCCATACTCTTTGAGAGATTCACTTGATCCCAGTTGTTGAAACCTAACACATGCCTCCTTTTGTTGACCAGATCATTATTCATCCATTGTTCCCCAAATATCAATTCTCCTGCTCTTTGGATGCTGTCTGACCTGCTGTGCTTTTCCAGCCCCACACTTTCGACTCTGATCTCCAGCATCTGCAGTCCTCACTTTCTCCAACCTTACCTTTCACTCTAACAAGAACATAATGTCTCTGAACTGTGTCTGGGGTCACTGAACCCACAATGTTAACTCTGATTTCTCTCTGCAGAAGCTGCCAGGCCTGTTGACCCTTCCCAGCAATTTCTATTTTTGTTTCTGATTTCTAGCAACCGCAATTCTTTCAGTTTTTAATGATGCCTCTGTATTCTTGTTCCCTCACTTTTGAAAGCCTCCAACTTGCCAGTCATCCCTTTACCTGCAAGCAGTCCACTCCAATCAATTTTTGAAAGCTCCAGTCAGTACCTTGCCTCCTTTCCCTTTTGAATGGGAATGTCACATTGGCAGTTTTCCAATCATCTGGCACTTCTCCAGAATCCAAGGAATTTTGGAAAATTACAATTAATGTATCCATTATCGCTGTGGCAACTTCTTTTAGAATCTTAGGATGCAAGCCTTCAGGACTCAGGGACCTATTTGCCCCTTTTTTGTCTGATATTACATCTCTAGCAATGATAATTGTAGTGAACTCCTCCCCTATATTATTTAGTATTAATGGAATGCAAAGTACTTTAGTATTAATGTTTGAAGTATCTTGCATTGATGCAAAATATCTGTTTAACTCCTCTGCCATTTCCTTGTTTCTCATAACCATCTCCTCAAATTCATTTTCTAAGGGGCCCATGTTCACTTTGACCTCTCTCGCCCATTTTATATATTTGAAGAAACACTCTGTCAGTTTTTATGTTCCTTGCCAGCTTGACCTTGCAGTTTATGTTCTTTATCTTTCCTCCTCAGCTGAATTCTGAATTTATCCCAGTCTTCGGGATATTACAGACCTTTGCCTCCTCATATGTCTCTTCTTTCCACTTAATACTCTCCTTAACTTCCTTCATTAGCCATGGTGGGTTAATCCCTCTCTAAGAATCTTTCCTCCTTACTAGAATGTGTTTATGTTGAGAGTCATGAATTGCTTCCTGAAATGTTTGCCACTGTTTTGCTTACTGTTATTCCTGTTAATCTAATTGTCGAGTTTCATATTAGTTGACTCTTTCCTCATTTCATGTGATCTCACTCATTCAATTAATACAATTGTTTCCTACCCAAGTTTTTCATTCCTGAACTGAATATTAAATTCTAAAATTGCAACAATGGTAGGAACTTAACTAATAATTGCAGTGTTCAGTTTATTTTGCAGTTCTTAATTATTGAAGTAAACATTGTTAGTTTTGACCTTAGGATGGAGATTATTGATGAAAGAACTGAATATAGTTAGATCGAGGACATCGCCTTGAGGAACTCCTACAGCAATGTCCCAGTGTTGAGACAATTGGCCTCCAATAGCCACAAATAAATTCCTTTGTGCTGCCATCCAGTTATTACTTTGTTCAATTATTTACAAGGAAATACACAAGCAACATGGTTCCATAACTGTTACATCAAGGCAAGGAGAATTCAGGATGTCAACATTGTGATGATGAAATCCGTGAACAGAATATAAGAACACAAAACAAATTAACTCCCATGGATATATATTTTTATCTTGATGTACTAAGAGAGAGAGAGAGAGACAACAGATTTGATTTCTCAAATAGTCTTGATAGGCATGGTGTATAATAGGTGTTAATGAATACTGGAGAATTCCTTCGATATTGGAAATGTGCATATTGATTTCCACTTTCAAAAAGGGTGATTAAACAGCTAGAAACCATTTATACATAGAGTGGATTCTGGATATCTGAAATAAAAACAAAGAGTGTTTGAAAAGGTCAGAAAGTCTAGCAGCATTTGTGCTGAGAGAAACAGAGGGTAGAATCCTCCTAGATACTGAATGATATGGGCATTGCTGAGAATGTTGGAAGAATCGTGTGAGATCAGCAAAGAGGATCTTACTGCCATTGACAGAAATGAATGCATTTTCCAATGGAAGTACTGAATGGGGAGATAAGGTTCTCTCTAGTAAGCAGGAGAGACCTTTTCACATGTATTAACATTCTCATTGTTCCGTTGTCTTGCCTCATTGATATGCAGTTTTCCATTCTCCCTCCCACCGGATAAAAATGAAACAGTTGACAATTCCCGTCATAAAGGTCAGAGCAGTGACCTGGCAATTCCAGCACCCCAAGGGCCACTCTGATATTCTGTGTATGATGGTCAGCATTGACATGCCATTCCTGGTGTGATTTGATGTCCATTTTCTGTCTCGGAAGACAGCAACCATGTACAACCCCTATCCAGGTGGAACTCAAGGTTTCGCAAAATGGGGTGCCAATCACCCTCTGTCCAGGGCAAATAAAACAAATCATGCAAGGCAGCTGTGGACTGCCAGTGTTTGACCAAATGCACAGCTAGGCTTTAAAGGTCATCCCGGCAACAGGAATTCCAAAAGGACCTGACCAGAGAGGATACTTCCATCTGTGGTGAGTGTGCCGGGAGGAGAGGGGAGGAGAAAGCGGAATGGGCATGATGAGATGAGTTTAGGAAGATACTTTGAGAAAATGTTCTACTCTTCGTAGAGAGAAACTCTTCAATAAACACACCACAACAGACACTTAGATGACGTTTTAGTAAGATTCAGTCCCATTTTAAATTTCAAATTAAGAGATGTTCTTCAGATCTTAATGAAGGAACATGTGTAATAGATTTTGGGGGAGCGGTTTGGTATAAAAGAAAAGAAGATCTGAGATAGGTTACTGGGTGGGCAAGATAAAGTATCAAAGCTAACATGGAACAAAAGAAAAGGGAGTGGTGATGATTATAATAAAGAAACAAAGTAGTGGCCTCAAATGGATGTTAATGGCAGAATAAAGAACAATGTTGACTGAAAGCAAAACCATGATACAGACTGGCCCTTGATTAAACAAAAGAATCAGAATGGGCACAGTGATCATGATCTGAAATTATCCTGTTCAACATTGAATCTGGAAGGCTGCAAACTGCTCACTTGGAAAACGAGATCTGAGATCATCAATCCTTCCTTAATTCTTGGTAAAATAGTCCTCACTAGAAGTTAACTTTGTGAATTGCTTGTATGATAATTTGGTTATCCCACTACTTCGTCAATATTTGCTGTTACCATTACTGTTGCTGATACTCTTGTCCAAACTTATATTACATTAGGTTTTGATTTGTGAATCCCAGAGGTTCCTTTCTATATGAATTCAAAATTATTGAAGACATATTGTCTGAATTCTGTCCTGCATTAAATCCTTTTATCCATCATCCATGTCCTCTTGTATGTGACTGCTGTTGTTACGAATAATTCATGATGCATATCATAATCACATATCCATTACCATTATAATAAATTAATGCAAATGTTTTTGGACTGCAAAGCAAGATTCAGTGTCTTTGAAGCACTTTTTCTGTCCTCCCAGAAAACACTGGCCTTTTGAGAGTTGAAAGAACTGAATGTAGGTAAGGGAGATGCTTTTTAGCTAATATGGATGCAAAGGGTCCAATCCAGCTTAATTGATCCTGTAAGGGTTTTGCTAAGATGTTTGTAGACCTGGCTTCAAGACAGAGACTAAAGTTTGTCCATCCTCCCATTGAATCTGGAGAATGTGGCAGCAGCATTACTTGTTGACAGCTGCTTTGTCCATTCGGACTATGTTGACTTGCAAAGATCTGTATTGTCAAATATTCACTGCCATATTTAGGTGAAGGAGGAAATTGATGCTGCTGATCTAATTTGGATCTCCTCATCAATGATGGCCTTTTCAGAGACATGGCTGGCAAGGTATAGGGAGTAAAAACAGAAATTGCTGCCAAAGCTCAGCAGATCTAGCAGCATCTGTGGAGAGAAATCAGAGTTAACATTTCATGTCCAGTGATCCTTCCTCAGAACTAATTGTAGTTAGGAAAATATCGTTTTTCATGAGGATGATAGGGTGGGGAGGGAAGTTAGGATTGAGTTCTTAGTGCAGGCTGGGGGAGCCATGACACCTCCTCACTAGGTCATAACAACAGTTATTACAGAATTGGTGTCTCTGCATTTTGACGTCTATGAAGTAATAGTGGTCCTCGACATAGTGAGAAATGTTTTAAGATGGGCAAATTTAATCTGCTGTCCTGTATGGCCATTTGGAACAGGTGGTCACATTCGTAGCCTCTTAGTACCTCAAGTGATGTCATCAAAAATTCTGTTGGTCAGGTTAATTACATGCTTTCCATAAAATGACCATAAAATGTTTTCTAAAATTGTGGACACTAAAACTTCCCTCTAAGCCTTCCCCTCTCTACCAGACTAGTCCATTCAACATGCCTGGAGAGGTACAAGAATAGCTGTAATGAAATACACCATTCAATATGGTGTGTCACCACATCAGTACTAACAAGCAATGGGCAAGTTGGTTAGCTCAGTTGGTGGGATGGTTGCTTTGTAATGCACAGCAAAGCCAATAGCATGGGTTCAATTCCCACACTGGCTGAATTTACTATTCTCAACTGTGGTACGATGACCCTCAATTTAAATAAGAGAGTATCCCTGTGATCCAGGAGGACTATGGTGACTATAATATTTCCGAACACATTGTATTCTACATCTAAGTGAAAAGAAAGCTTTTAAGATGGTTGATAGGATCTTCCTATTCCCCGTAATGGAGTACACATCCTTTGGATTCTTTCATAATGAACCATGCCAGCCTTATCTTGCCTGCAATGCAGCCTTCAAAGGAGGACCAAGCAGCTTGCATTTAAACCCTGGCCTTAAGAAAGAAGTCTATCCATTTATGCATGTCAGAGAAATGAGTCAAAGATTACCACCAGCCTTATGCATATGATATCTTCCACTGTAGTCTCTAATCTAATTACATCATTCGTCAGCAAATTTAAAACTTTCAATAAATTCAGAACATTTTTAGGAATTTATTTTCCATACTGAGCTGCATTATTCTTGTTCTTACCTTTTGCCTGCAGTATCTCAAAACAAATCTAACAAGCAATTGTTTTATGGTAATGACCTGAATAAAGTAGGGATAATAGCAATAAATGAATACCAATCTACAAATGATAATAATAATGTCCTATCATGCCAGTGTCATACAAAAGTAACACCCAGTCTGTTTCTCTGTTGAAAAAACTCAATGTTATAAGAATAAATATTCCCTGCCATTTTACCTGCCCTTTCTGGATAATCCATTACTTAATATGGAGCTATTGACCTATTTTTCTCATTTTGATTAAATTTAACATAATTCACAAGCCTGTGAAATGAGAGGAAAATACTGTTGTCAGATTTGTGTCACACATCCAAACCTTGTAAATCCACCTCTTTATCTGTGATGTGAAGAATGTAATACAAAGTAGATTTGATATAAAAGAGAGACCTTAAATAATTTCCCTTTTATGGTTCTCCCAAATCTTTATACCTTGCCCTGAGCAAAATGGAATGAATACAAGGCTTTTCTCAAAACTCTCCAAATCCTCTCTTGGGCTCACTGCTGACAGTTCAAAGACATCCCAGGGTCATTTGTTGTGAAACATGAGCTCCTTTCACTTGGTTAAAGTAAATGACCTTCTGTTAAACAATCCACTCAATGTGTCCATCAACATACTCAAGACTAAACAATTGTAACGTCTCATCACTGGCTTTGATGGAAATATCCGGTGAGCAAATATATCTTTGGATACAAAACCACTTAGTTCAGCTACAAAATCGAAAGTGGGCCATAAACCAAATTTCTTAATCCAAACAACCTGAGTTGTTCTGGAGTCAGGGAAAGGTGACGCACATACATATCACTGGAGTCCCTCAGTCTGTTTTATTCTGCACAACCTAAAACACAATATACAAGTCAGAAGCTTGTAGTCTTGACAGTTTTTTTGGTGAGCAATGGCTGGAATCTTCAGATCATTCCACTGCATTAGGCTAAGTTCCATGTCAAAGTCACAGCCAGCACTTATTCATTGGCAGGCTGATGACACATTTCCAGTGGTGACTGATTGCTTAATCAGTCGAAGGGTCCTACACATTTAAAGTCTGAACGCACCTCCTAAAGCTCAGTGCCATTCAAATCTGTCAAAACCTGTGATGCTATCGGGTCATTTCAGAGCAATTACATGGCTCAGACAGGAACACCTGGAGACCAAGACATGACAGTGGAAGTGCAGGTGGAGTGAGTTACAATACACAGTCAAGTCATGTTACCCTTGGATGGTAAGAAGGTTCTCAGGACAGTAAATACAGCTACAAGAATGGAGGAAAGTGGGTATCAGTGTCAATGCCTGTACATCACCTCTGGAACATGAATAGTTAGACAAGCGGCAAATTAAATTTAATGCAAGAAATGCAAAAAGATTCATTTTGATTGGAAGAATGCGGAGACACAATATAAAACAAAGGGTGCATGAGCAAGGTTTTGAATGTGTAAGTGCACAAATCATTACAGATTGGAGGACAGGCTGAGGGAGTTTCTAGTATTTTTCATAAGATGGATGTAAGGTTAACTTATCTCTCTTTTCCTGCTTTCTATCTTCCTACCTTCTTGAATAGTGGAATACGAATTTCTAATCTACTTCAATCACTCCCGAATCTAGAAAGTTCTGAAAAATGTTCAACAATATATCTACTATTTATGTATCTACTTCTTTTAAGACCCAAGCATTCAGGCCTTCAGGTATAAAGAATTTATTAGCCGTTAGTTCGGTTAGTTTCATGAGTACCTTGAACACAATGACTGTGATTATTTTAAGCTCCTCCCTTGCTTTCACCTCTGAACTTTCAAATGTTCTTGGAATTTCTTGGCATCTTCTAAAGTGCAGGCAAACATAAAATACCTGTCCAACTCCCGCCATTCCTATAATTTTTGATTTCATCAGTTTCATTCTCTACAGAGCTAAAATTCACTTTAGTCACTCTTTTATGTTTGAAATAATTTTAGAAACTCTTACTGCTTAGCATTTTGTCATTCTTGGTTTGCTGAAGCAGTAATGTTAGTTGGCTCATAATCTTGAATGTCAGGTTTATAGTCAGGGGCTGTGAATTGAAATGTTACCATGGCAGATGGTGAAACTTGAATTCAATAAAATCTGGAAATAAAAGCTAAATCTAAAGGCATCCATGTAATCATTGTTGATTGTTGTAAAAACCCAACTAGTTCATTGATGCCCTCAAAGGAAATATAACTGCCATCCTTATCTAGTCTAGCCAATGGAAAGGATTCTGGGTAATCCAAGATGGAGGATAGGAAAAAAATGGTGGCTGTAAGGGCTGCTCCTCTTTTGAGATGTTTTAGGTGCTGGAGGTGATTTCCTTGAATTCCGGGAGCAGCAATTACTGTTTTATAACTGTTGCATTGTTTTGGAACTTTGGGGAAAAAAGATCAAAACAATAGCACTTTTAAAAGGAGGAAGACAGACAAAGGCAGTGACCATATGACACAGCAGTGATTCTGCACAGTTACTGCCCTTGCTGTTTGAGTTTAAGTATCTTTGGACATCGGAGGGTGTCTCGGAAAAAAATATGAACAGCGAAATTCACAACTGGCCTGGGAGGAACCTGTTTGGGAGAGGTCATAGCACAGATACAGATAAATGCATAGTTTTTAAGTGTAGTCTTGCTGTAAATCTACAGTGTGTAGAGTGGTTTCTTTCTTGATTATATGTTTTATTGATATCTGTCTCTTGACTACTTTTAAACATACATAAACCACAAGTATTAAGTTAGCTTGCAGCAGTACTTATTTAGAGCTATAAGACGCTGCTATTTTCTGGGTCTGCAGATTATGAAGGATGGCTATTACTAGAGTGATGTGTTCTTCCTGCTGGATGTGGGAGTTTAGGAAAAGTTTTCATGTTACTGATGATTACGTCTGCAGTAAGTACTTTTGGTTGCAAATACTATCAGATAGGATAGATCGGTTGGAGCGGCTGTTACAGGCAATAAGGAATTTAGAGGAGCTAGGGGGTGTGATGGATGGCATTTATAGAAAGGGAGAAAAGTTGCAAATACATCAGGTATATGCCTTAGCTCCAGGAAATAGAGGAGAGGAAGGTAGGTAGTGCAGGAATCTCCTGTGGCGATCCCCATCTCAAACAAGTATACTGCTTTGGAAATGAAGGGTTGATGGACTCTCAGGGGAATGTAGCACAAACAGCCAAGTTTCTGGTACCGAGAATCACTCTAATGTTTTGAGAGGTACGTCAGGTTCCAAGTGCTCGATTGTGATTGGTGACTCTCCAGTCAAAGGCACAGACAGACGTTTCTGTGGCCAGTAGCAAAAAAATCAGAATGGTGTGTTGCCTCCCTAGTGCCAGGATCAAGGATATCTCTGAGAGAGTGTAGAATGTTCTCAAAGGGGAGAGGGACCAGCAGGATGTTATTGTACACATTGGAACTAACAGCATAGGAAGGAAAAACAATGAAATTCTGAAGGGTGAATATAGTAAGTTAAGTAGGAATTTAAAAAGGAGGTCTTTGAGGGTAGTAAAACCCAGTACCATGTGCTAGTGAGGGTAGAAGTAAGAGGATAGAGCAGATGAATGCATGGCTGAGGAGCTGGTGCAGGAGAGAAAGGTTCACATTTTTGGACCATTGCAATCTCTTCTGGGGTAGAAGTAACCTGTACAAGAAGAATGGATTGCACCTGAATTGGAAAGGGGACTAAAATACTGGCAGGAGATTTGCTAGAACTGCTCAGGAAGATTTAAACTTATAAGGTTGGGGTGGGACCCAGGGAGATAGAGAGGAAAGAGATTAATCTGGGACTGGTACAGTTGGGAAAAGGATAGAGTCAAACAGTCGAGGCAGGCAAGAACAAAGCAGAGAACAAGGTAGGAATGATAAATGAAACTGCATTTACTTCAATGCAAAAGGCCTAACAGGAAAGGCAGGTGAACTCAGGGCATGGTTAGGAACATGGGACTGGAATATCATAGCAATTACAGAGACATGGCTCAGAGATAGGCAGGACTGGCAGCTTAATGTTCCAGGATACAAATGTTACAGGAAGAGTAGAAAGGGGGCAGGAGAGGAGGGGGGTTTGGGGGGAGGGTGGCATTTTTGATAAGGGATAGCATTACTGCTGTACTTAGGGAGGATATTCCTGGGAATACATCCAGGTAAGTTATTTGGGTGGAACTGAGAAATAGGAAAAGGATAGTCAGCTTTTTGTGATTGTATTATAGCCTCCCCAATGGTCAGTGGGATATTGAGAAACAAATTTGTAAGGAGATTTCAGTTATCTGTAAGAATAATAGGGTGGTTATGGTAGGGGATTTTAACTTTCCAAACATAGACTGGGACTGCCATAGTGTTAAGGGTTTAGATGGAGAGGAATTTCTTAAGTGTGTACAAAAAAACTTTCTGATTCAGTTTGTGGATGTACCTACTAGAGAAGGTGCAAAACTTGACCAACTCTTGGGAAATAAGGCAGGGCAGGTGACTGAGGTGTCAGTGGGGGAGCACTTTGTGTCCAGCGACCATAATTCTATTTGATTTAAAATAGTGATGGAAAATGATAAACCAGATCTAAAAGTTGAAGTTCTAAATTGGAGAAAGGCCAACTTTGATGGTATTAAGCAAGAAATTTCAAAAGCTGATTGAGGGCAGATGTTCGCAGGTAAAGGGACGGCTGGAAAATGGGAAGCCTTTAGGAATGAGATAATGAGAATCCAGAGAAAGTATATTCCTGTTAGGGCGAAAGGAAAGGCTGGTAGGTATAGGGAATGCTGGATGACTAAAGAATTTGAGGGTTTGGTTAAGAAAAAGAAAGAAACATATGTAAGGTATAGACAGGATAGATCGAGTGAATCCTTAGAAGATTATAAGGGCAGTAGGAGTATACTTAAGGAGGAAATCGGGAGGGTAAAAAGGGGACAAGAGATAGCTTTGGCAAATAGAATTAGGAGAATCCAAAGGGCTTTTATAAATACATTAAGGACAAAAGGGTAACTATGGAGAGAATAGGCCTCCTCAAAGATCAGCAAGGCAGCTTTTGTGTAGAGCTGCAGAAAATGGGGGAGATACTAAACGAGTATTTTGTATCAGTATTTACTACGGAAAAGGATATGGAAGATATAGAAAGTAGCGAAATAGATGGTGACACCTTGCAAAATGTTCATATTACAGAGGAGAAAGTGCTGGATGCTTTGAAATGCATAAAGATGAATAAATCCCCAGGACCTGATCAGGTGTACCCTAGAACTCTGCAGGAAGCTAGAGAAGTGATTGCTGGGCCTCTTGCTGAGATATTTGTATCATCAATAATCACAGGTGAGGTGCCGGAAGAATGGAGGTTGGCTAATGTGGTACCACTGTTTAAGAAGGGTGGTAAGGACAAACCAGGGAACTATAGACTGGTGAGCCTGACCTTAGTGGTGGGAAAGTTGTTGGAGGGAATCCTGAAGGACAGGATGTACATGTATTTGGAAAGGCAAGGACTGATTAGGGATAGTCAACATGGCTTTGTGCGTGGGAAATCATGTCTCACAAACTTGATTGAGTTTTTTGAAGAAGTAACAAAGAAGATTGATGAGGGCAGAGCAGTAGATGTGATCTATATGGACTTCAGAAAGGCACTCGACAAGGTTCCCCATGGGAGTCTGATTAGCAAGGTTAGATCTCATGGAATACAGGGAGAACTAGCCATTTGGGTACAGATATGGCTCAAAGGTAGAAGACAGAGGGTGGTGGTGCAGGGTTGTTTTTCAGACTGGAGGCCTGTGACCAGTGGAGTGCCACAAGGATCGGTGCTGGGTCCTCTACTTTTTGTCATTTACATAAATGATTTGGATGCGAGCATAAGAGGAACAGTTAGTAAGTTTGCAGATGACACCAAAATTGTTGGATTACACCAACAGGATCTTGACCAGATGGGCCAATGGGTTGAGAAGTGCAGGTGGAGTTTAATTCAGATAAATGCGAGGTGCTGCATCTTGGTAAAGCAAATCTTAGCAGGACTTATACACTTAATGGTAAGGTCCTAGGGAGTGTTGCCAAACAAAAAGCCTTGGAGTGCAGGTTCATAGCTCCTTGAAAGTGAAGTCGCAGGTAGATAGAATAGTGAAGACGGTGTTTGGTATGTTTTCCTTTATTGGTCAGAGTATTGAGTACAGGAGTTGGGAGGTCACGTTGCGGCTGTTCAGGACATTGGTTGAACACTGTTGGAATATTGTGTGCAATTCTGATCTCCTTCCTATGTTGTGAAACTTGAAAGAGTTCAGAAAAGATTTACAAGGATGTTGCCAGGATTGGAAAATTTGAGCTACAGAAGAGGCTGAACAGGCTGGGGCTATTTTCCCTGGAGAGTTGGAGGCTCAGGGGTGACCTTATAAAGGTTTACAAAATGATGAGGGGCATGGATAGGATAAATAGACAAAGTCTTTTCCCTAGGATCAGGGAGTCCAGAACTAGAGGGCACAGGTTTAAGGTGAGAGGGGAAAGATATAAAAGGGACCTAAGTGGCAACTTTTTCACGTTGGGGGTGGTGCGTGTATGGAATGAGCTGTCAGAGGTAGTGGTGGAGGCTGGTACAATTGCAACACTTAACAGGCATTTGGATGGGTATATGAATAGGAAGGGTTTGGAGGATATGGGCCGGGTGCTGGCAGGTGGGACTAGATTGGGTTGGGATATCTGGTCGGTGTGGAAGGGTCTGTTTCCATGCTGTACATCTCTATGACTCTATTCTTGGTCAGGTCAAGAGGAAATGGTGTCAGTCAGCAGGTGTCACCACAGTCAGTTAAGGCTTGGACATGGTCAGTCAACCACTCAAGGACACAGAGCTAATTTTATCTTACCTTGAACTGTGAATATTTGGCAACCTGCCATTAAATGCAATGCTGTCTTTCTTGGGAAGTTTGAGGGTGAGGGTGTAGGTCAAGGTTTCAGTATTCCTACTGCGCCAACAATCTATTACTGTATTTTTGTCATATGCTTATGCTGCATTTATTGAAATAAGGTCCACTATGTCAAAGGTCTATGTTTATCTTTCCATGGTTCTCTGTGCCGAAGCCCTCATATCCCACTGTATCGAGAACTCTGCAAAACAGTCATTTGTGTTTATCCCACACAGTTTCATTGGAGTCAGAACCAATGGAGTCAGCACAGCAGGTGTCACTTTCACTGTGGCCACAAAGCAATAAAGGCGCAGAGAAATTGAGGAGGAACAGATGTTCCAACAAGCTCAGGGTCAGCAGCATCCTCCAGCAGATGCCAAAAAGCCTCCACATAAAGAGATTGCAGCCTCAAGGTTCCTTTAGGATGTGGAGGAGAGACACAAAGTCCAGGGTGTTAGATGTCAAGTGCCCCAGATGAGTGAGTTGCACTGACTGACTGAGAATTTCACCAGACACCGTTAGCGGCCGATGCAAACTGCTGGAGTGGGACTTGTCACTGAAGAGTGAGTGGACCTTGTTTCCTGGTGACTGTTGAGGTGACAGATGTGTTATGTTTGTGCAACCTTGTGCTTCCAAAGATTCAATGGGGTTCTGAATGGAACCTCTCAATCCTCAAATCACAAATGTATCAATGTTGCTACCGATGCAAATGGCATTGGATGACACTGGCTAATCTTATTTTCCCTTGTGGTGAGCCAAGGCAGTAGATTTTGCCAACAAAGCTGGCTTTCTCCAGGTGCAAGTTGCTTTAATCTGTGCACACGTTTCATTGAGAGCACCATATCATAATGTGGCTGAGTTCACCAACAAAAAAGTGTTCGAATTCATCAATTTACAAGTCATCTATTATCATTGATGCCACAACGTAGATGTTTATGCCAAGTACTCTGGAAATTGCCAGAAAGATTTGATCTTTGAGAACACTTATGTTCTTGCTTCATTTCAAGAGCTGGGTGCCTTACTCAGATGGTTACTGGGAAATTTAGGATCCCCTCTGCAATGATGGCTGATGACTCTGTTATGCAAAATCCTGACTGAGGCTGAGTCTAGATATAATGCTGTCCATTCTTCCAACGGGGCCTGGCCAGAACACTTGATAGGCCTGCTGAGAATGCAGCTCTGATGCTTGGATCACTTTGGGTGATCTTGCAGTCCAGTCCAAACAGAGTGCGTCACATAATCATAACATGTTGTGCTTTACACAACTGGAGCAGGAAATGAGGGGATGTGATGGACTATGAAGAGTTGGAAGAGTGGCAGCCATCTTCTAAGGAGGAAGATGAAGGCACTGAGCAGGAGGAACAACATTTTCAACGTGATAGAGTACTGCTTGTCCAGCGCCACACTTTTTGACTCTGATCTCCAGTATCTGCAGTCCTCACTTTCTCCCATCAGGCACATCAAACCAGCCAGAATTTAGTTCTGCAGATGCCAGAAATCTGAAAAAAAAAGAAAGTACTGGAGAAACTCAGCAGGGCTAGCAGCATCTGTAGAGTGAGAAAGTTATTTTTTTCAAATCAAGTTTCAAAGAAGAATCATACCAGACTTGAAATGTTAACTCTGTTTCTTTCTCCATAGATGCTGCTGGATCTGTTGAGTTTTTCCAGCATGCTTTGTTTTGTTTAGGACCTAATTTTTGCCCAGATCCAATCGATGTGAGTTGCATGAAGTAATTATTTATTGCTGGTAGATTCGTTGTTAATCAAAAGGATAGCAGCCCTTGTCTGTTCTGAGAAGCAAATGTAACTTTGTTTTGTTGATTTTTCTTTGCTTTTCCTGTTGTTCAGTGAAAGTTCCTATTTTGAGCAGTTCAGTTGGCTTTCCAGTATGTGACACTCCCATATTGTAAAATTACAAGTGTTATGTAATACCAGACATTAGAGAAGGAGTAATACTTCCCTAAACAGTGATCTAGCATGGAATGCTGTTAAGGATGAGTAAGCTGTGTGGCTTGATTCTTGTAGCTGCAGTTACAATGACAGTCAATCAGACATATGAAGATGTAAACTAGCAATACATTTATGAATGTGAGCTTCCAACTGCAATGAAGTGCAATCCGTGTGGCCTATGTAAATTAAGTAGCTTTTCTTATCATTTTTCTGCCATAATGTGTACAATGATTTATGGCTGGTAACAATTTACCTGATGTACAGCTGGTCTTTAAGTATAGTGCTGGTAGTGAGAATCTTAGGAGATCTCTGTGGTTGTGGATATGCCTGGTGTGAACACGGTGCAATAGAATCAATTTGCATGCATATGAGGTGAGCAGAGTAAAATGGTGTGAGTTAATTTGCTCCAGCTCACAGAGCCAAGACTCCCATGAGAGTCTTTGAAGTTGACAAGGATGTGCTAAGTTTTAGCACAGTTTAAACTCATTGAATTTGTGGACATTCTGATAACATGGTCTTGACCTTTCCCCGCCTGCCATTAATCCAATACACATACTATTCACTTGCCTTTCTCAAATGAGTTAAAGTAGCTTCTTGATAGGTGTTTTTCCACAGCAAATTCTGTTTTCAGATTTATGCCCAAAACATCGACTCTCCCGCTCATCGGATGCTGCCCTGACCTGCTGTGCTTTTCCAGCACCATACTTTTTGACTTTGATCTCCGGCATCTGCAGTTCTCGCTTTGTCCAATAATGTGCAAAGACATCAAGGATTTTGACCTGCCCTTAAGCATAATTTCAGACTGTTGATCACATGATTTATCTGCAGATTAGCTTATCTGTTGACTGTCCAAGCAAGATAGTAATAAGCACAATATTTTCCACTGCTGGTCATATTATGATAGTATGTTCAATTGCTCATCATGAATGATTAATTCCATGGGTCAATTTATTTAAAATAGCAAAATATATTATAAATTATGGAGCAAGTGTTTGCAACTAACTAATGTGTGTTGGTGTGTTTGTGTGCACGTATGTGTATATGTTTGTGTAAATGTGTGCGAACAGCAGACTAACTGCCAATAGAAGATGAGTTCCTAAAGGTGAACTCACTTCACAGCTGCTAACATATAGAACAGGTTCTAACCATATTCTTGAAGTCTGCTCAAAGCAAATTAGCTACTTCTGAACTCCAATTATTTCACTATTAATTAAAATGTATGGCTAAATAATTTTGGCTCCTTATTGCATCAAAAGAAAAGCAATTTGGCTTAGCTTGATTTGTTTTCTGACACCTTTTCAGGTAGACATCAATGATAACAAATCTTGTATTTTACTTCCATAGGCTTTGCACTTCTGTCATTAAAATGAAGCAAGAAACAGCAGTAATGCCAAAACAAAATGAGTTACCATATTTCCCCTAACTTATACTGTGCCCTAGAAAACAAGGACGACAGAATTTAACACGATAAGCATCGAAACTGATGGGAAAATAAATAAGTTCATGATGCTTGCCATTTGGAAAATCAGAATCAATTCAACAATAAGTGGTGAGAAAGGAATATGCAGAGAGCAGTGGGAGCTGGGTGGAAGTGAAGTCGGAGTGCAGAGGCAGTCGGGAAGGTAAGTGATTGTTATTTAAGAACTTACCTCGATGCCAACGGTCTTTTTGCAGCAGAGAGCAGTGGGAGCTGGGTGGAAGTGAAGTCGGAGCGCAGAGGCAGTCGGGAAGGTAAGTGATTGTTATCTGAGTGGGTGTGTTCTAGACCCCAGTAGGGCCTCCTCTAACCTAAATTAAAAGTTCACAGACTTGCCCCAAAAAGAGGGTCCAAGGAAGTTGCTGTGGAATGAAGAGTGAGGCTTTAGCTCAGGAGTCTTTCACAAGGAGGTTGAGTGAAGTGATTACGCCACAGTTGAAGAGGGTGAAAACATGACTGCCACACTGGTTCAGTGTGCTACGTGCTTGATGTGGGAGGTCAACGACTCTGGTGTGTCTGGCTCGTATAAGTGTGGAAAGTGTGTGCACGTTCAGCTACTGACAGAGCATATTGCAGCACTGATGAAAGAACTCGAGGACCTTAGGCTCATCTGAGAGAACAAGATCTTTCTGGACAAGACCTTCAGCGAGGTTATTACACCGACCATACCAGAAGAGAGCAGAAGAGAGCAGACGAAGGAAGGCAGAGAGGAGACAGGTGCAAGAGACCCTGAGGGAAGTACCTGTCAGGAACAAGTTGAATCTTTTGGAAACAATAGAGACAGATGACACTGCCAGTCCATGAGGCAGCCAGGTCTGTCAATCAAAAGTTGGCGTGGAGGCAGAGCAGAAGAGTCGGACATCACACAGAGCCGTGATAATAGGGGACTCCATAGTGAGAGGAACCAACCGGGGTTTTTGTGACAGCAGGCAGGACTTAAGGATGGTGTGTTGCCTTCCTGGTGCCAGGGTTAAAGACATCACAGACAGAGTGCACAAAGGTGAAGAGCCAGAGGTGGTGGTACATGTCGGCACAAATGATGTCGGGAAGAAGAAGAGGAACATACTACAGTGGGACTTTGGAGAACTAGGAAGAAGGCTGAAAAACAGGACGTCCAAGGTGGTTATCTCCAGTTTGCTTCCAGTTCCTTGGGCTGGTGAGGCCAGAAACAGGGAGATAATGGACTTGAACGTGTGGCTGGGGAACTGGTGCAGGAAGCAAAGATTTAATTCTTGGATCACTGGGGTATGTTTTGTGGTAAGCATAAATTATACAAGAGAGATGGTTTGCACCTTAATAGGTTAGGAACCAGCATTCTGGCAGGCAGGTTTGCTACTGCAACATAGCTATGTTTAAACTAAGTAGTGGGGGGGGGGGGCGGAAGGGGGCAAACTGGATGTTTAAGAAGGAAATTGAAGGGAAAATTAGAACAAGGGAAGTCAAGAAAGACAACTGTATCATTGAAGCAGAAAACTCAAAAAGTGATCATGCTGTAAGGTTGAGTGAAATAGGCGTTTATGGGAAGGGTGAGGGCAGTAACAAATTAAAAATACTATACATGAATGCACGAAGCATTAGAAATAAGATGGATGAGCTTGAGACTCTTTTGGAAATTGGCAGATACGATATTGTGGGGATAACTGAGACATGGCTTCAAGTGGACAGGGCCTTGGAAATGAATATTCAAGGCTACACGTGCTAAGGACAGACTGACGGGCAGAGGGGGTGGGGTGGCCTTGTTGGTAAGGGAGTTAATTCAGTCCCTTGCGCGGGGGGACCTAAATCAGGGGATGTAGAGTGAGTATGGATAGAGCTGAGAAATTCTAAGGGTAAAAAGACCATCTTGGGAGTTATCTACAGGCCCCCAAACAGTAGTCTGGATGTTGGATGTAAGTTGAATCAGGAGCTGAAATTGGCCTGTCGCAAAGATGTTATTACAGTTGTTATGGGGGATTTCAACATGCAGATAGACTGGGAAAATCAGGATGGTATTGGACCTCAAGAAAGAGACTTTGTGGAGTGCCTCCGAGATGGATTCTTAGAACAGCTGGTGCTGGAGCTACCAGGGAAAAGGCAATTCTGGATCTGGTATTGTGCAATGAACCAGAATTGATCAGGGACCTCAAAGTGAAGGAGCCATTGGGAAGTAGTGACCATAATACAATAAGCTTAAATCTGCAATTTGAGAGGGAGCGGGTACAATCGGAAGTGACAATATTTCTGTTGAATAAAGGGAACTTTGGAGCAATGAGGGAGGAGCTGGCCAAAGTTCAATGGTGCAATACCTTAGCAGGGATGACAGTGGAGGAACAATGGCAGATATTTCTGTGTATAATGCAGAAGATGCAGGATCAGTTCATTCCAAAAAGGAAGAAAGATCCTAGGAGGAGGCATGGGTGGCCGTGGCTGACAAGGGAAGTTAAGAAACATATAAAGTTAAAAGAGAAAACGTATAATATAGCAAAGATAAGTGGGAAAACGGAGGACTGGGAAGCTTTTAAAGAACAACAGAGGATTACTAAAAAGGAAATACACAGAGAAAAAATTAGGTACGAAGGTAAACTGGCCAAAAATATAAAGGAGGACAGTAAAAGCTTTATTAGGTATGTGAAAAGTAAAAAAATGGCTAAGATTAAAATTGGATTCTTGAAGACAGAAACAGGGGAATATATTACAGGGAACAAAGAAATGGCAGAAGAATTGAATTGGTATTTCAGATCTGTGTTCACTGGGGAAGACACAAGCAATCTCCCTGAGGTAACAGTGGCTGAAGGACCTGAACTTAAGGGAATTTATATTTGTCAGGAATTGGTGTTAGAGAGACTGTTAGCTCTGAAAGCTGATAAGTCCCCGGGGCCTGATGGTCTACATCCCAAGGTACTGAAGGAGGTGGCTCGACAAATCGTGGATGCTTTGGTGATTATTTTCCAGAGTTCAATAGATTCGGGATCAGTTCCTGCGGATTGGAGGGTGGCTAATGTTGTACCACTTTTTTAAGAAAGGTGGGAGAGAGAAAGCAGGAAATTATAGACCAGTTAGTCTGACATCAGTGGTGGGAAAGATGCTGGAGTCTATTATAAAGGATGAAATTACAACACATCTGGATAGTAGTAACAGGATAGGACAGAGCCAGCATGGATTTATGAAGGGGGAATCATGCTTGACTAATCTTGAGGATGTAACTCTGAAGATGGATGAGGGAGATCCAGTAGATGTAGTGTACCTGGACTTTCAGAAAGCTTTTCATAAAGTCCCACATAGGACGTTAGTGAGCAAAATTAGGGCGCATGGTATTGGGGGCAAAGTACTAACTTGGATTGAAAGTTGGTTGGCTGACAGGAAACAAAGAGTAGTGATAAATGGCTCCATTTCGGAATGGCAGGCAGTGACCAGTGGGGTACCGCAGGGATCAGTGCTGGGACCGCAGCATTTTATAATATATATTAATAATATAAAAGATGGTATTAGTAATAACATTAGAAAATTTGCTGATGATACAAAGTTGGGGGCAGGGTGAAATGTGAGAAGGATGTTAGGAGATTACAGGGTGACCTGGACAGGTTAGGTGAGTGGTCAGATGCATGGCAGATGCAGTTTAATGTGGATAAATGTATAGTTATCCACTTTGGTGGCAAGAACAGGAAGGCAGATTACTACCTAAATGGAATCAATTTAGGTAAAGGGGCAGTGCAAAGAGATCTAGGTGTTCTTGTCCACCAGTCAATGAAGATAAGCATGCAGGTACAGCAGGTAGTGAAGAAGGCTAATAGCATTCTGGCCTTCATAACAAGAGGGATTGAGTATAGAAGCAAAGAGGTTCTTCTGCAGCTGTACAGGCCCCTGGTGAGACCACACCTGGAGTATTGTATGCAGTTCTGGTCTCCAAATTTGAGGAAAGACATTCTGGCTATTGAGGGAGTGCAGCGTAGGTTCACGAGGTCAATTCCTGAAATGGCGGGACTACCTTACACTGAAAGACTGGAGCGACTGGGCTTGTATACCCTTGAGTTTAGAAGACTGAGAGTGGATCTGATTGAGACATATAAGATTATTAAAGGATTGGACACTCTGGAGGCAGGAAACATGTTTCCGCTGATGGGTGAGTGCCGAACCAGAGGACACAGCTTAAAAATATGGGGTGGACCATTTAGGACAGAGATGAGGAGAAACCTCTTCACCCAGAGAGTGGTGGCTGTGTGGAATGCTCTGCCTCAGAGGGCAGTGGAGGCCCAGTCTCTGGATTCATTTAAGAAAGAGTTGGATAGAGCTCTCAAGGATAGTGGAATCAAGGGTTATGGAGATAAGGCAGGAACAGGATACTGATTAAGGATGATCAGACATGATCATATTGAATGGTGGTGCAGGCTCGAAGGGCAGAATGGCCTACTCCTGCACCTATTGTCTATTGTCTATTGAGTTCTAAATCTCCATTAATTGCTGGACCATTTGTGTGACTACACTGTTAATCTTGACAACACCAAAGAAGTTGCAATCTCTCCAAGATCCTGCCATTGAAATTAATTACACTTCATGAAATTGTTGGACGTACTCTACTAATGCAACTTAATCTCACACAAGAATTCAGGTTTGCTTATTTATGGTAAGAATCCGGTTAGTGACATGCGCTATATTTTTAGCAGGGCAGTGATGTAAACTGTGTGTTTTTTCTATATTGTGTATGTACATGTATGAATAAATGTCATATATTTTAGAGTTTAGATTTTGAAATGGTGGTATATAGATTTTAGTCTATATGTATGAAAGGTTTTAATGATCAACTTCTCCATATTTCTGGAGCCATTGTTGTTTTAAATCAACATGAGAGAGAGACAGTCCCTAGAATTATAATAAGAATTTACTTGCATTGGGAGAGGTTTACAAACATACAGACTAAACATTGAAAAACATTATTTTGCTTTCAGTTACAAGAATCAGGAATAAAGTTTTATTGTATTTTGTAAAAAAAAAGCTTAAAAACATTTTGTTGTCAGGTCACTTAATTCTTGCTTGGAGTTAGATGTAAACATACAGTTATTCATGAAGAAAAGGGATAGTTCAGAACAGTTAGAAAGTGTGTAACCCCAGTGGATGTAAGATTGAACATTTCAGCACAGGATTCCTTGGTTAGAACCTTGCGGGGTTATTCAAAGCTGAAAATATCTAAGCTCTGTTGTGTGAATAATCAAGGAAGAAAGGTACAAAATCTCAAGACAGAAATTCAAGAAAACAGTTAAGTCATACCTATAATCATGGATAGAGAACAAAATTCTCTTTAGTATTTGAGTACTGTAAACTGATAGAGTTGGGACAGTTGGAATTGGATTTTTATTGTGTATTTTGCAATCTTCCAAATTGTATTGGATGGAAATTGCTTGTTTTGTTCTATTTTGTTTTGTATAATGCAGCATGGTGTGCTTCTATTTCAGTGAGAAACCACCTAATTAAATAACAGTAGGGTAAATTTCAAGTCATATTTCATATCAGACAACAGTAATAGCAGGTGGGATCATAATGATGCCATAAAACCTAGAAGCTGAAAAGGGAACAGTAAAAGTTCCAGAAGTAGTATTGGTTTAAAAAAATTCTCATTGGTTATCTTTGTAGTATTGTTATGCCAGCTTTTCCTTCTTTCTTCTTGTTAGTTGATAAAAGGCAATTTACCATTTTGGAGGACACAACTTTTTTTTAATCTCAGCTATGACTGTAAATTAACTTTTTGGTTAGCTGTACATGGCTTCTAAATCCATCCTTATAAGGTGAATAATATGGTTTTGTAATCTTGAATAGTGACTTTTTTGTCTGTCTTACCTATTACAATACAGACACCGGATGGTGAAAGATCGAACTGAAGCCAAGCCTTAAATAATTTTACAAGCTTTTAATTATAGAGATGCATAATACCAATATGTACATCCAAACTGAAACACTATAGTTTCAATCTGTTCTTTTTTTAACAACATATGAATCCCTAGGTAACACCCTAAATTTTCATATAATTAAACTCAATTAATATATATTGAACATTAATTGGGTACAGCCATGACAGAAAAACATGTAATATTTTCCCAGATGATTACTCCTGATATCTTGCAGTATTTTACTTCCGTTTCTGTATGATGTGCTGGTTAGACATTTGAAGTTGTTCATTACCCCCAATCCTTATTTGTCTTTGTTTTCTCTTGGACAGATCTAGTGATTAGTGGTAGTAGATATATCATCACAGAGCATCTACAAAAGAGACATTGTTCTTAGATAGCAAGAGGTTTTATGGTGTGATGGCATCAATACAATTATATTTGGTGAAACACGATCATGAGGATCTTTGGGAATTGATGCAGGTGCATTTGGTATCTCTTAGAGTTAGAGTAGAACTCCTTGTCTTCACCCCGAGACTATGTGACATTAATAGAATGGGTGCAGTCAATGAACATGCCCTCCTTCAGAACCATATTGGTATTCATTCTGCTCTCCCCCAACAATATTCCACATAATTAGCCCATTAAATAATTAATTACATAATTGATGTTGTGCCATTTCTCCATCGCCCAAGGTCTCTGACTTCATCAAAATGGGTGGTGTAGAGGTTTCATAATTCTCTCAGAATATGCTCTTTTCAGATTTGGAAAAATGGTAGATCCTTTGCTGGAGGACTGTTGACCTCAATCTGATCTGCACATCATTTCTCCACTCGAGCAGTTTTAAACTCTTGAATGGACTTTGCAGAGTGCTCTTTGTAGACATTGTTGTTGATCCATTAACT
Organism: Chiloscyllium punctatum; assembly: GCF_047496795.1. Classification (NCBI taxonomy): domain Eukaryota; kingdom Metazoa; phylum Chordata; class Chondrichthyes; order Orectolobiformes; family Hemiscylliidae; genus Chiloscyllium; species Chiloscyllium punctatum. Next base: position 133,564,810 of record NC_092741.1, on the reverse strand, counting down.
TATCATGAAGATGCTTAATCTCCCAAATTTCCTTCCTGGAAGACAGCTGCCTGTTACAATTACTTTCCTACTAGAATTTTGAAACTGTGGATCAGACAATCACTTTTTAATTGGAAAAGGCAATCCCCTTTCTTGCAGAATCCCTGATGCTTAGACAGTTTGCTCTTCTTGACTACATCCTAGATCTGTGGATATTGATTGGTTTCAATCCCATGCAGCTTATTTTCCTACAACTGTTGATTCAACTCAATGTCTTCAGTCACCCATTTTGGTTGTTTTACTGCTGAAGTAAGCCTTTTCAAAGTTTGGTTGTGATACTGCAAGGTTGCTGCTCACTCAGCACCATTTCTGTCACTGGCGCTGACTGTTCTATTGTCAGAAGATGATCAGTAAATGACTCCGAAATAGGTTTAATTGAGTTGTACTGTTTATTCATGTTCTTAGTATTTGTTATTTCTTCTACGTTTTCTTGCATTTTAGCTTCTGATTTGTCTTTTTTCTTCCAGACTTGACAGTCCTATATAATTCGCAAAGAGATATGTAATCTTCTTTCTGGACGGTTGCAACCACATGGATTTTAGATCAGAGTGGTGCTGGAAAAGCACAGCAGGTCAGGCAGCATCCGAGGAGCAGGAAAATCGACATTTCGGGCAAAAGCCCTTCATCAGGAATAGAGGCAGGCAGCCTCCAGTGTTGAGAGATTGGAGGCTCCCTGCCTCTATTCCTGATGAAAGGCTTTTGCCTGAAACATCAATTTTCCTGCTTCTCAGATGCTGCCTGACCAGCTGTGCTTTTCCAGCACCACTCTGGTCTAAACTCTGGTTTCCAGCATCTGCAGTCCTCACTTTTGCCTGGTTGCAACCACACAACTAACTGAGGTCTGGCTGCATACCTGGTCATGCCAATAGTGTGTGAACCCTTTCCAATACATCTACCCATAGGAAAGTTGGTAAAATTAGAACTTTCGCAAAAACTAGTAAATCGTTCATGCTTATGAAAGATTAAAGAAAAACATGGCGTTTTCTCACATTTCTCACCATTACTCATGTTGTCCAAAGGCTGGGAAAATTCCATTCAAAATCTTAGGTACAATTAAAAGAAATAAATGCATATCACTGGGGAAATTATCTGATTGACTGCAAGCCAAGTGAAAAGTGGAAAGTTTTTCAAAGTGGCAAATACAGTATTATGCAGATGGTTGTCAATCAGCATGAAGTCATAATTAAAGATGGGATATGGCATCATAAAAGATTTTAAAACAGAAATCTACTAATTTCCTGAAGTCAGCAATTTTTAATAGCTTTTTGAGTTGTACCAAATACTATTCGAGTGACGTTGAAACAAGAACTTTACAAACTAGAACCAATGAAGTTACCTAGTAAAATGGTTGTGTGGCACCCACAGGAGAGGTGTCAAAAGTTAAAGGAGAAAATTTTGAGTTTGGGTCGTTGTAAAATATGGAGTGTGTATTTTACCACCCTTTATGTTGCTTTCCTGATTTTCATTTCAACTGAAGTTGTGTATTTCAAAGACTATATGGTTTTAGGATATTTCTCTGAAAACACAGGATGTTGTGTGTAATGGGAGTTTTCCAATTACCAGTATTCAGTTAATAAACTCAGGGTCTAGCGATGACAACATTTTTCACTGCACAAGTGACAGTGCACTGCAACTCCACAAAACAAACTCTAAGGATTTCCATGATTTAAACATTGTTTGTTGTCCTTGTTGAGAATGGCTTTTGAGAAATGTTTTATCAACCCAAAATTTGCCAGAGATTTCATTTTTAATTTGTTGGCTTCATTTTCATTTGCACTGGTGAGCGTAGCAGGAATGTTGAAACTAAAGTTAATAATAGAAAAAAAATGCACATTGTACTGCTTTTCCCCACCATTCAACTCAGTGCTATTCCTCCATGAAACTTTGCCATTGTGAATGACATAAATTATAGAGCTATAGTTGTTAAAAAAAATCGTATAATGCTATCCAAACCAATTTCAATGTGAATCTTACAGTTGCAGGTATGTTTTTGATTTTTAATAGAAATTGACTATTAAAATTTAATGTAATTTGCGTTGAACTCTGATTCATTGAAAGCATTTAAAAACAACCAATGGACTTAATTTAAAAGTCCTGTTATAAACCAATGAATACAAATGATTATGAAAGTGTATTGTACACGTTTTTATAAATCACTTTAAATTAGACTTTGCATGTGCATGTAATAACCATCTTGACAGATTTGAGTAGTTGATTGTATTTGTTGGAATTTTGATTTTAGATAGGCATGTGTGTCAACCAATGATATATCTGTCAAATATGTAATCTGAAATCAAATTGCAGTCAAAATAGTTGAACTTTTAAAAGATTACTAAACTGCATTTTTAATAAACTTCTTCTCGATCAGCTTTCAGCTGACTAAGGCAAATGGCAGATAATAACTGTGGCTGTATTAAAGCATGATGCAACAGCTTCAAAATTGTGCTCCAAAATAGAGAAATCCCATTATAACAAATCCCACTCTACTTGGCTTCCATGCAGGGAAATAATGTCAGAAGGGTAAGTTTTGCCAAGTCCCCTTGAAATTTGCCCCCCACCCGGCACAATGACTCACATTGGCATTGATCTGAACCAGGGACCTGTCTTGTTGTTTAGCTGGACTTCTCAGGAATTACACTGAGTTCTGTATAATATAACCAAGACATTAATATACAATCATTTCATAATGTGATAACAAAGAAAATCATAACTGAAACAAAGCAGTTCCTCAAAACAACCATCAGCTTCAACTATTATCACAATTAATATTTATAAGAGGACATTTTATTTTACTCAGACACTGATAACTTTGTTCTGCCCAGCTTATTAGATTTGGTTTGGTATAGGGTACAATTATGACACAAGTAAAGCAGTATTTTAACATACAGTATATGTTTAAATAAACATCTGTTTTGTAGCTAGTGAATTGATTATTATCTTTTTTGTGATACACTTCTTTGTTCTAAATATAGACTGAACAATTATAATCGTAGGTGAAGTTAATAATACTGGTAAAGATAAGAAATTATATTTGTAAAATATAATTAAGGTTGTGATTTTTTTTATTAAATGTTACCATTTGTCCTAGTGAAAGAAACCAAATATCTAAAGTCTTCCATCCACAAATCTTCGAGAATTATTTTGGTTCTTGTGATGGCTGGTTTTTGCCATCATATACAATTTGCTTCAATATACCATGTAATGATTTGTGGCACTTTAATGTTGGATTTAGATTACTTTGTGTACCCAACAGAGAAATGCCAACTGATGAATTGATACATGAAGCTAGTTCAGCAAAAGTAAAAGTAAGCCACTGTATCTCATCAGTTTACAAATGAGGCAAGAACAAAGTTTGATTTATTAACAACAGGCCCTGTCATCTGGTCACCAGTGAATCACACGCCCGTAGCAATGCAGATTAGAGGTTTGATTCACTGCAGCTTATACAAGAGCTAATTTATTGAACACAATTTGGAACATAAGAAAAAGGAAAGGTCTTACAGAAATATCTACTTTACCATATTGGGTACAATAATAATAATCATCAAAATTTAACTGTTTACTTGTGCATTGAAGCTTTGTATACAAACTATTAATTAGTCAAATCTTGAAGTAGTGTATCCTTCTGTGTTCCAAAGTGTTTTAGTTACTAATGTCTCATGTGGTTTCACTTACATTTGTTGACTTTATAATTAATTAAACTGAGATTTTTATGTCTGGAGAAACAGGAGCTCACCACCAGCCTCAACAGCAACTTCTAAGCAACACCATTGTTTTTTGTGATCTAATCACATTTTCAATGTCACATATTTTGGCACTTGGCAAGCAGTTGAAATGGAATATCTGAATAATACATTTTATATTGCTTACAATGATGCTGCACACCAAGTTAACTCTCCTAGTTTGCACACCAAACCAAAGGTGGTTTGGCAAACGTTTAGCAATCTCGCTCAAAAGAATGAAAAAAAGGCTGGTGTGCAAACTAGGAGAGATTACTCCCATTGCAATTGACGCTTTTGTGAGTGATGTCATTCACCTCTGTAGCTGAACACCATTGGTACATGTAATCAGTGCTCAGACTGGTGCTGATGTGGAGTTGCCAGTGTTGGACTCGGGTGGACATCTGATGAAGGGGCAGCAGTCTGAAAGCTTGTGATTTCAAATTAACCTGTTGGACTATAACCTGGTGTCATGTGACTTCTGACCTTGTCATTCTGGATCTGTTTAATTAGGAAGTGTTGAGGGAAATTCAGTCAATGCTTGATAATTCTGTTTTATGTTATCACGATTTTTTGAAGTATGGAAGAATTTTGATGCAGCTTGTCTTAGAGATCTACTTCTGAATTGTAGGGCATTGCACAAGTTTAAACACCATTCCACCTCCCCATTCCCCACACTTTCCATCCTCAGCATCTGTAACATGTGGCTATATGCTGAAGCATATATTTGCTCTTATAAAGTTTGTATAAGTACAGTGGTGTGTGCTCATATACTTGATGGTTTTAGAAGAGCTTGTTGCTGCATCTTGACATGAAAAGCTTGACAGGAGCAAACTTCAGTGTATTGATTCCTCAAGCCTGCTGCACGACTCAATAGGATCATGGTAGATTATGTTCTCAACCCCACCTCTCCGCCTACAATTCCATTCTGGAGGAGAAAACCTGTTTTGAATATTTGAATTGATGCAGCTTCCTTCACTCTCTAAAATTCTAAAGGTTAGTGAGATGGAATAAATGCTGCCTCATCCCCTTCTTAAGTGCAATTTTGAAACTATGTCTCCTAGTTGTATATTCTTCCATGAGGGGAAATATTCACTCAGCATTCTATATGTTTCAACAAGATCACCTTTCATTCTTCTAAACTCTAATTAGTACAGACCCAATCTACTCAAAGGCACTTTCATCCTAGCAGTCAGTGGAACTTCTCTGAATTGCCTTTAAAATAAGTACATCAACCCTTAAGTAATGAAACCAAAGCTGTATAAGGTACTCTCAGCTTGTGATGTGTGTTTCAATGAGTAAGACTAGCACATATTGAAGCACAAACAGCCATTGCTGAACTAAGGAATCTCTCCAGCAAACATAGTTCACTCCATCCTCACTTGTGTCATGCATTTGTTTTTACTATAATCATAACAAAAGCATATGTGACCAATATTTCAAGTGTGAATTGACGTTTTTTTTCTGCACTACCAATATACGTTTAATACAATTATCATGATTCAACAGAAAATAATGAAAATAACAATTTCTTTCTTCCTGTATAATTTCAATTAACCTATCTGACATATTTCTCTTTCTGTCTGGGGTTCTCTATCAATTTCCATTAGCTTGACTCAGCTTTCTCAACTTCTCTGATTATGTCAAATCTGAACATTGACTTTGGCTACAATTTCCGCTTAAAAGTGGGACTGTGACATTGACTGATTGATATAATCAAAGATCCTGATTCACTTTGCTTATGTGCCACAGGGGTCAGGGCTGGGAACTCAACTCTTTACAATTTGTATAAGTAATTTGGCTGAAGAGACTGAAGGTATAATAGCTAAAGTTGCTGATGATATGAAATTAAATAAAAAAGTGAGTCTGTGAAGAGGATATAAGGACCGTACAAAGGGATATGTATATAGATAGGCTGACTGAGCATAGATCTGGCAAATGGAGTGCAATGTGGAAAAGTGAGAAATTGTTAATTTTGGCAGTGAGAATAAAAGAGAAGCATGTTATCTAAAAGATGAGAGATTGTAGAGCTTGGAGATGCAGCATGATCTAGGGCATGAATCAATGCAGGCTAATATGCAGGTTAGTATGCAGGTACAACAAATAATCAGGAAAGCTAACAAAATGTTATGTTTTATTGTGAGGGAAATTGAATGCAAGAGTAGGAAGGTTATGCTTCAGCTATACTGAGACCGTATATAGAGTACAGTGTACAGTACTGTTCATTGTACCTACGGAAGGATGTTAATGCATTTGAAGCTACTCAGAGAAGGTTGGCTACACTTAAATCTAGAATGAGCAGATTGCCTTATGAAGGTAGAAGAATCAAAGGTGTCTTATTTGAAGCATATAAGATCCTGCGGAGACTTACTAGGTGGATGTTGAAAAATGTTTCCTCTTACGATAAATCTAGAACTATGAGTAAAAGTTTAAAATACGGAATCACCCACTTAAGACAAATATAAGGCACCATCAGCTCTCCATCTTAACATGTATGATCGAATATAATGGGAATATCCATGATACCAATAGGCCTTCAACAGGGTATTCTACTTGAAAAGAGAGAAAGAGTGCATGCAGAAAGCCTACTTAGAACATTAGGTTCTGACTCACCCTACCCTTTCAGTCAGTGACTGTTAAACTTGCACCATCTCCTCAAATTCTCTCTTCACCCTTTCCCTCTTACCTTAAATCTGTGTCCCCAAGTTATTAACACCTGTATAAATAGAAAAATGTACCTTCCTATCCATCCTATCTATACTCGTTGCAATCTTATGCACCTCTATTGGGAGGAGTAGATAGGATGGATAGGAAGGCATTTTTTCCTGTTCCAAGAAAAACAGCCACAGCCTATCCAATCTTTCCCTATCTCCCAAGCTTCTATGTTCAGTTCCCTCTCTTCACAATTATTGTCCATTCTTCAGCTCAGAGTCCTCAAAATTCACCTCCCCAACACTCCTACTACAGTGGTGGCCCCTGAAAACCCACCTTGATTTTCATGAGCAGACTCCCAAAATGACCATAGCCAATCGCCCTGAGCAAGTTAAAATGACACCTCTCCCTGTTGAGTGACCAATCTGCTGACTGATCTTGGTGTAGTTCCCTGACTGACTTACCACTAATGGCCTGACTGCCTGCTCTGGGCCTGTAGGACTGACTGGCCCACTCCTGAACTGGAAGCCCTGACTCTGGTTGCCCCAAGTGTCCAATTGACAATGCTGACACCCTTGGACTGAGATCAGATGTTGCCCTTGACTGATTGTGGCATTCTGATCTGACAACTCCCCGTGGACTTTGAGAGATGGTCATTGGCTAGAACACATGCAGTTTGTTTGCTGTAGGGTCCTTTGCTGTCAACACCAGGAATCTCCTTATTGCTGATCTCATTTGATTCTTCCAAATTTCTCACTATATTGTTCAGTGGCTGGGGAGATTCTACCCGGAATCATTAAAACTTTGGTTGGTTTCACTTCTTGGACTTTGAAATCTTCCACTGATCTTAAATCAACTCTTTGTTTTCCAAAAACATTTCTCCTCCCTTTTGCTCCAGAATACACACCTTGTCTTAAATCTCATTGAAATTAATCTGAAGGTAAATAATTTCATCTATTAGACTATTTTACTTCATTGTCTAATAAGAGAACTGGTATTTGTTTGAAAGCAGGTGACCTGAAATGACTCCATTTCTGAAGGATGCAATGCAACTTAACAACACTTCATCTGACCTCCTCTTCGGATTTTCTTCTACTCAATAGAGAGACATTGTGCAAAATAACCTGAGTTGTTTGTGTTTAGAAATTGACTTCTTGCCTTCTCTTCAGTTTGCAGTGAAGACCTCCATGACAGGTATAGTTGACAATATGGTATTCTCACTTTTTCACTGTTTCATAAAATACTGCTTCATAAAAAATAATATGGCAAGGTGGAAGGAACCCCTAATTATCCTTACTGAATGCTTGTCATATGGCCTTGGTACCTTTTGCTTCTTCCTTGCCAAACAAAGGAAAGTACTAGGCAGCATCCTTAACCCTTTTAGAGTCCATAAGATCATAAGAAATAGGAGTGGAAGTAAGGCCATTCGGCCATCAAGTCCACTCCACCATTCAATCATGGCTGATGGGCATTTCAACTCCACTTATCCACACTCTCCCCATATCCCTTAATTCCTTGCAAGATTAAGACTTTATCAATCTCTGCCTTGAAGATATTTTATGTCCCGGCCTCCACTGCACTCTGCGGCAATGAATTCCACAGGCCCAACACTCTGGCTGAAGAAATGTCTCCTCATTTCCGTTCTAAATTGACCCCCTCTAGTTCTATGGCTGTGCCCAAGAGCCCTAGTATCCCTGCCCAATAGAAACAATTTCCCAGCGTCCACTCTTTCTATGCCATGCATTAACTTGTAAGTTTCTATTAGGTCTTCTCTCAACCTTCCAAACTCTAATGAATACAATCCCATGATCCTCAGCCGTTCATCGTAAGTTATGCTGACCATTCCAGGATCATCTGTGTGAATCTGCATTGGACACACTCCAGTGCTAGTATGTCCTTTCTGAGGTGATGGACCTAAAACTGGACACAGTATTCTAAATGGGACCTAATCAGAGCTTTATAAAGTCTCAGTAGTACATCACTGCTTTTACATTCCAACCCTCTTGAGATAAATGACAATATTAAATTTGCTTTCTTAGCCATGGACTCAACCTGCAAGTCAACCTTTAGAGAATCCTGGACTAGCACTCCCAGATTCCTTTGTACTTCAGCTTTATGAATTTTTTCACCGTTTATAAAATAGTCCATGCCTGTGTTCTTTTTTCCAAAGTGCAAGAACTTGCATTTGCTCACATTGAATTTCATCAGCCATTTCTTGCACTATTCTCCTAAACTGTCTAAACCTTTCTGTAGCCTCCCCATTTCCTCAGAACTACCTGCCTGTACACCCAGCTTCGTATCATCAGCAAACTTTGCCAGAATGTCCCCAGTCCTTTCATCCAGATCATTCATTTATAAAACGAACAGCTACGTCCCCAACACTGAACGCTGCGGGACACCACTTGTCACCAGCTGCCATTCCAAAAAAGAACCATTTATCCCAAATCTCTGCCTTCTGTCAGACAGCCAATCCTCAATCCATGCCAGTAGCTCACCTCGAACATTATGGACCCTCACCTTACTCAGCAGCCTCCCGTGAGGCACCTTATCAAAGGCCTTTTGGAAGTCTAGGTAGATAGCATTCACTGGGTTTCCCTGGTCTAACCTACTTGTTACCTCTTCAAAGAATTCTAACAGGTTTGTCAGGCATGACCTCCCCTTATTAAATCCATGCTGGCTTTTTCTAATCTGACCCTGCACTTCCAAGAATTTAGAAATCTCATCCTCAACGATGGATTCTAGAATTTTACCTACAACTGAGGTTAGGCTTATCGGCCTATAATTTTCCATCTTTTGTCTTGATCCTTTCTTGAACAAGGGGGTTACAACAGTGATGTTCCAATCATCTAGGACTTTCCCTGACTCCAGTGACTTTTAAAAGATTACAACCAATGCCTTGGCTATTTCTCCAGCCATCTCTGTCAGAACTCTAGAATGTAACCCATTAGGGCCAGGAGATTTATTAATTTTTAGACCTTTTAGCTTTTCAAGTACTTTCTCCTTTGTAATGGCCACCACACTCAACTCTGCCTTTTGGCACTTCTTAATTGTTGGATATTACTCATGTCTTCCACTGTGAAGACTGACACAAAGTATTTACAAAGTTCTTCAGCTATTTCCGAATCTCCCATCACTAGCCTTCCTGCATCAATTTGGAATGGCCCAACCCTTACTTTTGCTTCTCATTTGTTTCTTATGTATTGAAAGAAACTTTAACTATCATTTCTAATATTACTGGCTAGCTTACCTTCATATTTGATCCTTTCCTTCCTTATTTCTCTATTTGTTTTCCTCTGTTTTTGTAGTCTTCTCAATCTTCTGATTTCCCAGTGCTCTTGGCCACTTTATAGGCTCTCTCCTTTTCTGTGATACATTTCCTGAGTTCCTCATCAGCCATGGTTGTCTAATTCCCACCCCTCAGGTAATCTTTCTTTTCCTTGGGATGTACTTCTGTACTGTGCCCTGAATTACACCCAGAAACTCCTGCCATTGTTGCTCTACTGTCTTCCCCATTAGGCTCTGATTCCAGTTGATTTTCGTCAGTTCCTCTCTCATGCCCCTGTAATAACCTTTATTTAACTTAACACCATTACATCCAATTTTGCCTTCTCTCTTTTGAACTGCAGACTAAACTCTTCCATATTATGATTGCTGCCTCCTAAGTGTTCCCCGACTTTAAGATCTTTTATAAAGTCTGGCTTATTATATAGCATTAAGTCCAGAATAGCCTGCTCCCTCGTGGGCTCCATCACAAGCTGTTCCAAAACGCCATCCTGTAAGCATTCCATGAATTTCCTTTCTTTGGATCCACCGGCAACATAATTCATTTGCGTATTGAAGTCCCACATAATCACAGTGCCTTTCTAACATGCCCTATCTATTTCCTGGTACATCTTGTGCCCCTGGTCCTGACCACTGCTAGGAGGTCTGTACATAACTCCCATTATGGATTTTTGCCTTTGTGGCTCCTCAACTCCATCCACACAAAGTCCACATCATCTGACCCTATGTCATTTAGTTCCATAGATTTAATTTCATTCTTAACTAACAGGGCAACCTCACCCCCTCTGCCCACCTCCCTGTCTTTTCAGTAAGTTGTAAATCCTTGGATGTTTAACTGTCAGTCCTGAACCCCCGCAATCATGTCTCTGTGATGCCTATCACATCATAATCATTTACGATGATTTGTGCTGTTAATTCATCTGCTTTGATATGAATGCTTCACGCATTCAGGTAAAGCACCTTAGTGCTAATTTTCTTATCCTCATGATTTCCATCACCTCTATCTAAGTTATCCTTCCTTTTTGCTTCATTCCTAGCCTGCCTTGAACTTAAACCCCGCACACATGCTAATGTGCTGCTTATCTTTCTACTTGACTCCATACTCCCTGTTGCTTTCCCTTTCCCTTCCCCCCAACTCATGTTTAAAGTCCTACTGACCACCCTATTTATCCTTTTCGCCAGGACACTGGGTCCAGATCGGTTCAGGTGGAGACTGTCCCGTTGGTACAGATCGCCCCAGTTCCAAAACTGATGCTAATGTCCCATGAAATGGAATCCCTCTTTCCCACATCAATCTCTTAGCCAAAAGTCATAGAGTCCTACAGCAGGGAGACAGGCCCTTTGGCCCAAATTGGTCCATGCCAATAAAATGTCCATAAACGCTAACCCTGTTTCCCCGCACTTGGCCCATTTCCTTCTGATCCTTTCCTATCCATGTATTTGTCCAAATGCCTTTTAAATGTTAAGAACATGCCCATCTCACCCACTTCCGCTGGTGCTCATTCCATATGCATACCACCCTCTGTGAAATAAGGTTGCCCCTCAGGTTCCCTTTTATTCTTTCACCTTTAACCTTGTAAAAAGACTGAGTGCATTCAACCTATCCATGCCTCTCATTATCTTATACACCTCTGTCAGACACCCCCTTAGTCTCATACGCTCTGAAGAAAAAAGTCCTAACTAGTCTAACTTCTCCCTATAATTCAGGCCATTGAGTTCGGGCAACATCCTTGTAAATTTCCTCAGTACTCTTTCCAGTTTAATAACATCCTTCCTGTAACAAGGTGCCCAAAACTGAACACAGTACTCCAAGTGTGGCCTCACCAATGTCATGTATAACTGCAACTTAAGTTCCCAACTTCTGTACTCAGCGTCCTAACTGATGAAGGCCAGTGTGCCAAAAATCTTCTTCAATGCCCCTCTTCCTCTCTTATTTTTGACATCTAGTCTAAATGAGACTAAAAGCTCTTTTTGAACTTGGCAGTGATTTCAATGCCAAAAAATTCTCTGTAACCCCCATGCTTTTTGTAAATCTTCAAGACAGTTTTTTGCAACTTCTGAATGCAATAATTTTCAATCTGCAATCACATTCTCGACCAGAATAAATTGAATGATGAATCATTCTAATGGTGAATCTCTCCTGTTACTGCTGTTGTCAGTGAATTTTCCTTGAGATGTGTTCTTTTACTGTAAGAAAAAGACAGGATGTATCTTGAGTTGTTTGTGTTTTTTTTTATTTTCACAGCACTATTGGCCCAACTTCCTTCATTCATGATGAAAAGTGCTTGATGATGCAAAATCTATTCAGCTGCAAATTCATTGACTTTATGCAGCTAGATTTTATACTCAAGGTTTTCCTTATACTAATAATTACAGCAAGTACAATAGCAATATTTTCTTTTCGCAATCACCAACAGCCATTATCTCTTAAAGAAGCAATGTTACAATCATAGAACATAGAACATAGAACAATACAGCACAGAACAGGCCCTTCGGCCCACGATGTTGTGCCGAACATTTGTCCTAGCTTAAGCACCTAACAATGTACCTATCCAATTGCCGCTTAAAGGTCACCAATGATTCTGCCTCTGCCACTCCCACAGGCAATGCATTCCATACCCCCACCACTGTCTGGGTAAAGAACCCACCCCTGACATCCCCCCTATACCTTCCACTCTTCACCTTAAATTTATGTCCCCTTGTAACACTTTGTTGTACCCGAGGAAAAAGTCTCTGACTGTCTACTCTATCTATTCCCCTGATCATCTTATAAACCTCTATCAAGTTACCCCTCATCCTTCGCCATTCCAATGAGAAAAGGCCTAGCACACTCAACCTCGTACGACCTATTCTCCATTCCAGGTAAATCTCCTCTGCACCCTCTCCAAAGCTTCCACATCTTTCCTAAAATGAGGCAACCAGAACAGCACACAGTACTCCAAATGTGGCCTAACCAAGGTCCTATACAGCTGCAACATCACCTCACGACTCTTGAATTCAATCCCTCTGCTAATGAACGCTAATATGCCATAGGCCTTCTTACAAGCTCTATCCACCTGAGTCACAACTTTCAAAGATCTATGAACATAGACCCCAAGATCCCTCTGCTCCTCCACCTTACTAGGAACCCTACCATTAACCCTGTATTCCGCATTCTTATTTGTCCTTCAAAACTGGACAACCTCACACTTGACAGGGTTGAACTCCATCTGCCACTCCTCAACCCAGCTCTGCATCATATCTAAGTCCCTTTGCAGCTGACAACAGCCCTCCTCACTATCCACAATTCCACCAATCTTCGTATCGTCTGCAAGTTTACTGACCCACCCTTCCACTCCCTCTTCCAAGTCATTAATAAAAATTACAAACAGCAGAGGACCCAGAACTGATCCCTGCGGAACTCCACTTGTAACTGGGCTCCAGGCTGAATATTTACCATCTACCACCACTCTCTGACTTCAACCGGTTAGCCAGTTCTCTATCCAACTGGCTAAACTTCCCACTATCCCATGCCTCCTGACTTTCCGCATAAGCCTACCATGGGGAACCTTATCAAATGCCTTACTAAAATCCATGTACACAATATCCATTGCTCTACCCTCATCCACATGCTTGGTCACTTCCTCAAAGAATTCAGTTAAAAATCACACAACACCAGGTTATAGTCCAACAGGTTTAATTGGAAGCACACTAGCTTTCGGAGCGCCGCTCCTTCATCAGGTGATAGTGGAGGGCTCGATCGTAACACAGAATTTATAGCAAAAATTTACAGTGTGATGTAACTGAAATTATACATCGAAAAATTGACTGTCTGTTAAGCCTTTCATCTGTTAGAATATAGTGATAGTTTCACTTCTTTCATGTGTAAATCACAAAACCTTTTTTTAAAAGTTGTATTCTCGGGTTAGCTGTTAACAATGGTGATAGCTAGACAATATGTTGAAGGTGTTAGCCCCCTGTGATCTCTGTCTATGACCTGATGTTTAGATTGATTCTAATCTAAAAAGTGAGATAACAGAGTTTTATATAAATTCATGCAGTTTTTGAGCTCAGAGTTCTACACGAATGTATGCAGTTTTTGAGCAAAGTGCAATGTAACTCTGCAAGTACAAATTCACCCCACAAAATATATGTGTGCATGTGGGTCTTTGTCTGTCTGTGTGTGTATGTCTGTCTGGGGTTGGGGTTGTGAGTGTGGGAAAGTGTGTGTGTGTCTGTGTGTGTAGTGAGTGCAGAGTGTCTTAAGTCTGTGAGGGGGTGCATGTGTGAGTGTGAGAGTGTGTGTGTCTATAAGGGTGTGTGTGGGTGTCTGTGTGCACGTCTGTGTGTACCTGTGTCCATGTGTATGTGAGAGTGTGTGTGTGTGTAGTGAGTGCAGAGTGTCTTAAGTCTGTGAGGGGGTGCATGTGTGAGTGTGGGAGTGTGTGTGTCTGTAAGGGTGTCTGTGTGCGCGTCTGTGCGTGTATATGTGACAGTGTGTGTGTATGTAGGAATATCTGTGTGTGTGTGTAGTGCAATGGTGATCACCTGTACTGTGACATGAACCCAAGGTCCCAGTTGAGGCCCTCCCTATGGGTACCGAACTTAGCTGTGACTCAGGTCATAGACATAGAACACAGGGGGCTAACACCTTCAAAATATTGTCTAGCTATCACCATTGTTAACAGCTAACCCGAGAATGCAACTTTTAAAAAAAAGGTTTTGTGATTTACACATGAAAGAAGTGAAACTATCACTGTATTCTAACAGATGAAAGGCTTAACAGACAATCAATTTTTCGATGTATAATTTCAGTTACATCACACTGCAAATTTTTGCTATAAATTCTGTGTTACGATCGAGCCCTCCACTATCACCTGATGAAGGAGCGTCGCTCCGAAAGCTAGTGTGCTTCCAATTAAACCTGTTGGACTATAACCTGGTGTTGTGTGATTTTTAACTTTGTACACCCCAGTCCAACACCGGCATCTCCAAATCAAAGAATTCAATAAGATTTGTAAGGCAAGACCTACCCCTCACAAATCCATGCTGGCTGTCTCTAATCAAGCAGTGTCTTTCCAGATACTTATAAATCCTATCCCTCAGTACCCTTTCCATTACTTTACCTACCACTGAAGTAAGACTAACTGGCCTATAATTCCCAGGGTTATCCCTATTCTTTTTATTGAACAGGGGCACAACATTCGCCACTCTCCAGTCCCCTGGCACCACCCCCATTGACAGTGAAGACAAAAAGATCATTGCCAACGGTTCTGCAATTTCCTCTCTTGCTTCTCACATAATCCTAGGATATATCCCGTCAGGCCCGGGGGACTTGTCTATCTTCAAGTTTTTCAAAATGCCCAACACATCTTCCTTCCTAACAAGTATCTCCTCTAGCTTACCAGTCCATTTCATACTCTCCTCTTCAACAATATGGTCCCTCTCATTTGTAAATACTGAAGAAAAGTACTCATTCAAGACCTCTCCTATCTCTTCCGACTCAATACACAGTCTCCCACTACTGTCTTTGATCGGACCTACCCTCATTCTCGTCATTCTCATGTTTCTCACAGATGCATAAAAGGCCTTGGGGTTATCCTTGATCCTACCCCACCAAAGATTTTTCATGCCCTCCCTTAGCTCTCCTAATCCCTTTCTTCAGCTCCCTCCTGGCTATACTGTATCCCTCCAACGATCTGTCTGAACCTTGTTTCCTCAGCCTTATGTAAGCATCCTTCTTCTTCTTTACTAGATATTCAACCTCCCTCATTAACCAAGGTTCCCTCACACGACCATCTCTTTCCTGCCTAACAGGTACATAAATATCGAGGGCACGACGTATCTGTTCCTTGAAAAAGTTCCATATTTCAACGCCATCCTTCCCTGACAGCCTATGCTCCCAATTTATGCTCCTCAGATCCTGTCTTGCAACATCGTATTTACCCTTCCCCCAATTGTAAAACCTGCCCTGTTGCATGCACTTATCTCTCTCCATAACCAAGGTGAAAGTCACAGAATTGTGGTCACCATCACCAAAATGCTCACCCACTAACAAGCCCATCATTTGTCCCGGTTTGTTACCAAGTACCAAATCCAATATGGCCTCCCCTCTGGTCGGACAATCTACATACTGAGTTAGAAAAGCTTCCTGCACAAACTCCGCCCCGTCCAATCTACTTGATCTAAAGAGCTTCCAATCAATATTTGGGAAGATGAAATTGCCCTGTGGCTTCTGCACCTTTCCAAAATCTGTTTCCCAATCTGTTTCTCCACATCTCTGTTGCTATTGGGGGGCCTGTAGTAAACACCCAACAAGGTGACTGCTCCTTTCCTATTTCTGACTTCAGCCCATACTACCTCCAAAGGCAGATCCCCCTTGAACTGCCTTTCTGCAGCCTTTATACCATTTCTAATTAGCAACGCCACACCCCCTCCTTTTTTACCACCCCCCGTCCAAATTTAGATTAGGTTAGAGTAGATTAGATTAGATTACTTACAGTGTGGAAACCATTCCAGTCCCTCTTCTATCCACGTTTCCGTGATGGCCACACATCATAGTCCCAAGTACCGATCCACGCCTTAAGTTCACCCACCTTATTTCTGCTACTCCTTGCGTTGAAGTATACACACTTGAACCCATCTCTGTGTCCGCAAGTATTCCCCGTCTGTGCTACCTTCTCCACAGCCTTCCTACATTCTTGGACATCCTGAAAAACAGCTAACCTACTTGCTGGACTGCAAGTTAGTTTAAACCCCCCTGAAGAGCGCTAGCAAACCTACCTCCCAGGATATTGGTGCCCTTCTGGTTCAGGTGCAACCCGTCCTGTTTGTACAGGTCCCACCTTCCCCAGAATGCAGTCCAATTGTCCAAATACCTGAAGCCCTCCCTCCTACACTATCCTTGCAGCCACATATTTAACTGCACTCTCTCCCTATTCCTTGCCTCCTTGTCATGTGGCACCGGCAACAACCCAGAGATGACGACTCTGTCCGTCCTAGCTTTTAGCTTCCAGCCTAACTCCCTGAGCTCCTGAATGACCTCCCCACCCCTCTTCCTACCTATGTCGTTGGTTCCAATGTGCACCATAACTCCTGGCTGCACACGCTCCCCCTGAAGGATTCTGAAGACACGGTCCGAGACGTCTCAGACCCTGGCACCCGAGAGGCAACAAACCATCAGGGAGTCTCGCCCATGTCCACAGAACCGCCTGTTTGCCCCTCTAACTATAGAGTCTCCTATAACTAGCGCTCTCCTCCTCTCCCCCTTTCCTTTCTGGGCATCAGAGCCAGACGTCGTGCCAGAGACTCGGTCACGGCAGCTTACCCCTGCTAGGCCGTCCCCCCAACAGTATCCAAAGCGGTATACTTATTGTTGAGGGGAACGACCACAGGGGATCCCTGCACTGCCTCCTTCTCCACTCAAACTTCTTACCTTCCCAGAAGCCTCTGTTGACGACTTCCAGGTTCCCGCTCCTAGTTGAAAAAAACACAAACTGCGAAAAGAAAAACATTAATTTAAACTGGTCTCCGCTTACCTTCCAGGTCCCCTCTCTGTGCGCCCGCTGTAGCACTGAGGTCGAAACCTCGGAGGTACGTGCTTTTAAATCAAACTTCTTACCTTCCCAGAAGCCTCTGTTGATGACTTCCGGGTTCCCGCTCCTAGTTGAAAAATTAATCTGTTCGGCTTTTGAAAGTGCAAAACACTGTTAGTATTTATGAGTCAAACTTACAGTTCGACACTGTCATAGTGTGAGATGGAATTGACTTTACAGTAGGAACATAAGTCATAGTATCAAAGCACAACAACTCAGCATCCCATGAGTGTGAGTGTTAAAAACTTGCAACTTTCATGTTCAAACCATTCAGGGAGAGCCTTCGAGAAGCGGACTATTTGCTAAATAAGACATAGCTTTATGTTCTATCTCGAGATGTTAATTTTTGTGCAGTTTAATTAGACAAATTGAATGAGTGATGATTCTTCCTCTGGAGCATTTGTGTCTTATGAGATGTTCTGGGAGCTCTATACATTCAGGTGTACTACAAAAATGAAGAAACCTATATGACTTGTAAAGGCTAAGCAATCAAAGATAATCAGTGGCACTATTATATCAGGTTGCTTTGCTGGTTGAATGGCGAACTGCAAAAAGTAGGAAAAGAGAGAACTAGGAGTGCAGCTACATAGTTCCTTCAAAGTGGCATCATAGGTAGACAGGATGGTGAAAAAGGCTTTCAGCATGCTTGCCTTCAGGGCATTGAGCATCAGAATTGGGACATCATGTTATGGCTGCACAAGACATCGGTAAGGCCACATTTGGAGTACCGAATATAATTCTGGTCACCTTGCTATAAGAAGGAAATTATTAAATTGGAAATGGTTCAAAAAAACTTGCCAAGATGTTGCCAGGGCTGGAGAGTTTGAGTTATAAGGAGATGCTGGGCAGGCTGGGACTTTTTTCTCTGGAGCATAGGAGGTTGGGTTTATAGAGGTTGATAAGATTATGAGGGGCTTTGGATAAGTTGAATAAGTACAATTACAGCAGTTATAAGATATTTGGTACATAGATAGAAAAGTTTTAGAGGGATATGAGCCAATTGCAGACAAATAAGTCTGGTTCAGTTTAGGAAACTTGGTTGGCGGAGACAATTTGGGCACAAGAGCCTGTTTCTGTGTTGAATGACTTATAGAGTCATAGAGATGTACAGCATGGAAAATGACCCTTCGGTCCAACCCGTCCATGCTGACCAGATATGCCAACCCAATCTAGTCCCACCTGCCAACACCTGGCCCATATCCCTCCAAACCCTTCCGATTCATATACTCATACAAATGCCTTTTAAAAATTGCAATTGTACCAGCCTCCACCAACTTCCTCTGGCAGCTCATTCCATCCTCTGCATGATAAAGTTGCCCGTTAGGTCTCTTTTATATCTTTCCCCTCTCACGCTAAACATATGCCCTCTAGTTCTGGACTCCCCGACCCCAGTGAAAAGACTTTGTCTATTTATCCTATCCATGACCCTCATGATTTTGTAAACCTCTATAAGTCACCCCTCAGCATTTGAAGCTCCAGAGAAAACAATCCCAGCTTGTTCAGCCTCTCCCTGTAGCTTAACTTCTCCAACCCTGGCAACATCCTTGTAAATCTTTTCTGAACCCTTTCAAGTTTCACAACGTCTTTCCAATAGGAAGGAGACCAGAATTGCACGCAATATTCCAACAGTGGCCTAACCAATGTCCTGTACAGCTGCAACATGACCTCCCAACTCCTGTATTCAATACTCTTGACCAATAAAAGAAAGCATATCAAATGCATTCTTCACTATTCTATCTACCAGCGACTCCACTTTCAAGGAGCTATGAACCTGCACTCCAAGGTCTCTTTGTTCAGCAACACTCTCTAGGGCCTAACCATTAAGTGTATAAGTCCTGCTAAGATTTGGTTTCTCAAAATGCAGCACCTCACATTTATCTAGATTAAACTCCATCTGCCACTTCTCAGCCCATTGGCCCATCTGGTCAAGATCCTGTTGAAATCTGGGGTAACCTTCTTCGCTGTCTACTACACCTCCAATTTTGGTGTCATCTGCAAACTTACTAACTGTACCTATTATGCTCACATCCAAATCATTTATGTAAATGACAAAAAGTAGAGGGCCCAGCACCGATCTTTGTGGCACTCCACTGGTCACAGGCCTCCAGTTTGAAAAACAACTCTCCACCACTACCCTCTGTCTTCTACCTTTGAGCCATATCTGTATCCAAATGGCTAGTTCTCCCTGTATTCCATGAGATCTAACCTTGCTAACTAGTCTCCCATGGGGAACCTTGTCGAAAGCCTTACTGAGGTCCATATGGATCACATCTACCACTCTGCCCTCACAATTCCTCTTTGTTACTTCTTAAAAAACTCAATCAAGTTTGTGAGACATGATTTCCCACGCATACAGGCATATTGACTATCCCTAATCAGTCCTTGCCTTTCCAAATACATATATCTTCCAAATGCACATGCATCAGTATTTACTGGGAATATCTTCCCTCAGCACAGCTGTAATGCTATCCCTTCTCAAAAATGCCACTCCCCCTCCTCTCTTGCCACTCTTTCTATCCTTCCTATAGCATTTGTATCCTGGAACATTAAGCTGTCAGTCCTGCCCATCCCTGAGCCATGTTTCTGTAATTGCTATGATATCCCAGTCCTATGTTCCTAACCATGCCCTGAGTTCATCTGCCTTCCCTGTCAGGCCCCTTGCATTGAAATAAATGCATTTTAATTTATTAGTCCTACCTTGTCCCTGCCTGTCCTGACTGTTTGACTCTCTTCTGTTCTCAACTGTATCAGTCTCAGATTGATCTCTTTCCTCACTATCTCCCTGGGTCCCATCCCACCACCTTACTAGTTTAAATCCTCTCGAACAGCTTTAGCAAATCTCCCTGCCAGTATATTAGACCCTTTAATCCGTCTTTCTTGTACAGGTCACTTCTACCCAAAAGAGATTCCAATGATCCAAAAATGTGAATCCTTCTCCCATACACCAGCTGCTCAGCCATGCATTCATCTGTTCTATTCTCCTATTCCTGCCCTCACTAGCTCATAGCACTGGGAGTAATCCAGATATTGCTACTCTCAAGGACCTCCTTTTTAAATTCCTGCTTACTTTGGTTTCATTTTGATATATAGCTATCTGGCTCAAGCATGACCCTGAATTAAACCCATTGACCTCACTGTGATTTAATTCTTCTGATACAAGGACATTGATGAATACTTCTACAGCTCTAAATGTTATGATTTGAAAATATCTAGGAGAAATTATGGATTATTTTGAATTGAGATGTTGTAGGTAAATTTAATTCTATTTTTAGCAGATTAGTTCCAAATATTATTTCTTGGAATTGCAGATATTGTTGTTCATAGGTTTTCAGGCAATATCATTTTAACATTTTCTGGTTAAAAAGAGACATTGAATTACAAAATATTCATTTTGCTATTCATTAATCTTGTTTGTACATTGCTGTGCTATGGTTTTCAATGTAGTGCAGTCTAATTCAATTTCTTTTCACCTCTACTTACCAGAACTGTACCAATGTTATTGCTGTTTGTTTTTACTGTCAAAAATGATATACATTGCCAGTCAATGGCGTTTTTTTAACAATGTAAAGGTTTCACATTTCTTCCACGTTTTTATCAGATCCCTTTAAATGAACATTGGAATAAGTGACTCAAAATACCATGCAACACATGCTTTTAATAATTGACATTAAAGAAGTTTCAGGAAATGTGAAGCTTTGTAGTTTTGAACATTTCACGGTGAGGTACAACATTATTAACACTTAGTTGTTTGATTCTTTCACGGGAAAGTTGTGTGCACTGCTTCTTGAATTGCTGTGATCCAGATGTTGAAGGTATATTCAAAGTGCTGCTGGGAAGGTTTTTGATTCAGCATCAATCAGAAAATTGCAATATTGGGTTGGAATTTCAAAATCAGGGCAGTTGGCTGCAGTCAAGAAACTTCCCAACACAGCAGACCTGCCTCAGTAGAAAGAACCCTGTCAGGTCCAATTTCACACCATGAAATAAATGCAGAATGGAGTCAGGCCTATTACCCATGGGTGATGAAGTAAACTAATTATAGGGCTCATTGAACTTATTCCAACTGTATGCCATTATTTTAGGCTTATATTTTGTATAGGCTGTCTTACCCTCATCACTCTTAACCTCTCATACTCCCAATCACTCCAATGTTACCATCATGCCAACCATACTCCCCACTCACCACTATGATCCTCATACCCTGCATGTTAGTTCATGTTACTTTCATGCTCATTTGCACAATATACATGCCATACAGGACAAATTAATCATATAGAGGCAGTGTCATTTGGCTTAAGTACGACTCTGAATTAAACTCATTCATCTCACTATACTTTTAAACACCCGTTCATGAGTTACTTTAAAAAAAAGTGTTGCTCCCAAACTATAAAATGTCATGCAATCAAATTTTAAATGATTAACAGTTGGTACTATAAGCTCTTGACCCCTCTTTATTTTCTGTAATTTAATACTGAGTCATTAGGAAAATACATCAAAACAAAATGCTTATTACAACATCATAAGTTACAGTATTAAAGTTACATCAACACTGGAGGCAAATCACAGACAAGCCACATTGTGCTGAAGAAAAGGAAATTAGTAATTTTAAACAAATTTAATTCAAGAAGTTGAAAGATTTCATGGAATTAAATTTTGCATTATGTGTCTTAAATGAGATTAACAGTTCCTCTGAACATTTTATTTTCCCTCTAGCCTTCTAAATATTTTTACATATTGTGCGGTCACTAAGTACTTGTTAAAGTTACTCTAAGTCCAGCTAACTGGAAGAGTGACAGTTAATACTGTGTTCAGTACATGATATGGCAGTAAGGGGAATAGGATATAATGGTTGAGATTATGCAATCAAATAAGCTCAAAGCCAATCAGAATGTTCAGTATCATTGTGCAGTAAATTATAGGAGCCCAAACGAAACGTTTGCTCCAGGTCCAATCTAGGCAATTGATGACCTGTCAATGGAAAATACAGAGGAAAACTCATGGAAATGCTTAAATAAGAAAATAAAATGCTGTAAATAACCATTGTGAAGAGAGAGAGAGCTAATATTTTAGCTAAATTAATTTTCATTAGAATTTAATTTTAGATGGAACAGGTTTCATTCAATGACATGGGCATAAAAGTTTGATAGAAACAGCAGGAAAGGTTGTGACAAAGTAGAAGGCAGGTGAAATTAAATAACAAATAGGATAATGATGTAATTTAAGGTTGAGTTGGTAAAGGGACACACAAACGGAACAAAAGATGTATGTAGAGGAAGTGCAGAAGGGAATTGTGTATTCCAAGATTTATGGTGCACTGCTATCTGATGGGCAAGCATCCCACGACGTGGGCATAACCGTTGTCAACAATTTCCTGACAACCAGACAAGGAACATGAAGGAGAGGTTCAAAAAGAGGTAAGGAAGGACGTAGGGAAGGAGGTAGATAAGGAGGTAGAGAAAGAAGTAGAGAAGGAAGTGGGGAAAGAGGTGGAAAATGAAGAAGAGAAATGACAGGAGACAACACGGGGCTTTTCTGGCCAGATTTAGATCAACTTATCCAACTCAAGTAAACACAACCCCAATCCATTATTTTATTAACAGTCGCATAAGGAAATCTATAGGAAGATGATGTTGGATCCTTCCATAATCATTAATATTGACCATTGACTTGCTGGTAGGCTTGCTACTGCAGTGAGCATTTTGATGTTTGGACTGATTAGTTTTCTTCTGTACATGGCAGCATTAAAGATCTCAACTGACTCCTCTCCTACGGAGATCTCATCATCTGTTGAGCAGGTACTTCTACAACCATTGTCACTGACCCAGGCTATGCTCATGTTTAGTGCCCTGTGGTATGCTGATTCTGACCCAAGGTTAACATATTAAGTATTCACAAACAAAAAAATCTGAGTAGTTGATTATGAAGATGAGATCAAGTGTCGATATTTCTTCTTCATCACTGTCCTTTTTCTCTTCCATCTCTCCCTCATCCACCTAGCCCTGGATAAATGTTTGGGGTTCTGAAAAGCAAAAGGGACAATTGGGATAAAAGGTGCATGCTTGCATAATTTACAGTTTATAAATCAGAAGAGATTGTGGAATGAGGGGAAGTTGGATATGAACTTGATGAATAAGTATGAGCACATGAGCATCTTCAATGATTTAAATTGCTTCTTCCAATGCTTTCAGCACTCCTTCTTGCCTAGTCTCAGCTGCGACCACACAAGTGATGGCAGCCACCATCTCCTCTTACATGTAAAGGACTTGCAGACATGCCAGGTCTCCCTGTCAATTGTGTCCAGAGCCTTCTGTTAAATACTAACATGACTTGCAAAGCAGAAGGATGTGTCAGTAAGTGAGGTGCAACTTGTTTTGGTGGTGTGGTTATTGAACTTTTTACTTCATTGCATCCATTTCTTTTGGGTTAGTCAATTGGCCACCATAGCCAACTGTGTCTATAAATGTTAGGTGGAACGGTGAATCAATCGCATGTATCCTGCTTTCTACCAGTTGCACTAAAACCTCCAATGCAATAGGACTATTCCCCAGATTAGAATCACCTTCAGTATGAGTTCCAGCATCTACTTCAATGCTACAATGTACCTCCCCTTTGAAAGTTGCAGATTAACTGTATGTGCTGCATGCAACCTGTAACTCATGCTAGCCCTCATGATTTTGACCTTGTGCTCAGGCTTGCTGCAATAATTTGAATGACCAGGCAATATGAAGTTTCAGCACTCCCTACATCAGAAGACATGGGCTAATCACACTTCTCAAGCTTCATGTCATTTTTAGCCCAACATTAAGTCAAAATTCAATTTTAAATAGTTTCACTTCTTTTAATGTTCACGTGAAAGCTTTTACATTGCAAATATTGCATACAGAATATAGAGACAACAAAAACTGACCTTTTTTAAAAACAACTGCTATATTTGTCACTGCAATGAAATGATGCTTGTGGTTGGATAGTTTAACATCAAATGTATTGTTGTGATAGATATAGGACAGATGTCAGAGGTAGTTTCTTTACTCAGAGAGTAGTAGGGACATGGAACGCATTGCCTGCAACAGTAGTAGACTCAAGATTAGAGTGGTGCTGGAAAAGCACAACAGGTCAGGCAACATCTGAAGAGCAGGAAAATCAATGTTTCGGGCAAAAACACAGATTCTATCCCAAATCATAAATCCCATTTACAGTGAAGTTAATCGTTACAAATTAGATTCCCAGTGCTGTCAGTCATATTGGATTAGATGCATCGAGGGCAGAAAGCCCTAAGAGTAATGCTCAGATCATTCATGTACACAACTGAGGCAAACTTTCATTCACAAAAGCAAAGCAGATTTACAAGTATTGACCTATTTGCAAAAGCTTTTGCCCAAAACATCGATTTTCCTGCTCCTTGGATGCTGCCTGACCTGCTGTGCTTTTCCAGCACCACTCTAATCTTGACTCTGATCCTCAGCATCACAGTAGTAGACTCGACGGCTTAAAGAGCATTTAAATAATCATTGGATAGGCAGATGGACAAGAATGGAATGTTGTAAGTTAGATGGGCTTCAGATTGGTTCCACAGGTTGGCGCAACTTCAAGGGCTGAAGGGCCTGTACTGTACTATGTATCACCATACATAATGGAAGAACAAAAATCATTTGTCAAAACATATAAGTGCAGCTTCTTCCCTTTAAATTATTTATAGGTATTTTCTAAATCCTATAAAGATTCTACATGGAATTGGAGGAGACAAGTCAGTTTAAGCTAACATTTGATCCTCCAATTATTTAATGACAATGACAAATTAAAATTGGGTAAATCCTGTGCTCTTCATTTTAATTATCGCTAGTGACGTACATAGTGAAGAAATAGCTCACATATCTATTAAACACAGATTCTATCACAAATCATAAATCCCATTTACAGTGAAGTTAATTGCTACAAATTAGATTCCCAGTGCTGTCAGTCATATTGGATTAGATACATCGAGGGCAGAAAGCCCTAAGAGTAATGCTCAGATCATTCATGTACACAACTGAGGCAAACTTTCATTCACAAAAGCAAAGCAGATTTACAAGTATTGACCTATTTGCATTCAGGGAGAAAGTATGTGTTCTCCACATCCAGAGACAAATGCAATCAGGACATTGCTAAATGTCAGCGAACTACCTCATCAATCACTTCAAGTGGCTGTCACAGCATTTCTGCAACAATGACTAGGCTAGCTTAATAAGACAGTTCTTTATTGTGCATTAATCAAGCTAAGGACTCATGACAATCCAGAATGGTGAAAATAGATGTTTGTAATAAGGTGAACTTTTTGACTTTTTTTTTGTTATCTGTTACTATATCCATAGTGGTGTTTATATAGCAAGTGTTGTTATTGTTATGAGATGTAGGTTCTTGCAAATATAATATAAACATATTTTTCCTTCTTCTAAATTATTTCATATCATAGACTGCACTGAAGTATTCTTTCTGTTATTACTGCTTATTAAAAATGGGGCTAAAAGGCAGGGGACACCTAGAAAAAAAATATAAAAACTGAATGTTTTAGTTTTGTATCATACTGATTATTCTGACATGTGGAAAAGTAATTCTACACTTTATGTTTATTGCTTTATTTAAACATCCACTGCTTACTAACATAATAACAAAAGGACTTATGAATACTTCCTAATTCTGATTAGTAGTATTTTCCACAAAGAATATATGCTCTTCTAGCCTCTTTCACTCTCTTTCTCTCTCTCCAAGAGTTGGAATTGTTGTATCTCTGAGGTTAAAGAGTATAGTTAGTGAGTTTTACAGCTGGAATAAGAGGACAGAGTGGGAATCAAAAGTATGACTGAAGGCTCATAACGACTTTTATCAACGGCATTCAAGTATAACAGGTCAAATACCTATCTCTTACAGGAGCTGAATTTGTTTGATGGGTTGCTTACAGATGAGGTAGGAAATAGATGCTAGATGTTGCAACTGTGGCTCATGACCTCCTCAAACAACTAATATGCCACACATAAAGTGCAGGATGACAAAATCCACACCAAGACCATTGTCGCTCAACAACCATTTCTTTTGATGAGTTTGAAAATAATCAAAGTGCTGCATGTTTTGCTGCCAATAATGCACAGATCACTACTGATCAATAGCCACCAAATGGAACTGAGGATCTCAAAGTTACATCATATCCATTTTGGGAGAATGAAAAGAGCAGTAGTTTCTTGGCACCTTCTTCATAAAAGCTGTTGTTCAGAGAGTAATGATGATCTCTGCCTGTTTTAAATTCAATTCTAATTTTCTTGTCCATTATTGTCTGACATCTTAATAAAGGCTCATATTTGGTCATATGTCCTGATTTTGACAAGAGCATGCAACATGGAGTTTTGATGAGTGGCATTTATTCCATTGTGGAACAATCTAGGACCAGATAGCACAATCTCAGAATAAACGGGCCATACATTTAAGACAGATGAAGAAAATTTCTTCGCTCAGAGGTTGTGAATCTGTGGAATTTTTTTTTAACCACAAAGGGCTATGGAGACAGCATTGATTAATATATTCAAGATTGTGATAGATTTTTGATCAGTGAGAAATCAAGGATTATAGGAAAAAGACAAGAAAATGGAATTGAGAATTATTAGTTTAGCCATGGCCTCAATGAATGGCAATGGGCTCAATGGGTTGAATGGTCTATTTCTGCTCATACTTCTTATAGTCTCAATACAAATAGGCAGATCCCCTGCTATCATAAATGGATTCTTATCTTCCATGGAGCTATTATGTTGAATTGCAGAAGGTTGTCATGGACAGACAGATGAAGCGTGCAGACTAAATGTGGAAAGAAATGCACTTTTTGTGTACAATGGAGTCAGTGACAAGAAATATCTGAGAGCCTTTTTCTCCTATCTACAAGAGATTAAAGATCTGTTCTACAAAATCTTAGTCCTGATCTTAAACAATATTAATGACAGCCAGTGAATCTCACTCTGCAAGAATGACTAGCTACGTGATGAAGGAGTGGGGCTCCGAAAGCTTGTGGTTTCAAATAAACCTGTTGGTCGATAACCCAGTGTCATGTGATTTTTGATTTTGCAAGAGTCATGTAACAGCACTGACCCATTGGAGCAAAGAATGCTGCAACTATAGGAGCTATGTCAAATCCTTCAACATGAGTTAGAAACCTTATGAAGTCAACATGCATTTCATCATGGTGGATTGTATTTGAACACCACTTGGGTTTTATTTGATCACTTTTTCCATGTCATTGATGCTATTCAAGAGCAGACACATTCGATACATGGTCCAGGTGGAATCAAAATACGTCCACATCCCCAGCCAGATCAGTGAGGATCTGAACATGTTTGAAGTCTGAGTAGGTCCTATTGAATTTTACACTCTCCATGAGAGGTGATTTTCTGCTGTTGATTTCAGTGCAGCGAGTCCATCTCTCCTACTGATGTACCTTGGAGATGTTAGCTATCCTGAATAATATGCAGCTTATTTATGACTGTAATTATAGCTCAAAGTTGTTGACTGCAGATCAAACAATCAAAGATGCCAATCTTGAAACAAGCCAGATATTGCAAACTATTGTGTTTATGAATCTTGTCGACATTTGTTCTAATAGAACTGCAATATTTCAATAGTACTCTCAAGTTAGGTAATTTTTCTTGTAGATGAATTCCTGATTCAAAATACAGAGGAACCTTGATTATCGGAACGAGATAGGCATGCATTATTTCGTTCGGATAATTGGTTATTCGGTTAATTGATTTAATGCCTTTCCTATGTGGCTCGGAGTTTTCTGCTGTCCATTCCCCACTCAGGGGACAAAGCAGCAGCACACCATGTGCAAGCCCCACCCCCCCCCCCCCCCCCCGCCTGCCCCCCCAATCCATCCCAACACCACCCCACCCCCGCCCTCTCCCCAACCCTGTCAAACACTCTAACTACTTCATATATTAGAACACGTCCAGTGTGGAATCAGGCCCTTTGGCCCAACGAATTCACACTGACTCTCCAATAAGTAACCCTAACAGACCCATTCCCCTACATTTAAACCCTGACTAATGCACCCCACCTACTCATCCCTGAACACTGTGGATAATTTAGCATGGACAATTTACCTACCCTGCACATCTTTGGATTGTGGGAGGAAACTGAAGCATCCAGAGGAAACGCAGATAGACACGGGGAGAATGTGCAAACTCCATACAGACAGTCACCCGAGGTTGGAATCAAACCCGGGTCCCTGGCGCTGTGAGGCAGCAGTGCTAACCACTGAGCCACAATGCCGCAGCCCCCATATAATGTGATATTTAATAATAATGTATTAGGCTTTGAATATTGTGTGATGGTGCCACAATGGAATGTTACAGTGCAGTTTCAATGTAAACACAAGCGAATGATTATGTATTTGTTCTTACAGGTTCTTGGAACCCAAATTGTTTATGACTTAAGAGGTTCAGACAAATTCTCTCCATTACTTCCACTCTGTATAGCTTAGCAACTAAGTGAACTCGTTTACATATTACTATGATTAGATAGCTGGACATCAACATTTTCCAATTAAACTAAGTACGCTAATACTTGCAAAACCACACATTTGATTTGACTTTACAGATGTGAAAGCTCTAAGGTCATTGTTAGTGAACTTAAAGAAGACAGGAAAAGATAAAAGAAAATCCACCTTATTTCTCTTTTAACAGACAATTTTATTTTGCAACAGTCTTATAATATTTGCAAGCAACATATTTCATTTCTGCTTGTGGGTGTTACTATATAACCTAAAGGTCTTTTATTTGTTCATTTGTGACACATGAGTATCGTCAAATGCATTACCAGATTTTTTTGCCCAATCCTAGTTGCCGTTGAGAAGGTGCTGTGAACACTTATTGAACTGTTGTAGCACAGGATCACCCACAGTGGTGTTAAGGAGGAAGTTCTAAAAATTTGAACCAGCAACAGTGAAGTGCCATTGTTCCATGTTAGGATGGTACATGTCTTAAAGAAGGGTTGCAATATTCCCATGCATCTGCTGCCTATATAGTTCTCAGTAGGAGAGGTCGCAGGTTTGAAAGCTGATGTCAAAGGTGCCTTGGTAAATTACTGCTGTGGATCTTGTAAATGGCCTGCAGTGCTGTGACTGTACATCGGAGATTTACCTGGACCATCTCTGACACCTCCCTCCACTTCCTGGACCTCTCCATCTCCATTAATGACGACCGACTTGACACTGACATTTTTACAAACCCACCGGCTCCCACAGCTACCTGGATTACACCTCTTCCCACCCTATCTCTTGCAAAAATGCCATCCCGTATTCCCAATTCCTCCGCCTCCACCGGATCTGCTCCCAGGAGGACCAGTTCCACCACAGAACACACCAGATGGCCTCCTTCTTTAGAGACCGCAACTTCCCTTCCCACGTGGTTAAAGATGCCCTCCAATGCATCTCATCTACATCCCGCACCTCCGCCCTCAGACCCCACCCCTCCAACCGTAACAAGGACAGAACGCCCCTGGTGCTCACCTTCCACCCTACCAACCTTCGCATAAACCAAATCATCCACCGACATTTCCGCCACCTCAAAACAGACCCCACTACCAGGGATATATTTCCCTCCCCACCCCTTTCCGCCTTCCGCAAAGACCATTCCCTCCGCGACTACCTGGTCAGGTCCACGCCCCCAAACAACCCACCCTCCAATCCTGGCACTTTCCCCTGCCATCGCAGGAACTGTAAAGCCTGTGCCCACACCTCCTCCCTCACCTCTATCCAAAGCCCTAAAGGAGCCTTCCACATCCATCAAAGTTTTACTTGCACATCCACTAATATCATTTATTGTAACCGTTGCT
This sequence comes from Chiloscyllium punctatum, assembly GCF_047496795.1. Classification (NCBI taxonomy): domain Eukaryota; kingdom Metazoa; phylum Chordata; class Chondrichthyes; order Orectolobiformes; family Hemiscylliidae; genus Chiloscyllium; species Chiloscyllium punctatum. The sequence goes on along the minus strand of NC_092741.1, from coordinate 133,534,695 downwards.
CCCGATGCGGTCTCCTCTACATTGGGGAGACTGGGCGCCTCCTAGCAGAGTGCTTTAGGGAACATCTCCGGGACACCCGCACCAATCAACCACACCTCCCCGTGGCCCAACATTTCAACTCCCCCTCCCACTCTGCCGAGGACATGGAGGTCCTGGGCCTCCTTCACCGCTGCTCCCTCACCACCAGACGCCTGGAGGAAGAGCGCCTCATCTTCTGCCTCGGAACACTTCGACCCCAGGGCATCAATGTGGACTTCAACAGTTTCCTCATTTCCCCTTCCTCCACCTCACCCTAGTTCCAAACTTCCAGCTCAGTAACTGTCCCCATGACTTGTCCGGACTTGTCCTACCTGCCTATCTCCTTTTCCACCTATCCATTCCACCTTCTCCTCCCTGACCTATCAAGTTCATCCCCTCCCCCACTCACCCATTGTACTCTATGCTACTTTCTCCCCACCCCCACCCTCCTCTAGCTTATCTCTCCACGCTTCAGGCTCACTGCCTTTATTCCTGATAAAGGGCTTTTGTCTGAAACGTCGATTTCGAAGCTACTTGGATGCTGCCTGAGCTGCTGTGCTCTTCCAGCACCACTAATCCAGAATCTCACTTATTGGAGATGATCACTGCCTGTTTTTTTTTGTAGCTCGAATATTACTTGCTGTTTTATCAGGCCGAGCCAGGATATTGTCCAAGTCTTTCTGTGTATTTTTTGGACTGTCATTAAGTGAAAAGTCACAAATGGTGCTGAACATTGTACAAACATCAGTGAATATCAAAGAGTAGACCACCAGTAAGTCCAAATGGAAGAGGCACTTACCTTTGATTATGATAGTTTATTGCATGATAGTATGGTTTACATTATTACTCAGGCATGTTTATTATGACTCTGGGGAGCTGGACAGAACACATTTGCTCTCCAGCTACTCATTCAGAATACTGTTCAATGTTGGATGAACATCAACTCCTCCAGAGCTGCTTCCACGGCACACCCCTGCAAAGATGTAAAGCCTTTGCGTTCTACAATTTTGTGATTTCTTGGAAGCAGTTGTTTTTTGGCAGTCAAAATCACAGCCTTTATGTTGTGAAGAAAATGAGGTACAGAAATAATGAAATCCCTCACTGTAGTTGGGGCTCCTGATTTTGTTTTCTGCATTGAATAGCAGTAATTCTATTCGAACCAAGACTAGAACTGAGAAGCAGCAAATATATAATAGTCGTTCTTTGCAGCAAGATGATTAGTTAAATCCCCCTACCAGCCCAGGACAGAGGAATGTATTTGATTAAGCAGATTGTACTATTCAATCAATATTTATTCACATAACTTTTGATATCTCCTGAGGGTGATTCCTTCACATTCTTAAGTGCAAGTCTCAGTTTTCTTTGGAACCAGATATTTGTTGCATATGTTAGAGTAAAACAGTCCGCAAGTTATCACAGCTAAGTAAGTACAAACGGATGGAGGAAACACAGATGGTATTCAAGAATTTAACATGAAAGCTGAACTCAGCAAAAAAAAACTGTGATTGAATTCATTGAAGTGCTAATAGGCTTTCATTCAATGTCTTCAGAAAAATGAAACTACTGATACCTAAGGATCGACAAGAATATTTGCAGGCTGGAATGAATATTCGTTTGCACCACTTACAAACTGTTTCAAATTGAATGAATTGGCATCTCCAAATGAAGGAAAGTTTTCTTGAACAGTGCAATTGCAACAATTGTTTGCATTTATGTAGCACCTTTAACATATTGTAGCTTTGTACCAAATTTAGTAACTAAATATCCTGATGTTATGTTAGATACCCAAAAGCAATTATTAAAATAAATTTTAAGGAGCATGTTTGAGGAGGAATATAATTGGAGATGTTGAGGAAAGAATTTCTGAACTCAGGGATTAGGCAGTTAGACACCTCCACCGATGATGGAACAGTGGACATCAGGATTAACAACAGGACAAAATTAGAGGAATACAGGTAAATTGGAAGGTATCATCAATATTATAAGTTTGATGCTTTTAGAAGGCTGGAAGCACAAAGAATGTTGAGGAAGCAGTTAGCATCACTTCAAACTGCAAATACAGTGTCAACGTATGATCCTTTGAGATATTTACTAACTCAGGACCTCTCCTTTGAGAATTCAGGTCGTATTCAAGCACAAAACAGAGAGCACAATAAAGAATTATGAATCAGAGAGATAAATGTAGACCACTCAGCAGTGTTTGTTGCCGTCATCTATCATAGTTAAACTAATTTAGTGTTAGAAATATAATGATTCTGATTGGATGACTGGTGCCATTAAGTACAGACCTTTTTTGATGGTCTGTACATTATGGCATACATGATGCCCATGGAAAAAATGGTCAGCTTACATTACGTTCAGTTATATTATAATTCTTTTCATAAGATATAGAATTTTGAGAGGATAACCTCATTCTTCTCAAGTATGGTGCACACTTAGCTTCAAGACCATTTGAAAAACATTTAAGAACATGTCTACAACTAGAATGCATATATGATTTTTAAAAATTCTTTCATAGGATGTGGGTGTCGTTGACTGGGCCAGCATTTATTGCTCGTTCCCAGTTGCCTTTGAGAAGATGGTGGTGAGCTGCCTTCTTGAATCACTGCAGTTCATGTGTTGTAGATAAACCAACAATCCATTAAGGAGGCATTCCAGGATTTTGGTCCAATTATACTGCAGGAACAGCAATGTATTTTCAAGTCAGGATAGTGAATGACTTGGAGGTGAACTTGTGTTCCTAGATATCTGCTGTCCTTGTCCTTCTAGATGGAAGTGGTCGTAGGTTTGGAAGGCACCATCTAAAGATTTTGGGCAAATTTCTGCAGTGCATCTTGTAGGTTGTACACACTACTGCTACTGAGCATTGGTGGCAGAGGGCGTGGATGCTTGTGATGTGGTGGCGATTAAGTGAGCTGGTTTGTCCTGAATTGTGTCAAGTTTCTTGAGTTTTGGAGCTGCACTCATTCAGACACCTCGGGAGTATTTCACCACACATCTTGATTTATCCATTCTAGACTGGGGACAGGCTTTGCCAGAAGATGAATTATACACAGAAATATTCCTATCCTCTGTTCTGTTGTTGTAGCCATTGTAAGTCCAATTACTTGAAGCTCTGCAAATCCACATTGTAATTTCTTGAGATTTAATGTCACTCTAACGTAGCTTGTTTTGAACATATCAGAAACTGAACCCTAAGTGGAAGAATAACTCCTTACATTCTACAATGATTATGACTAACATATCTTTATAATCTTTCTTGAACGTAGTGACATTTGGCATTGATCAATAAAAATTTACCACCTCAAAAATCTTTCTGCTCACAGCCAGTTCTGAAAACATCTGTTTCAAATATGATATTACAGAGGAAACTTTATCAAAATACGTTTGGTAAGAACTAAGTTTAATTACTGAGATTAGTTGGCCAAGTCACATATTCAGCTATCGAAAAAAAATTACAACTATTTACATGAATTTTTTCCCAGTTCTGGATAACAGATGTGCAGCCATTTATCCCCAATTCTTCACAAATACATGAAAGAAAGCAAAGAGTGCCATTTTATTTCTTGTAAGGTCAATATTTTAAATGACTTATTTGTGATGGATTTTAATCTTAATTTGCTATTTGCTGTATCACATGACTTCTCAGGTATATCCACCTCCAAGAGGCCATCATCCAAAAAAATGTTTCCACGTGTACACTGACAACATCCAGCTTTATCTCACAGCATCTCTCCCAACAGCCTGTACTCTCTCTGAATGGGCACATTGGTTATTGGATTTCCAGTACTAACTGAACAGAAATTCCCACCAATCAAACAGATGGAGTGCTAAAGTAATTGTATCCACGTAAAAATTTTTGTTCTGTAGCTATTGGTACTATCTTTTCTCTGGCAATGACTTTAGGCTGAACCCAACTCAGTGCCACATTTTATCCCAACATGAACCTCCAATCACATATTCCCATATACTTTATGACTCTATGACGTATTCCCATACACAAATAGGGTCTCACACAGGCAATTAGTTAATAAAAGTATCCCACATGGGATAGGGGCAAGCGTACTGGCATGGGTTGGGAATGGTTTAATGAACAGAAAACAGCGAGTAGGAACAAATCAATTTTCAGGTTAGCAGACCGTGACTTGTGAGACTGATCAAAGATCAGTGCCTTGGTCCCTGCCATTTCCAATCTCTATAAATGGATGGGATGTGTGGATTGAAAGTAAAGACTCAGAAATTCCAAACTAAGAAGTGAAATGTTGGAGATACTCAGCAGGTATGGCTACATGCTTCAGAACTGAACCCAGAAATTCCTAAGAGGAAACTGTCAATGGAGAGCGTAAATTGAAGTTACACATCAGGACCATTCAGGAATATTGCTGCAGCTGACTCCCTAGGAATTAGCCAGGAAAATTTCCATAGGACAATTGCCTAGCATCTGGAACTCCCTGAAAATATCCCTTAAAGGTGGATATTATAGAGAATTCCAACTCACTTGAGTGCAATATTTCAGGAAAATCTACAGGACTAAAAACTTGCTCTAACTACTTCATAGAATAGAATCCCTACAGTGTGGAAACATGCCCTTTGGCCCAATAAGTCTATACTGACCCTCTGATAAGTAACCCTAACAGACCAATTACCCTACATTTAACCCCTGACTAATGCACCCAACCTACTCATCCCTGAACACTATGGACAATTTAGCACGGCCAAGTCACCTGACCTGCACATCTTTGGATTGTGGGAGGAAACCGGAGCAGCTGGAGGTAACCCAAGCAGACATGGGGAGAATGTGCAAACTCCACACAGCCACCTAAGGCTGGAATTGAACCTGGCTCCCTGGGGTGGTGAGGCAACTGAGACGCCATGCCGCACTTTAATAGAATTGAATCTCCACAGTGGGGAAACAGGCCCTTCAGCCCACCAAGTCCACATTGACCCTCTAAAGATTGACCCATTCCCCTACATTTTAACCCCTGACTAATGTACCTAACCTACACATTCCTGAGCAGTATGGGCATTTTCCCACAGCCAATTCACCTCACCTACACGTCTTTTGGATTGTGGAAGGAAACCGAAGCACTTGGAGGAAACCCACGCAGACACGGGTAAAATGTGTAAACTCCACACAGACAGTAGCCCGAGGCTGAAATCGAACCCGGATCCCTAGCACTGTGAGGCTATTAAGCTGAACCTCTGACTCACCACTGACCTCACAACTTCACCCTTCTGACCCTGAGCCCCTCTAATATGGTGATCACCCTGAAACACAACGACCTTCCATTCCATCTCCACCTTGCCCAAACCGACGCCCCCAACCTGACCTGACAATTTCGGACCAGACACGGACCCTGGACTGGCAACTCAACATCAACCCCAATCCAGCTCATATGGATACAGCACCTCTCCCCCAAAACCATTGCCCCCACACTCCCAGAATCCCCCTGGCCCCCACCACCCTGCACCTCACTGACCCCATCAGAACCAAAATCCTACCACTGACCCGTCTCTGCTGAACCAAACACCCCCACAATGATCTGATACCCTTACCCAGCCTAACTTGACCCAATCCCACTGGAAGCACCCCTGATCCAAAACTGGTGAGAGTCTGAGCTTTAGGGGAGATGCAAAGGTGCTTCACGGGGATTTTGACATGCCCAGTGAGTGAGCAAACATTTGGAAACAAGTGGAATGTCAGTGAGATTTTCCACTTTGGTCAGAAAAAAAGCATAAATAGAGAATATTTCTCAAGTGGTGAGAGGTTTAAAAGCAGTTGAGTTCTCTTGTTCATGTACAGCAAGCAATTAAGGGAAGTGGTATATCGACTTTTCTTACAAGGGGATTTGAATAGAACACTAGAAACGCTTTGCTGGATTTATAGACAGAATCAGGGAGACATAATTTTGTGGCTTGTTGACATATTTTATATGATAATTTCTCTATGTGATGTGCTTTGGGACATCTGATAATAGTAAAGGTATTATATAAACACAGCAGTTGTTTTTATTAACTTGTACCTGTGGGACCAAGTCTGTGTCAGTTGATCAAACATTCCGGATAACCAAGAGATACACATAACCACAGTGAACCCTGACCAAGCAAAGCTTCAAAGTGTCAACATCCCTCAAAAAATCTATGTAAAAACATCAACACACCTCCTAAAATCAATGGAACAACTCACAGTAAGTCATAGACACGTAAGACAGGGAGTACACACATCACTGTTATACTTTATTTCCAGCATAAATATTCAGACATTGCGGTAGATCATAGAATTTGAGATGTATAATTTTTGATCGTTTATCAAGAGTGCCAGTTGGTAAGGTGCCAGTTAAAACAAAGTTTTCTGTACAAACTATTATTGTTGTTTTAAATGACTATGTTCCCCAGGTAACATCAAGCAGGCTGATTGTCACCTGGAAAAAATGTTTTTCAATTTCTCTTACACTCTTGTTACAGACACAACATTAAAAAAGTCAGTCATTGATCCAGAAGCTGAATATAAAAATCTCCTTGCAAACCCTAACTGAAATCCAATTACTACAATCTACCATTCTTAAACCAAGTTTAGATTTGTGACCTGCAGAAGTATTAAGGTCCACTGAGCAGTGGGATAACACAATGTGTACTAAATGGTATCATGCATCTATACATAAAAAGCATGCAATATCCAAGTGTTTTGAGCTACACTATCAAAAATGTGCTTAGGTCAGTTATAGGGATTTACTGCTTAGAAAAAGGTCCACTGGCCAATATGCCCATGCAAGTTATCAGACACCTACCTACTTTGGTCTCAGTTTCCAGCACTAAGCCTTGCATTCTATGACATTTCAAGCGTCCATCTAAATATTTCTTAAATGATGTGAAGGTTCCCATTTCTACTACCCTTTTGAGTAGCGAGTTCCAGATACCCACCACCCTTTGGGTGAAAATAAATCCTCCTTAAATCCCCTCCAACTCTTCTGCCTCTTAAGATCTATGTATATGGTTATTGACCTCTCTCCTCAAGGGATAAGTTTCTTCTAATCTACTTTATCTACATCACTCAGAAATTTGTGTGGCTCTAGTAGGCCACCTCTCACCCTTCTCGACTCCAAGGAAAATGATCTCACCCTATCCAGTCTCTCTTCATAACTGAAATATTCCAGTCTAAGCAATGTCTTGGTGAATCTCCTTTGCCCCATCTCTTGTGCAATTACATCTTCTCCTAGTTTCGTGACCAGAAATGCACACAGTATTTAGCTGTAACTTAGTCTTGTACTGTTTCATTATAACCTCTCTTCCTTTTTATGCAATACCTCCTCTAACAAAGGCTATTTGTCACACCACCATCTTCCATGTCATCTGCAAATTTATTGATCAAATCTTTTGTGTTCTTGTCTAAGTCATTATGTACATGACAAAGAGAAAAGGACCCAGTTGAATGGAAAAAGACTTCCAGTCACAAACCAACCTTTGACCAAAATCCTCAGCCTGTTGCCACTAAACCAAATTTTGGACCCAATTTGATAACTTTCCCTGGATCCCACAGGTACTTGCTGTTTGACCAGTCTTCCATTTGATACCTTGTTAAAAACCTTGCTAAAGCCATATGAACTACATCAACTGCACCACTCTCATCTATACAACTAGTTACCTCTGAAAAACACAATGATGTTTATAAGCAGTTTTACTAAAGATGAATCTAAATGCAAATATTGGCCATGTTGTACCACATAGCATGATTTAAGTGTTACATGTTTTAATATGTTAAAATAAAACAAAGAACTGCAGATGCTGAAGACCTGAAACAAAAACAGAAAAAGCTAGAGAAACTCAGCAGGTCTGGCAGCATCTGTGAACAGAAAGCAGTGCGGATTTTGACAGCTGTGGCCATTCTTCAGTTCTGAAAAAGGTTCACTGCACTCAAAGCACTAACTCTGCTTTCTTCCACAGACCTGCTGAGTTTCTCCACCTATACCTGTTTATGTTTTAGCATGTGTTCTTCTCTTCTTTATATAAATTCAAGCTATTTCGGAAATTTTATGTTTAAAATATTTCTTAATAATGGGTACAGGATGATGTGGCTGCAGACCTCTCTGGTTCCATCTGCTCGAGTTCCAACCTTTGAGCAGTTGATGACCAAGACCACAGTTACATCACAGCACATCTCAGAATCTCATCTATATATTCATTAAAACCTATCTCTACATAACACATCAAGCACCACATATGGCAACAAATGAATTTTTTTTTAAAAATAAGGCAGCAGGCTAATTGTTGACCAGTGTCTCAAAATTCACATCTATTGACAACAATTAATTTACATATCTCAGCAGTTTTAAAATAGGTACAGTTTACAGTGATTTGCCAGTCTGGGACATCTGGAACAAAATATGCTTCTGAAGTATAATATCTGGAGTAAAAGCTTGAAGCTCCTGTCATATCTTTTACTGTTAACTGAATGTTATATTGTTTTTTAAGTTTTAATACATTAGTATCATGACCTTAACAATACATCATGTCGCCACTCAAGTGAAACTAGGACCTTTCAAGACCTCAGAATGCTTTTAGTCAAACAAATACGTAAAGTGTTCAGTCAGAGTTGGATTGCATTGTAATGAAAGCTTTTAGGTTAAAATTTATAAGCAATATTAGGCTCAAAATTTAATTACAGATTTTCTTTCTTTACAGACATAGAGGTTCCTAGAAACTGATGTAGAATATATAGTGTATGTTCAATCACAATTCCGTCAAATCTGGAATTAAAATGCTAATCAAATGTGATTATGCAATCAGTATTATAAAAACTCATCTGGTTCGCCAACGTCCTGTATGGAAGGGAATTTGGAACCCTTACTTGGTTTGGCTTATATGTGATTTCAGACTGACAGCAATGTGATTGACTCTTAACTGCCTTCTGAAATGCCTTAGAATTGCAATTAAATCAAGATCAACTCGAGATAGATAACAAATGTCAATCTTGCCAGAGATGCTTTATATACCTTTGTTATAGACCAAACCAAAATATTCAGCAGATTAGTAAATACTCTAACTTTGTCTTATTTTTAAGTAAATGTGAGGTATTGCATTCTAGATGCAATGTGATTGATCAAACTACCAGATTTAAAGCAAAACACATTTTATTCATCCACTATGGCTAAAATAAAACAAAAGAAAGAAAGAATTGGAATAACTTAACTCTATTGGAAAATGTAATAGAAGAATACTTACAGTAACTATTACTAATTAACTGTTCCAGTATAGTAATATACCATAAACATATCCTTGGCAAAAGGCAAGTTTAGAAAATAAGTCGTCTGACATGCAACTGCCATAGCAGGAAAAGAACCCCCAGTTTTTGACTCCAATGAACAGAGGGAAAAACTAGTTTTCATTTCTTCCAGACCCCACAGCAACTACAGAAAGCTAAACTAAAGATCCTGGTTCTGTAGGAGTTTGAAGACACCCTTTCAAGCTGCTTCTATTGTTCCAACTTTAAAAAGAAACCAAGGACTCGCAAGCTGTTTAGTCTAGTGGCTCTGGTGGACTTCTCATCAGCTCTGCTTTAAAATCTCTCTTCAAAAAAGCCAGGACAAAATAACCTCTTAAAACCACAACATTGTCACACCCATCCAAGCATAAACAAAAATAATGAGGGAAAGTTATAACTATATCAATTAACTTCACTGACTCTGGGGACGGACCTGCAATGCAAGCTGTTGAGGAACAACGAATGATGGATCACAAATTCAGGTTTTGTTTCGTTAATGTGTGCCTGTGTCAAATCCATTTTGTTGCAGTCAGATTAAGAAATTACAAGCCAGCAACAATTGACAGAGGGCACCACATTTTCTCTGGAAAAATGCAGCAAATATCTACATACATATCGGAGTCTTATATTGATACTCCAATAAATGGCTAGTCTCACGTCAACTAAGTTAACATATGCTTGCAGTTCAATGGCAGTTAATACAAAATAACTTTTCAACTCTTGGCAGTCTGAAAGAACAAATCGTGTATGTAAACGTTAAGATAGGGTACACTGACAGAAAGTGGCATTACAGTCAAGCCTCCTCTTTCTCCCTGTTTGAATTATATTTAATTGCTACATTCCAACTTGATGTGGCAAGGTTGTTTTAAAAAACTGCATTTGTTGTTTTGATTTACAGTATCTGTGTGGGATTCAGTCCTGAAATTGAGATTAATTTGGAAGAATGGCATCTTACTTCAACAGAATTAAAAGTCAGTACAAGAAGGAATTAATTTTGTTGTCTTATTGATGTTGTCACCAGGTTTAAATTAAAATCATTATTCCTTTCTGCCTGTTGCCATCTCTCACCTTAATATCGCCAACAGCAGTGAGTTAGTCCACACAAGTCTCTGTTCTTTGCTGCTTACTGAGGTAAGGTGATCTCCTTGTGTTTTTCCTAAGTTTTTTTTATCTTCAGCACAGTTTGTTTCAGATGGACACCAAACAATATTAATAAAAACTATTCATTTAACAAAGGTAAACTACCACATCTTTAAATCTGAAACATATAGCTGTAATGAGTGTCAATCTGGTATTCAAAGCTAGCATTTAGTCTCTGCTGGCTAATGGCCAGAGTAGAGACTGAAACTTGCTGTTACGATCCAGAGATGGAAACAATCCCACTGAACCAGTGATCATTTCAATCAGCTGAGGAAACTTTGCTGGATTTTTTATGTTGGATTTGGGCATCACTACCAATGGCAGCATTTGTTGCTTATCCTGAATTGCAATTGAGAAAATGGTGGTGCGACTCTTCTTAAACTAGTGCACACTATCTTGTACAAGTACCCTCATGGTGCTGTAGTAAGAGCATTCCAGCATTCTGACCCAATGACAATGAAGGCAGTGAAATCTATCTCCAAGTCAGGATGCTGTGTGGCCTGGAGGGGAACGTTGCAGGTTTACAGAAGGTCCTTCTAGGTGGTAGTGATCGTAGATTTGGACTGTGCTTTTGAAGGGGCCTTGGGGAACTGCTGCCACTCTGTGTGGTGGTGGAGGGAATAAAAGGTTAACTTAGTGGTTGAGGTGCCAATCAAGTGGACGTCTTGGTCACATAAACCACTGAGATTCTGCGGGTTATTGAAACAATACATCCAGACAAGTGGGGAGTATTACGTCACACTCCCGACTTATACCATGATGATGCTGAAGAGGAGGTGAATCACCTGTTACAGACTTCACATCCAGTTTGGTTTCTGGTCAAGACAACTCTCAGGATGTTGATAGTGGAGGATTTCTGTGACCGTAATGCCATTGGATGTCAAGAGAAAAAGGTTAGTTTGCTGTTTGTTGAAAATAGGCCTTGCCTGGCACTTGTGTGGCACAAATGTTACTTGCCACTAAGCAGACTAAGTCTGAACATTATCCAGTCTTTGTTGCTTATTAGCATAGATTGCATCAGAATCTGAAGATTCAGGGACGGTGCTAATTATTGCATAATCATCAGCAAATATCCCTAGACTGACCTAATATTTCAATGTTAAATTCTATCTTACACTTGTCAGAATGACCTTGAATGGGGATTTAACTCTTCACTTCCTTAGTCCAGAGGAGGCAACTTAATGCCTATTCAATTGTTCACATCATTAAATAGGAAATTCAAGGTGCAATCTCATTTGGAGAAGGTATGTGTAAGATAGAGGGCTGATATCCACATGAAATACAAATGTCCCAGGGTGTAAGGTGACATTCTACATATTATTTTTGAAATTATTTCTCATTCAAATTGGAAAAGAAAATGGCATTTTCAACTCAATTAGTACAATTCTGCAAAAATTGTGAAGGAACTGTCCCAAAGGGGCCCTGATAGAATTTGAATACGAGTTTAAAAGTATTAAAATAATTAAGAATTACATTTGTTAAGCAGTAAATCAAAAACAAAATTAAAATTATCAATTGAGCTTGCAGCATGATTCTTTTGAGTGGTTGACAAATTGTATTTATTCACAAATGGATCGTAGAGGTTTACAACACAGAAAAAGGCCTAATGATCCATCGTATCCATGCAAGTCAATTTACTTTATTGGTCAGAGCATTGAGTATAGGAGTTGGGAGGTCATGTTGCAGCTGTTAGTTGCAGGATATTAGTTAGGCCACTTTTGGAATATAGCTTGCAATTCTGGTCTCCTTCCTGTCGGAAGGTTGTTATAAAACTCGAAATGGTTCAAAAAAGGTTGACAAGGATGTTGCCAGGTTTGGAAGATTTGAGCTATAGGGAGAGGCTGAACAGGCTGGGACTGTTTTCCCTGGGGTTTCAGTGGCTGAGGGATGACCTTAGACATTTTTAAAATCATGAGGAGCATAGTTAGGACAAATAGATAAAGTCTCTTCCTTGGGGTAGGGGAGTCTAGAACTAGAGCACATAGGTTTAGGGTGAGAGGGGAAAGATATAAAAGGGACCAAAGGGGCAATGTTTTCATACAGGGTGTGGTGCGTGTATGGAATGAGCTGCCAGAGGAAGTGCTGGAGGCTGGCACAATTACAGCATTTAAAAGGCATCTGGATGGGTATATGAATAGGAAAGGTTTAGAGGGATATGGGCCAAGTGCTGGCAAATAGGACGACATTAGGTTAGGATAATTGGTTGGCATGGGCGAGTTGGACCCAAGGGTCTGTTTTTGTGCTGTACATCTCCATGACTCCATGACTCTATAACTATTCTAATCCCATTTCCCGGCACTTAGTATGCCTTGGTATGGAAAGTGTATATCTAAATACTGCTTAAATGTTATGAAGGCTTCTGTCCCTACCACACTTATGGACAGTGGGTTCCAGATTCCCATCATCCTCTGTGTGAAAAGGTTTTTCCTCACATCCCCTCTTAACCACCTGCCCCTTCTCTTAAATAAGTCCATACAATACACCTTTTCTCACTGAACCCTGGAAGCAGTATGGCCATGACAATGCCCTGACCAATCAGAGTTGAAATTAATCAGTTAAGACAATTTGCAGTTCCTGCTGCATCTCTATGGCAATTTCTGCTTTACAGCATTAGCAGTTCTTTTACATTTTATTCTGCTAAACTAACCATTGTTAAAAAGAGAAAAGATGTCAAAGCACTTCATCTTGCACCCATCAGAACTGGAAAGAAATACTAAAAAAAAGGAACAATTTATACAACCATGAGAGGGGTTGTGAAGTAATGGTAATGTCGCTGGATATTCAGTGGATATGAATTCATGGCAGATGGTGAAAGCTGATCTGAAACTAAAAGCTAGCCCATTGTCAACCATGGAAGCACTGCACAAAAAAATCTGTTTCTCTATTGGGAAGGGACTCTGATATCTTTACCTGGTCTACAGTTGACTCCAGACCCATAGCAATGTAGTTGACTCTTATCTGCCCTCTGGATTAGTGATTGTCCCCCATTCTATAAATGAATTTGAAAGCATAAAGCATGAGAAGAGGGTGCCGTCTGGCAGCATTTCTGCTGAGAAATCAGAGTTAGCATTTTGGATTGAGTGACGCTTTCTCGGAGTCTCTGACAACAGTTACGCAATAGTGGGGGAAGAGTATAGAGTAGGGTAACCGATTGGCATTTTCCTGGAGGGAGCAGGGTCTTTTGCAACCGGAGTGGTGGAGCCAGTTACCATCGGATAAATAATAAGGCAACGAGTCTTGGCAACAACTTGTGTTTATTTAATTATATGATATAACTGCATAATATAACTTGTTTATATGACTGAGAATTTTTGGTCATTGATATTGCAAAATGGCAACTGAAAAGCATCAATTATTAAAAATTTTCAAATATTAAAACTGGAGCGATATTTCTCCCAGATTGAGTCTTCATTCTAGCTCTCTCCTACATCGAGTCATAGAACTGCACAGCATGAAACAGACCCTTTGGTCCACGCCGACCAAATATGCTAAATTAATCCAGTCCCATTTGCCAGCATTTGGTGTTTGTTCTTTTGTGCAAGAAACTTATGTTCTGCTGTTAATAAAAAGAAAATCTGTAGCCTCATGTGAATCAGATTCCACGCTGACACACACAGTAACCAAATGCAAAATCATTTAACACATGATCCAGCAGGCCAGGTTTCATTCAGAGATCAGACCTGTCTAGTATTAACAACAGCTGGGATCAAAACCACAGTTTGTGTCAGGAAACAGTGATTTCTTTCTTTTATGAGGCAAGATGTGCAGATCCCAAATATTTTCTGTACTACAGAATGCAATCAATCGTATTATCCATCTTAATGCATTATCATAAATAGTAGAAAAATGATTCCAATAGAATGTACATTAACATTATTTTACTTTAAATGTGACAATGCATTCAAAATACATAAGAGGCCACACATGATGAAAGTATCAAAGTTATTTGTTATGTATTTCCTCTCTGCAGTGTATCGTAACACACTGAATAGTTTTACAGTCTAGTGGTGTTAATTATGTTAACATACAAAGTTGTTGATTAAAGATGACATGTTATAGATGAACATCAGTCAACCTGTTTGTTGTGGTTATAGCTAATATTAATAAATTTCTCAAGGGATCCAAGAACAGGCTGGAATGGTTTGTGATTTAAGAGAGTGCTACATTTTATTAACACTTTTAATAGATCCCTGCAGATATTGCTCATGGATAATTAAGGGGTTTAAATGCAGATTACCATTTTTTGCACTTGCTCTCTCTCTCTCTCTCTCTTTACACATTCAGTGGCAACAGAGTTTAAAGTGAAATTTGTTAATGAGCAGAATCTTCTGGGCCTGTGAAAAGCTGAGCAGGAGATCTTATTTGGGTGGGAGGAAAAAGTTTAGTTTCCCAATAGCGGGCTAATGTTTTGTGATTAAATTCTCAGAAACTCCCAGGTAGAATTGGTTGCCTTAGCTTCATTGTTGGCAACCAATTTTGCCTTAATTCGCATGCCATAGATACTCATCAACACACCAACCCTCTGGAATTTCACTCATGAATGCAAAACCTTGGCAAAAATGGGAAACATGTGTTTGCGAATGCAGTTGAATGAATGAGGCATGTATCTGATGGGGCAGATGATTTCTTCCAAGCTCTAGTGAGTAAAGACTCTTTCACTCACCTGACTCATAGGGTCATAAAGCATGGAAACAAAACATTTGGTTCAATTCATCTGTGCCTACCAGATATCCTAAATTATCTAGTCCCATTTGCCAGCACTTGGCCCATATCTCTCTAAATCCTTTCTATTCATATATCTATCCAGTTGCTTTTTAAGTGTTGCTAATTTACCAGCTTCCACCACCTTCTCTGGCAAATCATTCCATACACACACCACCCTCTTGTATGAAAATGTTGCTCATTAGGTCTCTTGTAACTCTTTCTCTTCTCACTTTAAACCTATGTCCTCTGGTTTTGGACTCCCGTAGCCTGGGGAAAAGACTTTGCCTATTCACCCTCTCCATACCCCTCATGATTTTATAAAACTCTCTGAGGTTTATATCCAGCCTCCAACAATCCAGGGAAAGTAAGTCCAACATATTCAGCCTCTCCCTGTAGCTCAAACCCTCCAATCCTGGCAACATCTTTGTAAATCTTTTCTGAATGCTTTCAAGTTGCACAACATCTTTCCTATAGCAGGGAGACCAGATTTGAATGCAGTATTCCAAAAGTAGTCTAACCAATGTCCTGTACAGCCACAACATGACCTCCCAACTCTTATACTCAGTGCACTGACCAAGAAAGGCAAATGTACTAAATACTTTCTTCACTTCCCTGTCAACCTGTGACTGCCCTTTCAATGAACTATGAACCTGTACCCCTTTTATTGACAAGCTGTTTCTTTGTGCATTGTCTGGGGTAAAGCCTGATCAGATCGACCAGCATGATGAAAATCCTAGTCATATGACGTCTTCCTTTTTAAAGTTAAACTTTTACGTTTTTGGCTGAAGGCTGACTGGGCACACTGCTGAGGCACACATGTTAATTCCAGCAAATCTCGCTTAGGCAACCACATGGAGCTCAATTAAAACAGGGATCAATCTAGAAGGGGATTTACTAAACAAGGCAGATAGAAAAGTGCGCTGGGTGGAAAGAAAATATACTGAATGGAGCTTAAGGACTCGGTTATCCTGGGTACTGGGAGGATCTTGTGAAATCAAGGGAGTAAACTGAGCTGCTCAGGGCAGATTGACAGTGATGGGGCAATGGGGAGAAAGAAGCATGGGAGCTGCATGTCAAATGTGGAATCCACAATTAGATGTGCTATGGAGGGAGAGAGAGTGTCTGATTTAATAAGAGTGAGGAAATACGTGTGGGGTTGAACAGAATTTCTGAAGGGGATCAGGTAGAAGAGCAGGATTATCAAGGAGATTATCACAGAGGAAGGTTGAAGAATGACAAAAGGGAATGACTGTGAAACCAAGAAGGCCATCAACAGTTGTAAGGCACAGGTTTACTCTAAAGGGGTTGTATAGCGTGTAAATGATTTGATTACAGTGTGGAAAAAGGCCCTTCGGCCCAACAAGTCCACACCTAAGTTCACCCGCTGAAGCGCAACCCACCCATTCCCCTAACACTACGGGCAATTTAGCATGGCCAATTCACCTGACCTGCACATCTTTGGCCTGTGGGAGGAAACCCCCGCAGACACGGGGAGAATGTGCAAACTCCACACAGTCAGTCACCTGAGTCAGGAATTGAACCCAGGTCCCTGGCTGTGTGAGGCAGCAGTGCTAGCCACCGTGCCACCCATGAAGAGTTGAATGAGAATTTAAATGCCACAGATTCAGATGGATTCTCTGACAATAAGCAATACAAATGGGAAGGACTCCTGACCTGTTTTCACATATTCTTGCACAACACGCGCAGAGTCAAACAGACCCTGGAATAAATACAATTGCTCAAGTACTCAGCTGAGACCTTTGCAATATAGGGAAATAGTCACTGCAGAGCAAAAGAGAATAAAATCGTGGACAGTCACTTTCCCAACACATCATATTGTGCATTGCCCCTCGATAAGTACTAATGGTACTGGGGTGTTATTCAGTTTAGTCATTCACTTGCCATGCATAGGCAAGTTAATGATATGGGCATAAAAGTCATGCAGGTTCTGCATTCCAAGGTTGTAGGCCTGGACCAAAGGGGTTACAGGAGGGCAACAGAGTTGGATTGCATAGAAAATAGTATAAAGATTAAGTCATCAAATATTTCACTCACAGCAGCATCAGGAAGGGGAAGACCAATGATGAGGGGGCTGTTGGAGGTTACATTTCTCCATGTCTGAGTGGCTTCCGAGCAGGCTTTCAAACCAAGATCCAAGCAGCCTGGCAAGGTGCCCAAAGGGTGCACGACTGTGCCAAGGTCTAAAATGGAAAACATACAACTTAATCCTGAGGCTTCTTCACAGATCAGCACTTCTATGCCAGATGTTTAATCTACTTAATCTACAAGCTATATGGCTTCATTAAGAATGAGAACAGAAGGAGGAAGAGAAGAAAGGAAGAGCAACAACAACACAATCAGAGACACAAGACTCAGGGTACTTCTATGAATGAACCAGCAGTACTTGAAAAGGGAAACCATCGTTTACAGTGTCATCAACAAGTCTTCTGAGAGAAGGTGTGCCAAGTGAACAAATTCAATTGCAATCAATGAAAATTAGAGTACCTTAATTTTTGACATTTAAGAAATGAGAATTATCATGGGAAAACATTTGTGCATAAATGGCTAATACTTATGAGTATCAATGAATGTCCGTGCAAGACCATTTGTTCTAAAATGTAACTGCTATACAGAACAAAAAGAACATAATCACACAACAAAACCCAATGCAGGCCTCAGTTGAAGTTCCATGTACTTACTTCTCTGCTTCTACAATTAGTCGAAAATAAAATTTTACAGAGATCCCAGTCATCAGCCAATTCAATTCATTCTACATGATATCAAGAAACTGTTGGAGGCATTGGATACTATAAAGGCTATGCGCCCTGACAATATTCTGGCAATAGTACTAAGGACTTGTACTCCAGAACTTGCCCCATCCTTAGCCAAGCTGTTCCAGTACAGTTATAATTATAGACATCTACCCAACAATGTGGACAAACTCCCAGGTATCTCCTGCATACAGAAAGCAGGAGAAAACTAACCTGGAAAATTATCACTCTTTTAGTTTATCTCAATCATCAGTAGAGGTGATGGATGGTGTCATCAACAGTGTTATTAAACAGCATCTACTCAGAATAATCTGCTCGCTGGTATGTAGTTTGGGTTCCACCAGGGCCACTCACATCCTAATCTCATTATACCCTGGTTTAAATGTGGGTAAAAGCTAAATTCGAGAGGTACACTGAGAATGACTGCCCTTGACATCGAGACTGCATTTGACTGAATTTAGCATCAAGGTGCTTTGGCAAAACTGGAATCTATGGGCCTCTGGGAGCTAGGGGTAAATGGGGTGGGGGGGAATGTCTCCAATAGTTGGAGGTATAGCTGGCACATAAGAAGGTGGTTGTTTTGAAGATCAGTCATCTCTACTCCAGGATATTTCTGCAGGAGTTCCTCAGGATAATGTCTAATGCCAACCATCTTCAGCTGCTTTATCAATTACCTTCCCATTATCATAAGGTCAGAAGTGGGAAGTGTTTGCCTATTATTGCACAATGTTCAGTATCTTTCTCAGCTCCTCAAGTACTGAATCACTCCATGTCATAATGCAACTAGATCTGGACAATATCCAGACTTCTGATGGAAAATTGCAAGTAACATTTATGCAGCACAAATGCCAGACAATGATTATCTCCTATATGAGACAATTTAAGCATTGCCCATTGACATTCAATGGCTTTGCCATCACTGAATCCCCTACTATTAACACCAAGGGGAAACCATTGACCAGAAACTGAACTGGGCTTACAGTGTCTACAAGAGCATGTCAGAGGCTTGGAATACTGCAGTGAAAAACTCCTCTCCTGACTCACAAAAGTCTGTCCACCAACGACAAATCGCAAGTCAGGAGTGAGATGGAATATTCCACTTGTCTGATTGAGTGCAGCTCCAACAACACTCAGTAAGCTTTATACCATCCAGGTCAACGCAGTATGCTTGTTTAGTGTCACGTACACAAATATTCAGTCAGTCCATCACCAACGCTCAGTAGCAGCAGTTTGCACCATCTCCAAGTTGCACTACAGAAATTCACCAAAGAACCTTAGATAGTACCTTCCAAACCCACAGCCACTACCAGCTGGAAGGATAAAGCCAGCAGAAATTTGGGAACAACATCACCTTCAAACTCGTCTCCAAGACACTCAACATCATGACTTAGAAAATATATTGCCATTCCTTCAGTATAGCTGGATCAACATCCTGGATTTCCCTCCTTCAGGGCATTGTCAGTCTAGCTACAGCACATAGACTGCAGCAGTTTAAGCTGCAGCTCATCACCACATTCTCAAGGGCAATTAAGGGATAGGCAACCAGGAACAGGCAATAAATGCTGGACCAGCCAACAATGAGTACATCCCGTGAAGAATTAAAAAATATCTGACCAGGGTGACCAAAACCTTTCCCCAAAATGCTCAATCTAACTTCTTTCTGCATCATTGAAAAATTTCTAAATATCAATTTTTTTCAAGCTTTTATTGATTTTATCCTGCACATAGCTGCATCTCAACATTTACTACCTACCTATTCCCATTTGTTTTCTTAAGCATTCCCACAAAGTCATTGAGATATTTTCTAAACAAAGACTAAAGTCACAGAGATGTACAACATGGAAACAGACCCTTCGGTCCAACCTGTTCATGCTGACCAGATATCCCAACCTAATCTAGTCCCACCTGCCAGCACCCGGCTCATATCCCTCCAAACCCTTCCTATTCAGATACCCATCCAAATGCCTCTTAAATGTTGCAATTGTACCAGCCTCTACCACTTCCCTGGCAGCTCATTCCATACACATACTACCCTCTGCATGAAAAAGTTGCCCCTTAGGTCTCCTTTATATCTTTCCCCTCTCACCCTGAACATATGCCCTCTAGTTCTGGACTCCCTGACCACAGGGAAAAGACTTTGTCTATTTATCCCATCCATGACCCTCATAATTTTGTAAACCTCTATAAGGCCACCCCTCAGCCTCCGACGCTCCAGGGAAGATAGCCCCAGCCTGTTCAGCCTCTCCCTATAGCTCAAATCTTCCAACCCTGGCAACATCCTTGTAAATCTTTTCTGAACCCTTTCAAGTTTCACAACATCTTTCCAATAGGAAGGAGACCAGAATTGCACACAATATTCCAACAGTGGTCTAATCAATGTCCCTTACAGCCGCAACATGACCTCCCAACTCCTGTACTCAATACTCTTACCAATAAAAGAAAGCATACCAAATGCCTTCTTCATTACCCTATCTACCTGCGACTCCACTTTCAAGGAGCTATGAACCTGCACTCCAAGATCTCTTTGTTCAGCAACACTCCCTAGAACCTAACCATTAAGTGTCTAAGCTGAAAATGTGTTGCTGGAAAAGCGCAGCAGGTCAGGCAGCATCCAAGGTTCAGGAGAATCGACATTTCGGGCATGAACCCTTCTCAGGAATCATGTCATTAAGTGTCTAAGTCCTGCTAAGATTTGCTTTCCCAAAATGCAGCACCTTGCTTTATCTGAAATAAATTCTATCAGCCACTTCTCAGCCCATTGGCCCATCTGGTCAAGATCCTGTTGTAATCTGGGGTAACCCTCTTTGCTGTCCACTGCACCTCCAATTTTGGTATCATTTGTAAACTTACTAACTGTACCTCTTATGCTTGCATCCAAATCATTTATGTAAATGACAAAAAGTAGAGGACCCAGCACCGATCCTTGTGGCACTCCACTGGTCACAGGCCTTCTGTCTGAAAATCAACCCTCCACCACCACCCTCTATCTTCTACCTTTGAGCTAGTTCTGTATCCAAATGACTAGTTCTCCCTGTATTCCATGAGATCTAACCTTGCTAATCAGTCTCCCATGGGGAACCTTGTCAAACGCCTTACTGAAGTCCAGAAAGATCACATCTCCTGTTCTACCCTCATCAATCTTCTTTGTTAGCTTATTTAACTTTCAGTGGCACAGTGCTAGAGACCCGGGTTCAATTCCCACCTCAGGCTACTCTCTGTGTTGAATTTGCACATTGTTTGAGTGGGTTTTCTCTGGGTGCTCCGGTTTCCTCCCACAACCCAAAAATGTGCAGGTTAGGTGAATTGGCCATACTAAATTGCCAGTAGTGTTAGTTGTAGGGGAATGGGTCTGGGTAGGTTGCGCTTCAACAGGTCGGTGTGGACTTGTTGGGCTGAAAGACCTGTTTCCACACTGTAAGTAATCTAATCTAAAAAAAATTAATTTTGCTCTACCTTCTATTCGCTGACGGAGCAGCTGTCTTTTCTTCTCTTATTTCCTCACTGTAAACACTTTGTTCCTTCTAGTATACAGGAATCTTGCTGAATTTGTGAGAGTAGAAGAGAACAGAAGGAAGCCTTTTCTGATGGACCAATGTCTTCAATCAGTGGTTATTGAGGACTGACAGGCATCATCAGGCTGCTCACGTTATAGAGCTTCACTCTGGCTACATTGTCTTGGTCCAGAGATAATTTAGATCACAAATATTCACTTCCAGTCCTTTTGCAAATAATTATGCCCTTTATTAAAAAGAACACCCTTACCCTAAACAACTGATATTCAATTTCATTTCTTGATCTATGAAAAATAATAGTCTTATTGTGTTTTGTGATTTATATTCTCCGTTCAGTTTCGTTATTTATGAACATCCTGCTCAGTTGACATGTTGTAACCTTTATGTAATCTAATTCAATAGATGGTGAGTGAAAACCAACTCCCAATGATGCATCTTTTGCTGACACATGCACACAGTTTGTTAATGGGTTAGAAATGCCAAAATTCAAAGTTCAGAAGATATATCCAGAACTGGAGCTGTATCAGTATTCAAGGAGTTGACTCTCCATATGAAGCCAAGCAGTGTCTAAGTCACTGCAGATTGATATACATTTAAATTGGACAGTGGGCAGATAAATGATACATTGTCTTAGCTGTTGATACAG
This sequence comes from Chiloscyllium punctatum, assembly GCF_047496795.1. Lineage (NCBI taxonomy): Eukaryota > Metazoa > Chordata > Chondrichthyes > Orectolobiformes > Hemiscylliidae > Chiloscyllium > Chiloscyllium punctatum. Next base: position 133,512,645 of record NC_092741.1, on the reverse strand, counting down.
AAAAATCAATAATTCTGACAAGAAAGGCCAGCTACACTTTCTCACTTATCTACATTCTTAATGCTTGCAAACTCTTCAATTATAATTGTTCAGCCACTTGGCTATGAAATCATAATTGGAGTTTAAATGCGGTTGATCTTCATCGGAAATTAGTGGAAAAATTGAATTTCTCAAGTGGGCTTGAGTTTTCCTCTGTTTGCAACACATGGGTCTACAAAGTTTATGGGAGCAGTTCACTGATGCCTGAGAAAAGGTAAAATAGTGGGGTGAAAGAAAAAATAGTGCTAAACAGAGCATAGTGAGCTGAATATCCAGTTTCCACTCTGTCTGATTTCTCTCTTTCAGATTGCTCAGATTTAAAACTGATGACTGATTTGCTTTTGCCCATTTCACAATAATGGTGAAATCGAATTTCACCATTCAAGCTCATGGCACACTCCAGCACAGAGACAGTATGGACAAGCATTTCACATGTCATACTGCCTTCTTATAGTGAAGGCAAATGTGGTGGCCACATTACACGAGTGACATTCTATATGTAAGTAATTGTTTTCAACAGAAAAATATAGACAGGCATTCTGGAAAAACATGTTGCTTCATTTCAAATCGTGCTGTACATAATCTGATATAATTTATGTCTTCAGCACAGCAGATCCAATTTTTGACATCACAAGGCCTTCCCAAATGTTTTGACACCCTCTTGGAGTTAAATAAAAGGATAAAATTACTAAAAAGCTACAACTATCCATTTTCAACTTGATCCACAATGACTAAACTGCCAAAAGCTGCCAGATAACTATATTGTACAACTGGTGTTTAGTCTAGATCAGAACTTCAAGTAAATTATTTCTAGCACGCAAGATCACAAAGCTCTGGCATTCGGGTATTCCCAATAGCTCAGTGATATACACCTATCAAAAAAGGGTCGCTTGTGGTACAGTGGTAGCACTCCTACCTCTGAAACCAGTAAGGCCCAGGTTCATGTCCTACTGCTCCAGATGTGTATTATAGCATCTCTGAACAGATTAATTAGAAAATCTCTAGCTCTCTAATAATAATAATGTCGAAAGACTAGGCTCCACACAGCTATATAATTTCTTTCATCGTGGCAATCAGATGAAGTGAAGAACATAAGTAATCAATAATGCTCTATCCACAAGCATGCTGAAATTCCTTGTAACTTTTGTTCCCTTGAGAATGATTTTCTTTCCAAAGGGAAACTAAAGTTGCAATTGTCTTAGTGACTCATGCTTATAACAACATTGGAAACTGCTTTATAATATCCACTGATGGTGACTTTGATGTTTAGATTAAGTTGGTAGACCAATAGACAAAATATCTTTCTCTTTGGACCAAGTTGATGGCTAGACCTTCCTTGTATTTGACAGGCAATAGCCCATATCTTTTAAACTCTGAAAGGTAAAAGGTGGAATATCCAACCACTTAATCATCAGATTATCTTAATGGTAAAAGCCAAGTTAATCGGATGACAGAAGATGAGTAAGAAGGCTGGATCTTTTTCTTAGCAGCACAGGAGGAACTATTGCAATGACCATACTTTTAATTTTACTTTTTCTGTAATTTTGATTGTGGACTGAAATGAGAAAATCTGTTTTAAAAAATTACTAAAGGATTATTGAAGGACTGTTGCATTGGTTTTAAAAAGCAAGTTACCTGACATTTATTGTAAGTAGGTAGCATTGCCTGGAAGAGTTAGGAAGGCAGAGATAATTGAGTTATAGGTAAGGCACTATGTTTAGAGGAAGTACAAGTGAGACCAGAAACTGTGGGTTGTGCAATGTTGAGATGAGGTGATACAGAGGAACCTCGATTATCTGAAGGACACGGGCGGGGAATATTTCCTTCAATTAATTGAATGCCTGATAATCAAATGCCGGATAACATAGTTTAGCCAAGCATCGGAACCTTGTGATTTTGCTGGATAATCCGATATTCAGATAATCAAATGCTGGATGATCAAGGTTTTGTTGTATACAGTTATAGTTATAGTACAGTTTCATCTCCCAAGCCATCAGGCTCCTTAACACAGCATGATTGGACTCTTCCCATCTGAAATTCTTTTCACGACTTTGAATTGCTGCTAGAAAAATGTCTATTCTTTATCATTCTTCTATGATACTGTAACGTGTGTGTTTTGCACTTCGCATACACTTTATGCCATGTATGAGTGTGCAGTTTGTGCTGTCCATGTAGCACCCTCGGTCCTGGAGGAATGCTGTCTTGTTTTTCACTATCAATTGTATACTGTAGAAATGACAAATACAACCTGCTGCTACTACTACTCCAGTAGCTTGAGCATGGGAATTTTAATTATATGCTGTGGTCAAAGCCAAAATTAGTTTGGAGGTAAGATGGTGGTGATTTTCCAATGTAATTTTAGTCTTCCTACTGTCCTATTTTTTGGGGAATGAAAGTTGGCTCATACATTTAACATGTAAAAAAAAAATGTGCACAGAATTCCTACAAATCGTCCTGAGTGGTCCTGACCCCCACTTTGGGAATTCCTGGCCTATGTAGAATTGTATTTCTCTCCAGTACCCACACACCGTGCATGACAGTGGTTCAGGAAGGTACCTCGTCACTACCTTAAGCATGGGTAATTAAGGATGGGTAGTAAATGCTGGTGTGGCTAGCAAAGCCCATATCTTACATTAGTAGAAGTAAGAAAATGGTAAAGCCATGGGGTTACATGCTGGAATCACGAGCCATGTCATCACGTTGCCATCCATATGTTTTTCATTGTGATTTAAATATAGCTGGCGTAATGGACTTGTTCACAGTAAACATGTTGTGACAGCTGCAAGGATACAGGCATTAATCTGCATGATTTGCTGCCTATGATTCCACTCTGGTTGTATGCATAATTCCTTTTGCTTCTGGTATAGGGCAGTGTTGACATGAAGGTCACACACACAGTAATGTGAAAGTAATCAATGGCTTCCTGTAACATGAGAAATCTGCAATTCTCGTGAATACTTGTGCTTACTCCACCTGCTCCTGCTTACTTAGCAAAAGAAAATGAAATGAGGATATCTCCTCTTTCAATAGTTAGCCTCAGTGCCTAATGCAGCCATCTGTTATGGACCGGGCCAGACCCCTCGAAACATTTCAAGAAAGTAGCCCGGACCTTAACTATGCTCAGTGGTTTAGCCAGGTGTAACGCAGGTATTCCAAGAGAGATGCAGCTGATCAAACCTCTTAGTTTTAAACAAAACAGAATTTATTTACAAGATTACCAAATTAAACATAAACAAAGAGAAGAGAATACTGAGTAACTTAATCTATCCGAAAACCCAACAGCTTATCCCAACTTAATGATGCAGTTCCCAATACTTGCAACAATCCCCATAAACATCCCTTGGCACAAAAGGCAAAATCAAACACAGGGTCTTACAGGAGAGATGTCAGAGAGAGGGAGGGTCAGCATGGACCTGCTTCTTTGCATCCAGCAGCCTTTTCAACTGCCTGACTACTTTCAGTGTATAGAAGAACTGACCACACCTTTTTCATTGTACAAGTGTTTTTTCTTACTTAGAAGCATGTAGCACCCTCGGTCCTGGAGGAACACTGTCTTGTTTTTCACTATCAATTGTATACTGTAGAAATGACAAATACAACCTGGGAAGCACGTTACTTAGAAGCCTTTTGCCTGAGGCAGTATCTGTCAAATGGCCCTCAAACCCTTCCAAGCCCAGACCTTTTGGAGTGTGTCTCTGAAAACCTCTCTGAAAAAGAAAGCCAAAGACACCATAACCTTGTTAAAGGAGCAGCATCATCACACATGTGCTGAAGTAATGAATTGAAAAGCTCTTGTGGCACAGTGGTCGTGTCCCTATCTCTGAGTCAGGCAACCCAGGTTCAAGTCTGACTTGCTAGAGGTGTGAGGTAATGTATCTGTAAAGGTTGATATAAAAACCTTAACTGAGAGATGTTGTCAATATCTCCAGCAACAGTTTGGAAGGCCTAGTAACTACTTACATGTTGTAGGAACTAATCTGTGTAGAAAATATGCAAGAAAATAAAGAAATGCAACACCACTTCCAATACATTATCAAAATTTACTAAACAATAAAAAACTCACAAATTCCCACAGCCAGAAGAAGTAAATCAAAAATAAATAAAACTGATCTATCAACAATTTATTGTTCTCATAAATACCACAGATTGGGAAATGAGGCAAGGAAGAGAAATTGTATCATACTGCCTAATGTAAGGTTCACAGTGCAAGGTTAAGAGAGAGGATAGGCTGGGTTGTGGAGCTCTAAATTGGAAAACTGGCAACAAATGAGCATTGATCCATCTGCTCTGCATGCCACCAGCTTGCACTGACCCCTCAAAGTTTATGGTATGCAGTGGACCGAAGACACCATTTGTTGAAAGGGTATTGTAAGATGCAAAAAATTGGTTCTTCAGGGCCCAATGTCACCAGCCCTTTCTTCAGCAGGAGAGAGAAAAACATTACAGAGCATACATTCTGGAAGTTGGTTGAATGTTTGGGACAGAATTGGCCTCTGATCATTGATGATGCAAATAATGCTAAAACATATTTTCCAATATTTATCACATCATTACCTGAGTGCTTCAGCTAACTGAAGAATCAAAGCATGGCTTTCACCCTCACAAATTGAGGATCTCTTCACCAAGCAACTGTGCTGCCAGGCCTGATGACAATATGTTCCTTGACTTAGAAATTAACGTGGAAGATTCCAACCAAAGGATTGCATATGGCAGTGAAGGCAACAGAAGAAAAAGCTCAATGTTGTGCCAATCAAAGTAGTTAAGGCTGGGGATGGTTGATTAGGGAATGAACCTGAGGCCTTCATTGAGGACTGATCTACCAAGCTCAGAAAACATAAAGAAAACATGGCAAGGGATGAGAATGAAAAGAATGATGTGGTCAGAAGAAAGAGAAGAGCAAGACATGTCTAGAGGACCATTGGTTACAAGAATTGCTGTTTATCATCCTTGGCACCTGAAAATGAGAACTTCTTTCCTTGAAAGAGCCAGCTAGGTGAGGAATTTGTGGGCAAGACAGAGGAGATCATGAAAAGTACTTAAGGGAAAGTTTAATCAGGCCAACATCGAACATTTTATTTGTCAAAGTATATGGTGATTTAGGTGCTGTATTGATAGATTCTTGCTAAATTATCAGGTCAGTTTTAGAACAAGTCATAAATAAACAGTAGATTGCATACTCATGGAAGGTAAATGTGTCAGCATCTAGATATTTAGAGTCATAGTGTCATAGAAATGTACGGCACGGAAACAGAACCTTCGGTCCAACTCATCCATGCCGACCAGATATTCCCACCCAATCTAGTCCCATTTGCCAGCACTTAGCCCATATCCCTCTGAACCCTTCCTATTAATATACCCATCCAGATGCCTTTTAAATGTTTCAGCCTCCACCACTCCTTCTGGCAGCTCATTCCATACACACACCATCCTCTGTGTAAATAAAGTTGCCCCTTAGGTCTCTTTTATATCTTTCCCCTCTCACCCTATACCTATGCCCTCTAGTTCTGGACTCCCCCACCCCAGGGAAAAGACTTTGTCTACTTATCTGATCCATGCCCCTCATGATTTTATAAACCTCTATAGGGTCAGCCCTCAGCCTTCAACCCTCCAGGTAAAACAGCCCAGCTTATTCGGCCTCTTCCTATAGCTCAAATCCTCCAACCCTGGCAACATCTTTGTAAACCTTTTCTGAACCCTTTCAAGTTTCACAACATTCTTCCCGATAGGAAGGAGTCTAGAATTGTATGCAATATTCCAACAGCGGCCTAACTAATGCTCTGTACAGCTGCAACATGACCTTCCAACTCCTGCACTCACTACTCTGACCAATAAAGGAAAGCATACCAAACGCCTTCTTCACTATCCTATCTACCTGCAACTCTACTTTCAAGGAGCTATGTACCTGTACTCCAAGGTCTCTTTGTTCAGTAACGCTCCCTAAGACCATACCATTAAGTGTATAAGTCCTGCTAAGCCATACCATTAAGTGTATAATTTTTGCTTTCCTAAAAGGCAGCACCTCACATTTATCTAAATTAATCTCCTTCTGCCACTCCTCAACCCATTGGCCCATCTGATCAAGATCCCATTGTAATCTGAGGTAACTTTCTTTGCTGTCCACTATACCTCCAATTTTGGTGTCATCTGCAAACTTACTAACTATACCTCCTATGTTCATATCCAAATCATTTATATAAATGACGAAAAGTAGTGGACCCAGTACCAATCTTGTGGCATTCCACTGGTCACAGGCCTCCAGTCTGAAAAACAACCCTGCAGCACTACCCTCTGTCTTCTACCTTCTGTATCCAAATGGCTAGTTCTTCCTGTATTCCATGAGATCTAACCGTGCTAACCCATCTCCCATGGGGAATCTTATCGAATGCCTTACTGAAGTTCATATAGATCACATCCACCACTCTGCCCTCATTAATCCTCTTTGTTACTTTTTCAAAAACCTCGATCAGGTTCATGAAACATGATTTCCCATGCACAAAGCCATGCTGACTATCCCTAATCAGTCCTTGCCTTTCCAAATAAGTGTAAATCCTGGGCTCAAGATTCCCTCGAACAACTTGCCCAGCACTAACATCAGGCTCACCAGTCTATAGTTCCCTAGCTTGTCCTTACCACCTTTCTTAAATAATGATACCACGTTAGCCAACCTCCAGTCTTCTGGCACCTCATCTATGACTACTGATGATACAAATATCTCAGCAAGGGGCCCAGCAATCACTTCCCTAGCTCTCCACAGAGTTCTAGTTTACACCTGATCAGATCCTGGGAATTTATCCACCTTTATATGCTTCAAGACATCCAGCGCTTCCTCCTTTGTAATATGGACATTTTTCAAGATGTCACCATCTATTTCTCCACATTCTATATCTTCCATGTCTTTCTCCACATTAACCACTGATGCAAAATACTCGTTCAGTATCTCCCACATCTCCTGCAGCTTCACACAAAAGCTGCCTTGCTGATCTTTTGGGGGGTCCTATTCTCTCCCTAGTTACCCTTTTGTCCTTCATGTATTTGTAAAAACTCTTTGGATTCTCCTTAATCCTATTTGCCAAAGTGATCTCATGTTCCCTTTTTGCCCTTCTGATTTCCCTCTGAAGTATAGTCCTACTGCCTTTATACTCTTCTAAGGACTCATTCGATCTATCCTGTCTAAACCTGACATATGCTTCCTTCTTTTTCTTAACCAACCCTTAATTTTTCCAGTCATCCAGCATTCCCTATACCTATCAGCCTTTCCTTTCACCCTAACAGGAATATACTGTCTCTGGACTCTTGTTATCTCATTTCTGAAGGCTTCCAATTTTCCAGTCATCTCTTTAACTGTGAACATCTGCACCCAATCAGCTTTTGAAAGTTTTTGCCTAATACCGTCAAAAGTAGCCTTCCTTCAATTTAGAATTTCTATTGTTAGATCTAGCCTATCCTTTTTTAATCACTATTTTAAAGCATAATAGAATTATCATCGTTGGCCCCAAAGTGCTCCCCCACTGACACCTCCCCGAACTGACAAATTTCAGTAGTTCTTTCATTTTTTTTCATAACACTTGGATTACCAAACAAGTTGCTGAGCATAAAAGATTATAGTCACTGATGATCACCATTGTCATGTACCATTCGTTGAACTTATAGACAATGGTTCATCATTTGTATTAAAAATCTTTCTTGGTAGCCAGTAAAGTAGTCAGTATTTGCTTGTGTGTTAGCATTGAGATTTTTCTTTTATACTGCTGTTTGCAATATCACCCATATATTCAATTTGGATTTGAAAGATCCAAACTATTCATGCCCAGAAACTGAGATGTGATTCCCAAATGTCATTGCAATGAATGTCCAAAAAAATAGTTACATTGCTTTGATACATTTCTGTATCATATAGCCAGGAATGTAAGAAATACAGACCGCCAGAGACATTAAAACTAAAGAGTTGTAAGGAGTTGGCCAGAGAATGTTATTTTATTGGTAGCAAAATTAGATACATTGAAAGTCAGTGATCCCATTGTGAACGGCAGTGACCACATCTGCAGCAAGTGTTGGTTGCTGGAAGAACTCCGGATCAGAGTTGATGATCTGGAATCTGAGCTTCAAACACTGCGGCATATCCGGGAGGGGGAGAGTTACCTGGACGCTTTGTTTCAGGAGGCAGTCACACCTGGGAGATTAATTAATTCCCACTCAGCTAGTGATCAGGCACAAAAGAGTGTGACTGTAAGTGAGGCAGGTAGGGGGACCCAGAGTTCAGGAGTGGAGGAGCCTCAGCCCTTGACCTTGTCCAACAGGTACGAGATTCTTGCTCCCTGTTCGGATGAGGAAAAGGGCTCTGGATAGGATGAGCCAACTGACCAAGGCACCATGGTGCAGAAGGCCATTCAAGAGGGGGGAGCTAATAGACAGGTAGTGGTTATAGGGGATTCTATAATTAGGGGGACAGATAGTATCCTTTGCAAGCCGGATCGGGAGTCTCGCATGGTGTGTTGCCTGCCCGGTGCCAGGGTGCGAGACATCTCTGACCGGCTTGAAAGGATATTGGAGCGGGAGGGGGAGGATCCAGTTGTTGTGGTCCACGTTGGTACCAACAACATAGGCAAGTCTAGGGTGGAGGACCTGTTTGGGCATTACGAAGCACTAGGCAGGAAATTGAAGCACAGGTCCTCAAGGGTCATAATCTCCGGATTACTGCCCGAGCCACGTGCCAATTGGCATAGGGACAAGAAAATTAGGCAAGTAAACACGTGGCTAAGGGATTGGTGTGGGAAAGAGGGATTCCACTTCATGGGGCACTGGCATCAGTTTTGGAACAGGGGGGATCTGTACCGTTGGGACGGTCTCCACCTGAACCGATCAGGTACCAATGTTCTGGCGAAGAGGATAAATAGGGTGGTCAGTAGGACTTTAAACTTCTGAGTTGGGGGGAAGGGAAAGTGAAAGCGACAGGGAGTATGGAGGTAAATGGAAAGATAAGCAGCAGGATAGCATGTTTCCAGGCGGATTTAAAATTGAGGCAGACTGAGAATGCAGAAAAAAGCAAGGATAACTTAGGACATATGACTTACAACATCTCTAATAAGGAAGTTAGCATTAAGGCACTTTACCTGAATGCTCGTAGCATTCATAACAAAGCCGATGAATTAATGGCACAGATAATAGTGAATGATTATGATGTAGTAGGCATCACAGAGACTTGGTTACAGGGGGGTCAGGACTGGCAGTTAAACCTCCATGGTTTTTCGACTTATCGAAAAGACAGAGAGGTGGGCAGAGGGGGTGGAGTTGCCTTGTTAGTTAAGAACAAAATTAAATCTATGGTATTGAATGACATAGCGTCGGATGATGTGGAGTCTGTGTGGGTGGAATTGAGGAACCACAAAGGCAAAAAAACCATAATTGGAGTTGTGTACAGACCTCCTAACAGTGGTCAGGACCAGGGACGCAACATGTACCGGGAAATAGAGAAGGCATGTCAGAAAGGCAAGGTTACATTGATCATGGGTGACTTCAATATGCAGGTGGACTGGGTAAATAATGTTGCTAGTGGATCTAAAGAAAGGGAATTCATGGAATGCTTACAGGATGGCTTTTTGGAACAGCTAGTCATGGAGCCCACAAGAGAGCAGGCTATTCTGGACCTAGTGCTTTGCAATGAACCAGACTCTATAAAAGATCTTAAAGTAAGGGAACCCTTAGGAAGTAGCGACCATAATATGGTAGAGTTCAGTCTGGAGTTTGAAAGGGAGAAGGCGAAATCTGATGTAATGGTGTTACAGTTGAATAAAGGTAATTATGAGGGCATGAGAGAGGAACTGACTAAAATAGACTGGAAGCAGAGGCTAACCGGGAAGACACTAGAGCAAAAATGGCAGGAGTTTGTAGGTATAATTGAGGACACTGTACAGAGGTTCATTCCCAAGAAAAGAAAGATTAACCGGGGAGGGATTAGACAACCTTGGCTGACAAAGGAAGTCAGGAAATGTATTAAAGAAAAAGAGAGATCCTATAAAGTGGCTAAGAACAGTGGGAAATCAGAAGATTGGGAAGGATACAAAAGCAAACAGAGGATAACAAAGAGTGTAATAAGAAATGAGAGGATCAAATATGAAGGTAGGCTAGCCAGTAATATTAGAAATAATAGTAAAAGTTTCTTTCAGTACATAAGAAACAAACGACAGGCAAAAGTAGACATTGGGCCACTTCAAACTGATGCAGGGAGCCTAGTGATGGGAGATAAGGAAATAGCAGGGAGAACTTAACAAGTACTTTGCGTCAGTTTTCACAGTGGAAGACAGGAGTAATATCCCAAAAATTAAAGGGTGTCACGGGGCTGAGTTGAGTATGGTTGCCATTACGAAAGAGATAGTGCTAGAAAAGTTAAAAAGTCTTAAAATTGATAAATCTCCTGGCCCCGATGGGATACACCCTAGAGTTCTGAGAGAGGTTGCTGAGGAAATAGCAGAGGCATTGGTTGAGATCTTTCAAGAGTCACTGGAGTCAGGAAAGGTCCCGGACGATTGGAAGATGGCTGTAGTAACCCCCTTGTTCAAGAAAGGATCAAGGCAAAAGATGGAAAATTATAGGCCAATCAGCTTAACCTCGGTTGTTGGTAAAATTCTAGAATCCATCATTAAGGATGAGGTTTCTAAATTCTTGGAAGAGCAGAGTCTGATTAGAACAAGTCAACATGGATTTAGTAAAGGGAGGTCATGCCTGACAAACCTGTTGGAATTTTTTGAAGAGGTAACAAGTAGGTTAGACCAGGGGAACCCAGTGGATGTGGTCTATCTGGACTTTCAAAAGGCCTTTGATAAGGTGCCACACGGGAGACTGCTGAGCAAGGTGAGGGCCCATGGTGTTCGAGGTGAGCTGCTGGGATGGATTGAGGATTGGCTATCTAACAGAAGGCAGAGAGTTGGGATAAAAGGTTCTTTTTCAGAATGGCAGCCGGTGACGAGCGGTGTCCCGCAGGGTTCGGTGCTGGGGCCACAGCTGTTCGCATTATATATTAATGATTTGGATGAGGGAACCGGGGGCATTCTAGCGAAGTTTGCCGATGATACAAAGTTAGGTAGACAGGCAGGTAGTACTGAGGAAGTGGGGAGGCTACAGAAGGATCTAGACAGGTTGGGAGAGTGGTCCAGGAAATGGCTGATGGAATTTAACGTGAGCAAGTGCGAGGTCTTGCACTTTGGCAAAAAGAATATAGGAATGGACTACTTTCTAAATGGTGAGAAACTTAATAAAGCCAAAGCACAAAGGGATCTGGGAGTGCTAGTCGAGGATTCTCTAAAGGTAAACATGCAGGTTGAGTCTGTGATTAAGAAAGCGAATGCAATGTTGTCTCTTATCTCAAGAGGGTTGGAATATAAAAGCAGAGATGTACTACTAAGACTTTATAAAGCTCTGGTTAGGCCCCATTTGGAGTACTGTGTCCAGTTTTGGTCCCCACACCTCAGGAAGGACATACTGGCACTGGAACGTGTCCAGCGGAGATTCACACGGATGATCCCTGGAATGACAGGTCTAGCATATGAGGAACGGCTGAGGATACTGGGATTGTATTCGTTGGAGTTTAGAAGATTAAGGGGAGATCTAATAGAGACGTACAAAATAATACATGGCTTTGAAAAGGTGGATGCTAGAAAATTGTTTCTGTTAGGCGAGGAGACTAGGACCCGTGGACACAGCCTTAGAATTAGAGGGGGTCATTTCAGAACGGAAATGCGGAGACATTTCTTCAGCCAGAGAGTGGTGGGCCTGTGGAATTCATTGCCACGGAGTGCAGTGGAAGCCGGGACGCTAAATGTCTTCAAGGCCGAGATTGATAGGTTCTTGTTGTCTAGAGGAATTAAGGGCTACGGGGAGAATGCTGGCAAGTGGAGCTGAAATGTGCATCAGCCATGATTGAATGGCGGAGTGGACTCGATGGGCCGAATGGCCTTACTTCCACTCCTATGTCTTATGGTCTTATGGTCTTATACTTGTCGTTTTGGCGAGCAAGAACACAAGACATTTATTTGACATTTATTTGACTAAAAAGCATTTATTTGTTGGAATATGTGACTGAGACAGACAGAATAGAATACACATTGCAGAGGAAAGATTGTTTTTATTGAAGAGAAGTTCATTCTAAAAGCATTATTTTTATTCATTTGTGGAATGTGGGTGTTGCTGGCTAAGCCAGCATTTATAAACCCTCCCGAAAGGCCCTGGAAAAAGAGATGGTGAGTTAAACTTTCACCTCAGCTTTCAGCATTTAAACAACTGAAACAATTCAAGCAACAGCACCATATGTCATTTTATGTACAGAGAGTCAAAGCTTTCAAGGAGATAAGAATGGCACTGTTACTCCTTTTTAAAAAGACAGGAGCAGTCAAATGTAAATGGTGTTAAGTGAAAGAGATTCCAGAATAACAACCCTTCCTTTTTTTAATTTGAAGAATAGATATAGTACAGCTCGTGCCACAGAAGGTAGGTGATGATCTTTTAATTCACTTGTGGGACTCTGGAGTAGCCAGCTGGTTAGCATTTATTGCCTATCCCTAATCGCCCTTGAGAAGGTGGTGGTGGGCTGTTTTCCAGAACCACTGCAGTCCATGTGCTATGGATTGACCCAAAACCATTAAAGAGGGAAATCCCTGATGGTATCCAACCAATGGCTGCTACTTTAATGGCCACCAATAATGCAAGTTCATCTAATTTGTTGGAAGAAAGAACTTGTTCAAAGAAGCTGTTGATGTCATCCCAAGTTGGTTTTCTGCTTATACTCATTAATGTTAAGCATCCTTTGTCCAACTGGCCATTGTTGTCTGACTGCTGGCCACCTCCTCCTGAAATGAGAGAAAGGGAGAGATTGAGTAAAAAGAAAATGGTGGGCACCGCTTTTTAATGCTGCTGTGGTTGAGAGGGGGGGGGGGGAGTTTTCCCCAGTGAATGAGTAGGCAGAGGCCTTACAAGTTTTGGAGTGTGGGATGTTGAAGTCAAACAAAAGTGAGTAAGCAAAGCTGCTGAAAGCAATCATGAGAATTGCAGCAGATGAGCGATGGTGGGAGATGACTGGAGCAGCATAGAGTGAGTGTGAGCTCACAGAAACAAGAGTGTGGCACTTACCCTGGCAAAACAGAGACAAATATTGACCTTCTTACCACACTGCTGTCTGTTCCTCTGGAGCATGGTCATGGCACTGACCCTGGTGGCTTCTTACACCAGGCTGCCAGGGTCTGGTGTCATGGCCTCCTCTGCCAGTCATCCAGGAAAAGGACAGCCCCTCCTCTGCTCCATCCCTTTGACCTGTCAAAGCATTACGTTGCCATTTTCCCCATCCCTCACTCTTTGTGAGTGAATGTTCATCAGCAACAGGGCAGCATTGGCATGGCATTACTCATCCAGGTACTCAGCTGCCTTTTAAGCATGGTGCAGGTGCCAGGATGCAGGTGTTTTGGCATATATACAGTGAGTGGTGTGTTGTTCCTGGAAGGGTGAGCGGTAAAATAGATTTAGCATTAAGTAAGAGGAGTGTAATAAAGACATGGTAGATAGTTAATGAGGCACATTTGATACGATATGGTGTGAAATTTCATGAGGCCTCGAGGAGAGAACCCCACCAAAAAACTGAAAAAAACTGAAACTTTCCCAAAAAAAGGATAAACCTCAGTGTGTGTCACTATCATGTGGAATAGTGTGTATGCTACAGACCAGATTGTGTCGGCAGCGTCAGTCGCTGTAGGACATTATGAAATTAATCGTTTTGTTACATCCACTCAGCAGCTCTGAGGGACATTTGTTCCTGTCAGCACACAATTACCCAATTTATTTAAATATTTAAGGAAATATTGTTTTTGATTGTTTTTAACTTATTTTTAATTTTTTAAAATTAATTTACTTTAGAATAAAATTGAGTGGATCTGACATTTCCATGTTATATGTCAGTTTTGTTGATTTTATTTTGGAAGGTTTCTTGTTACAAAGCCACTAATGGTTCTGTCCAATTCTGCCTTATCCCTCCAAAATTATCCTTACCTCAGTTGGAATCTTGGCTTGTGACTCACTCTTCTTAAGTTGGATTAAAAACAATCAATTTGTGATCATTATTTGCAGTCATTCCTTACCATTGCATTGTTCATTAAAACTAGCTCAGTTGGGTTTGTTTAAAGCCAATTTTTCTGCATTTAGTTTTACTTGGCAGATCTACCAAAAAGCAATTCTGGATTGGTAGTCAATAGAAAACGTGTTGAGGCTGTATTTATGCTCTTCGCTTTACTCGTTTTACATTCTAGCTATCAAGTCTTCAGTCTGCTGTGCCTTTTGGTCATTGATGGAAACTAATATACTTGCTAATGAGATTAACGTGTTAGTCATGAAAAAAATCCAAGTTGTTGGTCCACTAATGCTACCGCCCTGTGTTGCTTTTTTAAAAAGAAGAACTCATCAGGGTTCTGTGATTGTTTTGACCTTTTGCTGTTCTGGAAATAATTGTAGTCACCTCCCAATGGGTTGTTTAGAGGAAATGCTTCAGCGCTTGAGAATATTGCAACAAACTATCAATACTGATTGTGAAAGTAATGTTTAAATTATTCAAAGCAGCAATTGCATTCAGGAAAAATAAGAAAAGCTTTCGCTCACCACTGAACAGCTTTTCCTTAACTTTTACTTAAAAGTGAGCTAACTGATGGGGTCAAAAACTGGTCATTATTTCTCAAATCAAAATTGTGGAATGGATAAGTTACATCTAAACAAAATTGTTTCTTTTTTCTAGTGTTTATTCACTGCCCCAAAGGCAGTTCATCATCAGCGTTTTCATTGTTGATTCCCACCTCACAAAGTCAATTCTACAAATGTGTTTCCCAAGTCTACATTACATATTGGCTGTTAGACTACTAGTATGGCTCATAATGATGTGTTTTGAGTACCCACAAGTCATGTGATGATGGAAAATATTGAACAAACTACTATTCACATTGTCTTCAATGTAAAGTAAAAGCAGAAAGTACTGGAGAGATTCAATAGATCTGGCATACCTGTGGAGAAAGAGAGCCCACACATTGAATCCAAAGACTCTGGAACAGATGTCTAAGCTCTTTTAGTCTAATCTGCAATCAATCAATCAGTGCCTCTAAAGAATTGCCAAAAATCCAGCTCATTTACACAATTTATTTTGCCTGCATCAAAAATACAGATTACAGATAAGATCACATGATGTATCTGCTCCCGAATCCTTTGAAAATAGTCTATTTACATAAATACTCATAGTGTTTACTTCAGCAGTCCTTCTCTCAAACAAAGTTCCCTGACCAAATCTTTTGAGCAATAGCTTTAGTAGCAATATATCCCTCTACACTGTAGTTAATAGATCCTTTTTTCTCTGTTTATTATACTATCCATTAATGTTTTACTTTCATGACCATGCTTGATGTGTTCCTTGTCACTTATTTCTTTTCAGAAGGATTTCTAAAAGTACTCGGACAATTAAGCCAAAAGCTAAACTATACTTGCTCCTGTGACATCCCAAAGCTGTCCTATTTATTATAGAATGGCTGCTATTACAAGTTACCAGGAATCTGATGATTAACCCTTATCTTTCCAGGATGTCTAACATATCCATGCCCTTTTTTTTATTCACTTCAATGCATGCTTGCATGTGATACTAATAAGATAGGTAAACTCTAAAGAGGCTAACAGGGGTTCAAGACATCTCAATATGCCAAATATGCTATATCAATTAATCTAACAAGTTTATAAATTTAGTCGAAAAACAATGAAATTCTAAGACTATTCCTATTTAGCAATGTGAAACATCAAAATAACTTAATGAGGCAATTGCTCTTTCAATGTTTTATAGCTTTTGAAACATTTTTAAAATAAATTATGTAGAGTACTTGTATTAAACACTATAAGTGAACTTTGGAAAATAAGATTAGTTTGTTTTCAAAACTAAATATTTCTATAATCATCATTTGCCGAATGGTGGACAATTTTATGACTGAATGAATAACTAGAAATACGATAGAGGAGACGACTCAGACAGCTCAGTACTATAATAGGACAAAGAGGAAAGGAAAGAAATAGATGAAGGCAGCGTACAGCCAAGGGGGTACACATCAGCTACTAACAATAACATTTTCAATCAAGTTCCTAATGTCCTTTGACAGTGCAACTTATCTGAGCTTACCACACATCAATTATATTTTAAATATCATACTAGTTCACCTGTAAATCAACTGTCATCGTGAAATTATTTTTCTTAAAGAAGCAAGTGCAACAGTCATGTTTCTGTACCACTGTAAATAGTAAATTGACTACAATTATGCAGTTTCTAATTGCTGACTCTGCATACTTTGCTCAGACTACATTCTCACCTTCTTCATTTAAGGCTCATTGGGAGAAACATATATGTAGGCCAACTTTTCTCGGCAAAGGCATACTTGGAAGAAGGTGGTCGCATGATGTTGGTTGTGACTATGAAACAGTCTCACCAAAGCTGGTGCCACTTTGAATGATGCCGTAACTGTTTGAACTCTGGCATTTTGATGAGATTACTTGATGGTTAGATGGAGGTATATCTTCACTTGGAGAGGAAGTTGTCTAATCTGTCTCTCTATAACAATTTTTAGTTCCGATTGAACGTTGCAGAAATGAAATACCTATGGTAAATGTTCTCTCACAGTAAAATCACAATCTTGTCCAGTCTGCCACCAAGTTCATCATCTATACTGGAGCCTAGTGTCTTAATAGCTTAACTTACAGTATTACAGCCCGCATCCCTTTTTAAACTTCTATAAACAAAAATAATATGCATACACATTGCGAAATTGTTCAAATTATTAAAATCTTGGAAGACAATATTTTCCAGGGATATTTCTCTAGGCAACACTTTAATCAATCCAAATTAACTTATCCAGTTTGTTTTTAAACAAAAGCTTGGAAATAATTTAAAACAAATTCAGAAATTGCTAGAGAAACTCACCAGGTCTGGCAGCATTTGTGCAGAGAAAGCAGAATCAACACTTCAGATCCATTGACTCTTCTTCACAGGACCCAAAATGTTGCCTCTGTTTTCTCTCTACAGATGCTGCCAGATCATTTGAGTTTCTCCAACAATTTCTGTTGTTTTTTTCAGATTTCCAGCATCTATAAGTCTTTTCTTTTGGAAATAACTTGCATGTTGATTCTGCGCAACAATATCTTGACCAATCAGAGGTCACTTGCCAATCAGCCTCTCCTCTCATGCAGTTTGTCTTGTTGTTCCCTTTGAAATTTGCTATCCTTGCAATTTTGACCTAATCTGTTTAAGATAAAATGCTTCAACAGCAATTTTACAGCAACATTTCTCTCTTTTTTCCAGTACATTACAATCTAGCATGTATGTAACTTCTGGCTGCAGTACTAACATATAAGATTGCTGAGCATCAATAGATGAGCAAGAATCTTTTAAAAAGCAATTAATTAAAAAGCATTTGGGATCAGTCCAAAGGAAACCTGCTTGGGGTCAGAAGAAAATATTGTCTCTCCTAAAAAAAATTAGATGTTAAATGCAGTTACAGAACTGAGTTACGTCAGTGTAAGTATTATAGTTTGTGAAAAATTTCAGACCAGACCAGAAGTGTTTGGTTACAATGCTGAAGATTACTAAAAGATTGAGGAAGTCTATGATTTCAGTTGTATGGGAGGTGAAGTGAAAAAGCTTCACCACTCTCAAGACTAAAACTGAAAATAAGCAGAAATGAACAGATTTGGCAGGGAAGGAAAAATTCTCTGGATTTTGATCAATGTAAAGTGATGCTGTTATGGAATGGATGGTGTTTCGTCTTGATGTGTGCTTCAAAATCTTTGAAAATATGTGATGTTTCAATAACTTGGTTTTGTTTCATTGTATTTACTATTTCTATTGTGTAATTAATGTCTGTTTTATTGTTTAACTGTTGAATTTTGATGTTGGAATGTATAAAATCAAGTCAGTAAATTGATTTAAGAAGTGAGAAACTGATTAATTTTATGCCTAATTTTGAAAACAAATTATTTATCTCCATGCCTGGTTTTCACCAGATGGAAAAATTATTTCTGCAAGATACACTTTTTTTAAACAGTGAGTTTAATGGCCTCCCACTGATTACTGAAGGTGGGTGAGCACCTAAAGTAATGTGGCTGGCCAGTCTGTGAACACCCTGCTCCCATCTGACCTCTCCCTCCACATTATCCAGGGTGAAGAAGGGGGGTAGGGTGTGCTAAGATACCAAGAAGCACAACCATATATTGGCCTTATGAGGCCTTTAATTGGACAATTAAAAGGGATGTAAAGGCCTATTCTTTATAATCTTTTGGTCTATAGGAGAAAGTGAAAGGAAGGTGGGTAGTCCAGTGATTTAGAAAATACTGGGTACTGTTGTGTAGGAAGGATGGATTGTGTCCTTTGGAAATCCCAGTGTCCATTGGAAATACCTCAAACACATTTTGAGCCTTTGCCTGAAGAACAGTATCATTGACATCAGTGTTTGTGAATGGTTTGTTACCAATTGTTCAAGTTGCTGACAATTGGCCATCAAGTTGCATCATGCTTTGAAGGTGATGCACCAATGATGAGGCAGAGAAGCAGCAGGGAATGAAAGAAAAGGAAGCGAAACCTGCACTCTGGATCTCACTATCTCATGTGTCCTATGTACTCAAAGATCCATGTGTTGGTAATCAGCTCATTCAGTCACAGAAACTCTTGACCCTCAGTAAACATTGACCTTGAGTCAAGGGAGGGTCAATAGTTTTGAGACATTTCTAATCAACCGAGTATGATGTGCTATTGAGAAAGTTAGAAAGCCACAAAGGGATCAGTTCCATTTTTCACTTGCTTACTGGGGACTTAAGAGTTAAACAGTCCACTGCTAAAAGGACTCTCTGCAGTATAAATTGCATGCCTGTCATCTTACAGAATGAGACAGGAAATCTCAGCAGTGGGGGAGGCTGGCTAACTCTCAAAGGACTGATTTCTCTGGAGTCATACATGTGGATTCCACTTGAAGCCTCAGACAAAGGTATTTGTCCTCCCTGGACAAGACTGATAGCCTTGGCCATAACCCTATTAACTGCCTCCTGCTCCCATTATCATGCTTCCACTTCCTATTAACATAGATATGTGAATCTCACATTGAGAACAAATAAAGTCCTTCTGTTTAAATCTGTTCCAATCGACTCATGATTATGAAGAATACAATAACCAGTCCCTGTAATCCATTCACTAGTTATTACTGGACATTGTCAATCACCGGGGCTTGTAAAATTATAATTGCCCATCTTAAACAATGTAATGACAATCAACCATGTGACTTATACACCTTTTGTATTATTCTTACAAAAGTGCTGCCTTTGTGTGTCGAGCAGAGATTTGTGGAGAAGAGACACCACAAGTAGATGCATGACAACTTTTGGGGACATTGAAAATCGCTCGCCGGCTGTCCAAAAATAAATCATCTACCATAAATCATTCTACTGAAACTTGTGTCATCTGGATTTGTGGAACAAAATATACGTCAACACTATGATTTCTCTGGAACAACTAGGACTTGAACCCAGGCCATGGGGATCCTGTGATTGAACCACAAAAGCACCTTGACTGGAGTTCAATCAAATTTATATTAGTTTGTAACATGTGGTCCATGTTAAACTCAATAGAAGGATACAGTCGTGAAAGGCATCAATTAGGGGATTAATTCAATCTGGCCACAGCTTCATTATATGGGACATGTCTTTGTACGTTTGTAGAATTTAAACTTTAGATTACTAGCAGGTGGTTTCCCTCCTGATGCATTGACTGAAATTAAATCATTAAATTGAACGCCAGCAAAATTTGTTATAACCAGCAACTTAAAAAGCAGCACTCGCAATAAATTGTCGAAAATTACATATCTTAAATACGAAAGGTTACTGTATTGTTCTGTCTAATTATTATAGGTTTTAAATTTATTTCTGTCCAATTATTATAATTTCTTTAAAATTTATTCATCTCAATGTAAATATCCTTGTTGCTTAATCAAATGGCCACATGAAATATCAACAGTCGATTCAATTTTGAGTTGATTTCTCCCCAAAAACCATAATCTACCGTTATGTCTGAACAGTCAGGATGTTCCCATTGGTGGGTGTGTACAGAACCAGGGATCACAGTCTGAGAAATCAGGGTGAACCATTTAGGATGGAGATGAGGAGATATTTCTTCACGCAAAGAGTGTGAGCCTGTGGAATTCATTACCACAGCAAGTAGCTGATGCCAAAACATTGAATGTATTCAAGAGGAGGCTAGATATAGCACTTGGGGCAAATGGGATCAAAGGTCTTGGGGAGAAAGCAGGATTAGACTATTGAGTTGGATGATCAGCCACAATCATGATGAATGGCAGAGCAGGCTTGAAGGGCCAAATGGCCTCTTCCTGCTCCTATCTTCTATGCTTCTATGTCAGTTCAGGGTGCGGATGAGAAGGCTTTCTGCCAGTAAGTTTTATTTAAGGCAAAGTTGCATTATTATTTCAGTGATTTTTGCTGTAAATAAAGTATGACAGGGATGTGTATACCTCTGCATTATGTTTCTATTACTGAGTACGTGATTTTATGTGGATGATGTGGACCTCTTGATTATCCAGAATATATGATCAACCAGCATACTCCTGGTCCTACAGGTACTGGTTAATGAGAGGTTTGCTGTACTTATCAGGATTATAGGTGTTGGCACTCAGGACTAGGACTACTTTAAAACCTCACCTCTCTGCGCTGCTGCTAGTGTCATGCATAATGAGACATAGCAAAGGGTCATTGGAAGTTTGTAATGCTAGATGTCAACCTGGGTTTTGAATAAATGCTTCTTATCACTGTTCATTTGATGAATCAAAAAGTGTGGCGCTAGAAATGCACAGCAGGTCAGACAGCATTCGAAGAGCAGTAGAATTGATGAGGAATGTGTTTGAAGGGTATATGCTCGAACTATCAATTCTCCTGCTTCTCGGATGCTGCCTGACCTGCTGTGCTTTTCCAGCGCCACACATTTTGACTCTGATCTCCAGAATCTGCAGTCCTCACTTTCTCCCCGTTCATTTGATGGTTGAGTATACAATAAATTCATTGAAACTTCTGTTGCAATATTTCACCACAAGACCATAAGATATAGGAGCGGAATTGGGCCATTCAGCCTATCAAATTTGCTTCACTATTTGTTCATGGCTGATCTGTTTCTCAATCCCATTCACCTGCCTCCTTCCTGTAACCTTTGATCCCCTTACTAATCAAGTATCCCTGAACTAAAGACACTCGGCCACTTCACCTTCACAGCATTTTGAGGCAATGAGTTTCACAGATTCACCACCCTATTGACTGAAACAATTTCTCCTCATCTCAGTTCTCAAGGGTTGTCCCTTCACTCTAAAGTTGTGCCCTTGTGCACTAGTTTCTCCTATTAGTGGAAACATCTTCTCCATGTCTATCCAGGCTTCTCAGTTTTCTATAAGTTTCAATGAGATTCCCCCTCATCCTTTTAAACTCTGAATATAGACCAAGAGTCCTCAACTGCTCCTCTATTCCCGGACAATCGTACAAACCTCCTCTGCTTTCTGCCACTCAGCCAATCCTCTATCTGTGGCAATACTTTGTCACTAACATTGTGGGCTTTTATAAGATTTAGCAGCCTCCTGAGCAACACCTTGTCAAAGCCTTTTGGGAACCCAAATAGATCATATCCACTGGCTCTCCTTTGTCTGACTTGCCTGTTACTTCCTCAAAGAATTCTAACAGACTTGTCAGGCATGACATACCCTTGATCAAGCCATGCTGACTCAGCTCCACTTTGTTATGCACTTCCAAATAGTTTGCAATCTTATCCTTAATAATGGGCTCAAAAAGCTAATCAATGAATGAGGTCAGGATAACCAGTCTGTGTATTTTTTTGTCTTCTACCTCCTTCCCTCTGCTCCTGATGGTCATGAAGTTCTGATATATTGTTGGTGTCTACCCCTGTGAAGGCTAATGCAAAGTACTTATTCAGATTGTCCACCATTTCTTTGTTCCCTACCCTACTTCTCCAGTCTCATTTTCTAGCATGTCCATTCTTTCCTCTTTCTCACCTTTTGTCTACATAAAAATCTCCAACATTCCTCTTGTATAATACAAGCTATCTTACCCTCATATTCCATCTTCTCTCTACTTATTAAGTTTTTAGTTGTTCTCTGCTGTTTTCTAAAGGCTTCCCAATCCTTTGGCTTCCTATTAATCTTAATCACGTTGTTGCTTTTCTTTTGCTTTTATGCTGTCCCTGATTTCTCTCATCAATTTTATAAAAAGTGATAAAACGTTTCAGTATTGCTCCAGTGGTTACAATGAGTGGTGAGCATGTGTTGTTTATTGTACACATGGGTGTGCACTATAATCTAACCTAACAGCAATAATCTTGGTGTGTCTAAACACTATGTGGTTCACCTGCATTGTCTATCATTGTTCTGAACTGGGGAAATTGAGTTATGTGTTACACAATAATACAAGTTAGTATTTTCATTTCAAAAGGAGGTAAGTTCCTAATTGCTAATCATAATGCTCCACATGAAAGGTAGCTGTTGGGGTGAATATTTTGCTGTTTTCAGTTTCATTAATGGTGCAAGAAAATTGTTTGCTAGTTTCTATTACTTCTTGTACACTGTTTAGACATATTGCCCAACTTCTCTTGGCATTTAAACTCAGACATTTATAGGACAAAAAGGAGCCATTCAGTTCATCATATCCACACCAGTCAACAAATATCTAAGTACATGAATCTTATTTTGCAGTTCTTGGCCATCGCCCTGGAGATTATGGCAACACGAATGAAAATCAAAATACTGCCGAAATACTATAAGAATTTCTAACACAATCACTCTTTCAGGCAGTGAGTTCCAGACTCCCATCACCCTCTGGATGAAAACATTTGTCAACTGGCCTCCCAGTCTTCTAGCTCTTATCTTAAATCAGGGTGGCACGGTGACTCAGTGATTAGCACTGCTGCCCCACAGCGCCAGGGTCCTGGGTTCGATTCCAGCCTTGGGTCACTGTCTGTGTGGAGTTTGCATATCCTCCCAGTGTCTGCATGGGTTTCCTCCGGGTCCACAATCCAAAAGGATGTGCAGGTGAGGTGAATTGGCCATGCTAACTTGCCCATAGTGTTAGGTGCAGTAGTCAGGGGTAAAATGTCGGGAAATGAGTCTGAGTGGGTTATTCTTTGGATGGTTGGTGTAGATCTGTTGGGCTGAAGTATCTGTTTCAGACTGTAGAGACTCTAACCTAATCTATGGCTCCTCTATTGATCACTCTGCTCCTGGAAAAGGTTCCTTCCTTTCCACCTAATCTATGCCCCTCATAGTCTTATGCATCTCTAACAGATCCCTACAATTTTTCTAAAGCATATTAGTGATTAGCCTTCTTTATTCCCACTGGCATTGGTTGCATAGGGCTGGAATGTATGTCAGTGGCATTGTTTAGAGTCATAGAGCATGGAAACAGATCCTTCAATCCAACTGGTTCGTTCTGACCAGATATCCGATAATAATCTAGTCCCATTTGCCAGCATTTGGCCCATGACCCTTCAGGGTTTATACTGCTTTCACATGCTGGGTCAGTTAGACTGTGGTGTGAGAATGAAGAGGGTGGAGAATTCAAAACTGTAACTTATACTGAATGGAAATGTTTTTGAAAACTATTGTGGGCAGAATTTAACAATACAGTTGCTCTCCTCCCACCCCCCCCAACCCCCGTACCCGCGTGGGATATGTTCCGGGACCTACCACGAAGCCCGAAACCACAGATAGGAGCGAACCCATTCATTTCAATGGGAAATGTACCTTCCTGACAGCCTCCTGGTCCCTGGATCCCTGTAATCCGTGGTAATCCATGGGTGACCGAAACCGTAGAAAATGATTCCGCTGATACAAGGCTCGTCCTGCATCAGCATTTGCTTTAAACTTTTTTTTAAATTCAGAATCAGCCTTAACTATATTCAATTGTGGCACATTCACAATCTTCTGAAATACAGAATTCCAAAGATTCACAGCTCTCTGAGCGCAGAGGTTTCTTGTTACGTCCATCCCAAATGATTCTCCCTTTACCTTGAACTGTGCCTCCTTTACCTTGTCACACACCTTTGCAATCTCGAAAGTTTCAATTAGATCAATTAATAATCTTCCAGTTATCTTCAGTAAATCTTTCAATGTCTTGGATCCTCACAACATTCTATTTATAACTGCAGCCCCTCACATATCGCTAGCTTTTTCACACACAAAACATTTTTAATTGAGGAACACTCGGGAATTCTGGTCACATGCAAAGTTATTGAAGCTTTACACGCCAGCTTTCACAGATGAAGGGATATCGGTTTCTCCAGCTGTTAGAGAATGGGGATATTTTAACATGAATAACTGTGTGAACATTAATTAAAAACATACATTATTTTTTTAAAATAAGGTTTCCTGAACACCACTCTTTTCTGTCACAAAAAAAAAACAGTTCGATGTGCAATCATCAAAATAAATAGCTCTGAAAAGAATACTTGATTAATAATACACAACAATTCAAATGGATTTCTTGGCGGAGGACGCTACGATATAGTCTGCTGATTTTTTTTATTGTTGAACATGTGCTACTTTGCAATATTCCCGAAATAAAATGGATCAGCAGGATGACAATCAATTTCAGATGTGCATGACTGAAGGATGGAAATATGATTGTACTGCATTGAAATCATCGGTCTCTATTTCTCAAATGGCATAGTTGCCCAGCCCAACATCAATAAAGTCATTCAAATATACATTGCTGTCAATACATTTAATGCTCCAATAAGCAGCACTAAGAAAAGCTTGGAATACAAGAAGGAGAAAGTGATGAGGGCAGATGCTGGAGGTCAAATTCAAAATGTGTAGCGCTGGCAAAGCACAGCAAGTCAGGCAGCATCCGAGGAGCAGGAGAATTGATGTTTCGGGCATAAGCCCTTCATCAAGAATATGGGAGCAGGAGAAGGGGGCTGAGAGATAAACAGGAGGGTGGGGGTGGGGAGGCTGGGGAATACAAGAAGTCCCTAGAATTTAAGACCTAGAGTCCAGGACCAAATGGCTTTAGGGCTATCAGGATGGAGAGGAGATATGTGATGCTCAGGAAGCTGTGTTTACTCAGTTTGGGCTTCTTGGTGGTCAAGCCACAAAGAGAGGGAGCAACTGTGTTACTGATTGGTGGAGAGCTTGATGTTGAAAGAATGTCATTGATGCAGGCTTCCTTTCCCACTTCCCCACCTGAGGCGTCACATTCCAAGCCTCCCTCATCTCCTGAACTCCTCGAAACAGCTTGAAAATTAAGGCCAGGTGGAAAACACTCCTAATGTGGAACTGTTGACTTAAGGAGCTCAATTCGGGCAGTGAAGTGCAAGCAAATCTAGGTTGTGCCCATCCCAATGTAAAACTGCAGCAAGGTCAAAGTGGATGGCACAAAAGTGGGAATGTCATCCAAGGAATTTTAAGGGCCCTCCTGCCTGCAAATGTGCCAGTGGGAGAACATGCTATGCTATCCAGTTATTAATAACACTATGTGTAGTGGCTTTGTGTAAAATTCCTTTGCTTTTAATGATCGCAATAAACCTATTATTTTATGCAATAGTTTCTAATGTTACACAAGCTGTATATTAGTGACTCACACTTCATTTGCCTCCTGTGTTGGACAGTTTTATGTAATCTTATGGTAGGTACTAATGCCCAAAGATGGTTTGAATTAATTTTAGTTAATGCCTACTTATGATACATCCTACCAAAATTATGGAACAACACATCGTGAAACACATAGGTGCTACTGCTATTTTGCTTTGAATGAATGCTCCAACTACTTTTACAACCACCTCAGCCACATGAGTCGCATTTGTATTTGCTGATATCTTCAAAATTAAATACATGAGTAATGGGACTTAACTTTGGAGACAGCTAGGTCTACTGCACAAATAGGAGCATGAAGTTAGGAATTGAGTGAATAGTTTAAGTCTAAATAAATCCAAATTGACTTTGGGAGAATGTCAGTTGATAATGAAGCTAATCTCATCTGCCTGCAATATGTGAGGCATTGAAGAGAAACATGACATCCACAAACGAAATAGATAAATGTAGTCAACCTGAATTAAATCAATCAATTCACCCTTCAGTCAGCTGTGGATCAGTCTAGCCAGGAATGAATAAATGCAATATATGTACCCTGAGTAAAAGTGAATTGAGCTTTAGGAAGGCTGCATCAATCACAAATTAGTGGTTTAATTTCCCCTAAATACATACAATGTAGTTTAGAGCAGAGCAGACCACTTGTGAACTACTTAAACAAATGGACACAACAGATTAGGTAAAAGTCAATCACTGGGGACAACAAAATAGCCACAAACTAGTTAATTAGTCCTGTCATTTTCCATCTCCACAATGCCACGTCCCTTTCGAATAAAACAATATTATCATGACCTCACTGTTGGCAACTGTGGATTCATGAACATAATAATAAAAATTTAAATGAATCACAGGGATTGTTGGCCTTTAGTTTCGACTAAGTTTTCCCAAAAGTAAAAACAGATGGAAATGCTCCTTCCGTACTGCACAGCTGTGCAGTTGTACAACAACCGTTATGTGCCATGCAGGGAAAAAGAGGAAAGGTAGTTTGGATGCAAGCATGGAGTGAAGATTGAAATCCCAAACTTAAAATCATATATTATGGGCAGCATTTCACAAGATGAAAAGTAAAGGGAGATTTTAATCCAAATGTACAAGCTCTTTTACTGTAACAGTACAAAGCAGAACAGTTTGTCTGTAGGTACAGAAGGCATAGAAGTTATTTGACTCATGTATAACCCAGAGTGGCTGTTCCACTGTAGAACTGTAACCTGAACATAGTACTGCAGGTCAGGTTCAGCTGTAATTGTGCAAATCACCAATTTT
Source organism: Chiloscyllium punctatum (assembly GCF_047496795.1). Classification (NCBI taxonomy): domain Eukaryota; kingdom Metazoa; phylum Chordata; class Chondrichthyes; order Orectolobiformes; family Hemiscylliidae; genus Chiloscyllium; species Chiloscyllium punctatum. The sequence continues at coordinate 133,485,655 of NC_092741.1, read as the reverse complement.
ACAATTTAGGTCCTAAATAGAGAGCAATACAGGACTAAATCTTTTTTTTTGGCCTTCAGATTGTTAAGACATAGAAACTCGAACCACGATTAGGCCATAATCCCTCCAAACCTGCTTCACTATTTAAAGTTAGAGACAAAAAAAACTGCAGATGCTCGAATCCCAGCCTCCTGCTGGTCTAACACTATTTAATATGACCACATTTGATCTTCTCTCTCAATGCCATACACCCACTTCCTCTCCAAACCCCTTGATGCCTTTAAAATCTAAAATCCAACTCTTTCCTGAATATATTCACTACCTTGGCTTTCACAGTATTCTGCGGTGGAGAGTTCCACAGGTTACTACCCTATGAGCGCAAAAATCTTACCTCATCTCAGACTTAAATCATTTATCTTGTATCCTGAGACAATATCTCCTGGTTCAAGACTCCCACCAGGGAAAAAGAACATCCTTCTCACATCTAGTTTAATCCAACCTATTACAATTTTATAAATTTCAGTTGAATTTGTCTTTCTCAGCTCTAGTGAATACCGGCCCCATCAAACTAATCGCTCATTATAGGACAGTTGTTGTGGTTATGTTCGCCGAGCTGGGAATTTGTGTTGCAGACGTTGTATCCCCTGTCTAGGTAACATCGTCCAGTCAAACTCATGTTGCTTGTCATCTGCGTGTGGGGCTACTAAGGATAGCTGGTCGTGTCGTTTTGTGGCTAGTTGGTGTTCATGGTTGCGGATCGTTAGCTGTCTTCCTGTTTGTCCTATGTAGTGTTTTGTGCAGTCGTTGCATGGGATTTTGTATACTACTTTGTTTTTGCTCATGCTGGGTATCGGGTTCTTTGTCCTGGTGAGTTGTTGCCTGAGAGTAGCTGTTGGTTTGTGTGCTGTTATGAGTCCTGGGACTGGGACAACACTACTATTATAGGACGAGCCAAACAGAGAACAGCCAGGGAATTCCTAGAGGCATGGCACTCATCCACTGATTCAATCAACAAGCACATCGACCTGGACCCAATATATTGGCCACTGCAGCGGACAGCTGGAACTGACAACCGGAAGCAGCAGATTCAAACCACTATAAATGTCGGAGAAAAGATTACAGAAGCGCTTCACAGGAGGCTCCCAAGCACTGAGGATGTCACTAGACAGGGGATGAAATGTCTGCAACACAAATTCCCAGCTCGGTGAACAGAACCACAACAACGAGCACCCAAGCTACAAATCTTCACACAAACTTTGAATTATAGGACAGTCGTGACATCCCCAGTATTAGCCTATAGAAACTATGGAAAATATATATTTTCTTATATAGCACAAAATTGCAGGTATACTCCAAGTGTGATCTTGCCATGGCACTAGCTAACTGTAGCAAGATATCCTAATTTCTGAACTCAAATTATTTTTTAACAAATGTGAGTATGCCATTTGCCTTCTCTATTACTTGCTGCGCCTGCCTGTCAACTTGCATTGTCTGATGTACAAAGACACCCAGACCCCTTTGTGTACTCACATTCCCAAATATGTCACCATTTAGATACTAGCCTTTCTTTCTGTTTTTCATTCAAAGAACTAAAATGATTCAGCATAAACTAGCTAAAGCCAGCAACAACAAAGTCGACATAAGTTCCTGTAAAACAATGGATTCTACAATCCACATGGTATCATTGACTGAGATGTGGGCATTGCTAGTAGAACAACATTTGTTGCCCTTTCCTAGTTACCCTTGAGAAAGTGTTAGTAAACTGCCTTTTTGAATTGCTGCAGTCTATGTGCTGCAGGATGACTCATAAGGCCACTAAAGAGGGAGTTCCAGGAATTTGACCCAGCAACACTGAAGAAACATAAACGTTATTTCCAAATCAGAATGGTGAGTAGCTTAGAGTCAAACTTACAGGTGGCGATGTTTCTAAGTATTTGCTGCCATTGTTTTTCTAGATGGTAGTGGCCATGGATTTGGAAAGTGCTACGAAGCAGCCTTTGTGAATTTCTGCAGTGCCCCTTGTATATGGTCTACACTGCTGCCTCTGTGCATTGGTGGAGGAGTGTATGAAAGTTTGTGGATGCAGTGCTAATCAAGCAGGTTGCTTTGTCCTAGATGACGTCAAGCTTCTTGAATGTTGTTGGAGCTACATTCATCCAGGAAAGTGGGGAGCATTCCATCAAATTCCTGAATTTTGCCGTTTAGATGGTAGATAGGCTTAGGGGAGTCAGGATGTGAGTTACCCAGTAGAAGATTCCTAGCCTCTGACTGCTCTTGTGACCACTGTATTTATACGGCAAGTCCAGTTCAATGGTAACTCCTAATGGTGATAGTAGGGCACTCAGTGATAGGAACAACATTAGACATCAAGGGGTAATGATTAGATTCTCTCATTGGAGATGGTTGTTGCCTAGCACTTATGTTACTTGCCACTTGTCAGCCAAGTCTGGATATTTTCCAAATCTTGCTACTTTTGAACATGGCTTGTTTCAGTATCTGAGGAGTTGTGAATGGTGCTCAACATTGTGCAATCATCAGTGAATATTCCCTCCTTACAACCTGGAGTGGACAACATGGATAAAGCAACTGAAAATGTTTGGGCCTATGACACCAAACTGAGGAACGCCTGTAGAGATATCCTGAAGCTAAGAAGATTGATCTCCAAAAGACACAACCATCGTCCTTTGTGCCAGGTATGATTCCCATTGACTCCAGTTTGGGTAGGTGTTCTGTACTTCGTCAAATGTGATCTTGATGTCAAGGGCAGTCATTTTCATCTTGCCTCAGAATTCAGGCGCTTTGTCTATGTTTTAACCAAAACTGCAATGATGTCAGGAGCTGAAGGTTCATGGCAGAACCCAAACTGGCCTATCTTCACCGTATATTTCTTCTAAGACAACACAATGTCATGTCACTCTTTGAAAGTAGCAGGAGATTGGACCAACCTTCATGAAAACCTTGAGGATAACATACTGCAATGTTTATGAGACAATCATACCTCCCAGTATAATACAACTGTCTGTAAAGTATGTTTTCTATTGGCACAAACCTTCAAACCTGCACGTTCAAAGACCCATCACTGCTAATTCAAGCAAGCTCCAGCTGAAGACTACATTTGTAACTACAACCTCTCATGATAACAGCAGGGTGGGCAGTCAAAAGATGTTAAGGAACCAGTCAAAAGATAAATATTTCAAACTCTCTCGGGCAATCTCTTCAAATTAAAAGATTTGTTGAACAGATTTGATGAACAAATCAGCCTATCATTCTCCAACAGCAAGTCACTCTGAGCACAATAAATAAACATACCCTTCTAACTCAAAAAGTATGCAAGCAGACTTCTCCAATTCTAAACATATGAAATGCATATACAATTGAATATTAAAACAGATGTCATAATGACCTGTTATTTGGTCAAGTTTCAAAAGTGAGTGACTAAAGGTTTAAGAATGGATTAATTGACAACAGTATTTTAGCATTATTATGAAGTTCAATATGTCTATAAAAAGAGCTCAGTGTTATTCCGATAAAACTTTGCACAAAAGATTAATATAAAGCTTGATGCTCCCTCAATTAAAAAAAACACAATTTGTCATGTTAATACATTATGCTTAGGCAGCATGAGTTAATTCAATAAGTGCATTTTTCTTGCATGGGGGAAACTTGGATATAATTTTCCTGAAGCAAAACTACCATGTGTGAGCTTTCTGAAAGTAAAGCACAGAAAATGGCATGCACTATCAAGGACCATTCTTCTGTACGATGCAGAAAATGATATAAGATTTGTTCAAATTTACTGCAGAAATCAGCTGACCATTCTTGGAACATGTTCTCCCGCATTTCAGAAACTGCCAACTGAATGGCTTGAAGAGGTTGAGCATGACAGCAGTTGCCATGCAACCTCATCGCATTGGCACGATCAGGAATATAACCAACAACAGGAGAAATCCTTCTGGAGGTGAATTAGTTCTAATCAGATCAGGCGTTCAGTCAGCAGAGTGTGATAACTGGAGTAGCTATACAATATTAATCACACTGAATTGTTTTCAAGTTTAATTTTTGTTAATAAATCTGTTGGATTTGTGATGAAGTTATGTTAGTGGTAATTCCTAATTTCTCTGACATTGCAAAGCCAGTAAAACAAGGAAGGTGAGCTCACTTCATTGGATTTTAATTATTTTGTCTTTAACTCTGATGTAAGAGTACTTTTTACATGCACAAAATTGTGGAGAATATTTTATAGAAAAACATAACACTAATCGTAATCTGATGCCTCAGTGAGATCCAGAGGATTAGTGTTTTGTTAATGTGGTGACTTCCAACTGGACAAGTGTTAGTTGGTTTACAATAGTCCAGATTAGGTCAGACAAAATTAGCTAGGATTTCAACCATACTGCTACCGAACAGGGCAAGTGTGGAAAGATGCCATGACTTGTGATACTCTTGCAGCAATACGTTATTGGAACTTATAAATGAGGAACGGTTACTCAAGGAAGACATCAGGGCATGACCAAGGAAATAAACTCAAATTCTACAATCTAACTTCATAACTGACATTCTTCATCACTAAAATCATTCCTGAGAGACGTTTCTGCACTGCTTCCATTGCTTTGATGTCTTTGTTAAAGTGCAATATCCAGAACTGGATATAATTCTCCAGCTGAAGCTGAATTAGCTTCCAGTACAAATTCAGCATCCTGTGCCTGTCCTTGGACTTTATCCTCTCCACTTCCATGATGCCTGTGAACTCCGCACCTAATTCAAGCTGAGAAAGGTGACCCTGCAACTGAGTAAGACATCTCTCAACACCTCTGGTTATCTAGCCACCAATACCCTTGCTGTCATCCCAGGGCCCTTACCACGATGTAATGGAAAGGCAAGGAAAAGGTCACATAGGTAACACTAGTGACACTTCATTTCACATAGAATATTGTAAAAATATTGGCACTCAAAAGTCATCAGCTGTCTTATTAATTGCAGTTTTAGCTGCAACTACCAGATTACATGAACTGAAAATAAATAACCAAAATGCAAATGGTAACAAACGACTGTGATCCAGAGACAGAATGGCAAACCCAGGCTGTTATTCTAGGTGGCTTCTCAACCTTATGTCCCTTTCTCTATTGCAATCCCTGTCAATTCCAGCAATTTTGAGTCTCCATGTGTTCTCACCCAACCATTTTATTTGACTATTCATCTCTCCAAATCACTCCCTGAGCCACAGACTTAATGGTTAGTAATGCCTAAAGTCATGATTCATATTCCCTCCCATCAAAACCAAGGTAATGACAATTATTGATGACTTACTTCTTGATGGATCCTGTGCTCCTCTGGGTCATAATAGCTCACACCCTTAGAGTATCCATCTTCAAGTGATGTTTTCTCTTCTGCATCCCAGTGAGTTGGCTTCAATCCTCACAAGTGACTTCCCCAACACAGCACTGTCCCTTTCACAGTTGGAGCACAGATCCTCAGGACCAACCCTTGCCCAATCCCCAGACTGATATGGGTCAACAGCCTTGACCCCTGTCTGGTTTTATGTGCAGCTCTGACTTACTAATCATCCTTGAACTGGTTAGACTAGACCTGCTGGACAGGCTGTGGTCCAATTCCCAACCGGAAGGACATGGATCCCTAAACTCTGGTTTCATCAAGTGGCCAACTGAGTGTGGCCATTCCCCCCTGGACTGAGATCGAATGATATTCTCAACTGAGTATGGCAGCACTGCCTGACTGACCAGACACTGCCTTGACCAAACTAAAGACTACTCGATTTAAACTCTCAGACATGGCGATTTAGTTGAAACATATGCAAAATGTTTGCCACGAAAGCAGTTGGCTTGAGCTGTTGGATTGAGATTGACATAGCATGATGTATTTGCCTTCTTGACTGATCAATGTTGTTTGGATCTCTGCCGATGTTCCATGCCATGCATTACTAAACCACCATGAGTTGGTGAGTTCTGAATAAAGCAACATTGTGCCAAAGGTAAGGTAGAGATGCTGTGACCCTCCAAGGAAGTGCAAAGTGAATGGGCACTAACAAAGCAAGTGAAAGGCTCTGAGGAGCACCCTTTATCTGAGTCATGAGAAGGGTACCTATCACTGTATTCTCAGCAGTTTGAAACAACATTGCAATGTGAGGTATCGATGAGCAACAAAGTGCAATAGTGAAGTGCTGAAGTGTCTTGTGAATTAATCTGAGATGTGACATATTGATGTAATGGGCTGGTGCTGGCTCAAGCTTATTTACATGGACATAAGGTGGGAGTGGTTCCAACCAAAGGAGCATGCTTGGAGATGTTAGGGCATGATGGCCAATGTAGAGGCCAGGTGGAGACGCTGGTGAGCTACAGTGGCCAGCTGTCTACTGAGAGTTTTAAATCAATAGCTAACACTGCTTGGTTTCTCACCAGTACCTGAAAGAATACGAACGCACAAATGCATGAGGGGACATTAAATAAAATAAAATGACAATGCAAGCAAATATATTCTAATGAGATTCTCATCTAGTCTTCAAAACCTCAAGGTGAAAATTGACTCAATCCTTTGATATTGAGCATCTCATTTTTTCCTTCTCATTGTATTCTCCATAGTTATTTACTCAGATGCTGTACTATGTTTGCCCAATTGATTTTCCCACTTTTAATGCAGATTCATGTCTACTTTTAACAATCCCAAAAATGGCTCCTCCAAGAAGGGCATTCTCCCAAAGAGTTCCTGGAACCTTTCTAATAGCACATCCTACTTCTGCTAATAACTCTACTAGCTTTGGACTTTCACTCCTGTCTAAAGCCCAGATGTAAAGTTGTGTGCACCTCACTATTGCCAATTGGAATTGTTGGAAGGTTACCTCCTTGATCTAGTGATGTACAGAAGGATGCTGATTTTGTGGGGCAATTCCACTATTGGGGTTCCTCTAGTACTCTGGTGACACTGGAGAAATTATCTGTTTTTTGAAAATTCATAACTTTGTTTGATTACAATCCTGTGTGGCACCTCAGAGGTTTTGTTACATTAATGATTCCATTTAATTGCAAATTATAGTTCTTTATGCTGATAAATATGGCAATTCTACTTGAAACTGCTTTTCTCTTCTTTTTAGTTTAACCCAAGGTGAAAATGTTACAGACAATACATTATTTACCAATGGAAATTAGAACATGGCCTCAAATGGTTATGGAATAATCTATTCTTGAGCAAGACCTGTTGTGACACCAGTTGATGACATTACTGGGGAAGTCAGATTCCTGACTCAAATCTGGCATGATAGATCATAAATTTACTTCTTGTAGTTTGTCATGTGAACATATTAACACAAAACTGCAGATACTTTTCAAACAAAATATCATAAGTTTATCACAAAAGAAAGAAAACAAACCAATCAATATTAATATAGAATACAGTTTAGAAAGATATTAACACAAACATCAAATCAAGGTTCCAATCAGCTTCCAAATAATTTGTTAATGAAAAGACAAACAACATTTTGAATGTATCCAGTACGAATTCTTGTTCCATCTCTCAATGAGGGGGGAAATAACCAGTTTACTCACCAAAAAAAAAACAATCTCCATTGTAACTAGTTGCATTATTTTTAGAAGAGAATAACTTGTAAAAATTATGTCTTCATAATTTGGCTTATTTACATAATTATTCTTATCTACAGACTTATTTATTTGTAGTAGCTCAATGTTGTTTCTAGTTCTTTAACAATACTACAGACGTTAATCAAACACTTTAATATTCTTCATTAAATCATTAAGGGTTACTGCAAAGAGCCTTCATGCTTTTCCTGACTATTGGCAGAGCAATCCAACACATATAACCCATCACACTGCCTTATCCAAAAAGTATCTTCCTTTGTTTCACATATGTCCACAACTTTCCCACAAAATGCAATGCTTTCTGCCTGAGCCAAAGCATTTCATGTTCCACCTAAAATTTATTTTGTTCTCACACTCATTGTTATAATTCTTGAGGCATTCTTTATATTTTACAGCAAACATAATTGTATTGGGATGCTTTGAAATTCATCCACATTTGTTGCAATCCATCTGTCTAATATGTAAAAAGTTAAAGAGTATTCATAATTTACCGATTTCAGCCTGTCAAAGCCAGAGGTCACTATTTTATGCCTTTTAGTTTGACCTAAGATGAAAACATTACAAACAACACAATGCCTACCAATGGAAATCAGGACATGGCCTTAAATAGGCATAGAATAATTTATTCAGGAATAATGCCTGTTATAATGGTTTGATAGATCATATGTTTACTTTTCTAGTTAGTTAATGTTGTGGTTGGTCATGTCAACATATTCACACAAGGCCTGCAGGTGTTTTTTCAAATCAAAATATCATAAGTTTATTACACAAGAGAAAGAAAACAGCTAACAACATAGATATACAATGCCATCTGGAAAAATCTTAACACACGCATCACAAGAAAATTTCAGCCTAGTTTCTAACATGATCTATTACAGAAACTCAAGTCCAGACAAATCACACTTCTATCTCAACCATTTAAGTTTCTACTTAAATGATTCTTTCTGGTCAAGATGGAGGCAGAGTAGGACATTCCAACTGGAGCTCCTCCATTCCTTCAGTTTCCTTGTCTTTCTCTCCCCCTTTGGTCTCTCAGTGGCTCTCAAACAGGGTTCTCATGGTGAGTTCCAGCCTGGTCTTTTGAAGGCTCAAGACGGTTCCCAGCCTAGTCTTTTTGCGGTATGTCTCTTGGTGTCTCATGATGGTCTCTAGGCTTGGCATAAAAGGGAATCTTGCCCAGGCTTGTTCCTGAGGCACTGGATGAGATCAGAGGACTGGTGGTTTCTGCAGCAGCAATAGTATCAGCAATGGCGGTGTTGAGGAGAGCAAAGCGAGATAAGTAGAGGACTCAAAGACTGTTGAACCTTTAACAATTTAACTAGTTTAAACTACAAAAGACTTTAATGTAAACTATTACTTATTTCTTTACTTTTATACTATTCTATAAAGTAATGCTTAACTTTTTAACAATCATTTCTCTCACTACTTTATACCTAAGCTTTCGTTATACCGAGGTATCTTGGAACCTAGGATGATGCCATGTGTGGCAACATCATACAATTTTCACTTCTGTACTTGAGTACAAGTGACAATAAAATTTAAAATTTAAATATCTAAATTCAAGTTTATTTTACATGGACTGCAGAGACAACTTTATGATGATTTTCCAGTCAGTGGCATGAACCTTTCACAAGGCTCAGAAACTAAAGTTGAACTGCATGCAAAATGAAAGTTTTCACTGTACTTAGGTACACATGACAGTAATAAAATCAAATAAAACATAAATGTTTTCAATTCTTGAAAGTTGAAAACTTCTCATCAAGCTCTCCCAGCTGAAAGCTTCACTGATAGAAATCACTTCAGCTGAAATGCCTGGCTCACCCAAACTGCAATGTACATTCATTTCTTCTGAACCAAACTAAGAAACTTGAGTCTTCTGCTCTGAAATCAAAACCAAACAAGTGGATTTATTCTGTTTACTTGGTCTCTCATCAACTCACCAGCTCACACATCTTACCCATTAACACAACAGCAGTTTGCCCAATGACTTGAATGTAGTTGCATGCTTTGTTAGCAATGAAGTATTTAGCTCACTGTTCCAGAATGACTTTCTGACATCTTTTCAAAAAAAAACTCGAAAATCTGACAAAAATCTGTTCGTCTCTACTTTCATATCTAACTTATAATAAATGATAATAGGCTATATTCCTTTCATCATACACAACAAAGGATACAATCATTCAGTCATCATATAATTATACATCATTATCAGAGTTGTAATTGTTCCATTCGTGTATTCCCACCAAATAAGAATTAAATTTCAACAGTGAATGGGCACTTAGAAATTGCATAACATCATTAATAAAACTAGATCATTTTGGTTATGTAATAGTTCTTAATATACAGCCATACTAATTGGAAACAGAAATGGGCCTTCTTATGCATGTTTTGCTATTTAACAAGATCACATTTGATTTGACTGTGGCCCCAGTTCCATTTGATCTTCAAATCCAATATTATTCCTAATTTATTCATGGGATGTGGGCTCTGCTGACTGAGGCAGTATTTATCAAATGTTTCAACTTAATCTTGAGACGGTGGTGGTGAGCTGCTTTCTTGAACTGCTGTAGTTCATTTGGTTTAGGTAGACTCATACTTTCATTAGGAAGGGAATTACAGGATTCTGATCCAACAATACTGTAGCAACATTCATATATTTCCAAGGCTAGATGATGAGGTCCTTGGAGGGGAACTATCATGTCTTTTTGTTCCTATCTATCTGATGCCATTGCCCTTCTGAAAAATCCATGATATTTTGTTTTTTGAATGACCACACAGCTGGTTTTTAAACAACCAAATCTAGGTACATTAATAATGGAACAGGGGAAGTGCTAGTGTGTTAGTGTTGTTTCACCAATGACAAATTCATAGGGTGAGCACATTTATCCTATTTATCCTATCCATGCCCCTCATAATTTTGTAAACCTCTATAACCCCTCAGCTTCCGACGCTCCACGGAAAACAGCCCCAGTCTGTTCAGCCTCTCCCTATAGCTCAAATCCTCCAACTCTGGTGACATCCTTGTAAACCTTTTCTGAACCCTTTCAAGTTTCACAACATCTTTCCGATAGGAAGGAGACCAGAATTGCACACAATATTCCAACAGTGGCCTAACCAATGTCCTGTACAGCCGCAACATGACCTCCCAACTCCTGTACTCAATACTCTGACCAATAAAGGAAAGCATACCAAACGCCTTCTTCACTATCCTATCTACCTGCGACTCCACTTTCAAGGAGCTATGAACCTGCACTCCAAGGTCTCTTTGTTCAGCAACATTCCCTAGGACCTTACCATTAAGTGTATAAGCTCTGCTAAGATTTGCTTTCCCAAAATGCAGCACCTCGCATTTATCTGAGTTAAACTCCATCTGCCACTTCTCAGCCCATTGGCCCATCTGGTCAAGATCCTCTTGTAATCTGAGGTAACCCACTTCATTGTCCACTACACCTCCAATTTTGGTGTCATCTGCAAACTTACTAACTGTACCTCTTATGCTCACATCTAAATCATTTATGTAAATGACAAAAAGTAGAGGACCCAGCACCGATCCATATGGCACTCCACTGGTCACAGGCCTCCACCACCACCCTCTGTCTTCTACCTTTGAGCCATTTCTGTATCCAAATAGCTAGTTCTCCCTGTATTCCATGAGATCTAACCTTGCTAATCAGTCTCCCATGGGGAACCTTGTTGAACGCCTTACTGAAGTCCATATAGATCACATCTACTTCTCTGCCCTCATCAATCTTCTTTGTCACTTCTTCAAAAAAACTCAATCAAGTTTGTGAGACATTATTTCCCATGCACAAAGCCATGTTGACTAACCCTAATCAGTCCTTGCCTTTCCAAATACATGTACATCTGTCCTTCAGGATTCCCGCCAACAACTTGCCCACCACCGAGGTCACACTCACCAGTCTATAGTTCCCTGGCTTGTCTTTACCACCCTTCTTAAACAGTGGCACCAAGTTTGCCAACCTCCAGTCTTCTGGCACCTCACCTGTGACTATCAATGATACAAATATCTCAGCAAGAGGCCCAGCAATCACTTCTCCAGCTTCCCACAGAGTTCTCGGGTACACCTGATCAGGTCCTGAGGACTTATCCACCTTTATGCATTTCAAGACATCCAGCACTTCCTCCTCTGTAATCTGGACATTTTGCAAGATGTCACCATCTATTTCCCTACAGTCTATATCTTCCATATTATTTTCCACAGTAATTACTAATGCAAAATATTCATTTAGTATCTCTACCATTTTCTGTGGCTCCACACAAAGGCCGCCTTGCTGATCTTTGAGGGGCCCTATTCTCTCCCTAGTTACCCTTTTGTCCTTAATATATTTGTAAAAATCCTTTGGATTCTCCTTAATTCTATTTGCCAAAGCTATCTCATGTCCCTTTTTGCCCTCCTGATTTCCCTCTTAAGTACACTCCTACTTCCTTTATACTCTTCTAAGGATTCACTCGATCTATCCTATTTATACCTGACATATGCTTCCTTCTTTTTCTTAACCAAACCCTCAATTTCATTAGTCATCCAGCATTCCCTATACCTACCAGCCTTCCCTTTCACCCTGACAGGAATATACTTTCTTTGGATTCTAGTTATCTCATTTCTGAAGGCTTCCCGTTTTCCAGCCATCCCTTTACCTGCGAACATCTCCCTCCAATCAGCTTTCGCAATTTCTTGACTTATACCGCTGAAATTGGCCTTTCTCCAATTTAGAAATTCAATGTTTAGATCTGGTCTATCCTTTTCCATCACTATTTTAAAACGAATAGAATTATGGTCGCTGGCCCCAAAGTGCTCCCCCACTGACACCTCAGTCACATCCCTTGCCTTATTTCCCAAGAGTAGGTCAAGTTTTGCTGCTTCTCCAGTAGATACATCCACATACTGAATCAGAAAATGGTCTTGTACGCACTTAAGAAATTCCTCTACATCTAAACATTTAACACTATGGCAGTCCCAGTCGATGTTTGGAAAGTTAAAATCCCCTACCATAACTACCCTATTATTCTTACAGATAGCTAAGATCTCCTTAAAAAATTTGTTTCTCAATTACCCTCTGACTATTAGGGGGTCTATAATACAATCCCAATAAGGTGATCATCCCTTTCTTATTTCTCAGTTCCACCTAAATAACTTCCCTGGATGTGTTTCGGGAATATCCTCCCTCAGCACAGCTGTAATGCTATCCCTTATCAAAAATGCCACTCCCCCTCCTCTCTTGCCTCCCTTTCTACCCTTGCTGTAGCACTTTTATCCTGGAACATAATGCTGCCAGTCCTGTCCATCCCTGAGCCATGTAATTGCTACGATATCCCAGTCCCATGTTCCTAACCATGCCCCAGTTCATCTACCTTCCCCGTCAGGCCCCTTGCATTGAAATAAGTGCAGTTTAATTTATTAGTCCTACCTTGTCCTTGCCTGCCCTGACTGTTTGACTCACTTTTGTTCTCAGCTGTACCAGTCTCAGATCGATCTCTTTCCTCACTATCGCCCTGGGTCCCACCCCCCCACCTTACTAGTTTAAATCCTCCCAAGCAGTTCTCGCAAATTTCCCTGCCAGTATATTAGTCCCCTTCCAATTTAGGTGCAATCCGTCCTTCTTGTGCAGGTCACTTCTACCCCAAAAGAGATTCCAATGATCCAAAAATGTGAATCCTTCTCCCATACCAGCTCCTCAGCCATGCATTCATCTGCTCTGTCCTCCTATTCCTGCCCTCACCACCTCCTAGCACTGGGAATAATCCAGATATTACTATTCTCGAGGACCTCCTTTTTAAACTTCTGCCAAACTCTCTACAATTTCCCTTCAGAATCTCAACCTTTTCCCTTCCTATATCATTGATTCCAATGTGGACAATGACCTCTTGCTGGCCCCTCTCCCCATTAGAACATTCTGCACCATCTCAAGACATCGTTGATCCTGCCACCAAGGAAACAACACACCATTCTGCTTTTTGTCTGCTGGCCACAGAAATGTCTGTCTGTACCTCAGACTACAGAATCCCCTCAAACAATTGATCTTTTGGAAGCCAGCGTACCGCTCGTTACATTAGAGCCAGTCTCAACACTAGAAACTTGGCTGTTCGTGCTACTTTCCCCTGAGAATCCATCACCCCCTACATTTTCCAAAACAGCATACTGTTTAAAATGGGTATATCCACAAAAGACTCCTACCCTGGGTGCCTACCTCTCTTACCCTTCCTGGAGTTAACCCATCTATGTGACTGTATCGGAGACTCCCCCCCTTCCTATAATTGTCATCCATCACATACTGTTGCTGTTGCAAATTCCTCATCACTTCTATCTGTCTCTCCAACTGATCCACTCGATCTGATAAGATTCGCATCCAACAGCATTTATGGCAAATATAACCCTTAAACTCTCTTTAAACTCCCACATCTGACAAGAAGTACATATCACTGCAAAGGCCATTTTTGCTCCTTCACAATCTACAGACCCAGAAAATAACACCGCCTTATTCCTCTACAAAACACTGCACCAGGCTAAATTAAGAGCTATGGCTTATATTTTAAGTTTAATTGAGAAACTTATCTCCAAAAACATTTAATCAAGAAAGAACCCACTGTACTCACTAATACAGCCTTTCTCTTGGACAGACTTAAAACAACAATTAATTTATCTGATTCTGTGTTGTGAACTTCACCCAACAGTTCCTCCAAGATTAGTTGTGAAATTCACTGTATGTTAATTTTCCCAGATGCACTCCAATGTACAGCGGCATATGAATTCAAAAACAGCAAAGGCAGTAAACGTGCAGGTTCGTTCGTACATTCATTCGTTCATTCATTCTCTCTCTCTCTCTCCTGCATTGTCCTCACCATGTGCTTCCTTTATATGTTCTTCTCCCTTTTAAAGCTGCTGTTGTTTTGACTTTTTTTTTCCCAAAGTTCCAAAACAATGCAACAGCATATAAAACAGTAATTGCTGCTCCTGGAATTCAAGGAAATCACCTTCAGCACCTAAAATACCTCAAAAAAAAGGAGCAGCTCTTACAGCCAGAAATTTTTCCTGTCTGCCATCTTGGATTACCCAGAATCCTCTATTGTCAATCCTTAGTTATCCTTTCCAATACAATATTCTCCCAAATGCAACCTCCCGCCTCAAAGACACATCAATATTTCTTTTTCAAATCATTCAAAAGACTAATTTAGTGACTTTGGAGAAAAGATTGGCAGATTTTAAAAATGCTTGTTATGTTTCTCATGTGCATGAGCTGTTTTGTGAATTGCGACTATGTGGGTATTTTGCTGAATTTCTCCTTGAAGTTACAAGAGTCAAGAATTGAACAGAGTCTTATCTGAAATGCAAAACACTGATTTTTTTTTGAACAGTTGTAAAATGGCAGTGAATTGACATCATACCTTTAAGAGAATTTCTTTTTATAGGAAGAATTCAGAATGATAATCATACCAGTATGGGAATAATTACATGTTGCAGCACCTTGGACAGTAACATTTTGGATTTGACTTGTAACGAGGAACCCCATTGTTGAAGCCAAGCATTTCATGACAGACATTGTTAGCTAAGACTTCTTGCTGCATGGTACCACTTGAACATAATGGAATGGAAATGCAAGCTGGTAACAAGTTCAAGGGTGTTCTTAGGAAGTTCTTAGGAAATGGCAAGTTCAACATGATATCCCCTTGAACAGTTAGATTTAAAAATTGAGGGAAAAAAAAGAGAAGGAAAGGGAATTGCTGATTTTTTTTTGAGTTAATTCTTATGATTCTGAAGGGACTTAACAGGGCAAATGCTGAGGTTGTTTCCACCAGTCATTGACTTAAAAACACAAGCACAGAGTTTCACAATAAGAGTCTGATCATTTAGGACTGATATGAGGAGAAAGTTCTTCACTCAAAGAGCTGTGGATATTCAGAATTCTCAAAGGGTTGTGATTCAGCATTATTTAATACAGTTAAGCCTGGGATAGCCAGATGCTTGGTCTCTCAGGGAATCTAAGTAATTTTGGAATGTGTGGAAAAGTGGAACTGATCTCCAAGATTAGCCTTGATCATCTTGATTGGTGAAGTAGACACAAAGGGATAAGTGATATACTGCTGCTCTTAGAGTCATAGAGATGTACAGCCTGGAAACAGACCCTTTGGTCCAATCCGTCCATGCTGACCAGGTATTCCAATCCAATCTCGTCCCACCTGCCAGCACCCGGCCCATATCCCTCTAAACCCTTCCTATTCATATACCCATCCAAATGCCTTTTAAATGATGCAATTGTACCAGCCTCCACCACTTTCTCTGGCAGCAGTTTTTTTTATTCTTATAATGTGGAAGTCATGTACAAAAGGACAATTTCTCTTCACTGACTAGTTGCTGGCTCTCCTCTGGAGTATTAGTCCAGTAGCGATATTACCTCTAAATGCTGAAAGGGAAACAAAGATTTGGAAGGAACAATTGGATTAAATAAAATAACAAAGTGGTCGAAAGAAAATAGGTACAGCAAGAAAAGTTCAAATGATTGAGATTACCAAGACGTATTTATCACAGGCACCTCTAAACAAAGCACTTTCTTCAGCAAATGCTGATTAAGTTTATAAATCAACAAACACATTTTTAAATGGCTATTTGTATAAAATATATTTGAGTGATGTGAAGTTACAAATTAATGCCTGTGATCACAAAAAATTGATGTATTTCAGTAACATCCATCAATGATCATTTTAATACTCAGTTACATATTTGTCAGTTTATCTCCTAAACCACATTAAATTCCATTCATCCATCAGTTATCTGTTCACCCAACCTCACTAACTTCCAATCTACCAACAAGATCAATTTTACATTCTTGATTCTTTTAAATTCCTTAATTTCTCCCTAGATCCAAAACCTCCTATTGACCTAAAAAAAACTTCAAGAAGATTCCAACTGTCTGAGTTTGACCTTTTGTAAAAATTCCTTATTCCTTCACCATTGGTAACAGTATTTAGCTGTAGAGGTGCTGTACCCTCGAAAAGGAACAGGCCACTCTACCTCTTCAGCCTGTTATACCTCTCACTCAAGAATATTTATTTCTTATCCAGATCTTTACTCAGTTTGCCTAACTAGGCTGTATATGCCTTAAACTACTAAATGAGATCATTCAAGAAGGCAGCTCATCATGAGCCTCTCGAGGGCGATCAGGGATGGGAAAACAAATCCAGGCCTAGTCAGCGATACTCAAGTCCCATTTAATAATGAAAAAAAGAATCCTGTCAATCTCAAACTTAACATTATTAACTATGTAAGCATCTATTGATTTTTTTTAAGAGCTGCACACTTTACTTCATACCCTTTCTCACCTCCAAAGCCAATCACCTAGTATCTACTCTGGCTAAATGGAGCCACATGGAGATTTTTTTAAAAAGCTAAGAATTTAATAGATATCTCACTCCCACAGATTTAATTTTAAAAAGCCTATTCATAAAGTCCATTCAAAACTTCCAAATCGAAAATGGTTAATCTCATTTCAAACAAACAAATTCTAATTCAGATTCCATACAAAATATATCTCTAAATATCCTCTTTAGGATATCAGTCTATGAATTTAGAAACCACAGAAATTATTGTAAAGTTTGAAACTCAGCCAAGTATTCATACTGATTAAATGATAGCCTATGAAGAAACATCAACAAATAGTTCTATTGAAACTAAATGCTACACCTGTCATTCAAGGGTAAAGTCTAGTAAAGTGTTTTTATACTGTCACTGATACCTGCAGCTTGTCAGTTTAAAGAGAAAATATTTTTTAAAAACTCAGATCATGAAAGTTATCAAGTGTGTTTATGACTACTCCATCGATTTGTGACTCACAAACTGTGGTTGACGACCATGGACCAAAGTTAGGTCTGTCAAACTCATCCCTGAGTTCAAATAATCCTTCTGATTTTGGGATTCCTTCCATATGAATATGCCCACCTATCTTTACCTACTGGCAAAAATTAGATTTATTGCAAATCCAAGTGAAACTTTGGTATCCAGCTCCAACAAGGGTTCCGAAATTTTTTCCCTTCTGTAAAAGTCCAAGTCATTCATTCCCAACAAGAATTTCCCAAGCCCTTCAGTGGCATAGGCAATGGCAGGAAACGTGGGATAACATGACAAGACTGGAAAAATGAGATTTTCAATGTCAAGAAAAGAAAAATTTGATTTCCCCTTAAAGTTTCAATATTTGGTTGAAAATCTCTCTAGTGAGCAGCCAACACCCTATTTGCATGCATTAGTATCTCATTATTAGCCAAGTCATCAGATTTCTACACACACAGCCAGAAGTCAGGCAATACTGATAACTTTGGTGGACTCATCCAACCTCTAAGCTAGCTTATTGAGTTTTGTTGATAACCTAACTGCTGTTTCTGCACTTGTCTCTGCATTTGCATGAAGTTATTAATGGCTAATACAATGGGCTCCCCTTCCGTCTTTATCTAGAAAAAGAACCCACTGAGGTGAAAGTTTCTGAGCTGGTGAGGACACAAGGAAAAAGCCTTGGTGCTTCCTCAAATAAATCTGTGGCTTTTTCCTCAGAGGTGGAAGAGGTGCTGATGGCTGGAGGGGCTAATGGTGAGAAGGATTGGTTTCTTCCTAGCAGAGGTTGTGTGAGAGTTGCTGGTATCTGCACGAGACAAGAGAGAATAGTTGCAAATTAGGAGTTGAAGTTTGGGTATGTTACGAGTACATTCACAGCTGTGGTATTTGAATAGCTGAATACCACATAAAACACTGAAACGGAATTATTTGCCGTCATTCACATGTCTCAGAATCTCTCCAAGAGCAACCTTTATTCTGAATAGTTAATTCAAGAACCTTCTCCATGTCCAGGGTGGGGAGACGAATGGGATGACGACACTGCCACCATCTTTGCTTTTTCTGATCTACTATGAGGGATTTCCTTCTGTAACGAGGCAACAGGGGAGATTGAGTGCATTAAAAGTGGGTGGCACAGCTGTCAGCTCTGGTGCAGAAGCAGAACAGCTGGTGAGGTAATGTGGGAGAGTGAATAGGAAACACAGAGGACAGGGAGTAATTTAAGAGGGTGAAGCGAGTAACAGCCAATGAGAGAAGCTGCTGTATGCAGAAATGAGAGTGGTAGACCGTTAGCCTTGGTGAAAAATCTGTGCAGTGTGAAGTAGCAAAGAGAAGGTGATGGCATTTACTTTTGCAGAACACACAATGTCATTTACCTTTTTACGACATTGCCGGGTGTTTCTTCTGACTGTGTGAAGGGGCCCTTTATTTCTCCCTCCACATCTGTCGTCGGCCTGGTTGAATATGTCCAGCCTCCCTTCTACTTTTCATTCATTTTCTTCTTCTGTATAGTTTACTACTGATCAGTGTTCCAGGTTTATACTTACTGTCTGTCAGAGTGGGCTGATATCAACCTGGATAGCTTAGTGAAGCCACAGTGTCGTCACGTGAGGGGAAAAAGCAAGACAATTCCTCATCCCAACAAACCATACTTTGCAAGTTAACATGCATACATGGACAGTGAAGATAGGAGTAGATTTAGCTGAAATATTCGTCACAACTAAATAGCCTGCTAATTGTCAACACTTGTTGACAATTCACAGACAAGGTTCACATACAAGAAAAAGCCACTTGTGAAAGGTCAACTAGGGGCCAGCCTGTATCTGTGTATTTGTATCCCATCATGAATAAATGGCTTCAGGAAAGGTGGTGGACCACATTGATAATGCAACAGATAACCTCAAGTTATTGTATAACAATGGAAAGATTACTGAATGCCTAAATTGATTGTGAAAGAAAATAGTACAGAAAAGAGCATCTGGGCTAATATGCCCTGTCCTTTTGAGCAGAAGAGACCACTTGTGATGATTACATTATGTGACAGAAAGACTCCCCCTCTACATGCCTGATGTAGCAGCAGTGTATGCTGACACAAACTGTGTAGTACTCCGAGGATAATTTTAGCAGCTATCTTCCAATAGAGAATGGAAGTGATGCTTTCCCATTATATTCACATCTATTCATAGCCTTTAGTGCTTCATTGCTAATATTATATTCAACTGAACGTCCTCAGGAAAGAACTTCAATCAGTAAATGGATCATGCAGTAATGTAGGGGAAGCGAAGTAGTATTTGCAATGCATTCACTTAAGAGGGTTTTCTGTAACATCTATATTTTGTTTAGATATATAAAATTATTAAACCATAAAAATATCAATACTATCACTGGCTTTTAAAATCCTTATTTATTTTAGTTATTTATCTACTTTGTGTAGATCTCCTGACCACTGATTATAATGATCAGGCCTTATATATGACAATAAATATAGCATAGAAGCATTGAGCAATATGCCCTTGACCACCTACCCTTCACCACCCCCCAACCCAGCATAGTGTGGTTCAGAGTAGCTTTGTACATTGGATGGACAACTATACATTTTGATGAACAGGTAAGGTGTATAGCAGATGTGGGCAAAAAATTACCTAAGAACATTTTGCTATGGTACCAAGGGAGACAGCTATAGCCATCAAGTCATGCTTCCTCATTTAGTCAACTTCTTTATCACAATCATGATGTGGTCAACTATGGTCAAAAAGTCATTTTAATTCACTGCCCTCAGCAATGATCTTATAGCAACACTGACTAGGTTTGCAGATGTTGCTTGACCACAAAACAGGGAATTACTCCTCACATTTGAATATTGTCAGAAGATGATCAACCGCAAATGGGCAACCATCTGTCTCTGGATGGAAAGACTAAGATATTGGAATAACTAAGTTCCTTTCAATCTCTACCTTAAAATATGGATTCCACTTACATTATGGCCACAAAATCATATTGCATTCTGAAATAACTGCACAGATAGCAGTATCCCGTCACCAAACCACCCTTTATGTACATGTGGTATATACCGTGGGGCTCTAACCTGCCAGCTCTGAACCAGCCCCTAGAATCAGGAGACTCTGATACCCCATTGTATATCTATCAGCCAGGGCTCCCTGGTTGGCCGAGGTTAATAACACCAATCAGGGATCCCATAATCAATGAGATCAACCTGGCCCTGGTTCCAATCACTACACGCTCACATGCCAAGTGTAATATTGTGATAAAAGAATGGAAATGAAAAGAAAAGATGGCATAGTCCAGGAAACTGATTCTTCCATGCATATCAGTCATTTGAACTCATTCTCTTAGTTAATTTAAAGTTCTGTAAGCCCTCTTCTTTTCATGGTGTTTTTAAAAATTTATTGATGGGATGTGAGTAACACTGATAATGCCATTCTTTATTTCCTATCCCTAATTTCCGTTGAGAAGCTGGCAATGATCAACCTTCATGATCCACTGCACTTCATACAGTTTTAGGATGGGCGTTATAGGCATTTGACCAGGGATAATGGAAGAACAGCATTATAGTTCAGGATGGTAGATGATGGTGGAGGGGAACTTCCAGAATCGCAACACCTACTGTACTTGTCTTCTTCCACTGTGGGGGTCATGGATTTGAAATGTACAGGAACCCTTGCAAGTTGCTGCTGTGTATCTTGTAGTTGTCTCTGTGTACTGGTGTTGGTGACAGGCAATGTTGAAGTTGATGGATGGGTGCCAGTCAAGTGGCTGCTTTGTCCTGAATCATATTGAGCTGCAAACAAACCTGAAGAATACCTTCCTTACAATCTAATGCATTCACCCTTTACTGGTGGTCTTCTGCAGCTCAACTTTCCAAAGGTCCGATCAGTTGAACATGCTCTGAACCTCATTTGTATATTTAATTGAAATGAAAAAGAACTTTTTTAAAAATTAATTATCTCAGCAACTGCAGGACATTGTTGACTTGGTCTGGTACCATGGTCTTCATTTCCATTCCTGCATGAAAGAGACATCCATACTCTACATCACCCTGTCCACCAGGATCTCTAGTTCTTTTGCCAGCAAAACTGTGAGCTGATTTTTTCCTTGTCTGAAATGGCCAGGACAAATGTCAGGAACCACGCAGAGCAGTTCCATGCCAACAGTCGTGTCCGGGTGTACAACGTTCATTTAAAGATGGCAGCAGCTCCATGGATGCCAGTTCAGTTTGGGAATATCTTAGCAGTTTCTGAATTAGTGGTGCTGGAAGAGCACAGAAGTTCAGGCAGCATCCAAGTAGCTTTGAAATCGACGTTTCGGGCAAAAGCCCTTCATCAGGAAGGGCTGATGAAGGGCTTTTGCCCGAAACGTCGATTTCGAAGCTACTTGGATGCTGCCTGAACTGCTGTGCTCTTCCAGCACCACTAATCCAGAATCTGGTTTCCAGCATCTGCAGTCATTGTTTTTACCTACCTAATATCTTAGCAGTGATGAATTCTTCCTGGTGCGGTGATTGGTAGAGTAGGGCTCAGACCTGAGGGCTGTCATCAGTGAGGGTAGTCATTAGGCAAGTAGGAAATATGTTGCAAAAAACCTCACTAAGTTTCACAGAGAGAGAAAAACCCTTCTTGAAACTTGACAAAATTGACAATTTGACAAAAAAAAGCATGACTCAGCCTGTATTTGTTTTGTAAAAAATATTATTATTTTATCCAAAATGTCCAAACTCTACAGTCTCCATACGTTTCCTTGTTCTATTCATTTTATGTACAAAAAAATGCACACAAATCTAAAATATCTCCCAAAGGTAACCCAAATTAATGCAGAGACTCTCATCACATGCTTTGGCTTATTAACCATCAATTCACAGTCAGTCAATGTGTAACTTGCTCATCTTTATCTAATACCTATATCACCGACATGATTTTCACGATAACCATGAAGTTAAAGTGATGGAGTGGATTCAAAAAGATCCAGCATGGAATTGGGCAAATGGCATTGAAAGCAACTACTCAGTTAATTCAGTTGTGAATCTACTTTTGGGAATTTCTTTTCAACGCTTGCAGCATTGAGGTCTCCCAGAGTCATTTACTTTATAAGCATTTTCAGGATGGACCTGAATAGTTTACTAGTTTTCACCTTTGTGGGCGGCACGGTGGCACAGTGGTTAGCACTGCTGCCTCGCAGCGCCGGAGACCCGGGTTCAATTCCCGCCTCAGGCGACTGACTGTGTGGAGTTTGCACGTTCTCCCTGTGTCTGCGTGGGTTTCCTCTGGGTGCTCCGGTTTCCTCCCACAGTCCAAAGATGTGCAGGTCAGGTGAATTGGCCATGCTAAATTGCCCGTAGTGTTAGGTAAGGGGTAGATGTAGATGTAGGGGTATGGGTGGGTTACGCTTCGGCGGGGCGGTGTGGACTTGTTGGGCTGAAGGGCCTGTTTCCACATTGTAAGTAATCTAATCTAAAGTGTTGCCTTATTATGCGATACTTTGTAAAAAGTGGAGTCTTTTTCAAAACCTTGGGTTGAAAAGCTAATCTTTAACATCATTTAACTGAGATTAGTTTCTTGAGCCTTCACATGTCCCTCTGGTATCATCATCTCCTTACCTCATCCAAGGCTGTTTTCCCCAAAGGATTTCATTCTCCTCAGAAACTTTCCAATATTTTTTAAAAACTTGCTGAAGTTTCATTAAATCCTTTGTGTCAGATGATCATTACTTATAGCCAGAGCTGTTTGTAAGATGTGTCAATGAACTGTCTATAAAGATAGCTTAATATGTCTGTTCTAATCATTGATCAAATTATAGGTAGTTTCTAATCTACTATAAACTAATACATTTATATAAGACTTCAAACATCTTAATTGGACAGATTAATTAAAAGCCTATCATGAAACCCAAAAGTCTTCTGGTTTGGGCTGTTTATTTTATGTACCTATCAGTTGCCATCCGATGATTGACACACACTTAGACATATTGCTAATTTCCAAACAGAGTATACCATTTGAGGAAGCTCAAAATAGCTCAAATTCCAAATTTCATATGCCAACATTTATTGTGTGACATTTGGAGAGGAAAAAATGTACATCAATATTTCACCTAGCTACCGATGTTTGTCACACTAGATCACAAATAAAGGGAGATGCTAACATGATTCTGAGGACATCGTCTAGGACAGTGGATAAGTTCTGTCTCTAAGTCAGAAACTCTTGGTAAAACTCTGGAAACTTTAGGTTTAACTCCCACTTGATGGTTAAAGAAAGTGTGTTTATAACATGGTCAGATATGTTGTGTATTAATTTGTACAATACATTCAACACATGCCAATGGTAGACAGAAATAGCAGGAGAGATTATCGGTCAGCAATGAAATGAAATGAAATTGGAGCCTCTACTATCATTATCTATAGCTCCCGGCCACAATTTGCATTGTATAGTGCATAGTGTCACAACAACTCAGACTTATTGGGGATCAGTCAACTCAGTTGGCTGAATAGCCTGTTACCAACAAGGTTGGAGGTCTACATTGGTTTCTTTCTAGTTCCACTTTACATGGTTGCAACAAATATTAAATTTAATCAGTGTGGTGATGTGCTGAATTACATAGATCTCAGACCAGATCAAAGCTACCCTGTTCTCTTTTGCAAAGAAGTAAAACATGAGGCATTATTGGCAAAAAATGTTTCTACTATGCAAAGACAGAAATGATTTACATTCTAACAGTACAGGCCTAACATGAAACAAATAAAAATAAAATACTGAGGACATTGGAAATTCAAAATAAACAAAGAAAAAGAAACTCACCATAGAGTTCTGAAGATGAGTCATGTTAGCCTTGAAACATTGAACCTGTTTCTCTTTGCATAGATGCTGCCAGATCTGCTGAATTCCTCCATTTTCTGCTTTTATTTTGCATGAAACAAACTTGGGTAACAGAGAAATGGTGGACAAACAGGACACATCAAATAGCTAATGTGATCCAAGCAAATTCCACTTCTCAGCAACCCCTCCCCACCAAACATCAATAACACTGTGGTCATCAAATTTCATTAAAACTTTCCAAAGGATTCTGATTTTTCACTTTTGATAACTTGACTTTGAAATGCCCTCAACAGCCATTCTGTCATGGACAGCTGATGTTCTCATGGTTCACCTATCCTTCCTGACACTTTGCTTTCCTGAAGTCTTAGAAACTGCACTGCAGCACTTACTGATAGGCACCGCACCAGACTTTTTACAAACAGCAAACCTGTAGTTTTGTAGTTTGTCTCCTGAGCTTTAACCTGGCTTAATTGTACATAGTGTGTGGGGGTTTCCTTCACATTTGCTCACAACTCCCCCAAACGATTAAAGGCATACAGTTTCTTCTGAGCTCCTACTGATCCCAGGACTTTTCCTAAACACTAACTCCGACACTTAGCTACCAACTAATTTCTAAAAACATTTCCCTGAGTTCTAACAGCAAATGTTGTGCCGCCATAGTTTTCCAGACCTTAGGGCTGCTCTCTCTCATTAGAGAGAGATGACTGGTAGCGATTTAACCTGAGGGCCATCATACCCCAGGTGAGGGGTGATAGGGAGAAGGAGACACCTTCATTGAAACCTCAGTTAGTGATGGGAATTGAACCCACACTGTTGGTGTTACATTGTACTGCAAATCACCTGATCAGCCAATTAAGCTAAATGCTGTTAACTTCTCACTGAGCTCCCAACTACATGGACTCAGTGGTGTTTATTCTCTCTTTGTCTGTCTTCTTCTTCTCACTAACTGTGCACCCTGAACTGTGAACTTCAGATACCCCGAAACAGCTTTCAGTAATGTGTTGAAAATCTTGCACAAGGTCATATCATTGCTCCCAGGCAAAATTTCATTTGATTATTTCAGGATAATCAAATGTAGCAATCAACACTGGAAATTGCATGTAACAACTCTTTGAAACTGCCTGTCCTTTGAATTTCCATGTTCACAGAGTGCTGGCTCCAACAATATAAAAAATACATTCTTATAAAAATTCATCACAGCATGATCTTGCCTGCTGTCAACAGATTGGTAACACGTTTTGTTCTGTTTTGGCTAGGTGAATTCAGAATCTGCCTTCTCATCCTAGCTGTGTTGGAGACCACAGCAGGGTGGGTCAGCCCTGTTTTCAGGCAAAGAACTCAAGAAGATAAATGTGATTGTGTTGGCTTGTTGGTAACTCTGAGGCCGGGTTGAGTAATCCAAAGTTCAAATCCCATCATTAAAATTTGAGAAATCAGAATTGAATTTGAAGTTAAAAAGATGGCCTCAAGAAAGTGCTATGAAAGCCCATCTGGTTCATTAATGTCCCACAGGAAAAATAATCTCACCGCCCTTACCCAGTTTGGCCTAAATAGCATTTCAACCCCTTCATAACCTGAGTGGTGCTTTATTGCACATTGAAACGACGCAGCAAGCCACTCAAATGTATAAAACCCTTTTACATGGGAAACAAAAGCAAAACCAACACTTTCACCATACAGAAGACATTGATTCAAGAAAAAGCAACATTAGCACTTTTTCAAGGTATCTTGAGGTAGATGATAAGTGTTAGCCTTTCCAAGGGTGTCTGCATCCTGAGAACAAATAATATGAATTACCTTATACCACATGGTCTGATTCTATCAATCTAATGAAATTACAAAGGATTATACAAGTGTAACCATCACCTCACAAAAACCTCTCGATCAGTTTATCAGGAGTACTCAGAAATGAGATGCCTTTCTCCCTCAAGGCCACCAGATGGCAGGTATGTTTATATTTTATGCTGTGGCTCCAAGCATAATGAAATAGATCGGAGATCCTCATGTGGTATCTACAAATCACAAGATGATGTTATGGCACTTCCTTAGCTACTTGGGATTTTGTATGCATATCTCTGAATTTGAGGTAGAATCAGAGATTTGGGAGAATACCTGGGTAATTATCCAGGAAATGTGGGACAGATTAAAACATTAACTCTTGAGTAAGTTTTTAAAAAATTAATTCAGGGGATGTGGGTTATTGTCCATCCCTAGTATCCTTGAGAAACTGGTAGTGACCTGCCTTCTTGAATCGCCAGAGAACATTTGCACAGTGTCGCTGGAGAGAGTCCAAGGATTTTGACCTGACAACATTGAAAGAATGCGGATGCACTTTATAGTTTGGCAGGTGAGTAGCTATGAGGGGCAGTTGCAGGATGTTGAAATCTATGAAGAAAACAGTACTGACCTCGTTTGTGGAGCTTCAGTATGCAGGAGAAAATGAGGACTGCAGATGCTGGAGATCAAAGTTGAAAAGTGCAGTGCTGGAAAAGCACAGCAGGTCAGGCAGCATCCCAGGAGCAGGAGAATCGATATTTCGGGCATAAGGCCTTTATCAGTAGTGTTGTGAGGGGGGTGGATGATGGTGGGAAGGTAGCTGAGACATAAATGCAGGGATGGGGTTTGGCAGGGGGCAAGGTAGCCTGGAAGGTGATAGGTTGATGCAGGTGGGGTGGGGGTGATGGTGATAAGTTGGAGCGGAGGGTTGAAAAGGTAGTGGGATGGAAGATGGACAGGTAGGACAGTTCAAAAAGGCCGTGCTGAATTGGAGGATTGAAGGGTTGGGTCTGGGATGTGGTTGGGGGAGAGGAGATGAGGAAACTGGTGAAATTGACGTTGATGCCTTCCCATTTACCTTCCTCATAGCCCCACCCCACTCCCCTATTTATCTCTCAGTCCCCTTTCACCCCACCCCCCCCCCCCAACATTGATGCAGAGATTGAACACCACATCTTATCTGTGAGCACCAACTTCTGGGGTGGCACGGTAGCTCAGTGGTTAGCACTGCTGCCTCACAGCCCCAGGGTCCCACGTTCGATTCCAGCCTCAGGTGACTGTCTGTGTGGAGTTTGCACATTCTCCCTGTGTCTGCGTAGATTTCCTCCCACAGTCCAAAGATGTGCAGGTCAGGTGAATTGACTGTACTAAATTGCCCATAGTGTTAATTGCATTAGTCAGAGGGGAAATGGGTCTGGGTGGGTCACTCTTCGGAGGGTCGGTGTGGACTTGTTGGGCCGAAGGGCCTGTTTCCACACTATAATGTAATCTAATATAAGGCAGTCATCTTTCTGACTATTGTACATGGCTCTGAAACAAGGACCACTTAAGAGCCCTTGAGAAATACCATCAACACTGTTTGAGATAGATTCATCACATCAGGTGGGTACACAAATGTACTTACATCAGCGTCCTTGAAGCAGCTAATAGCACTGTCATCAAGGTCATGATCGTCCATGAATGGGGAGACTCTTCCAATGGGGAAGATGAGAACATTGAACAAGAGGAACAGCACTTTCTGAATGATAGAGTATAACACTGTCAAGTGCAACAATATAGGTAGGACTTAATTCCACTGTGCTAGCCATGAGCTTAGATACCTGAGTTCCTACGGCCAAAACAAACCTTCTTCATCCTGCTCAAAGAAAGTATTTGAATGAGAGGGGGACAAAGATAGCATTTCAAAGACTCCCTGAAGGCTTTCCTCAAGAAATGTAAATATGTGGGAGGCTCTTGTTCAGAAGAAACTGACTTGGAAGAATCTCCTACATGAAAGGACATGAGAGCACACACTAGCAGGAGAAAGTATGGAGAAGGAAACAGAGAAAGGAAGGCCAACGTTCTCAAGGCGAAGGGCCACTTCCACCTTCTAGAAACACTTTCCAAAAGTGTGATTGGAGATGTGGTTCTAGGATCAGGCTCATCAGCCTCACAAGGACCCACAGAACCCATTACTCATGACACGTCATTTCCTAGGTGGTCAATCACACTCATTAGCATATGATTGCTGATGACAAGTAGTAATGGGTATGGAAGGTGCCATCATAACTGACAGCCTCACAACTATCTGAGAAAAGAAAATCCTCTTCCTCTCCATCATAGCGACATGGTGTCTCAGTGGTCAGCACTGCTGCCTCACAGTGCCAGGGAGCCAGATTTGATTCCAGCCTTGGGCAGCTGTCTGTGTGGAGTTTGCACATTCTCCC
Organism: Chiloscyllium punctatum; assembly: GCF_047496795.1. NCBI lineage: Eukaryota > Metazoa > Chordata > Chondrichthyes > Orectolobiformes > Hemiscylliidae > Chiloscyllium > Chiloscyllium punctatum. The sequence goes on along the minus strand of NC_092741.1, from coordinate 133,457,208 downwards.
AGTGACTGCATGGGTTTCTGCCAGATGCTCCAGATTCCTCCCACAAGCTAAAGATGTGCAGGTTAGGTGGAATGGCCATGCCAAGTTGTCCATATTGTCCAGGATGTGCAGGCTAGGTGGATTAGCCATAGGAAATGCAGGATTACAGGGATAAGGTAGGGTGGTAGGTCTGGATGGGATCCTCTTCAGAGGGTCATTGCGGTCTTGATAAGCTGAAGGGCCTGGTTCTATGCTGTAGGGATTCCATGTTTTCCTAGACAGCTATCCTATTGGAGCGTAATCTACCTCACTATAGTTTTAAGCTTATGAAACCAAGTTTGAAATGACTCACTTATTTATTTCTTATGCATGCATCTCCTCTCTATCCTTTTTTTTTGGTTTTCCATCTGGGATTCTTGAACTCTCCAGCAAAAATGGAAAAGAACAGTAGAATTTATCAATTTGGATCCACCTATAAATTTCTACTTTGACAAGATTCTACTTCTGAAACATGGCAATCATTAACGACCACTTGTGGGACAAGCCAAAGAAAAAAATACACTATAATCCAGAAACAAGCAATGGAGTGATATATCAAGCTGCACTTACTTCTTGGTAACTGTCCTTAGTCATAATTTTGCCACATCTGGCAGTTTAGCTTTCTTATGTTTGAAACCGTAATTGGATAATAAATACTTTAATAATCATCAGTAATGCTTTAAAATGAAACTCCTTCCTGATCTCTAGTTCACAGGCTTCCCAACACTAAGTGATATTACTGCCATGATATCTCTATCCTTAAGAGTTCTCATGCTATTGCTTTGTTTCAAGGGCCAGATGCCTTACAAAGGTTACTCAGCCACAAGGCTTACCCTCTGCAAGTATGGCTCTTGACTCCATTCTGCAAATCCTTGGGCTGAGGACAAATATGGATAAAATGCAGCCCTTCTGTTGTAGACAATAGGCCTGCTGTAGATGAGATTCTGTTGTTTGGATCAATCATGGGTAGCTTTACAGAGCATACCACCTAATCCTAATATGCTGTACCCTACACAACTGGAGCAGCTAAAGACGGATGCATTGAACTCTGAGTGACTGAGAGAGTAGGGACAGTCTTCCAATGAGGAAGATGAGAATGTTGAATAGTACTTTCTGAACGTTAGAGTGTAAGAGTGTCAAGTACAACAAATTAGATAGGACTTAATTAACACCCAGTGAGACCTAATGCAGTGAATCACTCCTTGACTATAAATTTGCTGCTCAAAAGGAAACTCAGTCAAGGATCTGCAGAATGGAGTCATCAACCATACTTGTAGAGGCTGGGTCTTGTCTGCTCCCAGAAGCAAATACAATTTTTTTCTTTGAGTTTTATTTCTGTTTGCTGTTGGTGAATGAAACCATTTGAAGACTTTGCAGTATATGACACTGTAGTAGTGAACAATGAAAAGATCTTGGATTACTTTGGCTATTAGAGAAAAGGTAGTATGCTTTCGGAAAGGGTTCGAAGGTGAAATGGTGCTCAGCGTGAGTAACCTTCGTAGCTTGGTTCATTAATAGACAGTTGCTGATTTAAAATCCATTGACAAAAGGGCACTCGTGTTTGTAATGATGTTTCAGCCGTGCCAACTAGATACCATCAGAAACGTTTCATTTTTGTTCTCCTCCCACTACTTGAAAGGTATCTCCTGGTTGGCAAACTCACCTGGTACTTGGCTGGGCTTTAAAAATAATGTTGGTTTTTCTGTCAGTGCTGAACAGGAGATAGCAGAAGCAGGGCACAGTAGAGGCACGGTGCATAGCCAGTGAGGTCAGCTGTAAAGAATAGTGTGAAAAAACATTCACCAGGAGAAAAGATAATCCCTGAAACACAACAGAATTGACACTTCTGGTAAAATTCAGGTCCTTTATGCAAGTTTCAGTATTGGTTTCAATAATATTTGCTGGACAGAGTTGTTAAAAAAAAAAGGAATAACAACTTGGCATGCAAGCTAAATTAACTTACAGGCTGAAGCAGTATTAAGAATCAAACGTAGAGGTGCAATGGCAGAGATGATCCTTCCATTAATTAGATCAAACACGCCATCAGTGCAAGGAGACAGGCAACAAGGGAATCAAATAAATATGTGAAGGTGACAATGAAAATGGAATGCTTAACATAAAATATAGAGCTTTGACTGAAGGGCGGTCAATATTTAATTAAAAATGCTCCAATGTTCACTGCAAAAATGTGCAAAGCAATATGTCCCTTTGTTGTTTGGAAGCAAGAAGTTGACACAACTTTGATGTGCAAGTGAATCATTTTGTAAAGGGATACATGGATGGAATTTTTGAAACTGTATCTGGTTTATTCCTTTAATTTTGAGTGTCAAAGGGGTGATGTGAAGGGTCTTGAAAGTTTTGAGAGGCATAAAATCACTTCAGATGCAAACTTGAAAACTGCATCCCAATTTTAACATGGGATCAATTTGTCATCTCTAGTTTGCTGTAAAATGGAAGTAGCACTGAAAATTTGAACACATAATGTTGGGTAACTCTGACACTGGAAATACTTAACAAGCAGTAGAGACAGGCTTTTCCCTCAAATGCCATTTGATTTAAGTGTAATTTGTTAACCACATTCCCAACCCTGAACACTCAATAGTGTTGTCAATAATTACATTGTACCGCATATTGCCTGAAAAAGGACATTTCATTCTTTGCTTCTACATCCAAGGACAGCAGGAGATCAAGTCTGCATTGGCTCAGGGAGTAGCTAATGTCTGCATTGTCACATAGAACAGGGCATATGCAGCCTGACCATTTCAACCATTGACTGCAAAGCCAGAAAGAATAGTTTAACATCACTTGCTCGCCAAAGCTGTTTGACATTGTTGATTGCTCTGACCTCAATCTGCAACCTGGTGGCAGTATCATTCTACCATTGTTTAGGGACGGGAGGAAACTGGAAACTTAGGGACACGGGTTTCTGAGAGAAAAAAAGATTAGCAGGTGAAAAGTTAAAAATACCACCAACAGGAGAAAAACACCATCTGCCTCATTGTTCTCAAAAAACATGGTGATGAGGGGGTTGAGTAATCCAGGTCACAAGTGCAAGCCTTTCTTTATTCCACTGAGGGGCATGCTGAATCCCTTTTATGACTTCAAAGTATGAGCTCCTAATGATAATTTAGTTTGTTTAATTTAACCTTTAAAAATAAGTGATGCATTGGACTGGAATTTCCTGCAAAGTTTACATTGTTGTCAATTGTTTAGAAAATTCCTGAGAATACTATTAGTATGCAAGGGAGTGAAAGAAGTGTGAATCTAGCAGAAATTACCATAGCCAAATTGAGAGCTGATGACTTTCGTCAATTCCTTCTTTATGTATGAAAAGGAAAGTCTGATGATTTACCATTTAATTACACTTGGCACAGCAGACTTTGAAAAAATATTATTGTGGAAGTTTTTCATTTTAATACATTTGATTTGGCAAAATAAAAATTTTTCAGTGCAGGTCCCACTGGTGCATGCAGTAATGAAATAGAGCAAGTGAATCAAAATAAGTCAATTTTGTGCCTATAATTTAGTGACCAAGCATTTAGAAAAATTTTTGGTGATTAGAGAAAGCAGATATGGATTTGTAAAGTAGGTCATTTCAAATAAACCTAATAGATTTTTGATGCAGAACTAACTAAAGCAACATACAATAGCATTTCCACAAACATAGTATATATGAAATTCCAGAAGACACTAAATCACATATCACACAAGAACTCGTTACTTCATACTAAAGCTCTTGGAATTGAAAATAAATGCTGACATGGTTGGGAGATTGATTAAGTACTAGAAGTTAGTGGTAGGGGTAATAGATGTGTGCTGAAATTGGAAGAAAATGACTACTAGTGTCCCAGAAGAATCTTAAACCTCAACTATTCACAATGCTTTTCAATAACTTAAAATAGCACAACAAGGAAGTTTGGCAATGATACTGAGATTGATAAAATTGTAAGTCGTGCTGTCAGGAGCTTAAAATCAAATAAATATTGATAAATGGGTAGGCAACTGTGTTTCAGTTTCAGTGTAGCAGTAGGTCATCCATTTTGAAGCAAAGAAAGGAATAATCTGAGTATTATTCAAATTGTGAAAAGTTAGAAACAGTGGATGTTCAAACAGAGTTAGAAGTTCTTGTACAAAAGAAAAAACAAAAAGGTGAATGGAATGTTCACCTTCATAATTCGAGGAGAAAGATAAGAAGCAGAAGAGGGTTGCCGCCACTTTCTGGTGAAACCACAGCTGAGTATTGTGCACAGATCTCTCGGAAAGAGTGTAGAACAAAGTTACTAGCATTTTACAGGGCTGCAAAGGTTAGATTATGAGGAAAGACTGCATACATTAAGCTTGAATTTCATTGAACATAAAAGGTTAAATAGTTATATGATTGCATATTTATGATTTTGAAAAGAATTGATTGTATAGATTGAATTACTTACGTTAGCAGGGAATGGGACATAACTGTCAAATCAGAGTCAAGTATTTGGGAGAAAAATTAGGAAATATGTGGCAAGTATGGAATTTTCTTACATAAAGAACAGTAGATTGGCTTAATTAATCAAATAAGATCAATATTATCTTGCAAAGCAAAAACAAAAAAAAATCATGGATAAAGAGCCAAAGTTGGTAGCTGGTATAGGACACAGACTAGCCATGATCTGATTGAACAATAAATGTGAGAGGCTGAATGACTTGCTCCTGTTCTCATGTACTTGATATGTTAATGTAGACTAAGTTGAATTTCCAAAATAACCTACCTCAATTACCCAAAGTCTGCATCGCCATGCATTCTAAAATTATCATGTGTTTCAGCTCTTCATAGGGAGACTTTGCCTTGGCAGAAAAGAATGAGAAAGGAAAAGTAGGAAGTACTTGCATTTGTTTCAAAAATTCAGCACTTCCCAAAGTTTCTTAAACCATTGAGGATGAAATTAATCTACTATTGTAGATCCCAACTGAATTTTATTTTTAATTCTCACTTGACATTATACCACAGGGTCAGTTTTTCTGCCTCAGACAAACATGTGGCATCACTGAGCCACAGTTAACGTGCAGATAATGGGAATGGATATTAGATATTAACAGTGTGGATATTAGATATGAACTGCAAATCAAGAACGCAACTGGCAGAGTGTACATTACCATTTATAGAGTGACACATCACAGGTGAATATAGATTTGAGCAGAAGATTTCCTCTGCTGTGAAGAAGAGGTCTGAAGCAGGGGTCACACCAGGTCAATTGTGATAATTTGGCAAATTTAAGAGTAAGGAATCTGCCTGCTTGGTGAAGCTAATAGTACAAAACGAGTGCAAAGTGTGGAATCTTATCAGAGTCTGAGTGACATGGGTTATGGCGAGATGCGTGGCAGAATCAGGCAAGATGTCAGTGATGGCCAACTCAATGCCAAGGTTATCTTGCTGCATCTTACACACTTTCCTCACTCAGCAGTGACGAGTTCCCAATTGATGCTCATTATTGCCTGTTAAATAGCTTAGTAACAGCCTAAATAACCACATATTGCTGATACAGCTCACTGCTTACACTAAATTACTTCCATGCTGGAAACAGGCAACAACATCTCAGACCATACTCAATGGCAACCTGCTACATGCGCTCCACGTCCACAGACCCTGCCATTCAACATGTGACAGGCTCTAAGAACCTTTATGGCACATCTCTGATCCATGTTAGGATGCTTCTGCATTTCAGTTTTACACCTTGGGCTGCACCACCAATTACCATTGTAATGTTGCAGCAAGTACACTGTGCACTCAGTGACATGCACTCAGCTCCTATAGGGAGCAGGTTGCATCGCTAGGTTCTGCACTCACTGTCATAGCATCCACTCACTCTGAATCTACTTGGATACACACTGCATTCCTGACTGGCCTTGTCTTTTTGTGCTTTTCCCTCTCAACCAAAGATATCATGTTGATTTCGTTAATATCTTTTCATGCCTTTTAGCACAGACACCGAGCCAGGATTCTTGTCATGATTGTCAATAGTCCTCAGTCAAGTCAAGGATCATAGACTTCATTCAGGGACTGCAGCACAGTAAAATCCAAGAGTTTGGAAATGGCTGGTCAGCCACACCATCAGTCACAGTCGGAATCCTGTCCTCATAAGGAGTGAGGACTGAAACAGTGGGCAGCCCACAACACATGGTGATTCTTTCTGACCTTTTATGGGCTTTTCTTTTCTGGAATGAGAGAAGCAAGTATGACAAAAGGTGACAGTGGATGGCACAGCTGTTGCTGTTGGTGCAGGTAGGGAAATACAAGTGAGTAGGCAGCAGAGAGGGGATGTAGACTTCGTGATATCAAGTGTTGGTATGAGTGAGGGTGAGGGGGATGATGTCTGCAAGCAATGGTGCGAATAGTAGAGCATGAACCTTGGAGGGATGTGGGTACAGTTGCAGGGATAGATTGAGTGAGAGGTATTGGAGAGATTATGATGGCACTTAAGGTGATGAAATGTAAGATTTTAACCTTCTTCTGTTAGTGCTGTGCATTTCTCCAGATGGCTGAGATTGCTTTAACCTGGGAGGCAACCTGGGAACAAGCTGGCATGGGCTGGCATCACAGCCTCCACTGCTGGTCCTGAGGGAAGAGGAAGTCCAGGCCACCCAACAGGACATGCAGGACTCCAATATCTTCCTGTCCACCACATCTGGGGAATATATTACAAACTGACCAGGTAGTTCTGGACTAATGATGCTTGTCCGGGTACACAAAATTCTTTTAAAGCTGGCACCTACGCCAGGGATGCTGGTGAATTCTGAGATATCCAGTGAGTGGCAAGTTGTTCTCAAACAGCGTGTGCCAAGAGGGGCCCGAAATCAGATGTGATACTCTTATAGAGGCTGCAATGCCAATTAATCAGGTGAGTTTGGAAAAATATGGCACTATCGCTCACTCAATCTTGTGGTGAGAATCACTCCACAAAACTTGACACAACTTGGACCTAGCCAAAAAGAAACGTATGATTTACCTGAAAGAAACTACAACATGAAAACATGCTTGTGACACAACTCTTCAATATTAGTGCCTTTCCTCCAGATGAGATGGTCATCTGCCACTCTGTTATTTTTCTCTTCACGTTCCTTGCCTTAAACTACCCAGTTCCCTTTTTTTTGTCAGAACCCTGGTAGCCTGATGTTCCTCAGTATGGAACTATTTCTCTTGCTCTCCATCCAAATTAGTGAGGTGATTTTATTTGAAAAAAAGAAGTCAAAATTCAACACAAAAAATATGAGTAATTATTATCTTCCACACTACCCATTGACATGGTTAAGTAAATATTCTCATTGATTTAAGGAAACAATAAGAGCCTAAAATTTCCTTAAAATATGCAGATTTGATGGAAACAACACAATGCAAATGTTTCCACAACTTGCATCATCGCATGGCTGTGTTTTTTTCTGGATTTTCTGCATTTAAATCCTTAACATATTCAGTGTGAAATCTTGCCTGCGTAGTGATCTACCTGAGGAAGTGTCTGCATGAGGAACACACTGACAGTAATTTACAGAGCTCTACCATCACTTCCATGAATATGTCTTCACGTTTAAGTTAAAAAAAGGGGGAATTCAGACTCCGTAATCAAGCTGATTGTCCACTGAAATAAAACAAAGAACTGCCGACCCTGGAGATCTGAAACAAAAACAGAAGTTGCTGGTGAAACTCAGCTGGTCTGGCAGCATATGTGGGGATAAATCAAAGTTAACATTTTGAGTCCAGTGATTCTTCATCAGAACTCAGGTTAGAAGTTAGAAAATGGACAAACTCAACAAAAGGTTGATTGTCTGTTTCTCTATTTCTGATACGCCCAAATGATCTGCTGAATATTTTCATCACATGTTCTCTTTTAGCCTAGATTTCCAGAATTGACATAGATTTATTTTCACATATACAGTTTAAATATATACTTCCTCCTAGCCCATTGTTCCTGTGTTGCTGCATTCATTCAACTTCAGAGCCCTTTGAATGCTTACAATCTATGATCATGTAGCAACAGTCCACAAATATTCAGATCATAGCTAAAGAGCGGTGTACTTTCTTAGTCTGAAATCAAGGGACTGCATCAGCGTCTGACTGCAAAATGTTTTGATGAAGCTGTAGGTTTGAGGTTATAATTTCTGGCATGAATATTGGTATCCAGGATTTATCATCTGTCTCTCATCTGCCCATCCAGCTTTCCCATACAAGCGATCTGCCGAAAATAGGCGGACCCAGGCAGCCTCAAAGCCAATTTTTTTCTGACGCAGATGCAGTGCTACCTAATGAATCGCCACGGTTGGATTGGAAAAGAAGGCGTTAAATTTCTTTACTGCCTGGGAGATGAGAGCCGATGCCACCCAGAACACAAACAACAATACAGTGCCCCAGTAGTCAGCACAACTGCCTCACAGCACCAGGGTGCCAGCTTCAATTCTAGCCTCAAGTGACTGCCTGTGTGGAGTTTGCACATTCTCCCCATGTCTGTGTGAGTTTCGTCCCACAATCCAAAGACGTGCAGGGCAGATGAATTGGCCATGCTAAATTGCCCATAGTGTTAGGTGCATTAGTCAGAGGGAAATGGGTCTGGGAGAGTAGGTGTGGACTTGTTGGGCCAAAGGGCCTGTTTCCACACTGTAGGGAATCTAATCTAATCTAAAAGTTCAGCACACATCTCTGAGCTAAAATCATAGAATCCCTACAGTGTGGCAACAGGCCCTTCAGCCCAGCAAGTCCATGCCGAGTCTCCAAAGAGTAACCCACCCAGATCCATTCCCCTATTACTCTACATTTACCCCTAACCTACATTTCCCTGAACACTATGGGCAATTTAGCATGGCCAATTCACCTAACTTGCACATCTTTGTATTGTGGGAGGAAACCAGAGCACCTGAAGGAAACCCACACAGACATGGGGAGAACATGCAAACTGCACACTGACAGTCACCGAAGTGTGCAATCAAACACATATCCCTGGCACTGTGAGGCAGCAGTGCTAACCACTGAGCCACCATACCACCCTCAAACGATTTGATCCACAAACAAAAATTCCAAAGCCTCAGGCAGAGCAGGCGAATTCATTGACAACTTTGCACTAAAAATAGCAACATGCAACTGGGAAATGTAAAGCCAAAGACATTGAGTGAAAGCTGCTTGTTCAGTCTCTTTGGGAGTTCTGCACACTCTGAGGGATAAAAAGACACTAATTACATAAATGGTTAACTTTCAATTAAGTCACAAGAAAGGCAGCTGAGTTGATGCAGTGAACACCAATAAAAGCAGACAGAGAGAGAGATGTACAAGAAAGATGGATGCTCACATGAGTTCATAGACAGAAGGAAACATGCAGAGCTTGTTGAAAGCCAGTTCACTGGAAATTCATGTACAAGGTAGTGGAGACTAAGCCAATAGGGGAAATGAATGGGAAAAGAAACCATAACACTGATGGTAAGATTGAGGACAAAACAAACATTGGAATCATACAACTGCATGAGTTGTCTGGTTGTAACAATTTCCAGAGAAAGATATTCACACGACTATTCAGATTTAGAAGTTGTGAAACAAGCCCACAATCGCAAATGGAAAACGCAGATTTGTATCAGAACACAGAGTAACATCATCCCAATCAGGCCACTGGAAAATCTTCCCTGAAAATTTGAAAGAAAACGCTTTGGAACCAAGCAAGTCATGGTAACAGCTGTTGGGATAAATTGAAATTCAACAGGTCGGAAAGATGCAAATCAGAAGGACACACAAAGAAAAGATGTTCACTGTATGTTTCATGTCACTGAAACAGATGGTCCTGTTTCCTTTGGATTGATCAGTTACAAAGAGCTGAGGCTAATCTTAGTCAACCATGAGATGAGGGTGTGATACTAAGGGTTGAAAATAGCATAACCAACAAATACTATTTGAGCAGAAGGAAGGAAGGTTTGGTACATATTTATCTGGAATATTTTGATGACGCTGTGACTTTTGACCTTGTCCAACCCAGTCCAACACTGACTTCCAAATTGTGAAGATTTTAAACAGCACGTCACTTACTGATCCAGCAAAGGAACCATGATTCGGCTTGTAGCAAAATACCAATGGAACTGAAAGAATAGCTTCAAAGAGTACAACAAGAGATGAAGGATAAAAGTTGACTGGCAGAGTCACAGTGCTTTCAGATTGGGTAGATTTCATTTTGCTGAGGGAGAAATAAAATGGATGGCTAAAGATTTGCCAGGGTTGTAAAGATCTTAAGCAATAAAGGTTTCACTCTCGTATTTCAATACTGGAAGAGGTCATGCCAAGGAGAAAAGTTGAATGCCTGAAATAGCTATTGGAATGTGAAGATTGACAAGAAATCTTGGCCGTTGATAACACTCGTTCTTTGGACATTTTCAATCCCAATGCTAACTATTTTCCCTTATGAATTCGCCAATCTCAATTTAGCAACAATTCTCAATATGAGGAATTCACACAGCTTCCTTCAGCTTGGGCAGACTATTCAGAGTTTCCAAGTCCTCAAGGCCTGGTGACCAGCAGAGTAACATTAGTCTCAAAATATTTATGAGAAGATTTGAGAATTCAATGCCACCTTTTAGAAATCGGCTTCAGTATTAGGGAGCAGCTTATGCTTGACATAATAATAATCTTGCATTTCAGGCAGCCTTGACAAATTGGTAAATGTTTCAAATCACATACTTCACCCAACAATTGCTTTTGGGTATCACTAACTCTGATTATGTAAACATCCACAAAGTGCAATTACAGTTGTTCATTACAGGTGTAGGCTTTTTTAAACAAAGTTATTCTTCTGAATTTCTCAGTTAAAAAAAAATGAAATGCCCTTGCATATGGACCGAACCAAAAGGCTGCTGATATAATGCCTTGATAAAGTCTAAAGTTTAGCAATTCCTTTTCCAACAATGATTCGGAGATGCTGGTTTTGGACTGGGGTGTTCAAAGTTAAAAATCACACAACACCAGGTTATAGTCCAACAGGTTTAATTGGAAGCACACTAGCTTTCGGAGTGACGCTCCTTCATCAGTTAATTGTGGAGGGCTCGATCATAACACAGAATTTATAGCAAAAATTTGCAGTGTGATGTAACTGAAATTATACATTGAAGAATTGATTGTCTGTTAAGCCTTTCATCTGTTAGAATACAGTGATAGTTTCACTTCTTTCATGTGTAAATCACAAAACCCTTTTTTTAAAGTTGCATTCTCGGGTTAGCTGTTAACAATGGTGATAGCTAGACAATATGTTGAAGGTGTTAGCCCCTTGTGTTCTCTATCTATGACCTGATGTTTAGATTGATTCTAATCTAAAAAGTGAGATACCTCTTCCAACAATGAATGACTAGTCAATTTCAAAGGGCATTGGGAGAAGTAGGGCAGTTAGCCCATTTAATAAAATTATCACTGTTTTGAGTACTCCACATTCCCATATACTGTCACAATGTTCCATCTTTTGCTTATCAAAAATCTGCACACACTTCTGCTGTAAAAAGATTCAAAGATTTTGGCTAACATCTCAAGTCTCAGGCTTAGTGCAGTGCTCCAGTGAAGCTCAGCGCAAGCTGGAAGAACAGCACCTCATTGTCCATTTAGGAACCTTGCAGCCTACTGGACTCAATATCAAGTTCACTGACTTTAGGGCTTCAGCTCTTGCATGTCCTTACCCCAACCCCCACACACCAGGCCTTCTCATCGCGCAGTCTGAGATCATACACAACCCACTGTTAGCCACTAACCGTCCCCATTAATAGCTATTCACCCTCCCACTCTGCACATTATCCATTCCTTTATCTGCACAACTCTTCACTCTCTTTGGGCTCTATCCCCCACTTATCATTTACTCTTATCTTTTGCATATAAACAGACAGTTTCCTAGCTGCCATCAGTTCTGAGGAAGGGTCACTTGACCCGAAATCTTAACTCTAATTTCCCTCCACAGATGCTGCCATTTTTGCTGAGTTTTTCTAGCAATTTCTGTCTTTGTTTCAAAGATTCTGTTTCCACTGTATTTTGGGCAAGAGAATTCCAAATCTTCATGACCCTCTGTAGAATAAATTTCTCCCTATTTCTGTCTTAAAAGGGGAGCACCTTATTTTTAAACAGTGCGTGCTTAACTCCAGATTTCCCACAATTCTTTCCACAGTCACCCTTCAAAATTTTATATCTTTTAATTATTTCACATCTCACTTTTCAACACCAGTAGATAGAAGCTTGGATTGTCCAACCTTTCCTCTTCAGACAACTAGATCTTACTCTGTGCGAATTTTGAGATTTGTAGCTCAGGTTGAGGTTCTGGATGTAGGTTTGCTCGTTGAGCTGGAAGGTTCATTTCTAGATGTTTCATCACCCTACTAGGTAACATCTACTGCTATTGTAGTCAGCACTACTATTGATGTCACGGCCCACAGCATTTGCAGTATCCAATGCCTTAAGCCATTTTTTTGATATCATTTGGAATGAAATGAATTGGCTAGAAACTAACATTTGTGATGCTGCGAACCTCTGGAGAAAGCAGAGATGGATCATCCATTTGATATTTCTGGCTGAAAGTTGTGCATGCTTCAGCCTTTTCTTTTGCACAGATTTACTGGGCTTATCCCATCTTGTGCATGAGGATAATGGAGAAGGATCATTCTACACTATGTTGCTTGATTGTCCACCATCGTTCATGAAAGATGTGACAGGTCTGGAAAGCTTCGATCTGATTGATGGTTGTGAAATCATCAGCTTGAACTACTTCCACTGTTTGGCATGCAATTGCTGTTAAGTTGACTCACCACCGCATTTTTCAATATGCCTGTTACTGCTTACTGCTTAGGGCATGCCTTCCTGCTCTCTTTATTGAATTTAATGGCCTCCATGCTACTAGTTCAGTACCATAAAAAGCCACTTGAGTTTACCTCAGAGTGCACCTTGTAGCATAACACATTTTGTTAATTTTAGTTTACTCTTTCAACTCACTTAGCAACTAAAATGTAATCCTTACCCTAATTCATTTCTTTAATTAGTATTACAACACATTCATCCACAGGATCTAGTTCAAATAGTTAGTGATAAATCATAGTTTTTAGCTTTCAAGTGTATTTTTCCTTTGAGTTTAAAATTCAAGTGGAAGACTTGCATGGCAATTAGCATTTTAAGTAATTAAAAAGAACATTCTTTTTATCTCTTCATAGTTCAAAGTTTTGAATTTATAAAAGAAACTTTTTGGACAATCTTCTGGGTAGCAAGTTGTGTTTAATTGCTTCCAGTTTTCAAGATCCCCACTGTTGTAGTATCCAGTCTGCTTTCACCAAAAACATTGAATACCTTTCCATATGGTTTTTATTTATCAAGATTACTGCTGAACAATGAATGAGCACATGGAATTATTATTAATCCCAGCCAGCATTATACAAGGTAAGGAAAAATGCACGATAATATATTTGATTTTTCATGCTCAATAATACATTATATATAACTGACCTTGAAAATGCCTAGCTACTTTTCTGCTTCATAGTTCCTTTTTATATTGATCTTCAGTTTTGTCTCCTTTCTTTCCTTCTCTCTAACTGAATCGCTCATCTTTTCTTCATCATACATCCCTCACTTCCAGTCTATCTGCTGCATATTTTGGATGTTCTTTGTTATCACTCAAAATTGACCTTTTACTCATAATATGTCATATGTCATAAAATTATGCATTTTCACATGACTGTCAAGAATTGAGGGCCCTGTTAAATTGTTACAGTCTTTTGAGACCAACAAATGTTTTATAACTTATTATGTTATGAATTGAACAAACAATTGTTAACATCACTGGGGTCTCACAACCACTGCTGACATTGGGCTGGATTTTGTACTCTTTCATATTGACAGGATTTGAATGGTGAGGGCATTTAGCTGTGCAGGATAATGGAAGGTGAGGAACTTATCATAGGAGTGCCTCCAACCTGATCAAGACCATGCTGGGAAAGCCCATTGTTGGCCTTTCAATCTTGTTACCTCTAAATGCATTTTACATTAAATAGTTTGGATAGGTTCAAGCTAAATTGACCTTTCCCCTGGCAGGGGAATTTTAGAAATACGGTCACGGTTTAAAAATAAAGACAAAAAACAGAAAGCACCACAGGTGCTGGAAATCTGAAACAAACACAAATTGCTGAAAATTCTCTGTAGGTCTGGTAGCATCTGTGGAGAGAAATTAGAAGTGTAGTGGACAGTGAAGAAGTTTACCTCAGATTACAATGGGATCTTGATCGGATGGGCCACTGGGCTGAGGAGTAACAGATGGAGTTTAATTTAGATAAACATGATGTGCTGTATTTGGGAAAGCAAATCTTTGCAGGACTTATGCACTTAATGGGAAGGTCCTGGGGAGTGTTGCTGAACAAAGACACCTTGGAGTGCAAGTTCATTACTCCTTGAAGGTGGAATCACAGGTAGATAGGATAGTGAAGAAGGCATTTGGTATGCTTCCCTTTATTGGGCAGTGCATTGAGTACAGGTGTTGGAAGTTCATGTTGCGGCTGGAAGGACGTTGGTTAGGCCACGTTTGGAATATTGCATGCTATTCTGGTCTCCTTGTTGTGAAATTTGAAAGAGTTCAAAAAAAGGATGTTGCCAGAATTGGAGGATTTGAGCTATAGGTAGAGGTTGAATAGGCTGCTGCTGTTTTCTTTGGTGCGTCAAAGGTTGAGGGGTGACCTTATAGAGGTTTATAAAATCATGAAGGAAATGGATAGGATAAATAGACAAGGTCTTTTCCCTGAGGTGTGGGAGTCCAGACCTAGAGGGCATAGGTTTAGGGTGACAGGGGAAAGATTTAAAAGAGACATAAGGGGCATCTTTTTCACACAGAGGGTGGTGCATATATGGAATGAACTGCCAGAGGAAGTGGTGGAAGCTGGTACAATTGCAACATTTAAAAGGCATCTGGATGGGTATATGAATAGGAAGGGTTTGGAGGGATATGAGCCAAGTGCTGGCAAATGGGACTAGATTAGATTAGGGCATCTGGTTGGCATGGACGAGTTGGACTGAAGGGTCTGTTTCCGTGCTGTACATCTCTATGAGTCTACATCTCTAAATCTGAGGCATGGTCAATGGACCCAAAACATTAATTCTGATTTCTCTCCACAGATGTTGTAGACCTGCTGAGATTTTCCAGCAATTTCTGTTTCTGTTTCAAAATAAAGGTTTGTTCACAAAGGTCTCAGACGAGGAGAAATTTCTATGCTAAAAAAAGGTTTGCATCTTTGGAATTCTCTCCCTCACTGTTGTGGATGCTCAGTTGTTGGACATATTCAGTACAGAGTCCATTGGATTTTTGATGACCCAGAATTAAGGGATATGGGGATTTTACCAAAAGTTAGAATGAAAGTTAGAGATCAGCCATTATCCTACTGTGTTAGAACAGGCTTGAAGGGATATAGAAACTACCTGGCCACTGTTTATTATGTTTTTAAAAGGTAACCTACAAAACGCTTTTTGCAATTTGGCAAAAAAATAACATTCTTATCCGAGACAGAAGTCAGTTTTCAGCACATCAGCAATACAATAGAATTTTAAGGATATCAAGATGAGATGCCCATATGAGAAATGACACAGAACAGGAATGTTATCTTATAAGAACTGGCAGTGAAGGTTGGGATGAAATTTGTTAATATCATTGTGTAGTCATTCCAGTGCTTCCTTGCCCCGGGTCCAAGGAAGAAAATGTTGTCAACGTATGTGGTGTACAGCGTTGGTTGAAGGCCCTGTGCAGAAAGAAGTCTTCCTCAAACTTGTGCATGAAAGCCTTGGCTATGTTTCATCCTACCATCAGACTCACCATGGATTACTCTTCAGAATTAGTTTCATTCTTGGATACACGCATCTCCATCAAGGACAGACACCTTAGCACCTCACACAAGCCCATGGATAACCTCACAATGCTACATTTCTCTAGGTTCCAAAAGATTTTAAAGAAGTCATTCTCTACAGATAACCCCTGCGTATACACAGAATTTATTCGGACAAGGAGGAACGCGATGGACACTGAAAGATGCTGAAAGACACCCTCACAAGAGTGGGATACGATGCTGACTTCACCTGATGAAGGAGCAATGCTCTGAAAGCTTGGAATTTCAAATAAACCTGTCAGACTATAATCTGGTGTCATGTGACCTCTGACCTTGTGTACCCTTGTCCAACACCATCACTTCCATATAATTTTATTGTGGAAGGCATTGCTCACCTTGCTGAAGAACCAGCTTCATGACTCTTTTCTGTCTTTCCTGTAAGAATCTACTCATTAGTGCTCTCCCTGGTGAACTTGTGGATTATGATGGCTCACAGCACAGAATGAGTCCAGGTAGTCCACCACATGTACTGGTTCATTGCTGATATCTGCTGAATAGTTTTTCAAACTTAGGAAGAGCTGTTTTTTTAAGTAGCTTGCATCTTCCCCGATGTGAAAAAGTGAATGCAAACTGCTTAAGAATTCATAATTTGTCTGTCTACTCGATATTGGACAAAACTAGGTTATGATTAGATTAGACCCCCTACAGTGTGGAAACAGGCCCTTCGGCCCAACAAGTCTACACCGACCCTTCGAAGAACAACCCACCCAGATCCATTCCCCTACATTCACCCCTGACTAATGCACCTAACACTACGGGCCATTTAGCATGGCCAATTCACCTAACCTGCACATCTTTGGACTGTGGGAAGAAACCAGAGCACCCGGAGGAAACCCACGCAGACACGGGGAGAATGTGCAAACTCCACACAGACAGTTGCCCGAGGTGGGAATTGAACACAGGTCCCTGGTGCTGTGGGGCAGCAGTGCTAGCCACTGTGCTGCCCAGTAAGATTCCCTGAGGTTACTGAGTCTTTTTAAAAAAAATTTTCTTAATCAGCACGTGGTTTCCGATTTATTGAAACACATCATTGTCTATTCACCATCTCCTCTCAGCTAGCACATCATTTGTTTACAAGTAGGTGTTCAGGAAAGGCAGAAGGAAAATCTTCTTTTGATGAATATTGTTCTCCAAACATCCAGTTTATATCAGTGCTTAATCTATTCCCTGCAGCAGTCATTTTCCTATGCTAAGGACTAGCATATATGAATCACCCACTTTAAATTGTAGCTGCAGTGTAACATGGATGGTTAACAATTGAAAATCACTTCATCTGTGCAAACTCCAATTAATCTCAATCTTTGTCAATCTAGAACTACTGTAAAGATACATGTTACTGTTTCTTTCAGTCACTTGTTCTTTACCATTTAAAAGGAGTGTCATTCCAGTCCAAAAAAACATATCTAGTGTTAGGTTACTATAGAAGTTCAAAAACAGGAGCTAGCTAGTCATGGAGGGGCAGGATTACAGAATATTCCGAGCCTGATGTAAGTGATGGTAGGGTTTTGAGAGTGGAGATCATGGAGGAGTGTGGGGTTGGAGGGTAATGAAGTGGGGTCTCAAGCAAAGCTCCCTTTTCCAGTGACTAGTCCATCAATTGACCATTGATTGTATTGGAAGACCAGGAAATAGTCAGTAGTCACAGCATTTCAAAATTAAAAATATCTTTTGTTCATTATGTTGACATTCCACAATATCTTACCAAAATATTAAGGTGAATAAAAGCATTCTCAGGGATTCCCCAACAGGAGTTGCCTTTCAATATTCAGCAAGCTGTTAAAAGGACAGCTTGGATGGACAGTCTATAGGTTCAGGGATGGTTACAAAGATTACAAGCATTGGGTACTTTAGTTGAGGAAAGAGTGACTTACTAGAGGGGACTTACTAAGAGAGTTACACAGTTTTAATCAAGCAACAATAAACATCATTAATCAATGGTAGGACAATATTACAGAGCATAATTTACAATTTACATATAAAACTTATTCCTAACATCCAAAACTAACATGTGGTAAATATGGATAATAATCTGTGGTCAAACATCCCACAGCATACATCAAATAACAAAACCAATCCCCTGAACTTCTCAGCAAATCCTGCTAGATGTTAATACCATCATGTGTCATTATACCTCTTTAAACTTCACAAGAGCTTCCAATTCTCCCCTTCTGCTCATCTGTCTTTGAAACTTCCAGTCAAGAACTGCTCATAGACCGTTTCAATGACTGCTCCCATTCTAGTCATGCACCTTCCTTCCTTGATCTATACTTCCTTGTAAACTAGAAACTGTGCTCCCTGAAAGACACAGCTCCAGCTTCGTAAAAGCGACAAGTTCCACCAAGCCGACTATACTCCACGTTTTTGTTCGTAGTTCTAACCTTGCTCAGTTGTATTCAGCAAACACTGCTTGTGGGCTTTTCATCCCTTATTCACAGCTGCACTGCATCATTAGTGGTACATGGCTTCTTCTGCACTCCCACGACTTCCTTAAACCCTCACTAAGTATGTTTAACTGCTGTATGCAAAAGGCCATGCACAGTTTAGCAACGCAGTTAACAGGAGTTCCCTCCAAAGTTAGGTGTCTGGCCCTCTATTAATTTTTTTGGTAATCTTCTTTGAAGAGTTTTCACTCTACCTTTGAGGGTGGAAATTTCTTAAAATGCCATGCAAATTAAAAATGAGCTTCTTCCCACAGACGTGACAGTCACAAAGGTTCACTTTGTGCCTGTCGATTTCTTTCTGCCAGAGTGAGGACAGGACAAAATGGAATCTTATGCACTTTCTTGCCTGGCTGCTGGAGCGATGCATTTTTCATTTTCAATCAATATTCTAAATAAACGCAAAAGGTTTCTTCCAAAAGATTTCTCTCTCTCGCCACTATTAAAAGACTCAGTTTTGTTTTCAGACATTTAGCCTGTGTAGGCAATTGCACTGCTTGATTCAAATGATAGATTGCTGGAGTGCAGGAAGTTGGAAAGAGTTGGAAATCTCAAGTATTATTCAATTCTTGATCAAATTGTCTTTTAGTTCTGTCATACAGTTGACTGCACAATGTTAAAGATAATTACTATAAGAGTTGATATTTTTTACAGTCATAGTTATAGAGTCATACAGCATGGAAACAAGCCCTTCAGTCCAACTAGTCCATACTGACCATGATCCCAAACTAAACTAGTCCCACCTGCCTGTGCTTGGCCCATATTCCTCCAAACATTTATCATTCATCTACATATCTAAATGTCTTTTGAACATTGTAATGTACCCACAGCCATCACTTCCTCTGGAAGTTCATTCTACACACGAACCACATTCTGTATAAAAAAAAACTCATGTCTTTTTAAATACTTTTTCCTCTCTCCTTAAAAATATGCCCACCTAGGCTTGAAATCCCCCACCCTAGGGAGAAGACATCTACCATTCATATTATCTACATTGCTCATTATTTCATAAACCTCTATAAAGTTATCTCTACCTCCTATGCTCCTGTGAAAAAAGTCCCAGTCTATCCCAATTACTCAAATCCTCCACTCCTGCCAATATCTCTTCTGAGATATCTTTCCAGTTTAGTAATATCCTTCCTATAATATGGATACCAGAACTGAAGACAGTACTGCAGAATAGACCTTATTTATTGTCCTGTACATCTCAGCATAATGTCTCAACTCCAATATTCAAAGGTCCAAGCAAAGAAGGCAAGCATGCTAAATGCTTTCTTAGCCACTTTTGTTCCTTTCTGTTGTATCTTGTCATTCAATTATATTTTGATATTTAGTGCAAATTGAGAATCAAAAATGCCAAACATGTCTTTGTGAGTTGCTGTCTCCTCATTTGCCACTTGTCTTGTCAGTACGAGATCCATGATATTGCCAATTGTGTATCATAAACAGGTATTGATCTAATTTCTGCTAACCCTGAGGCAGTTCTGGAGTTTATGAATTCCCTTCTCCAATTTTGCCACTTTTCTGCCCATTGCCTTCCCTCCATAAGCTCCAATCCATCCTTGAACCTGGGTGTAGATTTTCTTCCCATGTGGTAAAGTTCCCAGTGACAGTCACATCCATTCTCTGACACCCAACCGAATATAATAGAATTCCAGACCATAAATCATCTGGAACATTTCATATCTTATCCTTTTGAATTAGTTAAGAATTAGTTATTATTTGGCCATGAGAATTCACCCAATGAACCAATGCTGTTGTGGATCTGAAGGTTGTTTTGCATCTCTTCCTTGATGACATCATCTATTGTTAGCAGATGGATTTATAAGCAATGTTTAGGGTGCACTACTGAGATATGACTAGACTTTTGGTTTTTACTAACTACACACAATGTAATTCTGCAAGTGATCTATGATCCTGCTCCTTCTCAGGAATGTCCTCATCATGTGGTCATCAACAACAAGCTTTCTTGGGCTCTTCATGTGGACTGCAGGTCAGGCAGCATCCAAGGAACAGGAGAATCGACGTTTCGGGCATAAGCCCTTCTTCAGGATTCCTGCTGCGCTTTTCCAGCAACATATTTTCAGCTCTGATCTCCAGCATCTGCAGTCCTCACTTTCTCCTCTTCATGTGGACGCATTGGTTAAAAGGCCCAACAACTTCTCTTCTTCCTCAGGCAGCTGAGGAAATTTGGCATGACGGCGAGTACCCTTGCCAAATTTTATCGGTGCACCTTCGAGAACATTCTGCCTGGATGTATCACTACCTGGTACGGCAACTGTACCATTCAAGATTGAAGATGGTTACAAAGAGTGGTGAACTCCACCCCGACAATCACAAAAGCCAACCTTGCATCTATAGAATCCATCTACCAGGTCCGCTGATAGGGAAAGGCTGCCAGCATTCTCAAAGATCCATCCCACCCTGGCAATGTTTTTCTACAACCTCTACCATCAGGGAGGAGTTTCAGAATCCTGAACACATACAGCAGCTGGATTTGCAACAGTTTCTACCCTGCTGTTGTTAGAATACTGAATGGACTCACAAACTCTTAGCATTTCCTTATATCTGTGTTTTTGTTTTTGCCGCCGTTTACCTATTACTTACTTAACTATTCCATTTAATTATGTGATCTGCCTGTATTGCTCGCAAGACAACGCTTTTCACTGTGCCTTGGTACACATGACAATAAATTAAATTCAATTCAATTTATGACATCATCAATTGCTTGCTATTATCATTATAAGCTGCAATATCAATTTGTTTTGTCACTATAATTTATGAGATTATGGAAATTGTTTCAGTTGAAAGATTAGGAGTTGCCTGGATTTGTTAGAAAAAAAGATTACTGTAAGGAAACTGTAAGGATGTTCTTTCAAAAACGCTTACTGGAAGAAACAATTCAGCTGAATAACTGCCAAAGACTTATAAACTAAACTGTCGATATGCATGGACCCGTTTCACAGAGAGTCACTTGTCTTGGTTTATAAAGAACAAAGAACAAAGAAAGTTTACAGCCCAGGAACAGGCCCTGGGGCCTTCCAAACCTGAGCTGATCCAAATTCATTGTCTAAACATGTCGCCCAATTCCTAAGTATCTGTATCCCTCTGCTACCAACCTACTCATGCATCTGTCCAGACCCATCTTAGATGAATCTACCGTGCCTGCCTCTACTACAACTGCTGGCAAGGCGTTCCAGGCACCTACCACCCTCTGTGTAAAGTACTTGCTGCATGTATTCCCCTTAAGCTTTTCACCTCTTATCTTAAAAGTGTTACCTCTCGTTATGGAATTCTTCACCCTAGGAAAAAGCTTATCTCTATCTACCCTGTCTATACCCCACAATCTCCTTTTTTCTAATGAAAACAATCCTAACCTACTCAGCTTATCTTCATAGCTAGCACCTTCCATACCAGGCAACATCCCTGTAAACCTTCTCTGCACCCTCTCCGAAGCATCCACATCCTTTTGGTAATGTGGCAACCAGAACTGTACAAAGTATTCGAAATGTGGCAGATCAATGTCTTGTACAATTTTAACATGACCTGCCAGCTCTTATACTCAACACCCCATCCGATGAAGGCAAGCATACTATGCCTTCTTGACCACTCTATCCACATGTGCAGCAACCTTCAGGGTACAATGGACCTGAACTCCCAGATCTCTCCGCTCATCAATTTTTCCCAAGGCTCTTCCGTTAACTGTATAATTCGCTCTCAAATTAGACTTCTCAAAATGTCTCACATTTGCCTGGATTGAACTCCATCTGCCACTTCTCTGCCCAACTCTGCAGTCTATCTATATTCTCCTGTATTCTTTGACAGTCCTCTATGTTTTCTGCTACTCCACCAATCTTCGTGTCATCTGCAAACTTGCTGATCATACCAACAGTGCCTTTTTCCAGATCTTTTATGTATATCACAAATAACAGTAATTCAGCACTGATCCCTGTGGAACATCAGTGATGAACTTTCTCCATTTCGCGAAACTCCCTTCAACTACAACTCTCTGTCTCCTCTTACTCAACCAGTTCTTTATCCACCTAGCTAGAACATCCTGCACACCATGTGACTTCACTTTCTCCCTTAATTTACTATGGGGAATCTTATCAAATGCCTTACTAACGTCGATGTATATGACGTCTGCGGCCCTTCCTTCATCTATCAACTTGGTCACTTCCCAAAAGAACTGTATTAAGTTGATAAGGCACAACCTCCCCCATATAAAACCATGTTGCTTATAGCTGTCAAAAGAATTTTCGGTTTGGATATTATTCAGACATATCAGTTGGGGTATAGCCAGCTCATCCTTTTGCACCTTTTTCAGAAAACTCTTTTAGAGTCTAAAGTGAGAAATAGAAAACTAAAGTAGGAGTTCTCCTCACAAGCTTCTGAAAGACTTGTTCTCCATATCAGCAGAACAATCTTTAAAGATCCCGGTAGCAGCTCCGTGCTTCGTGACATCCAACTATGTGTACTGGGCTGCCAAACCAAAGTGAGCTAGAATATTTCATCTAACAACACCAAGTGCTGGAGATCACAGTGAGTCAGGCAGCATCCACAGCAAGAGAGCAAGATAATGTTTCAAGTCTAGACGGCTCTATTTCATGCCTGATCTTGATACCTTTGTATCAAGAATGAACAGGCCAAAGTATCTTTTTTTAAAAATTGATCTCTGCAGAGGAAACTCCTTTATATTTTCTTTAATTAGCATGTGCACTTGCACGTGAGTATGTGGGTGTTATTTTATTTAGCTTTTGGATCATTAATTAGCTTCATTAAATAAACCTTAGTTTCATTACAAGTGAACAACTTTACTTATTGAAAAATCCTGATTTTTTTTGTGAATTCTGAAACTAATACAGGTAAAATAGTTAAAAATCACACAGCACAAGATTATAGTCCAACAGGTTTAATTGGAAGCACTAGCTTTCGGAGCGCCGCTCCTTCATCAGGTGGTTGTGCTTTGAAGGAGCAGCGCTCCAAAAGCCCGTACTTCCAATTAAACCTTTTGGACTCTGACCTGGTGTTGTGTGATTTTTAACTTTGTACACCCCAGTCCAACAGCGGCATCTCCAAATCATGACAGGTAAAATAGAAATTGGTCATATATATTGGTGTTGAAAAATATGCTGTGATCAGTGTAATAGTGGAACTAGAAAAAAGCATTATGCTCTCCAAGCCTATGTACAAGCTCAGGGTTTAATTCTATTTGCAACATCTTAGGTGCAGTTTCAATCTAATGCTGGGACAGAGGAAAGGCAAGAGGTTGAGATAAGTGCTCAATATAGAACTAAATCAAAACCAACTTTTGGTATTTAGTTGCTATATGGAGGATAAATCATTTATCATAAAGTTGGAATGCTGTTAAAACCATGTACCTTCATGACATTTGGATTGTAAGTTTAAAACACTTTGTCATAATATAGCTCTTGTAACAAGATTAATATGTGATTTTTGTTAGGCAAAAGTATGAAAGGTTATAGAACCAAGGAGGGACTACGATGCAAATCAACCATAATCTGATTGAATAATAGCATTGAGCTGAATGATTCATTCTTTGTCTTTTTATATATGATTATTAAATTCCTTATGTTAGGTTTCAAAGTATTGTCCAAGGCAAGCTTAACAACAGCATTGGTTACATTAGAACAACTCACAAAATTAGTTAATAAATTTTGACAATTTTTTTTGTACAACGCAGGAGTTTCAAATTTTGTTTTTGCTAGAGGTTATTCAACTTCAAAGTACAAACCATTTCATAGTAAGCATAAAATAGATTATGTTATACAACATTTGAGTTATCAATTTGATGTAACAATATGCTTTCTACAAATCTTCACAAATGTAATTCTCTTTGTCAAAGCAGGGTCTAATGTATTTACTCAATGCTCTGCATAGGTGAGTTACTATAGCTGATTAAATATGTTTTTCTGGAGTATATATTAATTTATTGTCATAAACATGATGACACATTTTTTACTATGTCTTGAGCAAATAAGTGATTTCCCATGGTTGGCGTAAATATTTTAGATTAAACAAATTTGTTTTTCTTTTGAAACAGGAACTTTTCTGCTCAAATTGACAGGAATAATAAAACTAATCATTTTCTGCACTTCAGCTTTCATATCATATATGACAGAAAACTTCAGGGAATAAACAGCAAGTAGATCAAACAAGATAGGTTAACGTGTTGTGGCGTAATGCAATTCAGGTAAATAAACCTAGCAATGTATACTAGTACCGAGTTTTTATCCTCTGGATGCAGTAATTGATCCAAGAACAACAGCTAATGACACTATTACTAGTACCATGAGTTTATATGAATGTGAATGTAGGAAATGCCTTCAGTTTGCACTCCTAAACATATTTTCCATATACTATGTAATGTTTCTTGCTGCTATCAGTGAGCTCACAAAGTTGTGCTGAGCAACTGAACTTCTCTCACATCGGCCAGATTTAATGGGGTTAATGGGGCCAAGTTTGGAGGCAGGACAACAAGGGAAGGGAGGTAGGGAAGTGGGAGGGTGGGCATGGGTTGGAGGTTGAAGTGGTGTTGCCTTCACAAGGTGTGGGATTCTCTCAATGGCTGGGAAGTTGGAGGCTGGCCTTCACATCTTGGGGTGAAGGGACAGGGTGACAATTGATGCCCATGAATGATCACTTGATGATCACTTTAAGGTCTTTTCTCATGGCTGTCAGGGAGTTCACCAACATGAATGGAAGACCTCCAGGTGAAGTATGGCAGCCTTTTTCTGGGGATTTGGGAGCCCTTTTCATTCAAACATATCGTGGCAAGATCCATGCCTACAGATATACACCACCTCCCTTTCAATCCCACCCTCACTAACTCTAGGCTGTATCTATGCATGTGAACACTGGCACATGTGTGCCGATGCTGAAAAGTTCACTCTGCATATCAATCGCTCAAATCACCTGGCAAAGAACTGGTCCATACTTGAAGGTATGTATGATTTGGAGATGCCGGTGTTGGACTGAGGTGCACAAAGTTAAAAATCACACAACACTAGGTCATAGCCCAACAGGTTTAATTGGAATAGTGTCCAATTAAACCTGTTGGACTACAACCTGGTGTTGTGTGATTTTTAACTTTGAAGGTATGTAAGTAACTTAACACTGCTTATTAATAACTATTGCATGTGGAACTGAAACAATTTTCCTGAAAGTATTACAAGAACATGTATTCTATTCTTGCCCATTAAGAAAAGCCAGGTTTCATTAGGATGAGACAATAATTGTACAAAGTAGACTCCAGCAACAGATTATAGCATAGAAGGTTTAATTAGAAACTGTCACATTTTCTCTGCTGAAAAATCTGCTGAACCCTGCCCTGTGTCTCTACAACTACCCCCATGGCCAACAAAACCATGGTAATAACATAAAGTAATTGAGAAGTCAACACTTTTTCTTTGGTTATTGCTCATAATTTATGTCACAATTGGCCAGACTGTGTTAAAACAGATTGCATAAAGATCACTTTGGTCAGAGATATTTTAACCAAATTGTTTACAAAGTGGAGTTTGCTAGAGACTGTCACTACAGATATTGAACACAGTATGATTTCAGTCAATTCATTCACTTCTTATTAAACTACAGAATTCACCAATATCTGAAATTGTAACACAATCTGTAATTCAATGGTAGCATCAAAACATTTAACAAGGTAATCAAAGACAGTCTAAGAGAAGACATTTTTGAGGGAGAAGTATCTGAATTATCCATTTATATCCTACTTCATGAATGTAATCCATTCACACTCTATGACCGTATATGACCGGCTGTAATATTCATCTACTACTGACCATTCTTAGGTTATTGCCATCCAACAAGAATATTAGTGAGAAGAGAGGTCATTGTAAGATAACAGGTAATGCAAAAACACACGTTAATAAGTGAACACATGCAAGGGAAATGTAATTTGAAGTTAGAAATTGAATTTGCATCAAACGGCTAAATTATAATAATAAACACATGTTGCCTCTATCAGGACCAAAGCCAATTCAATGGTTACTTACTCCCAATGCCACTCTGTCAGATGATAACACACAAGAGCAATGTAAGATGCTTGATATTGAATAAATATTGAGGACAATGAACATGAGGATATATTTCTGTTTCTGATGAGTGACTAAATGGTGTTCATTGAGATGATGTCAAAGAACCACAACCTGAAGTTCGTAGATTTCAATGCTGTAATTAACAACCTTCTTCTCTCAAAGCCCATTTCAGTGCTTTGAGCAAATGGATCCATTGAACTCAAAGAATGACTTCAAGTATAACTCGTTTTTTTCTGGTGGTTTCATTTAAATATGGACTTTTGGTTTTACAAATTTAAAAGGTTATGGGATTGAATTATCCCATTGTTTTAAGTTCAATTGTATGAGTCTGTTTACTGTTTTCTGTGCTGTTTGTCAAACTTGGGTGTAATGACAGGGTAAAAAGAGGAAACCAAATTAAACAGCCGGGAACAGAAGAGAACGCGCATATTAAAAGCACTATAAAAATGGCCCAGATTTCTGGGCTCAAACTATTCATAAGTTGGATACATGCACAAACATGTGCGTCAGAATGCCTCAGAGTTCCCCATGCACTGACTACAAAGAATTTCCTGAATATTAAACATTCTAATAGACAATTACTTTGCATTCAGAACTCTCTGAAAAGTCTCCAACTTTGTTTTAGTGTTGAAAATGTATTAGACATCCTACTCATATAATTGGATAGTTATGTAGGAAATGTAAAAATGATTGAAATCAATTCTAACTCCTGGATATCTATACAACGGACACCCCAACTCCCCAGAGTCCCCTTGTCCTCTCCACTGAACCCTCCAAATCCTCTTAACACTCCCAACTACAGCCCTGATCCCTTGACTACCTCCCAAATGTACTCAATACTTCTATCCTGACCCAAGCCAGCTGCCATGGGACTCGGATTAGAACCTTCCAACTCCCTTGATGACCTGGCCCAACTATGCCACAAATTGATCTACCCTTAATACAAACCTTTACTCTACTACTCCCCCACATTTCACCCTACTCATTCATTCACCTGCTACTTCTTCACTGACCCTCCTACCAACCTACACTATTACCCGACACCTGCCATCTCACCTCCTCACCTACCCCCGCCACTGTAACTTACCCCATTTATCTTGCATACTTGCCTTCCCCTGTAGCTTCTCAAAGAGGTTTTGAGAACTTTAAACTGTGGTTAATGAATGGAATCTGGCAGCTAGTCCAGTTAAGAGAGACATTGGCAATGTTATATTGTCACTGGACAGTGGTAACCCAGAAATCCCAACTAATATGTTAGGGACATGGGCTCAAATCTCACAATGACAGATGATGAGATTTGAAGTCAATAAAAATCTGAAATAAAAAGTTTGCCTAATGGTGACCTCTGTTAATTCATAGACCATAGAATCCCTACACTGTGAAAGGAGGCCATTTGGTCCAAAAGTCCAAACTGACCTGCTGAAGAGTATCCCACCCAAACCCACTTCCCCATCCAATTACTCCATATTTCCTCTAACTAATGCAGCTAGCCTACACATCCCTGTGTTACAAAGTTGAAGACGTGTACTGTACCTTTAAGAGAGAGTGAATACTGTTTTGCACTGAGAGCTTACATGCACCTGTCATATGACCAGCTAGCAGTCTCAGGGTGTAATGGAAAATTGAAAATGTGTAGCAGTTGGCTGTGAAATTGATACCTGAGTTGGCTGCTGCTTTGACAATAATTCAAATTTAGCCAACCAGTTTAAATTATGCTCCAGGAAACTAAAACCCAACTGAGTTTGAATTTATTGTTTTTGCCAACCTTGAACCAATGAAACAATCCGATGCTTGGGATATAAAAAAAAGCAGGTAGTTTGAAAGTCAGACAGAGAGAAACTGCCATCAAGAAAGACTGCCATTCAAAACATTCTCCATCAAAGATATCTTTTTCATATGAACCTTCTTTGCAGTAAAAGACAAAAGATGACCCAGGGAGATCTTTAGCCGAAAGAAGAAGTACACCAGAGATGACAGCGGCAGTGTGGTTTTGAAAATTAAGTTGATGTAATTATAATAGGGCTTTTTATTGTAACAGTATATTGTTATGGAGTTGGAGGCAGATAATAAGCAGTTAAGAGAAAGGGGGTCTTTGAGTTGTAAATAGTTGTTGTTTAATGTTCACTTTTAGAGTTAAGGAATATATTGATATTATTTTCTTTAGCTAGTGAATTTGAGAGTTCGCTGTCACTCATATTTTAACAGATTATGAGGTGAGGTGAGCTTTTCTGGGTGTTTGATTTAATTAACAGAGGGATTCACCGCTGTGTAGCAACTCCTGAATGCTATGGGCAATTTAGCTTTGTCAATTCACCTAACCTGCACAAATTTGGACTGTGGCAGGTAACCAGAGCGCCCAGAGAAAACCCACGCAGACATGGGGAGAAGGTACAAACTCCACACTGACAGTCGCCCAAGGCTGGAATCAAACCTGGGTCCCTGACGCTATGAAAAAAAAACATTGGTTCATTAATTTAGGAAACAAAAACTGCCATCCTTAACTGGACTGGACACCACATGTAACCCCAAATGCACAGTATTATGATTGACTCCTATTGGCTGTCTGGGCAATTTAGAATGGCAATAAATGCTGGCCTATCCAGTGATGCCCACATCCCACAAATGATTTTGTTTTAAGAAGGGGTTGTATTTTCCACCAAGATTCTCCACATTGCCCCCTTGTTGTACTTGTGACTGTTATGACAGCTGTTAGCATTGGAAGAAAGATCTGAATTAATTATAGGAATGTATGTAGGTAACTTTGCGTTAGAAATATGGATTCTGATTCAGCTCAGGAAGATTGCAGGCAATGCTCCTACATATGTAGCATATCTATAAAGCATAAAAAGTAACACTTGCAATACCATTTCATTGTCTTTCAATGACTATTATGCTTACGGTTAAAATTTTCAATTTTCATTATTACCAGCAAAGTACACTTTAGAGACCCGTCGTTCCTCAAATTTTCAAGACTCTTACCTTTCCCCTTCCTTTTCTTTTGAGAAGAAACCAAAAACACTCACAAGTGTCCTGCTTGGATGGTAAATACAGAAATCCGATCTGAAGAAGGAACTGGAATGTAAACTCTGATTTCTCTCCACAGATGCTGCTAGATCTGCTGAGTTTTTCCAGCAATATCTATTTTTGTTTCTGATTTCCAGCATCCACAGTACTTTTGGTATTTTTATGTTAATGAATTGTTTGTCACAATGCAAACTCTTTAACAAAAGGCTTCAATGAACTAAGAGCAGAAAAGATCTTACTCCTTAAACAGGCTGGTGAAAGTGAGGAATATTCCAATCTCAGTGACAGAATGAGGTACACACAGCTTTTTTTTAACTGGTCAGTTGGACCATCATTATCTTTATGCATGACTGTATATCACTTTGGTATCAGTCTTATTTTGCTGCTGTCTATGAAATGGTTTCTACACCATGTAGGCTCAGTTGTCAAAAATGTTGAAATCACATGTCATTCCATCACACCCATCTAGAACTGGCATTGGGAAATTGCCCTCATTATGTTATATAAGAGTGTTATAGACTCCTTGCTTGCATATTATGTTTGGCACAAGTAACTGAGATAGAAAAGACCAAGAAAAATGGCAAACATAGGAACGCTGATTATGATTTGAATGGTTATCGTTTGAGAGAGGGGAACGTTCAACGAGATCTGGGTGTCCTTATGCAGCATTGACTGACAGTAAGCATGCAGATTCAGCAGAGAGTGAAGAAGACAAACTGCATGTTGGCCTTCCTAGTGAGTGGATTTGAGTACAGGAGAAAGGATGTCTTCCTGCAATCATACAAGGCCTTGGTGAGGCTACACCTGGAATATTGTGCAGTTTTGGTCTCCTAATCAGAGGAAGGATGTTCTTGCTAAAGAGGGAGTGCTGGGAAAGTTTACCAAATTGATTCCTGGGCTGGCAGATTTAACATATAAAGAAAGTTTTAATTGACTAAGATTGTATTCATTTGAATTTAGAAGAATGAGGGGGAGTTCTCTTAGAAACCTATAAAATTCTAACTGGACTAGACAAGTTGGATGTAGAAAAATGTTCCTGATGGTGGGGTGACCAGTATCATGGGGTGATAATTGAAGGATAAGAGGTAAACCAAAGTCATACCCTTAATCAGCAATGGTTCCCTGGTACTGGTTCTTAGTTCAGAGGAGAAAGTGAGGACTGCAGATGCTGGAGATCAGAGCTGAAAAATGTGTTGCTGAAAAAGTGTAGCAGGTCAGGCAGCATCCAAGGAACAGGAGAATCGATGTTTCGGGCATAAGCCCTTCTTCAAGAATGTGGAAAGTGTGTCCAGCAGGCTAAGATAAAAGGTAGGGAGGAGGGACTTGGGGGAGGGGCGTTGGAAATGCGATAGGTGAAAGGAGGTCAAGGTGAGGGTGATAGGCCAGAGTGGGGGTGGGAGCGGAGAGGTCAGGAAGAAGATTGCAGGTTAGGAAGGCGGTGCTGAGTTCGAGGGATTTGACTGAGACAAGGTGGGGGGAGGGGAAATGAGGAATCTGGAGAAATCTGAGGTCATCCCTTGTGGTTGGAGGGTTGCTAGGCGGAAGATGAAGTGCTCTTCCTCCAACTGTCGTGTTGTTATGGTCTGGATATGGAGGAGTCCAAGGACCTGCATGTCCTTGGTGGAGTGGGAGGGGGAGTTTAAGTGTTGAGCTACGGGGTGGTTGGGTTGGTTGGTCCGGGTGTCCCAGAGGTGTTC
This sequence comes from Chiloscyllium punctatum, assembly GCF_047496795.1. Lineage (NCBI taxonomy): Eukaryota > Metazoa > Chordata > Chondrichthyes > Orectolobiformes > Hemiscylliidae > Chiloscyllium > Chiloscyllium punctatum. The sequence goes on along the minus strand of NC_092741.1, from coordinate 133,426,074 downwards.
TCTGAAACGTTCCGCAAGTAGGCGGCCTGTCTCCCCAATATGGAGGAGGCCACATCGGGTGCAGCTGATGCAATAAATGATGTGTGTGGAGGTGCAGATGAATTTGTGGCGGATATGGAAGGATCCCTTGGGGCCTTGGAGGGAAGTAAGGGGGGAGGTGTGGGCACAAGTTTTGCATTTCTTGCGGTTGCAGGGGAAGGTGCCGGGAGTGGAGGTTGGGTTGGTGGGGGAATGTGGACCTGACGAGGGAGTCATGGAGGGAGTGGTCTTTTCGGAACGCTGATAGGGGAGGGGAGGGAAACATATCCCTGGTGGTGGGTTCCGTTTGGAGGTGGCAGAAATGACAGCGGATGATACGCTGTATATGGAGGTTGGTGGGATGGTAGGTGAGGACCAGTGGGGTTCTGTCCTGGTGGCAGTTGCAGGGGCGGGGCTCAAGGGTGGAGGAGCGGGAAGTGGAGGAGATGCGGTGGAGGGCATCGTCGACCACGTCTGGGGGGAGATTGCTGTCTTTGAAGAAGGAGGCCATCTGGGTTGTATGGTATTGGAACCGGTCCTCCTGGGAGCAGATGCGGTGGAGATGAAGGAATTGGGAATATGGGATGGCGTTTTTACAGGGGCAGGGTGGGAGGTGGTGTAGTCTCAGGTAGCTGTGGGAGTTGGTCGGTTTATAGTAAATGTCCGTGTTGATTCGGTTGCCCGAGATAGAAATGGAAAGGTCCTGAAGAAGGGCTTATGTCCGAAATGTCGACTCTCTGTTCCTTGGATGCTGCCTGACCTGCTGCGCTTTTCCAGCAACACATTTTCAGCACTGGTTCTTAGTTCAGCCAAGGTCTTGAGCAAACATAAGGGCTGGATTTGAGAGCGAATTTTGTTAAAGACTGGTTCTTCGGTCGATGAAATGGTCACATTGGTATCAGACTCCATTAGAACTGGGTGACCATTTCACCAGACATTTATTTTGATTGGGCAAAAGTGAGGACTGCAGATGCTGGAGATTAGAGTCGGAAGGGTGTTGCTGGAAAAAGCACAGCGGGTCAGGCAGCATCCGAGAAGCAGGAAATTTATTTTGATTGGTTTTGATTTTGATGTTGCTATGAAATTTAATTGTTCCCAACCAGATGTAGGTGGACATTCCAAGTTGGGCAGTCTCCTGGATACTGGCCTATAAGTTCTGACTCAACTTACATCTAGTAGGATCTTTTGCTCTCTCAAGTACACATACCAGCAACAACTATAACGGTTTATTGGCCCAGATCCTGAAGAAAATTTTATCTGTTTGGTTGAAGCTTGGCTTTTTTTGGGGGGGTTTTGCTGTGGGCTGACCTAGAGTCCCTCTGTTCCGGATATGTCCTGAGAGAGGCTCTGCAATTGCCTTCACTCAAATGGTGTTTTCTAAACTCATTTGGACTGGTGATGGTGTCCACTTTCATCAGATTATCTTGCAACTCCTATGTTCAACTTGCCATATTTTCTAATGATAAAACCAGTTCTAATGCCAGTTTGAAGTCTAATTGGGCTTCAGCTAGTATGTGGTTTTACGTGGTTACATCATTAATCGCACAAAACAAGGGATCGCTCAGTATCTCATTTAGTGTTAAACCAAAATCACATGCCTCTGCCATTTCCTTAAAATGGTCAGAAATCCTGATATGAATTCCTCCAGTTTTCAATTGCCTGGTAAAACCGATAGCATATCAGAATTAGAGGAGGCTTAGGGTCATAATTTTCCTTAACTAAACTCATCAACCTTTGAAAGGTTTGCGCATCTGGTGTCTCAAGGAAAGTTAGGTCCTTAATAACCGAAGAAACTGTGAGTCCACAAACTATCAGGAGAATTAGTCATTATTTTCATTTGCTCCAAAGTCATTTGGCTGGAAAAAATAGTGCATTCTTTCCACATACAGGGCCCAGTTTTCATCAGGAAGAATGAATGAATCAAGCTTCCCAAATAACAGAATGCTGCCAAAATTGCTTACTCCAGCTCAAAGACAACTGTTGCAAGGAACTTTCTTTCGGAGCGTGCTTTTCTCTCGTCACCACTGAAATAACTCCACAGGGGCTGGTATCCCATCACCAACTCACCCGTTATTTACATGTGGAGGGGCCTTGACACTGATACACCTCCCTCAGAGCCAGCTCTCAGAATGAACAGAACCTCTGACACTCCTCTGTCAGCCAATGTTCCCTCATTAAGGTGTTAGACTTGGAGGTAGGTGAGCACTTCGGGGGCAGTGACCACAACTCGGTGACTTTTACTCTAGTGATGGAGAGGGATAAGTGTGCACTGCAGGGCAACAGTTATAGCTGGGGGCAGGGAAATTATGATGCGGTGAGGCATGACTTAGGATGCGTGGATTGGAAAAATAGGCTTCAAGGGAAGAACACAAATGATATGTGGAGATTGTTCAAGGAACAGCTAATGGGTGTCCTTGATAAGTATGTACCAGTCAGGCAGGGAGTAAAGGGTCTTGCGAGGGAGCCGTGGTTTATTAAGGAATTCGAATCCCTTGTGAAAGGGAAGAGGGCGGCCTATGTAAAGATGAGGTGTGAAGGTTCAGTTGGGGCGATTGAGAGTTATAAGGTAGCCAGGAAGGATCTAAAGAGAGAGCTAAGAGCAGCGAGAAGGGGACATGAAAAGTCCTTAGTTGGTAGGATTAGGGAAAACCCAAAGGCCTTCTATAGGTACGTCAGGAATAAAAGGATGACTAGGGTAGGTATCGGGGTAAAAACAATGACTGCAGATGCTGAAAACCAAATACTGGATTAGTGGTGCTGGAAGAGCACAGCAGTTCAGGCAGCATCCAACGAGCAGCGAAATCGACATTTCGGGCAAAAGCCCTTCATCAGGAATAAAGGCAGTGAGCCTGAAGCATGGAGAGATAAGCAAGAGGAGGGTGGGGGTTGGGAGAGAGAGGGTAGGTATCGGTCCAGTCAAGGATAGTAGTGGGAAGTTGTGTGTGGAGGCGGAGGAGATTGGTGAGACACTAAATCAATACTTTTCATCAGGATTCACTCAGGAACAGGACACTGTTGCTGATGTGAATATTGAGTCACAAGTGATTAGAATGGATGGCCTTGAGGTACGTAGGGAAGAGGTCTGGGGAATACTGGAAAGGATGAAAATAGATAAGTCCCCTGGGCCTGATGGCATTTATCCTAGGATCCGCTGGGAAGCTAGGGAGGAGATAGCAGAGCCATTGGCCTTGATTTTTAGGTCGTCGTTGTCTTCGGGAACAGTGCCAGAAGACTGGAGGATAGCGAATGTGGTCCCCTTGTTCAAGAAGGGGAGCAAGGATAGCCTGAGTAACTATAGGCCAGTGAGTCTCACTTCTGTTGTGGGCAAAGTCTTAGAGAGAATTGTAAGGGATAGGATTTATGAACATCTGGATAGGAATAATGTGATCAAGGATAGTCAGCATGGTTTTGTGAAGGGCAGGTCGTGCCTCACAAGCCTTATTGAATTCTTTGAAAAGGTGACCAAGGAAGTGGACGAGAGTAAAGCAGTAGATGTGGTGTATATGGATTTTAGCAAGGCGTTCGATAAGGTACCCCATGGCAGGCTAATGCAAAAACTACGGAGGTATGGCATTGAGGGTGCATTAGAGGTTTGGATTAGGAATTGGCTGGCTGGAAGGAGACAGAGGGTAGTAGTTGATGGTATAGGTTCTTCTTGGAGGGCAGTTACTAGCGGTATTCCACAAGGATCTGTTTTGGGACCATTGCTGTTTGTCATTTTTATAAATAACCTGGAGGAGGGGCTTGAAGGCTGGGTGAGCAAGTTTGCGGATGACACGAAAGTCGGTGGAGTTGTGGACAGAAAAGAAGGATGTGGCAGGTTACAGCGCAATATCGATAAGTTGCAGAGCTGGGCAGTAAGGTGGCAAATGAAATTCAATGTAGCTAAGTGTGAAGTCATTCACTTTGGTAGGAGTAACAAGAAGATGGATTACTGGGCTAATGGTAGACTACTTGGTAGTGTGGATGAGCAGAGGGATCTTGGTGTCCATGTACACAGATCTTTGAAAGTTGCCACCCAGGTAAATAGTGCTGTGAAGAAGGCATATGGTGTACTGGGCTTTATTGGTAGAGGAATTGAGTTCCGGAGTCCTGAGGTCATGTCGCAGTTGTATAAGACTCTGGTGCGGCCTCATCTGGAGTATTGTGTGCAGTTCTGGTCGCCATACTACAGGAAGGATGTGGAGGCATTGGAACGAGTGCAGAGGAGGTTTACCAGGATGTTGCCTGGCATGGTAGGAAGATCATATGAGGAAAGGCTGAGGCACTTGGGACTTTTCTCATTGGAGAAAAGAAGGTTTAGGGGAGATTTGATAGAGGTGTACAAGATGATTAGGGGTTTAGATAGGGTTGACAGTGAGAACCTTTTTCCGCGTATGAAGTCAGCTGTTACTCGGGGACACAGCTTTAAATTAAGGGGTGGTAGGTATAGAACAGATGTTAGGGGTAGATATTTTACTCAGCGGGTTGTGAGTTCATGGAATGCCCTACCAGTAGCAGTGGTGGACTCTCCCTCTTTATGGTCATTTAAGCGGGCATTGGACAAGCATATGGAGGTTATTGGGCTAGTGTAGGTTAGGTAGGCTTCGGTCGGCGCAACATCGAGGGCTGAAGGGCCTGTACTGCGCTGTATTTTTCTATGTTTTCTATGTTCTATGTTCTATGTTCTATTAGACCAGATTGACATTGCCAATCAATGAACTCATATTCTCTGAGTTACACCTGGCTGAACTTGTTACAATCACTACACTGTTGTTCAATATTGCAGCCATGTTTTACCCGGTTATATCCCACAAACAACAATAAGGTGAAGCAATAAAATGGCTCTCTTTGTCAGAAAAGCAGTTTAGTTAGGATAGCCAGTCACCAAAAATAACAGGAGAAAGTGAGGTCTGCAGATGCTGGAGATCAGAGCTGAAAATGTGTTGCTGGAAAAGCGCAGCAGGTCAGGCAGCATCCAAGGAGCAGGAGAATCGACGTTTCGGGCATGAGCCCTTCATCAGGAATGAGGAAAGTGTGTCCAGCAGGCTAAGATAAAAGTTAGGGAGGAGGGACTTGGGGGAGTGCGTTAGAAATGTGATAGGTGGAAGCAGGTCAAGGTGAGGGTGATAGACCGGAGTGGGGGTGGGGGCGGAGAGGTCAGGAAGAAGATTGCAGGTTAGGAAGGCGGTGCTGAGTTCGAGGGATTTGACTGAGACAAGGTGGAGGGAGGGGAAATGAGGAAACTGGAGAAATCTGAGTTCATCCCTTGTGCTTGGAGGGTTCCTAGGCGGAAGATGAGGCACTCTTCCTCCAGCCGTCGTGTTGCTATGGTCTGGTGATGGAGGAGTCCAACAACCTGCATGTCCTTGGTGGAGTGGGAGGGGGAGTTTAAGTGTTGAGCTACGGGGTGGTTGGGTTGGTTGGTCCGGGTGTCCCAGAGGTGTTCTCTGAAACGTTCCGCAAGTAGGTGGCCTGTCTCCCCAATATAGAGGAGGCCACATCGGGTGCAGTGGATGCATTAATTGATGTGTGTGGAGGTGCAGGTGAATTTGTGGCAGATATGGAAGGATCCCTTGGGGCCTTGGAGGGAAGTAAGGGGGGAGGTGTGGGCGCAAGTTTTGCATTTCTTGTGGTTGCAGAGGAAAGTGCCGGGAGTGGAGGTTGGTTTGGTGGGGGGTGTGGACCTGACGAGGGAGTCATGGAGGGAGTGGTCTTTTCAGAACGCTGATAGGGGAGGGGAGGGAAATATATCCCTGGTGGTGGGGTCTGTTTGGAGGTGGCGGAAATGACAACGGATGATACGCTGTATATGGAGGTTGGTGGGGTGGTCATTGAGGACCAGTGGGGTTCTGTCCTGGTGGCAATTGGAGGGGTGGGGTTCAAGGGTGGAGGAGCAGGAAGTGTCCCGAACGTAGGTGGGGAGATCTTGGACTAAGGGGGACAGGACCGTGTCGAGGAATGCAGAGATGAGTTCGGTGGGGCAGGAGCAGGCTGAGACAATGGGTTGGCCGGGACACCACCCAGGCCCTCTACCTCCTCCATGATTTTCACTTCCCTGGTCCCCAACACCTTATCTTCACCATGGACATTCAGTCCCTGTATACCTCCATCCCCCATCACGAAGGACTCAAAGCCCTCAGCTTCTTCCTGTCCCGCCGTACCAACCAGTACCCTTCCACTGACATCCTCCTTCGACTGACTGAACTGGTCCTCACCCTCAACAACTTCTCTTTCCAATCCTCCCACTTCCTCCAAGCCAAAGGAGTAGCCATGGACTCCTGCATGGGCCCCAGCTATGCCAGCCTCTTCATGGATATGTGGAACAGTCCATCTTCCGCCGCTACACTGGCACCACCCCCTCCTTTTCTTCCGCTACATCGATGTCTGTATCGGCGCTGCCTCGTGCTCCCACAAGGAGGTTGAAAAGTTCATTCACTTTACCAACACCTTCCACCCCGACCTCAAATTTACCTGGACCGTCTCAGACTCCTCCCTCCCCTTCCTAGACCTTGCCATTTCTATCTTGAGCGACCGAATCACCATGGACATTTACTATAAACCAACCGACTCCCACAGCTATCTACACTACACATCCTCCCACCCTGCCCCCTGTAAAAACGCCATCCCGTATTCCCAATTCCTTCGTCTCTGCCGCATCTGCTCCCAGAAGGACCAGTTCCAATACTGTACAACCCAGAGGGCCTCCTTCTTCAAAGACAGCAATTTCCCCCCAGATGTGATCGACGATGCCCTCCATCACATCTCCTCCACTTCCTGCTCCTCCACCCTTGAGCCCCACCCCTCCAATCGCCACCAGGACAGAACCCCACTGGTCCTCACCTACCACCCCACCAACCTCCAAATACATCATATCATCCGTCGTCATTTCCGCCACCTCCAAAAGGACCCCACCACCAGAGATATATTTCCCTCCCCTCCCCTATTAGCATTCCGAAAAGACCACTCCCTCCGTGACTCCCTCATCAAGTGCACCCCCCCCCACCAACCCAACCTCGACTCCCGGCACCTTCCCCTGCAACTGCAAGAAATGCAAAATTTGCACCCACACCTCCCCCCTTACTTCCCTCTAAGGCCCCAAAGGATCCTTCCATATCTGCCACAAATTCACCTGCACCTCCACACACATCATTTATTGCATCCGCTTCACCCGATGTGGCCTTCTCTATATTGGGGAGACAGGCCACCTACTTGCGGAACGTTTCAGAGAACACCTCTGGGACACCCGGATCAACCAACCCAACCACACCGTGGCTCAACACTTCAACTCCCCCTCCCACTCCACCAAAGACATGCAGGTCGTTGGACTCCTCCATCGCCAGACCAAAGCAACACGACGGCTGGAGGAAGAGCGGCTCATCTTCCGCTTAGGAACCCTCCAACTACAAGGGATGAACTCAGATTTCTCCGGTTTCCTCATTTCCCCTCCCCCCACCTTGTCTCAGTCAAATCCCTCGAACTCAGCACCGCCTTCCTAACCTGCAATCTTCTTCCTGACCTCTCCGCCCCCACCCCCACTCCGGCCTATCACCCTCACCTTGACCTCCTTCCACCTATCGCATTTCCAATGCCCCTCCCCCAAGTCCCTCCTCCCTACCTTTTATCTTAGCCTGCTGGACACACTTTCCTCATTCCTGATGAAGGGCTCATGCCCGAAACGTCGATTCTCCTGCTCCTTGGATGCTGCCTGACCTGCTGTGCTTTTCCAGCAACACATTTTCAGCACCAAAAATAACAGTAAATTTTATTATAGAATTTTCGAACCTCACCTAAATGGAGGCACTTAAATAGTGTCAACTTAATTTCCTTGTTGAAGATTTAAAATTAGAACCTAAGATAATCTGAGTCAAGACAAATGAGAATTGTGACTAAACTGAATTGTTGACTCTTCAATTTATTTCATTGAAAAATTTTGCCTTGTCTAAATATCCTGCTTTCCTTTCAAAACTAGTTCCATGACATCCTTCTTTTGGTCAATGAGTTAATTAATACCTATTTACAGATGCAAAGATTAAAATAGCTCTCAATTATTGTGGAAACACTTTTTTCATAAACCTAAACAATTGTTTTCCATATACTTTTCTCTGTTGTCTTTTGTCTGCTTTCTAGCTTTCCTAATGTCTTCATTTTATTACATTATTTCAATTATTGTGGGAAAACAATGATAAACAGTTCCACTACATGTTTTTTTTTAGTAGAGTAAACTTTGCATTCCTGGCAATATCTTTGACAATTGATTGAAATCTGTTAACTGGGTAGGACAGTCAATCATTGAAGTAAGTGAGGTTTGGCAATGCTTTGCCCTTTCTCAATGCTGTTAAGCAATTGAAAATATTCTTAATGTGAGTAGGCTGTGTGCCTCATGTCTGTTGTGGCAATGACATTACTTCAGGAAGAGGTGAGTCATAGTTCATACCTCACAAAACAAATAAGCTGGGAAGTGACTTTAATTCATTTGTCAACATATATTGTGCACAAATCAAAGTCAAAACTATATTTAAGAGAAAGTTCATTTTGTGTTTCTGATAAAAGCAATGTTAAAAGTTCATTCAATTGATAGACATTTGCCCTTCTGTTTATGATTAAATCATTCTCTAGTTTTCATCCAATTAAACTTTTACTGAGTGAAATTTAGATCGAAAATTTAGTTTCTGTTACTTTGAATAAAACTATTCTTTTCTTGTGATCTCCTTTCAAAACAGATTAATACAACATTATTTTAGTACATGCATTTAAAATCGTTAAAATAAGTGAAGAATTCTTCTTACTGAATATTTTGAACACAAATTTGACAATTGCATTAACATCAAATTAATCTTATCTCAACATCAGACTATTATATATTGTAACAAAGTAGATGAAACTTAATACTGAGTAGAACCTTAATTCCTTACATTAATTAACCATTACTTATCATGTCCCCTTTATTTATTTGACATTTACTTCCTGATCACAGTTCATTAACTCCTTTAATTAAATTATGTAGCGACAGTGTTCTTCACATTACATCTCTATGCCATCAACAAATCTATTTCATGAGAATAGATTTCACCAATAATTAAGTCCTCCAACACCTTTGTCTACAGACAGAGATAGACTTTTCATCAATACTGAAAGCTTATGACTCACTATGAATGTTGGCTGTGTACGTCATTCAAAACCTATCGCAAAAACTTTGTCTTGAATAGAGAACTTGAGCTACCTTTTTGAAAGCAACACAAGCCTTTGAGTATTGATTAACAAGAATTCTTAGTAAGCTTTCCCAACAGTAGAAACTCATAGTAATCCATCAGTGAATAATAATGACTCAAACCCTTGTTAATTAAAGTGCATTCTCAAGCATCACCATTGATAGATGTAATGCATTAAATGGTGCAAAAGAAGAAAGAATATATCAAGAGTATTGTTTTGGGTTCCATAACATTTTTAAAAATGCCAAATGAAGCACTTGGGACAAAATATAAAGGCAAATGAAAAAGATATACACTACAAGGTATGAGGCAAATAGCACGCATTCTCATACATCAGATGAGAAAGTTATGTCTGTTTAGTGCCAATAGATATGTAGATACATGCAATCAATTTCCAAGCTTACTTCTAGGTGAAACAATGATGGAGGTTGGCAGATTTCCATTGACTGTGGCCAGGCGTGATTGCTAACCCCTTTAATGCTCTGTAATTTACTGCTACTTTCCTCCCAGCATTGTATCCCCACAGAAAGGGCACCAATTAAGAAAAAAAATCCATTTATTCATCCCTGTTGTTCTAAAGGTTTGGTCACGGATTTCCAATGGATTAGTTTACACTTATGAGCAAGGCGTTGCAATGGTTTATCCTTGTCTCCTGCAGAATTGGTTGCCCAGGAAATTCTTCTTACATATAGTTATGATTAACAAGTCAAAATCAATTTGATTGGTTACGTTATGAATGCACCTCCCATGGGCAACAAATCCTTTTGTAGGAGTCAAACCCAGAGCTGCTAGTCTAGAAGTAGGGACACAAGCACTGCACTACTGCCAACCTCCGAGAAAATCTCCTAAACAGCTTCATAGTAACTTTACCAAACTGTCACAACCATCTAAGAAAATATTTGGGCAGTTGATCAAAAACTCTTCTAAAGGTAGCGTTTAAAGATAGAGAGAAATAGCACAGAAAGAGATTTAGGGAAGAATTTCCAAAGCTTAGGACATTGCCTGCTGGAGCAATTAAAATCAGGAATGCTTAGAAGGCCACAGAGGAACTGGGAGAGGTAACAGAATTTAGCAGGAATGAAATCAGGGAAGTTAAAGTTAAAGGTAAAATCCAATTCAAATAAAATTGAGTGAGCTTATTACGACAGGTACAAAAGGTTGTAATATCAGATCACTAATGGCAGTAACCAGCAATGAACATATAAGTCAGAAAGGCTAAGTCAGTAATACAGTCCTGAAGGAGTAAACAGCAGCAGAGCTGAAATTCTGTTGAAACTCAAAAGAACAAAAGAAAGTGGATTGTAGTTCCCAACTATCAAGAAGCTGGCAGATTGATAAGTTGTCTTTCACCTTATATAACATACAAACAATTTTCCCTCGAGGTTGTCTTATGTGTTGAGCACTTCATATGTCAGTGCATATTTCTAAAGCGACAACTTGAAAGAGCGAGATCTCTCTCAAAAGATCAGCTGTTCATGTGCGCTATTTTTCAAGCACGTTGGTACAGCCTGAGTAAATGCCTATACACAAAAAGCAATGTTAACATTGTACTTACATTAAGACCTAACACAATACCCTCAAAAAATTCACCCAGTCTGAATTGGTTTAAAAGATTTTCATTCCATCTTAATTGTTCAGTGAACTAATAGGATTAATATGCCAAAACTGGAAATTTACAATAACTGCATTCACTGAACGAATCCAATGGCATAAAAGAAGGTTCTGTATATGATTGCACATTTTCTTAATTATACTTTATGATATTCAGGAGTCACGATTTTAGTGATATTTTTAGGAATCTTTTAAAAGGAAAGGAAATCAACATGTTGAAACTGCAAAAGATCAGTACTCACCGGGTTAAGGGAATAATCTCTGTAATGGCTGCTTAGGCCAACGCATTAACAGCTGTTGGTTTATTTAATTTGTTTTTAATTGAAGAGATATCCATCCCTGAGAAAAAAAACAGCTTTGAATTAATTGCATGTATCGGGTACGATGTAATTACAAGACCAAACAAGAAGGATATTTCACAGACAATAAAAATCATTCCAAGTCTATAAGGCTGTAATTTTGCAAATAAATTGAGTTAAGTGGTACCTCAACAGCAGCATAAAGTGCAATCAGTTTGGCTGCAGCAGCATCGAGCATCTCTTTAGTTTATGTGAAATTTCCTTTTATGTTTTTTTATTTGTACATTTGTCTCTTGCCCTTTGTGTGTGTGTGTATTTTAAAATGTTAGACTCATAAATTAACTAAAATGGGAAACTAAACATGCAAACGAACAGATAATTGCTCTTTTCCAAAGACAACACTCTTTTAAAGTGATGCATCAAATGATACCTTACTTGCATTATTTTGGTTATATTATTAACTTCCAAATGCAGAAATAGCAAAATAGAAACTCTAAAATATTTTTGAGTATATGAATTGGGATACTAAAATAATCTAACACAACTAATAATAGTTAGGCATACATTGTCATGCACGAAACTGTTTTGCTATTTTTGGAGTTATGTCTAAGAGCTGCCTAGCTCTTTTATCATGCTTTGGTTAACAGACTGTATATGATACAAATTAACATGGGAAATCTGCACCATTTTTCTGTTATGGGACTGTGATTTTTGAAACTGTGGCTAATCACAGACTGAGTGATCTAGTCTGGACCAGCTAAGTTCAAAAACCATCATTTCATTTCTACAGATGGTGAATTACTGTTTCTTTCAGCATAGGAGTGACCAAAACCTGAAAGGAAAGGACTATGGTGACTCAGTGATGGGTCTTTGATGGTTTAGGGTAATTCAGAAGAATATTGCTAACTGTACAATGAATATCTTCAAGACACAATAACCTTGCAGGAGATTGCCCACAAGAAATGTCTACAACTTGAAGACAATGAAAGTAAAGCAAAAAAAAAACCCTTTTCTTAATAAGGGCATGAAGGATATATTCTGTTGATAACATTTTAAATAAGAATGTCTGTAATGCTTAAATGAAAAAAAAACATCAAAAACTGAATGCATAGCAGTTTGAGCAGCAGTTCCTCACAACGAATTGAAGACAAATTTTATAATAGAAGATTTTTCAGCTTGATGCATTTGGTGTCAGACATTTGGAGGGTTTGAGCTTCAGGGAGAAGCTGAATAGGCTGGGGCTATTTTCCCTGGAGTACCTCATGCTGAGGGATGAACTTGTAGAAGTTTGTAAAATCATGGGGGGCATGGATAGGGTAAATAGGCAAGGGCTTTTCCCTGGGGTGGGGGAGTGCAAAACTAGAAGGCATAGGTTTAAGATGAGAGGGAAAATATTTAAAAGGGACCTAACAGGCAATGTTTTCAACCAGAGGATAGTGCATGTATGGAATGAGCTACCAGAGTAAGTGGTGGAGGCTGGTACAATTACAACATTTAAAAGGCATCTATGTGGGTATATGAATAGGAAGGGTTTAAAGGGATATAGGCCAAGTGCTGGCAAATGGAACTAGATTAATTTAGGGCATCTGGTTGGCATGGACGAGTTGGACTAAAGGGTCTGTTTCCATGCGTACATCTCTAATACTCTATGACTTTAGGTCTGATAGCATCTATAGTGGGAAATCAGAGTTAACATTGCAGGTCGACTGACCCTTCCATAGAATTGGCAAGATTTGTGGCAGAATTGGATGAGAAATCGTTTATGCATTTCACAAGAATCATGGAGCAATTCCAGTCAAGCAGTGGCAAATTGCCAATTAGTGAGAATTATTGCTTGTTAAGTACTTCATTGGCGCCCAATTTGTTTCCCTGATTTTCATCTTACTCTCTGACCTAACTCGCCAACCAAACTAAAAGTCAAGAAACCTCAGCATTGAAGTCAGAGCTGCTTCAGCTCACTGCTCACTCCAAATGACCTGTGTGTCAGACATTAGGCACCAAAAGATCAGGGCATACTGCATGAGCACTGGACAACACAGACATTGGCATCTGATATGTGCCAACTGCTAAAATATAATTATGGCATATCTCTGATTCACTTACAGGATGCTTTTAAAATTCAGTTCTACCTCGGGTTTCACCAGCAACTCTCATTGTAATACTGAAGACAGGACCCTGTGTGTTTAGGGACCTGTACACAGCTCATGGACTTGACCAGACTGCATCTCTCAGCTCTTCACCTACTGTCATAGCGCTCTCTCACTCAGAGCTTCCTGGTTGCTTATAGTGTCACTGTCTCGTGTTGCCTTGTTTGAACTTTGCCCTCTCCGCCAGAGAAACCAGGCTGATGTTCCTTCTGCCTTGCCTTGCCATTTAGCACAATTATATAGGTAGGAAACTTATCTTAGTTGTCAGCAGGCCTTAGTCAAGTCAAAGGAATAGGCATTACTCAAGGAGTCCCAGCATAGTAAGTCAAGAACAGTTTTCATTACCAGTCCAGGGGCTTGGAAATGGTCAGTCAGTGATTGAGGGTGGTCAGAGACAGGATGCTGTCTGCAGAAGAGGTAATGAGTTGAATGTTCAGCTGCCCAGTACTCGTCATGAATCTTTTATCTGAATGGAGGTTATTTTCCTCCTGGACTAAGAGAGAGGCAGATGTTAAGAAAGATGGAAGGGGCTGCACAGCTGTTACATCTGGTGCAAGTACAAGTTGGCCTGAGTGAGTGAGTAGACAGTGTGGAGACCGCACAGGGTTAGTGGTGTTGGAAGTTGTGGTGGGTAGCGGTGAATGAGGGAAATATTTCAGGCACAGATGAGAGTGTATGTTAGCACAAGGGATACTGGGATATGTGCAGAATGCTGAGTTGTTCAGGGATTGGCTTGTGGTGAGATGGGAATGGAATTGGATGTGTAAACTTCGCTTTAAAGTGATCTACAAATGTGGTAATCTACAAATGAGGAAAAAAGTGTTTTCACGAAGCGAGTAATTAGGCTATGCAATGCACTGCCTGGAAATATGGTGGAGGCAGGTTCAATTGAAGGACTGAAAAGGGCACTTGGATAGAAATGGTGTGCAGGAATATTGGACATGATTTGGAGATGCTAGTGTTGGACTGGGGTGTGCAAAGTTAAAAAACCACACAATACCAGGTTGTAGTCCAACAGGTTTTTTTGGAAGCACTAGCTTCCGGAGTGCTGTTCTTTCATCAGGTGGTTGTGGAGTATAAGATTGTAAAACACAGAATTTATTGCAAAAGTTTACAGTGTGATGTAACTGAAATTATATAAAATTGGCACTAGGTAATAGAACCAGTGCATGCACAATGGGCCAAACCTCTTTCTGCACCGTGATAATTCTGCGATTTAATGTGATGAGTTTGGTAAGATGCGTTAAGAAGATGTGTTCATTCTTACTGTTGGAAACCCTCCAAAAAACTCAATACAATTCAGTCTTAACCAAAAAAATGTAAGATTCAGCCCATGGTATTTCATTGTGTTCAAAGTGTTGGTTCTTGGGTCTTGATATAAGCTCAAGCCAGACTTCTTAACAACTGTGAAACTATTTTCACTATCACACTCTACACAATGGTGAGGCTACAGGACAAAAGGCTCCAGGCTGTATGATGTCCACGTCCTTCGGAGAACACTAAAACATGATGATTAAGGTCACAGTAACATCACAGCTTCCCTCAGAGACATATTCATTAAACATCTCTTCCCGGTTTCTTTTTCCAGTTTCCACCTAAAAGTACTTTCTTAACATTATTAACTAAAATTAAACATTGCTTTTAGGAGATTAAGTTGAAGCTTTTCACCTTGCAGTCATTAGAAGCAAGAAACAGATTTGAACAAAGGGACACTATGTTAGACAGTATAAGAGGGTGCTGATTAGTTAAGTCATCATAATAGTTTTAATTTCCAGACCAGGCAGGTAGATTCTGACTGGCTAATGATCGTAAATTGGATTTTGGTGTAACTCTTAGCACAGTCAGGATTATTTAAGAAGTGATTTCTAACAGCAAAATCTTATCTATTTGGTTGGATATACTTTTCAGAGGCTTGCCAGTTGAGCACCTGCTACCTGCTACAAATTGTCAATTGCACACATTGTCTGACAGAGTCTACCAGTCATTGGAACGTGCAGCCTATATGCATGGCATCATACTGGTACTGAAACCCATATCAAATCATTCATTTGTGTGGTAGGCAAAACATCTTCTTCACTTGATGGTAGTGGGAGAAACTGTTGTCGGTTTACTGTAAAATAGCAGAGACAGCTAGCTTCATTGTTATTCAAATCATTGAGAAACTTTCTCCTTCCACAGCAATCTGAGGTAGACCAGGTTGCCCATCAAGGCCAACATTTAACTAAAGGCCTTTTCCTTAAGACAGGATGTATTTTAACTCAATCATCTCCTATCAGAATCTTTTATATGATGTATTCAAGCATTGAGGAGACTTCACAATTGTATCTCAAGTGGCCATTTGAAATGGCATAGATGAAATAAAACAGCAAGGCCGGCCTGGAATCATGCCTTCTGAAACTGAACCCAAACGCCTAGAATCCGAAAGTTCATAGCACTGAACAGATTGGTGGCATGTTGGCTGCTGGATCAGGATGAAGCCAGGATGGTGCTCATCATCCTGTTCAACAGGATGTCAGTTATTTCTACACCTTTCACCATACATTCTGCTGAAGATATCTCTGACAATGAAAGATGGCTGGATAGTGAAGCTAAGCTGTCAAAGACGTGCTGAGGAGGATCACTATCTTCAGATTTCTGTATCGTGTGTTCAGTTCCAGGATGAAAGCTGAATATATCATCAAGAGCACTATAGGGTGTCAATTCACTCCTTCAAAAGGACTTACTCGTGGCTTATGAAGAACTAAGGAAATTTTCTTCAGAGATGGTGGTCTTCACTGGAAAAGCACAGTCAAGATTCCTTGGAATGCATACAGAGCACCACAGAACATTCTGGATGAAAAGACAAGGTAAGTATGCCTTGCTTTACCTCATATTGGTTAAATCATCAATTACTTTACCTCACTTTGGGTAAGTATTTGAGCCATTACCTTTGGGAAATCTTTCAGGATTCATTTGCCTCATTGCTCAACTTTGCCTTTTGATTGCTCAATCTTATCTTGTTGTTCTTCAAGTTTTTTCAGAATGAAAGGGATAGCCTAGATCCTAAATTTTTCTGATGTAAAGGCAAGTGTTTCAGATATAATTCAATTGGTCAACTGCTCAATTTTAAGTAAAACACACATTTTATTCTTACACTACAGTTAAATACAAGCAAAAGAAAGAAGCATTGATCTAACTTTAATTCTCTTAGAAAACTTACAGAATAGTAGATTATTTAACCACTGAATAGCAATTGTTCCAACATAGTAACATCGCACAAACACACTCTTGGCAAAGGCAAATTCAGTAAAATAGATTGTCTCACATGCAATGTTTTTCCAGTCAAGAAGGAAAGAATATCAAGAGAACTCAAGATTTTAGCTGTAACCAAGAGAAAGACAGCTTCCATGGTCAGCTTCAAAACCCCAGCAACTAATGAAAGCTAAACTAAACCCTGGTTCTGTGGGAGCCTGACTCTGCCCATACATGTTGCTTCTGTTGTTCCAATGCTTAAATAAAAACCCAAGGCTTCATAAGCGGTTTACTCTATTAGCTTGGAGGAGACAGGTCAGCGCCTATGACTCAAACCTTTCTTCATAAAAATAACGCCAGGACAAATACACCTCTTAAGGCCATAATGTTGTCACACCAGCACTGTCACTAAATTTCATTGTGTTCTTCTTTAGATTACTTGAGTCTTGGCACAAGCTCAGGTCTGACTTCTTAGTAACTGTCATACTATGTTTATTCTCACATGTACATGTACTGAAGTGTACAGAACAATATGCTCCATGCTATATATACTAAAAGATTAACAGATGATCACGGAGGTTGCAGTGTTATCACAGTTTGCCTCAGATGCTTGTTAATATATTCATTAAACTCTATATATCCCTGCACACTGGTGAGTTGATTAATATTTATGTCAGTAGAATTTATGTGCCTTGCCTCACACTAATGGTTGCAAGTACCTTCTTTTAGGATATTAAACCCACTATCATCCATAGCATAGACATTACAGTTGGTCATATGGAACTTTATTGAACCTGTTTATCCATCAAACTGCTAATCCCTCAGCTTTAGGAGCTCCTCAGAAAGAACATATGATAAAACAATTCACAGAAATCCACAAATATTGATTATTGGAAATCATCTCATAAAAATAGCTCAGCACTTAACAGCATATATGATCCACACTAACTGGAACAGTAAATGTAATAGCCACTCATTCAGTAATTGACATGGTGAGTGAGAAGCGGGCTTTTTAAAAACAAACTAATGAATGTTACGGTATCTGGGACACACTCACTCACTCACACGTACTTTTGGTTAGAGCCTGAATGTGTAACAGTGAACATCTTCTGAATGTAGATACAGCAAGGGGTTAATGATAACAGACAGCCGAGTGGTCTCTTTCTGCACTGTGAGGATTCTATGATTGCTTTCTCTTCCTTTCACACAAGTGCCATTTAAACACATCATCAACTACTTACAAGTTAACTACTGGTTAATGTCTTCTAGCTTTTGCTACCTTGTAAGTGATGGGGGTTTGGAGCACAGGGTAGTATTTGGATCTAGTAATGCAGGTGATAGAATAAGGTATTTGAAGATGCATCCACTGTCCTTGCCCACTTGTATTAAGTCACTGAACTTTGTGAAATTGTATCCAAGTCCTCAAGCCTTGACTCCTGATATTGAACTCCATAGCCATCAGCTCCATGAACTTGTGTCTGGAGAGCCGCTGAGCTTCTGCAGGCAGGAGATATCTCTATTGCTTTCCACTTCCTCCACCAAGGCCTTCAATTGAAACATTTGGAATATATGCTTTCCCATTTGGCCAGTTTTTCCCAGGACAGATTTACTTTTTATACAAGTTTCAACACCTACTCCAGATTCAACGTATTTGCAGGCTGGATTTAAGCAGACAAGACTAATTTTAGGTGGTGCTGAAAATTTCAGATTTAGGTTCTCCTGCTGATACATTCAGGCACTGTTCAGCACAAGTGGTACTGTCTGCATGCAGACATTATTAACATATGCAGTCACCAAGAAATTGGTACATAGCCTGCATTTCATTGAACATGCAGAAATTAAACACTACTGACCAGAATAGAAAGCTCTCATTTTAATTCTGGGCATTCTTGAAATGTTTTCCAAGATAAAGAGAAAAACTTTCTTCAGTTTGTGCAATGGCACAAACATTTCCTTTTTAATGTGCTTTACAAGTTAAATTATACAACTTGAGTACTGAGAGAAACATTATAGACAATATTCTGGATTAGTGGTGCTGGAAGAGCACAGCAGTTCAGGCAGCATCCAAGGAGCAGTAAAAACTGCTGTGCTTTTCCAGCACCACTAATCCAGAATCTGGTTTCCAGCATCTGCAGTCATTGTTTTTACCTACCATTATAGACAATAGACAATAGGTGCAGGAGTAGGCCATTTTGCCCTTCGAGCCTGCACCACCATTCATTATGATCATGGCTGATCATCCTCAATCAGTATCCTGTTCCTGCCTTATCTCCATAACCCTTGATTCCACTATCCTTGAGAGCTCTATCCAACTCTTTCTTAAACGAATCCAGAGACTGGGCCTCCACTGCCTTCTGGGGCAGAGCATTCCACACACCCACCACTCTCTGGGTGAAGAAGTTTCTCCTCATCTCTGTCCTAAATGGCCTATCCCTTATTTTTAAGCTGTGTCCTCTGATTCGGGACTCACCCATCAGTGGAAACATGTTTCCTGCCTCTAGAGTGTCCAATCCTTTACACCCATTGTCTATCATTCCAAGAAAGCATTTTTTTCTCTCAGTACTCAAGTTGTATAATTTAACCTGTAAAGCACATTAAAAAGGAAATGTTTGTGCCATTGCGCCAACTGAAGAAAGCTTTTCTTTTTATCTTGGAAAACATTTCAAGAATGCCCAGAATTAAAATGAGAGCTTTCTATTCTGGTCAAATATTAAGGTGAGGACCATAGTGAGACATAAACTCAACTGTTTGATCAAGCAATTGGGGTTAAGGAATAATTCAGCTGTCATAGTTAGTTGAAACTTTAACATGACATCTACAAACAGATGGTATGTAAACGTATTTATTGAGCATCTTAAACAAGATTGCATCACTGATTTGTTTTGGTTGACAACTCTTCCTGGAGAATCTGCTGTGAACATTTTCAGCTGTGAAATATATGCTTGAGAATTCTCTCAATATCTTTAGTTTTAGTTTTACCTGTATATCTGGGATTGGTTAGTTAGACCATTAAGTACAAGCTTGTACAATGAAAGTTTTTTTTGTTTAATTCCTTCACGGAATGTTGCCAACACCAGCCAGGTCAGCTTTCATTACCTGTCCCGAATTGGAAAAATTATGGTCTGTTGCCTTCTTGTTTTTTCTTTGCTTTCTATCATGATACAGGCATTTCTCCCTTTGGGGGAGTAGTGGGAAAGTGTCGAGAGGATTAGCAGGTTGATTATCAACCTGTCTGAAGTATACCATGTATGATTAGCCAAACACCAACAATACCTGAAGTCTGATTCTTATGACTCCCAGGAGACTTGAAGCTTTAACTCTGTTTTTCTCTCCATAGAGGCAACTTGACCTGTTGAGTTTCTCCAGCCTTATTTATGTTCATTTCAGATTTCTAGCATTCTCAGTATTTTGCCTTCATTAAATCTTGGAGGGTGACTTGAAACTGGAGCTAATGGCTCAGAAAAAGGGGTATTAACTTTGAGTCACGAAACCTCTGCTGCAAGAGGTTATTTAATTCAAGAGTATTTTTTCTTGTTCAGCTGTGGAGTAAAACTTAAGTGATGGCAGCCTTAGAAAATGGATTAATAATGACATACCATTAATCATGTCCCCTTCACAAATCTAAATCAATCCACAAGGTCCACAGTGGTTTGAGCAAAGACCAGTCAGTATTAACGGTGCTTTATGGAATGTCAGTCTCCTACAGCTCAACATTGGGGAAACTACAGATAGCGTCTTCTCCCACAAGAACAAATTCTATTCCCTTGTTGTCAACTGTGCTTTCATCTTCTGATCATTTCACAGCATGTCCTAGACTGCTTACCATCTTGACTGGTTCTGTGCTAAGCTTTGAGTACTGTACGGCTGTGCTTTCAAATACCACAATCATCAGTTTGTGGCATTCTGGTTGTGAAGTTCACTGCCACCGATCCTTCTCCTTTGATATTGTGACTAATTATCAGAGATAGAGAAGAACTCACTGATGAGTCTATGCAGAAGAGGCACTTTTCTTAGTTAACCGTTAGTTTCTTATACCAGTCCAACTGGTACAATTTGTCAGGCATAATTACCGAGGACTGTCAGAAACTGTACAGAATATTTGTTCTCCCTTCAGGTACTCATTCAAAAACTTGACTGTTCCTACCCAAAGATTGTGTGACATCAAATTGGGTAGAACCCAGTGTAACATGAACATTTAGTCCATCAGAACCTATTCAGCACTCACCACCTCTACAACTGCATCAGTTCCATCTTCACCCCAGTCCATCTGCTGCCCTAAAACACATATATACTATTGTTGATTCCAAGCTTGACTCCTGCAATGTTCTTTTTTACTGACCCCTCACGTCACTTCAGCTCTTTCCAATTTCTGCATAAACACCTGTCCCTCACTGGGACAAGATTTTCCATTTTAAAGCAAGGTCCAAATCTGTGAGCATTTCAAAGAGGAAAACCCACAATCCATTAAGGTGGCTCTTCCAGCAATCAGGCAACTGATTAGTGCCAACTAGCTCTCTGCCAGAATTAAGACCCCAGATCAGGAGGTCCCTGCTGGCCTGTAACTGCCAGCGATTTAGAGGCAAAAAGCGAGGCTGCTTGCGGGACACCATTTCTCCTAGATTCTCAGGATGGACAATCACTGACAGGAAAGATAAATATTACCTGCAGGAATTTCTGGGTCAGGGATTGTGCGGTGAAGGTGCCCATCACTACCATCACTTCCTAGGCTCGGTCTTGTAAAAATTAGCTGCTGATCCTTTCTCCTCTTCTCTGGATCGGAAATATTTGCAGTCCAAGCAGAATGAGGTGCTTATAGTAGTCAATAATTGATCAGTTAAGAGCCTAAATTGGCAGCAGGCCAGAAAATTTGAGGTTGGAGCTTCCACCCTAGAACACAATTCAGATGGAGGTCAGAAGGCTTGGGAGCTCTCGTTGTCATCTTTCTACTCAATGCTATTCACGTCTTGCTTTCAGGGCTGCTCTTTCCAAGCTCCAGTAGATTGTGCCTCATGTTTTGTATGTCTCTCTCCTTACTGATTTAAAGTGGTTTCAATCTCCAAAATGTATGAACCCTTGGGCAGAACCTTGTGCTGCACCTGGAAGCAGGAAGAAAGTTGGGCAGTGGAAAATAACTCAGCATCCCATGAGTGGCTCAGGAGAACATGTAAACTTCAATGCAGCTGAAGCATGCGTAATAAAAAGCCTGTTAGCAGTATACGTTTGACATGACTCTGCATTGTTACAGTTCAAGACTATATACTGAAAGCTAATCTTTATTGTTGATCTTGTCAAGTATATGGGCATGGAACTTTTACATCTCATATGGCTGGCTAGGCATCTGAGCAAACACTTGTTAGATCAAGTCTCTCAGCTAAGTGAGTCCTTCAGGATGCAGGCATATAGCTGACTTGGTGAAGCCAACCATTGGTAAACAGCTAAAGCTTTGCTTGGGAATGAGTACTGGAGTGGAGTGTTGGTGTCCAGGGAAGCATTGGCCCAGGAGAGGAGACTGCTGAGTTGATTCTTGCGCTGTTCAGCATGTTACTTCTCAGTTGTTTTACTCTGAACACTTCCACTGCTTTGCAAGAGACATAAGGTGCCTGGTATAAAAGGCATCTGACTTATCAGTCAAGAGTTACAGCTTGCAACTGAAGGAAAGATGAATAGATTTTCTTCAGGTTTATCATGAGTTTCAATTGCAGAGAAACAGTTATTGTTCTGATGGAGAACAAATCCCTTCTTTTTGTACCTTGTTCCCAGTCCCAAACTAATCAGTTACTTGGGAACCAATCACATAATTGTTGGCAGGCAAAAGGCTTTTGTTATCGATATTCTGGATTAGAAATGCTGGAAAAGCACAGCAGTTCAGGCAGCATCCGAGGAGCAGTAAAATCGACATTTCGGGCAAAAGCCTTTCATCAGGAATACAGGCTGCATTCCTGATGAAGGGCTTTTGCCTGAAACGTCGATTTTGCTGCTCCTCGGATGCTGCCTGAACTGCTGTGCTTTTCCAGCATCACTAATCCAGAATCTGGTTTCCAGCATCTGCAGTCATTGTTTTTACCTTTTGTTATCGATATCTGGTCAATAGTTCACAGGCCAATCAACTTCCTGCTGCTATCTAGCTGCATCTATACACAACCTGTTGACTCCAGTTTGTCTAAAATCCAACCTCTATTGCTGCTTCTTCAAACAGTGTGTACCACAATTCACTTGATTATCAAAATGCGCAGCAATTATTCAAAATGCTAGTTTTGAAACAGTTCTATCTCATTTCAGTCTACAACTTTAAAAAGCACGCTGATAAAAAGATATGTTCTAAACAGGGAACAAAAGGTGATGTTTGTCGAGTTTGAAACTAATGCAAGAATCTGCAATTGTCCCCTATTGGAATTTGTGCCAAAGAATGCAGAGTAACTTGGAGTAACCTGGACAAGGAACTGAAGCAATGACAGTCAAGGGAACATAAATAAGATTTTACATATGAGAACAGCTGGAGCTAAGGAGAATTCTCCAGAATGCATAGCGTATACAGAGAAGTAAGCAACTTTAAGATTGATGAGTCCTGTAGACAATTGTAGACAAATTCCTGTGGACAAATCTTAGATTTTTTTTCTTCAAGCCTTTATACATAAGAAAGTTTGTGCTTTATTTAAACAAAATTGAAAATGTAAGCATACTTCTGGTTAAACAAAGTATTTGGATTTCTTTTTAAATGTTTACAGTTCCCAATTGTATTGTAAAATTTATTTTAAAAATGACATTTTACATTTGGTCTAAAGTGAAATGCAGTGCTGGAAATCAAATATCCATGGTCAGTATAATGGTTATAACATTTATCACATCTCTAATTCCATACTGTAAGGGAAAGAAATTTAATCACAAATCTGCATTGTATCATCTAACTATAAAATGCTATTAAAATCAGCAGTACACAAATCAATTTCTCCTTAAGATTTAACATGCAACAACAAAACTGATTTTATAGAAAGGAAGCAATAATTTGAATGAAATTGGGCTCCATTATCTCTGTCAGTGGGGCTCAGTGGTTAGCACTACTGCCTCACAGCACCAGGAACTCGGGTTCGATTCCAGCCTCGGGCGACTGTCTGTGTGGAATTTACACGTACTCCCCGTGTCTGCATGGGTTTCCTCCCACAATCCCAAGATGTGCAAACCAGGTGAATTGGCCATGCTAAATTGCCCATGGTGTTAGGTACATCAGTCAGGGGTAAATATAAGGAAGGACAAGGGGTTGCTCTTTGAAGGGTCAGTGTGGACTTGGGCCAAAGGGCCTGTTTCCATACTGTAGGGTATCTAATCTAAAAAAAAATTAATCAGTGCCAGTACTACCAAAGCCCAAAACTGCAAAAATGTCACCTGGAATGCTCCTGGCCATTTGTACTGTGCCCTATGTGCTACACTTCAGTTGTCAGAATGCTAGTGAAGGCAGGAATCATGCAGTGCACAAAGATTAAGACATCCAAAATACCCAGTGATGACCTGATGTATGACCTGACACTTTGGGCCGTGCAGACCAAGTCACATCTTCTTACACCCAGCGGAATTTGCAGCTAATATTTTGTTAAAGTTTAAACATTCAAGTGCGGGTGAGAAGCTTTTGACTTCTCTTTGTCACTGCACAATTAGTGGAAGTATTGGGTGGTGTTGAATGAGTTTTGAAAGTCTATTGTATTTATAAGTGGGTGATGCCAGATTTGACAAGGAGGTGTGAGAGGAATTTCAGCAGAAATGTCAGCAGAAAGCCTTATCCTAATAATGCAGTTATGGTCCATTTTTGGGCTACAACATGACTTGCGTATGAAGCAGAGACCGCAGAGAGGGAAACTGTACCAAGAGAAGGGAGGGCTCTCAATAGCGGGCTGTAGCCGTCAAGAATCTTTAGGATGTGTTTCTCCTGCTTCCAATTCAGCCAGGAGCAGCTAGCAAGCTGACCCATGATTCTCCTATAAGGAATGACTGAACTGTATCAACTCTGTAACCCAACATGCAGCCCACAGTACATTGAGGATGGCACTGCCAGTGCTCATCAGGTTCACCATTTTCACACATACGGATTCTTCCAGAAAGCACATTGGCAAATCATATTTCCTTGTTCATCACTGTGACCACAGCCTTGTATAGATGAGAAAAAAGCTCACTGATTTCCCACCAACCAGAGAAAGACAGAAGGGATACCTGACTGTGTCAGACCCGACTAATTCACAATGATGCATGGTGCAATTGACTGTACCTATTGTTGTTCAGCAGGCCCCAAATCATAATGTTACATGATTACAAGGACAGCCATTAATGAGCATGTGAACATGCCCAGGGAATCCTGTTAGTAAATGCCAGCTATGCCGAGGGGATAGGAGCATTGTAATAATCTGGAGACCATGAGACATGAAACCCCAGAGACATGAAATTAAATCCCATGGCAATATCTGGGCAAGCACAGCCGTTCAGGCAGCATCCGAGGAGCAGTAAAATCGACGTTTCGGGCAAAAGCTCTTCATCAGTTCCTGCTTTTACTGCTCCTCGGATGCTGCCTGAACTGCTGTGCTTTTTCAGCACCAGTAATCTAGAATCTGGTTTCCAGCATCTGCATTCATTGTTTTTACCTAACATCCGGGCAATTTAGATTCAATGAATTAATCTTGAATAGAAATGTTAATCTCATTACTGATGACGACGAAACTACCAAATTATTGTTAAAATCCATCTGATTCACAAACCCTCTTCAGGGAAGGAAATCTCCCATCCTCAACCAGTCTGGCCTATATAGGAATCCTGATTCACATCAGTGGTTTACTGAAAACTGTCATTGAAATTGACTGGAAAGTCATTCAACTGTAACAAACACCACAGAAAAAATGCTGCAGTTGTATCTGCACCATGCAGGCTGTGGTGGTTCATACAGTACAACCTCACCAACATCCTGCATAACTGCAACATAACTTTGAACTTCGATACTCAGTGCCCTGACTGATGAAGACCAGTATGCCAAAAGTCTTCTTCACTGCCCTGTCTACCTGTGACTCCACTTTCAGAGAATTGTGAACTTGAACTCCAAGATCCCTCTGTTCCACTACACTCCTTAAGCCCTACCTTTCTTCATGAAACTTCTACCTTGATTTGACTTTCCAAAATGCAAGACCTCACACTTATCTATATTAAATCCCATTTGCCATTTCTTGGCCCACTTCCCCAGCTGACCAAAGTCCTGCTGCATTTTCTGATTGCCTTCCTCACTATCCATGATACTGCCTATTTTAGTGTCATCAGCAAACTTACTAATCATGCCTTGTATATTCTCATCAAAATCATTAATATAGATATCAAACAGCAATGGGCCTAGTACCAACTGATGAGGCACTCCACTAGTCACAGGTCTCCAGTCCGACAAGCATCTTTCACCATTACCCTCTGCTTCCTACCATTAAGCCAATTTTGTTTTCAATTAGCCAGCTCTCCCTGGATTCCATGCGATTTAACCTTCCAGAGCAGCCTACCATGTGGAACCTTATCAAAGGCCTCGCTGGAATCCATATGAACTACATCTACTGCCCTGACCTCGTCAACCTTCCTGGTCACTTCATCAAAGAACTGTAACAAATTTGTGAGGCATGATCTCCCACTCACAAAGCCATGCTGACTACTCCTAATCAAATCCCGTCTTTCCAAATGCATGTATCTTATCTTATCTTATCTCAGAATTTTCTCAAGTAACTTACCCACCACAGATGTTAAGATTACTGGTCTATAGTTCCCAGGTTTTTCTTTGCAGCCCTTCTTGAATAATGGAGTGACAATCGCTACCCTCCAGTCTTCCGGAAGCTCACCTGTGGCTAATGATGATGCAAAAATATCAGCCAGGGCCCCCGTAATTTCTTCTCTAGCCTCTTGCAGTGTTTTTGGATATATTTGGTCAGGATCAGGAGATTTATCCACCTTCATACATTCTAACACATCCAACACCACCTCTACTGTGATATGGAGTATCCCCAAAATATCACCACTAACTTCCAAAGTTCCCAAGTCTTCATTTCTTTCTTCATGGTGGAAATATTCATTGAAAACGTCACTCATCTCTTGCGGTTCTTCACATACATGTCCATTTTGGTCTTTGAGCGGCCCAATTCTCTCTCTAGTTATTCTTTCTCCTTTAATATATTTAAAGAACCTCTTTGGTTTCACCCTAATCTTCTCAGCCAAGGCTATCTCATGTCCCCTGTTCACCCTGCTGACTTCCTTCTTTAGTAAACTCCTGTATCCCCTATATATCTCCAGGGATTCCCTTGATCTCAGCTACCTGTACCTGAGCCACGCCTCCTTTTTTCTGATTAAAGCTCCAATATCTCTTATCACCCAGAGTTCCCTATTCCTGCCAAACTTGTCCTTCATCCTCACAGAAACGTATAGCCATCAAACTCTAGCTATCTCATTTTTAAAGGCTTCCCACTAGCCAGAGGTCCCTTTGCCTGCAAACAAACTACTTCAATCAACCTCGGCAAGCTCTTGTCTAGTTCCACCAAAATTCACCTCGCCCCAATTTAGAACTTGAACCTGTGGACCAGTTTTGTCCTTCTCCATAGCTATTTTAAAGTTAATAGAAGTATGGTCACTGGTCACAAAATGTTCCCCCTCTGTCACCTGTCCTGCCCTATTTCCCAAGAGTAGGGCCCTCTATGTATTGCTTGAGGTAACTTTCCTGAATTCACTTAACAAATTCTATCCTATCTAAGCCCTTAATGCTCTGGCAGACCCAGTCTATGTTAGGCAAACTAAAATGACCTACAATGACAACCCTATTGCTCCTGCAAGTATCCCCAATCTCCTGCAAATTTGTTCCTCTAATTCCCGTTGACTATTTGGGGGAATACAGTACAACCCCAATAATGTCATCATCCCCTTCGTATTTCTTAGCTCCATCCACAATGCCTCACTGGATGATTCTCCAGTTATTTTGTCTCTGATTATTGCTTTGATACTTTTCTAAATCAAAAATGTAGCTCCCCCTCCCCTCCTTCCACCATCTCTGTCCTGCCTAAAGCATGTGCACCCTGGCACATTAAGCTGCCAGTCCTGTCTCTCCCTTAGCCATGTTTCTGTAATGGCTATAATATCCCAGTCCCACGTACCTATCCACTATCCTGAGTTCATTGGCCTTAGCCATCTGCCCTCATGCATTGAAATAAATGTAATTTAATCCAGCAGGCATTCCTGTTGTGTTCCAGCCTGACCTGTCTCTTCAACTTACTATTTGTAATTACTGTATCTCCTTTGAGCCTCACACTTGCTTCCCTGCTATTGAGGATCCTACACCCCTGCCAATCTAATTTTAGCCTTCCCTTGCAGCACTAGCAAACCTGGCTGCCAAGAAATTGGTCCCCAAGTTCAGGTGCAATCCGTCCCTCTTGAACACGTCACCTCTGCACCAGAAAGATCCCAATGATCTAAAAATCCGAGTCCCTTCCCCCACATCAATTCTTTAGCCACGCATTCATCTGCCATATCCTCTTGTTCTTACTCTCACTAGCACTTAGCACTGGAAGTAATCTGAAGATTATCACCAATGAGGTCCTGGTTTTATACTTTTTTCCCCTAGGTCTCTATAGCCACTCAGCAGGACTTCATCCCTATTTCTATCAACATCATTTGTTCCAATGTGTACAGTGATTTCTGGTTGCTCACCCTGCCCCTTGAGAACATTCTGCAGCCACTCTGAGACATCTTGGACCCTGGCATCTGCGAGGCAACACACTATCCTGGATTCCTGTTTGCAGCCACATAATCTCCTGTCTGTTCCCCCGAGCTATCGAGTCTCCTATCACTAAGCTCTGCTTACTTTTATCCTTCCCCCTGTGCCCCAGAGCCAGTTGTAGTGCCACCAACCTGACTACTGTTGCTTTCCCCGGAACAGTCATCCCCCCAACAGTATCCAAAGCCTGTTTTCGAGGAGAATAGCCACAGGGAATTTCTGCACTTTCTGCCTACTCCCTTTGCCTTTCCTGATGGTCACCCAGTTACACTCTGCCTGCATTTTAGTTGTCACCACCTCACTAAAACTCTTATCTGTGACACGCTCAGCACCTTGTTGATCCTGAGTGCATTCAGCTCTCTCACCTGGTCTCCCAAGAGCTATAGCTGGGTGCACTTCCCACAGGTATAACCATCAGGGACAATGGAAGCTCCCACATCCTGCAGGAGGAACATGCAACTGCCCCATAAAACTAATAAGGAAAGTTAAAAGGACTTTACCTGAGTTCACTTGTACTTTTTTGCTGAGCCACTGCTCTCCAAAGCCTTACTTCTTATCCTGGTACCAACGAACTTTACAACATCACATCACTCTATCCCTCCACTTTTTTAAATTTCAAAAATATACTTTATGCATAAAATTATTTTGATATCCGTACAATTGATGATGCCACTCATATGAATACATTGCATTTCTTCACAGACACAGATCAGACTGAATCATTTGTATGTACAAGTCTGTATGTTGACCATCCAGATGTTTAGCTGAGGCATCAGTGGAGTCCAATTACTGAGTGGGCCCCCCTGTTCTTCTTTGACAGGCTGACCTTACACAGTGGTCTTTCCCCACTGCACCTTGGCAGCAGCTGCCCCAAGATTCAGCGTGTCCCTCAGCAAGTGGTCCTGGACCTTGGAATGTGCCAGTCTGCAACACCCAGTCAGGGTCAACTCCTTCAGCTGGAAGACAAACAGGCTTCGGGCAGACCAAAGAGCGTCTTTCACGCAGTTCATATTCGTCTCAGTGTGCGTCTCGGGGAATAGACCATAGAGCACAGAGTCCTGCGTCACGGAGTTGCTCAAGATGAACATCGACAAACACCACTGCATTCCTCTCCAGACTTCCTTTACTTAGGCACATTCCAGAAGGAGGTGTGTGACAGTCTCCTCCCCCCCCCCCACAGCCGCTTCGAGGGCAGCATGTGGTGCGGCTGAGAGTGCAGGCGTGCATAAAGGATCTCACCGGCAGAGCCCTTCTCACCACCAGCCAAGCCATGTCTTGGTGCTTGTTGGAAAGTTCTGGCAATGAGGCATTCTGCCAAATGACTTTGACAGTCTGCTCAGGGAATTGCTCAACAGGATCCGTCCTCTTCTTATCCGAAGGATCTCAAGGACACTATGTGCTGACCACTTCCTGATGGACTTGTGGACAAAGGTGTTTTTCTTCATGAATTTCTCCACGAAGGACAGGTGATACAGAATGGTCCAACTACTTGGAGCATTCCGCAGCAGTGAAGCCAGGCCCATCACAACATCGGGGACAGGTAGAACCTCAGTACGTAGTAACACCTGGGAATCAACGCACAGCTTAATGCAGTCACACACAAAGATGGCCATTAGGGTGAGGGTGGCATTGGGTGTGTTTTTTACTCCTTTGCCCAGATCTTTATACATGCTGTCCCTTCGAACCCAGTCCATCTTTGATCTCCACATGAAGTGGAAGATGGCCTGGGTGACTGTGATGGCACAGGTTCTGGGAATAGGCCAGGCCTGTGCCACATATAACAACAATGACAGTGCCTCACACCTGATGGACCAGGTTGTTACCCACGATGGAGAGTGACCGTTGCTCCCATCTGCCCAGTTTCTGCCTCACTTTACTGATTCACTCCTCCCAAGACTTGGCATATGCCCCCGCCCTTCCAAACCAGATACCCAGCACCTTTAGGTGGTCAGTCCTGACAGTGAAGGGGATCGAGGATTGGTCGGCCCAGTTCCCGAAGAGCATGGCCTCACTCTTGCCTCTGTTTACCTTAGCCCCCGAGGCCCGTTCGAACTGGTCACATATGCACATGAGTCTGTGCACGGACAGCGGATCCGAGCAGAAAACAGTGACGTCATCCATGTACAGGGAGACCTTAACCTGTAGGCCCCTGCTGCCAGGAAGAGTCACCTCTCTCAGGCTTGCATCCTTCCTGATGGACTCAGCAAATGGCTGTATACAACACACAAACAAGGCAGGAGAGAGAGGGCAGCCCTGCCTGACTCCAGATCTGACTGGGAAGCTGTCTGATTCCCACCCATTGACTGAGACTGCACTGACAATGTTGATGTAGAGCAGTTGGATCCAATTGCAGATACCCTCCTCAAAGCCCATTTTGGAGAGAACATCTCTCATGCATGTGTGCGATATCCTGTCAAGGGCTTTCTCCTGGTCCAGGCTGATGAGACGGATGTCCACCACCCTATCCTGCACATAGGCAATCGTATCCCTGAGGAGTGCGAGACTCTCAGCGGTCTTCCTTCCCGGTACAGCACAGGTTTGGTCAGGGTGAATCACCGATCCCAGAGCAGACCTGACCCGGTTGGCAATGACCTTTGACAGGATTTTGTAATCTACGTTTAACAGTGAGATTGGTCTCCAATTTCTGATTTCCTTCCTCTACCCCTTCTGCTTGCAGATGAGGGTGATGATGCCCTTCCTCATGGATTCACTCATAGTACCTGCCAAAAGCATACTGACATACACCTCCAGCAGGTCCTGGCCAATCAAGTTCCATAGAGCAGAATAGCACTCGACTGCTAAGCTGTCACTTCCAGGAGTTTTATTCTTTTCGAAAGACTCAAGGGCCTTGGTCTGCTCATCCAGAGATAGCGGCTGGTCCAGCCTCTCCCGTGTTCTGTCATCTAAGACACCTTTTTTTTGTACAGAAGGAAAAATTACAAAGGTGTAGTACTTAAGCCTTACCCATTTTTTTTATTTCAAAAATATATTTTATTCATAAAATAATTTGATGGTCTGTACAGTTGGACATGCCATACATATGTAAACATTCTATTCCTTTGCATACCGAAACAGAGTAATCATTCCTATTTACAGGTCTGTACGCTTACATTTTTAGCTGAGGCATCAGCAGAGCCCAAATGACCGCATGGGCCCCCTGTTCTTCTTTAGACAGGCAGACATTATGCAGTGGTCTTTCCCCACCGTGCCTTGGCGGCAGCTGCCCCAAGCTTCAGCGCGTCCCTCAACACGTAGTCCTGGACCTTGGAATGTGCCAGTCTGCAACACTCAGTCGGGGTCAACTCCTTCAGCTGGAAGATCAACAGGTTTCGGATCGCCCAGAGAGCGTCCTTCACCGAGTTGATGATCCTCCAGGCACAGTTGATGTTTGTCTCAGTGTGTGTCTCGGGGAACAGACCGTAGAGCACGGAGTCCCGCGTCACGGTGCTGTTTGGGACGAACCTCGACAACCACCACTGCATTCCCCTCCAGACTTCTTCTGTGTAGGCACACTCCAGAAGGAGGTGTGTGACAGTCTCGTCCTCCCCGCAGCCACTTCGAGGGCAGCGTGCGGTGCCACTGAAAGTCCGGGCGTGCATGAAGGATCTCACAGGCAGAGCCCTTCTCACCACCAGCCAAGCCATGTCTTGGTGGTTATTGGAAAGTTCTGGCAATGAGGCATTCTGCCAAATGGCTTTGACAGTCTGCCCAGGGAACCGCTCGATAGGATCCGCCCTCTCCTTTTCCCGAAGGGTCGCAAGGACACCAAGGTAAACCAAGGCAAGAGAGAGGCCATGCTCTTCGGGAACTGGGCCGACCAATCCTCGATCCCCTTCACCATCAGGACCGACCACCTGAAGGAGCTGGGTATTTGGTTCAGGGGGGCTGGGGCGTGATCCAAGTCTTGGGAGGAGCATATCAGCAAAGTGAGGCAGAAACTGGGCAGATGGAAGATACGGTCGCTCTCCATCGTGGGAAAAAACCTTGTCACCAGGTGTGAGGCACTGTC
Organism: Chiloscyllium punctatum; assembly: GCF_047496795.1. NCBI lineage: Eukaryota > Metazoa > Chordata > Chondrichthyes > Orectolobiformes > Hemiscylliidae > Chiloscyllium > Chiloscyllium punctatum. The sequence continues at coordinate 133,393,804 of NC_092741.1, read as the reverse complement.
ATTGCTATTATACGTGGCACAGGTCTGGCCTATTCCCAGAACCTGTGCCGCTGCAGTCACCTGGGCCATCTTCCAATTTATATGGAGGTCAAAGATGGACCGGGTCCAAAGGGACTCACTGTACAAAGATCTGGGCAACAGGGGAAAAAATACAGCCAATGCCACCCTCACCCTGATGGCCACCTTTGTGTGTGGCTGCATCAAGCTGTGCGTGGATCCCTGGTACGCAAACACCAAGTGTCATTACGTACTGAGTTCTACCTGTCCCCGGTATTGTGAAGGATGGGCCTGGCCTCGCTGCCGCAGAACGCTCCGAGTAGTTGGACTGTTCCATATCACCTGTCCTTCGTGGAGAAGCTTATGAAGAAAAACACCTTTGGCCACAAGTCCATCAGGAAGTGGTCAGCATGTAGTGTCCTTGAGACTTAAGCCTTACCCATTCCCTGACACCAGACCCATGACAACCTGCTGTTTAGTGCAAGTGACTGCTTGTCCTCAGAGTGTGTCTTGCTGAGGGCCTCCATTTGGTAGTGGTGATTGCACTGATGCAAAACTTCACCACGACAGCCAATTCACATAGTGGTAGTTTTCTGCTGGCCACTTGTCTTCACTTGTCCTCGGTGTTTGTCTTGCTGAAGTCCTCCTCCTGGTAGTTGTGGCTACACCAGTGCAAATCTTCACCCCAACGGCCAAACCACGTTGTTGGAATCCTCTGCTGGTCTTCAGGAATTGTTAGAACATGTCTGCAGGTTAGTCTTTTGAATCTTCCACAATCCAACTATCACGAAGTCTTGTCATCAGGCCTTGGATGGTGGAGGAGGATGAGGTGGATGACAAGGGAGAAGAGTGGAGGTCTTCCTGGCCCACCTTCAAACTGCTTCAGCTGAGTTTATCCAGCAGCAATCTAGGTTGGCTGACAGGTGTAGCAGTATTGAAAAGTGTGGCACTGGAAAGCACAGCAGGTCAGAAAGCATCCAAGGAGCAGGAGAGTTAACGTTTCAGGCATAAGGTGTAGCAACGGAATAAAGGGATGACCGTAGTGGCAAGACAAATGTTATTTTCCTGTGAAAGGGCAGTAGGTTTGTGCTCCATTGAAATTGCTAACCCTCAGGGGTGAACCTCAGCAATCCTACTAATCTGCCTAAGCCCTGACTGCTTTGAGACTTTGAAGAATCCTTTGAGTGCAGCTGTTAACAGCCGGCGACCCGAACCTGCAGTCACCAAGCAAAGTAAAAAACATGGATCTCGTGACATCAGTCTGGCTCCTGCTGGTGCTGTGATGGAAGGTGAGACATAACCAGAGACTGAACTGCAGGTGGGTCCTTATATGTCATCATAAATTTGACCACCAGTAGACATAGGAGCAGAGATTAAGCCATTGAGCCCATCAAGTCCACTCCGCCATTTAATCATGGCTGATAAGTTTCTCGACCCTATTTTCCCACTTTCTTCCCATAATCCTTGATCCACTTGATACTCAAGAATCTAACTATCTCAAATATACCCAATGACCTGGCCTCCATAGCTTTCTGTGGCAATGAATTCAACTGATTCACCACCTTCTGGCTGAAGAAGTTTCTCCTTATCTCCATTCTAAAATGTCTTCCTTTTACTCTAAGGCTATGCCCTCTGGGACTAGTCTGTCCTATGAATCAAAACATCTTCCCAACATCCTCTCTGTCCAGGCCATTCAATATTCTGGATGTTTCAATTAGATCCTCCCCATCCTTCTAAACTCCATCAAGTATAAACCCAGAATCCTCAAACGTTCCTCTTATGTTAAGCTTTTCTTTCTTGGGATCATTCGGGTGAATATCCTCTGAACATGCTCCAGGGCCAGTACATCCTTCCTGAGATATGAGGCCCAAAACTATGCACAGTACTCCAAATATGGTCTGCCCAGAGCCTTTTGAGCCTCAGAAGTACATCCCTGCTTTTATATTCAAATCCTCTCAAAGTAAATGTCATCATTCCATTTGCCTTCCTAATTACTGACTCAACCTGCAAGTGTATCTTGAGAGAATCCTGGACTAGAACTCTCAAGTCTCTTTGCACTTCAGACTTTTGAATTTTCTCCCCATTTAGGAAATAATGCATGCCTCTCTTCTTCTTATCAAGGTGCATGACCTCACACTTTCCTACATTGTACTCCATCTGCCACTTTGACCGCTGTCCTAACCTATCTAAATCCTTCTACAGTCTCTCTGCCTCCTCAATGCTACATGTCTGCAAACTTAGCCAGAATACCGTCAATTCCTTCATCTAGATCATTAACATATAAAATGAAAAATTGTGGTCCCAATATTGAGCCTTGTGCATCACCATTGGTCACCGGCTGCCATCCTGAGAAGGACCATTTTATCCCCACTCTCTGCTTTTTGCCAGACAGCCAAGCTTCTATCCATCCTCTGACACTATGGGCCATTATCTTTACTCAGTAGCCTTCTGTGTGGCACTATATCACCAGTCCCACTGGAAAAAAACATGGGCTGCATAGAAAGCCCAGTTTCAACCTGAAGCCAAATCTGTCAATGCACATTTGCAGAGGGAGGAGGCTGTGGGACTAGTCTGTCAATGGACCATTCATCTCCAAGAGCATATCCATTCAGTTTTCATCTGAGAGTCACCCCATTAATGACCTGCTCTGAGTCCTCTGCAACAGAACTCTCACTCTCCTATAAATTGGCACCTAAATGTTTCTTTCTTCACTTGTGCCGAGTGAATCAAGGTATTCTGATCCTGGCTGCATTACCCTGTAAACCTTGCAAAGCGCTACAGTCCATGCTGGCAGTCAAGGATGGTTACAATTTAGCGCTTATCCTTCATCATGAGGCTACCCTTTGGGCCACAGCTTGGGCGTCTGAAATATAAAAGAAGAATTTACTGGATTGAGGGAAGGCTGAAGAACCAAAACCACAGGATTTGCAGCTTCTATTTCATACCAGACAGCAGGATGAGGGCAAAGTGGAATTTTGCGAATGCATGTAATTCAGGAGAATTCCAGGAATATGAATGGTCTTGCTGGTGATGGATGCAACAGTTTAATTGATGTTGCACCTCTGTTGTGCTTCCTGAGGATTTACCTGTCCTGTAAGAATATTAGTGCATGGCACAATGTGCTTATGTATTGTGTTTTCCATAACAGGGCAGCTGAAACCATGTGGAAGCAGCAAAAGGTGGGTGTGAGGTTGGCAGCATTGCTAAGTGGGTGAGGTGGTGTCTTGGAATATTAGTCATGAGTTCACTTGTTAACAGGTGGCCATAAGGGCTACATACATGTTACAGCATCATTACAGGTATGTTCAGTAGGAAATGAACTTTGAAGATATTTTTCACTGACGTTGACCACTCTTATGAAGTCATTAAAATTGTTTACAGAACTGTGCAGATCATCATGGCTATTTTCCAGGAGTTGGGCTCTTGACTGCATTCTCCCACTCCCTTCTCAGAGTAAGTCTTCAAGGCCACCCGGTTCCCTCTAAAAAACATTTCTTTCCCAACTCCATCACCGTGTCACATCTGAGAAACTGCTTGGGAAATCTTTCTCTGGCCTATCAATGTGCTTGACTTTCCAGTCTAGCGTTCAGATAACATTTTGCATGACCTTCTGATTTTTGAGTACACCTTTTTTTTCCAAAGGCCAGGCTGTCTCAAAGTGATTCTTCAGCCAATCAGTAGCAACGCTGCATTGGACTGCACACTGAAATCAATTTGACAACTAGATAACACAAATTGTGCATTCTATGTTAAATGAATAAATGAACAATGATTTATTGCCACCTGTATTCTACAATAAATAACATGGTTAAATATAGTGAAAAGCTTCAACTGTCACCACAATCCAGTGCCATTTTGAAAAGGTTAAGAATGAAAAGATACAGCTGAAAGAAAACCCATCCTTGTTCCATCGCCTCCACTATAAGCCCTGAGCCAAATGACCAATGATACCTACATTGCCACTCCTCTGGACCCACATTCACCTCACAAACAGGATCCCATGGCTCCAGGCCTATCATAACCAGAAGCTGCAATCACTGCTTTGCAGATTACCAGGAATCCCCGCTCCAGGCCTTCCACAACTAGGAGTCCCTGGCTCCGCTTCAACTGCCACCACCACCCAGCCTGCTCCAGGCATAGCCCACACCACCACCACATCAGTCACTGCCTCATGAATGCCTGGAATCCCCTTCCAGGTCTATCACAACCAGAAGTCTTTGGGTCCACTGTCAGGCCAGGCCCTCACCTCCCCCACCCCACCCCCACCTCATGAAGAGTCCCGCTCCAGTCATCCTCCTCCACGATGTCACTTTCTCCATGCCGCCAAGAAGAAGGTGAAGAAAAGAAAAAGACAGAAGACAAAAGGGGTACGGAAAGAAGGTAGGAAGCAGCCGGACTGGAGCGGACGGGCTCAGGAGCTGCCTATCTTGCCAGCGCCGCCATCTTGGAACTTATGCCTCAATGGGATCAGACTCAGGGCAATAAACCAATTTTTCCGATAGTATTTACAAAAATGTATTTCTTTCTGTGTGGGAACATAAGAGGTTAGGGAAAGGCTTCCCAAATTGGAGATTGGAACTCCATGTGGGTCCTCCCAAGTTGGGTTGCAAGCTGAAATTCTTGAGGTTGCTGTTTCATTGTGGCTGTTTCAAGAACCGTTATTTTCATGTAAGCAAGCAGAGTGCACATTTTAAACATCCTGGGTTGATTAATATTGTAAAAGTCCTTGATTTAAAATAAGGGGTTTCCTGCAAGTTTGAAGCCATGAAACTGCATCTATTTCCTTCAAGCTTTAATCTCCTCAGAACTAATTGCCAAAAGTATCCCCCTGGTACTTTTTTTGATGAAAGACTAATCTAAACTCAAGATATTTAATGCAAGCTTGGCAGAAAGCTAAAGCTAAAAGTGCTAAGAATGGGATGCTCAATCATCTCCAGCCCACACACAGCTTCAAGTTTCAAAGAGAGAACTGGGCTGAGATGGAGGATCCATGATTAAACTTTTCATCTTCCTTGGTTTAGTTATTCAGTTGATGAGATGAGACTTGCCTACTTGATTTAAACTTCAGAGAATTCCCTCTGTACAGTGCCATGAGTTACAGCATTTTGATCAAACATTGATCAAATTGTTTAGCTTGGAGTAATACCTGACAGAAAAACTCTTGTAGAACAATTCATTTTTAAAGGGACTGAATTTTCCCAGACCCTAAACAATGTGGGTAATGCTAAGACATTTGGGAAAATATGGTAAGAATGGAAAAACATGAGATTCTCAACCTTGAAGATAAAGGAATTTGGACTTTGATGGTTAAATGAGAATGACTAGTGAGGGACGACAGGCTTATCTGTTTTGTCACTTCAGTATTACCTCACTTTGCCTCATCTATATGCAGATTGTTCTTTACCCTGGCAGTGGAGAAAGGCTGGATGACAATAATTCCCAACATGAAAGTCAGACTTGGTACTTGGCAGCTGCAGCTGGTTGGTGTCTTAGAGTCATATAGAGGTACAGCACGGAAGTCGGTCTTCGTTGGGTACCTGTCTTGGTCAGCATTCCCCAATATCTCAGGACACATTCCACTTGCCACCTGCATCCCCCACCTACAGTGGCTGGACTCAGACAAGCACAAGTCCCGCTGCAGTGTCGTGGCACATCTCTGACTCCCTTGTTCAGCATTTCAATACTGCACTATGGAGCTCACTGGCTCCTTTCATTATACTTCTGCCACACTTTGTGCACAGGTACAGACATCCATTCTAAGCACAGGTTCCAACTCGGGACTCTTAGTTTGCTCTCTGAGCACTTAAATAAATGCTCACAGCATCTCTTGCCTGGTCCTTTTGCACATCACTGTCTCATTCAGAATTTATACACGTACTGTACCCCTGTCTTGCCTTGTCTTTTAACATAGACATAAAACCAGGCAACTTGCCACCATTACCAACAAAACCAGTCAAAGATGTGGACGTCAATGTTACATCTAAATTATGTGCTGGCAGCTTACCTGTCAAACACACTGCATGTGCCTCAAACAAGTGCCCAGGTCTTAAATGTCTAAGAGCAGTGGTCCAGGGTCAGGGATTGCACATCATTGCAGTCAAGAGCTGGCCATAATCAATCCTGCAAAATCCGGTGAAACCAACCTGGTGACTGGTGATGTGTCAGTGCGGGGAGCTACACAGGTATCACTGAGGGGTCCGGCTTAACACCCAGCTGGGACTGTCGTCCCAAGTCGGTCATTGCAGAGGTTGTGGTGGATGAGGGGGGTGGGGATGGGTGGCACTTGTGATATCAACCATCAGTCCTGGGGCTCTGCTCACTAGAAGTCTAGGTGGGTTGTCAGGTCCTCACTATGGGTGGGGTAATTCGGGAAGACATTTGTGGATGCAGCAGGTTGGGATGGAGAAGGGGTAATAATTGTGTAGAAGGGATCCTTGCCATGTAAGTGCAGGAGACAATAGGCCATTAGATAGCATGGGGAGATGGAAGTCATCTATGATCACAATCACCCTGGCTTCAATGAGGGGACAGGGCAGCACATTGTTTGGCATTACCAAGATGTATGCCTGTTTCTACTCTACTAGGATTGCACACAGAAATTGCTGAGGTTTCCATGTATCAGCATCAAACTCCAGGGGATGTGAAGTAGGCTCCTAATGTAGAGTTTTCAGTGAAGAATGTCCTCATAATGGGTGGGTGGGGAGGGTGGGAAGTGCATGAGACCCATTGTCTTCTTTAGTACAGTTTTCTCCAAATGACAGAGAGGCAGTGATGCTGCTGAAAGAGCTTGTCCCTGGGTACTGTTACAATCTAATGAAGGGTTTTTGCCTGAAATGTCGATTCTCCTGCTCCTCGGATGCTGCCTGACCTGCTGTGCTTTTCCAGCACCACTCTAATCTCCAGCATCTGAAGTACCCACTTCTGCCTACTGTTACTACCTGCTGCAGCATTCCAAGTTCTGGGGTGCTTTCCTCTATACAGAGGTCACAATGCTATGTTGTAAGACCTAGTGTATACACAAGTTGTAATACCTTCTTTCACTGGGGCAAATAAGGGTCATTCAAAGTCTCCAGGCTGAAGGCTTGTTGCAGTACAAGAATGATCGCAAGCACGACATAGTCATTGTACATTTGGTCTTGAAAACTGGAGAGTGCCACAAGGGTATGTGATGTTTGATAAGACTAGGAGTGGTCATCCACAACAAGCTTTCTTGGATTCTTCATGTGGACGCACTGGTTACAAAGGCCCAACAACGTCTCTTCTTCCTCAGGTAGCACAACAGTGAATAGCCTTTCCAACTTTTATAGGTGCTCCATCGACAACATTCTCTCTGGATGTATCACTACCTGGTATGGCAACGGTACCAGTTAAGATTGAAGATGGTTACAGAGAGTGGTGAGCTCAGCCCGCACAATCACAAAAGTCAAACCCATATCTTTAGAATCCATCTACCAGGCCCCCTGCCAAGGAAAGGCTGCCAACATTCTCAAAGATTCATTCCACCCTGGCAATGTTTTTCTACAACCTCTACCATCGGGGAGAAGGTACAGAAGCCTGAACACATGCACCAGCCGGTTTCAAAACAGTTTCTACCCTACTGTTGTTAGATTACTGAATGGACTCACAAAGTCTTAACTTGTGTTAAGTCTTAACCTGTACCTGTGTTTTTGTTTTTGCTGCTGTTTACCTATTATTTACTTATCTCTGCTATTTAACTCTGTGATCTGCCTGTATGCTCGCAAGACAAAGCTTTTCACTGTGCCACGGTACATGTGACAATAAATTCAATTCAGTTCAAGTACGAAAATGAGAATCAGAAGAAACATCACCTTAACCATCTGACAAGCACAGCATTGTGGCTGCATCAACTCAGACAGAACTTCTTTGGCAATTGCTTTCAATGGAACTGAGTTAACTGAAGTCATCATTCACTGCCTGTAAATATATAGATGCTGCAGAGACCAGAATCCTCTGTTTATTCCTAACTGCACATGCAGCTTAACAGTTTGTTGTTTCTTTGTTTTTCCTCATGTTTAATAAAAGTAAACATTGCAAACTGATGAAAGCCTCCATAACATCTAATGCTCCCTCCTTCAATAACAACGAAGCCTTATGCTGGATCACTGTGACAGAGAAAATAGCTTTTCTTCAATCAGCTTTACAACATTGTGTGGCACTAAGGCTGCCTAACCTCTCTAGCTTCATTTATATAGCTGCAGCTAAAATGACAGTCAATCACACAGGTGATGATGTGAAGTGAACATATATTTACAATGTGGTATTATATTTATAATGAAAGCTACTATATGGTCTCTTAAGTTTTTGTTTTCTAGGGTTTGCAGTTAGGATACAGAAAGCCTGCTGGAGTCCAATGGCCTTTGAGTTTTGAACAGACAACGTTACAGCATAGTGGCTTAGGTAGCCTAGACATGCTGAGAGTGTTCATCTCAGTTGCAGACTCATCCTCTGGTGTTTGAAGTTCCACAAGGTTGACAGTCACAAGCAGAGTGAAGCTGGAAGGTGCCAAGAACCTCTGGAGTGTCCTTCTAAGGGGCCTGCATGTGATTCCTCCTCTGACTGGGTGCCTATTGGTACCACCTTGTCTCCTTGTGAGAAAGGAGGGCCTGGAGTAAGATGAAGAACCCATCATCACCCTGTCACATAGCCATTGGTGCTAAATAGCAAAGCAATAGAGCACAGGTCTATGTGCATTCTGCTAGACCTGGCTTTCCATGACAGCTGCAAGTCTGTCCTTAGAGATAGCCAGATATACACCTGCCATTGCCAACATGGTACAAGTGGTATTAGTGAACTCCTCCAAACTACGATTCAGCTTTCTCAGCAGCTCCTGTCTGCTGCGCCTGTGTCTATTTGTGCATTTTAATGAAGTTGTCAATGTCTGACGCTATGGCATCCTCTCCTGCCAAGGTCTGAGCAGGTGCTTGGTTTCCTGTAGCCCTCTGTGTGCCAGCAACTTTGGCAGCTAGCTGTAAAGTTGTAGCAGTGTTGTGCTCTTAGTATGTGCTCCCAAGTCTAATTGTGCTAATGTATCCGCCAAGGTGTCAGTACCTGAGCTGATGGAGGCTGCAGGAGCCAGCCTTGTGTCTGTGCACCCTCTGAGGGATCTGTGCTTCTTCCTTAGTGGTGGAGGAGGCGATGATCTCTTGACGGACTGCTGTCCTCAGGCAGAATCTGAACAGACGCTGCTGGTGTCTGCAGTGAACAAGAGAGGGCAGGAGTTGTGAAATAGGGGTGGAAGCTTGAGCATGTTAATAATACATTCACCGCGGTGGTAATGAGAGAGCAGAGCAGCACTTGGCATTGAATCCTGTTTTATTGTCAAGATGTGGCAGTCTCAGCATCACCACATTACAGTCAAGGTTATCTCTTATTAAGGCAAGCATTCTCTCCTCATTGCGGGTGAACAGATTAATATTCAGCACCCCACCACCCATGTTGGTACTCTTTGCCCTCTTATGGGCTATTTTCTACTGCAACAAAACAAGGACAGAGGCCAAGGGAGACTAAAGTGGCTGGCAGAGCTGTTAGTGTGGGTGCAGGGGGAGGAAAGGTGGTGAAGTGTCCAGAGTGAGTAGGAAGTTCAGAGGCCATGCAGGGTTAGTATTTTGGGGAATAGATGGGTGAGAGCCATTTGAGGGAAGATACTGCAAGCTGTAGTAAGAGTGCTAGACCCTGAGTCTTAGTGAGAAATGTGTGCATTGCAGAGATGGAATGAGTGTGAGGCAATAGAGTGAAGACAATGGTGCACAGTTTTGCAGAGTAAAGAAGGCTAATAACCTTCTTGTCACATTTTTGGGGGAGGTCCTCTGGATTGTGCTCACCAATATTTCTGGATGGTGATTTTATACCACACTGGCAGGACCTAGTGCCCTCTGGCATTCTTGAGGAAATATGATGGCTCTGCTGTCTACCATCTCATCCACCTGGACATCTAGGTGCCTGTCAGCATAACAGAGTATCAGTTTTTCCCTACCAGTCATCGCCAAGGTAATTCTTCACATACTGCAACTGCAAAGGACTATTCCTGTCCGACAACATTTGAACTGGGGCATAGCTCAGCTGTAAATATGGTGCAAGCAGTATGAAATCCAGAAGGCAGTAGTGAGCATTCAACCACTGGTGAGCTCAGGTTAGTGTGAGAGCAGTGTCACTGGTGAGCAGTGGAAAATAACACAAGCAAACTCATTACAGCTCACACCCTCAACTCCCTGAAATTGACAGTTAATCAAATTTTGAGAAAATTCAACACCACAGTTTCAAGCTGTGGTATAATGTTCTGGTTGTTTCATGTGAATTCTAGGCTTGGGACTGTTTCCTCTCTGAAAGATGTAAACTACTTGGCCATGGTGCCTTTATGAAAGGATTCCTCTCTTACAGTTCTCTTCACACAAGTTTCAATCTTCTGCTCCCTTTCAACTCTTCTCACACACATGGCTCTGACAAAATCATCACACCATCATACATGCTTGCGATCTGTAACCTATTACTGTTCATTGAGAAAGTCAATGTGAATAAAAAGAAGCTATACAGTCATCAGAACCCAAGTCATCCTGTAGTCTTTCTTTCTGAATATACCTGTGTGCCCACATTCTTGTCCTGTTGGTGTTCACAGTTTGCCAGTCAAGCCCAAGTCATCCAGTGATTCACTATCGCTCAACTGTTGTGCTTATAATCATGAAAGTTTTGATTTGTTATACAGCATGAGACAGATTATACTTTTACTGTGTTATGCATGTACTTTTCGATTGAAAGAGAGCTTGTTCAGGCGAAAATGCAGGGGTTTGGGGCAAATAGAAACAACTGTTTTTGTTTTAAATCCAAAAATGGATCAAATGACCTCCTCCTGAGCTGTACACTTCAAAGATGTATTCACACTCTAAGCAACAAGAGCAAAGTCTAAATGTTAAATCAGTGCTGGTAATATTGCTTTACAACAGCACGTTCATGCGACAAAGCAGCCTTGATAGCACATTCTGTATCTTCTCTGTAAGAACTTGAATGTACCTTTGAGTCACTCTGGTGACCATGAAATGAACTTTCACGATTCATTCATTCTCTTGAAATATCACTTATGCAACTACTGAACTTAATAATTGTAACCTGGATAAATATTGTTTTAAAAAATACAAATGATCTTAAATACAAATCAAATAATTGTTTCAATAAATCCCAAATCTATTCTAGGCACCAAAATATTTTCTGATACCAATGAAATCATATCACTGCAATTCAGACTTCCCTATAATTTGCTCTTGCAGAGTAAAGACTAACATTACAGTTTTTGTGATAACAGTAAAATGGGAAATTGCTGAAATCAAAGGCCACACTGCTTAAAATATATATATTTTTACTTCACAATGTAAATCGGGGTACAGAGAGATCAGGGTATCCTCATATACGAAATACAAAAAACAAGCCTAAAGTACCAGCAAGTAACAAAAAAGACAAATAGAACATAGGCCTTTGTTGCAAGGCAGATGGAGTATAAAATAAGGAAGTCTTGCTACAACTGTACTTGGTGCTGTTAGATCATACCTCGAATACTTTATGCAGATTTGGTCTTCTTATTTAAAAAGAATATATTTGCATTTGAAGCAGTTCACAGAAAATGCATTGAGTTGATTGCAGGGATAAAGAGGTTGTCTCAAGACATCATACTTTAGAAGAAACAGTTGATCTTGATGAGACATTAAATTCTATGAGGTTTGACAGGATAGATACTGAGAAAAGATTTCTCCTTGTGTCAGACTGTAGTCAAAGTGGTACAATTTCAGAATAAAAGATTTCCTTTTCAGGATGGAAGTTAAGATAAATTTCTTCTTTCAGGATCATTCATCTTTGAAATGCTTTATCCAAGAAAGCTGGATCATTAAATATTCTCAACTCTTGATAGATAGATTTTGATCCAGAAGGAATTCCAAAAACAAAGTACTGTGGAAGCTGAAAATCTGAAACAAACAGAGAATGCTGGAGAAACTCACCAGGTCTGGCAGTGTCTGTGGGACAGAATGTAGTATGGCTCTTCTTCAGAACTAATGCTATTCAGATAATCTTCTACTTTCCTGTTTTTGCTATCAAAGTACATAACATCAAATGTATCCAGATTGTATTTGATATGCCATGTGTTTGCCCACTCAGTCAACTTGTTCACATCATACTATAAATCTCTGCATCTTCTTGACAGTTCATCCTCCCGCTCAGTTTTGAGTCCACCTTAAACTTGGAGCTATTACATTTCGTTCTCTCATCTGAATCATTCATATATATTGTATCCATCTGGGGCCCCAAGCACTGAGCCTACGGCACCCCACTAGTCACAGCTGCCACTCGGAAAATGACCCATTTATTCCTACACTTTGTTTTCTATTAGCCAAACAGTTCTCTATTCATGTCAGTAGACTACCCCAATCCGAAGTACTTTAAATTTGTATTGTAATCTCTTATGTGAGACTCATTGAAAGTCTTCCGAAGGTCCAAGTAAACCATATCCACTGATACCCTTTATCAACACTACTAACTATAGCCTCAAAAAATTCTAATATATTTGCCAGGCAGCATTTCCCTCTCACAGATACAATGTCAACTGTTTGATCCTGTCCCTGCATTCCAAATGCTCTCCCATTAAATCTTTTAGATGGGACTCCAGCATTTTCCCTACTATTGATGTTAGACTAACCAGTCTATAATTCCATGTTTTCTCTCACCACTTTTTAAAATAATGGTGTTACATTAGCTGCCCTCCAATGGATAGCAACTGTTCCAGAGTCGATGGAATCTTGAAAAGTGACCACCAATGCATCCATTATTTCTTTTGGGCCACTTCCCCAAGTATTCTGGAATGTAGATTACTGGGCCCTGGGGAAACTTTGTCCTTCAATCCTAACAATTACCCCAACACCATTTCCCTACTGAATTCCTTTAGTTACTCCTCTCACTGGACCCTGAATTTCTCAACATTTTTCAGAAATGTGCTCCTTTGTGAAGACAGTGCCAAAATATGTATTTAGTTAGTCTGCCATTTCACTGTTGTCCACAATGACATTCCCTATTTCTCACTGGAGAGTTCCTACCTTAACCTTCACTATTTTTGTTCCACAGCTAAAGAGGTTTTTACAATCAGTTTGTATGTTGCCCATGAGTTTATTTTTGTATTGCTTAGTTTCAGTCAATTACTTTGTCCTTCTTTGCTGAAATGTAAACTGTGCCAATCCTCAGACCTGCTGTTTTTTGACCAATTTGTATGCCCCTTCCTTGGATCTAATACTATCCCTAATTTCCCTTTATAGCCATGTTCAGGTCTCCATTTCAGTTTTATTTCTGTGTCAGGTAGGAATGTTACAATTCCTCCATGCGCTCCTTAACTGTTTGCCATTTCCTATCCACTATCATCTCTTGAAGTAACTTTCCCCAATTTATCATAGTCAGCTTGTACCTCATGCCATCATAGTTTCATTTATTTATCCTGATTAACAAGGTAAATAAGAAGATTAAGTTGAATACTATGATATTAAATGAATACTAAACTTGTGGGAGAAAAAGGACTACATTTGATATTAGTAATCAGTACTTACATTGTTTAATTGAGGTGCCAAATAAGTAGGGTGTGATGTGCAACATAGTTATAGGCTATAATCTTCCCAAAACAGATAGATGTCACATCGCTTATCCTCTTAACTACACAAGTTAAAATCTCCACTGTAACATTAGACAATGGATGACGGCAACAATTATCCATACACCAAGATCACACAATGTAACATAATAGCCAAGTACTTCTTCATAATGACTAAGAGGTTAGTTTATACTGAACTTCTGAAATAAGTGTTGATCATTTTTAATAACCTTAAAATATGTTAACCCAGTCACCTACATCAAAGCATCATGGGAATGCATTAACAATGGATTCAAAAGTTGCTTTCATTGCTTGGGTGATATCTGATGAAATGGTTTTCCTGGTTCTTATAGAATCTACTTAAGTTTTATTGCACTGGTATCAATGAAATATAAATCATGAAAGTTGTCAAAAGGATGGGAGATCTCTTCTGCCAGATATCACCAAAGCAGTAAAGGCTAAGGTTTACTTCAACTAGATGAAAAAGTAGCCAATTGGTGGCCAAATCCTGAGCTTTTCACTGGGACAAAAATTGAGATCATTACCATGACACCAAAGCAGTTGGACAATTCTGGATACTGCAATGGGAGGGAATAATACAAACAGAGATTATAGAGCTTTACATTAAAAAAAGCACTATTCCACCTAAATCCATGTTCCATTTCATTGAACTCTTCTCCCAGTTTTTCCAGCACCACAGGTTTCAAAATAAAAAGCCAATTATACTCTGTACACAAGTAGGCAGCAGCTGAATCATTTTGATTTTCCACCTCTTTGGAATAATTAATAAAATATCAACTCCGGATAATGCTAATCTGATTGCAGCCTGGATTTTTGCTTCACTTCCCAATCATTAATATATTATATCATGATATATTACCCCTTTCAAATTATAACAGCTCTGGTCAACTTAGAAAATATTTGGCCAGTCATGATAAACAGTATTAAATTTTCTTTAAAATATTTTTTGAAACTATTTTCTGACATTGTTGGGAAAATATGATAAGTGTGCATAGTACAAAATTCTAAACAATTCTTCTTCAACAAATAGAAACAAAAATTGTTGAAAATGCATTGCAGTTAAGACAGGCAACATAGTATGTAATCATAAAGATTATGAGGTAAAAAAAAATTACATCTGAAAGACTGAAATAGGCTGAGGACTTATACCATTTCAGAGATTTCTATTCATATTTTGTATTTATAATACCTATAATTTTATTTTTATTTGTCTTTTTTCTCTATATAGTTCCTTCTTTAAAATGCATAAAGTGCAAATGTTTTCTTGCCTTCCTACTTACCAGATACAACTTTTCTGATGTTTCAGCAACCTGCATTGTTAGCTTTAAGGAAATTGCCTTTGAGCACATCATTCACAGCCTGAGGCAAGTTTCTTTGAAATATAATGATGTAGAGGAATTCTTCATCCCCTGATACTGAAAAGGAATTCTCCACCCACAGCAAGCATTCAAAGCAGACAAAGAATGATTGGAAAGGCAACTTGATTGATTCAGAATCAAAGCAGCATTGGCCTCTATGCACCAGGGGAAGCATGTGAAATTTTAAGTAGATGGTATATTGGCAGCATTTGGATAATTATTCTATGTTTGCTTTCTTATGCATGGAGTATGCTAAAATATATATTAATCTAGGGATTAATCCTTAAATTTGGTCAAGATTCTCAATGAAATCAATTTCCTTTGTTAATATTAGTTTTAATAGCAAATTAGTACTGGACTGATTTGTTAGTGTGTGATTCATTCGAAGGGAATGATTTTGTATTTTCCATGTTTTATTTATTTTCCAAAGCAATGCAAGAAAATAAGAGAATAATTTCTTGCCTTATAATCAGGCTTATCATCCACAAGCAAATTATAATTCAACTCCTCAAATTGAAAAAGCTGTCACCACTGAAGATTAAACCAGTAGCATAGAGAAACAGCATCAGAGTCAGAAATGATATATGTCTGACTTGACCATTGTTTAGCCTGTATTGCAAATTTACTAGTGTCATTTTTTTTCCAAGGGCTATTGCAGGAGGAGTTGGATCAGTTAGCCACTAAAGCCAGCAAAATCTGGATCATGGCAGAAAACCACATGTACCGATTCCACAAGATTTCAGAGCCCTACAAAGTCCTAATCAAGAACATTGGGATCAGGAGAAATAGACTGCTGAGGATCTGTGGCACCAAACATCAAAAATGGCAATCATATCATTGGGATAGAAGTATCACGCATGCTAATTCTCTCACGAGCAATGTTGTAACGCAAGGTTCTGAGTTATATAGAGAGGTTGGATAAAATAGGACTTTTTCTTTAGAGTGAAGGAGACTGAAAAGAGATCTTATAGAGGTGTATAAGATCATGAGAGGCATGGATAGGGTGAATGCACTCAGTCTTTTTCCCAGAGTTGGGAAATAAAGGACCAGAGAGCAACAGTTTAAGGTTAGACAGGAAAGAATGAAACAGAATCTGAGGGTCAACTTTTTTTACACAGAAGATGGTGAGCATGTGGAATGAACTGCCAATGGAAATGGTTGAGGCAGGTACCTTAACAACTTTTAAATGGTATTTGGACAAATATATCGATAGGCAAGATTTAGAAGGATGTGGGCCAAATGCAGAGAAATGGGGTTAGCATTGATGGACATTTTGGTTAGCATGGACCAGTTTGGTCTTCAATCTCACCAGTACCATGAGAAGAGGTAGCTACTACTGAAACTGCAGCTAATAACAATGGATGCTGAGCTTCCCAGAAGGGCCAGGCAGACCCTGGTAAGGGTTATGAGGGTAGTGGGAGCTTCATTGATGAGGACAGGCATAAGAGTGGCTCTTAACAGCTCTTAATAGAACACCAAATGAGGTTGGCCATCCTCTATGCTAACCTCCCAAAGCCCAAAGGGAGACCACCAGCTTTTACTGGGTGGTCATGCCACATGATAGAAAACATGCCAGCCACTGCTAAAATGAAGCCACTGCTAAAATATCGCCATCATCTGCCTTACTTGCCATTGGGAAAATTCCACACCATATGAAGGGTGAAAAGTGCTCCATCCACCACTGTCCCTCACCAGGTTACTGCATTCCCTCCAATCCCACTTCTTGGCTTGACCCTGGTGAGCTGGTGAAAATCAAACTGCTGGACAGAATCCTGTTTGGACTGAAGACGTTCACGAGCTGAGTCCATTTCCAAATGCTGAATCAGCATGTGAGCCCACAGTGCGCATTCCTAGTGCAGTCTCCCAGGAGGCCATCAACTCACTAACCACTTCCAGCTCCACCATTCAGTTCAGTACCTGATGCTGGAGGCTCTAAGCAGAGGCCCTATAGCTGGGAATGGATGGCTGTCCAGCTGGCAAAAACAGGAACTTCTCAATCAGAAAGGAATGCATGAGCTAACCTCAAATGGAGGGCCCCTTGTAGATGTTCTCAAAGACAGTGAGATCACTGGATTGAAGGGATATCTCCTCCAGAACATTACTTTGGGGCCTAGATATACCCTTTCATACATGTCGTTACATCCCTGCAGCATGAAACAATGGCACAATCTCCCACATCCATGTTGCTTCCTATGTGTGTTGGCACTAATGCCCTCACCAAAATGGTGTCCAGCATGGCTCACACCCTAAGTGTGAAGACAGACTGCTGCAGCTATTTTGGAGGCAAGGCAACATCTTTATAACACTGATAAAATAGAAACTTCAGAGCCAGTTTCTGCAGTATCGATGTAGAACACTTAGTTTTCATCAGCACTGAAGAAAACCTTGAAACTCCTAAATCCCAACTTTTGTTTTCTGATTTGTTTGTCATTTCAGTAACTTACATGAATGCCATGAGGAGATTCCCTTTGAATATAACTCTGCACAGCCTGTGGCTGTTTCCTCACTTTGAAATGTAATGAACTGGAGGAATCTCTATCTCCCGTTACAGATGAGGCTGCTTCCACCCATGGTTAGGTCGACACAGTCTCATTAAAAAGAAAGCTGGAAAGATCAACTAAAAATCAAAATCTGGTAATTAACTGGAACTTTTACCTAAGGCATGTATAAACTATAAAAGAAGGTCAAGTGAAATATTAATTTTCAAAGGAACTCTGTGATCTAAGGCTCAAATGAATAGCAGTAACAGTTCAAAAATGTAATCTTGATGAATATTCTGTGGCTGGTTATTGATTTAACACCACCTTACCTGGAGAGGAAAAAAATGATTGAAACATTCTTTAAAAATCAGAAAACTATCTGATTATTCTACCTGAATTCTGATTCTCTGGTTTAACCCCTAGACTTACAGCTCATCTAATGGATACGTGCAATCCTAAACTGTTAATTTGTTTCTTTAGATCCTCTACTGAGACACTGTGGAGTCACTGAATGCTAACAATTATAGTGCATACAGAGAATGTGGAGTATCTTAACATTTGTAGTAACAACATTTTAATCCAATAAAAAATGCACAATTAAAAGCATGTATTAGAAACATTTTCAAAACTTCATTCTTCGTAATTATTTTTCTTAGTTCACTAAGGTTTTAGTTGCTACAAACATCTTTTACTAACAGCTCCATCAGCATTCATTGGAAATTTAAATGCAGATGGATTTTAGTCATTCAAATGTTCAATTCATTCACCTGAAATGCCTGATTATTGTTCTAGTGGAGGTATTAAGCTGGTAATCGCAGAATTGACATAGTTACACAAGATCACCAGCTAAGAAATAGCTTTTTGTCCAAATGGACCATGCAGGCATTTATAGGTGAATCTCTTCACATGGGTTACCTTTTCTCAACCTGCTCCCATATTCGTCTTTTCCACCATTTCAAATTTACACATCTCCCTGAATGCATCATTGCTTCAAATGATCCGGGACCCTGAAATTTCAACATTCTCACTACCCAGAAGTTCCTCCTATTATCTGTTCATCACATTTGCATTTGGGCCTGCTCAGTCTGGAGTCACTGACGAGCCATAACAGTTTGTCAACATCCACTCTGGAAAATGGGATGAGGTTGTTTTGAGCGGCACAAATTCAATGGGCAGAATGGCATTTTTCGGTGCTGTAGACCTCTATGACTCCATGATCCAATCAAACCTTTATTAATTCTGTAGGTTTCTATCAGTTCTCCTCTGTATCTTTTCCAGAGCAAAGTGCCTCAGCGTATTCCTTCAGTCCCCAATTCTGGGCATGATGTGGAGGAGCTGGTGTTGGATGGAGTTGACAAAGTTAAAAAAATCACAAAACACCAGGTTATAGTCTAACAGGTTATTTAGAAGCACTAGCTTTCGGACCTCTGCTCCTTCATCACCCCCGGCAAAGAAGCAGCGCTCCAAAAGCCAGTGCTTCCAAATAAACCTGTTGGACTATAACCTGGTGTTGTGTGATTTTTAATTCAATTCTGGTAACACCTTTGTAAATGTTTTCTCCACATTTTGTTGTATTTAAACATCTTCTCTGTTGTTTGAGCAACGGAACCACATTCTGTGCCACTAACTAGGGTCTAGCTATGGATTTATATATGTTATTGTTTTTGTATTTCTTGATTCTATAACTTCCAGTACTTTGCACTCTTTAGGATCTTATCAAGTTATGGTGCTTTTTTCAATTACCTATTTACCTATACTTCCAGATACCTCTGCCATTTATTCTTAGCTTACAAGGAATAAGTGCTCTCCTTCCTCTTACCAAGATGAACCACAGCAACACTTTTTTGCATTGATTTACATTTCCGATTTAGCCACAAACTCCACAAGCCTCTTTCTGTCCTTCTTTGACAGAATGTGATTTTCAAATTATCGTTATCAATGGTGAAAAAGAGTGATGCCTATATCATAGGTTCCCACATTCCATAAACCCTCTAATAATATTTAGTCCTTTTTTTTGTAGCAGTTTTACACCCCATTCTGTTCCAGATTCAAAGTTTTGCATTTTGGAACACCACCTACAGGTTAGGGGTAAATGGGTGAACTAGCCTAACCCAACAGTAACTGGCTAATTAGTGGCCGGGATGGGCTTGGCTCCCCAGGAAGGATGGCAGCTGAGCCCTTAAAGCTGGACGGCAAGTCGGAGACCCTCCAGCAGGGAAGTAACTGGAGCCTGTCATTCGAGGTCAGGGAGAAACAAAACACCTTCACCTGGAGTGACACTCTCAGAAGCTTCCAAAACCTGAAACAAAGATGTTGGCTAGTCCAGGAGAAAGTGAGGAATGCAGATGCTGGAGAACAGAATTGAAGAGTGTGGTTCTACAAAAGCACAGACAGTCAGGCATCATCCGAGGAGCAGGAGGATCGACGTTTCAGGCATAAGCCCTTTATCAGTGTTGACCAGGCCGTCATGATAGAGGTGCTGTTATGGTGGTGATGGGTGGGTAAGGTCAGTCCTATCTGGGTGCTCAGTCCTGTCCATGCCTGAGTCATGTTTCTGTTTACAGCTGTGATTTCCCAGTCCCATGTTCTCAACCATACCCTAAGTTCATCTCCCCTACCTGTCAGGCCTCTTTAGATTAGATTAGGTTCCCTACAGTGTGGACACAGGCCCTTTGGCCCAACAAGTCCCTCCAAAGAGTAACCCACCCAGATCCACTTCCCTCTGAATGACGCACCTAACCTGACCTGCACATCTTTGGACTGTGGGAGAAAACCGGAGCACGCAGAGGAAACCCACTCAGACACGGGGAGAATGTGCAAATTCTACACAGACAGTCACCCGAAGCTGGAATCGAACCTGGAACCCTGGCGCTGTGAGGCAACAGTGCTAACCACTGAGCCATTGTGCCACCTGTTGAATTGAATTAAATGCAGTTTAATTTATCTTACCTTGTTTTCTGCCAAGCTGTTGTCAGCCTTATTTATTTGACCTGTTCCCCTTATCTAATCTTCCAGCATCAGCCTTTTCTCTTTTCTCACTAGCATAAAGCCTCACAATTGGCACTAGCAAACTTCCCCACAAGTATATTGGTCCCTTTCTAATTCTATCTCTCTTAAACAGGTCATTGTACCCCTGAAGAGATCTTAATGGTTCAAAAATGTGGATCCATGCTCCTGCAACAACTACTCAGACACACATTCATCTACTCTATCCTCATTTTCCTAATCTCACCCACAAGGTCCTACATTTTTACCTCCTGCCTTGTTTGCTATATTCTCTGCAGAACCTCATCTCTTTCCCTACCCATGTCATTGGTACTAATGGACACAACAACTTTCTGCTGGTCACTTTCCACTTTCAGAATCTTCTGTATACCCTCTGAGACATCCTTGACCCGGGCACCAGGGAGGCAACACACCATCTTGATATCTCTCTGACAGCTGCAGAAATGTCTGTCTGTGCCCCAAATTAGAGAGTCCCTTATTACAACCATTTGCTTGGAACCTGACATACCCCTTGTTACATTAGAGTCAGTCATGATACCAAAAAACTGGCTTTTAGTCTTTTACTCCCTTGAGAGCCCATTCCCTCCACTACAGTATCCAAAATGTCATGCCTGTTTGAGATGGGGGTTAGCCACAGGGGACACTTTTACCAGCTGGCTACATTTCTTATCATTCCCAGCAGTCAACTAGCTATCTGACTGCATCTGTGGCATCTCCACCTTCCTGAAACTGCCACCCATCACACCCATTTGCTCTTGTGAACTCCTCATTGTTTCTAACTGCTACTGCAACTGATCTATGTGGTCCAATAGGTTTCGCAACCAAATATGCTCCCTGCAGACATAGTCTCTGGGGACATTCTAAATCGCCCTTTGCTCAAAACATAGTGTTAGCACAGCCTTACTGCTCAAAAACACTGCAGTGGGGTAACTTCATACCAATCCTTAATACTTAAAGTTAATCAAGAGTATCAAATCACAGTAGAAACATAAGAAAAAAATGCCCTCATCTTACTCATGATTATAGATGTACAAAAAAAGACAGATTAAGATTTTGGAGTTGTATTCATCTTAACAATCAAGCACTTAGCTGATTAGGCTCACTTGTGGGCAAGGAGCTGTTCTGTTCTTGAGAAAATTGCTCAGGGGAAGGAGTGGTGGGGACAGAAAAGTGACAGCAAACCAATATGCTAGCCAGCAGCCAGAAGATATGTGTCTCCCCATGAAAGTGTCACAATAATGGGGTAAAAATCCTTCATCTAGGCTCTGCCTTCATTTTCTCATTGAACCTCTTAGGTGTAACCTTACTGGAGGCTTTCTGAGATATACTTTTGGTGTCAGGTTTGTTTGAAACCCAATTAAAAGGCTGAGATTTGATTAGGGTATAACCTTAAAACAATAAACTCATGTGCCAGGCCTTGATAAGATAACTTGCTGGCAGCTTAGGGAATTGGGAGGAATAGTGTTACTGATCTCAGTAATGGTTATATCAGAGCTAAACCTCTTGGCTCTTGTTATCCACATATTTCAAATATTTACATTGGATTTTATGTTTAATAGAACTGTTTGGATGTCTTACAATTGTTTAATGGTCAATGCAGGACACAGTCAGCGCTGTTCATCTTTTACAATGTGTATAAACTCAAATACAATGTGGAGTCAATAAAACTGTTTTTAATTAGAGTTCATTGTCAAACAATGGCAGAAAAAATGCTGCTTTTACAGCTCCCGAGTTAATCTCCCATGGCATTATACATACAGAACGAAATCCAAATACATTGTAGCTCAAGCAGAGTTTAAGGCAGAAGGATGATTGGAAGTGAGAAAGGTGTAGGTGAGGAGACACATTTGGGGGAAGGGAAAGAAAAGGTAGGGGCAAGAAGCAGAATAAGGTGATGGATAAAAAGGACGACAGAGGAGAAGCATGTGAAAAGGTGATCAGAAACTGGATTGAGATGAAGCAGAAGAAAAAATAGGAGAGGAGCTGTGAAGGAGGAGATGCAAAATGATAGAGCATTTGAATTGAAGGAGTTGCGCAGTTATCAATTTGCAACATTGGTGAGGGTGACTTAATAGCCCATTTTGTTATGCAATGGAGAGGACTGTTTTACTAATCAGTGAGCTGAGGCGGAGAAGAGAAAATTATAAATGATAAAAAGGAGCATTTTACTTGGTTCAAAATTCTAAGGCTGTTTTAATTATTTAGTAATAGATTGTTTTTGATGCAACAAATTAAGGTCAGGATTTCTTCTTATTGGATCCTTTCCTCCATCTCAAGCAGATCATAGGGAGTTAGTTTACGTCCAATTGGCATTGAGGTTAAAGCAAGTCACAATTTCTACAAATCAACCATATTTCTGGTATGGAGAGATACAAATGAAATGATTTAAGGGCATTGGAATTTCTTAGGCTAATAGGGAGATCTACTGTGGTTGACTTTGTTGATTATGCTCAAAGGAGGTAAATTGGCCTTTTCATGTCAGTCAAATGGCTCAATGTATTTGAATCCTCCTAAAAGACATAACGTATGAGCCTAATAAGCAACATTCATCTGCAAGTCAATGGATATGACTTTTCAACACCAAAGGCCATTAATCGTGATGATTTGTGATGCAATGTTATTTGAGTTGCACACATACTTAGTAAGTCACATCATGTGACCTTTATAAAGTCACCAATGATTGCAATCACTTTACTACAGTCTTCCAAGCAATTGTTGTTTACATCAACAGTAAATCTTTGCTGAATCAAATGGGAATAGTCAAATGAAAATACAGCTCCACAGACTTGACTTTTTTAATCAAATAAAATAGGACTTGTGGGACATGCAACACATCAATTACACCCGTGTACAAGAATCAGTCGTATATATTGTGTTTTTGAGTATTTTATTTACCAAAAGTGGTTACACAGCATTATTAATGAGATCATGGAGGTATAGAGAGCTGGTTTTCTACCATCATAAACTCCTTTGTGTTATAGAAACTGTCTTCAGTATTTTCCCTCACAAAAAAAAGGAAAATAAAGCTAAACTCTCCAGGCTTGCTTTCCAAATGGGACATTAACTACCATCTAAAGCAAACAATAATCCATTGGGAAGCCTTGCTGCCTTTGATATGTTGTGAGAGGGAATACATTTTTAATTAGTCAAAATTCTAATCATGTAAACATTGAAAACAGAAGCATAAAAGCAGAATTTTTGAAAAAACAATTGCTTTAGAAAGAAAGAATCTGCCCAAATATAATTTACATATTGTGTAGGTGTCTGTGGGTTTTATTAAAATTTTAATGATTTTCATACTTAATTTTCAGTTGCATAAAGAGGAGGCATATCAAATGCAGAATTTAAAGTCGTGCATGGGATATGGGCATTGAAAGTAAGACCAATATTTATTGTCCATCTCTAACTGATCTTGAGAAGGTAGTAATTCATTTCCTTGAACCATTGCACTTATTGTGATGAGGGGCTCTGAGAGAAGCACAAGGCTGGAAGTTACACGTGGGGTCAAGGGTGGGGCCAGAAAGGAGGGAGCTTGCTGTGGAAGGTCTAAAAGAGATGACAGTGGGACTTCTGCTTCATATTGATTGGCTGGTAACTTTAGCATTCGCAGCAGCAGTACAGCACCTTTGGGGGAACTTTAGTTTGCCAGTTGAACCATGAGAAAGGCCCCAATGATGCCCGAACAAAATCTGTGCACTAGCTTTGTAAGTTGTTTGGAGGAACATGGATTTCAGTATCACAGGGAGGGCACAAGTGGATTAGCGAGGGTGGGTTTTGTACTAAGGGCAGAGTAGAATGGAAAACAGATGTGCTTCTTGGGAGCTGCCTCCAATGGATATGCTAACATAGTAATAAATTCAATTGACCCTTAATTTATTTACATATGCTAGATGGGCTGCTGATTTTGACCTTGAGCACCCCTTGTTCTGTGGCTGAGCTTGGAGATGAGTGAAAAACAGTGGGTCTGGTACCTTGCTTGTGTAAGATGCTCTCCAGCCTAAATCTCCCAATGGGGTCATGTTATATCCAGCCTTTGGGCTGATAGGAACATTACTAGACTATTTAGCCCTTAAGTATGCTCCATAATTCAGTGAGATCATGGCTGATATGTGATGACTTTTATACAACTGCTTCTGTTCCTGATCCCTTAATATCAACTGGAAACTTAAAAGGAACACATGACCTATCATGAATTGTCCTTTGTAGAAGAGAGTAGCAAACCTTTGTCATCCATTGAATTTACAAGTGTTTGTTAATCTCATGTGTCAACTTTGCCCTCAGTCCTAAACTCTCTAAACAGCAGAAATGATATATTTTCATCTACCCTTCTGGTCTCCTTAATTGCTTTTCAAGGCTTTGATCAAATCGTTCTTATGCTTTGGAATTCCAGGGAACACACTAGTTTGTTCAATCTTTCTTCATAACAACTCTTAATGTGTAATTATCATCCTAGTAAATATACACTTTCTTAATAACTAAGGTATGCTTCTTTAGGTGTGGTGGCCAGGACTGTTCACTTACTCTACGTATGGTCAACTAGGGTATGATTTTGCTGAAACATGACTTCTACATTCTTCTAATCTTTAGATATAAAGGCCAATATCTATTAGAGTTTTTGATTAGTTTTTGAAATAGTTCATGGCATTTTGATGATTGATTTTCTTGCAGCCCCAAGTCTGTCTTGTCCTTCACTGTTTCTAGCTTTTCACCATTTAGAAAGTGGTTTTTGTTCAGGTCTTTCTCATTACCTTACCTTACCATTGCCGACTCAAAGATCTATTTGCCACTGATTTCACTCAATCTACTAACATCTCTTTGTAATTTTATTCTTCCTCTACATTATTTTCAATATATATTCTCTTGCCATTGGCAAACATGGAAACGTGGTTTTCTACCTTATCATCTAATTTGTTCGTAAATATAGTGAACAGTTAGATGAAAACACAGACCATTTTGAACACCAAAAGACACGTCTTAGCAATGACAGTGTCAGCCCTTTACTTCTGTCTTTTCTGTTCCATCTGCTCAGTCAATTTCCTCAGCAGGTCAATAATTTGCCTACAATTCCATCAGTTAACAGTACTCTTAAGTATGCAGTTCCACAAGTTGGGACCCAGTGGTGATGAAGGAATGCCAATATCCATTTAATTTGTAATGGTGTTTGATCAGAGGGGGCTTGGAAAGGGTGGTATTTCTATTTATCTAGGTTTGAGATGAGAAGGTTTTTTTTTAATTCAGAGAATTGTTATTATTTGGAATTCTATCCCACAGATGGCTAGGGAAGACCAGTTTTGAGTATGTTTAAGGTAGAAACTGATAGATTTTGAACTACCAGTGATGTGCAGTGATGACGATTGCATGTGTGAAAGGCATCAGCCATGATCTACTGAATGGTAGGGCAGGCTTAATGGGCTGAATGGTCTTCTCCTATTCCTATGTACTTATGCTCATCTGTTTCCTTTGTCTTTCTGGATGACAGAGATTGTGAACCAAGAATGTTGCATAATATATTCAGAAGGATTAGATTCAAATGAAGGACAATCAGGTTGACAACCACAAGTGTGTTTAATTTGTCTGATCTTTGCTCTTATTTCTGCCACGAATTACAGAACAAGGAAAGTGAGGCAAATGTTAGTGTTGCTCCTCCCATCATACACTAAACAAGTTCAATGTATTTCAATATTCTTCACCATGTTTGTGTTACAGGGAGAGTTGCGTTAACCAAATTATTTTGTTGACTGGGTTGTGATGTATTCGCTGCATGCTATTATGTTCTTTGGTTCTTCCATCATCTCCTTTGCCAGTTCAGACAGTTTTGGTGGTTTCACTAATATTTTTACGTTCAGTTAAAGATATCCACCACCATTAGGGAGAGCCAGTCTAATGACTACGTGCCAAACTCATACATATCAATTCAGAAGTGATCACCTCCAGGTGGCAATGTTGCTGCAGTTGCCCAACTAGTTGCTACTTCATAACTGCCAGCACCACAAGTACAGCAGCGTATCATTGGTCAAGTCATCTTCACAATTTCCTTCTTCCTTCAGCATTAATAAATATTATTATGTATGACTTCTGTCATTAAGATAGCTGCTGTGGTAGAGCGACTTATAAAAGTCTTCACTGTAATTTTCATGTAAAAGTACATGTGACAATGAATTTCTTTCTATTCTATTCTGACATCTGTAGCTTGTTCCGAGCTGATGCCCAAAGGAGCCAGTTAGTTCCATTCTTATGGTCCCAAAAATGGACAGCGTTGTCTTAATCAAACTACTGGTGCCTTGTTGAGGAATGCCATGCCTTAGTCAATTGGTTTACATAGTTTTGTTATCAGTGCTTCACTAATTTAAGCCCAGTCGGGGCATTGAGAGGTACCTTTGGCAGCACAGTAGCTCAGTGGTTAGTACTGCTGCCTCGCAGCACCAGAGAAGTGGGCTCAATTCCACCCTCTGGAGTTTGCATATTCTCCCCTGGATTGTTTTCCTTCAGGTGCTCCGGTTTACTCCCACAGTCCAAAGGTATGCAGGTTAAGTGGAGTGACCATGTTAAATTGCCCATAGTGTCCAGGGATGTGTTGGCTAGGTGTAAAATATAGGTGGAAAATGAGCCATGGGAAATGCAAGGTTACACAGGATTGGGGAAGGGGGGTTCTGGGTAGAGTGTTCTTCAGAGGATCAGTATGGACTCAATGGACCAAATGGCTTACATCCACAGTGTAGGGATTCTATCTTTCAGAAAACCACTCCAGGCTTCCTTGTTCAGAGATGTTAGTATGCACCCCTGCAGCCGGTGAGAATTGATATAGAGATAGGAACACTGCAACTGCACTACAAAAATCCTTTCATTACCATTTAGAATTTAGAGTGATGGTGCCAATCAGATATATTGTTAGCACCCAACTTGTCAGACATATTCATGTTATCAAATGGGCAACTATTTTATCACTTGATAGAAAGTACTGCAGCGTACTGTTTAACCTTCCAAACTAAGTACATCTGAAGGCCATCCATGGAATCTGATGTCGTTCTAATACCCAGCTAGTTGTTTTCCATGAATGTGATTAAAGTGATGTCAACAGCCCAGCAGTCATTGCCTTTGACTGAGAAACCTTTTTGCTTGTTGCTCATTGTGACTCAAATTGATTCTTTCAGAAGATTTCCAGCACACCCAGGCATGTTGGTGAATAACAGTTGTGCTAAACAAGAATAGTTCAATCTGGACTTTGCAGAATCAACTATGGCAACAAAGAGGAAGAATAGAGAATTTCCTATAGGGTCTACTTGAAGTGAGTTTGTCTTAAAATGTTGTGGCAGAGTTAATCAGGAAAGCTGATAAGAAATTTTATTCTCAAGATGGTTTGTAGAATCAAATTTGTTGTCTAGTCAGGTGGCTATGATTAACCCAAGAGGAAATACATTCAATGACCTTAACCAGTTCAATCCAAATTATTTCATTCGTGTTGATTGTTTCATATTTAGTCACAGTAAAATAAAAATAGACAAACAAATGTGTTAATGAATAAAATCAGATTGGAAATCTTGTGGATCTCAAATAGAACCACCGGGCTGCATTTTACACAGGAACCCTGCCCTGACATAAATGCCTGCTCTATGCCATTTTGCACCATCCCACGACAACCACTGTCCCCTCCCCCAGCCATTTAATAGATTTTTATTTCCTTAAAGTGGGATCTGTGCCACCACTCAAGAGGAAGTCCCACCTCCGAACAATACCGGCCTATCAAATGGAAAGCAGCTCAATGCTCCAGTGCCACCATCAGATGGTCCCTGCTATGACTACAAGGTGCATCCTGAAGAAGCCATCCATAGGAGCCTAGAACTAAGTGAATCCAGGGTCTTGGTGGAGCATGATTAGCAGGTTCCATTGAACAGGGGAGTTGGGAATGACACAGTGGATTGAGGAGAAGGTATGGAGAAATCCTGGAGTGTGGGAACCAGGTACATCAACTGAAGACATCCCCACTCCACCAGAGCAGCTGACTGATCACTGGCTTTTGTACTTAACGGCTGGAGAAATGCCTTAAGTGGCTGTAAGGTTCTTAAGTGGCCTGCAGGCCAACGCATTCCCTGCTGGAGGGAGAATACTCAGAGGATGGGTGGGTCATGGGCATGGTACCCCTGTCATTGGGTCCAATTTTATCCCTTCCATCACCAGCTTGTCATCTTATTCCAGGAAACCATGAAATTAGCATTAAAATGTTTCAAGTATTTTCAATACTTGTAGTGCCGAAGGCTTAATGTTAAGTTTTTATTTGGTTAAAGGATGGCCATGGTAGATAAGTGGGCATAAGGTTCTGGATGTAGGTTTGCTTGCTGAGCTGGATGGTTCATTGTCAGACGTTTTGTCACCACACTAGTCAGTGAGCCTCCTGATGAAGCACTGTTGAAATGGCCTGCTTTCTATATATGTGTTTAGGTTTCCTTGGGTCGGTGATGTCATTTCCTGTGGTGATGCCATTTCTTGTTCTTTTTCTCATCTGTATGTAAAGATAATAGTGAGAGTAGGTCATGTCCTTTTGTGGCTCGTTGACATTCATGTATCCTGGTGGCTAGTTTTCTGCCTGTTTTTCCAATGTAGTGTTTATTACAGTTTTTGTCTGCTTGTTTGTTGTTGAGAAATTGGCAGACTGTGTTCAAAACACACCCAGAAACCCTATCCACTCTCCCCTACATCAAGACATCTTGGAAATGACTGCCACACTGCTCAGACCTCTTGTCATCATCGTAGCCCACAAACCTACCAACACTCTAAAACAGCAGCTAATGAACTTGAAAGACCCTATACAGACAACAAGCAAAACTGATGTCATCTACAAGCTACCTTGCAAGAACTGTGACAAACACTACATCAAAGAAACAGGCAGAAAACTAGCCAGCAGGATAAATGAACATCAACTAGCCACAAAACAACATGACCTTGTCTCACTACTATCCTTACACTCAGATGAAGAAGGACAGCACTTTGACTGGGACAACACATCCATCCTAGGACAAGCCAAACAGAGACAAGCATAAGAATTCCTGGAAGCATGGCATTCCAACCGGAACTCTATCAACAAAAACATTGACTTGGATCCCATTTACAACCCACTGAGAAAAAGAACAGGAAATGGCATCACCACAGGAAATGACATCACCACAGGGAATGGTGATTCCAATGAACCCCAATAAACCCTAAACACATAAATAGAAAGTGAGCCACACCACCAGTGCTTCATCCAGAGGCTCATTGATGATGTTACCTAGTATTGTGACAAAACATCTGAAAACGAACCTTCCAGCTCAGCAAGCAATCCTACATCCAGAACCTCAACCTGAGCTATAAATCTCCTCAAAACTCGCTAGTAAAATAGGTTTTTCATTCTTATTGGTTCCTTCATCAGTTTCTACAGACACACTTAAGTAGCATAATCAGGAATGATGTTTCTGAAACACTCTTGATGATAGGTATTGAAGATCATCAACAAGAAAGTATTCTGCACCCTTGGCAGACTCAATGCTTCCTCCATGTGGTGGTCAACATGAAGAAGCACAATTCATCAACCAGGGAGGAAGGAGTGATGCATGGTATGTGGTAATCAGCAGGAGGTTCCCATGCCCATGCTTTTTCTTATCCTTTTTAATGTTAAGAATTCCCAAGGAAACTATATCCTGAATGTATACCACTGTGTCACCAACTCTACTGTATCTATCCTACAAGTATTTCACAGGTACTGGTTGATCTGCCATGTATCTCCAATGTTCAGTTGCCTATAGTCTGTGGTTGTTTTTTTGACAGAATTGAAGAAGTGGTCCTAAAACCTACCAGTTTTGGAAGAATTGTTCAGACATGGATCAAATGCACCCTCAGCTCAGTAAAACCTTTTAGAGGATAATGTAGCATTGTTAAAAAAGCATTTAGCTTTGCCTCAAAGATGGGAGTTTTGGATAGATAAGCAAGTATATTGCTTTAAAGGCTTCAGTAAAATGTTGAGAACAGAAACCAAAGGAAATGATTTTGTGGTAGCGAAATAAAACACAAATGAATTTCTTGTTTTGTCAAAACAATAAAACTGTCAGCAATGTACTGAGATTAGGCAAAAGAGGAGAACCCATTTTGGCTTAACTAAGAAGGCAATGCTTGCAGGAAATCCTTTATAAAATAGGATTAGTTTTATGAAGTGTCAAACAGAACATCAATAATTTTATAACAATTGCATAATCAGCAAAGTGATTTTTACTATAATAGTGAAACAATGCCCGAAACTTCCAGTCTGGGTCAAAATCCTTATTTTTGAACCAGAGAGACAAAAAGTTGTCACTTCTCCAGAGATTTTTGACTTAAATTTGGAACCTGTAACCTTCCTAGCTGAAGCTATCTAGTCCACTCCAACAATCAACACATAGACAACACATAGAGTGCATCAGCAATGAAAGCACAACCCAATTTTTGCCATAGCCTATGATTTAAAAAAGCTACTGTGACAACCAAGGAGAGAATCTAATTGTATAAGTGAGGAGGTAGAATGGGAGGTGGTTGGGAGATACGGTTCTCAGGCAGGTGAGTGGCAAAGTGGCAGATGAGTGGATGGGTGAAGGTTAGGGTGGCAGGTGAGTGAGGGAGCAGGCTGTAAAATTGGGTGAAGGATACTGATGAGAGGTGGCTGGGGCACAGTGTGGCACGTGGGTGAGGAGATGGGGTCGCAGGGAAGTTAGAAATATAGGTGTCAGTTGGTGCATAGAGTCATACTGAAAATGTGTTACTGGAAAAGTGCAGCAGGTCAGGCAGCATCCAAGGAACAGGAGAATCGCGTTTCAGGCATAAGCCCTTCTTCAGGAATGAGGAAAGTGTGCCAAGCAGGTTAAGATAAAAGGTAGGGAAGAGGGACTTGGGGGAGGGGCGTTGGAAATGCGATAGGTGGATGGAGGTAAAGGTGAGGGTGATAGGCCGGAGTGGGGTGGGGGCGGAGAGGTCAGGAAGAAGATTGCAGGTTAGGAAGGCGGTGCTGCGTTCGAGGGATTTGACTGAGACAAGGTGGGGGGAGGGGAAATGAGGAAACTGGAGAAATCTGAGTTCATCCTTTGTGCTTGGAGGGTTCCTAGGCGGAAGATGAGGCGCTCTTCCTCCAACCGTTGTGTTGCTATGGTCTGGCAATGGAGGAGTCCAAGGACCTGCATGTCCTTGGTGGAGTGGGAGGGGGAGTTGAAGTGTTGAGCCATGGGGTGGTTGGGTTGGTTGGTCCGGGTTTCCCAGAGGTGTTCTCTGAAATGTTCCGCAAGTAGGCGGCCTGTTTCCCCAATATAGAGGAGGCCACATCAGGTGCAGCGGATGCAATAGATGATGTGTGTGGAGGTGCAGGTGAATTTGTGGTGGATATGGAAGTATCCCTTGGGGCCTTGGAGGGAAATAAGGGGGGAGGTGTGGGCGCAAGTTTTGCATTTCTTGCGGATGCAGGGGAAGGTGCCTGGAGTGGAGGTTGGGTTGGTGGGGGGTGTGGACCTGACGAGGGAGTCACGGAGGGAGTGGTCTTTTCGGAATGCTGATAGGGGAGGGAAGGGAAATATACCCCTGGTGGTGGGGTCTGTTTGGAGGTGGCAGAAATGACGGCGGATGATACGCTGTACATGGAGGTTGGTGGGGTGGTAGGTGAGGACCAGTGGGGTTCTGTCCTGGTGGTGGTTGGAGGGGCGGGGCTCAAGGGCGGAGGAGCGGGAAGTGTAAGAGATGCGGTAGAGGGCATCGTCGACCACATCTGGGGGGAATTTGTGGTCCTTGAAGAAGGAGGCCATCTGGGTTATACGGTTTTGGAACTGGTCCTCCTGGGAGCAGATGCGGCGGAGACGAAGGAATTGGGAATATGGGATGGCGTTTTTACAGGGGGCAGGGTGGGAGGAGGTCCACACCCCCCACCAACCCAACCTCCACTCCCGGCACCTTCCCCTGCAACCACAAGAAATGCAAAACTTGCGCCCGCACCTCCCCCCTTCCTGCCCTCCAAGGCCCCAAGGGATACTTCCATATCCACCACAAATTCACCTGCACCTCCACACATATCATCTATTGCATCCGCTTCACCCAATGTGGCCTCTCTCTTGGGGAGACAGGCTGCCTACCTGTGGAACGTTTCAGAGAACACCTCTGGGACACCCGGACCAACCAACCCAACCACCCCATGGCTCAACACTTCAATTCCCCCTCCCACTCCACCAAGGACATGCAGGTCCTTGGACTCCTCCATCGCCAGACCATAGCAACACGACGGTTGGAGGAGGAGCGCCTCACCTTCCCCCTAGGAACCCTCCAAGCACAAGGGATGAACTCAGATTTCTCCAGTTTCCTCATTTCCCCTCCCCCCACCTTGTCTCAGTCAAATCCCTCGAACTCAGCACCGCCTTCCTAACCTGCAATCTTCTTCCTGACCTCTCCGCCCCCACCCCACTCCGGCCTATCACCCTCACCTTGACCTCCATCCACCTATCGCATTTCCAACACCCATCCCCCAAGTCCCTCCTCCCTACCTTTTATCTTAGCCTGCTGGACACACTTTCCTCATTCCTGAAGAAGGGCTTATGCCCAAAACGTCGATTCTCCTGTTCCTTGGATGCTGCTTGACCTCCTGCGCTTTTCCAGCAACACATTTTCAGCTCTGATCTCCAGCATCTGCAGTCCTCACTTTCTCCTCATAGAGTCATACAGCATGCAGACAGACATTTCTGTCCAACTAGTCCATGCCAACCACGTTCCTAAAGTAAACTAGTCCCACCTGCATGTGCTCAGCCCATATCCCTCCTTTCCTATTCATGCACTTATAAAACTGTCTTTTAAACATTGTAACTGTACCTGCACCCAACACTTTCCCTGGCAGCTCATTCCGTGCACGAACCACTCTGTGTGTAAAACAGTTGCCCCTCGTGTCCTTTTTTAAGTCTATCTTCTTCCACCTTAAAAATATGCTCCCTAGTTTTTAAATGCCCGACTTTTGTCATTCACCTTATCCAAGCCCCTCCCCCATGATTTTGTAAACCTCAATAAGGCCACATCTCAACCTCTTATGTTCCTGTGAACAAAGTCTGAGCCTTTCCAGTCTATTTTCAAAACTCAAAACATCCATTCCCAGGAACATCTGGTAAATCTTTTTTTGAGTGCAAGAGGGGACTAGGATGGCACCTGGTTATGGGGGAGTGGGATAGCACAAAATGCCAACTTGGTGAAGAGATAGGCTGGAGGCTTGGTAGGTTTGTCAATTGCACAAGATGGTGCGGGGTTACATTAAGGGCAAGGGATGGTCTGCAGGGAAGTATCCAAGGAGTGTCAGGTTTTTCATGGGATGTAGAGGGTAATCAGGACAGTGTTGGTGGGTCGGATCTAGTGTGTGGGGGTTGGAGGAGTTCTCCTTGGGAAATTGAGGGTTGGATCTTGTAATGGGTTGGAAGTACATAAAGTTTGGGGGAGATGCTTGACTGGAGGATTGATATGAAGAGTGATTCAGTGTTAAGCTGGGTGGTGAGGGGGCTGGGGGAGGGGCAGAAGGAGGGACTGGTCAGCTTTATAGTGGCCAGCAAGTGGGACAACTTTTACTTCTAAACTTTTTTGGCTAGCTCTTAAAATAAGGAAGTCCGGAGCCTCCAAGGTCTCTGACTTCAATTCAGATGGGAACTTGCTCAGAGGATTCCGGATGCCAGGTAATTGCACATTGGAAGTTTTAACTTCCCAGAAATTCCCACAGAGCCAAGTGCATGGGAGCTTCCACATAGTCCCAATGCACGACTGATGTCTGCTCTACTGCTTAACTATCCTCCCTTCAGAATATCTGGGTAATGTAACTGAGGAATAGGAGTAGTTAACTTTTAGGAATCAATTTAGAAATTGTTGAAATCATAAACAAATGATAAACAGAGACTAAAGGCTTGGAATGAAGTTAGCTCTGAATACTTTGTTATCTATTTTAACAAAAGTCTTGTATAAATAATTTTCATAATAAATCTGAATTTTATCTAAACTCCCAGACAGGATAGGCAGCTCCTGTCATTGGTAAAAAATGGATCTAAGTCTGTGACATTTGAAGATCATTTGAAGATCTGCGCACTTTCATCAAAATAAAGGGCGATCTTTATTTGGTCAAAACTGGCATGCCCTTACACAAATAAAATTGACAAAAAATTAAAAATAGATATTGACAGTTATTGCACATGTATTCAACTTTATGGTAACAATTTACATAAAACTTACCGTCTGTATTAAGTGCAAGCATGACCAAAATCTGACAAACAGCATCTGTGCCATGCCATTATGCTGAAAAGTGTATGACCCAGGTTTCCCAATGAGTGGTAGTGAGTATGATGACAACCCACATGACACATCTTAACTCCAATATTTAACTGTAATTTGTAAGAACTTGGAACCAACAGAGGAAGAGCTATCACAGTGACAGAAGCGATGGCCTAATGAAATTATCAGTTAACTGTTAACCCAGAGATCCAGGGAATGTGCTGCAGACCTGGGTTTGAATCCCACCATGGCAGATGGTGAAATTTGAATTCAGTTAAAAATACACTAGAGCTCAGAGTCTAATGATGACTCTGAATTGATTGTTGGGGAAAACCCCATCTGGATCACTAATGTACTTTCGAGAAGGAAACTGCCACCATCATCTTGTCTGGACTAAATGTGACTCCAGACCCACAGCAACATGATTGATTCTTGACTCTGTGATGGGCAGCCAGTGATTCCTTCATACCATAAATGAATGAATAAATAAATGAAATAAGAACAATCAAAGTCAGTGTCCCAAATTCATAATGCCTCCCTTGTGCAACTGGGGATATTGAGAAGTCTAAGGGAAATACTTTTCTCCAGGAACAGGAGGGTGTAATCTGCTGCTTACACTAAGAAGTTATGGCTGGGGGTAGCTCAGGTGGTCAGTAGCAGGAATTATCCATCAATCCAGATTTACTGATTTTACGAGGTCAGGAAACGTGAAAACATTTATACATTCACCTCAACCTGCTGTGTCCATTACCTTAATGTATTACCCTACTTTTGAGACTACATCGTCAGATCACTGACCTTGCACCACCTACCAATCGTGTTATTTCAATGCAATTCCTCGCTCATATTCCCGTCTAACCATCCATCAATTCCACTCATGCTCATCAATATGAAATAATAAGCCACTCCCTCACCATCACACTCACCAAATATACAACAAGGATTATCCACATTGAGCACAGTAGGCCGACAACGAGGGCCATGCTACCATCAGAAACATGATGATTCATGTCCTCAAAAAATGTTCTTGCTTTCTGGCCCACTCTGAATCAGAACGATGAACATATAATGAAGATTTAAAGTACTATGTTTCATGTTGCACAACCTGTTTACTATAAGAAAACTATTCTTGTTCCTCATTACTAATTGATTCCTCAGATGCTGAAGCAGTCCATGTCCATGTATAGCAATTGGGCAACATTTAAATTTCAGCTAATAAGTAGCAAGTGAGCTTCAATACAGGTAATGAGCACCTCCAAAAAGAAAGAATCTAATAATCACCTTGACATTAGTTATCTATGCTTTGGGAATTTCAATAAGTTTTTGTATTAAAAACACTTTACCCAAATACTCCTGTTGGTGAGGTAGACAAAGGGACACAGCATTCAGTTTGTAGTTCAACTCGACTTTATCAACAAAATACTCCTTGGTAAAAATGATGTGGGCATTTCCCAAATTCCCACATTATTTACTCTCTATCTCTATGCGTCTGAGAAAGGATATTACACGCAACAATCCACGTGTTTGAGCTGGGCTGTTGAAATCTCCTTCCTCACCAATATACAGCTGGTTGTCTTTGAAAAAGGTTGTTCTCTTAGTTTAGGGTAGAATTTCTCTCTTTCGCTCTCTCTCACTCTCTTTCCACTTAGTTGGAGCTCTGCTACAGGGCCAGGTCAAGTCTTCCCCACCTCACAATGGATCTTCCAGAGTGTTCTGCAGCCTTTGGCTAATGGGCTCATGAGTTGGGTTCAAATCACCCAGTTGGGTCATGCCAACACCCTTCAATGTTGCCATTCTGTGAGGTGTAAAGTGATGTACATTAGGCAGTAAAGATGCTGGCATGTCTGATTGATATTCTCCAATACACAACCTTGGGCTGGTTATAACTCATTCCCCCTGAACCAATGTAACCTTTCTGATCTTGTCTCTGATCTCTGTAGCTGATAGATTCTGGCTGCTGTTTAATTTAGTTTGCCCAATTTTCTAATTTCAACTGCTGTGTGTCAATTTAGAATCTTTGATTTTAGTCCTGTAGTTGCTTGACATTTATTATCATTACCGTAATTGAATTTCCACTATGAGCATCCTGGATGTTATCATTGACTAGAAACTTAACTGGATAAGCCATATAAATCTGTGGCTGCATGGCCAGGACAGAGGGCTAGGAATTCTTCAGTGATTGCTCGCCTGAAGTCTCACCACTGACTTTCTATTCTCTACAGAGAATAGAAGACAGAGCGTGAAGGAATATTCTCCACTTGCCTGAATGAGTGCAGTTTTAACTACGCTCAAGAAGCTCAACACTATCCAAGGCAAAGCAACCAACATGATCAAATCCATATAAATATTCAGCCCCTCCACTAAAATGAGAACACTGTGTTCTGTAACAATACACTGAGCTTCCTTCAACAGCACCTTCCAATCTCTCAACATCTGAAAGAACATGGACAGCAGTTACATGGGAATACCATCACCTATAAGCTCTGCTCTGAGCCATGTACCATCTTGAAATAAAAACAAAAACTGCCGAAATGCTCATCAGGTTAGCTGTGTAGTTTTGGAGATGAACAGAGTTAGGTGTCAGGTCATGGTGGCATCTCAACCTGAAACATTATCTCTGTTTCTCTTCACAGTGCAGACAGAACTCTATTTACTTTTGAAAATATGATGCTGACTTGGAACTATATTTCAAATTGTTCAGCTGCTGCTGCTGCTGGGTCAAATTCCTGAAACTGCCTTTCAAGCAGCACAGAGTGTATTGACAATATACTGAGTACCGTGGTTCAAGAAGGTCACTCACACCATCTTCTCAATTGCAATTAACAATGGGCAATAAGTGCTGGCCTTGTAGTGATGTCCACATCTCATGAAGGAGTAAAACAAAAGCTGAGGAATAAGAAAGCAAGGAATCATAGAGTCATATAGCATGGAAACAGACCCTTCAGTCCAACTAATCCAAGCTGTCTACAGTCCCAAACCAAACTGGTCCCATTAGTATGCGTTTGGCCCAAATTCCTCCAAGCGTTTCCAGTTCATGTACTTATCCAAATGTCTTTTAATTGTTGTAACTGTACCTGCATTTACCATTTCTTCTGGCTGTAAATTCCATTTATAACCCACTTCCAGTATTAAAAAAGTTGCCCCTCATGTCCTTCTTACCTCTTTCCCCTCTCACTACTGAGCCACCATGCCCCCTAGTTTTGAATTATCCCACCCTAGAGAAAAGATCCTTGCTATTCATCTTATTTATGGCCCTCATGATTTTATGAACCTCTATAATGTCACCCCTTAACTTCCTACGCTCCATTGAAAAAATGCCTAGCCTTTCTTTATAACTCAAACCCTCCATTCTTGGCAACACCCTGGTAAATCTTTTCTGAACCCTTTCCAATCCAATAATATCATTTTTACATCTGGGTGACCAGAACTGTGCACAGTACTCCAGAAGCGGCCTCACCAACATTCTGTACAACCTTAACTTGATGTTCAACTCCTGTACTCAATGGTCTGAATAAAGAACGCAAGTGTGCTTAACACCTTATTGACTGTCCTGTACATCTGTGCTGCAAACTTCAAAGAATTATGCACCTAAACCCCTAGGTCTTTCTGTTCTACAACACTGCCCATGGCCATACCATTAATTGTATAAGACCTGTCATTGTCTGTTTTACTTAAATGCAATACTTTGCATTTATCCAAATTAAACTCCATCTACCAGTGCTCAATCCATTGACACAATTGATCAAGATCTCTTTGTAATCTAAGAAAAACCTTTTTCACTGTCTACTATGCCACCAATTTTGGTGTCATCCACAAACTTAATAACCACGTGTTACAAATTCTCATCCAAATCATTTATATAAATGGCAAACAAAAAAATGGATCCAGTTCTGATCCCTATGGAACACTACTGGTCCTCTGGTCTCCAATCCAAAAAAAACCCGCCTCCACCACCCTGTTTCTTGCTATCAAGCCAATTTTATCCAATTGGCAAGTTCTCCATGAAAGGACAGGTAGGTGCAATATGAAGTGGAGTGAAGACAAACGAGACAGACCCTTTTCATCTGGGATCCATGTGAACAAATCGTTCATATATTATATCAGTCACTACACAGCAACTTCACATTCACTAACCTTCACTCTCTTACCCACTATCAAACTATCTTCTTTCTGACAGCATAATAAATGTCACCTGGTAATATAGATGATTGTGAAATATATGTGCGAATTACAATCATGAACAAAATGCACAAAAATGAATTGATCACTCTTGTATATTCTGTTTCCCCTAATGCTCCGAGCACTCCTGTTATAAAGACTAAAAGTATGTTAAGATTAGATCCCCGACAGTGTGGGAACACACCCTTCGGCCAAATCAGTCCACACCAACCCTCTGAAATGTAACCCACCCAGACCCATTTCCATCTGACTAATGTACCTAACACCACGGGCAATTTAGCACAGCCAATTCACCTGACCTGTACATCTTTGGACTGTGGGAGGAAACCCACACAGAGACAGGGAGAATGTGCAAACTCCACACAAGCAGTCACCTGAGGCTGGAATTGAACCTGAGACCCTGGTGCTGTGAGGCAGCAGTGCTAACCACTGAGCCATCACACCACCCACACACTTGAGTCAAGTGGACTACAAATGGCCTTGAGTAAGTGAACACTGTGTGACTGAGATCAGATTGCATTTAACTGGGCCTGACATGCAGCAACTGATCTGCCCAGCAGGCTGGCTAGTTACAGGGTGAGTGGGAACATGAATAATGTCATCTTTAGGGAGGACAATGCATTTATGTTTGACAGATCCATGCCTCAAAAGGAATATAAATGCTTCTCTTTTGCACTGATAGACTGCGCTTCCTCATCACTGAACATGGGAATTATTTGAAGAGCCTCATTCTCCCGTTAGTTGTTCAGTTGTCCACTGCCATTCATAACTGGATGGGGCAGGATTGCAGAGATTAAATTAGATCCACTGGTTGTGGAATCACATCTTCATAGAATGGGAATGACTGAGGCTAGTTTTAATGGTAGAGCTAAAGCAATTACATAATAATATGCTCTTTAATTTTCCCAGCCAAAATGGGCAACTTTGCACTGATCCTTTTTAATCTCCATCTGCCAGATTCTGGCCCATTCTCTGAGCCTATCAATATTCATCAATAAACTCTTTATGTCCTCATCACTGCCTACTTTCCCACCTATTTTACAATCATCCATGAACTTTGCTATGTTACATTCTGTCCCGGTTTGCAGAGATCGATTGCAAATATTTAAGATCCAAGAACTGATCCTTGCAGCATCCCACTAGTTACAGTTTGCCAGCAAAACTAGGGTCCATTTATTCCGACCCTCTTCTGTCCCTCTGTCAGCCAATCCTCTATCCAAACCAATATAGTGTTGTTAACCCACTGGGATCTAAGCTTCTGGATCAGTCTTTTACGCAGCACCTTTTCAAATGCCTTCTGGACGTTAGATATACCAGATCCACCAGATCCCCATTATTTACCTTGCTGGTTACATCCTCAAAGAACTCCAACAAATTTGCCAAGCATGACGTGCCTTTTATGAAACCCTGCTGACACTGGTGAATATTTTTCCCAAGTGTTCACTTATCTCCTCCTTTATGAATGACTCCAGCAACTTGCCCACTGCAGAGGTCAAACTGCAGAGGTTTATACTTCCCCACTTTTTAGCTAAATTCTGTTTTTGAATAAGAGTGTCCTTATTCCAATCCAATAGTATCTTTCCAGAATCCAGAGAATATTGGAAAATCATAATTAATGCATCCATTATCTCAACTGCCACCTCTTTTAATATCCGAGGGTGCAAGCCATCAGGTTCTGGGGACTTATCTGCCTTTAATCCCATCAGTTTATTTAATAACTTTCCCTTAGTTACAGTAATTTCACCAAGTTCTTTTGTAGCAACTGCAGTTTTTGGGAAGGAATTATTATCTTCCACCATGAAAACCACAACAAAGTACAGTATTGGTATAGTGCCTCTGCAATTTCGGCATTTCCCGTTATTGCCTCACCACTTGTGTCCCCTAAAGGGTCAACATTTACTTTCACTAATCTCTTCGATCTTATAAAGTTATAGAAGCTTTTGATATCAGTGCTTATGTTTTCTGCTAGTTTCATTTCATAGTTCATCTTAGCTGTTTTGAGTTTGTTTTCAGTAACCCATTTCTGACATTTAAAGTTTTCCCAATCTTCCAGAGTGCCACCATTTTTTGCAGTATGACATGCCCTAGATTTTGTCTTTATGTTCTGCTTGACTTCCTTGTTAAGCCATGGATTTTTTTTCACTTCTTTACAATTTCTCTTCCACTCAGGAATATACTTTCATTGAGAGGTATTTAGTATCATCAATCAGAAATTGCATATAAATTTGAAATTCCTACTCTTTGCTTTCTTCACCTCTACTCAATTATTGGGCATTTTATCAGTTCACATCAGGGCTGGCAATGTCACAACAGTCAAATCACTGGATGAGTAATCCAGGGATCTCAGCAAATGTTATCAGGACAGAGGTTCAAATCCTACCACAGTAGTTGGCACATTTGAATTTAATTAATTTTAATCAGGAATTACAAGCCAGTCCAATTGTATTCATTTTGTGAAAAATATATATAGCTTCCATTAATGACAGATAATGTGTCTTTGCTGCAGGTTAAGTGACTAAGCCATTTTGTTGGTCTGCAAAACACTATTTTACGCTATGCCTGATTACTTTCAGAAAAGTAATTGCACAAACAACAAGTTATGTCTCTGAAAGACGTAACAAGGAAGTTTCAAATCATTTGTTTCCTTAAGTCTTTGCATCCAGCAAGGTGTTTTTATCCGATGCTGCAATACTTATGTTATCCCTTGTAACATAAGAAATTGGTTTTGGATAATGTGATATTGACAACCATTTATTACAGCTCACAAATATATACAAATATCACATTCACAGACTCATCAGTGTCTGGTCTGGTGTTAGGCTGTTTGATTATTACACAAGAGCGTGAATCTAGTAAAATGTCATGCCTCAAAGTCTTTACAGTGGAGAAGGACATGGAAGCTAGAGAACGTGCGGAAATAAATGCGATATCTTGAAAAATGCCCACATTACAATGGAGGAGGTCTTGAAATGCATAAATTCCTATCACTGGATCAGATATGCTGTGGGAAGCCAGGGAACTGATTGCTGGGCCCCTTACTGAGATACTTGTGTCATCGATAGTCAGAGTTGAGGTGACAGAAGACTGGAGGTCTGCCAACATGGTGCCACTGTTTAAGAAGGGTGGTAAGGAAAAGCCAGGGAACTATAGATCAGTGAGCCAGACATCAGTAGGGGCAAGTTATTGGAGGGGGTTCTGAAAAATAGCATTTACATGTATTTGGAAAGGCAAGGTCTGATTAGAGATTGTCAAGATAGCTTTGTCTGTGGTAAATCATATCTCACAAACTTAGTTGAGATTTTTGAAGAAGTGACAAAGAGGGTTGATGAAGGAAAATTAGTGGACATTGTCAATATGGACTGGAATAAGGCATTTAACAAGGTTTTATATGGTCGACTGTTCAACAAGGTTAGATCTCATGGAACATAGGGAGAACTTGACTTTGGGATATAAAATTGGCTTGAAGGTAGGAGACAGCGTGTGGTGGTAGGGGGTTGCTTTTCGGGCTGTAGGGCTGTGACCAGTGGTGTGCCACAAAAACCAGTGCTGGGCTCACTGCTTTTTGTCATTTACATGTATCCCCTGCTTTCCAGTTGTACAACATTCCTATGAAACCTTTCGTGAGTCAAAATGGTGAAAAGCAAAGAAGCAATCATTTATATGGGAAAACATCACCTTTTTTCTTAAAAGTGAATGCCCTCTTCAGATTTCTTTCAATTAGCGAAAATATGTACTAATGTAGGTCTTTCCTAACAGTAAAGTGGCGTACAGAAAACTTTCAAAAAGCGGGGGATACCTGTATATAAATGATTTGGGTGTGAATATAGAAGGGATGGTTAGTAAGCTTGCAGATGACACCAAAATTGGTGGTGTAGTGGACAACGAAGAAAGGTATCTCAGTATACAATCAGGCCTTGATCAGATGGGCAAATGGGCTGAGAAATGGCAGATGGAGTTTAATCTGATAAATTTCAGGTGCTACATTTTGGTAAGGCAAATCATACTTGTATACTTAATAGGAGAAAGTGAGGACTGCAGACGCTGGAGATCAGAGCTGAAGAGTGTGCTGCTGGAACAGCACAGCTGGTCAGGCAGCATCGA
This sequence comes from Chiloscyllium punctatum, assembly GCF_047496795.1. NCBI lineage: Eukaryota > Metazoa > Chordata > Chondrichthyes > Orectolobiformes > Hemiscylliidae > Chiloscyllium > Chiloscyllium punctatum. The sequence continues at coordinate 133,350,761 of NC_092741.1, read as the reverse complement.
AGGAGCAGGAGAGTCGACATTTCTAGCATAAGCCTTTCATGAGGAATCAGGCTTGTGCTTCTTGCGATAGCAGGGGAAGGTGCTGGGAGTGGCAGCTCATCGACTTCACAAACACCTGCCACCCCAACTTCAAGTTCAATAATAGTAATTATTGTATTATTCAGTTAAGGTTACCAATAGCTAAGTTCTAAATTCTTCTTTATTTTGTTTGTATTTTAACTAGTGTTTAAATACTTTGTGTTTTGATTAACATCGAGTAGTTTGACCAGTCACATTGCACCTGGAACATGGTACTTCACATCTACCATTAAATTAAGAAAAGGTTAGGGTCTAGGCAACCGTCTCAAAACATTTTGTGGTAGCCTGGTCTCGTCCATAACATCATGAAGGAAATAATATAATATTCTGCAGTTCTGTCATGCCATAATTAAATCAATAACTTTTGTACATCAACCCATAGCATCATGAATGTCAAACAAAAACCAGATGAGGCTTAGCCTGTGATAAGCTCCCACTGGATGAACAGTCTGGCAGCACGATCTGTCAAAACTCATCAATGATTAATATCAATTGGAATAAGGTAGCAAATGGCAATCATACCACTTTATCAGTTCACCGGAAAGGACTCAATGAAGAATCTCAGCACATTTGAACATTTTCTGAGCTCAAGAGCAAAAGTAAGTTCTAACTCTTATGGTGATGCCTGACCTGCATGGCCAAGTGAGAGGCAGAACAGGTACCTGGCTGGGTGAAGGAGAGGCGATGTCGAGTTGTGCAGCAGCTGACCGACCATGAGAGGTGAGTGCTACCGCACTAAGCAGGTGATCCTGAGAGTGTGTCAACATACAGCTGTCCTCTGAGGAATTGCACTTTATTCAAAATGACTCAAGGTCATAGATGCCATGCACACATTGTGGAGGCCTCCCTGTCCCTCTACAGAATGGCTGGAGTAGTTTCAGAAGCTGCTTGGAGTGGATTTTAAATGCAGGAGGCATCAGTTGCCCTGTGGCTGGGTAACTGTATTCAGGCACTTATAGGGCTTTGCTCAAAGCACGAAGCATATCCACCATTGGAAAGACTCAACGACATTTGTGATTTGACACCAATTAGCAATAATCAGCTATCTGTCAGTGTGGGGCTAGATCAGCTAGAGACTGTAGGGTCCAACACAACACCCAGTTTTCAAAAAGGCTTCTTGCTGACCATCACCAGATCCACCTCCATAGAAGTGGTAATATTCTGCCCAATGCTATTGTTGCTATCTGTGACTATCTATCTGTTCACTCACAATGAGTCAAGTTCTTATTGGGACAGATATCTTGAGATTCATTAATACCTGACTGTTTGCATAGCTATAATATCATAGACTTACACATTGTCTAGTTGTATGTGTTCACTGATATCACTGTACATTACATACACATTTCTGACTGAAGATACCAGACTAACTCAATTAGACAGAAAGAGTAACTGAATACCTTTATACTGGAATGGTACATATTGTGATGTCACATAACATCATGTATCTGTCTTAAAGGTACAAGCCCTTCTGATCTGGAATCTACATCATAACACAGCAGCTCAATGGGCTGTGTGTGTGCACATGCATGTGTGTGCGATCATGTGTGTGTTCATGCAGTGAGTGTATGTGGAAGGTGGGGTGGGGAAGAGGGATGTCGGTAGATCTGGAAAGAGAAACCAAGATTCAGAATATAAAAAACGACTTTATAAAAAACTGTTTTTTTGAAAAGGGGAACAGTTTAACATCAGTTGAGATTGTTGACTCAGATCTCTTGAGGATCCATACTATTTATAATTTTTAGAAATTAATACTAACAAAAACTATAAGAAAGCCTATTAGTGATTATATCCACAATACATAACATGCTATGGCTTAATTTCCTTTCTTATGATGAGGTGATAATTTAGCTTTACAGCATTTTATGGCTTTTATTATTTACAGATTTCATTATTTCTCCTTAACTCCTTAATTCATAAGGCAAAACTTGGAAAACAAACAGTGGATACTGAGTACTTGGTAAATATTTGAAAATACTTTAGATTGATTATACAATGAGGTAGACAAATAGCGTATTGAATTTTAATTTACTTTAATTATGGTTAAAGTATTGCAGTACAGAAAGTCATAAATAAGCAACGATTCTAATTGAACATAGGGTGAAATGAGAGTCATAATGCATTTCTTAGTTTGATATCTGGGAAATAAGGCAAATGAAATAAGCCAATACAAAGTAAGATCAGTATTTTATCATTCCACACACAATATGCAAAAGAATTCAAAAGCACTGATTGGACTATAAATAAGAATAGATTCTGCAATCACAGCATTGAACAGAGCCTGGGTCTATGCAGTGGGACAACTCTAATTCTAAGCTAGAAGCAGAAAAGTTAGATTTATCTGTTAGACTTCAGTTTTGGACAGCATGCTTAGCAAAAAAAATTAAGTGTCTTGGAAATAGTACAGAAACAAGGACAAGACAGAACCCAAATGTAAACAAGAAGAGCCATGAAAATAGTGTTAATGTTGCATTTTGGAAAGGAGGAGTTAAAGAGAAATAATGACATCTATAAATAATAATAGCCATAAAATACTGTAAAGCTAAATTATCACCTCACAATAGGAAAGGAAATTAAGCCACAGTTTATGTATTGTATAGATAATCACTAGCAGCTTATGGTTAAGATAGAGCACTGCCAGTAATCCTTTGTTCTAGTTTTCTAAAACTATTTTAATTAATCCTTCGTTCTAAGCTGAGTCTAAGGATCTATCAAATTAGCCATAGTGGACGATAAACCACTATGTAGTCTTAACAAGAAAAGGCACATGTCTCATAAAGCAAGATGTATTTCAATGTATGATAACAACAGATGCAAATTGCATTGACCAATGAGGCATAGTTACCATCATAGATTCCTGATGAAGGGCTTTTGCCCGAAACGTCGATTTTCCTGCTCCTCGGATGCTGCCTGAATTGCTATGCTTTTCCAGCATAACTCTAATCTAGAACATAGTTACTGTCATGTCTCACTGGGGTAGCGCACTGGAAATCAGACCACATTTTCCTTGAAGTTATCACAAAAGTTAAAGTATTTTATCAAAGTACACAAAGTCCCCAATTTATTTGTCTTGGATTAACAGAAAACCTAGGCCAAATTTCAGGACTTAACAAGAACTGCTATTTATCACAAATAAATAGATTCTCAACACCAGTAAACAATTATGAAACACTGACCTATAACTCTACCAGTTAAACTTTAATCCCTTTCTAAATATAGATATTCATAGACAAACAAAAGTATTGTTGTTAAGAGTAAAAAGAAAGGAAAACATTGGGGAACCAGTTGAATTGTGCCAGTCCTTAAGGTTTGATAGGTGTTATTTTTGTTTCACAAATCTTCATTTCTCTGATCTTTTCCTTCCTGTTCTTTCTAGAGTCATAGAGATGTACAGCACAGGAACAAGCACTTCGATCCAACCCATCCATGCCGACCAGATATCCCAACCCAATCTAGTCCCATTTGCCAGCACTTAGCCCATATCCCTCCAAGCCCTTCCTATTCATATACCCATCCAGATGCCTTTTAAATGTTGCAATTGTACCAGCCTCCATCATTTCCTCTGGCAGCTCATTCCATACACTTACCACCCTCTGCGTGAAAAAGTTGTCCCTTAGATCTCTTTTATATCTTTCCCCTCTCAACCTAAATCTGTGCCCTCTAGCTCTGAACTGCCCCCACCCCAGGGAAAAGATCTTGTCTGTTTATTCTATCCATGCCCCTCATGATTTTATAAACCTCTATAAAGTCACGCCTCAGCCTCTAGCGCTCCAGGGAAAAAAGCCCCAAACTATTCAGCATCTCCCTATAGCTCAAATCCTCCAACCCTGGCAACATCCTTGTAAATATTTTCTAAACAGTCGCAAGTTTCACAACATCCTTCTGATAGGACGGAGACCAAAATTGCACGCAATATTCCAAAGGTGGCCTAACAACATGCTGTACAGCCACAACATGACCTCCCAACTCCAATACTCAATGCTCTGACCAATAAAGGAAAGCATACCAAATGCTGAAAAGTGTGTTGCTGGAGAAGCGCAGCAGGTCAGGCAGCATCCAAGGAGTAGGAGAATTGACGTTTCGGGCATAAGCCCTTCTTCAGGACTTATGCCCGAAACGTCGATTCTCTTGCTCCTTGGATGCTGCCTGACCTCCTGCACTTTTCCAGCAACACATTTTTCAGCTCTGATCTCCAGTATCTGCAGTCCTCATTTTCTCCAAGCATACCAAATACCTTCTTCACTGTCCTACCTACCTTCTTCATAGGGGAGACAGAATTTCTGAATTATTGGTTCAAATAACCACCTTACAGCAACTGGTGAGAGAAAACAATTGGCTTTCACTCACTTCAGGCATTTTAATGGGGAGAAAGCCACACTATTTTCCTTGCCAGAGGTCCAAGGAGTCTTGCTGTGTCATCAAACTCACAAGTTACCCAAGGAACCAATCAGAGAGTTGCTGTCAGGCTGATGATCTTTGGCATTGCTGTCAGAAGAATTATCTCCACTGTGTACCAGCCTCTAAGAACACTCATGGTTCATCTCCAATCCACTTATAGGATATTTCTTAACCCAGGTGGCAGCCTCAGACCATGCTGACATGGTCTGGTGTTGAGACCTTCACTGCTGGTCCTGGGGAGGACAGGAAGTCCTGTCTGTGCACCACTAGTCCCTCCACACAAAGCAGGGCAATGACTTACCCCATCATACAGTCATAGACCTATACAGTACAGAAACAGACCCTTCAGCCCAACTCGTCCATGCCAACCAGGTTTCCAATTAGCCTGCATTTGATCTATATCTTTCTAAACCTTTCCTGTTCATGTATCTGTCCTATTGTCTTTTAACTGTTGTATTTTCTTTGAAAGTTCATTCCATAGAGATACCACCCTCGGTGTGAAAAGATTACCCCTTAGATCATCTTTAAATCCTTCCCTTCTCATCTTATACTTGTTACTTCTGGTTTGAACTTCCTTATCCGAGAGAAAAGATCCTTGCTATTTACCTTATCTATGCCCTTCATGATTGTATAAACCTCAACCTTGTATGCTCCAGGGGAAAATGGTCTGACTCTATCCAGCCTCTCCTTATAGCTCAAACCCTTCAGGCCTGGTGAATCTTTCAAAGTTTTCTAAGATCATCCTTGCACCCCTTCTAATTTAATAACATTCTCCCTAAAGAAGAGCAACTAGAACTATACGCAGTATTCCAAAAGTGGCCTCACCAATGTCCTGTATAACCATAACATGATGTCCCAACTCCTTTACTCAATGCTCTGACAAATGAAGGCAAGCGTGCCAAACACCTTATTCATCAACCTGTATACCTGTGATGCCACTTACGTGCAGGACAGTTCCATCTGACCGAATTTGCCCAATTGCACCAAACAAGCTGTTAAAGATGGTGCAAGAGAAAGGGATGCCAGTGAATTGCAGGATATCTAGAATTGCTAGATGGTAAGTTGTTTCAGGAATGATACGTGGTATGTGACAGAGCTATTGAGATAACATTGGTGGTCAATTACATAAGTTTGGTAAGATACAGTGAGAAAACTCATTAAGTCTCATGTTAGAAATCCCTCAAAAAATCTCAATAGGAGGCCTGACTGTGTTCCCCCCTCAGAACCTATATAGTTCAGTTGCCTTTTCTGCAACACAGTAACAAATCAGCACTTCAAGCACAGTCTCTCCCAACTTCAATCCCTGTTTTTAACCTTTTGAATTGCTGTCTGTGACCCTTGAACAATCCTCTCACTCAGCAGAAACAATTGTTGCCATCTCATAAGCTTTGGAACTGAGCATGCTATGAATGTTATATTTTCAGACAATGCTAGCTACCTTGGTGAAATTGGACGCACACAAAATGATTTATTTTCCACAGGAGCTAGCGATGACACCTCTGTCTCTCTTGGGATCTCATGCTCAACTGCCAGTTCTCCAGCCACAGACTGTGTAACAACTCCAGACTGGATAGAACAAAATGCAGCTTTAATATTAACTCCTTCAGAGCCATTACCTGATCCATCATAGAACGTAATCAAAGTTTGTGAAAAACGAATCGGAAATTGGAAGAACTTCTTTAAGAATAGGAAAGATGAGCAGACAGTAGAAGGCACAAAACTACTGGAACAGTTCAAAGTACAGTCAAATGTTCTGATGGAAGAATTAGAGTACAAGACAAGTAAATTTTCATTGTCTGAATAACTTTTACCTCTTACCGAACTTCCTGCTTTCCTAGTTTAGTCCTGCTCAAATGGTACAAATTTTGAAGAATATACTGCCAATTGAGTCCAGGTTTCATATTCAGAATCAGAAATTGTCAAAATTGACTATCTAAATAATTTGAACTGATGATGGATGCAAATTGAACTTCAAGGAATTGAAACTGAGATTTAACAGTGAAAAAGAGGAGAATAGAATTCACCTTCGTAGGGTGTTATCGAGTCTGTCCCTAAAAGCTCATCTACATTCAAAAGTCATTAATCGAGGTGAAATGGGGACAATGATTCTGTTCTAAAAACAGTGCATTAAGCAGTAAAGCTTACTCATTTTTTTGCAACAGAAATCTGGTCCATTGGCAAGTACTTGGATCTATTTCCATTTATTTGATCTGTACAAGGTGTACTGATTTGACAAATACAGTTCGCTACTTGGGGTGAATATGACACATTTGGTCTAAATGGACAAAATTGAATTGTCAGGCAATCAGCTATTCACGCTTGTCCTCCTTACTGAATTGTATTTCTGAAGCCTTTTCATTTTAAGTAGTCGTACATTGCCTGCTGTCATCTACAACAGTGCTCAAATTCCATAGACATGCATGTAAAGTCTCATTCTTTGATTGCAGCAGAACGTTGTGGTTAATTTTTGTAATGATGCAATTGAAACAGAATTAGAAAGGATTCATACGCCACTTATATCTTTGTAGATTCAGGGAATGATATAATAGTTACTGAATAGCTAGAAAACATGTGGCTTCTCCTCAAGTACAGGATTAGAGTGGTGCTGGAAAAGCACAGCAGGTCAGGCAGCATCTCAGGAGCAGGAAAATCGACATTTCGGGCAAAAGCCCTTTATCTGGGCTTTTGATGAAGGGCTTTGCCTGGAAAGTCAATTTTCCTGCTCCTCAAATGCTGCCTGACCTGCTGTGCTGTTCCAGCACCACTCAAATCTTGACTCTAATCTCCAACATCTGCAGTACCCACTTCCACCTCTCCTCAAGAACAATCCAGCTTAGTGCCATTTTCCTGCCATATCCCCATAATCTTGCATTATTTTCTCTTCAGATTAATATTGAAATGCCTTTCAAAAGCCCTGATTGGATTTTTCTGCACTGTACTCTCAAGCAGGCCCTAACCATGTACTCCATTAGAAAAGGGCTTATGCCTCTTTTATTTTTTTGCCATTCACTATTCACAAGATAAGTTGAGGGAGTAACCCTGTGGTCCTCTGGGACTGTGGCAACTTTCCCTTGTTGTTTAAGACAGGCTGATTTTATATAATTTTGTAATATTATTCATTCTTGGGATATGGGCATTTTTAGTAATGCTAAGATTTGTTGTCCATAATAAGCTGCCTTTGAGCAGTTAGTGTGGATTTTCTTCATTCTGTGTTATCTTAACGTTCTACATGATTAACGTTAACCCATTTTTTTTGTTAAAAACCAACTCAGGCACCAATTTATTTTGGGTTCTTCTTTATTTAAAAAGGCTTCATTTGTTTTGGAGAATCTCTTTAACTCGGAGTCCACTTTTAAGGATTTGATCTATGAATTATACTAAGTATTTGTACATTCCAGGTCTGTAGCAGCTTCTGAGATCAGTGAACACTTCACACCCTAGTACATGTAATGTCTTTTGCAGTTTGACTAACAGCAGGAATAGGTGTGTTTTTATGTTTTGTCCTTTAAAAAAGGGTCTCTTGGCTGGGCTATGAATATTATAATTGAGAAACTGTCATTGATTTTCCAGCGATATCAGTTCTTACTGTGAACATACTTCAATAAATTCCCACCTTTTAGCCTGCCCATATTGTCACTGACAATGGACATAAAGTCAGTTCAAAATAGGCAGAGATTGGATAGTTGAGATCTCCAGACCCTTTTATTGTTTTCTAATGAATGTAAGCATCTGTATATGGGTAGGAAGCTACATAGTGGTCATCGGAGATGGAAATTACATCCATTATATGACATCATCAATCTAATGTATTGTGTGTCAGAAGTAGTTCATTTCGAGGAAGAACAAGATCAAGCACTCATTAATTGTTTTTGTAAAATTTGATACAGAATTGTATTTTTCTTCAGCTGAGTGCTTGATAAGTATTGTTTTCATATGCTTCCCTCAAGTAAAAATAAAGAGCATGAGTTTTCTCAACTTTGATAAGTACTGAATAAAGGTACAGCTTTGTTCAGCAATAGGAGGCCCTATTAAAAGATTCCTACCATATAATTTAGCCTTTCAAATGTTGCATGCAACCCATGATTATTAGTATTAGTGAAGCTTATTGGATACTGACTGGGTCTATTATAATTTATTGTACAACGTACTGTCAATAAGCAACAACTTCAAGTATTTTCATGAGAAGCTAAAATGGTATAACTATTTTTAAATAATTATCTGTTTCACTCTGAGTATTTTCTTTGTACTTTTCAAAATACTTGCTTATTTAATGTGAGCTGTCATCTGATGAAAAATACTGTGGAAATGAACAATTGTTGAAAGCAAAACACTAGAAATATACAGCACTGTACAAAAGCAGCTGTACAATAGTTTTACGCAGCTGTTAAGGCTATTTGGGTGGTTAGTGTGGGCTAATTATAAACATTTGTATCCTAACTACCAGCAAGTAATTTTACTGACTTACTACTGCAAATTTAAATCTAAGTGACCAAACAATATGTTCTCAATGATTGTTTTTACTATTCTTCCTGACTCCTAGGGTTATGGATGTTGAGTTTAATTTGTATCAATGAAAGAAAGACACAGAATATCCAAAGAACCATCTAGAAAGTGGTAACAGTCTACCTTACTGCAATGTCTTGCAAATGAACAACCAGGTAATGAAGACATTAAAAATACACATTTATATTTAAGCACTTAACTCAGATGTACAAGGTGGATCTCCCTCTTCAAAACACTTGGGTCATTGTAACTTTTTGTGAAATGGGCGATAATGATTTTACAATTACCTGCATTTTACAATATTGTTCCCAGATATAATCACTCCCAGTGATGCCTATATCAAAAAATGAATATGGAATTCATACATCTTAAAATCTGTAACAGAGTTTGTTATTTCTAAAGTTGCACATATAGAGGACAAAAACAAGCAAGAAAGAGAAAAATAAAATAAAATAAAGAGTTACATTTACATAGCACCAATGCAACGATCTACACAGTCAAAAAAAGTATCTTTTAAATTACAGCAATCATTGTACAAACATCGTTGAAAGCTTGGGTTTACACTTCATTCAAAAGACAGCACTTCCAATCATACAGTAATAGAATGTCAGCCTGATTTTAGTCTCAATAATTTTTATAAATCCATTCACATATTCATGGAGTCATTCAGCCCAGAAATAGACCCTTCAGTTCAGTGCCATCCAGAAATCTGAAATTAATCTTGTTCCATTTACCAGCATTTAGCTTATATCCCTCTAAATCCTTTCTAATCATACACCCAACCAGATGTCTTTAAGTTTTGTAATTGCACCCACCTCCACCACTTCCTCTGCCAGCTTCTTCTATACACACACCACCCTCTTCGTGGAAAAGTTACCCCTCGGGTCCTTTCTAAATCTTTCCCCTCTCACCTTAAGATTATGCCCTCTAATCTTGGACTGTCTTACCCTGGGGAAAAAGACTTTGGCTACTCATCCAATCCATGCCCCTCATGATTTTATAAATCTGTTTAAGGAGACCCCTCAACCTCTGATGCTGTTGGGAAAGAAACCCAGTCTATTCAGCCTCTCCCTTTAATTCAAAGCCTCCAGTCCTGGTAACATTATTGCAAATCTTTTCTACATCCTCTCAAGTTTACCAAAGCCTTCCTATAGAAGGTTGACCAGAATTAATCACAATATTCCAAAGGTGGCCTCACCAATGTCCTGTACAGCCATAATATACCTCCCAACTCCTATACCCAATTTTCTGACCAATGAAGGCAAGCATGCCAAATACCTTCTTCACCACCCTGTCTACTAGCAACTCCACTTTCAAGGTATTGTGCACCTTCACCCCTAGGTCACTTTGTTCGGCAACACTCCTCAGGGCCCTATTATTAACTGTATAAGTCCTGCACTGATTTGCCTTATCAAAATGTAACACCTCACATTTATCTAAACGATACTCAATCTGCCACTCCTCATCACATTGGCCCATCTCATCAAGGTCCCATTTTACTCTGAGATAACCTTCTTCATTGTCCACTATATCACCTATCTTAGCGTCATCTGCAAACTTACTAACTAAACCTCCTATACTCACATCCAAATCATTTATATAAATGATGAAAAGCTGTGGAGCCAGCACTGATCCTTGTGGCACTCCACTGGTCACAGGCTACCAGTCTGAAAAGCAACCCTCTACGACCACCTCTGTCTCCTACCTTCAACCCAATTTTGTACTCAATTGGATGGCTCCCCCTGGATCCCATGTGGTCTAACCTTACTAACCAGTCGATCATGTGGAACCTTGTTGAAGTATTTGCTGAAGTCCATACAGGCAACTTCCACCAGTCTACCTTTATCAGTCTTATTTGTCACCTCTTCAAAAAATTCAATCAGGTTAGTGAGATGTGATTTCCCATGCACATAGCCATGTTGACTATCCCTAATCAGATATTGCCTTTCCAAATCCATGTAAATCCTATCCCTCAGAATCCCCTCCAACACCTTGCCTTTCACTGACATCAAGTTCACTGATCTATATTTCCTTGTCTTTTCCTTACAGCCTTTCTGAAATAATGGCACCACAGTAGCCAACCTCCAGTCTTCCAGCATCTGACCCATGGCTGGCGATGCTACAAATATTTCAGCAAGGGACCCAGCAATCACTTCCCTAGTTTCCTATGATTTTATCATAGGTATGATTACTAATAGTTTATGACCTATGCAATGTTCTCAGGAATTATATTTCTAGTTAAATTATCACAAGTTTGAGTGCTGGTAACTGCACCTGTTGTAAACAATGAATCAGCAGGAATAAATAGACCCAACAGCACTTGTACTCACAATATAAAGAATGAACATCAAATTGTTTACAAACTTTCACCTGACAATCTCTACTCTTGCTTAAGATTCACTGAGTTTGTTCACATGTCCTTGAGGAATGCGGATACAATTTAAATAAAATATATAGTTATATCTGATCTTTCAGCCTTTTGAAAACAGAACTGTTAAAACTTTACAGTTTCTTAAGAATTTAATTTCGTGGGCCCTTTAATTATAATGTACCTTTTAAATCCTGCATCAATTGAGTTTACATATATTCTTTCACGATACATGTTCTAAAATGACTTGCATTTCACAGGGTCAAAACAACATGCATAAAATACTTTCAATATGCATATAATATATGTTTAGCTTTGTTGATAGCAGCTTCACTTTGGATATTTTCAAAGACAAGGATTTGCATTCCTATCTTCAATCTCTTTTAACAAACAGAAAACATAGGTTTTCCAGCAATTTCTATTTTTTTTGTTCTAGATCCAGCATCCATTGTTCTTTGTTTTATTTCAACCTTTGTATTTTGTTAATTGTTTAAAGGGGAAAATATTTTGAATTAATAATAATGTAGTCCCTTGGAGATGGAGCCTGGTGATATCTGCTATAATTAATGCAACCATCTCCATTGCAATTTCTATTTTTCCTATTTCTATGAAAGTCCTACTTTATAATCGACCTTCAAATCTTTAATTCTTCACACAATTTACCCACATACCTCATCAAATAATTCAATGTCCAAACTAATTTATAGCTCCGCTTCTGAAATAAATTCCAGGACAAGCTTTATGATTTCATTCTTTAAATTTTCTATTTTTCAATCCAAGTAATGTGACCCTCATTCTGTAAGACAGGATTTAGCTGGTTAATATGGGAATATAAAGAGAAATCAATTGAAAAATATGTTGGCCTAAATTAACCAAGGGTAGTTATAGTTGGTATCATTTGATTTGGACTAGGAAGGAAAATTAAAACCTCCTACAAGTGTATGTTGTGCATTTTGCGTGAATATGGGATCTGGCATATCTACGATATCTATCATGATTAAGTAGTTTGCAAGCGTTCTTGGCTAGAGCTCATCTATAAATCGCAGTCAGGTAGACAACTTACCAGTGAGTAACTGGCCCCTATGTAAATAAACATCAGTAAGAAGTTGCCTTCTTTACCAGGAGAAGAGAGAAAATGAGCAGAACAAAGCAAAAGTGATGAAGAAAAGCAAGTAGTATAAGTCATCTTTTTCCGCAAATCTCCCACTTATCCTAATCCTTCTGCTGCAATGAGAAATTATTTCTCTTCCTGTGCCAGCTATTCTAGCCTCTGGTGTCTCTATATGAGACTGCCAATTTGGCATCATAAGAGAAACAGTTTTGTACAGTGTGAAAGTGTCTAGAAGAAATTTAATTGAGAACATCAAAGATGCTTTGCAAAGGTGTCGTCCAGGTATAAGAAACTTTCAATGCATCTATAAAGTCTGCCCTATATAGTCAGAAGCCTTGGATTGAATAGTAATGAACTCAAACCAGTGCAGTCTCCGAAGAATTAACTCCAGAGTCTGGGAGACAGTGAAGAGATTGAAGATTGAAGAGAAAGAGATTGAAGATTGGAATGCAAATCCTTGCCTTTGAAAATATCCAAAGTGAAGCTGCTATCAACAAAGCTAAACATATATTATATGCATAGTGAAGGGAACCCATTGGGAGGGACCCTGTTTGTCTCCCCTCACCTTGTAATGGATACTTTAAGTTCAACCCATGAGCCTTATATGTTTTTGTAACAAATAAACAGTATTTTAGCAAGTGTTAAGTAAAAAGACAGTTTGAGTGTTTGTTGAGTGTTTTAAGAGTAATCAGCATTCCAGCAAGTTAAGGAAGGAGTAGTTCATTGTGTGTTTCTCGTTAACCTGAGTAAAAATTGAGTTATAGTAAATATTCCATGTAAATATTTAAATTGTCTGCCTTCTTAATTGATACCCTATTCTGAGGGTCAACAGTTCATGCAATAATTTCTGCCTGCCTTGCTATCTCATTGAATGTTTAAATTTAACACTCATCGCAGTGGAATTCTAATGCAGTAATAAAGTTAAAAAATATTTGGTATCCTTTGGATCTCCTAGGCACTTCAAAAATGTACACTTGCAGTAGGCCTTAATTTTCCTTTCCATTTCCAAAGCCAACGTTACCTATGTACAACCGCCCTTGTTTAATTTAGGTTAAAATGTTTTCATCTGATTTCTGCACTATTGCCTTATATTCCCAAGTTAACCAACTACACTGTCTCTTACAGAATAAGGTTCTTATACGTATAAGAGATCTATTGGAAAGCATTTTTGAGATTTTCAGAAAAATATCTTAAGAATGTGATTATTTTCAATGGGTCTCACAGAAAAACCAACAATGACTATTGGTTGCAAATCTGTGCTCAAGAATACCAAGTGATCTCTCTCTAACCTGCTTTTGGTCGCACACAATGTTGAGTACAACATGGTTTAAACTGGCTGCCGTGGTAGGTATCTGCCTCAGACCATTTGCACTCTTAGCTTCTAATAGTCTGTTTAAAGAATGTTCTCATAAATAAGTTGCATAGATATGTGATCTTATGATCTTTATCCTCTTTCAAAGTTAAAATTAATTTACTGCTTCTAACAAATACATAATGTACTCACAGCCTTAAAATTTGCATGGAATTTGAGTAAATGCATGATCCTTTAAGTTTGTTTTGAACAGCTATGTAGCCACGCAGCGTGGTTTATTGGGTCATCACTTTCGTCATTTCAACCCTCCCATCACCAGCATTCAGATATACTTTATACTAACCACAAGATAGATTGCAGCAAATCATCAAGCTCTCTTCTACACCACTTCCCAAACCCAGGATCTTCATCACCTAAAAGGAAAAGGTAACCCACAAAACACTACCATCACCTTCAAGTTCCCTCCAATTCACACACCTTCCTGATTTGAAAAGATACCATCATTCCTTCATTGTCACTAAGTCAAACCTCTGGAACTCTCTTCCTAACAGTACTGCTTCAGTATCGACACCACATGGACTGCAGTGATTTAACAAGAAAGTTCACTACCGTCTTCTTAGTAAGAACTAGGGATAGCAATAAATTCTGGTCTCATCATATACCGTGAAAGAATCTCAATAAAGATTGGAAAAGAAATATCAAGCCTGCAGCACTGATTACAACAATGTGTAATGATCTACGTTCCAAGGCACCACTGTAAACAGTCATAAAGGTGAGAGAATTTGAATAAGATAAAATGAAACTTCAGAAGTAACCTCCAACAATATTTACTAGTAACTACCATCCTCCTTAACAAGTCAGAGACAGATTTCCATCTGACCTTACACCACCAAAGTATCACCTTGGTATCACCAAGGAACTTGCATTTTAAAAATACTTCAATCCAGCAGGCACTTTTCTTCAGGTAATGGTGTTGTTTACCAACACAGTTATCTGAGGATTGTTTAGATCAATTGACAGAATTGGAGAAACACAGTCAGAGGTAAAGTGAATAGCCCCCAAAAATGTCAACTATGATGTGAGCAACCAACCAATTTCACACTGCCTGGAAACAGTGCCAATCATTGTGCAGGGGATACAAATTTATAATCCTTTACCATTACTTAAAGTTAATGTGGGCATCTTTCAGGCAAGTTGTACTTTAGCTGTTAGTCATGGCATAATTCAATCTGACATGGGAAACTGTGAAAGTCACAAGATGAGAGCCGACTCCAAGGTTTTCAGGCACTGCACTGGAGGTCTTAATAGAGGCTACAAAAAGAAGGATAGCATTTTCTCACAAGGTAATTGTATGATAAATGATCTCATGACCTTTAACATCTTTCAAAGTTAAAACAATTACCTGTTTGTAACAGATACACCATGTACTCACAAATGTCTTAAAATGTGCAGAGAATTTGCAGGAGGCCCTTCAAATACATTCTTAAAATGCTTTGAAAGCAGATAACCACCAATATCAATGTCAAAATTAATCCCTAAAATCCTGGATTCTATAGCACAACAACTTAGTGCCCTTACACCTGGTCAATGTGACTGGGGATTGAACATCAAGAGTAAAGTGATGATGAAGGCATGACTGTATCACTCACAGCTGTCAGTTTAAATAGCAACATTGCAGATCTTTAGAAGGTAGGTTACAGTAAAATTTACATCAGGTAAATTACTAGGGATGAATGACAAAGACATGACAATTTTCAGCTTGGTAGAGAAAGAAGTCACAGACTGACACACTCTACACGATAGAGACAAATCGGGGAAACTTACAGAAGAATGCTAATAGTTATTGTTGTAATGTGAAATCTAAATATTTGGGAGTGAAAGGGTATTATTGAGCATATCTATATAGAAAACATGGTAATAGAGGACTTTTTACTTTTTTTTAGATTAGATTAGATTAGCTTACTTACAGTGTGGAAACAGGCCCTTCGGCCCAACAAGTCCACACCGCCCCGCCGAAGCGTAACCCACCCATACCCCTACCCCTACATCGACATCTATATCTACATCTACCCCTTACCTAACACTACGGGCAATTTAGCATGGCCAATGTTTTGGGCATAAGCCCTTTTGACTTTCTTACAATTCAAAGATCTAACTACTTCTGTTTTAAATACATTGAGTGACTTGGTTTTCATAGGGCTTATGCCCAAAACGTCAATTCTCCTGCTCCTCGGATGCTGCCTGACCTGCTGTGCTTTTCCAGCAGTACACTTTCAACTCTAAGCTCCAGCATCTGCAGTCCTCACTTTCTCTTCCATGCTAATAGTTCACCAGTGTCAACGAGCACCTTGTTTATTCAAAAACCTCAAAGTTAGCAAAGATATCTTCATTCCTTGCCATTATTGTCCCCGCAGACTTGCACACCTTGAAACAAATTAAATGACTACAAAGTACTTGTCCAGTTGTGACAAAAGCAAGAAGAAGACAAATGTCAAGTAAACTGAAAAAGATGTACTGCTGAGGCTGTATAAGGCTCTGATCAGACCACATTTGGTAGATTATGTGCATTTTGGGGCCTGTATCTAGGGAGGGATGTGCTGGTGTTAGAGAGGGTCCAGAGGAGCTTTATAAGAATGATCTCGGGAATGAAGGGCTTCTCATATGAGGAGCACCACAAGAGTCTTAACGTTACCTGAGTGTTTATTTTCTTATTTGAATTACTGAGGCAATGTTTAGATATTTTTATCAACCTGTTCAAATGTGTTCTGACACACCACTGGACAGTCACAAAGATGTGCAGGTTAGGTGAATTGGCCATGCTAAATTGCCCGTAGTGTTAGGTGCATTAGTCAGGGGTGAATGTTGGGGAATGGGTCCAGGTGGGTTGCTCTTTGGAGGGTTGGTGTGGACTTGTTGGGCCGAAGGGTCTGTTTCTACACTGTAGGTAATCTAATCTAATCTAATCTAATTTAAAAAGTAGAACTTGAACCCAGGGGTCCTGGCTCAATAATAGGGGCATTACCACTGAGCCCTTATGTTACCTACATGTTGATGATCTAATATTTTTATTTGGTTCAACCTATGTGTATCCAAGGTTGAAATCGTTTCTTGATCAGTTACAGGAATCAAGAGTTACAGGAAAAGGGCTGGAACGTGGATGCGAGGAGTTGAGGACTCTCTGTCTGCACTCGATGGAGCTTGGAAGGATGAATGGTGATGTCATTGATACTTACGGAATACTGAGAGGCCTGGATAGAGTGGACTGGGAGAAGATGTTTCTCCTGATAAGAGTGACTAGGCACAGTCTCAGAGTGAAGGAATGACCCTTTAGAACTGAGCTGAGGAGGAATTTCTTCAACCAGAGGGTGATGAATCTGTGAACGTATTGCAGCAGAAGGCTATGAAGGCCAAGTCACTGAATGTATTTAAAACAGATGTAGTTAGGTCCTTGAGTGGTAAGGAGATCAAAAGTTATGGGGAAAGGACAGGAGAATAGAGTTGAGAATCATATCAGCCATTATCCAATGCTGGAGCAGACTCAATGGGCTGAATGGCCTAATTCTGTTCCTATATCTATGGTCTTATTATATAATTGTTATGTTACTGTGAGTAGTTCCATTTTGACTGTGTTCAGCCACATTCAACATCTTACTGAAATATTATTGAAGCACTGCTGAAGTTTGACAATATTTTGATGGGAACGATAACAGATCTAGGGGTGTTAAGTCTCAAGAAAGACTAAAACTTGTGCAGGAGGATGTGGGCAGAAAAAATGGTTGGAGAGGGCATGTGATGTTTCTTTATATAGGAAAGTGAAGACTGAGATCTCATTGAAAATATTTTCAGAATAATGAAAGAATTCCTTGTGTCGGAGAAGATTTTACTTTGAGAGAAGTCCAGAGTTAGAGGTGAGAAATAGGAGTTAGCTGCTGTCAAATACAATGACTAACTCAGAAGAAATATCTTTGTCTAGAGTGTGTTACTCACTAGCCAAAGGAATGCATTAGGAGAATACAGAAGATCAGGTTCAAGAGAACTTTCTAAATGCACAAGGCTGAAACGAGTAGAAGGTTCAGCCAATAAAGTAACAACATTACCATTGCACCACAAGAGCCTTAATGTTACCTATGTGTTTATTTTCTTATTTGAATTACTGAGGCAATGTTTAGATATTTTTATCAACCTGTTCAAATGTGTTCTGACACACCACTGGAGCAAGTGGAACTTGAACCCAGGGGTCCTGGCTCAATAATAGGGGCACTACCACTGAGCCCTTATGTTACCTACATGTTGATGATCTAATATTTTTATTTGGTTCAACCTATGTGTATCCAAGGTTGAAATAGTTTCTTGATCAGTTATAGGAATCAAGAATTACAGGAAAAGGGCAGGAATGTGGATGCGAGGAGTGTTAGATCAGCCATGATCCTACTGAGTAGTGGAGCAGGCTTGAGGGACAATTAGCCTCGCCCTGTTCCTATTATTATGGTTTTTAAAATGGCAACAGGTTGGGAAGGACAGGAGTGCGCCAAGGCCTGAGTGCCCTTGGTATTGGGGAGAAAGCGTGAACAGGGATTGAGTTGGTTGATCATACATGGTCACATTGAATGGCAGAGCAGGTCCAAAGGGCTGAATGGCCTACTCCTGCTCCTAGTTTCTATGTTTCTATGAAAGTAGTTACTGATCCCTTTTAGTAGTTCAGTTGTGGGGAGTAGTCGGAAATGTAGTGAGTGAAGCAGGTCAGGCACCCTGCCTGTTGCTATTGAACACTGTGAAATGAAGAGAAAGTTAGATCTGGGCCTTTGGCTGTCCTGTCAAATGAACATTGCACCTACATGCTGGCTAACAGTCTCACTGGTACAGTGGCTTCTGCAATTGACCAGGTTTGGAATTTGAAATCCATTTGCAAGACCCAAAAAATAGATTTGAATGAATACAATTTCTTCCCTATTAATATGATTGTTCCATGCAAATTGATGTCAGTACATTATAGTAGCAAAAAGCAACAAAACATTAGTGAGGATAATTTCCCTTCCCTTAAATTCTTACACATACAAAATGTTAATCTTATCTGTTACAAGCTTAATGTTGCCTCTTAAAATACACTTCCAGAATTATAAGTCTCATTTGTGGATAATACGATGAATCAAAAACAACACTCAATATGTGCCAACTGCAATTTTGAACATTAAGCTATTCTGGGGACTTTCAAAGGTACTGCCTTCTTAATTTATTTTCCTTAAATGGAACAGAGCTTATCAGCTTGATTTTAAATAGTTTCTGGTGCAGTGTATTCCTGGAAGCTCCTCCTTTGCTGGAAGTGAAGCCAGATTGGTCTGCATGACTTTGCGTGCACTTAAAACGTAAATGTCTGCTAGTTGGAAATGACAAGGAAAATATGTAAATGCTCAGTGCAGACAATCATCAGGACATATCATCCTTGGTAATTGTTCCAGTAAATTGTCATCCAGTTTCATAATAGGCATATGGTAGTTTAAGGATTATGTAATGAGGCATTGATTAATAATTTGAAGACATGAATTCCAATCTCACTAGGATAGCTGAGGAATTTAAATTCAGGTTAGTTTATTTAATCCTGAGTAAAAATCTAGTAACAAGAATGTGACTGTGATTTTCTTTTTCATTTGATGTACTGAAGCCCTTCGGAAAGGAAATCTCTTTTCATGTAAACTGATAGAACTGCAGATGCTGGAAATCAGAAACAAAAACAGAAATTCTGGAAAGGTTCAGCAGGTCCAGCAGCAGCTGTGGAGAGAAATTAGAATTATGTATCCGATTGAGAGACCCTTCCTCAGAACTGATGGTAGCTTGGAAAATATTGGTTTACATGCAAAAGATAGGGTAGGGGAAGAGGTAGGAGTAAATGATAGGTGGGAATAGAGCCCAAAGAGAGAGAAAAGAATAGTTGGACAGACAAAGGAGTGGATAAACATTTGGCTGGGAGGGTGGTTAGCGATTAATGAGGACTGTTAGTGGCTAACAATGGGTTGTATATAATAGCAGGCTATGTGATAACAAGACCCTGTCATGTGGGTGGGGTGGAGGGGTGGTGGCTGGTTTGCAAAAATGGACCCAGAGCTTCCGGTTGCCTGCTACTTCAACACACCACCTTATTCCCTGGCCAAGACTTCTGTCTCAGGCTTGCTGCAGTGCTCTAGTGAAGTTCAGTGCAAATTGGAAGAACATTTTACTGCTTGGGGACTCTACAGCCTTCTGGACTCAATATCAAATTCAATAACTTTAGGGCTCAAACTTTCCCCTGTTCTTAACCCTCCCCCACACACCAGTCTGTTATTACACAGTGGTTAGCACTGCTGCCTCACAGCGCCAGAGACCTGGGTTCAATTCCTATTTCAGGCAACTATCTGTGTGGAGTTTGCACATTCTCCCCGTCTCTGCGTGGGTTTGCTCCGGTGTTATCCCACAGTCCAAAAATGTGCAGGTTAGGTGAATTGGCCATGCTAAGTTGCCCGTAGTGTTAGATGTAGGGGAATGGGTCTGGGTGGGTTACTCTTCAGAGGGTCGGTGTGGGCTTGTTGGGTTGAAGGGCCTGTTTCCACACTGTAATCTAATTTAATCTATTGTTAGCCACTTATGGGCATTAATTGCAGCATACTTCTGGGAATCCTCCTCTAACCGCAATTGGAGGTACACGTCGCTCATGTCCAGCTTTGTGAAAGTCAGCCCTCCGCCAGCTTTAAATATAATATCTCTACGCGAGGGATTGAGTATGTATCCAGCTGCAAGAAATGATTTACCATTTGTTTAAAATCCCCACAAAGGCGATGCGACCTCTCATGCCTCACAATTGATACGACTGGCACAGCCCATTCCGCAAACTGCACTGGTTTGATAATTCCTTCGTTTTTCAGCCTTCTGATTTCTGCCTCTACTTTTGCCCATAAGACAAGTGGCACTGTGTGGACCTTGTAGAATCATGGAATTGCTTCCTGGTCAACATGGAAAGTGGCCTTGACTCCTTTGATAGTCCCTAGACCTTTCTGAAAATCTTCTGGGTATTTAATTAGGATTTCACTGTGTAGCCATTTTCTAATCAAAAAATGTTGAGCCAATCAAGGTAAATATTTCTCAACCAATTTCACCCCATCAAGCTTGAGCCTAAGCCTTTTATTACAATCAGTGGTGACTTCACATCTGAGACTGAAAATGAAGTTGAACCCTTAATCTGCAAAGGTTCCCCAGTATAGGTTCTCACTCGAGCTGAGATCATACACAAACTTAAGGGTTGGAGTCCAGAGTGAATTTTATTAAAGACTGGTTCTGTAATCACTGAAGTAGCCTACTAGTATCAACCTCCATTACTCAACTCGGGCCTGGTGGGACTCTTGCTGTCTCAAGTATGCATACCAGCAACGACTAACATGGTTTGTTGGCCCGGATCCAAAAGAAAATGTTAACTTTTGGCTGAGGCTTGGTTTTGTTTTGCAATTTTGCTGGGGGCTGACCTATTGTTCCTCTGTTCAAGATTATGTCCTGAGTGAGGCTCTGCGAGTGCTTTCAATCAAGTGGTGTCCCTTATGTTCAGTCAGACTGACCAGGATGTCCATTTTCCATCGGCAAACCCTGCAACTCATATGCTCCACTTGCCACATTTTCTAATGGCAAAGCCAATTGTAGTGTCTGTTTGAAGTCCACTTGGGCTTCAGCCTAGTAGGTGCTTTTGCATGGTTACCTCATCAATCCCACACACCACACGGTCTCTCAGTATCTCATTAAGAGTTAAAACAAAGTCACAAGCTTCTACCAATCATAGAATCATAGAGATGTACAGCATGAAAACAGACCCTTCATTCCAACCCATCCATGCCGATCAGATATCCCAACCCAATCTAGTCCCACCTGCCAGCACCCGGCCCATATCCCTCCAAACCCTTCCTATTCATATACCCATCCAAATGCCTCTTAAATGTTGCAATTGTACCAGCCTCCACCACTTCCTCTGGCAGCTCATTCCATACACGTACCACCCTCTGCATGAAAACGTTGCCTCTTAGGTCTCTTTTATATATTTCCCCTCTCACCCTAAACCTATGCCCTCAAGTTCTGGACTCCCCGACCCCAGGGAAAAGACTTTGCCTATTTATTCTGTCCATGCCCCTCATAATTTTGTAAACCTCAGTCTCTGATGCTTCAGGGAAAACAGCCCCAGCCTGTTCAGATTTTCTGGTTCTCGAACTGCCAACTAAAAGTAATGATTTCTCAGAATTAGAGGAGCCTTGGCATCATAATATCCCTTAACTATAGTCTGTTCTGATATATGGAATAGTTCCACTCCCGTGCGATCCTGTATTATAAGAAAATTGCGTAATAGCAGCACCATTTCAACCAAAGGGACTGATATCACGTTATAGCTAATTTAGGTAAAGAAAGTTTGTGTTCTACAACTAATGCTCTAAATTATTCAATCACATTACTGGCAATTCATGTTGAAGAAATGCATGTTATAGCAGAACTGACCCCCGTAAATTAGTCAACTCTTGAAAGGTTTAGGTATCTAAAAACCATTCCTAATAACAGAAAAAGCAGTCGATCCAGAAGGAACTCAGGAGAATTACTCATTGCTATCGAATGTCATTTGCCCAGAAAACATAATGCCCTCTTTCCACATACTGGGCCCAGTCTTCAAAGGCAGAATCGAATGAGTCAAGCTTCCAGAACTGATGCCAGAAATGCTTGCCACAACTCAAAGTCAACTGATGCGAGCAAATTTCTTCAGGAGCGTGCTTTTTTCCTGTTGCTGCTGGAATAACTCTACAGAGGCCGATATCCTGTCACCAAGTCACCCTTTGTTTACATGTGCATAATACTTGCTACTGGACTTGACGCCTCAGAACCAGCTTGCAGAGTGAGCAGAACCTCCTGTTTAAATCTGTCAGCCAGAGCTCCTCAATTGGACCAGATTAACAGCCCCAATCAGAGATGCTGGCATCGTTATAGCCATTATATCCTTCAGTGTCCCATGAGTTGTTGGCTGTCACTCAGAAAATGACTGGTCTATTCTTGTCTTTGTTTTCTGTCTGCTAACCAATTCTGTATCCAGGTTATTATATTACCCATAATCCTATGTGCTTTAACATTACATAGGAATTTTGTATATGGGATCTTATGAAAAGAATACCGCAAGTCCAAATAAATTTGCTTGTCCTCAATTCTACGAGTTATCTTTTGCAAATCCATGTTGATTCTGTCCGATCCTGTTAAGTGCTCTGCTATTAAATTTTCATAATTGATTCTAGCATTTTCCTCGCTACCAATATCAGGCATGCCAGGTTACAATTTTCTCTCTACCTTCTTTTTTAAGCAGTGGGTTTACAGTAACTACCCTCCAATCCACAGCAACCGTTACAGAGTCCTGAAAGATGACCACCAATGCATCTACTATTTCTGGGACCTTTACTTTAAGTACTCTGGAATGTAGATTATCAGGCCTTGGGAATTTATCCAACTTTATTTCTCTCCTAATACTGATTTCCTTCAGTTCTTCCCACTAGAAAATGCATTGTTCAACATTTTTGGGATGTTATTTGTGTCTTCCTTTGTTAACCAAAATATATTAATCAGTTTGCCAAATCTTTGTTTCCCATTAGAACTTTGAAGAGAAAGTGAGGACTGAAGATGCTGGAGATCAGAGCTGAAAATGTGTTGCTGGAAAAGCGCAGCAGGTCAAGCAGCATACAAGGAGCAGGAGAATCGATGTTTCGGGCATGAGCCCTTCTTCAGGAATTCTCTCTCTGCGCTTTTCCAGTAACACATTTTCCTCTCCCGTTAGAACTTCCCCTGTTTCTGATTGTCAGGGACTTACATTTGCCTTCACTAATCCTTTTCTTTTTGCATATTTTCCAATCACGTCATATGTTCCCCACAAGATTATTCTCATATTCTATTTCCCTCTCTTAAACAATCTTTTTGGCTCCTTTACTGAAATCTAAATGTCTCTAATACTCAGGTCGCTGAGTTTTTTTGGCCAGTTTGCATACCGTTCCTTGGATCTAATGGTATATCTAATTTCTCTCGTTAGCCATCATCGGGATACATTTCCTGTTTTGTTATTGTGCTAGACAGGAATGTACAATTGTTACAGTTCCTTCATGCACTATTTAAATGGTTCCCATTGTCTATCCATCACTATTATTTAATGAAGTAAGCTGGAAAGGGTTCAAAAGAGATTTACCCGGATGTTGCCAGGTATGGACGGTTTGAGTTACAAAGAAAGGCTAGATAGGCTGCGACATTTTTCATTTGAATGTAGGAGGTTGAGAGACCACCTTATAGAGGTTTATAAGATAATGAGAGATATAGATAGACTTAATGGTAGTTGTCTATTCCCTAGAATAGGGGATTTCAAGATCAGGGGGCACATATTTAAGGTGAGAGGAGAGAGATTTAAAAAAGACAATGGGGCATTTTTTTTATGCAGAGGGTAGTTTGTGTGTGGACTGAATGCACTGAGCAAGTGATGGATGTGAGTGCAATTACAATGTTTAAACAAAAAGTGGATAAACACATGAATAAGAAAGATTAGAGGATATGAGCGAGGAACAGGCAGGTGGGACTAGTTTAGTTTGGGATTTAGTTTGGGGCGTGGACTGATTGAACCGAAAGGTCTGTTTCCATGCTGTATGACTCTATGAGTGATCCCCAATTTATCATAGTAGTTTGCACCACATACCACAGCTGATGTTAGAACACTCACTGATATTTCAATATTCTTATTTTTAATTCTTCTATCAATTTTGATTTAGGTCTGTAAACTAGGAGTTGTTAGCTGAGAATGACTTATGGACTTTGAAATATCTTATAGTAAAAAGAAAAGAACAGATCAACAAACTTTGTTTGTGAGGCCAAGCCTGGACTCTAATTGCAGGGCAATTCTTGATTACCAACAGACACAGTGACACCACGCAAAGCATTGTGTTTGAATAGATAGCCAAAAGTGGCTATTAACAAAGTCAGTATCTGGGAATTGATTGTGGAAAATCTGGAAGAAACCCTCTGTTCAAGCAGATGGTAGTTTTTGAATGGTAATTGAAGCCTTGGGTTGACATTCAGTCTATCAGGATGGAACCAGAATTGAAGTTATAGAGCCATAGAGTCATACAACATGGAAACACAATCTTCGGGAACTAGTCTCCGCTGACCATCTTCCAAAACCAAGTTGTTTTTATTTGAACAGTGCTTTCAGTGAGATGAGTTTGGTTATCTGAAGATTTATAAACTGTCTGCCTAATCTGTCGCACCACCTTTTGGAAGCCCAAAAAGTAGAAAAGTGAGTTAGACGTACTGCTGCCTATGCCTGGGTGAAGTGAGAAGGTGACACTGTTCGACAATTCCAGAAAAGCAACAAACAATTACACATCTTTTTCCTGTGAAACAATGCATCATGAAAGCCATTTAACTAATCTGGCCAGTTCTGTTATTTATTTTTATTTATCCTTAAACCATATTTGTCTGTCTTCTGTGTGAATGAGGGCTGAAAACAAATGGTTTAGGTTTAAAGCAAAAGATTTAATTAGATGTGAAGTAGTTTCTGACAGGCTATAGAATGGCTTGTCAGTATATGTCTTTCAGGATACTTAGTGGGGATATGTTGACACTAGCTGTGTATCGATTTTACCTTTTAAGATGTGTTGACATATTTTTCAGGACATGTGGTGTTAATGGGTGTAAAAACTTTGATAGTCTTTAACCATTGACTTGGTGTGTGGTATGGAAGGACTCATCATCTTCCAAAATTTGTCTTTTGCTTACTGACTCTGCATTTCATCAACACCCTTGTGTTTGTGCACACACTTAAGACTTGCCTTGCTGCCAGCATTGTTGTGTGATACTGTTTAGTCATTCACCTGTGTTTGTTATGAAGCCTGTGTTGGCTTTTGGAACCATATTTCCTGTCCATGTGTGCCCAATGTCCTTTGGTGACACATTTGTTGCTATTATGAAGAAATGCTTGACACCTTTTGAGTAGATGCAACAGCTGGGTCTATGATGAGCCTGTGAAGTTGTGTTCTTTGCTGAACATTGCAATAACATTAGCTCCACTGATAGCATGTAAGTGATGTTGGTCTGGCACTGTGGCTCCATTCTGGCATCCATCTTTGAGCAAGACACCAATGATATGGCTCTTTTCTTTACCCAGAAGATTCATTGTAGAGGTGATCACTAATCTGATGAGCCTCTCTGAGAGTTCTTCTTCAGAGAACCCTTTCCCATGGCTTTGGCAGTGCCACCTTGCAACAAACTTGTTCAATCAATTCTTGGGGTTGTTGACTGTATGACATGAGTTGGTATGTATTAATTCCGAGGTTAATTCCTACCTTGAGTTGGTCTTCCAATCCCCTCCAGACCTTTCCTAGATCTTCCTGATCTTCTAAAGAAGAAGTGGATGTATTAATTCTGTGAAACTTGTCCTTGTTGATGGCAAGAAATGTTTTAAGACATCAATTCTCAGGATCACTTATCATTTGATCTGAAAATGAACACTTCATTTGTAAATAATTGAAATTCTATAAAGTTATAATTGTCTGCCCAGTTCCTAATTAAGTTTTTGTCTTCCATTTCTTGTTCAAGGATTTTGTTGATTTTTTTTAAGTGGAGTGCAAGACTTGTCTTTTTTTTTCCTTTTGCTTGTTTTGCTTTTTGTCTCTTTTTATTTCTTCTCTTTTCTGTTTTTGCTTTGCTTCACTTTTTTCTGTTTCAATTTCAATGTGGTGTTTTGTCTTTTTGGACTGTTCTTTACGTAAATTGAAATTATAACAGAATAATGACAATATAGGGGTTTTCCTCTGATGTAGCAATGAATTGGAGAGACAAATGGCAGACACAATAGACCTCTCCACATAAATAAGCTGTCTTAGTACAGGAAACCACGTTTTAGCATTTTATATCAGGAGCATCTATATTTAAGCTGTACAATGTGTTTGACAGCTGTTTATCACTTTTAAATCAAAAGCAAACTGATTTTTTTCTAAAGAGAGATAGGACTTCTATTTTAAGCAGGAAGTAGGCAACTCTGCCTTCAGGCAGTTGAATTAAAATATCTCTACTCAAACAAATTGGTGCTGTTAGTTTTCTGAATGTTTTAAAGTCTAGGACTGTTGTCTGGCTGAACTTTGTGAAGGCAGGCAATGGTACACCATATTGTTGTTAGGCTATTAATCCAGAGATTCAGATAAAGCTCTGAGGAGATTATTCTAGGTCTTGACATATGCATATATTAGAGCCAATTCAGTGTCAAGTCTAATGTTAAGCTGCTTGGTTACATACAATAACACGCTTCCATCAGTATGTCATGCTTCATGCAGCCCAGTAATTGAACATAGTTTCTGGTGTGATGAAAGATA
Organism: Chiloscyllium punctatum; assembly: GCF_047496795.1. NCBI lineage: Eukaryota > Metazoa > Chordata > Chondrichthyes > Orectolobiformes > Hemiscylliidae > Chiloscyllium > Chiloscyllium punctatum. The sequence continues at coordinate 133,323,609 of NC_092741.1, read as the reverse complement.
CGTAATGTATATATTTTTTTTATTTCAAACTAGTGGAATATGGGTGTTGGTCACTTTTTTTGGTGAGAAGATTTAATAATTAAGTCAGGCCAGATGTTAAACCAGTATGCAGCAAAGACCAAATGACTCAAGGCCTCCTGGAGTATTAATGAAATTTTGCTTACAATCAAACAAGGAAACAAAAATAAGCTATTAGCTCAGTCAAAAATGAGCATATATTTTCAAGGTTAGCCAATAGCTTCTGCTATTAGTATAGATTCTCCAAAGAGAAAATGTGTTTGTTCAGAGCAGTTAAAGGAATAAGTTACCTTGGTACCTCAGTGTAACGATTTCAGTTTATGAAAACTTTCAGACTATACGTGTTTTTATTGGTTATTCAAAGCTGATAAAGTCTCTGCTTATGAGTCAAAGAAAGAAGACTTTAAAGCTCAAAGGACCATAACCAAAGAGGTGCACAAGGGTTGGTGCTGGGTCCACTATTTTTCGGCATATATATAAACGATTTGGATGTGAGCATAAAAGGTATAGTTAGTAAGTTTGCAGATGACACCAAAATTGGAGGTGTAGTGGACATCGAAGATGGTTACCTCAGATTATAACAGGATCAGATGGGCCAATGGGCAAAGGAGTGGCACATAGAGTTTAATTTAGATAAATGCGAGGTGCTACATTTGGGAAAGCAAATCTTAGCAGAAATTATACTCTTAATGGTAAGGTCCTAGTGAGTGCTGCTGAACAAAGAGACCTTGGAGTGCAGGTTCATAGCTTCTTGAAAGTAGAGGTAGATAATTTGATTTATTTTCTTTTATGTTTCTCTATTTTGCGTAACTAAATTCTGTTTTATTGACAGATCCCGAGGATTTATCAATTAATAGCCCCTTCATTTCCCTTTATTCAAAAACTATCATTAATATTTTGCCAATCCTTATTTATACTAGGTTAGGCCCTGGATTAATTACTATTTCTGGGAGTATTTTCCTTTGTGAAAACAAACACAAAGTATTTTTGTTTCTCTGCCATTTCTTTACTTTCCATTTACACTCTCCTGATACATAATGGGCTCAAATTTGTTTTTGCTAATCTTTTCCTTTTTCTGAACCTTTACTTCTAGTATTCTATATTCCCTTTCTTATTTTTTTCTTGCTCCACTTATTGCAAAATTCTACATACGAACATACAAATTCTAAATTCTGATTCAATATTTGAAATATTCCAAGTGCTTGGACTTAGCGATTTTTTTAAGAGAACAATAAGATCAACATAAACTAGTAAACATAATTCACTGAAAGAGAATTTTCATTAAATCATTTGACGTGAAAAAGGATCTAAGTATTTACAAAGTTGGAAAGAAAATAAATAAAGTCAGAAGGAAATGCAACTGATTTTCAAGAAAAGACCATTAGACAAGCCATTATTTCTTCCATAGTCTACTTTAGATAATTTAGCTCATTAAATCTGCTCAGCAAAAATTCTCATTGGCAATGAAGCAAAATTCTGCAATGTGTCTCCACCTTCGCAATTCTACCATTGAACCTGAACTTTATTCTTCACCCATTTGTGACTAAGGAACAATTATCTTTCATTTTGTATTTATTCATTTTAATTCAAAGATCTACCTGTAACTTCTAACCCTGTTCCAAAAAGATTTTTCTAAAATGCTTTGCTTTAAATGCTGCATGTTGTTGTGATCTTGAATGTACTGCATAAAAGTGCATTGGAAGCAGTTTCCCTTAAAGAAAATGAGATTGTGAAGTGACATGATACATACAGTCATAGTGTCATAGAGTCATAGAGTCATACAGCATGGAAACAGACCCTTCAGTCCAACTAGTCCATGCTGACTATGTTCCCAAACTAAACTAGTCCCACTTGCCCTAGTTTGACCCGTATCCCTCTGAACCTTTTCTATTCATACTTATCCAAATGTCTTTTAAATGTTGTAACTGTACATGCATCCATCATTTCCTCTGGTAGCTCATTCCACACACGAACCATTCTCTGTGTAAAATAATTGCACCTTGTGTCCTTTTCAAAGCTTTCCTCCTCACCTTAAAATTATGGCCCCTAGTTTTGACTTACCTCCTGCATGATTTTGTAAATCTTCCATTGATTGATTGATTGATTGATTTGATTTGTTGACTCGTGTACCGAAAAGCTTTGTTTACAAGCAGTGCAGGCAGATCATAGTAAGCAAGGATGTACAGATCAAAGGCTGTTAAAAAAAAAGTTTAGACAGGTGCATACAGGTTACATTGCACAGGGTGTGTGCCAGGTGAGATCAACATCAGGTCAGCACTATTTGAGGCTAGAGGGTCCATTCATCGGTCTAATAACAGCTGAGAAGAAGCTGTTCCTGAACCTGCTCTATATTGGAAGAGGTTGTAGGAGATCATTACTAGGGTACGATGGGTCTTTGATTATGTTAGCAACATTTCCATAGCAATGAGCTGTGTAAATGGAGTCCATGGATGAAAGGTTGGCTTCCATGATGGTCTAGGGTGTGCACACCACCTTCTGTAGTTTCTTACGGTCCTGGACACAGCAGTTGCCATACCAGGCTATTATGCACCCTGACAGTGTGCTTTCAATGGTTCATCTGTGGAAGTTGGTGAGGGTCCTTTTGGACATGTCAAATTTCCTGAGCTGCCTGAGAAAGAACATGATATGGAGAAGCCGGTGTTGGATTGGGGTGTACAAAGTTAAAAGTCACACAACACCAGATTATAGTCCAACAGGTTTATTTGGAAGCACTGCTCCTTCATCAGGTGATTGTGGAGAATAAGATTGTAGGACACAGAATTTATAGCAAAAGTTTACAGCGTGCTGTAACTGAAGTTATATATTGAAAAAGACTCGGATTGTTTGTTAAGTCTGCCATCTTTTAGAGTGACCATGTTGATTTCAGTTCTTTCACATGTAAATCACAAAACCTTTTTTAAAAATTACATTCTCAAGTGCACTTTAACATTTGGTGTCATGTCGGCTCAGATAAAGTATTGAAGGTGTTAACTCCGTGTGAGGCTGTCTGCGCCACAATGGTCAGACTGATTCTAATCTCAAAACGGATTTACAGAATCTTACATGGATTCATCCAGTTTTCGAGTAAAGTAAAATGTAATTCTGCAAGTACAAATTCACCCCACAGAAATATATGTATATGTGTACATGTGGGTTTGTGTGTGTGTGTGTTGGGGGGGGGGAGGATTATGAGTGTCTGTGAGAGGGTGTGTGTATGTGTGTGAGTGTGAGTGTGAGTGTAAAGGGGTTTAAGTCTGTGAGAGGGTGTGCGCGTGAGTGTATGTGTGAGTGTATGAGAGAAGGTCTGTATGTGTGTGTGTGTGTGTCTGTCTGTTGTCTCTGTGTCTGTGTGTACAGTGCAACGGGGTCACCTATAGTGTGACATGAACCCAAGGTCCCAGTTGAGGCCATCTTCATGGGTACTGAACTTGGCTATCAGCCTCTGCTCGGCCACTTTTTGTTGTTGCCTGTCCCCAAGTCCGCCTTGGAGGACACCACCTGAAGGTCCGAGGTCGAATGTGCCAGACCACTGAAGTGTTCTCTGACTGGGAGGGAACACTCCTATCAGTTGATTGTTCTGCAATGTGCATTCATCCATTGCCATAGCCTCTGTTTGGTCTCACCAACATACCATGCCTCACGGCATCCTTGCCTGCAGGGTATGAGATAGACAATGTTGGTTGAATCGCATGAGTACCTGCCATGTACACGACGGGAGGTGTCCCCCATGTGTAATGGTGGTATCCGTGTTGACACTCTGAAACGTCTTGCAGCGTCTACTGTCAAGATTGTATGGTGTCGTCCTGAAAGCTGGGCAGTTTTCTGCAAGCAATGATCTTTTGAGGTCTGGTGGTTGTTTAAAGGCGAGAAGTGGAGGTGTGGTGAAGGTCTTGGTGAGGTACTCATTCTCATTGATAATGTGTTGCAGGCTGTGAAGAACATGGCGTAATTGTTTGACTCCTGGGATGTACTGGACAATGAAAGGTACCTTGTCGGTTGCAGCTCGTGTCTGTCTCCTGCAGAGGTCATTACGGTTCTTTGCTGTGGCACATCGGAACTGGTGGTCGATGAGTTGCGCATTGCACCCTGTTCTTATGAGCACATCCCTGAGTATTTCCAAGTGCCCGTCATGTTCGTCCTCATCTGAACAGATCCTGTGTATGCGTAGGGCTTGTCCATAGGGGATAGCCATTTTAATATATTTCAGGTGGACGCTGGAGAAGAGTAGCATCGTGAGGGTATCCATGGGTTTGCGGTAGAATGTGGTGCTGAGGTGTCCATCCTTGATGAAGATGCAAGTGTCCAAGAATGAAACAGATAGTAGAGAGTAGTACATGGTGAGTTTGATGGTGGGATGAAACTTGTTGATATCACTGTGTAGTACTTTCAGTGACTCCTCTCCATGGATCCAGCGGAAGAAAATATCATCAATGCACCTGGTGTATAGTGTTGGTTGGAAGTCCTGTGTAGAGAAGAAGTCTTGTTCTAACCTGTGCATGAAAATGTTGGCAAATTTGGTCCCCATGGCTGTTCTATGTGTCTGGATGAAGAACTGGTTGTCAAAGGTGAAGACGTTGTGATCAAGGATAAAGCAGATAAGTTGTAGGACGGTGCTCGGAGATTAGCAGTTGTTGGTGTTGAGTACTGAAGCTGTTGCCGTGATGCCGTCATTGTGGGGGATGCTGGTGTAGAGTGTGGATACAACCATTGTGATGAGGAATGTTCCTGATTTGACTGGTCCATGGGTGCTGAGTTTGTGTAAGAAACCTGTAGTGTCATGGCAGAAGCTGGGGTCCCCTGCACAATGGGTTTCAAGATGCTTTCGACATAGCCAGAGACGTTCTCACACAGAGTTGCATTGCCTGATACAATGGGACATCCTGGTGTACTGGCTTTGTGTATCTTCGGATGGCAGTAGGTCTTTTTCAATATGTTATTTCAGTTACATCATACTGTAAATGTTTGCTATAACTTCTGTGTCTTACGATCTTATTCTCCATAATCACCTGATGAAGGAGTAGTGTTCCAAAAGTTAGTGTCTCCAAATAAATCTATTGGGCTATAACCAGGTGTGGTGTGATTTTTAACTTTGAGGAAGAAGGGGTGTTGTCGTGCCTTCTTGATCATCGCATCTACATAGGATATGCAAGATAGGTTGCCGGTTACCATCACTCCAAACAACTTGACATTTTCAACCTCAGCTCCATTGATGTAGATGGGAGCTTCAACCTCCTCTCTTTAAAATTATTATACAAAAAAGATATTTCCACAATGGGGAAATCAAAACTAGTGGTCATGTATATCAGATAATTATTAATAAATCTAACAAGGAATTTAGGAAAAGTTTCTAGTTTCAGAAAATGTTAGAAAGTGAAAAGTGCTAGCTGGGTTTTTCAGCTGATTAGCATAGATAGATAGAAAGGAAATAAATACATGAGGGAAAAATTAAAAGAAAGCTATTTTGGAAAGACTAAAGCAATAACATGGAAGGAGGCTTGTGTAGAGCAAAAACATTTCAGACAAATGAAGACAGTCCCCGAAGGTTCCATTCCTGAGTCTGTTCACAAGTCAGTTTGTATGTAGGTTGGAAAACAATGCAGGACAAAATAAAACAGCTGCTCATTAGTACAGGAAATGCTTGTTGGTCAAATATTTAAAATTACATCCCTGTACGGAATTGTATTCATAAGTGCGAGTAAGTATGTCAGTCATTCGTAAATTGGGATCCCTTGTAATTGTTTCTGTGCTGTAAAATTCTATGCTTTTTTTTGCAAATTTCAATAGTCATTTCAAGGGGAATTGGATAGATCCTTGAAAAGGAAAATAATTTGCAGTGTCTTGCCCATAAAACATGGATTTAATTTAATTACTTCTTTCAAAGAGTCATTCATTACAGCCGTTCAAGACCAAATGGTCTCCTTCTGTGTTGTCATTCCATCGCATCATGACATTCTATTAATCAGCTGAGGATATGTGCCAAGATAATTACATTGGATATTTTCTGACACCTTTAATTCTCAGTACTTTGATAAAGGTATACTTTATATACAAAAGCAATAAATAAATACATTTTCAAAAACCAATTGGTAAGAAAGGATAGCATGCTATAGCAGTTGGTTCACTGCCAGGGGTAAGAGGACATTGCTCCAACTTACAAATTCTCAAGCACAAACTTTTGCAACGGTAACAATGTAAGAGTTACTCAGACCAGGAAGGTTTTGTGAAGTCCAAAATACATATTCCTTTCTAAGACATCAAAACTGCCTTCTTCCATTGTCACCATTTCCATCAATACCTTCCTTCTCCAAAATTATATCCAAGATTGCCAAGCTACACTCAGCCCAATTGGAATAAGAGTTACTGAATTAAAAATACACGCGTAAGTTGTGCCATATTGTCAACATTAAAGTCAATAGCCAAGTGTTTGGTACAAATTAATTACCTTCACATTTTGCTATTTCATCTGCAGTCAGATGAGCAGGACTCCATAGTGACAGCAAAGCTTCAGACAGTCAGAGTCCATGGACTTTTAAAACCGACTTATGTCGTCCACTTCAGCAATCTGCCCGTTAAGCCTATGAAGTAAAATTTTTCAATGATAATTGGATAATTATGGCACCTTGCTGGAGATTTTTCACCAATCAGCTAAATGAATGGCATGGATTAGGTCATGCACCTGTGATTTTCCTGTAGCCCACTATGTGCAAGGGTTCTTCAGCAGAACAAAGTCATGAAAACTTCCACCCATTCATTTTTGGATGAAAATCTTGAGACTGTTGTCCATTCTTACTCATGCATACTGAGAGTTATTTTAAGTTGTGTTCAGTGATGTTTGAACCATGACATGATGAGTCAATTTGCTCGGATCGATTTTGTCAATGTGATGAGGCATGTTGAGGGAAGTTGATTCTGGCAGAGAATTACTTTCATACAACAACATACCTCATGTTAACTAGTTTTGCAGCAGCATGGAATCTGACAACAGTGTTGACTGAGAACAGTGTGTCACATTGATTGAGGGAATGTCTTATCCTCAAAATGAAATCGAACAGATATCTATCTAATAAATTGATTTTAGAGCATTTTTTATGCTGAGATACGTTTTAATTTTGCAATTGTGTTTGGTATGAAGTAATCAGAATTTAAACTATTGTGAAAAGAACAATCTTGCTAAGCTAGAACTGAAGACTGTTTCTGTTTACTGATGTGCTTTCTTATGTGCAACTGGAAACCAGTAACACAGTAATGAATTCCCCTTAGATTTAGAGCATCAAAATCAGGTTTACTGAGTTCCTGCCTAATGGATCTTGCTACATAAAATGGACTTACAGGGTTTTATTTATCCCACAGGGGAGTGTTGCTGATTTATAATCATTTATTCTTTCCATTCTTATCTATTATTTACTTGGTGAAACATCCCTGGTACGGTTTTCTGAAAATGGCTGAATATTCCGGGCATCCTGTTATGAAATGGTGGTAAGCCTTGCTTACTTTATTGAAGCTTTTCCAAAAGAACCAATTCCTTATGTGAAGGAATTGTATTAAAACAATTAGAAAGCTTCCTTTTTCTTACACTATAGTTGGCATTTTATGTTTCAGTATAAAGTCAATGGTGCTGCAGATAATTAGTGAGCAAGATTTGCAAAACAGATAAAATTCACAAATTGGCACCTGAAGAATACTTCAAAGTTATGAACACAATTGTGATTTTAGAAAAGGTATGAATAACTAGAGTATATTGTTTTAACTTTTATGTCCATCTAGACTGATTTCCAGCATCTGCAGTACTCACTTTTGCCTAGTATTGTCATATATGCCACACTGTTAGTCTTGAATATTCATCCTGAACCTTCACCTTGAATTCACAAATATGCAATAGGAAAACCAAAGGGCATATTCTATTGTTGAGATTGCTACATCAATCAAAATTTACCGATTGGGAAAAAATAGTTTCAGCATGATAATTTGTCCATATGGTAGATGTGGCTTTGACTTTGAATAATATTTTAAAACAGATGATACCGAATTTCCAAAACAGAATTTAAAAACAGGGAAAGATAAACAATGTTCTGTAGATATAATATCACATGTTTTCTTAATCACAAAAAGTTATAAGTGCTTCCATATATGTCCCTTACAGTTAACATGATCATATTTACTGTTTACATTGTATAAATCTCTTTGTGCCCCTTGAGACTCACAAATTTGAATATGTAATCTGTGGAATAGAATTTTTTAATTGAAACATTATTTGCTGATATATATTCCTTCATCATCAACCAAAATAAATCTACAGTTAAACATTTTAAAGTAAAACTGAATGCAGAACAACAGGAGGCATGCATCCAGATATGATGATAAAATAACAGAGGCTCTTACCATAGATCCTACTCCTCAGATGCTGCCTGACCTGCTGTGCTTTTCCAGCACCACTCTAATCTTGAGTCCATAGATAGGTCGGTCCAGAGTTTGACAATACTGTACAAGTACAAATATTGAACAAATTATTACATTTTAACAATGATCATCAACATCCTAACAATATATGGATAAGATCTTTGAAACATTCAAAAGCCTGAGAAGACTCTGTCATCAGTATGTCATTCAGAAAGAAACATTGAGTCCTATAGAAATGATAGAAAGAGCTTCAAATGGATTTAAGCAATATGGATAATAGTGAGATAGGGAAAACTAGACGATTAGTCAGGCAAAGCTTTACGCAATATTTGGCCTCAAGGTGAGTACCAAGTTATACAGATCTTGTATTTTGATGCAGATCTCTCCTTAAGTACTCAAAAATGAACTTTAAATATCCTGTTACTATGTCTTAGGGTATGTTTATAAATAATATTGAAAGAGGAGCCATAATGATGCTGGCACAAATGCCAGTAGTTCTATTCACACCTCCCAAGACCAGTTTTCTAGAAATAATCAACTGTTGATTCTTTATATCAAATAAGATTGCTGCAAGACATGTTTTAATGAGGTTTTTCATCTTGCACTCATCAGGAAATTTGGAAGTGGACTCTCCTAGGTAGAGGTATGCCATGGAGCATGTACCAGTTAATGTTGACTGTCTTTAAAGCTTTATTTAAGTTTTAAATCAGGCAGTGAGATGAGAGTGACAGCCCTTGACATCCAGGCTGCATTTGACAAAGCATGGAATCAAGGAGCCCTCGCAAAGCTAAAATGAATAGGAAGAGGGAGAAAGCTCTCAGATGGTTAGAATCATAGCTGGCACATAGGAAAATGGCTGTGGTTATTGGAGGTCAGTTATCTCAGCTCCAGGACATCTCTGCAGAAGTTCCTCAAGCTAGTGTCCTAAGCGCAACCATTTTCAACTGCTTCATCGATGACCTACACCATGAGGTCGGGAATAGGCATGTTTGCTGATGATTGCACAATGTTCTGTAACTGCTGCAACTTCTCAGAAACTGAAGCAGCCATGTTCAAATGCAAAAAGATCTGGCTTGGTTGGAAGAATGGCAAGGAACATTTATGCTAGAGAAATGCCAGGTAATGACCATCTCCAAAGAGAGACAATCTCACAACCACCCTCAATATGCAATGGCATTACCATCACTATATTCCCAACTATCAGCATACTGGAAGTTACCATTGACCAGAAACTGAATTGGATTAGCCATACAAACACGATGACTGTATGAGTAAATCAGAGACTAGGAATACTATTGTGAGTCCACCAGCAACAAGACACAAGTCACGATTATGATAGAATATTCCCTATTTGCCTGGGTGAGTGCAGCTTGACGCCATCCATGACAATGGCAGTACATTCACAAACATCCACTCCTTCAACCACTTATGCTCAATAGCAACAGTATATACTCTGTGTCCCCTTCACACTTCACTTCAGCTCTCATGAAGAGTCATCTAGACTCGAAATATTAGCTTCTCTCTCTCTATGGATACCGCCTGACCTGTTGTGATCTCCAACATTTGTTGTTTCAGTACAAATTCTGGCATCTGCAGTAATTTGCTCCTACATTGTGTTTAATTAACTTCCATGTCCCTTCAAGGAATGCTTACCCTTAAGAGGTTTTACTCATCCCTATGACAGGAATTTGGATGTCTCTCTTTACCGTTTATGTCTCCGTTGCTCTCCTTTGCTGGTGTTCAATAGGTGTTTGCCAACATTCATTTTCACAGTCATGTTTCCTTTCTCAGCAACTGCTAATGACTCAGACAGAGCCCAAATGGATTTCAAGTTTAACCCTTCGTGTTTCGAATCCACCCCAGGATTATAAATATCTTCAGGACATACAAGGTTCTTCAGTTTGCTGTTCCTGCCACATTTTGCAATCCATGATCAGTGCCGTGCACACTCTACGCCGCTGTGCAGCAGCATTGACTCACGCTCTCTCAAAGCTGTGCCGTTCTCCTGTTTCACTTCATCCTTCACTTCATCCGTTGCCTCAGCAAAAGTCTCTTTCGCTTTCTTTCGGACATCAGGCTCCAGCAACTTATGGACTCCAACGTCCATCCTGCGAACCACCCCTTAGCGTTCACCCCTTCCTAGCCCTCAGATGCAATCATTTTCTGCCTCTGCACCCAACCCCAGCTCTTGCCATGTGACCAGCTCCTCTCTGAGGCTGAATGTACTGTCCTCGGCAAAGGACTCAGCTTCGTACCCTTATGCCTTCACCTTAATAAATTTCGGGATCATCATGAGGTTGAACTAATTTTCCACCACCTGCATCTCCACGCTTACTTATTCTGGCAGGGCTCACCCCCACCCCCCCAAAAACCCCTCCTTGTTTCACTAATCCCTTCACCATCTCCAGTATTCACCCTGCACTTGGACCCCTTCCCCTGGCCTCTTACCTATCCTCAATCTCTTCATTGAAAACTGCTGTGACATCAGCCATCTCAATCTCTCTGCTCCTCTTACCCACTCTAACCTGTCCCCTTCTGAAATTGCTGCACTTCACTCTCTCAGGCGCAACCCTAATTTTATTATCAAACTGGCCAACAAAGCTGGCACTGTTGTAGTCTGGCGCACTGATCTTTACCTTGCAGAGGCTCGACACAGTCAGACACTTCTTCCTCCCACCCCTAGATCCAAACATCAAGCCATTGTTGCCAGGACTGTTACCGACCTCCTTAGCTCTGGAGATTATCCTCCCCACTGCCTCCAACACGATAGTCTTGCCCCAGTCAGCCCACTTCTACCTCCTTCCCAAAATCCACAAACCAGACTGCTCCAGTAAGCCCATCATATCAGCCTGATCCTGCCCTAAAGAGCTCATTTCCTCCTATCTTGACACCATTCTCTCTCCAGACTCTGCCCACCTACATCCGCAATTCCTCTGATACCCTCTACCATATCGACAATTTCCAGTTCCCTGGCCCAAGCTGCCTCCTGATCAACATGGATGTCCAATCGCTCTATACCTCCTTTCTCCACCAGGACTTGGAGGTGTCGGTGTTGGACTGTGGTTGACAAAGTTAAAAATCACACAACACCAGGTTATAATTCAACAGCTTTATTTGGAAAAACTAGCTTTCAAAGCACTGCTCCTTCATCAGATGGTTGTGAGTGCTTCCAAATGGATCATATCCTGGTGTTGTGTGATTTTTGACATTCTCCACCAGGATGGTCTGAGAACTCTCAGCATCTTCCTCGACCAGAGGCCCGAGCACTCCCAAACCACCATCACTCTCCTCCACCTGCCTGAACTTGTTCTCTCACTGATCAATTTCCCCTTTAATTCATCTCACTTCTGCCAAGTCAAAGAAGTGGCTATGGGTACCCGCATGGGTCCCGGTTATGCCTGTCCCTTTATGGGGTATGTGGAACAATCATTGTTCTAGGAGAAAGTGAGGACTGCAGATGCTGGAGATCAGAGCTGAAAATGTGTTGCTGGAAAAGCACAGCAGGTCAGGCAGCATCCAAGGAACAGGAGAATCGACGTTTCGGGCATCAGCCCTTCTTCAGACATGAGGAAAGTGTGTCCAGCAGGCTAAGATATATTTCCTTCCCCTCCCCTATCAGCGTTCTGAAAAGACCACTCCCTCCGTGACTCCCTTGTCAGGTCCACACCCCCCACCAACCCAACCTCCACTCCCAGCACCTTCCCCTGCAACCACAAGAAATGCAAAACTTGCGCCCACACCTCCCCCCTTACTTCCCTCCAAGGCCCCAAGGGATCCTTCCATATCTGCCACAAATTCACCTGCACCTCCACACACATCATTTATTGCATCCGCTGCACCCGATGTGGCCTCCTCTATATTGGGGAGACAGGCCGCCTACTTGCGGAATGTTTCAGAGAACACCTCTGGGACACCCGGGCTAACCAACCCAACCACCCCGTGGCTCAACACTTCAATTCCCCCTCCCACTCCACCAAGGACATGCAGGTCCTTGGACTCCTCCATCGCCAGACCATAGCAACACGACGGTTGGAGGAAGAGCACCTCATCTTCCGTCTAGGAACCCTCCAACCACAAGGGATGAACTCAGATTTCTCCAGTTTCCTCATTTCCCCTCCCCGCACCTTGTTCAGTCAAATCCCTCGAACTCAACACCACCTTCCTAACCTGCAATCTTCTTCCTGACCTCTCCGCTCCCACCCCCACTCCGGCCTATCACCCTTACCTTGACCTCCTTCCACCTATCGCATTTCCAACACCCCTCCCCCAAGTCCCTCCTCCCTACCTTTTATCTTAGCCTGCTGGACACACTTTCCTCATTCCTGATGAAGGGCTCATATCCGAAACGTCGATTCTCCTGTTCCTTGGATGCTGCCTGACCTGCTGTGCTTTTCCAGCAACACATTTTCAATCATTGTTCTAGTCCTACACTGGCCTACTCCCACAACTCTTTTTCAGTACATTGATGACTGCTTCACGGTCCTATCAGTACCTTGAAATTTTGCCCCAGATTTCACTCCTCTTTGACTTTCACACCATTCATTTCCAACACTTCCCTTCCTTTCCTTGACCTCTCTGACTCTATTTTGGGGAATAAGCTGTCTTCTGCTAGCCACTACAAAGTCACTGACTCCCATAGCTATCCTTACTACAGCTCGTCACACTCCACGTCCTGCAAGGACTCCATCCCATTCTCTCAGTTCCTTCGACTATATTGCATCTGTATGAATAATGTCACCTTTCAAAAGAGTGCTGCTGACATGGTTTGCTTCTCCCATTAACCTGGTTTCTCGCCCACTGAGGTTGACAGGTCCTTCAATGACATCCAAACTATCACCTGTACTTCTACCCATTACTCACAACAGCGTGATCTGGTCCTCCTTGTCCTCACTTTTCATCCCACCAGCCTCTGCATTCAAGGGACCATTCTCTGCCATTTCTGACAATTCCAGCAGAATTTCACCATCAAATACATCTTCCCCTGTCTACATTTCGAACGGCTTATTCCCTCTGGGATACCATAGTCCATTCCACCACCACCAACATTACCCCACCCCTTCCCATGGCATCTTTCTATGTACCCACAGAAGGTCCAACACCTACCCATTCACATCCTCCCTGCTCAGCATCCAAGGGCCTAAACAGTCTTTTCAGGTAAAGCAGCATTTCACCTGCACCTCTTCCAATCTTGTATATTGTATTTGCTGTACCCAACGTGGCCTACACTACAACCCAAACGCAGACTGGATGATTGCTTTGCAGAACACCTCTGGTTTGTGTGCAAAGATGACCCCAAACTTCCTATAGCCAGTCATTTTAACACAGCATCCTGTTCACATGTCCACATGTCTGTCCATGGCATGCTGCAATGCTCCAGTGAATCTCAGTGCAAACTGGAGGGACAACACCTCATCTTCAGACTAGGCATATTCCAGCCTTCTGGATTTAATACTGAGTTCAACATCTTTAAATTGGAAAGCAACTCCCATTCCTTCTATTTCTTTTAGCTTTATTTGTTACATTCTTTATCACCATGCCCTCTCACCCCTCCCTCTACCCCAATGGTACTGTTTCTCTTTCAATTCTGGCAATTAGACATACCATTGTTCTGCCATTCTCACATTCTGATCACTTAATCTGAACTATCAACATCTTTTCTAAACCAGCACTCCACACCCCACCACCCCCATATTCCTCCCACCAACCTTATAGCATAAATGCTCTTCCCACCACACTTCACTTCAGCTCTGATGAAGTGTCATCTAGACTCGAAATGTTAGCTTGCTCTCTCTCCATGGATACTGTCTAACCAGTTGTGATCTCCAGTATTTGTTATTTTCAGTACTATCTAGAAGATGGACTGAAGAAATTCGCCAAAGGACCTTGTACAGCACCTTCTAAATGCTGAAAGGGCAAGGGAACATCACCACATACAAGTTCCCCTCCAAGCCACTCATAATCCTGACTTGGAAACATACCCTTATTCCTCCAGTATCACTGGGTGAAAATCCTGGAATACTCTCCCCAGTAACATTATGGGTGGACCTACACACATGGACTGCAGTGGTTCAAGAAGGCAGCAAACCATCACCGTCTCAAAAGCAGCAAGGGATGGGCAATAAGGTCAGCGATGCCTACGTCCCATGAGTAAATAAAAGCTTTACTTGTGGTTCGTGATGACTTTGAGCCCATACATGAGTCAGCATAATATTCCATGAGAATTAATCTGATCAGTGTAGCCATTATTCTGCAGGAAGCCTTTACTGTGCTTTATTTCAGCAGTACGTTTGCAAGCTGAACACATGGCTCAATCCCAATTTAAGAAGTTGCTGGTAAAGCTAATTTCATAATGAATGGAGCTGTAAGAATCCTAATGCATATATTGACCACTGAAGACAGATAAGTGGTAGATACTAGATATAGATAACATCGATATATTACATAAATGATCCTCTGGCTAATTTCTCAACTGACATCAAGTAAAGGGGGCTCAGTTGACTATTCCATTTCAAAAACAAATTTGAGAGCAGTACAGAATCCTTTAGAACATGTAAAGAAATTCTTACACACAGCTGTGGATTCAGAAATGGCAAACATGTCATCCCCATATTGTCAATATGCAAGGAGTAGGAAGATGAGCATTATTCCATCAAAAACATTTCCCATGGAACCCAACAAATGAATTTTTTTCTGCACATTGAATATGCTATCTGTTTCGGAATGTGCTCTTTTTATATGTTGGAGTTTGTCCTTAAACATAAATCGAGAGAATTAGACAGGACAATTTGGCAGATGTAGATCTTATTTTACAGTACATTTTATTTCTTATTCTGGCGTTACATAATATAACTTGTATAAGTCTGCAATTTTCACTTCTACCTTATGCTAACATGTCCTTACACTGTGATCTTTTGACAAGCTTATAAACTATACTTTCACATTCATCTGTAGCCTCTGCTGTTGTTTGACTGGCCTGACCTTGCACTCTACTGTAAGTCATGAAACACTTTACAGATTCCCAGTCAAGTGTTCATGTGGTGAAATCTTGGCACGTTTGCTACCTCCTTTGTATATTTCTGTCTGTTCTCCACCAAAACATGTGTAGCAACTATTGACTAAATTCCATTTTCATCAAATATCACTGGGCCATTTCCTTTGAAAATCATGTATCCCATAGCCACTGTAGCAAATGTTTTGACATTTATTACTGGTTAGTTGATTTACCAATGTTTGAAAGCATTACAGGATAATTATCATCTGGACATTGTGTTTAACTGCTGGATGTCTTTACTGGAAAGGAAATTACAGTTCAAAGTTTGCATATTTGAAATCAATATGTGTTCTTATTTACAATCAAAAACAGACCTACTTACCTCATACATTTGGCTTGATGATGAAGAAATCCAAAATAATCCAAAAAAGGTTATAAACATACAGGGAGAGTTTTGAAATAAATCAATATCAAAGCACACAAGTGAGGTTTTGTCATGATGCACTCAGTAGATACAAATAAGATTTACAGTGTTTTATTATTGTCCGACAGCCAGGTGAAACTCATCATGAACAAAATTTTTAAATATTAGATTAATTAAGGCTTTTGTGTTATAATTGCATTGTGTAATATTAGTAACAAATGTATTTGAATGAACTCTCCTTGCTATTATTTTAATTAATGCATTGACTTGTTTAACAAAAATATAAATGACTTTGCAAACAAACCAGGCAGACAAAGACAAATCATGAATCCAGCTTTTCATAATTTTGCTCAAATCTTCACTTAAAATGGGCTAAGCCCATTTTTATGTTAATAATGACAACTTACAAATTGTACCGAATAAAACGCCAATTACATTACCATAAAGTAAAATTGGAAGTTAAAAATCAATAATATTTTGGAAGAAAATTTACATTTTAGAATCCCCAGCACTGGATTTCCTATACAATAAAGCTTAGCTATGTACAATATTGAAAAATCCATTGTGTATTTTTATTAAGAACATTTGGTTATCAGCATCTTAGAATTTACATATTATTAGGAAGCAGCTGGTTAAGTTGCAGAAGAGAATCAAATCAAAACCTTTTCATTTTAAGTGATGCCTGAAAGAAATATTCACTATGTTCTTTTGTTTATCCATCTGGTTCAGATTTTACGTGATATAACATCAGCAAAACCGACAATGAAGAGAGACCATTTCTCAGCTATCAATGTCTTAAGACAGTTTGATTACTGAGATGCATCTCAAGATGGCATATCAAAGTTGAAAGGAGTTACATTAATTTTGTTTGCATCACTGCTCTGACAGCAATTAGGATATCTTAGGAATTTTCAGCATCCTACTATTCATTCTTGTGAAAGTTCAGCACTCTACCTTTTGAAAAATATTGCAGGTCAGTTAGAATGTTTTAATGAATTCATGTCTCTAGAGCCAGACTTACAAGGAGTTGGGCCAAATCTGAAGCATTTTAAAAATCATAGATGATATCTGAATGCAGAAGTCCCATCCCCACTTTTGGAAGTTCTCATTTATTTTCCAGTAAGGGAAAGAAAGAGGACAGGATATGAATCAAACAAATGAGAACTCAGGAGGGCTACTTAAAATGAGTGCTGAGTTTAAAAAGACATTTCTTGCCCTTTTTTTAAGAGACTCTTAAAAACTATTTTGGGAACTATTTTGTTCCTACAATTTCAATTAGCTTGAGTTATCATTTCTCATTGGTTCTGGTTACAGCTGAGGCCATTAGTTGTGTTTTTATCAAATGTTCAAAATCAATAAACATGAGCCCGAGTTCAGATTTTGATTGACAGCTTTAAAAACCTATAAAATGATTAGCTGCCTTTGTGATTAGTTAATGGATGTTTGTTTTCACAACAAATTGGCAACTTGAGAAAATATATTTATTTTCACATGGGTTTCATGAATGAGACTTCATTTTTTTTTCAGTATCACAAGTGACTGAGCGCTTTCCTGAATTGCTAGACATTTCTTTTTCATCTCAGCCTGGGGCGCGAGTTCTGCCATTGTATTATGTAAGTAGCAATAATAGAGTTGGGGGGAGGGCATGAGAGTGGAATGTGGGCATGAGGGCCATGGAGGAAACATGTGGAATCAGGGGGATGTGAAGGTAACATGGGAATCTGGAAAATTGTAGGGGTCGAGAGTGGAGTGCTGAAAAAGCATAGCAGGTCAGGCAGCATCTGAGGATCAGGTAAATCAACATTTCGGGCATAAGCCCTTCATCAGGAACTGCTCCAGATTTGCATCTCATTTTTGAATATGCCTACTTTTGCTCCCGGCATGTTGTTCTGCGATTCCCATTGAACCAGTGTTGAATCACCTTCCAGATGAAGGGCTTATGCCCAAAATGTCAATTCTCCTGCTCCTCGGATGCTGCCTGACCTGTTGTGCTTTTCCAGCACTACATTCTCAACTCTGAGCTCCAGCATCTGCAATCCTCACTCTCTCCATGATCACAGGGGTGTGTTAGGAAAGGTGTGAGGGCTAGATATCTAAATACCCTGTGCTGTTGTCTCAGAGATCCAAGGCAGATCTTCGATCCCGACCACTTCAACACTCACCTGCTTCTGTGTCTGCTTTTGAATTCCTCCAGTGGTAGCAATCCTACCTCAACCCCTACCTTCTGCCCAGGCCTTTGGGTTAATAGCCTCATGACAATGCCGCTAGGCCACTTGAGAGTGGAATTCATGTGGTCCTCTTGACTGCAGAGCTAAACCTATTAAAACTGGCCTAATGACATTACAATGGATGATGAGAATGGTGAAAAAGGTCAAAAAAAGGTCAAACAGCCTCAAATATTTTTCCTTATGGTACAATGGATTGTGCCCATGAATAATTGTTCAAAGTTTTGGTCACCTATGTTGAAATGAAATGGAGTAATGACTGGCTTCAATCCCAGTATATATAAAGATATTTTTAATTCATTGCAAGTAATCAAATTTTGCTAGGAATATAAGAAATGAAAACAGAATAAACCCATTGCTGCCATCTCAACTTTTTTAAAAATTTGTTTTGTGGTATATGAGCATTGCTAGCAATGCTATCTGCCATGCACCTTCCCTACCGCCCCTCGAACCAATGCAGTGCACATGCTGTAGGTATACACACAGTGCTGCCAGGGAGGAAGTTCCAGGATTTTGACTCAGCAACAGTGAAGAAGCAACAATCTTAAAAGGTGTATGACTAACAACTATTGAAGTCATAATGGTACTGAAAGAAGTCACATTTTCCAAGAAGCAGTGCCAATACAAATAATACCGTATGATTGTAGTCTATTTCGTTCATGTACTGAACAATTCCCTAAACAAAAAATAGTTCTATTTATAAAATTACATTTGATGGCAAACATGTAAGAATTGTATTTCCATGTGTCTGCTGCCTACATCCTTCTGGGTGATAGGACTTCATGAATTTAGAATATCTTGTGCAAGGAAATTCTTCAGCTAGATGAGGCACATCTTCTGCACTGATCTACTCCTGGGCTTTTCTATTACTGAAGATGATGATGTTAGTGAAGCCACCTCCCCCTAGTTCGGTGTTCTCCACCATCTTTCCTGAGTGAATGTTTCATGTCTCCAGAAGTTTGATCTGATCCATTGATTGTGGAATCACCCATCTCCTTCTGTAGCATGTTGCTTCCTGTTCAGCATATAGTTATCCCTGTGCTGTCACTGCTCCAGGTTTGCATCTCATTTTTGAATCTGCCGACTTTTGCTCCTAGCATGTTGTTCTGAGATTTTCATTGAACTAGTGTTGATCTCATGGTTTTATGGTTATTGTTACAGATTACAGTTCAATATAATTCTGCTCTCCTGCTGATAACCACACTTACTCAAGGATGTACAGTTTCAAACAATTAAATCTGTCCTGAATTCAGCCCATTTAACATGGTGGTACTGATACACAATACAATAGATTTTTTTTCAATAGGAACTTTGCCTCCACAAAGTATTTTAGCTTTTGCTGCCATGGAAATGTGTTTGTGAATAGCCAAGGTTAAATGAAGTCCATTAAGTAAAATATGGGACATTTACAGCACAGTAACTATCTCAGAAATTTTCTATTTGTTATCATGCTGTCTGTGAGACTGTGGGCTTTACGATGTAGAACAGACTGATCCAGAGTTTGTAATTAAGAATAGGGGAGCAAAATGGGGATTGCACAATATGTTAGGTTTCGAAGTACAAGCTGCTGTCTGACGTTTGTAAGGTTTGAGGTTATAGAGCTGGATAAGAGGGTGAAATTAGATTGTTCCAGGAAATAGAAAATGTAATCCAGTCACCATGTTAAGCTATCTGTTGTTTTAAATAATTTCTCCAAGTATCCAGAGTTAATCATGTTGCTGGGCACTTCAGTAGGGATCTGATACACTGATTGCTTATCATCAACTAAAGTTATCCAGTACTGATAAAACCTTCTAAAAGGGAAAGTGCATTGTGGCTACAGCAATTTCTGATAGCCATGAATTAACTCATTCTGGCTTGGGGAGCACTGAAAGATGGTTTGACATGGAAGAGAACAGGTTCCAAGATATTCATATGCTTCAGTGAAGGACATGGTAGGTAAAATGAAAATGTGAACAGATACCCTCTGTCCTCTTGTTGGAGGCCAGCCTTGCAAACACTGTTGCAGTGAAAGCAAATAAATCACCGAGATTAACTCCAGGAGTCAAACCCTAAAGATCTTGAAACAGCACCACAAGAAGCATAATGATCTCACATCAATGATTAAGATCAGGCAATATGATTTCAATTGCCAGATTGTGAATAAGACACCATTAGTCTCAGTTAATGCTCAATTCACAAACCTGACCCACCATCATTCATCCACTTACAGCTCCCTAAAACAGAATACATACCTGATAGTCACATATTCTACTGCATTGTCAAACTTTTACAACTGTTGCAAGCTACACATATATCTAACAACTTGCTCACACTGCCACCTATTCAATTATGACAGCCATATAACATTTTTTGGAGTGACCGAATATGTGGCTAATTAATGAGAATTAACTTAAATGTCATAGAACTTATGAATAGAATAAGATGCATTTAACTGTATGGTGCAGATTCATAGAAATGTAGGAGAGTTTCCTTTACAGACATTATCAGGAAAATATAATAAATCCTCAAACTGAATCACAAGGGCACATTTGTTCGAACATTACCATGGCTTGACCTTGCTTTTAACTAGTACTGAAAAATAATATTTCTGTTCTACATGCTGCCTGGAATTGAAAGCTAGCCTCAGTAACAAGAACCATGACAACAATCCCTCATTGTTCTAATAACACATTTCGTTCATGACTGTCCTTTGGGGAAGAAAATCTGTTGTCTTTACTTAAGGTCTGGGCCTACATGTGACTCCAGACTATAGCAATGTGACTGACTCTTCTTTTCCTTCTATGATGGTCAAGGAAACCATTCTGCTCAAGACCAATTAGGGAATTAGGGATAAATTATCAATGCTGGGCTTGCTAGGAATGCTTAAATCCCATAAAATAATTCTTAAAACTTTATACTATAATGAGCAACCTGGTAAAAAGACTGAGTAAACCAAATTGTTTTACAACGTCAAAAATGTCCTTTAATGTATATGTGTTCAAGACATGGATGAGACCATTTTGCAGCGAATCATCTGTCATTGCAGTTCTATCTGCCACACTTTCACCGCTTAACCCCAAGAAAACAATGTCGTGTCATGTCTTGAGTCAGTTAAATCATCTATTGCTGCAGGGGTCCAAACTCTTTTCCAAGATGATTCCCTTTTCCTGCAGACTGGACTGTTTGAGCTGCCTTCCAAGCAAAGCTTCTTCACCATCCACAGAGGCAGCCATTACAATTCCCTTCCTTCCTGCAGAAAATGCTTGTCAAACTATTGTAAGATTTTCGAACATTGCATTTCACAATGTTTGATAAACGTGATGGTGGAATATCCCACTCCTTAGCTTCATGTCATAATTTTCCACTCGTTGTACCAATATCACTTTGTCTTTGGTTTACCATACTTACAGAGTTTCTCAGCAAGCTCTTGATATTTAATGAAGGCGTGCCCACGATTTCATGCTGTATCATGAACTACTTTGTTTGGATTTATTAGAATTCCTTGAGAAGGTAATACTCAGGATAGATAAAGGGGAAGCAGTGGATGTAATCTATTTGGACTTTCACAAGGCATTTAATAAGGTACCATACATTATGCTACTTAAAAAGATAAGCACCTGTAGTATTGGAGGTAGTATATCATCATGGATAGAGGATTGCCTAATAATTAAAAGACAGAGTTTGAATAAGGGGACCATTTTCAGGTACTTGCAACTACTAGAGTGCTACAAGATTTGGTGTTGGGACCATACTATTCACAGTATAACTTTATGGCTTGGATGAGGAAAACGCTTGTATAAACCAAATGTGCAGATGATACAAAAGAAGATGGGAAGGCAAGTGGTAAGGATGACACAAAGAGCTTGCAGAAGAATATAGACAAATTAATATAATAGGCAATAACTTAACAGATGAAATATAATGTGGGGAAATGTGAGGACTTGAAATGTGGAAGACTAGTAGTAGGGAATGCCCAGAATGTATCCCACTCAAGAATATACTTGCTGTGTTGGAGAATGATGAGAGTGCCAGTTTCTCTAAGGAGTGCAGTCAGAGCCCAGCTGACCAAAGGAGAGACAATAATAGTGGTCGGATATTGAATAGTGAGGGGTACAGGCAGGTGTTTATCTGGCTGTGGCCTTTAAACCAGGATGGTGTGTTGCCTCCTTGGCTAAGATGAAGGATGTCATTAAATGGCTGCAGGATATTCTGAAGAGGGAGGGTGAACGGTCAGCGATTGTGATTCACATCAGGATGAACACCTGCAGTAAGAATTTAAGTGGCAAATTAAAAAGCATGACCTCACAGGTCTCTGGAATTTCTGGATTTTTCCCCAATGTCACTTGAGTGTTGGAATTTGTGGATAGAAGAGATGAATGCATGGCTGTAGAATTGGAGCAGAAGGGAGGGAACGAGATTCTTCGATCCTGTACAAGTGTGATGGGTTGTACCTGGATTGGAACAGGATCAACCTTCTTTCGGGCGATCCACAAGTGTGATTGATGGAGTTTTGACGAATTTGGCAGGGGGATGGGATGCAGTGTAGAGGTAAAGGATGATGCACAGACAAGTACAGAGAAGGACAAAGTCAGCCGAT
Organism: Chiloscyllium punctatum; assembly: GCF_047496795.1. Lineage (NCBI taxonomy): Eukaryota > Metazoa > Chordata > Chondrichthyes > Orectolobiformes > Hemiscylliidae > Chiloscyllium > Chiloscyllium punctatum. Next base: position 133,300,975 of record NC_092741.1, on the reverse strand, counting down.
AAAGCAGTAAAAATATAGTCAAGTTAAGGAACAAGTGAGCACAGCAAGGCTGAATGGCATTTATTTTAATACAAGGAGTCAAGTGGGTAAGGCAGAATACTTGAAGGTGTTGCTTAATATATAATTATGTCATACAGCTGCTGTTACAAAGATCTAGTTGAGGGAGGGACAGGACTGGCAGCTTAATATTCCAGGGGAGTGTGGGGATTTGCAGAAAAGGGGGTGGTATCGCAATTTTAATCAAGAAATCACTTGTACAATGAGAAATGATAACTTAGAAGGTTCATCAAATGAGGCCATATGAGTAGAACATAAAACAGAAAGAGGAGAATCACTTTCTTGGGGGTGAACTATAGACTTCTAAACAGTCAGGGAGAGATGCAAAGACTGATATGTTGGCAAATCTCAGAGAAGTGTAACAGTAATAGAGTGATATCCATGGGCAATTTCAGCTTCCCCAATGTTAACTAAGATAGACAAAGTGTGAAAAGGCTTACAGGGAGTAGAAATTTTAAAATGAGTCTATGAGAGCTTTTTTAAGCTACTATGTTGAAAGTCATGCAAGAGAGGAATAGTGCTACACCTAATTTTAGGGACAAAGCCAGGCAGATATGTAGTAGGAAGCATTTTAGTGACAGTGACCATTATTCAATGAGATTTTAAGGTAATTGTGGAGAAGGACATAGATAGAGCAGAATCAAGGTTCTGAATTTGGTAAAGTCTGATTTTTATGGGATCAAGCCAAAGTGGGCAGTGAGCAGCTACGTTCAGGAAACTCTACACCAGAGCAGTGGGAGGCAATCAAAGGGGTAATGGTAAGAGTGTGGGGCAAACATGTTCCTATAATGGTAAACAATGGGGTCAACAGGTGCAGAGAAGCCAGATGTCAAGGAACATATGGGATTGGATAAGAAAATAAAGGAGGCTAATGGTAGATACTGAAGGCTCAAAAGAGTGGATTGCCTAGGTGAGTGTTTTAAGAGGGTTGCTTAAAAAATAATTTAAGTAAGAAGAGTGAGTGCATGACAAAATACTAGCAGTTAACATTAAGGAAAGTCCAAAACCCTATATTATGGGCAAGAGAATAACCAGTGAAATAGCAGGACCTATTATAGACTGAAGTGACAAACTGTATGTGGAGCTGGAAGATACAGCTGAAGTTTTGAAGTCATACTTTGAATCTCTATTCACAATAGAGAAGGATAACAGGTCTAGAACTCAGGAATGGGGATTCAGATATACTTAAACAAATTATCATTAAGAACGAGAAGCTTTGTTAACAGTTTTAACTGGCTTGAATGTGAGCATATCTTCAGGCCCAGATGAGATTTATCCAAGACTGACTGTAAGCGGGAAGAGAGGAGATTGCAGGGATTCTGACACTACGTTTAAAATTCGTTCTGCACTCAGGAGGTGTGCCAGAGGACTGAAGGCTGCTAAAGTGGTACCATTATTTAAGAAGGGTGGTCAGGATAAGTCGGGAAACTGCAGGTCAGTAGTCTAATGTCTGTAGTATGGAAACTATTGGAATCTCCACTTGAAGAAAAAGGATTCATCAAAGATAGTCATCTTGGCTTTGAAAGCGAGATATCATGTCCAATAAATTTGACTTTTTTTTTCAAGAAGGTGACTAGGTGTGTCAATGAGGGTGGTGTAGCTGTTGCACATGGACTTCAGTAAGGCTTTTGACAAATTCTCACATGGTTGACTGGTTAAGAAGTTAACGCCCATGGGATCTAGAACAAGTTGGTGAATTGGATCCAACATTGGCTCAGTGGCAAGCATGTTTTGATGTCCAGCAGTGTACCACAGAGTTTGGTGCTGGGTTCTTTGCTGTTTGTTGTGTACATTAATATCGAATCATGAATGTAGGTGGTATGGCCTGTAAGTTGACAGATGACACAAAAATAGGTGGCTTGATAATTAGCAAGAAGGAGGGAGAAAGTGAGGACTGCAGTTGCTAGAGATCAGAGTCGAAAAGTGTGGTGCAGGAAAAGTACAACAGGGGAGGCAGCATCTGAGGAGCAGGAGAGTCGATGTTTCGAGAATACCCTGAGCTTATGCTCGAAACATCAAATCTCCGGGTTTTCAAATGCTGCCTGACCAGCTGTGCTTTTCCGGCCCCACACTTTTCAACTAATTAGCAAGAAGGAAAGTTTTAGATTCCAGGACAATATAGATGAGGTGGTCAGATGGGCTGAACACTAGCAAATGGAATTTAATCATGAAAAGTGCAAGCTGTTGCATTTTAAGAGGACCAATAGGCAAGGGAGTTGATGTTAAATGGTTGGACCCGAGGAAGTACAGACGATGAAAGGGACCTTGGTGTGCAGGTCCACTGATCCTTAAAAGGAACAGGACAGATAGGTAAGGTGGTGAAGGTATATGCAATATTTGCCTTTATTAATCAAGGCATTAAATAAGAAGGCATCTTGTTTACGATGCAGCTGCACAGAACCTTATTTAGGCCATAGCTGGAATACTGTTTACAGTTCTGTTGGGCACATTAGGATGCACTAGAGTTACAGGTGAAATTTGCCGAGATGTTGGCTGGACTGGGGCAAATCAGCTGTGAAGAGAGACTTGATAGGCTGGAGTCGTTTTCCTCAGAGCATAAAAGGGTGTAATCAGATTGAGAGGCATACAAAAGACAGGTAACTTTTCCCTTATTCAAGTGATCAATAACCAGAGGGCTGTTTAAGTTGAGGAACAGGAGGTTTAGAGGGAATTGAAGGAAAAATCTTATCATCATGGCTGTGGGCATTTGGGGCTCACTGCTTAAAAGGGTAGTAGACACAGGAACTCTCAAAACATTTAAGAGACATCTAGGTGAGTACTTGCAATACCATAGCATTCAACGCTACAGGCCAAGTTCAGAAAAGGTTTTAGATTAGATTACTTACAGTGTGGAAACAGGCCCTTAGGCCCAACAAGTCCACACCGACCCTCCAAAGAGCAACCCACCCAGACCCATTCCCCTACACTTAATACTACGGGCAATTTAGCGTCGCCAATTCACCTAACCTGCACATTTTGTTTGGACTATGGGAGGAAACCGGAGGAACCCCACGCAGACACGAAGAGAATGTGCAAACTCCACACAGACAGTTGCCTGCGGTGGGAATTGAACCCGGGTCTCTGGCGCTGTGAGGCAGCAGTGCTAACCACTGTGCCACCGTAACACCCACTGCCACTGTACCGCCCACCATGTCATTTGGGATGTTTGATGACCGACGTGGACATGATGGGCCAAATGACCACTTTCCGTGCTGCAAGATCACTATGACCTAAAAGGTTGTTTCCCTTTGTGGGAAAGTCTAGGATGAGAGAGAATATCTCAGGGTAAGGGGTTACCATTTTATGATGGAGATGCAGAGTCATTTCTCTCTCAAAAGGTTATGAATCTGTGGATTTTTTTTAACCACAAAGGGCTGTTGAGGCTGGGCCATTAAGTAAAAATCTCAGTCTTAGTTATAATCAGTAAGGGAATCAAAGGTTGTGGAGAAATGCAGGAAAGTGAACTTGTGGATTATAGCAGGCATCTTTCCAGTGATTTCTGAAAAGGCTAGCAAAAAGGCTGAAACTTCAACATAACCAGAGTTTTGGGTTATCTGAATTTGACTCATTGAGATTTGCATTGTAACAGCAAAATGTGTTTGTCACGATATAGATTTTACCCAAGGTTACCTCCTAGCTCCCATACAAATTAAAATGCAAATTCCTGGATGTATAGGTAATTTCTAATCAACCTATTGAAAGATGTAGTTACACAGGTGGTAGATGGTGTTTGAACTTTAGCACCCTGGCTCAGAGTTAGGGGCACTGCCACTGCACCACAAACTTGGTGCAATTGAGTATTGTAATCAAGGATCAGTAATTGTTAACTGGAGCATTACCAATGTGGCCCCTGGATTATTGAATTAAACTAATTTAAACTAAAAATACATTCAAATAATTGCTGTAATGTAAATTACCAAAATAATTTAAAGCAATTGTAACAGTATGAGAATCAGATCTGACTGAGGATTTAAACTACCATTAACTGTGCCTGTAAGTTATTAAGAATAAACTCATGTGACCACAGAAGCCAGCACAATCAAATTCAGGCTAAATGTGATGAGTAATCTTCAGTTGATGCAAATGAGGAGGATTCTAATTTTCTGGGTGCAGACTGCTTTGAGTAAATTGATTTTTAAATCGTTGGATATTCAAACATAAGCGGTTACGACAACACATTTGAAATTTAAATTACATAATCATTTGAGCTTTCTCAGCTGATTGAACAGAAACTCCAGTCCAAAATTTAGCCGAACAGAACAATTTGATCATTCACAACGTTCACCACCTGCAGAGTGTATTGCGTACAAGACTTAACTGCAGAAAGTTTTCATTTCACAACATCTTCCAACTCCATCATAGACTACATGGAAGGACCAAAGCAGCAAATGTACTATCCTCTTCAGGATTCCCTCCAAGTTCCAGACCATCTTGACTATGAACCAAATCACCATTCCTTCACTGTCTCTGGGTCAATATCCTGGAACACAGAACTGTGAGCGTTCACCACCTGGACCGCAACTTTCAAGATGGGCGTTGCCACTACCTTCCCAATGGGTGTTATGGATAGGCAACAAATGGTGACCAATATCAGTGATATGCACATCCCATGAAATGATACTAAAAGAAATAGTTCCATTTGACCCATTGTGAATTTTTATTTAATTATCTATGTCCGCAGTCAGGTATCCTTTACAAAGGTCTTTAAATAAAAGTTAGTTAAAATGAACGCATAGAATACAATTTTCTTTGTTGTTACATGTGCTCTATTGTAGAACAACAGTAAAATACTTTTACAATGTCTGTCTCTGATGACATCATTTTAGGTAGAAGTATCTCGGTGCAAATCATGGATACAAAAGAAAAATGAAATGTAGTTGCATTACTTCACAGAACTTAAAAAATAAGTTAGTATTAAGGCATCATTCACATGTTGTTCCAGGGCTCCCTGGTTTCACACTGCTCTGGGTCTCACTGCCCACACACTGTTCCCGGTCTCACTGCCCACATGCTGTTCCAGGACTCCCTGTTCTCATGCTGTTCCAGGTCTCACTGCCAACATGCTGTTCTGGGACTCACTCCCAGAACTTATAATCAATTAGCAAAGACATACTTCATGTACCACTGCTCATCCCATTTGACATTAACATATCGAATTATGATTTTAAATCAGAATTTAGTTTTTTGCATTGCTGATAATGATAGTCCCTATCCACAGTGTACTGCAAGTCCAATATTAGTTTTACATCTGAAATAAGATAACTTTTCAAGTAGGTATCTCAAGAAAAATAGATGAGACAGTTTTCATGAATCAAAGATATAAAATATGAAAAATTACTACTCCCTGAGCCCAGCGAGGTCAGTAACAGATTATTAAATTATTTGAAAGAGAGGATATGGATAGTAATCTGGGAAAAAGAGTGATGGCATAATCTATTCTCAAAGGGAGGACACTTCACAAGGTTTCTAGAGACAAGGGATACAAAGCAAAACCGTTTTGGAAGAGCATCAAAATAATATAATGACTAAAGGATAGGCTTCCAACTGTTCAAGGAGTTACAATAATCCACAGTCAGAAATAGGGAGAGTGCAGACTGGAATGAATGACTGATGTAGATTACTTAATTATGGTGGGAAATATCATGGAGAAATTTGAAAAGGCTTTTGGATCTGATGTAATAAGAATGAGATATTACAGATGCTAGAGACCTGAAATAGAAACAGAATGTTGGAGAAACCTGACAAAATTTATAGCATCTGTGGAGAGAGAAACAAAGTTTACATTTTGAGTCAGTGAATCTTCTTTGGAACAGAAGGGTGAGGTTGAAAAGCTTTTCCAGCCTCCTGGAACATGATACTAAGAACAGTTAACATAGACTTCAAAAGGGATAATCTTGCTTGATTAACTTGATTGAGTGTTTTGTAGGGATTGCAGAGCATGTGGGCAATGGTAATGCTGCGAATGTAATTTTGCTGCATTTCCAATAGGCCTTTGATAAGGTGTCCCCAAAACACTAATGAATGAGGTCAGAGAATGTGGAATCAAGAGACAAGTGACAGATTATATTGATTTCTGGTTTCTGAATAGAAAGCAGGGAATGGAAGGCGGCATGGTGACTCAGTGGTTAGCACTACTGCCTCACACCGCCAGGTACCCGGGTTCACTCCCAGCCTCGGGTGACTGCCTGTATAGAGATTGCACATTCTCCCGTGTCTGCGTGAGTTTCCTCCAGGGTGCTCTGGTTTGCTCCCACAGCCCAAAGATGTGCAGGTCAGGTGAATTGGCCACACTAAATTGCCCACAGTGTTAGTGCATCAGTGAGAGAGAAATGGGTCTGGGTGGGTTACTCTTCGGAGGGTCAGTGTGGACTTGTTGGGCCAAATGACCTGTTTACAAACTGTAGGGAATCGAATCGAAAGGGAAGTTATCTAGAATGGTAGGTGATGAGTTGCAGGATTCAGTGCTGCAACCATGACTATCCACAATTTACATTAACAATTTGGACTTTAGAATCAAAATTGCAATTTTCTAAATTTGCTGATGACCCTAAATTGATGCTTGTCTGGGGGGAGTGATGAGGCAGTAGTCAGTACAGAGGCTATAAACAAAGCAAACCAAGCTTTACACATCATTTCTCAAAGTACAAAGAAATAGAATTGAAAAACAAGGAAGCTAATGTTAAAATTGTTTCAAACCTCAGTTTGACCATACCTAGAGTACTGCAACTTGATCACCATATTATGGAGAAGGTGCAGAGAAGATTTACAAGGATGAAACCAAAATACATACAAATCAAGGAAAGATTGACATACTCTCTTTTCCCTTGAAATAGAAGTTTTTAAATTATCGAAGGCTTTGTTTTATTGGATATAGAGAAAATACTTCCTCTTGTGGGAAGAGCAGAAGTAAAAGCCATTAATTTAAAATAGTGTCAAAGAAATCCAATAATGAATCAGAAGATGGTTTTTCATTGAAAGAGCAAAGAGAATGCTGCCACAGGGAGTGATTGAAACAAACAGAACAGATAAACCTAAGGGAAGGTCAGACAACATATGAAGGAAAAGAGTTACAATGATGGATTTAGATGAGAAGTGATAGGAGGACACTCAAGTAGAGCATAAATGTTAGCATGGATTGTTTGGCTGAATGGCCTGTTTCGGTGCATCCCATGCTTCCTTGATCTTAAGATGCCTTGCCAGGGTCAGAACTCCTGGTCGATTGTATGGAATTCCCATTTGCAATGAGATTGTCAGGGAATGCAGCAATCATTATTTCCAGGCCAGTTCAAATCTTCTTGGAACAGTCTGCATTTTTCTGCAAGAACAAAAATAAGGAAAATTTATGTCATCTAAATGTACAGCTGTGACCGTGGATCAAACATATAACGGACATGCTAAACAGTGTTATTTGATTGTGAAAAATAACATCTAGTCACTGGAAGTTTGCTTTGCTTTAAATTTGTGAAAATACTTTTAAAGTAAACTTTTAATTTAACTTTCATCCTGGACCTGTCAAATGTATTGTGCACTTTCTTTTCAAAATATTAAGACAACAAAAGCAATTAATGCTTTAAAATGATTGACTATAGTCTTATTCACTCCAATACACTACAAGTGGATATTTTAGGAATCAGTACACTATTTAAATAACTACTTGGCTCCATTATAACATTACACTTAGTGTGTCTCATTACTCATGTGAAATATATTTATTTAACAACTCTAAACGTCCATTAAAAATGGTAAATTGTAAGGGAAGCTTATGCTGTTATTAATTACCAAAGATTAAAGTCAAATGTTTCAGTAGCATTAAAATGTCACTCATGGTATTTATAATTGGGTGGAATTCTGTTACAACATCGAGTCCTAAAGCAGGAACTGGAGATGCACTAGACTTCAGTTTGGAAGTGGAAGGCAGCTAGCTACTTAGCTTTGCAGAATCAAGGGACCCGGATAATTGGGCAGGTCAACTGGGTGGGAAATTGCCAGGCCCACCATGACATCATGGGTATTTATTCCTTGCAATCCAGTCTGGCTGTTCTGGTAGAGTTCATTTCATCTAACCTTTGAATGCTACCACTTGCTGTGTTCAACTGCGTCATGCTGCATTCTTAAGGTGTGCAACCCCACCCTGTTCAATTTCCCCACCTTGAATCCCTGAGGTGCATCTATCGCATACCATTCCACTGGAAGAGCAGCTATCCACCCTCACTTGCCAATCTCAATCTCCTATGTCATTCCATTCAAATTGTGTACAATATCATTGAGCAGGCAATAAGTGGCCTTGAGATCTAGCGAAGCCTCCCCACAGGTTCATTTTATCATGTGGAAAATCGCTAAAAGTATAAACAAATAATGGCACAGTGAGTGGAACAATGTATATGGGACTTGAGTGAACAGTGCAAACAACAGGTTATAACCCTGACCAGTCAGATTGAAGGATTTAGGGGTGACCAATGGACTACTGGGAAGATAAACGAATTAGAATGGGTGAAATCAATGTTGAAGGTAAAAACAATGACTGCAGATGCTGAAAACCAAATACTGGATTAGTGGTGCTGGAAGAGCACAGCAGTTCAGGCAGCATCCAACGAGCAGTGAAATCGACGTTTTGGGCAAAAGCCCTTCATCAGGAATAAAGGCAGTGAGCCTGAAGCATGGAGAGATAAGCTAGAGGAGGGTGGGGGTGGGGAGAGAGTAGCATAGAGTACAATGGGTGAGTGGGGGAGGAGATGAAGGTGATAGGTACAATGGGCGAAACGTCGATTTCACTGCTTGTTGGATGCTGCCTGAACTGCTGTGCTCTTCCAGCACCACTAATCCAGAAATCAATGTTGAGTCAGGTACAAAAGAACATAATAAACAAAAGGAAACAAATATTGGATCAAGCAGCAGAGACAAACAAAGAGACAAAAAATAAATTTGCTATTTGTAAAATCTCCAAGAGCAACTGAAACCTGAAGAAATGAGATCTCTCTCCTATAACAACTAAATGTTAGTATAAAGGAGATTGATTGGTAGCAGTCAATATTATAATGTTAGGTCTAAGAAGATTCATCTGAACATTTAATACCATGTGGAGAAGAATATCTATATATGAAGTCTATGGCAGAATTACCCTGTGAGCCTTAATTGACATTAAAAGAAAAATGTTTGAGTTTTAATTGTCAAAAATGCACACAAATTGCCTTTACTGCTCATTAATTAGAATCTATAGAGTGTGGAAACAGGCCCTTTGGCCCAACAAATCCACACCGATCCTCTGAGGAGTCACCCATCTCCTTACATTTACCCCTGACTAATGCACCTAACTTACACATCCCTGAACACTATGGACAATTTAGATTAGATTTCCTACAGATTAGATTTCCTACAGTCTGGAAACAGGCCCTTCAGACCAATAAGTCTGCACCGACCTTCTGAAGAGCAACCCACCCAGACCCATTCCCCTACATTTACCCCTGACTAATGCACCTGACACTACAGGCAATTTCGCATGGCCAACTCAGCTAACCTCCACATCTTTGGATTGTGGGAGAAAACTGGAACACTTGGAGGAAATCCACGCAGACGTGAGGAGAATGTGCAAACTCCACACAGTCACCCGAGGTCAGATTCAAACCGGGGTCCCTGGTGCTGTGAAGCAGCAGTGCTAACCACTGAGCCACAGTGCTGCTAATTTGTTTGCTTCTTCTGTGCTCATTTCTTCGTAGAAATGGTAGGCACCTTAGCAAGTGGTAGACCATATCACCCCTGAAATATATCTCAGGAATATCTATAGTAGAACTCATTGACAAATAGCTGCTCAAAAAATAATATCTTCAGGATGTAGGTACCTCCAGAGATAGCCATTACTTATTTTCAGTTTTGTTTAAATTGAATTAGCTGTTTATAATTATGCAATTTAAACTATGCAAAAGAAAAAAATTCTTAATCCAGTTTCTATGTTTTCTATCAATCTATGTTGATGCTGTTGACAAAGTTCCATGGTTTACCAAATCAAGCTAACATTCTTCTGATACTATTTTTGTCTGCATAATAACCTGAGGTTGTACTTCTTCAGTCAGACTCTTCAGTTTATAATTAAGCACATTGTGTTGATTATATTCTTGTGCCAGTGCATCTCGTATAACAGTACAGGACTTGTCCAGATGCTGGAGTCATACTGCCAACATTCTAAATATATGGTCTATTAAGCTTCTAGATCCATTGTACTAAGTAAACCTCTTTATCAGTATTACATCAAGGAATCCTGAGCAGGTTCATGAATTAGGATTGGAGAGAATAGCCCGTGGCTGTCAGACACTACTCTTTGATTGCCAATTCGAGTTGGTGGACCTCATAGAATATGAATTCTCTGTTTGTACCAGATAGATTGCCCCAATCAGGAAGCTCTGGCTGACAGACAAGAACAGGAGTGTCAGACAACCTGTTCACTCTGAGAGCTTACTCTGAGGGAGCTGGATCATTGTCAAGGACTCTCCACATGTAAATAAAGGGTGACTTGGTGACTGGATACCAGCCTGTGTAGACTTATTTCATAGACAACCCATGTCAGGCATGAGAAAAGGCTGAACAGTCTCCACCTTAAGTGACTCAACATCTCCTGTGAGAACAAGCTCACAAACTCCTGGAAAGCGCTAATTCCATCAGCAAACATTCATTGCTCGGCCATTGACCTCTGCGCTGGCATTGCCATACTATCAAAGACCTTCTGTACAGTGAACTTGCCAAGGTATCACAAACCCCTGGATGTCCACAAGTCCACTACAAGCATGCCTACAAATAAAATATGAAGATAACAACATTCACACTGACAACAAGGAGATAGTCACCATCAGCACTTAGACATGCAAACCACTTGCTTATGAGACAGAAGGCTGGCAATGATTTCTGCTAATCACTTAGAGGAATGAATGGGATGGTTACAGGCAGAAACAAAGAAAACAATTTCTAGCCACCTTGCCCTCCTGGCACAGCTGATGCATGGCATCCTTGCCTCTTTTGCCACTTCACCAGTGCACCATGCTTCTCCCCACGGCAGTAAAACATTACCTGATACCACAGGCTGACTACTTTCAACCAGCATTACAGAACATTCCAGCCATTATTCAAGGACACATTTTAAAATCTTGTGGAGAAATAGGTAAATTTATCCATTTAGTTGCTGCATTGTCTATAAATGCATAATTGTAAATGTAATGACAATCAACATATTTGGACAATTTGTTGAACATTGTTGTAAAACAGACATCTTAGTTTACCTCAGTTGTCGTAGAGTCAAACAGCATGGAAATAACCCTACGGTCCAACCAGTCCATACCGACCATAATCCCAAACTAAACTAGTCCCACCAGCCGGCTCCTGGTCCTACATCCTTCTACACCTTTCCTATTCATGTATTTATCCAAATGTCTTTTAAAGCTTATATTTGTGCCCACGTCCACCACTTCCTCATTCCACACATGAACCATCCTCTGTGTAAAAGCATTTGCCCCTCATGTGATCAATTATTTCCATTGAGCAATAATCAACAAGAAACATTGGTCTGGATTTTACATTAAGCATGGTTTTGGTAGGTGTTTACAGGTGAAACAAGGTGGGTGCTTCAATCCCCTTCTCAGCAACTACCCCAACCCCATTCCATCCCTTTCGGGTTCAGACCTGTTAACACGGTAGGTGGAAGGGCATCAAAATTGGCAGTCTGCCTATTACTTTTAAATTAATAATTACGGGTCAACTGACCTTGCGTAAGATTCTGCAATAGTTGGTGTCAGATAGTGAGTGGGAGTGGACATCCTGTTTATTTCATTAAAAGGTGCTTAGAAAGCTGGGAAGGATGGGTGAGTACAAATATTTTCAGTAAACCTGCCCATTACATATTGGACAACACCCCCACCTGAAGATAGAACCTTCCCCCCCAATCCCAACCTCACCTTCTCCCCACATCCTCTCCAAAACCCATTTCCCATATCCCTGCCTTCACCTTCTCTGTCCAACTGACCAAATCCTCCAAAATCATTCGTCCCGTGTTATCTCACTCCAGTGATCCATTACAACTCCTTTATGGTCTCTCCTACAGCCCTGGCAAAGTCCACTCTTGAGTATTTGGCACTACTGGTACTACCAGAGCTGCTTGACATTCAGATGGGGCTACCAGCTCCAGGGATGTCTTCCTACTCTCCAGTACACTGTGGTTGTAGAGCAGGATTCATCTTGGTCAGACAGATGTCTGCAAACCTGCAGGTGTTGGACCATAATTGTGGGAGAAGTTGGGTGGAGGGTGGAGGGGGGTTGCGCAGTGTGTGTAGGGGGTGCTGGGCAGTGGGTGTAGGGGGTGTTTGGTGCCGTAGGTGTGGGTAGTTGGGTGCTGGGTGCAGAGGGACTTGGGTAATGGATGTCAGGGGAGTTGGGCAGTGGGTGAAAGGGGTGTTAGGCAGTTGGGAGGGTGGGTGATTTGCTGAGCAATCTGTCTGCCTGTCTCAATGTAAAATTCTACCTATTAGATCTCAATCTCTCTCTCTCTCTCTCCACAGCATGGCACATGTCATGCTGAATATTTCCAGCATTGATGAGTGTTCATTTTGGATTGCTAACATCTGCAATATTTTGCTTTCATATTAGTGTACAATTTACAGCCACTTCACTTCCAGGAAAGCCGACCTGGAAGAAGTTCTGCTTTTAGTTATTGACCAGGAGCATTAGCTTTGTTTCTCTCCACCTGATGCGATCAGATGGGCTAAATATTTCCATCATGATTTGTTTCTATTTCAATTCTGTGCAGACTCTCCCTGCCATATCCCATGGCTGTCTTTGCATCATTGTCCTCAGTTATTCTACATTTTATGGATTGACTCTCAGACTTTTCAAAAGATATCAGTGCCAAATAGTTTCTTAATGACTTAGAAACTTTTAAAAGGAAAAGATTTCTGGAGAACTTCCCCAGGGCTGCTGCTACTTCATTGTCATAGTAAGTGTGGTAGTGACCCCACTGACGTGCAAACACAAAATTCAAGGAAGAGACATCTCTGGCATAAACTTAAAGAAATTTCTTGACTAATATTGTGGAGCATGCTCTGATTGGTTGACATTTACTTCAGGAGTGGGTAAAATAATTAAAATTTTGTGCACTCTGCAGAGGTGGGCACTTCTCCATTGTGCTACTCATTGCCTCTTGACATCTTTACATTGTTACTTCATCTATCACAAGATGATGGATGTCCCTTAAAAAAGAAATTTATCTTTGATCCTTCGACAACTACTTCCCTGCCAAGTGCAATCAATCTCCAGAAAACCCTTAATTCCCAGCCAGATGTTTCCTATCTAAAGACCATCCTTTAATTCTTAGATGCGAATAAGTGAATAATGAATTTTTTTATAAGCAGTTATTGCTAGTTATGGATGGATCATTTGAAGCATTATCATGACTTGCCAAAACTGTTCACAATTGCAAGATTAGCTGTGATAGCAAACATAAGCATGGTTTCTCCATCATTCTTCTTCAACCATGCTCATCTACCTCTGTCCCCCTCACCTTCAACAATAATTGCAAGGAGCTTAGGAAACTATTTGTCATGAGGGTTTTTTTTATTCTTCTCCACCTACATGATTTATCAGGATTGAACAAAATAGGACTGTTGTCTTTGAATTCCATTAGCCAATTTAATTCCTGGGACAAGCATGGGCCGAAACATTTTATTTTTGTTTAAAGTATGATCAAAATGCTGTCTTAAATTGCCCACAGTGGTCAGCTGATGCATTCAGAATGAGCAAGCTTCACAAAACCCATGTTGGTTAGATGAAAACAGTCTGAGCTGAAACTAATGCATTTCCAAATAGCAATGAAGCCAGTTAACCATGCCTCAAATAGAAATATTGAAAAGGTCTTCATTTCAACTTTGCTTTACACCATATGACAATCTTCACATATTGGAGATGAAACATTATCTATACTTATCAAGCCTAAAATCAATATTCTCAGCAGACAAAATATTTTTCAGAGCAGTAGTAGGTATACATTTCTTGTACTTAAGAAAGCTTGTGCTTGGATCCTTGATGCTTATAAACTAAACTTTTATTGTAGAGGGTAATAGATATTAGAATCAATCTTATGACACCTCCAGAACAGGTGTGACTTTAAGCTAGGCCTCCTGGCTCACTTGGAGACAGTTGTAGCTTTGTACTTAAAAAGAAAATTAAATATTTGTTGCTACTGATAAGAAGGTTGAAGAGAACCAGTTCACCCCTTTTCATGTGGTTCAAATAGATTAAAATGTGAGTTGTAGATCAGTTTAAAAAAAGCCAACAGTCCTGCAGCCATTTCACATTCAGAGGCAGCTTAATTAACTCACAGAAATACTTTCACCTGCTTTTGAGGAGAAAAACTGCATTTAAGAGCCAAGTCTGATTAGTTCGTAGTCCTGTAGTCTTAACAGGGCAGACTTCAAGTTGTGATCTCTGCAGGGATTACAAGACATTCCCAATGAGGAGAAGGTTATAGAGGCCAGTTTGAAGCCCACGGTATCAACCCACTTTGATTAGTAGTGGTCAGTAATTAATTTGGAAGGCTCGGGGATGTTTAAAGAATGGGTATGATCTTGATGATGTGCAAGTTATAATATAAGGGGTTATGTCTGACTGTGAAATGCAAATGAGACATAATATACATCATCACAAGACTATAACATGATCTTGCTCTCTTGCTGCCTCGTGTCAAGATGAAACCACATAAGATACTTCTTAATAAAGTTAGCATTTCCCTTATGTCACATTCTATAAATATTATTTTGCAACACAATGAAACAAAAAATATTACAGGATGCCTTTGTTTGTTACAGTTGATCTGCAATGGAAGTCCCTCTAATTTCCACCTTGTCAAGAAAAGTACCAAGCAAATCATTTGACCTTATCACAAGTAACATGGTAGGATGGTGAAATAATTCCACAGAGGCGAGTTTGCCATCACCAAGTCACGTTTTATTTACACATGGAGAGTCCTTGACACTGATCCAACTCCCTCAGCGCAAACTCTCAGAGTGTCAGGACATTTGCCACTCCTGTTTATTTTTTTTATTTTTTTTATCTCCTGTTTTTTTTCTTTTTTTTCTTTTTTTTTCTTTTTTTTATTCTTCTTTTTTTTTCTAGCCCCCACACTACCGCCTAAGTGCGGTAGTGCTTATTTTACCCCAGCACCCATGGTGTATGTGTGTGTAGGTGTGAGACACAGTGAAGGACACAAGGTGCACGAATCTTTATTCAATTTCCACCACCAGGAAGATAGGAAAACACCCGCATGGCTGCCACTCCTGTTTATTTTTTTTTTGCAGGTGTGAGATGTGGTGAAAGACAACATCTTTAGCCAATTTCCACCATCAGGAAGAAAGGAAACAACCAGAGTGGTCAGTGACAAGCACTGCTCTTTTCATCTAAGGGCAGTGTTGTGTGATCAAAAAAGTGAGGGGAAGGGTAGGGATTAAGTCAGGGTAGAACTGGAGGGGGAAATAGAGCATGCCCCTCTGTTTATTTTTTTTTTCTTCTTCTTCTTTTTTTTTCTTTTTAGTGAAGGGGAGGGTAGGGACTAAATCAAAATAGAGTTGGAGACACCATGTTTATTTTTTTTTTTCCCTTTTTTTTCTTTTTTTTTCTTCTTTTTTTTTTTGGAAACACTCAAGTGGCCAGTCACAACTCCAGGGTGTCGGTGGACACCACGTGCTCCTTCTCCAAGGACACCCGGGCCCCACTCCTGTTTATTTTTTTTTTTATTTTTTTTTTTATTTCTTTTTCCCCTCTGGTTATATTTTTTTTTATTTTATTAACCAAATTACAAAACACAGTTTACAAAAAACAGTTAACATTTACAGCTGTTTACAACAGCAATTTTACAAGGGAGAGGAGCAGCAAAGCTAGGCACCAAACCCTACCCACTCCTGTTTATTTTTTTTTTTTTTTTTTTTCACACAAGTGGCCAGTCACAACTCCAGGGTGTCAGTGGACACCCGCGTGCTCCTTCTCCAAGGACACCCGGGCCATCTCCTGGTTATATTTTTTTTTTTTTTTTTTTTTTTTTTTTTTTTTAATTTAACCCCCACACTACCGCCTAAGTGCGGTAGTGCTTATTTTTTTCCCCAGCACCCATGGTGTGTGTGTGCAGGTGTGAGACACAGTGAAAAGACACAAAGTGCACAAATCTTTATTCAATTTCCACCACCAGGAAGATAGAAAAAAACACCCGAGTGGCCAGTGACAAGCACTGCCCTTCAAACCACAGGGCAATGCTGTGTGAGCAAAACAGTGAAGGGGAGGGTAGGGATCAAATCAAAATAGAGTTGGAGGGAGAAATGATGCACTCCACTCCCTGCGGCGCCCACCTCTCCCTGAACGACTCCAGGGTGTCGGTGGACACCGCGTGCTCCTTCTCCAAGGACACCCGGGCTCTAACATAACCCCGGAAGAGGGGCAGGCAGTCGGCCCTAACGACCCCCTCCACGGCCCGCTGCCTGGACCTGTTGATGGCCAGTTTGGCCAGGCCCAGGAGCAGACCCACGAGGAGGTCCTCGGACCTGCCCTCCCTCCTCCGTACCGGGTGCCCGAAGATCAGGAGCGTGGGACTGAAGTGCAGCCAGAAACAGAGGAGAAGGTTCTTAAGAAAATCAAAAAGGGAGTGCAAACGCCCACAACCAATATATACATGGTCCACGGACTCCACAGCGCCACAGAACAAGCAGTTGGGCTGGGAGTCCGTGAACCACCGCAATCTGCGGTTGCAGGGGACTGCTGCGTGCAGCACCCTCCACCCCAGATCCCCGAGGGAAAGGGGGAGGACTCCCGCGTAGAGAGCCCTCCACTGGGGATCCCCACCGCCCGGTGGCAAATGGGCACGCCAAGGCGTGTCCGGACGGTGGATGAGGGAGAAGAGGTGGACGGTGTGCAGCAGCAGTCTATACAGGGCCTTCCTTTTTATATCCCTAAAAGCAACAAAATTAAAATTCCGGAGGCGGCTCAGGTTGTGGGGCACAGGCTCCCGCGGGAAGTACGGGACCTTGGGGCCAATGTGGAATTCCGTCCGGGCCGGGGTGAGCGCGGACGGGATCCCACCGCACACCTGAGCGTCCTCCAACTGGTGCACTACGTCGGGTCCGAGCACCGCCGTTTTAAGGCGTCGGATGGCGGTGGCCACGTACCGGACGTCTACCGCTGCCCTGCTAGCTATGTCCTGCGGCAGCGTCCAGCCCAGGCCCCCGGCACCCAGCACGTCCCCGACCCTGGTCGCCCTCGCCGCCACGGCCCTCCCCTCCGACAGCCACTCGAACCCGCGAGTACGGAGGTGCGGATTCCTGAGCAACGGCTCCCTGACGACAGCCGCTACTCCAGCCGGAGGGTAGGCGCGACGCGATTCGACCATGTTCCAGACAGTGATCAGGTCCTGGTAAAAGACAGGCAGCACCTTGAGGGCGACCTCCAAACCGTCACGGTCGACGAACAGGAGCTGCGTGTCGTAGTTGAGGTTACGCACCTGGCGGAAAAAATACGTCGCCAGGGCGCACCACCTAGGAGGAGGCTCGACGTAAAGGTATCGCCGCAAGGTCTGAAGGCGGAACGTCGCGACCTGGGTGCGGACGCACACCAGCGACTGACCGCCCTCCCCGATAGGGAGACTCAGAACCTGCGCGGCGACCCAGTGCATCTTTTTGTCCCAGAAGAAGTCGACCAACGTTCTCTGGATGTCAGCGACAAAGCCAGGAGGAGGGACCAAAGTGACCAGCCGGTACCACAGCATGGCGGCCACCAGCTGGTTTATGACCAGCACTCGACTCCTGTAAGATAGCACTCGGAGCAGTCCTGTCCAGCGGCCTAGGCGAGCCGAGACTTTGGCCTCCAGCTCCTGCCAGTTGGCCGGCCAGGATTCCTCAGCCGGGCCGAGGTAGACCCCCAGGTAGAGGAGATGGGTGGTACTCCAGCTGAACCCCCGTAACTCCTCCGGCAGAGAGTCCACCCGCCACGGGCCGACCAGTAGTCCGGAACACTTGGCCCAGTTGATCCTGGCGGAAGACGCCGCCGAGTACACGGCCTGGCACTCGCGCATCCTCCCCAGGTCAGCCGGGTCGGTGAAAGTGAGGAGCACGTCGTCGGCGTAGGCCGAGAGGACCACCCCCGTGCCCGCGCCGCGCAGAACCAGCCCCGACAACCTCCTCCGCAAGAGGCGCAGGAAAGGCTCCACGCACAGGGAATACAGCTGGCCGGACAGGGGGCAGCCTTGACGCACTCCTCTCCCGAAGCGAAGGGGCGCCGTCAGGGACCCGTTAACTTTAACCAGACACTCTGCGGCGGCGTACAAAAGTCGGATCCGGGCGACGAACCGCGTCCCGAACCCGAACGCCCGCAGAGTCCCGAGCAGGTACTCGTGATCGACCCTGTCGAACGCCTTCTCCTGGTCGAGGGACAGGAAGGCGCTCGGCAGACCAGCCCGTCGACAGAAATGGATCAGGTCCCGGACCAGGTGGACGTTGTCGTGTATCCTCCGGCCCGGGACCGTGTAGGACTGGTCCGGGTGAATCATGTGGGCCAGCACGGAAGCCAGGCGAGAAGACAACACCCTGGCGAAGATTTTGTAGTCCGTGCTGAGGAGGGAGACCGGACGCCAGTTCTTCAAAGAACGAAGGTCCCCCTTCTTCGGCAGCAGGACGATGACCGCCCTGCGCCAAGAAAGGGGCAGCTGTCCGGCATTTAGACACTCCCCCAGGACCTGTGCGTAGTCGTTCCCCAGGACGTCCCAGAACGCCCTGAAGAACTCCACAGTCAGCCCGTCCAGCCCCGGGGTTTTGCCCCTCGAGAGCCGGTCGAGGGCGCCGGTCAGCTCCTCTAAGGTGACGGGAGCGTCGAGCCTTCCGGCGTCCTCCGGGCTGAGCTGCGGCAGGTCCTCCCACAGAACTCTGCGAGCGTCCTCGCTGGACGGATCCGGAGAGAACAGAGCCGTGTAATAGTTTCGGACGTGGGCCCTGACGCCCTCCGGATCCGAGACGAGGGACCCGTCGTCGGCCAGCAGCACAAGGAGCTGCTGACGGGTGCCGCGCCTTTTTTCCAGCGAGTAGAAGAAGGGGGAGCCGCGGTCCAGGTCCTGCAGGAGCTGGATCCGCGACCTCACGTACGCGCCCCGAGCCCCGACGAGCTGCAGGTCCCGGAGCGCGGCCTTCTTCTCTTCGTACACCCCGCGCAGGGCCGGGTCCGCGTCGGGCTGACCGAGGCGTGACTCCAGGTCGAGCATCTCCCTCTCCAACTCCGCGATCCTGGATTTCCGCCTCTTGGTCGACCCCCTCGCGTACTCCTGACAGAAGACGCGGACGTGAGCCTTGCCCACGTCCCACCATAGCCTCAGGGAGGGGAAGCTTCCCCGCTTCCTTCTCCAGCCGGCCCAGAAACGACGAAACGAGTCCCGGAACCGCTCGTCCTCCAGCAGCAGGTTGTTAAAGTGCCAGTACGCGGAGCCGAGCCTGGCGCCGAACGGAAGGAGTTCCGCCCACACCAGGTGATGGTCCGTGCACGACACCTGCCGCGTGGAGGCCTTCGGAAAACAGGAGGCGTACGCCCGCGAAACGTACAGGCGGTCGATTCTGGACGCTCCGACCCCAGGCCTCACGAAGGTGAAGGCGATGGAGTCGGGATGGAGAGTCCGCCAGACGTCCACCAGGTCAAAGGACTTGACCAAGTCCCCCAACCTCTTCCCCGACGCGCAGCCAGTGCGGGTACCGCCGTGGTCCCTGCCCTCGAGGACGCAGTTAAAATCTCCCCCGAGGACGACGCACTGGTTCTCGTCGATGGAAGCCAGATGAGCGGACAGTTCTTCGAAGAAGCTCGCTTGCCTCGGCCCGGCCAGGGGAGCGTATACGTTCACCAAGTGAAGCACCGCGCCCCCCAGCCGAACCGTCAGGTGAAGCAAACGGCCTGGCACCGGCTCCCTGACCCCCAAGATCTCGGGCTGAAAATGCGGGGCCAACAGGATAGCCACCCCGCCAGATCTGCGGGTGAGGTGACTCATGTAGACCCCCCCTCGCCACTCCAGGAGCCAGGTGGCTTCGTCTCCCGGGGTAGTGTGGGTTTCTTGCAGGAAGCACACCGCATACCTCCCGTCCCGGAGGACCGAGAGGGTCTGGAATCTGCGCTGTGACTCCCTGCTGCCGTTGATGTTGAGGCTGGCTATAGTAGTCTCCATGTCAGAAGCATTGTGCTACCACCACCAGTACAGTTAAAAACAAGTACAATTACTGGGAGGACGAGGGAGGGGCACAGGAGTCCCTCGCCCTCACCAGGAGTGCCCCCAGGAAGTTCCTGACTCGCTTTCGCTCGTTGACGTCGAGCCCAGGCGCCTGGCGAGCAGCGTGGGCCGACCAATAAACTTTTTCATAAGAGCTCCAGCGGTCGAGCGCCAGTTGGGCTCTATCCCGGCGACCTCGAGTTTCCTCGACAAATTCCCGGAGTTCCTCGAGGGGGATGAGGGGGAGATCGGCGGGGGGCACCTGGGACTCAAAAACGTCACTGCAGACGGAGTCCGCGTCGTCCCCGGTGTCCGCCACCGATCCCGAACCCTCCTCCGGGAGGTCGCCCTCGGTCGCCGACCCCTCCCCCACCGAGAGGATGGGGGCTGGTCCGGCGCCGCCAACAGGCCTCGAACCCCCGGCGACCCCACCCCCAGGGTCACCGGCGGTACCTTCCTCGGCGCACCCCGTCCCGGAACGCCCCGAGTTCGGGTCGTCGGGCGGCGGAGGCTCGGGGCCCCGCTCTCCTCCCGACACCGGGACGCCTGGCTCCTCGGGGAAAAGGTCATCCCCCAGGAAAAGGTCGTCCCCCAGGGCCAAGGCTCCCGGAAAAACAGTCTGGGAGGGAGGAGCGGGGATAACACCTACCTCCCCTCCGCCGCTCGGCGACCCAGTAAAGGGTCCTTTGTCGACGCCCGCACCGCGGCCCTCGTCGTCGTTGTTGTTGGGCAGGTCAGGCCGCGGTGCGGGATCGTTGGGGGGTCCCGTGGGCCCGTCCCCTGGAGAGGGGCAGCGCCGCCGGCGCGCTGCAGGACTGTCTCTCCCCTCCAAGGGCCAGCCCCTCTTCCCCAGAGAGACAGGGGGGGATTTATGGGCCTTTCCCTCCCCGCCCGCCTTGGTGGTCATGGGGCCTGAGGCCCCTCCCCCCAGCCTTTCCCGGAATACGATTGGCTGGGGGAAGGCAGGGGGCGTGGCCAGGGTGGGGAGGGTCAGCCGTGTCACTTCCTGCCCCGCCCCTGGTTTATCAGGTGACGGCGGGCGGGGCAGGGGCCCAGTTCCCTCTCCGGGGCCCGGAGACACGGTGGCTGCAGGAGATTGGGCAGCAGTGGTCCCCCCCAGGTTAGTGCCAGGGCGGGGCTCAGGCTCGGGGTCCCCGGGGCCAGGTGTTGCAGGGCCTGGGGCAGGCGTCGCAGCCCCAGGGGTTTCTCCATCGGGGCAGGGGGTAGACGTGGGGTCAGGGTCGGGTACGGGTCCGGGGGTTTGGGGGTCAGGGTTCCCGCGCCGGGGCGACGCTGGCACGGCCGCAGGGGCATCGTCGTGCCGGGGCGGGGCAGGTCGTGGGCTGGGTGTCGGGGATGGGGATAGGGTGGTCTCCCCGTGGGCGGGCCTGACGCGTCGCGCCTTCCTGAGCGCCTTCCGGCCGGCTGGACGCTCACCCCCCTCCCTGCCGGAGGCTGGAGGATCGGAAGCCTCCGGCTCAGGCTCCGGTGCCGGGGCCTGTGGTGTTGACTTTGGGGGAGGGGGAGTGGGCGCGGCGGCACCACCGTCAGCCGTTGGCGAGGGCTGGGCGGCCTTCTGGGTGGGGCAGTTTCTTCTAATGTGCCCCACCTCGCGGCACAGGTGGCACCGCACGCCGTCCGCCGTCCAGAAGGCGCGGTAGGCCGCGCCCTCGTGGAGGAGGGTAAAGGAGCCCTCCGTGACCTCCTCCCGGGCCAGGCAAATAAACACCTGGCGACGGAAGGAGTAGATGTGCCGGAGGGCGGGGTCCCTCAGACCGAGCAGGAGCGGCTGGATCCCTGACCGGATCTCCCCCAAGGTGGTGAGGTGGGGGAGAAGGAGCTCGCTGGCAATAAAGGGCGGGACGTTGGAGATCACGACCCTCTGGGCCGTGACCTCCAGAGGGTCGACGGGCAAATGCGTCCCGCCCACAGCGAGCCCCCTCTCCACGGCCAGGTGGACCGCCTGCTCGGTCTTTAGGAAAAATACGGCCTTCCCGTACATCCGGGCCGCAGCGACTATGGCCAGTGGGCCGACCACACTAGCCATAGCCTTGCTGCAGGCCTCGATGCTCATATTGGGGTGGGGATAGGCCTTGACCCCCAGGCGTTTGGTCAGGTGCCTGAAGGGGGTGTGGTTTGCAGCCGGGGCTGGGCCAGCCGATCCTAAGGCAGCGGCTACCCCGGCGTAGGTGCGGCTGGGCCCCGCGACCTTCGGGCTCGCCATCCTCTGCTGCTGGTGGTGGAGTCGGGACTCTGGCAGCGGCAGTGGTGGAGGTCGCAGGGAGGGTCCCAGGCAGCGACGGTGGAGACCTGCCTCAGGCGACAACAGCGGTGGAGGCAGGCCTCAGGCGAGTCCCAGGTAGGCCCTCGGTCGCAGCGGTGTGGGGCAGACCTGTTGGGGAGGGTCCCCAAGGCAAGTCCCAGGCAGCCCCAAAATCGAGTCCCAGGCAGCAGATGTAGAGGCAGGCCTCAGGCAACAGCAGTGGTGGAAGGCAGGCCTCCGGCAAGTCCCAGGCAGTTCCTCCAGTCACAGCAGTGGGGGGCAGGCCTGTTGGGGAGGGTCCCCAAGGAAAGTCCCAGGCAGCCCCAAAACCGAGCCCAAGGCAGCAGTGGTGGAGGTAGGCCTCAGGCAACAGCAGC
Source organism: Chiloscyllium punctatum (assembly GCF_047496795.1). Taxonomy (NCBI): domain Eukaryota; kingdom Metazoa; phylum Chordata; class Chondrichthyes; order Orectolobiformes; family Hemiscylliidae; genus Chiloscyllium; species Chiloscyllium punctatum. Next base: position 133,278,030 of record NC_092741.1, on the reverse strand, counting down.
AGCGGTGGTGGTGGAGGTCCTGGGGAGGGGCCCCAAGGCGAGTCCCAGGCAGCAAAGGCGGAGGCAGGCCCCGGGCAGCAGCAGTAGAGGCAGGCCTCTCCTCAGGCCACAGCAGCAGCAGTGGTGGTGGTGGAGGTCCTGGGGAGGGGCCCCAAGGCGAGTCCCAGGCAGCAAAGGCGGAGGCAGGCCCCGGGCAGCAGCAGCAGTAGAGGAAGGCCTCTCCTCAGGCCACAGCAGCAGCAGTGGTGGTGGTGGAGGTCCTGGGGAGGGGCCCCAAGGCGAGTCCCAGGCAGCAAAGGCGGAGGCAGGCCCCGGGCAGCAGCAGTAGAGGCAGGCCTCTCCTCAGGCCACAGCAGCAGCAGTGGTGGTGGTGGAGGTCCTGGGGAGGGGCCCCAAGGCGAGTCCCAGGCAGCAAAGGCGGAGGCAGGCCCCGGGCAGCAGCAGCAGTAGAGGCAGGCCTCTCCTCAGGCCACAGCAGCAGTGGTAGTGGTGGTGGAAGTCCTGGGGAGGGGCCCCAAGGCAAGCCTCAGGCAGCAGCAGGGAGGCAGGCCCCAAGCAGCAACAGGAACAGTCCTTGCACAGTCAAAAAATGGTCCAATTTCTCCAGAAGGGAAGGAAACACTCGAGTGGCCAGTCACAACTCCAGGGTGTCAGTGGACACCCGCGTGCTCCTTCTCCAAGGACACCCGGGCCCCACTCCTGTTTATTTTTTTTTTTATTTTTTTTTATTTCTTTTTCCCCTCTGGTTATATTTTTTTTTAATTTTATTAACCAAATTACAAAACACAGTTTACAAAAAACAGTTAACATTTACAGCTGTTTACAACAGCAATTTTACAAGGGAGAGGAGCAGCAAAGCTAGGCACCAAACCCTACCCACTCCTGTTTATTTTTTTTTTTTTTTTTCCCGGGGGCGTTCCTCCTTTTTTTTTTTTTTTTTTTCCACTTTCTTTTTAATTTAACCCCCACACTACCGCCTAAGTGCGGTAGTGCTTATTTTTTCCCCAGCACCCATGGTGTGTGTGTGCAGGTGTGAGACACAGTGAAAAGACACAAAGTGCACGAATCTTTATTCAATTTCCACCACCAGGAAGATAGGAAAGACACCCGAGTGGCCAGTGACAAGCACTGCCCTTCAAACCACAGGGCAATGCTGTGTGAGCAAAACAGTGAAGGGGAGGGTCGGGACTAAATCAAAATAGAGTTGGAGGGAGAAATGACGCACTCCACTCCCTGCGGCGCCCACCTCTCCCTGAACGACTCCAGGGTGTCGGTGGACACCGCGTGCTCCTTCTCCAAGGACACCCGGGCTCTAACGTAACCCCGGAAGAGGGGCAGGCAGTCGGCCCTAACGACCCCCTCCACGGCCCGCTGCCTGGACCTGTTGATGGCCAGTTTGGCCAGGCCCAGGAGCAGACCCACGAGGAGGTCCTCGGACCTGCCCTCCCTCCTCCGTACCGGGTGCCCGAAGATCAGGAGCGTGGGACTGAAGTGCAGCCAGAAACAGAGGAGAAGGTTTTTGAGGAAATCAAAAAGGGAGTGCAAACGCCCACACCCAATATATACATGGTCCACGGACTCCACAGCGCCACAGGACAAGCAGTTGGGCTGGGAGTCCGTGAACCACCGCAACCTGCGGTTGCAGGGGACTGCTGCGTGCAGCACCCTCCACCCCAGATCCCCGAGAGAAAGGGGGAGGACTCCCGCGTAGAGAGCCCTCCACTGGGGATCTCCACCGCCCGGTGGCAAATGGGCACGCCAAGGCGTGTCCGGACGGTGGATGAGGGAGAAGAGGTGGACGGTGTGCAGCAGCAGTCGATACAGGGCCCTCCTTTTTATGTCCCTAAAAGCAACAAAATTAAAATTCCGGAGGCGGCTCAGGTTGTGGGGCACAGGCTCCCGCGGGAAGTACGGGACCTTGGGGCCAATGTGAAATTCCGTCCGGGCCGGGGTGAGCACGGACGGGATCCCACCGCACACCTGAGCGTCCTCCAACTGGTGCACTACGTCGGGTCCGAGCACCGCCGTTTTAAGGCGTCGGATGGCGGTGGCCACGTACCGGACGTCTACCGCTGCCCTGCTAGCTATGTCCTGCGGCAGCGTCCAGCCCAGGCCCCCGGCACCCAGCACGTCCCCGACCCTGGTCGCCCTCGCCGCCACGGCCCTCCCCTCCGACAGCCACTCGAACCCGCGAGTACGGAGGTGCGGATTCCTGAGCAACGGCTCCCTGACGACAGCCGCTACTCCAGCCGGAGGGTAGGCGCGACGCGATTCGACCATGTTCCAGACAGTGATCAGGTCCTGGTAAAAGACAGGCAGCACCTTGAGGGCGACCTCCAAACCGTCGCGGTCGACGAACAGGAGCTGCGTGTCGTAGTTGAGGTTACGCACCTGGCGGAAAAAATACGTCGCCAGGGCGCACCACCTAGGAGGAGGCTCGACGTAAAGGTATCGCCGCAAGGTCTGAAGGCGGAACGTCGCGACCTGGGTGCGGACGCACACCAGCGACTGACCGCCCTCCTCGATAGGGAGACTCAGAACCTGCGCGGCGACCCAGTGCATCTTTTTGTCCCAGAAGAAGTCGACCAACGTTCTCTGGATGTCAGCGACAAAGCCAGGAGGAGGGACCAAAGTGACCAGCCGGTACCACAGCATGGCGGCCACCAGCTGGTTTATGACCAGCACTCGACTCCTGTAAGATAGCACTCGGAGCAGTCCTGTCCAGCGGCCCAGGCGAGCCGAGACTTTGGCCTCCAGCTCCTGCCAGTTGGCCGGCCAGGATTCCTCAGCCGGGCTGAGGTAGACCCCCAGGTAGAGGAGATGGGTGGTACTCCAGCTGAACCCCCGTAACTCCTCCGGCAGAGAGTCCACCCGCCACGGGCCGACCAGTAGTCCGGAACACTTGGCCCAGTTGATCCTGGCGGAAGATGCCGCAGAGTACACGGCCTGGCACTCGCGCATCCTCCCCAGGTCAGCCGGGTCGGTGAAAGTGAGGAGCACGTCGTCGGCGTAGGCCGAGAGGACCACCCCCGTGCCCGCGCCGCGCAGAACCAGCCCCGACAACCTCCTCCGCAAGAGGCGCAGGAAAGGCTCCACGCACAGGGAATACAGCTGGCCGGACAGGGGGCAGCCTTGACGCACTCCTCTCCCGAAGCGAAGGGGCGCCGTCAGGGACCCGTTAACTTTAACCAGACACTCTGCGGCGGCGTACAAGAGTCGGATCCGGGCGACGAACTGCGTCCCGAACCCGAATGCCCGCAGAGTCCCGAGCAGGTACTCGTGATCGACCCTGTCGAACGCCTTCTCCTGGTCGAGAGACAGGAAGGCGCTCGGCAGACCAGCCCGTCGACAGAAATGGATCAGGTCCCGGACCAGGTGGACGTTGTCGTGTATCCTCCGGCCCGGGACCGTGTAGGACTGGTCCGGGTGAATCATGAGGGCCAGCACGGAAGCCAGGCGAGAAGACAACACCCTGGCGAAAATTTTGTAATCCGTGCTGAGGAGGGAGACCGGACGCCAGTTCTTCAAAGAACGAAGGTCCCCCGTCTTCGGCAGCAGGACGATGACCGCCCTGCGCCAAGAAAGGGGCAGCTGTCCGGCATTTAGACACTCCCCCAGGACCTGTGCGTAGTCGTTCCCCAGGACGTCCCAGAACGCCCTGAAGAACTCCACAGTCAGCCCGTCCAGCCCCGGGGTTTTGCCCCTCGAGAGCCGGTCGAGGGCGCCGGTCAGCTCCTCTAAGGTGACGGGAGCGTCGAGCCTTCCGGCGTCCTCCGGGCTGAGCTGCGGCAGGTCCTCCCACAGAACTCTGCGAGCGTCCTCGCTGGACGGATCCGGAGAGAACAGAGCCGTGTAATAGTTTCGGACGTGGGCCCTGACGCCCTCCGGATCCGAGACGAGGGACCCGTCGTCGGCCAGCAGCACAAGGAGCTGCTGACGGGTGCCGCGCCTTTTTTCCAGCGAGTAGAAGAAGGGGGAGCCGCGGTCCAGGTCCTGCAGGAGCTGGATCCGCGACCTCACGTACGCGCCCCGAGCCCCGACGAGCTGCAGGTCCCGGAGCGCGGCCTTCTTCTCTTCGTACACCCCGCGCAGGGCCGGGTCCGCGTCGGGCTGACCGAGGCGTGACTCCAGGTCGAGCATCTCCCTCTCCAACTCCACGATCCTGGATTTCCGCCTCTTGGTCGACCCCCTCGCGTACTCCTGACAGAAGACGCGGACGTGAGCCTTGCCCACGTCCCACCATAGCCTCAGGGAGGGGAAGCTTCCCCGCTTCCTTCTCCAGCCGGCCCAGAAACGACGAAACGAGTCCCGGAACCGCTCGTCCTCCAGCAGCAGGTTGTTAAAGTGCCAGTACGCGGAGCCGAGCCTGGCGCCGAACGGAAGGAGTTCCGCCCACACCAGGTGATGGTCCGTGCACGACACCTGCCGCGTGGAGGCCTTCGGAAAACAGGAGGCGTACGCCCGCGAAACGTACAGGCGATCGAGTCTGGACGCTCCGACCCCAGGCCTCACGAAGGTGAAGGCGATGGAGTCGGGATGGAGAGTCCGCCAGACGTCCACCAGGTCGAAGGACTTGACCAAGTCCCCCAACCTCTTCCCCGACGCGCAGCCAGTGCGGGTACCGCCGTGGTCCCTGCCCTCGAGGACGCAGTTAAAATCTCCCCCGAGGACGACGCACTGGTTCTCGTCGATGGAAGCCAGATGAGCGGACAGTTCTTCGAAGAAGCTCGCTTGCCTCGGCCCGGCCAGGGGAGCGTATACGTTCACCAAGTGAAGCACCGCGCCCCCCAGCCGAACCGTCAGGTGAAGCAAACGGCCTGGCACCGGCTCCCTGACCCCCAAGATCTCGGGCTGAAAATGCAGGGCCAACAGGATAGCCACCCCGCCAGATCTGCGGGTGAGGTGACTCATGTAGACCCCCCCTCGCCACTCCAGGAGCCAGGTGGCTTCGTCTCCCGGGGTAGTGTGGGTTTCTTGCAGGAAGCACACCGCATACCTCCCGTCCCGGAGGACCGAGAGGGTCTGGAATCTGCGCTGTGACTCCCTGCTGCCGTTGATGTTGAGGCTGGCTATAGTAGTCTCCATGTCGGAAGCATTGTGCTACCACCACCAGTACAGTTAAAAACAAATACAATTACTGGGAGGACGAGGGAGGGGCACAGGAGTCCCTCGCCCTCACCAGGAGTGCCCCCAGGAAGTTCCTGACTCGCTTTCGCTCGTTGACGTCGAGCCCAGGCGCCTGGCGAGCAGCGTGGGCCGACCAATAAACTTTTTCATAAGAGCTCCAGCGGTCGAGCGCCAGTTGGGCTCTATCCCGGCGACCTCGAGTTTCCTCGACAAATTCCCGGAGTTCCTCGAGGGGGATGAGGGGGAGATCGGCGGGGGGCACCTGGGACTCAAAAACGTCACTGCAGACGGAGTCCGCGTCGTCCCCGGTGTCCGCCACCGATCCCGAACCCTCCTCCGGGAGGTCGCCCTCGGTCGCCGACCCCTCCCCCACCGAGAGGATGGGGGCTGGTCCGGCGCCGCCAACAGGCCTCGAACCCCCGGCGACCCCACCCCCAGGGTCACCGGCGGTACCTTCCTCGGCGCACCCCGTCCCGGAACGCCCCGAGTTCGGGTCGTCGGGCGGCGGAGGCTCGGGGCCCCGCTCTCCTCCCGACACCGGGACGCCTGGCTCCTCGGGGAAAAGGTCATCCCCCAGGAAAAGGTCGTCCCCCAGGGCCAAGGCTCCCGGAAAAACAGTCTGGGAGGGAGGAGCGGGGATAACACCTACCTCCCCTCCGCCGCTCGGCGACCCAGTAAAGGGTCCTTTGTCGACGCCCGCACCGCGGCCCTCGTCGTCGTTGTTGGGCAGGCCAGGCCGCGGTGCGGGATCGTTGGGGGGTCCCGTGGGCCCGTCCCCTGGAGAGGGGCAGCGCCGCCGGCGCGCTGCAGGACTGTCTCTCCCCTCCAAGGGCCAGCCCCTCTTCCCCAGAGAGACAGGGGGGGATTTATGGGCCTTTCCCTCCCCGCCCGCCTTGGTGGTCATGGGGCCTGAGGCCCCTCCCCCCAGCCTTTCCCGGAATACGATTGGCTGGGGGAAGGCAGGGGGCGTGGCCAGGGTGGGGAGGGTCAGCCGTGTCACTTCCTGCCCCGCCCCTGGTTTATCAGGTGACGGCGGGCGGGGCAGGGGCCCAGTTCCCTCTCCGGGGCCCGGAGACACGGTGGCTGCAGGAGATTGGGCAGCAGTGGTCCCCCCCAGGTTAGTGCCAGGGTGTGGCTGGGCGGGGCAGGGCTCGGGCTCGGGCTCGGGGTCCCCGGGGCCTGGTGTTGCAGGGCCTGGGGCAGGCGTCGCAGCCCCAGGGGTTTCTCCATCGGGGCAGGGGGTAGACGTGGGGTCAGGGTCGGGTACGGGTCCGGGGGTTTGGGGGTCAGGGTTCCCGCGCCGGGGCGACGCTGGCACGGCCGCAGGGGCATCGTCGTGCCGGGGCGGGGCAGGTCGTGGGCTGGGTGTCGGGGATGGGGATAGGGTGGTCTCCCCGTGGGCGGGCCTGACGCGTCGCGCCTTCCTGAGCGCCTTCCGGCCGGCTGGACGCTCACCCCCCTCCCTGCCGGAGGCTGGAGGATCGGAAGCCTCCGGCTCAGGCTCCGGTGCCGGGGCCTGTGGTGTTGACTTTGGGGGAGGGGGAGTGGGTGCGGCGGCACCACCGTCAGCCGTTGGCGAGGGCTGGGCGGCCTTCTGGGTGGGGCAGTTTCTTCTAATGTGCCCCACCTCGCGGCACAGGTGGCACCGCACGCCGTCCGCCGTCCAGAAGGCACGGTAGGCCGCGCCCTCGTGGAGGAGGGTAAAGGAGCCCTCCGTGACCTCCTCCCGGGCCAGGCAAATAAACACCTGGCGACGGAAGGAGTAGATGTGCCGGAGGGCGGGGTCCTTCAGACCGAGCAGGAGCGGCTGGATCCCTGACCGGATCTCCCCCAAGGTGGTGAGGTGGGGGAGAAGGAGCTCGCTGGCAATAAAGGGCGGGACGTTGGAGATCACGACCCTCTGGGCCGTGACCTCCAGAGGGTCGACGGGCAAATGCGTCCCGCCCACAGCGAGCCCCCTCTCCACGGCCAGGTGGACCGCCTGCTCGGTCTTTAGGAAAAATACGGCCTTCCCGTACATCCGGGCCGCAGCGACTATGGCCAGTGGGCCGACCACACTAGCCATAGCCTTGCTGCAGGCCTCGATGCTCATATTGGGGTGGGGATAGGCCTTGACCCCCAGGCGTTTGGTCAGGTGCCTGAAGGGGGTGTGGTTTGCAGCCGGGGCTGGGCCAGCCGAGCCTAAGGCAGCGGCTACCCCGGCGTAGGTGCGGCTGGGCCCCGCGACCTTCGGGCTCGCCATCCTCTGCTGCCGGTGGTGGAGTCGGTCCTCTGGCAGCGGCAGTGGTGGAGGTCGCAGGGAGAGCCCCAAGCAGCGAAGGTGGAGACCTGCCTCAGGTGACAACAGCGGTGGAGGCAGGCCTCAGGCGAGTCCCAGGTAGGCCCTCGGTCGCAGCGGTGTGGGGCAGACCTGTTAGGGAGGGTCCCCAAGGCAAGTCCCAGGCAGCCCCAAAATCAAGTCCCAGGCAGCAGATGTAGAGGCAGGCCTCAGGCAACAGCAGTGGTGGAAGGCAGGCCTCCGGCAAGTCCTGGGCAGTTCCTCGGTTGCAGCTGTGGTGGGGGGCAGGCCTGTTGGGGAAGGCCCCCAAGGCAAGTCCCAGGCAGCAGCAGTGGAGGCAGGCCTCCGGCAAGTCCCAGGCAGTTCCTCCAGTCACAGCAGTGGGGGGGGCAGGCCTGTTGGGGAGGGTCCCCAAGGGAAGTCCCAGGCAGCCCCAAAACCGAGCCCAAGGCAGCAGTGGTGGAGGTAGGCCTCAGGCAACAGCAGCAGCGGTGGTGGTGGAGGTCCTGGGGAGGGGCCCCAAGGCAAGTCCCAGGCAGCAAAGGCGGAGGCAGGCCCCGGGCAGCAGCAGTAGAGGCAGGCCTCTCCTCAGGCCACAGCAGCAGCAGTGGTGGTGGTGGAGGTCCTGGGGAGGGGCCCCAAGGCGAGTCCCAGGCAGCAAAGGCAGAGGCAGGCCCCGGGCAGCAGCAGCAGTAGAGGCAGGCCTCTCCTCAGGCCACAGCAGCAGCAGTGGTGGTGGTGGAGGTCCTGGGGAGGGGCCCCAAGGCGAGTCCCAGGCAGCGAAGGCAGAGGCAGGCCTCAGGCAGCAGCAGCAGAGGCAGGCCTCTCCAAAGTCCCAGGCAGCAGCAGGGAGGCAGGCCCCAAGCAGCAACAGGAACAGTCCTCGCACGGTCACGAGATGGTCCAATCTCTCCAGAAGGGAAGGAAACACTCAAGTGGCCAGTCACAACTGCAGGGTGTCAGTGGACACCCACGTGCTCCTTCTCCAAGGACACCCGGGCCCCACTCCTGTTTATTTTTTTTTATTTTTTTTTTTATTTCTTTTTCCCCTCTGGTTATATTTTTTTTTTATTTTATTAACCAAATTACAAAACACAGTTTACAAAAAACAGTTAACATTTACAGCTGTTTACAACAGCAATTTTACAAGGGAGAGGAGCAGCAAAGCTAGGCACCAAACCCTACCCACTCCTGTTTATTTTTTTTTTTTTTTTCTTTTTCTTTTTTTTTTTTTTTTTTTTTTTTTCACCCGGGGGCGTTCCTCCTTTTTTTTTTTTTTTTTTTTCTTTGGACACCCGGGCCAAAGACCCTAGTTTATTTTTTTTTTTTTTTTTTTTTTTTTTTTTTTCTTTATTTAACCCCCACACTACCGCCTAAGTGCGGTAGTGCTTATTTTTATTCCCCAGCACCCATGGTGTGTGTGTGCAGGTGTGAGACACAGTGGAAGGACACAAAGTGCACAAATCTTTATTCAATTTCCACCACCAGGAAGATAGGAAAAACACCCGAGTGGCCAGTGACAAGCACTGCCCTTCAAACCACAGGGCAATGCTATGTGAGCAAAACAGTGAAGGGGAGGGTAGGGACTAAATCAAAATAGAGTTGGAGGGAGAAATGATGCACTCCACTCCCTGCGGCGCCCACCTCTCCCTGAACGACTCCAGGGTGTCGGTGGACACCGCGTGCTCCTTCTCCAAGGACACCCGGGCTCTAACGTAACCCCGGAAGAGGGGCAGGCAGTCGGCCCTAACGACCCCCTCCACGGCCCGCTGCCTGGACCTGTTGATGGCCAGTTTGGCCAGGCCCAGGAGCAGACCCACGAGGAGGTCCTCGGACCTGCCCTCCCTCCTCCGTACCGGGTGCCCGAAGATCAGGAGCGTGGGACTGAAGTGCAGCCAGAAACAGAGGAGAAGGTTTTGGAGAAAATCAAAAAGGGAGTGCAAACGCCCACACCCAATATATACATGGTCCACGGACTCCACAGCGCCACAGAACAAGCAGTTGGGCTGGGAGTCCGTGAACCACCGCAATCTGCGGTTGCAGGGGACTGCTGCGTGCAGCACCCTCCACCCCAGATCCCCGAGAGAAAGGGGGAGGACTCCCGCGTAGAGAGCCCTCCACTGGGGATCTCCACCGCCCGGTGGCAAATGGGCACGCCAAGGCGTGTCCGGACGGTGGATGAGGGAGAAGAGGTGGACGGTGTGCAGCAGCAGTCGATACAGGGCCCTCCTTTTTATGTCCCTAAAAGAAACAAAATTAAAATTCCGGAGGCGGCTCAGGTTGTGGGGCACAGGCTCCCGCGGGAAGTACGGGACCTTGGGGCCAATGTGAAATTCCGTCCGGGCCGGGGTGAGCGCGGACGGGATCCCACCGCACACCTGAGCGTCCTCCAACTGGTGCACTACGTCGGGTCCGAGCACCGCCGTTTTAAGGCGTCGGATGGCGGTGGCCACGTACCGGACGTCTACCGCTGCCCTGCTAGCTATGTCCTGCGGCAGCGTCCAGCCCAGGCCCCCGGCACCCAGCACGTCCCCGACCCTGGTCGCCCTCGCCGCCACGGCCCTCCCCTCCGACAGCCACTCGAACCCGCGAGTACGGAGGTGCGGATTCCTGAGCAACGGCTCCCTGACGACAGCCGCTACTCCAGCCGGAGGGTAGGCGCGACGCGATTCGACCATGTTCCAGACAGTGATCAGGTCCTGGTAAAAGACAGGCAGCACCTTGAGGGCGACCTCCAAACCGTCACGGTCGACGAACAGGAGCTGCGTGTCGTAGTTGAGGTTACGCACCTGGCGGAAAAAATACGTCGCCAGGGCGCACCACCTAGGAGGAGGCTCGACGTAAAGGTATCGCCGCAAGGTCTGAAGGCGGAACGTCGCGACCTGGGTGCGGACGCACACCAGCGACTGACCGCCCTCCTCGATAGGGAGACTCAGAACCTGCGCGGCGACCCAGTGCATCTTTTTGTCCCAGAAGAAGTCGACCAACGTTCTCTGGATGTCAGCGACAAAGCCAGGAGGAGGGACCAAAGTGACCAGCCGGTACCACAGCATGGCGGCCACCAGCTGGTTTATGACCAGCACTCGACTCCTGTAAGATAGCACTCGGAGCAGTCCTGTCCAGCGGCCTAGGCGAGCCGAGACTTTGGCCTCCAGCTCCTGCCAGTTGGCCGGCCAGGATTCCTCAGCCGGGCCGAGGTAGACCCCCAGGTAGAGGAGATGGGTGGTACTCCAGCTGAACCCCCGTAACTCCTCCGGCAGAGAGTCCACCCGCCACGGGCCGACCAGTAGTCCGGAACACTTGGCCCAGTTGATCCTGGCGGAAGACGCCGCCGAGTACACGGCCTGGCACTCGCGCATCCTCCCCAGGTCAGCCGGGTCGGTGAAAGTGAGGAGCACGTCGTCGGCGTAGGCCGAGAGGACCACCCCCGTGCCCGCGCCGCGCAGAACCAGCCCCGACAACCTCCTCCGCAAGAGGCGCAGGAAAGGCTCCACGCACAGGGAATACAGCTGGCCGGACAGGGGGCAGCCTTGACGCACTCCTCTCCCGAAGCGAAGGGGCGCCGTCAGGGACCCGTTAACTTTAACCAGACACTCTGCGGCGGCGTACAAAAGTCGGATCCGGGCGACGAACCGCGTCCCGAACCCGAACGCCCGCAGAGTCCCGAGCAGGTACTCGTGATCGACCCTGTCGAACGCCTTCTCCTGGTCGAGGGACAGGAAGGCGCTCGGCAGACCAGCCCGTCGACAGAAATGGATCAGGTCCCGGACCAGGTGGACGTTGTCGTGTATCCTCCGGCCCGGGACCGTGTAGGACTGGTCCGGGTGAATCATGTGGGCCAGCACGGAAGCCAGGCGAGAAGACAACACCCTGGCGAAAATTTTGTAATCCGTGCTGAGGAGGGAGACCGGACGCCAGTTCTTCAAAGAACGAAGGTCCCCCTTCTTCGGCAGCAGGACGATGACCGCCCTGCGCCAAGAAAGGGGCAGCTGTCCGGCATTGAGACACTCCCCCAGGACCTGTGCGTAGTCGTTCCCCAGGACGTCCCAGAACGCCCTGAAGAACTCCACAGTCAGCCCGTCCAGCCCCGGGGTTTTGCCCCTCGAGAGCCGGTCGAGGGCGCCGGTCAGCTCCTCTAAGGTGACGGGAGCGTCGAGCCTTCCGGCGTCCTCCGGGCTGAGCTGCGGCAGGTCCTCCCACAGAACTCTGCGAGCGTCCTCGCTGGACGGATCCGGAGAGAACAGAGCCGTGTAATAGTTTCGGACGTGGGCCCTGACGCCCTCCGGATCCGAGACGAGGGACCCGTCGTCGGCCAGCAGCACAAGGAGCTGCTGACGGGTGCCGCGCCTTTTTTCCAGCGAGTAGAAGAAGGGGGAGCCGCGGTCCAGGTCCTGCAGGAGCTGGATCCGCGACCTCACGTACGCGCCCCGAGCCCCGACGAGCTGCAGGTCCCGGAGCGCGGCCTTCTTCTCTTCGTACACCCCGCGCAGGGCCGGGTCCGCGTCGGGCTGACCGAGGCGTGACTCCAGGTCGAGCATCTCCCTCTCCAACTCCACGATCCTGGATTTCCGCCTCTTGGTCGACCCCCTCGCGTACTCCTGACAGAAGACGCGGACGTGAGCCTTGCCCACGTCCCACCATAGCCTCAGGGAGGGGAAGCTTCCCCGCTTCCTTCTCCAGCCGGCCCAGAAACGACGAAACGAGTCCCGGAACCGCTCGTCCTCCAGCAGCAGGTTGTTAAAGTGCCAGTACGCGGAGCCGAGCCTGGCGCCGAACGGAAGGAGTTCCGCCCACACCAGGTGATGGTCCGTGCACGACACCTGCCGCGTGGAGGCCTTCGGAAAACAGGAGGCGTACGCCCGCGAAACGTACAGGCGATCGATTCTGGACGCTCCGACCCCAGGCCTCACGAAGGTGAAGGCGATGGAGTCGGGATGGAGAGTCCGCCAGACGTCCACCAGGTCGAAGGACTTGACCAAGTCCCCCAACCTCTTCCCCGACGCGCAGCCAGTGCGGGTACCGCCGTGGTCCCTGCCCTCGAGGACGCAGTTAAAATCTCCCCCGAGGACGACGCACTGGTTCTCGTCGATGGAAGCCAGATGAGCGGACAGTTCTTCGAAGAAGCTCGCTTGCCTCGGCCCGGCCAGGGGAGCGTATACGTTCACCAAGTGAAGCACCGCGCCCCCCAGCCGAACCGTCAGGTGAAGCAAACGGCCTGGCACCGGCTCCCTGACCCCCAAGATCTCGGGCTGAAAATGCGGGGCCAACAGGATAGCCACCCCGCCAGATCTGCGGGTGAGGTGACTCATGTAGACCCCCCCTCGCCACTCCAGGAGCCAGGTGGCTTCGTCTCCCGGGGTAGTGTGGGTTTCTTGCAGGAAGCACACCGCATACCTCCCGTCCCGGAGGACCGAGAGGGTCTGGAATCTGCGCTGTGACTCCCTGCTGCCGTTGATGTTGAGGCTGGCTATAGTAGTCTCCATGTCGGAAGCATTGTGCTACCACCACCAGTACAGTTAAAAACAAATACAATTACTGGGAGGACGAGGGAGGGGCACAGGAGTCCCTCGCCCTCACCAGGAGTGCCCCCAGGAAGTTCCTGACTCGCTTTCGCTCGTTGACGTCGAGCCCAGGCGCCTGGCGAGCAGCGTGGGCCGACCAATAAACTTTTTCATAAGAGCTCCAGCGGTCGAGCGCCAGTTGGGCTCTATCCCGGCGACCTCGAGTTTCCTCGACAAATTCCCGGAGTTCCTCGAGGGGGATGAGGGGGAGATCGGCGGGGGGCACCTGGGACTCAAAAACGTCACTGCAGACGGAGTCCGCGTCGTCCCCGGTGTCCGCCACCGATCCCGAACCCTCCTCCGGGAGGTCGCCCTCGGTCGCCGACCCCTCCCCCACCGAGAGGATGGGGGCTGGTCCGGCGCCGCCAACAGGCCTCGAACCCCCGGCGACCCCACCCCCAGGGTCACCGGCGGTACCTTCCTCGGCGCACCCCGTCCCGGAACGCCCCGAGTTCGGGTCGTCGGGCGGCGGAGGCTCGGGGCCCCGCTCTCCTCCCGACACCGGGACGCCTGGCTCCTCGGGGAAAAGGTCATCCCCCAGGAAAAGGTCGTCCCCCAGGGCCAAGGCTCCCGGAAAAACAGTCTGGGAGGGAGGAGCGGGGATAACACCTACCTCCCCTCCGCCGCTCGGCGACCCAGTAAAGGGTCCTTTGTCGACGCCCGCACCGCGGCCCTCGTCGTCGTTGTTGTTGGGCAGGCCAGGCCGCGGTGCGGGATCGTTGGGGGGTCCCGTGGGCCCGTCCCCTGGAGAGGGGCAGCGCCGCCGGCGCGCTGCAGGACTGTCTCTCCCCTCCAAGGGCCAGCCCCTCTTCCCCAGAGAGACAGGGGGGGATTTGTGGGCCTTTCCCTCCCCGCCCGCCTTGGTGGTCATGGGGCCTGAGGCCCCTCCCCCCAGCCTTTCCCGGAATACGATTGGCTGGGGGAAGGCAGGGGGCGTGGCCAGGGTGGGGAGGGTCAGCCGTGTCACTTCCTGCCCCGCCCCTGGTTTATCAGGTGACGGCGGGCGGGGCAGGGGCCCAGTTCCCTCTCCGGGGCCCGGAGACACGGTGGCTGCAGGAGATTGGGCAGCAGTGGTCCCCCCCAGGTTAGTGCCAGGGTGTGGCTGGGCGGGGCAGGGCTCGGGCTCGGGCTCGGGGTCCCCGGGGCCTGGTGTTGCAGGGCCTGGGGCAGGCGTCGCAGCCCCAGGGGTTTCTCCATCGGGGCAGGGGGTAGACGTGGGGTCAGGGTCGGGTACGGGTCCGGGGGTTTGGGGGTCAGGGTTCCCGCGCCGGGGCGACGCTGGCACGGCCGCAGGGGCATCGTCGTGCCGGGGCGGGGCAGGTCGTGGGCTGGGTGTCGGGGATGGGGATAGGGTGGTCTCCCCGTGGGCGGGCCTGACGCGTCGCGCCTTCCTGAGCGCCTTCCGGCCGGCTGGACGCTCACCCCCCTCCCTGCCGGAGGCTGGAGGATCGGAAGCCTCCGGCTCAGGCTCCGGTGCCGGGGCCTGTGGTGTTGACTTTGGGGGAGGGGGAGTGGGCGCGGCGGCACCACCGTCAGCCGTTGGCGAGGGCTGGGCGGCCTTCTGGGTGGGGCAGTTTCTTCTAATGTGCCCCACCTCGCGGCACAGGTGGCACCGCACGCCGTCCGCCGTCCAGAAGGCGCGGTAGGCCGCGCCCTCGTGGAGGAGGGTAAAGGAGCCCTCCGTGACCTCCTCCCGGGCCAGGCAAATAAACACCTGGCGACGGAAGGAGTAGATGTGCCGGAGGGCGGGGTCCCTCAGACCGAGCAGGAGCGGCTGGATCCCTGACCGGATCTCCCCCAAGGTGGTGAGGTGGGGGAGAAGGAGCTCGCTGGCAATAAAGGGCGGGACGTTGGAGATCACGACCCTCTGGGCCGTGACCTCCAGAGGGTCGACGGGCAAATGCGTCCCGCCCACAGCGAGCCCCCTCTCCACGGCCAGGTGGACCGCCTGCTCGGTCTTTAGGAAAAATACGGCCTTCCCGTACATCCGGGCCGCAGCGACTATGGCCAGTGGGCCGACCACACTAGCCATAGCCTTGCTGCAGGCCTCGATGCTCATATTGGGGTGGGGATAGGCCTTGACCCCCAGGCGTTTGGTCAGGTGCCTGAAGGGGGTGTGGTTCGCAGCCGGGGCTGGGCCAGCCGAGCCTAAGGCAGCGGCTACCCCGGCGTAGGTGCGGCTGGGCCCCGCGACCTTCGGGCTCGCCATCCTCTGCTGCCGGTGGTGGAGTCGGTCCTCTGGCAGCGGCAGTGGTGGAGGTCGCAGGGAGGGTCCCAGGCAGCGACGGTGGAGACCTGCCTCAGGTGACAACAGCGGTGGAGGCAGGCCTCAGGCGAGTCCCAGGTAGGCCCTCGGTCGCAGCGGTGTGGGGCAGACCTGTTAGGGAGGGTCCCCAAGGCAAGTCCCAGGCAGCCCCAAAATCAAGTCCCAGGCAGCAGATGTAGAGGCAGGCCTCAGGCAACAGCAGTGGTGGAAGGCAGGCCTCCGGCAAGTCCTGGGCAGTTCCTCGGTTGCAGCTGTGGTGGGGGGCAGGCCTGTTGGGGAAGGCCCCCAAGGCAAGTCCCAGGCAGCAGCAGTGGAGGCAGGCCTCCGGCAAGTCCCAGGCAGTTCCTCCAGTCACAGCAGTGGGGGGGGCAGGCCTGTTGGGGAGGGTCCCCAAGGGAAGTCCCAGGCAGCCCCAAAACCGAGCCCAAGGCAGCAGTGGTGGAGGTAGGCCTCAGGCAACAGCAGCAGCGGTGGTGGTGGAGGTCCTGGGGAGGGGCCCCAAGGCAAGTCCCAGGCAGCAAAGGCGGAGGCAGGCCCCGGGCAGCAGCAGTAGAGGCAGGCCTCTCCTCAGGCCACAGCAGCAGCAGTGGTGGTGGTGGAGGTCCTGGGGAGGGGCCCCAAGGCGAGTCCCAGGCAGCAAAGGCGGAGGCAGGCCCCGGGCAGCAGCAGCAGTAGAGGCAGGCCTTTCCTCAGGCCACAGCAGCAGCAGTGGTGGTGGTGGAGGTCCTGGGGAGGGGCCCCAAGGCGAGTCCCAGGCAGCAAAGGCGGAGGCAGGCCCCGGGCAGCAGCAGCAGTAGAGGCAGGCCTCTCCTCAGGCCACAGCAGCAGCAGTGGTGGTGGTGGAGGTCCTGGGGAGGGGCCCCAAGGCGAGTCCCAGGCAGCAAAGGCAGAGGCAGGCCTCAGGCAGCAGCAGCAGAGGCAGGCCTCTCCAAAGTCCCAGGCAGCAGCAGGGAGGCAGGCCCCAAGCAGCAACAGGAACAGTCCTCGCACGGTCACAGGAATGGTCCAATCTCTCCAGAAGGGAAGGAAACACTCAAGTGGCCAGTCACAACTGCAGGGTGTCAGTGGACACCCACGTGCTCCTTCTCCAAGGACACCCGGGCCCCACTCCTGTTTATTTTTTTTTATTTTTTTTTTTATTTCTTTTTCCCCTCTGGTTATATTTTTTTTTTATTTTATTAACCAAATTACAAAACACAGTTTACAAAAAACAGTTAACATTTACAGCTGTTTACAACAGCAATTTTACAAGGGAGAGGAGCAGCAAAGCTAGGCACCGAACCCTACCCACTCCTGTTTTTTTTTTTTTTTTTTTTTTTTTTTTTTTTTTTTTTTTTCACACAAGTGGCCAGTCACAACTCCAGGGTGTCAGTGGACACCCACGTGCTCCTTCTCCAAGGACACCCGGGCCATCTCCTGGTTATATTTTTTTTTATTTTTTTTTATTTCTTTTTCCCCTCTGGTTATATTTTTTTTTTATTTTATTAACCAAATTACAAAACACAGTTTACAAAAAACAGTTAACATTTACAGCTGTTTACAACAGCAATTTTACAAGGGAGAGGAGCAGCAAAGCTAGGCACCAAACCCTACCCACTCCTGTTTATTTTTTTTTTCTTTTTTTTTTTGGGCTAGCATTCCTATTTTTTTTTTTTTTTTTTTTTTTTTTTTTTTTTTTTTTTTTCCACACTACCGCCTAAGTGCGGTAGTGCTTATTTTTTCCCCAGCACCCATGGTGTGTGTGCGCAGGTGTGAGACACAGTGAAAGACACAAAGTGTACGAATCTTTATTCAATTTCCACCACCAGGAAGATATGAAAAACACCCGCGTGGCCAGTGACAAGCACTGCCCTTCAAACCACAGGGCAATGCTGTGTGAGCAAAACAGTGAAGGGGAGGGTAGGGACTAAATCAAAATAGAGTTGGAGGGAGAAATGATGCACTCCACTCCCTGCGGCGCCCACCTCTCCCTGAACGACTCCAGGGTGTCGGTGGACACCGCGTGCTCCTTCTCCAAGGACACCCGGGCTCTAACGTAACCCCGGAAGAGGGGCAGGCAGTCGGCCCTAACGACCCCCTCCACGGCCCGCTGCCTGGACCTGTTGATGGCCAGTTTGGCCAGGCCCAGGAGCAGACCCACGAGGAGGTCCTCGGACCTGCCCTCCCTCCTCCGTACCGGGTGCCCGAAGATCAGGAGCGTGGGACTGAAGTGCAGCCAGAAACAGAGGAGAAGGTTTTGGAGAAAATCAAAAAGGGAGTGCAAACGCCCACAACCAATATATACATGGTCCACGGACTCCACAGCGCCACAGAACAAGCAGTTGGGCTGGGAGTCCGTGAACCACCGCAACCTGCGGTTGCAGGGGACTGCTGCGTGCAGCACCCTCCACCCCAGATCCCCGAGAGAAAGGGGGAGGACTCCCGCGTAGAGAGCCCTCCACTGGGGATCCCCACCGCCCGGTGGCAAATGGGCACGCCAAGGCGTGTCCGGACGGTGGATGAGGGAGAAGAGGTGGACGGTGTGCAGCAGCAGTCTATACAGGGCCTTCCTTTTAATATCCTTAAAAGAAACAAAATTAAAATTCCGGAGGCGGCTCAGGTTGTGGGGCACAGGCTCCCGCGGGAAGTACGGGACCTTGGGGCCAATGTGAAATTCCGTCCGGGCCGGGGTGAGCGCGGACGGGATCCCACCGCACACCTGAGCGTCCTCCAACCGGTGCACTACGTCGGGTCCGAGCACCGCCGTTTTAAGGCGTCGGATGGCGGTGGCCACGTACCGGACGTCTACCGCTGCCCTGCTAGCTATGTCCTGCGGCAGCGTCCAGCCCAGGCCGCCGGCACCCAGCACGTCCCCGACCCTGGTCGCCCTCGCCGCCACCGCCCTCCCCTCCGACAGCCACTCGAACCCGCGAGTACGGAGGTGCGGATTCCTGAGCAACGGCTCCCTGACGACAGCCGCTACTCCAGCCGGAGGGTAGGCGCGACGCGATTCGACCATGTTCCAGACAGTGATCAGGTCCTGGTAAAAGACAGGCAGCACCTTGAGGGCGACCTCCAAACCGTCACGGTCGACGAACAGGAGCTGCGTGTCGTAGTTGAGGTTACGCACCTGGCGGAAAAAATACGTCGCCAGGGCGCACCACCTAGGAGGAGGCTCGACGTAAAGGTATCGCCGCAAGGTCTGAAGGCGGAACGTCGCGACCTGGGTGCGGACGCACACCAGCGACTGACCGCCCTCCTCGATAGGGAGACTCAGAACCTGCGCGGCGACCCAGTGCATCTTTTTGTCCCAGAAGAAGTCGACCAACGTTCTCTGGATGTCAGCGACAAAGCCAGGAGGAGGGACCAAAGTGACCAGCCGGTACCACAGCATGGCGGCCACCAGCTGGTTTATGACCAGCACTCGACTCCTGTAAGATAGCACTCGGAGCAGTCCTGTCCAGCGGCCTAGGCGAGCCGAGACTTTGGCCTCCAGCTCCTGCCAGTTGGCCGGCCAGGATTCCTCAGCCGGGCCGAGGTAGACCCCCAGGTAGAGGAGATGGGTGGTACTCCAGCTGAACCCCCGTAACTCCTCCGGCAGAGAGTCCACCCGCCACGGGCCGACCAGTAGTCCGGAACACTTGGCCCAGTTGATCCTGGCGGAAGACGCCGCCGAGTACACGGCCTGGCACTCGCGCATCCTCCCCAGGTCAGCCGGGTCGGTGAAAGTGAGGAGCACGTCGTCGGCGTAGGCCGAGAGGACCACCCCCGTGCCCGCGCCGCGCAGAACCAGCCCCGACAACCTCCTCCGCAAGAGGCGCAGGAAAGGCTCCGCGCACAGGGAATACAGCTGGCCGGACAGGGGGCAGCCTTGACGCACTCCTCTCCCGAAGCGAAGGGGCGCCGTCAGGGACCCGTTAACTTTAACCAGACACTCTGCGGCGGCGTACAAAAGTCGGATCCGGGCGACGAACCGCGTCCCGAACCCGAACGCCCGCAGAGTCCCGAGCAGGTACTCGTGATCGACCCTGTCGAACGCCTTCTCCTGGTCGAGGGACAGGAAGGCGCTCGGCAGACCAGCCCGTCGACAGAAATGGATCAGGTCCCGGACCAGGTGGACGTTGTCGTGTATCCTCCGGCCCGGGACCGTGTAGGACTGGTCCGGGTGAATCATGTGGGCCAGCACGGAAGCCAGGCGAGAAGACAACACCCTGGCGAAGATTTTGTAATCCGTGCTGAGGAGGGAGACCGGACGCCAGTTCTTCAAAGAACGAAGGTCCCCCTTCTTCGGCAGCAGGACGATGACCGCCCTGCGCCAAGAAAGGGGCAGCTGTCCGGCATTTAGACACTCCCCCAGGACCTGTGCGTAGTCGTTCCCCAGGACGTCCCAGAACGCCCTGAAGAACTCCACAGTCAGCCCGTCCAGCCCCGGGGTTTTGCCCCTCGAGAGCCGGTCGAGGGCGCCGGTCAGCTCCTCTAAGGTGACGGGAGCGTCGAGCCTTCCGGCGTCCTCCGGGCTGAGCTGCGGCAGGTCCTCCCACAGAACTCTGCGAGCGTCCTCGCTGGACGGATCCGGAGAGAACAGAGCCGTGTAATAGTTTCGGACGTGGGCCCTGACGCCCTCCGGATCCGAGACGAGGGACCCGTCGTCGGCCAGCAGCACAAGGAGCTGCTGACGGGTGCCGCGCCTTTTTTCCAGCGAGTAGAAGAAGGGGGAGCCGCGGTCCAGGTCCTGCAGGAGCTGGATCCGCGACCTCACGTACGCGCCCCGAGCCCCGACGAGCTGCAGGTCCCGGAGCGCGGCCTTCTTCTCTTCGTACACCCCGCGCAGGGCCGGGTCCGCGTCGGGCTGACCGAGGCGTGACTCCAGGTCGAGCATCTCCCTCTCCAACTCCGCGATCCTGGATTTCCGCCTCTTGGTCGACCCCCTCGCGTACTCCTGACAGAAGACGCGGACGTGAGCCTTGCCCACGTCCCACCATAGCCTCAGGGAGGGGAAGCTTCCCCGCTTCCTTCTCCAGCCGGCCCAGAAACGACGAAACGAGTCCCGGAACCGCTCGTCCTCCAGCAGCAGGTTGTTAAAGTGCCAGTACGCGGAGCCGAGCCTGGCGCCGAACGGAAGGAGTTCCGCCCACACCAGGTGATGGTCCGTGCACGACACCTGCCGCGTGGAGGCCTTCGGAAAACAGGAGGCGTACGCCCGCGAAACGTACAGGCGGTCGATTCTGGACGCTCCGACCCCAGGCCTCACGAAGGTGAAGGCGATGGAGTCGGGATGGAGAGTCCGCCAGACGTCCACCAGGTCGAAGGACTTGACCAAGTCCCCCAACCTCTTCCCCGACGCGCAGCCAGTGCGGGTACCGCCGTGGTCCCTGCCCTCGAGGACGCAGTTAAAATCTCCCCCGAGGACGACGCACTGGTTCTCGTCGATGGAAGCCAGATGAGCGGACAGTTCTTCGAAGAAGCTCGCTTGCCTCGGCCCGGCCAGGGGAGCGTATACGTTCACCAAGTGAAGCACCGCGCCCCCCAGCCGAACCGTCAGGTGAAGCAAACGGCCTGGCACCGGCTCCCTGACCCCCAAGATCTCGGGCTGAAAATGCGGGGCCAACAGGATAGCCACCCCGCCAGATCTGCGGGTGAGGTGACTCATGTAGACCCCCCCTCGCCACTCCAGGAGCCAGGTGGCTTCGTCTCCCGGGGTAGTGTGGGTTTCTTGCAGGAAGCACACCGCATACCTCCCGTCCCGGAGGACCGAGAGGGTCTGGAATCTGCGCTGTGACTCCCTGCTGCCGTTGATGTTGAGGCTGGCTATAGTAGTCTCCATGTCGGAAGCATTGTGCTACCACCACCAGTACAGTTAAAAACAAATACAATTACTGGGAGGACGAGGGAGGGGCACAGGAGTCCCTCGCCCTCACCAGGAGTGCCCCCAGGAAGTTCCTGACTCGCTTTCGCTCGTTGACGTCGAGCCCAGGCGCCTGGCGAGCAGCGTGGGCCGACCAATAAACTTTCTCAAAAGAGCTCCAGCGGTCGAGCGCCAGTTGGGCTCTATCCCGGCGACCTCGAGTTTCCTCGACAAATTCCCGGAGTTCCTCGAGGGGGATGAGGGGGAGATCGGCGGGGGGCACCTGGGACTCAAAAACGTCACTGCAGACGGAGTCCGCGTCGTCCCCGGTGTCCGCCACCGATCCCGAACCCTCCTCCGGGAGGTCGCCCTCGGTCGCCGACCCCTCCCCCACCGAGAGGATGGGGGCTGGTCCGGCGCCGCCAACAGGCCTCGAACCCCCGGCGACCCCACCCCCAGGGTCACCGGCGGTACCTTCCTCGGCGCACCCCGTCCCGGAACGCCCCGAGTTCGGGTCGTCGGGCGGCGGAGGCTCGGGGCCCCGCTCTCCTCCCGACACCGGGACGCCTGGCTCCTCGGGGAAAAGGTCATCCCCCAGGAAAAGGTCGTCCCCCAGGGCCAAGGCTCCCGGAAAAACAGTCTGGGAGGGAGGAGCGGGGATAACACCTACCTCCCCTCCGCCGCTCGGCGACCCAGTAAAGGGTCCTTTGTCGACGCCCGCACCGCGGCCCTCGTCGTCGTTGTTGTTGGGCAGGTCAGGCCGCGGTGCGGGATCGTTGGGGGGTCCCGTGGGCCCGTCCCCCGGAGAGGGGCAGCGCCGCCGGCGCGCTGCAGGACTGTCTCTCCCCTCCAAGGGCCAGCCCCTCTTCCCCAGAGAGACAGGGGGGGATTTATGGGCCTTTCCCTCCCCGCCCGCCTTGGTGGTCATGGGGCCTGAGGCCCCTCCCCCCAGCCCTTCCCGGAATACGATTGGCTGGGGGAAGGCAGGGGGCGTGGCCAGGGTGGGGAGGGTCAGCCGTGTCACTTCCTGCCCCGCCCCTGGTTTATCAGGTGACGGCGGGCGGGGCAGGGGCCCAGTTCCCTCTCCGGGGCCCGGAGACACGGTGGCTGCAGGAGATTGGGCAGCAGTGGTCCCCCCCAGGTTAGTGCCAGGGTGTGGCTGGGCGGGGCAGGGCTCGGGCTCGGGCTCGGGGTCCCCGGGGCCTGGTGTTGCAGGGCCTGGGGCAGGCGTCGCAGCCCCAGGGGTTTCTCCATCGGGGCAGGGGGTAGACGTGGGGTCAGGGTCGGGTACGGGTCCGGGGGTTTGGGGGTCAGGGTTCCCGCGCCGGGGCGACGCTGGCACGGCCGCAGGGGCATCGTCGTGCCGGGGCGGGGCAGGTCGTGGGCTGGGTGTCGGGGATGGGGATAGGGTGGTCTCCCCGTGGGCGGGCCTGACGCGTCGCGCCTTCCTGAGCGCCTTCCGGCCGGCTGGACGCTCACCCCCCTCCCTGCCGGAGGCTGGAGGATCGGAAGCCTCCGGCTCAGGCTCCGGTGCCGGGGCCTGTGGTGTTGACTTTGGGGGAGGGGGAGTGGGCGCGGCGGCACCACCGTCAGCCGTTGGCGAGGGCTGGGCGGCCTTCTGGGTGGGGCAGTTTCTTCTAATGTGCCCCACCTCGCGGCACAGGTGGCACCGCACGCCGTCCGCCGTCCAGAAGGCGCGGTAGGCCGCGCCCTCGTGGAGGAGGGTAAAGGAGCCCTCCGTGACCTCCTCCCGGGCCAGGCAAATAAACACCTGGCGACGGAAGGAGTAGATGTGCCGGAGGGCGGGGTCCCTCAGACCGAGCAGGAGCGGCTGGATCCCTGACCGGATCTCCCCCAAGGTGGTGAGGTGGGGGAGAAGGAGCTCGCTGGCAATAAAGGGCGGGACGTTGGAGATCACGACCCTCTGGGCCGTGACCTCCAGAGGGTCGACGGGCAAATGCGTCCCGCCCACAGCGAGCCCCCTCTCCACGGCCAGGTGGACCGCCTGCTCGGTCTTTAGGAAAAATACGGCCTTCCCGTACATCCGGGCCGCAGCGACTATGGCCAGTGGGCCGACCACACTAGCCATAGCCTTGCTGCAGGCCTCGATGCTCATATTGGGGTGGGGATAGGCCTTGACCCCCAGGCGTTTGGTCAGGTGCCTGAAGGGGGTGTGGTTCGCAGCCGGGGCTGGGCCAGCCGAGCCTAAGGCAGCGGCTACCCCGGCGTAGGTGCGGCTGGGCCCCGCGACCTTCGGGCTCGCCATCCTCTGCTGCCGGTGGTGGAGTCGGTCCTCTGGCAGCGGCAGTGGTGGAGGTCGCAGGGAGGGTCCCAGGCAGCGACGGTGGAGACCTGCCTCAGGTGACAACAGCGGTGGAGGCAGGCCTCAGGCGAGTCCCAGGTAGGCCCTCGGTCGCAGCGGTGTGGGGCAGACCTGTTAGGGAGGGTCCCCAAGGCAAGTCCCAGGCAGCCCCAAAATCAAGTCCCAGGCAGCAGATGTAGAGGCAGGCCTCAGGCAACAGCAGTGGTGGAAGGCAGGCCTCCGGCAAGTCCTGGGCAGTTCCTCGGTTGCAGCTGTGGTGGGGGGCAGGCCTGTTGGGGAAGGCCCCCAAGGCAAGTCCCAGGCAGCAGCAGTGGAGGCAGGCCTCCGGCAAGTCCCAGGCAGTTCCTCCAGTCACAGCAGTGGGGGGGGCAGGCCTGTTGGGGAGGGTCCCCAAGGGAAGTCCCAGGCAGCCCCAAAACCGAGCCCAAGGCAGCAGTGGTGGAGGTAGGCCTCAGGCAACAGCAGCAGCGGTGGTGGTGGAGGTCCTGGGGAGGGGCCCCAAGGCAAGTCCCAGGCAGCAAAGGCGGAGGCAGGCCCCGGGCAGCAGCAGTAGAGGCAGGCCTCTCCTCAGGCCACAGCAGCAGCAGTGGTGGTGGTGGAGGTCCTGGGGAGGGGCCCCAAGGCGAGTCCCAGGCAGCAAAGGCGGAGGCAGGCCCCGGGCAGCAGCAGCAGTAGAGGCAGGCCTTTCCTCAGGCCACAGCAGCAGCAGTGGTGGTGGTGGAGGTCCTGGGGAGGGGCCCCAAGGCGAGTCCCAGGCAGCAAAGGCGGAGGCAGGCCCCGGGCAGCAGCAGCAGTAGAGGCAGGCCTCTCCTCAGGCCACAGCAGCAGCAGTGGTGGTGGTGGAGGTCCTGGGGAGGGGCCCCAAGGCGAGTCCCAGGCAGCAAAGGCAGAGGCAGGCCTCAGGCAGCAGCAGCAGAGGCAGGCCTCTCCAAAGTCCCAGGCAGCAGCAGGGAGGCAGGCCCCAAGCAGCAACAGGAACAGTCCTCGCACGGTCACAGGAATGGTCCAATCTCTCCAGAAGGGAAGGAAACACTCAAGTGGCCAGTCACAACTGCAGGGTGTCAGTGGACACCCACGTGCTCCTTCTCCAAGGACACCCGGGCCCCACTCCTGTTTATTTTTTTTTATTTTTTTTTTTATTTCTTTTTCCCCTCTGGTTATATTTTTTTTTTATTTTATTAACCAAATTACAAAACACAGTTTACAAAAAACAGTTAACATTTACAGCTGTTTACAACAGCAATTTTACAAGGGAGAGGAGCAGCAAAGCTAGGCACCAAACCCTACCCACTCCTGTTTATATTTTTTTTTTTTTTTTTTTTTTTTTTGTGAGACACAGTGAAAGACACAAAGTGTACGAATCTTTATTCAATTTCCACCACCAGGAAGATATGAAAAACACCCGCGTGGCCAGTGACAAGCACTGCCCTTCAAACCACAGGGCAATGCTGTGTGAGCAAAACAGTGAAGGGGAGGGTAGGGACTAAATCAAAATAGAGTTGGAGGGAGAAATGACGCACTCCACTCCCTGCGGCGCCCACCTCTCCCTGAATGACTCCAGGGTGTCGGTGGACACCGCGTGCTCCTTCTCCAAGGACACCCGGGCTCTAACGTAACCCCGGAAGAGGGGCAGGCAGTCGGCCCTAACGACCCCCTCCACGGCCCGCTGCCTGGACCTGTTGATGGCCAGTTTGGCCAGGCCCAGGAGCAGACCCACGAGGAGGTCCTCGGACCTGCCCTCCCTCCTCCGTACCGGGTGCCCGAAGATCAGGAGCGTGGGACTGAAGTGCAGCCAGAAACAGAGGAGAAGGTTTTGGAGAAAATCAAAAAGGGAGTGCAAACGCCCACACCCAATATATACATGGTCCACGGACTCCACAGCGCCACAGAACAAGCAGTTGGGCTGGGAGTCCGTGAACCACCGCAATCTGCGGTTGCAGGGGACTGCTGCGTGCAGCACCCTCCACCCCAGATCCCCGAGAGAAAGGGGGAGGACTCCCGCGTAGAGAGCCCTCCACTGGGGATCTCCACCGCCCGGTGGCAAATGGGCACGCCAAGGCGTGTCCGGACGGTGGATGAGGGAGAAGAGGTGGACGGTGTGCAGCAGCAGTCGATACAGGGCCCTCCTTTTTATGTCCCTAAAAGAAACAAAATTAAAATTCCGGAGGCGGCTCAGGTTGTGGGGCACAGGCTCCCGCGGGAAGTACGGGACCTTGGGGCCAATGTGAAATTCCGTCCGGGCCGGGGTGAGCGCGGACGGGATCCCACCGCACACCTGAGCGTCCTCCAACTGGTGCACTACGTCGGGTCCGAGCACCGCCGTTTTAAGGCGTCGGATGGCGGTGGCCACGTACCGGACGTCTACCGCTGCCCTGCTAGCTATGTCCTGCGGCAGCGTCCAGCCCAGGCCCCCGGCACCCAGCACGTCCCCGACCCTGGTCGCCCTCGCCGCCACGGCCCTCCCCTCCGACAGCCACTCGAACCCGCGAGTACGGAGGTGCGGATTCCTGAGCAACGGCTCCCTGACGACAGCCGCTACTCCAGCCGGAGGGTAGGCGCGACGCGATTCGACCATGTTCCAGACAGTGATCAGGTCCTGGTAAAAGACAGGCAGCACCTTGAGGGCGACCTCCAAAC
The DNA here is from genome assembly GCF_047496795.1 of Chiloscyllium punctatum. NCBI lineage: Eukaryota > Metazoa > Chordata > Chondrichthyes > Orectolobiformes > Hemiscylliidae > Chiloscyllium > Chiloscyllium punctatum. The sequence goes on along the minus strand of NC_092741.1, from coordinate 133,252,014 downwards.
CGTCACGGTCGACGAACAGGAGCTGCGTGTCGTAGTTGAGGTTACGCACCTGGCGGAAAAAATACGTCGCCAGGGCGCACCACCTAGGAGGAGGCTCGACGTAAAGGTATCGCCGCAAGGTCTGAAGGCGGAACGTCGCGACCTGGGTGCGGACGCACACCAGCGACTGACCGCCCTCCTCGATAGGGAGACTCAGAACCTGCGCGGCGACCCAGTGCATCTTTTTGTCCCAGAAGAAGTCGACCAACGTTCTCTGGATGTCAGCGACAAAGCCAGGAGGAGGGACCAAAGTGACCAGCCGGTACCACAGCATGGCGGCCACCAGCTGGTTTATGACCAGCACTCGACTCCTGTAAGATAGCACTCGGAGCAGTCCTGTCCAGCGGCCTAGGCGAGCCGAGACTTTGGCCTCCAGCTCCTGCCAGTTGGCCGGCCAGGATTCCTCAGCCGGGCCGAGGTAGACCCCCAGGTAGAGGAGATGGGTGGTACTCCAGCTGAACCCCCGTAACTCCTCCGGCAGAGAGTCCACCCGCCACGGGCCGACCAGTAGTCCGGAACACTTGGCCCAGTTGATCCTGGCGGAAGACGCCGCCGAGTACACGGCCTGGCACTCGCGCATCCTCCCCAGGTCAGCCGGGTCGGTGAAAGTGAGGAGCACGTCGTCGGCGTAGGCCGAGAGGACCACCCCCGTGCCCGCGCCGCGCAGAACCAGCCCCGACAACCTCCTCCGCAAGAGGCGCAGGAAAGGCTCCACGCACAGGGAATACAGCTGGCCGGACAGGGGGCAGCCTTGACGCACTCCTCTCCCGAAGCGAAGGGGCGCCGTCAGGGACCCGTTAACTTTAACCAGACACTCTGCGGCGGCGTACAAAAGTCGGATCCGGGCGACGAACCGCGTCCCGAACCCGAACGCCCGCAGAGTCCCGAGCAGGTACTCGTGATCGACCCTGTCGAACGCCTTCTCCTGGTCGAGGGACAGGAAGGCGCTCGGCAGACCAGCCCGTCGACAGAAATGGATCAGGTCCCGGACCAGGTGGACGTTGTCGTGTATCCTCCGGCCCGGGACCGTGTAGGACTGGTCCGGGTGAATCATGTGGGCCAGCACGGAAGCCAGGCGAGAAGACAACACCCTGGCGAAAATTTTGTAATCCGTGCTGAGGAGGGAGACCGGACGCCAGTTCTTCAAAGAACGAAGGTCCCCCTTCTTCGGCAGCAGGACGATGACCGCCCTGCGCCAAGAAAGGGGCAGCTGTCCGGCATTGAGACACTCCCCCAGGACCTGTGCGTAGTCGTTCCCCAGGACGTCCCAGAACGCCCTGAAGAACTCCACAGTCAGCCCGTCCAGCCCCGGGGTTTTGCCCCTCGAGAGCCGGTCGAGGGCGCCGGTCAGCTCCTCTAAGGTGACGGGAGCGTCGAGCCTTCCGGCGTCCTCCGGGCTGAGCTGCGGCAGGTCCTCCCACAGAACTCTGCGAGCGTCCTCGCTGGACGGATCCGGAGAGAACAGAGCCGTGTAATAGTTTCGGACGTGGGCCCTGACGCCCTCCGGATCCGAGACGAGGGACCCGTCGTCGGCCAGCAGCACAAGGAGCTGCTGACGGGTGCCGCGCCTTTTTTCCAGCGAGTAGAAGAAGGGGGAGCCGCGGTCCAGGTCCTGCAGGAGCTGGATCCGCGACCTCACGTACGCGCCCCGAGCCCCGACGAGCTGCAGGTCCCGGAGCGCGGCCTTCTTCTCTTCGTACACCCCGCGCAGGGCCGGGTCCGCGTCGGGCTGACCGAGGCGTGACTCCAGGTCGAGCATCTCCCTCTCCAACTCCACGATCCTGGATTTCCGCCTCTTGGTCGACCCCCTCGCGTACTCCTGACAGAAGACGCGGACGTGAGCCTTGCCCACGTCCCACCATAGCCTCAGGGAGGGGAAGCTTCCCCGCTTCCTTCTCCAGCCGGCCCAGAAACGACGAAACGAGTCCCGGAACCGCTCGTCCTCCAGCAGCAGGTTGTTAAAGTGCCAGTACGCGGAGCCGAGCCTGGCGCCGAACGGAAGGAGTTCCGCCCACACCAGGTGATGGTCCGTGCACGACACCTGCCGCGTGGAGGCCTTCGGAAAACAGGAGGCGTACGCCCGCGAAACGTACAGGCGATCGATTCTGGACGCTCCGACCCCAGGCCTCACGAAGGTGAAGGCGATGGAGTCGGGATGGAGAGTCCGCCAGACGTCCACCAGGTCGAAGGACTTGACCAAGTCCCCCAACCTCTTCCCCGACGCGCAGCCAGTGCGGGTACCGCCGTGGCCCCTGCCCTCGAGGACGCAGTTAAAATCTCCCCCGAGGACGACGCACTGGTTCTCGTCGATGGAAGCCAGATGAGCGGACAGTTCTTCGAAGAAGCTCGCTTGCCTCGGCCCGGCCAGGGGAGCGTATACGTTCACCAAGTGAAGCACCGCGCCCCCCAGCCGAACCGTCAGGTGAAGCAAACGGCCTGGCACCGGCTCCCTGACCCCCAAGATCTCGGGCTGAAAATGCGGGGCCAACAGGATAGCCACCCCGCCAGATCTGCGGGTGAGGTGACTCATGTAGACCCCCCCTCGCCACTCCAGGAGCCAGGTGGCTTCGTCTCCCGGGGTAGTGTGGGTTTCTTGCAGGAAGCACACCGCATACCTCCCGTCCCGGAGGACCGAGAGGGTCTGGAATCTGCGCTGTGACTCCCTGCTGCCGTTGATGTTGAGGCTGGCTATAGTAGTCTCCATGTCGGAAGCATTGTGCTACCACCACCAGTACAGTTAAAAACAAATACAATTACTGGGAGGACGAGGGAGGGGCACAGGAGTCCCTCGCCCTCACCAGGAGTGCCCCCAGGAAGTTCCTGACTCGCTTTCGCTCGTTGACGTCGAGCCCAGGCGCCTGGCGAGCAGCGTGGGCCGACCAATAAACTTTTTCATAAGAGCTCCAGCGGTCGAGCGCCAGTTGGGCTCTATCCCGGCGACCTCGAGTTTCCTCGACAAATTCCCGGAGTTCCTCGAGGGGGATGAGGGGGAGATCGGCGGGGGGCACCTGGGACTCAAAAACGTCACTGCAGACGGAGTCCGCGTCGTCCCCGGTGTCCGCCACCGATCCCGAACCCTCCTCCGGGAGGTCGCCCTCGGTCGCCGACCCCTCCCCCACCGAGAGGATGGGGGCTGGTCCGGCGCCGCCAACAGGCCTCGAACCCCCGGCGACCCCACCCCCAGGGTCACCGGCGGTACCTTCCTCGGCGCACCCCGTCCCGGAACGCCCCGAGTTCGGGTCGTCGGGCGGCGGAGGCTCGGGGCCCCGCTCTCCTCCCGACACCGGGACGCCTGGCTCCTCGGGGAAAAGGTCATCCCCCAGGAAAAGGTCGTCCCCCAGGGCCAAGGCTCCCGGAAAAACAGTCTGGGAGGGAGGAGCGGGGATAACACCTACCTCCCCTCCGCCGCTCGGCGACCCAGTAAAGGGTCCTTTGTCGACGCCCGCACCGCGGCCCTCGTCGTCGTTGTTGTTGGGCAGGCCAGGCCGCGGTGCGGGATCGTTGGGGGGTCCCGTGGGCCCGTCCCCTGGAGAGGGGCAGCGCCGCCGGCGCGCTGCAGGACTGTCTCTCCCCTCCAAGGGCCAGCCCCTCTTCCCCAGAGAGACAGGGGGGGATTTATGGGCCTTCCCCTCCCCGCCCGCCTTGGTGGTCATGGGGCCTGAAGCCCCTCCCCCCAGCCCTTCCCGGAATACGATTGGCTGGGGGAAGGCAGGGGGCGTGGCCAGGGTGGGGAGGGTCAGCTGTGTCACTTCCTGCCCCGCCCCTGGTTTATCAGGTGACGGCGGGCGGGGCAGGGGCCCAGTTTCCTCTCCGGGGCCCGGAGACACGGTGGCTGCGGGAGGTCGGGCAATGGTGGTCCCCCCCAGGTTAGTGCCAGGGTGTGGCTGGGCGGGGCAGGGCTCGGGCTCGGGCTCGGGCTCGGGCTCAGGGTCCCCCGGGCCAGGTGTTGCAGCGCCCGGGGCGGGCGTCGCAGCCCCAGGGGTTTCTCCATCGGGGCGGGGGGTAGACGTGGGGTCAGGGTCGGGTACGGGTCCGGGGGTTTGGGGGTCAGGGTTCCCGCGCCGGGGCGACGCTGGCACGGCCGCAGGGGCATCGTCGTGCCGGGGCGGGGCAGGTCGTGGGCTGGGTGTCGGGGATGGGGATAGGGTGGTCTCCCCGTGGGCGGGCCTGACGCGTCGTGCCTTTCTGAGCGCCTTCCGGCCGGCTGGACGCTCACCCCCCTCCCTGCCGGAGGCTGGAGGATCGGAAGCCTCCGGCTCAGGCTCCGGTGCCGGGGCCTGCGGTGTTGACTTTGGGGGAGGGGGAGTGGGTGCGGCGGCACCACCGTCAGCCGTTGGCGAGGGCTGGGCGGCCTTCTGGGTGGGGCAGTTTCTTCTAATGTGCCCCACCTCGCGGCACAGGTGGCACCGCACGCCGTCCGCCGTCCAGAAGGCGCGGTAGGCCGCGCCCTCGTGGAGGAGGGTAAACGAGCCCTCCGTGACCTCCTCCCGGGCCAGGCAAATAAACACCTGGCGACGGAAGGAGTAGACGTGACGGAGGGCGGGGTCCTTCAGACCGAGCAGGAGCGGCTGGATCCCTGACCGGATCTCCCCCAAGGTGGTGAGGTGGGGGAGAAGGAGCTCGCTGGCAATAAAGGGCGGGACGTTGGAGATCACGACCCTCTGGGCCGTGACCTCCAGAGGGTCGACGGGCAAATGTGTCCCGCCCACAGCGAGCCCCCTCTCCACGGCCAGGTGGACCGCCTGCTCGGTCTTTAGGAAAAACACGGCCTTCCCGTACATCCGGGCCGCAGCGACTATGGCCAGTGGGCCGACCACACTAGCCATAGCCTTGCTGCAGGCCTCGATGGTCATATTGGGGTGGGGATAGGCCTTGACCCCCAGGCGTTTGGTCAGGTGCCTGAAGGGGGTGTGGTTTGCAGCCGGGGCTGGGCCAGCCGAGCCTAAGGCAGCGGCTACCCCGGCGTAGGTGCGGCTGGGCCCCGCGACCTTCGGGCTCGCCATCCTCTGCTGCCGGTGGTGGAGTCGGGACTCTGGCAGCGGCAGTGGTGGAGGTCGCAGGGAGGGTCCCAGGCAGCGACGGTGGAGACCTGCCTCAGGCGACAACAGCGGTGGAGGCAGGCCTCAGGCGAGTCCCAGGTAGGCCCTCGGTCGCAGCGGTGTGGGGCAGACCTGTTGGGGAGGGTCCCCAAGGCAAGTCCCAGGCAGCCCCAAAATTGAGTCCCAGGCAGCAGATGTAGAGGCAGGCCTCAGGCAACAGCAGTGGTGGAAAGTAGGCCTGCGGCAAGTCCTGGGCAGTTCCTCGGTTGCAGCTGTGGTGGGGGGCAGGCCTGTTGGGGAGGGTCCCCAAGGAAAGTCCCAGGCAGCCCCAAACCCGAGCCCAAGGCAGCAGTGGTGGAGGTAGGCCTCAGGCAACAGCAGCAGCGGTGGTGGTGGAGGTCCTGGGGAGGGGCCCCAAGGCGAGTCCCAGGCAGCAAAGGCAGAGGCAGGCCCCGGGCAGCAGCAGCAGTAGAGGCAGGCCTCTCCTCAGGCCACAGCAGCAGCAGTGGTGGTGGTGGAGGTCCTGGGGAGGGGCCCCAAGGCGAGTCCCAGGCAGCAAAGGCGGAGGCAGGCCCCGGGCAGCAGCAGCAGTAGAGGCAGGCCTCTCCTCAGGCCACAGCAGCAGCAGTGGTGGTGGTGGAGGTCCTGGGGAGGGGCCCCAAGGAGAGTCCCAGGCAGCAAAGGCGGAGGCAGGCCCCGGGCAGCAGCAGCAGTAGAGGCAGGCCTCTCCTCAGGCCACAGCAGCAGTGGTAGTGGTGGTGGAAGTCCTGGGGAGGGGCCCCAAGGCGAGTCCCAGGCAGCAAAGGCAGAGGCAGGCCTCAGGCAGCAGCAGCAGAGGCAGGCCTCTCCAAAGTCCCAGGCAGCAGCAGGGAGGCAGGCCCCAAGCAGCAACAGGAACAGTCCTCGCACGGTCACAGGAATGGTCCAATCTCTCCAGAAGGGAAGGAAACACTCAAGTGGCCAGTCACAACTGCAGGGTGTCAGTGGACACCCACGTGCTCCTTCTCCAAGGACACCCGGGCCCCACTCCTGTTTATTTTTTTTTATTTTTTTTTTTATTTCTTTTTCCCCTCTGGTTATATTTTTTTTTTATTTTATTAACCAAATTACAAAACACAGTTTACAAAAAACAGTTAACATTTACAGCTGTTTACAACAGCAATTTTACAAGGGAGAGGAGCAGCAAAGCTAGGCACCAAACCCTACCCACTCCTGTTTATATTTTTTTTTTTTTTTTTTTTTTTTTTTTTTTTTTATTTTATTAACCAAATTACAAAACACAGTTTACAAAAAACAGTTAACATTTACAGCTGTTTACAACAGCAATTTTACAAGGGAGAGGAGCAGCAAAGCTAGGCACCAAACCCTACCCACTCCTGTTTTTTTTTTTTTTTTTTTTTTTTTTTTTTTTTTTTTTTCACACAAGTGGCCAGTCACAACTCCAGGGTGTCAGTGGACACCCACGTGCTCCTTCTCCAAGGACACCCGGGCCATCTCCTGGTTATATTTTTTTTTATTTTTTTTTTTATTTCTTTTTCCCCTCTGGTTATATTTTTTTTTTATTTTATTAACCAAATTACAAAACACAGTTTACAAAAAACAGTTAACATTTACAGCTGTTTACAACAGCAATTTTACAAGGGAGAGGAGCAGCAAAGCTAGGCACCAAACCCTACCCACTCCTGTTTATATTTGTCAAGCAGAACTCTCTGATTGGACCAGATTAACAACCACAGTCAGGGAACTCATATTCTATGAGTTCCACCTGGCTGACCTCGTTACAGTCACTACAGACAGGATCAGTCACTTAAGTGGATATATTGAACAGTAAAGGACCTCAACAATTATTATGGTAGGCTGGCCCCTCTATACTTATGAAATCTCTGCCAAACATATTACTGTTATGTTATGTCTAACAGCTACTATGCAGTCTACTTTATGAGGCATGCTCATATCTTCACAGTAACAAGGCATGTGACCTGAAGGGACAAAGGTCTCAGTCTCCAACTTAACTATAGCTACTTGAGGCATGAAATGTGGAAAGAAGTGTGCTATGTCTGCAACCAAATAGCTTAATATTAGCCCAGTCACTGAATTCCACACATACATACACACACACGCACACAAACACACATATGCATGTGCGCACACACACACAAACACACATGCGCCAGGATCTATCATAAACAGCAACCAACTCTTTCACTGATATCTTACCCAAATCTAGTTCTTATGTTGTCAGAGTTAATATAAACCTTATCAGGTATAAATGCCCTGCTGAAGGCAAAAGCCCACAGCATGGTATCAGATGAAAACCCCTCCAAAAACTCTGTCCTCTTCCAACAGTAGTATCTTGCATTTACCTGATTTTAATCAGTACCTGTAATGATTCCTGATGGCACAGCTACCTAAACTATAAATTCTGGAGTTCCTTCTCTAAACCTTTCCAACCTCCCTTAGCTCCTTTATAATTTGCCTAAAATCAACTATGTTGACCAAAGTTTCCAACACTTGTCTTACTCTCTCATCATGTAACCATAGCAACTTGAGATGATATCACATTAATGCCATGTATAAATGTAAGATGATCTCATTGTTTTGATGATTTTGACTTAGACAGTCAGTACTATTTTCAACATAAGGAAACAATGAGAAAAGACAATTCCCCTAATTAAGTGTATGTTTCTTGTACTGACCGCAGAAGATCAAATTTTGAACTCTATCTAACTTTTCTCATCACCTGAGAAAATTCCTGTTATAGTGCTCATACCTGTTGAAAGTTAATAACATAAAATTCTTTCTCTGTGAAAACTTAAGACAGGAAATGTCAAATGAAAGGCCCAAGCTCTGCACATTGTATGCATATTGGGCTGGATTTGAATCTACCTTGCTCATATCATCAGAACGATAACACCTTACCATTACTGACAGCTGCTGTTGACATTCAGGCACCCCAACCCAGCTAAGACTTTGCCTGAGGACATCGCCAGCAAGGTACCTGGCCTGAATTCCATCTGATTGTTCTGGATGAGTTGCCCTTTAGAAAAGAGTCAATAAAAGGTGGAGCTGGAAAAAGCACAGCAGGTCAAGCAGCATCTGAGAAGCAGGACAGCTACATTTCCTGATGAAGGGTCCTGCCCGAAACATCGATTCTCCTTCTCCTCTGATGCTGCTTGCCCTCCTGCGTTTATTCCAGCTCCAAATCTTATCTACTCTGACTTTCCAGCATCTGCAGTCCTCACCATCTCCAAGCCCTTTAAATGTACAAAAGACACTTAGCTCATTCAAGTGAGACTCAAGGCATAATTTTGAATTTACTAATTGTGATTCAATTGGTGAAAATTGCATTTTCAGTCATTTTCAATTAATTTTTATCCCACTGACATGCAATTGGGATGACCATGCTTATTAATTTGAGCAGCCTACACCACACAGCATATTCCAGTCATATATTTCAGCACAATAACTTCCTTTATCATCATTTAATGATTCATGAAAGTACATGCAAGATGTTATATTTATCTTCACCTCCACCTTAAAAGGCTGATAGTAACCTCAGATTCATGTCTCTTCTGAATGATGGCAAGTGGAATTTTAGAATGGTGCACAGGGGAAGTTGATTGAGCATGAGGCAAAACTTTAGTCTCCTGTTGGCAAGTTCAAGTTTTGCTATCAAGTTGTCAGAACCTTTCAGCTGTTCAGCTTTCCTGATTTTTGTGATCATTAGCCCTATTTCTAAATGCATATTCAATCAGATTTTAGTTTGAAAAAGTGTTCATTTGTACACTAATTCTATAGAGTTGATTCTGCAGAGCTATTAATCTCTGAGGAAATTAATTTCAATCTGTATGGAAACTTTAATTCTTATTTCTTTCATCTAGATATCTGCTCAAGTCCTGATGAAACGAATCTCTTCCATCCACTGACTTGGGCAGCACAGTATCTCAGTGGTTAACATTGCTGCCTCACAGCGCCAGGGACCTGGGTTTGATTCCACCCTCAGTCAACTGTCTACAAATTATCCATGTATCTGCATGGGTTTTCTCCAGGTGCTCCGGTTTCCTCCCACAGCCCAGACACTTGCCGGTTAGGTGGATTGGCCATGTTAAGTTGCACATAGTGTCCAGAGGTATGCAGGTTAGGTGAATTAGCCATGCTAAGTACTGGATAGGGTAGAGGGATGGAGATGGGTCTGGGTGGGCTGCTTCCACACTGTATGGATTCTATGATTATTCCCAGCATTTCAGAAGATCTAAATTGTGTTTTCTTTTCTCAAATCTTTTCCAGAATAGGTATATGGATAATTTTGGCAGTCACACTAAGGATATATAATCTCAGAATCAGCCTCGTTTCTACTTTTGAATCCATTACAAAATATCTAATGACCTTTCTAATTTACATGAATGTCTTAACACCTCTGCATTATTACTTTTCAATGTCATTTTAACCTTGAAGATTCTGCAGAAACTTGATCCTAATCTAGATTTTGGGGATTTAGATTTACAATTTTTCTGGACTATGAGGTTTTCATGAACAAATGTTGACATTTAAAGACATTTTTTGGAATGACAGTCATCTAGAAACAAATTTTCTATTTCAAATATGTTTTTAGATTTCCACACAGAATTTGTGAACATTGGATGTTAATAACTAACATTAACCGAAAGAAAACTGGTATTTTTGCAAACAGTGCACACAAGTGAAGACAATTTAGGTTTAAAATTTGCAGAAGTTGCTTAACTGTTTCACACACCCCAGTGAGCTCATAGAGTCATAGAGATGTACAGCATGGAAGCAGACCCTTTGGTCCAACCCATCCATGCTGGCCAGATATCCAATCCAATCTAGTCCCACTTGCCAGCACCCGGCCCATATCCCTCCAAACCCCTCCTATTCATATACCATCCAAATGCCTCTTAAATGTTGCAATTGTACCAGCCTCCACCACTTCCCCTGGCAGCTCATTTCATACACGTACCACCCTCTGCGTGAAAAATTTGCCCCTTAGGTCTCTTTTATATCTTTCCCCTCTCACCCTAAACCTATGCCCTCTAGTTCTGGACTCCCCCACCCCAGGGAAAAGATTTTGTCTATTTATCCTATCCATGCCCCTCATAATTTTGTAAATCTCTATAAAGTCTCCCCTCAGCCTCTGTGGTCCAGGGAAAACAGCCCCAGCCTGTACAGCCTCTCCCTGTAGCTCAAATCCTCCAACTGTGGCAACATCCTTGTAAATCTTCTCTGTGATTGATTTTACACATTAACCAAACTTTGAAATTTGAAAATATCTATTGATTTTTTTGGTTTATTTGGACTTATGCTAGCTGCACTTTCATTTTTTTTTAAAAGTTTGAACATATATTTTATTGAAGGGCTTAAAAAATTTTATTAAGTTTACAAGAAACAGTTGTCTGTTTCTGCTTTGAAGAAAAATGTTATATCTTATAATCATTTACAGGAAAAGCTCATGAATTGCAATCTTTCCACCAAATCAGCAATATCATGCTATGCATTTCACTTTGTCTAATAAAAAGGTTGTCATGATTTACGGCGCCTTTTAATAATTTATTAGATTGATCTAATGAAGGTCAACTTTGGAAGCATGTGTAATAGATACTACTTAACCTGTGACAGGCAATGAAGTGTGCGTTAGCATTTCTTTTAATGCCAAATAAATAACCATTACAAATTCCTTGCTAGCTCCGATTTTGTGTGTGTTTTTACCCATTTGAGTTATTTCCTTTCAACTCAGTTTTCTCCACACATTGACCAGAATGTTTGACCACAGCCAGACTATACAAAGATATAAACATTCATGTGGCAATGGTATAAACACAGCTTGGGCTCAGAATATCTCTGAAGGTTCTCATATATACATTGTGACAAAAACGAAGACTTGCATTTGTCTAATACATTTCACAACTAAAGGTATCCAAGTTATTTTAAAGCCAATGAATGTCTGCTTGGAATGTCATCTTTGTTGTACTGCAGCAGATGCACAGTGAGCTTATACAAACAGCAATGTGCTAATGGCCAGATCATCTGTCTGTTTTCAATATAGTAGGTTATAAGACACAAACTGGTGGAAACTTGGACAAAATATCTTTCTTTTATTTATAAAAGGTGAGCATGCAATCTGTTACCTCCACCTTAAAGGCCAATGGTAACCTCACATTAGCATCTCGTCTGAATGATGGCAGGTGGAATTTTCTGTGCCCACCTAGAGTTTTTAAAAGGGTGAATAGGGGAACTTAATAAAGCATGATGCAAAAATTCAGTCTTGCAATGGCAGGTTAACGTTTTGCTATTAAGTTGTCAGAACCTTTCAGTTGTTTAGCTTTCCTAAACTTCTGTTTGAAATTAACTCATTAATACACCAGCTCAATGAAATTATGCCCATGGGCTCAATCTTGATTGTCAAACAGAGAAATGTGTTCACAAGCAATAAGGCACACAGGTAAGAGCTTTTGCTCCAATATCCAGTGAATGCAAACTCCATAATCTGTTTGACTCTTTTATGATGAAGACAGTTCTTTGCACAAATGTTTTCAGTGTTAGGGATGAAGTCTGACCACACTGACAAGCCTGCCCCAAGTGAGGCAACCACACTAGCTGACTCTATCTGGGGACAGGAAAATGGGGTTCAACCTATCTTTTGTGGTTGCGTCATTATCCCATGCAAGCCTTTGGTGAAAAGCTATCAAATACAGAAGTTCTTACAGTTGTGATGAAAGTTCATTGACCTGATGATGAAATGTAGTGAGTGTTGTAGCTTCTTTCATACTTTGTGAATCCTGGTTGATGTGTGAAAGACATGGTGCTACAGTAATAGCTGCACTGAAGTAACAGACATTCTGAGGCATTCTGAAGGAGATGATTGGCACCCAGTCTTATGTATGTAAGTCCTCTATAGTGGCAACGTAATGATGTTATCTCACAATCATAGAGCTTGAAGCGTTAAGTAAACAGCGCTTGTACCTTGGCAGAGTGCAGTCAACCATTTATCTTCGATACCACAGCCACATTCGTTTACCTATCACCTTCATCCCCTCCTCCACTCACCCATTGTACTCTATGCTACTTTCTCCCCACCTCCACCCTGCTCTAGCTTATCTCTCCACGCTTCAGTCTCACTGCCTTTATTCCTGATGAAGGGCTTTTGCCCGAAACGTCGATTTCGAAGCTACTTGGATGCTGCCTGAACTGCTGTGCTCTTCCAGCACCACTATTCCAGAATCATTTATCCTCTTAAGGCAATCAAGTCAAGCTCTTTTGATCTGTTCATGAGTGCTGACCTTCCACAGCCACCTCTGTCCGGGCTGCTTTCATCAATTGGTATGGTCTCTTGTTGTCATCAGAAGAAAAGAACTTCATCTCTCATTTGAGCAAACTCCAGAAGACCTTCTATGAAGTTATGCTAAAGTATGCTGCTGTTTTATTCCTGAGATCTTTAGAGATAGGTAGGACCAAGAAGCAGAGGTTGAATAATGGTCCAGAGTATGAAGTGCTGCCTTCTAAATACAGAGCCTGGCAATTGGGGCTCAATAGGCACCAGCTGACTTCAGACTTACTGCTCATAAAATTTGCATTTAATTTGTGCATGAAGATGTTATAAGCTGCGAAGAATATAATTGCATGAGAAAAACTGTCTTGTCCAGAGCAGAAGGCCCTTCTACTTTTACACATAGTTGAAAAGAAGAAAATTCCGCCTTTGCACTTCTGAGGGAGCAGCACTCCTTCAGCACTCTGAGCATCAACCTGGCTAAACGCTGAAGTCCCAAGAGTGGAAGACAAATTCACAATTATTTGGCTCAGAGCCAAGCATGTTACTCATTAAAGTGCAACTGTCAGTAAGGGAAAGTAAGGCTCATGAGAGAATGGAATGCTCATAATATCCTTTCATTTCTTTTCCATTGTATTTTCAAAACTTACATTCAAAGACTTTATGAAGCCAATGTGCATTTTCTTTACTCAATTCTTGTGATGTGCAGAGATTTCTTAGTATTGTGTATGTTTGATGACAGCAGTATAAGTTTAAGAGATAAATGTGTCTGATTTCCTATGATGTTTATCCAAGAAATATCATTCAGACAAAGCACTGTCATGCAAAGCATCAATACAGGCATTCCTAATCATTTTGCCTCACTTTCTATCCATATTTTCTGCAAGGCGTTCATTTTGAGGGGTGGCCAGAAGAAATTGGCTTTGAATTTTGCACTCAGCTACTGTCTAATTGGGCGCCTGCAGAGAGGAACCAGGAATGTAGGGTTATAGTTCAGGGCTCAAAATTCTTTCAATGTATCTGAAACTGAGCACTTGGATGATCCAGACCTGCAAATACCAATGGATCTCACTCATTGCAGATTGAGCTAACTTTGTGTGCAGTGCACCTGGTTCTCGTTCATCCAAAAATCTGATCAGAAAAACATTCTGGCATGTCTCAGTTCAAAGTCATCAACTGTACTATTTCTGAGGAATTTCACACTGCCACAACACTCCCTACTACAACCTCCCCCTCCCCCAACCACATCCCGAGCAGGGCCTCACTCGAAGTGGGCAGTTTACCAATGAGTCACTGACATTTTGCCCACAATTTCCCTGTTCAAAAGTGCACTCAAGATGTCTCACCTTTCTTCACCTACTCTCTTTCTTGGCTTTAAATGTTAACCACGAACACAATGTGTGTACATATGTGTATAATGTGAAAAATGGATCCTTTCAATCAGTGTCAAAAAGTGTGGTGCTGGAAAAGCACAACCAGTCAGGCAGCATCCGAGGAGCAGGAGAGTCGACATTTTGATCATAAGCTCTTCATCAGGCATCAATTATATTCTTTGCAGCTTATAACATATTCACACACAAGTTAAATGCAAATTTTATGAGCAGTAAGTTTTGAAGTCTATTTTGGTGCCTATTGGGCTTCATCAGTGTTGAATATCACCATCACATAAGTATGTGTTCATATCAGCAATATAAAAATATAATGAATCATTCCAAGCAGCGGTGGAAATTTATTGAACTCCATCTCCAGTCTGCGAGGTCTCTTCCAAACCACCTTTACCTGTTACTTGTTGTAACATGTACAAACTTGTAAACACTGAAGTCACAAAATCATTCATTTCAAAACAATTATGACCTGTATGAAGACAGTAAACAAGAGAGTTTCAGAAATGTTTATATACCATTTTGTCACAGTATGAATTCAAGCCTGGAATTAACAATCTTTTGTTAATTGCTTCAGTATGGTTTAGTTGTCACAGTGCCACAAAATCAAGAACAATAATAAAACACAAAAAAGAAACAAGTTATGCCATAAAACTTTAAATAGCTTAATAAAATTTTATATAGATATACATTTGCTTCAATTTTGTTGTCACATTTTGTCCCAAATTTTTACATTAAAATTAACTTTCATCAAAATTATCATAGAATTCCAATAGTGTAAGTTTGTCATTATGACAGCCTCCTATCAACAGTGACTTTCTCCCTGATTTGCATTTTCGCTGCTCCTCATCCTGAATAGTAGAGAAATTCTAATTTTCCAACTAACTCTATGTTACTGATTTCTAGATTGCCCTAAATCTATTGAACTAACAGTAAAGGCTGAGTTCAAAATGAAACTGAGATCATACCTCAACAACTTGCTCTCTCAACCACTTTATTGTCCACGCGGGCACTTGGTCTTGACCCTCTGTCTACCTTGCCTCATAGATTTCTTGTATAAAATTTCATGAATGTACAAAGACCAATGGGATGGCTTGGGTAGGTGGTTAGCACTGCGGCTTCACAGCACCAGGGACCCAGAATCAATTCCAGCATGGGTTACTGTCTGTGTGGATTTTGCACTTTCTCCCCGTATCTATGTGAGTTTCTGCCGGGTGCCCTTTTTACCTCCCACACTCCAAGGATGTGCAGGTGAAGTGGATTGGCCATGCTAAAGTGCCCATAGTGTCCAGGAATGTGCAATCTATGCAGATTGGCCATGGTAAATGTGGGGTTGTTGGGATAGGGTGGGGGTTTGTGATTGGATGGGAACTCTTTAGAGGGTCAGTGCAGATCCAGTTGGCCAAATGGCCTTATTCCCAACTCTGTAGGGTTTTCTATAGTCCAGCAGCACGTTGTAGGGAAATTGAAGGTTCGGATCAGAATAATCATCTATACACATATAAAAAGCTGATAGTAGGATGTGGTTTCAAGATTGGTATCCAAATGGGAAAGGCATTCTAATAAAGGAGGATGGAGCATACTGAAGAACAAAGAAATACCCAGAGGATGGATAAAGAATGGTGTACAGTAATTGACTGAGGGGCTATGGATGAAACAGGACAGAAGGAAATTAGACACGGCATATGGCACAAATCTGGGAAATTAGGAGCAATGTGAACAATGGTTCAAATATTGATGTTGGGACTGCTATACTTAGATAAGTGACTTGTATTCAGAAACTCAGTACAAAGTATCACATTTACTGGTGATATGAAATTGAAAAGAGCAATGGAATCTCAGAAAGATACAAGCTAATTGACAAAATAAGCATATGGTCACTTCAATGGCAGATCAGCTATAATCATAGAAGCCCTTCAGTGTGAAAGCAGATCATTCAGACCATACCAACCCTCCAAAGAGCATCCCATCCAGACCCAACTGCTATCCTATAGCTCTGCATTTCCCACAGCTAATCCACCTAGCCTGCACATCCCTGGACACTATGGGCAATTTAACATGACCAATTCACCTCACCTGCATATCTTTGGACTCTGGGAGGAAACCAGAACACCCAGAAAAAACCCATGCAGAGGCGGGAAGAATGCACAAGCTCCACACTGGCAGTTGCCTGAGGGTGCAATCAAATCCAGGGCCCTGGTGTTGCATAGCAGCAGTGTTAACCACTGAACCGCCAGGTCATGAATGATTGAAAGGTATTATATGGAAGGAGGAAAACATAATTACTCTGTGAAGGATGGATGGAATTATCCATCAGCTAAATATATTTACTGTGGACTATTCTATTGACAGTCAGCGTTTACTCAATGAATGGACTGGGAGAAAGTGAGGACTGCAGATGCTGGAGATCAGAGTTGAAAAGTGGAAAAGCACAGCAGGACAGGCAGCATCCAAGGAGCATGAGAATCAATGTTTCGGGCATAAGCCCTTCATCAGGAATGGACAGGCTGTCCTCCTTCTGTCCCATAATGACTCTATGGTTCAAAGAACCCCACAATCTTCTCTCTGCTCTCTCACATTTGTCATAATTAGTAGCATATGCCCCAGTCATTCATTCCCTCCCTTACTCCCAATTGTCAGAAACATTCCCAGTGGTTTATGGCTGCTGCCTTCTATCACTGGATGAATTAACAGGCTGTTGGGCAAATGGAAAATAAAGATCAGATCCTGTCATTATATTCAACAAAACATCCATGGCCTCAGCCTTGTGTGGGGTTTTGCTACCCTGTCATCCTCCCTTGAACTCTACACTATCACACTCCCCTTTACCCTTATCATCTTCCTGTTAGTATCAGGGTTAATATATGAAGAATTACAATGCAACAATCATGAAAGCCTATAGAACAGTAAAAAAAAACCTTTTCAGTGTAAACGTCAGAGATCAAGCTGCACAATGCTCTGAAAAGACCACAGCTTTAATATGAGGTCTCAGTCACATGTAACCAGCAGAGGCAACAAAGCGCAGAGCAATGAGGGTGGTGCACAATTTTTAAGTTAAAAATGGAAAGCTTGAAGAAAGCTGGCCCTCAAATCCTTTAAAGAATCAAGATTATTAGGTTTTACAACATAAAATGTAGCAAAGAGTAAATGATGAAATGAAGACAAAAGGACTTACATTTAAAGTAACAAAAGGTTGATTTAGAGCTGATGTTAGGAAAGCATAACAGACTAGTTAACACATAGAAGAGACTTCAAGATAGATTTGATGTGGTATGACAGAAATTTCCAGTCATTTCAGATAGATCTGCCTTATGGCTTTTCTCTGCCCGACCTCCAAAGCTACACTCTATTGTCACTGGAAGAATTCAATGTAAGATCTGTGATCTTACCAAAGTACACAAACATTTCTGAAAGATTTTAGTGGGAACAAAAGAACATTTGGTAACCATGGTCGTTAGGCAACCAAATATATTCATTGAGTCTGGCTTTAAATAATTCTCTTCAAGAAAGCCATATGCTTGCACTGCTATATTGCAAACTGGGTTTTTCTATTTGGAGATGCTTTAGTTAGTTAGCAGACCATTGTGATGAATAATACTGCTAGAGGAAGTGAACTGTCACTTTCAATTTATTGGTCTCAGAAATTCTAAAAGTAGAAATTTGCAATGATTGGGCATGTTTCAAAAATTGTTAAATTATTTTACACATTAAAGAGGAAATGTGTTCAAGGTCGTCTCTCTTATTCATTCTTGAAATGTGGATGTTGCTGCCAAGGCCAGTATTTTTTATCCATCTAAACTGTACATCTGAAAAGATAACTGTAAGCCACCTGCTTGAATCATTGCAGTCCGCTTGGTGAAAGTACTCCTACAGGGCTACTGGGCAGCGAGTTCCAGGATTTTTACCCAACAGCAAAAGGGAATGCAATATATTTCCTAGTCAGAATGATGTGCGATCCTGAAGGGAACTTGCAGTTGATATTGATCTATTTTGCCTAGTGCCTTTAAGATGTTAGAGATCACAGGTTTGTGAGGTGGAGTTGGAGAACCATTGCATATTGTAGATGGTACTCATTGCAGCCATAGTGTACCACTGGTGGAGGAAATGAATGTTTAAGCAAAATCTTTCCCATGTGCTCATCTTAACACAACAGTGATATTGTTCCTTTTCCTGATCTTACTTGTGAATCTTGTTGATGATCACTTGATGAACAGGGATATTGGAACTGCGTGCCAGTATAGCTTCTCTAAAGAATCTTTGCATCTTGTATTACTGTAGTTTAGACTGAGAAACAGAGATGTCTAGACAACATTTTTCTTCATTTACAATATTAGAATCAGCTTCCTTATCCCTATTGTAGAAACTGGGATCCATTTGTTTTGTTCAATTTACTGAGCATGCTACCATTAGTTCTAATACTAAGATCAGTTTTGTATTTATTTTCAAACATCAATATATGCCCTAAGACTTCTACAAACAGTGGTCAAATCTACATAAATTTCTATATGAATAAATTAAGAGCAATTAAGAAATATATTTTACATGAAGCCCCCGAGGTTAAAATCCAATGTAATATTTGTCCTTCCACATCAAATCATTGCAATGCCTTCTGGGATATTCTCTGTACGAATGTTCCAATGTCATGAATAAACATCTGAATAATTAGAAACTGCATCTCGAACTTTCATGTGTCAAGAGCAGTGCTGAATCCCTGTCAATTCACAGCTCAATAAACTGAGTTATTTTGTATCAATGACAAGAAAGACCAATAAGAAGATGTGTGCACGTGAATTAACTTTGCCTCGAAATAATGTGGATGATGCAGAACGTGTCGAGATGCCTGGCCCTAACATTCTATTCTTCACCAATATCCTTGAACATGTTGTTGCCTCCAAAACCCAAGCCCACAGCACTGAAATGGATGAACCAAAGTAACAAGTGCATCTGTTAAAACTGAGTCATGGTAAATTATCCTTTGTCATCCTCATAACCTGCCTGCAGCTTTTGGTGAAGTTTATTGCAATTCCAACATCCCTCTGCCCTTGTGCAAATAGATGGGCTTGGTTTCATTTCTTCTTATATAATTGCTGCTAAATAATCACCTCAGGATAGCTTCCTGCTATCATACTGTTACCCTTGGAAACTCTAAGCCTCACTCCTATTTCTCATCCACGTAATGCCACTTGGTAATATCATCTGGAAACACAATGTGATAATTCACAATGTACTAACAATGCATAGCTCTACCTCAGCACCATCCTCATGACCTGTCCTACCTGCCAATCTTCCTTCCCACCTAACCGCTCCACCCTCCTCTCTGACCTCTCACCTTCATCCCCACCTCCATTCACCTATTGTACTCTTTGCTACCTTCTCCCCAGCCCCACTCCCCTCCCATTTTATCTCTCCACCCCAGAGGCTCCCTGCCTTCATTCCTGATGAAGGGCTTTTGCCCAAAATATCGGTTTTCCTACTCCTCGGATGCTGCCTGACCTGCTGTGTTTCTCCAGCATCACTCTAATCTAGACTCTGATCTCCAGCATCTACAGTCCTCACTTTTGTCTACCTCAGAACCCTTACTTCACCCCTCCAGCATCACTGTGTTAGCATGTTCCTTATTTACGTACTAAATTAGATTAAAATAAATGTCTCTTGACTAAATATTGGGAACAAAGATATGCTATTATCTTCAGTCCTCTTGACAAACTTCAATTCCTAATCACTGACTAGTTCCCCTTCCAAGACCATTATTTAAGGTTGACCTGACTGTTCACAACCTCAGTTCCTATTTAACCTCAAGCTGACTCTTTTGGCTTTTTATTTGCATCATTACCAAGAGCAAAAATTCCTATCTCTATACGATCATCTGTTCTGTTATTGATCAACCCATCTGTTGTTGAAACTTACAAGCATTTTTTGTTACTTATTTTTCTCCTTTAACTCATTCCTTAAAACCTACCTCTTTGAGCAAGCTTTTGGTCATCAGATCTAACATCTCCTTATGTGTCTCAGTACAGGTGGCACAGTGGCTCAATGGTTTGCACTGCTGCCTCACAGCACCAGGGACCTGAGTTTGATTCCACCCTCAGGCATCTGTTTGTGTAGAGTTTGCACATTCTCCCTGCGTTTGCATGGGTTTTGATCAGGTGCTCTGGTTTCCTCCTATGGGTTAGGTGGAATGTGCAGGTTAGGTGGATTGGCCGTGCTAAATTACCTATTGTGTCGAGGGATGTGTAGGTTACGTGGGTTAGCTATGGTGAATGTAGGGAAAGGGTGGGGTGCTCTTCAGAAGTTCAGAGTGGACTTGGTGGGCTGAATGGCCTGTTTCCACACTGTAAGAGTTCTATTATACTTTGTTTTGTAATGTTCCTGTGAAGAGCCTTGGGACATTTTATTATGTTAAAGGAATTATATAAATACAAGTGGTTTTTGCTGTTTGGTCTCAGCTATTGCAATGCATTCCTGGCCTGCCTTCTAACCTTCACCCTCTGCAAACTTGAAATTATCCAAATGCACTGAGTTCTATCCACTCCTCATACTTTACCTCATTCTCTCACATCACTTTTGGGTTTACAAAGCCTCCTTTATAAAGCTTTCATCCGGGTGTTCTCATCCCTCTATGCCTTTGCCCCTATCTATCGCTGTAACCTCCTTCAGTCCTGTAAAACTGAAAGTGGTGCCAACTATACCAACCTTTAGAACACCTTCACTTTATTTTGCTCCACCCCTGGTGCCGTACCTTCAGCTGCCAAAGCCGAAAGCACTGGAATTACATTCCCAGACTTCTCTGCTTTTCTACCCACTTTTAAATCACTCATAAAAATCTACCTAATTGGTCAAATGTCCTAAAAACCCTTTATTTGGCTTGTTGTCAAATGTTTGCAGCCTGTGCTTCTGTGAAATGCCTTGAATGTTTTGCTTTGTGAAAAGTCCTATATAAATTAAAATGGTTGTGATATAGTCGTACAACAATGCCAATAGCACCTTCCATGTAACGAAAACAACAAAATGGAACAGGCTGAGCACATGGGTTCTATTATGCACAATGTTGTTGAAATGTGCATTCAATCACGTAAGAACAAAAATTTGAACATTATGATTATTTTGACACTGAATGTATGGAACTGTTATTGCACAAAGCAGAAGTGTTATTACTCATAACAGCAGCAGCATGCAGATCCTTTCTGATTTCCTAGGAACTCTTCGAGGTCCATTACATGCTTATTTTTCATGTTAATATGTTGTATATTTTCCAGCAATTGGTCTCTGTGTTACAAAAAAATGGCATCATTTGAGACTGGTAAATGGGTAAAATTATGAGGAGTATAGACAGAGTAGAAAGGAAGAAACTTTTCCCCTTGTGGAGAGGTCATTGATTAAGGAGTACAGATTTAAGGTAAGGGGCAGAATGTTTTGAGGGATGTAAGGAAAACAAAATTTAGCCAGAGGATGGTGGGAATCTGGAACTCACCCTCATAACATTTACAAAGTATTTGGATGTGCACTTGTGATGCCAAGTGTATTGGCATACAAGGCTGTGGATCATGTGCTGGAAAATGGGACTGGAACAGTTACATGATTGTTTTTGATAGACCAAAGGATCTTTATCTACGCTGTAGACCTGTGTGACTATATAATTCGAAACGTTTTTCATGCTTGCTTTGAGAGTAATAATCAGATTTTAAACTAGGACTACCATATTTTAAGTAAGAAAATATGCCAATTAATACACTGTGCCTGATAATGGCAATTGTAGAATATAGAGGCTTATGGATACTGATGTGGTCCATGGCATTTTCAGTAAGTGTGGTTGTAGGATCGCCAGCTCGCAGCTGTTGAGCTGGAGACCAAGCTTTAGACTCAGAAGCACATTTGGGTAGAGAAAAGTTGCCTGGACATTTTATTCTATGAGGCAGTTTTGGTTAGTAGTCAGGGTAGGGAAGATGTGACTGCAAGTGAGGCAGGCAAAGGCAAAAAGAGGGGGGAAAAAAACAGAGATTCATCAGCCTTTGCAACTTTCCAAAGTTTTTCAGTTTGTTTGGATGAGAGTGAAGTTGCAGGGTGGATGAGTTATCTGGTCATAGTACCGTGGTACACAAAACTATTCAAGAAGTGGGATAAGAATGAATGTAGTGGTAGTGGAGACAGTACAGTGAGGGGGATTGAGACTGTACTTTGCAGCTAAAATCTTAAGTGCGATGCATGCATAGTGTCAAGTTTCAGTATCCCTACTCTGGGCTGGGGAGAAACATGCATTGGGAAGGGGAGGATCCATTAATTGTGGTCTATGTTGGTATCAACAGCATGTGATGAACAAGGAAATAGGTCATGCTGAGGGAACATGAGATGTTTTGTGGCAAATTATAAAGCAGAATCTCAAAGTTAATAGCCTCTGAATCATTGTCTGAGCTATGAGCAAATTGGCACAGGATGAACAAAACTGGTGTGGTGAACACATGGCTTAGATACTCATGGGATATGTGGGTTACAGTCCATGGAGAACTGACACTAGTACTGGGGAAAGTGGGATCTGTACTGGTGGGATGGGCAAAAAAAAAGTCAGAGAGTGAGGAATGTACAGAAAATAAAACACAGGACTATACCAGTATGCAAAGGCTGTAAGGGCTGGTCCTGTTTTGAAGTATTTTGAGGTATTTAGGTGCTTTCCTCAACTTCCAGGAACAGCAATTACTGTTTTATAAGCGGTTGTATTATTTTGGAAATTTAGGGAAAAAAAGATCAAAGCAATGGCACTTTAAAAAGGAGGAAGAGAACAAAGGCAAAGATCAAAATGGTCAGTGAAAGAGAGACGTTTACGCTGCTGTCTAACACAGCAGTGAATCTGCACAGGTACTGTCTTTGCTTTGTGAGTTCAAGTATTTCTGGACATCAGAGTGCGTCTAAGAAAAATAAACAAACAGTGAAATTCATAGCTGACCTTCGACAGCTCATAGCACAGGAGCTGATAGATGAATAGTGTTTAACTCTAACCTTGCTGTATTTTTTTAACAGTGAGTAGAGTGAGTTCTTTTGGTTATATGTCTTATTGAGATCTGTCTCTTGATTAAAATTTAAAAATATAAAACATAGGCACTAAGTTAGCCTAGAGGAATAATTCTGTGATATTTTCTGTAGATTGTTAAGATACAAAGATGGCCTTTAGTGGAGTGATGTACTTTTATTATTGGATGTGGGAAATTAGGGAGAATTTCCATATTACTGACGATTATGTTTGTAGTAAGTGTATTTGGTTGCGAATCCTATCAATTCGTATGGAACGGCAGTTATAGTCATAGAGTAAGATAGATGTACAGCATGGAAACAGACCCTTCGTTCCAACTTGTCCATGCTGACCAGATATCACAACCTAATCTAGTCCCATATGCCAGCACTTGGCCAATATCCCTCTCAATCCTTCCTACTCATATATCCTTCCAGATGCCTTTTAAATGCTGTAATTGTACCAGCCTTCATTACTCCCGATGGCAGCTCATTCTGTACATGTACCACCCTTTGTGTGAAGAATTTGTTCCTTAGGTCTCTTTTATATCTTTCCCCACTCAGCCTAAATCTATGCCCTCTAGTTCTTGACTCCCTCACCCCAGGAAAAAGACTTTGTCTATTTATCCTATTCATGCCCCTCATGATTTTATAAACCTCTATGAAGTCACCCCCTCAGCCTCTGATGCTCCAGGGAAAATAGCGCCAGCCTATTCAACTTCTCCCTGCAGCTCAAATGCTCCAACCCTGGAAACATCCTTGTAAATCTTTTCTGAACCCTTTCAAGTTTCACAACATCGTTCCTATGGGAAGGAGACCAGAATTACACAGAATATTTTGGCAATGTTCCAAAAGTGGCCTAACCAATGTCATGTACAGTTGCAAAATGACCGCCTAACTTAGAGGCAATGAGGAATTTACAGGGGCCAGAGAGTGTGATAGATGGCAATTATAGCAAGGGAGTAAAACCACAGATACAGTCAGTTAGATGAGTTGCTGCCAAGAAAGGGAGGCAGGTAGTGCAGGAGTCTCCTGTGGCCATCCGCATTTCAAACAAGTATGCTGTTTTTGAAAACGTAGGGGTGATGGACTCTCAGGGGAGTGTAGCACAAACAGTCAAGTCTCTGGTACTGAGACTGGCTCCAAGGTAAAAGGGGTATGCCCGGTTCCAAGTGATCGACTGTGATGGGGACTCTCTAGTCAGAGGCACTGACAGACATTTCTGCAGTGAACAGCAAGGAATGAGAATAGTGCCAGGATCAAGGATATCTCAGAAAAAGTGCAGCATGTTCTCGAAGGGGAGTGGGGTCAGCAGGAGGTCATTGCATACATTGGATCTAATGACATAGGAAGGAAAAAGGATGAGATTCTGAAGGGAAAATATAGGAAGTTAGGCAGGAATTTAAAATAGACATCGTCAAGGGTAGTAATATTTGGATTACTCCTGGTGCCTTGAGCTAGTGAGGGTAGGAATAGGAGGATAGAGCAGATGAATGTGTGGCTGAGGAGCTGGTGCAGGGGAGAAGGTTCACATTTTTAGATCATTGCAATGTCTTCTGGGGTAGAAGTGACCTGCATAAGAAGGACGGATTGCACCTGAATTGGAAGGGGACTAATATACTAGCAGGGAGATTTGCTAGAGTTGCTCGGGGAATTTAAACTAGTAAGGTGGGGGTTGGGACCCAGGGAGATAGTGAGGTAAGAGATCAGTCTGAGACTGGTACAATTTAGAAAAGGAGCAGGTCAAATGTTCAGGGCAGGCAGGAACAAAGCAGAGACCGAGGTAAATTAAACTGCATTTATTTCAATGCAAGAGGCCAAACAGGGTAGGCAGGTGAACTTAGGGTATGGTTAGGAACATTGGACTGGGATATTGTAGCATTAAAAGAGACGTGACTCAGGGATGGACAGGACTGGCAGCTTCATGTTTCAGGATACAAATGCTATAGGAACGATAGAAAGGGGGCAAACAGAGGGGGGGGGGGGGGTGACATTTTGATAAGGGATAATATTACAGCTGTACTGAGAGAGGAATAAATCCAGGGAAGTCATTTGGGTGGAA
The DNA here is from genome assembly GCF_047496795.1 of Chiloscyllium punctatum. Taxonomy (NCBI): domain Eukaryota; kingdom Metazoa; phylum Chordata; class Chondrichthyes; order Orectolobiformes; family Hemiscylliidae; genus Chiloscyllium; species Chiloscyllium punctatum. The sequence goes on along the minus strand of NC_092741.1, from coordinate 133,227,210 downwards.
CTGAGATTTAAGAAAGGGATAATCATCTTATTCGGATTGTATTATAGACCTTCCAGTAGTCAGCAGGAAATTGAGAAACAAATTTGTAAGAAGATCTCAGTTTTCTGTAAGAATAATAGAGTGATAATGGTGGAGGATTTTAACTTTCCAAACATTGATTGGGACTGCCATAGTGTTAAGGGTTTAGATGGAGAAGATTTATCAAGTGTGTGCAAGAAAATGTTCTGATTCAGTATGTGGATGTATCTACTTGAGAAGGTGCAAAACTTGATCTACTCTTGGGAAAAAAAAGGCAGGACAGGTGACTGAGGTTTCAGTGGGGAAGCACTTTGGGGCCAGCGACCATAATTCTATTAGTTTTAAAATAGTGATGGAAAAGAACATGGAAGATAGAGAGTGTAGGGATATAGATGTCAACACCTTGAAAAATGTCTATATTACAGAGGAGGCGGTGCTGGATGTCTTAAAATGCACAAAGGTGGATAAATCTCCACGATCTGATCAAGTGTACCCTAGAATTCTGTGGGAAGCTAGGGAAGTGATTGCTGGACGCCTGGCTGAGCTATTTGGATCATCGATAGTCACAAGTGAGGTCCCAGAAGACTGGAGATTGGCTAATGCGGTGCCACTATTTAGGAAAGGGGGTAAGAAAAAGCCAGAAAACTATAGACTGGTTAGCCTGATGTCAATTGTGGGCAAGTTGTTGGAGAGCGTCCTGAGGGACAGGATTTACATGTATTTGGATAAGCAAGGACTGATTAGGGATAGTCAATATGACTTTGTGCATGGGAAAATCATCTAGGAGAATTGAGGATTGCAGATTCTGGAGATCAGAGTCGAGAATTTGGTGCTGGAAAAGCACAACAGGTCAGGCAGCAGCCAAAGAGCAGGTGAATCAACGTTTCAGGCATAACCCCTCCTGATGAAAGGCTTATGCCCAAAACATTAATCCTCCTGCTCCTTGGATGCTGCCTGACTGGCTGTGCTTTTCCAGCACCCCACTGTTGACCCCACATGGGAAATCATGTCTCACTAGCTGATTGAGTTTTTTGAAGAAGTAATGAAAAGCACTGATGAGGGCTGAGCGGTGGACATGATCTATATGAACTGCATGAGAAAGCGAGGACTGCAGATGCTGGAGAGTCAGATTCGAAAAGTGTGACACTGGAAAAGCACAGCAGGTCAGGCAGCATCTGAGAAGCAGGTAAATTGACATTTTGGGCATAAGCCCTCTTATCAGGAATGTGGTGGGGGTAGGGAGTTGAAAGATAAATAGGAGGGTGGGGGTGAGGCTGGGGGAAAGGTAGCTGGGAAGGCAATATGTTCAAGATGGCAGTACCAAGTTGGAGGGTTGAATCACCCTGTGGCCGACCACTCCGCCAAGGACATGCAAGTCCTGGACCTCCTCCACCACCAAATCAAAGCTACTCAACACCTGGAGGAAGAACGCCTCGTCTTCCACCTTGGGACCCTCCAACCACACGGCATCAATGTTGATTTTGCCAGTTTCCTCATGTCCCCTCCCCTCACGTCATGCCAGATCCAACCCTCCAATTTGGCACAGCCCTCTTTAACTATCCTACCTGTCCAACTTCCTTCCCACTGATCTGCTCCACCTTCCCTTCTGACCTATCACCACCATCCCCCCACCTCCATCTACCTGTCACCTTCCCAGCTACCCTCCCCCAACCCCACCCCCACTCTCCTATTTATCTCTCAGCTCCCTTCTCCCACTACATTCCCAATGAAGGGCTGATACCCAAAATGTTGATTCTCATGTTCTTCAGAAGCTACCTGACCTGCTGTGCTTTTCCAGCACCACACTTTTCAACTCTATATGGACTTCAATAAAGTGTTCAACAAGGTTCCTCATGGTGGACTGGTTAGCAAGGTTAGATCACATGGAATACAGGGAGAAATAGCCATGTGGATACAGAACTGGCTCGAAGGTGGAAGACAGAGGGTGGTGGTGGAGGGTTGCTTTTCAGACTGGAGGCCTGTAGCCAGTGGTGGACCACAAGGATCAGTGCTGGGTCAACTTTTTTTGTCATTTATATAAATGATTTGTATGTGAATATATGACACATAGTTAGTAAGTATGCAGATGACACCAAAATTGGAGGTGTAGTAGACAGTGAATAAGGTTATCTCAGAGTACAATGGGATCTTGACCAGATGGGCCATTTGGCTGAGGAGTGGCAGATGGAGTTTAATTTAGATAAATGTGAGATGCTACATTTTGGAAAGGCAAATCAGGGTAAGACTTCTACACTTAATGGTAAGGTCCTGGGGAGTGTTGCTAAACAAACATACCTTGAAGTGCAGGTTCATAGTTCCTTGAAAGTGGAGTCTCAGGTAGTTAGGATAGGGAAGAAGGCATCTAGTATGCTGCCCTTTATTGGTCAGAGCATTGAGCATAGGGGTTGAGAGGTCATGTTGCAGCTGTACAGTGTTGGTTAGGCCACTTTTGGAATATTGCTGTCATTCTGGTCTCCCTCCAATAGGAAGGATGCTGTGAAACTTGAAAAGGTTCAAAGAAGATTTACAAGGATGTTGCCAGGATTAGAGGATTTGGGCTATAGAGAGAGGCTGAATAGTCTGGGGCTGTTTTCCCTGGAGTTTCGGAGGCTGAGGGGTGACCTTATAGAGGATTATAAAATCATGAGGGACATGGACAGGATAAATAAAGAAGATCTTTTACCTGGGGTGGGGGAGTGCAGAACTAGTGAGCATAGGCATAGGTTTGGGATGAAAGGGGAAAGATTGAAAGGAACATAAGGGACAACGTTTTCACGCAGAGGGTGGTGCATGTATAGAATGAACTACCAAAGGAAGTGGTGCAGGTTGGTGCAATTACATTTCAAAGGCATTTGGATGGGTACATGAATAGGAACCATTTAGAGGAATATAGGACAAATGCTGGCAAATTGAACTAGATTAATTTAGGAAATCTGGTTAGCATGGAAGAGTTGGACTGAAGGTATTGTTTCCATGCTGTATATCTGTATGACTCTGTTAGACGCTGAAAAGATAACAAGAAAAATTAATTGAAATTAATGTTCGAGTAATCCAAGATGGAGGATGGGAAAAATTTCTGGCTGTAAGAGCTGCTCCTTTTTTTGAGGTATTTTAGGTGCTGGAGGTGATTTCCTCGAATTCCAGGAGCAGCAATTGCTGTTTTATATGCTGTTGCATTGTTTTGGAACTTTGGAAAAAAAAAGTCAAAACAACAGCAGTTTTAAAAGGGAGAAGAGCAGACAAAGGAAGTACATGGTGAGGACAATGCAGGAGAGGGAGAGAGAGAGAGAGAGAGAGAGAGAACCTGCACAGTTATTGCCTTTGCTGTTTTTGAATTCATGTGTCGCAGGACATCGGAGTGCATCTGGGAAAATTAACAAACAGTGAATTTCACAACTAATCTTGGAGGAACCGGTTTGGGCGAAGTTCACAGCACAGAATCAGATAAGTTAATTGTTGTTTTAAGTCTGTCCAAGAGAAAGGCTGTATTAGTGAGTACAGTGGGTTCTTTCTGGATCATATGTTTTTGGAGATAAGTCTCTTGATTAAACTTAAAATTTAAGCCATAGCTCTTAATTTAATCTGGTGCAGTGTTTTGTAGAGGAATAAAGCAATGTTATTTTCTGGGTCTGTAGATTATGAAGGAGCAAAAATGGCCTTTGCAGTGATATGTACTTCTTGTAAGATGTGGGAGTTTAAAGAGAGTTTAAGGGTTACTGCGGATTATATCTGCCATAAATGCTGTTGGATGCGAATCTTATCAGATCGAGTGGATCAGTTGGAGAGACAGATAGAAGTGATGAGGAATTGGCAACAGCAACAGTATGTGATGGATGACAATTATAGGAAGGGGGGGGATGTCTCAGATACAGTCACATAGATGGGTTAACTCCAGGAAAGGTAAGAGAGGTAGGCAGCTAGAGCAGGAGTCTTTTGTGGATATACCCATTTCAAACAGGTATGCTGTTTTGGAAAATGTGGGGGGTGATGGATTCTCAGGGGAATGTAGCATGAACAGCCAAGTTTCTGGTATTGAGACTGGCTCTAATGCAACAAGGGGCACGTCGGCTTCCAAGAGATCAATTGTGTGAGGGGATTCTGTAGTCCGAGGTACAGACAGATGTTTCTGTGGCCAGCAGAGAAAAAGCAGAATGGTGTGTTGTTTCCCTGGTGCCAGGATCAATGATGTCTCATAGAAGGTGCAGAATGTTCTCACGGGGAGAAGGGCCAGCAAGAAGTCATTATCCACATTGGAACCAATGATATAGGAAGGGAAAAGGTTGAGATTCTGAAGGGAGATTACAGAGAGTTAGGCAGAAATTTAAAAAGGAGGTCCTCAAGGGTAGTAATATCTGGATTATCCCATTGCTACAAGCTAGTGAGGGCAGGAATAGGAGGATAGAGCAGATGAATGCATGGCTGAGGAACCAGTGTATGGGAGAAGGATTCACGTTTTTGGATCATTGGAATCTCTTTTGGGGTAGACGTGATCTATACAAGAAGAACGGATTGCACCTAAATTGGAAAGGGATGAATATACTGGCAGGGAAATTTGCCAAAGCTGCTCGGGAGGATTTAAACTAGAAAGATGGGGGTGGGGGGGTAGGTGGGATCCAGGGAGATAGTGAGGAAAGAGATCAATCTGAGACTGGTACAGTTGAGAACAGAAGTGAATCAAACAGGCAGGGACAGGGTAGGAGTAATCAATTAAACTGCATTTATTTCAATGCAAAAGGCCTAACATGGAAGGCAGATGAACTCAGGGCATGGTTAGGAACATGGGACTGGGATATCATAGCAATTACAGAAGCATGGCTCAAGGATGGGCAGGACTGGCAGCTTAATGTTCCAGGATACAAATGCTACAGGAAGGATAGAAAGGGAGGCAAGAGAGCAGGGGGGAGTGGCATTTTTGATAAGGGATAGCATTACAGCTATGCTGAGGAAGGATATTCCTGGAAATACATCCAGGGAAGTTATTTGGGTGGAACTGAGAAGTAAGAAAGGGATGATCACCTTATTGGGATTGTATTATAGATCCCCTAATAGTCAGAGGAAAATTGAGAAACAAACTTGTAAGGAGATCTCAGCTCTCTGTAAGAATAATAGGGTAGTTATGGTAGGGGATTTTAACTTTCCAAACATTGACTGGGACTGCCATAGTGTTACAAGTTTAGATGGAGAGGAATTTCTTAAGTGTGTACAAGACAATTTTCTGATTCAGTATGTGGATGTATCTACTAGAGAAGCAGCAAAACTTGACCTACTCTTGGGAAATAAGGCAGGGCAGGTGACTGAGATGTCAATGGGGGAGCACTTTGTAGCCAGCGACCATAATTCTATTCGTTTTAAAATAGTGATGGAAGAGGATATACCAGATCTAAAAGTTGAAGTTCTAAATTGGAGAAAGGCCAATTTTTGCGGTATTAGGCAAGAACTTTCGAAAGCTGATTGGAGGCAGATGTTCGCAGGTAAAGGGACGCTGCAAAATGGGAAGCCTTCAGAAATGAGATAACAAGAATCCAGAGAAAGTATATTCCTGTCAGGGTGAAAGGGAAGGCTGGTAGGTATAGGGAATGCTGGATGACTAAAGAAATTGAGGGTTTGGTTAAGAAAAAGAAGGAAGCATATGTCAGGTATAGACAGGATAGATCGAGTGAATCCTTAGAAGAGTATAAAGGAAGTAGGAGTATACTTAAGAGGGAAACCAGTAGGACAAAAAGGGGACATGAGATAGCTTTGGCAAATAGAATTAAGGAGAATCCAAAGGGTTTTTACAAATATATTAAGGACAAAAGGGTAATTAGGGCAAGAATAGGGCCCCTCAAAGATCAGCAAGGCAGCCTTTGTGTGGAGCCACAGAAAATGGGGAGACACTAAATGAATATTTTGCATCAGTATTTACTGTGGAAAAGGATATGGAAGATATAGACTGTAGGGAAACAGATGGTTACATCTTGCAAAATGTCCAGATTACAGAGGAGGAAGTGCTGGATATCTTGAAACAGTTAAAGGTGGATTAATCCCCAGGACCTGATCAGGTGTACCCGAGAACTCTGTGGGAAGCTAGAGAAGTGATTGCTGGGCCTCTTGCTGAGATATTTGTATCATTGATAGTCACAGATGAGATGCTGGAAGACTAGAGGTTGGCAAATGTGGTGCTACTGTTTAAGGGTGGTAAAGACAAGCCAGGGAACTATAGACCGGTGAGCCTGACCTCAGTGGTGGACAAGTTGTTGGAGGGAATCCTGAGGGACAGGTGTATTTGGAAAGGCAAGGACTGATTAGGGATAGTCATGGCTTTGTGCATGGGAAATCATGTCTCATAAACTTGATTGAGCTTTTTAAAGAAGTAACAAAGAAGATTAATGAGGGCAGAACAGTAGGTGTGATGGACTTCAGTAAGGTGTTCGACAAGGTTCCCCATGGGAGACTGATTAGCAAGGTTAGATCTCATGGAATAAAGGGAGAACTAGCCATTTGGATACAGAACTGGCTCAAAGGTAGAAGACAGAGGGTGGTGGTGGAGGGTGGTTTTTCAGACAGGAGGCCTGTGACCAGTGGAGTGCCACAAGGATCGGTGCTGGATCCTCTACGTTTTGTCATTTACATAAATGATTTGGATGCGAGCATAAGAGGAACAGTTCGTAAATTTGCAGATGACACCAAAATTGGAGGTGTAGTGGACAGCGAAGAGGGTTACCTCAGATTAGAGTAGGATCTGGACCAGATGGACCAATGGGCTGAGAACTGGCAGATGGAGTTTAATTCAGATAAATGTGAGGTGCTGCATTTTGAGAAAGCAAATCTTAGCAGGACTGATACACTTAATGGTAAGGTCCTAGGGAGTGTTGCTGAACAAAGAGACCTTGGAGTGCAGGTTCATAGCTCCTTGAAAGTAGAGTCACAGGTAGATAGGATAGTGAAGAAGGCATTTGGTATGCTTTCCTTTATTGGTCAGAGTATTGAGTACAGGAGTTGGGAGGTCATGTTGCAGCTATACAGGACCTTGGTTAGGCCACTGTTGGAATATTGCATGCAATTCTGGTCTCCTTCCTATCGGAAAGATGTTGTGAAACTTGAAAGGGTTCAGAAAAGATTTACAAGGATGTTGCCAGGGTTGGAAGATTTGAGCTATAGGGAGAGGCTGAACAGGCTGCGGCTGTTTTCCCTGGAGCGTCGGAGGCTGAAGGGTGACCTTATAGAGATTTACAAAATTATAAGGGGCCTGGATAGGATAAATAGACACAGTCTTTTCCCTGGGGTTGGGGAGTCCAGAACTAGAGGGCATAGGTTTAGGGTGAGAGGGGAAAGATATAAAAGAGACCTAAGGGGCACCTTTTTCACACAGAGGGTGGTACATGTATGGAATGAGCTGCCAGAGGAAGTGGTGGAGGCTGGTACAATTGCAACATTTAAGAGGCATTTGGATGGGTATATGAATAGGAAGAGTTTGGAGGGATATGGGCCAGGTACTGGCGGGTGGGACTAGATTGGGTTGGGATATCCGGTCAACGTGGACAGGTTGGACCAAAGGGTCGGTTTCCATGCTATACATCTCTAAGACTCTATGACCTCAGCATATGAGACTATGGGAAAATGTATGACAATGTAGATCGGTGCTTGATGTTCGGCATTAACACAATAGGCCAAAGGGCCTCTTTCCATTTAGATAAAACTCTATAGCTCCCCGATCAATCACTGTGGTGCTCAAGCTTGTGGATAATATTGTTGCATTCAACCACATCTAGCTCCACTTTGAGTTTATTCGGTAAATGGTTGCTATATTTGCAAGGTAAGTAAACAATAACATCATCTTTGAAATATGGAAGTCCAGTAGTCTAGAAATTGTCAAATTGATCTGTGAGATTGTGAATGGATTTGAATCTTCCATATATCATTCTTGGTTTTACAGCAAATGCTATTGCCACCTCATGGATTGTTATGATGCAAAGAGCCATGTATACTGGCAAACCATTAATGGCTGAGTCACAAATTTCAGCAATATAAATGGTTTCTTTCGGCCAAGCAGAAATACAATATTGACATTTTACATGAACAGTGCTAATACATGGAATATCAAATCCATTAAAGAGAGTGAATCTGTCATTTGTGCATTTCAGCACTTTGCTAAATGTCTTTATGTGTCACTTTTGGCTAAACGTTTGTGCTGTTTACTTTTTCTAGGATACACATAATGTTCATTGTCATGAAAACTTCAGTTACAGAGTCATAGAGTCATACAGCAGAGAAACAAACCCTTCAGTCCAACTCCTCCATGCCAACCAGGGTTCACAAAGAAAACCAGTCCCATTTGCCTGCATTTGGCTCATATCGCTCTAAACTTTTCCTGTTCATGTACCTGTCCAAATGTACTTTAAATCTTGTAACTGTAACCGCATCTACCACTATGTGGTGTTGCAAGTTGGTTAGGATCTAGAAGTTGCAGGTATTTCCTGATTTGTGTTCACATGTTTGCACTTCATGGCTTTACTCATGGAAACATCCATTGTGTTGCACTTTGGTTGATACCTTTTCATATATTGTTGATGAGCTTTCTACTGCCCCTTGGAGGTTTTTTAATGATTAGTTTTGCCCATACTGCTTTGTGGCACAGAGCTTGTATGTGTCATTGACTGTTATCTAGTTTTGGATTAGTGGAAGAGCACAGCAGTTCAGGCAGCATCCAAGTAGCTTCGAAATCGACGTTTCAAGCAAAAGCCCTTCATTAGGAATAAAGGCAGTGAGGCTGAAGCGTGGAGAGATAAGCTAGAGGAGGGTGGAGGTGGGGAGAAAGTAGCATAGAGTACAATGGGTGAGTGGGGGAGGGGATGAAGGTGATAGGTCAAGGAGGAGAGGGTGGAGTAGAAAGGTGGAAAAGGAGATAGGCAGGTAGGACAAGTCCGGACAAGTCATGGGGACAGTTACTGAGCTGGAAGTTTAGAACTAGGGTGAGGTGGGGGAAGGGGAAATGAGGAAACTGTTGAAGTCCACATTGATACCCTGGGGTTGAAGTGTTCCAAGGCGGAAGATGAGGCGTTCTTCCTCCAGGAGTCTGGTGGTGAGGGAGCAGTGGTGAAGGAGGCCCAGGACCTCCATGTCCTCGGCAGAGTGGGAAGGGGAGTTGAAATGTTGGGCCACAGGGTGGTGTGGTTGATTGGTGCGGGTGTCCCGGAGATGTTCCCTAAAGCGCTCTGCTAGGAGGCGCCCCAGTCTCCCCAATGTAGAGGAGACCGCATCGGGAGCAACGGATACAATAAATGATATTAGTGGATGTGCAAGTAAAACTTTGATGGATGTGGAAGGCTCCTTTAGGGCCTTGGATAGAGGTGAGGGAGGAGGTGTGGGCGCAGGTTTTACAGTTCCTGTGGTGGCAGGGGAAAGTGCCAGAATTGGAGGGTGGGTTGTTTGGGGGCGTGGACCTGACCAGGTAGTCACGGAGGGAACGGTCTTTGTGGAAGGCGGAAAGGGGTGGGGAGGGAAATATATCCCTGGTAGTAGGGTCTGTTTGGAGGTGGCGGAAATGTCGACGGATGATTTGATTTATGCGAAGGTTGGTAGGGTGGAAGGTGAGCACCGGGGCGTTCTGTCCTTGTTACGGTTGGAGGGGTGGGGTCTGAGGGCAGAGATGCAGGATGTAGACAAGATGCGTTGGAGGGCATCTTTAACCACGTGGGAAGGAAAATTGCGGTCTCTAAAGAAGGAGGCCATCTGGTGTGATCTGTGGTGGAACTGGTCCTCCTGGGAGCAGATCCGGCGGAGGCGGAGGAATTGGGAATATGGGATGGCATTTTTGCAAGAGATAGGGTGGAAAGAGTTGTAATCCAGGTAGCTGTGGGAGTCGGTGGGTTTGTAAAAAATGTCAGTGTCAAGTCGGTCGTCATTAATGGAGATGGAGAGGTCCAGGAAGGGGAGAGAGGTGTCAGAGATAGTCCAGGTAAATTTAAGGTCAGGGTGGAATGTGTTGGTGAAGTTGATGAATTGCTCAACCTCCTCGCGGGAGCACGAGGTGGCGCCAATGCAGTCATCAATGTAGCGGAGGAAGAGGTGGGGAGTGGTGCCAACAAAGAGACAGGCATAGCTTTATCTAGTTTTGTCTTAAGAATGACTTGATTGGTTTTGAAACGATTACCAATATTATGTCTTTCAGCCAGTTTTTGTTTTCCCACTGAAAGCTATACTCTGCATTTTGCACCAACATTTGCCCTCAAAAACTGATCAATTGCTCCATTCAGTTGTTGCCTATTGGATATAAACATGAGCCTATGATTCCTAAAGTTTACTCTGATTTTGAGCTGATCACCTAGGAACTTAAAGATCTTTTTTCAGGGACTTTGTTGCCATTGTTGCAGAAATATGAGGAATTTATTCTTCTCAAACCTTCATTGCTGCAAATTTTTATTTGTTGATTAATGAAGTAGAATTGCATCATTTGAATCATTGGAACTCTACTAGGAGGTCATCAGCTTATCAATCCATATTAATCATTATATTCTCCATTATGGCTTCTATATTATACATTGTTTGAAATAATATTTTATTTGCAGGGATTACTATAAAATTGTAGCTGAGCAGGTACTAACCAAAATGAACCTAGAGCTTTATATACATCTTTTGGTGCATTACTCTTCATTGTCATGGGAAAGAAACTGTTGCAACTGAATATAATATAGTCTGAGTCTGCTGTGCTTGTTTGGATCAGTGGCTGTAGCTGATATTCACATCACAAGTAGAGAATGCTCATTTTCCTTATATTTCACATTTTTTCAGGAAATCCAAGTAGTGGAATCAACCAAGAGTTGGTCAGAGGTAAACACTTGAAATGATGGAGAATGCTCTTGTCTGCACATTGACTACGGATTGGTACTGCTAAAGAGTTAGGTTCCACAGCGAGTAAAATGCTCCTAGTTTTCTACTATTGGGTATGGCTCACTAATCTGCCTGTGAGACAGTGATTTGTCATGCTAAATTGAAAATATCCAGTCTGGAAACATTTTAGTCAAATGGTCTGGCCTCCTAACCTCTTGGATAGAGTATATTCACAGAGCTTCCTTCTCCCAAGAAGGTAGCTAACCTGAACAAAAAGTAAGTACTTGTATTCTGACAGTAGCTTGCTTGTACCAGAGCTATGTCCTATGTTCAGCTATGTCCTATAGTCACCATAATGATAATGTAAGTCCACAATGATAATAGCCTTCATCAAAATCTTACTAAACAAGATTTGTTATGTAAGCCACCATCAGGCCGATGTAAATAGGTTTTTAAATCAGATTTGTAATGCTAGCTAGCAGTTCTGGCACTATGTTCGATCTTGTAATATGAGCAATGAGAGATGGTTCACACTGAGAACTGGTATCAAAAGATTTATTCACAAAGCAACTATACAGATTACAACTCTATCATCAACATTGACATAGTTTGGGTTCTATCGCAGCACAGGTGGACTAACTTTCTTACTCATCAGTAACTTCCAAAGTACACTCAGTTATTCAAGAATATAACATGGCATATTGTTATATTGACATTGTCACTTAGCTCTCCTAAAGAGTCATGCTGGCCTGATCTTGTGTTTGCTGCAATATTACAAGTTGCCCTCATTATGATAGAATAACACCACGATTGACAGCAAACCTCATTAATTTCCTCAAGATTTTCTCTTTAAACTACCTCCACTTTGGAACAAAAGCAGGATTAGCTGGAAATATTCAGTAGATCAGGCAGCATTTGTAGACACTGTTACAGAACAAAACCTGGTTACAGCTTCCTGTTAATCTTAATTCACTCAGGCAGGCATACTCAATACTGAATATTGCCATTTGATTAAAGCTGTTTGGATGACCATAGAATTAATGGGTCTCAAACATCAGTGCACTTTTCCAAGCAGGTATTGCAATAACAGTTGCTACATAAGACATGTACCTGATCAGGTAACAGTATCATTACAGGCACAACACGTTTCGCATGGGGCATGTAAAGCAATACACATTCAACCTATAACGTCTTCAGGAACTTGCTCTCTTAGCAGAGTCCACAGTTCTTTCCAGTAAGGAAGGAGATGAATTAGGTTCCTCTGTCAGCAAAGTATTTTCTCACATCCATGGTTTAACCATGTACACAACTAGATGATGCTGCTCATACCATCTTTTGCTGTCTGCATGATCTCCAGATCTATGCACTTTTCCTTAGTGGTGCCGCTCCTCTTCTTCCAGCAGGCTTTCTACAATCGGCTCAGCAGAACATTCATGCTGGAAGTAATGAAAGCAGAGGACATTCAGAGACTTGCATCTCCAAAATATTACTTTGAAGAAAGACTAAAAACAGCCACTGCAATCAAAACTGCCAACAAATCTTTTTGTTTCCAAAACTCACAAAAAGTGACATCAGGTGAATATGCGTGTTAATATTTTTAACACAGCTTCAGCAATGTTGTTTTTGCTGTTATCTCTTTGTTGAGCAGATTTAAAGCATTGAGATTCTGGTGTGGACACAGAAAAATACCCTAATTTAAACATTTTAATCAAATTATCTAATTATTTGAAAACCTCTAGGATTGTTAAGCAATACTTAAAACAGCTGATGAACAAGATTCTTGCATATTTTGGTAACCTATAAAATAATTGCTACTCCCAACATGCTCAAAATATGGGCAGAACACGTTGATTTTCACCTTTTGGTCAGTTGCATCTAATTTAATTTGTTAATCTTTGTGCCTTTCTGTTGGTAGGAATATTATCCTGATCCATACTTGGAAATTGTTTCAGACCAATTTCACAAAATGTAAACTCAACAAATTCATTTAGTTTGGAATTCAAATGGGAAATTAGTTATTAGATCAATGTTTGTGTGTCATTGTTCTTTACAACATGAAGAGCTGCTGCTTTATTTCTCACTTCTATTTGCACAGACATGTCTCAGAACTTTGTAAATTGCAATCCTGCTGCCACTCATTTCTGTCTGTTAGCTGTAACATTAAAGAAAAGTAGGACGCTTATGCTGAAACTAGCCATGAAGATTTCACACATCCGTTCATTTCAATCATTTACATCCCAGAGCTACAGGCTATGTCTTGGCACTTTATGTAATAAAACTAGGAAGATCAGATGTTGGGGCAGGCTAGCACTTCACACAGTGATGCATCAGAGATATGGTTTCATCCCTATTGTGACAATCGAGTTTTTTGTGATGCTTATTGTTGTATATGCCGGGAATGCACACCTTTATCAAACAAGAAATTCATGAAAAATGTTCCTATTGTGATTAAAGACATGAGAACAGGGAAGGTTTTGGTTGATAATCATTGTAATTAATAATTATGTTAATGAATAGTGTTGGTCACCTCTTTGCCTTTTAACTTCTTCAGACTTTGTCTTCTTGAGCTAAGCAAATTCCTTTGTAAGAAACATAAATAGAAAAGGGCAGTAAGAGGCATGAGACTGATTCTGAATCAAAACTTGAATTTATACTGGAGGCAGATGTTGTGGCTGAAGCATTAAATGAATATTTTGTATTTGTCACTACAGGGGGGAGATGCCACCCAGGCCAGCGCAACAAATGAAGAAATTTAGTTGCTGGAAGGACTTCAAATTGAAAAGGAGGAGATAATTCATATACTGCCTGTACTTAAAGTTGACAAGGCAGTGGAACTAGATGAGATGCATCCAAGGTTACTATTAGAAACTTTTTGCAATATTACATCTCGTCAAACCAATTGGCCAGTTCAAAAGTACCTTGAATGATATATTTTCAAATCGGATTTAGGTTAGCAAGTACATTATGTATTGTATCAAAACGTCTCGTGACTTTAAACACATCCATTAAATCCTCCTTCCAACATCTCCATCCTGCAGAAATATCAAAATTCTCCAGCCTCTCTGGCATCATTGTAGTCCCTTAAATCTGATGCAAAATTAGTAAATCTGCTTTCTATAGCCTTTGTATTCTGTAAATTTGTATTGTGTTATGCTTGAATGCAGAATTGAACAATGCTTGCAAAACAAATGTTAGAGTACACCTGGGCTTTTGTCAGACTACAAATCATGGCTATGATATCTCAGTGCAATTTCAAGTAATTTAGTATTTTGATGATGTTTGTGTCGGTATACAAAAATTATGTATGCATGCCAGCGTTGGACTGGGGTGGACAAAAATCACACAACGTCAGGTTATAATCCAACAGGTTTATTTGTAAGTATAAGCTTTCAGAGCACTGCTTCTCCATTAGGTAACTAGTGGAGCAGGATCATTGGACACAGAATTTAGAGCAAAAGATCATAATGTCATACAACCATTATGATATATTGAACAAACTTATATTTCTGTCAAGTCTTTCATCTTTTAAACTGAGTTGCAGGTTTCAATTCATTAATATTGTAAATCCCAGAACTTCTTTCATGTCACATTCTTGAGATAACTTAAGGTTTTATAAGAAAAAGGTGACATCTCAGCTCAGACAATGCAATAAAGTCGTGAGGTTGGAGTCTGTATGTATTCCAATCTTGAATCAGACTGATTCTATTTCCAAAGTAGAAATTTATAAAATGTCATATGGATTGACTTCCTACAGATCGTGTGCTTTTTGAACAAAATAGAATATATCTGCAAATACAACTCTGCAAATGCAAATTCACCCTTTAGATTTATATGTGTGTGGTATGTGAATGTGAGGAAGAGAGAGGGAGAGAGAGTGAGTGTGTGTGCGTGAGAGTGTGTGTATGCTTGAGAGAGTGTGTGCGTGAGCGTGATGGAGGATATGCCTGTGAGAGGGTGCGTGCATGGATGAGGCTGTGGTTTGTGTATGTGTGCCTGAAAAAGAGTGTTGTGTATGAGAGAGGGTCTGCATGCCTGTGTGAGTATACAGAAGTATGGGTACATGTGTGTACGTGTCCTTGAGTGTGAGTGTGTATGTGAGAGTTTATAGTGTAGTTGGGTCACCTGTAGTGTGACATGTACCCAAGGTCCTGGTTGAGCAGCAAAACAAAACACATTCTCACAGTGGACTTTCATAAACACCCAAAAATAAAAAGACTTGTCACATGAACTAAAAGAAAAGTTATTTAAACAGCCAACATGTTTTCAGAGAATAACGGCAAAAGAGTGAATTGCTTAATATCTTAAATAATGCCAAGGAAAGTGTGCAGCTAATTAAGTTGTGTTTGATGTTATAAATTCAGGTACCATTACTTTTGCTTCACATCTTGAGTTGCTATTAAATTAAAGCATATTTGCTTGACTATCAAAACATTAAAATTGTATATTGTAGGCCTTCTTTCCCAACAACAATGCTGACCTGAATCTTCTGATCAGCAGCAATCTCAAGTGGATTGCAACTGCATTTGAAGACTCTCATGAGATAATGTTGTCTCACATCTCCCCCAGGATCTTCCAATTATTGTTGACTGGGAAAAGCACAGCACTATACATCTAGTCACCCAAGGAACTCCATCACAGAGAACTAAAGACAGGAACACAGGTCAGATTCCTTTTATATAGCAAGATATGCTTTATGCTAAGTTTAAAGGACCAGCCCTACACCAACAATCCAACATGGCAAGATTCCAGTTTTGTGTACGTGTGATTGAGTTGTATACTCTGCATCTGACACTAGAACACTCCCTATTCTTCATGTTGCCTTTTATGTCACTGGCCCTGTGGCCGTGATGAACAATCTGCCTTCCTCATTTCCAATGAGCCCTTTATTACAGTTATTAATATGTCCACTTTACCCCCAAAGCCCAGAGTTTCATGAACTGTTATGTCCAGATAGAGTCATAGAATCATAGAGATGTACAGCACGGAAACAAAGCCTTCAGTCCAATCTGTCCATGCTGATCAGATATCCCAACTCAATGTAGTCCCACTTGCCAGCACTTGGCCCATATCCCTCCAAACCCTTCCTATTCATATACCCATCCAGATGCCTTTTAAATGTTGCAATTGTACCAGCCTCCACTAATTCCTCTGGCAGCTCATTCCATACACATGCCACTCTCTGAGTGAAAAAGTTGCCCCTTATGTTTCTTTTATATCATTCCCTCCCAACCAAAACCTATTCCCTCTAGTTCTGGACTTCCCCACCCCAGGGAAAAGACTTTGTCTTTTTATCCTACCCATGCCCCTCATGATTTTATAAACCTCTAAGAGGTCACCCCTCAGCCTCTGATGCGCCAGAGGAAACAGCCCTAGCCTATTCAACCTCTCCCTAGAACTCAAACCCTCCAATCCTGGCAACATCCTTGTAAATCTTTTCTGAACCCTTTCAAGTTTCACAACATCCTTCCGATAGGAAGGAGACCAGAATTGCATGCAATATTCCAACAATGGCCTAACCAATGTCCTGTACAGCTGCAACATGACCTCCCAACTCCTGTACTCAATACTCTGACCAATAAAAGAAAGCATACCAAACGCCTTCTTCACTATCCTATCTACCTCCGACTCCACTTTCAAGGAGCTATGAACCTGCACTCCAAGGTCTCTTTGTTCAGCAACACTCCCTAGGATCTTACCATTAAGTGTATAAGTCCTGCTAAGATTTGCTTTCCCAAAATGCAGCACTTCACATTTATCTAGAGTCATAGCATCATAGAGATGCACAGCATGGAATCAGACCCTTCGGTCCAACCTGTCCATGTTGATCAGATACCCCAACCCAATCTAGTCCCACCTGCCACACCCGGCCCATATCTCTCCAAACCCTTCCTATTCATATACCCATCCAACTGCCTCTTAAATGTTGCAATTGTACCAGCCTCCACCACTTCCTCTGGCAGCTCATTCCATACACGTACCACCCTCTGCATGAAAAAGTTGCCTCTTAGGTGTCTTTTATATCTTTCCCCTCTCACCCTAAACCTATGCCTTCTAGTTCCGGACTCCCCCGACCCAGGGAAAAGACTTTGTCTACTTATCCTATCCATGCCCCTCATAATTTTGTAAACCTCTATAAGGTTACCCCTCCCTCCGACGCTCCAGAAAAACATAAATTAAACTCCATCTGCCACTTCTCAGCCCATTGGCCCATCTGATCAAGATCCCGTAGTAACCTGAGGTAAACCTCTTTGCTGTCCATTACACCCCCAACTTTGGGTGTCATCAGCAAATGTACTAACTATACCTCTTATGCTCACATTCAAATAATTTATGTAAATTATGAAAAGTGTGGACCCAGCACCGATCCTTGTGGCACTCCACTGGTCACAGGCCTCCAGTCTGAAAAACAACCCTCTACCACCACCCTCTGTCTTCTACCTTTGAGCCAATTCTGCATCCAAATGGCACGGTCTCCCTGTACTCTGTGAGATTTAATGTTCCTCACCAGTCTTCCATGGGGAACCTTGTCGAACGCCTTAATGAAGTCCATATGGATCACATCTACCACTCTGCCCTCATCAATCCTTTTTGTTACTTCTCCAAAAACTCAATCAAGCTTTTTACTCAATCAAGATGTTTCTACATCCTCCCAATATAGAGACCAGAGTGAACGTGACCAGTAAGACTCGCCTGTCCCTCAGATTCCACACCTGTCCTATTCACTATGAGATGCAGTCAAGTGTCTCCATTTCCCATCACCATTGTCACCATTCCCTTAGGGATCCACTGCAATGAAGCCCATCTGCAGACTTGATTTGCCTACTTTCCCAGGATTCTATGGATTCCTTCCTGATAAGTTCCCTGACCATTATTGACTAAATCTTGAGGCCTGATGGCTCCAGAGCATACTGACTAACCTATCGTTTTATCCTAGAGTGTTAATACTTGGCCTGAAGGATTGACTGTGGCTAAAGCCCTGGTCAAAGACACAGAACCTCTGTCTCTGCTAACACCAAGCATCCTATCAGAGCCACGGCAATTTCCCTGGACCAGAATCAAATGAGCCTCTTAGCTGACTGTGATGTTATCCTCTGATTATGCTGTTATCCCTGACTGACCATAGTCCCTCTTCACTGCACTGGACTACACCCATGCAACCCTTAGCCTTTCATTTGGTAATTTGCTTGAAGCAAATGTAGTGTACTTGCCATACAAGTTGCTGCCACCCACTGGAGAGGTGATTGTGATGCAGTATGCCAGGCAAACATAAGGCTATAGTATGATGCTGGACAACAACATGTCTACCCTATTGACTGTCCAATCTGTAACTGAATAGTGAAGATTTTCGATGCTATCAAAACAATGAGACCCACATAGAGGCTAGAAGCATAAAAGTCAATGCTGAAGTCAGTGAGTGTACGTTAAAAAAAAACAATGTAGAAAGAGGTTGGCAGCCCCTGTATAAATGAAAAGTGAGTGAGTGAGTGAGAGAGTGAGCGAGTGGAAAAAAGCAAGGTATGAGTCATAAGATGCATCCAACGCAGGTGTGTGCATGACCTTACACGCAAAGTGATCTAATAGAAGTTTGCAAGTCTTAGGTTTCCCCGAGGTCCAACATAAAGTGTTAATGGATGAAGTGATGAGAGAGTTGGTACTAGAACAGGCATGATGTTGTTGAGTCTGATGACTTGTGTGAATGACGGATGGAGAAGGATGGTAGCCATGGAGTGTGCAGGGACATTGTTGTGAAGAAGCACTTGGATGATGGTCAGTTACCTGCTTCAAGATAAATGACGAAATTTAAGCCGTCTGGTAAGTAAGTTGAGTTGGACCATTATTGAGATGCAAATGCATGGAAATAAGAAGATTCTGAAATTATCATTAGTTTACACTTCTGGGACAATTTCCATAACCGTCCGAATGACAGAACTTCTACTGGGTCAAGCCATGAGTCTTCAGTCAAATTTCTGAGCTCTAATGATCTTGATATTGCAAGATTATATCTCATGACCATCAGAAGTTGGTACCTACTCATATCTGTTCACAGTTAATGATTATTTAGACAGAGCATTGTACACAGTAAACATCAAGAAAAGGAACACCACTGCTTTAATTACCTGTTCCCTAATCTTTTTCAGTAGTGAATGGTTGGTTTGATCCTTTTTTTTAGTAGAAAGGTATACTGCAAGGGAAAAAAAAATCTGTTTTGAAAAAAGAAATCCAGTGGAATTTGATAGGAACTTGAATGATGTGGGCTAGGGTGAGAAAAATGGCAGAATTGCACCAGAAGACCAGCTAAGCCTACCTGATAAGGAGCAATTTGTTGCAATTTGTTTTTAATAAGGTTCTGGGTGTCGAGGCAAGATTCTTGCTAGGGAGCAGAGAGATGCCTATTAACAGAGATTACTGCATATTAATTGCACATCTTGCCTAATTAATAGCATCCTATTCTACCAACCACTGTGCACAAGATAGACATCAAGAAAACTCAACATGGAAAGCAGAACAGTTAGCTAAAGACTTCAATTAGCTGCTTGCTCCAAAAGGCATCCATGTTGAAGGTAGTTTTGAAGAAGCTGCAAGACAAAAGTGAAAGAAAGCATGATGACTAGCGTTTAGAGATAACACAAAATTATTGTGAGATGCAGAGAACTCCATTGGTGATTGACAGTCATGTACAGACTGATACTCACTTGATTGGTAGAACTTAGGTGTTTCTGCAATCCTGCAGGTGCAGTCTGATCTTTGCTTATAAGCATTAACATTCTGTCTTGAGTTAGTAAAGAGCCTGATGTCAAACATTCTTCACCAGTTCAGCTGCCCTTTGCCTTGTTATAGGTTGTCTTTTCCAGCAATAAGGAAAAGAAGGGGACAAGGGGATAATGGATGAGATAAGCGTTAGTGTTGGTGCATGCAGGGGAAAAGTGGTTAGATGGACTGAAGGGTTGAGGAGGTAACACAGAGGACATATAGAGTTAGTGGTGTGGAAGCTGAGGGGAGAGTGAGTGAGGGGTAACATTACAGGTGTGAGTGGCAGAACACAAAGATGGGTAGTGGGGTTTTAGATTAGATTACTTACAGTGTGTAAACAGGCCCTTCAGCCCAACAAGTCCACACCGACCCGCCAAAGCGCAACCCACCCAAACTCATTCCCCTACATTTATCCCTTCACCTAACACTACGGGCAATTTAGCATAGCCAATTCACCTAACCTGCACATTTTTGGATTGTGGGAGGAAACCGGAGCACCCAGAGGAAACCCATGCAGACAAGGGCAGAATGTGCAAACTCCACACAGACAGTCACCTGAGGCTGGAATTGAACCCAGGTCTCTGGTGCTGTGAGGGGGGGGGGGGGCGGGGTTGGTGGTTGCTTTGGCAGAGTGGAGGTGGGAGACTGAAATGGGGCAATTACCCTGGTTGCCCTGAGAAGGTCACTGATCATTTTGTTGTGCTGTTAGCCATTTGCCTGTACTCTGGAGATGGCACTGGATGAGATAGCAATCTCAGACCAGGCTAATAGGGTCTAGTTGCACGGCTTCCTCTGGCGGTCCTTTGGAGAAGGACCTCCTCTGCACCATCCAGTCCACCATGAATTCCACGTTTCTGTTAGTGAATTATGATGTCATTTTTCCCTTCTCTAACATCTTGTGGACACATCCTGCAACAGAAAGGGCAGATTTGGGGACCTGGAACATTTTAAAGATGTTATGGATGGGCTGCAGACTATCAAGGACTGGGTCCAAAATTTGAGTGGTATATGACATTTGAGACATATAAGGAGCTAGGTAAAGTTAGCACTCTTAACCAAAGATGGGATTGGTGAAATAATTAGAGATGGCCTTGATTAAGAAGATGACAATATTGGATCAGTTTGGGGGAGATGAAAAATAGTCGGGGAAAGAAGTCACTAGTGGTAGCATCTACAGGCTCCCAACGGTGATGATGACGTAGGATGAAGTGCACAAGAAGAAATATTGGGTGCTTGTAACGAAGAGTTGGAAATAATTATGTGTAATTTTAATTTGCATTTAAACTGGAAAATCTGATTGGCAATGCTAGTGTCAATGAACAGTTCATACAATGCCTTTGAGATAGTTTCTTAGTGCAGCATGTCTGGAACTAAGCAAAGAGCAGATTATACTCAACTTGGTATTGTAGAGTAATGATATCATTAGGTTGCACCCAGTTTGAAAGGGAGAGAAGTGGGTCTAAGAATAATATTTTAAACTTAAATAAAGACAACTATGTAAGCATGAAATCTGAGCTTGCTGAAAAGCACAGAAATATTAGACTAGGAGATCAGTCAACACAAATGGCATGACAGACATTTAAGGAAATATTTCAGAATACTTAGAATAAGTAAATCCTATAATAAAGAAAACTTCTTCAGGGAGAGTATGATTAACTAAACACATGAACTTAAGCATCAAATTTAAGGGAAAAAGCATTTAATTGTGCAAGATGATTGGCAGGTCAGATTACTTGCCAAAATATAAGCAATGCAGACAATTAATAAAAGGTAAGTTTGAATAATGAAATATATAGGATACAGAGGAAGCCAGTTACAAATGTAAAAAGGTATAGCCAGGGTTTCTACAAGCATAGAAAGGAAAAGAGTAAGTGAAATGAGTATTGATTGTCTAGTGAATGAGAATGGGAAGCTAAGGCAGATAATCAGGAAATGGCGGATAAAATTAACAGATATTTTCCTCTCATCACTACACCCACAATTGTCTTAGTCAAAAGTTGCCTGTTAATGTCTCTGTACAACAACTTTTACAGTCCATTTTTAAGTAGTTTGCAAGATTGCATTCTTAATTTATAATTCCTTTCCTTTTGGTTTTGTCTGTATCTTCTTTCACGAGAGCTTTATTGCTTTGTTGAGATCCAATCAATTGCCTTTTGTTAATTTTTAAATTGGAACATTAGGAGGTCAGCTTTATTTTAAAAAAAGGGAGAGAGATAGAAAGGTATAGCATTCACTGCCTCAGCACAGGACTATAACCTTCAGCTTTTTTCAAGTATTCATTGAAATTTGCATATCAGAAGAACTTAACACTGGTTTCTGGTTGGTCAATGCCCCATCTACAGATCTGTACTCACAGTAGCTAATCTTACTGATTCTTCATATTCTTTGTTGTCCAAGGCTGGTGTTTAATTAATCTCCAATTAGGTTTCCAAATATATACCACTGAGATCTTTGATTCTTTTTATAGAAGGTAACCTCTGCTAATCATGATGTGCATTTTGCCTTTAGCAGGCTATCTTTACCCGATATAGCAATACTTATGTCATTACATAAGATACTGGGACATGTGATTTTGAAAGAATCAGACAGTTATTACAGTTCACTAATATATATAAATATTATAATATCAGGCACATCATATCTGGGCTAATATTAAGCAATTGGTTACAGTAGCATGCTTCAGGTGACCTGATTTAAAATGAAGTCTTTCTGCCCTCATACTACATGCTATGATATAGTGATGACTTCATGAGTATGTCTCTTGAAAGTCTGCGGACATATTCACTGAGAGACATAACATAATACCTCCCTCCCCTTCCTGGACCGCTCCATCTCCATTAATGACGACCGACTTGACACTGACATTCTTTACAAACCCACTGACTCCCACAGCTACCTGGATTACACCTCTTCCCACCCTACCTCCTGTAAAAATGCCATCCCGTATTCCCAATTCCTCCACCTCCGTCGTATCTGCTCCCAGGAGGACCAGTTCCACCACAGAACTCACCAGATGGCCTCCTTCTTTAGAGACCACAATTTCCCTTCCCACGTGGTTAAAGATGCCCTCCAACGCATCTCGTCCACATCCCGCACCTCCGCCCTCAGACCCCACCCCTCCAACCGTAACAAGGACAGAACACCCCTGGTGCTCACCTTCCACCCTACAAACCTTCGCATCAACCAAATCACCACCTCCAAAAAGACCCCACCACCAGGGACATATTTCCCTCCCCACCCCTTTCCGCCTTCCGCAAAGACCGTTCCCTCCGTGACTACCTGGTCAGGTCCACGCCCCCCTACAACCCATCATCCCATCCTGACACCTTCCCCTGCCACCGCAGGAACTGTAAAACCTGCACCCACACCTCCTTCCTCACCTCTATCAAAGGCCCTAAAGGAGCATTCCACATCCATCAAAGTTTTACTTGCACATCCACTAATATCATTTATTGTATCCATTGCTCCCGATGCAGTCTCCTCTACATTGGGGAGACTGGGCGCCTCCTAGCAGAGCGCTTTAGGGAACATCTCAGGGACACTCGCACCAATCAGCCATACCGCCCCGTGGCCCAACATTTCAACTCCCCCTCACACTCTGCCGAGGACATGGAGGTCCTGGGCCTCCTTCGCCACTGCTCCCTCACCACCAGACGCCTGGAGGAAGAATGCCTCATCTTCCGTCTCGGAACACTTCAACCCCAGGGCATCAATGTGGACTTCAATAGTTTCCTCATTTCCCCTTCCCCCACCTCACCCTAGTTCTAAACTTCCAGCTCAGCACTCTCCCCATGACTTGTCCGGACCTGTCCTACCTGCCTATCTCCTTTTCCACCTATCCATTCCACCCTCTCCTCTCTGACCTATCACCTTCATCCCGTCCACCACTCACCCATTGTACTCTATGCTACTCTCTCCCCACCCCCACCCTCCTCTAGCTTATCTCTCCACGCTTCAGCCTCACTGCTTTATTCCTGATGAAGGGCTTTTGCCCAAAAAGGCCGATTTCGCTGCTCCTTGCATGCTGCCTGAACTGCTGTGCTCTTCGAGCACCACTAATCCAGAATCTGGTTTCCAGCATCTGCAGTCATTGTTTTTACCTCGTTGATAATATTGCCTGAACCCAATGGCAGATTTCCAAGATAAGTATTAAGCATGGTCAATTATTAACCCACCCAAACCTTTCACATTGAATTTTAAAATATATTGCCTGTTAATCTACAAGCTTCAAAATACCAACCAGAAAAGGTCAAAATATAAGGGAAATTCAATAAATCAACACTTGACATCAGGAATGAAGAGAAATAACATCTCCAATTATCCAATAATGAAGTGTTTAGTTTAATATATGGAAATAATTTGAAGCTCTGTATGATTCCCAATTCATTTTAGAACCATTTTAATAGTGATCAAAGACTAAAGAATTCTTAGTCATTTGTTCAGCCAATAGACAACTTTTTCAGTTAATATGAAATGATGCATCACTTGTTTACAAATGCTGGGGAAAAGGAATCCTCTTTAGGTTTCAGATGATGAAGCCATTAACAAGTCTTGAAAGAACAAAGTTTACATTTTAGTCATAAGTATTACATGAAGGAAATCTTCTGCTGATTTGAGGCACTTATAATTATGAATGGCCTAGAGTGAATAAATAGGGTCAATTTATTTCACAAAAGCCAGGGAGCATGGATTTAATGTAATTGCTAAAATGATTAGAAGGGAGATGAAGAAAAAAAATCTTCACTCAGAGGTTTGTATGGCTTGGAGCTCACTGCCTGAAAAAGAGAGAGATCCCTACTCTCATTAAAACTGAAAAATATTTGGATGCCTACATGAAGACCCATGATTTGTAACACTACAGATCTGGTGCAGGACGCTGCAGAAAGACTATTGAGTCCTTATTGAACAACACGGTTCACACGGCTTTTAATTATTAGTTTGATTCTTTAGCTATTACCAAATTCAATTGCTTCCTCAAATTTCTACCAGACCAATAATTCAAAATGAGCAGATTACTTATCTGCTCAGATCCAGACAATGTAACCCTCTGTCATAAGAGGAAAGATGATGAGCATCAAGATCGCCCAAGCACTGAATATTTCAAGCTTTTACTGGGCTTTAAAGTTATTCTTCTCTCCCTTTGATAAATAAAGATACGGCTCGTATCTCCCCACGTCGTGAACTCACTATATCAAGAGCTGCTGGTATAGATCCATGCATAACAAACATTGAACAAAATGTTAAGTAGGGTCATGCTATTGCTAACTAGTAAAATGTGTCTGGCTCAGCATATATGCCACTCATTATGTTAATTTTGTAACAATAAAAGGGAGACCATTCATTCAAACCAAAAATGTTAAACATACAAAAATCTTACTTTCCAGAAATAATAGATTTTGGCAAAGATTGGGGAGCAATTAATTTGTAAAAACTACACACTGTGTCCAGGACTTCAAACCAGAGACTGCTCAGTGGGTGACTAAAGTGAGTAAGACACTACCTCAGCTAAATAGTTCTTAATACAAGCAATTAAACAAAACACTGATGTTGCTTTCAAGACACAGATGTGCAGAGCTACACATGAATTTGTCATACTATCAGAAATATGGTACTAGCTTACGAAATTTTTTTTTGCCAATGTCTTATACTTATTGCTCTGATCTTTGATAAACTTCTATGTTTTACTCATTACATTGACCAATTAATGTTAAGAGAATTCAGGGGGCAAGTGACTAAATGTAGTGTGATTTCATTCAATGGTTCGTTGACTAATGCAATTACTCCGATTCTGTTATGATATAAAGCTACAAAAATAATTCATTGTAGTAGTCTGTGGGAAGGGTAGGTTGCCATGGTAACAATTTGGGTTGACTAAGGCATCTATAACTCTGTTTCATGTACTTGAAAGAACACCAGAAACCACTGTTCAATCTGCAACAAGCAAATAATACCAGAAGCCTCACTAATTTTCATTATTTTTCCATACTCATAGAGTACATAGAATGCCTACCGTGTGGAAACAGAACATTCAGCCCAAAAAGTCCACACTGAGTCTCTGAAGAGCTTTCCACCCAGACTCACCCCTTACCCTATACCTACACTTCCCAAAATCCAACTAACCTATATATTCCTGGCTACTACAGGCAATTTAGCACAGCTAATTCACCTAACCTACACATCTTTGGACTGTGAGAGGAAACCAGAGTATGGAAGGAAATCCACGCAGACACAGGGTGAGTGTGCAAACTCCACACAGCCAGTCGCCCAAGCCATTTTCATTTTTATTCTTTTGTCATTTTCAGCTCGGGTGAAGTGAGAATTATGGGATGAAGATGCTTTCCAGACTTTGAGAAATAGCTTGAGGTAAAAGGAAAAGAACAGATTCCCCCAAGCAAGCTTTGTTTGTTTGAGTGGTCAGGCCTAGAGTTTAGTTGCAGGCTGATTCTTGATTAAAAGGGTTCCTACAAAAGCAAAGACGTTTTTTTCATTTGAACAGAAAGTTGAAGTTGGTGATTAACAAGGTCAGAGTCTAAATTAGAGTGCTGCTGGAAGTACCTGGCAATTGGTTCTGACAAGTCTGAAAGAGACCCTATAATTCAAGCAGATGGCAGATGTTGAATGGTAATTGAGGCCTCGGGAAAAGATAGTCAGTCTATCAGGGAAGGGCCATAGTTGAAGATTTGTTTTAAAAGTGTGTTTTCTGGGGAGAACAGATTGCCTGCTGATAAAACAGCACGAAGCTGTTGCTTTGTAAGCTCCCTGTCTTACCTTGGTAACCAGCTTTTGGAAGCCAAGAGTAGAAAGCTGAATTAGATGTATTACTATCTTTACCGGAGGGAAATGAAAAAGTGATCGTAATCAACCTCTGCAGAAAAGCAACCAAGCACATTTATGCCTATGAAACAACACATCGTGAAAACCATTTAAGTAACCTAGCCAGTTTGATTATTTTCTTTTACTTATCCCTCAACTGTATTTGTTTATTTGTTTGCTTTTTGTGCAAAAATAATTTTCAGGATTATTTTTGCTTGCTTTTTCATTCTTTAAAGTTATTGTATATTAAATAAATTGGTAAATCTTTTATTTAAGATATAAACCATTGCCTGCAATTAATTATTCTGAAAGTCTGGGATTTGTTATTCAAAAGTCTCGTTCAGAAGTTTTGGAGTAACTATGAAGGGTTTACTAAGGTTTTAGTTGGACCGCTTTGCAAATACCGCTAATTTATTTCAGGTGTCTGTTTCCATCTTGTAGCATTACAAAGAAGAAACAGCTGCACATCATATAATTTTGAAACTTAGCTAGTTCCTTTTGAGAGATGAAAAAGTTCCATCCTGCCAGTAGCTTCATTTAGGGATATTTCTATTAAATATTCAGTCATTAAGACTTTGCTAGGAAATACATTGATGTTCACTTTGCCTTCAGCACAGCATCTTCACCTGATGTAGCAAAGCTTAAGTTATCCCTCATAAGAAACTGGCATAATAAAATAAATAAGTGGAGACACTGGAAATCTGAACCAAAAACAGGAATGGCTGGAGAAACTCAGCAGGTCGGGCAGCATCTATAGAGAAGTCACTGGACTCAAAAGATAAAACTTTTGCTTTTCTCTGTACACATGCTACCATACCTGCTGTGCATTTCCAGCACTTTCTATTTTTGTATAAAAAACAGGGATATGGACAACATTATATTGAGAGATTCAGCAGGCATTTACTTCAGCTCACAAATATTATATTCACAGGTACATCTGTACCTGGGCTAAGATTGAGTCACTTGGTTACAAAGAGTAATATACTTTATATAAAAGCTGTCATGCTTCAAGTCACTCGAAGTATGATAGAGTGTGAAAACTTCCTCCCCTCAGGTTACATACTATAGTTGGCTGCTTACCCTGCTTTAATATACCATATTTGCAGTCCTCCAGGATTTCCACTTAATTCAGACTAACATCAGAAAATGCAAGATCCCTGTGACAGAAATCATTATCTTTTTAGCGGCAGCTTTCTTCAAGATCAGCCAGGGGTTTCAGCATTCAGTGTCATAAAAATATTTGGAAAATTGATGATGTACTGGCAATCACAATGACTATGTTACAATACACTGTGGAAATACCAGTATGTTGCAAACAGATCAGCACTTAAATGAGTATTAGAGCAGATGTAACAGATCCACTAACCTGATGTCATATCAATATAACATAATTGAATCAATTATCAGGAATAAATTTAAGAAATATTGTCCAACAGTAATCTAGGTAACTTCAGACTATATGGACTCCAATGGGAAAAGTAAGGCCTGATCAAGTTTCTCTACTTCTTGAATGAAGTAACATTTCAAGTGCATTATAGCATCACTAGAACATAGTTGGCATAGACTTTTGAAAGCATTTGTCAAAGTTCCAGATGAAAGGCTGCTATTCAAATTCAAGGCTATGGAGATCCAGAGTGAACCTGTGAATAAACAATAATTTGGCTGAAAGTTTGGAAATAACGAAAAACCATTTGATGAGTCATGGTGTTGTTGAGGAATGTACGGAACAGTAAACCCCAGGGGCAGACCTTCAGTCTACTTCTGCCCCTTATTTATTTTGATGAATTCACAAACTTAGCACAGTATTCAGATCATTTAACAAAAATCAAATTGCGAGGCACAACAGAATTGAAGGAAATTATACATATGTATTATCAAAATTTCAGGCAGGAGAAGATCTTTGATCCAGCTAGATCATCGATCCACAGTCTTTCCTTGGTGTGTAGCTGATAACCCTTAATCCCATTTTAAACATTTGTTTACTTCCATCCTGAAACTTGTTAGAGTTTCTTGCTCCACAATCAATTGCTGATAATCTGTTTCAGAGGTACTTACCATAAAGGAACAAATTGATAGACTGAATACAATGTTACAAAGATTGAACAAAGGAATAAAGCCAATTCAACATGTCTGGAGCACTGTGTTCAGTTCTAAGCACTATAACTCAAGACGGTTAAATTGGCTTTGGAGGGAGTTCCATGCAGATTCATCAGAATGATAACTATGTTCAAAGGGTTAAACCAGGGGACATGAACTTGATGTGTATTTCCTTAAATATAAAATAATAAGCAGTGAACACGTTGGGGGTTAATAATGAGTAAGGAAATTGACAGGGGGATGGATAAATTATACCATCTGGTGCAAGAGTGCAGAATAGCAAATTTTCACGTAACTTTAAAATTGGACCTCAGCAATGCAGGGACAGTATCGAGAAAGAGGGGAGTAGAAAATTCAAACTCTTTCCATCAAAGAGCTGCTGAGGTGAAGACAATTGAAAATTTAAAAATTCAGATTCATAGAACTTTGTTGCATAAAGCCATTTATGGATAGTCTTCCAAGGCAAGTAAATTGAACTAAAATACAATTCCTCAATGGACTAACTAAAATGGGATGTAGTCTGAATGACCTACTCCTGTTCTTATATCTCTATCAGCCATATTGGCTCTGCTCAATGGATTATAAGTGTGCTTTAACTCACTGGGTCACTTTGGCACATAAATGTACATGTGAATTGCAACACTCTTGCCTCTGAGTGTAGTCGAGTCACACTCTAGGGCTTCAGCACAAATGTCTGGGTTGACACTCTACTGCAGAAGATTTTCCTGAAGAAGGGCTTATACCCAAAACGTCAATTCTCCTGCTCCTTTGATGCTGCCTGACCTGCTGCGCTTTTCCAGCAACACATTTTTCAACTGTACTGCAGTACTACATTGTCAAGTCATGGCTTTTAGATGAGATGTTTGCATTGTTTGGCTGAAAGTACCTATAGTCTGATCAAACTAATTACAAGAAGACACGTGCACTTCAATATATGGTTAATTTATTGGCTAAATCTACATATTTCAAAATTAATTAGCAAATCTATTATCTTAAACAAGTTTAGATACAAACTAATGAATGAACGTATGAGCTTAAACTACTTTAAATGTATGAAATCTAATGAGTATCACTGCCTTGTGATCATGCAGGAGACTTTGAGCAGCTGGCACTTGGAGCTTTCTTTTGGATTCCATGGCATTGGCCTCATGAACCGCAGTCCGATGGTGGACGTCCACGACATTGGCCTCACGAACCACAGTCTGATGGTGAACGTCCATGGCATTGGCCTCATGAACTGCAGTTCGATGGTGGACGTCCATGGCACTGGCCTCACGAACCACAGTCTGATGGTGAACGTCCATGGCATTGGCCTCACAAACTGCAGTCCGATAGTGGACGTCCATGGCATTGGCCTCACGAACCGCAGTCCGATGGTGCAAGTCCAAAAAGTAAGCTGAAGTATGAAGGTCATAAAGCGAGTGGGGTCAAGTTTCTGATACTAACGTGAATCAGGTTACATGCTGTACCATCATTTTGTAGCAGTTTCAGTACTTTTCCAATCATTCCACTGTGCAGAAAACAACTTGAGCAACATCTCCAGGTGACTCCATGTTAGTTACATAAAAGAATGGCTCCCACTGACGAATCAAGGTTTTGCAGTTACATTCCAGTCAAAAGAGGCTTTTTTTAACTCCATTCTTATCTTAATGTACAAAGTTAAAAATCACACAACACCAGGTTATAGTCCAACACGTTTATTTGGAAGCACTAGCATTCGGCGCACTGCTCCTTCATCAGGTAGTTGTGGAGAAAAAGGTTGTAAGACACCTGATGAAGAAGCAGCGCTCTGAAAGTTCATGCTTCCAAATAAAAGTGTTGGACTATTACCTGGTGTTGTGTGATTTTTAACTTTGTGCACCCCTGTCCAACACTGGCGCCTCCAAGTCATATTTTAATGCATCTTTCAATTGCTCATTGCCATGAATAACTAACCCTTAATGATTAGCCTTTAGTGGTCTGCTTTGAAGATATCATTTTTATATCCAACACTATAATGTTAATTAAACCTTTGCCCTTTCAGCTTAATGTAAATAATCCAATAGAACTTTGTCAAAGAAAACACCCTATTATCAGCCAATATATTTGCCTCAATCGATGTTTATGGTCAGTTTATGGTCACACACTGTTTTATATCATATAAAGTATTATATTATTGTTTGTTTTGGGAGCTTGCCGTGAACAAACTGGTCCAAACTTCCTGAATTATATTAATGACTCAACTTTATATGTATTTAAACAGCCATAAAATACTTTTGACATATCTTGTTGCCAAGAAATGTGTTATATAAATTCCCATTTTTTAAAAGTTTCAGACTGCTGAGAGAACTATCTCCCTTTATTTGAATATTGCCACCTAAATAGGCACACAGGCACTGTCAGCATCTGATCAGAAAAACAGCTCCTCTGACAATGTCATATTGCCTCAATGATGCACTGAAGCAGCAGCCATTGGTTATACATATTCGCCCTACAGTGGGATTATATCCTTATCCGTCTTGCTCAGAGGTGTTTGTGTTTGCATTTCACCAAGTAATGGACCATTTTAACAAGATAGAAAGTGAACAGAGCAGGAAGAGAAGAAATTTAATGCTAAAAAACTTGGAGAAGGGGAAATAAAAAATTTATATTCCCTATCCACCCAGTAGCATTCTCTGTTTTACAGGTTCCAGCTTACTAGCACATGATCACTGAGCTCAGAGCCACATCTCAGAGCACCATCTGCATATTTGCTAAATTCCATCTCTGCAATTATTACAGCTGAGCAACCTTTCAGGCTCTGAAAAATTAACTTCAGACGTGTAGCATCTCATTCCCTTTGAACATTTGAAAATTCCATTTTTAAGCAATAAAATTAATTTTTAAAATTTTTAAAACAAACTTGTTTAAAGCTCAGCTTCTCCCTTAACTCTATGTACACTTTCCAGCCATTACTATGCCTGTTGTGAAATAGTTAAAATGTGATCTATGCAGTACGTTTTTACTGTTTTGCTATGTGAGAATTATTCAATTTGCTTGGCTGATCAAAATGTCTGCTGGTGGAAGTTACCCTGTGGAAGGCAGAAAATTCTTCACAACAAAGGCTGGGCAAATCTGGGCTTTCCTGTTTGATAAAAAGAATCAGTGATTTCATATAAAAGCCAGGGTCTCGAATGTAAACCAGCCCGTTACCCTAAATTACATTTCTGGAGTGGGAGAAGAGGACAGAAGTTAGTTAAGATACAAGATATAGAAATGAAAAACTAATGTCACTCTTATTCACCATAATAAAGGAGAATAAATAACATTGGCATTGGCTCTCAGATAGTAAGACAAACCATTTTTCTCAAGAAAGAAGATGGTGTGGTAATTCAGCAGACAGAGAGTTATGGGAAAAAAACAGAACACAAAAGGTAACATCAAATAGTTAAAGAACACTAAATGAAAAGAAAACCTGCAAAAAACTAAGTCTACAAACTGCTGATATCTTTTCCACAGGCACTCTGCACTAGAAGGCATTTGATGCTTTGAACATCATCTAAGACTTTATGCAACAGTGAATATGGAACAGACAGTGAATATATGGAAAAGACATTCATTAGACAATCAGCTATAATCATATTGAATGGCGGAGTAGGCTTGGTGGTCTGCTCCTGCTCCTATGCCTTATAATTCTGAGGTGCTTATGTAAATGTTTTTATTTCACCATCACAATATTTCTATATCCTTTCTAAAACAGAGACCATAAGTGTACACAGTACTGAAGTATGGCTGAATACAGATGCTATAAAAGTTTAACAAACTTGTCGGTTTTTCAGTTCACTCTGTCCAAAATTGGCCCAGGTGTATCTTTTACTCATGGCCTTATTAATCTGTATCTTAACTTCAAGTGATTTGTGTATGTATGTCCTTTCTTTCCTCTACTTCATCAATATTCTTCATCTTATTCTTCTTTCAAATATGCATCTCAGACTTAACTGAATCTTTGAAATGTGGTCTTGTTCCTGCTGAGGCAAGATATGGAGTCCTTTGGAAATGGAAGTGGTATTAAGAGGGCTGTGTATCTTGGTGTTTAGTCATTCAACAAGTATTTCTATTTTCCTGTATTGCTCGTTTTTAAATTATTAGCGATCAACAGTAAGTTCCAACCTTCACCTCTGGCTCCAAGTTGACGAGTCTCTGTTCAATCTCTTTTCCTTCTTTTGTATGCTCCAAGGAAGCTGATCACATAAAACAGGAGATATTCAGCCCAAGTACCAATCCACCTTCTACTCCCTCATGCTCAGAAACACTTGTACCCTATTCCATCAGGTCAACGTTTCCTGCTCGAAAGAAAATGATAGTTAACATCTGAAATTTAAATCAACTTCAAAGTATTGAGGACAAATACATTATTCTATTTCTCGAGTGTGCTTTGAGTTTCACCACAACAGTGAAAAGAGCTCGGGACCAATTGGCCTCTCACCCAGAGGGTGAAACTATGGAAAATATGGAGAAGGAGATGGATGAGTATAGCAGGTCCCAGGGAGGGCTGTGTTAGTGTTCATGCTATTACGGAATGTATTTTCACTATAATTACATGTGCCATTTTTCCTTGAAATCAATAAGGTACATGAAACTCTGAAGTCAAGAGTTACTGCCACATCTGATGATAGTAGACTTGAAGTTTGAATGTTCTAAGCATGATATTCACAATTCTGAAATTCTCATTACAATCTGCCAACTTTGATACTTTGCTGAACTAGAAATTCTTTAAGCATATGAAAAAGATGCAGTCATCTATACTGACCTGATCACTTTTTTATTCATGTTTGTAGCTTTTCTTCTTTAAACTGCAAAGCAGTGATTTCTTCTTCTGCTGGCAGCATCTTTGATTATCATGCCATGATTTTGTTGTGGGATAGGGCGAGGATGAAACCCCCAAATCTACCTGATCTGGAATTGGGGTTGATCCCAGTACAGTTGGTATTATTCTGAACTATGCATTAGCCACCGAGCCAACTGAGCAAACCAGTTCTCTAAAGCACTGACTAACAGGTAACACTGCAATTCTTCCATTGATTGGCACGGACGAGGACGTAACAATCCTGCTTTCTATTCTTTCAGCCTTATTAGCTCTTCATCTTAATGTGTGACAACTTCTGAGCTTCTAGATTATATAGATTTTTCAAAAAGTCAAACACAACTCTACATCAGGAAAATATAACTGGACTTACAGCTATTTAATATTTTCATTTCATTATTAACAAGGATTTGTGTGTTGGGAAAACAAAATCAGTATATGACACATTCATTATCTCACCAGAAATTCTACTTTATTTAAACCTATAATATTACCAAGAGAAGCTGCTAAGTATAAGACTGGTTATAATTTAGCACTGGTCAGCAACAGAGACCTTAATTAAAAGCTAATATTTATAGATATTTGTCTCTTATTTGGGAAAATTAATGTCTTTGCTCTGATATCATTCATTGTAGTTTCCCTAAACTTACGAGCCAGTACACCTCCAGTTAACCACTCTCATTAAGCAGGGGGACAACAGGATTTTAAGAGTGAAGTTGTCATTGAAGTTGATCATATCAATTAAGGCAGACCATTAGCTATCATGTGGGTTATATGATGTGATGATGGTGGTGTTGAATGGGGGTGGACAAATTCAGAAGTCACATGACACAAGATTATAGTCCAACAGATTTATTTAAAAACACAAGCTTTTGGAGCGCTGCTCCTTCAGCAGGTGAAGTGAGGATATAAACAGTTAAAAATGATTCTTTTATCTGAGGATAGTCAGGAGATTGGCTGTTTATAATTCTCAGCCCTCAGTGGTTGTGTACATGGTTGCGCTCCCCACTCTTTCTGCATCTTTCTTTTACACTTTCAAATTGGCACGTATATTGCAAGATATGCATGGTCTCTGTTCATTTCAGAAGGTTCCTCTTTAGTTACAGGCAAAAGTCACAATAACAAGAACATGCAATACGTAATTAATTATAATTATGTAATTATAATGATATGTTTCAAAAATAACAATTATATATGAGACCATAAAATATAGAAGTACATTTCAGCCATTCAGCCCATCTAGTCTATTCCACTATTCAATCATGGCTGATATGTTTCTCAATTCCATTCTCCTGCCTTCTCCCCATAATCCTTGATCGCCTTATTAATTAAGAAACTAATCTCTTTCT